>NW_026622737.1:2906851-5813703 GCF_028827025.1 Penicillium cataractarum | reverse complement strand
CTAAAACCTAAACCCTAAACCCTAAACCCTAAACCCTAAACCCTAAAACCCTAAAACCCTAAAAGTCGGCACCGCGTAACAGATAGCTCCTACGTTATCTATATAGCTTCGATTAGAAAGATAATAGTACCATAAGACTCCTAAAGATTATCTCTATCCGATTATTGTATTTTTATGTTGATCTAACGAACTGGTTTCGGGCTCGATTCGCCTTCTAGAATCGTAGGAACTTGGTACTATAGCTATTCCAGTGTGGCGATATAGAGATTTCGATCCTGGCGAGTAAAAGACCCTGGAAGGGGATTGATTCGTAGTTCATCTTGTTACCCTCACTCTTGGAATGCATGTTGTTTTCACATGGGGGCTTACTTCCATTCATATGCCATTTCTGGCTAACATCTATTCATATGCCGTTTCGGGAAAGATGATACGGAAATGAGCTGACTCTCAGCCCCGCAGAAAATACTTTAAAAGCTTGCGAGGCACCCTAGGTCGTGTCGAGTTCCCATTCCCCCATCTGAGAAGTGAAATCATTGAGAATGGCAAATTCAGTCTTCCCTTTACCGGGTGTGGAGCACGGAAAGCGCATTCTTGTCTCGGTCATTGAGTCCCGGGCTCGCAATGTCTCCAGCAAGTCTTGGGTTTCTCTGCCGATTAATGAACAGGACCTTTCTCAAGGATATAAGGACATCAGTTTCCGGCAGTTAAATAACTATGCAAATCACGCTGCGAAGTGGCTGAGAGAGAATCTGCCTCCAACATCCGATGTGTTCCAGTGCTTTGCATACGCAGGTCCTAAGGACTTGCGCTACCCTATACTTGCGGTCGCGGCAGCAAAGCTGCAAAAAGTGGTAGGTGAACACTCTAAGAATAATGAGTAATTGTTTGCTAATTTTACCATGGATCAGATGGTGATGCCCTCTCCCCTCATCACCCCCGAGGCTCAAAATCGCATTCTTAGTGCGAAGAGCTGTAAAATCTACTTGCGACCGACATCTATGGCAGATAAAGTGGCAGGACTATTGAAAGAGGCACCCGCTTTTCGGGTTGTTACTGTTCCTGAAATCGACGAATTCATGAAGGAAGAAGAGGCCCCCACCTTTACTTATTCTAAGTCATGGGAAGAGGGCAAAGACGATCCCTGGCTTGTGTTTCACACATCAGGCACAACTGGTTTGTCCTTACACTATATCTGACTGGTTTCTATATGCTGAGTGCTGAAGGCAATCCGAAACCTCTGACGTGGTCGCACAGAATGATGGCTGTGCCAGATATAATGGCATCTTTGCCAGATCTGGAGCTATCTGTGCTACATAAATTCGCCCAGGATAGATGGTATACCCCACTCCCCTCCCTACATGTAAGGACTGCTTCTTTGATTACTCAATAATACCTACTGATTTTAGTCTAGGTTGTTGGTACCCTGATGATACTCGCCATGGCTTCATTCCTAGAATCAACCATCGTAATCGGACCAGCGGTACAGCCGTCGGCAAATCTCGTTGTAAATATTTTACACTATGGACAAGTAGATGGTGCTCTGATGACACCCAGTCTTATCGAGGACCTCTGTCTGACAGACACTGGCCTCCAATCTCTACGGAGCCTTAAATGTCTCTTATACACTGGCGCACCTTTGGCCGCAAAAGCCGGCGAGAAGTTAGTGCCACATGTCCATATTGCTTCTATGGTTGGCAGCACAGAAGGTGGACTGTTTTTAACCAAGCTCCATGACGAAAAGGATGCATGGGACTACATCAATTTCCAGAAGCACGCAAGTGCTGAACTTGTACCCCGATTTGGCAACCTACATGAGTTGGTCTTTGTGCGCCGGCCAGGTTGTTTAGTCCCTCTGGCTTTCCAAGTAAACCCCGGCCTCGACCGCATCAAAACCAGTGACATGCTGGTTGAGCATCCTGTCCACAAGGGTCTATGGAAGTTTATTGGCCGCGGCGATGACTATGTTAACTTCTCCCATGGAGATGGGATGCATGCCTCTCTGATTGAAGCTGAGATCGAGTACCATCCTGCCGTGAAGACCGCTTTGATTGGCGAGAATGGTAGACCTGCACCAGTCCTCCTTGTGGAGCTGTTCCCCAATTATATGACAGATCATGAGAAGGATCAATTTACTGCTTCGCTGCAGCCTTATATTGAAAATGCCAACATCCGGTGTCATGACTGCGTGAAGCTTTCTCTGGATCGGTTCATTCTAGCGTCGCAAGACAAGCCCTTCGTTCGAAATGTCAAAGGAGGCGTGGTAAGAATGCAGAGTCTCGCATTATACAAAGTCGAGATTTCCGCTATGTTTGATTAAGCGGACCGAGGGTTATACTTGACCAATATGTCATTCAGGACAGGTTCAATTCCAACAACAGTCTATTCGCTCTATAGGCTTGCTGTCATCGAAACTGGAGTGAAATTTACCGCCGTCATAGTCTGGGTGATGGTCAATCCACTGTTTCATGTGGTATTGTGTGTGTTCTAAGATATTCGCGGTTCTCAAATTTCATCCCGAAGTACCGCTCCATCGGGCAAGGCACTCAACGTGCCCCGATACAGATTTCTCCTTCTTTAATCAATCAAGCCAATTTATCAGATACCTGTATCTACTGACTCTATCTCTGCCATTCGTTGTTGGTGCTTCCTAAATATTCCCTCGCCCAGGAGGGGGGGGTTCATAGTTAAAAGGGCTTGGTAAGGGAGGTATTTTCCGATCCCTTAAAGGAGATCTTTTAATAAGATAGGTAGGTAGATAGGAAGGAAGGTAGTAAATAGTAGGAAATGATACGTATATAGAAGGACGGGAGGGTGGTTAGAATCGTATTTAAAAGGCATGCTAAGCCTTGGCAGAAATCACGCACCATATAGCACGGCTAGTATTCTCGTGTAGTGCTAACAGGGGCACCGCTTAAAATCCCCTCATCAGGGGCAGCAAAATGTCGTTCGGGTTAACCACTAGCGCCATCACGGTCGCACCGGGTCAAGACCGGTATTAATCAATAGGGCTTGGAGTTAAATTGAATTTGAACGTATCAGCAACGCTCAACAAGCCCTGGATCCGGAGATATCGCAAGAAACCGACTTCGCCAAGAAATGGTTTTTTTAAAGTCAAGGGTTCACTCACATCTTGGTATCTTCGCAACTTCACACCTTTCAACCTCTTGACATACCTCTTAAGGGCTTCACGAGCAAAACCCTCGGCGAGATTTCACCATTCTCCTCCTCCTCGCGCGTGTTTCTTTCAGCCAACTCGTTGAATATCCAAGTTTTTCGGGCTGTAGCAGACCATCCAAAGTTTCGCCACGACATCAGGGAGATTATCTGGGACGACGCACGGTTTATGTCCGCGCCGTTGATATGGGAAGAGCGTGCACCCAACCATCAACCCCGAACGTATGGAAATCAATGAGGGATGTCCTATCCGGTTCGCGGAGGAATGCGATGAGAACCGCTACAGGATGAAGCATCGGAAATACCGCGACGTGGACCGACCTGACCATATTGCACGTTAGCACCAGATGGATGCCCAAATGCCGTTGGGAGCCTGCTGGAAGTATTACCGGCAACTTTGTGATGATTAGACGTCTGTGGTTAGATCCGAGGACGATGAAAAAGCCTTTCTTTACAGCCTAGAGAGATTCTCACGGCTCAAAGAGAGTGACCGTTACGCTTACGGCTCACGGCTGGCTGTTTGCTCCGCTATACGAGACATAGATGATTCGCGCATTTCCATATGGATTTAATTATCCGATTCCGCGAGGATAGCACTGTGATCCCGTGGATTGTCGGGTTGTCGAGTCGCTACCGTGGTTAGAGGCAACAGAGGACTATATGGGGCGGCTATGGAGAGGGGCTTGAATTGTTCTTCGCCTGTTACAGGCTGAGAAGCATACTGTTTCAGACCTAAGCTTCGACTCTAAGCAACTCCGCACCGGACTCAACTTTTTGATTTTCGACTAACCGTGTGAGGAATACAATCACTTTGCGGCCATCATGAAACGTCCAGGCTTCCGGCGTCTTCATCTATCGTTACTGGCAGTAGTGGTGACTGGACAGGATTCCAAAGCGGATTATTCCGTCGAGCTATCAGCCTGGCTGATGAATTGACCTATCTCCATTTATCAACTACATTTAATGATGGATCTCATTCTTCAATGAGAGATCCACCTCTTCCCCTAAAAGAGGTTCTGTCTATCAAGGAGTGGCCGCAACTGTCTCACTTAGCGCTCTCTCGCTTTAGTGTTGATACGTCGGAGTTGATGGACATACTCAAGTTGGCACCATCCTCATTGCGATCTCTTGACTTGGAATTTATCGAGTTCCCCTTCGATGAACTGGGTTTGACTGGTCTACTAGAGAGGATGCCAGAAGAAGTGGATTGGAGTAAGAGAGATCTGAAACCGACCGTCACGATCGGGATGGAAGGCCATCGCGTATGGTCGGGGAGGTTCAGACGAGGTAGCAAGCTTTCTCTATGGGTCTGGAGAAAATCCCCTGGATGGAACAGATACACGCAGCCCCAAAGACGGGTACGGGACGAATCATGACCTTTTTGAGGCGGAGTACACCCGGCCCGACGTCAATTTCCAGGACCGTAGGAAGCGGGGAATTATTTGTTAGGAATGCCACCCAGCTGGTCTCGAGCCGAGGGTTTGAATGTTTTGCATTGAGCATTATCCTTGAAACCTTGGAATGTCATTGATACCCATTCGTCCGTCGAAGCACTTTAAGCCTATCAATATAATACATCAAGATATATCCAATCATATATTGACCCTTCATTATAGCTATAGCTCCCATCATAAGGAGGATACGCCGACACAGACATACTCACTTGCTTGTAAGCCGGAGCAGTCGGTCTTCACGGCCTGGTTCCAGGCGTTAAAGGAAGTCAGTAGAATTAGGGTTTCATTGGCAATATTGACGCACGAATCGCCTACGATGAATTTGTAAACTCGTCACACGTATCAACCATTCCCGTCTGAACCGGGTACAGCGTCGTGACACCGGTTTCAGTGGCTGCCTTGACACCAACACAGACATACTCATCTGGCTGAAGCCCCGAGCAGTCTGTCTTGACCACTAGGTTCCAAGCATAGAAATAATCCAGCGAAACACCGTGGGCGTCAGCAATATCATAGCAAGAATCACCGGAACGAACGTCGTAAAAGGTGTCACACGTGGAAACCATGCCTCTCTGGATCGAAGACCGAGTCGTGACACCAGATACAGAGGTAGTGGCAGTTACAACAACCGAAGTGGAAGTCGACTTAACACCCATACAAACGTACTCAACGGCTTGTAGTCCAGAGCAATCGGTTTTTACTACTAGATTCGAGGCGTAGAACGACGCCAATAAGATCATATGGTCTTTGGCAATATCATGACATCCATCGCCGGCAATAACCTTGTAGAACTGATTACGGGTTGACACCGTTCCGGTCTGGATTAGTGATGGCGTCGAGACCCCATTTCCAGTCGAAGTTGAGGCCGTCAGTGGAATGCTGCTAACGGGCTTGCTGGAGCTTGATACCCAGCCTAGGAAGCCAAGGGGAAAGCCTCCTTCGTAGGTTGAAATACAGTAATATATGCCAATAGACAACCTGCAGCAGTCGCTTTTCACAGATGGATTCATTGCGTAAAACTCGTCGAATGAAAGGTGGCGACCGGTGATTACGCTATAGCATGTGTTATACTTGCTTTGCGATGCGTACCAGTCGGTCAAGTTGGCAATCTCGCTATTGGCACGCGGAACGGGTGTTTTGACAGCCGTGCTATTGTCTGTAAGGTAAAGAGACCGGGGTCAGTATGAGTGTGTCTACTTCCTGCTAAAGAGACTTACTGCTGGAGGTGGGAGTTTCGAGTTGGACACAGTGGGAGCTACTCGGCGCCATGGTACACGGATATCGGGTAAATCCAGCCTGGCTTGTGGGGGTTACTGAGGCGGATACCGCAGGGGAACTCGCAGTTTCATTCGATGCCAAAGAAGGGTTCCAGAGAATGATTTCCCTGCGTTCGTCGTTAGTCACAACTATAGAAGGAGACACGAAGTAAACCAATCTCATCGGAGGCATTCCATAGCTAGGCTTGGTTCCAACTGTCGGCAGCTATATCATCCGTGAAGTTGAGACCGGAGAACCACATGTACCTTAAACCAAGGTCAGGGCCCATCCATTAATTCCCTGAGATGCTATAACTTACTGAGCGCAGTGTGTGCGTGTTCCATTTACCAGCGGGATAATCAGACTGGACCCGGTTGGCAAAACCATTAGAGGTTGGCTAGGTAGCGATGTTGAAGGGGTTTCGTCAAACGGCACTATAAGTGGACGACTCTCCGTAGCCTAGGAACTATAGAACCGTCTTCTAGTTGTCTTTATTCCTCTATAAGGCGACCAAAGCCTCTGGCTTTATGATCAATACGACATAGCACCCTATCTAGCATCTGGAAAGAACCAGATCCGAGTTCTCGTGTTACGATTCTTTCACTCTACGCAACATGCGGTCAGTTTTCCAAGACTACCTTCGGGGGGACTTAGAGTCACGGTTCCGAACACGCAGGAACATCGGGTCTCTGAAATCAAGAGCAGTGTCAAGTGGCAGACTACCATTGACCCTTAGGCTATTCTACGCACAGACGAGCCAGAAGACTTATATCTGCACGTGTACGAGAGGGTGAATATCACCTCTCCTGCCGTACTTACGTAGGTAGCCGCAAGGCTCCTGGAGTACAAATGCTCAACTAGGAATGTACCACCATAGAATCTCTCGCCTTGCATAATACCACACATATGTTTAGAGCGACCTCCTTCCTGTGTCGTTGGGCGAGTAACTGTTAACGTAACCGAGAGCTACGGATGCTCCATCGAAATCACGCCTTTTACCTGCATCACAACATCAGATAGGCCTAGAGGTAGCTTACCGGACGACTGCCTTTTCATTTTCGCACCTTTCGATTCATTCGAGTCAATATCAAGGCCGGACCATCTCCACTCGTCTTGATGGACCCCTCCTTCGATAATGTTGGATACCCATTGGGCATTCGGGCCAGGTTTACGGCGCCATCCGCGAACGGTGTTCTGAACACACTCTAGAAGACCAGCTTACGGACTCTAGAGAACTGCATGCATGACTGTTATAAAGACTATCCATTCTGTTGAGCAGCTTCAATATGTCTTAGACGCCCGGAGCTCCGCATTATTCATATATTACCTCTCCCCCGACGATCGCCTTGCTCGACAAGCCCTCTTAGGAATACGCAATTCGTTTCAAGCTCGAGGAGGCCTCACACTGAACGGCGCTCCAACCCGTCGGCCCCAGATAAAGCTGTTAATATTTTAACCCAAATCACCGCACAGGGTGCTGAAATCATTACAAATGTGAGTCATTTGTTCCAAGAAGCGCTCTGCTTAACTCATGTTTTGCTTTAAGATAGAACCAATCGTTGGTCGCTCTTCTAGGGGCATTAAGACTGCTCAACCTTCGTTTCAGTTAACCAGAAACAAAGTACAGAGATGGCCACGGGGCGTTTCGCCAAGCATGACCTACCGAATGATGGCAAATGTATTACCAGGAATACACACAGAAAAGAACAGTGGAGGTTTACCCTCCAAATTCGACCTAGCGCGGTCGGCAAGGGGCGCTGGGAAAGAAGGTCTGTGTGTCTGGGTGGGGTGGGAAACTATTTTCAATTCTACGGTATACATACTCCGTACAAAGGTAAAGTAAGGCGAATTGGCAGAGCAGAGGTAAATAAAGATCGGCCATGGCTTGCAGATCAAACGAATAATATCTGTCGAAGGATACACTAGCAGCGCCTAATGATGAAACCGGTATGTGCACGGTCGTGGACGGGGAGAACAGGACGATTGGCGAGCCGCTTAAGCGAGATCATTTCTCAGTTCTAGATTCTGCGCGTGGGAGTGCCAAGACCGCGCTAGAAGGCAAGGCTTCGAGAAAAAACCCCCTGGATGCTGGTTGGTCAGATCAGGATTTCGATTGGACTGTGTTCAACTGGGTTGGGTTGGGTTGGAGCCCACGAGAAATACTCTTCAAACTGTGTACCCTGCCAAATCCATAGCAGGTACTAACTCACGTAAGTTTTTAGATCTGCAGTCGGAGTATTTTCTTCCACTCACCCTGAAGGGATCTTCGATGACTATCGTGCGCGGGTTACGGCAATCGGGGAGATCGAGTGAAAACCGATCCCCATCGCAATTCTCTTCCTGGTACGAAAGATTTTACGCATTTTCCCCGTCTTGTTAGCCATTCCCTCTTTTCGCTGCGAGGCAAAAGCCAGTAGTAGTGCTTTACGCAGGGGTGAAATGGGGTGGGCCTTGGCGGAGTGGAGCTGGTCTGAAAATTGGGTTATCCTTGTTTAGCAGGTGCCTTCTGCCATTCCGGTTTCCATGCCTGGTCCTGGATCTAGTGTGCTAGATCATGTCATTATAGCGTGCGGTGTCAGTGCCGAGTTTGACACTGGCGGGGTCATTCACGGTTACCAGCGGGATATCGACAAGTTCTGCTTTGCAAAGAAGTACATATACGGAGTACACGGTGTATTCATTCTAAGCTACTTATAATTAAGGAGTGAGGGTCAGCTCAATACCACGGACCGGCTTTTGGGACGGCATATTGCCGCTTCCACGTTGATGTGCGGAGATCCACGTTTTTCATCTCCGAAGGCGTGTAGATCCACCGACGGTCAAGGGGTTTTCCCGTTTGTTGGATGTCAAAGCTGTCAGATACTAGCACTCGGTAGCGAATCACAATGGTCATAGTCCACGAGCCTCGTATTGTAATCCGTACATATTCCACAAGATCCAGATCCACCCGTTGACCATTGTTTTTCGTCGCTCGTCCTCCCCCACCAGATCATCACGCTAGCTTAAAATAAGGAAAGAACTTCCTCGACATGGGAAGGGACCTGACAGATATTAATAATTCGCACTCTACCCCGTACGATCCCGTTCCTTCCACTCCACGACTATTTACACTCGATGCGGATGTGTAACTTCATCAATTAGCGGCCCTTGACAGCATCACGGAGCTGTTTGGAAGTGGAAACTAATTAACAGGACGAAGTCATGGTCGTCTACGCTGATGCAGCCCCAGGGCTGGCTGCCACAACAATTCTGCTCACGACTTTGGCACTGATTACATTCGGTTTACGCGCTTACTGCAGACTCAGCCGCAGATCATGGGGACCGGAGGACTGGATCATGACGGCAGCACTGGTTTGCTTCCCCATAACCCTTGCATACAAACCTATAGAATTCACCTAACGCAAGAAATAGGCACCATTCTTCGTCCTTGTTGCTGGATGTCTTGGAGGGGCATTCAATGGAATTGGTGCTCACGATTCTACCCTTGCGAAGCCTGGTAATGAAAAATACTCAGCGGAGGCGCAGAAGGTGATTATCACTCTGACCATCTTTACAAACCCCGGCGATACTAATTTTCAATCTACTAGTTCTTCCTGATCTTCGAGGTTGGCTATTGCTCTGCTATCATCCCAATCAAACTCAGTATCAGCTGGATGTTGATTCGCGTGGCGGAAGGAAGGAAAGTGTATATTTATGTGCAATACGTCGTCATTACCATGTTTGTTTTGATGAACGTCATCGCGTTGATCTTTATTCTAGTCAACTGCATTCCCGTCCAGTATGACCTCTGTACAGAAATCATACGCAAGAATCATGCTAATCCAATATAGAGCTGCATGGGATACGGAACTCCTCAAACATGGTGGCCACTGTCAGCCCAGCTATGTCCTCGCTGACGTTTACTACGCATGTACCGCCGTCAACATCTTTACCGATTGGGTGACTGCGTTCCTGTAGGTCCCTGCCACATCTAACTGAACTATGTGCATGATACTGATCCAATAATCTCGCAGCCCGGTACCTTTGCTCTGGAACGTGCAGATCAATCGCAACACCAAGATTTCGATTGTTGGACTGATGGGCCTTGGAATCTTGTTCGTTTTCCTCTGCTCCTCGATTTACTGCGGCGGTAGTTAACGTTGTCTCTACTCTAGTGCATCACTCTCCGCCTGTATCCGCCTAAAATACACAGTCGCCCTCACCAGCCAAACCGACTACCTTTTCCAAGTCGCAAACATCGTCATCTGGGGATTCGCCGAGAATGGTATCGGAATGATGGTCGGCAACATCGCAACTCTCCGTCCCCTTTTCCGCATCCTTCGCGACGGGAAGACCTCCGACTACAACAACTATCAGAAGTCGCCCGGCTTCAGTGGCTCCCGAAGCGGAGGTGCCATGTTCTCGCACAACTATGAGCTTGAGAGCGGAAAGCATCTTAATCATACCACCACCGCGGTCGACCATGGCCCACGTGGCAGCTTGAGCGATGGCGATAGCCAGAAGGACATACTGGAAAATGGACAAAAGCCTGGCCAAGCTGATATTCTCGTTAACCGTCAAGTTATGGTAACCTACGACTAACCATTCCGACTACGTTGGTTTCTATTCGGGCCGGAAACGCATATAATACTCCGTCTTTTCCAATTTCCTTTTTCAATGTGGCTTACTGGTGTCATATTTATAGCGTGTCTCATTTTGCATCCGTTCTTTAAGATCTTAATATCATGTACATACATACTGGACTATAATATATAAAGAGTTTGGCTGTGTGATATCATTTACCCTGACTAAAGAATATGCAAGATACAATAACTATCTAAACCCCTGCAAGTATATACAAGGTGCCTATTATCAAATGTAATCCTTTCCGATCAATCCACATTCTCGACTAGGTCATTCTAACCAGTCGTCGATTTTCATTACTGTTTAGTACCCTTTCCACGGTCCCTGGACCACGATTATCAAGCACCCTCCTAGCAGGTCGTCCATCTGTAGAACCAGTTCGGATCTCCTACGGTTTACTGGTCCTCAGCTCATCATGGTTTCGCGACGCAACATCAATATAAGTGAAGAATCAGTTACCTCTGAAGCATCATGCCTTCCACGGGATGATAGAATTACTTCCATTTTATTAAACACCACAGAGCTTGAGCTGGATTGGAAATAGACTCCATCATTTTCCAGCCATCCCTCAGCGTAAAACATAGAAGGTTTCCAATGGCGCCCCACGGGGGACACCAATATGTGCGGAGCGCAGCGGATTTCTATTAAATTCGCATACGATCTAGTCAATTCGCTTAGAATCTAGCCAATTCGTAGACAATCTAGGTAATTCGCATACAGTCTAGTCAATTCGTATATAATCGATTAGTAGAGAGATTATCTAATAAACCAGGGGGAGAACCCCCCTACCCCCCTTATAGTAATGTAGTTCAATTTGTATGGGGCGATAGGTTCTCACCGCCCGATTCTGCCACGAACTGACAAATCAGAACCCTCCATTTCGTGCAACACATCGCGAAAACCACCACCACCCCCCTTGCTTAACAGGTAGAATGCTTCGCTACGCCCCGTAATTAGTAGCTACTAGTACGGCCAACCTAGGCCGACTAAAGCCTATTAGGTAGTACTAAGATTATGGTATAATCAGCAAGCAAAATCCCACTAAATCCCACTAAACCCCACCTGATCTCACTGAATCCTACCTGATCACATATAATTACTACTAAAGCCCATCAGGTGATCAGGTGCCTGATCCACCTAGTGACCTGATGAGCTATATACCCCCTTCCCGGCGACAAAATGGATTTGCATGAGGATATCACCATTTACCTCTAGCGACTAAGCGACATCGTCACATCTATTACGTCAATATAGCTGAATAGCCCGTCTGTCGATGGTCCCTCGGGTAAGAATGAATACCTTCGTCACACATAAACGAGCTTGAGAATCGTTTCGGTTCTGACAACAAACCACGTAGTTCGTAGCAGACTGGCCACTCTCAGGCGCCAACGACGACCATGTCTATCTTTTAAACCCGCTACCTATCCATTCCGTTTCGGTATAATCGAATACCCGTAAAGTGGATCATTCGGTCGAGCCTGGATTTCATGGCGCATATACCCTCCATATTGTTTTCTACGATTGGTTCTATGTTACCCCTTACCTTGCACGGGATTTGTTCTGCTTCTTCTCTCCTTTGAATTAACCCGCACGACTATATAACACCATTTTGACTGAGATGTGAGATGTACACAAATAAACAACTGACAAGCGGACTCTCCCCTGTATTGTTCCGATATCGAAAAATACAGTAGGCCGAGGCTAGGCATGTGACAACCAATTCAATCTTCAATATTTTCCTCTGCGTTTCAGTGATTATTAGTATCTGACGCGATACTCCCTTCGGATATCTCTTCCTTTACACGTAGGACTGGCAAGGACGGCAATGGTGAAGGCTACTTACGACCACGCCTTGCCAAAATCATGTCGCGACATTTCATTTCCCCGCATGACTGATGAAATGCAGACCCTTTTAATCTCGGCTCCCGTTTTAGTGCCGTTGGGCTTGCCAATAAGCTGACTTATTTTACTCCACAGTCCTTCACGGGACGTCGCTTAAATAAAAAAATGTGGAGGAGCGGGGATTTGTCGGCGGCTCTATGCATCGAAGCCCTATAGAGTACCGGAAACTCTCCTGAGGTCCAACGCCTGCGTCCCTTGGCATTATGTTACCCGGCTCATGTTTGTCGGATAATTATCGGCTTATGGGCGACATGGTCGAGAAACGACATCGCAAAGTCCATACATCTCAGACTCGCCAAGAAGAGCCCAGCCACGCCAAGCCTTTCGGGCATACTGGGTTCCAGAATTTGGCATTGAAGCGAAGACTGTGATATGGTAGAACGGTCGTTCTATGGATGGAATGTTTACCAATTTCCCAACGGAGAAGACAGGATGGAAACTATTTAAATATGTGATGCGGTCCTCGATTAAATGCTGCATTGCTCCTCCATATCTATAGTCACCAAGTTGATGTCCAAAGGTTGCGCCTATTCAAGATGAACGCTGCCTCTCTTCTGTTACTACCATGTCTGCTTTCCATGGTGAATGCTCACGGGTACTTGACCATCCCGTCGAGTCGTACGCGGCTTGGATTTGAGGTATCACCTCTCCACTGGATCCGTGGATTCACTATACGAGACTGACTTCAACAGGCTGGCATCGATACGTGCCCCGAATGCTCCATCCTGGAGCCTGTCACCGCCTGGCCTGACCTTGAAGCCGCCCAAGTCGGCCGAAGTGGGCCATGTGGGTACAATGCCCGAGTCAGTGTCGACTATAACCAGCCCGGTGATTACTGGGGAAATACCGTGGTTGCTACGTATACGGCCAACGATATTGTGGAAGTTCAATGGTGTGTCGATAACAATGGTGACCATGGCGGCATGTTCACATACGGTATCTGTCAAAATCAAACTTTAGTGGACTTGTTTTTGACCCCTGGTTATCTTCCAACCACCGAAGAGAAACAGGCTGCTGAAGACTGTTTCTTAGAGGGTGAATTGAAATGTACGGATGTCGACGGACAGACTTGTGGCTACAATCCCGATTGCACTTCAGATCAAGCATGCTACCGTAATGACTGGTATACGTGCAATGCCTTCAATGCTGATACCAATCGTGCATGTCAAGGTGTAGATGGCGCTGCACTGAACTCTTGTACCACCACTATCGCGGGTGGCTACACAGTTACGAAGAAGATCAAAATCCCAGACTATGACTCAGATCACACACTGCTGCGGTTCCGGTGGAACTCTTATCAGACAGCTCAAGTGTATCTTCACTGTGCTGATATTGCTATTTCCGGCTCTGGGTCAGGTTCGAGCACTAGTTCGAGCACCGCAACTACCGGTTCGGCAACAACCACTTCAACCACCAGGACAAGCACCACAACTTCGTCTTCGACAACATGTACTGCTGCCACCACCGTTTCAGTGACCTTCGATGAACTAGTGACCACAACATACGGCGAGAACATCTATCTCACTGGATCCATTAGTCAGTTAGGCTCTTGGTCCACATCCTCGGCAATTGCTCTGTCCGCAAGCTCATACACCTCTTCCAACCCTTTGTGGACAGTGACAATGGACCTTCTCGCTGGCACTACATTTGAGTATAAGTTCATCAAGATAGAGACGGATGGTAGCGTTGTCTGGGAAAGCGATCCTAACCGGAGCTATACCGTCCCAACTGGCTGTTCTGGACTCGAGACTGCTGTCAGCGCAACGTGGAGATAGAAGTGGTTTGCGAGGGGAAGACTGTAGGCGGGACGCAGATTGATGTGACTTGATATTTCTGAAAGTATTAAAGGGGAACAAATCATGTATTTAGGGATGACGTCGAATGATTTCAATGACGGCTCGTTGATGGGTTATACGATCTTTCTGTAACTTTGAAGAATTAGACTGTATAGTGCAGAAATTCGACTTTCTGACTTGCAATGAGACTTTGACATACGGTGCCGCGCCTTGGTCTCGCCTAGATTGTAGATTATTAGATCCCCAGTATTCATGTGTTGTCATTGAGATATTTGGTCTGCCGTGGGCGGTGGTCACATTTATGTAACAGACTAGTGATCTCTTTTGTCGAATTAAGTGGATTCGGGGTTACTTTCACGGTTTGACCACTATTGACGATGGAAGAAGAAATTAGACCGTTATCATCCGAATCAAACTTGATAACGTAGAGAGGCTATCTAATAATAGGTCTGAGATATAGCAACGAACAATAACTTGCTTGGACCCGAAGACTTTTGGAGTGCCTTCGATCCTATGAAGGGGCTTTGTTGTGCGGATAGCGAGGCTTTTGCGACATGTAGGAAGCCAAGTGGTCGATAAGAATGATTTTATCATGCTACACGGCTAGTATGACAAAGCGGTGGCTGGATTCCCTGGCAGTGAGATAATAAGGTGAGATTGTCGCATTCTAAATTGTGGCCCGTGACTGGATTCCCAAAAGGGAGGTAGGTATCTCAGGCGGGCTGTGCCAACGTCAACATGAAACCTGACCATCAGAGTTTCCCCGGACGGAGCTTGCATGGAAGCCACGTGGAGCGCAGATGGGTGTAACAGTCCCAAAACTAATGTAGGAAGAATGATAGCAATAATACAAGTAATAATAGTAATGATAACGAGGGATATGCCAAGGGAGGGTATGGTACTCCGTACATTCGGTGATATCTCATATCTCGATGGCTGATAGCCAGCCTAAGGCTGCCTGCCACTGTCTCACTTTCAAAGTCCGACCCCTTGTGGCTGTACTGTAATGTCTCGAGTAGTCTTGCGATAGAGAGACGTTTATACTCTCTATCGGATTGATTTCATAATTGATGTCCTTACAAACGAGGGTTACCACCACTTTTACGAGGTTACACTGATCACACGCGCAAAGTGACATTCTAAACTTGGGGGATTAGGCGAGTGTAACACTTCATGGCTTAGGGAGGCAACGGAAGGCTGGAGGATCAACCATTGATTTCTCACGGATGAGCCAATCATACCTCGCAAGGGGTCTGCTCGGTAACCCGGTTAGGCCCCCCAAAATCTACGCCAAGAAGCCACGATAACCAGCAACCCCGCACGCTAGACCCCCTAATACCCTGGAAAGGGTCCGGCGAATCGGCTTGGAACTAACTGAGGCTCTCATTAGGAGAGAGAGAGTAACCATCGGAGTAACCATGACAGCAAACTGGCCAGCAGCGAAGAAACTGTTGCAACAAAGATCTCCAGCTGACTACTAGGCCACCTACCTAACCTAATCTCCCCCAACTCGCACGACCTTGGGGTTTCCTCTGCTGATGCACGCCCTAAATCGTTGATAAATAAGTCGTCTTCTCCTAGGACCCTTGTTTCAAGACTTCTGTCTGTCTCTTATCCACGACTCGCTACCCAAAAATCTCCGTCCGGTCCATCATGGCTGATGCTACGACTGACACCGGTCCGACTGTGACCTCCGACAAAGGTCCTGTGCCCTCTCATACTGTCGACGAGCCGATCGGGGATCTCCAGCTTCCTCGAGGATGGATGTATAAGTCGTGGAAGATGGGGTCCTTGAGCACGCCCTGGTACGCGTCTCCGAGGTTCCAGCTCGGTATGGTCGCGTTTGTCTGTTTCATGTGCCCGGGCATGTTCAATGCGCTCGGTGGCCTGGGCGGTGGTGGCAAAGCCGATCCGACTTTGGCAGATAAAATGGTATCTTTCCCACTTTTTTCGCGGTCGGGAGAATGAGACTCAGTTGACATTGGAACTAATCGATCGTTTTCCCTGCCAGAACCTCACCCTGTACAGTGTCTTTGCCGTTGTCGGTTTCTTCTCTGGCTCGATTGTCAATTGGATCGGGATTCGGCTGTCCCTCTCCTTTGGTGGAATCGGATATTGTATCTATGCGATCAGTCTTCTCGTCTCCGTGCATAAATATGTTCCGGGGTTCAACATCTTCGCTGGTGCCCTACTAGGTGCTTGTGCGGGTATCCTGTGGTCGGCTCAGGGAGCTATCATGATGTCTTACCCCCACGAACACCAGAAAGGCCGGTATTTTGCCTGGTTCTGGGGTATCTTTAATATCGGCGCCTGTATGGGCAGTCTGGTACGTGCGGCCGTTGCCCGTCATTGTCTCCATCTAATTAACAGTTCCTAGATCGCCCTCGGCACGAATATTGACGTCACAACTGCAGCCACCGTCAGCGATGGAACGTACATTGCTTTCATTGTCCTCATGTTCTTTGGCGCTTGCTTGGCTCTTATGCTCTGCGATGCAAAGAAGGTTATTCGCCGCGACGGATCCCGAATTATTATTATGAAAAACCCAACGTGGAAAACCGAGTTGTACGGGCTTTACGACACGCTTAGGAACGAACCTTTTGTCGTCCTTCTTTTCCCCATGTTCTGGTCTTCCAACTGGTTCTACACATACCAAGGAAACGCAATCAATGTCGCCTACTTCAACACCCGCACGAGAGCCTTGAATTCCTTCCTATACTGGTTCGCTCAAATCGTTGCTGCAAGTATCATCGGCCCCCTCCTCGATATGACCTACTTCCGTCGTACAGTGCGTGCCCGCAGCGCGTGGGCCATCCTTTTCATTCTGACTATGGTTATCTGGGGTGGTGGCTGGGCCTGGCAGAAGAACTATACTCGCGAGTCCGTAGACACAGACACAACGGACTTTGTGCATTGGGATTGGACCCACCCGGGATACGTCGGTCCCATGTTCCTGTACTTTTTCTACGGATTCTACGACGCCGTCTGGCAGGGCGTTATCTACTGGTCAGTTTGCTTCTATCTCTTGTTGTCCTTTACCCTGCTCGCTCCCCTGCCCGTCCTCGGGCCTCTCATGTCAAGCCCAACTAAATCTAACCCTCCTGAATTTCCAGGTATATGGGGGCTCTTTCCAACTCAGGGCGCAAAGGTGCAAACTTCGCCGGCTTCTATAAAGGTATCCAATCCGCGGGTGCGGCCGTGGTGTGGAGTATAGATTTCCACAAGGCATCTTATGCAGCCGAGTTCGCCAGCAACTGGGGTCTCCTCGGAGGATCGCTACTCGTCGCCGCGCCAGTGATCTTCCTACGTATCAAGGACCATGTGGATATCGCGGATGATCTGCAAAATACTGACGAGACGGTCGAAGATGTTCTTCCTGCTGGACATCCGGAGAAATAGCTGAGATTACTGCCACGCGGTTTCTATCTAATCACTAGCAGTCTCGGGGGTTGAATGAAGTGCACCGTACGCTGCCGACTTTGGGCATTCCCAGGATCAACGATTTAGTGAGAGATGATCATGCCTTTATCATGTTGGCTGTATCAAAAGGACGGCAAGGCTGAATTGTCTACTATTGCTAATCTTGTCCCGTATCGTACTTGATTGTCTCCATGTTAATTAGCAGACTTGGGGCCTAGTTTGTTTGCCTCTAATATTTATCCTTTTATAATTCAACTTGAGCATCTTCCCTTTTAAATATCTCCTCGTTACTGAATCCGTTCACCTCTTTAAGACTTCACTCGTTATAGCACAGTTAGACTTCGCTATTACCTATTCCTGCCCTTATAATAATTGATATAAGGGGGCAGTCAATAGCAGTTCCCAGTCACACGTAGACGGAAATGCGACCGAGTAAGGGTAGAGATTGCAGGACCAGAGCGGGATGATGATTCTTTATCGCGGCGTATTAGCTACAAGACCGGTGGTGGCGTAGTAGGAGAGCCACGTAGAGGAGGAGCTGCGGCTGTATCAGGACATCGTAGATCAAAATCAGTGCGCGCAAAAGGGCAAAATAAAGTAGTGTATTTATTGACCTTTGTAGAAGCAGGCTTCAATTCGCGCCTTTCATGTTAGAGGGGCGGAAGGATAAAAAGATGAACAGCTAGTGTCTTAGCGGGCGATGGTATCTATAGACGCCGCTCGTTGACAATCAAACAGTCACCCAAGTTTTTCTGGAGCGAATATCAGGCAGACCAGGACCATTCTCGGTGTGGGACTCGAAGATGCTGAGCTATTTTCTATTAATAATTGCAAATATCAGCGATGATTCTTCAAGCTGGCCATTGTTCAGTTGGATTAAACTGGAATATATTGGCACCCGGCATGCAGATAGTCGGTGCATCATAACAACTGAATTACATCGTTTTTTAGAGTTCAGCCCCCATTGAATAGCCCATTCAGAGTATATTCTCAAAGTGTTTGCCAAAAGGCTCTGCCTTCAGATAGGTATGATTATCTTGGGCAACAGTGGCCGTCCTAGTTTTGAGCCAGCCTACAAAACAATGTATTTGTTGGTTCAGGTTTAAATAGATGACAATATACAAAGAAAAGATATCTGATAGTGTCATGGACGCTAGCGCAAGGAAGCGGGAAGGGGAATGTGAGTCAAATTGGTCTATCTAGACATGAAGACGAAGATGACCTAGAAGAAGAAGAAGAAGAAGAAGAATGGAAAGAAGAATGGAAAGAAGAATGGAAAGAAGAATGGAAAGGCCTTAATAGGCCTACAACATAAAGAACACAGAAGACAAAGGCCTGGTCCTGGAAACCACCAGCAAACCTGCACAGCAATCTATGCAGGGCTAAATGGAGGACTGCACCACTAAATGACCGAGTCGTCGAGGTCAATGGGGGTCAAGTCATCAGTATCAAAAAGGAAATTAAATCATAAAGTACAAGAAAAAAAATGTGAAATAAAGAAGACGCCAGAGGGGGATCCAGAAAGGTGGCAGAAGGGGAGAAGTTGGGAAGAAGAGCAAGGATATCGGAATTTCAAACATCTTTAAAACAAAAAACCATGTTCCAGGGCTAGACAGGAGAAGCGTTCTGCGCTTCTCGCTCAGGTTTAGAAAAAAACGAATAAAAGCGGGAAGATAAAACACCGATAGATTGCAGTGGAAGAGAGTGTCTTTGTGATGCTCGTCTGTCGTCACTACCACTGCATTGGACTTGCTGTCTGCTGGGGCGAGCAGAGAGGTGACTGCGGGGTACCAAGCCTGCCTCGGGGCTGTCAAGTCTGACGCCAAGAGCCTTTAAGGGTGATTATTAGCCATATGATCTATTAGGTTATACGCAGGTTTAGGAGCAGTTAACGTACCCATCCATTATCAAAAACCTGTGATATACCCAGGAGTTGGCCTGTATGGAGCTCCAATTGCCCATCCCGACAAGGCACGAAATCCATTTCAACAACATAAACGTTGTTTATCAGGGGACTGGCAGCAAGGAGGTTTCCAATGCTAGGATTCTCTAACGATGCCGCACCATAAACACCATGCTGTTCTTGGCTTGCTGTTCGTGTCTGTTGCGGCAGTTCGGATATCTCTTCCGTCATCGTAGAATCTGACGAAACAACACGCACTGCTGAAAGCCCATCTGATTGTTGGTTTTTGGAAGCTACAGATGACGTGGATCTATCCATAGTCTCAGCATCTGATATGGAACTTGTCGTGTATATTGACGATCCAGATAACGTGGGTGTTGCAAGCTTTGGCACAGAACAAATCTCTTTCTCAAGTTTTGTGTCGTAATCGGCGGGAGCTCTTCTTGTTCGGGTGACAATAGGGTTGAATACAGAACATGGAAGATGAATAATCTTTTTTGTCCTAGGCCCAAAAAGACCTGAAATTGAAGGCCTTGAGCTCTCGCTGTGGGGCTGTGGGCTTGGCAAGTCCACTGCTTGGGTTGCGATAGTTGTTTTAGAATTGTTTTGTTGGTCGGCAAGGGCTTTTTGAAGGCTTTTGCGCTTCCTGTACAAAGGGAGAAAGATCAGTGCCCCGATAAAACCTAAGACAACGATGACAGATAGAGCAATAGCTGCAGCCCGTATTGAGCCACCAGAACGCCCTGGGGCTGGGTGATTAGGTAATGCAGTAACAGCAGCTACCCCCGTTGCAGCAGCTAACGCTGCTGGACTATAGGAGGTCGATGATTCTTGCTGGATAGGAGCCGTGGATGGTACCACAACAGTTGCTAAGCTCGGCGTATAACTTGGCCAGTTCGCTTGCTGCCACGTAGGTTGCGCTGCTTGTGGACTTTCGACATTATGCGAGCCTGGAGTTGATTCTGTTTGCGCCGAAGGAGTTTGTTGGTTCGCTTGAACATGGCCTTCTTCTGACTGACTATCGACAGAGCCATTCAACTTCGCAGAATTGGAGGAATTTGGCATTTCCCCGGATGCCCGTTGATTTGGATGATATTGGCCATCATCTTGTATATCCGAAGGAGTTTGTTGGTTCGCTTGAACATGGCCTTCTTCTGACTGACTATCCACATAGCCATTCGACTTCGCAGAATTGGAGGGATTTGGTATTTCCCCGGATGCCTGTTGATTTGGATGATATTGGCCATCATCTTGTGTCTCCGAAGACGTTTGCTTTCCCCATGGTGAGTGGGGGTTGATGCCATTTGGATTTGCCGTAACCACTGGTGTTGGATATGGCTGGGTGGGCTGAGCGCGTATATCGTGATTCATGACTAGCACAGCCTCGAGAATAATCGTGAAGAATAAGGTTCGTATTTGCCGCAATAGTCAAGGACTGGTGAAGGAAAATCACTGTGGTACGCAAAGCTTCCCAAGTCGTAGCCAGAGCGAGGGCAGGGAACGCTTTATTAACATGGTTGCATCTACAGCTAGTCAAGATTCCTTTCGTCCATAATATCAATTCTACTTCCTTTTCTGGGATGTTTGTTTTTCTCTCGTCCCTTTGTTTATGTTTCCCCTGAACAAAAGTCTCTAAGGTGATATCCAATCTTGATCTAGGGGCTTACAAAGGTCACATCTTCGGCATGAATTGACTGAATGGTACCCTATAGGTAACTCAGATTCTTGGATCTACGCCAGGTTTAGTTACATGCCAACTACTTATCAATGCCCATTTGGAATGCGTCCGTGCGGTTGCTTAGTCACTGCTAATCCTCCTCCCGGTCCATCCCTCTATGACTCTGCGGGGCTTGAGAGCGCTCGGCGTGGTAATAGCAGCGGCTATCCAGGACAGATTATAGCCCAGACAACGGAGGACGCTTTTACTAGAGTGCGGGCAGTACGACCAGACCGCGCGATCTGGTCGGATGGGTCAAGCCTGGGGAACGGCCGAAGCGGAGCTGGGATCGGTTGGCAGCGATCCTTGCGGAGAATGGAGGGACCAAACTTCCCTGGGGGAATGATAGCCGTCCAATCACAGGTCTGCTGGTTGCCTGAGAGCAGGCCTTCATACTGTAATAGTAGAAATCCACAGACTACTTGAAAGTGTCTTTTCGCCTGTGATTCGGTGACATACTTTTGATTAATATTGAAATCCCAAAAAAAATTCTGATGGGACGTTCAGACTATCTCCTTTTTTCTCCCATCGTCCAAACGGGGCAGACAATGGCAACGCAAATTATTCAGTTATCACTTCGGATTCGACTGATACGGTCACTCCCCGACCGGGAAGTGTAGTACATCAGACATATATTCGGATTGGTGAAACTTTCTTCCGAAATTCTGATTCATCGTTGTAAACTAAGTATATTCGGCATTGATTTGCCCGACGGCCGAAGTTCTTACCGACATTGCTGGGCGTGTTATGGCATGTGTAATCTGGTTGAGCCTGGCTCGATATGTTCTTAAACGGTTTATTATCGGAAACTGGCTGCTGAGCTCATCTAGTGCACCAATCGGATTTCAACCGGTCTGAATTGCTAGTATGTAGCCCCTTTCTGGCAATTTGGATGGGCATAATAATGACCAATACATGCGGGTTTAACTAACTAGTTAGTTATAGTATCTCCTTTCTTCCGAGTATCCGCTACTGGTCCTGCTCCGACATTTATTTCTAGCCTAAGGCAGAAAATGGCTCCGACCAGCGCCACTCATGTGCAGGCCTGAATATCGGGGATTCATACCCGAAGTCTACCGTAGATAGTTCAACCCGCGCCTTTTGACTTTGCATATGGTTTAAGCTTTTATCTTCTTCTACCTAGTCAATCAGTCAATCAGTAAACATAGGCTGGAACTAGCTTCATTTCTTCCTCCTACTTACGGTTCTTAAGTGATATACTTGACGAATCAATGGTATTTGTTTACAATGTCAGTCAGATATATGTATATATATATATAGCACTATCTACTCCTCGGTATATCTCCGAAGATAGTCAATGGAATCTAAATACGAAAGTACATGGATGAAGTTACCATCTTAATGGAATTTGGCAATAACGGTCGACCATGTTAAGACTTTCATGATCCCATTTATCGACCTGGGTTGGGTCACTAGCTACAAGCTGTAACGGGCTTTGCCGAGGGCTGAGGAGAATGGGGCCAAAACATCTTGACCCCCAACTGCACTCAGCCGCAGCTAATAATAATGGCATCTGGGTTATCCGAATAGGCAAGCGAGATGCGCTTATCATGACGATTCTTGTTCCTAACATATAATTCGTCAATCGGCAAGGCCATGAATAGTGGTCGCCACTGATCGACATGGAAGAAGAATAACGAGCGCCCTAACAAGCTGACACACGAAAAACTTGAGTTGTGAAAGAAGAAATTGCCCCTCATTTCCCCTATTTACCCCTGATCCAGCCTTGGAGTTTTGCTTTATTCACTTATAATAATAAAGGTCACCGAGGAAACACTGGATGTTATCTTTCTTGTTCTACAAGTCGAATACTTATCCACCGTACCACGTGCAGAGCTAGTCAGGGGGCGGCAGAACTGACACTCCGCTCTGCTGCTCCTGTTTCCAAACAAGGCAGCTTTTTGCGCAAGCCGAAAACTTCTCCTTGGCCTCCTTGGCCTCCTTGGCCAATTAACCTAGATCGACATGGTGGGCGTTCCGGGAAGATCGGGTGGGTGCGCGACATGCCGAAGAAAAAAGAAAGGCGTACGTTAAATTCGAGGCCCATATCCTCTTCTAGGTGCTAATACCCCTGGCATTGAGACAGTGCGACAAGAAGACCCCCTTTTGTAGTCAGTGCGTTCAAGCGGGACTGGTGTGCGAAGGGTATGGCTGCCGCCGCCTCGTCTGGATCAACTCAACAGATGGCGAGAAACACAGTTACACCAAAGCTTCTAGCCTCGTACCCACACGCAGTAGCGAGGCCCCTATCATCACCTTACACGAGTCCCTCGCGAGATCAGCTGGGGAGAATAGATATGTGGGGCTTTTCCTCACAGCATTCCTACCAAACGGCCGTCTCTTCTCCCGAGACGCCTCGCAGATATCCTCTGCGGGTTGGCTGAGGTTCCATGACCGACTATGTCGTTTCGAGAAAACCCTCCGATTCATCACTTTGGCGCACGGCCTGTCGATGCTGGCCACGAGAGATAATGACTGTCAACTGAAGCTCAAAGGCCTCCAGGCACACCGCGTGGCGCTGCAGGAAATGCGCGTGGCACTGCAGGATCCACAAAGAGCTACTGGTGATGGCCTTTTGGCCGCTATTCGACTTTTCCGCTTCTACGAGGTGAGTGGTTCTTTCTAGTGCCAGTTAGGGAAGAGACCCATGTCACTCATATTTCAAGATTCTCTATGGGGCCGAGTCAAATGGAAAACGCCAAGCAAATCCTCTTCCCCAGGTTAAGGGCTATTACGCCCATACAGACGGTGAAATGGCCTTATTCATGAACAGAGGCTATCATAAACCATGGAGCGAAGCGGGGAGGTACCTACTCGCGAGTGGCCGCATTGTGTCTGTAAGTCGTCATATCCAATTCCATCACCGGATCGTCGATATTGATTTTGCCATTTGGAGTTCATTCTTAGCGTTGGCCGAAGAAAGCGGTCGCCCTTCAGTGACGTGGGATGGGTTACAGCCCCGTGGAATGACATCAAAAAATCACCCCTCGAGGAACTGACCGATATCATGATCCAAATTCCGGGCTTATTGGAGGACCTGGACACCATACGAACGATTCCTGTTGCGGAAACTTGTCCAATAACATGCAACGACTTACTGGACAGATGCTCCCGCATCGAGCAAGCATTAATTACATGGAAGATTGCCATGAAAGATGATCTGAAAGTCTACGATTACGCACATTCAGGCAATACCCTCGCGATGCCACAGGTTGATAGAGACTTCGCAGTGCTGCATTTAAGCTTTTTCTACTGGAGCTGCTCTATCCTCTTATATACTACTACCCACATGGCCACGATCGAGGCGCGTCGAAATCAACTTAACATGCGCCATTCTCCGATCCCATTTTCCTCTTATGGATACCCCACCTACCGGGATGAACGGAATCCTACTTTGCACGCCGACAGGATTATCCACGCTATGCCTCTATCCTATAGCCCCCATGCGGGTGGCTATGCAGCTCTTAGTTCCACTTTTCCGTTGGGTATTGCACGTCGCTATCTTTTGGTCGCCCATTTTTTCCCACACGAGGGTGGTTCTCGGGGTATACAAAAGGAGCTTTTGCAAAAGGCCTTGTCTCAGCCGTTCATGGAGTCTTATAGCGCACGGTTCATTGACCATCTTCACAAAGTCGAGACACCCACGCAAAGTCTTAAAGACCTGACGGGATGGCGCGGGATGGAATCAAGGGCAACGCGATGGTGGTTTGGGCGCGTTGAGTAAAAGTCGAGAACGATATTAAGGGATGGTTTGATGACTCGAGGAAAACCTGTGTTTTTGACGATGCTAGTTTTACATGACAAAACCATGTATCTTTACAGAATCTTTGTAGTAGCGCACAAAAATAACTCGCTAGAATATTCATTAAGAACTGTGCACTTGAATCGATAGTGATTACCACCGAAGAGAGACATAATTGTCTTATCTAGTGTAGTCCTACCAAATGCATTCAATTCAGAGTTGGGAAAACCGAATGGATAGGTGTCGCGTGGGCTCCTATGACTTGCTATGAGATGGATGCGTAACTTTTTGAATTGGGTTGTTGTAAAATCCATGTTGGTTTAGTTGGAGAACATGTATGGAATATACGGGTGATATGCTGATCGCTGTTCTCCTGTGGAAAAAGATACTTTGGGGGCCTTTCTATTTGACCGTAAAGCTACCGAAGCCTCCAGCCGCGCAAAGCATTTAGGTAAGCGCATTGTGACAACGGGCCTTGTATAGGGTGTGGGATAACCGGAGATTCGCCCCAATCAATGTTGAATTTCATCTCAACTATAACGGTAAACTAATAGTCTCGTTCTCAAGAGAAATTTGTCGTACTCAGACACACGAATACCCACGGGTATTCATCGGCACAGAGCCCGTGATTATGGTAATCAGCGCCAACTCCTTCGCTGGAGATGGCAATATTCTTCACGTCGGTTATCAAATGTGTTTGGAAAAGAAGCAGTCCAGTCACACCACGGTCTCCCTTCTGGTCTCGGACCAGGTGCGTTTCTCTTCCCTCAAAGCAGACTTCACCCAGTAGGTGGTAATAACAGCCCAGACACCAGCCCAAATCCATGGAATCGTCCACCCTACCAAATGCAAGCAGAAAAAGTTAGTTGAAGCCCTTTCAGTGACACAAAATAAGGTATGAGCCTTCGGGTGGAGGGTAGGATCGGAGGGTGAAAGTGAGGAACGGGAGAGGATCAATCATAAACTTACCCAGGCCCCAAGCAAAGGTCTGGTCATGAACAGTGGAAAGTACACTGATCAAACAAATGCCCACAAGAAGTCCGCCAAATCCCCAGAACCAATTTAAATTCTCCATTAGGCGTCGAAACCGCAAGCTGGCTGCATACCTCTCCATTAGGGCCGAGCGGTATAGTCTGCCTCTACCACCATCTACAGCAACAATATCCTCGATGATCACTAAGATGCCTGGCCGAAATTCTGCACCTGCTGGAATGGAGGAGATGGGAAACGGTTGTCGTACTCGAAGTTTTGCCAAAATCCCGACAATCACTAGGGTGGAGCCAACTTGTACGAGGAGAATAGACGGAGGCAAAGACTCCATTCGTACACTGGGAGGATCTTCTGTCAATCCAATCACAAGAACGACTGTGACAAGTACGAAGCCCAGAAGATAGTTCCAGTGAAAGAAGTCGAACTGTTTCATAAAAGAAGAAATCGAAATTGGTGTCAGCGTATCTCTTTTTAACACTCTTCCAGGCCCTTGCATCGGCAAAAAAAGAAGGCAAAATAATGAAAGAAAGACAGGAAGCATACGTTCCAACGATTTTGAGATGTAAGAGGGCGACAATTTGATGTCGCTTTGAGTAGTCGCCATGTTCGTAAACCGAACGACAATAGAGTAAATACTCCCAGGATGGCACTGGCGACACTCAGCGCTATTTTAAGATTTGCCAGTGTTAGTTCACGTCATGGAGACAGCACACGGGAGAAACCAAGGGAAACATGTTATACACGAACCAATCTTGTCAGATAAATCTGCGCCCCAGTGCAAGCTTGGATAGATCACCAATGGCGCTACACAGGCTGTGAGTAATATGATTCCCCATTGCAAGCATATATGAAATTTATGCTCATGAAGATCAAGAGGCAAGGGAGGGAGCCCATCAATCTCCGCCGGTTGATAGTTATCCTGCTCGATCATGTTGTATTCTTCGCTCTGAGTTGAGTTCAAGTCACTGTAATGCATGCTTTAAGGAAACCTAGCGTGGAGCCCCAAAGAGTGGCATGCGGGGCGCTTTTATAAATGATAGATGTCTTACCTAGACCAAATATAGAATTCCATTGCAGGGCTGATTTTGCGGCTTAGCTAGCGAGGCTATATTCCCACACGACACCAGCTGAAGTATCCGCCAGAGGTATTCAGCTGGGCAAAACTATACTCGATCAGGGTGTATGTTGCGTAGACTAAAACTCTACTCTTGGCAGTTCGTCCCTAGCGATGACTGTGGGGTAAAGAGAATCCTTAAATCTACCACGATGGATTACCTTAACTCCGGAAAGCCAAACTCAGTAGGCAAACTGGAGATGCCTCTGAAAAATCAGAAACTTAACTCCCTCATTTCCCGTGCAAGTATACTATGGAGTGATGAATATCTGGGCATCTCATCACCAAATAGTTTGAATCATCGCGTGGGGCTTTTCATTAAGGATTCGGAAATAAGCGTCCTACTGTATGTATCCGACCCCACCCTTGTTGATGTGGGCCACTCCGTTCAGAGATGGATAGTTCTGTCTATGTGTTCCCTATTTAGGATTCAGGTGCGAGATGCTTGTTTTTAGACCGTGGAGATCTGCATTATGAAACATCAATAGTCTAAGCCTGTTTACCCATTATCCAGCCAATCTTGAGTATAGCCACCTAACTAGCCCCGGAAGGGAGCTATTCCGTTTAAAGAATCAAAGTGCGCCAAGACTGGGCTTGGCACCGGAAGTACTGTAGTGTAGAGTAACCATATTCACATCGTTTTCAGCCCCCACGCCCACCGATATTTTCTGTATATCGCTGTTCAGCTGCGAACCAATTTGGCCCCAGCGGAGCTAGGGATGGTTATCTTGGTCATGCCGTGCCTTTTGAGCCCCACCGTGTAGATGTGATTTGACTGATCTCCCGCTTATGGCGCGCTACTTCATTGGTTTCGGAGCCGGACAAGTCAGGGGGCTGCGAGCGTTGACTGCTCATATCCTGAAAACCATCAATCATATCAAATCTGCGAAGTGGTATCTTACAACCTGAAATGGGAACAGAAATATTCGTTCAAAGCATTTCTCAATGTGCACAAAGATCTCAACCTAGTTCTAGCTGGACTCAATCGTCCAATGTTGTGCCGACTCTACCACACCATCAATCACATCGTATACACCAATCCTTCCTGTGTAATCGCAGACCCTTGACACAGTCTGCTCCATCCCTTCTCGACTCCTTCGTCTCCAGATACACCCTGGCCGAGAAGTAACTGAATATCAGGCATAATCTCATGGCTGACGCCAACCCAACCATGCCACGCAAGCTGAACATCGTCGTAGAAAGCTTTCGCAGTCGACTGTGCAATGACAGCGTCCTGAACCCCAGAGGTATTGAACTGGACCTTGCCCATTGTTTGCATGGACTCGCGGCTTTCCTTAATCTCACCGGCGGAATAAACCTGCTTGTGGAATGAACACATTGGTCTACGTATTCAATAGTAGAGATTGATTCTTTCACTGACCTTTTGTTCTGAACCAACATGCACGATCGTCGTCCCGATTTCTCCAAGAGTCGGGTCGCCTTTGATGCTCTCAATAAACTGAGCAAGAGTCCCTGCCCGAGCACCAAAATCTACAAGCACGATCTTCTTCGGCTTCAGGCCGCTGATCCACCGCACAGCCTCATATGTCTGGTCATAGCTCACCGCCTCGGTAGGGACGTGGGTGCCAATTTTTACCGGGACAAAATCTAGCAGCTCTGGCGTTTGCGAAACCTGTAGAAAGCCCATGGGCCCTTTTTTCTCGGCATCCCGACGGAAAACGTGGTAGGCGAAAAATCGGCCGGTTTTACTCGATGCAGAGAGACTGATCACAACAGCACCAGACATGTCCGCATCCGAAGCTGTCCAAGGAAGGTTGATGCCCAGTGGGTGAACGTGGCCGAGATTCTGGATCTGAGGTAAGAGTGTGGCGACTGAGGAGATATCCCGTTTGCCAGGTAGGACGGAATAGCGAGGTCCACGCCATGTGCTTCATTTACAAGGGACGAGAGACTGATTGATGTCTTCGCTTCTGATACAGATCCAGGGAGACCGATTTGACCCTCTTCAGAATAGCTATTGTACACGGTCATGAGGCGCCGTCGAGACTCGCTAATCTCGGTCCAGAAGCCTTTTGGCTCAGATTGCTGGAATTTGAGTGTGACTTGGATGCTTGCGGTTGGCCAAAACCCCCATAGGAGAGTCCCTGGAGTAATCTCAGTCGTTGATTCAGTCACAACTCCATAGCCCCATGTTGGGACAATCCCCAGGATTTCCGGTCATTGTATGGAGGGGGAGACCCGTAGGGACAGCATACGTATCTCACCTGCACGTTCGTCAGCCCGTGAAAACATTTCAAATCCAATACACGCAAAGTTTAAAAGAAAAGATAATGTATCTCACCAGTGCAACAAATCCCCGCCACGAGCATAACTGAGATTGTTCGAGCTGAGGGTGATTAGTAGCGGCTGAACACGAACACTGGATGCAGCGAGACCTTGTCGCTGGTAATCGAGACTCTCGAGGGTCGCAACCGCGTGAACCTCGTTGTTTACTTTCGATACAACATGGACGTCCATCTCGTGTTCCTGTACTTTATTGAGTGAATACCTTGTAAGCCACGGATGAGTAGCGGGGATTCTGAACAAGGCTCGGCGGGGCGGGGATGGCTGGAGACAAATCGTCGGCGTAGGCATTATTAGCGTTCCTGCCCGCGTGTATTTAGCCGGCCGACGGTCGCCGAACAAGGCTCGCAGTGCATCCAATCACCATAGAGTGTTAGTTGGTCCTTGGCCCCCAACCTTGCAATCCGGCCTTGGCTCTATTTTAATTCTGCAGAGCTCACTCTTGGTAATTTGCCCTCGAGATTGCCGATGTCAGGAATTCTTTGCGACGGATGGAGTGGGGATGGTTTAGATCGCCTGCTGGAAACGAAGAGTACACCATCTCATAACCCGAGACAAAACATGTTGTTGCATAGATAGACATAGGGGAATCATGTGGCTGTACAGATAGACGGATGGTCCTTGAAATAAGAAAGATTGTGTGAGGATATCTAAACAAAAGAATATACAGATGAAATCGGATATGAATGAGAGATTTCTCATCAAACAGAACTACTTTCAGGAAGGGCACCCACTGGGCGGGTAGTTGCAACTATTGGCCACGGAGCCACCAGTGATGGAGACGTCGGTGAAGGTGAAGTCGGAACAAGAACCGTCTCCACAGAGGATGTAGTAGTCCTGCGCAGTAGAGGTGGCAGCTCCAGTCACGTTCTGGAAGAGAAGGCCCTCGATGAGGACACCGTTGGAGGGGTTTCCAGTTGGACCACCGTTGAGGTAATCTTGCTGCACATCGATGCCGTAAGTGGAGATACCTTGTAGGGCGATGTTGGAATAGGTGATGTTGGCGACAAAGCCAGTCGCATTGTAGTTGGTCTTGATCCGGCAGCCATTCTCAGAGTCGAAGACAGAGGAATCCGTGAACTATAAGGAAAGAGATTTCAGGTCAATATTTGAAATATAGCAGAACTTGGATAATCGCAAGAGGAAAGAGTCAAGAGGGTAATTGATGGCTTTGAGCTTTATCTTCGAGCTCGCCTTCATTAACCTCTAGAAGTGTTTCCCGATGCAATGTTACAGTCATGCTCACCAGAATGTTGGTCACGTTGTTGTTAGACTTCAAGCCCACGGAACCGATAGAGAGGCCGTGACCACCATGGCACTCGAGGTTGGAGACAGTCATGTTGTTGCCGCTGGTGATCGCCACGCAGTCGTCCTGGTTGTAGACAACACTGCGCTGAATCACAATATTACTGGAGCTGCTGACATCGAAGCCGTCCGAGTTGTGTGCAGCAGCCAAAGTACCGCTTCTGCTGTTTGGAGCGTTACCTGCGGTGTTATTCAGGGTCAAGTCCTGGAAAACGAGATCGGAGCAGCTAGAAATGGTGAAGAGATGCACGGGCCAGTTCTGAATGTACAGATTCTTGATCACCGAGTTCCCAGTGACCTTCTTGACAACAATGAAATGATCGGGTTTTGGAACGCCTCCGTTAGAGCCCAGACCGTCCCAATATGCCTGTCCATTGCCGTCAATGACTGCTCCGGGATTAGCGGTGACCGTGATACCAGCGCCACTGATAGTGATGGGATTGAAGCTGGAGGAATTGGTAAAACCGAAAGTCGTCAGTCCATCAAATGTCACGGTGGTGCCGGCCTGAAGCCCAGAGAGGTCGATTGCAGATCCATTAGGAGCAGCAATGTTAGACAGAACGATATTGGTACAGGACGCGACAGCTGCCGAGATCTGAGAGTAGTCGGTGCAAACACATGAGGTGCCGGATGTTACGGTTGAGGTTGCGGAGGAGGCAGTCGAAGTGGCGGCCAAAGAGGAGCTTGCAACAGCTGAAGTCGTCGGGACAGTTGAAGTGGTGGAAGAGGGAGTTGAGGTAACAACGGAAGAGGAGCTTACAGCACTGGCAGAAGTTGGGACTGTGGTAGTCGAGACTGTGGTAACCGATGCTACAGTGGTGCTTGCGTTCGATACACTAGTCTTCGTAGTGGACGTAGATTCCACGGAGGTCGTAGTATGGGTCTTGGTAACTTTCAAGTCACTCGGGTCAAGATAGCTGGTGTCAATCCACCATTCATTCTTGAAGTTCTCACCCAGAATAGACTGAATAGAAATAGGCGCAGTCAACTGCTCGCTGAAATTCGCTCGGGGCCCTTCCTCCTGCACCGATCCAGGGCCGTAATTGTTGTATTCGGCGAAAGTAACATTGCCAGTGTTTGGGGTGGTTGTAGACCACTCCTTCCAGCCTGCGGCGGCGATGATATTACCCAGATAGGTCTCCTGGAAGACCACACGAGCAAAGGATCCCCAAGGACGACCAAGGTCGTTGGTACCCGCCGGGATGGTGTCGTTGATGCCCGCAACGTTCGAACGGCTGATCACGTACCATGACGGGTTGCTGGCGCTGCTACGGCCCGAAGCAGTGATGCATCCAGTAGCAATGGTGCGAATGTCAATGCCCTCGAGCCATGCCAGAGCAGTCTGTCCAAAAATGAAGTCGACTGCGCCGACGATCAGACTTTTGGCGTAGAGCTGGGAGCCTGAATGAAGACTGAATCAATACACACGATCCACGAACGCTGCCTTAAAACGACCAACTTACCAGTTTCAGCAAGCAGGGTATCCTGATAACCAATCAGCTGGCAGCCGTAGTAACCCTGGCCAGTGGTCTCTGCAGAGACGGCAAGGTTTTGACCATTCTTGGGAATATGGCCAAAGGTGTTGACAATGTTCAAGTTGTACACTTTGGTGTTGGGGTTCCATTGACGCAAGGTTGCAGTCTTGTCATCACTAGTAGTATTTATGAGGGCCAGATTATAGGTGATCGTGGCCGTATTGTCCTCGTATCCCTTGGAGTTACAGGTATATCCTTGGACAGTCAAGTTGGATGCAAGACGTGGAATATAAACTTGCTCGACGTAGGTTCCCGGGAAGACAAAGAGTGACTGTGGAGTGGTAGTGGTTGTGTTCAGAGCATCAACACCAGCCTGTACGGTCGAAAAGGACCCTGGGTATGGTTTGGCACTGTTATCAACCACCACCGCGCCTTTGGCAGGGGAAACTCTTGCCCATGGGTCCGAACAAGTCTTGTGGGCTGCCGAAGCACCCGGAAGGGCATGCGAGACGGCCAAAGATGCCGCGAGGGCGAGATAAATGGAACCCAACATTGAGACAGGAAGGAATTCCAGTGGATCCTCGAGCTTCGAAGATGGGTGCTCCAAGGCCCGGGAAGGGCCCTTGAATTTATACAATTCTTCATCTTGTCGAGAAGCTCCATATATTTCCCCGTCCCAGGGTTGTCATTTCCCCAGACTTAGTCCCCCAGGAACCCCGTGGTGCTTGAACAGCACGTTCCATCAATCAGAAATTCGCCTGTGCCCTTTAGCTCGAACTTATTTGGAGAAGCTTTCTATTGTTTGCTCGGCGGGTATGCGGAGAATCTGGGGAAGGAAATATCCACCAATCATGGCGCATGGTCAAATGGGCCTGAAGAGACATCTCCGGGCGAATCCACGTCGGTCGGGCCAATAATTAACCCCGGCAAAACTCTCTTCATCACCTTGAAACGGAGCTCCACCTGCCACCTCGGTCCTTGTCCGCTTCGCGTCAATATTCAGAATGTGTCGGATGATTGAGCAGAGCCAAAAGGGGTCATTCTGGCCGACGGTGGCTGCCAGTAGATCACGTGGATAAACATGGCAAAACCTGGAGACCGCCTTGTCGACCGCCGTCGCCCCGTTGAAGCCTCAGGCACAAACTCTTGCCCCCTTAGACACTCACCGCCCATGGATGGATCTGCCGTTATAATGTCCTTCCCGATTATCAACAACCTAACAATTGACGCATATCCACCGTCTCCATATATTGCCATACTCGTGGTCATACCATTGGCTGTGCTCTCATTCTTTCCACGGTCTCGCTTTCGCCGAGGAAATGTGGACCGAGGAAGAATATACTACCCACATCCACCGGTCCTAGCTCCATGATCGTTCAAGTTCCATCTGGTGCTACCTACCTAGAGCATGAGATCCTGCCAGCAATGTCGCGATGCCAAGCGCAAATGCATTCCTGTCAAGGACAGTGATTCCGTGCCATCGTGTCATCGCTGCCGGCGCCATCACCTTGCATGTTCCCACTGTCAGATCAAGCCATCAGCTCGGACGCGACTCGAGGCCCGTCAACTTCTTGCTCGGCCATCAACAGAATCGCAGACTTGGTACAAGAGTGTGGATGATTTTCTCTCCAACGATGAATCTGTTGCTGTTCTGGTTCATCAGTATCTATCCAAGATTCACGGTCGGCCCCATAGTATATTTCATGCTGCAACTTTGTGGAAAGATATTCACGATCGACGAGCCAGTAGGGCTCTGATCCTGGCTATCTGTGCGATGGGTGCTCACGTTGCAACTCAGCCGTCTTTACGATCACTCGAGCCCTTGCTCACTGCCGAGTCTAAACGATTACTTCAGATCGATCTTGAGCGTGTGTGCCTGGAGAATATTCAGACTTGCATTCTAGTGGCAAATCTATGCGTAGCACATGCAAACCCATCGTCGGAGTTTCTGTTCTTTCGTGAGTGCCCATGGTTCAGTTCATATATCCGCGGGGTCTGCCCTGAACACTCATGTCAAACGAGATGATAGGAACGGCAATTGCAATGATGCAATTGATAGAACCGCGTACTGGACAAGCGAGCGGTAATGAAGTCTCTCACGAGCTTCGAATACGAATCTGGTGGGCACTTTTCGCAGCAGATAATTGGTGCTCTTCGAGCCTGGGCTTCCCCGTCAGATGAAAGACTGGCGTCGACCGGCTCGGCTACCCATGGACGAGCGTCTGTTTGCCGATATGGATCCAGATGAGCGACTTCATGGCCCTGGAGAGCCATGTCAGAGCCCTGGTCTATGGGCACATATGGCGACGCTGATCGAAGTATTCAGCCCAATCCAGGAACTCAACTGGAATGTGGCCAACAGCAAGGGGTTGCATCTAGATCAAACTGAGCAGGATACCTACCGCCTCGCACAACTTTTGGATACCTGGGAAAATGCACTTCCACAGGATGTCCAGTTGACGGAGTCGAACCTCATAGAGCACAGCAAACGGGGCACCGGGGGCATCTTCATGGGCCTCCATCTTGGCTTTCACCACTATGCGACCTTGCTTTTCTACCAGTATCTCGACACACGATCAACGACGACTATTCGTTCTCGTCAATTTGCAGCTCGATGTAAACATCATGCTCTGAGCTACAGTACCTGGCTCGCGCGTGGAAGACAGCAATCCGGATGTGAGGCCGTGTATCCAACTGTCGGCCACATGGCGATTGTCTCCTCTTCCGTCCTTCTCCATACTCTCCTTTTCGGCGAAGAGAATGAACTTTCACAGTCACGTCAGTGCCTCGAAGCAAACTTCGAGGCACTGCTCGAGTTGGAAGAGTTCTGGCCCATTGTCAAAATCATGGTGAATTTTTTGCTATTGTCGAGAAACGGGACCTTTTTCCTCTTGCTAACAATGCACTCCAGATAAACCGATTGATGGAGTTCCAGAACAATTGTCTCCTTCTCTCCCACCATCAAAATACCCATCGTGTTGATCGCTGGATGCTGCGGTTTCTCTTCGAGTACGCCCTGCCACTCGAAGATAAAGCAATCGATCCGCACACAGCCTTGGAGATGGAGATTATATCCACACAGGCACACATATTCTCACAAAAGGGCCGATTGCCTGCATTTTCGACTAGCTAAGGCAGTCTAACTTTCAAAGTAAAACAATAGTCTGAACGTTGACATTGGCGAATTTGATACCTCTTCTGGGGGACTACTTTAGACTTGAGTGCTTGAAATGATTCCAGCTCATCATATTGATTCAACCTTATCTCACAATCTGCTACTCTACCGACAAATTGACAAGTTCCAGCCTGATCGTGGATTGGCTGAGCTATGCGACCAAGCAAACCAAGTCATCCGGGTTCCCAGTCTACAGCCATGTTTGGTCGACAGCCAAGCTCTACCCCTTGTCTCCAAAACATGGCCGGATAAGAAATAACCGCTTTGACAATCCCAATAACTGATTGTATCTCAAGCTAGATCCAATATGGAGACCTCTCTAGACGACTAAAATAGCAATCTCATAAGAATTGCCGAAGCTAACGGAAAAGCTACCCGCAGATCCGGACAAACTTGTGGTGGTGATGGTAGTGCTTTCGCCTCCTAGCGACGGCAAACTATTAACACTAGTGGAGCCCGGGGCAGTCAAGGTGATAAGGGTGGCAATATTCTTTGACGAGCCTTTGACATTGACCTGTACCGCGTTGGACGAACCCGTTTTCCCATTATAATTCACTAGCTTGAGGATGGTGGAAGAGCTGTTGGCCGTTGCAGACCAGTAGACGGGGCCAAGCTCACCATCTGTGGCGTTAACTGGAAGCGTCCTTTTGCCCATATTGTCCGCGAAAAGCTTTTGCACATAGTAGCTGATGCTATACAGGACCTCGTTTGCGGTGTGCTTTATAACAGCCACCGTGTCGGGTGCCTCATTGTAGTTCTTGATCAAGGCACCGTATGCGGAGCCGACGATAACGTCCGAGTTTCTTTCGCAGCCTAGGAGGAAGATGGCTTCCGCACACGACGTGCCCATAGTCTGGGCTCCCACTTGGCCAGCGTTGTTGGAGCCGGTGTTGGTTGCTGCGTATTCGTTGACGAAGACTGGGTATTCGCGACTAGCTTGGTCGAAGGTGTTGAAAAGGGAGACGAAATAGTTCTCATTGCCATAGATGTGGAGGTCGAGTGAGCTGCCATTCGATGTGACTGGGTTGGGGTTGATGGTTGACACAAGATTTATGGACGGGTAAACTGCATGAAGGGCATCGTAGAAGGCCATGTATCGATATGAATAGTAGGAACTAGTCCCCCCATTCAGATAGTCTTCATTGCCAATCTCAATCCAGTTGATGGTGAATGGCGAGGGGAATCCCAGAGCAGCCCGTTTGGCCCCGTATGTGGTCGACTTATCTCCCTGTTCAATCACATCAGCAAATCATTGTCTTTCCCATTTAGATCGCGGTGCGTATTCCTAGATCTATCTACAGAAGGGATCATCTCTAAAGCAAACTTACTAGGAGAAACTCCAACTCGTCCATGACAGAATCCACATATGGCTGCAGGTTGGCCTCGGAAACAACCTCACCGTCCAGATACAATCCAGTCCAGATACCCAGAATGACTTCCAGGCCCAGATCTTGTGCCATTTGCATCATCTCGAGAAGACCAAATCCATCAGTATTGATATCACCCCACGTGCCCGGACGGCCAGGACGATCCGTGAGAGGGCCAATGGTTTCGTTCCATTTCCATTCATAAGGAGAGTTATTCCCTTCCATATTGTTCCCTCCCGGAAGTCGAATATATTTGTGGTTCATGTTGACCAACGCATCAGCTAGATCCTCGCGCACGCCGTTCAACCTATTATCGAAGGTTTGCTTGAACAGACTCAAGATGTTGAAATACACACTCTGACCAGCGAGCTTTGACCCATCAAAGGTGAAATAAAACGTGTTGTTGCCATCAGGCGCAGTCTTGCTTGGCTGGAATGTTGCAGAGTAGCTCTGCACCCATCCTGCCAACGAAGTCTGATCGATACTCATGCTGGAAGATCCAAGCATTTGTCCCGTTGTATTACTACTAAAGTAGCAATCCACAGTCCCAGAGTAGTTGCCCCGCATCCAGAGACTGGCGATGTAACGCTTAGTGGCATCCACGTCGAAGCCCCAGAAGCCTTCATTGTAGAACCCTACAGTCCCAGTGGTTCCAGCGGGTACATCCATCCGCATGTGGTATGGCAAGGTGGACGAAACAACCGGTGCAGATGTATCAATTGCCAGCGAGACACTTCCAATAGGATGCCAATAATCCGTGTTCCGAGCCAGACTGGCAGCTCCACCCGACGAGGACCCTTGGAACGCCCGGTTCCGGAGCATCTCTCCATAGAGACCTCCATCACCAGAGTGGTAGATATCCTTTCGTTCGTCAGTCACTCTTCTACCTTTGAAAAATAAACTAAACAAGAACAACCAGGGAAGCTGACTTACTTCGTACAAAAGCCCATAAAGAAGGGGGCTGGACTGATTGCCACCAGACGAGGCAATATCAAGTGTCAACGCCGCTGCGCTGAGGGCAAAACATAAGATAGAGCATAGATTCATGATACTGAAATCTTTTGAGTGATTCTTCTGAGTATATATGACTATTTTGAAATGATTTGGTGAGCTCAAGACAAAGGTCGAGAGGGACAGCCCTTTTATACACTTGTGACACCAACCGCATTCCCCGCGTTTTCCCATACTGCCACAAATGCTGAAACTCCCAGGACTAATTCAATCATGGTAATTGAACTAAAAATGAACGAAAAGGCCCACAGTCCCTATGACTGTGGAAATACTCGGTGAGAGTTCCTCCGAAGAGGCAGGCATCGAGTCCACTCCCCCGCAATCAAACTGGCGAGTTAGAATGCAAACACAAAGTCTGATTTATTGGAATTTGGCGTGAGCCTATTCCCAAAACTGCAAATCACCGAGTGGGTTTGGACATGTAAGAAAAATGGCCATTTTCTATAGATTATATGTGAAATTGCCTGGGTGCGATGTGTGACTGGCATGGTTAGTATAGGTCGGGTAAATATCACTTTGTTGAGAAATTTATTGCTCAAAATTTGATAAAGAAATTTGGATTCAATACATAAGATACAATAGCTACGAATCTATTTCACATTCTGTCCGGGGTTTGTTATGAATGGGGCAGTGGCCTGGGGCGGCCATGGTAAAGGAAGGAAAGGAATCCTCCACTGGTACTTTCCAGAGCCCACATCCTCGTCAAGTTTACCGATACCATCTTCACCAGCTTGGAGCTTAACTACAGCCTTGCAGTTTGGGGGGACAATCAAATCCAAACAGAATGTGACTGCTTCGTCTTGATCCGCATCTTGAACCAATTTCCACTGGCAGCTCCATCGGCCGTAGACGCTATCATATGATACCGAAGCATGCGATAACGAGCCTCCTGGCTGTGGGGATACTAGAGCAGTCTTCCAGCCGGCTTCTAGCGGCTTCAATCCGCCGACTGTCTCGTGAAGCCAGTTAACCACAGACCCCAATGCATAATGATTGAAAGAAGTCATTTCACCGGGGTTTATTGACCCGTTGGGGAGCATACTGTCCCACCTTTCCCAGATAGTGGTTGCTCCCATCGTAATAGGGTATAACCACGATGGGCAGCCGTTTTCGAGGAGCATTCTATAGGCCAACGAGAGATTCTTTGTTTCGGTGAGAGCCCGTAAAATCACAGGTGTGCCAGCGAACCCCGTCGCTACACGAAACTTTGCCATGCGTACGCGGGCAGCAAGCTGACGCCTCGCTGTCTCAAATTGGCTCTGTGTGGACAAAAGACCAAAGACAATTGCTAACGAATAGGCTGTCTGAGAGTCACCGACTATGAGGCCCGATGGCGCTATATACTTGTCTTGGAAAAGGGCACGGAGACGCTGAGCTTTGCAGCTGTAATGTGTGCTCTCTGTCTCTCTCTCGAGGATCGAGGCAATCTCCGCCATTAGAGATGTGGCATGGACAAGATATGCATCTGCCACCAGTGTGCCGCTCGTTCGACAGTCTCCAGGCTCGTCAGGCGGTGCCTGGGGGTCGAGCCAGTCGCCCAATTGCCATAATTCGGGATCCCACAGTCCGTCGGGGCCTCGACGAACTCCTTGGTCCAACCACAAGGTCATACTTGGATATTGTCGATGTAAAATATCACGATCGCCAGAAGAAATATATAAAACCCACGGAAGAATGATCACCACGTCATCCCACACGGCCTGGGGAATGGATGGCCACACATGGTCCAGGATGTTAGGGACCACTAGAGGGGGTACCCCGTTGTGATCTGACTGTTCACAAGCTACATCTTCCATCCACTCTGAAAGCATGCCAATTGAGTCGTAGAGAAATGTTGCAGATGGGCCGAACACTTGAATGTCTCCCGTCCATCCTAAGCGTTCGTCCCGTTGGGGACAATCCGTGGGAATAGACAGAAAATTCCCGCGCATACTCCAACAGGCATTCTGATGCAGCTGGTTGACAGCCATGTCAGAACATTCGAATTGCCCAGTCCGCTTAAAATCAGTGTGGATCACCAGCGCCTGGATGTTGCTCTGCCAGGATTGCTCCGTTTGGGGGTCCCATCCATCGACTTGGACAAAGCGAAACCCGTGAAAGGTGAACTTTGGCGACCAATCAATCACCGTCTGCCCAGATGTGATAACCTTGTCAACGCATTGGGCACGACGTAGGGGTCGTGTTCCCAATTCTTCGTCGTCTTCCATGACCTCTGCGTGAGTGAAGATCACAGTCGCGTTCGCTGGAAGCGCATGTATGCAAAGCTTGCCAACTAGATTCTGCCCAAAGTCAAGAATTGTCCGGCCAGTTGGTGTGGTGAATATTTCCTGAGGTGCCAAGATCTCCGTGACTCGGACTGGAGGAGCGTCTGGCGTGTATAATTGCGCCCGAGGAAAGTCCAGAACGGAGACTGCGTCCCAGTCCGCATCAATATAATGAGGTCCATATTGATGCCAGTCTTTCACTTCAGCTCGCACGTCATAGGTCTCGCCATTGTAGATTTCACTTCTGATAGTAGGACTTGGGTGACACTTCCAGCTAATGTCCGAGGCAATTTGGAGCCGTCCACCCGTAGGCCCATCGACCTCCAACTGGGCCATCACAGCCATCCGGTCTCCATAGATATACCGCTTGCCACCACCGAATCCCAATCGGCCCGCATACCAGCCTTCTGCCACCTCAATGCTCAACACATTGTTGCCATTCACGTTGATTAACGAGTCGATGTCAAAAACTTGATATGCAAGGCGATGGTGGTAGCTTGTCCACCCAGGCGCCATCTCATGATCACCGATTCTACATCCATTGAGATATGCCTGATAGACACCAAAAGCTGTGATATATAGTCGAGCGCGTGACACGGAGCCAAACGTGGCGGGTAGTGCAAATGCCTTCCGGAAAAGTAAGGGCCTCAAGGGCTCATCTTCTTGGCTTGAAGGATTGAAGGGGCTGGAGATAGGCACTGCAGTCCAATCATGCGAGCTGAGAAGGCTACATTCCACCGTTTGCCAAGTTGACCAGGCAGACCAACCTGGGTGTGCAAGTCTGGTTTCTTTATTGATCCAGGTACCACAGACTCGAACTCGCACCTTGGCTTGTTCGCGCGACTGTAACGGCATGCTCGGCCAAGGGACCAAAGACGACTGGGCACTTTGAACAATGAAGTTTTCTTGCAGGCCATCACGATAAACGGTAATTTCATACTGAGATTGAGTCCAGTCGTAGATGGACTCATCAACAGCGGCGAACATCCAGGAGATACGAGGTGAAGAGCATTGTATGCCCAATCCCGAAGGATGGTGCTCAAAGCGCAAGGCCTTGATCTCAGCCATCTCAGATAATGTATATCAAATGTACGTTGTGTTTTTTTCTGGAGGATGAGAAGAAAAAAAAAAAGAAAAAGAGGGCGAACAGTTCGAGAGAGACAGCAAGGCGAGGAGGCCATCTTCTCGAGTCATTCCGGTTCATCCCATGATCATCTCATCTCGCATTCCATTACCCCGAAAGAAGAATCGTTTTGCTCCTAGATTCATTACTATTTTGTCGATCTAGATTCTCGATAGCAAGATCATACTATTGAGATTATTGGATCTACCAGCCACCTGCGGAATCTCTGCATTTTGATTGGCTAGTTTTCCGCAGGCGTTCTCGAGCCACCGGGAGGTTTCCCAATCAGGGAATTAGTGGATCTCAACCTCGTCGCTTCCAACGTCCGTCATAATAGAGTTGACCTCCACTTGAACACGATTTAACTCATTTCCCCGCGTCGTGCGCTGGTGGAACTCGTCCAGATCGATGCACATATCCTGGGATCGTAGTGCTGAACAGTCTCTCGCGCCAAGAATGAGCCGAGCTCCCCGCATGGAGGAGATCTGCATAGCTTAAAAGCCGATGATGTCCCGCCCTCAGATATGGGGGCAGACAACGGTCTTCAATCTTTACTCGCGCTTAAGATCAATTGGAATCATCGGAAATCAACATGGGCTTTCCTCCTAAGGTATACCAGTTTCTAGTGGGCACATTTGCCGCACTTGGATCATTTCTCTACGGGTACGACCTTACTATTGTCGCCGAGGGTGAGTCAACCAATGCGCCTTACATCCCCAAGGTCCGTTCAGAGGAACTCACAAATATATGTCTCTGAAACAGTGGTATCTAGTGGCTCTTTTCTGAGCTACTTCAGCCCCACCACCACTGAGATAGGTCTTGTTGCGTCCCTGCTCACGGCTGGCGCTTTTCTCGGCGCCGGCTTGGCATACCCATGCTCGGATTACTTTGGCCGTCGAGCAACCATATTGGCCGGTGGAGTGATCTTTTGCCTTGGTGGTGGCTTACAGACTGGTGCGCGGAACTATGGTTACATCTTAGGCGGTCGTTTCATTGCGGGTGTTTCGTAAGCTCCCTCTACCGGACTGTTACCAGGTTTAGCTTCAGTAACTAACAACCTATAGGATCGGTGTGCTCACCATGATTGTTCCAATCTATCAGGCAGAACTAGTACACCCCAATATTAGAGGGTTGGTAACCGGACTGCAGCAGTTCATGCTCGGCATTGGTGGTGTCTGTGGAAGTTGGATCAGCTATGGCACTTATATCAGTTTTGTGGACAACCGCCAATGGCGCATCCCATTGGGGATTCAGATCGTACCAGCTGCTCTTCTGTCTGGTCTAATTTTCCTTTTTCCAGAATCCCCTCGTTGGCTCATCAGCCAGGGTCGGCTGGAGAGGGGTCTTCAGACCCTGGCGCGACTGCATGCGAATGGGAACACATCCGACCCGTGGATTCTCGCCGAGTTTGAGCAAATCAAAACGCAAGTGGCCGCAGAGAAGGAACACAATCAGGTCAAGTTTTATCAGTGGATCACTGATAAGTCCAACTTCCGTCGTCTCCTGCTGGCTTGCGCTATGCAAGCCGCCACCCAGATGACAGGAGTGTCCGCTATTCAATACTACTCCGTCACTATCTTTGTAAGAAGTCATGAACGAAGTCATGAACCTTGTGTTTGACAGGTTACATAGCTGATACATAATTCCCAAAGGAACAAATTGGCATTGATGGAACTGACACCCTGCGCTACCAAGCTATCAACTCGATCATTGGCCTTATCGGTGAATTCCTTCTCATGATGGTTGTCGATAGAATTGGCCGTCGCAAACTTGTGGTTGGCGGAAATCTTGCTATGTGTCTCACATACGTTATCAGCACAATTCTTCTCGCCCAATTCCCTCCCGAAGTGAATAATACAGGCGCACATTGGGGCTTCATTATTATGACATGGGTTTATAACTTCTGCTTTGCCAGTATGGGATCACTGTGTATGGCCACTTTATTTTCCCATTCTTACCAACTTTAACACGGTTAAAAAGAATCAATACTAACGCTGATTAGCTTGGATGATCCCTGCCGAGATATTCGATACTGCTACTCGAGCGAAAGGTGTAGCGTTGGGCTGCATGGTCTCATTTGCCTTTAAGTGTGTCTTCCAGCCCTATCCCTATGTTGCTATTAGAGGGAAAACATCTAACCATCGTCTCCCTCACTTAGCACAATGATTGGCCAGGTGACACCGATTGGAATGGCAAACTCCGGCTGGAGGTTCTACATTCTGTTCGTGGTTAGTATTCATAAAATCGCCCTCCTAGCCCTGTCTATTTTCAATAAATGCGCTAGGAAGGCCTGCGACTGACATTCTCCATAGGTCTGCAATTTCACAAACGCCGTCTTCTTCTGGGCCATTCTCCCGGAGACAAAGCAGTTACCTCTGGAAGAGATGAAGAAACTGTTCACTGAGAGTCCCTGGTTCATCGGCAACTCCACCAAAAGCGAGAATCGAGTTACTGAGACTAGTATTCTGGCGCAGCAGATCGAAAGCAAAGGGCTAGAAGATAAGACCGGTATAACACAGCATAATGAAGTAACCGCTTGAATAGAAAATGCGGGAGCAAGGTGGTGCGGCTACGCTCAAATTCTTTAGTGATGCTGACCTGAAGCGGAGCTCTGACTCGTGCCTCCTCTAGGTACGCTGGCTACTTCCTGGTTGATGAGACACTTGAGTTATTTTACAAGCTTATTAAACAACCGGACGGATTTTAGTGGCGAATAGAAGGCCATTCACTGCGGCTTAATTATTTTATCTCTTATCACGTAATCAATATCTTCCTTTGGTGCCACCTTTTGCCAAAATTCTCCAGCATATTCATTTATAGACCTCCTGACGAACAAGAACCCTTCAAGCAATGACGCCACGTCTTCCCACTCACTAAGAAACAACTCTCTGGCAAGGCTTTTAAGTCGTGAGACGAACCATGCATGACATTCGAATCTTGCAGAAGCAAAGGCACCATTGAAGAGAATCCAGAATAAAAGGTTGGGAGCTGAGCTCTCTAGATATCCTAGAGTCTCCTCTAAGCGATCTTGTAGCTTTCGAACAAGGCCTTCGACACTTGCTTGGAATTCCCACATCCGTGTGAGCATATAAAGCATGAGTGTAAGTCGAATTGACTCATTGAAAGGAGAAAGAGCATAATCGAACGGCACTGAATGAAGTCGATTGCTTAGAAGTAGGGCACAGTTGTGATCAGGCATGGCCAGATCTATGTTCAAGCGAAGGGTCTCCTCGTATATACAGATGATATCTTCCAAAGATCTGATAATCATCTTTAGGCGAGGGTGAATATGAGAGTGGGAAAAGGAAGTACCGAGCCGGGGATGTCCTTTCCGAAACGGTTTTGCTCTTTCGGAAAGTGCTCGAAGAGACTCTGTCTCCCAAGCTTTCGGGATATCAAAGACCAGCGGGCAGTCTTTGAGAAGACCTCGTATAGGGTCACAGCTAGCAGTATAGTCAGTAAACCAAAATTTCATCTCTCTCAGCTTTGCCGCACTTACGAATAGACATTTGCTAGAGGCCACTCGCCTATTTTTTCCACGCCGCCTAAAACCTCGACAATTCTTCGAAGTCCGTCAGTGTGGGCGTCAACTGCCTCTATATTCCCCTCAAGTGCCTAGCATGAGATTAATCAGGGTTCGGAATAAAAAAAAGAAAGAAAGGAAAAGAAAAGGGGAAGAGAGAAAGATAAGTAACTGAGAATCTCTTGACTAACCTCTGTAACAAACAGGTGCCCAATGAGTAGCACTGCAGCCTCAGAGAATATTTCCGCTGGCTTATCCAGTAAGTTCCGGATGGACCGAATAACGTGAGAACGTATATAAAAAGCGTCTTGTAGAGATCTATACACGACTGGACTCGTGCCTTGTGGCTGTGCTTTGAATTTCATGGCATAGTCATAGGCACTCATTGACAAGATAACTTCCATAAGTGAAGGATGGTCGAAGGATTGGCGAAGTATACAGTTCAGCATTTCACTTTGGCCCATTGGGTACCATCTGCGTGAACCTTGAACTCTGACTATCGAAATAGTTAGAATGTTGGATTTTCGCATAACCACGAGCTTAACTCACAGTAGTCAAAGTAGAAATCCACACTCTGTTTTACGCGCGGGGATACAACAGGAAGAATATCCTCCACTTTCGGTTGAAGGGATCGATGTACTCGGTGATCCTTCTGAATGACTGTGAGTTGACGGTCGTCTTTCTCCGAGGAAGTCTCATTCTTGGGAGTAGAGGCCGAAGGAGATTTCGAAGGGGGAAGTGCTTTCATAGACGCTTTCAATTGTTGTAGTTGCGCTTGGCGCCGCATTTTGTGATATTTCGTCTGCAAGAAAGCCTGTGCGTTCCGAGCGACCGCCGCATCCTGCGACTTTCCATCTTGGCAGTCCACCCAGAGAAATTCCGAAGAAGACTGGGCCCCTTGTTGAGGTTGAGAGTCGGGCGCTGGTCTCCAAGCCGAATCCATATTCTTAGAAGGCATGGGCCAAGGAAATCGAGTGGACTTTGTGCGAATTAAGCTTATTAAGCTTATGCGGGCGAGCTTCCAAGTAGTTGGAAATCAAAAGAACCAAGGACAAGGGCCTCTTTCAGGTCTAGAAAGCGTAAGGCCACCCGGATTGATCTGAGTGGTGTGCCAACTAGAGTAGGTCGTTTGTCGCAGAGGGTCTCCCTCAGTTGAGAGTCATTGTTCTTGTGTTGGATTAATTCAGGCGAGAGTGATTCTCCAGGGGTATTGAAAAGGAAGTACAGAGTAGTTAGTTCAAGTTTTGTGAAGAAACCCGGTCGGGTGAAGTGCGGCTGAAGAGGTCAGGGTTGTTGGGTGGTTGTTCAGTCGGGGAGCCCCTCGATGTGAGTGGAGACTCGGCGACTCAAAATTGGGCATTTGATTGGTCTATTGTGAAGGACTTCGGATAAACTCCACCAAGTGGATATCCCGGAACTACAGTACAGTACTATATGTATTCCCTAGGAGATTCTAGGCTCCTTAGAACAACTACTTGCTAGATATGCCTACCTATGAACACACTTTCTTTGAGCAAAGTACGAATACTCAATCTTACGCAGGTGGATGATTGTGTGGAAGTTAGCCGAAGATATATTTTCGATCTATCATCTGCATTTCGATAGTCATTATTCGTACAGATAGCAATAAAGTTAACTAAAATGATCCATCATCCATATCCAGATACCCTAAGCCACCGTGTCGGGCTTTGTCTCAGCCTTTGGTTCTTCCTTGCGCCGACGAATATAATATTGTACGCAAAGGATTGCTGCCAGAGCCCACGAAGCCCCCGCCAGGGCACAGATGGCGGTAAGACCATGCACATATTTAGGAGCATCCGATGTGCGGAAGATCTGCGAGCCGGAAATTCCAGCGCAATTCGCCGCCATGACCACCAGAGCCATCGCAACGCTGCGCTCTTGAGGGGTGCGGCAATATACCGATAGCCAGCCCACGTTCAGAATACTATCGCTCACGTTAGTCGTTAGATCTTCGCGGATATTAAGGATAATGAACATACTGCATGCTGCAATAGGACACGTTTGCTACTGCGATCACAGCGTATCGGTGCCACTTTGAGGAGGTAGATGGAGTCGTTCGCAGGCAGACATAGGAGATCACGTTCCACGTGATAGAAAGAAGCACAAAGGGTCCACGATGTTGTGTCAGATCACTAATCTCTCGGTCAGCTTGAAGTGGTTAAATAGGTTCAGTGACAATGTTAACGTACGCTCCAACAGACAAGGCTGTCAACCAGACAATACCGCAGTACACCGGGACGGAAGCGAGTGCATTTGCCCGAACTGCACTGAAGCCCATCGACTTGATCAAACTGGGAGTATATTGGGTCAGGCCCTGGAAGCCCGACATGGACACGAGAGTCAAGAAGACATGTTGCATAATGCGGGGCTGCTTGAGGGTTTTCCAGATATCACTGCGCGAGATCTGAATATGGCCCCGAGCCTTGCGGGGATCATCCAACAGCACACGATTACGGATAATGTGCGATTCGCGCTCGGTGAAATAGCTCCAGCGACCGAAGCTGATCAGAGGCCGACCATCGCCGACGCTGGGAGGTACCAGAAGAGTAAACACGACTCCAATGAAGAGAGTGATGAGTCCCTCGACTAGGAAATGTTAGCACTTGACTGTGATATGGTAACAAAAGGAGCTGAACATACCAAGGAAAATCCAACGCCATCCCTCCAGGCCATGACTACCCGAGAGTTTCAGCAGACCAGCCGAGATCAGGCTCGACGTAGCCGAGGCAAACATCTGCCCATAGAAGAACAGACTTGTCCGAAGACTTGTCTCATCCTTCTTATACCAGGTAGAAATGTAGTACAGAGCACCTATAGATGAGGGAGTTGTCCTGTTAGCTCCAGGCGTGTCACAGCACCGCTGGCATCCCCAACTTACCAGGAATGAAACCTCCCTCGCAGAAACCCAACAAAATGCGTGTTACCAAAAATGCCGGATATGACTGCACAAAGGCTTGGAAGGTCGCGACGAGACCCCATGCAAACAGCTGGCCCGATAGCCACACCCGAGGTCCAATACGCTGCATGATAATGTTGGAAGGGATTTCGGAGAGCACAATTCCAGCAGACAAGAGCTGGCTGCCGATGTTGACCTGATTAGTGGTAATGTTCAGATCTTTGGTGATCGTTGATGTCAAGACAGCACTGATGTTGCCACGGTCCATCTGCAGGGAAAAAAAGGCGACAGCGAGGACGGGTAGGAGAATGAAGTCGATTCTATAGATACAGCATGGTTAGTCTGTGATCTTCGGGTGTAGTGATTGACGATCCCAGTCGTGTATAGACTCACTTGCGCTTAACAGAGGCCTCTTCGCCATCCCAGTCTTTCACGATACCCTGCTCGATTTCACTGGGTGGTGAATCAATGACTTTTTCTTCAACGACATGCTTCTCAGACAGGATATCCACATCGGATATCCTGCGATCTAGTGTAGACCCAGTCATTGTGAAGTATTTAGGGGACGGAAAGAGAATCCCAGTGAAGAAGTCGTGAACGTGAACAGCTCAATAGATAAAAAAAAATATCAACAATATAGTAGAGTCAACCAGGTATCAGCGAGGTTTTGCCGTGTTGATGTGATGATTCGACCTCAAACCTGCGTGGGCGACCGGGGATTTTAAGTGATTTGAGAATCCCTATGGCCGGTCGCTTATCAGAAAGGATTGCGTGGGCGCTAGAAAATATAGCCATCACGACGCAAGCTTCCCTCCACAAAATGAATCGAATCAACGTGTTTTGGTATTAAAGTGGCCCCAATGCTGTCGCGACACGGCGGAGAATTATGGCGCAATCATCGATCGGTTGACGAGCTCTCGCCAAGCCACCCCCCTTCTTCTTTGACAGACCGGACCATAACAGTCTGGAATCTTTTTGGGCGATATCTCGTGCTTGATTCTTTTTATTCTTATTTGACCATTGAGCGGTCTGGTCTCCGGCAGTCCTCGGTTCCTGTTGACAGGGCGCATCCCCAGGAGGAGCAGAACTATGCGAGGGCCAATCGCGATCGACAGCCCCTTCACGTCATAATATATTGTCCAAGTAGACGAATTAAACTGCTTAACAAAGAAATTGAGCAGAAATAAATTCTCATTATTATTTTCGTGGCAATCAATGTTCTCATCTGGCAACTATAACGGGGTATACAAAATTGGTGGAGCTCTTTCTTTACATCTAAACCATTACACCCAAACATCCCAGGAAACTCCATAGCGACTGGTCAGTGGCACCTGAGGTCCTTCGGCTTCAACGATGTACCCGGCGTCACACCAATCAAACGAGACCCGCGGCTGTGCTGCATAGAACAAATCATGCTCCTTATTCAGGGCATCCCGGAGGCTCTGAATGGAGTCCTCGGGGTGAAGAACACTCCATGGATCGATACAAGTCGCCCCCTGGCAGGACTTCAACACGAGGAGTAGAGCATCCAGACGGTTAATAGCATCTGTCAAGCTACGGCCAAGTATTTTAGGCCCGTCTTCCTGAATGGTGGTGGTATAAAGGTTGTTCAATTGGTAGGGATCAGTCTAGGGGCTTGTTAGTGCGACCGATTCACTCATGGAGGTATTTTATCACTCTACTTACCGAAAGATCATACAGCTCGTGCTCGTTATTGCACCAGACCGAGTAGTACAGGTTGTAACCTTCTCCCAGAAGGCGGACGGACTTGTATGTGTTGTTTGGAATCATAGTCGATCCACCAGGGCCTAGAGAGAGAAAGCGTCAGTACTTTGACAGGCAGTAAGAGATCAACGTCGAGAGATGGAAAACATACCAATTTGGCTATGAATTCCTTCCATGACAGCCCTTCCCCAGAACTCCACAGTGACATGCTCATGCCGAGTTCCACCAAAGTCGGGTGTCACGGGGATTGCCGTGCCATCGAAATCCGCCCGGGGAGGAATTCCCGCCAGGTTGAAGATGGTAGGTGCTAGGTCAATATGCGTAGTCACCGAGTCCTGCACATAGCCCTCTGGGATTCCAGGTCCTCGGATGAAGAGGGGAACACGAATATCTTCCTCATAGCCGCAGGTCTTGCCTGGTGGCAATCGGTGTTGACCGATATGGAACCCGTTGTCTGAAGTATAGATAATGTAGGTGTTATCCAGCTGGCCACTCTCCTCCAAACGAGAAACTAGCGAGTCCACCAATTCATCCACGCCTTGCAAAGCACGCAGGCGAGAACGGTAGAAATGGTCGTTATAGTCGATTTCAGTCTGGTTCTGCTGGGGGAGATTGCGAACCCAACTGGCTCCACTGGGCTAAAATATCGTTAGATCCGAATAGAGTTCATTATGGTTTGTCGAGAACGCACCTTGTCAGGATTAAAATGAGGGGTTCTGGGCACCTTCACATCCTGGAATAGGTGTGCATGGCGCTCTAGCGGGATAGGAGCGGTCATGACAATTTCTCCATTTGCAATATCCCGCGGGTCGACATTAGAGTGTGGTGCGACGGGCGCTGCCACCACAAAGAAGGGCCGCTCGCCCTCCAATGCATCATCCAGAAAGCCCAAGGCCTTCTCGGTAATAACGTCCGTCGTATGCCTTCCTTCGTAACTCACGGGAGCCTCTCTATGCCGCTGATAGGTCGAGTTCATATAGGAATATGTATATGGATCCATGAGGAAATCGGAACCATTAAAGCCGTTGACATGGGGGCTGTGGTAGTTGTCAACGGTGTGAGCATTGAAGAGCTTGCCGGTATAGTAGGTGTCGTAGCCGGCTTCCTGAAGCCAGACGGGCAAGAAATTATCGTTAAATCCCTTATCCACGAATTTGGGGTAGCCACCTGAAGGTCACAAAGTGATGGGTCAGCTATTGCGTTCTGCTATGGAGAAGCCGAGCAATTCAGCGCGGTCACTCACCGTATGGCGGGTGTACGTCGGTCACATTGGTGTTATGCGCCTGGCGACCGGTCCACAAGCTAACGCGAGATGGACAGCATAGAGCCGTCGTGACAAAGTGATTGCGGAAGAAAGTGCCCTTATGGCGCAAGTGCTTCTCAATTAACGGTGTGTAGGAGATCGAGTCCAGCTCGAGGTCCTGGTCGTCGGTAATCACAAACAGAATATTTGGCGGCTTCGAGGAATCTGATTTGCCTAGACTCAACACTGATTGAAGGGCATTTTGGAATTGAGATCCTAGAGGACCAAGGGCTGCACCCTCTGCGGCGACTATCAAGCCGGCGACCGCGGCGAGGAGCTTCATGGGGGGAGATTTGGCGGTGGTGAAAGAGGAGCAGAGGAGGAAGCCGAGGAGAAAGTAGGAGAAGCACGGAAAGCACTGTGAAGGCCTCGGGGAATCAATAAGTTTTATGTATCGATGATTGATTGTGTCGAAGTGGAACAGGATGCGGAGAATAATGGCATCATATCACAATTTGCAGACTGCAAGCTCCTCAAGCTAGTTACGGTACTAGCTAGCGCCTTGCGGTCGGTAAACGATGGAGCCGACTGTGGGGAAACCTCCTAATGATGCCATCGTTAGGCCAGATGGCGCAGTGGTTTTGAAGAGAGTATTTGCCGAGCATCTTTGGATTCTAGATTTCTAGATTTCTTTGTTAGCGATAAGAAGTACGAAAGTTGACGGAGTCCTCCGTGATGTATAGAATCGAGAATGTGGTTACTCTGTGAATACTTCGGACAACCTCGGCAGACAAGGGGGGTTCTAATAATCGTATCTACAGTCCACCTAATAAGACTGCATAACTCCATAACATAAGTCAAATATCTATTGACCTTTAAATACAATTTCCAAGCTATTGCTTAACCAGTTCACCCCCCAGCAAACCACTTCCACGTCAACGGCTTGTATCTGCCGAGTGGGTCGGCTCGGGACATGACGTGCTTTACACTCGGAATGAGCCTTGAATGGAGGTCATTACTTGATTGGTTAACTGATTGATCCATCCATAAATTCCATGACTGTTTATTCCATCGGAGTTTACATTGTGTATCTCGAAGAATTAGGGCCTATTGAAGAACAACTACGGGTATAGCCCGGATCCGATAACCCAGTGCTATTATACAGTCTCTCTCTATGGACCATCGTGCACTAGAAATTGACAACTTGAAGCATTGTTCATCAAACATCGAGTTTATTATACATCCGCCGACCACGGGTTCAATGGCCGACTGAAGAACGTTATGTGTCAGTATATACGTGTGAATATGTGCAAGAACATGATTGACCCCCTCTCCAACTCCCCAAAAAACACCGTAGCCATCCGTGATACAGAAATAGGCCAGGACTGTACATAATCCAAACCAAGGCAAGAAAGAAGAAACTACTCCAAGGCTCACAGAGCCAACCCGGTACCCTTGCGCGTCCATCGATACAACGCCAACACCGCCTTTCGACGATGCCGGATCTCGCTGGGATTCACTGGCCGACCGCGAGCTTGGGCAACTGCACTGCGCATGACTTGCCGGAAACTGCGTTGATATTCCGTGTTCAATGTCACCACGCACGACTCGGTAGCCCGGATCATAGTTTCGCAGGCATTGAGAATCCCGTCGCCGGCTTCCTTCTGGAGACGCTCCACGATAAGTAGCAACAGGAAGCTTCCCTGCAAAAGTTGGATGCCAAAAAAGTACGGCATAAAGCTGATGTCAGGGTCGAATCGGAGAATTTGCTGGACGGCATCTGCCGCCTCCAGTGCGTGAGAGATGGTCGATGCAAAGGCCGGCGAAGATGTCCAGAAATCTTTATCCTCGATGAGAGAGACCGGGTCCCATTTTCCAACGAGGAGAATGTGGAGGACATGGACAAGGTATGATGAATATGCAATCACAGTCTGCGTATGCCATGAATACGCCTGCGACAAGGACGCATCGGTCGGTTGATCCGGTTTATTAGCATATTGAGAGGCCAAGGAAGTCTCCGGGTCGGCAGCGGCAAACGTAGTCAGACTAGCTTTGTAAATCTCAAGCTGTCGAAGGACCTCTGATACATGCACCTCCCATGCCTCCTTTCCTTGTAGCCGAAGCCCGAGGGTAGGATGATTCCGCGCTTGGTTCAAGTCGATCAATTCACCGGTAATCGTCATCAACGGTAAGAAGAAGCCGAGTATAGAGTGATCATGGCAGATGAAATTTGGGAAGACGCGGCGCTTGTTACGATCACCCGATCGGATACACTGTGGTCCATCCGCACGGGGACTGTTACTATGGATGTTACCAGCCTGCCAAGCGGCCTCATCCAGAGGAAGCAACAGGTCCTCACTCTCCGCATCCAAAAGAGCGAGCGGCCGATTATAACACAAAGCGAGATGACGGTCCATGATATACAATAGCCACCAAGTGCGCCGACGCTCCTCGCGATGCTCTTCCGTCACGGGCGGGCTACTCTGCGGGTCATGCTTATCCTCGCACACACAGTTCAGGCTCGGTCGGGATGGATTTGAATAGTCAAAGACGGGACCCCCGGGGGAACTCGCCCAACCACCCAGGGGGTAGCCAAATGATGGGCTGGATCCATCGGTCTGGCTGTCGATATTGGGCATGACCTCGATCTCTTGGTTCAATTTGAGTTCTCGGGCTAGAGTGAATGCTGCATGCCACCTGTACATGGAGTTAGTCGCTGAAAGAGAGACGGAAAGTGATTATGCACAAGCGTCCCCTTGAAACTTACCATCGCATACTCGCAGCCTTTTGTTCGCTCGAGGAGATGATCGACGCGACATGGATGTAAGTAATCACATCATCTAAAGATCCGGCAGGGCCCACGAGACCCTTGTCGTCGCCGACTCCCTCGAACGGATGATGAGCCGATGCGGCTGAGTAGTCCTGAGGCGCGTTTGAATTCTCGGAGGGCTCCTGATCCTTAAACGAGACGTGAATCAAAGGCCGGAGCAATCGAATTGTCAATGCGCAAAGAAATTGACAAATCTTCCGACGTTGTAGAGGAGAAATCGATAAAGAAAATGCCCGATCGTCAACCGCCGCCACCCAAAGCATACTGGCTAACAAAGCCGGGCTGCTGGGTCGCGGCCGGTCGGTACTCAGGAAGGAAGCCTTTCGCAACACGTAACAATGGATGTGGTGACAGACCGGGTGCATGTGCGTCGAAAATGAGCTTGTAAAATAAAGCTCGAGCAGATCGCAAACTAAACGCCGTGGGAGATTAGACTCCAAGAATGGCATGACTGGTTCCAGGACGGGGTACTTCAACCCCGGCCGTTTGGGAGGAGACGCTCCCTGACCCGCATGGGGTTGCGCAGGTACCGGGGGGATCTGCGAATGCCGCTTCGGAGGATGATGGCCCGCCAAATCCCCCGGAGTCCAAATATCCCAAAGCCGTGGAAGCGGCCCATCACCACCGTGTACTCCTCCCAGAATATCATAGGATTCGGGCGATAGATGTGCCGTCGACAACCATTCCTCAGTCGCGTTCCCTTCCGGGCGGGGTCCGGGTCCAGGTGCTAGCCCTGGTCGCTGCGATCGCGAGCTGTCAACAGCCGAGTGCGGGCCATCCACGCTCGGCGCAGACAAACTGATATCATTAGTCGTGGGGGATCGGTGGTGGAAAGTTGATTCTGGGGAACTCTGCTGCTGCTGCTGTTGCGGGGATATCGCCGGTTGTCCGGGAGGTTTCTGGTCGAGCGATTCTGTCCGGGGTGCAAAGTGTGGAGGCGCCTCGCCGGGTCCAGTCGACCCATTCACCAGTTTAGCACGCGCAATGCGCCCGCGCTTGCGACGTTCGCGAGTGAATTCACAATGGGTGTCGCTGCGCAGACATCGAGAGCAGGGAAACGCGCGGTCGCATCGGACCCGACGGGTGTGGCATGAATCGCACGCAACTCGATTCCGCCGCCAGCGGCGTTTGCCATTGGGGAGGTCGACCGGACCAGGGGTCGTCGCATCAGGGTCCCCGGGCTGGGAGTCCATGGCGAGGGAGATTTAGGACGTCATTTGGGGAGAGAAAGAGATGCCAGAGAAGGAGAGAGAGGGAGGAGTGGAATTGAGGGTGAGAAGGACAGGAGTAAAGAGAGAGAGAGAGGAGAAAGAGAGTTTGGGGAAAAAAGACCAGCGCGGGGAAAATGTGGCGCCGTGTCTTACGCTTGCGTCCACTCACGCGGTTCGCTTGGAATGGACGGAGTTTTTAGCGATGAGGGGGGAATGAACTAGTTTACACGTTGATAATCATTTCGTCCACCTTTATAGTAGTGTAGATATTATTGTCGTCGAGAAGTATAAAGTATGCTAAAAGTACAGTGGAAACGGTCGAGCTTGGGCCTTTCCCCAGATCTCCGGTGAATCTCAAGTTGGACCAAGACACTAACAACCAGGATGTGGTTTCACGACCTCCTCCTAGTAGGAGATCTCCTCACTTCTGAAGCGCACTCTTGTACCGAGCCAGCGCCCGATCCCGACTGGCGGCATGCTCCACGATCGGCTTAGGGTACCCATTCTTTTGCGCGATCGCCCCGGCTCCCCGACTGTACGGCTCGTGGATCGCATTGCCCTTGACATCACGCAGCTCCGGCACCCACCGTCGAATGTATTCTCCATCGGGATCGAATCGCTCACTTTGTCGCAGTGGGTTGAAGATGCGGAAATACGGCTGGGGGTCCACGCCAGTACTGGACCCGAATCCCCAGCCTCCGTGGTTGGAGGCAAAGTCACCATCAATCAGATGTTCCATAAAGAACCGCTCGCCTCGCCGCCAGTCAAGCATCAAGTCCTTGGACAAGAATGACGAGACTACCATGCGCGTGCGATTATGCATCCACGCACAGTGTTTAAGCTGTCGCATCGCGGCATCGACAATGGGGAACCCGGTCTTGCCGTCGCACCAGGCCTGGAACTGTTCCATATCGTATTCCCATTCAATGTCGGTGGCTTCGGGCTTGAAGCACTTATTCATACTGCAGGATCTGTTAGTCTTTGACCCTCGAAATGGAAATCCACCAGTGCGGAAGGGGGAGGGTCAAAAAAAGAGAGACCGGTTCAACGCACCAGATAAACGGCCAATGCACAAGTACATGACGATAAAAATCACGCCAGGCCACCTCGCTGATCCATGTCATATGGCCCTGGTCGTACCGGTCCAGATGGTTCTTGTTGGCCTGCTTCGCCGTCACCACGGCCGTACGAGCACTCAACGCTCCGCATGCAAAGTAGGGACTAAGGACGGAGGTGTTCTCTCCAGGTAGCATGCTCCGGTTAGTATCGTAATCACCACATTTCTCCTTCAAGAACTTCTCCAAGCGCCGTGTAGCTTCATGCTCGCCTGCTGGATAGAGCTCCTCAAATCGTTTCATTTCATCATCGGATAGTGTTTTGTTACTAGGCGTCTCCGGAATCTTGCAGTCGAAAAGGTCCGCAAAGTCCTTTCTGGCATTCCCCGGGTTGGTGCCGGGGTCTTCGGACAACTCGAGATAGTCTGGGTTCTCCTTGAGGAAACGTAACCATGAGCGGAACCACGGTGTATAGACCGCATACTGCTTGCCTGCACCTGTACTCAACATCCCGGGCGTAACGACACAGGTATCGTGCGACGGAGTAAAATTGATATCGTGATCGGCACATAGACGGACCACTTTAGCATCCCGGCGCAGCTCATCCACTTCATACTCCAGGTTAGCACACAGGTGCTTTGCCTCCCACTTCTGACATAATTCCACGATTCGACCCGGGATATTCCTCCTCTTCTCCTGAGTCTCGACATAGAGCGGAATGTCCAGCTCGGACAAATCTCGTTGAAGCTGTTTCAACGTTCGTAACGTAAAGTCAACACGGGCGGGACTCGTCAGATGGGCCTCAAAGTCTTCCGGTGACACGATGTAGACGGTGATCAAGGGAATCTGGTGCTCTTTGGCAATTTGAAGGGCAGTGCTGAGTGCTCGATTATCCTGGAGACGTAAATCGGTCTTGAACCAATGGACGACCGCCTTGCCCGGCGTGATGGATCGACGCCTGTCTGCCGTTTCTTTGCACGCCTTTTCCAACGTGTCCATTGGTCGCTCAATGGTACCATCATTGTAGGCTTTGCATCGGTCATTGCTCATCTCCGGTGGGTAAAAGTCGCGCAGGACAATGCCAAACTCTTCAGTTTGTTTTGCGTTGGGGTGTGGTAGTCGTAGATCATCGGACTTTCCTCGTTTGCTATTATGGCCATGGGTAGGCGAACTGCCGCCGTTCGACTCGGACATTTTGCGTTTGGGCGCCATTAGGGGGGAGCTGTGACGAAGTCGAGTAGTGGATTGGTGAACATGTATCGATACACTTGCGAGGGATCGGTCTGGACGGGAGGTGCGAAGGAACGGGTGGGTTTGAAGAGACGGACAGGAGTGACGATGAAGAAACGAGAGTAGGACACGCATCGCGTCGGGACAGCCATGATTAGCGCGGGCTTTCTCCATATTTCAGGGCTGGCCAAACGCGTCGATTGTCATCGATCGGGCGATCGAGATTCCTGACGTCACCCGATCTGGGATCGCGTTTGTGATTGTCCAGCGCAGGTTTTGGGCCTCCACCTGGTCTGAGGGTCATGATTGAATGTTCCATTCTTATATCATGGGACAGTCATTGTCAATTTGGGGGTCTTTTGAGAGGCCTTGTTATGTTGGCAGGAGTTGAGAGATGCAGCTGACTGGTGAAAGTCAAAAGTCGTGAAGATGCGATCGAGAGACCCACGTGACCATCTAGCAATTTATACTACAGTGATCTAGGAAGTACAAAGCAAGATAAATATATTAGGCAACTACCTGCTATATTCTGTAACAGATTGTCGAGAACCTGCTAGGAATGAGAATTATGAGAGTGACTCAATTTCAGATGAACACTATATAGTTACCGTAGTACAGTACATACTAAGATCTCAATTTCCATCTCCCTGCACTGAGATCCGACGTACTAGGTATAGTATAGTAGAACTAGGAATTAGCACAAGCGCAGAGATGAGCAAGCTTTAATCTTCAAAAGTACATGAACATAATCATAACAACAACAATGATAAGATGGAGTAATCCACCTAGAAAGGGGGGATATGGATCTTCTCCAGGGATCGACGAGGATCCACCAGCCTTAATTATGTTACTACATACTGTAGTACTACTAGCACGATAGTCTACTACTACGATCTACTACGATTAAGGTAGTTTCCCCCCGGATCTCTCCACCATCGCCACAGCACGAGTTTAGTCAAGAGGAGGCCAAGATCCTCCGCATTTTATTGTGCACAGACTTTCCCAGGGTCCATGGTCCCGGGTCTCGAGTCTCGAGTCTCTAAAGTGTCCTGTCACATTTGCAAATGGAATCCTTGCATCCCATGGAACGCCTCGCTTCCCAACCCACCTCTCTCTGAACAAGCTAAAAGCTGTCATACCGATCTTATTTATGACTCGGCCTTTCCACCTCCGAGATCTCCTCTTCAAGACGCTCTGGCCACCAGTTGATCCATCTGGAAGTCTCAACCTGAATCGTTACATACCCCAAAGTCCAGCACGGTCCTCTCATCGTCTTATTGGCGAGAATCTGCTCTATTGATCGACGTGATCGACCGTATTCGCCCGCATTGTCCGCGCAAGGGCAACCGGCCCTGTTATTTTGATTTTGATTTTCGATTTTTTTTGGCTCACACACAAGCCACCAAACCATCCCTACCGTCACTGGCCAAAAAAGAAAAAAAAAGAAAACAAAAAAGAAAACTCTCCAACTTCTATCCTAATCTCCCCTCTCTTTCCTCTTGAACTTCCTCTGAGCAATGTGCCCCCTCCATGTCATCGAAAGCCTCCGATGCCGCGGAATCGCTGCTTCATCCCGACTCATCCAACACCCCAGTTCGCACGGAGATCTTCGCGGCGTTTGCCGCCATTGCCTGGTACAATGCCATTGAACTTATTATTCTCTGTTTCGTCTCCTTCAAACGCCGCCGTGGCTGTTATTTCTGGAGTCTGCTAGTCGCTTCTTCCAGTATCGTCCCGCATTGCCTGGGCTATGTCCTTCTCTTCTTTCCAACGGGGGTATCACCCTACATCTGCGTCACCCTCATCGTCTTCAGCTGGTACGGCATGGTGACCGGTCAATCGCTGGTACTCTGGTCGCGTCTGCATTTAGTCTTGCAAAATACCAAGATTCTCTGGGGCGTCCTCTGGATGATCATGGTAGACGCCGTGCTCCTCCATATCCCTACCACGGTGCTACTATACGGAACGGTAGCAGCCCCCGTCAGTGCCTGGTCTCGCGGATACAGTACCATGGAGCACATCCAGCTCGTAGGATTCTGTATCCAGGAACTGATCATCTCGGGACTGTACGTCTGGGAAACGGTCAAACTACTCCGACTTCGACCTCAAGGCCGACCACACGGGATCCTCCATCAACTCCTCACAATCAACATCATCATCCTCCTCCTAGACGTCGCCATCGTCGTCATCGAATACGTCGGCTACTACGCCGTCCAAGTCATGTTCAAGCCCGTCGCATACAGCATCAAACTGAAACTTGAATACGCTATTCTCGGCAAATTAGTAGCCATCGCCCAGGGTGCCCAGACCTACAATGACGACGAGTTACCTTCCAGCACGCGAGAGATCAATTCCTTCCCGTCTTCGCATGAAACGCCGCCGAGGCCTGACTTTGGGCGACATCCTCGTCGTATGTACAGTTTCCCATGGTTTTGGGAGAATTCACACCAGTCCAGTTGTACCTCATCTGGGATATGAATATACCAAGCGACGTATAATGAAGGAGGATCATAAACTGACCTTCATTGGTGCCATATGAAAGATGGCAGCACCTCATCCGGCCATACATGTTACACTAATACCCTTATTTCTCATCTTCTACCCAAAAACAAAAAGTAATGTACCTACTCTATACCAGTCTCGGTCTCGTATAATGAAAAGGGCTTCATCCATTCTAATCAAATCATGACCAAATATGCATATCCAAATGTAACGGAAATCCAAATCATCCGTAGAGACGTCACGTTTACCGGAAATTCTCGAACAAGCCATAGCTTCCACCAGCCTGGAGCACCAGCACACTGCCGAAGACCTTGTTCTCGGGCTGCACGATCGCCGAGGCCACGGGCCCAAGGGCGCGTTGGGTATCGGTACCGATACTCTGCGCACCCAGGTCAATTGCAATGCTAGAATCACCAGGACCACTACGGCGTCCGACGACCACGATACTACCACCCTTGTTCGCAGTCAGGTCGAGGTCCTTTTGCACGGCGGCCAGAGCCAGCTGGACCGGGTCACTGATCGTCTCTTGTACACCAGCCTGCTGGAAAACGACCCGATCCTTCAGATCCATCGGAATAGAATCACGCAGAGTCTCGAAGAAGATAACATCTGACTGGCTACTCGGCGTTCCGGAGGAAATAGAGGTCGATATACCGAGGTTGCTAGCGTCCGATTGCTGTCCTGGAATGTGGATAATACTAGCGGTGACATTTTCATTCTGAGCGAGTTGCAGAACCAGACGTAGTGCGAAACGGTCATCGTCACCACCGAAGAATGGGAGTACAATATGACGAGAGCGACTGCCAGAAGCCGGTCGCGACCAAACAGACTGAATGCTCAATCCACTGGTCGAGCGCTGAGGGGCAGGTCGTTTGGCAGCGCGAGAGTCTGGGTTGTGCTCAATCAGGATACCTACGGGGCCAGGGACCCGCGATATGACGATCGAGACGAAATCAGTGTAGGAGCCATCGGCAAATCGGCCGGCGGTGTCAACTTCAAGGCCGCTTTGGCGGTCGCTTAACGTTCCGGTTTCGCTCCATGGAAGCAAAAGGAGATCCGCCGTGTCTTGGCGGGCCATGTCGACAACAGTCTCGGCGTATGAATATTCAGGTACTACGGACACGCCCGCCATGAGAGACACGTCTTGCCACTCGCCAAAGGCACGGAAGGTGTTCACCACTGGATCCCACATGGCATGCTCTCCGGCTGAAACTTTCATAACACTCGAGTCGCGATCCGTCAATTCCATGAGACGCACACCATGCACGCGCAAGCTGGTCTCCTTGTCATCCTCCGAAGTAACTGCATCCTCGATGTTTTGCTCGACCCGCTTTGGCCTCTTGGACGGGTGAACCTGGGGAGATGATGGCGTTACTTCGCGCTTGGGGCTAAGAAGAGCAGCCAGCGTGCAAATTCCTGACAACCCATCAAGGCGAAGATAGACCAGAAGCTTGCGAACAGGCACGGTCTTCAGCTGATCCTTCACCGCAGAGACACTGTCGGAGCGGGAATCTCCCTGAATAGGGTTCCCGTCCCAATCGATTTCTCCGCGTCGCCAGCGCTCCACCTTAATTTGATACCATGTTGGATAGAGCATCGTGGTCAGCGGGGTAGTAAGGAAAGTCGTAACCAAAGCCATCACCACGAAGATGGTGAATGTGCGGGTACTCAAAATCTTGGCTTGCAAGCCAATGTTCTATCATTCAAATATCAGTTCCTTTGTCCTTGTTTCTCTCTGCAGCGTCCAGGGATGAGCGTGAGGGGATAACGGAGGGACAGCACAAACCAAGACAATCAACTCGACTAGACCTTTGCAGCTCATCAAAACGCCAATTGAGAAGCTCTCGCGCCATAGCAGTCCACACCAACGAGATGCAAGAGCACCTCCAGCGACTTTGGCAATAAAAGCAATGGCAATGACACCAACAACGTAGCCCCAGACAATACCACTGTTTAGCAACCCCAAGTTGGTGCTCAGGCCGGAGAGTGTGAAATAAAGCGGTAGGAAAAGAGCCGCGACGAGATCTTCAATCTTCTCCGTCAATTTGATAGCAAATCCACCTTCATGAGGGCAGATCAGCCCAATCACGAATCCACCGAAGATAGCATGGATACCAATGACCTGCGTGAAGAACGCAGATGCAAGGCAAATAAGTAATGTCAAGGTTACCACCGACTGGCTAGGTCCCTTTTGCAAGCTTCCCGTACGCTCAAGGAAGCGGTAAAAGAGTGGTTTGAAGACAAGGAATAGGAAAAGCATATATCCTGTACAAACCAGCAGGACCCAGAGGGCGGTGAGTCCACTTCCTGCATTTACAAGGGCCACACAAAGGGCAAGTAGAATCCAGCCAACGACATCGTTTCCGACACCAGCTGCTAAAACGATGACGCCGACTCGAGTGCCCAGAAGTTTCAGCTCGGTCAAGATACGGCACAACACTGGGAAGGCGGTGATCGCCATCGCAATACCAATGAACAGAAGGTAGGTACCAAATTTGATAGGCACGGTTGAGGGATCATCATGAAACTGGTTGTAAAGGCCGTAGGAAATTGCACTTCCCAAGCCAAATGGCAAAATCATACCTGCTGCCGACACACTCAAGGCGACGCGCCAGTTGCTCGCAAGGAATCGAATATCCGTTTCCAGTCCCACGAGGAACAGAAAGAGGACCAAACCCAGGTTTGCAACGAGATTGAGGTTTGGGATACTGGCAGTGGGAAAGATGGTATCGGTGAAGCCGGGGATACGGCCCATCACCGAGGGGCCCAAGATGATGCCACCGATCACCTCTGCGATAACACGAGGTTGACGGATCTTTGAGAGCGGCCAGTGAATTAGGCGACAGAGCACGATGATGATTCCAGCCTGGAGGGTGCACGGTCAGTCCTGTGTGGGGTCCGGGGGAGGTTGGCACAAGCTCGACGGGGCATCATCCCATACCTGAATGATAAACATAACGATTGGGTTCTTGGAATCGTAATGAGTTGGGTTCCCTCCCTCAAGGATCCCGCCTTGAGGGGTCACCTTGACGGCGCTAGTAGCCGCGGCCGCAGCCGTCGTCGTCGCAGTCGCCATGGTGAAGATGGGGAGGAAGAAGGAAAGAAACAGCTCAAGGAGGGGAGGTGAGAAAGAAAGAACCTCATGACGGCCCCCATCCAGCCACAAACTCTCAGCCTGGTTCACCAATCCGATCCACTCGAGCTGGCCCAAAGCTTGGCGCCATGGCGAAGCGGTCGGGGATTGGGTGGAGGAAGAGCAAAACGTCAGCTGCTACCATAAGTAAAGAAACGGTGGACCAGTGCTCGGTTTCGGAGGGGGGCAAAGAGATTAAGTACGCCCTAAGCCGCTTTCGGAAAACGGCAACAACGTGGGAAATTCGCCGTAGCGCGGTCAGGTGACCTATCACATGATAAGACCTGCATTTGGATTGAGGTGGTCACGTGGGAGCACGTGGGATAGAACCATGCTCTGGACTTGGTCAGTTCGTACATCCATGATCACTATTATCTAGAGCATAGGTAATTAGATAGTACTGTCATGATAGGACAAACTTGTGATCATACAGTCTTTACTTACCTATTTGTACCCCTGGACGAGATATTGGATGATGGCCGTCGCAGATATATATTTGCCGGACCTCAAGTATACTTACAGCACGTCGATAATTGGTTGGAAGTGCCAAAGAATCGAAACATTCCATCCAAGGTTATAAATGAGCAAGATGAAAGGGCATTTCCCGGAAGAGAAATGGAAAAGTTGTAGAAATATCCGAATAGAAGAAGTCAATTTGTTTACCATAGACCGAATGGATAGAAATTTCACTTACGGAGGCTATCCTCATTTACATCCTTAAATCTAATGATACCTAAACTTTCACTTTGCCCTCGGAGAGATATTATTGATTTTGATTTTTGAATAGCTCAACAATAACATTGAGAATGACGGTTGAAAGGGAAGGAGGCCTAAGAGGACGGTATTGATAAAGCTCAAGCTCCCGTTAACAATCCGCGTGGGCACATCTCTTCCGGGAAACCCTGACAAAAGATGGCTATGCATTGCTTAATCCTGTTATTCACCAACGATTCTATTCATAGCATCCCGAACTATCTAATCAATCTATGCAAGACGGAGGTAGGCTGACGGAGACGGATTTATGCCAAACGGGATTCGCAACAAAATGGGCGAGTTGGTAACCGAAATAGGCAAGTGGGTCCATGACGAGTGGTGAGTCGGCAAGTCGGCAGTTAAAATCTCCGACGCTCGATCTGATTGGCTGGAGCCTGACGAAGACGGACCGATTGATGCCTGAATTGGCCTGAATCGGCCTGATTTTGTTCTGGACTTGCGCGTTGATGGAGACTAAGACTCTCGGGGTGGGAAGACTCCGAGATCATCAAGCATAACTCGTCAGGGTTTGTTCATTTTCTCGGTCTTAAGGTTTGTGTTCTCCGATCAGGGTCAAAATCATGCTCCGATATGCTGAGCCTTATGAAGGCCACTTTGTCCTCTCTTGCAAAAGCAGAACCAGCGACTGTTTTGACATCCCCGTCCTTCCATACACCGTGGAGGTCCCCAGTTGCCCACCATGGAGAATGAAGAACCCGAGATGGAGTTTATGCCCATCACAGAGCGTACTCCAACCGCCCTCGATGAGCGAGAAATCGAATCTCTCGGCCGCATCGCTTCCAGCAAGCTTGGACAAAAGCTATCCGCTTCGGCCAGTCGCAACGAGAACCTCGACCCAAGGCTAAATCCTAATAGCCCCGAGTTTGATCATCACCGATGGGCCCAGCATGTCCTCAGCCAGGTGCACGAAGCCGGCATCGAGATTCCATCTCAAGGTGTGGTCTTTTCTGATCTCTCCATCAGTGGTTCCGGTTCGGCACTACAATTCCAAGAAACCCTCATCTCGAGCCTTACACTCCCATTCCGCTTCGCATCCAAAGCCCTCACGGGTCGTCTATCCCCTCCAAGGAGGATTCTTCACAGCTTCGATGGCCTACTGGAAGGTGGAGAGCTTCTTCTAGTTCTGGGACGCCCCGGCAGTGGATGCACCACCTTCCTCAAGACCCTGTGTGGACACTTGGGTGGTCTGACTATGGAACCCGGCAGCTCTATTCACTTTGAAGGAATCGATTTCGACCAGATGATCAAGCACCATCGTGGTGACGTGGCATACAACAAGGAAGTCGATCTGCATTTCCCTCATCTGACAGTCGGTCAAACCCTCTCGTTCGCTGCTCACGCCCGTGCACCTCATCAACGCATCGAAGCCATGTCTCGAGATGAGTACGTGGAGACTCTGACTCAAGTGGTCATGTCGGTCTTCGGGTTGTCCCACACCTATAATACCAAGGTTGGCAGCGAGTTTGTTCGGGGTGTCAGTGGTGGTGAACGCAAGCGCGTCAGCATCGCAGAGATGTTCCTTTCCCGTTCTCGCATCGGTGCTTGGGATAATAGCACCCGAGGATTGGACGCTGCTTCTGCCTTGAAGTTTGTTCGGGCTTTGCGCCTAGCAGCTGACATGGGTGAGTCTTGCCATGCAGTCGCCGCCTACCAAGCATCCCAGTCTATGTACGACCTGTTCGATAAGGTGGTGGTGCTCTACGAGGGTTATCAAATCTACTATGGGCCTCGTGATCGAGCAGTGGGTTATTTCCAGGACATGGGATGGGCTAGACCCGAACGTCAAGTGAGCGGTGACTTTTTGACTGCCATTACCAATCCCAATGAACGCAAGGCACTTCCAGGAATGGAAAAGGAGGTCCCTCGCACCGCGAAGGAATTTGCCGAGTACTGGAAGAAGAGCCCAGAATACCAGAAATTGCGGAACCAAATCACCGAATTCGACCAACAACATCCTCCTAACGGCGAGGACGCCAAAAGATTCAAGGAGAGCCATGTTCATCAACAGGCTGGACACACCCGCTCTCGCAGTCCCTATATCCTGTCCGTGCCGATGCAAATCCGTCTATGTACTCGGAGAGCCCACCAGCGTATGCTCAACGATCTACCCACCGCCCTATCCCCTCTCATCGTTCAATTGATCCTGTCCTTGATCATCGGATCCGTCTTTTACAATACTCCTGGTACTTCTTCATACTTCTTCCAAAAGGGAGCTGTTTGTTACTTTGCTGTGCTGATGAACGCCCTACTCACCATTAACGAGATCATGCAACTATACAGTCAGCGGCCGATCGTCGAGAAACAACGGGGTTATGCCTTTGTTCATCCGTTTACGGAGGCATTAGCCAGTATCATTGTGGACTTGCCCATCAAAATCCTGCGAATCTCCATATTCAGCATTGTCTTGTATTTCATGGCAAATCTTCGCCGGGAGCCCGCCCAATTCTTCATTTTCTACTTGTTCCTGGTCTTCGCCGTCCTGACCATGTCTGGTCTGTTCCGCAGTCTCGGGGCGTTGACGAAGTCTATCGGTCAAGCCATGGCACTTGCTGGTATCCTGGTTCTTTGCATTGTTGTGTACACTGGATTTACGCTGCCACAGCCTTACATGCACCCGTGGCTGTCCTGGATCCGCTGGATCAACCCGATCTACTACACCTTCGAGGCCCTCATTGCCAATGAATTCCATGGCAAGGACTACCCGTGCTCGTCGATAGTTCCGAGTTATGCAACTGGCTCGTCTTTCATTTGCTCTTCCGTCGGTGCCAAAGCTGGCGAGAGGTTCGTCTCCGGAGATGCATTTATCGAACAGAACTATTACTACTACTACTCCCACCTGTGGCGAAACTTTGGTATGTACATGGCAACCTGACGCTTCTTGGCCGTCTTCAACACCTCCTTCACTAGGACCTTCCTATCTTTTTTCGTACACATACTAACCTTGTACACAGGAATTCTCATCGCATTCATGATTTTCTTCAATGCGGTTTATCTGGTTGCCACCGAATTCATCTCCAGCGACAAGTCCAAGGCCGAGGCTCTGGTCTTCCGCCCCGGTCATGCCCCAGCACACCTCCAATCTAAGGACGACACGGAAGGCGGCCATATAGTCGTCAACAGACTTGAACCGACACAAACCAACGATACGATCCACCTGCCTGAGCAAAAAGACATCTTCTCCTGGAAGGCCGTCAACTATGACATTCCAGTAAAAGAAGGAACCCGACGTCTTTTGGATAATGTCAACGGCTGGGTTAAACCTGGTAGCCTGACTGCATTGATGGGTGTTTCTGGTGCGGGTAAGACGACTTTGTTGGATGTTCTCGCCCAGCGTGTGTCTATTGGTGTGGTATCCGGTGATATCTTGGTCAACGGTCAGCCCTTGCTGCCAAATTTTCCCCGTCGCACTGGATATGTCCAGCAGCAAGACCTTCACCTCGAGACAACCACCGTCCGTGAAGCGCTTCGCTTCAGTGCTATGCTTCGTCAGCCAAAGAGCGTCTCCAAGGAGGAAAAGTACGACTACGTGGAAGAGGTTGTCAAGTTGCTCGGTATGGAAGACTTTGCCGAAGCAGTTGTTGGATCTCTCGGCGAGGGTCTGAATGTTGAACAACGCAAGCTTCTGAGCATTGGTGTTGAACTTGCCGCGAAGCCCACTCTGCTGATATTCCTCGATGAACCCACTAGTGGACTGGATTCCCAGAGTTCATGGACCATCTGCCAGTTCCTTCGAAGACTCGCAGACCATGGCCAAGCTGTTTTGGCAACCATTCACCAGCCCAGTGCGACCCTGTTCCAGACATTCGATCGTCTCCTCTTCCTGGCCAAGGGGGGAAGAACAGTATATTTCGGCGACATCGGCGAACAGTCTTCTACTCTATTGAAATACTTTGAACACAAGGGAGCCCGACCTTGCGAGGAGCTGGAGAACCCCGCAGAATACATCCTCGACATGGTCGCTGGAGAAGGTTGTCCCGATGTTGATTGGCCCCAGGCGTGGAACTCGAGCCAGGAGTACCAAGATGTCGTTGCCGAAGTCGACCGAATCCATTCCATGCGCAAGGGCTCTGTCCACGACCAAGTCTTGGATGATGATAATGCTGAATTCGCCATGCCATTGTCCACCCAGCTCGGGGTTGTCCTTGGCCGTTGCTTCCAGGGCTACTACCGCCAGCCAGACTACATCTACGCCAAGTTCATTCTCGGTATCGCATCCGGTCTGTTCATTGGATTCTCTTTCTGGAAAGCCGACAACACCCAACAAGGCTTCCAAAATGTGCTCTTCAGCATTTTCCTTTTGTGTACCATCTTCAACACACTCGTTAACCAGATCATGCCTCGCTTCGTCACTCAGCGCTCGTTGTACGAAGTCCGCGAGCGTCCCTCTCGAATTTACTCGTGGAAAGTTTTCATCCTCTCCCAGATCCTGGTGGAGGTTCCCTGGCAAGTTTGCCTAGGTGTCTGCTCCTGGGCCTCTTTCTACTGGTCTGTCTTTGGTACCGGTCAAGACTCCGAGAGCCGTGGATTGATTATGTTGTTCATCGTACAATTCTACATCTACGCGGCTAGTATGGCTCAATTCGTGGTGTCTGCCATTCCAGAGCCTACCCTCGGTGCCATGCTCGCGACTCTCATGTTCGGTCTGTCTTTCATTTTCAATGGTGTTCTACAGCCGCCCAGCGTTCTACCTAGTAAGTTTCCCTCCCCGCATAGTATGCGTACTTCCTTGATCGATTGTCTAACCTTTTTGGCAATAGGATTCTGGATCTTCATGTACCGTGTCTCGCCTTTCACGTACTACATCAGCGGCATTGCCGGCACTGCCTTGCACGGTCGCAAGGTCGAGTGCAACGCAGCCGAGCTAAGCGTCTTCAATCCCCCCTCCGGTCAAACATGCTGGGACTACATGGAGAGCTACGTCAACACAGCTGGCGGCTCTGTCTACAACAAGAACGCCACATCCGACTGCCAATACTGTAGCATGAGCTCCGCAGACCAGTATCTGGCTGCTCGGGAGATTTACTACAGTGATCGCTGGCGCAACTACGGCATTTTCTGGTGTTACTTTGTTTTCAACATCTTTGGAGCAATTGCCTTGTATTATTTGTTCCGGGTAAGGACGTCCAAGTCGATGATGGGCAAGGCGAAGAAGTGAGTTTGACTCACATTCCAGGGGCTTGTGGTCTTACCCCCGGGTTCTGTTATTTTTGTTTTAATATGTCCATAAATTTGAGATCTGGTTAGAATGCACATAAATTCGATAGCCAAAGGGCTGTACATTTTCCTGAAGGATTTCTCTTTACAGCGGTGGTTGCTATTCAGGGCCATATCATGATTCAACAGCGATTCGTACAATCAGTAGATATCTTTGAGGGCACAGCAAAATGGCGCTCGAAATATGGAGGCACTCTCATTAAGGATTCGTGGTTCCTCGCTACTGGAGTAGATCTACGTAAGGACATCAAATATAGCGGGAACTTTGCCCAAATGAAAAGCCAAATCAATCAATATATTTGAAAATCTTTCTGCTGTGCGCTGTGCCCGTTATGCAGGGATCTTCCGCTCTGCGACATGTTATCTGTTAGATCAAACCATTCCAAGTGCGAATTTGTAGTTTCCACTTTAGAGCCGGATCTGGTGTTCTTTGACGTTATCTGTGAGGTCGGATCGGATGCCCCAAGACTTTGGCCATTTTGGACATCACAGCAACCGCTGTAATCACTCTGAGTGAGATCAAGATGACCGTCCTCCACGATGGTAGTCAACTTCCCAAGTACCGCAAATTCGAGCTTGAGCTTGATGCTGTAAATAGCATCCTTTATCAAGACTTGAATATAATAGAGACCGATGAATTCGATCACGACAATGACAGTGTCCATCATGATGATAAGGATATTGATTGCCAACAGTTGGTACATGATGTTCTTTCGACGATTGCTGGTCACAGGTCGAAGCTGGAGTAACTTGACGGTCTCATGGATGTAGAGCATGGAGATGGCGAATTCTTGCACACAAAACCAGGTCACCTGCAGCCGCTCTATGACCGTATAGCCCGCATTCCAGGGGCCGGTCCGCAGGAAGGCCGAGCCGAATGACATGACTGTCACTAGAATGGCGAAGACGATGCCGTTGAAGATCACTGCGCAGAGTATGAAATGTAGGAGACGCGGATTGGAAAGGATCAAGTGTAGTCTCGAGTATAGAACCAGGGATTGAGCCGGAACCAGAAAGTAGAATCCAATATTAGATAGTGCCAGAGCCAGACTCAACGGCCCAATGGCGAAGAAGTGTAGAAGATTGCCGATGCCACTGGCTATAAGCCCAATAGTCGCAGAGAGCATCAAAGACCAAAAGTAGAGACCCCGGTAGCGATGAAAGGTCATCAGGATGAGAACCGTGAGTTCGACAGCATTAAACAAAACGATAGAGACCAGAACACCAATGATAATCTTGACAGCGGTGCTGTTCCCCCGATAGCCCCCGACAAGGCCATTTGGTTCCTGAGTCAAGGAGGAAGGTTGCGGGGCCATTGCAGCGCGTTTCTCATTTCCTCGGGGCTAGTGACGAATGTTTCGAACAGAGGATTATGCCCTGAGTCAGCTGGTTTTGTTGATGGTGGAACACCCGTTAGATTCCCGCGTGGTGGCGGAAAGACTTCTGGTGTCTTGACAAAGTGCGAATGATGCAAATTCAAAAAGCAGACATTATAATAGCAGCGAGAATACCATTCGTGGGGGAGCCAAGTCTAGGACGAGATTAGTGTAGTTGGGGGTGCAATTCCTAGAGGACCACGAGGCACAAGTGGTAGTATGGTCTAAGTTATTAGGGGAAAGCTAGAGTCTTATATGAATGCCAAGCTCCAATAGTCTTTTCGCGAAAGTTGGGTCTTTTACTCCAACCATATATAATCCAGGATACCCCGCAACAGTGAAGTTTGAATTATAACACTCTCGATCGCCTGGAACGAAAAATCGCCACCGCCTCAAAATCAAAACTCTGGGGCCAGCCACCAATCAGCACAAGCCGTCAGGAGGTGACTACCAGCCCAGTAGTTGATTCTGTTAGTTCTCGCAAAATATTGCATGAGAATCAAATGGTTACTGTGTGTGTAGTCATTCGCTTATTCCACTCCACGTCCTTTCACTTTCGACATAGGGTGTCTCGTTTCTCGGGTTGCCGGTCAATAAATAGTTGTGGACTGTGTAGCAATCCCCAGATTCTGACCATTTGGCCTCTAGTGTACTATTATTGTGCTCAAGCTACAGCAGACATTGCAATTGCAATACCCCCGAATTATAGCCACCTACCTCCTGCTTGTATATTCCTTATTCATGCTGCTCTCTTAGCCCGGGGCGTACACACGATTTTGTAATGGCGCTTAGTTCACCTAACAGCCGATTGGAACTGACTTAGGTATTCTCAGTAACCTAGCACACCTGGAGGCGTACCTATCACGCGGTGCCGGAATCCCATCCCCGAAATTGGGTCAGTATACGCGGTGTGAAAGTTTTGCAGGCTGGAATTAAGACCGATTGGCGGGTTCGGTAAACGCTAATTGTTTGGCACGCTCCACATTCGCGGGGTAGCGTCAAACCCCGGATTTTGGGATCTCCGGGGCGTCTTGCCTCATATTCTAGGACTGCTCAATTCTTGAGGGGGTATAGTTGTTCCTAAAGAATTGTTGCATAGGACATACAAAGTGTGACTCTCTGTTCTACGACATCCAGGCCTGACCTAAAGCTTTACGGTATCTCGTTCCCTAAATACGCGCATATTTTTAATAGGTATCACCAAATCAATGTCCCCAATTAAGGTTGCGAGATAATACCATAGCAAACCAATTAAGCCGGAAAACTTTATCTAGTAAAGTCAGCTTTGTAACTCCTGGCCCAGACGACGCGATCGGCACTCATTCTCCGCGACAGGACATCTATAGGATCCAGAATCTCGAGTATATAAACCCATAATGTCCAGGTTACCGTCATCAATTTCTCGACTAAACAATCAGTTGGACTTCTACAATATGATATCTCACGTCGAGACCGCCCAGGCGGATCAGATAGACTCCGCGTCTCAAAATTGGATTGCTCAAGCTGAACAACCTCATCTCGTCGTAAGTCTTTCAAACCCTAGCCACAGCGATGGTGCTAACGAGTCTTTCCAGGACGAGCACGTTATTCAAGCCGAAAATGAAGACAAGATGACACCGTACTTGTTCTTCTTAATTGCTTCGGTCAGAATACAAACACATCCAAAGCTTTCGAGACAATCAACTGACAAAAGCTTAGGCGGCCCTTGGAGGATTCCTATACGGTTACGACACTGGTGTCGTTGGCGTTGCACTTCCTTATGTTGGAACTGATTTTGGCTATGCCCTCTCCTACCTTCAACAGGAGATTGCCACGGCGGCCACCACCGTCGGCTCGATTTTCGGGGCTGCCATCTTGGGCATGTTCGCCGATAGATGGGGTCGAAAGCTCTGTTTACTGATCTCTGACCTATTCTTTACCGCCGGTGCTATCGTCATCGCATCGAGCTTTTCTCTCGGCCAGCTCATCGCCGGCCGTCTTATCCTGGGCGTCGGGGTGGGTGGCGCGGCTGTTATCTGTCCACTTTACATCACTGAGCTGGCTCCCACGGCCGTTCGTGGACGATGTGTAGGGACAAATGGTTTTTGCATTCCATTTGGCCAGACAGTCGCCGTGGCCATTGGTGCCGGTATGCAGCACGTCAACGGCAACTGGAGGATCCTGTTTGGTCTTGGGGTTGTGCCCTCGCTTCTGCAACTCGCCCTGATGCACAAGTTACCAGAGTCTCCTCGCGTTCTTATCCTTCGTGGCCAAGACGACAAGGCTCGAGAAGTACTCCAGACAATCTACAAGTTCGCTTCACCCGAGATCATTGAGCTGAAGCTGCGCATCGTCAAAGATCACATTGCGGCTACCACGGCTTTGCAACGCTCGACCACCTTCTGGCAACGCTCTAAGAAGTTATGGACTCACAAGCCATACCGCCGTTCAATCTTCACTGTCAGTTTCATCCAGGTCTTTGGTCAATTTACTGGGTATAACACCCTTCTATACTACGCTGGAACACTATTCGGACTCTTGGGTCTTTCCAATCCGTCCGTTGGAGGCTTAATTCCTTCAATCACCAACACTTTCTTCCTTCTTTGCGGCATGGTTATGGTAGACCGGATCGGTCGCCGTGGGCTGCTGATGAAATTCGGTCCCATCATGGTCATCGGTCTAACTTGGTGTCTGGTCGCTTTTTACTACATGTGTAAGCCCACGGGCCACGTCCTGGTTGATGGCTACCCTTATCCCCAGAAGGATGTTGGCCTTGTTATAGCCGGAATCGTGATTTTCGTCTCCGGCTTTGGGTCCACCTATGCCCATCTTTGTTGGTACCAGTCCGAGTATCTCGCTCTCGAGATTCGTGCAGCGGGTAGTGCTATTAGCACAACTGCTAGTTTTTCAGCAAATCTGGTGGTTGCCGTGTCATTCCTCACCGAGTTCGTCTCTCCAGTTGCAGCATTGGGAGAATTTGGCTGACTTGATTACAGACTCGAACAGCTGACTCCTAGCGGGACATACGGTCTATACCTCGGCTTCATCATTATCGGCCTGGTGCTTGCCTATTTCTGCTATCCCGAAACCAGTAAGCGATGACCTTTCCCATCGAGAGACATGATAGGTTGCTAATATGGTTTTTGTAGAGGGCCTATCTGTCGACGAAGCCTTCACCCTATTCGACGAGGGCTTCGGTGTCAAGAAATCAAGGGAGATGCGACGAGAGAAGATCCAAATGCAACAGACCTACAACATGCCAGCGGTAGTCACCGAGGGAGTTGAGAAAGGCGAGGTCTCTCAGACGGAGAATGTGGACCCCATCAAATGAATTGGAAAAGAAGGGAGTGAGTGAGGGGATAGCTTGAATTGAGCCTTTGTGGTACCACTGAATGAAGGATGATTGAATACTATAACTAGGTACACACATGACCCTCTCCAGGGGCACTGAATTGGAAGATCATGAGAACTAATTGGCGCAAACCCGCTTCCTATAAATCTGTGTTTTCTTTCCACTTTTATCCCCTCCAATAAACGCGCTCTAGCGGGGGTTATGGTAAGGGGTAGAGGTCGAGAGCTTGAATAAGAATGATAATCACCTAAGCTAAGAGAGAGAACGAAAAGAGTGAAAGCGTAATGCAAATTATATGTGAGGGTACGACTAATCAGCATCTTCTATGGAACTGTTAATTATTTTGTTTCATTCAGCCCGTCAGAAGCTTGTTGTAAGCTTCGCTACGCTCCCTGATTACATACCCAGAATTAGGCTTAACGACATAGGCCCGCTAATATTTTCTTCTTTCAAGAAAATAGACATCATCGAGGTAATTCCGCTAGTTATTAAGATTGAATCGGGGTTTGTCAGACTGCGGTCATCCATATACCTAATTCATAGTTAGCGTGCGGGTCCATCTACTAACAGTTAGGTTGTACCACAAGCATCCCGAGTCCTGATGTCAGCCCGATGACGCCGAGACCGGAGGACATTCAGCTGGTCCAAAGCAGAAGAAGAATAACTGAAACAATGTCAAGATACTACCTTCCCTGTCCTAAATACTGACGACTCCATCCAGTCACCGCCATTTGCACCTCCATTCAGCCCGAAGTATAAAGAGCCCAAGAAGCCCCTCTTCTCCCCCGCAGATCGCCGAATCCACACTTTCACCCTCCAACTCTCCACTTCCACCTTCACCATGGGATTCCCTCCTCCCCCAGCACCTCTCGACTGGAACGACATTGGCTTCAAGGTGCGCGATGGTAAGTTAACCCATGACCCCCTCCTCCCCAAACCCACTCCACTAACAACCCCAGTCAACGGCCATGTCGAATGCCACTACTCACAATCCGGCAACGGCCAATGGTCGACCCCGCGCTTCGTGCACTCGCCCTACCTCTCCATCCACGGGATGGCCCCAGGCCTAAACTACGGCCAACAAGTCTACGAAGGCCTAAAGGCCTTCCGCCACGCGGAGAATAGCAAAATCACCATATTCCGACCGGACCGCAACGCAAAGCGCATGCAGAAATCCGCCGAGGTCGTCTCGATCCCGCCCGTCCCGGAGGATCTCTTCCTCGATTGCGTGCGATTGGCCGTCGGTGCGAATGCCGAGTTTGTTCCTCCGTTTGAATCCGGTGCTGCGATGTATGTTCGGCCGTTGTTGTTCGGATCGTCTGCGCAGTTGGGATTGAGTCCGCCGGATGGATATACGTTGGTTGTGTTTGTGATGCCGACAGGTGTGTATCATGGCGCTAGTGCGGTGGACGCGTTGATTCTGGAGGACTTTGATCGTTCGGCGCCGTTTGGAACGGGGAATGCCAAGGTTGGTGGAAACTATGCGCCCGTCTTGCGACACAGTGATCGGGCGCGTCAGGAAGGGTTTGGAATTACCTTGCACTTGGATAGTGCGACGCGCAGCGAGATTGACGAGTTTTCTACCTCTGCTTTTATCGGTGTGAAGCGGGATGGTGATAATATCACCGTCGTGCTGCCGGACAGTCGCAACGCGATTGATTCGGTTACGGCATCGTCCGTCGCTGATATCGCCCGCTATCTGGGTTACAAGGTTGAGAAACGACGAGTCGGATATGAAGAGCTAAGCACATTCGACGAGGTGGTTGCTGCAGGAACTGCAGCTGCACTTGTCCCCGTTCGAAGTATCACGATGCGTTCCAAGGGTGACAAGTTTGAATATCGCTGTGGAGACCAGGCCCAGGGTGGTGAGGTCTGTGTCAAGCTTCTACAGACACTTCGTGGAATTCAATCTGGATCAATTGAGGATTCAATGGGCTGGAACTACGAAGTGACGGCTCCTCCCAAGGAATGGATCGAAGAGGGTTCTGCAGAGAAGGTCGATCAGAGTGGAACTACAGTGCCTTGAAGCTGTTAATGGTTTCTCATTCAGCTAGTTTTTGAGAATGAAAAAGAAAGACTCTCTTTACACGGTACTCAAGATCATGAACTGAAACACGTACAGAATGTTGTAGAACAGCTCGTGGAGAGACAATCGAAACATCAGGTCTCCAGCTGATCGCATCCAGCTAGATGAGAAACACGACTCACGACTAGACCTAGGAATACTCAAATATCTCTTCAGATCTCACTTTGGAGACAGCAGGAAATGTCACCACCTCACACCTTGTAATCAATGTCGAATCCCCTGCTCTCGTCCTCCGAAGTCTCGTCATCCGACGACACGGACGGCTCTTCGTCTCTCGGCCGTTTGCCGGCGAATGGAGAAAGCTTAGCTAATGCCTCCTTCTTCTGCTTGAGAAGCATTTTGAGAGTTGGGAAACTCGAGCGTTGCTGTTCGGGGAGTTCATCGACAGGAGGCACGCGTAGCGTCTCCTGGGGTTCAAGGTGCCTGCTTGTACCCGTAAGCATGTGTTCTGATGAGCTAGAAGTATTTAGTGCGGACTTACTTCGAAGTAAAAACCCCCTGGAAACCATTTTCTTCGTCTTCGGGCTCAGCACCAAGAGCAAGTGTCTTGCGCGGGGAAGGTCCCTGCGAGAAGGAAGGATTATGGATGGGCGAAGTTTGCTCAACTTCGAGACCCTCTTCTTCAAACTCAATATCACCACCATCGCTGTCCGTCATAATATCATCGTCCTCGTCCTTATGCTCTCTTAGTGCAGAGCAATCTTCCATTCCATCATCCTCAGGATCGGCCACATTCGACTGGACGTCGTTTGCATCAAGACTTTTGTTTGGCGAAACCCTGGCGCTTCCGAGATCATCAATCACAACCTGGACATCCTGGACGTCTGAAAGTCTGTCTCTGCGGCTCTGCGTATGTGCACGAAGGGACGAAATCCTCCGGGTAGCAACAGTGTCGCTGGATAGATCCTGCCGCTTGGCTTTGTGACGCTTCGATCTCCTCTGGGGCAATTCTGCCTCGCTGCTCTCGTCACTGTCCCTGTTGTGACCCTCGTTGGCAAAGTTCTCACTGGTGGTAGTTTGCACATCGTTATCGTTGTACAACTCCCCGGTCGCCTTGAGCTTCTGGAGCAGCCCTCGCCGGTGACCAAGTGCTCTGCGAGTATTATCCAAAAGTCTTTTTCGCTCTTGTGCATCAGTGTGTGAGCCAGATTTGAGTTTTAATCTTGCTTCGTGGAGTTCCTCCATCTTCCGGAGAAGTTCAAAGCACTCCGGGTTTGTGTTGGATCCTCCGCGCAATTTCCTGATCTCCTCGAGCTCTTCCTTGTCCCTCTTTGCCCAATTTGGGGGTTTGTTGAGAATAGAGACGCCCGTGGGGCCACTCATAGAGCTGGCACGATGTGATTTCTTGCTAGATCCCGAGGCCTTCACGTTGGCCCTAGTCCGACGTTCCTTATCACGAGAAATCTCCCGCGGAACAGAGTTGAACAGTCGCTTGGATTTCCTATTTTCCAATGGAGAGTCATCTTGTGAGCTAGACTCCAGCGGCGATGAATTGGAAGCTCCACGCAGCGAGTAACGCGGAAGTGGTGGCGGAGGCATAGAACTCGGGCCCTTGGTATGAGCCGTCTTAGCTTTGACAGGACTAGCCGTGACACCCAGACCAAGTCCTTTCTCGGGAGAACTTTTTGAGTTGCTGGGGGGATGGCTCCTGTGGCCACGGGGCAGTGCGAAAGACGGGGCCCGTCTGTCATTGTAGAATAGCGGGCCGGAAGTCGTCTCGCGCTGTGATCCAGCAGGACTTGGAGACGGGGCATCATTCTGTTCGGTCAGTCTGGGTCTCTTGGATTGACGTTCCCGCAGGTCTGGTTCTTTGTCTCGGGAGGGTGTTCTAATGGATGTCTCCCTCTCTCCGATGAGCGAGTCATTTGCACTGATGGCGGCATCGAGGAGCTTGCGCTTCGCCTCACGTGCAGCTTCGCCTTCAACATCTTGGAACACAGAGCCTTCTCGCTGGAATCTGGGTGTCGGAGAAGGGGCAAGCGAGAGAGGGGTTGGAATCACACGGACGGTACCATGCTGATCAAAGCCCTCTCTCGCGTGGCGGCCATTATCAACCCAAATATCCGCAACGGTGTTGTGGATGCTAAACGGCGCATCAGGGTATGCGTCATCGAGCAGTTTCTTGATCTGCAGTGGCCTGTTAAAGGAGGTGAGTACGGCATGCGCGGATTTAGAACCAGTCTGGCAGGGGAGAGCTCACTCCTCAGAAGGCCATAGCTCCCGCCATTGGTCTTTGATCTGATTTGCCAAGTTTCCAAGGGAGAGCTTCTCGGGATCCTTAATAATCAGTAGGAACTGACGAGGTTTGGCAGGCTCGGACTGGTTCTGATTCTCATGGGTGCCTCCGAGATTCAACCCTGAGAGACCGGGCTCCTCCCGGGGGAAGACCCGGACGGTTAATCGGAGCTTAGGCGCGGATGACATGGTTTGAAAACAGAAACGGCTGAAAACGAGGGCTGATGGGAGAGTCGACTGGTGAAAAAAGGAGGCTCTGAGTGGATAAGACCGTCGAGTGGAAGGGTGGTGAGAGGGGGGAAATAAAACGTCAAGGCGCGCGAGCAAAGAGGAGAAGAGGAAGCGCGGAGAAGCAGAGGAGGAAGAGACGACGATGGGAGTAAACAAAAGACAAAAGGCAAACGCCGCCAGCCGCAAACAAAGGATGGCAGCTGCGCCGTCTTAGGATCCAACCTCCGGACAAAATCGGAATTTGACGAGTCAGATGCAGAATAGAAAATTAAAAGAAAAGACCAATTTCAAAACAATAGATATCAGTTAAATGCAATTTTATATACACGACTATCTACTCAGGGGGCGTAAAGTATCGCTGGAACCGGTCGATATCGGTAAGACCCAACTCTACAATCACCCAGTGGCAGCTCATCAACAGACTGGGGAAGCGCACAGTCCAAAAGTTCAAGTAACCCTCGGGCAGTCCACCGATATGCGCCTTCAAGTACTCGGGCATGTCGTTGTAGTGATTGCGCTTATTACGCAGAGCACGCAGAAGGTCCAGCATGCGATCACCGGTGTACTTGCGCTGCTTGCCCAAGTTATCCTTGAAGTCGCGAGGAAGCAGACGCAAAAAGTCCAGATCGGGGCCCATCACTCGCTCGGCAACCGACTCCAAGCAGAGCAGAGCATCCGAGGGTGGATCACGGGGCTCAAACTCGAAGTGATCGGAGACATCGCAGAGGAAGCTGAGGCGATCGGATGGAGGCCAGAAGAAGGGGTGCATGAGTACTTGACTGGCGTCGGGACTGGAAGGGAAATGGAGTCAGTAAACGGAGGTCATATTCAACAAATTGAAGGGAATAAGCATACCGCTGACGAGGATCAAGGGAGAGCATCGAGCGGATGAGATCATCCGCCTCGAACGCATAATCGCCCAGGCGATTCAACTCCTCCAGGTCAAATTGACCCTTGACAATATTGGCCTCGCGCATAAACTTGCCATTCTTATCAAACGGATGGCTACCACGAGTCAAAACGTAGTAGAACACACAGCCCAGCGAGAAAATGTCAATGGCACGAGTGGCGCGGCGATTGGTCTGCGGGTCCACAACGGCGGGCTCTGACGATTCGGTATGCTGCGACTCGGAGCTCATACCCACATTGTCGTCATCTACCAACAGCTCAGGCGCACGCCATCCAGATGTACCGGCGGCATGGGCAGTAGTGGCTCGGAAAGAACTCTGGTTGTCCTCGAGTTTCTTGCACAATCCAAAATCGGAGATGAGCAGCCGCAAAGAGCGGACGGAAGTTCGACCGCGCGACATGGCGACCAGAATATTTTGAGGCTTCAAGTCACGATGAACGATCTTGAGGGAATGTAGGTAACGCACACCCTGGGTGATTTGCTTCAGGATATCCGGCATGTCAAGGCCGCCTTGAACCAGCTCTGGATGCTGAGAGGGACGTTCAATGACATCCTGCAGCGAGCCAGGACAGAGTTCCAACCCAATGTATAAGAACCCAGCTGCCTGTTCACGGCAGAAGTACCTAATGACATTGTGATGGTCATCACTCTCCTGCAACAGTCCAACTTCGTGCGAAGCAATGTCATAAAACTCCATCAGCATTCGCTTGACGGCCACGTTTCGACCATCAAACACGCCCCGATACACCACGGTACCGTGACTACCGTGACCAAGAACGACATCAGTGAAGACTTCCAATCGACCAATGCGAATGACACCATCCATCTCCACAATCTCGTTGGAGACAGTACGAGTCATTTGCACGTCGGGCTCCAAACGAGACTGGGGAGCCATGTTGTTTACTTGCTCGACAACCCGATCAGCCTGGTTGGCATCTGCTTCGGTGCCCGGCTTCTTGCCCTTGCGATGTGATTTTCCGCCGCGAGTACCACGCTTGCGAGGTCTCTTCTTCGGCTTATCAGGGTCTTGAGCACCGTCTTCCGCCTCACCATCATCGGGTTCCCGAGAAGGTTCACGGATCTGCACGCGAGGAGTCGAAAGAGGGGGCACACTGTGGTCCCGCGAGGGTCGAGGTGTCACTTCACCCTCTGCAGTGCTATCTCCGAGGTCGACATCCACAGTGACACCGGGGACTTGCCTCGCCGGGGTAGACGGTCGATGGATATCCGGGGCCGACCCGACGATGGGAGTGGCAGGAGCCGAAAGGGAGGACTTGTCATTCGAGTTGATTATGTTCTTAATGTCCAGCTTCTGCTTGGCGAGATCCCGAATATGATGTGAGTTGAAGTAAATGAACGTGCCAATGAACAACAAAATCAACGTGACGACGATGTCCAATGCGTTATCCCAACTTTTGCGGATGATGGCGCTGTGCCGAAGGGCAGGGGGTAGCGCTAGCTCGGATGGGCTACGCAGGACGTCGCGAGGTGTATCGTTGGCCAATTCGGTCGTCGAGGAGCTACCCAATCGGGGAATGGATGGAGTGATGCGTGGTCCATTCAATGAGTGAACACCGGCTAACGCATCCCGCTGTTGACTGGGAGTCAAACTCATGAGGGATTGGCCTTTGCGGAAAAAGTCCTTGTCGTAACATTGAGCCATTGGGGCCCGGCCGGTGACGAGAGGGTAGGTCTCTTCAGACAAGGCATACCACCCACCCGCATTGGTAGAATCAATGAATACACGAGTGTCTCGATCATCCAATGTACCGTAGTCAGGATCTGGGGGTTGTAGAGGCTGGGAAAGGAGCACCAGCGGTGTCGATGCATCCGGTGCATCCTTATTGGCAGGTCGAACCACGTCAAAGACGCGGGCCACTGGAGATGAAAAGCGTTGGGTGTACCGAGGCCGGTCCATCCGGGAATGATCGAATCCCAACACCACACCATCGTGCATGCTATAGATATGACTCTGGTCCATGGTGCGGTAGTACTGACTTTGAAGGTCAATGTCCCGAGTATTCGGAGCCCATTCGGAGTACTTCAACGTGCAGATCTGATCCCCCGTCTCGGTGTTTTGAATAGCCACGGCATACTCTACACGGCCAAGCACGAGTGTCCCAGAAGTTGTCTCACACTCATCAGAGTCTGTTTCGAGACCATCCACCTTCCGACATTCTTGTCCCGCCGTGAATGGACCCCGAGAACTAAACACCCGCAGGATGCTACCAGTCCGGGCATCGATCGTATACAGAGTTGTCTCCTTGCGAGCGGTATACGTCACAGCAGGCTGAATACCGGAGTAAGGGGTTTGGTCAACCAATTGCTTGACTGTCAATCCGAGCTTTTGTAACCCAGCCTCGGGGCCAGGGCTGTAGACGTACAAGCTGCCATCCTGGCTGGGCTCGACGATCCACAAAAAGTCATCCTCGGGCTGTGTTTCATCGAAGCTCGAGCGATTGGCACGATGATAGATACTCTCTACGAGAGGACTGCTGGGCACCTCGAGGGCCCAGCGAGAAGAGCCGGTCTTGCGGTCTCTCGCGTGAATGGTTCCGTCGACGGTCGCCAACAGCACAAAGTCCTCAACCTCCCAGTCCTGCAGGGACCGCGCGTGAAGCTGCGAAGCCAGGCCAGCAGCGGTACTGCTAGCCCGGACGGGAGGGGCTCGAACGGCGCGGCCGGAGCCCGCCAGAGCCAGAGTTGCTAGGGCGCTCGCATCGTTGGATTTCACGATGGGGGGCACGGCTAGGGTAGCCGCGCTTGCATGTATTGGATCTGCTCCGGCGGGCGCTGACGGCACGGAGACTTGAGGAATGGAGAAATCATGGGATTCTGGATGCTGCTGCGGAACAACCAGGACCGGAAGGAGGAGGAGGGCGACGCTGGCGGGGAGGGTCGAACGGGCGCCCGGCAGCCGCCACCGCATGTTGGAAACTTCAGCACCGTGCGAGGGGATTCAGGGATAGAGAGGTCAATAGGGAGACCGTAACCAGCTCATGGGCCGGGTAGGATGGGGGATGGTTCGAGTTGGGTCGAGTGTCGAGTGTCGTGTGTGTGTGTGGACGGTGGACGGCCTAGTGTGGAGCGAGTCGAGAATCCGGATCGCGGATCATTCCCCCACCTCTAGTGAAGTAGATGGGTTTTTGAGTGATGCAAAGGGCGCTATACAGAGAGGAGGATCGGTAGGTGACAAATAGCCAGGAGAGGGGATGAAAAATGAATGATCAGAATGAGAGAACTCGGATGAAACGAGGAGAAAAGCAAATGGAAAGGAGAGGAAGCTGAAAGGCCTGGGGAAGGCCACAGGATTTTGTGTAATAATACAAGTGTATAGCCTGTGTAAGGTACGGGCAGTGCCCAGCCCCTTCTAGGCTTTGGCCCCAGCAAAGTGGCTGTACCGGGAAGGTATGGAACAATACGGGGGCCACGCACGTCAGCCCCTGGGCTTTGCATGTGGGGAACGAGTATTCGGTTGTAGTTAACTACGAGCTTAGGTAGTTAGTTACAACTGTAGTTACAAACTAGAGTGACAAACGACACAGTCATCGATAAGGGAAATTACGTGATTTAATATAGCCCCTACAATATGATATGAGTCAAATAAAATAGTCTGTATACCTCAACATCTAGACCGAGTGCTTCGACCCCAAATACGTATCATCTTGGCCCCGGAGTGTACATGAGAAGATATTCAAATGGCGCAATTCCCCCTACGGTATACAAGTTACAGCCTTAGGCGCCCCGCAGAAACAAAAGACGCAAGTCGATCCTCGTCAACCCGAGAAATTTTCAAATCCATTTGGTTTCCCTGTCAAAAAGAATTGGGCCAAGACAAGTGTGAAAAAAAAAAAAAGTCCCAAAATCGCAGGTTTATCTCCAGACGCCGTAGCACCCCCACCACGTCCACGCCGCCGCCAGAGAGAATACTGTAGTCGGGCAACCAAGACAACACATAGAAAAATCAGAAAGGAGGGCCCACATAGATACAAAGAAGAGGAATCAAAAGGCAGTGAACAAAGAGAAATACAGACATGGCCAAGTCAAGGGAATATATAAGAACAGAAAGAGGCAACCCACTAGGGGGCCATTGGGAGAGAGAGGGAAAGACATCCACCGGAGGAAGAGAAATCTCAAAAAATCAATGACAGTAGAAAAGAAAAACACAAGTCTAACAAGTTTAACCACCCCGGATCATCCAGGTCACGGCAACTGCCCATCCGGTGACGAAGATGACGGTGAGGATGCCAGCGCCTGCACGGTCACCCGTGGTGATGTTGTTGAGAGTGGGAACCGCCTGGTTCGAGCTGTTGGTGCCAGCACTGGGGTTACTCTTCGAGGTACCACCGGTCTCCGCAGTGAGGGGAGCCCCGCCCTTGAACGGAATGAGGTTGGCATTAAGAACTCCAAGTACGGCCATCTGCTGCTCCAGACCATTCGTGCCGTCGGCGGCCTGGTTATACCACTTGATACCGCAGAGAGTGCCATCCGAGCCCGCCGTACAAGTCTTGATGGCGGCCTGCGCCGAAGTCTTCAGCTTGGGCATGATCGAATCAGAGGATCCGGGCACGATAGTCGTGAGGAAGGCCAGCCAACTGGAGAAGTAGGCCTTGAAGGTAATTTGGTTTCGATCGCATTTTTCGACCGATTCGCAAGTAATCTCCACCAGCACATTGCCGGCGGCACCGTTGTACCCTTGGGTGGGATAGAACTGGCTGGAGGTGCCTATCAACCCATCAATGCCCGCCTTCCACTTGGAAGCAGTTCCGTTGGTCTAGAAGGAGTTCGAGTTAGCGATACCATTCATCCACAGAGATCTTTGCAAGTCGGGGAGACCATACGTAGTTGTACATGTAGCCGGCGCCACTGATGTAGGTACCGTAGTTGTACGTCCATTGCCAATCACCGTGGTCGGTACATTGGGTGTCGCAGGTGGTGGAATCGGCAATATTCCAGTTCTTCTGCTTCAGGAGCGGAGTGGTCGCACTCCAGTCCCAGATGCGCTCGGCCCATTCAGCGTAGGTGGTGTTCTTGGTGTAGAGTGCGAGGCGAGCAGCCAGTTGGAAGAGACCACCGTTGGAGATGGCGTTCTTGGTGGTATAACCACTTTGGTAGGGCCAGATCTGCCAGCGCATACCACCGTGACAGCTACTGGTATCCCAACGAGGGACCTGGGTGTTGAAGACACCCTGAGCGAGAGAGACCCAGGAGGGCTGGCCAGATTGTTCGGGGAAGTTCAGCTCGGCGGCGGTGATAGCGGCAAGACCCCAGAAGACCTGATCGTCATTGCCCAGATACTGACTGTAATTGGATGGGAAGAAATCGTCGTCGCCTTTCTGCCAGTACATGCCCTCTTGGATGGCATCGTTGAATTGGGAGTCGCCGGTCAACCACCAGTACTGAATGAGAACCATAAACATCGAACCACCTTCCCACCAAGTACCGTCAAACTTTCCGGGAATATCTTTGGAATCACGGGCATTGTAGAAATCGATCATGTCGGAGGCAACCGTCTTGGCGGCCGTTTTGAGGGAGTCTAGAAAAGCGCATTGTAAGCATACCAGTCAGGGACCGGCCATCGAGATGACTGGACAAAAGCAGCAGCAGTCGTATTGAACGAAGCCAGAAGAAGTTGAGGAGATCGAGGAGACTGACTTTCATCATCGACATTAAGGGTGATGGCGCCGAGAGCGCCATGGATGGCAAGAGAGCCACCCAAGAGGGTGGCTAGCCAGTGAGAAAAGATCATGGAGGATTTAAACGAGTGGAAGGGTATACGGCATCGAAATCAAGAGAGACTGCGCGAGAGAACGAAGCGCGCGAACGAGCTGCAGAAGCAGGGGATGTAGTTTTGGGGGCGAAGGTAGGTTGACGATCAGGGACGAGTCTTCAGGGTGGAGGATAGAGAGAGAGAGGGTGGGGAAAGGGAAAAAGGGCCAGAGCCGGGGCTGGGGCGTGAAAGGATGGGTTGGAAGAGGAGAGGAAGAGAGAGAGAGAGTAAGGAAGACGAGAGTTGCGGGAGAAGCGGAGGAGGAGGAGTGGTAGTGGTAGTGGCAGTTAGAGAGTGTGACTGGTTCCTCGTTCTTACTGGGTGGTCCCTCAAGGTGTGCCTCGAGGCCGGTTTGGTTCTTTTTTTGGGTGGGGGAGACTCCGCCACGGACCTGGTCGATGGAGCCACTCCCTAGTCCTTTACCAGGGTCTAGTCTAGTAACCGGATACAGATTGAACAGTTCGCTATAGCATGGAGTAGATAGTTTCACTTATGAAGGAGAATATCATTTCCATCCTCCAAATACGTTCTTCTCTGCTTCTCTCAGGGGGATGACCCTAAAAATAACCCCCCGATGACGGGCACACTTTCGGTGCCTGGCGGCAGTAGGCGGAAGCTATGAACCACCACCGAGACACTCCATGCATCCTTGGCAGTCAGACACGCCCCTCACCTGGTCTCAGAAAAGTATTTACTCGTACACTATTAGCTCTGTCAGATCATGAGATTATTGTCTCAAACACCCCTCCTAAGAAAAGAAGTCAAAGAGTCTGCCCGCATTCCTCGGATCGGTCATTCACTACAGCCACTAAAAGTCCTGACGGGCCCACGCCGATCTCCATGCGGACAGGGTTTTTTGTCGTCATGCCCGATGATCGCATTTAAACTCTGTTGGATTTTTTATGGGGATAGGTACCTCCATTTTTATAGTGTCCATATCCAACCACTCAGGTCGTATTCGGGTTCTTAGGTCAGAAAAGAAAAACCGATTTGGAGATGGAACAGAAGTGACCCTGACGCTTTAGGGCGAGGGTCCCGCAGGGTCCCTCAGGGTCTGCGAGGGTCTTCGGGGTTCAAAGGGGTGCTGACTCAGCGGGAGCCCGAGTCGTCAGGCAGAACTATTACATCGTTCATGTGCACGTGATTCTTCAGGCCACAAGGCCACCAGACTACTTATGGTGAACACGTGATTGATGATTGGATGAATGTATTGGATATTGAACAATATGAATAGTCTCTTTTAATTTTTGCAAAGAACCCCCTCTAATTCGAGGACAACCCAGCATACAAGTCATTCATCGCCACATCTCATCAATCATATTACATCCGCTCCCGTCGGCGAGGGGCAGCCCGGATGATGTTGTCCACCCGGAGAAGCAGCTATGAGGAGACAAGTTAGTAAAAGAGAACTACATCCAATTGAAACGGGAATACATACCTCTGCAGCCTCGGAGGCTGATGACACCACAGCCTTCTTCAGCTTATACGCTTCCACAACGCCCAGATCCCGCATGTCCGCAATGCCACCGCCGGGCGTCAACAGGTCCAGACCGGAGCTGGTCATGCCGTTGTTGATTGCCTGGCGCAGCCGAGTGACCAGATCGCTGGAGTCCAGACCCGCATTGTCGGCCAGGATGGTCGGCAACTGCTTCAGGGCTTGCGCAAAGGCGTCCACGGCCAGTTGCTTCTTACCGGTGGTGTTCTGAGCAGCCTGTTCAACGGCCTTGGACATCACCATCTCGGCACAGCCACCACCGAGAGTTACGCGGGGGTCCTTGACGGTCTGGGAGAGGACCGCGAGGGCATCGTGCAGCGAACGCTCGGCCTCGTCGAGTAGCTGCTCGGTAGCACCACGCAGGACAATGGTGCAAGCCTGGCCAGCGGCCACACCAGAGAACTTGATCAGAGTGTCTTCACCAATAATAACCTCTTCAATCAGATCGCAAGAGCCCAGCTTAACCTGGTCAGGGTGGTCGAATGTGGAGGCAATCTCACCGCCAGTCACCAGGGCGAGGCGCTCAATACCGTCAAAGTCGGCGTGCTCAATGGACATGATACCAGCCTCGGTGAAGAGCTGCTCGGGCCAGTTGTAGATCAATTGCCGGTTGACGAAGCAGTTGATTCCGTGAGACTTGATCCGCTCCACCTTGGCCCGCATCTTCTCACGCTCGGCCTTCTCGAGGTCGGCCAGCTTACCCGTCGACTCGACCTTGACCCGAGCACCGAAGATCTTGACCTTATCCGTATCCATGGCAGTGTTGGCCACAAGAATCTTGGCATTCTCCAACCGCTTGGGCTGGTTGACACCAATCTTCTTGTCGAGAATGAATCCCTCATCCAGGTAAGAATCGCTCAACTTGCCGCCGGCCTTCTTAATGATCTGAATGTGGCTCAGGTCGGTCGAGCCCTTGAGACGCAGGACGGCCTCACAGGCCAGACGGGCGAATTGGTCTCGGTCTTGTGCCAGAACCTTGGAGCTGAGAGTTGTGCGGGCGATGGAGTGCAGGTCCTTGCGGAAGGCCTCGGGGTCCTTGCTGCGATCGACAGCGGTGTTCTCGAGAGCAGTGAGAGCGGCACGGCTAGCTATCCGGTAACCCTCAATGATAGTCTGGGGGTGAATCTTGGAGCTCACCAGCTTCTCGGCCTCCCGAAGCAGCTCGGCGGCCAGCACGGTGACGGAAGTGGTACCGTCACCAACCTCATCGTCCTGAACCTTGGAGATGTTGACCAGCACCTTTGCCGCAGCGTTGTCCAAAGCGATCGATTTCAGGATGGTAGCACCGTCGTTCGTCACGAGAATATCTCCGGTCGAACTGTAGGAGAAGCCGCGTTAGCATATAATTTCGATATGTTTCCCCCGCCAAGAGTATCAAGAACACCCCGCCACGTACGCAGACTGTAGAATCTTATCCATTCCCTTGGGACCCAGAGTGCTCTTCACGAGATCACCGACTGCGATAGCACCGACAAAGGCCGACAGACGGGCATTCTCGCCCTTCTCCTCGGTGACATCGTCGGCAAAGATCTGTGTGGGATTGGCAAATGACGCCTGCAAGATGTACAGTCAGTGAATAATCACGGTAACACCGAGTTCATCCGCATTCAATACATACCATGATGATCAGCCAGAAACGAACAGTCGAACTAGTGATCAAAAAAAGGTGTCGACTGCTAAAAGATGCAGCTTCGTCAACAGTGGGGGGTGTTCACGGCGAGAAAGGAGAAAAGTTGGGTGGTCCGAGCTTCTGCCCGAGTGGCCGCCCACCGCCCGCCGCTGGCGATGAACCCAAGCTCTTTCTCCTTCTTCATCTACAACACAGACGCTTACTTCCTGCTCTCTGGGAGCAATAATTCAAGAGATGGCTGGTTCTGAAGAGGCTGCGGTAGCCCCTCCTAACAAACGCCCTCATTCCGAGGTCGAAGCCGCTGACAATGGTGAGTACAAACCTCCCCGTGTCTCCCAGAGCTCCGCCCAGGCCTTTGCGCGCAGTCGACTCACCACGTATACATTCTTGTGTAGGCGATGATTCCTCCTCGGACGATGACTTTGGTCCCGCGCTGCCCTCTGAGGCAGCTCCCAAGAAGAAAAGACGAAAGCTGCCCTTCGAGAAGGTGTACGTCAACGCGCTGCCCGCCTCGGCGCGGTACTCCAAGTCGCTGATGCACAAGGACCAATTGTCCTTTGTGACGGTCACTCCATTCACGGATTTTGTGATTACCAGCTCGGTGGATGGAGTGGTCAAGTTTTGGAAGAAAATGGCCGACGGGATTGAGTTTGTGAAGGAGTTCCGGGCCCATCCAGGCGAGATTCGCAGTGTCAACGTCAGTGCCGACGGTCGTAGTTTTGCGACGGCGGGTGTGGATAAGACAGTTAAGATCTTTGATGTTATTACCTTTGGTATGAGCAATGTCCAATCCTTGATCTTGGGGTTCGTGCTAACAACATAACAGATCTACTAGCCATGTATACACTCGAATTCGTCCCTCGATGTGTATGCTGGGTGCATCGACGAGGAGCATCCCTCCCCTTGCTCGCTGTGACCGACGAGTCAAGCAGTACTTTCCAAGTCTTTGATGGACGTGGCGAGAACCCGCAGCCCCTGCACACGGTCAAGTCGGTTCACCGCTCGCCAATCGTCTCCATGGCATTCAACAATACGTTCGATTGTGTCATCTCGGCCGATGAGTCGGGCATGATCGAGTACTGGCGCGCAGGAGATGGGTCTTTCGAAAAGCCGGATAATGTCTTTGAGCTCAAGTCGTCTACAAACTTGTTTGCCTTTAAGAAGGCCAAGTCTACGGCTACTGGGATCACCATTTCACCCTCGGGCGAGCATTTTGCTACAGTGTCTTTCCCCGATCGCCAGATCCGCGTGTTTGAATTTGCGACGGGTAAACTCTACCGCACGTACGACGAGTCCATCGCAACTATCATGGAAATGCAACAAGCGGGTACTGCACCTTACCAGCTAGAGGAGGTTGAGTTCGGGCGTCGACTTGCAGTCGAACGAGAATTGGAAGGCGAAGCGACCCGGGGCAAGGTGAACGTATCCTTTGATGAGTCCGGCCATTTCTTGCTTTACGGCTCATTGTATGGAATCAAGTGCATCAACACGTATACGAATCGCGTGGTGCGAGTATATGGTCGAGAGGAACCTTTCCGAGCACTGAACCTGGCTTTGTACCAGGGCCAGCCGCAGCGCAAGGGTGTTGTCACCGTTTCCATGGCCGCTAGCAGTAACCCTCTCCTGCAGGAGGCCGAGGAGCGCGATGCCATTCTCGTCAGCACTGGATTTGCCAAAGTCCGTTTCTACCTCTTCACCAACGAGACCGATATCTCCAAGAGCAGCCGTGATATCCAAAACGAGAAACCTACCCAAGTCGCCGGTGCCTCTGATACAGGCGCAACGAAGCCTCAAGAGACCGGTACTGCGGCAGTTCTACACACCACCATGGGCGACATCCACCTCCGCCTATTCCCGACCGCTGCACCCCGTACCGTGGAGAACTTTGTCACCCATGCCCGACAAGGATACTACAACAACACGATCTTCCATCGAGTGATCCGCAAATTCATGATCCAGGGTGGTGACCCTCAAGGTGACGGCACAGGCGGTGAATCCATCTGGGGCGGAGAATTTGCAGATGAATTCTCCAGTCTGCGACACGACAAGCCGTATACCCTCTCCATGGCCAATGCCGGACCCAACACGAATGGAAGTCAATTCTTCATTACTACCGAGAAAACTCCCTGGCTGGACAATAAGCACACGGTCTTCGGGCGCGCTGTGCAAGGTCTCGACGTGGTGCATAAAATTGAAAATGTCAAGACGCATAAGGAAAAGCCCGAGGTAGACGTGAAGATTGTCAGTATCAGCATTTCTTAATGGTGACCCGCACAGCATCGAGCAATGTACATGTACACTACCACACCCCATCTAGTTTCTTTTCACCTTTTCTATACGAGATCACGAGTTATCCCAACAGCGAGTTGGCCTTGAATATCAAGATTATATACTGTACTTCTTTTGCACGCTCACGGATATAAAAAAGGAATTTCAAACGAGACCAAGCCACGCCCCGGATGTGGATCAAAATACGAAATCCGCCCAGGCACAGGGAAACATCAGACGTCAGATAAATTCAACGAAAAGAAGCAATTCCAATCCTGGAAAAGGAAAGAAAATCAAGGTCTAATTGACCACAAAAGGGAGGAAAGGGAGAGCCAGATAGCCTCGCATCTTTCCATAGAATATACTCCCACACTGCTAACGCCGAGAAAATGCAAGGTGGGGTGAAAAGGAGGTACGGACAGAGAAGTACCTATACCTCAAACTGACAGAGATTTAACACTGCAGAGACGGTAACAGGCACTAACAAGTCACATACCGAGTCACAAATACCCGAATCATCAAAATAAAACATCCAAGATATCAAGAAAAACACGAGACATGACAATCCGAAGAATCAAAAGAAAACATCACAAGATGACAAGATGAAAACATAAAAAAATCCAATTATTGCCGCAGAGAGACCTGTCGAATCTCGACATCCCCTTCCGTCTGCCCTTGCTTAGGTAGACGGGTGCGACTACCAGGCGTAGGTGCATTCCCACGAGTAGCAGCAATATCCGTCCGCGAGCTACTCGCCAGAGACTGCGATTGATTAGGCCCCGGGGACGACGCCCAAGCCGGCGGAGGGGGACTCAAGACTCCCGAATTAGAATTGGAGACGGGATTTCCACTCAGGACGCCCGAACTGCCCGCTGCACTTCCACCGTGATACAGGCCAGGTCGTTTCGCGTCGTAGCGGCGCTTGAGCCAGACACCACCGGCAGCGATGGCACCAAAGCCGATCGCGAGAACGATCAGCATGATCACCCATTGGTAATGGGTGCTCCACCTGTAAAGAGAGACCAAATGGTTAGCTCAGTTGGGGATGGTGACTGGTAAGGCGTGGAGATGTGGAGAAGGGAGAAGAGAGGGATGTCTGAGTTTATGTGGAGGGGCAGAAAATCTGAGACATACCAAGACTTATTTTCATCCGCGGCCGAAGTGTTGCTCGTGCTTTTCCCGGCCGTTGTGCTGGCCGTTGAAGCCGAATTAGTAGCCGTGGCAGTGCCGGCGCTGGTGGTACTGCTGGTCGAACTGCCCGTATCCGTGCCACCAGAGTTGCAATAGTTGTTATACCAGGTCGAAAGCAGAGACTGATCGGAGGACGAGGTACACGAGGAGCATAGACTGCCGGAAGTCTTGAGACCGGTGAGGAGAGAAGACTGGCAGAAACAGGAGACCCAGGTCGATTCGGCGGCTGACTCGCAGCTACTCTGAGCCTGAGTCAGGGCCGTACAGGAGAGACCACATTCGGGGAATGAGGAAGAGGCCGACGAGGGAAGGATACTGTCGGCCGAGCTGGTGGACGCGTAAAGCGAGAGGAAGAGGAGGCCCAGCCAACGGCCGCGCCCGGCAGAGAGAGTCATGGCTGGTGGTGTTAAGTCGGGGGGAAACCAGCGAGGTAGAGCGAGAGAGTGAGAGAGAGCAAGCGAGAGAGAGACGAGGATTGAGATCCCTGTAAGAAACGTGGTGGATTCAAGCGATAGACGGGGCGCGATCAAGGTGGGCAGTCCATGATGAAAGTTAGGGCGTGGAGGAAGAAAGAAAGAAAAGAGGGGGGAAAATGGAAGAGGAGAGATGACAAGTGGAGGAAGAGAACTTGACAGGGCCCAGGGACCAACAGGGACCACCACTGACCCAACCAAAAAGGGAATTAAATTGACTAGGCATGTAATATTACTACTGTAGCTAACTACTGTAGTTTACTAGTCAACTTAGTTAACTATGATGATAATCATCATCATGTAATAAACATCATTCTACAAAGTTAACGGAAAAAACAAAGTTTACCCTTTTCGAGGGTCTGGGCCGCAGCCGGAACTCCACTTGGGGTCCAATGGATTCTGCATTCAGACATTCTAGAGGACTAGAATACTAGAGTTTACTTATACAGTAGTAGAGAAAATAATCAACACTCCCGCTTGCATCGATATTCTCGAGAGAGTCGAGCTAAGAGATTAGCTGTCAGATCCACGCTGGAAACGGTAACGATTGTCTTAGTAGGAAGTATAGAAGTATCGAGACTCGCCAGTTTACTACCAAATACGAGGTACCTACTACATTCTGGAGTTATTATTTGCTTGTTCCTGGTACCTGGCATATTTCTCTCTCTCTCTTTCTCATCCAGCCTAAAAACACTATCCTATCATAAATAACTACAGCCTCGTCATCTCTCTTCCGATGATTCAAGGTACCTCTCAACCCCAAACGCGGGCCCACTGCCGATCGGCACGACCGTTGCGGTGTCAGGCCATGACGGAATCAAATATGTGACCAGCCGGGAATGAAATGATTAAATGTAAAATAGGTCATAAAACATGAACTATATCTACTGACGATTGATGGTTTTCAATCATATACTCCGTACCTAAGAGATGTATCTTAGCCTTCAGATCGCATAATTTCAACCAACGCCCTACGCGTGTGGGGTCCAAAAGACTATCCATAATGTATTGTCAACCTCGAGATCTGATTGGCCCATCACCTCGCCAGGATTTTCTCCCGAAATGAATTCGCGGAAACTCGCTCCTTTCGCTCCTCCAGTCAAACACACTCTCCTCAAATTCCTAACGGGGTCTCCTGGAAATTATTCCACTTATCCAGTTAGAACGTTAAAAATGTCCACAATACGCTGATACATTTGATCTTATGGCTTGATCCAGGTTCAGCCTCCACTCCGATTCAGGCACACCCAAGCTTTCGGTTCGACGGGGCTCGACTGCCGATCTGCAATCTACAACTGAAACACTCGATCCGCCACGTGTGAATCCCCAGGGGTTACCCGAATCTAGGGAGAAGAAATAGTTTAAATCGTGTATTTAACAATATATTCCTTATCATGAAAGATGGAAAGGGGACAAGGCTGGGTAAGGTAGTCAAATCTTAATTAACCGAATAACGGATATATATCCCGTGAGCTACTCTCCACATCGTTCAAAGCAGGTATATCTCGCAAATCGACTCTGCTAGTTTGATGTATTCCTTTTTACCAGGTGCGCACAAATGCAGTACCAGACATCTTAATTTTAATACGAAAGAACCTACGATCTATTCCAGAATTTTGAATTGAATTGATTGAACAATACCGGGCCAAGTTAAATCTGTGATAAGGTTGATGGTTCTATCCACGTGACTATATATTCCAACAAGGATATATATACTTCACTCTGCAGCGATATACTAACTAAGAGAAGGCGAACGAAGTAAACCAAATACAATCACACCAACACCAACCATCATAGCTCCCCCGGTCGCATACCTATGAAACATCTCTCCCAGCCCACCAAAACAACAAACATAACAACATCGGCCCCAAAGCTCGACCAACCTGTCCCCCAACTTCGAAGATGGGCAAGAACGGCTTCACGCTCAGCCTCCCAGGCTTCTAAACTACCCAGACTGTTAATACCCGTCACTACCGTTGCTGGCGCCACAGCGAGAAGAACTTCAGCACTATACAAACCTGTAAGCGAGGAGGCCTACACAAGTAGAAAGAACCACAAGGCACAGAGTCAGATTACCACGAGTGGAGGTGCGTCGTACAATTGTACCCTGTAGCAAGGAGGCAATAAGGCCATAATTGAGAGAAGTCGGCCATTCAAAGCGGACGGACTGCTGTGCTCGAGCCCACAAGTAAAAGGAATACTAAAGCATTCACCCACAAGCGCCATCGCGGAATCACACTGACTCTCATCACTAATATCGGCCACAATCGAATTAGCAAGCTATACATTCCCTTCTGTCAACCCACCAAAGAGATGACTAGCAAGAAAAGACCTGAAATCCGTTGCGCCAAACCACCATGAGACACTGAGGACATTGCCAATCATAGAAAAGGGCATCGCTCGTCGTCGCCCATAGATATCTGATAGTCGACTGATAAATGGTGCGGCTGGGGCTTCGAGGAGAGAGAAGAGCGAGTCGAATGCCCCGCCGAGGAGAATGATGTTGTAGCGGGAGTCGATTGGTTTTGAGATTGAATTTTTTGTGCGCGTTTAGGTAGTGGAAGATGCCTTTTTAGGAGGCTATCTGGGGAGTCATCTTTGGCGCGGTAGTAACTCAGCAGTGAGGGGGAAGAGAGTAAGGATGAAGGTAAAGGATATCTATGGTTTGTAAGATGGATTGACGGTCAGCTGTGAGAAAACAGCTCTGATAGATTACTCTCCAGCGTCAACTTACCAAGTCAAGGAGCAGTGAGATAAACCAAGTTGTCCAGATCTTTCTCCTCACGGCTGCAGAAACAGTTGTCGAGTCCGTTGCGACGAGATATCCAGCGAAACGATAGAAAAACGGACTTCGAGATGGCAGAGGCCTATCGCAAGAATATACGAATAAAGCACTACTCACTATTCTCACTTTCCTGAATTCTGGATAAAAGCTCTCCCCATCAACAAGCGAGTTCTATGGCCAACAAAGAGACTAGAAAAGGGACTAACCTTGGAGTTCAGCGTCACTACATTCAATCGCTGGTTTGCACAGCCCCCTCAAGAACCCGCCAAGGCCTCGCAGAATTCCAAATCCTGGATCCCGTCTTCGCTTTGAGATAGCTCTTTCTGGTTGCTGGCCGTAGGTTTCTCTAACTGCAGGGACTAGATCAAGGAAAATATAGAACGTATGTTACGTCTTGTAATACTAATACAATACAATTCTGCAGATTCCTTGCTGTCAAGGAAATCCCCGTGCCCCTCGACCAATCGGATCCCGATCATTCCGAGCGAGAACGAGAACGACTAAGAACGAGAATACAAACAAACCGATCTCGATCGCACGGGCCAGATTCTGGGAAGGTCGATAAACTATGACAACTCGCTAAACCTATAAGGAACCGTCGATTTTTAAACGAGCCGCAGCTGTCCGCTGCTGACCATCAGGGTCTCCACCGCTCCCCTTCTGTTGCCCGTGGCGTATAGAGCGAGCTGCGGGCTGTGCTACAGGAGCTTAGTAGCCCCGGTTGAGGATTCCCCAGATTATGACGTAGATGGCAGTTGCTATACAGGCTTTCTTGGGGTTCCGAGGTTGTAATGCGAGTGCGAGATTGTTCCACATGAGTCTTTGTGAAGCCTTGGTAGAGTCAACCTTACGTGGGAGATTCAATCTCTGGCATACGAGCTATACCAAAGTACAATAAATTACTGAATTAATGAGTCAAATGTTCTACAAGGCAACAACATTTCAACAATGACGAATCGTGGGTGAAAGAGAAAATCATAAAAGAAATTCACGCACAAATTAATTGTCATCGAAGAAGACATATAAAATAGAATAATATGATTTACACCATCATATGCTCACCAGATCATCACAGTAACCTTGATACCCATCCCACTCCATAGATCCTCTCATAGACGAATCTAGAGTGCGAGGAAAGCCACGAGCGCCGCAAACACACCGGTAAGCCCAGGAGCTGCATGTGAGGCAGCGTTAAAGGTAGAACTTGGAGAGGAAGCGCCAGAGGCAGTCCCAGAAGCACCCCCGGACATGGTAGCCGTGCCAGTGGAACCCCCAGACATAGACATAGTCGCCGAGCCGGAGGGCATGCGGCCCTCACCGTCGGCGAGAGTGGCGTTGGCAACGAGGGGCTGAGACATGGAGGGTTGAGCAGCACAGGTTGCATTATCAGCGAGCGGGCAAGACTCGTCAGTGCATACGCTCTGGTACTGGGGACCCTGGGCCTTGATGACGGTGGTTTTGGGGGCACAGCGGTAGTTAAAGAGGGAGCCCAGAGCTTGGCCGACTGCCTCGATATCAGACGTGGCGACTCCGAAGGAGGCAGCGGACAGAGCGACCTGCTCGATGAAGTAGCCCATCTGGAGAGGGTCGAGGACCATAAACCTGTTTGTGAGATGGCTTTAGGCGGCTGTTCGTGTTTATTTGGGGATCGAATATGCAGGAAAAAAAACTTACTTGTGCACCTCGTACATGCTAGCATCTCCAGCATAAGCCGCAAAACCGGTCATGCCAACCTCAGAGCACCCGAGGAGGCTGCCGAAGAACTGGTAGAGGTGAGTCAATAGCTTGCTGTTCTAGGTGTCAGCATTCAAGGGCATTGATTTTGAGAGTTGACGGGATGCATTTACTATTGGTTAGAGGTTGTGTCATCAGCGGGCATGTTCTTCATCAGAGGAGCAGCACCACCACCATCAAGGAAGTTCTTAGCAACGCCCATGTTACCACCATCGTTGGTAGAAGCAAGACCTCCATCGAAGTAGGGAACCAAGTTGACCTTGGTGTTGTTGTACGTGCCATTGGGGTTCAGGATACCAGGAACCATGACACCCACGTTGGGTTGCGTGTAGTTACCGATGACGGCAGTGTTGACCAACAGAGTCAAGAGGGTGTACTGGTTGGTAGCGTTGTTCTCCTTCAGCAAGGCCGTGGTATAGTAGTCACAAATGGACTCATTGGCTGGACGATCAGCAACGGCAGTGCCGGCAGCGGTCACCGCGAGAAGGGCAGTATTAAAGCGCATCGTAGCTGTGAATAAGGAGAATCGATCAAGTTTAGCTATTATTTGTGAAAGCTACAATAATCTTAACTTTCTTCGGGGATAGGTTGGACTTAAGTAAAGACCTGGGCAGCCCCTGGGATTAGGGAACTTTCCCGTCAGCCGACAGAATCCTGCCATGAATGGTCTGTGATGATCACTGGCTAGTCTACAGCCTGCATTGCCCAAGCGAGCCTGTCTAAACCACTCGCGATATCCTAAAGAAGCATACAGGCGTCAAGGATATAGTTCGTAATGTAAAGTACCGTATTGGAAGCGTTCATGCAACCAAATACGGTCAAATACAGGACCTCATTTCCAAGCGCAAAGAGAGCAATCAGCAATTGAGTTACTAACTCCTCACTAAAGCCCAACACCACCAATCAAATCGGACCGATTTCAATATCATCGATCGGTCCCTCTTCGAGAATCGTCATATTCACTCGAGGGGCCCATTCTTTAGGTTACATGGCATTTCTCCATATTTCTGTGGATGGCAGTGCATTTAACTCCGGTTTACGAAAACGATCAAGATTCCACATGTCAGCCAGACTTAATCGTAGAGCCTGGAGAAGACTGTCCAAAGAGGCGAGCAGAGAATAAGCAGGGGGCCAAACCAAAATAGTTGCTTATAAATATGATGAAACGGGTCATTTATCCATGGTTCATCTCTAAAGCTAGGCACGGAGTGGGACGTGACATTATCATGGTTGGGTATAACAAATGATCATGATCATTCACGCCCATAGTTCCCCGATTTTCTTAATTGGGAAGTAATGAAGCATCCCACACTGCACTTGCGCGGATCTTTTTCATTGTGAATACGGAGTACAGTAATACAAAGATGACCCACAAAGATCCGAAAAGCCAAGATCGAGTCTGTTGCTTGGCAATAATAGTTAAATCATAGAGTATACTCCTGTTAAAAACTTGAGAGGCTTGATCTAACCCTTTAACTTGGGGGTTTAAATGCCCACGACCGCGTTATTCTGGTGTCATCTTTGCCCGCTTTATGAATAGTCTTTAGTTAAATTTCCCTCTGGCATGATTATGAATACCGAGGATAACATTAGACAACACTTGACAAGTTGATGAATTGCTCCATTGATCTTCTTGTGACTCCAAGTTGGAGAACTTGGGGAAGTCTCCACAATTCCCGACTCCAGCCACAGCCACAGCCACTTCGGCGACTGCCCTCAACAAGACACACTTTAAACAGTACACCACCCACACAACCATCACCCAGCTAATCGACTCAATGCCGCCCTCACGTCAGCTCCTCCCACTCCTTAGCTCCTTGGGCAACTCGCGATGGGCCCTCACTCGCACACTCCGTAGCGACAACCCGCTCGACCTAAACGGTGAACTCCGCGGCACGGCGACCTTCGCCCCGCTTCCCAACACTGCCGACCGCGACTGGCTATACAGCGAAGAGGGCGAGATACCTTCAGCAGTTACCGGGGGTGCTGCGCAACCTGGTCTGCGATGGACTAAGAAGTACATCTGGCGCGATGGCGACGCCGGGCGCATTAGTGTGTGGTTCGTCAAGATTGCTCCGGGGCCCGAGGAGGCGGACTACCTCTTTCACAACTTTGACTTTGCCGATGCGATGGCCAAGCCTGAGGGTTCTGGCGAGGTAGAGGAGGCTGGAAGGGGAAAAGAGGAAGGAAATGCCGAGTTCATCACTCCACCGACACCTCCTACGATTACTACGAGCGATGTCGAGACGACGGTTCTCATGGCCCGTGGGGATCACCTCTGCATTAACGATATGTACCGCACTGCATACGCCTTCCGAATCCAATCAGAAACCGGGGAGGTGCTGAGCTGGGCTAGTCGGCATGTCGTTAAGGGTCCGAAGAAGAACCAGGACATTATCAATCGTTACGAGAGAGCGGTATGAGATGGAAGGCACGGAGACAGCACATTCTTCAGCAAGCAATCTGCTTGAGCTATCCTCGGGATTGTTATCCCGTTGTCTGGTCTCCTCCTTTGCCTCTTTTCTGCCACGACACCATGCAATTCAGCCGATTATATACTCGCATTATGATACCACATTATATCACGTTCAAGTCACACTACACCACCACTCGTTGTGTCTATATAACCCCACTATCCTCACAGAGTGTACATGAAATCTGGGCGTTTATCACCCAGCAACTCAATCTGACTGTGATCCAATCCCTCGATCCACTGATCACGCTCTCCGCGACGGCGCTTGGCATTCTCGCGACGGAGCAGCAGATACTGCACAACCGAGCCACCAAACAGGAACAATACAAGGTAGCCCAGAACAACGCTGTGACCCGGGTAGTAGCGGGGCTTATCCTTGTCGCGGTAGATATTCGACGAGACGATTCCATTGAGGTTACCCCATCCAATAATGAAGCCGAGGGAGACACCACGCTTGTAAACACCTAGAAGAGAGACGGGATGTGAGCTGCTGCACTAAGGCAGGGTGAGACGTGCACGGCATACCTTCGATGTTATTACTAGACCAGGAGATGGTGTTTGCAATGGCTGGGTATATACCCATGGCGCCGAGGAAAACGCCTGCATATCGTGCGCCGGGGGACTCGCATCCCAAAAGCATGGCGAAGCCAATCATGCCGAGGAAGGAAACGCCAATATTGCAGAGACCACGCTGGCGTGTGCGGTCTGCAATGAAGCCAATCGAGACGGTCAAAATGGCAGCCGCGGCGTATGGTGGCACACTGAGCAGCTGAGCGCGGATCGAGCTGTAGCCTGTTGGTGGAAGGCAAAGTTAGTCATGGATATTTCCAGAACATTTACTATTGGGTGTGTGTGTTTCTTCGTACCCTAGACAAGAGTTAGTTTGCAAACTGATACATCGTTTTGCCAGAGGAACTCACTAGTTCGTTGATAATTGTTGGCACAAACAGCGAGAACGCATACAGCGATCCATCCGCTCCCATGTAGATAACAGCTCCAATCCAAGTCTTCCAATCTTTGACACTAGCCCAGAAATACGACATCTTGAACTCTTCATGTTCCGCACTGGACTGCTGATCGGCCGCAAGACGGCGCAACACTCGCGTACGATCCTCCGGTGATAAGAACGTTGCCTGGTCGGGGAAGTCATAGACACACCAGAAGGAAATGAAACCAATCACGACCGTGACCAGTCCCTCCAGAATGAAGATCCAGGCCCAACCTCGCTTGCCACCAACACCATCCATCTTTGCAATGGCGGCAGCGAGCAAACCACCGAAGGATCCGGCCAGCGCAGCAGCAGAGAAAAAGATGGCCATTCGCACACCGAATTCTGAACGCTTATACCAGCATGATAGGAAGTAACCGACACCGGGGAACAGACCAGCCTCACTGAGACCGAGAAACCAGCGAACGGCCATGAGACCCGAGTAATTCTTGACCAGACCCATGCAGGTCATGCAGATACCCTATGATACAGGTTAGAGGTGGCAAGGCAAAAAATATGCAGGGATAAGAATGTCATACCCAAGCAATCATAATAGATGGAATGAAAATACTCGGCCGCAATCGCTTGAGCAAAATATTGGTCAACGGCTCAAAGACGGAGTATGAGACGAAGAAAATTGTGAGGGTAGCGTTGTATTGATCCGGGGACATGCCGAGATCTTTTGACAGGCCATCAATCTTGGCATTGCCGATATTTGTACTATAGACAGACGAAGATATTTGTGATCAGAGTTTAATCGCTAACATTTCAGTCAAAAAGGAACCTACCGATCGAGAAAGGAGACGAGATAGAGTAGACTCAGCCATGGTACAAGACGCACGTCAAGCTTCCACAGGAGTTTGCGGTCCTAAAGACGCATCAACATGCAGTTAGTAACGGTAGTAATCAACGATATGATGAAATCTGGGGTTCAGATGCATGAAATGCAGGGATGTTGACTCGATGGGCATACTATTCTAGCCTTCTCCTCCTCACTCAATCCAGCATCCGGGTCCTCAAAGCCCGCCAGCTTATCCGGTACCTTAGAGCCGAGTTCCTTCTCGGTATCTGAGAGGCTGACGACAGCGGGTTTCTCATCCGTGGTGGCTGCCATGGTCGTTGTTTAGGGACCCCGGTATCAGGATGAAAATCTCCAGCTGCGGTTACACAAACAGAAGAGAAAAATCCCCCGAGTCGCAACTGGTAAGAAACACACAGAGCGGGGTCTCGCACTTTGAAGCGAGCTTATAAATCTGCAGTTGTTTGTGCAGGGACGAGCTGCATTGGGCCAATGGAGTCGTGCATTGGTCTCGTTGGAAGACAGGGGGGCCAATGTAACGCGGGGAGGAAACACAAGCTGATCAACCCCCGAACATTCATTGTTGGGGGCACAGCAAGATTCCCGACGATCGGCATTGTGGTCTGCGCTATTTGGATAGGATCTGCGCGGGGGAGAAGAGCGGAGATGTTCTGTACTTTGGGGTTGAGGGATCCACTTGCCGGGGTTAGGGGTTGCTCGGGCGTTGAGATTTTGATTTTGTATACTTCGGCTCGGATCAATGGAAGTGGAGGAAGAGACACTAGACATGAGATATTCTCGTTATTGGTGATGCGGAAGTTCTTGCCTAGGGAATACACCGGAAGGGAACGATACCAAGATAATTGTTCCTCAGTATATTACTTGGTACTTTGGCTTCTCGAAAGTAGTGGCCACAAGTTGGGCAAGTTGGGCCCGAAGGACTCTTGATACCCTCGGGTCAAAGCCCGCTAGTTACATTCAGTCTAGTGAATGAAGAGGACTGCATTGGTGTACGCCGAGGCGGATGTCGAAAAGAGTCAAGTACAACCCTCCGCTGACCAGCACTAAAACTCTACCAAATATGTTGTATACTTTATCTTGTATCTTGTTTCACAAAGCTTACTGGGACTGAGAGCATGCCCTCTATCTACAGGCTGATGCTGCAGAGAAAGAGTTACTCCGCGGTTGTCCACGATAGGTTGCGGGCCATTTACGGACGATTAGCTTAAGAACGGGGACCCACGGTTCTCAGTCAGCCTCATAGTTGTCGGCAAGCAACACGGAGCAGCTCACTCACTGAGCGTGCAACTAGTTACAATTAGGAAATACTGGATATGAGAGATACCCTATTTTGAGTAAGATAGGATAGTCAATCGGTTGCAGATAACTCTGAATTGCAAAATAAGCAGACACATCATTTAGCAAAAATATAGTGACTACGCAATGTCTGGACACCTTGGGCCTAAACCCTCTATAGGTCCCCCGCGGTTTCGATTCGGCTAGGGCGCACGGAGAGTAACGGTTTGAACCAGAAAGCTTGAAAGCTCAGACACTTATCTACATCATTCCATCGATGACCGAAATTATCAGATCAACTCGCAAGGTCCACCTAAATCCGGAAATCCAAGCCGTGATGGCAGGACCCACCGTTTCAAAAAGCGTTTAATCTATATACCCATCTCTATATCCGTATTCCAAGACGATCATTACCTAGCCCGGGATGGCGAACTTTTACTGTTTATTCTATCTGCAATTTAATTGGCACTCTATGTCGGTGGCCCTTTTCTTGGAACCTTTAACGCGTCATACGCCCGCTGACATAAATAATTACTTCCAACACAAGTTGGGAGATTGCTACAAAGACTGAAAACGCCCATCGTATCGAGACTAATTTCATGTTGCGCTTGGGCCTTTTGGGCTGGTCTTATTGCGCCTCTTTGCCCTAGTCGACGCAGAGCAAAGCTTTCCTTTCTTTAACCCAGGGTTGAGTTTATCACGACTTGATGGAGCATGCATCGTGGACCATTTTGAAGACTGGGCCCAGATCTTGGCATAGCAATTACAACGGTAGGAGGTTCAACTAAAGAAAGACAATGTAGTTTGTAGCATGTAACTACCTGATCCCTAAAGCTTTGTAATTTGCAGGAGTCCTTAGAGCCATCAAAGGTCTTACTGGATCATGGGCTTACTTGGACGGAAGAATAGAGAAAAGCTTGATAGCTATGCTCAATTCGTGAAATTTTGTATGTTGTGAAGTACATTTTAAAGAACAAAGCGGAAGTATTTTGTGCAGATTTGTTAAGTCTAAACAGATGAAAAGGCAATGGAATGGTGCGGGATGCAGTCGTCTTTGCGCTCTATCCTTGCCCGATGCAAGTTTATAGTAGTCGCGCTTCATGCAAGACAGTTAGTGTCCAGAGAACGGACACTTGGCTTCCAGCACACGGTTGGGAGCGTACATGGGCATGGCATCTTCCCACAAACTGTTGGTCAGTGGTGTCTTCTTATTTCCGTCACCATCCATGACCATGATGATGGCATAAGGCTGCATAGAGTCGTCATACAGGGCCGCCTCCTGCTGGAAACCATACATAGCGGTGCTGTAGAGGATACGACCATCCGCAGTCCACACGGCGTGAGCATCGCTAGCGATGGATTGAGTCAGCTGAGTAAGGTTTGTGCCATCGAGGTTTATGGTGAAGATATCGTAGTTGTCGCCAATGTTGTTCAGGTTGGTACGGCGGGTGAAGAGAATCTTCTTCCCATCGGGGGAGAATGCCGGCAGGTTATCCCACTCAGTGGTAAGCTGCTTCATCTTGAGAGTGGCCACATCGACAATGGCCAAGCCAGTTGTACCAATTGTACTGCCATTGCTGGCTATGCCAGGCCATGTACGGAAGATGACCTTGGAACCATCGTGACTGAAGGACGGGAAACCGTAATTCGAGATGTTGTTACCCGCGAGAAGGGTGAGGTCCGAACCGTCAGAATTGATGCTGTAGATGAATCCAGGGGAGCTTTGCCGACCCACAAAGTAGGCCCCAAAGCCAAATGTAATGTTTGTGTCATTGGGGCCCCAGTTGGCCTGGTAGGCTCGTGCGTTGTAACCCTCCGCGACGGAAGGGTTGATCATATCGTCTTTAGGCCGGAACAAGGTGACCTGGTTACTACCGTTCATCGACAAGCGCAAGAGGTTGTTCTCTGCCGGACCTTCCATCTGCTGTGACATGGCCATCACAGGACATCCGGATCGCTGGCCCATGGGGAAAACATCGGTGAAGCGATAGTCCCAGTTCTTGTCAAAGCTCCACAGCTTTCCGTACTGCTTCTTAGAAGTGGAGGTACTACCTCCAGTAGGACCTTGCTTCTCGTAGATGACGTATTTCCCATTGGGAGACCAGGCAGGCGAGCGCAGCGCAGGCGTCATGGTGTTCATCTGAATGGTTTGGTACTGAGTATAGTTCTTTCCGGATACAGAGACGTAGTAAATGCCATTGCTAGTTGACTCCTTCATGACATAGCCAATGACCTATCAAATGCGGTATTAGTTAATCCAAACTATAGCAGGCCCAAGGAGAGCCAGACAAGTCCTTACATCGTTAGTGACAAAGGAGGGGCTGATCTTAGTTCCATCACCGATGGCATGAACAACACGGTTGGCTCCTGTGGGGAAGTCGACCGAGACAATGCTTGTGTTGAGATAGGCGTTGTATAATAGATTGGGTTGTAGACGGCCATTATAAGTATCCTCGGTCTTCATCTCGTAGAAGACAATTCGCTTGCCATCAGGCGAGAACCTGGGTGAGCCTTGTGTGTAGTTTGACCGGGACGACACTAGACGCAAGTCGGTGCCATTGGGACGGCAAGCGTAGATGGAAAGCTCTTGCGTGTGCTCCCAACCAGAGCCATCACTGTGACCTCGCCATGGGGTATTTCGATCCGAGGTGAACAAAACCCAATCGTTGTCGGGAGACCATACGGGCTTGTAGTAGCCATTGGGAAGTGCGGGATCCGCAGCCTCAGAGATACCGGGGACCTTTGTCAAGTTCTTCAAGCTTCCCTCTTCCAGGACCATCAGCATGATGTCACTGGTGTGGTTGAATCTGCTGGTTGAAAATGCCAGCATCTTGCCATCATGGGAGATTGAGCTGGAGTCATCAACACCCTCCGATTGAACAAGCGGTTCTATCGGGCCGACTACCTTCGAGTCGTTCATAGCCACCTTGTAGATATCTGCTTGGCCGTTTCCTCGCCGCTCTGACGTAAAAGTAACAAAGCTTCCATCTGGAGCCCAGCTAGCGCGGAATTCATAGACCGTGTTGGAACCAAGGAGGAGCCTTTCGTTTGAGCCATCCGCCTCGGCGATGTAGAGCTGGGAGTAGTTCGGGCTGATACGATTATGCAAGAAAGTGCCCAGGGTGGTAGTAGGATCCGCACCATCACTCGAGCTCCTTGTCACGCGGCCATGGTCCTTCGGGAATGTACTAAAACAAAGCGCAGTACTCGTAAATGCAAGCGTCGCCAACGCCTTTGTAGCCCGCATGATGATCTCCAACAATTGGTACTGTTGACAGCGATTTGCAATTCACAAAGGTTCAGAAGAAGAAAGGCAGATTAGCAATGGAGTAGTTAGAAGTAAACACTGTCTCAATGATGGGGACATACCTTCTTAAATCCAACCACTCGATGCCACTATCCTGCCATAGAGTATAATAGCAGATGTCCAGGGGCATTACGTCTGACAATTCGGGGACTCGGAGCTTCCATTGTTGATCTTCAATTCTACGCGAGCTTAGCCTATTCGCTGCAGATTTCCGAATGGGGTTACAAGCTCCGTGGAAATTCAAAATAATCAAACCCCAACCAAAACTGCCCCGCTATCTGATGCACATAGATGAATACCGTGCAGATACTACGGGGATCGCAATCTCTTTAGCACCAGACGGCCGCTGAAAAGAACTGTCCGTGTTGCGTAAGACATTTTTAAACTTCCGAAGTATAGAGTTTGTGAGACTTTATCGAATACTCTTCAATGCTGCGTCTAACTCCAGTCAAAAGTACTGAGGTAAGGATCGCCTGCCTTGGGACATATTTAAATATGCTACTTCCTTCGTTGAAGTCATTGTTGTCATCCTCCTTTCCATTCTTCTCTCTCTGCATTTGTGCAGTGAATCTGTGGTGTGAGACATCATGTTCGGGGTTGCTTCTCTTCTTACCCTAATGGGTACTATGCTGTCAACTACTACAGAGGCCAAGGTCGCATGCAACCAAGCATCGCTCAACACCACCCGCTTCAACTATGTCAATGATATCGAGAACCAGACCGTTCATGCTATCGCTCGCAAGTTCAACCGCGGTGTCTGCGATATTGGTCGCGCCAACCTTAGTCAGCACTACTATACCTGATCCTTTCTTCGTGAATGATTGTGACTAACAGTGATAAAATAGTGGTTGATGTATCTGTTGTACCCAACGTTGGCCAGACCATCATCATTCCCGGTCAAGTATGTAACCCAGACTGGACCACATGCATCATCGATGGACCCGGTACCAACGAGTGTCTCATTGGAGGCCCCCGTCTGTACTACACGTTGAACGGCGACACCATGTGGAAGATTGCCGGTCGTCTCAACATGACCCTCGACGCAGTCCGCTGTGGTGGTGACAGCTGCGAAACAAACGTCACCTGCACCAACGGCATCTGTCCCGGCGGCGGCGGCGCTCAATACACTGCCAACGAGACCATTGCCGCTGGTCAATTCATCAAGATCCCCATGTGCCACCCCAGTACATGCGATATCGAGCCTTATTCATTCAGCCACGGAGTCTACAAGGATCTTGCGGACAAGTTCAGCTCCACCGTTGGTCAGATCCAGATGATGAGCCCTACATACAACTACTCGTACATTGCCAACGAGGGCGGCACTTATCCTCCAATCGGGGTCGTGAAGAACTGCCGTCTATTGTCCCCCAACTATACGGTTCTGAGCTGAATTAATTGACCTGAACTTGCCTTTCCTGGCTTGTTCTTCACACTCAGTGTCCTTTCTAAGCTCTGGCCGGTATTCACCATGTAGATATGCGTCTTACGGAGCATGTGGGAGAGAAATTATTTAAGCAAGCCTCGGGAGCGCCAACATGGCAGTCTTTAAATCTACGGATACCTAGGTAGGATATTCGATATATATCCCGCCCAATAATTGTGCCATAGTAGATCATAAAAGTAGAGTGAGGCCATTTAACCCTCAGTTGTCGATTTCATTTACAAAGTTCCAGCACTCACTATAGGATGTTATGGTAGATGGACTCGCATGTATTGCTGCCCGTGCTTCAATGATTCAGAAAGGATTATCAAAACGGACGTAGAGAAGTGACTTTTCCCTTATGAGACGCAATTACCCCTTTGCCGCTAAAAACGCAGCATTGAGACCTATATCCTTTTGCGAACATTGGTAGAGAATGCTAAATTATTGGGACGAAAGCTATTGTAGCACGTCCTCTTTTTATGATAGACTAAGATAGTAAATGATTAACTAGTGTGAGACTCATCGGCTGATTAGTTCTAAATTTCCTCTAAGAATAATTCTAGCACTCCTTTCAGCACTTCCACCTCCCTCTGTATGAAAAAAGATCCATCAGCCCTGCAGCTTGCATCTCAAAACGCAGCACGCCATTTAAATAGCGTGCAATGTTATCTCTTGTCACTCCATCACGAATTACGTAGTTCCCCGAGGCAGTTGATCCCTAAGGCACCCTACGGGATAGGGGGTCCCTTCTTGAAAGGGGGACGATATGACTACTATCGTAGCTGGGATGAGGTCTGCTCTCAAGATTCTTCAAATGCTTTCCAGTCATTTCGAGCCCACTGAGGGTCTGTACTCTATGGAACAAGCACTCTACATGCTGAAACAACACATCAGACAAGGCCAGTCGCTGGTCCAATACTCGGCTTCTGGGAGACTCTGGGGTTGAATTGCTTGTCATCTTGCTGTGTAAGAAGATGACGTCAATCTACGAGAAGATCGCAGCAAGCCGGGAACGTCAATTACAATCAGTCGCGCGCATGAAGCAAGAAAATAGCGTGGTAACAATAAATTCCTCGGAGCCTAGTCTCTATATATCTCCACAAATCGATCTCTTCCCTAATTCACTCGCATTGAACTATGTTGACCGGATCACCAGATGACCTAACAGCAGGCGTGCATCCTATAGTATCTTGTTAGCACGATGGTGGGAATTCTAGTCGGTTATGAAAACATACTTCCACGAGCGATAAGCCCCTCGCTATTTACCCAATAAGCGCAAGCTTCATAATTAGAAAGCCATGTGTTCGTATTCCTGATTGTACATGCTTCGACAACCTCCCATCTGAATTGCAGATCTACAGGTTATATGATTAGTTTGAATGATCTTGTCGTATCCTCCCGAAGATCACTTACTGTCTGTGAAGATATAGCTGTTTTCATTTGCAATCCAGGTTCCGTCTGCAGCCTGAGCCCAAGCGTGAGCAGTACCTGCCAGCGAAAGAGTAGCAGCAGCGATGATCGAATAAATCTGCATCCTGCGAGAATATGACGACCGTGGCGGAAGATAAATATATATATGTAGTATTAGATATTGTTGGATAGTTATTGTAAAAGGAGGAAGTCTCTGATGTTTAAAAGAAATTCTTTCAAACCTCGTCGATCGATCTAAACTTTAGATAGTAGTCTATTAGGATAACTCCGATGCCGAGTGTAGATTCAATAGGCCGTGCATAAATAACGTATTGCTAAATATATCCCATGTTTGTTGGACTTATAGCTATCGCCGACTGATATGTAAGCGAAGGTATGACACTCGATGGGGCTGAGCGGCCCCTAAACACTTGGGGGCCAAACTACTGTACAAACTACAAAACTACAGGTGACAAGCATATCTGCGGATAAGCGTAGATACAGACGTTGATACATAGCTTCCTTTCTTTCACTGCTTTTTGGTAAGCACTAGTGTATCTAACTAGTGCTCGTGAACTGGATTCGACACAGACTGAATCGTTGTTTATAAAGCCCTCGACTTAAGCCTCCCACCATTAGTTGGAGCATGAGCAAAACGCGATAAAGGCAAACCGGACATAGTAAAATTTGATCTAAGAATGGATATCGTGACAGGATGTTAATACATATGTACAGAATGAGAACAGTCGCATTTGACGCCTCCTCGGTAGCTAAACCCTGCTCTGCTAATTAATTCGTATGCTGCTCTTCAGCGTCTGGTGTCTTGGTAGCGTTGGCGCCGACGTCCCCTTCCTTAATCGGGACCTCCATGGTCACAATAATGTTGTCCCGATCATGAGAGTAGGCCTTCTGGAGTGGGGGCCAGAAGTACTGAGCCATAACTTCCTTCGCACCGGCTGGAATCATATCCTTGAATGGCCAATAGTGCGAGATGAACTCGCCATTGCAGTCGCCCGAGTTGGGATAGCGATTTGCCTCAGTGCATGGAAGGATTTGAATCTCCTCGGGGTAATCGTAGCGAAGGTACTCGTTGACGACGGCCTGTTCATGGGTGTGGGTCAATTTCCACCGACCACAGCCCTCGTAGCGTGTCTCATCGGGACAGGTCATCCAGGCTTCGAAGAATTCTTCGCTCCGTGGGGTCTGGTGAGCAATAACGAAGCCGGTGTTCAAGTTGATATCGAGCTTCTTGACGTTGAGGAAGAAAGGATCACTTGGATCCTCGGCCAAGGCCATTGTGGTGTCGTTGGATATGCCCCAGTAGTTGAGGAGCCATTCCAGAGGTAGATGGGGGTGCGTGAAAATGGCATCGCCGTCCATGAAGACGACGTATTCGTAGTGCTTGATGGCCTCACGCATCGCCGGGACCTTGTTCCAGGTTCCGTGCAGAGTGGGGTCCACCGGGAGTTGCACGAGTTGATAGTCATACCCGTGAAGTTTTGCTGTAGAGGGTCAGAGATTATGCATCGCCATGATATACGGGAGTGCTTGGTGCTTACCAAACATATAGTGATTGAGTCGGCCAAGGGTCAGACCTTCCAAGTCATCAGTGGTGGGAGTGCCGTCGTCAAGAAGGCCACCTGGGCCACCGATATCTCGGCTTTCAACATCGAGGATCAGGATCTGGTTGCCCATAGGCTTAGTGAACCTGGGGGCCTTTGGAAGCTGATACACTTGACCAGTACGGCTGGTGAAATTCTGCGCGGTGATCGAAGTAACGTGAGGCTGGATGAGTTCAAAAACACCCGGAGGCAAGTCATATTCCGGTGACGATGACGGGGTTGCTTTTGAGGTTGCAGAAGATGTAGTAGAAGATGCATGTGTTGGTGTCGAAGTAGAAGATTTCAAAGTTTGAGAATAATCGTCATGTGGGGTATTATAGAGATCGTCGCTAATATCTCATGTCAACACAGTTGATATCACACGCGAGGGCCGAGATACTTACGCGGAGGTCGTCGCGGCGACGCCTCTCAGGGATACCGAAGGCGCGCGATAGCAAAGGACGAGCAAAATGGTGGCTATCGTCAGACCCACTGCAATCGAGTAGGTCTTCCTCCGGGGCCACCGGGAAGCGTAGGAAGGTGAATGCATTTAGAACGAGTGGACAGGTGAAACAAAGCACCCAAAGCAAAATAGACGGATCTGGCACGAAGTGAAGCGCAAAAAATCACAGGATGTCGAGAAGAGCAAGAAAGGGCATTAGGGGGTGGGAAACCACGGAAGCGTTATTTCTCGAAGGTCCGACTTTCAGTATTTATGACCCGAAGCTTGCTTTAGTAGGTGTACATACTCCGTACTCCGTAAATACTCTCCGTACAATGAAAAGAGTAAGACAGACCCTTGGGACCCCTCTTTGGGGGCCTTTGGGGGTCATTTTTCCATTCATTTCACTTATCGAAGGCGTCAATGTGGACCACTAAAAATAGGAGGTTAAAAAAGCCCCATGTAGAAAAATTCGTATCGCGATAGTGGAGCAAAAAGTGTCTTGTATCTTGTCAGCCCCGAGCGATTGGCTGGCTGCTAATTTAACTAACCGGCGATATCATAAATTACCACTTTAGTGGCCTATTAAAGTTTAGGGTCAGGCCTTCGAGTGCTTTGTTAGGCTTGCGTTGTCTTTGTGATACATACTGTACATGCTTCTTTCTCGATTGATTTTGCAACCAATATCCACTACAATATTGATCCATTATTGGTTGGTCCTGTGTAAAAGACCAAAGCCATCAAGCCATACCGTTCTCAAAGCAATCGACTGGGTTTGAAGCGTTTTCGAGAATGTGCTAAGGTGTTGGGTGGAATACCGCCAGTGATTGTTTGCGCTTCGTGGAGATCAAATCCACATTTTTACCCTTTCAGCGAAGCTTTTGCTCATTTCGACTAGGCAGCGCGATTGGTGACTAGTCCAGAAGCATGCAGACTTTCACATCGGCTTAAATACTGACGATACCATCGCAAGACAGGCACATGGCTCGACGAGCGACGGCACTGGTTCACCGTTCTGGCATTGACAGTTTAGGCCAGCCACAATACTGAGACATTCGGACTTGGATGGATAAGTGAAGTGGTGAAATGTTGTGTCCGAGAGCCGCTAGTGATCTACGCTAATCCGGAATCGAACACGTGCCTTGGCAACTCGTGGGGCTTTGACAGATAGCTAAGCGAAGATTCGTATAATTTAAGATTGGAGCAATGCCAAGTAATTATTAGGGGACAGCCGGCGCTGCCGAGAATTGGACCCTGAACAGCCACCGCCGTGTAACATTCGAGCTGAGACAATTGAAAGAGGAAAGTGGAGAGGCAGAGAATTCTGCTGACCAACAGTGGAAAGTAGAGCTAACTATGTAATTAGCGACCAGTCGCGCAAGTAGCGTGTACTGTATAGACTGTAGAGACGAGGCCAAGGTGGATGTACTAGGGACAATATTGAAGAACTATCGATTGACAAAAGGCCTGATAGGTGAAGATTTATGACTCGGTCAAGACTGTTTTTTTTGAGGGCGAAATAATAATGTGCCGATACGATGCTACGCTTACCTTCTGCTTAAGCCTAATCGGGTAAATACACTCTCCGCTTTTTTTTCAGGCGTCCATTTACAGTATGTATCTGTCCAGAATGAAATGGGGGTCTGGGAATTGGATGTATCCCGCAGCTTATTAGTGATTACTGGACTGTATTGGGCATACATTTCAGACACAACTGTTCACATTTTCCCATACATGCAACTAGTCCTGGGTCCATTCAGTAGTCTGCCTCCATAACTTCGGCTCTTCGCCCCTCCGATCCCAACAGCCTCGCCCCACTTGAAAGTATTGATTGTTCTACGGTTCTTCGGACCCTGAATTATTCATGTTGGCAGTGCTGCCTATATAGGCTTACAGTGGATAACAACCGGCTCAGCCCCTTCTAGCTTGCCAGATGACATCAATACGGTAATTTTTCACACCATCTTGGCCCGGACCCCATTTCAACTAAAAGTATCTTACAGTAGAAAATTCGGAAAAATAGTAGAAAGCTGACATCAATAATAATAAGACACCAATGATGCCCCTATCACCTTTTTTCCTGGTCTGATCCGAGTCCTGCATCATTTTGCTTTGATTGATGCGTCCATTCCTTTGAACTGTCCAACATTCCTCACTCATTATCCCAGCACAACAACTATACCATTATACGCCGCTGATCAGAACATGAGTTACTCAAAGCAAGAAGATGGAGAAGTGGCAATGAAACTGCTGCCCGAGTCCTCCCCTCGGGCCTCAATGTCTTCCACGGTCGCAGACGACCTGGAAGCCAATAACAAAGAAGCCATCGATCATACTCCTGTAGAGCTGGAGTACCAAACCTCCATGGGCGTCAAGTATGCATGGCTATGTGCTCTACTGGTTTTTGGAATGCTCTTGACAGTCCATAACAAATTCATTCTTGAAAAGGTGAATATCCTAGTCTTCTAAGTACTCAAGTCCGAAACATCCGCAAGCTAACAACGCGATACAGTTTCCATGCCCTTGGCTCTTAACAGGCATACACAGTATATTCTCCGGAATAGGCACATTCATCCTCCTAAAACTCGGTTATTTCAAGTTATCTAAACTATCTCATCGCGATCACTTGGTCTTGATCGCGTACTCGGTGCTCTTCAGCGTCAACATTTTCTTTTCCAACTATTCATTGTCCCTCGTCAGCCTAGCATTCTTCCAAATCATCCGAAATACATCTCCTATCTTTACCGTTCTTTTGGAGAAGCTTTTCTTCTCACGCTCCTACCGCTTGGCCACATATATCGCTCTGGTGCCAATCGTGTTGGGTGCCGGCCTCACTGCCTCTGGCGATTTCCAATTCACCGTCTTCGGCCTCATCATCTCGGTAATCGGTGTGCTCTTGGGTGTCTTGAAGGTTTGTCGAGAATCTGTGATCTCTCACGATATTTTTAATCATCTAACCAATTCCTGATTTAGATCATCGTCACCAACCGACTCATGACCGGATCCCTCGCTCTCCCCTCATTAGAACTCATCTACCGAATGTCGATCTACGCCTCTATTCAAACAATAGTCATCGGAGTCTATGCCGGCGAACTTTCCAATCTGGACCCATCTACACTGTGGCGCACCGACGCGAACGATGAGTCCACGATTCCCGTGACGTCCACTGCCCTATCACTACTAGGAAACGGCCTGTTAGCCCTTCTACTGAACATCTCGTCCTTCCAAGCAAACAAGGTAGCCGGCTCTCTCGCCATCACAGTATGGGGAAACGTCCGACAGACTTTGACTTTGATTCTGGGTATCCTGTTCCTGGGAGACTTCAACTTGAATATCCAAACTGGGGCAGGAATCGTGCTTGTGGTGGTTGGTTGTGCGTTCTATAGTAAAGCGGAGCTGGACTCCAAAAAGGATAATAATAGAGGGTAGTCGCAGACTCGGGCCGCTCCAAGTTGGCTACGAGCAAATAATATTTCATTTTTTTTTCATGAATGGGTTCCCTTTTCAAGACGTCATGGACCAAAGTTTGAATTGTTGTGTAGAAATCATCGTGTATTCGAACATACTAGGCTCCTCTAAGAAAATCAAGTCTATTTACAGTATTCGTCTCTGCCCGCTGTATATCCCAAGCATATCTGGATTTAGACACTCTCAATCTTCTCCCGAGCTGCATCTTGCTGCTCAGCAATGATATCGGCGGGGATTCGGTCCGGCGTCGTGTTCACGAGCATAATCATAGGACCCAAAGCGGCAGCGAGTAAGCCAAATGTCACGCAGCTAGTATGCAAGTTAGTACAGAGTCCATGTCAAGCATTTCGAGATATCAAGGGAACTTACAAGCCCACCATTGGGTTACTAGTTGTCTGAGTATTCATGCCGTAGGCAATAGCCTGACCAACAGCCTCGATAGATCTAAATGCTGCGCCATTACGGACGTTTTCTAAACAAAGGTCAGTTCCCAACCACTTTATTTATCCATCTAAATTCACGAAAGAAACTTACCCTGAGCATCCGTTGCAAAGGATGAGATAAGCCAGTACATGTAGGACTGGGACAACGGCCCTGTCGTCTGCACGAAAAAAGTAGGGCAAGAAAGATGACGGGTACAGTCCATCTTCCCAATCGATATGGCCAGGGTTGTGGTGGTCAAACTTGGCCTGCATAATGATCGACCAGATATAAACGCCAACATTGAGAATTACGACGGTCCACAGGCCAATCTGGGCCCGGCGGCGTTGGCTCAGGTGCTTCATGTCAAGAATAAAACCGAGGCCAAAGCATCCAACGCTGGTTTCAAGCGAGATTAGTCAATGATCATGATGGGGGATGAGGAGTGATATGGAGAACGCACATGCAGAAGAACGGCGAGATGAGGGATGATAGGGCGCGTGCTCGGACGGAGAAGTAAGTTCCCAAGTAGGTCGACCAGGTTCCGCTGTTATTCTGGTCAGCTGTTGTCTCATCGCCGATAAGTAGGCCTCGAATTCATTAAGGAACTGACCCGTAGAAGAATGACCACAGCGCCCATAGTGCAGAGAACATGACAAGCTTGGAAGTCATGGTCTTCACAATGCGCCGGAGTTCCATCTTCGTCGAAAGAGTCTCCGCGGTAACAATCTTCGTGCCGTCGGATCGAACGACACGTTCGAAGGGGGTGATCAGCAAAGCAAACGGCAGCCTGTAAGGTCAGTGAGCATGTGTTTTCTCTACCTAGCCAGGAAGAACCTTGAGTTGACTCACGCAATACACTCAATGATCACAAAAGCAAGATATGTATCCGGAGTCACACCGCCATCGGCTCCTTTGAGGTGGTTCTTGGATAGACTGAAGGGGTTGAGGTAATTAGTTGCAAGCTATCAATTATACAGGCTTCATTTTGAAGAACGGTGACTCACTTGATAGCACCACCAACTAGCTGTCCCAAGTTTCGTGACACGATCCACAGGGCGAGGTACTTTCCACGTGCGCCAGAAGGCGCCAAAGTCATAATGGCTCCGGCCTCCGCGACATACCAGCAGGCGGTTCCAATGCCGCTAATTGCACCACTAAAGATAAGGTACTGTAGAAAGGAAATTCCCAGTCAGTCATCATGGGGTCCTCCTGGATGGCACGCCTTCACCACATGCTTCATACTCACCCATTGGTTTCCAAATTTGCTGTTGCAGTAGTACGCCGAGCCTTGAATTGGGAATGTGGCAGCACCGATGACAAGAGCCCATTTAACTCCGAGTTTGTTCACAATAGGACCGCCGAAGAAACAGACTAGATGGTGACAACGCCTGATTAGCGGGCTTCAACACCAGAAATTCGATATGGTGATGGACACACAGATAGCAAGCATTGCGTACGTGATCGCATTGGTAATATTTGATACTTGTGGAGTTGCAAGGCCACCGCCACCGAGACCTGGCAATTGATTAGCTGTCGATTCAAAGCTCGGAAATTCTCCGATCTGCCTCACCAGTAATTGCATCGGACATGGCAGGACCACAGAAGGCCTGGACGCTAAGAAGCATCATTTGTGTCAGACTATGCTGCCACACTCGCTTCCACAAGGGAACAGTTGCTCGGTAATGGTCCATATCGACACCGTGGGCGATATCTGTGACATTGGTTGGCGAGGGTTGAATGGAGCCCTCGTGGATCTCGTGGGGAGGGAGATCTTTGGATTTCAAGTCCGCCATAACGAGAGATGTTCTAATTCTCACGACTTTTAGAGCATGGAAAAAGAATCTTGGGCCATGTCACCTGGGGGGGTTGTTTATATACACTCGCGAGATCGGATACGGACTCCATGTCTATCTTTTTCCAATATCTCCACGCTAATCTTATCTTCAGAGTCTCGTGGTCAATTGGGTGGAGAAGGAGAGGAGTTTCCCCACGTTCTCCAAAGTTCCCCTCCTCACATCCTTGTTGCTTTGTAGATATTGGGGTCAATTCATCCTGTCGTTAAAATTGACAGAAGGTCCAGGCGGAAAGCGTACGCCAATCCCGGGATCGAGGCGCCACTTTGGATCGATAACCTGGAAGGACTAGTCTGTAGATTCAAATCAGCCTGAATTAACCGACAAGGCCATAATTTTCGGTTATCGCGTGTCTCCAGAGTTGTGGATTGGCTGGCGGGTCGATTCCCCGCGTTCCCCGAGCCCGACATGTTCATATTATCGCGTTATCGGCTTCTTGTGGGGGTCTCGACTTGCTCGAGGAGCCATTCAAGGCCGACAGAAGGTCCAAGCGAAATCATTCATCAGGCTCGGCATTAGCGCGGCGCTGGTCCGCCATTCTCGGTAAGACGTGGGGGCATTCGCGCCAATCGTAGTCGCCGAAGTCGCGACCGGTTGTCGGCCATCTGGAGTCAAATGGCGATTGATATGACTCTTTGTCCTTAGGCTGGTCTATGGATGACGGAGAATCGCGCAATCGGAAGTTCGAACCTGGCATATTCGATTGTTAGCTTTGTAGAACGGAGTCAATGGCCTGACTTGCTCTATCGCTTGCTCCACCAACGACCCCAAGAACTCACATGACGAGGCTCTCCGAATTGTTTCATCAATTGGGTTAATTCTGAAGTTTCCCCAGGCACAGTCTATCGCTTGTAGCTGTTTCTCCGAACGCATTCCTATCTCCATTGCCCGCCGACAGCGAGCCGGTTCCAACTACACCACAACCACTCTATCTTGTCAATTCTGGTCAATTGAGACAACATGGCAAACCTCCGTGAAAGCACCACGGTCATTGTGGTCGGAGGTGGCGGTACGATGGGATCATCGACCGCACTGCACCTGATTCGATCCGGCTATACTCCCTCCAACATCACCGTCCTAGATGTGTATCCCATTCCCTCCGCCCAGTCGGCAGGTCATGATCTAAATAAGATCATGAGCATTCGCCTCCGTAATGGACCAGATCTACAATTGTCCCTTGAGGCATTGGATATGTGGAAAAATGACCCATTGTTCAAATCATTCTTCCATCAAGTCGGCATGGTGAGTTATTGGATTCGAATGTCTGAACAATGACGCTGCTATCGTCCATGTTCTGACATACTGTATAGATCGACTGCTCGTCATCAGAAGAAGGAATCGGCGGTCTTCAACGAAAGCACCAGTCGCTCATAGATGCGAATATCGGCCTTGAGAAGACAAATTTCTGGCTGGACAACGAGGATGAGATCCTAGCAAAAGCACCCCAATTTAGCCGAAAGCAGATCAAGGTAATTTCACACCTAGTGTAGATAAACCTTGGCAGCAGCTTATCACTTTTTGTCCAACAGGGATGGAAGGGTCTGTTCTGTGGTGACGGGGGCTGGCTAGCTGCAGCAAAGGCTATTAATGCGATTGGAGACTTTCTCCACAAACAAGGCGTCAAGTTTGGATTTGGCGGGTACGTACAGAAAATGAGGCAATTGAGTGAAAGACGTTTGTTTTGCTAAACTTACCCTCTAGAGCGGGAACATTCAAACGGCCACTATTCGCAGCGGACGGGGTTACCTGTGTCGGCGTGGAAACCGCAGACGAGACACAATATTTCGCCGACAAAATAGTTTTGGCTGCAGGCGCTTGGAGTCCGACATTAATTGACCTAGATGGCCAGTGTGTTTCGAAGGTAAGTCTGTCCATGTTTCAAATCACTATATACCACGCATAGAAGGTCTCCAATTACATTGTCCTTAACTAATACATCTATTCAGGCCTGGGTATTTGCTCATATCCAACTCACACCACAAGAAGCGGCAGAATACAAAAATGCTCCTGTAGTGTACGATGGTGAATACGGCTTCTTCTTCGAGCCAAACGAGTCAGTCATCACGCAACGCTCGCCTCTTATCCCCCCAATTGAACGGCCACTGCTAACCTCAATATCCCCAGGCATGGAGTGATCAAGGTCTGCGATGAATTCCCCGGTTTCTCTCGTTTCAAAGAGCATCAGCCTTACGGCGCCAATTCTCCAAAGCTGATTTCCGTCCCGCGGTCCCACGCTAAACATCCGACGGATACCTATCCCGATGCGTCTGAAATCACCATTCGAAAAGCCATCACAAGATTCCTTCCTCGATTCATGAGCAAGGAGCTATTCAATCGGAGCATGTGCTGGTGCACTGACACCGCTGATGCCAACTTGTTGATTTGCGAACACCCGCGGTGGAAGAATTTGATCTTGGCTACAGGGGACAGTGGGTGAGTATCGCATCCATGGACGGACTTGATCCTACCAGCGAAGCCCGGAAATGAACTTTTGCTAACCTATTGCCTAACATCAGTCACAGTTTCAAGCTCCTACCGAACATTGGCAAGCACATCGTTGAACTACTCGAGGGAACTCTGGCAGAAGACTTGGCGAAGGAATGGAGATGGAGACCTGGCGGTGATGCACTCAAGTCCCGACGAGCTGCTCCCGCAAAGGATCTCGCTGACATGCCAGGCTGGAAGCATGATGCTAAGCTATGAGCTGAAGAATGACAGTACCCCAGCACAGTCATGTAGAACAGTTGATGTAGATGTTGACCATCGCACCCCCGTAAGGGCTCTGTGGTCCACGTGATTCGTTATCAACACGCCTTTTGGATCCCTCCACGTCCAAGTATTCCATGTGCCCTTCCTCCATATATGTACAGTTGTATTCGCAAAAAGTGATATAGCCTTAGCCCGCGGCCGTCTTTCTCGCATTGGTAGTTCGAACACAATGAAACGGAGTCTCGGCTGCTCCCGCTGCCGCCTAGACACAATTTATCGATGGTTCCACATCACAGCGAGTGATGTTGTAGTTGACAGGGAGTTTAATGTGCCATTTCGATTACAATAGTCGCACTCTGAATTATGTTCCTCCAGTTACCGTTCTGTTTATTCCTGTGACGAGAGTAGGCTAAGGAGTGTTCTCAGTGCAGCTCATCGGGCGGCCCCGTCTACCCCGCGGGGAACATTTCCGAGCCATTTAGTGATACTACTGGATTTACTTTGCTTTCGTCCGAAGCTCTACATAATACATACTTCTTGCAACGAATGCAAAAATATCAAATTGAAAACATCTCATTGAATATCGATAGTAGATGCTCGCCCATGAGGACTTATCATGCCCGGCGGTTCTGTGTCTGCTCGGTTCTGTGTCTGCTCCACAGTTCGCGCCTGCCGATTGGCATGGACAAAGCCCTCATAAGGCGCACCTAAACTTGTTGAATCAAAACATGGCGCACGGGTCAGGTCCAAACTTCACAAACTGCCCCTTAAACTTGGGGTCCCTAACCAGCACCAGGTAGGCTACCGTGGCGATCTTGATCGAGTGGAACTGAACGGTGACTTCGCCTTTAAGATCCCGTTCTCCGAAACACTCCACGTAATGGCGAAGGCGTGACTGGCTCAGCACACGGTGAACCTCGTCCCTGATTTCCTTGATATAAGGAGTGCGGACCACCAGGCAGCGACTATGACCAAGGCGGCGGATTTGATTCTCCAAGTCGGTCGCGGTGCGGTAGGTCGGGGTCGGGACGGGGCGAACTTGCGCGGGGCTAAATCCGATATAAAAGCCCTCTCGCGCAACGCGGTACAGGAAGTTCAATGCTCCTCTATTGTGAAGGAAAATGATCAATGCGGTAGGGGAGCCAGTGATGGTTCTGGTGTCTGTCAGAGAGGCCGAGAGGATGGCGCCACCGCGGATTCGAGTCAGAATTTGATCGAGGGTGACGGTGTCAGGGAGATTCTCGATCAACACGGTGCGGAAAGCGTTTTCGTCGCCGGACTTTGGCATATACCGCAGGCCCCACTGGAAAAAGGAATTGTCACTGACACCTTTGTAGAGATCATGGCGGCTTGCCCCGAACTGGGCGGCCAAAGCTTCCTCCTCCGGGCTGTTAAAGACGCCGGGGCGGTTCATGGTCCATCTCAGCCACTGGTTGTAAGGGTTTACAACCGATGGGGGAGGCTTGGCCGGCAGGACATTCTCCTTGCGCTGGGACAGACCAAAAGACTTTTCGGTCTCAAGGGGATTGGCCTGGTGTGAGTCCTCAACGGTGGCAGAGTCCTTGGTTTCAGCCACATCCAAATCAAAACCAATTGGCGATCCCTAATTAATTAATCAGTGCCGTCCAGCGAGCAGAGCAATGATTCTGGATAGTGGCACATACCTCACGAATGATAGGACCGTCAGAGTGGAACCGGGCGGGAGTGGTGCTCGAGTAACTAATGCAAAGAGTCAGAAGAAGACACTTATTTCCCAAATCGGGCGCCTCGATACATTCAGTGATGGCATTGAAGGCAAAGCATCGCTTTCGGATGCAAGAGCTCGAGTATAACGAATAAACATGTTTATGAACGTACCGGAAGGGCTGGAGCAGCGGGAACTCGAACTCGACCAGCTGATCCAGGAGGGAAGAGGTAACCAAAGGCATGGTGATTCCAGGGTCGTCCATGTTGATGGTAGCGTTTCGTTCTGATGAACTCAAGGCCGAGGAGAGCTTGTTGGGAGTTTGAACTTGAAAAGGGAGATGGAGTTGGAGGATGAAAGAGGTAGAGGTTGAGCGGGGATGGGTGAAAGGAAAGAAAAGAGAGAAAACGGGTTGATCCTCAAAAGAAGAGAGGTGAATAGCATCAAACTGATGGGAAGGTGCGTGCGGATAACGAGAGTGCCCATCACGTGGATGAGCAATCTCTCCTTCGGGCAAAGGCTCTGCCCTTTTTTTTTTCTTTTGCTAACTGCGTCTGAAGAGATGAATGAGATGCCACGAATTGATATCAAATGAGATCAGAGATAAGAGACAATCGAGAGGTGTCAATGCAACATGGCTAACATGAAAAGAGAGTATATACTTTGAAAAGTTCCAGGTGGAAGGATATCATATACATCCAGGGTGCGATCACTGTCACAATCCATCGGGGAAGGACCGAGCAAGCAACAAAAATAGAGGTTTCATATTGACCACTCGAGAACCATCCAATTTTACCCGAGGAACTCCCCTTCAGCCAGAGCAATCCACGGCAAGTTGTCATCCCAGCAGTGTTGCATCAGCTGCCGAGCATTTTGAATCTATTTCAAGGTGTCAGACTTCAACATCAAACCGCAGACAAGAGTTCTTGGGGGAGGGGGCATACTTGTTTCATTCCGGACTTCTCTAGCACGAAGAAACGATTGAGCAGTTTCATTCGCTGGGTGGTATCGCGCGACTCACATCCAGCAGTGAACAGTGGAAGCAGTGAACACACTTCGGTCGAAGCCCCAAGTCGCATACGATCCAAAGCCCCGACAAGCTTACGCAGGGCATCTTGCACGGGAAATGAATCAGGCGAAGATTCAAGCACTCGTCGGTGAAGGTGGAGCAGCCCAGCACAGCGAAAGGCTTCCTCTGTGGCCATCATGTCATCGCCCTCAACCCCAAGATGATGGTCCGGGTCGGCATGGACTCTTTCGTTCAGGTCATCAAAGTCGCCAAGCACAGCCTGGGCCTCCATCACGATATCTGCAGAAGGGTGCCAGCCCCGTTGGAAGTTACCCATATCGTCGAATCGTTCGTTGTCACATTGCTGAACTAGCTGGGCAAGCCTGAGAAGGAAGAATCCAGTGCGGGGGCTGAACCCAGTGAAACAGTCAACGCAGTATTCGTCATGGCTTTGAGGACGACAGCACTCTGCCAGAACGGAGTGGTACAACATCAATGGCGGACCTGCTTGGCGGCAAGAAAGCGCGCCCATGGTATCAATATATCCTAGCCAGCGGGCGAAGAAAGCGCCAATTCGATTCCCAGGCATTGCGATGCGATCGCTACGAGCAATGAACAGATCTCGGGCGAGCTTCAGGTGACTCTGCCAGGGGATAGGGACTTCAAAGGTCCCAGGGCAAACGATCTTCAACGACAAGAGCAGGATCGCCGTAGCCAAATGGCTATCGGTAATTTCCTCTTTAGATGCCTCCAAAGCAACCCGCAAGGCTGGAAAGACATCGCTAACCCAATGCGCAATTCGAGTGGCCGGTTCCGCATGTCCCAGATAACGTGCTCGATGGCTCGCCGAGTATGCCAAAACTAGGTTCAACAAATTGGGGTCGGAAATTGCCACTGCTCAATTAGCATGAGAGAAACCAAGACGGTACAGCCGCCAGACAAAGGGAAGGGTAAACGTACTCGACGGTAGCACTGACACGAATGGATTGTTGTCGCAATCGTGTGGAACCAGCATTTTCGACGTGTGGTTGAGGAAGTGATGGAAATACAACAAGTTTATTGGGTTCTTCAGCAAGGATGAAGGAAGAGGGGACAGGTATCGAGGGATGTTAATGGGAACTGGAGACGCATAATACCCGCTAAAGCCGGACTTTTGCACACCGGAGACGCCGGGAAAAGATGTAGGAGACAGGGATTCACCATTTCGACTTTGTGAGCTGACTTTGTCAACGGCGGAGTTGATGTCAATAGCAGCATGATCATTATTCAAGGTCAGATCCCGATCTGGACGACCGCTGTCCAAACCATAATTATCGGTCACACTGGTCAGATAGGCCTGCCATTTACATTGAGCGGCGAGGGATTCGTTTCTAGGATGATCGTTTTCTCTGTCCCTGGAATCAGTGCACAGGTTTTCAGAATGATGGAATGAACGAAGCGATTCGGACCTTGGTGCATGGTTCGATACAGGCGTATGCCTGTCATGACCAGGAGAGGAGGATGCATGCGATCTTGGAAGCAGCAATGCTGAAACTCCACCGTGGCCTGTCAGATTATGAGAGGGGCTATCCTGTCCGGCAGGGTCGTTCAATAAGAAACTCAGCCCATGGTCATCATGTGGCAAGGAACGGCTTGTGGCTATCTGGGCATCAATCTGACTTGGACGGGACGATGCATCTGATGGATGACCTGTCATGTCCACTGAATTTCGAAGAAAGGAAACCGGCTGCGATACCGAGCTTGAGTGAAATGCAAAAGCAGAAAGAGATCGAAGACCGACTCCCTGGTCTGCTGCCGGAGAGAATGAGCTATGGAAGGTCTGACCAAATGAGTACTGTGACATGGACCCCGATGAAGCCGGGGTTACGGGAGAATGCTCTGCCCATGTTGTGGGAAATTGAACCTCTCCTTGAGGGGGTGATATCGCATTCTCTGAAAGCACTTGAGGCTTTGGGGAGTCGAAGACACCGAAGGCGGCAGCGCTATTAGGCGACAGGGCTCCAGGGGACCCGAGGTCACCCGATCTGAAGTTAATGAACCCATCTGCAGGGGCCTTGTTTCCTGATGGTATTGATGCGGGGACATCGGCCGAGTCAATGGCACTGGTCCGCATCGGCTCAGCAAAGCCAATCAGCGTACCCCCATATCCCCTCGAAGTGGAAGTCGGAGAATCAACGGAAGGCCGCTTGGTGCGGCCACCCCAATTGAGGCGAACGCTGTAGTCGCATGATTCTCCTTGTCGTTGGCAATTGAGGCAAGATGGCTTTTCTTCGCCACTGCGATGTTTCATGCGTTAGTTGGATATACGACGATGAGAGGCATATTGGCTTCCTTTACCATTTGACTTTGCGAGCCTTGCATGGCCTTGACGAACGGTTAGTCTTATGACATACAACGACTCTTTCCTGCACGGAATGTACTTACCAGCATCCTTTTCGGCTCCTTCGCTTAGGCTCTGGAGCGCCAGGTCGTCGAGGGCGAGGCATTGCACCCTCTAAGTCGATCCTATTGGCAACCTGGTCTAGATGACAGGTAGCGAGACGATCGAAGAAAAGTGATAGGCTTGTGAGAGCCACTGGGTTGAAGGTTCTGTTCCACGGCCATACAGAGCACACACGTCGAGATCGGCTCTAGCTCTTCACAGAACAAGCAAGTTGCGATTGATGCGCTTCCGGCGTTTACAACTGTGTTGGCCCCAGGTTGCGACGAAACGATAATCGACCAGACACCCACACCTAGTATACAAGCACATCGAGGTGTGGGAGGGAGATGTGCCCGAGGAAAAGCAGGGTCCCGCTACAGCGGTAGCAATAGCAGACGCTTGTTCACCTTATCTGCCGGGGAAAATGCAGGGAACGGTTAGTCTAGCGACGATCTGCAGACCAATTCCACGTGGCCAAGTTTAGCAGGGGTCAGAAATCTGGGGTATAGGAATGGCCCACTCGCTCCGACTACTGCAGCCTGCGAGCAGAAAGCAAAGGACGAAGCAACTGAGCACGAATTGCAAAGAAGATTCGTATCTTGGAGCACGCGTGGGAAAGTGTGGGGAAGCGAAAGATAAGGGATGAATCAGCCGGGATCCGGGAAAACCCGCAGTCCGAGGCGGCATGCCGCGGCTTGCCGGTCACATGACACTCATCATAGCGGCGGTCGGATGCCTAGCTGGGCCCGATAGCCTCCGCCTTCCCCAGTCAGGTTGGTCCTGGTCCCCTAGTTCTTTCCGACGCCAATTTTCAAACTCAATTAATTTACCTCATCCGCACATACCTCCACGAGAAAATGGCTCACTCACACATTATCCATCATCCACTGCAGCGGTGGCCCAGTCCTTCCAGGGGTTTCTCTGCTCTGGTTCATGTCTGTCCATCCCGTCCCGTGGTTCTACTTCTAGTGAATCTGTCAAGGGTCCATGGCTAACTTGGGTAGGCAACGGGTCTTGCGAGTTTCTTATGGTCTTTCAAATAGTATGTTGATATGATATATTTTCTGAAACCTCGCAAGCCTTTTCTTTACGTAAAAATCGGCGCTAACCGACCTTCCAAAGCATGCACGAGAACCCAAACCAGGCGTAAGTGCTGCTCGCTTGGAGCGAGAGGTTAATTAGCTGCTTCAGGATTTAAACATAGCTAACCGAATTTCAAGGAATGAGGCATATGGATGGCACTTCCAGTACTTGACCGTCATCGGTCTCAGCCTTTCGACGCTGACTTTCATTGTTGCCTTACTTGCCGATGTGACTCTCTCGCGCCGGCTGTTCTTGATCAAGAACCTGCTGTCGGTGTGCTGTGCTCCTATGGAAGTACTAATTAGCGTGCTCTACTGGGGTCTCCGAGTAGTAAGTGGAGACACAGTTGCTTCGCTCCGATTGACCCATCTAACCGAAGATGCGCGAATTTTCAGATCGATGAGCGTCTGGTGCTCCCAGACTGGGCAGTCATTCCTTTACATGCTGGTAAGTTGACAGGACTAGCTGCATAGATGGCGGCTCATGCCGAGAACGGTGGGGAACGGACACTAAAACCTGCCGACAGATCTCGGTTTCCATGCAGTCCCATCCATCGTGATGTTGGTGGATCTGCTGTTGCTTTCTCCACCTTGGACAATTCCTGCCTTGCCCGCTTTGGGTTTGTCCAGCGTTATCGCCTTCGCTTACTGGTTTTGGGTAGAGCAATGTTTCTCAAACAACGGATGGTAAGAGCAGCTGACACTATTGACTAGCGTTTGCTATGACTATACTTACTAGCTGAAGGTACCCGTATCCCATCTTCGAACAGTTGTCCACTTCGGGACGAGTTGGCCTGTTCTCGATGAGTGCCGTTGTGATGGCTTCAAGCACCATCACCTTAAAGTGGCTGCATGGTCGTGTAAATGGCTTTGGTAATGGTTTGCCCCCTCAGTCTCGCCCGGGTGATATCAAAAAGGAGACACTTTAAACTTATTGCTTAAGATAAGAACCGATGAGTACGGTGTACTGTGGGTGACTATCGCGTCAAGATATGTGTCCAGGTAAGTTTATGAGTATCTTGGAAGAGTGATGGGTGGAACACAATATAGAGTCGCAGGTTATGTACATACTTTATGAAGATGGCAGTTTATGAAATGACCACCTCAATGACCAAGAAGGATTCATCGTTATCACCATCTGTCTTCTATTAAGCCTGTTTGCCTTTGGTTTTTCCATGTTGGTTTTTCATTCCTATAGCAAGGGTCACTTGGTGCCTCTCTAAAAATTGCGAGACTGCTTGACTCGGCGACACCTTCGGCGAATGTCATGCTCTCTTGATTCGTTTTGGTCCCTTTTGTTATTGCTAGGTAGGGATTTGGGCGAAATCATTACCGCTATATATATTTTCATTCGATCCTTAGGTACCTACCGATCTGTGCGCGAACACCAAAGACCATAGATATATTCAGTACGTTTTGGTCACACTACAACGGGAGAAGCACCCCATTACGGGAATTAATTCATGTTTGACTACCCTAAAAATTTAAACATGACAGATTCCTACTGTGCTGTATCTAAAGTGCGATCGATGTTACAAGATCGTCGATAGGTTTTCATCGCATCCATTGATTGGATGGACCTCGGGCCCAGGTCCAGCTTACGTAACCATGTTCCGGGCAGCTCCCTGGCGGCCAACTTCCCTTGCTAACAACGCAATCTCTGGTTTGCAACGACTCCGCGGCGATCAAGATACACTCCAGTCTCGTCAGCATGTCTGTTCGCTCAATCTTCACCGGCCGCATGGGCTCCTCTGCGGCCAATGTTCTCGCCCATTCCTCTCCCGTTTCCCGATTCGGCTCACAAGGAGCTTCGGCGCAACTTGCGCGCCTCCACTCGACCGTTGTTCGTCCGTCGTGTGCCGTCAAGAACCAAGACCTCCGGCCTCATGCTCGGCCCTCTACCATCTCACAGTACCGCCCAGCCGGTCTGCGTACGCAGTCGACTGCGGCACCGAGCAAGAATGAGGTGAAGCTGGACTGGGATTCCTTCTTCAAGCTCCGCGCTTCTCGCCGTCGCTACTCTTTGGCATCCTCGGTTATCAGCTCCCTCGTCTCTACCACCGCCGGTGTGCAGGTTCTCTCAGCGCAGGATCTGGAGTCTCTGGGTGCTCAGGTCATGGGTCTGGATCCGTTCGTCGTTCTCGGCATGGCGACCGCAGCCTGTGGTGCTGTCGGCTGGCTGGTTGGTCCAGCTGTTGGCAATGGTGTCTGGGGCCTGGTTTACCGCCGGTATAAGCCCTCTGTGGCAACAGTAAGTCATTTGAGAACAGCCTATCAAAGCCTAACCACCCGACTAATGCTGTGTTTCCGCCATGACAGAAAGAGAAGGAGTTCTTCGACCGTATTAAGCGATTCCGTGTGGACCCGTCTACCAACTCGATTGCGAACCCCGTCCCCGACTACTACGGCGAGAAGATTGGCAGTGTGCAGGGATACCGACAGTGGCTCAAGGATCAGCGAGCCTACAACCGCAAGCGCCGTAACTTTATCGTCTAATTTCGCTTTTCTTGAAAACACCTGGGGCATCGGGTTTCCTCTCTCTGTGTGCATACGATTTAAACTGTCCCCTCGTGGCAGATTTTAGCCCAAGCAGGGCATTTTTCTCTTTTCTATGGAATCGGTGTTTTGATTTTCAACCTCATTAGCGACGCGGGCGAGCCGGGAGATTACACTGTACTTTCAAAATTATCTTTGGTATCACCATCAACGAGCTCCCATTTCTTTTCTTAACCGTTTTTTTGACTCTGCGATACTCGAAAGTATGGTTTGTAGATTTTGTTCGCAATACAGTGGAATTCGGTAAGATTATCCCGAAGACATCATACATTGAATCCAAACACCAAATACAAATGTGATATTCTCGTATTAGACTCTTAAGTTTGGAGATTCCATTGAATCAGTTTGGTCTTATAGCAAGCACCCGAGCGTTCTACAAGAATCTAATCAACTACAACTTCGACGGGGTCTTTGCTTTCGGGTTACGCCCAGTGTCAACCTCAGTCCACCACGGCACATTAACAGGTGGGTTATCATCGAGATTTGCACGGAAAGTCGGTTTACGCTTTTCAAAGAAGGCCTTTACACCCTCTTTCTGGTCCCTATTTCATTGTCAGCAAAACAAGAAACCCTCACCAGTTGGCTGCACCAAGACTGCCACATACTCTGATCCAAAGGCGTGACAAATAACAGCCGATTCCAGCAGGTGAGCCTCCTCTGCGGTCCCGGGATTACGCCACATCAACGCACGATTGAGATACTGCGACGTCGGGCTCACATTCTCCGAGATTTCCGTGGCCAGCTCGAGAGCTCGTGGCAGCACTTGCGAAGGATCGGGCAGGATTTCGTTGAAGAGGTCACCGAAATGCTTCGAGTTTGGTGGAAATACACCCCCGGTGCTGACGAGATAGCTGGCATTCGAGAAGCCGATCAGGCGCGGTAGGAAGTATGAGGAACAGGACTCCATGATGATGCCGCGGCGACCGAAAACGAAGCCGTATTTTCCTTTCTCATAGGCGATGCTTGCCGCGACAGGTTGTTAGTATCGAACAATTCATCTGCTAAAGATAGACCAGAGGACTCACCGAATGACAGCCGGCAGTGTCATTGTCATTCCAACCCCGACGGCAGAGCCCTGCATAGCTGCAATAGTAGGCTTGCGGCAGCGATGAATGGCTAACGCAACACGTCCACCACTAAGATCCGTCAGCTCCTGGGATCCTTATTGAAGTTATGCAGGCGTCGACATACCCATCACGATGATCAGTCGGACGCTCCCGGGTGCTGCTAAAGCCAATATCCAAGTCTGCACCCGCACAGAAGAGCTTGCCCGCGCCGGTCAAGACAATGACCTTGACCCGCTCGTCGACGTCGAACATGGGGAAGAACTTTTCGAAATCGTGCACCATTTGTGAAGTAAAGGCATTGTTGTTGGCGGGACGATTAAGAGTCACGACTATGACTGGAGTCACTGATGGTGCGCCTGCTGGATGATGCGAGACCTTGACATGGCCTGTGGTTGGGACTGTTTCGTACGAGGCGGGAAGCTCGATGGGGGCTGGGTCGAAGATCATGGTGTGTAAATGGGAAGATTTGTTCTAGTTGAGAAAGGAATAGATAAGCTGTTAAATCATGAATACTCTCCTCTCCTTTGAATTGTTTTGATTGGGGATACAAGAGCTTTTAGATGGTGTTCGGCAAGGAGATGGATGTTCGACCTCGGCTTCGGTTGGTGGCGCATGGGGACCCCGCAAGATCACTCGATCAACAATAACGATGAGAATAGTTGACTACGAGATTAGAGTAAATCCCGGGCGATGATTATAATATATAGAGGGATTATAATATATGATGCTACTTTGTAGATGCACTCAGCGGCATAAATACATTACCTTGTCGAAAATGTAGCTTCTTGAAGAGGACAAAAACAACGGCGAGATGCACTAATTTTATGTCCACTTTCCCCGCACGAGCGATCGCCTGAATTCTTGTAGTGTGGAGGCGACGTTCTGAATCCCCCGCCATGTATATCAGTCAGTTAAAGCTGCCGAACTCGGCTATTCGACCCGTTATTCAACCAACATACCTATGCCCACGCCCGAGCTACACGCAACCGGGTAACTACAGATAAAAGGGTATACAGATATAGCACAAGGTATTTTACATTCCATGCAATGGTTCGGAAGTTTAAATTGAAAAACTGAAGACTAATGTACAGGGTACCCATCGTGATCTCAACTTTGGTATTTAGGGCAAGTCAGTGAAATGTATTATTTGCACGAGCGAATAGGTACTGGGTATATGCCAGCCACTGCAATGAAAGACTTAGAGCCTAGCTCATGTAGTGCAAAAGACTTAGAGCCTAGCTCATGTAGTGCAAAGATTTGATCCAGCCACAGTGGCTTAAGAGAAGCTATTTATTGCTTCAAGTGGCGTGAAAAGCCGGCCACTATAAGAATCCACTAATCGTTCTGGGTTGACGGTGAATCCACAAAATACCCGCAAAGGTCCCATGGATATATGGTTAATTCAGGTCCACAAAAGCGTTCTCGATCTCTTCTACGAATGTATTCATGAAGACCCCACAGTATAATTATCCTTGGCAAATGTGGGCCTGTCCGATCTAGAGAGATTTAGGCAAGACTCCAGTGGGCGAGGTCGAGTCTAGGAAAAAATTGATACAATATGATAATGCCGAGTTATGAGGGCATATCCTCAATAGTCGGTCTATCCTGTCTGCAGAGGCCCAACCGACTATTCATCCGCCAACGTGAGTATTAAGCGCAGAGGGCTTCCAGAACCATACAGGTCATTATACCCGCTCGGCATTTACTGATAAATGGCCGGACAATAACAGACCTCGTGGCGCATGCCTGCAATCTCCTGGTTCGTTCCACCATGAGCGGATCGACAGGCCCCGGGTAGTTCTGCTCCGCGTGGAGGTGGAACGTACCTTGCGTGAACGGGCCAGGAGCATGCGAGGCTATACAGGGAGGGAATGGTTTTATGTATGAGCAGCATGAGCTGGAAACGTGATGATATACATACCAGAAAGAAATAAAAGTTGTGAGGTCAACGAGAGTTATCATTAACTTCAAGTTCTTCCAGGTAATCTCCCCCCTCACATGGCCTAGTTGGTCAGCCAGGTTGGTCGCCACCTGGTTGGCCAAGGGTGTGCCCTTGTGAAGGAAAATGAAGGGGAAATATGGTTGACTGGTAGTTATGCGATGTCGAGCATGACTCCACGGATGACCGGGCACACCCTAAGGGGGAGAGTGGGCGAGCGAGCTAATCCCCCTCGCTCGCCGATTTCTTCTTTTGTTTTTGGAAAAATTATAGAGTACTTTTTATATGAACAGGATACTGTACCTTTTAATTTAATAAAAAAAAGAATTCTTTTGAAGGTGTTATAGGGGTATTATTATTGGGGATGGTATCGGGTTGATGCCGGGTAAAGTGGTCTTCGGCGTTATGGGGGAGCGATGGAGCATCACAGGGAAGTACAGAGGGAGCTGGAGGTTGAGGGTTCGAATCGTGAAAGGGGCAGTCCTTTTCAATATATTAGATTACGTGACTAGTCACTCTATGCGCTCACTTTATGCGCCCACTGGCTATTTCTTTCTCTATTTCCCCGGTCTCAGCGGTCCATTCGCCGTTCTGGGGTTCCTGATGATCCCTGATCAACGGTTACTCCGCATCAGCCCCTTCGGTTGGTTTCTCATGCTTTGCGGGGGGTGATGGTCGGTTAAAACATCTTCTTGCCGAACCCGCCATGGAATGCACCGATTGGCGCATCGAATTTGCGTCTTGTTGAAGAAGTTAAGGAACCAAGCTCGGTTCGATCCGTGGGCCACAATCCGGGGAAAGCTGGGAGAAACTCGGTTAATTCAAAGTATTTCTCCAGGGATCATGCGGTGCGTGCAACGGCTACAATTTGCCGCTTGGAGCTGTTCGCTTCGGAGCTTTTTTCTCAGGTCGCTTGCATGTTCTCCGCAATTTCGAGTTTCGGTTTTAGTCTTTTGCCCTCTTGTTTTTAGTTTGCTTTTTTCTACTTAAAAAACCGTCGGCCAGGATGTCCCCAGGTTTGCGGGGAATTTGGTTTTTTTTTTCTTCGCGCGTGGAGATCGCAACGCGTTGAAGTCTATACTTTTGCGCGAGTTTATTCGTGATTGCCAATAACTTCATTTTCGCTCATCGCTATTGTTTTCTCAGAGCACACTTTTGTTTGAGCTTCTCCCAACCTCGAAGCCTCCAGAAAGATTCGCAAGTATGGCCTCTGCATACGAACTGGAGCCCTGGTGCGTGACGGACGCTCCTAGCCACGAGACGGAGGGTCTGGTACCCATCGTGGCCCACGAGGAGCTCCATCCGAGCCTCATGGCCGGAAATAATCAGTTCCCCTTTGCCGTGCAAGGAGATCTCGAGCCATGGACGGTGGACCAGCTGGGCTGGAACAATAATGCTCATGCCGAATTCGCCAAAGTGGCTGAGGCCCAGCGGTATCCGCAATCGTGGGTGGAGGCGGGCCTGACGATCCACTCCGCTGGCGGCAAGTGGGAGAACTGGGAGGACGCGAGGTAAATACTGAATCCCTTTTTTTTTTTCCTTTCCGGAGTCCACCGAGTGCTTCACGGTGTGGAATTGAGGGTTTCGTGCAATACTAACCTGTCCAGCGTTATCTATGATCAACAACAACTATATCCCGATCCACTAGCTCAAGATGCAGAGCGACAACGGTGGAGCTCCCTAATGGCCACTCAACGAGCCCTCTTTATGACTCCGTCCGTGCAACCCACAGCCTTCCCGACCTTCCCAGGGTCACCTATTTCCGATCCGTGCGGTACGCCGGAGCCCAGCCATGCCTCATTCGGCCGCTGGGAGACCGACCAAGACAGCGAAGACATGCAATCGTCTCGGTCCCCCGACTCCCCCAACACCCACGCCACCATGTCCGATAGACTTGCCTATGCACACTCATCACATCACATGGAAGAAGAAGAATACCCGACCACCCTAGAAATGCCAGATGGAAGCACCCGCCGAACCTCCAACTGGCTCCCGGTAGATGCAAGTGCCGGGTTCACCATTGGGGCGGACCAGCTTGGTCCGGCTCAGGGAGAACATGAGATGCACAACTTTCGCGAGATGCAAGGAGCATTTATCCCAGCAGATCCCATCGGTTGGACATACAACCAATGAGGATCATACCGCAGAGGAAAGCAATTTCCACGTGCGAAATTTTCCGTCAACCATGCAGCGCCCGCTGCATTTCGCCATCACTGTCCCCGCTTATCCTCGATAGCGGGAAAGCTCTACACTCAGGAGGCCAGCAATCTCCGAGGACCGGAGCGTTGCATAGGCGCCTGAAATAGGCAGCTGGTCTAGCACGACTAGCCATTGTTTTCGATGCTATGCCTATCTTAATCCCGAGCCCCACAAACGGTCTTCCGGGCCGGCGGAGTACCTACCGCGAGTTGAACCTACTTCTCGAACGTCGTAACAGGTTATACGACCGGCGGCTTTGAGGAGATCAAAAAGAAGGACCAAAGAATCACTTTAAGTGTGAACGAAGGATATACCCGAGCTCTATGGATCAAAAAAAATTGACTGAGGTACCTAGCCGACAGCACCGTGAAGGACGAGGCCGCCTCGGAGCAACCTCGGAATGTCAAGTAAATACACCAGTCAGGTAACCATGTTACCTCACAGAGACTAGCAATAGACTCATGCATGAACCTCCAATAGCATACCCGACCGGAAGAAGAGAAATTAAAACCATTATTCCACCCACCCGTTGGGATAGCAACCCAGTACTCCGTAGAGATTGTTTCCCAATACTAGAGCTGCGCATCTAAAACCCTAAAAGATAGGCAGCTTAGAAGAAGCCAAAGGGGAAGCTACCGCTACCAGCACCGTGGCTCTCCTTAGGAAGAGGAGGGAAACCACTAGGCTGATGAGTAGGCTTAACCCCGATAGTCTTCCAGGTCCACTTGGGAGCAGCACCACTGGGGGTCGCACAGGGAGTGGCTCCAGGACCCGCAGAGGAGAGAGCATGGCCCCATCCGTCAAACTGGCGGGCCTTCTTCGAAGAGGTAGCACTGCTGAGTTTACCAACACCCGCATTGCTAAGCACTGAGGACTTGACACGACCAGCGTCCAGAACGTCAATGCCAGACTCACCGCTCGGCCAGCTAGACAAGACAGACTCGTCACTGGCCGATAAAGTACCCGAGGAAGTCAATGTATTAGCCGCGCAGGTACGGCCGAGAGCAGAGTCGCAGGTTGACTTGTCGCTAGCGGTAACGGCGAAGGTCTTGCCGGGGGAGCTGTCAGCCAGGAACGGAGTCTTGACCTGTTGGAAGACGTTGCCTTCTATCAGAGCGTTGGTACCTTCACCGATGTCAAAGGCGTGGCCGGTGTTGTTGAACCAGAAGTTGTTGTAGACGTGCCAGTAGCTGTTGAACTCAAGCTTGGGGGAGCGGCCGGAGGTATGATGGATGTAGTTTCCAGTAAAGGTCACCTTGTCGTTTTTACCGTAGCCCAGGCTGTATTTGTGATTAGCCATGATAGAGTATGGAGCCTTAAGATCGGGGTAGGGAAACATACACAGTCCAATAGTGGTGTCCATCGCAGGAAGCGGACCAGCTCGTCTGGCCGTCAAACTCACTGTTGGAGATGGTGACACGACCGCCTGGGAGAATCAACAATCAATATCGATCTTCACTCTAATAAAAATAGACCAGGGTTGCCACTTACTCGCCTCATATCCAGCAACAAACATCTGGCGACCGATCAGGGATATCTTGACGTGATCAATCCAGACCTGGTCTGTACCATCCAGTGTAATAGCATCGCCACCCCAGATGTACTGAGGGTTAAGCTCGGTAATATGAATATTCTGAATAATCACATTGCTAACGCCATTTACCAGACGCAGACCCTTACCACGAATAACACCGGCACTCCCAACACCGACAATAGACTTATTGGAGGCAACATTGATACCATCGATAGCGGCCTTGTCGTAGGTACAAGTCGTAGTCGGGTAGCTTCCACACCAGGAGGAAGAGTCCAGATCGATAGCATTTTGACCAGAGCTGCCACAGGAGTTGGACGAGGGAATGCAGCACTTGCAGTCGGTGCATTTGCCCTGGCTGTTCAGGTAGTTGAACTCCTTATCGATGAGAATGACCCGGGGAGTGCTGTCGGTCAACCACTCGGTGAGCTGTGTGATATCGCTAGGGGCAGCTGCGGCCGCATTACCACCGCCAGTAGTTCCTGTCGCAAAACCGAAGGCAGTGCCAGAAACACCCGTAGCCTGGGCAGTAGCTCCCAGAAGAGCAATGGCCGCCAGGAGAGTTCTCTGGAGGGCCATTACGGAAATAGAAGAACCGAAAAATGAGCGTAACGGGTAGAGTAGTAAAGAACGACTGAACCAGCAGTCGTGAAGGAATGACCGGAGAGAAAGAGGAATGGCCCTCGATGGCAAAGGAAAGACTGATGGCGGGACACAGGCACATCCCCGGGATGAGATCGAGCCTGCTATATACCCTGATAATGAACGGACCGAAACTGATCGTCGACCCTGAGACGGGTGGCGCAGACATGATAGTGGATCTTGGCTCTGTTTGAGCTTGAGTAGACGTGAGGTTCGCAGTGAAGATCCATACTTTATTTTGCAAACTGACCGAGCTTGCAGCAGTATGGAATTGTCCATGAATGATATCAGACTAAAGTGCCCACTGATCGCCGGGTGGCCTACTGGTTGCATTTTTAGCCCCACTACAAGGATTTGAGCGATATTGTTTCATTGTTTCATGATGAGCACATGGTGGGGTGTTTGGATGTTGATTGATAGCAGCCGTTTTTGATTCATGAATTACACAGTAGAAAACCTCGTACATTTTTTGTGTTTGGTGACGGTTTATATCATGATGCAGATCAGTTGCAGAAGGTACAAAGGAGACCGTTAACAAGCATAGTGTATGAAACTCCTGCACCTTGTCAGGTTGCAAAATGTCCGAGGTTAACCCGAGAAAGTTCTAGCCGGGTCGAGGTGCCTGATTAGGTATCTAAGACTCACTACACTGAGCATTCATTGATTGCGATCTCATCACCCGCGATCGTCCACGATTGGACCAACTAGGCAAGATGCCAAGTGAATCATCCAACCAGCATGGAAAGTAAGCCGCAGACAATTGCACACACCGCCGCTTTTACTCGAAACAATATGGACTATTCCAGGTATTCCTCCAATTAAAGATCCTTAGACATGTCTCGTATTTAAGAGTACCGCGCTACCGGTCTTGAACAAGTCGTTCAAGGACACAATAAAGTGTTTAGAATAGGCTACGACTCCACATTGACGATTTTCTTCATAGCGAGATACACGATAAATTTGGAAACAGAAATCCTAAAAGCACAAACACATCAATATGTCATTCATGACTTTCATTCCAGCGAGTCGTTCAAGGTGGACTCCATCAATCAACCCCATCCAGGCCAGACAATAATGTCTTTCAACTCCTCTCGATGAGCCATATAATAAGCTTGTCCTAGCATTTGCAGTTTGCGCCGATCAGTCTTTTTTGATTTAGTACGCGGCACACGGTCAATGAGCAGGAACAAACTGGGGACATAATATCGGGGAAGGTTCTCTCGGACGTCATTACTTATAGTCTGTGTAAGACAAGAGACGGAACGACGTTGCATGATTGGCCGAAATTCCATTTCTTCCACGGATCCGGATTCAAAATTCATCGGGTTACTGGACAGGTAAAGATAGACGGCCAATATGCGTTCGCTGACTCCATCTGCGGTGCCTAGAATATCCACCAATGCAATATCCCCTGCGGATAGGTGCTTGCGGATGACGAATTCAACTTGACCAGCTTCTACTCTCGCCCCGTCAAGCTTGAGCATAGAATCTTTTCGTCCGATGAGTTCGATAGTCCCATCGTGGTTATACCGTCCCAGGTCTCCAGAGCGATAAAGCCGGTGTGACGGTCGATCAGGATGTACATGTTTCATCCAGGATGGAGGTGTACTGAGAAAGCTTTCTGATTTACCCGATACATGATCGAGATACCCCCGAGCGATATGAGGCCCTTCGATCAGAAGCTCTCCCACGGCACCAATGGGCATGAGTCGGTCAGGAGTGTCAGGGCTCACAATCCAGATAGAACCACTAGCAGGGCGTCCAACTGCAGCTCCACGGCCAAGCTGAAGATTAGAGTTGTAAGCACAAAGAGATGCGACTTCACCCATCCCGTACTGATTGATCACACGGACACGACCCAACCACTTTTTGAGAACAGAATCCGACAGAGGCTCTCCGCCAATGCACATTGTTTGAAGTGTTGGGACACGCTCGGGATCCATTTCCACGGCCACTGAAGGCGTTACGAACATGATATTAGCCTCGAGATCGTTCAAGTCGCTCATGAATGCCTCAATCGTGAGCGATCTTGTGGGTACAAAGCAACAGCCACCGGCGATAAGAGGTGCAAGAAGATCATTATTGCTTATATCAAACGCATATGCGTCAAACTGAAAAAGTCGAGAGTGTGGTCCCATACCCATAACACGAATGTAATCGGTCAGGGCAGATGCATAGCTCCTATGCTCTTGAATGATTCCCTTAGGGCTGCCGGTACTACCAGACGTGAAAAGCACAACACAGGGATCACTTGGCATGACGGGGGACCTAGGTTTATCAAGGAAAACAGGCAGAGCCTGAAGAGACGCCTCGCTCACTTCAAAAGAACATCCACTTGATCTGCATATTGTTGAGCAAATCCAGTGGAGGCCAGCATAATTCGAATCCGAGTTCTGTCCAAGACGGACTTCAAGTATGGTGGTGGATCACAGGCATCCACGCAAAGGTAAGCACCTCCGGCCATGAGAATTGCCAGACGGGCCACGATTGCCCATGTTGACTTGTAGAATGTACAAGCGACAAAGACACCGGGAGTCACGCCCTGCGCAACTAGCCAGTGAGCAAGTTGACAGACGTAATCATGGAGTTGGAGATAGGTAAGGTCACCATCCCAGGAGCGAACGGCAAACGCATTAGGGGTTGTTGTTGCGTGTCGCAAGCACAGATCATGTAGAAGCGCATCTTGTGGTGGTGATAGTGAGCGAGTAAAATTGCGAATATGCTCGCGATCGTGCGTCGAGCACAGGTCCACCGTGCTAATAGACTGGTTTGGTTGGGAGGCAATTGATGAAAGTGCCGTGTCGAAGCTATGTAGCAGACTAGTTGCCAATGATGAATCTTTGGAAGCGATACCCCCATCAAGTCGAACAGAGAGATAATTGCTGGCAGTGCGTCGAATGTACAGTTGGAGCCCCGACGCAGGCAACACGCTGTCAATTAGATATGGACAGCAAGTCTGGGATCGAGCCATGCGGGCTGTACGATCATTCTCAGACCCAGAGAATGGTTTCCGTTGGTAGATAATGCGAGTATCATACAACCCACGAGTTTCCACTGTCTCAGACAAGCTATCGAGTCGAATCTCGGATGATGTCGTGCTCAAGTTGTTGATAATCTGTGTGAACAGATCCTTTACGGTTTTGTAGGTATCAACATGAATTTGCGAGGTGACTCCTGTGGGATCCTTTGTCGCCCCTATGAAGCACCGGTCCTCAGGATAGTGTTGTCCCACGTAGAGTGTTGTAGACGAGACAAATGCACGGACAGTGATGACCCATGCCAGATGGAGTATTCGCTGAATCTGAACATCAGGGTTCTCATTCTTGATGGTAGATGGGGCATCAAGTGCCTCAATCAAGAATAAAAGAGTTTCGCAGCGCTCATTGAGGACTAATTCGACCTCGGGCTGGGATTTGCTTGGCTTTGGTACTCCGTTGATCCGATCGTCAAGTGTAGTGGAGTCTAGAAATACAGGAGCCATGACGGCTATCTGTTTGTATGAGACATGAAGAGGAAAAGATAAAATTGGAGTAGCCTAAGAAATTTCTAGAAACCCGTAGATTTTCATTCTGTACATTAGAGTGTGCCTTTTAGAGACTGAATCTGTCATGGTGACGAGTACTGGTCCCATTCTTCACTCGCCCGCCAGGTTAATGAATCAGACCATACGAGATCACAGCCACCAGAGCGCGTAATTAGGAAGGAGTTTTTATTTTACTCGCTAGATATGGGATCTTTGGAATAAGGTGTGGTTCATCCTCAACGGCTGTGTTTATAAGCGGACTACCTGGTGGTGGCAGCTGTCAGGGACTATGCAGCCCTGGCGGGACAAGCCAGTCGAATTCCACCAACAGCAAAAAAAAGAAGATATAGAACAGATGTCTGTTTGTCCAACATGAGAATCTCAGCCCCGAAAATCTCCAGAAGCTTCTTGACTGCCAATCGGCTTCCCATAACTTCAGTCTCCTGTATCCCAGAATCTATAACTTTCCGATTAAAGCCATCGACGTGGATCTCATTATGAATGCGCAGGTTCAAGGATGCATAAAATTTATTAAGGCTATATAATACAGGAGAGATTTCATGATACTACCAACAGGAAGAGTAGACCCATAGATACCGAGAATTTTCGCATAAGACACTTCAAATGATCTGCATGATACCAGGGCGAATTGGTTCAAGGATTGCCGACAATTCCCTCCAAAGCTTCTCCCGAGCTGGACGTCCCTCTTCACTGCGGACAAATGGTGAAAGACTAGTGTTGTCCACCGTAGCATCCGTCATATAGGAACCATGTCCCTCGATACCGGTGGAGATGCCAGCTACCAGGGTGCGTGATCCTACTTCAGTGGTTCGCGCCAATACTAGCTTCATTGCGGTGAGTTGCCAGCCCGCTTCGCGGCCAAGAGATGAATGGCAAAGTCCAGGATTGACCATGGTAATGATCACATCCGTGCCGCGCGTCCGACCTGCGAGCTCTTGCACGAGCAAGACCTCTAACAATTTAGACAATGGGTATCGCTCCCCCATCTTGGCCTTGTTGGGATCCGAGAGGAGCTGCATAGTCTTGTCTGTGTCCTTCCATTCGGTAAACTCAACCCAAGCGTGGACTTCACTAACGATAAAGGACAAACGGGGCTGAGATGATGGGAACTCTTGTCCAGTGGCCTTCAGTCGGGGGAGAATGAGGAGTGCGAGGAGCAGGGTGTTGATCACGTTCACGGTAATAGTTCGTTCATATCCCTCGGCCTGTTGGTAGGTTCGAGTGGCTACTGCTGCATTGAGAATTGCAGCATCGAGGCGAGGGAGCTGGGCGATTCGATCGCCAAAGGCCAGAGTCGAACTGTGGGAAGCCAGGTCGACCTCCCATACTTCGCAGACTCCCGGGCGACGAGTAGACTTTTCAATCTCTTCCTTGGCAGCTTCACCAGCAGGTACATTTCGTACACCGAGAATCACTCGTGCAGCCCCCAGTCGGACCACATGGCGAGCAGCTTCGAGGCCAAGACCCACATTCGAGCCGGTGATGAGCACCGTTTGGCCCTCGAAGGAGCGGGTGGGATATATCGGTCGGACAAAGACTTGAGAATAGAGGAAGCCCATCGTGTGAATGTTTGAATAGTGCTGGAAGTGAGTCAAACACTCTCATTCCGACCTTTGCTCCCTCTTTTATAGATATCCACTTTTGAAATTTCCAGGCAGTCAAATGGTGACGCGCCTCCATTCGTAAAGCGCGCGGAGATTACACGGCGATAAGTCCGGACCCTGGATTCCTGCAAAAACCGAACTCCATCTTCTGCGTTTCCTTAACACCGTAAATCCGGTCGGGAAACCGGCCTCTTGTACCATATTTGGTCTTTTCATGGTGGTCTCTGGCCGAAGATGATCACTCGGTCTTTGGTGATGTGCTTGGTGGCTGAAGTTGGAGAGCAGGAGGGAAGCAGAATGACAGAGAAGTACCTCCCTTGAGATTTCGATGGACTCGTGTCCGTTGACGAGCTTCACTACACAAGTCACAATCCTTAAACCTGTTCATTTCTTCAGACTTCTTCAGATGTTTCAGATCTCCCGTCTCTTTTCTCCACAAAAGTCTCTCCAACAAGGCTCGGCCATGACGTAACATCCACCCTCGTCTTAGAGCTTCCTCTGACCCTCTCTCTCTCTCTCTCTTACAACAACATATCACCATTATCACGATGCCTGGACATTTCGGTCAAAAAGTACTCAATGCATTCGGCGTGGGCCATCATACCCAGCAAGACCACCAGGGCCAACCTCCTGGTTCAGCCGGTCACCATCTACCCGGTCGTGGGTTCATCCACGACGATGAGCGCCCGCTCTCTTCCCCTCCTAACAATGGCACGTATCCCCGCCTGGCTCGACTCTCCGACGGCTCCATCCTCTCCTCCTTCACACGTTTCCCGGACGGTCAACATGCCCTCTGTGTCGCCCGTAGCACCGATGGCGGACGCACCTTTGAGAACTTCTCCGAAGTAACGCGGGCGACCGGGGATGTGGACAACATGTTTCTTCTCGAGGTCGCTCCGGGGGTGGTCCTCGCAGCGTTTCGCAATCACGACCTAGGTCCTAATGGTCCTACACACTTCCGCATCACCGTCTGCAGGTCCACGGACGGAGGTCGCAGCTGGAAGTTTGCATCCCAGGCAGCAGAGAAGAGCCCGCCCTTTGGAATCTGGGAGCCCTTCATGCGACTCGGCCGACGGGGGGAGGTACAATTAACCTACTCTCAAGAATTTGCACACAACAACCAATGCACGATGCTTGTTGTTACACATGATCAAGGGAGTACTTGGAGTCACCCAGTCTGTTTACACGGTGACCAAGACCCCTTGCGCGACGGGATGAATGGAATCGCAACTACTTTTGACAACGGTCGCGAGGCACTAGTCATGGTCTTCGAAACCACTCGCTATGGACCGTTCAATGTTGAGGCATTGATCTCCTACGATGATGGCGCGACATGGCACCATCGCCATGAGGTTTTCCGACCCCGCCAAGGACACAATGCGGGGTCGCCGCAGATCTCCGCATTTGCTGATGGTTCCATGGTGGTGGTGTTCATGACTGATGATGATTCGCATAAGGTAGACTGGGTCAAGCATGCGTCTATCAAAGCCGTCTTCGCAGGGCCGCCCCAGAATGGCCAGATTCGCTGGAGTGAGCCCCAGGTGGTCTCGCCCGCCTCCAGCTTCTGGCCGGGAGTGCTGGCGCTCGATCATCATACAGCCCTGGTTACTTATGACCGCGGCGGACCACTTGCCAAGAGCATTACGTGGCAGCCTCGTCAGTGATTTAAGAATACTCGCACCTCCACTGTCTGCAAGCGTTCGATTTGCATTGTTATGCTATCCCATAGATTGATAGCTACTCGATGATAGATATTTGGTTAGTGTAAATTTCACGGCTATCAAATGGAAATAATATTTCTACCAGATACCAATGCTCTACCAGATACCCATGCTGAACTTATTGATCATTCTACCTGCCCAGTTGTATGTCATTGCTCCCATATCAATGATGGTCTAATAACATCATCCCAAATGGTCGGTCCGCACCAGCACAGCTAAGAATGAGGCGCGCGATTAGATGCTCTGCGGTATTTCCATGCAGTAGTCAATTTCATGATAGGTATCTCCCTTCGGTAATCAACAATAGAAGCTAACAAGGCCCATACTCGAGTAGAGCAACCCAGCTTTTACGTCTTCCCCAGAATACTTCTTCTTCATCCAAAATGATACCCTCACGCTGAGGACCCAGACAGATATCGCTGCACAGGATCGGGGTCGCCAGAACCACACTGCGAAACCCTCCGTCCAGCCTTCTTCCTGTCTGCAGCCAAAGTCTGCGCGAAAGGAGAGTGTTCCCGAATCCTAGGTCCGTAGAAATAGAAGATGTAGATAGGGATTGTGAATATAATCGCCATGAAGCCCAAGAATGTAGACGGCCATTCCAATCTGTGTGTCGTTCCCATGTTTTGGTACACTGTCGATTGTTAGGAATTATTCTATAGCAGTAACGATGATGGCGATACCAGAACGGTAGGAAACTTACTTGGTACTGAGTACATCGCTGCGACACCTGCGAGGAAGTCGCGTGCAAATCCATTGCCGCCCGTTGCTGAAGCTGAGTATGGGCCATACGAAGCGATCATGTAATCGATCGTGGCCATATAGATCGAGAACTGACTACTAGTCAGTCATCGGTCATGCCTGAAATATGCTTGTGGGCTACTTACGTTAGCTATAGCAATCAAGCAGGAGAAAATCATAGGCGCTATCCAATGCACATTGGGCGGCCCAAGACTAGTCCAAGCGAATCCAAACAGTCCGATTGTGAGTAAAGGGGCAACTTTGGAGCAGTTAGTAACTAAAAGCCAACAGTAACAGGTATGAGAATAGCATACCCCATAACAGCCAGTGTAATCGAGCTTCTGGCTGAAGTCCATCTGGGTCTTTTTCTTGAACTCGGCAATGGCGATGTATCCACGGCAAGAATGAGAAATAGGCAAGCACATATCCGACCAGAATTCTAATGGACAGGACAGGTTAACATTAATTGGAGAAACAAGATTCAGTATGAAAGTGAGACTCACGGAATGAATGAAAGCCCAATATCGATCGTGTTGAACCCCCACTGTTTATATACTGGCGTATACGACTGCAGGAAAGTAAAGATCAGGGCATCACTGAACCCACTGAGCAGCGACAGGCACAGCACAATCGGCTCTCGAAGGAACATGATGAATGGCCGTGCCCACACCATAAAGAGATATCGGAAAGAGAGTCGCTTTTTCTTCAGCTCATCTCCACTCCAGACCATCTCACCATTCTTCCGTCGTCGGCGAGCCTCGCGAGTAATCAGGATACTGCATCTGGTCTCTGGCACGGGGAAATGGAGGATTTGTACAAAGCCTCCCAGGATAAGCTGAATCCAGAAATTCCAGTGCCAATCCAAATAAGTTGCGACGAATCCTCCAACGATCGGAGCTATCACGGAACCCGCAACCGAAGACAGCACAACATAAGCAACAGCCCACTGCTGTGTCTCTGCTTCCCACATATCAGCCACCATACCCAGTGTAACCGAACCACCAGCAGAGGAAAGACCTCCGAGGGTACGACAGACGACAATAGTTCCAAAATTCGGAGCCAAAGCACACGGCAGTTGCCAGATATTGACAAAGAACAGACTGAGCTGCAAAATCGGCCATCGACCAAACTCCTCACTGAACGGAGCCCAGAATTCGCAACCAAAGGCGTAAGCAATCAGGAAGCTCATTTGTCCAGTACGCGCTGCCTGCTCGGAGATATTGAAATGCTTAGCATACAGCGAGATGCTGCTAGCGTAGAAACTGGCATTCCAATTCATCGAGACCTGGACACAGAAGATGACGGTAAGGATGCCCCATTTCTTCCACCAGGGAAATGTGTATCCCAGTTTATCGTAACATTCCCATTCCTTCAGCTCCTTCCTGTCTGATGGATGGGAGGTAGTACCGTCAGCGGCACCATCGGCTGCTCCATGTTCACCTTCTCTTTCTTCATGGCTAGGGCGAGGAGCACCGCCATGGGAACGGAAGTGTTCGTTGGGATCTTCTAGTTTCTCCACGTCGCCATCATCGGCGGGTGCTTGGGACATAGTAAATAATGAGAACCTGTAGTGGTTCGAGTGTTCAGCAAATCAACGAGTTTTGGGATGAGGTATAAATAAATGAAACCCAATCCAAGAGAGGGTCATCATCCTCATAAGATGAAGATCTTGAGGAACATTCAAGAGGGTTCGGACTCTCCTTAAGTATTGTTTTTATCCTTCCCTATAAGAGCGTGTAATGCCCCAAGGCAGGGAGTTTTTTTCGATTGCCCCCAAGTCCAACCATAATTTCCGATTGGTCCGGGGTGCTACACCATGGGGATGAATAGTACTTTCCAGCATCCTCGCGTGGTCCCCCTTGGTGGAGTAAACATCCGGGGATGATGACCCGAGACGGCGTCACTCATCTGGAGACCCCCTTCTCTCCGCATTAAACGCACTGCGGAGGGATGATTCAGCGACAGGTCGCAATTATACTCCGGAGAAGTCCTGGATCCGTGTGAGGGTAATTCATTCCTGGTTGGCCCGCGAATAGTTGCAGTTTGCTTGGAGCTTTGAGCGGAATCGGATCCCGCCGGGAGGTCTAGAGTGATCCTCAATATCCACGTTATCCCCAGAAAACTAAAGTTCAAATAAGGTGCTCACGTTAGAGTCTGGGGCTGCGGGTATATCCGTGACTCTAATCTGCATGCCCTAGAGACGCAAGACATTGCAGAACATTGTATTCTAAGACATCAGGGACTAGCTATGCAAGGGACATGTACCTCTACAGCCTTCACTCTCTCTTCAAATCTTCCACAAGTATCATAGCCGTAGCCAGTATATGGAAATACAACTGTTTACCACGGGTGGGGATCTGGCAAGGTCACATCCACGAATCACGGTAGGTTCCAAAACATAAAAACCATAGCCTATTATCAATCGCTCGGAATTTGCGGTCTAGATGGGGAATCCCTTTCCGAAGTTCGGTGCTGCTTTGCTCCATGGACCAGCTTAATCGACAATTACGCAGTACTGGAGGGGTAGAGAAGTCAGCCGTGCAGTTAAATCGAGAGATATTCCAGCGGGAATGGCTTGATAAAGAACTTTTCTAGAGCAAAATTGCGAGTAGAGTCTTCAAGAAATTCAGACGGTTGATTTGGCTATCTTATTTATATGGCACGGTTTACAGTAGAGGGAATGCCATGCCATCACCTCTGGGGTCACTGCCCGCACTGTATACAAGTGATCCCTCATCGTAGTGTAGACGAATAATCTGGCCACGACCAAACATAGCCCTCTTCCATTCCGTCAATACCTCAATCTTATGACCCAGGCGACGCAATCCTTCAATCGCCTCACCGCTAATTCCCTCTTCAACAAAGATGGTGCGATCGGTACTTTCCGATGTCGGCGCAGCAATACAGATTCGCGGGGAATCAAGGGCAGCCTGAGGGTGATATCCGAAAGCAAGCATATTCAACAGCACTTGCACGTGGCCTTGGGGCTGCATAAAGCCGCCCATGACACCGTATACGGAATGCAAGGATCCGTCGGCCACATTTGTGATTAAAGCCGGGATGATGGTGTGGTATGGACGCTTGCGAGGGGCCAATGCATTGGGATGTCCAGCTTCCAGGGAGAAATTGGCACCGCGGTTCTGCAGGGTGAAACCACAGCCAGCAGGGATGATATGCGTACCAAAGCCCTCGTAGTTACTGTTAATGAAGGAGATGCCATTACCCTCGCTGTCAGTCACGGCAAAGAAGACTGTGTCGCAGTGGTTGTGGGCGGGACTGCCGTGATCCAAGATATCCGCAGCGCGGTCAGGGGAGAACAGCTTGGCTCGCTCGGCGAGGTATTCACGTTCTAGCAGACCCTTCGAGGGGACCTTCTCGGTATCCGGGTCAGTCACCCACCAGGCCGCATCGGCAAAGGCAATTCGTAGACTCTCAATCACTGCATGGAGGTACTCGGCAGAGTTGTGCTGAGCTTCGCTGAAACGAGGGATTTTGCCCGTGCGCTCCAATTCTTCCATAATTCCAAGGGCCATCAAAGCGACGATACCCTGGCCATTTGGAGGGTGCTCCCAGACCTCCACACCCTGGTTAGGCTCTCCATCGGTGCCTGGGCTTTGCTTCGATACGATATCCTGACCGGTGAACTTAAGAGAGATGGCTTCCGTCTCCTGAGTACCGACCTCGGCATGATATGCCAGGTCCTCGAGGGTCATAAAACCACCGAGATCATTGACGACTTTAACAATCTCCTCTGCAATTCGGCCTTGATAAAAGCCCTTCTTGCCCTCGGCAGCTAAAGTGCGGAACGTCTTTGCGAGAGTGGGGTTTTTCATGATTTCTCCGGGAAGCGGAGCTCGCACGCCATCCTTGGCCGAGGGGTCCTTCTTGAGCATTTCACGGAAATTAGGAGATGCAATACGAATGTTATCCTCACTTTTTTGCCACTATCAGCGAGTTAGATGTCTGGCGTGTCCTCTTTAAATGTAAATAGCGACAACTTACGCCGTTGGATGAAAGCTCCGACACGGGGAATCCATTCTCACCCATCTCAATAGCCGGTTGCAGGATCTGCTCCATAGACAGCTTGCCACTGCCAAATTTCTCAACGGTGTCAACCCATCCCGCAGCGGCTCCTGGCGTGGTAGCTGCCAGCGCGCTAAGCATGGGGATACGACCAGCAGCACCGGGGGCGATGTTCAACTTCTCGCATACTTTCTCCAGAGTTGCTTCACCAGGGTATCGGCCCGATCCGTTCAGCGCATGTACCTTTTTCGTCTTGGCGTCGTAGAAAAGGCAGAACATGTCGCCTCCGATTCCCGTTGAGCCAGGCTCGGTCATGTTCAGACCGGCAGCTAGAGACATAAATCAGTTAGACCATATCCTTCGGCATCATTGCTGGTATCGAGGTGCCTACCAACGGCAACGGCTGCATCCTAGAAACGCGGAGAACGCCGATCAGCATCCAATTCTAAAATATGACAGAGACTGTCGCACGAAAAACATAGAGACATACTGCGGCATTTCCTCCTTGGCTGAGGATCTTATGGCCGGCCGCGGCGGCGAGTGGTTGAGTACACGAAACAATGCCATTCTTGCTGTGAACAGTGCTTCGTCGACTGGCAAAGGGCACATATGCCGCATCCGACTTGGCGTAAACAGCCTTCGAGTTTAGTGGCATTGTTGGAGGAAATGAGGAGGAGAGGTATCGAAGGAATTAAAGTGTGGAAAAGAAGAGGAACAACTCGCTGTCGGGTGGTCACGCTCTTCTAATGAATCACTTTACTCGGCCGAGGTTCACTAGGTCACACGAAATCAAAGGGGACTCGTCAACGATAATAAAAGCGACTAGCCTGAGCACCTTCTCGTACAGGAAATGGAGAGGGGCAATCCCCCGCTTGGAGTGAGATGGTGGGATAATTGGAGAAGTTGGGGTCGGCAGGGACCACCAGTCAGGTTTCTTCTAATTTTCCTATTCGTCGGTTTATCAGGGAAGTCTTAATGTTTGGAGTTTCTTATCAGCTTTGCCGACTGGCTTATCGTCGGGAATCGGAGATGTCCCGTTGGTCGTCAGATTGCAGGGAATCCTCCGACGCTCCGAGACTTAAAGATACCTGTACGTAGTCAAATACATAGTCAGCCATGGTAGTTAGTCATGCATATTTACTTACAAGAACTTCACCGTTGTCAAGAACTCATCTCCATGGAGTAGCTAATATCTACATAGATAACACTATCGGAGGACGATATGTTACCCTCTATGGCAGTAATTCGGCACACTGAAATGTAGTTTCCACCACCCTTAAGCCGAGAATTATAGTGAATTGTAAAGGCAATAGCGTCACAGCAAGTTTTCACAGGTATAACTGACATCAAACCAAAAGACAAGCAAGAGGATGTAAATGGAAGCCTGGGGAATCTGGCAGAAATATTGAAGAGGGACGGGCCTATTCTACTGGTGGACATCTTTGTTGCTTTTATCATCCTGAAATGACATAATGTTTAATAAACACCCCTTTGTAGTACAATCTCGAGAGAGGACTTAAGTTGAGGCGATAAGTTACTCGGTACTCATTCTGCAGTCGATTGCCTTATTCATATGTTAGATTAACACACGTGGACTGGAGACTACCATAATAGCTAGAGGGGCCAGCAATACTGCCTGTTAAGTTGCGTATTACGGCTAGTGGAACAGAAGGTCAGTTAATAGATATTTTATGAACAAGGTTGCTTGTCTACCCCGTGTTAGAATTCCAACCGTTTAATCTCAACCAAGAGGGAAAATCATGAAAATAGAAATCTACATATTGTGTTTACAGACAATATTTTCCATCAAAAATATATGATCTTGCTGAAATATCAAACTCAAATCATACGGAATTACTCAAAGGCCTAGTTTCTGCTACATAGGAACGATGTCTCTACAACAATCTTGTAGTCGGTCTAATAACAAGGCACGATTTCGCGGAGCATGGCATGTCCTCAGATATTCAATTTTTCGGCAGAGCGCTGTGTCGGAGCTGCTGGCGGATCCCCGCAGAGAGGAAATATATTTCTACATCCGTCAAGATTAGTCATCATTTTGCACTCGTACGCAGTTAACTAGTTAACTAGTTGAATTAACTAATGGAATTCCCGCATGACTGGGTCACCCCTCATTGAAAGTCGCATCTTCCTACCTATGATATGATCGAGAGTAAACTCAAAAATAATGAAATTGTAGGATGCAGTAAACAGTCTTTTAGGTATATTCGCTCTAATCTACGAGTTTCCGGCAGTCCCAATACCTTTTATCCCCTCCGGTCGACCTAAGATCATCACACCTATTGTGACCAGCATAACTAATAATAAGGCTGTAACTATAGACTAAAATTGAGATACTGGCTGCCTTAACGCATCATTAGATACGACAGGTTTGATAATCTGACTTCTTGAGCCCCACCTTGGAGGTTGCTGGTTGGTTCCGCTACTGCGTAATCACAACTCAGTCGCCAATAGCCCGAGATATCTCATGCAGTTCGAGATCCACATATGTACATAATTCATCGAGTTGCCTCGTTCGCTGATGCGGGCGGGGCGTCGAGGCAGTGCACCCCCTCCACCCCTGACGCGCTGATGGCAAGACGTGTCTGCGGTTGCAAACATTCCTTGCTACCCCTCACCTCCAGCCACCGACTCTGTTGAATAGCCGAGTTCACAGCCTAAGGAAAATTTCGAAGCCAACCGATATATTATAGTTCTGCCTATTACTCTTGCATTCGAGACGGCGTCAAAGCGACAATTTATGCCAGATTGTACGTGGCGAGCATGGAGTCCGCAATGTTGTTTGGGCGTTCAAATTCGGGGTCCCAGATTGGTGTGAACTATGGCCCAGTCGCTAACCACATAAACCACATCCACGTGCCTATCGAAGGAATGAGAAACATTAATCCTAAGCCTTGTAAGTTAATGGCAAACCCTAATCGACATATCAGATTCACTGAATCTTTCCAAGGTGATCAATCTCGAGTCCACTATATACTCCCGTCCTTGGACAATCGTCACTTTACTGGTCGTGAGACCACACTATATGACCTCCAGCAAAAGCTATTCTTCCAAGCAAACACCAATAAACTAGCTCTATTCGGACTAGGTGGCATTGGCAAAACCCAAGTTGCTCTTCAGCTTGCCCGCTGGGTTCAATCGCATATGCCAGACTGTTCTATCTTTTGGGCTCTTGCCGTTAGCCTCGAGAGTTTTGAGCAGTCCTGTTGGCAAATCGTGAAAGAGCTCCAAATCTATAAGAATTCAGACGATGAAAGTGCGATGGAATTAGTACGCCGACAGTTAAGCTCTGCTGAAGCCGGAAAGTGGCTTTTCATTGTCGATAATGCCGATGATGTGGACTTGCTTTTCGATGAGCTAAATCAGTATCTCCCTTCTAGTAAGGAAGGGGTAACTTTGCTCACTACTCGTTCTCGCGAGGTGGCGGTGTCTTTCGCAGAAAAGGATATTGTTGAACTCCAAAAGATGACAACAGAGGAAGGGATTGCGTTTCTTGCTAAGATTATTGGAGAAGATTCACTACATGGCCAAGAATCCACTATACAACTACTAGAGGAGCTAAACTTGCTTCCTCTCGCTATTGCACAAGCAGCTCACTATATTTCTCGGAATAATGGAACGACCACATGGTACCTCGAACTTATACATAAAACCGAAAAAGACCGGATGCGTCTAGCAAGCAGGGAGTTTCACGATAGCACTCGCTACCGTAAAATGCCTAACGCGCTGACTACTACCTGGCTTATTTCCTTTAATCAGATCAGGGGTTCCGATCCCTCGGCGGCTGATTTATTGGAATTCATGTCTTACCTTGAGCCAAAGGCAATTCCGCGATCCCTTCTCCCTACCCTTGATTCGGAGGAAGAGATGGAGTTTGCAATTGGTACATTGTGTAGTTATGGATTTCTGACCAAGAGACACGACAAAGATATGTTCGATATACACAACCTCGTACAACTATCAACACGAGTATGGATAGCAGGGGAACGTAAGACACAACAGATCATCGCGACTGTGACGCAGCATCTGGACAAGTGTTTTCCATCTTCTGAACACACAAACCGTGAGACATGGAGGATGTTCCTTCCGCATGCCCGTGAAATTCTTAGGAGAGAGGAAAACCAAGACTTGAGTGAGAGGTATAGCTTACTTTCCAAGGTTGGAAATTGCGTCCTAGAGGATGGCCGAGCAAAGGAAGCTGTTATTGCTTTTGGAGATGTATGTGTATGGATTGAAAGCAACTATTATGAAGGGCACCCCTCTCGACTGGCGTCTCAGCATGATCTTGCAACAGCGTACCAATATAACGGGCAGATCAAGCAAGCCGTAGTGCTACTTGAACACGTGGTCGCGGTGCGAAAGAAAACGCTTGATGAAGAACATCCTAATCGACTATCGTCTCAGCACGAACTTGCGCGGGCGTATCAATCCAACGGGCGGATCAAGCAGGCAGCGCAGCTACTTGAGCATGTTGTTATGGTAGAAGGGAGAACACTCGATGAAGAACACCCCGAGCGACTGACGTCTCAGCAAGTGCTCGCAATAGTATATCAATCTTGTGGGCACACCAAACAGGCTGAGCAGCTACTTGAGCACGTAGTCGCAGTGCGACGAAGAACGCTTGACGAAGAACATCCTGATCTACTGGTATCTCAGCGCGAACTTGCGCGGATATATCAATCCAACGGGCAGATCAAACAGGCTGAGCAGCTACTTGAGCACGTGGTCGCAGTGCGACGAAGAACGCATGACGAAGAACACCCTGATCTACTGGCATCACAGAAAGCACTCCAAGACGTGAAGCACTTGATTGGAGTTAAGACCATCGAGAACAAGCTTTTATGATCCCTTCCTGAGATCAGATTTGTCCAAATACCATTCTTTCACCAAATTTTCGTCATAGTTCTACTATCCCGGGCCTACGTTTTAATTTAGTATTTGCACCCTGAAAAGGCTCGCAAAGGAGAAAAGAAATCAGGTATTCCGTGAACGTGAACGAACAGGGTTACCGGGTATTACAATACTAAATAATATAAAGAAATAAATTAGCTATGTGCTAACCGTATACGGTTAAAGCTATCTTGGCTGGAGTTGACGTTGAGAAATATCGACTGAATGCAAAAACGCAAGGTTATTTTATGAGCAACTTGTAAGTTGAGAGCCATAATTTGCAATATAAACGGTGGGTAATGACTTGCAGAAAGATGTTGAACAGCAGGAAGATCACGAATCGCCTAGGTCGCACATATGTTGTCATCCTCTTGTTCCTTACCAAGTGTGCTGGTACCATTTTTGAACCCTCTGGACTGAATGCAACCATAGGGTTTTTGTCCAAAGAAACTCTCTAGGAACTTAAAGGGAACGCGGGGTCAGTCTGAGGCTCCGGTACCTAGGAGTTGCCAGTGATTTCACACCGTTATTATCGCAAGAGAAAGCTCACAGTTTGCGATTACAAGCAGCAGAGCCAATCCCCATTCTGGCCAGATTCTCAAGCACAATCTTTCTTGCCTCCTCGTCATCTCCTCCAGTTCTTTGCCTGGCTTCTTTCATTGTCTTCGTAAACTTACTATGTGTTCCATGGAACGCGTCTAAAATGCCTATAGGACCAAAGTTTTCATCAAAAGCAAAATGATGAAAGTCGTGTTGCAAATTCGACGGCATCCATGGAATATTGTATCCCGAGTGCGAGCAAATGGTGCCAAACTCAAGGAACAAAAAGGTAAAAACCGCTTGAGACCAGTGATGAGGAACGAGCAGTGTTCCGATGGAGTTGGGCAATAAGTTAGAAAGCACGTGCTCCGTAACTGTGCAGTAGGTCGACGCCAACCCGACAGGGGCAGTAAATTCGTGATGTTTTTTGTGAAAGGTGGAATACAGTAGGTTCGAGTGAAACGGGCGGTGGACATAGTAAAAGCCGACCTCTGTGCAGAAGATATCAAATACGATAGTAGCAAACGTTTGGAATGGCGACGGTAGATATTTCGAAGCCACCGGCATTGGAGGGGCGGCGAGGGCAACCAGAAGTATCATAGGGAATGCGACGAGGACTTGGTTTCGCAACGAGATCATCGCAATGCGAAAGTATTCCTTTCCATTGACCCGGACGAAAGGTTGAGTTTTGTATTTAAATAGCCACTGTGGCCATCCAGTCAGGTCAGGAATCGCAAAGACAGCAGCCCACAGCCAAAAGAATACGGATGTGATGATGAAAGTTCCCCACAGGTTCATATTATACACGCCGTACACATGGTCGAGATAATCGTAGAGCCTCTGGCCTGTGGTAGAGGAGTTGAAAGAGATGAAGGCGGCCACAAGAGCTGTATTCGCTCCCAGTGAGCTGATACTGGTGTTTGATAGGGCTGTAGTTAAATAGACCCATCGTTTGGTATGAGGAATTGGGTTGCCTGATGGATCTTTGGGGACAGATCTGCTCGAGACGGAGCTAGGGGTTGCACGCGCGGACTCGGAAGGTGCCATGACTGCTGATAGTGTAGACTTCATGCAGCTTCCAAGGTTAGAGGATATTAGAGGAAGGGGATAGAAGTATCTCGTGGACTTCAAAGTATTGAAAGTTGGAGTTTTCATGGACCGAGCACGTGCCCACAACTCCCCCGCGAGTTGTTGGATGTAACCACATGCCAGGGAGCCTCGGCGATGTAAATACGAAGGTAAGTACTGATAATTTGACTAACGGGGCAATCTGTTCGTTGATTGAATTGCTTACAGAGATATGTACTTGAGGCTGAGCTTATCTGAAGTCACAATTGGGAATAATCCAATTCCTTCCGTGTGGTTGCCTAGCAGATATATCGAGCTGTAGAGAATCGATAGCAGGCGTCACAGAGCCTCTTTCGTAATTGAAGTGATTATATTTTTCATTAAACAAGGAATTCAAGGCAATTAAATGATCAAAGAGTATAAGAGAGGAGACGAAGCAACTAGAGTGACGCACGAGTTCTACTATTGTAGTTCTATCCTAGCCTTAGTATTCTCTGATGGGCAGTTTTACCGTCACGTCAGTTAAATTATAGTCAGTTTGGATTCGAAGACATCGTTTCACCTGTCAGATCAAGATCTATTGATAGGCGCCCGCGTGTCGGACAAATGGGGGATTTTTAGTATACTAGACTGGAATAATGACTAGCTGGAATGGAGACGCCTCTCGGGCGGATAAGCCGAGACTCGGGTCACCCGGCCGAACTCGCAGAATTCCGAATTATTTATGAGATATCGATTGATGTATATATATGTGTGGGTAGATCTTTTAAAAAGAGACATTTTGAAATTCATTTAAATATCTTCTCAATTACCAGCTGCTATAAATCCTCTTGACCGGGAAACGGGAAAAGAATACAAGCGGCTCTCGGTGATTTCTCCGCAATCGCAATCTCCAACGCCGGAGCTCCCCACGGAAGAGTTCCGACTTCTTTAACTGCTTCTTCCCCGGCCCACGACCTTTCTGTCCTCCACATTCCCACCTCATTGACTCTACTCCTCTCTTCGAGTCCAAAAAACTATCAAAATGGCCTCCATTCGTGCCAATTGCCGCAAGATCATGTGTATCGGCCGTAACTACGCGTGCGTAGCCCATCCCCGCGACACCCACCCCGGTCGCAGTCAACCGGCTTGACTCACTGCTCCATACCTCTGTATCGCTTTGATCTGGACACTATCGCTAATACACCATCCTCTAGCGATCACATTACCGAGTTGAACAACACCACCCCCAAGCAGCCCTTCTTCTTCCTGAAGCCCGCCTCCTCCATCCTGCTCCCCAACAGCGGTCCCGTTCTCCGCCCCAAGGGTGTCAGTCTGCACTATGAGGTCGAATTGGGTCTGGTGATGGGCAAGACCGTTAAGGACCTGGACCCGTTGGATGAGCAGGGCGCACTGGATGCCATTGAGAGTGAGTGGTTGCCCTCCTACGCCCCGGATCGCTATCTCATGCCCGAGTCTATGCCTTCAGTTCCACTGACCATCTGCGATTCGTGTTTTCAGGCTACGTCCTTGCCATTGATATGACTGCCCGTAATGTTCAAGAAGAGGCCAAGAAGAAGGGTCTCCCCTGGTCCATCGCCAAGGGATTCGATACCTTCCTGCCCATTTCCCAAGCGATCGCCAAGTCGCGCATCCCCAACCCCCACGATGCCTTCCTCCGCCTGCGTGTCGGTGAGACCGAGCGACAGGCTGATTCCACGAGTCTGATGCTTTACCGTATCCCCCAGCAGCTGGCCCAGATTTCTCGCGTGATGACTCTGGAGAAGGGCGATATCGTGCTCACGGGTACCCCCAAGGGTGTGGGTGAGGTCAAGGCTGGCGATGTGATGCACGCCTCGATCGAGGTCAATGGCCAGGAGATTGAGGAAGGTCGGATTTCGGTGGAAGTGCAGGACCGTGAGGGTCGCTACGAGTTCAAGGAGACCTAAAGGGAAGGGTCTTGTGACATTGTTGATTATCTGCATATAGTGTACTTATGATTCCATACATCTGAATATGAATATATAGGACATGTATTTCAATTCTTGTGCAGTATTGACTATAGACTCCAAACATCAGATCAAAACATGATAGTCTCCTCCCCACAAGTAGAATGCCGTGCCAACTCCGGAGAGGGTAATGTTTCTGCCGACTCTCCACCTTCCGACTAATCAGACGATAAGAAGTCCAACTGCCCCACTGCCGGTGCCTCATCCGGGGAAAGTCTCGAAGTTGTCGCCGGTCACCCTTACCTTACTTTTCTCCTCTCCCCCGACTGCTTGTCCCACACTTTTGCCGTCTACCTCTACCTATCCTTCTATCTCACCGGAGCCGATTCCTAGACTGCACCCCCGTTCGATCTGGTCCCGTGTCCAACAGCTTCACGCTTCCTCTGCCTTCCCTTGATGCGACACTTGCAGCACATGAAGTGCCCCGTCATGGCACTCGTGCCTTGCAACTAGATCGCCTCGTCTCCCCGAACCTGCTCACCCATCATGCTTGACTGGAAATCCTGCGTCCTCGAGTCCGTCGACTCCAGTCCTAGTCCCTCCACTACTACACGTACCGACTCGGCCAAGAACACACCCTCCCCCGCAATGCACCCTCCAGAGACCACCGCTCCGCGCAAGTTCGCCCCCGATGCTTCCTTGGTGCTTGTCGGTATTCGTGGCTGCGGCAAGCGCTCGCTCGGTTTTGTCGCGGCGACTGCCTTGAAGCGTCGCTTCATCACAGAAGACCACTACTTTAAAGAAATCACGGGCGTCACGAGACAGGAATACTTGAAGACACATGGCAGCCAGGAGTTCCAACGTCGGGATATTGAGGTTTTGAAACTGATGCTCGACAACCATCGGACGGGCTGCGTGGTGGAATGCGGATTGGGAAGTCTTACACGGCCCGTTCAGGATCATCTGCGGCGCATCGTCAAGACAAACCCCGTGGTCCACCTCGTTCGCGACATTGATCGCATTCAACAACTCCTCGGCCTGGACGACCAATCCGTACGACTCCTGCGCGAGGGAGACCCGCTACATCGAACTTGCTCCAATTTCGAATTTTACAATGTCGAGGATCGCACGCGAATTATCTCGGACGACGGAAGCCCCGACCCTCGCTCGGCAGCATACTCGTTCAAACTACAAGAAGTGAAGGAAGACCTTACCCGGTTTGTCCGCTTCGTGACCGGAGTCGATGTCAACCATTCGAGCTACGATTCGCCCTTCGTGCTGCTCGAAACACCACCCGAGCTTCGGTCTTTTACTCACGCCATCTTCGTGCGATCCTCGGATCTCATCGCCGACAATGTCAATCTGCTAGAGCTGGAGTCTGGTGGAGATGCCATTGAGCTTTGTGTCGATCGCTGGGGTCCCGAAATGCCCAATGTGATTAGCAAACAAGTGTCTGTGCTTCGTCGTAACGCGCGGACTCCGATCATTCTTTCCGTGGACACGTCATCACTCACAGCCGCGAAAGGCCGTGATCTATCTGCAACATACTTCGATATCCTGGAACATGCTCTGCGCTTGGCAGTGGAATACTTAGTGGTCAACCTTGGCGAGAATCGATCTCAATTAGCCCAGATCATCCGCGCTCGGGGCAAGACCAAGATCATTGGACAGCACATCTTTGAAGCGTCATCTCGTGTGAAATGGGAAGATGATGGGTGCGTGTCTTTGTATAATGAAGCTGAAAAACTTGGATGCCAGCTCGTGCGACTTCTCCGAGTGGGCACATCCAGAGAGGAGAATGCGAGTGTGCTAGAGTTCGCCAACAAGATTCGGTCTCTACCGGGAGACCATCCACCTCTGATTGCCTATAATATTGGCCGTCTGGGACGAACGTCACAAGTGTTCAACTCGATTCTTACGAGCGTGACACATCCTGCGATTACTCGAGAGACGGAGAACGAACGTGATCCGCAAATCACTTCGCGGGATGCCGTCCAGGCCCTCGTTCAGAGCTACGTGCTCGACCCGCTGAAATTCTGTATTCTCGGTGCCAGCGTAGCCTACAGTTTATCCCCGGCCATGCACAACGCAGCCATTCAGCACTGCGGCCTAGGCCATGTCTATCGAATCCCCGACTCTCCTTCTCTCGCTGTATTGGATGAGCTACGCAGGGATCCTAACTTTGGCGGGTCTAGTGTTGTCCAACCATGGCGTGTAGAGCTATACCATAAATTGGCTGCGAAAAGCAGACACGCCGAGGCTATTGGAGCTATCAACACAATCATGCCCCTGCGAGGGACAGCTGATGGGACGATGTACCCTCTCCAAGAACAAGCCAGTCGACGCAACCAGGCAGGCCCTGTGTTGGGTTGGTACGGCGAGAACACGGACTGGGTGGGTATCATGACCTGCATCACTCGACATTTGTCACCTCGTAACGCGATCAGCGCCAAGACTACCGGCCTCATCATCGGAGCCGGTGGAATGGCGCGGTCAGCAATCTATGCCATGCTGCGCTTGGGCTGTCGCAAGATATTCATCTACAACCGGACGCAATCACGAGCAGAAGAAGTCGCACGTCACTTCAACTCCTGGGCAGCAGGTCAAGTTGATTCGGAAGAGGTGGTGCGAGTACTACGATCTCTTCAGGACGACTGGCCTGATGATGCCAGTCCACCTAGTCTGATTGCCTCTTGTGTACCCGCCGATCCGGACGGAGACCAACCCCCCGCCAACTTTGAGATGCCAATGCAATGGCTCGGCAGTCCAACCGGGGGTGTAGTATTAGAGGTGAGTCATAGAAGTGCCCCCAATCTCAATGGGTAAAGATGCTAACACGACTCTATAGTTGGCCTACAAACCCCTAGACACACCTCTCCTCAAACAAATGCGTCGCATCCGAAGTGACAACGGCCGACCATGGGTTCTATCCGACGGGCTAGAAAACGTGATCGAGCAAGGCATTGCGCAATTCGAATTGATGACCGGCCGCAAAGCACCCCGCCGCCTGATGACCCTGGAGGTTCTCCGGAATTACGAGGGGGACAGTGGACGGTTCGATGAAAAGACGATACAGGCCCGATTGGATGGGATTTGTTCTTAGAAGTCCTGGCGTAAACAGATAGATTGAGCGATCTACGGATATACTGGGTGTTTAGATAATGTGGGTAAATACTAGGGATGGAAATCCCATCTCCATATCATTTCATCCTATTGTACAAAGGCCCGTGAGTAAAGGGCATGCTTCCATCTATATGCAAAAAAAAATGAACACCCGAAAGGAAAAGTATTAATACATGGGACTCGGTTCGAGAAGACCATCCTGTACACCCAACAACTTCGAGTCATGGATATCAAAGGCCATGCGACAAGCCGTGTTATAGAAGGAATGGAATTCCGACTCCAGCGAGAATTGAGATTGATCAGCCTCCACACCCTCCGTTGGGGAGTTGGGAATGCGCATGTCGAGGGATACGTCGATGGTACGAGCGGGCAGGAAGGGCCCAGTCTCAGAGTAACTGTAGCTGAGTTGTCGGTCGGCGAGTTCGTAGAGCTGGATAGCAGAGCCACGGAGATTTTGAATCGGTGGTAGCATGTACTCCGCTGTGATTGAGGAGGGGGCGTCACTAGATGATGCTCCAGGCTGGGCGAGGTTGCTGGGGAGTGAGATTTGACAGAATACCGGTAATGAGCTTGAATCGGCCGGTGTCATGTCAGAATGAACAATATTACGCAGGGAGGACTCGATGCTCCTGACGAGATCGAGGTTCTCCACGGATTCTTCGAGTGCTTCTCCTGAAAGCTCATTGTAGACTGTGCGGGTGAACCGAAGGTCGAGGCCGTTCTCCGGCAAGAGATAATCGACAGCGGTTGATCCACGGATAAACTTGATGCTTTGCACGTCGAACGAGTCTTCGGGACTTCCCAGGGTCTTGCCTAGTTTGGAAGAAATCTTGACATCAAGAGTCGGGGCCAGGCTAGCATATGCAGATGACGGCGTCAATCGAATGTTGTGAACTTGCGTTCCGACCACCGGGGTGATAGGCCGGAGGGAGGCCAGGAAATTTATGATGCGAGGGATATCGGTGGAGAAGGTTCTTGGAAGAGATAGCTTTCCCAGCTGCGAAGGGGTGATAGTCGCATTTTCAAGTGAGGGTTTCCGTGTGAATAAACAGTGGCCCACTGCAGCAGTCACGGACTCGTACACTTTCAAACCGCTTCCCGGACTCGAAGCTGGAATAGGTATCTGGCGGAGAAGGTTCAACAAATGGTCTGAGAGTCGAGTCTGATGACCATCAAAGAGAGGAGTGGAATTGTTTTCAGTCTCGGTAGACTGTGTCGAGGGCATTGCCCATCGGAACCATTGTTTTTGTTGATCCAACCATGAAACACTGCCCTCTGGATGGTAGTTGTACACATTTGCGGTCTCCGAAGCAGGGAAATAGGTGGAGAAGGGTACTGAAGCAGGAGTCACTTCGTGGAGTGCGAGATTGAGGACCCTCCGCGCATTATCTGCACCTTCTTTGTTTTCTGCAAGGTACAGAATCTTTTCTGGGACTTGAGAGGTACCATTCTCCAGAGCGACACCATAGGTCTTGCTGATCCATTCCAACAAGTGTGGGGGGTATATTTGATTCAGGCCCGGGCGAGATGCGAGGACGTCAAGACCGGTCGGATCCTCTCGAATTCTGGCGATAGCATCAAGGATGATTTCGCACATCGACTCGCAAGGATTCTGGCGGCCAGTAATCCTCACCAAGCCAAGGGAGCTCGTGATGTCAATGCTAGACTGGTGCATAGTGGCCACCTCATCGAAGGAAAAGTGCTTTGCGTTGAGCAGCAACGCGATGAAAGCTGGCGACAGACGGAGGTCCAACTGGCCAATCTCATCGGCGACCGATAATTGCCAGCAATCACGAAGGATCCGCTCTGCCAGCAAAGCCTTGCCCTTCAAATCTTGCGATGTAGCCACCCGTTTCGTAACTCCCGTGTGTAGATCCGGGTTGGCGTGCAGAAAAGCGGATATACCAGGCCTCCATCTTCCTGCATTTCCCTCGCCCTGAGACTGGTGTTGGTCATATTCTTCGATGTATTCCGATAATTGGATGTAGGTGAATGACGAAGCAAGGCTGTTTCGTACAGACTCCCATTCGCTCTCGGTCATTTTTGCATTCAGGTCTTTCGAGGCATTGTGACTCTCAATGCGTTCGTGAATTGCGCTTTGAGTCAACGGGGTGTATTCTTCCTCCAAATCATCCAGCATTGAGCTCAGTGTGACCGTCTGCATCTGCATCTGCGCATCCTCCGTATTCGTCTTCTTCATTTCCCGCAATTTTTGCTTTAAGCTCGGAGGTCGCTTTGTCGGCACAACCACAATTTCTCCAGGCTTTCCAAGTGAGTCCACAGTGAGAGGTAGCCTTTGACATTTCGGATCTCTCCTTGAGCGGCGGCGACGGCGGCGGACATGTTCGTTCGATTCGTCGGGGGAAGGGAATGGTTTATCGGAGCCGGAGCTTGAGCTTTGGAATCGCGCGTTGACGCCGTTGCTCCATGGGGTGCATGATGGGATAAATGGTCGAGGGAGAGCTGAAGAGGGCCAGCTCCCCAGTGCACTCCGAGGATGGCGCCGCATGTTGACTGCTGGACAGAAAGCGCATCGATCAAGTCGGCGATGCGTCGATGCGCCGACAGATCGTGTCCGAGCTAGTCCCAGGTAGGAAAGTTAGTGGCCTGAGGTGTCGATCAGCATACCCCTAGTATCTACTGAGCATTTGCGTAAAATCTCTGTGTTTTGTTAAGCATTGTACAATTTTACAGGCAAATATATGCAATATTGACACAATAGTAAATATTAGTATCTCCACATCCACTGTCTTTTGCCAGGGTCAGGCTCAGGAGTTTGCAAGCACAAGAAGATAGTACCATCACTTTACCCTAGGCCACATCAGCAAAACCATCATAGGGATGGCCATTGTTATTTTCATATCAAAAGCTTAGTGCGTGATTAATTTTAGGCTATTGATCTAGATGATCTGTTACTAGTAGTGCATCTGAATAGGCTGACTGGCGAACACTAGACTAATCGACATGTTCACCACAAGTTTCTTGCTCCTTTTACACGCCCCTTTTCGCTCAAGAATGACCTGCGTATGGTTCCTCATGTTCTAGATTCAAATGGCTATTTTTTTCCAGTGACATTGCCTCAAAGCTGTTGATCCACAGTAGTTAGAAGTCTTCGATCAATATCTGCAAGCCAAATCTATTGAAATGATTTGTTTTTCTCATGGTAATGTGCCTATTGGACTGTTTTTACATGTGGATGTTAATTAGTGTGCTTTTCTTTGCTTTCTCATTTGTAGATGGCTATTATTTGAGAAGAAATGGGAGTCTATCCAGGAATGTTATTGGCAGGAGTTGGCAACATCGCGCCCGAAAATGATGCAATCCGCATTCGGCGAATGATGATTGGCTGCATGCGGGGTTCTTTTGGGAACGGCTTGACGAGCCAGCTGCGATCAATTTTAAGCTTAAATGACCGGATGGAGTGTGATAGTGGATGTATATTTAGTATACTCAGTATTTTATGTTGATATACCAAGTTAGATCAATGAACTCCGAGTATCTACGGACCTTTCACCCGTCGCCGACCCGTTCCTTTGTCAATGGCCGACCCCCATCTTCCCCGGACCCTGTTGGGCCCCGCTAAAATCCATTGAGCCATCAATTCATTGGCTCTTTGGCCCTTTCTAGCCTGCATTCACCTGTGTCTAGTTCTCTCTGGACCTGTTTGGACCTGCTTGGCCTTCTTATCTGCCAACCAGCTTACCATCCGCCGTTTGAGCGTCGCCAGTCGGGTCCAGCCGAACCGGCGCCTTCGCCGATTGCTCCGATCCCACGCGAAAAATAAGAGAAAAACGAGTCCGGTGTTTTTGCCCCCTCCTCTTCTCTCATGATTCAGGTCCAGATTACAATCGGGATGCTCTTCAATGTTTTCCTATCTACATCACTTCGACAATGGCCCAATCATCAGAACTACCTGTAGACCCTGAACCGCCGGCCAACGCTCTCGTGCGGAATCATCAGTCGCCACCTCCAACCGAAGTTCTCGAGCTTCAGGAGATTCAAACACGAGAGGACGATGAGCAATTGAATTACTCCTCGGCGTCCGCCTCCTCTGGCGAGGAATATCGGGTGACCACACGAACAGCCTCGCGATCGAGTGTGCGTCGCCCGCGCCCCGAGCGCAAAGGTGCCTGGAAGAAAGTTTGCAGTTTCTGGACTCATAATGTCACCATGACGGTGCCTCAGAAGAGCAATCGCGACCACCTAGGTGTGTGAAGATATTGCGCTAACTCTTGAGATTTAGTATTAGAATGGTCAAACTGACAAACCTATCTATATAATTCTATACAGCCCTCGAAAGAACATTCCTCGCATACATCCGCACATCGGTTGTCATTGCTATGCAAGGGGTTCTAATCGCACAATTATTCCGCCTTCAACGACCAACCACGCCCCAAGATCGCCTAAGATTCTATGAGGTTGGTATCCCACTCTCCGTGGCCTGTCACTGCGTGGCAATTATAGTGGCCTTGATCGGGGCGTATCGATTCTGGAGGCAGCAAAGTGCTATTTCTCTAGGGAAAGTTCACGCTGGAGGATGGGAGCTTAATTGGGTGGGAATTTTACTCGGCTTGGTAGGTTTATCTGAAGCTTTGATGAAGGTTTTAAGGCATAACTAACCGAGCATTTGCAGTTGATTTTGGTGACTCTCATACTATCTGTTGCGATTCTCATCGAGATTGATCTACACCCGTCAACGCTGATCCAACGAGTTTTCTGACCCTTTATGATGATGACTGTATATATACCAAAATAACTTCCTAACTAATGCATGGCACCTCATGGCGGTCCCCTAGTGCTCATCCTCCTAAAGGCGTGACGGAAATAAAATGCCAAGATCACACTAGGACACTTCAAGTGAGCCTTGCCTTAGACAATGGCCAACCTACCCACTTTGGGCCTGAACACCAACAGCCTCGATTCCAGAGAGTAAATCCGACGAGAACAATTCATATAACCCTTCATATCCCGTCATTGCATGCGCGCTCCCTGTGCCTAGCCTTCTTCCCTCAACAAGAGGCTGCCTTGTTTGATAGTACTGGACTTTCCCAGCATTAAACAATGTCTCTTCAATCCCTTCCAGACGAAACTCTCCTACGGATCCTATCTTACCTGCCATCTCACACCGATGCAGCAGCGCTATCTCTACAATGCCACCGTTGGCACCGGCTTTGTGACATGTCCAATCGGCGCAAATACCGGCGCGTAAAACTCCGAGAGCCCCTGGATCTGGCCGTGGCTTTTAAAATGCTCCGATCGATCCTCAAGAGTCCTCGGTATGGGGGGTATGTTCGTTACATAGAGCTGAACCGATCTCCATCGCTAGATTATGGATATGTGCAGTCATACACGGTCAAATCGCCGCAACGGTCCCTCCGACCAAAGGATCAGGTCCGCCTGACCGCAGCGATCAGACAGGCCGGCTTTAATTGCCCGGAGGAACAGGGAAAGATGCTCAATATCTTACTACAGAGTCCGGCTACCATGGAGTAAGCTTTTCCCCCCTCCAGTTTTCTCAGTCCCATAGCTCCGCTAGCACATATTCTCAAATCGCTCGATTCTGACTTGATTAGCCATAATGATCCACGAACCCCTTTCCTCGCCCAGGCATTGGGAGCATTGCTGGTCAGCGTTTCACCACGATTAGAATCGCTGAGCTTCTGTCCTGTTGGCCAGGAATCATCTAAACTTTCAAAACTAAACGCCCAAACCAATGGAACTACACTCCGGGGAAATGATTATTTCTTTAGGCATTTCTTGGACAGGGAGAACAGTAGCCCGCAGGAGACATTGCCATTCCTACAACATCTTCGCCAGGTCCGATTTCTTGTCGACGCAGATACGAGAATCCACAGTTGGTACAATTACCAGCCCTATGATCTGTATGGCAGCCTCAACTTAGTACGCCGGCTCCCCGCAGTAAAATCCATCCGAGTCGATGCAATTATGAGCACGCAGAGTTCGAGTATTGAGCCACCACCCCGATCCGGGAATTATACCAGCCTTACCATTCGGAACTCCAGTGTAGACTATCACCATCTGGTACGCGTCATTGAGTCGGCCAAACGGCTGGAAGAGTTTACGTATGCTATCGGAGGCCGAGGTTCCCCAGATGGCTCATTAAGCATCTTCAGCACGGATCACGTTTTCCGAGCACTTCTCTTGCACGCCGATTCGTTGGTACATCTAGATTTAGATGTCGAGGCTGAAATCCCACTGGCGGAGACATTCGATCCTACTCTTGGACAACATTTCTTTGGCAACGGCGATGATCCCTCGTCACGATCCCGGCCTGCCTATCAACAGGAATGGGCAGACGAACTTCAGGAGCTGCAGCCAGAGCAGGTTGTTCAGCCTTCGCCTTGCTCTCTTCGTGGACTTACAAAGCTAAAGAACTTGAGTCTCGGAATTCATACCCTTTATTACCTGTCGCGAGGAATCGGTGCCGATCAGGTCGACGATGCATCATTTGCTGTTGTGGATCATCTCCCACCAAACTTGGAAGCGCTTTGTATCTATGGGTACGAAAGGGGGATGAAACCGCAGGTTAAGTGTCTTCCGGGCGATGTGTTTGATAGGCAATTGGAGAAGTTACTCGCTGAGAAGGATACTAAATTGCCTCGCTTGTCGTATACCGAGGGGATTGATGAGATCATCGAAAACGCGACTACCGTTAAGCAGTCAGCGATCAAGGATGATGATCTGTGGGAGAGAGAGACGGATGATGAATGGACTGATCATGAATATGATTAGGTAGTATGACTTGTCCCTTTGATGGAACACCTACTGAACAGGATCCGGATCAGCTGATCGAGACTAACTTACTTCTGCGGTAAATATATGAACATTCAAAAGGCTTTAATTGCATCTAAGCTAGTGGAATAAAATCTGTTTTGAGATTATCGAGTAAGGTCGAATCTGTCTTAAAGTTTTCTTCTCGCCCTTGGCCGGGTATCCCATTATTTTAGGACACCCCAAAACGAAGGAGGGTGAATAATTTGGATATTATGGGCTCGATGCCGACCTCAATATTGTTATCACAAGTGTATTGTATAAGGAAAATATTAAGACAAAGGTAAAGTTCTCATTCTATACATGGCTGCAGCATATGCCTTTCGCTGGACGTTATCACCACCTCCGAAACAATCCTCTCCTCGAAGAAATAATCTCTTCAAATGTTGGCACCACCATTCAACGGAATGATTTGACCTATACTCAAATTAGCCAATGTCCTAAAAGTCCCAGACATGAACATTCCACACTCACCGTTGATCCATTCTCCCGCGGGGCTAGCAAGGAATGCCACGACACGGCCAATATCAGCCGGAACACCGCACCGCTTCAAGGGGCTACCATTGGCCAGAGCCTGCTCAATATCCTCAAGAGAAGAGTTCTGATCACAACCAGGAGCATAACGCCACGAGTTCTTCAACCACATGTCACTCTTGATACCGGCAGGTGCAATGGCATTCACAGTGCAGCGCTTCTTGCCAAAGTCCGCAGCGAAGCAGCGCGTGAAACCCTCGACAGCGCTCTTGCTGCCTGCATACAGCGAGTGTCCGGGGACACCGACACCGGCGGCGATGGAAGACATGAGCACCACGCGTCCGCCAGGCTGGATATAATCGTAGGCGTTCTTGGCGACGAAGAACTGGGCGCGAGTGTTCAGGTCAAAGACATCATTGAAGTCTTCGATGGTCGTATCAGCCAAGGAGACGAACTTTTCAGTTCCAGAGTTCGAAACCACAATGTCCAATTGACCGAAGTGGGAGACTACTTCGCGGAAGAGGTGCTCGATGGCCTCGATCTTGGTCAAGTCGGCCTGGAAGGCGGCCGCGTGAACACCTAGGCTCTTGATCTCGTGGACCATCTTCTCGGCGGATGCGGGGTCCCTGGCATAGTTGATTGCCACAGAGGCTCCTTTCTTGGCCAGCTCGAGGGCAATTCCTGATCCGATGCCGCGACTGCCACCTGTTACCAGGGCGACTTTACCGGTGAGCTCGGCAGGAGCGGGGTTGGGGTTGGCCATAACCATGACGACGATGTGATGAAGCTGATGGGAATATGCGACCAAGTGATATATTGAAAAGATAATCTTTAGAAGTGGAAATCGAGGAAGATTAAGTTCTTAAGTTAAGTAGCGATTTCAACGCCGAGCGCTGAAATCAGGTGTATACTCGGGTGGCATTGTTTTCAATCCACACGACAGCTTCCAGGAAAGGATATTGTTTTCCGGGATGGGAATATGAGCACATACTGTACAGCTTGTGAAGCAAATCTAGACTTCTGACTGGATGCCTTAATTGCGTGGAAGCTGTTTTCACATCCAACATGCCTTCCAATTACCGCATGCGGAAAACGCCGTGTCTCAGAATAGTGCAGATGGCTGCGTGCGTCGGTCAAATCGGGAGTCTTGGGTGCATTCCAATAATGCATCTAATTCAAGACAATTCGTAATCCTCTTTTTTAGCCCGGATGCGGAGATTCCAATGGAATTTCCAAAGTACGATATTCTTCGACTTGCAGATATACCCGACGGTCTGCTTCAACGCAACAACCAAGTTTATAGATTTTATCAAACTTTATCTCGAACAACTCTAATCATGTCGCCTGCCGTCAAGCTCAACGCCGAGCCTAATCTGGACATTAGCTTCCAGGGTATGTTTGGAATATCCCTTGATTTCAAAACAATCATTAACAAAAACAGACTACCTGATCCTCTCAAAGCTGGTCTTTGACTGGGCTGATAGCTACGATGCCAAAGTAAACCAACCTTGTCGCAAAGAGGGAAATTATTCCAGCTAACTCAATTTCAGGACTGGGATCGCCTCCGCAGCATCATTGCCCCGACTCTGACGGTATGTTCTCTCGTCTCTTCATATACACCAAACAGTTAGATCTCGATGCTAATCAACTCTTAGGTCGACTACACCAAGATCGGCCTTAAGAGATGGGACGACATGGCCGCCGACGATTACATGGCCATGGTAACCCACCCCGGATTCCTGGGCGATCCCACCATCAAGACCCAGCATCTACTTGGCCAGACCTGGTGGGAGAAGATCTCCGACACCGAGGTGATCGGACATCACCAACTCCGCGCTGCGCACCAGGTCTATACCAATGATGGCCTGGAGGAGGTCAAGCTTCGCGGTCATTCGCATGCTACCAATGAGCACTATTACCGTAAGGTGGATGGCGTGTGGAAGTTTGCGGGTTTGAAGCCTAATGTGCGATGGAATGAGTTGCGTTTCGAGGAGGTTTTCAAGGGTCTGGATTAAGTTCTGAATTTGGTGATTGTGTAGTTTTTCGAGAGAGGCGCTTTAATGAACTCTAGTCTGCATTCTTACATCCTCCGACCGTCATTATATTGAATAGGGAAGAGTGATCATCAGTCATGATCCGTCAGCCCTCAAGTAGGCTACTGCCCGTTCGTAATTAAATACATCCCAAAAGAAAAGCTCTTTCTACCATGAGAAAAAGAATTCCCAGCAAACATTGGATATAGTCTATATTTCGTATCTATGTCCCTCATGAATCTAACACTCCAAATTATATCTCCAATCAACTCCAGAAAGCCTTCTGCAGGGCATCACACATTAGCGTAATACACCTCTTTCCCTCGGACAACACACCATCCATGGCCAAGAAAGGATGAGGCATTCCCTTCATAACCTGGAGGTCTACCTCAACACCAGCCTTCACAAGCTTCTCAGCATATTGCTCGCCCTCCGCCCGCAGCACGTCCAGCTCTCCAACCATAACCAGCGCTGGAGGAAGCTGGGCCCAGTCACCGGTATAAAACAGCGGGCTCGCCTCGGGATTGGTGCGATCGGATTCGTTGGGAAGATAGTGGTCGCGGTACCAGATCATCTTTGGCGCGGGGAGGGCAGGTGTATGTTCGTAGAGACGGTAGGACTCGTTGTTAGCCACGGTGGCAGTGTTATCAGTTACCGGGACCGATAGCAGCTGGGCCTGGAAATGCACTGGAGGGGAGAGTGTCAATCCCTTTTGTGTCATGATCGCAGCGAGATTGCCGCCGGCGGAAGAACCACCAGTTGCAATCTTGGACAGATTGATGGATAGCACGGAAGGCCCTTGCTGGACCAGCCAGAGGAGGGCCTCCCAGCAGTCGTGAACGGCTGCGGGGAACGGGTTTTCGGGGGCGAGACTATATCCAGTCGTTAGATCTTTGCTCTTGCTTGTGTAAATAAAGTCTTCCTACCGGTAATCAACGGTCACCACCACGCAATTCCCCCGAACACACAGATTTGAGCACACCACATTCTCGGTGTCAATGTTACCCAGTACCCAACCACCACCGTGGAAGTACAGCATCACTGGCCATCCACCAGCGGGGACATCGCCTTTCGGAGTAAAAACGCGGACAGCCACCGCAGGGCCCTCGGTAGCTTGACGCTCAAACGTGATATCCTGGGTCTTGCCCACCTCCAGCATCGGTCCTGCGCCTGGAATCAATACACCACTGGTTCGTGACGCCGCGACAGGCTGCAAATGCACTTGCTGGTTGTTGATCACATGTTGGTTATAAAAGTCGACGTACTCGGGGTCTAACAAGTGCTTGACGGAGTCGTGGAGGGGATACGGGGGTTGATTGACGCCGGGAATGGACATGATGACGGAGTAGGAATAGAAGAACACGGATAACAGAGTCACTGGAGAAGCGAGAGAAGGAAGGGATGTTGAAATTTGTGCAACAGGAGCTCAAATTAAACCCCCTTGCATCTTGCATCTTAAATCGCCATCCCGCGTAGCCCCCACGCCTTGGGCGGGATACTCCAACAACTCCACTCTCCCAGTGTCGTATGCCCCGCGCGGGGTTTTTGATAACACGATAGGCGGAGCCTGGCGGGGTCAAGTTCCTCAAAACTATGCCCTTTTACGACAAGTCTAGCCATTCCTGTTGGTTCCGTTGGAGTCATTCATGACGATCGGTGCAACACGCCCCTCCTCGGCTGTCACCGTGCCTCGTCTCTTCTCGCTCTTCCTCCGAGCATGGGGTGTTAGCCGATGCGACGCTATATGAACGGTACCTCTTCAGCCAAGGCTCGCCTATTCAATATGGCTTTACTCATAATGCCAGTTGGATACCCCATAAGTATAATCGAAGTTCCTCTTTGTATTCTACAGAGGATCCCGAGACAAGGTAGTGAAGCAAACTTGTAGATATCCTTCCTGGCCTTTTGCGTAACTTTGGCGCCTATATTTCTGTCAGAAATGGTACTAAAAGCAATATCTATCTTTCAATTTGTGATGGCGCCCATCAAAGACCAGCAACATACCCCTTTGGTCCCTGGCAGCTCAGAATTGTTGCTCATACGATATCCAGCAGCAAGGCACTCGCTAGCTTTCAAGCATATAGCGAGGCAGGATGAAATAGCTAAATACTGCTCCGCATCTATCGCCTCACTTTCGGTGCTAATCGATACCCTTCCCTCCACTTAACCTTCCACTACCCTGTGACTTGATCTTTAACTCTTCTGTCTTTGTCACCAAGCGAACCCACCCATCCACGCTCCAGTAACAGCTTCCATCCTTGCCCCATAGCTGTTTGACGCAGTTCATGACAGTCGCGTTCAATCACTAGAATATCTAACACTAGATTCGGCATCCACCTGTCCATTCTCAAGAGGTAGCTTCACTGTCGATTCATAGCCTTTACTCGCCGCCGCCGACAACGGGGAATGACCATAGTGGTCGTTTTGGTCAATCTCTACCCGCCCAGTTTCAAGTAATAGCTTCACTATCGCCTTGCGGCCATCATGCGCCGCTAGGGATAGGGGGGAACGACCGTGGTAGTCCTTTAGGTTAATATCCACCTGCGGGTTCTCAAGGAACAGTTTCACTGTCCCTTCGTGGCCCTCAAGAGCCGCCCAGTGAAATGGGGAACGGCCGTAGTGGTCCCTTGAGTTGAGATCTACCTGTCCAGTCGTCAGTAGCAGATTTACCACTGTTTCGTGGCCCGTCAACGCAGCCCAATGTAGCGCTGTGCAACTTCGAAGGTCCTTCGCGTTGACATCGACTTGACCAGTCGCGAGCAATAGCTTTACCACCGATTTATGGCCCTTCAGCACAGCCCACTGCAGCGGCGTCCAACCTTTGTTATCCTCCGTGTTGACATTAACCCGCCCAGTCTCTAGTAATAGGTTCACTATCACTTCATGGCCATCCTGGGCCGCCCAAGATAACGGTGTGTGGCCGTTGCGGTCCTTTATATTGACATCCACTAGCCGAGTCGGGAGTAATAGCTTCACTGTCGACTCGTGGCCTGCTAAAATTGCCTCGGATAGTGGCGTGCAACCAAAAGAGTCCCTACAGTTGATATCCGCTACCCCGGTCGCGAGTAATAGCTTCATCACTGCCTCGTAGCCCTTGGACGCAGTCAGATGCAGCGGGGTGTTACCCTGGATATCCTTTGTATTGATATCAACTCGGCCAGTCGCGAGTAATAGCTTCACCACCGACTCCTGGCCTTCTAAGGCTGCCTTGGAGAGTGGCGTATGGCCATAAGAGTCCCTGGAGTCGATATCCAGTAGCTCAGTCGCGAGTAGTAGCTTCACCATCGTTTCGTAGCCCTTAGCCGCCGCTAGGGACAATACGGAACAACCGCCGTAGTGCTTTTGGTTAATATTCGCACGCCCAGTTTCCAGCAACAGTTTAGCCACTTCCTCTCTATCGTTACAGACAGCCTGATATAGCGGTGTCATACCACTTTTGTCGATGGCCCAATATTATATCCGTTGGAAATGCAAATTCGAGCCGTCGCCTCGTTCCCTCCGTTCAGCTGCCCAGAACAACGCCGTTTTCCTACATTCCCGCGAGTCGTGCCGATAGAGGTAAGGATTAAGGAGGAAATAAAGGTGCTGGTTGGTTTGAGCTAAGGAGTTGATATCTCTTGCCCTCTTTAGAGATTTCACGACGAGGAGCCACAGTTCGCCAGGAAGATATAGGGGCGGCGTGTTCACTGTTTCTTCTCGTGACTTGGGAAACGAAGGACATGATGGAGAAGGGATTCGTGGATTTGGGGAATCCATGTTCTTGAGGATATTTTGGGAGTGCCTGGGCCCCTCCGAATTGTCGACTAAGCCACCGCCAGGTGTGACTAGTTTTGTGTTTATTGTGTAGATTGAGTGAGGGTGAGCGAAGATGACACTCCAGTTTTCGAAGTGCCCGTGAAGACTTTTGCTGGGGATTGTCTTGTTCGTGGCGGGTGGCCCATTACGGTCATACAAACATCATTGATTGTCCGAAAGTGACCACCGCCGGCTGCTCTACGACCTAGTAGGCTTAGTACGGCCTAGTCCGGATGCATATTACGCGAACCAAATCAGGCTCTATATATCAGCTATAATAGCTAAATATAAATGCGTGATGTAGGAAATAGAGACATGTTTTGACCCGTAGACTTTATGTAGAACGCTAGGGTAAGGATCTGAAAGAGTCTCTCTATATTTCTGGCATTAAAGTTAGTGACGGTCGCTAACTAGAACTTGTCCTAGTTTAGGGACAGTGACTAAAAAGGACAGAGCAAACTTGCGACTCCAATTTGATCTTCTTTTACGATTCGTACCCCGGATTTCCTTGTGCCAGGCATTTCCATCTTTCGTGTCTAGATTCCAGTGCAAAAGTAATTCATGAAGAACTCCAAATTGCATACATCTTGGAGATTGCAAAAACTTAAGGTATCTTCATCTCGAGATATGATACAGGGCCAGACTCAGGTACACTCGATAAAATGTCTCGCAACACTCTCTGGAGTACAGTAAACTCCCGTTTTCGGCACGGGCCTCCGTGCAACAGAATTCCGATGTGCCTAATGAAAGTGTGCCACTAATATCGCGCTAAACCTCATCTAGTAAGAACTAGTCTGTTTTTGGTCTAAAGTAGTCATCCACCCTTCTCTGCTTCCTCCCATTGATCTCGAATCGAGAAAAAAGATGAGCGATCCTCTCTATATCACGTAGATCTCTCTCAGTAATTCCCTCTTGGTGCTGGGCAAATTGAAGAGCTTTATGCATATATTCAATAGCTTCAACACGCGAGAGGATATCCAGCGGTGGTCCGAATATATATTCGTCCTGGTCGTCCTCGCTATCCTGAACCCCATTATCCCCACCTGTATTTTCTTCTGAAAAATGAACGATAATATCAGATAAATCAGGCTCTTCCACGTCGATGTTTTCTCCTGGAGGGTCTAGAAATTCATCTAATGCCATAACCTCTGTACCAGGAAGCCGGTCGGTCACCTCTGCGTATAAATCACCTAGTTGAAGGTCCTCAGACGGAGACGTATTCATCTCATTAGTGCTAGGACTAATAAGCGTGCTCTTGATAAAGCACTTCTGAATAGTCTCATCTAGGACGTCACGTCTCCAAGCCTGGGTGATCCAATGTAGTGTGTAATAGAGGCTCATTCTCTGCGTAGGATCGACGCCGCGGTCTATCATATTAACCATCCATGTCAACCATTTCTTCCGATAATGGTGCTTAAGGTTTCTGATGATACCCTGGTCTAATGGCTGGTAAACCGAGGTCGCGTTTGGTGGCAAAAAAACGACTTTAATATTAGACGGCGGTGGCGCATGTTCAAGCGCAGAGAGATGCGCGCTAAAGTTATCGAGCAATAGCACGACTCGTCTTTGTGTGCCAATATGCCTATAAAACGAGCGGAACCATTCTTGCATAACATTACCGCGCATCCATGCGTTCTTGTTCCATCGCCAGACACATCCAAGTGCTGGGATATTGAGTTTTCGTAGAGCACGAGGCATCTTCGCAGTGCCTATTAACCATAGAGGCATTCGATCTGAACCAGTAGCATTGGTCGTTACTGCGAGAGTAATCCTGGTCTTGTCTTTTTTATAACCAGGACTACCCTTACTCGATAGACCCCCATTTGGCATTCGACGCCAGAATAGACCTGTTTCATCCATATTATAGACATCGTTTGGCTGATATTGGTCGCAGATAGCCCGAATAGCTTCCATGTCGGAATACATCGAAGCCGGAACCGATGCAGATTCGCTATAGGAGGTATGATATCGGATCGAATGGCGCTGTTTGAACCGTGATAGCCACCCTTCAGAGAAAAGTGGCGGGTCGAGATCTTTATACTGGGGTATTTTCTTCCAATATTCGACGGCTTTGCTCTGAATCAATGGGCCTGTTATAGGAAAACCGGCATTCTCGTGACGCTGCTGCCAGATATATAGGGCCTCATCTAATAGAGGCCACCGAGATGCTAACGGGCGTTTGTTCTGACCAGCTAAACCAGTATCAAGGTACTCGTATTTGGATGAAAGAATCTTGGAGACGGTCGCACGGTTGATATGACGATTAAATTGAGATGAAAACCACTCAGCGCATTCTCTCTGAGTAGGTTTAGGGCGTGTCTCCGATGCATAGATACGTAATGCTTTTTTCTGAGCATCGGATATGCCTTTGTTGGGTTGTTTTGGTATAGCCAGTTTAGCTGAAAGAGCGACCGAAGAAGGGGTGGAAGGGTTGGAAGGGGAAAAATCCTGCATTCTGATTGGTCGGTTTATATGACTAAGCAAAAATTGAAGAGAATTTTGTGTGCCAGACAAAAAGGTGTGCCGGTTGGCCTCTTATATATGGGAAAACTCTAAGAAGTGGGTCCATCCAACAGATTTTGGTGCCTAATAAAAATGTGTGCCTAACCTGGGAGTGCCGAAAACGGGAGTTTACTGTATATATATTATAATCTAGGTTACAACTACGGACATGGCCTCTAAAAAGATCAGAATAACTTACATCCTACGAAGGTACCCGAGTCATCACCTCGGACTATTAAAAACAAAGCCTCTATATGGATCATTTCAGACAAATCTCTAATGACAACGAGCCTATTGCTAAACCCAAGAAATCTCGAGTCCCACAGGGAAGAGAAGGAAGTCTTGGCATGATCCCGCCGCGCAATTCGGCCCCACCTCCACCCGCCAGCGACAACGTGATGAAGCAGCGAAAATCTCGCTAGTCCCTTACCTCCTCAGTCCGTGAGGAGTGCTTGGCGAAGGAAAAAAGAGGGCCATGATCGCCTTGGCTTCTTGGCCGAATCCCAAGAAATAAGACTATATCGTCGAGTGCGCTCAAGATCCGCTGGTCGGCGTCAAGTACTCGGGCGTCGTCGGGACCTGGAATTGGCAATGGTATTCCCGGGAAGGCTCAGTACCGGCTGTCACGTATGCCGCAGGCGGAAAGTGAAGGTAAGCGATTCTCCCTCTCTATATCCGAATAGTACTCATATCAAGTTCAAGTGCGATGGGACAAAGCCCGAATGCGATCGATGCAGTCAACACGGGGTAAAATGTACCGGCTACCCTGATAAATTCAGCTTTCGCGAGTACAAGCCACCTGAAGAAAACGGAGGGCCAAAGACTGTCTCACCACGGAGACGGTCACCAGTCTCTGATGAATCACAGCCTATAGTGCATACCCAGCCTATAGCGCATCAGGAGAGGCCCGTCGCCGCTATTCCATTATCCGCAGACTGGCAATCTCTCTGCAGTTTTATGAACCGGATCGTCTTGCCCGTTCATCGATCACCTTGTGAAGGATATTTGGCATTCCTTCCTAACCTTTACCGGGAACGAAGCGAGGATGCCTGTTTGAAACATGCAATTCTGAGTGTGTCATATCTAACACTGTCCCGCGAACACAAGTCACATAGGCTTGACATTCAAGCCCGGAAAAACCATGGGATTTCTCTAGGCCTGCTGAAGACTGCACTAGAGTCGCAGGATTCAGTCATCAAAGATGAGATCCTGACAGCATGTCTGCTCCTGAGCATATTTTATGTAGGTTTAGTTCAGAACCTGCCCCCTTCCGCAAACACCAGCTAATCGAGTATCAGAGTTTAACCAAAGATGAGATCGGAATACCTGATCCTCACATGTCGGGTGTCTTTCATCTACTGAGACTGAGAGGCAAACAACAATTGCAAGGCAAGTATGGACGACAACTGATTGGCTGGATGATGATGCAAACCGTAAGTGAATAATCTCATCAACCTCCATCATGGATTGTATAGCTAACATCTTTCAGCAACTCCAAGCACTCAAGTCAAACCACTTTGAATATGCAGAGTTACCATCTTTCATTCAGACGCTGCCAAAGCCTTGCAATGTGTTTCGGGCTGGGATCGTGAATAGCAAGATATCCAGATTCTGTCAATCAGCAACCGCAGTCTGCAATTCCGCCCGGACTCGGGACGCAAACCCAGAGTCAATCATACCTCTATACTCCCTGATTGACCATTCTGAACTTCTTATTGAGGACATTGAGGCATGGCATTCATGTATTCCAGGCCACTGGAAACGACAATATCATCCGGAACACAGCGAAGATCCCGATAATGTGTGTCCCGACCCGTGGACAACAATATTCCTAGCAATCACCCATTCGACACAAATCATATTTTATCAGCAACTGCTGACATGCATTGACACTATCGAGGATCTCGATCCTGGGCTCCACGGCTGGCCGTTGGAAGCCCAACCCCTTGAATATCGCCTACAGATTGAAAGGCGAATACGATATCTCATCAACATCATCTGTTTCACGGTCAGGTTCAACTTTGGTGAAATAGATCCAAATGGACAGTCGAGTATCAAATTTGCCAATAACACGCTCTACTGGCCTATGCAGGTGGTTCTGGACTGCCCACTTTCAACTACTGCGGAGAGGAGGCTTTGTCGAAATGGTCTTCAATACATCAGGCCACCTACGCATAATAAGATGTCACATCCAATTGGCAGGGAGAATGCGCTTTCAAACAACCCGATAACGTGACTAGGCACGACATGTGAAACAGAGGAGAAATTGTCCATATCTGCAGGGAAATTGTATATATTCATGAAATCCGACGACATAATGCATTCATTTAATTTGTCCCCATTATATGCTTACTGAAGGTTAACAAAAAGTCCACCATCAACCAGAATCTGCGCACCAGTCTATCCCAAGAAAACCCTATTAGTATAACCCAACCAATAGAAAGCGAAAAGCAAAACTTACCACATAATTACTCAACTCCTCACAAGCCAAAAACACAGCCGGCCCCGCCAAGTCTGGCGGCTGACCCAATCGTCCAAGAGGAATCCGACCCTCCATATACGTCCTCTTCTCGGGATCCGCCAAATCAGCATCATTCAATTGCGTGCGAATAGTTCCGGGGAGGAGGGCATTGCAACGGATTCCGTATTTGCCCAGTGCGACTGCACACGACTGCATCAAACTCAGGACACCGGCCTTGGTGGGGGTATAGTGTGTCTGTTCGCCGCCGCCGACGAGCGCGGAGATCGAGCTAATACCGATGATAGAGCCTCCGGGTGGAGACTGGGCGAGGGCCATTTGCCGGGCTGCGGCTTGGGTGGCGAAGAATGCGCCGGAGAGGTTGGTGGAGACGGTGTGGTTGAGGAGGGAGGGTTCGAGTCTGCGATTTAGTTATTAGCCTTGCTGTTGTTGATACTTTTTACCGGGTCCAGACTCACTCCAGGAAATCGGCGAATTGGCAAACTCCAGCATTGCTGACGAACACGTCCAAGCGGCCAAATGCCTCGACCGTCTTGGCGACGAATTCCTTGCCCGTCTCGGGCTGTGAGATGTCTCCAGTAACGGTAATGAATCTCGTCTTATCGGCGCCTTCTTCGATCTCGTTCACCTCCTTGCGAAGAGCTTCCAACAGGTCGTCCTCCTTAGGGCCACCTAGGCGGCTGATGGCGACGTTGGCGCCATGGCGGAGGTATTCCAGGGCGATTGCCTAGAAAAGGAGCAAGAGGTTAGTTTCTTTACTCCCAGGAAGAGACTCCAGTGCTTCAACTGGGATCACGGCCTTCATACCCGTCCAATACCGGTCAGACCACCCGTGATGGCCGCAACCTTGCCCACGAGTAATTGAGGGAGAGGCATATTGTCGTATGTGTAGTTTGTGCTTTCAACCGACGTTGTCACCAAAAATCCAAGTTGTGCGTTCTATCAATTGAGAACCAATGCTTTTAGAAATAAAATGCTGAGACTTCCTTCGTGGTAGGTTGGAGGAAAAAAGACCCCGCCAAAGACTACGGAGGGTTGTCCATTTCGCTCAGCCGATAAGATTTCGGGCCTCGCGATGATGTTCGACCGAGTGTGGGGTTCGGGTTTCCCCACGAGGGGCAACACGTACCGAGTGAACGGGATTTCCGAAGGACATTCACCCGATAGGACCGACGAGACTCGATGCGTTTGGTGGAATTTGCTGCGTGACCAAGTCATCCAATCGTATTCGGCTAAAGTGACGGAATACGAGGACGAATGCTATTCAGCTACGAGGAGTTACCCTCTACAGCCTAAGGTTGAGAACAAGTTATGTCATCCTTGGAACATTTCAGTCTATTGGATTGAATAGTCGATGCTATTTATGTACAGAACATCATCGTGCAAGATAGGAATGGGTCATCATGGAGGTAAAAGACGTGAAAAAAAAGAAACATGAAAAGCTGCAAAAATATTTATACGCCGAATCAAAGCTTAATGTCCCTCAACCGAGCCGTTAGGAGCCTGGTCCTCCGGAGCACGCAGGCTCTTTTGAGGCGCAGGAGTAAGAAGAGCAGAAGCTGGGATCAGAGGGGCATTGGGGTTAAGCTCTAGACCGAATCCAGGCTTATCCAAAACGGAGACGTCGAGGTATCCGTTGACGGGGATGGGCTCGTTGAGGAAGAGGTTGCCGAAGACGGGTTCCACGGTGTGGCCATCGGCAGAGTTGGCCAAGTATTCCTGGAAGGGGCTGTTGGATTGGGAGACGACGAAGTGGTAGGAGTAAGGACCGGAGGCGTGGGGGACAACGGGGATGTCGTAGGCAGCGGCGAGAGCAGAGACCTTGAGGAGTTCGGTCATACCACCAACCCACATCACGTCGGGCTGGAGGATATCCAAGTTACGGCCCTCGACCAACTTGCGGAAGCCGTAGCGAGAGTACTCGTGCTCACCGGTGGTGAACTTGACGGTCGGGTGGGCACGCTTCAGCAGAGCGTGGCCGTCAAAGTCATCGGGGGACAAGCACTCCTCCCACCAGTCAATATCCAGACCCAGAGCCTCGCAGCGCTTAACCAGCTGAATGGTGTATGGGACAGTCAGGGACATGTAGCAGTCAACACGGAGAGGGAAGTCGGGTCCAACGCTGGCGCGCTGCAGACGCAGGTACTCGACGTTCTTAAGCAGACCCTCAGTGCCCTCATCAGGGCCGTGGGGCAAAGCGACCTTGGCACCGATGAAGCCCATACCCTTGGCGGAGGCGGGCTGGGGTCCAGTGCAGTAGAAGTGCAGACGCTCGCGAGTGGCACCTCCAATGAGCTTGTAGACGGGCTCGTTGCGAATCTTGCCCTGCAGATCCCACAGCGCCAAATCAATGACTGAGATAACGGCGACTGGCAGACCCTTGCGGCCGTAGAACATGGAAGCCCGGTACATCTTCTCAAACAGGTTGTTCGTATCGCGGGGGTCTGTTAGAAAGGATGTTAGCCGTGATCATGTTCATCCACGACGGTTGAAAGTAAGAACATACCAGCGCCAATCAGGAAGCGTTCAAAGTGCTGGTGGGTGAGCCAGCAGGCAGGAGGACCACCGAAACCAGTTGCGAAGCCCTTTGTTCCATCGGTAGCCTCAATCTCGACGCAGAATGAGCCCAACACGTTGATACCCCAGGATGTCCGCGAGCCACGGTACTCTGCCCACTTGGTCATAGGAGTGGAAATGTTGCTGTCGATCAGCCAGTGACCGCCCTTGACCTATGAAGGGAGTTAGCACGTCAATCCTCTCCTGTTCTTGAAATCCGAATCTTCACATACATTGTGATAATCACCGCCAGAGCCGACTCCGTCAATGACGAAGGTACGGATGGCCTTGATGCGGGGGAATTCAGAGATAGAACCCATGGTGATATGCTATACAAATGAGAAACAATGCAGACAGCAAATATCTCAAGAGAAGAAGCAGGAGTGAATAGGGGAAGAAAGAAAGAATCCGGGGAATTCGTGGGGTGTCACGACCTTTTTCAATCGGGAGAGACGAGCGACGAGGGGAAACCCCGAGGCCTCGGGGCATTGCTGGCCCGAGAGGCGGGCCCAACGGGAAATCCAGTTGCCGCTGCTATCCACCGGCTGGATTTGGGTTTTTTGGATCTCCGGAGTTTTTTCCTGGTGGCATTTTGAAGCATAAAGCTAAATAAAAAACTTTGAATGTTAGAGGGTACGGTGTAGTTGCAGGGGGGGGGGTTTTGCTAATATGATTCGGGCTATTCGGATGGGCTATACTTCGGGTGTATTACTATCACTGGAGTTAAGCCTGTTTTAGCGTACCTAATTACAAAAAAACCAGCAAAATAAGTAAGATGGTACTAATCAATGCATAGCCACTACTACACCTCTATAAGTAAATTGATTTAATAATTGTTCCTCGTCGGAGTCAGAAAGACCCCGACTGTGGACCGGCAAAAGCTGCTCACATGCCCAGCAGAAAGCGCGGGGCCTGAGGCTGCAATGAGCATCGGCCGAGTCTGCGGGGGTCCGAGTCCTCGGAGATGCCCCGTGTTCAAGGTTATCTTGCCTACGTCCGTGGGAAATTGATTCACTCCTAGGACTATCGTTGAATTGTTCTCATTGCACCCAGGACTCTGCTTTCTATCTCTCCTTCATCTCCCCTGGGTGTTCAAATTTCAACCCTCCGGCAAAAGGCTCGATGACAGCGAAAATCCATACCAAATCGTGGCAACCAAAGCAATGGCATTGAGATGAATCGACATGGCATGATTGCGAGCGAAATCTCGGTTAGCCCGGTGAAGTTTCCCTTCGCTCGGGTCTGCCGCCTTATCCTCACTTTCTATCTCTATATGTCAGCACCGGCATATTCGACTTATTCAAGATTGAATACTCACCACCAAGAGCCCGTCGGACGAGTGACGCCGTAGTAGTCCGCGGTCCAAATACAAACCAGTTCAAAGACCCAGTGATGAGAACCACCACAAGTGGGACTGCAACCAATGGATCCCGAGCTAAGGACAAAATGCTATAAGGTGGATGTGTCGCGGCTGTCAGAGCAGCCAAGCAAACCTGGCATTTGAAGTACACAGGGAATAGACGCTTCTGCAATGCAAGGAACTCGCGCATCGGGAGTGCCTGGAAACAAAGCTTGGTATTGACAAAGCTCTGGTATTGACGCGTCATAGTCAGTTACTCGCAACGCTACTCATATGAGAGGGTGATCCCCAAGCCATCGAAGGGCGGATTACTAACCTGGTATACCTCCGTCCCTAAGAGGGCACCATAGGAGAGAAGATGGTAGGGAAGAAGACTCCCAACCGTATGTAGGAAGCCGCCCATATTGCGAGGCGTTTCTAAGGGCTAGGAGACAGTTGGAAAGAGTTAAAGTGCAACGACTGTCTTTGACGAGTTTGTTTTGCTGAGAAATGTGTCCTTCTGCTCACTATCGGAAGGGCGGGTTACACCAAAGGGCAAAAAACGAAGGCGGTCTCTGGGGTCCCAAATTCAGTTGCCTGAGATCCAAATCTCGCACTGGCCTGACTCTTGGCGGCTTACAGTGTGCTTATTATGGTGTTGGCGGGGCTCCTAGGTGATTTCGATTGGAGCCAGTAGGCCGGCGAGGCTGGCAGTGTTTGGCCGTTGAAATGCCGCAAGCCCTTGCAGATGATTGGTTGTTGGAGGTAGAGGCAAGTGTCGAAAAAAGGCTTGAATATCTGGACGTTGGAAATATGCAAATCGTTCAAAACGGGAAGGAGGAGGTTGAGGCTACTCTGACATGACAGCTGCTTATTGACAATGACCTCACATAAGGTTTGCCCCTAACATTTTACTCTGTTTCTACAATTATCATATTCGACCGAACCTTCCCTTTGTAAAAGTCAAATCAAGTAGTTCTCCAACAGATCATGTGAACCTTTTTACAGTGAACATTCCTCTGGTGATTGATCTCTATACGTCTGTCCTTGAGTCGTAACCTAAAAATACCTTCCATCAATAACCGCTTCACAGGTCACACAACGTGCCGGGTTTTTTTTGACTCCCAGCCACAGAAAAATAAAACCGGTCTGTCCGTAGACCATCCTCATATTGAAATCTCCCAATAACCAATTACAGATGGCAAGATTGGTTCCCAAGGATGATCCACATGGCGCTGACAAGCACAAGGACTGGGTGTACCATCGAAGTATTCCAGGTCTCCCCAGTCAGGAGCGAGGTTGTTCGTTCAGAGTCCAACTAAGGCAAACGTTGGACAGAGAGTATGTGTCTGCACAGATTTGTTTAGCCCTTGACGGCGACTATGATCACACCGCTTCATCTGGCTTGGGATAGTGAAGAGTTGTTGACCTCGGTCTCTTGGGATCTTGGCGACTGTCTATACGGAGCATATTCAATCTTGTCATCATCCATACATCTCCCTGAACAGCGAGCCTCTATTATCAACCTCCGAGGCGCATTGTTTCTTCCTCGGTTGAATAGAGAAAGTGCTGCCCTAATGCTTGAGATCATAACCCATAGAGCAAATCTAGTGGATGATAGCGCTGGACAGTGACCGTTTTCCCTTAGAAGCATTATATTCCCGCAAAACCGCCTAGAATCGCCTAGAATAGCCCATACCAAGTACCATCCCCTTCAAAGGAACGCTCGAGGAGCCTCAAGACCAAACGTCACTTTACACACCGACAATCTCCCCTTCGTCACAAGTAGCATGGTGGTCAGACTCACCCTTGGGCTCACCGTGATGTCCTCACACGACACATGATTAGCCAAAAGCCCAAGCTGAGAATGAACCTAAGACCGGAGGTTGTACAATCTTGCCGGTTTCTCGCCACGATAAGCGGCCCCAAGTGCCGCTGAACACTCAAACCATGCCAAACCCTCTTCGATAGGGTGGCTCCGCGTGTTACGCTTTGCCCCAGACCGCTGGTAACCGGGGATCTAGGGTGATGAATTGTTTTTCGTTGTATGGATGATCCCGAAGCAGAGATCTGATGTCTCTTTCTTGTGGAACGGATGTAGTATCGTCGAGTTGTGATGGGAAACAAGGTATACTCATTCAGTGCCTTCTTCAGGAAGAACGGTGAGCTAGCTGAGTTTGATGAAGTGTTATGGTTCTTGGTATTACACAGCTTAGATTTCAGTAGACAAAAGTCTTGGAGGCATATCATATCGTAAGCCTCATTTGAAGGTTAAGGTTCTTTGACACTGCCCCGTTACTTTCAGACCGAATCTTTTGGCAGCCCCCGGGGATCCGTTGCACACATATGTGTGACAGTGAGATTGCAAGTACCGTTCCATATTGGCTCCGCTGTCATCACTCTGCTTTTGCAAGCCTCGGCTCTATAAATCTTGAAATATCGGCGTGCCCCATGCGGACTGACCGGTCAGCGATGCAATTCATCCAAATAACCTCTGAAATCTCATGTAAGATTGAGCGCCTTGAACGTTAGAAAGAAACAGCCACAGATAATAAGACCATATCCAAGTCATCATGAGAGTGAAGAAAAGCGCCGAGTCTCGAGAGGGGGACGGGGCATCAGACCAGAAACAAGATCCCCTGGAGAGACGGCGGCTGCAGAACCGCCTCTCGCAAAGAAACCACCGTAAGATATTACCAACGCTGTGATGACATTCACTAAGCCCCTATCATAACAGGCCGCAAGATTCGAGATCGCATCGCCAAGCTCCAAGAACGGGTCATCGCCAACGAACTCCGAGCGGCCGCCGCCCTCAACGGCTGGGATCAGGCTTACTCTCCTCCGCCTCTGTTAGGAAACCGATATGCATTCCAGCAAGACAATATATTGGGTCATAGCCCTTCCGATGGTTCCATGCCGTCGACAGAGCCTGTATCCAACTTTGGATCTTCCTACGGCTTCTCCATGACATCGCCCTGGCCCGGCGCTGCAGTACAGTCATCTGCTTTTCTATCTGGAGACTCGACGTCGCTTTGGAATATTGATCCCTCTCCAACGGACACGACATATTTGACTTCTACCCTTTATGACCTAATGGGCGACGGGACAAATCAAACATTCCTAGGGAATAACGAGGAGCAAACGATGCCAGATATATCAAGCACTGGTAGCCCACATTCCCCCGGGAGCTTCACGACTCCAGATAACCAGCCATTATACTATGCTGTAACCGGTGAGCAATCTACAATTCCCTAGCTACGATCTAATTCATTGCGTGGGAAACCTAACTCCGGTCTCCTGTCCTAGAAAATGCATTACCCCAGATCCTCCAAGTGCTAAGCAACGCATCTCCGCAATCCAAAATCATCGTTCTTGTCTCCCCCGACTCAGTATCGACAGGGCTCGAAAATGGAGTTCCCATCTCTATTCCAGAGAACAATAGTCTGCAAGAACTTTCTCAGCGAATGGGTAGTCCGCAAAGCATCATGTGCCAATGCCAAACCCAAAACACAGTACATACACTGTCGGCAACGATGGACTCTAGAGCCTGGGCAAATACAGAAACCTCGTATCTATCCACATTCCCATCGAAGATAAGTAACACCATCAGTGGAAACTTGTCAACTGCGAGGATGTGATGGATGGCATTCGTGATGGACTTGCCCGTGAGCTTGTTCAAGAGTGGTGGCATTGGATACCCTAGGTAGATGTTGACGGGAGAAAGGTCGATGGGATATACGATAAAGGGTAAAGATAGGACGGTACACGGTGGGAAGGCCTGATCTATTTGAAGAGTGCACACGGTTTTTCTTCTTACAGCGGTTGTCAAGCCTGACATGGAGGAAGGTCAACCGTGAAAAACAGTATGGTTCATTATATTTACTTTCAAGTCAATTGTACATGGCTTTTCAACATCTCATGTTCCCATGAGCAGCAAGGATGTAATGTACATCAGCTTGCGTATTTCCCAAGCGCAATCACTCTCGTTCAGCAATCTGAGCCTCGGTCCATTCCCAAAGTCCCCGGGCAACATCAGCATCCTGAACGAATGCAGTCCCGTTACTACGATACCCAACGGGGGTGTAATAAGCGCCATTAACTAATTTTTCCCTCGCAGTACCCGCAGCCCAGAGAGAATTAAAGGCCCCGCTGGGAATATTGCGGAAGAAACAAGACGTAGTCAGACTGAGCGACTGCTTAATAACGGCATTAATCGACTTCGCGTGCGCGTACAGATCACTATTCACCGCGCCGGGATGCACAGCTACAGAAAGCAGCTCCGGATGTCGTCGAGCAAGTTCCGAGGCAAAGAGGATATTAGCTGCCTTTGACGCTCCGTATCGAACCCAGGTGCTGCCGGCCAAAAGCTCAGGCGTGGATGTCATTCCCTCCAGCGTGTTGGGACTCGTCACATGTCCCACGGAGGACAAGGTTATGACACGAACGTCGGGTGTTGTCCCGCTTGCCTGGAGATCGGTAGCTGTTTTCTTCAGGGTGGGCAAGAGCAGCTTTGTGAGCAAGAAATGGCCGACGTGGTTGGTGCCGAATTGAATCTCAAAGCCATCTTCTGTCTTGACGGGCGGATTGCCCATAGTACCTGCATTTAGAATCAGGATATCGAGCCGGTCGCCATCAGCTTGGAACTTGGCTGCTGCTGCGCGGATCGACTTGAAGGAGGATAGGTCGAGTGGGATGTGTCGGATGTCAACTGGGGATGGTAGTTGCTCCTGTATCGATGCGATGGCTTGTTGTGCTTTGCTTTCTGTGCGCGCGGCGAGGTATATGCGAGCTGGGCGGTGCTTTGCAAGTTGAAGGACCGTCTCTCGGCCAATGCCTGCATTGCCTGTGAGATACGAAGGATATCGTTAGCCCAGCTACCCCAAGAATGATCAAGGTATGGGGTAGATCAGTACCACCAGTCACAAAAATTGTCTTGCCCTCAATTCCAGAAATATCGCGCTCTGGATTGAATGACGAACCCAACAGCCCGAATGTCGCCTCGCTCAGGGTCGGCCCAAAGCTTGACAGACCCTCCAGAGGGTGTCGCAGCGCATAGCTAACAAAGCTACCACCGGCAACGATGTCTTGAAACTCCATTTTTGGTTGAAAATGTCACCAGGGAGCTGCCAGAGGACGTGCTGTATGTTTTGAGGCCATGATGGAGGGCTCGCTGGGGAGAGGGGCCGAGGAGAGTTTCCACTAGTGGGCCAGGCATGTGGGCGCGACCGATCTATCGATGTAGGATAAGGTAGTAGGGATGTCGGCGAATGGCAGTCATTTTATCCGGAGATTTGAATCGATTGATAGACCCCGGGCCGGGGGGTTAGCGTGGAGACACATGATGTGACTAGTGTATTCAGATCGGTGCTATGTCGAGATGCGTGTTGAGGTTTAGGCAAGCTCTAAGTTGACGGACGGGTGGGTTCTGCAGTTTACTTTGCGCCCCATCCTGGACTTGGGTGAAGAGGACAGACATATGGTACTAGAGTACTTTAGTGTCTAGTACTCGCGAGCATAATTGGAGATGATTTTTAATTTCAGCCATACACTTGTACTATATGGCACATTTAATCATCACGCTCTTGTTAACTATTATTTCTGTCAAAGCTATGCTATTTTACTACGACAGTATTGACTATGACGAGCGAGTCTATCCCGTGATATTCCCTCACGTGATCGCGGTCTGAGCCGGCAGAAACCACCCAAACGGGAAAGAATTCTCCGCGCTGTCCTGCATACCATCAAAGTTCATAACCCACCATTTGCTGCAACGGCCTTGAAATTCCTCCGACCCGACGGCTTGCTTCGAGGCTTCAGAAACAAGAAGAGGCTGAACCGGGGGTGATATTTCCACGCGGTGGCCCCAGCACTGGGGCGCAACCTTTCGGATCCGCCTGTTTTAGGGTATTTCGGCCGTGCCTGACCTTCTTCCATGGACCACCTCGTCCCCTCCACTTTTTAGGTGCACCGTTTCAAAAGGAAACCTTGTGCTTAACAATTCGACTCGGCTTTGAGCTTTCTCCTCGGGAGCCTCCCTGGCGATCTCCTCGTCCAAGATTTGGGTCACCCTCCACTATCGCCCCTTCTTCTTTGCCTTCCCCTCTGTCGATCTCTCCCTGGCGGCCGGATCATTGAGCCTCTGACGTGCTGTCTACCCGAGTCGGTCGTTAAGACTTGAGGAATTGAGGATGTCGAGTTTGCGCTATCTAGCTATGCCCGGATTCTATGCGACGAGCTCCTCCTCTACGACCAGCAGAGCGCGTGAATCCGAGGCTGATCGCATGAACCAACACATGAGCCATCTCCCCAGATTGATGACAGGAGGTGGTGTGGTGGCTTGCTCGCTAGCGGTGCGCGGGGGCCACCTCCACTCCAGCCATATCCTTGTGCCTTGATCCTTCATGGCCTTTGACAGTGATGACGGCGGAGCGTCGTCCCTGCTTATTGGTCTTCAAGCGGGATCGACTGGAGTATGGGCTTTGGCCACCAACCAGTCGTAGATTTATTGAGTAGCTTGGGCCGACGCGGAGGGTCCTCATTGAAGGCGATGAACTGGTGAATGGCGATGATCCACCACGAGGATCATTTAGCTGAGATATACTCCGTACTCCGTAATATCGTAGAGAACCCCAATCTACCGCAAGTATAGTCCATGGCGTAGAAATGGTGAGAACTGCCTCGACTATTGTCCATGCTATTTCCAAGACCCTCATTCTACTTCTCTCTGCTGGTGTGGGTTTTACCCCAAAGTCTCGTGGGCCGTCAGCCAGTCACAATCACGCTGATTCCCCCCTCCCGGCCGCGCGAAATTGAGTGTGGCCACCAGAAACACACAAAGTCCGGAAGAGTTAGGAACGAACTCGTTCGTTCGTATATATTAGTACCAAAAGCAATATATCCAAGTAAGCAATACGACTGGATCAAGATGACCCCTTCATAGATGATCTAGACAATTCCACTTAGTCGTGCCGTACACTAATGAGCACATTTCATATGGGGCGTCCCCGTTAGGATCGACCCGTGGATATGGAATTATTGCCACACCCCTTTTACAACGCTCCCCCAGAATGATCCTCCGCTCCATCGACCAACTCGATTTCCAACCCTCAATCCAACCACCTCGTTCTTCTTCCCCCCTCTTCCTATTACTTCCGGTACTTTTTCTTCCTTTCCCCAGTCACCGTCCAGGATTGATCGCGTGGCTCGCTCGTTCGCGAGAATTCACAAACCCCCCTCTCCCTTTCCCCATACTCCGTGCTCTTCCTAGCCGTCCTTATTACATTATCACCGCACCGACCACCCATTACCACCAGTACCACCTTTGAATCCACCGCCATCGCCGTCCATCCTCTTCCTACCCTCGCCTCCCCACCTCCGAGACTCTTCGACTATCCCTCGATCGAGTTCTCCCCGTGGAGGGACCGCGCGCAATGAGTACTACGATCGAATCTCATACTGAACCGCCCGCGCCCGACCATGGCAGTCCGGCACCCAGCGCAGCGGGTTCGACAGGAACATCCGGAATCACGGTGCGCAATGGACCTGGAGGTCAACCGCTCAGCTTCAGAAGGTGAGCGACAGTCCGAGCCCTTATATGCTTTGTGTGTGCGTTGGTGGGATAATGCGACTGTGGTCGCGCTGGTGGCAGCCTTGAGGGGGAAAGGAAGAAGAGGGGAGAGCCATCGACAGGGTTTTCACCTTCCATGGCCCCCCGGAGAGATGTCCCGGATTTATTTTGCGAAGGAATCCAGTCTTTATAGATGCATGCTAACGTGATCGATCTAACTCTTAGACAACGTGCATCCCGCGCGTGCGAGGTACGTCCCTTTTGTTTCGAGGGGGAGACGCGATTTGGTGCGGTTGAGAGGGGGGAAAAGCCTCGGCTGGTGGTGTGCCTCGGCCCTTTGGCCACGCAGCTCTTATCGCCATGTCGAACTGGTCTACCCTCAATATGGCGCACCGGCTCCATAATCCCCCCCACGATTGCCTTTAAAGTTATCACCATTGCTAACGATAAGGGTTTTATCTCGGTATAGACCTGTCACTCTCGCAAGGTAAGCTTTTTGCCCCGGTCGCACCATCTTGTCACCTCGCTGTCGCTAATCTAACCCACCTGAATCAGGTCCGCTGTGACGCTGCCAGTCTAGGAGTTCCCTGCACCAACTGTGTCGCCTTCTCCATCGAATGCAAGATCCCTACCCCCAAACGCAAGAAGAACTCCACCAAGGCCAAGGACGAGAGTCGCTATGGTGACAGCCCGCCACCTCACAACACTGCCTCGTCGCTGGTCGATGCGGCAGTCGCTCAGTTTCGACCTAATAACCCCGATGACCCTATCAACCAGGACTCGTCCGATCTAAAGACACGAGATTCGAGCTCGGAAGATCAAGAAGATGCATCCTTTGGATATCGCAAAGACCGCATGGCCAATCAGGGCATGCCCATCACTTCCCTGACGGAGTCGGAGGCTGCACAGCAAGCCTCCACCGACAATGCCTATGCTCAATTCATGAAGCCAAAGTTCGCTCGTGCACCGATCAAAGAGGCTGGCCGGGTCGCATATCTGGGTGAATCATCCAATCTGTCCCTCTTGGTCCAAGATCGCCATGGCACCACCGACGTCGTGCACTACCCTCTGCCCCCGAACATCCGTGGCTCGCGGGCGCGGTTGACCGACCTAGACAATCTCGAGATTGATATACTCCACCAGCGTGGTGCCTTCTTACTTCCCCCGAAGCCTCTGTGTGATGAACTGGTCGATGCCTACTTCAAATGGGTTGCCCCTATCGTTCCTATTATCAACCGGAGTCGTTTCATGCGCCATTACCGTGATCCCAAGAACCCACCGTCGCTCCTCTTGTTGCAGGCCATTCTTCTAGCTGGCTCTCGCGTGTGCACGAACCCACAGCTCATGGATGCCAACGGCTCGACGACCCCAGCGGCTATGACCTTCTACAAGCGGGCCAAGGCGCTCTACGATGCCAACTACGAAGACGATCGGGTGACCATCGTTCAGGCTTTGGTACTTCTCGGTTGGTATTGGGAGGGGCCTGAAGGTGAGTTTGAGATACTGAATTATGGAGTTGGGCGTGCATTCTGACCTTTTCATGTCATAGATGTCACGAAGAACGTATTCTACTGGACCCGGGTCGCGATGGTCGTTGCCCAAGGTTCGGGTATGCATCGCAGGTATGATCAGCTATTTCCCTTAATCCTCTGATTTTGTCTAACATCAGAACAGTGTCGAGACCTCGCAGCTCAACAAGCCTGATAAGCGACTATGGAAACGAATCTGGTGGACGCTCTTCACTCGCGACCGCTCAGTTGCCGTGGCACTGGGACGTCCGATTGGTATCAATACTGACGATTCCGACGTCGAGATGGTGACCGAGGACGACTTCATCGAGGATGAGCTCGACATTCCGGCCGAATACCCGCCCGAACCAGTACACGTACAATTCTTCCTGCAATACGTCAAGCTCTGCGAGATCATGGGTCTTGTGCTGTCACAACAATACTCTGTCGCATCAAAGTCACGGCGCATGAATGCGATGGATCTCACACATTCGGATATGGCCTTGGCCGACTGGCTGCAGAACTGCCCCAAGGAAGTCTGCTGGCAGCGATCCCGTCATCACTTCTGGGCGGCTCTTCTCCACTCCAACTACTAGTGAGTCTCTCCAGCATAAAGCACTAATACTGCACTCAGGACTGACAGCTCTATAGTACCACACTCTGTCTGTTACATCGAGCTCACATGCCGCCTGCCTCCTCAGCGCCCAATAGCTACCGGGTAGAGGAGATGGCTTATCCATCACGGACAATTGCCTTCCAGGCCGCCGGCATGATGACGTCCATTATCGAAGGCCTTCAGGCCCACAACGAGATTCGCTACACCCCTGCCTTCATGTATGCTGACCTATTACTCTGGGTTTCCCTTGTTTCACCTCATCCGTTTCAACCCATCCCCCTCATTGGGATCTAGTGCTAACAGCTACGTACAGTGTCTACAGCTTGTTCTCCGCCCTCATCATGCACGTCTACCAAATGCGTTCCTCGGTTCCCTCCATTGTCGCGACCTGTCAAGAACGCATCAATGTGTGCATGTCGGCCCTGAAGGATGTCTCTAAGGTCTGGCTTGTGGCCAAGATGGTCAACACTTTATTCGAATCCATCCTGGGTAACAAGGTCCTTGAAGAACGACTGCAGAAGGCTGCTGGAAAGCGACACCAACGTCGGCCACACGACAGCTCTGCCCCTGCAAAGGCTTCGAGGCCAGACCCTCCGAAGCGGAAGTTTGATGACATGGATCTGGGTCTGCCTAACGGTGGACCCACACCCCCAGTCTCGTATGAACGGTCGCGCCCACAGACTCCAGCCGTGACGCCGTCGCGTGAGTTGAACCAGCCGCCTCTGGGTCAGGTATCACCGAACCATCGTCAAGATCCAATTATAGGACCCGCCCAGTCGCGAGGCAATACTCGACCAACTACACCCTTCAACGCGCAGTTCTCTCTACCTGCCACGCCGCCCGACTTCTTCCTGGTGACCCGTAACTCCCCCAATCTTTCACCGTCGCTATGGGAGAATTTCCAACCGGACCAGCTGTTCCCCGACGGCACGGCTATCTTCCCGGAGCTGACCTCACCACCCCCTCCGGGGACGGTCGATCCCCAATTGCACATCCCATCTCAACTGCATCCTCCTAATATTAGTCAACGACCCATGATGGGAACTCCACAGCAGCCGGTACCTGGGCGCAGCATGTCTGTTTCCCAAGGCAGCCCACAAATGATGTCAGGTGTCCCGGGGGGCATGCCTATGGGGCCTGGAGGACCTCAGCAGATGTTTGGCATGGAAGGCCAGCCCTGGCCCATGCAGGGACTGGATGGGACTATGAGCGGAGCGGCGCTGGACGCTGCTAGCCAGGACGACAACTGGAGCAGCAGCTCGCGCAGTGGGCCGACTGCGCCGACGACCTTAAACGTGGAAGACTGGTAAGTTTTCACCTCTGCCTTCGTGCCTATCCGAACGATTTAGCTAACTGATTTAATCTAATGTAGGTTCCAATTCTTCGGCATTAACGGCGGCTTTGGCGATCTGGCGGCATAAAAGGACCCGGGTCCGGCGGCGCAATGTCTTATCCTAATGTAATGCAAGTGTGGTTCTTGGTATATTGGTATATAGTATGTTCTTATCTTGTTTACTGGAGTTCAATTCCTCCACTTGAGGGCGTTGAAATGGCAATGGACGGTAGTGTTTTGGCAAGGACATGGTTATTCTTGTATTCGATACTCTGGCCTAATGGCTATCAGGGAAATGATACATCACTCTGCATTTCTTACATCAACTTTTTCTTTCTTGACAGAGACTTCAGTAATAGATCGTCATAAGAAAACTGTAAGATTACTATGGCGGCAGGACCATTTAGGTACTTCCGCCTCCCCGGGCCCCACGCGGTCGGCGAGTCACCGGCGAGTCGCTTCGGGTGACCGTCGACCGTCGGGTTGTACAGGATCCTTTCTAATTTCTCTGTTTTTCCACTCTGACTCGGGGGAACTTTCAACCTGCGCAATCTTCCTGACTCCTTGTCCTTTCACCCTCCTTCATCTTCCCCGTTTCCACCGTTTGCGCAGTGTTTCATTCCTCCCCGCGCATCGCCATGACTCAAGAACACCCCGCGTCCACCAACACCCCGCTCTACTTGACCGGAAACCAGGCCGGTCTGCGCGAGTTCTTGGATAAGTTTGATGTTGGTTATTCCCAGTTGATTTTCTCGTGATATATCTGACTAACTGATTTCTCTCTTCTTCTAGGTCTTCCTGTTCGACTGCGATGGTCCGTACATATTCCAGCCCTTGCGATCTCGGCCTTCCCTCCGCAATGTTGCGCCGCATTTTGAAACTACACTGCGCGACAAAAATCGCCCAGCGCTAACCTAGGATCTAGGTGTCCTATGGTCTGGAGACCACTGCTTCCCCGGCACAGTCGAAACCCTAGAATTGCTACGAAAGAATGGTGCGGAATTCCCACGAGCGATGCGACGAGAAATAAAGGATCTAACTCTCGTCCAGGCAAGCAAGTTGTCTTCGTCACGAATAACAGCACCAAGTCGCGCGCCGATTATCGCAAGAAGCTAGAGGGCCTCGGAATTCCAAGCACTGTTGTAAGTTCGGACGAGACTACCAGAAGAGGCTATCGAATCGACTGACAACCGAATAGGAAGAGATCTTCTCGTCTTCATACAGCTCCTCGATATACATTTCCCGCATCCTACAACTCCCCGAGAACAAGCGCAAAGTCTACGTGATCGGTGAATCTGGCATTGAACAAGAACTCCGCTCCGAGAACGTCCCTTTCATCGGTGGAACCGACCCCGCATACCGTCGCGACATCGAGCCCGAGGACTACAAGCGTGTCGCGGCAGGCGATACTTCCCTTCTGGACCCAGAAGTCGGTGTCGTCCTCGTCGGTTTGGATTTCCATCTAAACTATCTCAAGCTTGCTCTGGCATACCACTACGTGAAGCGGGGTGCTATCTTCCTCGCAACGAACATTGATTCCACGCTGCCTAATTCCGGGACTCTCTTCCCCGGTGCGGGATCTATGAGTGCTCCTCTCATTATGATGCTTGGACAGGATCCCGTTGCACTTGGAAAACCCAGCCAGGCAATGATGGATGCGATTGAGGGTAAATTCAAGTTCGATCGCAGCCGCGCGTGCATGGTTGGTGACCGGGCCAATACCGATATCCGCTTTGGTTTGGAGGGTAACCTCGGTGGTACACTGGGTGTTCTCACGGGTGTGAGCTCTAAGGAAGACTTTGTCTCGGGTCCTGTTCGGCCTCTAGCATACCTTGATAAACTCTCGGATTTGCTTGCCGTGGAGCAGCAGTAAGGATTAGCTGCGTTGAGAAGACTGGCTAGGATGGTTTCTGTAGATGGCACTGTGGTATAGACATAAATGAGCGGCAATTGGACATGTGATATTTAGAGTTGCACGGGGGAAACGAAATGCATAAAACGGGTCCTATGGGATGTTGACTTGAAGCCATCGGCAAGAATTACTCAATGGAGATGCACTCCAGCTTGTAATCGGCGAGAACGCCCGTTTGTGCACAGCATAGCGAGAAAACCGTCCGGCCAGGATCAGAGTAAATGCTGCGATAAGACTCTATCGTTCGTAATGATATTGACTAATATGATAGACCTGAAACCAGAACAGACTAGACTGGCTCGGATTTTGAGGTCATCAGCAACGTCCGAAGGGGTATTGTAGAATCTGAGTCAATGAAATAACAATAGAGTAATATTTGCCAAACGCCACATGGTTCAATCATCCCATCTGATGAACATCAGACCATCGATGAAACAACCTCATCCTAAGCCGCTGACCAACACTATTACCAACGTATCAGGCAAATAATCCAATCCCAAAGGTTTGGCCCCGAGCACCTATCTCCGTTGGTTACAGGTTACATCGAGGCCTCCCAATCGATCGGGCCCTGCAGGGAACTGATCTCTTCTAAACGCGATACCTGACACCCATCCATCCATCTGGATCCTGTCATTCGTCCTCGGAAGCAGCCGAACCCCTGCATGAGATGGTGCCCAAAGTTCAGCCACGAGGCTTCGGGTATCACGAGTCTAATGTAAGACTCGTATATAATTGGAATTTGGGAACACCCCGAACCACTGATGGATGAAAGTGGAGTAAGACGGTATACGAGCCGCTCAGCCGGATATCCGAGTGAATGGGAGGCTATTTTGGCTGAAGGCGGATTTATATACATATACTTCAGATTTTCATGTTTGTCGTCTGATGTTCACGTTGTCATGAGAAGTGCTTGCGTGGACATTGCTATCAGACATTCATGCGCGCCACAGGCGGTACTCGAGTCTTCCTTATGGATGCTCTATTGATCAGCTTCTTACTATGTCTGGTCTCACGGGCCTGGGCTATGCCCATGGCTTTAACGAAAGATAGCATCTCTTCTACGGATGTGGCGTTATATCAGATGAGCAGACTGGGTCGATCTGCTCTTGACTTGACGCTGTACGGTCTCGAGAATCGTATTCTGAGCCATGACCGAGGAAGTTGTACCCTGGAAACCCTCAGAGTTCGTCGAGACTGGAGATCTCTTACACACGGGGAAAGAAGGGCCTATATTGACTCAATCTTGTGTCTACAACAATTGCCTCCGCAGACACCTTCTGCCCTTGCAGCTGGAGCCAAGACAAGATATGATGACTTTGTGGCTACACATATCAATCAGACTTGGCATATTCACCGAACGGTAAGTCTTGTAAGCTCCAGGCAGTACATTAATCAGTTATGCTGATCATGTATAGGGCACCTTCCTAGCATGGCATCGCTATTTCATATACACATTCGAGGAAGCTCTCCGTAATGAATGTGGCTACACTGGTGATCTCCCGTACGTCTTCTTTGTTCTTCACATTTGGACACATCTCGAATAACAATCTCCTCTAGCTACTGGAACTGGGGCTCCGACATAAACTCAATGGAAGAATCCCCCCTCTTCGACGGTAGCGATACATCTCTCTCCGGTAACGGCGAATTCATCCCAAACCAAACAGATCTCCGAATCCCCCTAGGACACACCGATATCCCACCCCTCACCCTCCCAACCGGCACAGGAGGAGGCTGCGTAACCAGCGGGCCCTTCGTAAACTACACCGTCAACATGGGCCCCTCATTCCTCTACGTCCCGGGGGGCAATGTATCCCGAATGTCCAATCCACTCGACTACAACCCCCGCTGCCTAAAGCGAGACCTAACCACCTCCATCCTGCACGATAATAACAACTACACAACCATCCTGGCAGTGATCCAAAATAGCACTGATATCTGGGACTTTGAGACAAACACCCAAGGCGCACCGGGCAGTGGACTCCTCGGTATCCACGGCGGGGGCCATCTAGCAATGGGAGGTGATCCAGGCCGTGACACGGATGCGAACCCAGGCGATCCGGGATTCTGGAATCATCACGCGATGATTGATCGGCTATGGTGGATTTGGCAGTATGGTGACTTGGGGAACCGGGAGTTTGCGATTTCGGGGACGGGGACTTTTTTGAATGAGCCGGTTTCGCCTAATACTACGCTTGATACTCGGGTTCATGTGGGGTATGTTAAACGGGGGTCGATTGCGATGAGGGATCTTATGAGTACGACTGCTGGGCCTTTTTGTTATGTGTATTTGTGATTGGCTTTTTGGGTTGAAGGTGGTTGGATAGAGAGGAGTTGATTGTATTGTAGCTATGGATTTATATTATTGTGTCTTTTCAATAAGTATCAGATGCATTGACAACTGCTTGTACTTGCCGTAAATACCTTGATAGTACTTTTGTAGATAATCAATGGGCACAAAATCACCTTAATATGCTGAGTATCTGAAAAGGGTATGCTGGCTTTGAAACATAATACAAGGGTAGTATCGAATATAGGTCAACACGTAGGAGAGTTCAGAACTCGCTGGCCCATATCCACAAGCCAAGGCTTACTGTAGTACTCCCCCACTTCTCCAACAAATGAGTCAGATAACCCCCCAGCGGGGAGATTTCAATGTTTACCATCGTATCCACCCCAATTGGTCAGCCGAGGTGACGACGCCCTTCCCCGCTGATTCCAACAATCACTCATCCTCTGAACATCTTCATCAATTCGTCCAGTATAATCCCCGCACAATGGAAGCAAAGGAAGCCGAACGAGCAGCATTCCTGCTAGACGCCCAAACCAAAGCCATCGCTCTTTTCCAAGAAATCGAAACAAGCCTAGTCCGACCTGGAATCAGCGAAAAGGCATTAAGCGATGAAATCCACAAACTAGGCGCCGAACGCTACGGCGTCCGAACCCATTGGCACAAACGAGTCGTTCGAAGCGGAGAAAACACCCTTCGACCATACGCCGACAACCCACCCGATCGAGTCATCCAAGAAGACGACATTCTAATCGTGGATCTGGGCCCCGTCTTCGAAGAATGGGAAGCCGATTTCGGGCGTACATTCGTACTAGGAGACGATCCGCACAAGAAAAGACTGCGCGATGCGCTCCAGCCGATCTGGGAAATTGTCAAGGGCAAATTCCACGAGAATCCTGATATGACGGGCGAGGAGTTATATGATATCTCTTGTGATGTGGCGCGGGAGCATGGGTTTGAGTTTGGGGCTCATATTGCTGGGCATATCGTTGGGGATTTCCCGCATGAGCGTATTCCAAAGGATAAGACGACGTTGTATATCACCAAGGGGAATGACAAGAGTATGAATTGTGTTGGGCCGGATGGGTTTAAGAGGCATTGGATTTTGGAGATTCATCTTCATGATACTGCGAGACAGATTGGGGGGTTCACTGAGCAACTTTTGACGGTGGAGTAAACTTGATTGGTGATGCTAGATATGTTCTAGACATTATTAGATTTATTCGGGAAATGAACCTATCGGATAGGCTGTTATAGCCGTCTTGTAAATCTGAGATTCATAGCATATCAGTGTTACTTTCCATAGGTCAACTGGATCTATATCTCGGTCAAACAATCGAGCGCACGGTGGTTCAGTGGAGCGATCCCGGCTTGCAGATCACCTTTTGAAGAGAAAGTGCGTACCTGATATACTAAAGTCTAAAGGTAATAGCAACCTGAAGAAGCATAAACTACACCTCCCAAGGTCATCGGTGTATCATCGGCGTATCATCATTGCCCATAATCTCTATACAGGTGCCTTTAATGTGAAACCAAAGCCAGATGCTACTGTCATCTGCAGAAGTGGCAAGGTAGCACTGAAAGTCGGGGAAAGTGGTAGTCGTTAGTTCTATACTTCTACTTTTTTCCATTATCACAACAAAACAATCCATCGCTTTGGCCAACTCTTCGAATAGCATACAAGGACCCAGTATTCTAGGTATCTCTTATAGAAAGTATCATCCTAACAACTACCCCATCGTCATCCCGTTCTCCCCCTTGACTCCCAAATCCCAACCCCCTCCCACGCCGACTCCACTCCAACGGGACTACTTGGGCAACCCCCCACGTCGATCCATTCCAATTATCCACGAAACATGGCCGATGCACTCGTCACTGGGTATGATGCCGGACCCTGTTGACCGTGGCTGAGACCCTGGAGAATTTATCAGGGTTGCAATTGATCATCCCGCGTGTTTTGAAACCCCCGTTGATGTACAGTACTTTCGTGACTTGTTACTCCACTGTGGACATTTACCTCGACTTCTACTTCTACTCAGTGCTTCCCCTCACTAACACGCTATCGTTATACCAAAACATTTCCAATTCGCACCTGCGAATGAATTAGACACAAATCTACATCCCAAGCCACCGCCACAATGCGCCTCACACACGCGCCCCTGTTGTGCCTCCTCACTGTCGCAAGCGCATCCCTACAACAAACACCCCCACGCGCATCCGCCCGCCTCTGGGCCACCCACTACAACGGCAATGTCTACTCACTCGCCTTCAATGGCCATGATCTGTCCCTTACAGACACGGCCAAGACCTGCGGCTCAATGCCGAGCTGGTTGACATTCGATCCCGAGACGCGCACTGTTTACTGCTCCGACGAGGATGGCACGGCGGATCCCAGTACGCATGGTTCCCTATGGGCGTATCATGCCGGGAAGAATGGGAAATTGCATCAAATTGCGAAGACGAATACCGTTGGGGGCGGAGTGAATAGTGTTATTTATGAGGATGGGAAGGGTGGCAAATATCTTGCCATTGCTCATTAGTAAGTCTTTATTCCTCGATTGTTGAAGTTGCCCGAAGCGCATCTGGTTATTCTATTGACCTCAAACTAACAATTCCACAGCGAGGGCTCTGCAATCTCAACTTTTGCCCTCCCTCTACGCGACGATGAGCCCGCTGTCCAGGGATTCCACTTCAACATGACCCACAAGGGTGCCGTCGCGCAACAAGACGCGCCTCACCCGCACGAGGTCTTCCTCGACCCAACCGGGTCCTTTGTTGTAAGTCCCGATCTGGGCGCTGACTTGCTGCGCGTATACTCCATCGACAGTGGGTCCGGCAAGCTACAGCAATGCCCACCAGTCAACATCACATTCGGAAGTGGTCCTCGCCACGGTGTGTTCTGGACGGACGGAATCAACAACGATACGCATTTCACCGGTAGCCAGGACGGTCGGCCAGAGGACTGGCGCCAGGTTGCCGCCGTCGGCAAGACGATGATGTACCTCGCCAACGAGATTGGCGGCACGGTGGACGTGTTTGAGGTGGCCTATGCACGATCCGGATGTCTCTCTTTCCAAAAGACCCAGACCATGGTGCCGTATACCAACAGCACGATGCCCAAGGGTGCGACCCCAGCCGAGATCCGGATGGTCGGTAATGTGCTCTACGTCTCCATTCGCACGGATCAGGGCTTCGCCCCGAACGATAGTATCGTCACTTTGGACCGGTCGCCACGCTCTGGGGCCATGATGCTTCGGAATAAGACCTCGTCTTATGGCAAAGTACCGCGCACCTTCACGATCAACCGCGCCGGTGATCTGGTCGCCATTGGAAACCAGGCCACCTCGACGGTGGCAATTGTGCGTCGGGACCGGGAAACCGGTAACTTGGGCGAGGAGATTGCCATGCTGCAAGTAGGCGAGCCCGGTACCGTGGGCACTGCCGAAGGACTGAGCAGTGTGATCTGGGAAGAGTGACGCTGAAATAGACAGAAATGAGGGAGGTGTAGAAATCTTGTCAATGGGATCTCATATCTACATACTTTTTAACCTAGGGGGTAGTTTCGAATGAGAAACGCGGGGGGAGTTCATATCTTCATGTGCTATTGTCGTAGAGATGCAAAATGCGACAAAGGTTCATCACATAAAATCGTCCAAAAAGTCCGGATCTCGATCCTGGTTGCTGCTAGCCTCCATATTCTCCGCGCTAAACATGTCGTCGTACGCGTGGTCCTTCTGCCACTTGAGTTGCTCACGCTCACGCTTCTCCTGCTTATCCCGAGTTTGCTGCTGCTCTCGCAACTTGCGCTCGTCGTGTCGCTTCTTCTTCAGGAATTCTTCTTTTTCGGCGCGGAGATCGGGGAATTTCTCGACGCGGGTCTTGTTCAGCCGGTTGACGATGGGGTTCTCGCGGACTCGGACTAGGACTTTCTTGACTAGCTTTTGGTTGTGGAAGGAGACCTGGCCGGTAGCCATGGAACCGTCTTTTTGGAGGTTTGACCAGGGTGTGTAGATAATGGTGATGTTGTCCTTTTTGTTTCCTGCACAATTGGTCAGACATGCGTAGCTTGTTGGTATATGGAAGAGACATTCGGGGACGGACCGTCGATCGAGTTCGCTTTCGTCAGTTGGGCGCAGTCCTCGAGGAGGGGCTCGGGGATATTGTCCCACGTCTCGCCATCGCGGAGACGAAGATAGACGTGCGCACTCGATAGGTTATCAACGTGGAACTGTGCCGGATATTAGTGATCTAGGAGGGCCGTTGTAAGACCGGGGGTATGAAGACCGACCCTATCGTACAGCAGTGTTAGCCCGGCAACAAATGATGGAATGATATTCCCTCAAGGCACACTTACCAGACATCGTGGTCCAATCCAAACTTGATCAGATCCTCATCTAGGCAGAACTGTTAGGAGCTCATCCTTGAAGCAACTAGTCAATCGATATCATACTCTCAAACTTGTCCTTGCCGACGTATATGAACGCGGAGGGGGAGACCGCGTTAGATGTGAAATAGTAGACCATGATGGGCCAGAGGAGATTGAGGTATCGACAGGGCGAGGATCCGTTGCTGATCAGTGAATGCTCCAGCACTTTTTGATTTCTAGTGGGGTTCGTGATGGGTGAAAGATTTATGGCTTAGTCAGCTCTGTAGATCGCGCGGACTGAGTTCATAAATGGAAATCAGATATCAAGCATGTTACAGGAATTCAAATATAGCCAAAATTGTGACAGACCCAATGATCATGAAACAATGACAGCTTTTGGTAGCTATATGACCTTAGAATCTGTCTTGGTGAAGCTGTAGGCGAGTGTACGATAGCTATGTCAAGCAGGCGGTCAGGCGCAATGACATCAACCGCATATCGAGGAGCATATCTTATCGCGCTTTTCTTTTCTGCCGACCTTCCTCCCTGACACGACCTCATCTCTTCCCCATTACACCACCATGGAACCCGCCGAGAAACGCAAGCTCGATGCCGAGGCAGACGGTGATGAGCCATCACTCAAGAAAAGAGTAATTGGCCCGTCGTTGCCCCCTCCCCAGCCTTCAGAGACCCCCGACGAGAGCAACAAAGACTCCCAATCCGGTAGCGACAGTGATAGCGACAGCGACGACGACTTCGGACCCGGCCTTCCACCCTCCCTCGGCGGCGCACAACCTACTCACACAACCGTCCAGTCTGCTCCCCAAATATCAGAAGCCCAGAAGAAGGAGACTCAGCGCGACCAATGGATGCTCCACCCACCCAGCTCGAGCGACTGGGCCTCTAAGATTGATCCGACGCAACTACGGAATCGGAAATTCCAGACTGGAAAGTCTGCCCGAGCACCGGGCTCGAAACAGGTGGATGCCACATGGGTTGAAACTCCGGAGGAGAGGATGCGACGACTACAGGATGAAGTGATGGGTGTTAATGCCGCGCCAAACCGCGCAGAGCAGCGTCCTTCAAATGCGAAGGATGCGGCCCGAGCTAAGGAAATGGAAGAGAAAATTAAGAAATTCAATGTAAGTGTTGCTATAATGAGGAATGCTGCTAGCGCGCTGTCTCCGAGTTTCATGTGCTAATCGAATATCCTTATAGGATCAAACGGGAAATAACAAGCGCCTCGAGAAAGAGCAAGCTGCAAGGAAAGAGGAAGAAGACGATCCGAGTGCTCGTGCTTTTGATCGGGAGAAGGATATGGCTGTTGCGTCAAAGATTACAAGTGCGCAACGGCGGGAGATGGTCAACAAAGCGAGCGATTACGGGTCGCGTTTTTCAAAGGGCAGCTATCTTTGAGATATTCTGTGGCGCGTCCTGTACCATTTTGACATCCGTCTTTCCATGTGAATGCTCTACTTGTCGAAGTACCTGTTGTGGAACAGGCTCAAGAATTGTATACCCAAGGTCAATACGACTGAAATATAAAGAAACCGTGTTTGAGTGACTGAAGCATGGGCAATATCAGTTGCCATTTGAATGAATGGTTTTTTTAGTAGCTACATAGCCATATTCGCCATGGGATATATGTGAGCAATGGTCTACTTAAGGTGGTGTTTCTGAAGATTGAGTTGGTGCCTGAAATCAGAGGCCTCAACGATCTTATCTCCGCGAACAAACCCTGTCGACCAGCTCTCCATCACCTCCGATTCAGGTGTTCCAATCCTCGCTCAGATCGCTAACTCCCTGGGCAAATTTGAAGAGCCGGGGAAGCTAAAAGCTAGAAATTGCAACGCAAACCGGTTTGAATCAACCCCCGATAAGCTGGGATCACATTCGTGATCACGGCGCGTGGAACAGAGAAGAATGACCCCCACACTTGCCCATTCGGACATCCATTCCTTGAAGAGGAACGAAGCACTGGAGATTCTGACCCAAATATCACGCGTTGAGAAAAAGACATTTCCAACCAATGAGGCATTCGCATTTGGGGAAGAACTATGGAGGAAAAAGCCCAACACGAGGGTTGTATACTCGACCCGCGTCGAGGGTACTACGCGAAAGGATCTCGTGGCCTACGCAGTGTACGTGCGCCAAAAGGGAGTCGCCCTCTTGCACAAGGTCTGCGTGATCGAGACTTATCGTCGCCAGGGCGTTGGGCAAGAGCTCATGTCCTACATTCAAGAGCGCCTGCGAAAGGAGGGCTGCCAGTACATCCAGCTATGGGTGGACCAGGCCAGGGAGCCTGCGCGGGCTTTGTATCGCCGATGTGGATTCGAGGAGCGCGAAGTGATCTCTGATTACTACGCCCCTGGACGAACGGGCATCAGAATGGTCCTTGATTTAGAACGTGACGGTTAAAGCCAAAGAAGCCACCTGCGGCCATCCGACGGCCTCATACTACTATGGGGCGTGCCTTTTCTTCATCCCCGAAGGGACAATTACTTGCAGTCTAATTGGCCCCTTTCTATGGAAATCTTACGAGGGGCTAGAAAGCATCTGTGTGAATGGGCATTGTCGATGCTCCTTGGCTAGCAAAGGAGCTTGGACATCCCTTGCTTGGGACCGGGGCTCCGGCAAAACGTGAGCCTCGATCTTAGTCCCGACGCGCTTGCTCTCTCTCATTCTCGGCTGTCACTCTGTTACATACTTCGGTGACGCTTAGCATATCCAGGCATGGCTTTTACTAGGCACGCCCTGAATAACTCCTTGTCCCTTTGGCACGAGTGCCAGGGAGCGGAGTCCTGGAGGGAGATCATGGACGAGCCACCTCCTCATCTTGCACTTTCTCTCTCCTTCAGTTCACTCTGGTTCTTTTTTCCATCTCTCCATCCGTCTGATTGAGGCATTGTGGTGTGTCGCTGTCGTGCTTCAATCCTAATCCATCGTGGTCGTGCTAGCTGTGTTATTCACAAGACACACAGTCTCCGGACGTGATCCGGACTGGGTCGACCAACGATGGCTCTTTGCCTTGTCATCACGCTGGCGCTGGCAGCCATAGTTCATGCAGCAGCTATAGCCGCCAATTACCCTGTCAACTCCCAACTACCACCCGTCGCACGCGTCTCTCAACCTTTCAGATTCGTGTTTGCTGCCAGCACCTTTTCCAACACTGATTCTGACACCGAGTATTCACTCAAGAACGCACCGTCATGGCTCGAAGTCGACAGTGCCAGCCGTACCCTCTCAGGAACGCCAGATTCACAGGATAGCGGTTCCACGGCTTTCGAACTGGTCGCGTCAAATGGTTCGGACTCCGACAGCATGGATGTGACTCTGATCGTCACCTCAGACCAAGGTCCGACGGTGGGTACATCTCTTGTATCGCAACTGCAGACTGTAGGACCAGTTTCATATCCAGCAACACTATACATCCACCCTGGTCAACCATTCTCCATCGAATTCGATCCAAGTACCTTCCACAACACCCACCCGTCAACGATCTACTACGGAACATCGCCCAATAATGCTCCCCTGCCTTCATGGATTGGCTTTGATGCGTCAACCCTCAAGTTCTCTGGAAACACCCCGGCTTTTCCTGGCTCTAGTCCTCAAGATTTCACCTTCCAGCTGGTTGCGTCGGACGTAGCAGGCTTCAGTGCGGTGAATCAGACCTTTCAGCTCGCTATCGGGCCGCATATCCTAGCATTCAATGAGACTGTGCGAACCTACAATCTTACGAGAGGCGAGACATTTAATAGCCCTGGCTTCGAGAGTCTCATTACCATGGACAGCTCGCCCATCGCGAGCAAGGACCTGATCGCGATTGACGCTGCACTTCCGGACTGGTTGAGCCTCGACAAGAATTCAGTCTCTCTGATTGGCACCCCACCAAACACCGCCGTGAACCAGAATATCACCATCACTGTGACGGACACCTATCACGATGAAGCGAAATTGATGGTTCGGCTAGAATTCATGGAGCTTTTCTTGAAGACCGTTCAAGGCTGCAAGGCGACCATCGGCGAGGACTTTACATTCGTCTTCAACCAGTCAATTTTGACCGATGATTCGGTGCAACTTGACGTCGATCTTGGCGATGATCTCTCATGGCTTACTTATAGTTCTGCCAACAAGACGCTCTCTGGACAGGTGCCGTCAGACATTCAGCCGGAGACATTCACTATTCATCTAAAGGCATCCCAAGGGTCAACTGAGAACCGACAAGACTTTGACATCGATGTTGTTGAGCCGTCAGACAATACTACCAGCGGTTCTAATTCCTCCGATCCTTCTGACCCCTCACACCAAAAGGCCGGAATTATTGCAATTTCGGTAATCATCCCCGTGGCTGTCATTTTGAGCTGCATTATCCTTTTCTGCTGCTGGCGTCGTCGGAGAAAGTCACCGACGGTGGAGGACGGACAAGATCCATTGGAAGGCAAGGTTCCCCCACCACGTCCTGCACGGCCAGATCTTCCCAATTGCCAACCGGGTGCTGCTAGCAGACCTTCGCAAGACGACAACTCGGATGACTGGATGAGTCCAATCTCACCTGCTTCTGACCTCCCCAAGCTTGAACTCGGCCCTGGTTGGAATGTTACATCATTCGACAAGCCGGAAGACAGCATGATGGCGATTCCAGAACCTAGCCCACCACCCCGTTCACCAAGGCGCAGAGAATTCGTCCCCCTGCGAGACTCTATCATCGAGGAAGGCAAGCCGGTTGAAAATTCGCCCACCAGAAAGCAGAATCAGCGCCTTTCATTCTCTGGCAGCCCTGGTGTACGCCGTCGAACTAGCACTCGTTCCCGCCGAGAGCCTCTAAAGACCATTCAACCACGAGCAATGAAGCGTGAATCCATCCAGTCATCCCGCTCGAAGCGATACTCGAAGCGTTCAAGTGGAATTTCAACTGTCGCCTCTGGTCTACCTGTGAGAATGAGTGGCGCTGGCCATGGTGCTGGTGGCTTCGGGCCTCCTGGACACGGCTTCGTGCGTATGTCATGGCAAAACACCCAGGCTTCATTTATGAGCGATGACAGCAGTATGAGAAATATCACCCCCTTGTTCCCCCGACCTCCTCCTGCTGCTGCCCGTGCCAGGCGCAGCATTGCCGAGGGTATCCATGAAAACACCAAACGCGTCACCCTGAGGGCCGTTGAGCCCGACGAGTCAATCATCTCCGAAGCTGATTCCCTCGAGGCCTTTGTCCACAGCCGGGCTAAGCACCGCAACTCATCGAACCCGCTTTTCTCTGCTCAAATCAGCCGCCGCACATCTTCCGGACTCCGGGCCCTCGAACGAGCTCGCAGTCTACGCAGCCGTGCTGATACCGTCTCCGTGTCTACATTCAGCGACGAATACCGTCAGTCTATTCAAGCTCGTCCTTATTCCACAGCCATGTCTGTGTCTGAGTATGGTGACGAGAACCGGATATCCCAATACCAGCCTCTCCAGCCACCACCGGGTCTGTTCCCTCTCGCCGAGGGCGGTGGTAAAAGCCAGAGTCAGTTGAGTCTGGCACAGGATTACCGCGGTGTCATCTCTCCTCTTCCACGCTTCTGGAGTGAGAACAGTCTCAGCAGTGCTCGACGCCTAGAATCGGGGTCTCACCCCAAGCCACCGCAGGAACTACGGGCAGACACCGACTCGGGCATCCCGCAGAGTTCTTCGGTTGTATCTGATCTCGAAGAGCATCTTTCTCGCAAAGCTAGTCCCCACAAAGCCGCCGCTGCGAGGGAGAACCAATCGTGGAATATGGGACTGGAACCTCCGCCTCTCAGAAGCGCCAGTTCTCGTGGGCTTCCGGTTGCCAGTAGTGGCGAGTTAGCATTTGTTTGAATGGTTATTTTCTTTGTCCGTGGTTGGTCTGTTTGATTTGAATCCGTTTGGCTTCCATTGGAGTTTGAGGCATGGCGAACATGATATCCATTGGCTTGTGTTTATCTCTTGTGTGTATCTTTGTATTGTTGATGGCGTTGCATTCTTAGCTTAGATAACTGAAGCAATCGATCTTTCCCTGCATAACCAATTCCTTATTTGTTCGGGTGTCGCAAGATCCATAGGACAGACTGTCAATTCAACAGTAATCATTAGAAATAGATCCACCCTCGGTAGTCATTTCTGACCCGTTCGGGATTGCCGGATATCCCACGATCCAGCAGACCTTTTGGTTGAGGAAAAGGATGGAGATTCCCAAAGCGGCCGGTCCCATGACCTCATCCTGCTTGGCGCGGAAAAGATTTCAGTCCCACGAGACCGAAAACACGGGGAAAAGAAGGTGAGAAGGCGAAAAAAAAAGGAGACAAACTTTCTCTTCCCCTGACAATCATCCTCGTGTTCCAATTATCTTTCCCCAGATCATTATTATTTTGATCGTCCACTCCTCCTTCCTCGAAATATCAGACCGACCGCGTGACGTGACTTACCAGGCGGAAACAGAATCTGCCGCACTCCCCCACATTCAAAGGCTCTCTCACTCCCGCGACAATCTTCAAATCCAAATCTCATCGGCTCTCACTATGAGTGGTACCCCTCTTCATCGAGTGATCTCGTACGGCCGTGGAGGCGCCGGTATGATTTCCAACAATCCTTTTTCACAAGCGATCGCTGACCAGCGTTTTTCAATGTAGGCAATATCGCCCCTCCACAGAAATCCACAGCGCCCAAGACACCCAAGGATCTTGCCACGCCGACGATCAAGCAAGATATCTATACCACCGGTCGCGGAGGATCGGGGAATATGGTGCAGAATGATCCGGAGCGTCCAGAGATCGCGCGCGAGAGTCAAGATGTCGAGTCACCGCCGCTCCGGGGGGAACAGTACCCCCACCATACGGGCCGAGGTATGTGATGGATTATCCCCGCGCTGACAGGACAGCGAGAGGTGAGGAAGTATGTCGCTAACTCGATTGGAATCCATAGGTGGCGCCGCCAATGCCTACATCCCCTCGCCCGAGGAGGAAGAACACGCCCGTAAGGAGGAGGCCGAGCTGATCCGGGTGCGCACACAATCCAAGGATCGCATCAAGGAGATCGAGCACAAGCGACAGGAGATGCGCCGGGACTCGCCATCTTCCTAGAACGATAGACTTCACATCAGTGATAATGACCTTGGATAACCCCCCGCAAAACACATACCGACCGGGTCATCAACTCAATCATGCGATTCCATTTTCCAACAGCAGCGAATACCTTCCAGTGTATCCCGCATGGCCTCAAACCTCACGGTAGAGAACATGGTCAGTGGACGAGGTTGCAAAAGACTTACTCCGGCAATGCGGGGGTGGTTATCTTATCATCTGGTGGTTGCTTTTTTTCGCGTTTTCAATTCTCCTTATCTTTCCCTCCTGGTTGGGCCTATCTTTCTTTTCTCGCGCTACTGCACGGCCTTACTGGACTCCCGCACACGCGGCTGGGGCCACGAGTCCATGTACAAGGAAATGCCCATCAAAGACTGGCGCTTGGTGTTATCGGGGGGCGTTCGAGATTCTGCTGGGTCGCTTTCATTTCGTTTTAAGATTTTTTTGATTGGCTTCAATTTCTAGTTTTATTCCCTGGGTGCACAGCACTTTGGTGCAGAAAAAGCCCATCTTCTTTCCCTCTCTCTGTCGATAGCGGATTTTTCTATCCTAATGACACGCTCTCATGATTCGTTATAGACAATGGTCGCAATCCCTGGTTTCTGTCTGGTTGGCCGCGAATGCAAATGCGAATGTGAATGCAGGGGCTGGCCATGACTGGTCGCAGCCTATTATTACTTTTTCCTTTCCTTCGGAAGGACACGCCGTTTGGTGTCGTCAACACACCGAGGTCCTGACATTTCCCCAGGGATAGACTTATCCCAATTTCCGGCGCCTATCTCCTAGCGGAAACATCCAAGGTCGTTGATCAACAACTCCCTCGCGACTCTCTGATCGGGCGGTTTCCTTGTGCCCGCTGAATAGCCTCGGCACAATGTGCTTCCCTAGATTGACAAGAGCACATCATACCTCAGGCAACAAACACCCCGTCGCGTCAATGGGCCAGCTAATCAGCTCGCGCCACTCAGGGTCCAAATAGTCGACAATCTCCTTCAAAATACGAGTGCCCCAATTACCCATCCACCAGGAATCGTGCAAATGATGCAGGACCACAGCGTAATGAGCAAGCACGACCAAAGCGAAAGGCTGCCGCTCCCGAACCAAATCCTGGAATCGCACGGGAATACGGAATGCCCAGCAAAAAGCGAAATCCTTGGGTTCTCCTCCACTCATGAGTTGTTCCAGGGAGTACCGTAAATGCTCGAGGGCCTGGTCATATACACCCTTTTCGTGAGACGGATCTCGCTCCGCTTCCACCGCATTCCGCCGTCTCAGCGCCAAAATGACCAATTGAGACATATCCGGCATCGTGGGCCGTGTGGGATCCGGTCGTACGAGCGGATATAGTTCGCCGTTGGCGACTCGGTCCATGGTGAGTCTCATCGCGCCCACGAGCCAGCGTGTGAGGTCAAAGACTTCCAGGAATTCATCCAAGACTTCGGGTTGCTCCTCCTCGTCCTCCTCGGCCGAGTCATCAATTAGACAATATGCAAATGGAAAGACCAGCAACACGCAGCATAGCGCAAACGAGGCATTACATTGCGCTGTGGTGAGGTCCTCGGCGTCGTCGAAGTGCACACCTGCCAGGGCATGAGTTTGATGCTCGCGCGCCGAGAGTAGATATCGCCATTTTCGCTCGGGATTTGAGCTCTCCCCGGCCAGTTGCAAGGCTGATAGAGCTAGGAGTCCATGTCGCAGGGAGGGAAATCGCAAGGATAATTGAGGAATGGCCATCTGCCACAAAGTCTCGGCTGCATGATCGCGGGCCATGGAGCGATATGTCGTCGTACACCAATGCATCATCAATTCCAGATCCTGCAAATGCAACGACTCCTCCATCTTGGGTGGAAACCGAGCCGGTACATTCAACGACGAGCCCTCCTCTTGAGACACCGGTTGATCTGATGGGGATACTAGGTCCGTCATCCTTGATGCCACCGCTGGCGACGGCGGAGAAATAGAAACGTCAGACATGGTCGCTGACGAGGCACTAGAGATAGACGAGGTCGAGCGAGACTTGGTATCCAACCGCGTCAGGCGAGGGCGCGGCAGATACCGACAGACGCTCTTGTAGTCGAGACAATGCGGGCAGCTCGCTTGAGAGTACTAGAAATGGGGCTCCGTCAGCAGGAGACCAGGAAAATCCCGAGCTTGTGAAGGAGCCCGAAGAGAAAAAGAGGAGGGGCCCTGCAGGGAGCTATGGACGCCACGGAACCACACGGGACCGGGGACCGAAGCTGCTGCTTTCGCGTATCCTCCGCCAGCTTTGAAGGGTTGAGGGGGAGTTTTTCCTCTTTTGGAGATGGCCTTGTTTTTGGGCTGATACTTTCTCGGATGAACCGGGCAGACGGATACGTACCTGAGGTTCACGATGCGGACTACCCTGTCGGGGTCGCTTATTCGGCCAGGATAGCATGGATAGGTATAGCCGGGTGGGACGAGAGATGAAGAGGGGGGATAAAGACGGGAGAAGAATGAAAGAGGGGGTGTGGACGTTTCAGACGGACGCTTCGAGAAAACAGCAAACAGTCGAGAATATTAATCCCAGATCACACGAGAGAGATCAAGTGGATAGCTATAGACTTTTAAGTCTTTAGGTTTATTTGCGAGGCCCAAGCTTGGGGGTTTACCCGGGGGGTGGACGGCGAACCCGATGGATCTACGAGAAGTCGGGAAATGAGTGCGAGTTGCAGAGAAAGGCTGAGATGAATCGATAAACTGCTTATAATTCGTGATCAAATAATCATAGAAAAGTCTGCCGAGAAACCATAAAGGGAAAAAGTAAAGATCGCCTTCATTTGCGCCCACCCCTTGTGACTAGAGTGGTGGGGGCATTGACTGGGGGATATAATACTGCACAGGACAGACTCAAGGCCATAGGCTAATCCTCGATCATCCTGCAGTATCTCTCCTGATCCTGAATGGAGTGGAGTGGAGTCATAATAATGGATAGAAGGGGGATACTACTAAGATGGGAAAAAGAGTATCAACCAAAAAATCATTCATAAAAAATAATGAAATCGAGGCTCACCAGTCCAAAGACAGAGAGACAAGCACTAGATGGCCCGAATCGGTAAATGCAGGTGCAGCTATACGGAGCTAGTGACCCTCAATGACATAATTATGAACTTTTAGTACACACTGTGCAGTCCGAATGAGAATGCAGGATGATCATTGGGGCCCACTTACTGCGTTTGGGCCGAACATTCTGAACGTTCTGCAGCCGCGGTAGAGTTCTCCGTACAGTATACTTCGTGGTCTTGATGCTATACTCCGTACTATCATAGTATGGAGTGTTAGATTATTACAGTACTATCGTATATAGTTCAGTGCCATATATACACAGTCTCTCCTTCTACTACCCCCTCCAAACCTATCGGTCGGAAGCACCCAAGAAAGAAAAAGAACAAGACCGGGGCCAAAAAAGAAAAGAAACAAAAAAATGTGGCGCGTCTTGCCTGATTGAGTCTTAGCGCCAGTGGGGCCGGACTCTATCCGCCATCAGTTGCTGATTGCAGCGGTTCTAGAGGACCCTTACTCCCAGTGTGATTGGTGGACACGGCGAGGGGGCTGCAAAGCAAGACGAGCCATGCGTTTTCCCGATCGGGGCATACGAGGGATTTTGAGTCTTTGACTGGTTGGGAGCTGGTCGAAGATGGGTGGATGTCGCGAGATGCTACTGTACATAGTTTGGTACAGTGCTTTCCATAGTTCTACTGAGGCGTCTAGCGGTGGACAATAGCGGTAGATTATGGAGTTTACTAGCGAGGTAGTTACTGTACTAGATCGCTTGTTAAGTGCATGTCTCGTGGCTCTCTCTTCATTATACATGCACACTCTTATTCCCCTATGCAACCACAGAACTCCTCATCCCATACATAAGTGCAGATTGTACTATACCTAATACGCCTCTAGTTAGCGACAATATTATTGAAAATTATATCCCGATTCATAGCGCTAACGATCAAATTCTTCATACTTTCTATTTCTCTTCCCCACGCCCTCTGCATTCCATGCCAGTCCCTACCGATCAATCTATCTGCTCTCTCTTCCTCCTCGGTCTCCGAGCCTTGCGCCGAGTCACCGACAGCACCCTGCAGCATAATCTTCCATTCCCGAGACCATAATCCTCCACAGGCCTTATTCTCAACCGATCACACTCCCCATCTAAGCGCCACGCGACCGGGGCCAAACCACCACCAGTGCAAGCCAAGCACGCCGTCCAAACTAGGAAGTACGTAGTACGTAGCACGCAGTCGTAACGACCAACTAGCCAAGGATCCTAGAATGCTCGGCACCGTCATGACACGCGCCACACCATCCTCGGGTCTAGCAACCCGTAGCCCTATTAAGCAACCCGATTGAGCCATTCGCAACAGCCCTGTCACGCCTAGCGACCAGCCGGCAACATTTCGATGGCATGGCGAATGGGGAACCCCGTATACAGGTCTTGTTAACTGGTTTTACAACCTTTCCGCTCAGGCGTCCCATTCTCTTGCTGATCGCTATTGTATTTCCGCATTTTGTGTCAGGAGACTGTATATAACTCCAGGCTGAGAGGAGTGGACTTCGAACTCGTCAAGAAACGGCCTTGCCACGATTTTGACTTGGTGTTTATCCTTACCCAAACAACAGGCCAACTACCCTACAAGTAGATATTCTTTTTAAAAACGAGTCTTAGCTTATTTGCTTTGTCTATCTAATCATTGGTTAACCAAAACCGTTTGTTTTGGTCCTGGTTGCGATTCACTATACCGAGCCACGCGGCCGTTCCCTTGCGAGTAGCCTCATTCGGGAAAAGCAGATCTGGGCGAGGCTTGATCAGGCTCGCACGGACCAAGGCGGCCGCGTGGGACATAGATGTGTGTCTAACTGCCGGTGGCGATTAGAGCAATAGCCACAAGAAGAATATGGGGAAGAAGCGAAGGTATCTCGTATATTGGGTGGGTCGAGCGAAAGTGGGCGAAACTTTGGGGCCAAGGTTATCGAAGAATTTCGCGAGGTATGGGTGTCATGTAGATGTTGTGGATAGTGCCACTGGATTGTGTGGTAGAATCTATGAAAAAGTCACATTTTCTTGTCGTGAGTAACCCATCAGTTATTGTTCGAGTGATGGTGAATGAATTACTTAACCTTGCGCTGACTGTTCCACCTGAATAATGGCAAATCTTGGTATTCGGATATGCCGAGCTAGCCTCGGATGTCCACATCATAGAACAAGTATGACTCTTTCCTAATAAGGTATGAAGTAAATTCCCCACAGGATAAACTCGCGAGTCATGACAGCGACAACAGGCATGTTGTGCAATGCCCGATACCCAGAAACATCCGTCATCAAAGTAGGCGGGAACGATCCATGAAATCGTCGGGTGATGCACGGTCTACGATTGGCGACAAGTGGAGAACGGAGATCTGGAGATCTTCGGAGGTCTTTGAGGACCAGTAATAAGCAAGGCCGTCATATTACATATACTCAAAACAGAAGTCAACCCGTACGGTGCTCGGACGGTCGTTCTGGAAGGGCCCAACGAGTTCACATCGTAAAAGCATCCACTATGGATCCCGCTATGCGAGTCAGTCCGGATACGCGATGGACTAAAAACGGTCCCGGTTCTATAGTACCGGTCCCGAAGAGTCTCGTCTTAGTCTTACAACATGATACTGTAGAGCATGATTGCATTTTTCATAAACAGTATGTAGTGCGACCCCATCAAAAGCGGGAAGTAATTAGTGGAGAACGATCGGATTTGAATAAAATCCGGGGGCCGGTCAGCACGATAGTCGGAATAGTATTTATCAGCGAGGGGGTAATTATTGGCGAGCGGAAGAGTTATGCGAATGGGTTGGGATCAATACTGAGGTTTAGCTAAATACAGTATACGGAAGGGTTCCTTAGGGCCCTGCGAGCCTGAGGCACAATTCCGCGAATACCTAGCTTTATGGAGGGAGATTTTATCACTTTCTATCGTCGAGGTACATGAAATAGTCCACTGAGGGGTCTTAGAAAACCGGTACTTCTGGATACGTCGTACACTTCATTTGACCATAAATTTGGGCTCTTATATACGCTCATATGTGTAAATATCTTCTTGACCCTGTTGTATACTAGCTATACAAATGTAGAGCGGTCTTGCAGGTCGAGAATAGATAATAAAAAGGCCATAAGGGGTGTAATTATTGTGTCATGAATTCTAGTTGTATCCGAGTCTGACGTTTAGTAATTACGTGAGTATATTTATCTCACCCCTCCCTCTTACAACAGCAAAGCTGTTGAGGGTTTATTCTCCTCTACCAACGACTCTGTTCCTTGCTCTCTTTCGTGCCTCGACCTGCCTATGCAAACCAGGCCACCTTGAGCTAGTGTGACCAGTATGCGTTGGCCAGGGCAATTCCAAGAATCACTCTAAATCTTAGGAAAGGCTATTTGATAACTCGACCCCCTTGACCTCGACCTTGGCCTTAGTAATTTGGTGGTGCAGTCCTCGTTTGTTCCTACATGGCAAGGTTTGCTGATTGCCAAGACCAGACCTTTGTTCTTTGTCTTGTAGGCCTATATAAGCCTTTCTCTTCTTCTTTTTTCTTCATCTTCTTGCTCTCTCTAGAGATAGACCAATTGACTCAGTTTTCCCTTCTTGCCCCCTTACGCTGGTGTCTCTGACACCATCAGATAGTCACGACCGACCAGCGCTGAGCACCATCTCCTTGCAATCCTAGCGTCCCAGAGATCGCAATGCCAGACACAGAGTTATCATCGAGGACCTCGCCTGATATCCCAGTAACTGACCTTCAAGGCCCTTGCATCGGCCCAGCTTCCGGAGTCTCGTTTCTGTATGAGGTATAGCAGCGACTTCATTTGAATGACCATAGCTCATCAAGCTTTACGTTTGGTGATACACCGCTGCCGGGGTTTGATCTGGCTAACTTTGTCGTTATGATTTCTAAGGAAGAGACTAAATAACTAGTGCCGAAATTCTTCAACTTCTCGGTCCTAATAGATCGCTGCTTCTATAGATGGTCTATTAAGGCTTAGCTATAGGAGTTCTAGGAGATGATATGGCTAATATCTTATATAAATAATACGCCTACACGGCGCACTGTGATATAGATGATTTTTGCTACTGCGTAGACGCTTATGAATATTTTAATGATACTGAGTGAATAAAGGGAAGAAAGAGGTGCGCTTCCTTATTGTTGCGTTTTCCCTCCCTAGAGCTCCTAATGTGCCCTGGTAACCTACGTGTGAGGTTCGTTTAACGTATATTTTAGTGTTAATTACTTTCTTATAGTAGACTACTATCTCTCGAAGGAGAGCCCTACTGCCTATCTTGTAAGCGTTTAAGCTTGCCTATTCTAGCGTTTCCGGTTGCTTTCATAAACTCGAATAAACCATCGCTGGGATTTATTTGGCAAAAGACCTAGAATTGGTATCACTCTGGTGCTATATAGGAGTAAATGTCCGCTGTCAGTTAATGAGAATAAGAACACATAGGTAGTGGTTAAATACTGCTGTATGACATTCTGGAGTGTATAGTGCCTTGATACTTACCTTAGCCTGGCGCTGGGATAGCCCCGGGTGTTTCATGAAGGAGATATTGATTAAGAGTTACTGTATGGCGAATTCGGCAACACTGATACCAATACGCAAGTTCCAGGACACGGATTTTCACTGGCACCAGTAGCATACTATAGGTACAAAATATGTAAAATACCGAAGGTTCATATTAGCATTAACAAAATTTTAGGCTCTATCGTATAATAAATCCCTTGCTTCGAACCCTATATTCATTTCGCCAGCCTTCCATCGCAAGAAGATCTGCTCTCATACTTAAATAATCCCCAAAAGCTGAAGGCCTATTGGGATAAAGTGCCCTGGTTCTATCAGCGACAGGTATTCTGCACCCCTTGTTACCTTATTTCAACGGCAACGGGATGTTCTAAATATAACGTAGTGGTACACAATGATTAGTCTTGAGATTAGTAAAAGATTTAATAAATTATAGATTACTAAGTTATAGATCATATTAACTAGATATCAGTTCCATTAATCTAATTAGTTAGGTTAATCTGAATCAATTTAAATCGTTATCCTGCGGTGAATCGTGCTTCTATAAGGTATGTAGGAAATGCGTACATAGATGGTGTGGTGGATCTTATGACCGGCCAAAATCGAGATTCTACCGGGTTGAGAATCTCTAGCTCAGGGTGTTGGGGCAGTGAGCCCAAAAGTTCGCCGTGCCCTTTTCAACTATTGGGAGTGATATTTTTGGAGGACCATAAAAAAAGATCAACAAGGAGCCGTGAGCCCTGGTCGGAGCTGCCGTTCGTGGGGGTAATGATAAAATTCAAACCTGTGTTTATTCCTACTACCCTACTTCTTATGTGGTAAACCCGTAGAAAAGGAGACACACCGGGATCTATATCTTGAGGGAAGGAGAAGAGGAGATTAATCGGATCCGTTACCCGCGGCCCAATGAAATCCTGCCGTCAATCCAAGATCATCGCCGTTGCCCCTCGAATTGACATTAGGGAGCACATTACATCTTAAATCAATTTATTGCCAAGGTATTTGCAATATCTCGATTGTGTGGTTACCGCTTCCTTCTTTATACCGACCATACAGAGTATAGCCTGCTGGATAGCAGGATTCTATACTTTATCGTACTCCAAAAGGTTTCACTGGTCTGCGGCGGAAGGCGAGTTCAACCTACTGGTCGGGCGACTGATAAAGATGGTTCCAATTAATTTAATGAGACTATCACGCATGTTAACCCGATCAAAATGAAGTTTTAATACGCAGGCACGGAACCTCATATTTAGGGATTCCATTGAAAAACTTTTGAAACTTTGCTGACTTGGTGCTCTTGCCTACCTCCCTAAACAATCGGTATTAGCCATACCGAATTCGCAGGAAATGACTCCAGAATATGTGTCAATTGCATCAATTTATGATGAAGCGACTTCTTGGTCAACAGGCCTATTGAACAACAAGCCTCGATTTGATCGCTTGGTCTCAAAGTCTGTGACACTTTTATGGTCACCACCTTATATCACAACACGTCCCGGGCGTGTAACTATCATATGTGGATACATTGACTACAATGTCTATGAAGCTCTGTAGTGTGTTTCCTTTTCAGATGTGTCAAAGAAATATCATCCAACGGACCTAATGTCTACTTATATGTTTGCAATATGGATAAGTTCGTGCCTCCGGCGCATTGCATTACGCAAAGTTACAGATGTCGCAGTGGATAGGAAACAACATGATGAGATAAATTATTTGAAAACATATCCCTTTGTTTTTACATCATAAAGTATCAAAAATCCGAGTGAGCTTTCCTTATCGGTTTTAGAACCTGTGGCCACTTCTGGTTCAGTTTGGGCCCGTGCAAAGATATAGAATGGCCGAATAACCCGCCTTGTGTATGGAATGAAGGATGAACAGCAAATTCAAATCGATTCGTATAGTTGCCTATATTCTAACTACCGGTCGTCATGGACTCGGGCCTCGACACACTTGCTGTTGTAACAGACGAAGCAAAGTTTGTCATCCTTGACTACAACAATAACGGGGCCAGCCAGTCTCCACTATGCCGGGGAACTCGGCTCCGCGAGTCCAACCCCCGCCAACTTTTAATCATATCAGTCCCTGGGCCATACTGCAACCGGGAAAACCGCGGCGGGGGCTTCCCCACACCACGAGTGTTGGAGAGGGGATCGGCACTGCTATTATGCCATAAGATTTCGATATTATTTCACGAATCCAAACTGAACCCCGCATCAATATTATTAAAAGACAGACAATCCCTCAGTCTTATGATTTCTTTTCCAAACAATTGATCTCATTATCAATTTTCTGAAGGCCCGCGAAACCAACACAACGATGAAAGTGAAACGCCTTCTAGGCGTAATGCCACTTCTTTGCTCCGCTTCCGCAGGGGCTGTGCATCTACCGCGGTTGGCTAACGGCAATCCCCAGCTGGACAAAATGAATTTCCCCAGGGGAGACCAGAAAGCTTCATGGCCATATGGGCCCTTCAGCACGAAGGGTAGGGATATCGTTAATTCTCGGGGTGACGTGATCCAATGGGCCGGTGTCAACTGGCCTGGACACCGTAAGTCAGGGCATCGCAAAGAAAAACCAGGCAATCGTTACTAAAATCTTACGAAGTGGAAACCATGATACCTGAAGGGTTAGAATTCAAATCCGCCGAAGATATCCTAGACGATATGGCGGGAATTGGATTCAATTTTATACGATTGTGAGATTCCTTGAAATTGCTGCTTTTTCATTCGGTGGCAGCTGATGGCTGATAAATTGGAAAAACATAGAACCTATGCTGTCGAAATGATTGATCAAATCTACGACCGTAACGGCAAGGATGTTCCTCTCGAGGAGGCCATGATCGAGGGCTTGGGCCAGGTTAATGGCACCAAAGTGACCCGTGATATAGTTTCGCGGAACCCGCAGTGGACCTCAAACACAACGCGCCTCGAGATCTGGTCGGATATCACACGACTTGCCTTGCAAAAAGGTATCTTTATTCACCCAGATACTCAGATGAGTACCGCCGAGTGGTGCTGCTCGCATACGGACGGCAATGGATGGTTTGACGACGTGAGTTTCGATGTCAGCCGGTGGCATCGTGGCATGGCGTACATGGCAACCTGGGCGAAGGAACATTCGAATGTCGTCTCTATGTCATTACACAACGAGCTGCGGGAGTCGTGGAATCGAACAAACCTCGACTACAACTGGATGACGCTCGTTGGTAACATGAGCGCTGGCGCCGACACAATTTACAACGCCAATCCTGATCTGCTGATAACTTGGTCTGGGATGCAGTACGATGAGGACTTGTCAGCATTGACCACTCGGAAGAACCTGCTGACTGCGCCATGCTACAAATGCACGGCCGTTCGAGACGCACACCGTCGGCCACCAGTGTATTTCGACCTTGACAGCTATCCCTGGGCTAACAAGATTGTCTGGGAGCTGCACCTGTATGACATGAGCGAGGACATCGATACTGGGACGTGTCCTATTATTGAGGCTGCCTTCTACCGCAATGGCTTCAATGCTTTGGGAATTCAACCTCCAGCAGATGGCTGCCGCCTTACTGGCGACTGTCCACCTGCGCAAAGGCTGACACCAGTGATTCTCTCTGAGTTTGGAAATGGCCAGGATTCCAGCTTATTCAATGCGACGCTACAAGATTGCATTCGAACCTTCACCGAGGCTCATAAAATCAGTTGGGCCATGTGGGCGTACGCTGGTAGCTATCGGATAAGATCTGGGGCTCAAGGCGTTGCCGACACCTGGGGCTTAACAAACGCCGACTGGAGCGGGTGGAATTACCCAGAAGGAATGCAAAAGTTCTGGAAACCTTGGGTGAAGGCTATGAACCCGACCTAGGATATACAGAACCTATTTTTTTTCAACGAACAGAGCCTCGGCAAGCGAAGCTACAGATATACTATCCTCACTCCATAAGCACTAGTCCTTACATCAATATTCCTGTATCAGACTCAAAATCATGATTTACTTTGATCGGATACGTTGCCTTGTCTTGTAACTGAATTGACGAACCCAAAGAACTGGAATTTTCAACAGTAATGCAAATAAATCGAACACCAGAGCTTGGGAATGCCTCTAGAATCTGCTCATATTCACAAAGAAAAGCGATTTGGTACAAGGTACTGCATTACTATCTTTCTTTCCATCCTCCCTCAACAACCCTCGCCGGCCACTAGCTATCTATTGTAGGCGCACCTTGGCATACGGCACCAACGTCACGGTACCAATCAAGCCGTTGTCAGTGACAGAAGGAAGAGTAGTATACCCAACAGCGGAGAAGAAAGACTCAAGCGGGACATCCGCGGATTGAATGTCTCCGGCAATACTACGGATGTAATTCCACATAGTAGTCGGAACCACGACGGTGATTTGGTTAAAACCCTTCTTCAGATACGGACCGAGGTCCACCCGCGGAGCAGAGAAATCAATTGGAGGAACTTTCTGTCCATTGATATATACGCGTGCCGCGTGGGAAATGGCGGGAAGAATGAGGTAGGCTCCATCTGCGGAGCCATGACCAATCGGGGGCCAGGTGATGCTGGTTGAGTAATAGCCGAGACCGGAGACGTTTCTTAAGGCACTGATTTCTGTCCAAGAGACTAGCGAGGAGAGTTGGTGGGTTGTGTTGTGTTTGACAGCGACGGTAGCAGCATCGGAGATATTCGAGGGTGCTTCCCAGTGTTCGGCCGTAAGGGACCAGTTGGACAAAGTAGAAGACCCGGGTACGTCCGTACTTCCGAGGCTGACACGTTTGCCGTTGGATAGGACCAGAGACTGGCTGTCCTTACTTGCAGAGACGTGCAGGACAAGGCCGGATTCCCGAGAATAGTCGTATCCTGCGACAGATGATGGCAGCTGACTGGCGTGTTGCACGGACTTATAAGCACTATCGGTGAAGCCGATCATGACTGTCTGGTTGGCTGCCAAACTGAGCGGGATGGTAACCTGATTTTCGTGACGAGTATATTCGAGTACCGGTTTTGTTTGTCCAGTCCAAGGATCCAAAAAGATCGGTGCTTTGCTGCTTGTGATTGAAACGGTACCAGTCGAGGCATTACCATCGCAGAACACAAAGGCGTGATCCATACCGTTCTGTGCATCCTCCCTCCAGGTCGAATACCATGTCCCATTGGTCTGCAGGGCAACGCGTGGCTGGATACTAAGGGCCTGGAGTTTGGCAGCAACCTTTCCGGCAGATACGCTGTGGACATTGCGGGACTGCTTCAAGGTTTGGATAGCTTGCTTAATGGCCGGTGTATCTCTGCTGTCGTGGGTTGCATAGACACCGGGGTCGCCTCCACTGAGGATCACTGGCAAACCCGCGCGGGCATACTTCTGAATGTAATGCACACCATCCAGAGTAAGGTTGCTGTTGCTAGTGATGACCATAGCCTTGTATGCGGGACCATCCGGTCCAAGGGTATTGTCCTTGACGCTTGCTTGGGGCAAGGCAAAATTGTCAGGAGAGAGGTATGTGTATGTATAGCCAGCGTCGATCAAGTCGGTTGACGAGTATAGTGTCGGGAAACTCGGATCAGTACTAGAGACCTTATTGTAAATCACAACGTCGGTGCGTGGTACACCCGACTGCTGGAGATACTGAACTCGAGCTGTATAGTTCAGGACATCTCCGAGGCCATGGCTCCAAGATGGCTGTTTGTCAGAGTAGAGCTCCGAAAACAAGTACACAAATGCAGTGTATCCAGGCCAGGTCGTGCCATAGTAGTCACCAGTGTATGACTGTCCATGAAGAACCATCTGATTAACACCACCCGCCACAGCCCGGTTGATGTATCCCAACAGCTCGCTGTGCGGAAGATTATACGCCTTCATCATCACAGCTCCCATCTCATTAGAGATGACACGCTTCCCAGCCAAGTTAGCGGGCCCAGTGAACTGCCTGTATCCATCAATGCTGCTATCGAACTGAAGGCTTTCACATTCAGGTGCATTCACAAAGGGAATATTGGCTTCCATATCCATTGGCAAATTGTATGACACCTGAGCCGACATTTGCAGGTTGAGCTCTTTGTTCACCCATCTGGTTAGTTCTTCCAAGTAATTGCGGTATCCTGCCACAAGAGCTCCACGGAAGTCATTGAAATAGCCAAGGCCTTGGTCGGGAGTGTCGAGGATACTGTGGAATGCACCGGGACTGCTGCTCTGTATGTTGATATTGTTGTCCCGGAATATAACCAGCGGCAAGAATGGCTTGAGGTCATAGCCATATTTTGATTGGAAGATTTCGGGAAGCGAAGGGGTCCAGGAGACGTTTGATCTGATCTCGACACTGTCCTCCCAGCCTAGTGGAGAATAGATCAGTATAATGCGTGATAAAACCAGCCTCACTTGGTTGAGAAGGCGTCTTACCATAGTTTCCAACCTCCATCAATAGGTCTTTGACTCCATCGGGCAGAATGTACTTCTCCCAGAACTTGGCCACCACTTGTGCGCCCCGCGCACTGTAGTGATCCACCACATACGATCCGTTATCCCAGATTGTCTCATCGTTGCCACTGCTATATTCAAGGTTTTTCTCATGACTCAAGAACTGATAGAAGGCAAACAGGCGATGCGATGCTCCAGTGGAGAACTTGAGAGAAGCATGTCCTGTCGAGGACACATTCTGCGCCCAATCAACCAGAGTGCCATTCTTGAGCACCAAGGAGAGGTATGAACTTTGAGCTGTTCCAAAGAAAGACGAAGTACTGCTGGTATCCAGGCTGATGTTCTGGGTAGATAGCACTTCTGCCGAGACTAAAGCAACCAGCTCACCAGCGCCCCATCCGGGAATCTGTCCATTGAATTCGCCATTCGGGACGGCCACTGAGAATGTTTCCTAAGAAGTTGTTCCGAGTCAGAATATATCTCAACCAAAACACATGACTACGGCATTCACATACCAAATCCCACTGCAAGCCTTCATCACTCGGATCAGCCGGTACGCCCTGGCCTTGGTTCGGTCCAAGAGGAAAGTCCATCTTCAAGCCAGCCTCTTTATGGGCCTCTAACGCAGCTAGGAACATCTTATGAAAAGTAGGTGTTCCAAATCCATCCTTGGTCCAATTCGCACCCGTAGGCTCCGGGGTCAATTGACCACCATAGTTGTAAAAAGGGAGAAACTCCACTCCACCGGCTCCAATTTCACCTGCAGATTTAATATTATCCTGTACTGTCTCTATATCGACCCCAGCGTCGGGTAACCAATATCGAAAACGCGGACGAAGTCGGGCAGCGGGATCATCGAATGTCCCCCGATCTACCTTTGCAGAGGTTTGATCATTGGTGTCTGCTCGTACCGGCTGCCAAAGCAGCAGCAAGCTTAAAAGATTGATAGCAGGTGTCCACATCTCGATAAACGAGTAAAGTGATAAACCCCTCCTTGACACCCTTTGGATGCTACAGCTTCCCTCTAGTCTATATACCCGTCGACGCGGAAAATCCGAGCTACGACGAGTCGCGCAGATCGACGAAATGATTCGGGGTTTCTTATGCCGAGAAGTACACTTTGTTGCTGAGTGGAGAACATCTCCATCTTCATTCCATGCAGGAAACTCATACGTGGGGCCTCCTATAGTCCAGCCTCGGCAATGATGGTCGTCATTCTGCACTGTCGTGAGTGATTCTTGGTGACTAATCGACGCTAAATGCCAGTAGAACTAAGTACCAGAAGATCGATTCTACTCAAGAAGTCAGTCGCCGAGGTTGTTCCGGGTGGAGCTCGACCGAAGGGAGTGCCATGGGGCAAAGCAGCAATCTCCAGCTTCGCGGGGAACCTGGACTAGCGCTGAGGCTAAAGACCCCTATCCAAGTGGTCGTGGCCCACATCCCGTCTTGCGAGTGGTTGACTGGATTGACCCCGGGATTTATTATGCGCTCTTTTTGCCGGGCTGAAGGACGTATCCGTATCCCGTATTATCAATTTTAGTGTTGGTAAGTACTCCGTATGTGAACCTGGAAGAATATCCGTGGAATACGAGAATCCGAGAATCCGAATTCGAATACGTGAATGACACGGGTATCTTTGATTCTCCAGCTGGCCGTGACGGGCGGTTCTGTACTGGAGAAAGGAGACCAAATGCGGGGTGCAGAACTGCCCAGCACATGTCTTAATCTACGAAAAGCGGAGATTCTAGAATATCGCTAGAAAACAAACCGGCATGTATGCTGAAATCTCGGTAGAAAACTGTGCGAAGACGGGGACGCCCAGCCTGAGCCGATATATAAATCATTCTATTTTTCGGCTGAATATGATAAAACAGTCTTTCATAGCCCTAGGTGGGTCTGTCACTTTCGTCTTATTTATTGGGATAGGTATTTCTGTATGATAATCACAGATTGGTCCATTGTAATAGCAGTGCCATCTACCAAGTTCTGTATATTATTTACCGATCCTCCACATTACCAAGACTATATTCATTGACAGACCACCTGTGTCTCTACAATCTCCCCAGTCCCACAACGTCCTTTACAGCCGGCGACCCGCAGTGAACCCGCGACGGACACGGCTGTTAGAAGAAGAGATTGGCTTCGCCACACCACCACCAGACAGACGAACAGTCTTACCACCCAACCAGCTATTCAGGCTCGAGTTATAGTAGATGTTGTGACCATTGCTGTGAATGTTGGACAGACTGGTCAGTGTATCGGTAAAGTTCTGCAGGGTGGTATCCCGGGTCAGAGTCCAGTTGCTGGTAGCGTCCAGGGCGACGTCGAAGTACGCCTCTCCGTAGCCAGAGTAGGCAGAGCCAGTCCAGGTGCTGTAGTCTTTGAGAGTCCAGCTGATAACGCTCTTGTTGTAGGCGACCAAGTCACCCACCAGATCGGACTCGGTGACGGTCAAAGTTACCTCGGCGGGGGACAGGCTGCTGTTGTCCTCGTAGTCGGCGTAGTAGTCAAAGTCCTGGGTGACCTGGGAGTAGTTGGCCACCACAAGGATACCAGAGTCGGTGTTGAGCTGGAAGTTGTTCAAGTTCGCACTGGCGATGACGTTGCCAAACCACAGACCGGGCACGGTCTTGCCGAGGGTAGTGAACTTGGTGTTGACCAGGTTCAGCTCAGCACCACTGCTACGAGTGGAGCTGCTGAAAATCACGACTCCACCCAACAGTCCTGCGGTGGCATCGCAGTTGGTCAGGTTGGTAGTTTGAGCACCATCGGAGAAGACAACAGGGCCCTTTTCGGAAACGCTGACCACATTGTGGGCATCGATCAGACCAAGGGAGTAGAAGGTGGCTGATCCAATGCCAGCTGCGCGGGCAACGCTGTCGTAAACGTAGATATAGCCGCCAGGAGAGTCACCGGAGAAGCTAGACGAGCGGTAGCCACCAGAGTAAACCTGGAGGTTGTGGCCAATAATTGTACCATTGCCAGAGGCGTAAAGACCGTGGCTGACAGGACCAGAGGAGTACAGCCAAGTGTTGTTGACGTGGACAACAGTGTCAGTTCCATACGAGTAGATCTGAGCGGCTCCGTTGTGGACAGTGACATTGACGTTGTCGAAGTAGGCAGTGGATGCATTGGCCTATGAATACAGAAAATCATTATTAGAGATGAAGTTGTCTTTCAACAATAATTCAATTCGATACTTACCACGTTGATCGCGGCATTGAATCCCCAGAAACTGGCCGTGTTCAGGTTGGTCGAATATCCACTCTTCTTAAAGTCGATATACGAGCCATTGAACTCGGCGCCATTGGCAACAAGCAGCACACTAGTATCATTGGCCGTAGCAGACCAGGTAACATGGTCGACAGAAGCACTGGAGCTAGATCCGTCATACTTGTGGGTAGCCTGGACTGTACATCGGGTCAGAGACAACTCTTGTGGTAATTCAACCATGACAACGATGGTTACTTACTGTCCGACGGCTGAGAGCTGATCATCGCAATATCGTAATCTGCGAGGAGTGCATTGTCCTTAGTCCACCACCTGGGCTTAATCACATCCGAGGGATCCTCAATGGTGATTGACGCCAGCGCAAGCGCCGGGAACAGCAGAAGAAGTGACTGTGAAACCATTGTCCTGGATGCTCGAACTGTGAACTGTGCCTGAGACTGTTCTTCTGGATACAGATTGCGAGGAGGCTACATTTATCTCTTAAATACTCGTTTTTCGTGCTGTTAGTCGAAGTAGAGCTGTGATGGACGCGCAATTGCCCTTTCCCCATGGGGAACGAACCCCCGCTGATTCATTGTCTGGGGAATGATCGTCATCGGAAGCAAGTGGAGAGAATCTTAACGATATGGCATCTAGATGGACGCAAAGGTCTTGTCAATGTCTTGTTGAGCTGTTTGACAGGGCCAGCTGAGTAATGAGAGAAGCTCTGGTGGACCACTTCATCGACCATGGGAGAGGCCCCCACATCCCGACTATATACACTAAAGCTTGGCCGGTGAATGAGGGTCAAGGATACCTCCACTATCTAGCTAAGCTTGTTGTAGCTTCGTGCCAAGAGGACATACGTAAGCAGTTAGTTTTCAATCTACTTCTGCAACCCGTGCGGCCAAAGTTGGACCATATCCCGAAATGAGGGGTACGAGATGAGGAGAAATCTCAACACTAGCGATGCAGGGGTCAACAAGCCCGGGTAAGATGTAAATGGGTATATATGATTGATTAAAAAGATGAAGATGCAAGATTGTTCCAAGATGTGGACATCAAAAAGCATGCAGCAATGCGACACAATTCAGGGCCAAGCAGATGCAAATAAGCCCAAAGTATGCCATGTCAACCCCCAAGCGGGTATTATAGTCTGACTTCTAGTCAACTTCACCCCGAATACCCTTCAACATGCAAGATTCGCCTCAAGAAGACCAAATGTTAGCACCCGACAGGGCTGCCAGCGCAAAGTGACTACCCAGCGTGGGCCGCGCACGGAACGAGTTCTCCTGACCCGCCACATAACTCCCGCTATCCTCGACCCAATAACGATCGCAGAAGGGAGCCGAATTCAACCCGTTCGATATATACGTATGCAAATCACTGATTAGAATGTCCCGAGTATCACCGCTCACGGTGGCAGCGACAAAGGACTGCCAGTTCGTTTGACCCCAGCCAATAGCCCCATCCAAGGGTACCCCGGCTGCACTGCGCACCGTCGGATAGAAATCAGCAGTGGCATTATAGGCCTCGTCGGGGAAGGCATTCAGGCTGAATAGCAGGTCTGGATAGTGATTATAAACGAGGAACCACGGGTCGGTTCCATATTGGATCAAGAAGTGGGTGCCATCAGCATCCGTGCCGAGGCGGTCCGTCCAGATCTTGTCAGCAAATTCTTTGCCGGCGGTTGTGTAGTTGCTTTGGCCAGACAAGGCACCATAAGTAGCCAGGCCCACGGCGGCCTTGACGGCCAAGTTGGTCTGGTTGCCCAATGCGCCGAGCGCATCGTTGAGAGACAACTGTGACGCGGGGTATAGTCCATTTTGATAGAGATAGTCAGCGTATTGTTTCAGCTGGGCCGAATATGTGGTAGATAGGTCGGTGTTTCCCGTAGCCGCTTGGTAGGCGTACGTGAGGAAGATGACGTTCCCGCTCTCTTCAATTGGCATCTCCTCGCCATCGGACGGGTGACCCGTCGCGTTGGGGTAGTTGGCACCGATTTCATGCACGGCGTACGACTTGGTATAGGCGCTCGTGCCCATGTACTCGAACACGGGGGCGATGAGCAGCTTGATAATCTCGGGACTCAATACGTAGAATATCGGGAACGTGGCGTATATAACATCAACCGTGTTGATGTTGCCATCACTGGAGATTTCCTTGATGAAAGCGCGTGTTTCGCTCGTGTCTAGCGAGTCATTCGGAATAGTCACTTCGATGCCTCCGTAAACTTGTCGCACTGAGAGCGCTAGAATGTCCGAGTAGTTGGCCCCATAGCTGGAAGTACCCGTATCCTGGATCAACTTATCCAGCTGGGTCGACTCGGCATAGGCATCGTCGTAGTCATCCAAGAAATGCACCACCGCATCCACCGTATCAGAGTAAGTGGCACGGTAGTAGCCCGTTTGCGCGTCGCCCAAGAAGTTGATCGACTCTTCTCGCACGTGACCGATCGCAAAAGTCACCGCCGACTCGTCCGCCGTCGTCCCCAAATCATGCGCGAGTGCGACGACACCCGTGGAACTCCAGTTGGCATGGTTGCCCGTGAGGCTGCCATTGTTGACAAACGACTCCCGGACACTCAGGGAAGGGCCGGAGGCAGTGGAGAGCGAAGAGGAGTTTGAGGGGCGGGTGGCGTAGACGGCGCTGCCCCACAGAGCTTGGCCGTTGCTGTTCTGCGAGTAGGTGGCCGCGCCGACCGTCTCGATCTGAAAGACACCCGTCGATCCACTGGTGGAGTAGCTCCAACTGGAGTCGCTAGTCTGGCCGGTCCAGCTCGAGTCGATATCCGAGTACACCTGCACCGAAGCAGAATCTCCAGCAGTGAGGGTCACCGTGAGATAGGAGAAGGGCAGGGATTGCCGCAGATAGTTCTTGGGCGATACCGGCGAGAAGAAGTCTAGTGTGAATTCGCGCGATCCGGCAGTTACGGTGAAGGTGGAATGAGTGGTGGTGTAAGTCGCTTCGGTGACGGTGGCTGACTGGGTGCCACTGGGAGGGCTGGCCACGCCAAACAAGTTGTACGCGACTCCATCAACTCGAGCGATAACCGACCAGATCAGCTTGTTGCCGGCCCAGAATTGCGCGTTGTTGGAGGAGAGTGACGCGACTTCATTGCCGGGGATCCACGCTGTCGATCATCTTAGTCAGTCACTCGTTCAAAAATGGAACTAGGTTTCTCGATCTTCGGGATGTAAACAAGCAGGACGATCAGATCCAATCATCAATCAATGCTTGATCAATTGGTCTGCGATTGTATCTTACCCGACAAATATGGACTCCGCACGGCCAATGGATATGATGGAGGCTTCAACGGAGAGTATGTGATGGCATCACTCGTCGACGCCCAACACGAGGCCACCAGGGCAATCGCCTTCAAGCCGTGAGACCACAACATGATGCAAACACTCGAGTCCCAGACCGATGAGCGATGTCGATTAGGCCCAGGTATGCAGATCGAAGGGGGAATAACGGGGGGGGGATAGCCACACGATACGAATCAAGGGATAACAGGGCCTATCTATATACAGGATCTTCTCGCGTGCCGGGCCGTCCAAACAAGAATGCTATCCCCGAAAACGGTGGAGAGGAAGGAACTTGCTGCTTTAAATACCCATTATCTGTAGTTCTCGTTCCTCCATGCGATAGATGAGATGCGGATGCATCTTGCATGGTTGCAGAGGTTGACAATCCAGCAGTTTCCGATCACAACATGGCCGGTGCTCGTTGCGCAAGACAAGCCCTCCTGCAAATCAGCCATGTCCGTTGCATGGTTCAAGGTGGGGTGAAGAAGGATGGTGGGATGTCAGTCCATGTGGTGGAGTCACATTTACTCTCGCTGCTGCCAGTCAGATAACAATGAGGCGGTTATACTTTCCACCAATATACCCCACTATGCATGACTATATTCCGACTCGGCACTCGTGCTAGCAACTATAAGCACGCCATTGTAGGCTTAGTGAGCCTTGGCCTTGTTGAAGTGTCGACAAGAATAAGATTTCCTACATTTGAATGTCTTCCTATCCAATCGCTCATATAGTCGACAGGCGAGAGCCGAGCGGAGAGGTTGTCTCGCAAAGATCCAAGCGGATGGCGTCATGGGGATTCACATGGCGAGATAAAGTTATTAGTTGATAGGAATGGGAAAACTAAAGGCTGCTACTACGTTAGGATTACATCTCCCAACGGGCTGTATGGTTATCTTTTTGTTAAGGAGTGACTTTTCTATGCTGATTGCGTACTGCTAATCCAGTCCTACATCTCATGAAAAGGTCCGGTCTATATCAGTCCTTACGGTCAATCTAGTAGCTCCGTGGTTGAACGAACCCGGGGGACTCAAGCCGCTTACAGATATACCACTGGCGCATTATCTATCACAAGCAAGCATCATGGGTCTACCAGCGGCGTGAACTAGATGGTGTGATGTTACCATGCAAGTCGATTAGGTATAGCCCGCCGCCTACTCTCTATCACACCATTTTACCTAGTCGAGAAACGCGGAGTATAGGCAGGAGACTCGATTTGGACCGGGGTATTATTATCAGCATGACAAGACTAAGGCTCCGGCCATGCAAACCGACAAAATTATCTAGCTTGCCAAGTAGTTAATCAGCACTAAGCCGGGATGTGTCTTAAATTAGAGAGGACATCCTGTAAAAACCCAACGCAACGCACACCGCCTGTATTATTTTATTCTTCTCTTGAGAATTAGATATACACAGGAGGGGGGAAGCCATACTTCGTATTCGCAGTCCGCTCGGAACGAGGCCTGACATCAATACTCCGGCAAGGGAGTCCCATAGTGGCGGTGATAGCGCGACCCACCGCAGTCAATATACTGCCGAATGTCCTTGCATTCCAGTCTCTTCATCACTTCACCATCCAATACAAATTATTTAAAGTCTGATATCCCATGCAATTTCATTCTCGGAATCTAATATATTGTCAATACACTGCACAAACCTCGTGGTCTATCGCTGCTTGTTCCTGTGCGGGGTTATACCAAGCATCAATCATTCCCCACATCTGCCGAGTCTATCAGACCAATCAGGTTCTAGAGACTGGAGGATCATGACCAGAGCACGGCACATTTGCCATGGTTGAGGTCACCTGGTAGATCCTGGTGGGCCATGTGCCTTTCATCTGATAAATTGGCTTATTATTACATTAGATAGGATGTACCGGTGACCGCGAGAACATGGCCTCGGACGGCTCGGCAAAGTCTCATGTTAGAACCCTCCCATCTCTAAGATATGAAAAAATGGGGATGTATACTTCAGCCACTGTTACCATATTGTCCTAGTCTTCAAGAGCTTCTACTCTAGTCAGATAATTGATGTGCTTTAGAAAAGAGAACCTAGTGTAACTCATTTATCTCATCAACTTGAAGTCCATGTAAGTATCCATTCTCGGTATCATCAAAACCGTTTCTATAAATATCTAGTCTCAGATGGTTTATTGATTAATGCATTTACTTAGGTTATACATGAATATTAGGGGCATGTAGATCAGGTGCTAGCCAGACGAAATCCGGTCTACTCATTCATTATTTGGTATGCTTGAAACACTGGCCCTCATAATATTTACTTCAAGAATGAAAAGTTGAAGCCTGTTAGTCCCTGCAGGGACCAAGACTGGATGCATGGACGGTCTCCAAGGCCGAAAGCCTATTTAAATACATCGGCTTTCAAGAGGATGCCAAAAGATACTTCGAAAAGCGGGCTCCAGTCGTTTTAGTAGATGCAGACGCTGTTATCACAGGATCGCGGTGCGCTAGGTCATATATGGCTGGCAAGTTGAACATATCGTTCGCATTAGGGAGGCAGCCCCTAGGTTGATATCGTGCAGGTAAAATATATCGTCTGGATCTGGAAGGCCGTTTCCATAAAGTTAGTCTGATTGGAGGTCTACTTACATTTTCACACCTTGTCCTGGACTCACCAAACAAGCACTGTTGTCGTGCAAGATGGGCGTCTCATCGACCATTTCGATGCCCCATTTACTTAAACACTATGTACTTTGCCCATGAATTTCATATGGGGGCCAGGCGATGGGGATAGTAGAGGATCCGGCGTATACCTCTAAATTTGTATAGCCGTATGGAAAACAAGGCGAGTTCGTGTATCGCAACCCGGCCAGCATTGTTTACATCCCGATCAGACGGCTACTTCCAAACATCATCTCCGGCTGTACCACCCGACAGGTTCGCGTGTTCATGGTCCGACAGGGTCATCGGCCTAAAACATGGGTTGTCGGGCTCTGGTACCGCGGCAGGGGGCCGAGCAGACATCGGGAATGGAAAGGAACAGGGGGGGTTGAAGGAAAAAGGGGATCCACTGCATGCCAGCTGCAGCTAGCTTATGCGATCTGCATTATCAATTCCAATCGATCCTTTCTTCAGATCGGGGATCTCGATCTTGATCGCGCCGCAGTCCCGGCGGTATAGATCTCGGGGCTCTGGCTTGGCCCTCGGCAGCACAGGCCCCGAGAATCTGCCGAAGAATAGCGGCCGCTTTGACAATTGATGACTGAGAGACAATGAAAAAACCGATGACAGGCAGAGTTTCCATGGTCGGCCGGTTCTGGATGAACGGTAAGTGGTCCTGCCCAATTAGCAGAATTACAGGTTATGGTGAGTCGTGGGTCGTGAAGATGTATCCAGTGCCCGCCGCACACGGAGGACCCACAGAGTCAATGATTTCCGCAAACGGCTTCCCCCCAGAAGCGTCGAGGGCTAGCGGGCGGATTTGTGCTCTTGGAGTAGATCAATGTAAGTAGAAGGGGAATGAGGATAGGAGATTTGTAGCGAGCAGAGTTGGCGGTTACATCGGACTGGATGAGAGAGGAGACGACCCCATTCGTCCAAAAAGAAAACCCAGAACCCGACGGACTGGGTCGAGGTTCCTGCGCCGGCAGTGCGGATCTGACACTTTCAGTTGGGACTGAAATTAGTAGCAAGTTAAAATGAGTTAATAATTTGGCAGAGAGTTAGGTCGAGCAGATAGTAAAAAGAGAGAGAGAGAGAGCGGCCTGTTCGAGAACGTCACCCGGTCCCCTCCCCGACTTCCTTCCACTTTCTTCCAACCTCCAACCTTTCATCCTCCTTCCCACTCTCCCACCTTCACTCATCTTCTTCTTCACTCCGTTCCATCTTGTCGTCTCTTGGTATATCCTCCGTCTTTCCCGACTTAGTGATCCCGGTAAGTCGATCCAAATGGGATGACTCGTGGACCGCAGACTATGGAGCTGCGATCCGTGGATGCCCAGCCAATCTCCCGCACCCTGACAGCTACGTCTCGTGGCTCATCCATTACTACGGCCCTCATGGAATGCGATCGAAGTTGGAATGTCCCATCCTAATCAGAATCTTTGATATACAGTGATCCATTGGAGATTCAAGAGTCAATCCCCCTCCTGACTCGCCCTCCCTGAACGAACCCCCCCCCCCCCCCCCCCCTCCACGCCCCGACCACCTCGACCTCCCGACAGCGCGGTTCTCGGTTCTCGAGTCGCCACTCCCGCACTCATTTCGTTGGTCCTGCCTGGGGCACCGACCATCTTTACCTGGTCGAATTTTCACCTTCTCGCCCAACGCGATCGGATCCTCACCTACCTTCCCCCCCCAAATACGAACCTAACCCCCGTGCGGCTGAACAACCCCCCCAAGCAGACCCCCCGTCCGCAGTTCTGGCATCAATCTCTCTCGGCTAAACACCTTGCGAGATCAGTTCTTGTTTGTCTGCGCGATAAGGCCGCTCGCGACCGCTTCAGCTTCCGCCCGAAGTCAATGCTTCAACTGTGACGTCCTGGATTCCGCGGGGTCGCATGTCACGTTGGATCCCCCGCTTCTGAGCATTTCGAGGACCCACGATCACAAACAGATCTTTCTCTATTTAAATATACACGCAAAGGGGGACCCGTCATTTCTATCGTAAACGTCCTCGGTTCCTATCCATCACGAACCATGTACGCTCTTGAACAGGAAAGGGCCCATCCGGTGCCGCCGCCACCACCACCCCTCTCAATGGACCGCATCTCTGGCCCGTCTGCCGCGTATCCCACGCCAGGGTCAGGCCCGCTGCGGTCCTCCGATCATCTCGCACCTATCTCGACCAGCCACGAGGGCCGCATCTGGTCCTTACAGGTCGTCCAGCAGCCCATCCGAGCTCGCATGTGTGGTTTCGGCGATAAGGTGGGTGATTCTTCGAGAGTGAATGTAGCTGCTGTATCCTCCTCGACTAACCTGAATATCTCTCTAGGATCGAAGACCTATCACTCCACCACCATGCATTCGACTCATCGTACGAGATGAACACACCGAGAAGGAAATTGATATCAAGTATGTTTGAACGCCCGTGCCATTCTCTGGCTTCCCCCGTTCTAACCATGCCCGTGTGATCTAGTGAGATCGACACATCCTTTTATGTGCTCACCGTTGATCTGTGGAATGCCGATGGCACCAACGAGGTCAACCTTGTCAAGCACTCCGCCACCTCTCCCTCGATCTCCACTGCCATGTCCTCCTCATACCCGCCTCCACCCCAAAGCATGTCTCCTACCTACCCCGCCTACGGCCAAAATGCGTACGGACAACCGGTCGGATATCCGCCCATGAACAATTACTATGGCCAACAGCAGATGTACCAAAATCCATACGGTCAGGCGGTTGGGTACCCACCCTATGGCTACCCTCAGGGGGGTCAGATGCCCGCTGCGATGTCTCCTGCGCCACCCGTTTCCGGCGGTCCGGGTGGCATGTTCACTCGAAACTTGATTGGCAGTCTCAGTGCGAGTGCCTTCCGTTTAACGGACCCGGATAACAAGATTGGAGTGTGGTTTATTCTGCAGGATTTGAGCGTGCGCACAGAAGGCACTTTCCGGTAAGTCAGAAAGTCATCTTTACAAGAGGGCCATGCGCTAATACTCGATAGCCTCAAAATGAGCTTCGTCAATGTGGGCACTCAGTCCACTGAAACTAGCAACGGAGCCCCCGTGATCAACCATGGGTCTGCTCCCGTTCTGGCCTCGGTCTTTAGTGAACCCTTCCAAGTCTTCTCCGCCAAGAAGTTCCCTGGTGTGATTGAGAGCACTCAATTGAGCAAATGCTTTGCGCTGCAGGGTATTAAGATTCCTATCCGAAAGGATGGTGTCAAGGGTCCACGTGGTCGTGGCGGAGATGGGGACGATGACGATGGGGATGACTACTAATACAACTGAAATTGAAAGAGAAAAAAATATGTTGATGTACTGGAATTGGGTTCTGATTGACCCACTCCACTCCAGTACGAACCGAGTCCCCACCCGACGTGGAGTTGACGCACGTCTCTCCCTCGCATGGGAACGATGATTGATGGGATATGGGTGTGCTTTTTGTTTGTTCACTTGCTCTGGGTTGGCGGATTAAGACGTGTGGGGGTAAAAAAGGGAGGCGTGTTGACTTTTATCGGTGTTCACGGCGGCCTTCTCTTCTTTTTTGTCTCCTCTTTACCCCGGAAGTCTTCCATTTTTATACCTCCACATTGCTACACGGATCGGTGCAGGAGGTGTTTGGCTTTTGTCTTTGTTGTGTTGGCCCTTTTGGCCATGTTTATACCTCGGCGGCAACCTCGCCCGCTCGTATATATATTTATTCGGTGATTCCATAATGTGTTTTTCTCGGGCCAAAGCGAGTTTATATAGTTTTCGTCTTTGAAATAGATCGCTGTGGCTACTGCCTTTGAACCCACCCCTCAATACAGTATGTGCGCGTCGTGGGGACAACCTGGTTGCACAGGTGGGCCCAGAGCCGTGGGGGAGATAACCTTAAAACGGGACCACTATCCCGGAATCCTGCAGGGTTAAGGGTCCCCATAAGTCGGATGACCAATGACAAGGAGTCATGTCCGGGTGTCTTGTCGGGTGTCTCATATAGTGCGACGTGGGTATATCGTATTCATACTATTCGATGAATATCTAGTAAAGTGATCGTGTTTTTTTCTGGTACGAATGAGACTTGAGATCCTCGTGGCTATGTAATCGGAATGTGGATGCCGTTACCCGAACGAGGAAACCGGTATACTAGGTGGGTACAAGGTTAGGTATTACTGTTAGACAGAATTATGGGGAAGTAGATATTGAAAGTATGTCAAGTCTTTTACTTCATATGTAGCACCTACACTCCTGGTACTAGTCAGCACTCATCTCCTTGTTCGACGCATCATTGGGTTCAAGTTGCAAGGTACATCATCAGCGCATCGTGTCCTCTTCTTGCGATATACAATACTTTCAAAACTGGCTAGACACTACTCTACAAGTCATCCCTATCTAAGATGTGACTTTGACTTTGTTCCCGGACTGAATCAAGACGGTCGCTGGCGATTTATCCGACAGAGCGAGCGGGTTCTCGTCCTATAAAGGCGTGGTATCTACCAGGTAGGGATTTGATAAACTCAGTTAGGATGATCAGTTTTTATCATGGCTGTTGTAATCCTCACTGGATAACGACTGGATTTCTGCGGAGGAAATCGAGGGCAATTGCGGGAGGTGAATGATGTTGTATAGATGGATTTCTATTCCCATCCATAGAATCTCGTTGTGATTTGCCTACTACTTTACAGTTAGCACCATAACCTGTTTAAGATTAGATTGTGACATATTTGGGTGGTTTAACTGTATCCATGACTGTGCTAAAGCTGCGATGCATTGAGTGCCCACTAGTCAGAGGCGGCTCTCGCCTGCTAGTTCGAGAATGAGGCACCGATTTCTTTGCTCACAAGCCAGAACTTATATACAGGGTAAGACGATATATGTCACTATAGTTAGGCATATGGAGCATAATTACCTGGGCATGTCAGATTTTGGCACCAGGAGCTTATCGAATATGTACATTAAAATGCTATCACACATAATCATGTGGTCATGGGTATGGTTCTCGATAAGACATCGGTGTGTATGCTTGTAACCTACCAAGATAAATCCTGTTAGATAGTTATTCACAGTGAAAAAGAGTTCCCACTACGCCGAGGAAAAGTGTGTGCTTATTGATAGGCTCTACTTAGCTTGATTAGCATCTAAAAATCTGTTTGATAGAACACCACGCTTCTAATAGAGTCTAGTGATAGTCAGGAAACTGGTACGGACGAAAGCACAGTCAGATAAGAAAAGAGGTCCGACATGATAAGATTCTTGCACTCGCTTAGTTCCCTCCATAGCCAATGCGTTTATCAAGCACATGTGCTAGTGTGACGTTATAACCTGGACAGAAGTCCGAGTCTTCCCCGCAACGTATCAGCGTATCTACGCTCTTCATGCCGAGGACACTCTCATGTCTCGGAAATATTAAAAGCGAGCACAGAGTCAAGAACAGGAGGCAAATGTAAGACATTCATCACAGAGTATACCCTTACCCACCTATCCTACCTAGATCATCACAATGCCCGGCCTCTCCACCTCCCCAGAATACAACCACATCACCATCAAAAAGCTACACCCAAAATTCGGAGCAGAAATAAGCGGTGTAGATTTCTCGCGACCAGTGGAGAAAAAAGTCTTTGATGAGATCCTGACTGCAATTACACAGGTGGGTCCTCGCCCAGAGCTATAGCGGCAGGTTAGCAGAAACAAGTATGGAGTACTTACTCATCCTGCACGATCGGAAATAGTTTGGCGTATGCGTGTTTCGGAACACGGGACTCGACGATGCAGGGCACGTTGCGTTTGCAGGGCAATTCGGCGAGTTGGATGATGTGACACCCTACACGGCTGGCGGACGAGCGCATCGACTATCCGATGTCCGGCTATTTGACGTGGGTAATATCGAACTAGACGGGACGGTGTTTGCACTGGATAACGTGCGTCGTGAGTGGAATAAGGTGAGACCAGCATGGGTTTCCAATTGATACCGGATCTCGCACTAAAGACGAGACAGGGCAATGGCCTTTTCCACGTAGACTCGAGCTTCAATCCCCGACGAGCAGGATACTCATTGCTCCGGGCGCACGAGCTCCCACCCGCAGGGATGGGGGAGAAACCGACTTTGCCGATGTACGAACAGCATTCGACGAGCTACCGACTACATTGAAGGACGAACTCCGAGAAAAGGACTATATAGCAGCACACTCGCTCTGGCACTCACGCAAGACCGCTGCACCGGAAACCTTCACCGATATCAATCCCGAGGATTATCCGATGGGACGACATCGCCTAGTCCAACGACACGAGGCATCGGGACGAGAGACGATGTATATAGCAGCGCATATCCATCATATCGAAGGGTTAGACGCCGAGGCATCGCGGGGGTTATTCGATAAACTGTTTCAACATGCCACACAGCCATGCTATGTGCTTCGGATTGGATGGGATTCACCGGGGGATATGATCCTGTGGGATAATACCAGTGTGATGCATCGTGCGGTCGGGGGAAGCTTTGAAGGTAAGTTTCGACGGGATATGCGACGGGCAACGGTGCATGATGGGAGTAGCTCGGCGTGGGGGTTGAATGAGCGGAGTAATGTGCGTCAGGGTTTGCCTTGAGACAATCGTTCAGGATTGGGATAATAATAGCGAGGGAATTGGGCAGATGTAGGTAGAGTTGCATCATGTACTCCGTACGGGTAAATAGGAATGTGAGACCTGTGGGAGGAGTAGTGTAGGACAAGAGAGCATAACATCATAATATCGGATCAGACCAATGAAGATCCCTGATTAGAACTCCACTCTGTAAAGCTCCGTTAACTACTCCACCTGCTCGTGGAGGAAGGAGGAATAATAATAGCCCAGTGAGACATCAGCTGCAGATCAGTAGGAAACCGCGGCTCTCTCCGACTTGGAGAACCCTGAGAAATCCACGGATAGAGCCCCGCTGTGAGTTTTACTTGCTTGGCATTCTGAATGGAGAATATGTATCTTCTGTATCCTCGGCCATGTCTCACTTGTTTACCCGTCGCTTCGCTTGCAGGATACTGTACTAACTCTATAGCAATAGCCAATGTTGCATCATGATCATGACTATACCAAGTCCAGCGAATCTAACGGCCGTCGTGTCTCAAACTCGCCCAATGGAATTGCCACTCGGCATCTCCGCTAGTCGTCAAAGGGGTCCCCTGGAGGAACAAGTGGACCCCCAACTATTATTCTTGTTGTCTGACCATACAAACTGCCCTTTGCATACGGCCGATTCCCTTTATCGCGGGGATGATGATGCTGCTGATGCTCATGATCCCTGGCTGATCCCTTCTTTTAGTTTGGGCCTCCCCTGACTATAAAGAGACCCTGCATTCTTCGGGGAATTTTACTTTCAACATCAAAATCAAACTCTCTCCATCTCTTACATCACCTCTCAAGTCTATCCACCATCACTATGAAGACCTTCATCGCTTCTCTGGCTCTGCCTCTACTCGCCGCCGCGGCTCCTACTTGTACCCCAGCCACCACCGACGCTAACCCGCCCTTTAGCGTCATGGCTGTCCGCTCCGCTTCACCTATCCACTACTTGCAACTGAACGCCGCCGGTCAAAAGTTCTGGCTCGGTGGCCAAACCTCTTCCTACTGCCCGACTGAGGTCGTGCAGAACTGCCCTCCGGGTAACCAGACCATCCTGGCACCGGGCGGTAACGCTCTGGTACGTGACACGAGATACATCAATACTCCCTAGTCTAAAACAAACATTGCCAAACATTTTCTTGAGGCTAACTACCTTACTACAGGACGTCGAAGTCCCCGGCGGCCAACAAGTCTACGTCGACCCCACCGGTGCCCTGAGCTTCACCCAGGCCCACTCCGCCTCCATCCCGGCTGGTTCTTCAGTCGGAAACTTGGCCTACCAGCCCGGTACCCCGTGGGCCCACTACACATTCAACGGCTGGGGTGCGACCGGCCTCATGGCCTGTCCGACTGAGGACAACCGCTGGCAGGTGTTTGCCGCCATGAGCAATGCGACCGTGCCCTCTGGTAAGGTCGGTGATTGTCTGGGGTTCTCGGCTTTGGCGCTGCCTTATGAGGGTGACGTTCCTGCTTGGCAGTACGCTTAGATGTTGAGAGTGATTGCGTTGCATGATGAATATGGCCTTGCGGATTTGATTTGATTTGATGATATGATTGCGTTTAGCTTGGCATTTGTGTATTTTTTGTATAGTAGTTGAAACCCTTTCTCGTGTGAGCGGGTAGAGTGTTTTGGGTGACTTTAATACAAACTAATGATTATCACATCACAATACTTCTTTTTTACATTGCGAGTCGTAAAATCCATTGTATGAATAAGCCCGAGAGAAGAGGGAGAGAGTTTATGCAGAACAGGCATTGGGTATCATTCTATATAGGACTCTAGTATATCTACTCTAGTTCCGCCAGATTCGAATCGCCTTGTCCTTACCACCACTGCCAACTTTTTGTCCATCGGGAGACCAGTCTACCGCAAAGACCTCATCCTTGTGTCCGGGTAGATCCGTAGCCAACTTGCCGGTTCGGACGTCCCAGACCTTCAAAGTAGTGTCCTTGGAAGAAGATACCAGTAGTCGAGAGTCGGCTGAGAAGCAGCACTGATAGACAGCGCCAACGTGGCCGCGGAATGTGGTGATGAACCTAGAAAGAGAGGTGTTAGTCATACGAATAGTTACTCCTAGAACAAGGCAATAGAGAAACACTCACTTTCCATCACGTCCGTTCCAAAGCTTGACGTGGTTATCGAATCCAGCAGATGCGATATACGCCATATCCGGCGAGAAGGTGACATGATTGACCTCCTTCTGATGACCCAGGAGTCGCGCAACGGGTTTATTAGACGCAGCCGGGTCCCACAGGTACATGGTGAAATCGTCACTGGCCGACACCAATCGCTCCACAATCTTGTTGTTCACGGTAGCCGCCTCCTCGAATCGCTTCCGCGCAGCAGCCACCTTCTCCGCCTCCGTAGCGGGTACCTTACCAGTGTGATCGTGGTAGGCCGTACGCAAGGCGAAATCAGTAGAGAGAGCCAGATGGTTCACGCGGTGGGCATGCGCCGCCAGAGACTGGATCAGCGTGCCGTCCTTGGGATTCCAGATCTTGATCGTCTTATCGTGCGACGCGGTATAAATCTGGCCGGTACCACCCCATCGAACACAGCTAACCGACCCCTTGTGTCCGGTGAGAACATGCTCAATGCGTTTCGAGACGACATCCCAGATGCGCACGGTCGAGTCCTTCGACGCCGATGCCAGACGCGGCCGTCCAGACTCCTGCACGTGGTAAGGTTCCCAAGCAAGACTGGTAATCCACTTGGAATGGCCCTTGACCGGTCCACCCAGCGCCTGTCCCTTCTTCGCATCCCAGAACCGCACGGTATTATCCATACTACCCGTCGCGATCATGGCGCCGTTGGGCGAGTACGCCACGGCCAGAACCCAGCTAGTATGTCCCTTAAGGGTGTGTAACGGGGTACCCGTCTCGCAGTCCCAGACTCGGGCTGTCGAGTCACCACTTCCGGAGACCATGGTCGAGGAGTTGACGGGGGAGAACGAGGTGGCTAGGATTGCCTCGCCGTGGCCTGCGATGGAGGCGGCGCAACGAGAAACGGCCTTGACTCGGAATACGGCTTGCGGGGTGAAGTAGAGCGAGACGGTGTCTTCGGTAGTTTTGATCCCAGGCTGGAGCAGCGAGTGGTATAGATCAGCGAGGATATCGATGGTTTGTCCGTCCTCCTTCTCGGATTGGTAGGTGAACCGATATGGCACACGATCATCGTCGTCCTATACAGTTGAAGAAGAGCCAATTAGTTTCGGCGCAGTAACACAATCCGCCTGAGAGACCACTTACATTCCCTTGGAGGGTATTCAACAGCGTCTCGAGGTTCTTAATATTCGCATCGGCCACCGGGACCGAGACCGCAGGTCCCGTAGCATTGCCAGTGGCCTGGTCGTAGAATTGGACACGGACACTGCCCAAATCGGTGGGAATACTCTGGATCTCCTGCTGCTCCCTGGCCTTTTCGGCCTGGGCCAGCTTTTGGCGCTTACTGGGCGGGGGGAGGAGAGTCGCCATTGTTAGCTTGGAGGAGTTTAACGGAGGAAGAAATTTTGGGTTGGAGGGCTTATCTTATCGGGTGGGGAATTTGGGACAGTGACCAACTGGCGGGGAATTAACAGTCTCTTGATTTCTGCCGTTTATCTCTTAATTTCCAGTAATTTTTGTTGCTTTCAGTGCTGTTCACAGAATCTTTATGAAAATTTCTGCACAATTTCCGAAATTATTACACTCGGTGGAACTTAGGTGGTTGTGGTGCGTTTGAAGACGTATCTTGGTCATCGCACGTGACTTGTCCTCTGGTCATGGTCATAGTGGTGGTTTGATTTTAAGTTTAGACGAATCCCAAGAGCTTCCATAAGTTAATCAACAAGATGTATTAAAAGAGGTGTCAAAAAAGTCCTTAGTAATAGTGATTTAATATAAGAAGGACCTTTATAGATCGAATGGAAAGCGGCATAGAAATAATATAAAACAAATCATTAATTCATTAATTTCTACCTCCAAAGGATGATATACAAAGAGTGCGCCGCCTTCGAAAGCCTTTATAGCACCGCGAGGGCACCAGCGTTAGCTCTAGGACGATCCGAGGCAAGAGTAATTCACTCTCGATACTAGATTATTAGAAGGATATCTATAAATCGAATAGAAAACTACGTAGAAAAAGTATAAAATAGATAGATCCTTCTTAGATTAAAGTACTACTATGAAGGATTATCCTTCTAAACCCTCTTGTTAACTAATTTGTGTAAGGATTAAAGAAAGTAGACGAGTATAAACAAATGATAGACTGTTAGGTGCCCGGCCTCTTTGATCATGCAACTCGATGCAAATGACTTACCTCTTCTCTCACCTCACCTCACCCTCATTTTCATCCCAACTCACACAAAAATGTCGATATCCTCACGACAGTCAACACTCGATTCCTTCGTTCCCCTGACTGTCAGAGGCAGCACGAGGCGAGCTGGAACAGCAAGGCCCACAACCACGGCCACGAGTATCGCCTCGCAGGACATTGTCTGTGCTGTCAGTGAATCACGGGGAGTTTCTTCCACAGTGGGACTCGCATTCGTGAACCTAGCCACGGCTGAAGTTGTTCTCTGCCAGATCTGCGACAGTCAAACTTATGTCAAGACCATTACCAAGATTGGCGTCTTTGAACCGAGTGAGATCCTGTTCATGAACACCGCCAAGGAGTCCAAGCTACGCTACATTATCGAAGAGAATCTGCCTGAGCCAATCCTCACCTTTGTTGATCGCAGGTGCTGGTCTGATAAGGCTGGCCATGAGTACCTTGATCGTCTTGCGTTTCCAGATGAGGTGGATTCCCTCAAGGTGACGCTTGGCGGGAACTATTTCGCAGCCTGCTCTTTTGCCGCGGTATGCAACGCCATCCCGTTGAGGCGAGTTTAGACAGTCTGACTGATCCTTGGGCAGTCCCTCAAGTACATTGAGCTGGAGCTCCAGCGTGTATTCGCCTCTCACTCTCTGCGGATCAAGTTCGAACCCTCACAAGGCTCCATGACCATCGACCTTGCCACGATTGTTTCCCTCGAGCTCATCCAGAATCTTCACAATACCAAGTCCAAGGATAGCTTGTATGGTTTGCTCAATGAAACCACAACGCCGATGGGAGCCAGACTACTCCGGGCCAACATTCTCCAGCCTTCCACCGAGAGGGTCAAATTGACTGCGAGATACAATGCGGTGGAGGACTTGTCCACAAAGGAAGACATGTTCGTGTCCGTCCGCCAGGCTTTGAAGGGCTTCATCGATGCGGATAAAGTTTTGACTTCGGTATGTTTTGATATTTTTTTTTATCTGTCGCTTTTTTCAGCTGACATTTCAAGGTTATTCTGGTACCTACCAAGAGGACCGTTCAGTACATTGAACAGTCAGTCAACCATGTGATCATGCTAAAGACGTACGTATCGGCAATCAAAAAGGTGTATCAAGCACTAGGTGCAGCCCAAAGCGAGATCCTGGCCACTATTCGAGAGGTATGCTCTTATGCCAAGCTCTCACTCACCTGCGTTACGGCTTACATAGGGTAGTTGTGTCACCCTGCAGGACATCGCGCTGTCGAAGAGATGATCGAGAAAACGCTCAATGAAAATATTACTTACCAAAGCAAGCCACTCGACCTACGTAATCAACGCATATATTGTGTAAAGGTGAGTCTCAAGCTTATATCCCGCTCGATATGCCAATACTGACCCAGCCAGGCCGGCGTCAGCAGCCTTTTGGATGTCGCTAGGCAAACTTACAAGGAAGCCAACGCCGATGCAGCAGAATTGGTGTCAAAACTTGAAGGTAATGACTCGGACGAGACTAGAGGTCATTCTACGATCCCTCTCATTAAGAAATTTAACAGAAACCTTCGATCTATCCTTGGATCTCAAGTACGATACTGCCCGCCAATACTACATCTGCATTCCAACAGGCCATCCAGAGCCACTGCCGGAAATCTTCATCAACGTCTACCGCAAGAAGAACCGGATCGAGTGCCAGACTCTAGACTTGGTCAAACTAAACCAGAAGATCACCGATGCCCACAATGAAGTGATCAGCATGAGCGACCAGACCGTCCAAGGGCTACTCCACGATGTATGTACCGAGGTTGCAGGGCTTTTTCGCATCAGCGAGGCCATCGCAATGCTAGACATGCTATCAGCATTTGCACAACTGGCAACGAGCCACGACTACATCCGTCCGGAGCTAATGGCTACCCTGACCATCAAGGCTGGACGGCATCCTATCCGGGAACGCATCCATTCCAGCAAATTCATCCCCAACGACGCCTGCGCCACGCCACAAACTCGATTCCAAATCATCACCGGATGCAACATGAGCGGCAAATCCACATACATCCGATCCCTCGCCCTGATGACCGTAATGGCGCAGATTGGCTGTTTCGTGCCCGCGCAGTACGCCTCATTCCCACTCGTGCACCAACTGTTCGCGCGTGTAGCCACCAGCGACGATCTAGACGCTAACGTCTCTACTTTCGCCGCAGAAATGCGAGAGATGGCATTTATCTTGCGCCATGTGCAGCCACGAGCGATGGTCCTAGTTGACGAACTCGGACGCGGCACTAGTACAACCGATGGTCTCGCAATCGCCGTTGCCCTGGCCGAAGCTCTTCTCGCCAGCAATGCCCTGGTATGGTTTGCCACGCATTTTCATGATCTCGCGCGCATCTTATCTGAAAGATCTGGTGTCATCAATCTGCATTTAGCAGCCGACATCACTCCTTATGCAAACAAGATGACAATGCTCTACCAGATCGCGGAAGGACCCGTTCCGGACCGTCGATATGGCCTTGAGCTGGCGAAGCTAGTCGACCTCCCACCTGCAGTTTTGGAGGTTGCCAGGAACGTCTCCGAGCGCATGGACAGGCTTATGCAGCGTCGGAACAGCACTTCGCGCGCCGTGGTCATAGCCCGGAAGCGGAAGTTACTTCTCACTTTGCGAGAAGAGCTTGTACTTGCTCGAACTAGCACGATGGATAGCGCATCTCTCCGTCAGCATCTTGTCAAGCTTCAGAATGACTTTGCATTGCGTATGGCTGCTGTCGACCAGGAGGTCAATTTGGGGAGTGGTGCTGATGCTGAGATATTGGAGGGACAAGAAGAGGGGGTGAGAAGGATTCTCAGGTGGATTCCACTGCTCCTTCTTGCCGCGCAGATCGTGCATCTGAGGGCATTTCGTCTCGAACACCTTTACCTTCAGATTCTCTACTAGTCGATTCTGCTTCCGAGCCTGAATCTAATGGACATGACAGCGTCATTTTAGTCTGAGGGTGTCGAGGAGAATCGGGCCTGTTGGCCTCATATGAGGGACTTATTCGAGACGTATACATTTCGTCTATTGCATGATATCATGGTATGGAATAGGGAGAATCATTGTGATGGCCTGCGGGCGACGATCTGATATGCCACATCATTAGAAGACGACAGGCTTTTAGTCATACCAACACCTGACTAAATACACGTTATTTCTACATTAAAAGAACAGAGACATTCCAGTCCAAACCAGTTTCATAGAAAAACTTCGCTTATTTAACTCATTCGTCTATCAAGAACGCTCACAAAATATCCGACCGGGGTTTGGGGTATTCACAACCAATCAACCAAAGTGGAAGAGGGTCTGCTTGCCCTTCTTCTTTTTCCCCTTTTCCCATCGCTAGGCTCGTCATCGAAATCATCTGCTGGCTCTGCTGGAGACGCAAGGCCAGAAGACGGATTTGACCCCCAAGCATTCGCAGCAGGACCCTTACGCTCGTCCCACCGGATGTAACCACGAGTCTTTCCTGGCATCATGACGTTTGGCTTGGCGGCCGCGGGGAGAGCAGGGAACGCGTCTACACCAGCAGCGGGGCGCGAGGAACTAGCAGACATCGCCGGGGAGGCACGACTGGGAGGGGTTGAGTATGACGGGCGACTAATGGAGGGTGGAGGGGCGGCAGCGGCCCAGGGAGTGGAAGTGGCAGCATTGTTGCGGCGAGATGAGCTACCGACAGCTGCAGAGAGAGGGGGGAAGGGATTGGCGGAGGATGAGGAGATGGCACCGCTTCTACCAACGGCAGAGCGAGACGATTGAGCGGTAGATGACTTCAGCCGCAAGACACGGCTGCCGCCGGTGCTCACTGTGGCAGGAGACATACCAGGCAGAAGACCGCCCGGGCCTGGGAGAGCAGGGTAGTCCTCGTTTATGGCGCGCCAATCGTTCCAAGCTTGAAGAAGACTGGTTCGCTTGCTCTCATCTTCATAAATATCGGCAAGCTCCTTGATGAGTTTGCCTAGCTCCGAGCTAGAGGTATCGAACAGAGAAAAGAATGCATCAATAAGCTCCGTCGCACCAATGGACGAAGTTCGATAGCTGGACACTCTCGTTCGGAACTCAGCAAGCTTGTTAGCATCATTGTGGAGTAGATTTGACGCCCGCTCCACCACGGCGGTATGGCGCAGACGCCGAGCTTGATCTTGCGGGCTCAGGGTTGCGGATGTCGCCGCAAGACTAAGACTCTCCAGCTCTGCAGTAGGTGGGGGTCGTGGACGAGCTGCAGGGTTCGGGGTACCCGCTGCTGACCGAGCGGGTGCCTGGACTGTCTGGGTCTCATTGCGACTAAGCTGTCCGCCGAAACTACGAGTAGTAACAGACTGAGAGCTCTGAATTGCTTGCTGTCTTTGGAAGGCCTGCTCGGCACGCCCGAGAGGTTGTGCGCTAGAGACAGGCAGAGGCTCCGCGTTGGGATCCCGACCACGACCAGCACCGCGGCGCTGACGCTGCTGTGGCTGATATGGGCTTCGAATATCGAACTCGGCAAGATCGACAATCCGAGCATCCCGACGCACATCTTTGGAAACTCCATTCGGGTGTGCCTCAATCTGGTGGGCCTTTAGGTCCATCTGTGACTCGAATACCACAAACTTCTTGTCCAAGCATTCCTGGTCAAGGCAAAGGAAATGGTCTTTTTGGAAGTGGCCCTCCAGAGCATTGTAGTCAATATAGTATTGCTGCTGACGATGGGAGGCACGGCGATCGCAAATATGGCATCTTTCGTGTTTGTCACGACAATGGGCGTACAACTCGTCATCGCCATAGAATCGTTGCCGACAGAAACCACACTCGGGGTGGCCTTTGAAGCCGCTTTGGTCGATAGCACCAGGTTTGTGGTCGCCATGTTTCTCGTGTTTTCGCAACTCGGCCATGGTGAAGAGAGTGTGCTCGTGAGTGAACACCTTTTTGTTCCGTGTGCAAAGGTCACTGTCATGTCACACAAAGCGCGAGTCAGCCACTTACTCTTGATCATCGTGTTCAATGCGCCTATTTCCCATCTAGAGAATAGTATCAAAACTCACCACATCACTTTGCCATGCTTGCTCTTCACGTGGCGATGCAAGTCCGGCCATCCAAGGCAAGCGACATCACAGTCTTCATCAGGGCAGTTGTATCGAAGCAGCAACACCGTGTCTTCAAAGATTTCGTCCTTCTCATAGTGGATTCCCAAATTATCATCGGTTCGAGCGAAATCTTTCTTCTCAAAGTCCTCAAATCGTCGAACGGGGTCATCGGTGAAAATGACAAAGGCGGACTCGGTCTATGCATTAGGGCAGATTAGTATGGTTCGCAACAAAGCCAACGGCCAACAACGACTAAAATCGTGAGATGCAGACATACTCGACAATGAGCGCAACCCTTGTTCTTGTAAAGTGCGCGCAAGCGGAGCGCACAAATATGACACGTCCGGTGATTGCAAGGCGACACGGAGGTATGTTCAACGGTCGACGCACAAATGAAGCAGATCTCTCCATCGTCGGCATCATCGGTAGCGGCGGGGACCTCTTTTGTCCCTACAGTCGCAACAGTCTTTGTGGGTTGTGTCTCGGTGGCTTCGGGTTCATCCTGGCTCCGTTGCTTATCACGTCCACCAGAGCCTCGACCTCCGCGACCGCGGGACCTGCCTCCTCGACCTGGTCCATCGCCAGCGTTACGCGGCTCATCTGAACGGCCAGAGGGAGGGGCGCCTCCGCGGCCACGACGGCGGCCACCACCACGACCGTGGCCTGTTGACGGAGCAGTTGGGGTGTTGTCAGCCATGGCGGGGGACCGTGGGAGTCAAGATCGGCGCTGCGGTTTCGTGTCAATGGCAACAACGTGGGAGCTGCGGAGCTCTCTGGGGGTTGAAGGTTGGTGGGGGAGACGGGGAAAAAGTGAGATCTGGCTGACTTATCAACCTCCGCGGCGGGCATGTGCTTGGAAGCTGGAATCTTCCTTTGCAATCAACAAAGAAGCTACTTCTCAGTGCATGCTAGAGACTGTTTGTCAGAACAAACCCATCTTTGTAAATGTACAAATTGTTCAACTTTCATTGGATGATTAATTGGATACCTGCAGCTTCCACAATACTCGACAACTTTCTCTCGCTATCTATACGTCATCCAGCAGAGCCAATGGCAGGGCTATTCTCAAAATTTACTATATTGTGGCGATATTTCAACTATAGTACTCTATAGATAAAGTATCAAGCTTTTAACGAGGACTGTATAGAGGCAGTGAGGTGTTCTAACGAACACCATTACTCTCGAGGATGTATGAGCTCTATGTTTCCCACATCAAAAATCCCAAATACCGAGACTTATTGAGATCACGAAACTCAAATAGGTATGCAATTATGAGAACGATAGATATCACCACTCAAGGGCTGCACCAACTCCCGCTGGAGAGCAAGAAAAGAACCAAAATCTTGAAAGCACAAGGCGCCATAAAGAAAGCCTCAAAAGGCGGCAAAGGTGGAGTCGTCACGCCGGCATCCCCATGCATCGCAGAAAGCAAATGATAGAACAGAGATGAAATTCGTTGAGGGAGGCCAAGGGTCCCTTCATCCAAGGACAACCCATGACTATTCGCGCCGAACCAGGGCTATTCGTCTGGGTTATACAAATTCTGATTGAGGATCTTGGTCATGGTGAACATATGGACCCGATCCTGCTTAAACACAGCGCGCATCGCGTCGTCGCAGCGGATTTGGCGTCGATCGCTTGGATCTTGCAGCTCTTTTTCACGGATGTATTGCCATACCTTTTTGACAGTCTGCGGGCGCGACAGCTAGAAGAAAGGGTCAGTACAGGTTTCGCTTGCGATTGGGGCCAGACGTACTGTAGTCTCTCCACCTAGGAGAGCAGACAAAGGGGCAGACAGATTAAGTGGTTTCTAAAAACATAGCGATTAGTCCTGCGTGGAGCAGTTACTCGACATTCAAGACATACGTGGAAGCCACCAGTTCGATTGACCTCCTTTTTCGTTTCCGATCCCGAGTCGATGTCCGAGTCATCCTCCGCCCTGACGCGTTTGGCGGTCTTGGCCTTGCTCTTCTTCTTAGATGGAGCAGCACGGCGTGTGCTTGCGCCTCTTGTGGGTCGTGCTCGCATATTCTCTTCCGCTTGTAGTTTCGCGGCGAACAAGGCGTCGGCGTCAACATCGGCGTCAGGCTTGCGCTTCTTTGGAGGCGGCGAGGCGCTAGCGGGCTCAGATGCTTCTTCGCTATGTGCCTGACGCTTCACGGGCGAGGAGGATTGGGGTGGAGAAGGTACTGCAGCGGCAGTGGTGGCGTGTGTATGGCCATTACTGGAGGTCTCTTCGGGTGAATGGACGCCATTATTGCTCGCGAAGATGTCAAATCGTTCCATGATTAGCTGCTTGACTTCAGCCTGCGAATACATTGTCAGCTACCAGAGTTCCACAAGCATTCATGCTTCCTTCCAACGGAAACAAAGCGCAAGCAATAACCACAGATTATGCAGACCTTTTGTGGAGTGAGATCATAACCAATGACGTCCTGGAGACCCTTGCGAATCCGTTTCTCGGAGACGGTATTGAGGTCACTCTTGGCGAGGATCGAGTCAATGATGCCTGAGTATTCATCGCGCTTTTCGGATGAGACTATTGCGCCACGTTAGACAAGGAAAAGAAGCTCCCAGGTGTGAGTCGGCAATTGAAGCCGGGACAGCGCCGAGGCAACATACGTGACATCCTGCCTGCATTCAATCCTTGCCAATCGTCTCCAAAGATGCAGTATCCAAGTTCCAAGTGTAGGTTACAGCTATAGAGATAGCTTCGGCTGCTAGATTTGGGCAGTGGTGTTGATCGCGCAAGTAGGTACTTCGAGGAAGGTCAGGTGGGTATAGTCGCACTGGCGCTTAAGAGCGGCGGGGGAGCCGAGGGCGCAACGAGCAAGGCGAAGGTGCAGCAAGAGGGAAAGATCGAGGAGACACAAGCAACAGTGTTACGGGTGATCTTTGCAGCAATAGGGCATCAAGTTCCGCAAGGTCCAGAACTGAAAAAGCGAGACCCCGCGTCGGCTGTAGCTCCGAAAGCAACTGCTAATCTCCAAACTAACTTGCGATGCGCGCCCGGGGAACAGGCTGACTCAGCAGCGCCAACAAAGCTTAGATCACGTGAGTAAAACACACGCATCACGTGACACGATCGCGCTGGATCCCTTCACGGCTGAGTCAGCGCGCACAAAGAACCCGCTTGGCGGCGAGTTTTGTTTCTGGCCGAAAATCCTCAAAGTCAAGTACGCAACGCTCTGATCCACGGCTGTCGCCTCAAGTCCACCCAGCATGGCGCCCAGTTTCGACACCCTGACCGAGCAGGATTTCCACGAGGAGGAGGAGGAGGAGATTGACTTCTCCGGTACGCCCTGGGAGCCCTACTTTTTTTGGCGTGTGTGCCCCTCTCTAACATCGGTTTCTCGGCAGATCTCAAGGAGCAGTTCGAAGTTAAGTTGGAGGAGGGCCTGGACACTTTCGTCGTTATCGATGGCCTTCCCGTTGTGCCCGAAGACAGCCGCCAGAAACTCGTCAAGTTCTTGTTGAGAAAACTCAACACCATTGGCCACACCTCCGAAGATGCAGTTTTCATGCCGCTGAACGACAAGGGCATGTCCGAAGGGTGCGTTACCCTGGGATGAATGGGCTACGAATCTATAAAGTGGACGAGATGATTGACTAGGATATTCTTTTTTTTTCTTCTAGATTCGCCTTTGTTGAATACGAAACCCCCGAACAAGCTCTCGCTGCTGTCAAGCAACTCCACGGTGTTCCCCTCGACAAGAAGCACACCCTGGCCGTGAACAAGCTTATGGATATCGAGCGATATGGTCGCGAGGGTCGTATCGAGGAGGAGTACCACGCTCCCGAGGTGGAGCCCTTCAAGGAGAAGGAGCATCTGCGCTCTTGGATGGCCGATGCCAATGCCCGTGATCAGTTCGCCCTCTACCGGAACGACAAGGTCGGCGTGTTCTGGAATAACAAGTCCAACCCACCAGAGAACGTCGTTGATCGCGCTCACTGGACACAACTCTTCGTCCAATGGTCCCCCAAGGGTACCTTCCTTGCCTCCGTCCACCCTCAAGGTGTCCAGCTCTGGGGCGGCGCCTCCTTCTCCAAGCAAAAACAGTTCCCTCACCCCTTCGTACAACTCGTTGAATTCTCCCCCCTGGAGGGCTATCTGACGACGTGGTCTTCTCGTCCCATCCAGGTCGAGGAGGGCCAGCCCATCCTGACCTTCGAGGAAGATGGAAAGAACATCATCGTCTGGGATATTGAGTCCGGCAAGCCTCTGCGCTCATTCGTCTCCCACGATCTGGCTGCCGGCCCCGCCGCTGAGGGTGAGGTCCAGCCCAAGAAGAAGGTTCAGTGGCCCGCTTTCAAGTGGTCCGCTGATGAGAAGTACGTTGCCCGTATGCTCCAGGGCCAGTCTATTTCCATCTACGAGGTGCCCAACATGAACCTGCTTGGCCGCACATCCGTCAAGGTTGAGGGTGTTAACGACTTTGAGTGGTCCCCCGCCACCGTCACCCGCGAGGGTGTCAAGCAATACGAGCAGCTCCTCTGCTTCTGGACTCCCGAGATTGGTAGCAACCCCGCCCGTGTTGCCATGATGAGCGTTCCCTCCAAGGAGATTGTCCGCACCCGTAACCTGTTCAACGTCTCCGATGTCAAGCTGCACTGGCAATCCCAGGGTGCCTACGTTTGCGTCAAGGTCGACCGTCACTCCAAGTCCAAGAAGTCCATGGCCACCAACCTGGAGATCTTCCGGGTTCGCGAGAAGGGCGTTCCCGTTGAGGTCGTTGACAGCCTCAAGGACACTGTCATCAACTTCTCTTGGGAGCCCAACGGTTCTCGTTTCGTCCTGATCACCACCGGCGAGACCCCCACCGGTGCTGCCGTTCCCCCCAAGACTGCCGTCTCCTTCTTCGCCCCCGAGAAGAAGGGCAACACTGCCGGCAACTTCAAGCTCGTCCGGACCGTCGAGAAGAAGACCAGCAACGGCATCTACTGGTCGCCCAAGGGTCGTTTCGTCGTTGTGGCTACTGTCCACTCCCAGTCCAACTTCGACCTGGACTTCTGGGACATGGACTTTGAGGGTGAGAAGAACGAGGCTGAGAAGGATCTTGCCGCCAACCTCCAGTTGATGAAGACCGTTGAGCACTACGGCGTGACCGACATTGAGTGGGACCCCACAGGTCGCTATGTGGTCAGCAGTGCTAGTGTGTGGACTCACTCGGTAAGATTCAATCCTTTTTTTATTGTCTTTTGGCGAATCAAGACTAATCTCATGTTTTAGATGGAAAACGGCTGGAACCTGCACACTTTCTCTGGAAATACCCTCTCCGAGAACCCTACCGAGAAGTTCAAGCAGTTCCTCTGGCGCCCCCGCCCCCCTACCTTGCTCAGCAAGGAGGAGCAGAAGCAGGTGCGCAAGAACCTGCGCGAGTACTCGAAGGAGTTCGACGAGGAGGACCGATACGCCGTGGACATTGCCAACACCGCCGTTGTCGAGCAGCGCAAACGCGTTCTCAGCGAGTGGCTCGCCTGGCTGCGCCGGGAGAAGGAGATCCAGGCCGAGGAGCGGGAGGCCTTTGGCTTGTCCGAGGATGCCGACTCTCCCAAGCTGGCCAAGGATGCCCGCGTTGGCATCCAGCAGGAGGGCGACACCGTGGTGGAGGAGATTGTGGAGGAGATCATCGAGGAGACCGAGGAGGTCATTGGTTGACGAACCCATTTTCTTTTCCCCCCTTTTTCTCTTTCGCATATAATGTGTTTCCTTGTTCCTTTCCTTTGTTCTCGCCGGCGTCCTCTGCCTTTTCGGGCCCGGCTTTTCTACGTGCCCCAGTTTTATGATCCGGCCCTATTTCTGTGCTGATGATCGGGGACTCTCAAAAATCAATAGATTGAGCTATGTGGTGTCCGACGAAGCTCTTGATGTGCAATGTGGATAAGCATGAGAAATGCCTACGAACGCAATAGCTGTTGTTTCATAATCTTGTATTTCTCGTAGTTTTTCTTTTTTTTTCTTCTTGTCCTAAGTATACAGGCTCATCCCAATAGCCACAGTCCCCAGAGCCAGCAACGTCGTCCACACTGCGGAACTCATTCTATTCTCCATCGCCGCCCCGCCCGTCGGTTGACTTTTCGATGTAGCAGAAGTAGCTATCGTGGACGATGATTTGTCGCTTGGCTTCACATTCTTCTTGAAGTATTCATTGTGATTGCCAACGACATTCCCTGTTGGCGTGTATTCACATACAACGTACCAGCCCTGCGCTCTCGTACTTCCATCGGGCTCCCTAGCAAGAAGTCGACCCGGGCTGCTATCACCAGCATCTCTTCGTACTTTATCGGTGTTCTCGGTATATCCACAATTTATCGCAGCGCATCCTACTTGCGTTGTAGATTTCCACACTAGTTGTGTGAAATGGCCGGTCTTCTCAGTGAATCCGGTCGGCTTCTGGAAGTTATAGAATTCCCTTTCGTCGCCCCAAGCCTCAACTGCTGAAGAAGCGTTGGGATACCCAAATGCTAGGTTTTCCCCATACGGGCCGTCCTGAATGTGTAACTGTTAGAAAGAGATTCCATGGCTATCTAGACGAAAAACGACTCTTACCGAATGTTTCCAGATACAATTCTGCGCCCATTCGTGGGAATATTTGACCAACGTCTCGTTCCAGACTAGTGGTTTTGCATCGTGTGCTTTCCGATAGTCATTGCTAACCCGAAGAACTGTGTCTTTGAACTCAGAGGTCGAAGTGTATGAAGCGGGACTGGGAATAGTTGGCGTCCCTTGCACTGTTGATGCAACTTCCACTGTTGTATGGACTGTGACCACGATAACTTTAGCTTTGATGGTCGTGATGAAGCTGCTGTAGATCACAAGGAGTAATAGTAGAGACCAGCTCTTGTAGGTGTTGGTGGCCATGATCGTTGCAAGGATGGTAATATTCTGGCCCTTATATGCGAAAACAACCTAGAGTCCTCAAGGGTTCAAAAGGTTTCACCACATAATAGGGCTAGCGCCGTTAAGTCGGGTAGGTTGGACAATCTCCTATGAATCAAGACTGTCGATTCACACTGGACCTCCGCCACAGTGGTGTTAGATCCGTTAGAGTGTAGCAATACGCCCCAAATAGTTATAGTAATACAGAACAAACCCCAGCGAGAGCTACTAGAAAGATATAACATCCTTCTAGAGACCTAACATCCCCCAAACCGTGGTTCTCACAGGAATACAGCGTTTACATAGCGACCAAAAGGAGAAGATCTCTGCGTCACTCCCGCCGACTTCTAGGTTAAGGCCCAACCACCAAAGGCATAGTGCCTGAGCGAGCCGGAAATAAAACCACGGGTTTCATGTCCATTTCCAGACTGTCTGAAGCTGCAACCGGACCTGGGCGGGTGTTGGCTCGGAAAGTCTGGATGTCTGTTTCAAACAAGAGGGGGATGTTCCAGCAGCCGCCGTGAACCCGTTGACGTCAGATGTTACCCTGCGGAAGGACCGGGGCAAGAAAAAAAGTCGAAAGACTAGAGAGAGCGGATAATCGTGTCTTCATGAAGAAAAGACTAGTTAAAAAGAGAGAGAGCTTCGGGCAGGAGAATTAACCTTCTCCAAATTAGGGCAAGTCTGTTTCTTCACAAAGTATAATTGGTTGGCGGTGGAGCTTATGCCAATTTTGAGATCGGCCCCTGTGAACATGATACATGTCTAGCTCTATACTCAATATCTATACATTCAATCAAAAGCAACCAACCAATTCGCTATGCAATTCGGGGGTATCTATCACTGTTTACATCACGCTGCATCCAATGCCGTACATGGCTCGTTCCACGTCGCCTTTCACTTGGTACCAGTCAACCCGGCGCTCCGCGAATTCAGAGACTTCCTCGACTCGCCAGATTCCGGAGAACCGGTCGGCGTCGGCGATAATTGTCGCCAGTTCCTTAGCATCAGACGGGTCAATCAGGTAGATTTGGGCTAGTTCACGGAAGGCTTTGAAGTAGAGGAGAAGCTCGTTATTTCTGAGCGTTTGGACGAACTTGAAGTAGTGGTTCATGTCGCTGAAATTGAGTTAGCGCAGGCAGTAGAGTAAAAAAGGGGGATGACATACCTGATCAGCTTTAGGGATCCTTCAACACTGATCCGCTGTCGCTTCAGATGTTTGCAGAGGGCAGTGAACAGGCGCAGGCCGACTTCTTGGTTAAAGACGTCTAGAGTGCTCTTGTCGGTGCTGCCCACCAACATCTGAGTATGCGACGAAACCACATCCACCACGGCCGCGGCGGCTTGACTGATGCCCACGTCCATGGTCTGTCGATGGGGATCCGATGAGACGCCTGGATTGAAATCCGTGGCAAGCTGTCGTGTGGCGAGAATATAATCCACTTCCTCCATAAGCACGTCAATACCCTTATTCAACCCAGCTGCCACACGCTCATCAAGCATTTGCTCGAACTTCTTCTTTTCCTTGACGGCCGGATCGAGGAAATCGTTTCGGTCCGTCAATCTCATGCCGATCAATTCCTGTTCATAGAACACGTCCACCATTTGTAGGATCAGATCACCGACGTTCACCAGCTCCAAGAAAGTAACCAGAGGCTCAACCCCTGAAGAATCACGCTCTTCCTGCTCTCGTGGGCGGTAGTTGGAGAGATGGTCCACGGCTTTGTCAAAGCCAATAATGACATGGCGAAGGCCCAAGAGACGAAGAAGGGCCACAAAGATGGCCTCACACTGCTGCTTGGCAGCCCGTCCATACTCTCCGCCCAATCGGACAAATTGAGCGGCTCTCTCCAGACTGGACTTGGCCGAGTGAACGAGATTCAGAGCAATTTCAATACTGAACAAGGACTTGATGCCTTCCATCTTTGTTTTCATAATGGCGGCCTTGGCTGCCAATTCCGTACTAGGAGCCTCTTCTAGTGTTGGTGTGGCCGGTGAAGCGATGGTGGAGAATCGATTGGGACTCTTCGCAGCAGATGGGTTACTGCGATTTGCCTCATAATCGGCTTTGGAGTCCCCGGTGGCCTTGTTACCCGAGAAACTCGGGAGAATGTTGACGGGCATCATGATCACCTTTTTGAACGAAGTGAGGAAGTCCCGCTTGTCCGCCTGGCGGTTGACATTGGACATGAGGAATGACTCGGTCGAGGCAGCTTGCTCTGAAAGCTGGCGATCCCAGTCGTCAATTGTGGCCTCGCATCCTTTTCGGAAGAAGTCAAGTTCTTCCGCCAAATATAAATCAATGTGTGGCTCATAGATTTTGATCACGACAGAATCCAGGTACTGATCAAACTTGTCGCCCGAATTTCGTATTGGCAAAAGTGACTCGGATAGATTCATGCACTGTACAAATGTAACCGAGACGGCCGTGAGGTAAGATTCCATATTTGTGCGATGCAGCTCATCGAAGATAGCCGTAAGGAATGGGTAGAGCACATGTTGCCCAACCTTTTCCATGAAGGGGGATGCCACATCCAGCTCAGGAGGGAACACACGATTCATGATTGTTACTTCCTCATTGTAGGCAACGCTCAGTCGTGTAAAGAACGCCTGTGTATGTTGCATCTTCACCTTTCCCGAGGCATCAATACAGTCCGCTACTGTTCCCAGCTCGGTCTTGCGTGTCATCAGGTGATTGTGGTGTATAAAAAGATCGACGGCTGCTTTACCGCCGTTGAGCGTCCATAATATGTGAGCGTATTTGCGCATAGTTTCATCAATATCGTCTGCCTCGTATGCATTTCGGAACTCGTTCAACGCGGCGGTTTCAAACATAGCCATCGTGCTCTGTAGGCGGTCCGTCCGATCTTGCCAGCCATCAGTCATATCAGAGTTTGAAAAGGCCACCAGTTGCGACAGCATTTGTGCCCGTGCTTGTTGATCGTTGTACTGGGTGAAGACCAAGTTATCCATTGAAGGGCCTTTCTTCGCAATGTCGTTGTAGAATGGCGCCAGAGCACTATGAATCCTCCCATATTCCTGACGCGCCTCGCCCCGTATGGATTTGGCGGTTTTCAAAATCACTAGGTCCGGGTCGTCTTCGACTGTTGTAGATGATTCGGGCGGTATGTTTGTATTGACCAGCTCAATCTTGTCGAACCCATCAGAGAGCTCCTTGACATCTGACGAGGGAGCCTTCTCGATAGCAATGACAGGAACTGCGCCACTAGTACCCGCAGGAATATCCTCTCCATCTTCAATGTTCGGATTGGCAATGGTCCCATAAGTTGCTTCAATATGCTTTCGAGCGTCTGCCTCGTCCCAGCAACCAATTCGTTTCAATCGCTGGACCCATCGGGTATCATCATACGCCATTTCATGTAGAAGCTTGCTTGATTGGGCGGCACGGATAAGGTCAACGGGGTCGAGGTAGTCTAGAATCGAGGACATGATCTCTATAGGCGAGTGGTTATTAGTGCATGGCCATGCATCGCAACATTCCTATGACGTACCAGCAGGCAGCGAAGCTCGAGCGATCTCCTCCATTGACGCCATACGCAACGAGGCCAGCACATCTCTGCGCGGCCGTGCAGGCGTTGTCCCTTTCTTCCCGTTCGGCATTGCGGTGTCTGTGGTTCTTCATCGGGAGATAACGAGATGTCCGCGGGGTGGGATAGTGACGGGCGCACTAGAGTCGACTCTCGTGACCCTAGATATCCCCGATAGAGCACCAGGTATGGAGCACACAGCCGTCCTGACAGAGCACCCAAGGAAGCAAAATTTAGGGAAAGAATTCACCGATACTCTCAGTGGTGGGAGCGCACCTGAGCGATCGCCTCCGGTTCGAGCGGCGATCAGCAGGGTCCGTGGCCACACCGCCTTCCCCGCGACTCGGCAGTATTTAGTAAACAAGCCCGAAGTATAAAGCCTTATCGTCCTAGCTATGGGAGCGTGATAGTTAAGGGTTTAGGGGGGTTAATGAATCATAGAGTTGAGAAGAAGTATAGAATTGCTTGATAGGAGTGAATACAATCTGTTGGGAATCTATTACAGGAAACAACAAAAACATCATCCGAAAGTGGGACACGCAGATGGGGATATCAGTGCTCAAGAAAACACAAAAACTATGCTAACCCCCTTCTCGCAGATACTCTGACCACAAGAGGTTGACTCCAGAAACAAAATAAAAACCGAAATGCTCTATCTCTATCCTACTATCATCATCCCTCCTAGTTCTCCTGGGGCTTCAAATAGGAGCGTGCCTGTGGCACGTGGCTTGCAGACCCTGTCGCTTCATCAAAAATATGATAGCCATAGTCTGCTGCATTTGGAGGTGTATACACTATATTTACTTCTGTTAGAATAACTGATACAAGAAAACATGAACTGGTATACTCACAGTGCAGTGAAACAGCCACCTGGTCGCTACTCGGGTTGTGAACCCGATGAAGCCCAATATCGTCGGAAATATAAGTCACCTCGTTCATGCCAAAGGTAGTTGAAGATTTGATTTCCAGTGGCTTGGATTCCCCAGGTTTGTTATCAGGTGATTTGTAAACGGTCTCATGAAGTTCTCCAGCAAGGACTTTCATGATGCAATGTGCGTTTGCGTGGTCGTGGATTGGTGATCCTTTGCCAGGGTTCCACACTAGAAGGAGCTACAAAATTAGCTTAATCAGATAGCTTGAGGAATTAATATCTGCTCACAATATTTGCCTTGTGGTTGATATTCTCAATCGCGTTGCGTGTATAGTTCTTGCTGCGGTCGTTGTGGAAATACTGGATCCAGTCGCTCGGATCGGAGATGTACTTCTCCAGTAAAGACCGTAAATAGTCCGAGTCAACATCTTCAGATGAGATACCCCCAGAGTGGCCCAAATGTTGTTTAATATCTTGCACCAGTTCCCCTAAGTAGTATCGCTCCTTAAATCGCCGATAAGGTGCGGCTGATCCTTTGTCGATTGTGGCGCTCGTGGCGGATACGGGAAGCATAAGAGGCAGCATGTTGGAAGGAAAAATGGTACAACTTGATGAATTAGTCACTTTGCTATGACCAACAGGGGATTCTAACAAAGTTGAAGATGTTTTATAAGAGATATCGAGGTGGACACATTGCAAACCATTGCGCAATCGCCGATGGACGATGACGTTGAGGGCAATCGGCGATTGACCCTACATACCGCTCATTCAATCTCCGAAAGATAAGCCTTGGTTTCAGGGATCACGCGCCCCTTCAAGCATCCAGTTTGGGATTTCTATAGGGTAATTCAAACTATGATCGACTAGTTTTCATGGGTTCGTTAATTACTTTGAAGAATAAGATCAAGGAGTGGTGGCCAAGAAAAGCCATCATTTGGCAAGGGCAGGGAGAGTTTAGATGAACACTACGCCGATTGTTATAGAATTTACTGAGGGACAGAAATGTGCAACGATGGACAGTACTTGTCAATTAGTTTTTATCATTACTATATCTTTGTCGCACGCCCTTAGCTAATGTCAAACTCAGGAATGGTAGTGAAGAATGAGTCGTTGTAGCATGTCGGATCAACAAATGCAGGTACGATAGGGGGGAACAATAGATCCTGGCCCTCTGAAACGGCTGACGTAGGCCGAGTGGGCTGAGCTGTCGTCCGCTCTGTGCTACTAGGTGTTGAATCTGCGGGGAAGAATTTGCGAAGTGGTTCCGTGCTCCATCGCTCCATCGAATCCGATAACGCGTCTGCCGCAGAGGTGCGCAGATGATTGTAAGCAGCGTCCGCGAGACCCCATATCCGTTTTGTACTCTTCAAACATCCGAGGATGAGAGTCACTCTGTTATAATGATGATCAAAGCACTCTTCGGTGTGCTTGATTGAAGTGGCCAGTTGGATCATTCCACAAAGTGCCAGGGCGGGAATGACAAATGGAGAGTGCTTGAGAACGTTTGGGCAAAGGGAGATAGCATCGGAGATTCGCCTGGATGCCTCGGTAGCCTTGATACTATGAACAGGGCGATTTAGGGTAGAGGCCATGTGACGAGTAGCAACGGGCCAAAACTGTTCGTTTGTTAGGGACAAGACAGGTTGGAGATCGCTTCGTGGAAGGTGTAGAAGCATAGTAGCGTATGCGATCGTAACGTGCGCTTGGAACATCATTTCATCAATGTTGCCGTACGAATCGACAATATCCAGCTTCCTAGGAGGTAAATGATTGACCCAGCTGACAAGGGCATTCTCAACCGCTTGAAGATGATCACGATGGTAGTCACGTAGTCTACTCAAGACGAGAGCCCTGCATAGAATGGTAGTCGCCTCGATGCGATAGCTAAAGGAAGAAAAAACGGTCTCTTCGGGCGCAAAGATGCGGCGTTTGAAATCGAGTATTTTCCGTGGTGCTGGAATCTCGCACGTTCCCGTATAGAACGAGTCCTCGCAGGGCAAGCCCACCTCCGGGGCCATTGCGCTACAAAGGAAGGTATTGCTCTTGGACGGAGCAGCGATAAAGATGTCTGTCACGTAAAGCTCCCACCAAGTCCTCCGGAGACTCTCGGCCTCGATACTATTCTCAGGGCGACCAGTTATGGCAAATTCGCGGCGATTCATGCCAATCTCCAAAGCAATCTCCACGCTATGCGAGAAGGCGTCCTGCGCCTCCTGCCATTCTCCGCGTGCGTATATCGCAATCGAGTAGATTAACCAGGCCTGAACCATACATGGTGAGCGGTCGGTATGACAAGTCAATTCAGCAAGAACTTTGTCTCTGTAATCTTGCGTGGGACTTGATGTAATATAGTGAGATCCAACAAAATTCACGACGAGCTGCAGAAAATCCGGATACTGGCGATCATGATAGACTGCACTGGGCACCAAGATTGGATGAGCGACATGGAAGTTTTCGTAGAAGAGGCGCAGAAAGCGATCATCATGAAACCAAAGATCCCGTGTAGGCTGAAAATGCTCTTGACTCAACCCAGTTCTCGGAGTTGTTATCGACCAAGGGACCGACCCTGGCCCGCGCTGCGGGGTGGTGCTATCTGGCGTATCTGGCTGTTCTGAACGAGATACGGGCAAGACGAGAGGAGCCTGATACCCAGGCTGCATCTCTGTCATCAACTCCGATGCAAGATCATGGGGTGATGTAGCATTCAGCTCATCGGGGTTATTAGATGGCGGTGGCTGGCGATCGGAGTCCTGTCGGGGTTTCCTGCGACCGCCTCGTCGCGAGGGAAGATACTGACAAAGGTAACCTTGCTGGACGCATCGCGAGCATGTCGGCCTATGTGCATCACATTTTAGATGCTGTTTCCGACACTCGGTACATGCCAGTGACACCAATCCGCTCCTCTTTGTTCTGGCCATCATGGAATGGGGAGGGCGTAGAGTGAAGTTGAGATCGGAGATGTCATGGGACTCGGGCGTTCGCAGCTGTTCCGACGAGCCCGGTGAGGCGGACACGCCCGGAGTGAAAACTATAAGCCCTTCCCCGTCGTTGTTGAGGGCTACCGCGACCATCTTGAGTGCCTCCTAAGGGGAATTTGGGGAGAAGTAAAGAATTGGGGGAATTAATTTCAAAGATTGCGATATTATGGGATGATTTGAGTAATTTACCCCTCCGATTATAGCGTTTCCAGGACTCGATTGAAATCAGCCATTAGTCCGCCATGAAGTAGGGATCCTCGCATATCCCTGACCTTCTTCTGCGCACGGTTGCCGAAGTGTAGCACTATTGATTCAAATTGCTTCTATTTTCTCATCCTCCTACAGTATCTTCATGTACAATTCCGGGGGGTCATATCGTCCAATGAAAATGGCAGGCTTATCAATCGGCGATTGACCCCCGAGTGATAAACCTGGGGCACTGAGGATCAATTTTGCCGGGCGGTGAATTGGTTTCTATTGGTGGCTACTGCGGATCTTGTTTCTTGTCAACTAGTTAACTACCTACACTCTCTTATAAAATCACCTCTTATCCAATCAAGTCCTTTTTCTATCGGTTTCCCTTTTGGTACCTTATGGCCCTGTTTTAGTGGTCTTTAGAAGTCTTCAATACAATTCACTCGTATCCACTCGTATACTACATACGTTTGAGTTCCTGGGAACCTGAATGATTACAATTATGAGCGAGTTGGTGTGAATGGCTTACACGCGCTCTCCTTCGTGCCACGAAGATCTTGCTCCTGGACGAGGCAACTGCTGCGCTGGATTCCCGGTCAGAACCAATGGTACAGGAAGCGTTGAATAAAGCTTCCGAGAAGAGGACCACGATCGGCCGTCGCGCATCGGCTGAGCACGATCCAGCATGCGGACGTAATCTGCGGTTTGGAAGCGGGAAGATTGGTTGGGATTGGCAATCACCGAGAGTTGATGAACAAGGGAGGTGTATACGCTCGGTTGGTGGAGATGCAGAATTGAGGCACTACCCCACAGCTAGCTCTACAGCTGTTCTACGATCATCGAATTTGAAGAGTTAAAAATGCATTTTAATATAATACAAAGCAGGTTTTTAATAATAGTGTTCCAGCCCTGGTTAGCATATGATAGTTATTGTGTTCTTGTGTCTACCGTATGTCGCATTTAGCGCACAAAGTGTATTTCCGCAAGTTATAGACGGGTAGACGGCAAATCACATACGGCCTGTCGTGCACAATTTGTTTCGTTTTCCTTTTTTGGGTTCAATTGAGCATTCCCTATATTCTCGAAACCTTTTCCGTCCGATATCATCATAATATCCGTATACTAGTCTATACCGTTTGAGCGCGCGGCGATACTCCGTAACCAAGGCCCACAAGATATCATGTCCAGTACTCAGTCCTTAGCAGGCCGGTTAGCGTTAATGTCGTTCAAACCCTCCTCTGCCCCTCCCACGACTATTCTTGCGGCTAGTTCTTCGCCAAGTGCGTTCGCCTCGTCGGCAGTTCTGAGTTTTGCATCAACAGTATCCTGGACGCTCCGGGAGCCATCCAGACTGACGACGATGGCAGTCATCCGCAACTCGTCGGGTCGAATCCATTCGGTCTTCACACCGATCGGGACACTGCAGCCGCCTTCTAGCGTTCACATCAGGGACCGCTCGGCGAGACAGGCAAGAGTTGACTTGTGGTCAGCCAACTGATCTAGCAATGTGCGCATTTCCTACGCAGCATGTCTTTCTAACCGCTTGGTAAGTACAGTACAGTAAATCTAAATATCTACTCAACCCCAAACTTTTCAAGAATTCAGAGTTCGTCGACATTATAGAGCAATGTCATCAGAATGCCTAGTATGATCCTATGATATTCATTTGTCTCAAAATAGTAGAAAAACCTGAAGAGAAAGGATTTCGGGCTATGAACTAAGCCTAGGCTGAAGATTTGTGTAATTTTCGAACCTTTGAGTGGTGTATCTTCCGTATTTGAATAATTGCAGAGATTTGTGTGATATTATGAAGATTGCATTTACGGTCTGGTAAATAACAATATGCGAATTCATACTTGCATACTTTTTCTTTTTTACCCAACTTTTATTTGTTGACACTTCATACCTTCTCTCCAGATCGAACCTTTGCATTTCCCAGGTCTTTAAGGCATGGGGCAACAAAGAGATCGCCGCGGGCGATACCTCGGAATGTGTGGAAGCTGACCAAAAGCCACAACAAGACGACCGAGACGGAGAATATCTGCTTCAGTTAGCTGCTGGAGTAGACTCAAAGATATTTATAGAATGAACGGGACAACTTACTGTGCCAAGTACCGAGAAGAATCGCGAAGGGAGCTCGTTGCCCATAGTACAAGTACAAGTGGTGAAGACTCCCAGGGGGAAAGTCAACGCCCACCATCCCATGTTGAACGGGAATTCCCTCGTTGTGATCAACGTGGTCACGGCAAAGGTAAGCCAAACCAGGCCGAATGCCCACAGTAAGATCCCGATTAAGAATCCAACACTGTAAAAGACATCTCCCGTGGTAGCACTGAGAGTATTCGTCTTGGGAAAGACTGTTTGTGCAACTTTGCCGAGTTTTTGAATACTAAACGATTGACGAATATGTCAGTATGCAAAAGCTTTGCAGCCTCCATGTTCTCTTTGAAGACTTACCCAAATCCACCCTGGCCAAGAGGACCGAGAGGAAGAAAAACGCTGACGAGCATCGCCTTGGGCGGGAGCTTGTAGAACATCAGGCGCTGCAGATAAATGCAAATAACCATGAGTGCCAGAGGAACCCCAATTCCCCACAGAATATAGCTAGCCAAGATGGTCGCTAGAGCTAGGTGTACATTCGGCAAGATGTCCGCTACAATCGCCCCCGATGCAGCCGCGACAACACACGAGACAATCGGCAGGAGCCAGGCAGCCGTCATTGACGAAAGGTCAAAAGTCTTCTGACTCGTAGTCCTTGAGAGTCGAGTCAGTCAAATCATGAATTGCACTCGCGAAAAAGGGCATCATACAGCAAGAAGGGAATCCCGATAGCGACCAGCACTGACACCACGGCGTCAAAGATCCAGATTGCCCATATGAAGTAAGCCGCTCCGTCACCCCACGCGGGGACGCAGACGAAGCAGAACATGTTGATAATTGTTGCAAGACCCATGGGAAACGTGCCCAGAAATAGCGACTGTACGGGGTGGGTAATCATGACTCTGAAGATCTCCGGATAGAGTATATAGCGTAGAAGCGTGATGGCCAAGATGATCGTAAAATAAACCACGTTCAAGACGAAAACGATGATGGAAAGATAATATAGCCATCTACCATTGTAAGGCAAAGTGTTGAGCAAGATTGAAACAATTCCTGTTCCCATGTTCACAGAAAACCAGCTAAGGCGCTTGTCAGTATCAATATGCTTCGGGTCATTCTCAAGGGAACTCACGCGGGAGTGAAATTGCGAATAACTCGACGCCAACCACGGTCATGTTTGGATATAGAAGCTGCCTCTGGGTGCTCACATTGAGCTGGTAGGTTATTGACAGCTTCCATGATGCCCGATTGCTTGTACCTCTTGCCCTTAGGTGAATAGAAGGGTACACTTCTCCAAGGCTTAAATAATCGCAGATGGGTAGCAGTGGATGGAAGACAATAGTCGAGATGACTGAAAAGTCACACTCAAGGTCATTCTAGAGGACATTATTTGAGTAATGAAATTTCGGCCGAGAGTAGAGGCAAATGACACATAGAACCAGAAAATTCTTCTAGGGCGTAGTGAAAATGAGGTTATGACGGAACCCGAACGGCGACTCTGTTGCGAGTCGCCGAGCCTTTGGCCGTCATGTACCAAATTTACAGATCGACGCAAAACCCCACCAAAACAGTTGAATTATGTCAAACGATGAACTTCAATAGAAATAACTACATACGCTTAGAATATGCCATTTTACGTATTTCAAATCGACCCTGTAAAGCATCGAGCACAATGTGGTTCTTGGAATGACGCCATCGCATTCCGGGCCGGTGTACGTAGGATCAACCCAAACGGCCTTTGACGTCCAGCAACTGACTGGGACAACTAGTCAATTCTAAATATGCATGGATCTCTTAGATAAAGGAACTTGAAACTACTTTTAAAGTCAGAAACATTTTGCCTGTAGTTATGTAGTTAGCCTTTACGTAATGAAATGGTCAGCGAGCGCACGGGGAGCATTTTGGTCGCCGTCCGAGTAAGTAGTGCTTGGCCAGATGGATCGCCGAGTCCGTCATGCCTTCCACTTGAGACTCGGTCATAGAGAGCGTTGACCACTACCTGTTATTTTTCCGTTACCTACTGCGTGTAGGCCTTGTTTCTTAACTTGTGGTATAAACGACTAAGCTCGATAAATTCGAAGTTCTTTATAGGCTCATGTATACTGCAGAGAATTGACTGAACCCCAAAGTAAAATTACATCTTCTACATCACTCAAAATGTTCATTGGTGAAAAAAGTTCAGCCGAAACAATACAAACGATGGATATTGCGATGCTTTATTTTTTGACAACCATAATCGAGACACTACCAAACTTGTAACAGTGACAACGAAGGTATCAGTCGCTATAGAACTGGAAATCATCAAGAGCGCTTCCTGATCGAACCATGGGTAGCGACAAAGCCTTTTGGGCTACCTTGACTTCCAAGAGGGCAGGGCCATCACTTTCCAACAACCACTTCAGCTTCTCCTCCACCTCGCCAACTTCCGAACAAGCCTCTGCTTGTACCCCCATTGCCCGAGCAGCTTCGACGAAATCAGGATTCTGGTTATGACTATGGCAAAAGCGGTTGTCATAATACACAGTTTGGAGATGTGTGACCATGCCCTGCTCTTCATTGTTGAGCAGAACCACCTTGACACCAATATTGAATTGGCTTGCGGTTTGTAGCTCATTCAGAGTCATGTTGAAAGATGCATCGCCGTCAATGTCAATTACCAGGGCGTCAGGCCGGGCAACCTTGGCCCCTATCGCGGCAGGGAGTCCATAGCCCATTGTACCCAGTCCCCCGGAGGTGATCATTGTCCGGGGATATTTCCAGCGGAAGTGTTGAGCTGCCCACATTTGATGCTGTCCGACGCCAGTGGTAATAATCGTTCGATCTTTGACAGGGCTCACTGCTTGGCAAAGTCGTTCAATAAACCTCTGCGGCAAGATCTGGTCATTTCGGCCGCTACGGTTGTATGCCTGAAATGGATATTTTGCCTTCCATTCTTGTATTTGTGATAGCCACTCTGGCCGTTCCGCCGATTGAATGTGTGGAAGGAGAAGCTGTAGATTTGCCGCACAGTCACCCACCACGGGAACTGTGGCTTCCACAACTTTGTTGATGTTCTTCGGTGAGATATCAAAATGGACGATTCCGCCGCGGCCCTGTTCAGCTGCCAATTTGGCTTCTGGTGCGAACTTGGCGATATTTCCGGTCACTCGATCATCAAATCTTGATCCCAAGGCAATAATCAAATCGGCTCTTTGGATTGCCATATTAGCATATCCGGACCCATGAAGTCCTAACATATGCAATGCTTTTGGATCTTCTTCATCGAAGGCTCCAAGACCCTGGAGACTGGTAGTCACAGGTATACTTGCCTTGTCGGCAAGTTCTTTCAGAAGTCGCGGCCCATCAGGTGTTGCAAGGATACCTTGACCGACGTATAGTACAGGCCTCCTCGCCACGTTGACCAATCTTGCGACTTCACTAATCGCACGCATCAACTCATCTTGTTTGAGTTGGTTTATGGCTGTCCTTGCCGTCCCCAGGTGCCGTGGCAAGACCGGTGAAAGAGGGATATTCTCACGTAGTCTTCCGGCCGTGACATCCTGCGGTAGCTCCACCAACACCGGGCCTGGCCGTCCACTTGTCGCAATTTCAAAAGCCTCGTTAATCCGTTTTGGTAGTTCGGCCGGGCTTCGAACGCTAATGTTCCATTTCGTGCATGGTCGGGACATAGACAAAACGTCTGCCTCCTGGAAAGCATCCAATCCAATCAACCCGGTTTTGACCTGCCCGCAAAATACAACCATCGGTGTGCCATCTGCCAATGCATCCATCATGGGAGTGATGAGATTTGTGGCTCCCGGCCCGGATGTAACCAGAACAACGCCGGGTTTTCCTGTAACTCGGGAGTATCCCTGCGCCATATGACCTGCTCCTTGTTCGTGGCGTGGCAAAATAAAGTCGAAGTTCTTGGATTTGTAAATCGCATCGAAGACTGGAAGGATCGCACCGCCGGGGTAGCCAACTGTGAGATGGAGATTAGTGCCAGCTAGAGTAAATGGAGGAGAGGTTCTAACAAATGTGTTTGACGCCGTGGTGAACCATCATGTCGTGGAAGATTTGCCCTCCCGTTTTACCGAGGAATCTGAAGAAGGTGGGTGTTAAAGACCAATACTTTGTTGGTATGAGATGGAACGTACGAGGCACTTGGTGGCAGTTTTGAGTCTAGGCAAGGTGCTGGGGATACCTTCGTGGCCGACGAAGATGCGTAGGTTCTATACAGAATGATTGTTTAGATTGGCTTGACTCAGGACTTCATCCGATTGAACTCACTCAGCAGACTGTGTCGCGGTTTGGTCTGTCGAGATTGCAGACTGGGGCATCACATTTGCAAAAGCCTGCGATGACAATCCTCGTCGTGTGCAACATCTTTCGAAACTCTTTCTGCTTCCTGTCCTTGATCGTATGATTCGAAACATATTAAAGTATGTGTATTAGACAACGTCGAAATCGTCGCAAACACAATTGCCGGGAATGAGCCAATTATCTGGAGACTATATAAAGGAAATAAGAAAGGCAATTTAAAGTAATTCAGATGACTCATGAGAAGGAAACAATTTGCGAGCAGTTCCGTCTACAAGCCAGGTCAATAGGAAACGAAAGGGGCTAGACTTCCTACAAAAACGCAGGTTACTCCAGACTGGCAAGACACTAGCCGAAGACGCTCATTGTTTTGCCCGGTTATAATCGGCATTAAGCAACGGAGCTATTGGACATTTGAGCACTAATTTACACGCCCTTCAGATGCATTGGGAATTCGGCCATGGATCGGCCCCTTTGGTCGCCGAAATGACTCACGATGATCCTCTCAGCGTCCGATAGCGGCGACGCATAAACAAAACCAGTGTTGGAATCTTAAATCAGAGCATCATCTACACACAAGACCTGCGGATATAATTTAGACTAATCTACTTGGTCAATTTCTCGTCTCGGCTCTTGTTTGTCGGGTATCAAATCCACCTGCTGGTGTGTGTGGAGTTGGTTTTGAAAGGCCCCACCATATACCTCTTTCACACTGCCAGCAATACTCCACGTCTAATGCCGTCCAAATTCAGCTATAGTATACATTGACAAGTCATTTAGGTGTATCAAAACTAAGTGTTCTATCCATGATGATTGTTCTTCTATTGGGCCTTTGAACTCGGATGTAAGAGAACCAAAATCAAGCACTAGCCTGCACTCAATATTGCAGAGAGCCCTAGAGAAAATATCACTAGGTGTGAGGAATGGTGTGGAGTACCGATCAAGGGGCTAAACTTGTCAGTACCTATGTTTAAGGATTCCATTTAACTCTCGCTTCTTGATCCTGAAACATTCACGACTTTCATCTTTATGGAGGCTTCGACAATTTTGACGCCCTGGCCAATCTACGCTGGCAGCGCAATTATATATTCCCGGTCCAGTCCATCTTTGAAATGTCGTTTAAATTAAGCTTAGCCCTCCAGGATTGAATTAAAGGAAGTCCACAACAAATTCAATAGAGTTACGTCAATACTTGATGGCCAAACTGTCAACTTGCTACTTCAGCACAGGCAATGGTTTAGTCAGATGGTGGCGCCCAAGTTCTGGATTCCTGGAGATCAATGGCATTGACGGACAACAAATTGTCCGACATCTTGTTGCTCTGAGTCCCATTAATTAAGTTTCACCACATATGAAATCACGAACAGATTTGGCCAGCAGTCGCTCGTGGTAGCAAGACATGTATAGACAACGATAGCTAAAGATGGCCGAAAAAGGAAAGTATCAAACATGGTCCCGTGACTTAGGTCTAGTCACGGGATCGGGGATGTCTGGTGGTGATGCCTACTAAAATGAGCATGGAAAATTATACTCGTGAGCCATTGATGAACGCTAGTTGCTTAACAACTCGAGTATTCCTCGAACGGGCACAGAAGAATCTATAGACGATTCAGTCAGTCCCATCACGTACTCTGAGGATATCAGATCACAAGGAATACGTGATTACTGCCTGCAAAACCAGGCCACCCACACAGCCGGTTTTCACCGAAGTCAGCTCGGCCGCCCCAGTGCGACCAATCAGCGTGAGGGTTTTACCCAATCCTCCCCCCAGCGAGAAACTTGACCTTCGACCTCAACTCGCACCTCTCGACAGCACCTCTCCTGTGCACCCACCCCCCTCCACCCCCCTCCCCTTCGTCTCGCTCGAAGCGAATCCCACCCTTTCACATCCATCGCTAATCGATCGGAGGGTCTGAATTCGTCATGCTGGGCCGTTCCCTTCCGCGCGTGGCCGCCCGGGCCTTCGCTCGCCAGCCTGTCGGCAAGTCCACGGTACGCTCTCATCACCCTCGTCCAACCCATTGAACCTCGCCGAAAAGGGCAATCGCTTCGATATGACTTCAATGCACGGGAAAAACGGGTTTTGCTAACGAATCTTGACAGCGTGCCTCGTCCACCGCCGCCGGTGCCGACGCCGCCAGCTCCCCCTTCTACCTCACCCTCACTGCCTCGCTCGCTACCGCCGCGGCTGCCGGTTCCGCCGCTTGGTACTACCATCTCTATGGCCAGGAGGCCTTCGCCATGACCCCTGCTGAGGAGGGGTGAGTCTTCAATTCCATTCCAACATTGGGAGTGACCAGCATGGTCGCTCCGTTACCCCGAGCCGAGGATTGTGCGGTCCGGACTGCGCATGATCAATAAGAACTAACAACTGCTTTCTCTATCCAGTCTGCACGCTACTCACTACCCCTGGGTGCACCAGCGCTTCAACAAGACCTTCGACCACGCTGCGTGAGTACCTATCTATTCAATGCCGCCATATCGCCGTCGCGCATCCACTGACATGAATTTTCTCGTCCAGCCTCCGCCGTGGTTTCCAGGTTTACCGTGAAGTCTGCGCCAGCTGCCACTCCCTGACCCGTGTCCCCTGGCGCTCGTTCGTTGGTGTTATGCACACCGTCGATGAGATGAAGGCCATGGCTGAGGAGAACGAGTACGACACCGAGCCCAACGACCAGGGTGAGATCGAGAAGCGCCCCGGCAAGCTGTCCGACTACATCCCCGCTCCATACAAGAACGACGAGGCTGCTCGTGCCGCCAACGGTGGTGCTCTTCCCCCCGATCTCAGCCTGATCATCAAGGGCCGTCACGGTGGCTGCGACTACGTCTTCAACCTCCTGACTGGTTACCCCGATGAGCCCCCAGCGGGCGCCAGCGTTGCCGAGGGCATGAACTTCAACCCCTACTTCCCTGGTACCGGTATGTGAAGCATGATTTGTTATCATTGGCATCCAATTGGCAGCTCTAACATGAACATGATAATATAGGTATTGCCATGGGCCGTGTCCTCTTCGACGGTGTTGTCGAGTACGAGGATGGTACCCCCGCTACCACCTCCCAGATGGCCAAGGACGTTGTTGAGTTCCTCAACTGGGCCGCCGAGCCCGAGATGGACGACCGCAAGAAGATGGGTGTCAAGGCTATCGCTCTCCTGACTGGCCTGTTCGCCATCAGCATCTGGGTCAAGCGCTACAAGTGGGCCCCCATCAAGTCCAGGAAGATCGTGTACAGCCCCCCAATCGGTCCCCGCCGCTAAACGTGATGGCTACGAGGCCTGTATGAGTTTGGAAAATGGGAGAGGCTGACGAGGCTATGTGACCCATTGGGGCATACCCCCTGTATTATTGCCCCGTCGGTTTTGGCCTAAGAAAGATCTCTTTCGTCATCTTGTTTTTGTGTCTAGGGTCGCTGTCCCTTTGTTTTGTTAGAACGCTCCCAGCACACGTGTATCTGTATCCTAGATATATCTCTTTTTTTTGCCCCTTTCCGAAAACTGTGTGCTCGAGGAGTCAACTGAATTTAATTTCCTTTGTGTGAATGCGTTCGGTGCAACATGTCCCCACTCAAAAAGGATATAGCAATTAAATTTGGTCCTTGGCTGGATCAGAAACAACACTGCTGGAGGGTCAACCTCTAGCACGAAATGTACATTTGTTCTTGTTCAATATTATTAGAGGAGCTAATGTAGGATATATATAGTATAGGTTGTATTTAACATGTTGAGTGATGAACTTCAAATCGACGGGGTATCTTCCAATGTGCGCTCGCCATCTCCAAACACTTTCTTGAAGAAATAATCATAGCTGGTCCACAGCCCTGCGAATACGACATTCGACAAGTTCACCAGCCAAGGCGGGCTTCGTCCATCTGGACCCGCGAATCTCTTCGAGAATCCCAGAAGAGAGAGAATAACCGGACCCCATACAACAAGGAAAATCACTTTCCCGACCTTTTGGCGGAAGGTCGTGATCCTGTACGTGTGGATCTGAGAAAGGTAGTTTTGATATGAGATTGGCAGGTCGTGCTCGGCAGCGCCTGTGACAAGCAGATTCAGGTAGCGGGCCGAAGGCTGCGCATACTCAGGATCGGGACGCATGTTCGGTCCCACGTCACCAAATACAGAAGATTTGGGACATGATGTATACACGACAGAGGAATCAGCATGTTTGGCAGCCTCTTTCTTCTTTCGATCCTCATCTGCGCTAGGTGATAGAAGAGTGTGGGCCTTGAATGGGGTGGTTTCAGGATGATCTGGGACTGGATCGGTAGACTTGAAGCCCTTCGTAAAGGGATAGCAATCAATGACCACGTCTCTGTACCCGCGGCCACCACCCTCTGTAGCGATGATCTTCGCATAATCGGCCAAAGTCACTTCATAAACAACTCCAATGAGCGGTTTATGCCACCGATTCCTGTCCGCCTCTGAGCTTTGTACCTCTCGCGTCTCGACAAGAAGTGGCTCCTTTTCTGATAAGAAGTCCCCATCGATGATAGATAGGTCGCTATCTTGCGATTCTCTGTCTTCATTATGGACAAAGCCGGGATCCCGATATTGTGTGCCTGCGAAACACGGTTCCGCGTATGGGATCCCGGGGAGGTCGAATGTCAGGCGGAGCTCTGGTACAAGCACCCGAATCTCCGAGAGCGGTTTGATCCCGCGCATACCACGGAAGGTCTGAGAGGCCAGGTTCGAGCCGTATGCTAGGTATAACACGGTCTCTCCCTCTGCAGACGTTCCAGTCAATCCCTGCCCACTCTCCTGTTGTTCTGTGACCTTCTCCGAGAGATGCGCATCTCGATCGAGGGAATCCGCACTAATGGAGGCGCGGCGGCGGTCTGAAGTGGTGGTAGGGAGAGGATGGGTATCAGGATTCGCGGATTGAGTGAGACCAGTTGGTAGAGCACCGCGTAACCGAGTGAGTGGCTCTATCGCATTGAAGCGGCCTTCGGTCTTGGGGTGTGCTTCCTCGTCACCCGCTCGTCGGGGGTGGTTCGCAGTCATCACGAAAAAAGTATGCCTCCACGTGGGGAAATGAACAGCTAGAGGCTGGAAGTCAGTTCATCGGGTTAGTCACCGGGGGAAAGCATGTTTAAATAAACAGCGGTGGACGCTGGTTCGGACGAATTGATGCGTCGCATCCGCAGCAGCGAACCAGAAGCATTGCTAAGCCGGTTTGCTGCGATTAATAATCGCGGTGACGGAGCAACTGGTGCCCGGGCAAGCAACCAGCGGGATTTGGACAAGCCGATTCCCGTTGGAGATGCCTGTGAGGCTCTCAAGAATCGGTATAGCTTCCAGTTGCTCCATCCAGCTCGCTTAACTCAGTTGGTAGAGTGCGTGACTAGTATGTTATGTAATCACGAAGTCGCTAGTTCAAATCTGGCAGTGAGCATTTCCTTTTTGTCTTTTTGATATTAGCACTCGACGAAATGGCAGCCAATTTTTGCTGTCATGTTGGAATCCAAGCTCATGGCTGTTATTGATTTGTGACGGATTGAGAGTAGATTTGCAGGCACCTTCGTACTGTGATGACTTCACTGGTATCGAGAATCATCTCAAAGGTGAACAGTCAGAGTGACGCTGATTGAGTCATTCGCCAAGAAACGAAGCCGAATCATGATTAAGCCAGTGTCGCTCCATCATTTGAGATTGATGGAGCGCTCATCGTGCGAGGAGTTGCTTGTGCATAGGAAGTAGAATGTAGCAAGCCTTTGCTGAACATGATGCAAGAGCAAATCATCCAAACTCGTTGCATCGATATATTTCCATCATTCGAGGATCTTGGAAGGCCTTAAGTTAGTGAAGAGTCAAATAGAGTCACTCCTGACCAGTGACTTCTAGAAATTATGAGGCATCATGTGACGCTCGTAGCTGCCGTTGACGTTGTGGTTGCGAACTTCCCTCACCTCACCTCCCAGCAGCCTCAGCATCAGAAGACCATCCCACACGAAGGCAGGTGCAATTGCAGACCAACACCATCAAGGGGTTAAGTGGGGTGGTTGAGTTGTGAGGAGAAGAAGCACTCGAGGACTCAACTCAAATCAGGCTCGTGGTTACCCAGATCCATGCTCAGGCCTGGGTTGCCCATTCTAACGATGGTTTTGACTTTTAGTTTCCTGATTCGACTCAAGATTCAAATCGGTCCGGATATACTTCTGCGTTTAACAACCAACTCAGGTTTCAAACGAGCGGACGTGTGATTCTTCCGCCCTCAATGGAACGGACTGCCTACGCAAGGCTATCGAAATCGAAGTTCCGGGCAGTCACAACTACCGTCATCCAGTTGGACTCAGGGGATGTAATCTGTGCTAAAGACCGGGAGACAATGGCGCGGCAGATGTCTAAACGCAGGGAGAGTTGCAATTCAATGGGCACTCAAGGAGAAGCCTCCGCAAGTCACGTTGGCACAGAGGCAGTAGAGGTGTCTAGCAGACCTTCAGAACCCATGCAGGAGGCAGGCGGGGTTCCTATTTATAAGGAGTCCCCAGCTGTGGAGGATTCGTCAGGATTAGCCAAGATCGCGCGCAGGGCCAGTCACGCCAACGCAAATGAGGCTGCTACTGAGCACGTCATACCGGGCATCCGACAGGCCCAATCAGAAGGCATAAGCGAATCTACAACAAATATCAAGGAAGCAGAGAACCAAGATACGGAAAGATCTGCTCATCTTCCTGCGTTAGACGTTGATCGCATTGACAATCCTCCGGCTGCCATCGACACACACGTGAACCCCCCACAAAGCAACCCTAAACGCAATTCTCGCTCCAAAGGGGGCCGAAGTGGTATTGCCCACTCAAAGATTACTTGTCGAAATCCAAGGAAATCCCAGTCATCTGCGCAGACTTCCTTGGAGCAGATTCGACCGCGGCGCTCTGCCCGGAGAGCATCTACTTCTAACCCCAAGGCTGATGTTGACTGGAGTGAAGACATCCGACCTACTGATGACGATAAATCTTCTAAGAATGGGAGAGAGGCCTCCAAGCACACCTCTGTCTCTTCACCGGATGCTGAATCGAACAAAGTCTCCAACAAGAAACGCAAAGCACCGAAGGTGAAACCAGGCTCAGGCAAACGACAGAAGGCTGCCAAGGGGAAGGACCATATCAGTGCCCGGCTTCCTTTGACCACTGAGACCGGAGATAACCCTGATTCGGCATCAAATATCTTTGATGAACAGCTTGATAACGCAGGCACGTGGGATGCTGTTGATCTGCCTGTAGCTTCTTTTCCCATCTTCGAACAAGAGAATGCAAATGAACCCAAAGCCATGGACCAACATGGGCTAATCGAGCTTTCAAGCGACTCCTTGCTGCCATCCAACATGTCAAGCCCGGCAAAATGCACCGATTCACCAAAAGCCAACGGACAGGGAGCGAAGGCAACTTGTCATGGAAGGGGCATCACTGTTGGGCAGAAAATTGCGGATGCACTCCGCGAGGCCGGATTGAACCCCCAAAATCAACCCACCGTTGAATCGCGCTTCTCTTCTACCCTGATGCCTGCTGGTCGGACAGCCCCCAAGGTTCCAAAAGACTATGCTACGCTACAAACCCGACTTCAAACACGAGTTCACCGGCCTCAAAATCCATTCAGCCCGGGGCTCGAGATGGTACAAGATGAGCCATCTGCCCCGTCTACAGCTGGAGGACAGGCGAGTTCTAACGACCAAGACCTGGTACCAATCGCCAATACTGACAAACCACTGAAGACCACTGTGTCTGTAGAGTCACCTGTTCCGCCAGCCCAATGCTCATCAGACATACAGAAGCTGTTGCATAGTGCCGAACTTCTGAAACGTAGGGGAAGTGGGGATAAAGCCGACGATCCAATGGAGATTCCTGACGACAGCTCGCAGGCAACGCATTCACCAGAGGCAATGTGGATGGATTCGATCCAACCAGATACATATCAAGATAACCTGCAAGTCGACACACAGCATCTGGAAAGCGAGCTTGACACGCTATCACAGAGCGCGGAAGTGCCGATCCTTGACTGTATCACGATGCTGCCGGTCCAAGAGAGTGAAAGCGAGCAAACCCCAGAATCCCAGAAGCCGCTGCTGAGCGCGCACACTCGTACACGACAGGGTGCTCCGCTTGAAGGTTCAAAGTCAATCAAAAGGAAGAGTGTCGTTGATCGTAATGGGAGTCCTCGACTTTGTCCGCAGGAGGCCGGGGAACCACGCCTCGATATTGACCGCTTCCTCCTTCAGAGCATCAGGATCGCAGACTCCAGTTCAAGTGAATATGATGAAGAAAACTCTGATGGTTATTACTCCGAGAGCAAGTACCAGCCTGGAAGCACATGGTCCAAATTCCAGCGAGACATGTTCATGGAATATGGAATTGGACCCGAAGAGCTAACCCCAGGTATAACTGGAACGAGACTTGTCGGCGATGGTGTCAATGTCGATTCTCGAGCGAGTCAACTCAGCGCAGCGACCAGTGAGGAGGACACCGAACTTCGTCAAGATGAGCATAGGGACCACAGTATCGCCAGAAGACACGTCTCCCATGATGAAATAGCGCCCCCAACCGCGCCCAGATTCATCCCGACGACCATTGATGACCCGAAGATGGAGGCCGAGGATGATGCAAACGTTGAAACTAACCAGAGGCGAGGGTCTACGGAGAGCTCAGGTTCCACGTCCCATCACCTGCTCATGCATGGCAATCTGGAGAATATGGATTGGATCTCAGATCTACAATCTGCTCAACAGAGTGCGCATAGCCTCCTATTGGAAACCAACCAGGTAAGTCGCAATACCAGATACCTGCAACGTGGACCGATGCTAAGAACTCTGACAGCGTCTGTCAATCCAGCTTGCCGCTGAGCAGCACACTATCCGAAAAGTGCTGCAGATCTATCGACAAGGATGCAATCGCATTCTCGATGATCTGTCCCGAGCTCAAGAAGCACGAATGCAGCTGTACCGCCAGCAGATGTCGTCCGTCAAGGAACAGCACACTCAGATCTGCCAGGAACTAATTCAGGGGTTACAGGAGCTGGACCATCGGGTATAACAGGGGCCATAAAGGAAGGGGGAAAGTATTTTTTAAGCGACCCAAGCGTCGGAGTTGACCATATTAACTCGCATGAGTTAAACAGCCACAAGTTGTTAGTTCTTGTTTCTTCGGCGGGTGACGCACATTGGCGTCGGTCACCGAGGATCACGTGTCATGGGTTCTCCGGTTGACTCATTTCCTCCCTTGCCCTGAACCTTTTCTGGTTCTTATTTTTAAAGTCGAAGCTTTATTCTCTTTTGAATACCTCTGAAATATACTCAATTGACCATCTCTTACCCCTATATCCCCTTCCTTGTCCCTCTTCTAGCCCAATTGCGCGCACTCTCCATCCCTCTCTCTTTACCCCGCCATGTCGGTAAGTTCCACCCCTCATGTGTAACCCGCAAAGTCCGTCGTGGCACCATTGATCCTAACCAATCGTTAGTTCTTCATTGAAAATCCCAATGTGGGAAATACCAGCCATCTCGAAGACTCAAGGAGTATGCTATTTCTCAATTCCTTCCTCCCCAATGGCCCCTCCCTAGCTCACACTCGATATAGTTCGCGGCTACAACCCCCTCACCCCACCTAACCTCCTTCAACATGAGTTCGCATTGACCGACAAGTCACGGGAAACCGTCCTCAAGGGCCGTGACGAGGCCGTGGCCATTGTGCACGGCACCGATGCCGAGAGGCAGCGTCTCATGGTGGTCATTGGACCCTGCTCCATCCACGACCCCGACATGGCCTTGGAATACTGCGACCGGTTGATGAAGATGAAGGAGAAATACGCCGATGACCTGCTCATTGTCATGCGCTCCTACCTTGAGAAGCCTCGCACCACAGTCGGCTGGAAGGGCCTGATCAACGACCCCGATATCGACAACAGCTTCCAGATCAACAAGGGTCTGCGCGTTTCCCGCCAGCTCTTCGTCGACCTGACCAACAAGGGCATGCCCATTGCCAGCGAGATGCTCGATACTATTTCCCCCAGTTCTTCTCTGATTGTCTTTCCATCGGCGCGGTCGGTGCTCGCACCACCGAGTCCCAAGTTCACCGTGAGCTGGCCTCCGGTCTATCCTTCCCCGTCGGTTTCAAGAACGGTACCGACGGCTCGCTCGATGTCGCCGTTGATGCTATTGGCGCCGTCCGCCACCCCCACCACTTCCTGTCCGTCACTAAGCCCGGTGTTGCCTCTATCGTCGGCACTGTCGGCAACCCTGACTGCTTCGTCATCCTGCGTGGCGGCAAGAAGGGTCCCAACTACGATGCTGCCAGCATCAAGGATGCCAAGGCTAAGCTGGAGGCCAAGGGCATGACCCCCCGTTTGATGGTGGACTGCAGCCACGGCAACTCTGAGAAGAACCACAAGAACCAGCCCAAGGTTGCCGCTGTTCTCAGCGAGCAGATCGCCGCCGGTGAAACCGCCATCATGGGTGTCATGATCGAGAGCAACATTAACGAGGGTGAGTTCCTACCAGAAATTGGATTGGTGTTTTCTGCAACTTATTAACCCGCTTCACTACAGGCAACCAAAAGGTCCCTGCCGAGGGCAAGGCCGGCCTCAAGTACGGTGTCAGCATCACGGATGCCTGCATCAACTGGGAAGACACCGAGACCACGTTGGAGACATTGGCTCAAGCCGTTCGTGCCCGGAGACAGAAACTGAGCGTCGCTAACTAAAACCGCGTCGCTATGTTCTTTTTGTCTTTTTTCTGCCTTTTTATGACACCGGGATGTCACAATTGAGGCATTTCACGAGCGTATTGTGCCATGCGAATCAAGGAAAAAGTTTTGATGCTTTTGGATAATTTCTAAATGAGACAGAATATAAATCTATTCTCACACTTGCCTTGACAATCTTAGGTAGATTCGATGATAAAACTTGGAAGTTTGTATACTCTATTAAGGAGAAGTAGCATGGGACTCGGCGTTTCTATTAGAGCTACCGGAACTACGCATGGAAAATTTTCAGCTTCGACAGAACATGGAAAGTCTATTTGAGAGCTCACTATATGAAGACAAGAAAGAAACATGACTCTTATATCCAATCCACCGTAGTGGCAAACAATTATATGCAAGTAATCCAACCAAAACCAGGATGCATGACCAGCATGAGAAATGCAGACATGAAAGTCCCCATCATCCTCATATCCCGATCCCACTATCTCTCCACGGACCTTCTCGAGGGCCCAATTCAGGAATTTTGAAATCGACAATGCAAGCCGCGAACGACGGGCGTCTGATTGAGGAATCCTCTTTTTCGGATAACGCCGCGGCAACGGTACTCGTAGGCTCGAGACCATCCAATGTCATGCTCGGAACGAATCGAGTCGTCCCATATCGACCGACAAAATCATCCCGTAGCTCAGGAAACTTGCGCTTTCGAGACCCTTCCAACGGGGACGTCCCCAGCTTAGCACGATCAACAAGTCGAGCATTCTCCAAACTCCCGTCCGAACCGACGGCCACCACTTTGCACGGCGACTCCGCAATAGTCCGGGCAGTCGATGTGAGGGTATCAATATCGAAAACGTGCGCTTCACCCGCGGCACCGAAAGCCCAAACCCGGGCACCACCGTTTGAAGACTGCAGCGCGAGTTCAACCACATTATCCACACGACCAATTTCCTTCCCGTAGATCTTGAACGGCCACATCATCGCAGTCGGTCTATAACTGACACTCAACAGAAACTCCCAATCCCCATTCTGATTCTGGACCAGACTCTCGCGACGTTTGCGGAAGCGCTCTGAATCGACGAACCAGTCTCGCGCGAGATCGCTATCGCCCATTACACCCTCGCCTTGGCGTTGGCGTTCTTTGCGAATCACGTTGAAGACGTCCAGTGGGATGGAGTATAGGACGATGCGATCTTGATATGCGGCGACGACGCGGAGACCCCAGCTTAGATCTGAGCCGACGGTGAAGACGGTCGGGACAGGGGCTTCTTTGATGCTTTCTGTTGGATCTTCGCCGAAGGGTGGGACGCATACGAAGGCTCGAGTTAGACTTGTTGGGCCGCCGATTGGAGCGTCGGAGCCAATGCAGAGCAGACCGGTGCGTGGCTCCACGAAGATTATGTGGAAGCCGTCATTGATGGGGACGGCGCGATAATGGTGGCAATGTGTAGCTCGGACAAGGCTTAGGGAGGATGTATTGGGTGGGCTGCGACGGCTGAGAGAGTGGGCGTTGGTGAGGAGGTGGAATTGGCATTTCTTGGGATGGTCTGGGTAGGGGGATTGTCGGCATGCGCACTCGTGGACTCCAGGACCAGTCAGGGATGAGATGAGGCGTAGTTCTGAGGGATTTTCTAGAGTGCTGGGTAGGAAATGGAGGACTTCTGAGGGTTGGGACATGGGGAAGTGTCTGCGTTGGTCTTTCTGGGTTGTTTCGTCGACCCAGTGGATTTCAATGCCTCCTGCGCATCCGAATGCCACGCATCGATGGCCAGGGCAGAGTGCAATTGTTCGTGGGGGATGATCCTCCGAGCAGACATTGTAATAGAAGTGTGGAGATGAGGAATTTGTTCTCGACATCCTACGCGGGCTCTGCTGAGGTTCGGATTTGGGTGACCTCGTAGTCGTTGCTGGACCAGCAGCATGCGAAGCGTGATCGGGTATTTCCATATCGCAGACCATACCAACTCGATTTTGCAACAAAGCTGCGACCACGAAGCGCGGCGTGCTCGTGTCGAAAGTCGCGGATAGAACCTCAAACGGGCATTCGATACTGGAAATTGGTTCCAGGTTCGTGTCTGCCAGATCGGCTGAGAGCACCGAGGTTGTCCTCCTTCCACGTAACTGAAATACATAGATCATGCAGCCAGTGGTTGCAAGAACATAGTTACTGCAACTGCTCACGCTGAAAGTTGACGATGCATACGAACTTCCATTTTGAGCAGCCTTCGATAATCCAATGGTAGGGCATCTCCGAGACTTCGAGGCCGTCCCCTTGGACAGCCCGGAGAAGTCGACGATTTCTGATTTCACGAAACCAGACTTTTCGACATTAGCCTTTCGCCCTGAGAGCAGACATTCAGTTGCGAATCGCTTGCTCATTCTCCAAACATCACTTTCTTCCCTGGAAGGGCGACGAAGAACTCGTTGTTTCTCGGCATCTTGCTTGTAGGCATCCCACCATCCGGCCCGTTTCAGCATTCCTTCTAGTAGTTTGCGGTTGAGACTGACTCTCATCCATTGCGAGCATGTTCTTCGGGCATTGTCAAAGTCCCGAGGGGTTAACATGGAATAAATTTGGAGTAGAATTTCGGCGGGAGCGATGTTGGCCGCCGGAGGCGTTGAGCCACCTGCAATCTTCGAGCAATCATGTTGCGCGAATACTGTGAGAGGTTCTTCGGGGTCGCTGATAGATATTGAGTTTTCAATCGCAGGCTGGGAGTTTTGTTTTGCAGCGACATTTGCCGTATCTAAGTTTGGCACTTGTCGAATTTTAGCAGCTTCAACATCGGGAACCTGCCCGGTACGGCTGTAATTGCGAGATCTCAAAGATGGCATGTCGACAAAATGCCGAAGGGATTCAGTGGCTCGACATGTATGACAGAGCCTCTAGTCGTTTTGCCACGATGATCTCAATGTGCAGGTAGTCCAAATTGCGAATGGCAAATCAAACAGATCGTGAAAAAAATCCGATTGCCAGCAATCGAGGTAGAAACAGGTCGATAAAAGTGGTCTACCAGGCCCAATGCGTCTGTAGAGTAACGACGGAATGATTGGGACGGGCTCCACTTGGCCGATGTAGATCCAACAAGCGCGGCGGGGAGAGCTTAACGGCGCATCGGTCGGCCAACTGCGCTGCAACAAGCAACAGAATCTGATCTGTCGACTATAATCCCATAGGATAAAAAGCGAGGGGGAAGTGTTACCCGTAAAATCAGGCCTATGGAGGTTTGAATCCGACAATTGACAATTGGTAGTCTGGGTCTGCCCAGGACGCAAAGTATGTGACAATGTACAAGTGCAAGTGCAAGGTTGTATTGGCAGTGGAGAGAAACAGTGGTACTCCAAGGCGCGGAAGCGGTGGTCCAGCCGTTCAAGTAAGAAAGACAAAATCTGATAGTTTGGAAACCGGGGATGGGAAAATGAGCGACGAGGCAAGGGTTTTCTACTACTGCATGAGAGGGCCGACGAGTCAGGACTGTATACTTCGGGGCGAAACTTTTATTCGCCATCCAACCACCATCGCGGCCTGACGTAGACAGAGAGTCTGCTGAGACATGGAACACGTTTGATGGGGCAGAGAAAGGTATTTTCGAAGCATTGGTGGAGCTGTCAGCGGCGTTCCAGCCAGAATTTTGGCCATGAGAAAAGGCTATCGCGGCGATAGACTCACCCGGTTCCACGGGTGCTCAGCATGGCGGCGGGCGCTTGGCAAGTCAGCGAGTTCAGCGAGTCAGCGACAAGGACGGCGTACAACATGGCGGCGTACCGGAGGATACTCTCAATGGAGTATGATGGATCGTGTGGAATGGAAAGGCAACGGACTAACTCTTCCACGCTCAGGCCATCCCCGGCAGACTCGCACACTAGCAGACTCGGGTGTCTGGGCGAGGATGAAAATGCGACTATCGCATTGAGAGTGGTCCGGTGGTGGCCCTTGGTGGTTCATGCGCATTCCATCGAGAGATTTGGGGGTGAAACCGCCGCGTGAAGAATGTGGCCCCCCGATTGACCGGATGCAGCTGAGTGGTTTGTTGGATGAGAAAGGGGGTTCCACCAAATGAGACACATCAAGGGGAGACTCCTGGCACATCTGTTTCAAAAAGTAACCCATCAATGGTGATTCTCTTGAATCATAACAAACTGTCAAGCCTGACTGACCAGGAGGAATTGAGGACTGTTGTATGTTTTGTTGTGCTGCGTGCAAGGTCACTGGTCACCTAGAGGCTGCAAGGCCGGAGAATGCGCGGGGATCACCGTCTCCATGCACCTGCCATGTGGGCCTGGAAAGTTGACAAGATGATCAGAGGTCATTGCTGGAATTTCTTGACATTTTTCCAGAAGCATACAGCGAGGCGCTTGGCATGTTCGGCTGATCACCATGGTTGAGGAGCCGAAGTGAGCCTGTCTTGATCGTGGTATAGTGGACTTTACCACGTGACAAGTTAACCTCATCACTTTACGAAGGCCATACAGTACTAGGCTATTTACTGTAAACAAGATTGTTTATCAGAATAGTTGCTTTATAGTTCTCTCGGTGGATAACCAGTCGAATATACTCTCTCACATGAAATAGCTACGTATCACGTGCTCCAGAGTAGGGGTATCGCAATGATTTGCACTATCAACAAGTCAACTTCAACTTCAACAAAAGAAGAAAAGAGACAAAAAAGAATGTGCTTAAACTGTGAAGTGAACTCGGGGTTCCAAAGTAGGGTTTGAAAATCCGAAAGGGTTATTTCTGAATAACCTCATACAGATAGACCAGTACCGCATGCGACTCCATGCGGTAATCTGTATACTTCTCGCCAAGGAAATCTCTTGATGCTTACTATACGTTCTTCGGTAACTTACTAGTCGCTAGTTGTTACTCCATATGGGAGCAATCACAAGATCATCATTCATCTTACCTTGAAATTGAATACTGCCACGTTGGGCTCGATGGCAGCTGAAACACCAGGAATGTGGCCAATTTGAGGGGCCAAATATAAGTTTTTGTGACTGCCTAGCGTCTGGCATCTGGCATCTGGCACGTGGAGGGTGATGGTCTAGATTGCAGAATAGGCAAATAAAGCCTGGATCTGAGTCAAGTCGGAGGCAAGTATGGCCCCGGGTTTGAGGTACTCATCAAGAATATCGATAACATATGATATGGTGATGGATTACATTGAAAATCATAAAATCACAGTATATTATGCATGCGGATGCTATCAAAATCAACAAAGGAAAATGGTATAGGAAAATCAGACGCTTTCTTATGCTAAGTTCCTGTACAACCCCTCTCACCGCACCACATTAAGAAAGATTGGCGGCATCATAATAAAGATCCAGCAGGCAACCTGCGGACCACGATTGAGTAGGCGACTAACCAACCCAACATATTAGTAAAACTTATTCTCAAATGCGAAAAGTGATAGATCAACATACCGAATCTGCACAATGCTCTCCATTCTTGTTTGTTAACTCGGTCAGTCCCTTCCACGGACTCTCTCGCAAAGCTTTCTTGCACCCATCAAGTCGTCGGGTGATCTGCTGGAAGGACTCAGTTCGCCCCTCGGCTGTCTTGCGTCGCAGGAGGTCAAAGTGGAGGAGAGCGCGGAGGAAGTATCCCCGCTGCCAGACCCATTCGGGACCTTGGTGATAGTTTCGACCCTTGGAGGTTGCAAAGTCTGTGGAGTCCTCTGAGTTGTTGTAGTACGGGCGGTAGTTGAGGTCGGATGGGTCCAGGGTAGCAACACCGACGGGTCCCAGGATGGCAGAGTCACCGATGGAGAGGGCCAGGAGCGCCTTTTCGGGTGTGAAAAGCTCTGGTGCAACAGACATGGCGATGGGGTAGTTACCACGAAGCTGGTAATCCTCGAACGGCTTGCCAGACTTGTACAGATCCTTGTAGATACCACGACGGTTTACCACGTTGGCATCGACATCATACTGGGCATCATCCTTAGGGTCGACGGGAACGTAATAACTACGCTCAAAGTTGGCCTTGATCTTCTCCGACCATTCTTTGAAAGTGATTGATTTGCCGTCGCCAATGTCAACTCCCGAATGAGGATATTGGTTGGATTCGTTCAGCTTGGCTACCCATGCAAGAGCACTGTAGAGGAGACCAGTGATTTCAATTGCGGCTCCGTCACGGGGTGTTCCAGGAACACCCTTACTGCCTGCTTTCTCGCTTTCACCCATCTTATCCTGCCACGTGCCACAGTTGTTCTGGCTCCCGCCAAAGATGATACCAGTCTCCCAATCGACTTTAATGTCAATCTGGAAACCCTCTGGCTTCATTTGAACATCAAGGTCAGGCCCCGCATTGTATTCCCGGAACGACATGCCGTGAGCATGTCTCTGGAATACTTCTTGGATAACCTCCAGAACGGTGGGAGACTGGGAGTAAGCCCGAGGATCATCAAAGGGGAACCATGTATCGTCATAAGGCAAGAATCGGCGAGGCACCTTCTCCTGCAATAGACTGCTACCATTGGGAACCATTTTGGTATAATCCTGAATGGCCTGCAGGAAAAACCAGACCGAATCACGCGAGTTGTACCGAGGCAACTTGCCACTGCTCAGAAGGTTAGGAATCATACCATGCTTGAGCACGCTTGCAAAAGCAAGAATATGCTCCTTGGCATCATCGAAGCGACCAGTGCAGAGGAACAAGCCACGAATGGAGATGAATACATCGCGGCCCCAACATCTTGCCCAGTCGACGGCGAAATGGGGCAACCCAGCTGCTAGACTAGGCACTTTCTTGGTAGGCCACAGAGAGGCCGAGTGGACATAGCCAGTCTGCTGAACGCTGACCATAGCCAGTTGATGAATGAATTCCTGGCCATGACGCACGTTGTCGCTGAATTGGTGAATACCGGCCTTCCATGCGGCATTATAGGCAACTTGCACAATGATAGCAAAGTATCGCGGCAGCAAGAAGTTAGGCACAACCCGAACCGCGTCGAACTTCTCGCGAAGCCATGCCGCTGGCTTTTGAAGTGCGGAATGACCTTCTTTGGAGGCAACCTTCTCCATCCGCCCAACCACATAGTCCAAGGCCCATTGACCCTCGCGAAGATGGTCGCAGAGTGGGTGACCCAACTGGTTGTACTTGATTATATTCTCAAGCACACTCCACCAGCCTTGTAGACCGGCGTAGACTAGTGGACCACGTTTGGGGATATCGTAAACTCCGTCCTCGCCGTTGCTAGAGTCTCTCTCCTCGGCGTCGCAGCGGTACAGTGCGAAGTTCAAGTCAACTAAGCTGAGGCCTGAGAATGCCTCATCAGCACCACTGGAAAGGAAATTATCCAGACCGCTGGCATGTTCTGCGCCGGGGATCCAGGTTTCAAACAGTGCAATAGAACCAGGTACCAGGGTATCTAGAACGGAAATGGTCACATCCTTGCCATTGCTTCCAATCTTGGTCGCATCGATATCGCGTGTCTTGCTTGGCAGACCCTTGAGGAACTTATCGTCCCCTGAAATCTTAGCCTTGGTCTCATATCCGGCATCAACTTCCAGAACCCAAGATCCAATGTGCTTGGCCTGGGTGCCCGCAATATGAGTCGGAGCCAGGATTGCGCCGCTTTCGTTACCGGGGAACGCGGTGTGGGCGATGAGGAAGATTCCCTTCCGTGTCTTGGGGTGGACTCGATGAACGGTGATATATTCGCCGTCGTGGTGGATGTGAGTTTCGTCATAACCCTCAACACCCATCATAGTATGAAGCTCATTGAGCAGGCGCTTCACGCCACCGATACCGCCCTCTCCGGCACCAACCTCCAGCTTGTGGGTACCTGAGAATGGAGAAGTATACTGTCGCTTCTCATGAACCAGATCGATGAGCTTGGGATAGATTTCGTCGTAGCCCATCACACTACCAGTGGCGGAGGCACACATCGCGACGAGAGCGGCGTTGGGGAGGGTATCCCTAGCATCACGCTTCTGGGCGGGAACTTCGTTGTCATGAGTACAGTCCATGAACAATGCTGGAACTGGGGAAGGTCGAATATGAGTGATTTCTTCAGCACCCACCCCATTTTGAGCAGATGCAATGGCGTGGCTGCTACCAGCGGAGGGCAGGCCCACGTCGAAGCTACCGATGGGACGTCCACCATGACGGTGAACGAGTCGACTCAGCTCCGCCGTGCTCCAAGCCTGCATGGCCTCTCGAATCAGAGCGTTAATACCTAGGCGCTTGACGAAGACATAATCGGCCTCTTCGGATCCAGTGAACAGCTCCGCAAAGACGGTCAAGTCGGGCCGAACTTTGCGCGCCTTGTCCAACAGGTACTCTGCAACAACCAATGGAGTTGAGTGGCAGTTGTCGATCCGGAAACCGTTGAAGTACTTGGCCATGAGTTGAGTGTATTTGGTCATAAAGTCCCACAGGAATGGGTTGTCCTCGGGGGAGTTTCCATATCGAAGCTTCACGCAATCACCCCATACAATCACCTCGCGGCGTAGGTAAGCTTTGGAATCGGGTCCAGCATTGTCGCGCATTGCATCAGCGTTCCAAATCCAGCCATTGTTGACCAGAGCAAGCGCCTTGGGGCTGTGCTTCTTCGTTACTTCATTAAGAGGAAGGCGAGTGAAGTATGTCTCGATAAGAGGGCTATCTTTGCTGACAGGCCCCATCTTCGGGCCGTGGTCGTCAATGCGGAGGTATTTGATGCGATTGAAGAGTTGGTCCATAATATCCGCAACGTCGGTATCGTATTCCTTGTAAAGAGGCAGGTTCACTTCATCGAGGATTTTGGACAAAGATGCCTCAGCTTCGGAGGCATCCTGATTGTAGTCACCGTGGAGCACTGTCAGGATCGCAGCACCAAACTCAGCATCTACGGAACGGCCAAATCTTCCGTAGACCTGTTTTGAAGCGGGTATGCCGTGCTCGCGGACAAGTTGAGCTTGCTCCTTTAGCGTCAGTTCACCGAAATTGACCAGATCAACTTGTTGGATGCTTGCAGGGTCCGTCTTCCCGCTCGTCCATGCATCGAGAATCTTCTCCGTGTCGGCTTTCACATCGATCACATAATACTCCCACAGCCGGATACCATCAACCACTTTCTTCCGCATGGAGTTCATCACGGCCACTAGATCTTCAGTAGTCTTGAACTCCGTTGGCAGACCCAAACTCTCGAGGTCCTCGCCGAACTTCAACAGCGCGGTATCCAATTCCAAGGCGGATTCGAGCCAGGGAGCAGTTTCCACACTGTAACCTGCCTCGGGGTGTTCTTCCAGCCATTTGCTATTATGAGCGGTATGGTTCCAAACAACGTCGGTCAAAGTCAGGAGTCCGTACTCCTTCCCCATGCGCGAGACGAGTGATGCGATATCTTCTTCTCCCTTCGGGAACAGAGCCGGGTCAAAGGAAAGTTGATCAAAGATACTATACGGGGAATTTGAGGCGCCGCGCTGCATGAGAGGGGTAAAATGAACCATGTTATAGTTCCGTTGACTAATGCCATGAAGATGCTTATCCCAGTCCACAGGGTACTCCCCCATGAACTTGGAGATGACGGAGAAAATCGAGAGCGCATTGAGTGGCAGATGTTTGCCCTGAAGGGTCAACTTGGGCGAAACGTCTATGTAGTGAATAGGAGTCTGCGTGGGCTCCGGTGTGGGCACAGGGTCTACTGAAAACTCCGGTAGCGGGGAGAAGGTGGTGTAGTACGCGAAAGCGCCCGCATTAGAAACGGGGATATCGATCTGGATATTGCGATTGAAATCGGGGTTTAATCTACTATAGTTCAGCGGCGGTTCCTTGATAACCTCGTAGACTCCACGGAATAGGAGCAATTTTACCTGAATTCTCGGAACGAATGGCGCTCAAACGCTTTGCCCTCCTCGGGGATGTTCACCCACAGACTACCCTGTCGACAGATGGAGCTGGTACCCTCGATGATGAATCGCAGCACGTATCCCTCGTCGCCAGGAGGTGGAAGGTAAATGTACCCACCGGGCACGTCGGGTGAGCCGTCATCCTTCAATGGAAGCAGGTAGACCTGGCGTGAGGGGCCCATGGTGATCAGGGCGCGAACAAGGTGGGTAGGTTGCGGGGAATGACAGCCGGCCGCAAGAATCTCGAACAACCGAGAACTGCTTAACCCAGCGAAGCTGCTGGAGGTTTCTCAGCGAGCGAATGGCCTGAGATGTGGCCGTAAGTGAGTTGTTGAGAAGAGAAAAACGGAAATGCGGAGGACAGAGCTCCCCTCCAAGCTGTGTGAGCCGGTGACATCATGTATCCGGGCGTTATGGGCGCCTTGGCAGGTTACTTTTAGCGCCGAGTCTGGACCGCCAACGGCACCAAAAGCAGGGTTTGACAGCAATTGGACTGGCCCTGGATCGAACCGATCGAATAAAAACTCAATTGAATTAAAAGATAGTGCCCAAAAATCAGTTCCAAGATTTGTCAGTATTAATTGTTATCAGGAAGTTCCATTTCGTATAGAATGCAATAGGTACAAGTCGTAAATTTATCAACAAGCCAAAATCCCAACAATCCAGAAAATCATAGGTCAAGCTCAAAGTCGCGCATTTGCATACCGGGCGCCATCGCAATCCTCGCCTTGAGAAGCAACATTGGAAGTAGAAGTCGGGGTACGAGAAACTGGGGGGCTATAAGGGAAATGCAGCCGGTAAATTAACACCACAGACACGAAGGAAAAAGAAGACCGGAATAATAAAATTACCGCTCGATATAGGAAGGAATTTCCGCGACTTGCATAGTGCCCTGGAGGATGCCTATGAATGAGTTAGTATATATTCAATGTCGACCGGACAGTAGAAAAGAACGTACGATATACGGCAGTGAACAGAGGGAACTGATCCTCCATGCCCTGCTTCTTCAGGAAGCTGTTGACCTCGACAGCAGTCAAGGTACCTTGAAGCTTTTGTCCATTGAGCTCGGTCTTCTCGATCTCCTCAATGGGCAGGTTGCGCTCGACGCTGTGCTTGGCAGAACGGTAGTTACGGCCACCGCTGCAGCTGGTGATCAGATCGGCCACACCGGCACTCTCCTCGGTGAAAGTGCGCTGGTCAATGGTCGCGCCGAAGAACTTATCTCCGAAGCGAACCATCTCCATCAGACCCACGCGCATCACGGCAGCCTTGGCGTTGTCACCCCAGCCCATACCGTCCACCCAACCAGCGGCCAGCGCAACGACGTTCTTCAACGCACCGCTAATGGACACACCGGCGACGTCGTTCACCACCCGGACGTGGAAGTACGGGCGGTGGAAGAGTCTCTTGAGTGCATCATGGTTGATGGGAGGGTAATCGGACGGCAGAGCCTGCAACTTCACCTTCGAGATCTCACCCGATGTGTCACGGTGCTGGAACTGCACGAGGTCGACCTGGGAGGAGGTCGGAGAGCGCTGGGGTGTGGGGGCCTTGGAGTCCATGTGCGGCGGGTCGTACGCGATGGAGGTCTCTGACCACTTCTCCTGAGCGACCTCGTTGGCAATATTGGCACCGGAGAGAGCACCGCAATAAATGCCCAGGGTCTTTCCAATTGTCTCGGAGAAGAGGCTGATACCCTCCTCGTTGACATCAACACCCTTGATGCACGAGATACCGCGAGCGTAGGGCAAGATCTTGCCCTTGATCTGCTCGCAGGTCTTGAGGATAAACTGGTGGGGGAGGTTGAAGATAAGGAGCGTGCTGTCCTTGACGGCGTCTTCGATCGAGGGATTGGCGTGCAGGTTGGCTGGCAGGCGGATTCCTGGAAGGTACTTGACGTTCTCATGGGTGCGGTTAATCACATCGGTCAACTTCTGAGGGCCCTCGAGAGCGGGATCGTAGTGCGGCGAGTCCTTTGCGATCTCGACATTCTCTTCAAATACCCACATTTCCACCTTCTCCTCGAAGATATCGGTGTTGGCAGCTGCATTTTCGGCGACAATCTTGGCAATGGCGGTACCCCTGTTAAGTTAGGAAAACATTTCCCATGTCAGTTTATCGCTCGTACCGACTTGAAAGGAGAACAGTGATGCAAGGCAACGGCACAGCCGTTGCCCACGAGACCACTTACCAGTTGCCGGAACCGACTACTGCCACCTTGAGCTTGCGCTGATACGGGCCGAGAGATCCCATTTTCGAAAGTGAGACCGAGGAAAATGATCTGCACACGGCAGGTTGACCGGGGAGGGCAGCGGATTTAAAGAGCGCTAGGGATGCCGACGGGGGCGACCGGGGGTGATAGCTTGGGGTCTGGGTCCGAGTGGCTAGAGGCGACCGAGGCAAAAGGCCCGGAAGAGATTGGCCAGGAAAGTAGATCCGACTAGTAAGGCGCTTCGGCAAGGACATGCACTGCTAAGGTCCCAATAATCTCAGTGTGGGCTGTAGGTGTTTCGGTGTGTATACAGCGTTGTTCTGATGTCAGAGTCGGGGGCGAGCCAGTCTTTTCACGGGGGATGGAGGACACCCGAGGAGGGGGGGGAATGTGGATCTGCACAGAAAGTCGGGGGGTCACGTCACAGGGCGGCGACGCATTCTCGTGTTAAAATTGATTGGAGTCTTTTGAGTGGTCCAAGATGGTTGACTTTTTCTTTGCTTCGATTGGGATCGTTGGGTGAGCCCAACGGGGACAAGGGCCATTGGAGTTCTGGTCATGTGGGGCCGTTGGTGGACGACAAATTTGCTGGCTCTTCTTCACATGCTCGACCGCCTGCTTTTTGCGATACGACTACTCCACGCACCGGTTTTTTCTCGTTGCGATTCTCTTCAATACTCCACCAGATCTACATCATGAAGACAAAGTCCGGGAGGACTGGCCCTGTCAAGGCTACCCCTTTTGGGGATGAGTTCCGTACCAGCAAGAAAGACAAGCGGCAGATCAAGCATGCGACTCTAATGTCGAAGATCGCGAAAAGCTCCAAGACACCGAAGAAGCGTCGCCCCTCGAAAAAATTGGTCGCCAACCTCGAATCCCTCGCCGATGCTCTACCGGAGGCCGCCGATAACTCCCACGATGCTGCCAGTCAAGTGAACATCATCAAGCAGAAGACACTCCGCCACAAGCCCGGAGCTTTGAAGCGTCGCGAAAAGCTAGAGAAGGTGGAACGGGACCGATTCGCGAAGAACATGGCGCAGATGGCGAGCATGCAGCCTGCTCCTGCTGCTGCTACTGGAACTGCTAGCGAGGGCACGCCCGAGGCTCATTCGACTGCCAATCGCTGGTCTGCGCTGCGCAATTTCATCTCCCAGACGATGGAACAGCAGCCTGTTTTCAAGACCAACCAATGAAGATTCGACGACCCCGAAACCGAAACCGAAATCGAAAACTATGCATACACGTCTATTGCATATTCATATGATACCCACGAACCCAAAACAAAACCATCTACGGCTGCCCACGGGCTTACATTGAAGCTCTGTGGCAGTGGCAAGCTACGAATGGGAGGATCCAGGAAATTAGACTGGATGCGTATTCCCAGCGGTCTTGGTACTGTTGGCACAATGTTGGTACCAATGCCGGCGACATGGAGGACGGATCCCATATACCATTTTCCAGCGCGTGGTAGCTCCTGAGGGATACTCAGTCGAGCACATACAAATATCTGTCTATAGTCAAATCAAAAGGCCGCAACTCATCAATTACAGCGAGCATATTCATAACCCTGCTGTCTTCTTAGAAAAATTTGTAGGGATAGAAAACTGTCTTGTGAGCTGTTCACTATGTAGAATTACTGTAAACAAGGGTTATTACCAACTTCCAGGTCTTCCAGGTAATCTCCCCCCCTCATATGGCCGAGTTGGTCAGCCAGGTTGGTCGCCACCTGGTTGGCCAAGGGTGTGCCCCTGTGAAGGAAAAATTGAGGGGAAAATATGGTTGACTGGTATGCGATGTCGAGCATGACTCCACGGATGACCGGGCACACCCTAAGGGGGAGAGTGGGCGAGCGAGCTAATCCCCCTCGCTCACCGACGATTTCTTCTTTTTTTTGATTTTTTTTAACTAATATAATATTTCTGTAGTATAATTCCTCTAATATTATATTTCAATCCTTTTACTTAAAAATATAGTATTCGTAGGGGTCTCGACGTATACCATTGATTGGTGGTGGTCCCGGGCCAGCCTCAAAAGTATGGACTTCGGCATCGTGGGATGGTGATGGAGCATCGCCACGAAGTATATAGGGAGCTGGAGGTCGGTGGTTCGATTCACGGGAGAGGAGATTCTTTTTTCCTCCATGAAGAGAGAAACCATCTACCCCAAGAGTTTTAACCAATATCTAGCTCTGATATGGGGACGACGATAACTCAAATTGCCAAACTCGGACCCGATCGCTTTAAGCCTCAATGTCCCAACACCTGAGTATGTCCGATCCGTATGTCTCGGTTTTAGCGGTGATAACCAGTGGCTTCGGCGTGTTGAACCGGGCAGAAATCATATTCCCGGTCCCGATTATTGTTGCGTGTCTCTTTCCGGTTAGACTGCTGTCAGCATGCCCAGCTGCGGCTGCAACAGACCAGTATCACCAGTAGTAAGCTCGGGGCATCACTTGCGCCTGAAGGAAAGAGGGGAATTATAAATAGCGAGAATGTCCCCCATTGCCTCTCTATAGTCTTGATATCATCAACGTTAAATATCTCATCTCCAAACTCCACAATGCATATCATCCTAACCGGCGCGACGGGTCTTGTTGGCTCTGCAGCCCTCGTCGCACTCCGAGCCAGACCAGATATCTCCAAAATTTCCATTATCAGCCGTCGTCCAGTACCCATGCTCGAGGGCAACAAGGATGATCGCATTCAAGTGATTCTCCATGATTTCAAAAATTACGACAGTGCATTGAAGGAGCAACTACGAGGTGCTCAGGGCTGCGTGTGGGCACTGGGAATCAGTCAGACTGCCGTTTCAAAGGAGTATGCGTTTCTTCCTTCGAAACCCCCTACGAGATCATTTAAATTAACAAGTTTATCATCAGGGAGTATATTCACATCACCAAGACCATGACCCTCGAAGCAGCACAGGCCTTCGAGCAGCTCAAATCAGAGGAGTCGGACAACTTCAAGTTTGTCTTCGTGTCCGGCGAGGGCGCTACCAACGAGCCTGGTCGATTCACACCTTTATTTGGACGCGTCAAGGGCGAAACGGAGACCGCCCTGATGGAGATGGAGTCCAAGAATCCCAATTTCCGAGCCATGATCGTGCGCCCTGCATTTGTCGACCCGAAGGACCACCAGGCCATTCATCCATGGATCCCACAGGTATCAATCACCAGGCGCCTGGGAGAGAGTGCCTTTGGCCCCGTCCTCCGAGGTCTTTTCAAGGGCATGCATAGCCCGACTCAGCCTCTGGGAGAATTCTTGGCGGGGTTGCCAGTCGGCGCGTTCGATGGAAAGTTGAAGGGCGAGGGTGTGGAGATGCATGGAAGTAGCGTGCTGGTGAACAACGTGGGCTTCCAGCGGATAATGGGATTGAACTAGTATGGGTTTGGCACCGGCGTTGGGGGCATATTTAAATATCATCAAACAACATACTAATCATTGACGAGAATTCTAAATACATAACATAATTCAAACAAAAATTCGCTGTTGGCTTGCCCAGATCAAAACCTCAACTCGTATATCCCACTTTATGGAACCAATCTAACAACTGCATCATTCCTGTGCTAAGTACGACACAAGCCTGCATCATCCCAGTCTTCACTACCAACACCTTTACGAGAAATGAAGAGCCCTTTAGGATCCCACTTCTGCTTGATGCTGTACAGACGAGGATAATTGGCCCCCAGAACGAAGCCTGGAAGCCAGGTTCGTACCCATTGGCTTCGTTCAGGTACGCGCCCATCTGATCCTCACCCTCGACCGACCGTAGAATGGGAATCTCCACATCAGTCATGTTCTTGATGACAGCCGTCTGCTCTGCCAGCGTGGCAGTAGTCGCCCATGATCGGGAGAAGAGCAGATGCGAGATGGTCTTTCGCCAGGCTGGGTTAACAGCACTGTCAACCTTGTCAGCATTAGCCGCAACGGCTCCACCGGCAACCACATGGCCGATAAACTCGGCGTAAGGATTCCACTTGATGCTCTTGAAGGCATTGGCCAGACGCCCGGGGCCATCCTGAGATGTCATGAGATTTTTAGAATATAGACGAGACGCCAGCATTGATATGCCACCGGTGCTATCAGATTCACCACCAATGAGCATAGTAAAGATGGTCGAATTCATTGTTGGGAAGGGAATAGACGCATTCACGGTCTGAACTCCACCAATCTGCTGGAGCTTCGCAGCTAGCGGCTGGTATAGCTTGTCGACTTCGGCGACGTCCGTCTTTTCAGGGAACAGCATCAGGGTTATCATGGTCGATACGCTGACGCTCGCAGCGATAGGGTAATTCGGGAGACCGAAATAATACCCGGAGCCACCGCCATCATTGATTGATGGGAGTGCGGCGTGCCATTCGGCGAATGCGTCCCAGAAGCGAGGGTCGCCGCCAGCAGTAGTTATGTTGAAGTTATACGCAACGACTGGCACTTCTTCAAATGTACGCATGGTGACGCTGGTGACCACGCCGAAAGTTCCACCACCGCCTCCTCTGAGAGCCCAGAAGAGGTCTTTGTTTTGGTATGAGTTTGCAGTGACAAGTGAGCCCTAGGGAAACATTAATTGGAACGTCACAAATACGGAGATTCGAAAAAGTCATCATGAAAATTACTTACGTCGGCCGTCACCACCTCAAATTCCAGTGCATTGTCCGATGCCAGGCCCTTCCAATGGCCGAATGGTGAGTGACCACCGCCCTGAACATACCCTCCAGCAGCACCCACGGTGTGCGCGGAACCTCCGATAACCGTCCGGTTATGTTGAGCTACAGCTTTATACATCTCCGGAAGCTGTACACCGGCACCAATCGTGATCGCAGGACCTGCACTCTTGGACGAACCCTTAGGAACAAAATTATCCGAAATCTTGATATCCTTCATTGTATGCGTGAGGATCTGCAGCGATTCCGGAGCCGTTGATCGTCCCAAAAAGTCGTGCCCAGTATTTTTAATGACCAGTCGAAGGTTATGGGTACTGGCGAATCGAACAGCACGTTGAATGTCGGATGCACTTTGAACTTCGGCGGAGTATAACGAGATCCGGCCTTGCTGACAGGCGGTATCTTGGGGAGAGTCGACGTAGCACGACTGGTTACGCTCTGGCCAAGCTTCCCAGTTCTCCCATTGACCAGCACCTGGTTGAGAAGAACGCCAGACAGAGTCGGACCAGAGATTGGTAACGGTCTTGCATGCATCTGCATTGTACTCGGGCTGGTGACAGACCGAGGCAACAGGGCGGACTGCCACCAGGTTCCCGTTGATGGTCTTGTTCAATGCTGACCACTGCTTTGTAGACGGCCAGCAGCTATCACTGGGGCGACATCGACAATTGGAAGACTGCGGTGCCCCAATGGCCGCAGTTGCAAGAAGAGGAAGCAAAAGTGTGCTAATCATGATGGATTTCTCCCATACACAGCTAGGTGTACTAGTGCGAATATTACCCTCCAGAGCGAGCACCCTCGCTCTATATATAATCGTCTTTCAGCACCCTCCATCCCCTGGTCAGGCAGCGCAGAATAATCCTGTCTGCTGCGAATACGAAAATTACTCGATCGGGTGGTGAACCATTGGATTAAGTTGAGCATGGCTTAGCGTGCAGATCTCCCTCGTATTGGCCCGGTTGGTTGACATCACGGTGGATCTCGCGAGATTGACCCAATTTGGAAATGAAAATAGCTCGCATTGAACAAACAGGAATTATCGAGCGAGAGATTTCAGGCAATACCAGGTAATTCTTTTCAAAGTATGGAGCCGGCGAATCCCTCGAGGATTGTGGCTTGTTTAGGGATTACGACAATGCAACTCTGCTAAGATCTAGAGGAACCGGGTTGGGCAAAAGTACAGCCCTCATTTTACCACGCATATTCCTTCGCACATTGGTCAATAAGTAGTCAGCAAGATCAGCTAATCTAATCAATGCCTGATAAATAGAGGGAAAAATGTAGAATTTCATATACTCTATGTGCATATTGTTTGTGCATGTTCTGACAAATGCAGAACCATTGACAAGAAAAAACGGATGGTTCGACCAGCTTCAATCTACCGTCAGACAATGAGTTCCCTTGATGAATGGCTTGGTATATTTCAATAGTGTCAATATACTAAAATGCTAGTTGCAGGTAAGCAAGTAAGCAGAATCCCAACCATAATAATCAAATGACATTACTGTACTGCAGGATGGCTTTGATTGGAGGCCAAGCTTATCTAGTGCATACTGTCCACTATTGCAACCAGAAGAAACACGTTCTTCATCTTTCGTCTGGGGAGTACTGCCAGTATATAAAGATATTCCTTGTGATACTCGCATACCGGTTGTTCCTCTATTAATTTCATAACCTAATACTCCCTGTCGTTACACTATAGATCTTTGTCCTCGGAAGCCGATCGGGGCCGGATGGCGCCATGACTCAGCCGATAAGATCCACTTGCTTTATCACCTCCTGCGGGGAAAGCTCCGTATCTGATTTATCCCTCCGCACGCTCTCCTCGTCGCATTTATCTCATTTCCTCAATCTTGCTCCGTTTGCTGTCTCTGGGCCATGTTGTGGCAGCCTCTCCAGCGTCGGCTCCTTCTTGCCCGGGCGCATCGCGAGGCTGTCCGGCCTGTTCGGTATGCCCGATGTCGGCTGAACCTATCGTTCGTCAGCCAGACACGCATGCTCTCTAGTTCTTCCAACAGCTTTCCAACCTCTTCGCAATTTAACCGGTCAGATTTTACAACTCAGCCATTCACCAGTAGCTATGAGACTGGATTACCGACAACGGGACCCCTAGGCTCCACACCAGCCTTTGGCGCCCCAAGGATTACGCCCAAGGTGCTGAAGCAATACCTAGATCAATATGTCGTGGGACAGGATCGTGCGAAGAAGGTTTTGAGCGTCGCAGTCTATAATCACTATCAGCGAGTACAGGAGATCCAGCGTCGCGAGGATGAAGCGGAAGAGCTCCTAGCGAAACGGCAGCGGAGAGAGGCATTGGAGAGTCATCCCTTGGAAGGTGCGTCTACTGTCCCATTCCTTGGAACCCCAAAGTGAACTTGCTAACCTAACATATTGGAATTATGTAGATGAGTTTCCCGGACAGCAACGCACCGTTGGCCTCCCAACGGCCACAAAACCCCGCCAGAATAGCCTGCTGGATCATGGCGAACTGGTCGACACATCCCCGCTACAACTCGACAAATCAAATATCCTGCTCTTGGGGCCATCCGGTGTAGGCAAGACGCTCATGGCGAAAACACTTGCCCGCGTTCTATCCGTTCCATTTAGCATCTCGGACTGCACACCTTTCACGCAAGCCGGTTACATTGGAGAAGATGCTGAAACATGCGTCCACCGACTTCTAGCGGCCGCAAATTATGACGTTGAGCAGGCGGAGCGAGGTATAATTGTGCTTGACGAGGTGGACAAGATCGCGGCGGCCAAAGTGAGTCATGGCAAGGATGTTGGCGGCGAGGGAGTCCAACAAGCTCTCCTCAAGATCATCGAGGGAACCACCGTGCAAGTGCAGGCCAAGCCGGAGAAGAACCCTCGATCAACCAGTCCTCCAAACTCCTACCCATCAAATAGTCCGCTGGGTACTACTCCTTTCCAACCGCATAACAATACTCCCGCGGCGAAGGGAGAAGTCTACAATGTGCGCACGGACAACATCCTGTTCGTGTTCTCGGGCGCATTCGTGGGGCTACACAAAGTAGTCATGGACCGAATCTCGCGTGGCTCGATGGGATTCGGCCAACCAGTTCGGGGATCATCGACCTTGGGTGGCCTACCGGGTAAATCTGATGCGTCACCTGAAGAGCCACAGCCAATCTTACCAGGATCCGAAGAAGAAGCGCTATACAAGAAACACCTGCCTTTCTTCACCTCGATATCTCCAACCACACAAAGCAGCGACCCAACATATTTCAATGCCCTCGACCTTCTGACTCCAGCAGACCTGCAAAGTTACGGGTTCATCCCAGAATTGATTGGCAGGATTCCCGTCACCGCTGCCCTGTCGACACTAACACAGCCCTTGCTTCTACGCATTCTCACCGAACCCCGCAATTCCCTACTAGCCCAATACACAACCCTCTTCTCGCTCTCGGGCATCGAGCTGCGCTTTACAACGCCAGCGTTACATAAGACCGCAGCCAATGCCTTCAAGATGGGCACGGGGGCACGTGCCCTACGCACCGAGATGGAGACCATCCTCAGCGACGCCATGTTCGAAGCCCCAGGGTCCAGCATCAAATTCATTCTGGTAACTGAAGCCGTGGCCGACCGCCAAGAACAGCCGATATATCTCGCTCGCGGTCAGGGGGGTAAATTCCACGCTATGATCTCTGCGGAGGAGAGCGAATGGGAGGAGAAGATGCGACCCGATAAGAAGAGCGAGAAGAAACCAAAGGCGCAGCCTGATGTCGACAACGCCCAACACGCATCGAACTTCCAGGAATACCGGAAGCGAGCAATTGGTTAGAGATCTGATTGGGTGGAAATTTTTCTTTCACGGGAAGCATTTTTCGTTCATTCCGTTGAGGCGTTCTTTGTTAAATATCTAGTGAACATGATCTTCATCAACGACGAATAGCGGTTGCATGTCGTAATCCGAGAGCCCCCTTCGATCAAACAAGTAAATTCGTATAGATTTGGCCTCGAGCACGGAGCATGATGCTTTTCTCTTCTGTCTTCTTCGATTACCACCAAGCAAGGGTAGACGAAGACGTATCAAGACCACCTTTCCATATACGCAGATTGGGAAAAAAGAAACGACTTTCGACTGAATTTGGCCTCGTAAGCGAAAGTATAGTTCGAACAAAGAAAAGTCTTGGCAAATTAAGGCCGCGCGCTACTGGTTGCTCAGTGGGGCCCCATGCCATCTTCGGGATAGCTTGAAAACATCGGTAGGACCTATCAGAAAAGCGACCAGACGGACGTTCATACGCAGAGGGAGGGGATATGTTAGAAAATATGTTCCTACGAAGATAAAGTTACATTGTAGATATCTATATACTAGTTTTGATCCTTCGAAACGCTATATAGGTTGCTATATATAGAAAAATAGAGCTTATAGGAATCTCGAAAGCGAGTGATTACGTAAGGTAGGGATCTGATTAGTGACAACTAGCGTCCACTGTATTCACATAAGGCGTTTCTTGCTACACATCTAGAGTAAATAGCTTTTAAAACTATACGTTTCCCTAGATAGCTAACAGGCGTCACTAGGACTTCTTGGACGGCCTAAAGAGACGTTCATACGCAAGTTTAGGGGGGTATATAGGAGGACGTTCTACAAAGACAAAGGTAGAATATAGATATCCATACGACCAGTTTCAACCCGTAACGCCACGGGTACCTATGCACAGGGAATTCGGGTATCATTTGCCCACCTTGAATTGCGCCAGGATATCATGTTAATGATGTTCACGTTTGGAATATCCCATGAAAATTGCGAAACAAAAAACGAATGCGAATGCGGTAAACACCGGACCGGAGCGTTTCATCGATATGGCGCTGCATAACTATGATCCCCTTGTGGTTGCGGCGGCCTCCATTCGCTTGGTCTCGGTTGATTGGAGGGATCTGTATGCGGTTCGCTCGGCGTAGGGATGCCGCTAAGCCGCGCCGCCGAGGGAGTCTGGGGTGTTTGAATCGGCGAAGCTAGGTCCATATGGGCCTTGTCAGGGATTTGCCCCGTTTGGGGTTGCCTGCTAGGCTTTTTTGGCTTATTCAGCTTGTTGTGGATACGCTCTAGCGTATCGTTGACGTTGATCTTGTACTTTTCGATAAAGGCCCTCGCGTTAAAGAACATAACGTGGCCCCAGGAACCCCATCGCTTGAGTAAGACTTCGTTCTTGCAGTTTGAGATGATATAGGACCTCCGTAGGCGGGCTGCGTTTTCGATAGACCAGCCAGCAAATGCTTCGGCGAGATGATCCGCGTTGCGCTCAGTCTGCGTGAGATCCTGGGGTAGTTTGGGGTTTGATTCTGCGGAGCGCTCTCCATAGCCGGCCACGGTGAGAGAAAGGATGTTATTGTTTGCGCTGTCAAGGTTCGTGGGATCCAGGCTGTCGGGTTGATAGACCGGCTGATGGCTATCGATGGAGTTGCATCTCCTAATTAACCAGCTGAGTGTGAAAAGGCTAGGTAAAGTTATTATTTGATAGAGGGATTAAAAGGCAATATGAAACGTACAGTTTCTGCTCATCTTTTTGGAGATTGGAATCTTCGACCTTTTCCTCGAGGCGCTCCATCAGGTTTGGCCAGCAGACCAATTTCCATTGACCTGGATTATTTTTCTGAATAGAGAAGAACCAGTAGACAATGACGATGGTTTCTTTCAAAGAGTCGAGAACGTCTTCAGTTAAGAGGTAGGCGCCACCTCGGCTAAAAATACGCTGAAAATAGACTCCTTGTTGGGAGTATCGCACATCCGGGTAGTCAAGCGGCCTCGAGATCCGGAATGTCCAGAAGCCCATAGACGAGCTGCCGAGGGTATCCCGAAGATTGGGTCGTAGGGCATCGTACCTTCCGAAGGATTCGTGAAACTTGAGCTTCGTTAGATGATCGGATCTAGGAAAATAAGTAAAAACTACAGGAAGAGGACGTACCAGAATCACGCCGCATTTGCTGTTTTTGACAAACTTCGCCCAATCGGACCATATCATAGCCCCGTTCAGTTCTAGCCACGCCTTGAGGAGAGTGCAGTCATTCTGGCCCTCTTCACCTTCGGGGGTGTGGAGGTAAAACATGTCCGCGTGAGGGCCATCAGGTTTCCCATTCACGCACGAAAGTTCTTTGAAAGTGATTTGGAGACGTTCGAAGTACTCTCCAAGCATGGAATTGGGATCCGATAGTTGCTGTATCGAGGCATTCTGTGTGGTCGAGATTAAGGCCGTGCTTGTGGGTACTGTAGTGTCTAGCGCGGTGTCCATAAGATCAGACGGCGCTCCCATACTGGCAACCTGGAGGTGTTTATTGTTGCTTGTCCCGGATGTATCTCCTGCCGATCGAGACTGCCCCTGATGACTCTGCTGTACAGTCGCCATAGATGACAAACGCCTGAGGCGAGGGTCCACCGGGGCATTTGTAGCCGGACAAGGGGCAGTCTGCCTCACGAGTTGAGTCTCCTGGGCCTCTTGTCCAAGGACCGGAGGTCTATCCGGAGATCGTTCTATGGGACTCTGGATGGGAGAACCATACAATCCTTGAGCATCCATAGACCCGATTAGATTGCTAGGGCCAGAAGTCTGTGCCAGGCGTCTAACAGCATCATCGAGTGAATCGCGCACCCCCGTTCTTGACGGGTCATAAGGCACCATGGCCATCGCCGATGATTGGGTCTGCTGAGGGCCCATTGGCTGCGCCAGAGCAATGCTATCCAGGGCATCTGGCAAAGGTGATCGCACAGCAAGACGAATGGGAACCCAAGGGTCGATCTCGGGAAATGGCAGGGTGAGATGCTCAAATTCAGGAGACTTGGGGGAATAGGCAAGCCATACATAGCCATTATTACCTGGAGGGAAATAGATGCCAACCTTATTCTCCCAGCGGAGGAATTCCGACATGTGGAATATCTCGGGATTGGTATCAGCAAAGCCCTCCATCCAACAAGTGCGCACGACTCTGTTGGTCCCACCCGCAGCGTCCTCCATTTGACAAAGAGCAGCATACTGTTCCGGTGTGACATCCCGGAACCACATCTCGAATTTGGAGCCTCGCCGGGTAGCATCCTTGAAAGCTAAGAGGTCCTTTTTCACTTCTGGCGATAGGCCACAAAACCTTACAACCCCAACGAAATGCCTGGCTTTGCCGAAATACACATGTGCCAGGACTTCGCCGGGGTTGAAGAAATACCCACTTGGTAACAACCTGGCATTAGGGGAAGGCTTGCTTATCGGCATGCGTTTGATTTGGTCCTTTGCGGACATCGGGGGTCCTCTGGGTAGACCTGGAGCCTTAGATGACAGAGTCAGCGCATCATCGTCTTTCACTCGGGAACTGGGCTCATGCCCGGCATTGGAGACGGTTGTTGGAGGGGTGATGGTAGCTGGAGGAGATTTTCTAGGAGGAGATGACCTCGACGACGTAGTTGGGGCAGGTGCCTTTGATCTTGGACGCGTCACGGTTACAAATGGAGAAGGCGTATTGGATTGTCGATAATAGTCAGGAGATCTTCGACGTGCGACTGGGGATCTTTGCCGCTGGTCGCGGGCCGAAGACCAGCGACCAGGGGATCTAGATCTAGAGCGTGACCTGGAAGATCTCCGGCGGGACTCTGGTGACCTTCCGCGAGGCCCAGGCCGCCGAGGGGGAGGACTGTCGCGAGAATTGCTCGGTCGGTAGCAGTCCCCGAATGGCAGAGAAGAACGACGAGGAGAGGATGGACGAGGTCGACCAGGCTTCTCTGTTTGAGGGGCCCGAGGCGCCCAAGAGGGAGGGCACATGGCCTCGGATGACTCCTTTCGAGATACTCCGGAGGAGGCAGTGGCCTGAGACACGGATGAGGTGTTGGTAGTGGTAGCTTTAATCCCACTTTGAGAGCTCCGTCGGATACTATCCGAAGCAGTCATTTTAGCAAAGGGGACGGGCACTCCTGCGGCTGCCCTGGCGGGAAACTCGGAGGGCTTTCGAAGATTCAGCTGGCTGATATCGGGTTCGCGGTCCTTTGACTTGTTGGATGCAAACGCCGTGAACAGGGGCCCCCACGCCAACTGCTTTACAGTTTGGCTGGATGAGGCCATTGGCCGTTGAGACTGTGACTGCTGTGTCGGCTCCGGTCCAGTTGCTGGTATGCGATCAGTGGCTTGGCTAGGCTCTTTATCAGATAGTTTATTTTGCTCCGACGGTGCAGCTTTCGAGCCCTCGGGAAGAAGCTGAGAGTATACTGATTGAGCGAGCTGAGATTGCTCTGATGTCACAGTAATGCCCTGGGAGGGCTGTGGGATAGTGCTTTTGGAGGCACCTGGGACAGCTTTGATTGACAGAGACGAATTTGGAGGCCCAACATCGGGCCTCGCAGGACCAGAGGAGGATGTGCCTGGTAGAGCTTGAGCTGTTGTCGGTGTCGAAGATGCTAGAGTGTTCTGATTGGAGTGATTCTTTGTCTCTGGGTCATCGGCCGAGACAAAGAGAGACGATTTGTCAAAGGCGAGCGAGCCAGACCGTTGGAAAGACTTGTCGAAGTTTGAGCCCTGAATTGCATTGGCCCGAATGAGTGGCACATCTGGAGAAGATTCTCGAGATGCAGAAAAGGGAAGTGCATTCGAACGAGGAGGCTTGGCAGCCTTCCGTGCGGCCCTCTCCGCACGTTTCTGTTGGCGAGCTTCTTTGCGTCTTTGAGTTTCTCGTTCGCGATCCTTGAGAGCCTTTTTCCATCCGTCTAAATCGAATGGTCGATCGGTGCCTGCTCTGACCCTCCGTCTTTTCTCGTCCCATCTGAGGATGGCGTCTTCCATCTGCAGGAACATTTCAGCAGGCTCCCATGTTGCTCGATACATGGGGTAGCCAGCCCATTTTAGTAAGAATTTCTTTTTGCCCGTTCGTTTTGAAACGCGCTCGGCGAGGATTTCTTCCACCTCATATTCTGAGCCTTGCTCACTTGGGGCAGTAGATACCAGGGAATCGGCATCTGAGGGCGTGGCGGCATCCTTCATCTCCGTGTCTGCCTCCATTATGGTGAGGATTACGGCATCGGCAGCTTGATCACCACAGAGGGAACGAGGAAAGTAAGACGTGATTTCCTGGCGAGAAGAATAAAGACTCGTGTAGTGGAGTTTGATGTTTGGGTCAGGTCCAAGATGAAAGAAAAGTCCCCTAAGGTCATTGCGACTGGCTTAACGACAGCTGCAAGGGTGTCAGATATTTGGACACTGATTATTTAACATCAAAATGACAGCAAACTGATTTCCAAGCTCCAAATCACCGAAAATGCCTTATCAGGAGGTTCACAAATACTTTTTTTTGGTTGTCTTGTTTAGATGAGCCGTGCGGCAAACACCCGCACGTGACTCGGACATTAAGGAGGCACTCCACCTGGAGGCATCACCTCTCTCTCCTATCGCCTTCAATACTTCGCCCCAGTTTCTTTTTCCCCGTCGACTCCCCCCCTCATTTTCTCCGACTTTCCATTCCACCTTCAATATGGCCAACGACGAATATGATGTATGTTCCCACCCCCTTTGCACACTATTGTGTTTCGCTTTTGCTGACTGGGGGGCTTTCAGTTCCTCTTCAAAGGTAACGTTGCCTTGCGCGGATATCGCCTCGCCTCACCTGTCCCCTCCGCCCGCCCACCCGTGCCTCTGCTACAACTCTCCGCTATATGACATGGGTCTAGAAACAACGATACTGACCATATGAACAGTGGTGCTGATCGGAGACTCGGGTGTCGGTAAATCCAACCTGCTGAGCCGTTTCACCCGCAACGAGTTCAACCTGGACTCCAAGTCCACCATCGGTGTCGAGTTTGCGACTCGCTCAATCCAGGTCGACTCCAAGACCATCAAGGCACAGATCTGGGATACTGCTGGTCAAGAGCGCTACCGTGCCATTACCTCGGCCTACTACCGTGGCGCTGTCGGCGCTCTCCTCGTCTATGATATCAGCAAGCACCAGACTTACGACAATGTCAACCGGTGGTTGAAGGAGCTGCGGGATCACGCCGATTCCAATATCGTCATCATGTTGGTCGGTAACAAGAGCGATTTGCGACACCTTCGTGCGGTCCCCACCGAGGAGGCCAAGCAATTTGCCAGTATGTTTTTAAATTTCCCACGATGAGGTGTAAGGGAAGGCCACGAGGGCTGACTTGATTCCACAGGCGAGAACAACCTCTCTTTCATCGAAACTTCCGCCCTTGACGCCAGCAACGTCGAACTTGCCTTCCAGAACATCCTCACAGGTAGGTCAACACCTCGATCTAGATCCTGGCACGAGACCCTTGTCTAGGCAACAACTAACTGGAACTTTCCCCCCAGAAATCTACCGCATCGTTTCCAGCAAGGCTCTGGACTCTGGCGAGTCGAGCACGAACCCACCTGTGGGCCGCACTATCGACTTCACCCCGCAGCCCAACGAGCAGAAGCAGGGCTGCTGCTAAAGGGCCGACGAAACGGACTGCAACGACTCTTCTTTTTACAATGTGACTTTTGAAATGGCCATGATCTGTGATGGAGTCTGTAATTTGAGGCGAAGACGATACACCGGCAGGATCTGGATACGGTAGAAAACCTGAGAGGATTAGAAGGGAGCTGCCAAATCCCAGACCTAGCTCCCAGTCCTCGGATCTTTGCCTTTTCTCCTTTTCTTCTTCTCCAACTTCATCTCTTCTTTTTTTTCTCTAATGCGTGCTTGTGCTTCTGGGTGGTTCCACCTAAATTGATTCCTTTTCCACCAGATTTGTTTCTGCTCTTTTCCTCCCGTTGGTCTGTTAAGGTCGCCGGTGCAATGAAATGGGTTGGGCGTCACTGTGGCTGCGTGGTTTTGTGTATGAAAGCCTTTCCTGGACAATCATCATATTCCCCAAAATTACTGGCCGTGTATGAAATATTTTCCTGTTAGTCTGTAGGTTGTAATTCCAGTTCCAATCAGGGGGGCGCTGGTCCTATCGGTGGTCCAGATGGCTGCCACGACGCCTCGGGCCCACCTGCAGCTCCACCGCGGGTTTTAACTTGCCCGTTGAAGACTGGGAATAAAGTTTTGGCAGCGAGAATGGACCTTGGCCAAACGAGGAGAGCTATGGTGATGTAAAATATTCTAAGGAAACGGAAATACAATCAAGTGCAAAATACTTTTTTGAAATAAACCTTTACGAGATATTGCCCTGACGCCTAAGCAGACCATGAATGATATCGTCGCCCAAATATACAAAATAGTCGAACCATCAGAATGGCCCACATGAAAAATAGCCACTCCCCTCTATGCGAACAACTTCCTCGTCTCTAGCGCATCGGGTTTCCGCGAAGAGTTGTCCGAAAGACCCAGATCCGTCCGCTTGGTGATACGATCGGTCTGCACCTCCCGACGCTGAGCGTACCGGCCAGCCTTACCCATCCGAGCCTCGCGACGGACCTGGTTGGGGCTGACATACTCCTTGTTCTCGTAGATGACGGGGCCACCGAAGCTGCCCTCCAGAATGACGATAGGGGTCAACACGAAGCGAGGACCGATCTCAACCAGAGACACCTCGGGTTGTCCGTCCTTGGCCTTCGGGGCAGCCTCCTCGCCGTCCTTCTTCTTGGCACCACCCTCAGACTCGCGGATCTCGTAGACGCGAATCCAGATCTTGCCGTCCACACCGAAAACACCGATAATGCGGTCAACGAAGGGCTTCATGCCCTTGACACCGCGCTTGGGGACACAGAAGATCCCGCGCAGCATCTCACGGACCAGGCCGCGGTACTCAGCACCGGGGACACTCATGTCGGGACCCTGCTCGTCGAATGACCGATCGAAAACGACAATACCACGTCCACCCTTCAGACAGTTGCCTGCGAAACCAGCGCCGAGCTCGCCCATAGTGTGCAAGTTGTTCAGGTGGAATTTGATGGTGGGACCGTTGGGCGGGCGCGAGAGCCAAAGGTAGAGATCTTGGCCGTTCTTGCGGGCCTCGAGGAAGAAAATCATGTTGCACGAGTGGAGATCGGCGAGAGAGTTCAGCAGGAGGTTGTAGCCAGCGGTCTTCTTCTTAGTGTCGAGTTTGGTCTCTTTGTGGGTATGAGGGAGGAGAGCGCAAAGGTCGGACATCAAGTGTCGGTGGCTATGAGTATGGTTAGCAAGTGTCATACCTTATATCCAAGCGCATTGGGAGAAAATACTGACCGGTGTGTGACACCACGCGATGTCAAAATCAGAACACGAGTCTTGGGCATGAAACCAGCCGCAAGCTGCTTCCTGGCCTCAGCGATGCGGTCCTCCACTTCATCCTCCTCTTCGCTGTCGGTGGTATCGTCGGCATCCTCGAGGAGCTCATCCATGGGGATATCAGAGTCCTCATCCATATCCTCGGTCACTTGCCGGGCCTTCTTCTTAGAAACTGTCTTGTAAACTGCCGCCATTGTGATGTGTGAATGCTGAGCAGCAGGTATGTTCGATGCAGAAGCTTCCGAGAAAAGTTGGTGGCAGAATATTTTTTGTCTCTCACCGCCAGGCCCGCAACGATCTAGGTCACGTGGTGTTATCGCCCCTTTCCCGCTCCACAACGGCACATCCAGTTGTTCCTTGTCCCAGAAGAGATAAACATTCATACGCAGAAAATACCTTTGCCTGTCTTCGAATATAATTAACATGATTTAGCGACAACACTCAATAGACCCACAGAATCAACCATCCTCATACAAAGGATGCGAATACACGGTCTAGACCCGCGAATCCCTCCTGGGACACCTTTATGCCCGCAACCCGGTTCGCAAATACAAGCTTTTTAGAAAGGTCCCAATCCTTGCCTTTGCAGTTCAAAGCATACAGCATTCCCGCAATGAATGTATCACCAGCGCCAATCGGACTATCACTCATCAGCATACCTCCACTCCATTCTGAAGTAAAAACTCACTCGACAACTTGGAAATTCTCTGTTGTGTAAGCTGCCACATTTGCAAAGTTTCCAGTACTTGGTTCCAAGGCACTGGCTCCATCTTCGCCCCAAGTACAAAATAGCAATGATCTAGATATCTGCTCAGCCATTCGCCCATATAGTCCGCCCAAGTCGGGGGATACTCACGCTTTGTGTACACGTGTGGACTGCTCCCGTAAACACTCTTCTGCCGTTCTATATCCAAGATCCTATGTAGGTGTCAGTGACATCTCAAGAGCCGTCACCCGTAGAGCTTTCGCTTACCTGAGCCCATGTCTTCGAGTAGAAAACCACGTCGGCCTCCTCGGCAAGTTTCTGAAGACCCGACCGGCCGGGCTTTTCAACCTCGACACTCACTTTCATGGAAGGATATTGTTTTCGTAGATAATGGATAAACTGGAGGGTCATTTCTGGCGTTCGACCCTGTCCAAGTATGAGTAGTGCGCATCGAGATTGTCTCACGCGAATCATACCTCGAAATGAAACCAAGTAGCTTTTGGACCTAGCTCATTGGCTACCCCGATAAATTCTTCCAGGGTTATCTCAGGGAGGTTGTTATAGTTGACAATGGTGCGACTGCCAGTGGACTGGCTTTTGATGATGTAGCATGAAGCTGGCTCTTCAAATCCCTCTCGGTAAATACAGTGGTCCAAGTTGACGCGTGGTCCAAACGCAGTTCGGATCTGTTGCGAGGCGATTGATGATTTGGCAGACAAGATTGTGATCAGGGCTAATGGGAGCTCCCGATCCATGGATTCGTGGGATATCAATTGCTGTATTACTTCGAGCGTATTCGGACAGTTGCCACCCCTCCGACGAGTTACATTGGTTGCTCGCAATTTTTCATCCTCTCCTGGGTAATACTGCGTTCTGTGAGGGACAGATGGTTTAGTATTAATACAAAAAGTCGGGGAAGCGAAGTACTCAATGTACGTCAGGATAGTATCCAGATAGCATGCCCCTATTGCGACCAACATGCTGACCAAGTCTTAGTCAAAAACTAGAGCGACTTGAGAATTGTGACTGTTTACGAGTGTATCTCCGCAAGGTACAGTCGCCTCGAGCATGAACTGCATTAGGGTCCACTTCCTGCCGCGGGGCAGGGCAGACCCGACAGATTAGTCAGAATGTGAACATGTCCGGGACCTCAAGGTCATTCAGATTCATTCTTTGGTACCGGACAATACTTAATGTCTTTCATGGCTGAACTCTTTCATGTCCATTGCCATGGCTTCAGCCGTTCATGCTGGGAATGTTCGATGCGTATGAGTAAATCTCCGGACAGCCAATCAGCAGTCTAGAATGGCTAGCTCGACCATGTCGAACAGCTAGGGCTCCCTACCTCTCCGTACCTTTCCTTTTCTTTAATTTACTCATCAGACTGTAAGGTTCATCATTATTACTTTTTAGATTAGTTTACTCTGGTTACGATCTTTCTTGTTATGTGAGTAGCACCGATTGTTCATGCAGCTGCTAGGGCAAGCACAGGCACGTCAGGCTTCGTAGATCTATAACAAGGGATCGTTTACTTCTGATGGAAAGACCAAAGAACTTATGCATTCTGATAGAGGCTTTTTTATAATCACTGCAATGTGTACTTATCTATTATTCTTTATGATCACACATGGTGGAGGGAGTCCAACGGACAGAAAACATACAGGGAGGTCCTTCCATTGACGTTGGGTTGGCTCAGTGCAGGCCCCACTGACCGCACTTCCTTCTAAAAGGCAAACTCCAGGCTGCTTCTTGGTATCATGATACCCCATATCATGGAGTGGGCTTTAATGTCCGTGACATTAAAAATATTCTCTTTGGCTTTGTCAGGTCATCATGCTCTGAGATAGATATATATCCGTCTCCTGGTGTGCATGGTGGTGCACAGGGTTCTGAACAGCTATCTACTTTTGGTATCTCCTACCAGCTAAGGTATCTTCTAGGGCTGGGGCTTCTCTTCTTCTTGGCGACGTTTTTACTCCAAGACCCTTCATCATGGGTCAACGAAGCAAAGTGTTGGACACGGAAGGCCCGACACCAAAGTTTCTCTATGCCATTATCAAACAGTTGAGCTTGAAAGATGTGAGTCCATCCTCTTCGTTTCATTCTTTTTCCTTTGGCTGGAAACAATGCTCACCAATGTCTAGATTGATTGGAACAAGGTTGCATCTGACCTTGAAATCTCCAACGGTCATGCTGCACGCATGCGTTACTCGCGATTCAAGAACCAGATAGATCCGCCTCCCGTGACCAAGAAAAAGAACTCCAAGAAGGGAGTCAAGGGCGACCTGAAGGGAGATCTGCAGGCGCCTCCGACAATGACACACCCAGCCTTCCTGGAATCGGGAATTGTGCCAAAACTCGAGCCAAATGGGTCACCATTCCAGTCCAACCCCAACCCGTTCGTCAAATACGAGCCCGGCACCCCGAATGTCCATGGCATCCAAGGCATGACCAACCCACAAGACAACTTTTACTCTCCATTCCCACAAGTCATGTCTCCAGCCTCATCAATGCTATCTCCCCAAATGATGCCGTCCCCGCAAATGATGCCACCCAAGTATCTTGATCACTATGAGCCAATCTCCCACGAAGCTCTGCCCCGAGACATTGCGAGCAGTGTGCCACTGTCTTTGGCCTCGGGCATGTATGCCCCAATGCCAACGTCAACTCCATTGAGTTTCACAACCTGCCCATCTTTTCCAATGTCCCATGATCTCAACATGCCAGACTTTCCCTCCCAGACACCTGGTTTCACTAGCGGCCCGGTCATAACATGGGAGCCAATCCCACAGCAGCAAAACGATTCTCCACCCTCCCCGCCGAAGATCAAAGAGGAGCTAGAGCATTGCGAGGAGACTGTCGAGACTGTGGAAATTAAGACGGAACAAGCCTCGGGTGATAAGATCTGCATTGATATGTAGGGATTTGAACTTAGTTGGGCCCTAGCATTGCTTTAAATGTTGAATACTAGGGGATGGGTTTTCCATAGACAAAAGATTGAAGGCTCCCGTTGCAAATGACCTTAAAAATGCAATCAAGTTATAATCATTGAGCTCTAATGAAGTTTCGACATTGTTTCGTCAAATTTGAATGAGCCCACTCTACCTTAAAGCCTATAATATCCAAAGAGACAGACGTAGGTATTTCTAGCTTGATACTGCGGATTTGACAGAAGTAGTGATAGTGGACATAAAGTTTTCTAGTCTCAGATACTGAAGAGCCAGTCAAAGTGTGGTAGGCTGGTAGATGGTATTAATTCTATGTGCGCATGATATGAATGAGTTTCCGAAGATACCCAAGTACATGACGGGGACAGATTACCTGGTCCTCGGAGTGCCTCGAATTTACAGCATAGGTGATCCTGAACTTAGGTTGAGAGCTTCCAGTTCTAGACATACAGGGAAAAGTGAACGGGCCTGAGTTTGAGGACTGGATCTCATCGTCCCCCCGGCAATCTCCGTTGCAATTGTGCTCTCACTTCTTCTCTCCCCTCGACTTCCCTCCTTCCTTCTGTCCTCTCCCACATTCCTCTTCTTCATCATTCGCACTTCCCAACTTCAAGCTTCACACACAACTTCAAATTCTGACCACACTCTCCATACTTTCAACTACCTACGACTCATCCAAAATGCCTCCAAAAATTGCCAAGACCACCCAGGGCGCTGAGCCTGGCGTCGATCAGGAGAATGCGTTTCTGGCCATGTGCCTCCGGAACATCGACCCGGACTCCAAGAAGGTATGCAAAACCGACTCACTGAGATTAAAGCTCTGAATGAGAAAATCATTCTGATGATATTCCAGGTGGACATGGGCGCCGTTGCCGAGGCCCTGGGCTATGGCAATGTCAAGTCTGCCGGAAATCGCTTCAGCTCTTTGAAGAAGAAGTACAACCTCCGGGTTGAACTCTCCTACGCCCGTGGTGATGTGAGTATCTAAGCCTGATATTGAGAATACAGACTAATTTTCTCTAGGGCCCTGCCAGCCCCAAGGGCTCCCCTACCAAGGTGCAGAAGCCGGGTGCCAAGCGCGGCCGCAAGCCCAAGGCCCAGCCTGCCGAGGAGTCCAAGCCCAAGGAAGACTCTGAAAATGCCGATGACGAGAACACCGGTGACGCAGAGAAGACCAGCGAGAATGAAGCTTAGATATTCTCCATGGTTATGGTACGTCTTACCTTATACAACATACTCATTTTGACCGTTCCAAACTAACAATTGGCATCTGCAGAACACCCCCTTCCTTGCAGTTTCAGACATGGTTTCTCATTGCTACAGGGGTGGCCTGAAATTTAGCGCCGGTGTAGTAGATTCGCACTGAGCGAGCGTGATGATGAATATTTCAAACGCCATGGGTTGTCATTTACTTCCTTTGCTCAACACATACAGGGAGCCAGAATTTAGTCAAGCCCGTCAATACTCTTTGCCCATTTTGATCAAGCCCACAGAATTCTCCATGCGTAGATCAATGATGCTCGAAGAGAAATTATGCCCAACGGCAGACTCTGTGATTATAGTTGTACTTGAGACTCCCTCAAAGTGACATGATACGGCTTAGCGATATGGCAACATTCCACTGTCAAGTCTTTCCTGTTGCATTGATATCTAAGTTTTACTGGAGCTGCTTGAAATCTCGTAGATGAGGGATTGGGCCAGAGACTTGATATCTGCCACACCGTATTCCTGAGCTGGAGCAAACTCCGGAACTGCCTTCCACCGATCTCTCCCTCATCCTCGTCTTTTTATTTCTCCCCCCTCCTATTTTTCTTCTTCTTTTCTTCACCACCCTTCACATTTAACCAACAATCTCCAAATATTCTTGATCGTGATGACTCCATCTACACCCAAGTCCGCCCCAGCAAACATGGCTAAGGCTCCAGCCGAGCCGGCTAAGCCGTCTCCTAAGTCCCCGGACAGCAAGGAGAAGGTCCCGGAGAAGGATACAACGTGGTTCCTTATCAACTGCATCATGCAGACCGCAAGTGGCAAGCTTGAGAAGGTATGACACCTCCAACTTCATAAACAGAATTCTCTACCCTACTTCTCCTGACAGGCCTGTCTCACTGGTTGACGACACTAACATTTATTCTACTCTAGATTGACTTCGAAGGGGTCGCCCAGAAGCTCAATATCAAGACTAAGGTGGCAGCGTAGGTCCCCTTTTTTGAATGCCGTGTTCAGAGATGCTGAATTACCCAAGTCGGCTGCGCTACCAGCGTCTACTCGCCTCTTACGGGCTTACGGGATCATTTGCTCCTAACCGGGCCAGCCAAGCTGCAGGCTCCCCTGGTGAAGATTCGACTACAGCCGAGCCGAGCACTCCGACTCCCAAGCGCAAGTCAGCTAAGCGCAAGCGTGCGCCCACTGAGACCCCAGATGATTCCGAGGATGATGCAGATGAGGTCTAGGCTGGCCCTCGATGACGATGCCGCACTCACAACGGCCCATAACAATACACAATGTCATGCGAACGAGAACCTAGTGACGAGGCTTTTTCGGGGTGTGTCTGCTCATTCAATTTGTACGTTTGATGACAACGATCTTCTGGTGAATTTTGCGATCCAAGTTCCTGAACAGCTATGTGGAGACTAGGCTTTTCATGCCTGCGAAAGGATTATCGAGTTACATTTGTTCATGTCCGACTATTCATTCTTTGTATCTAACAAAGACACACAATCGATTTCAAAGACCCAAATGTGTAATGCGGTTTAAACGATCCATCCATTTTTGACTTGAGGATTGCTTCATAATTCCTTAAGCTTGATTGTAATCTGCTCCCTCAGGAATAGGAACCTTCCCCAGTGTCTCTACGGAAAGTGGAACTTTCAGTACCTTTCCGGTAGTTTGATCCTTGGCACAACTTGTGTCGGTACGTTCCCATGTCTTTCCCAATGCTAGGACCCCAATCACGAGTCCCGGGAGAACCATTCAAATAGGTAGTCATAAGGGCCTGATTGCTCCACTCTGCCACACCCACCATAAACCTCCGTGTATCTTCTATAAAATTTGTATACAGAAATAAAAGGCCCTGATTCCATCATATCCTTCATCAACAGGTTTCACGAAAGCCATTATTAGCCTTCACAGTTCTCTAGTGTTCGCATTTGAACCATCGTGACCATTGAATGCGCCATTATCAAGCTGCCTGACCGAGTATGCACACGATGTGCCACACTATATTCTCGAGTTGGTATATCGAAGAACCTTTTACTATATCATATACGTTACTGAATGTCCCCAATAACCGATTTGGACTCACTGAAATCGGGTGGGAAGCCAAGCACGACCCAAGAGTGGTAGGCATGACTTATTTCCAGGCAGTATGCAATATCAAAGCAGAAAATGCAATTTTTGTGGTCGGTGTGCCAAGTCAATTTGTGAAGAGCTTTTTTGGCTCAGGATCTGCAACCTCTTTGTCGCATTTGATACTTTATAGAGGATAAAGTGGTATAGCGATCAACATGCCTATCCTGACTTCCCACTAAAACCGACGCCGATAGTGTTCATGTACATATACAGCTAAGCCAGTATGATGTTTTCAAGATCGGGAGTCGAACGCGAGACGTGATATTATGTGGTCTAAAGCAAATGCTAAATGCCACCTGCTAGGTTGGGAAACTACAGCACACACAACTTAAACTGTACCGGATGAAGATGCCGACTTCTTGCGTTCATCATCCCCTTTTCCTCCCTGTCACCAATCTCAACACTCTATCTTTGTGATTCAGAGCATCTTAATATCCATACACATCCTGAACACTTTGGAAATGCCGTCCACGAAGGAAGACAAGAACACCGAAAAGAAGCTCGACAACGATAAAACTTGGTTCTCAATCTTGTCTTGCATACCGAAGGGAGGAGACTGGGAGAAGTATGACACCCCCTCCAAAATACGAATCCGCACCCAGTCTTGAATAGATGGTGGTTCATAATCAACGCGCGTGGGGTTTAGGTTCAAGGAAGTCATCAATTGATCCATACAGGTGTGCTACCGAAGCTACCGGGGTAAGGAGCATATTACTAATGTTCTTCCCAGTTCAAGTAGACATCCAAGGTTAACAGGAATCGTCATAACAAGAGAGAGTGACCCGGCCTAGCGTAAAACGACACGTGCGCCTGCTTGATTCCTACGGTCCAAGTATGTCGTTTTTTCTCAAGAAGGGCATGCAAGCTTTGGAAGCCAGCCCAGAGGGAACCTCGACTGAGGCCGCGCCTAGCGACGAGGGCCCGAAGAACAAGTCATCCAAGCGAAAGCACAATGATTTGGAGGATATGACAGTGCCATTGATGATACCAAAGTCTGCGAAACCATACAGCGCGGAAATACCGCAGAGCGTGGAGGTGGAGGTTAGGCTTTTGAGGAGGCCAACTTGTCGTGGATTCTCGCCAACAACAGATGGAGTCCGATGGCCTTACACGCCCGGCTTGCGCGCAAATGGCTAGACCAGTTCTATGCCGTTCCTGCTTTCAATATTGAGCCCCCGAATCCAGAATCAACGGCGTCATGCCAGCTCATGCTACGATGGCCCAAGTTGGCTCCAGATCAGTGTAGCACTGCGAATCGAAAACGCGAAAGCGTGACGACCTTGACAACAATGAGATGGCTGGATATGCCGAGGATTGAGATATCCGCGCAGCTCGCTTATGCTGCCGGTGAGTATGATGAACTTAGTCTTCGAATAAGAAGCTATCTCGCCGCGAGGAATCCCTCCTCCTGGTGCCCAGATATCCTCACGTATTCTCTTTGATCTTTATCCACCATTTCAATCCTCTGCACCTGCCATCAACGAAACTATGGAAGCTCCGGCAATCCACGCTGTGCCTTTGTCAAACTGTAAGACCACAGCGATATCTACCCACACAGGACGGTCAATATATCCTTTACAGAGCACGATGACCCTGATCTCAAGGAAGACGACACATGGCTCTTGATCACTTGGATAATGAACACCGAGTCAGGTATACTCGGCAAAGTATGGCACTTGCAGCCCTGTCTGCCCATACCTGATACAACAGCTGACATTACTACACACCGCACCGACTGAGATGCATTCATAAAGACAGGGAATCAAGATGGAAAATGCTGCGTAAGATGCTCGAGGTGGATATTATTGTTCAAATAAGCTAACAAAACGTAGATCCAAAATTTTCTCAGCTCTTATGGACTCAATATGTCCTACTGGCCCAAGAAGGGAGCCGAGTCCGCTGCAGCCCTAAGTTCTTCTGTGACTGCACCGAATACCACAACCCTGAAGAAAAAGGCCTCGAAACAGAAGCACAATAATGTTGCATCCTCCTCAGCACATTAAACTGGTCTCTGAGCAATTATAGTTGTCATTGGCAGCACAATTGCCTACCAAAATGCCAATCACACATATCCATCAAGCTCATCCACTCGCATAGCCTCTCTCTAACTATCCGAAAGTTCGTGATTATTTCGTTAAATCATCAGCCGAGTGACAGCAGTGCATAGTGCCAGATATTACCAATTTTCAACTACTCTGATATGGACACGACCAAAACGGGCGGGAGCCATGGCGAGTTTAGGCAAACGACATCGCGATTACCCAGAATAGGCCGTTTGATTCGAATCCACTAATAAACTAGCTTATGCGCATCCTGAGATATCCTACTCACTATCCTTCTTTCGCAATCCCCCATCGTCTTTCACCTTTCTTGCTTCTTCAACCTCCCCTGCTCCTCGGACTCCGAACCTCCATCAACAACCATACCCATCTTGAATCCAAGCATCACCTACTACCAACGCAAGAGACTACCGCGATCATGTCCTCCCCAAGCAAAGAGAAGGGCAACGTCGATGATTCGCCCAAGGATCCCATGTGGTTCTTGATCAACGTGATCATGAGCACTCAGGCCAAGAAACTCGACGGAGTATGTTGCCTCTCTCACCCGCGCCAGACAAACTGTCTAGAAAATACTAACATACAATCCAATCTAGATCGACTGGGCAGGCCTGTGCCAGAAGATGGATATCAAGAGCAAGGGAGCCGCGTGAGTTACTCGCTTCACTCTGCGCTGTTCCTATCTAACCGAGAATAGCATGAAGCGATACGAGCGGCTGTTGGGTACCTACGGGCTCACCACTCACTACCTCCCCAAGCAGGGAGTGACAACCCCTGGCCCTGGCCACAAGAGCGCCGCTAGAAGCGCAAGTACCCCGACGAAGAAGCTGGGGGTCTCCAAGCGCAAGGGCCCAAGCCCAGAGAAGGATGCAGACAAGGAGGTCTGATCAAATGAGATGCCTGGCTCTCAGTGCCCGTTCACACGGCTTTGAGAATAGAGGAGGAACTAGGGCCTCGATTTCGTTGCTGCAGTTTTCTCCTGACTGGCATTTTCATTTTTCTGTTTCAACACCCCCTTCGTCCGCATTCCCGGGCATGCAGAGGGTTCTTTTCCAGTCCGATCACGCTTTTTCGTTGTTTCATGATCTTCTCCCCTGTTTCTAGCACAAATGCATAACAGAGGAGTACCGTTTCGTCCGATGGTTTTGTAAAAAATAAGTCTAAGCCCCCCTTCGAATTTACGTAATTACCATTGTAGCCTTGTAAAGAATATGAGACATGGTTCTAAAATTGAGAAGCCGTAGTTCAGCACGTCCCAGCGATAACATAAACATGAAAAGCTTCATGGAAGATGGGCACGAAAAGAACATTGTTTAGCCTAGTTGCATATTTGCATCAAAGAGCCGGCTTGCTTGGTAAAAGACAAACCTACATTACTTGGAGATAGAGTATAAAGTGTGGGATGCTTCTTCTTTCTTCTTTGTGCCCCTCTACCGTACACTCATAGCCGAATTTCTTATTGATATGATATCCATGTAGCGCAGTCTATACAACCACTTTCTCTTTGATATACTTGCTATTCCCCATATTGATTTGTTTCTCTTTTTATCTCATTCTCGAGACGTTTTCACTCCCTCCACTCCCATGTTTGAACCTCCACATGTACCTGTCTTGGCCTTTGACATCCCACTATCAACGAATTCACAGTTCGACAAGGCACTATTGAAATACCCACCAACGGCCATGAACATTCTTAGCCAGGAGCAAGTCTGGTTCATGATCAACTTGATTATGAATAAAAAAGAAAAAAGGCTCGGAAAGGTGCACATCCCTCTACACTGAGTACACTACCAGAAAGCCACTAAAAAACTCCTTACTTTAGATCGACTCCAGCGGCTTTACGCAGAAGATGACGCTTACTGAGGGAACGGCGTAAGTTTCTTGCCCAGGATATATTGAAAGGTCTTTTTTAGCTGACACAATCTAGTGTCAAGCGATACGAACGCCTACTGAGCTCCTACGGCCTGGACATGTCATACCAACAGAAGAAGGACGCTCATAATTCACCGAAACAAAGCTCGTCCGTAGCTGGACCGAACACTACAGCCGTGGCGGAGAAGACCCTCAAGCAAAACCACATCAATTCGTCGGAGAGAGATGGGACCAAGAATCCCGGGGATGAGGTGTGGAGTACAGTGTCGCTCGAGAAGAAGCTATGTCCGGAGGCATACACAACCTGGTGGCTATACATTCCTGAGAGCCGCGAAATGGCATTTGTGGCTTTTCTACTTGATGGATCGCGCTCAACGGCTCTTCGTGTACGGCTTTCAGAGTCTTAATCGATGATGCAGAGGCTTCGGGCAGTCAGACATACACGTGGACCTGTGGCCTGTCTTTAGTAAAAAAAGACGCAACAGAAGGCCAGGATATCCCCAGTCATTATGTAGACACCTGCCATAGGCGCTCCTACGTCATCATCTTTCGTTCAACATGTACAGGTAGAAATATGGCGCGTGTAATAGAAGTGCCCGAGGATGAGATTCAAGAAAAAAGTCCATATAGTAGTTGACAACAAGGTGTAGATGGGTATCGTATCAAAGAAGAGATAGAACGCTCAGACAAAAGTATGTGAAGACAGGGTATGATCCCCGAAAATATCATCGTGCAATGTCATTCAGATATCCGCCATGACTGATTCGACGATTCTGCGTTTGTATTGGGATAATGACCGCTCCTTCTTCTGCATCTGCGCTCGGAGTCTCATATAGCGTTGTTTCCAAGTAGTATCCGAGACAGCGTGATCGAAATCGTCATCCTCATCTCCAAAATCAGGCACAGTATCATCATGGTCGAGTTCATTGGGGTTGTGAGGAGCAATGGCACCTTGGTTGAAGGTCCGAGTGGAAGAAATGCCTGTATCGCTATTCGCAAGCACCACCTGTAGAGTAAAACGAGAGGAGACATTATACTCGAACGAGACTGTATATCGTGTTGCATTAAGTGGCTCTGAGGAGCCCTGTTTACCGGCCATAGTTGTATGAGTGGAAGCGTGCTCAGTCGTCACAGATATCATATTTTGGCCGCTACCCGGTAAGCCGAAATGATGGCCGATGCCAAGCTGGAAGGCCAAATATGTCGACGGGAGGGAAGAGGGCAATTGGGAGTAAATATTGGTCAAACTTATGACCAAAGCAGACGCCAGAACCCGGGCCTCCTGTGGGGCTATAGTAGTGGGTCTGCCTGTGATGCGTGCATGCAGAAGCTCATTAGATAGCGTACGCATGATATCATCCAAAGGGATTCTCGTGTCAGTCGTGGCTACCTCGTGTTCAGCGAACCTGCCGATGTGATGGACGTTGTCAAGGGTATTGGCTGATTGAGATTGGTTTGGCCCTTGGGCTTGAGGGACAAGCGCACCGTTGACACCGTTGACAAGAAGTGTTGGAGGGGTGGCAAGCCGCACGGGAGCACCTTGATGTTGCGGGACCTGTAACTGAAGTTTACCCGGTCGTCCCTGGTTGACTGGTACCGATGATTGGTTGAAGGTCGAGTTTGAGACAACATTGGAAGAATCCTCATTAACAACGAGTGGAGAAGCTTGAGCAACGTGAGGTTGGGGAACTTGAGAGGAATCCCGGCTTGAGTTGACTTGAAAGGTGGAAAATGAGCCGGACGTCGAGGTCCTATTAGGTGGCCTTCCGCGACCTTTTCCAGTTATCGGTCCATTGCTGTTCGGCCAAGCAGATGAGACCGCCGGTCCATGTCTACGTCGGGCGCGAGTCTTCTCTCCAGACGATGGAGTGACTGCAGAGCGTGGCTCGGCGGACATGAGTGCTTCTGAGGGTTGAGTTCCTCTGGGAATGATTGCAGACTGGGGGTAGCCCGCAGGCGAGGTCTCACGCTCGGTGAGCCTCCAGTGTAAATCATTGCCCTGTTGGTCTGAAGTACCAGGTGGTGGAAATGATGATGATGCTGTCATCCAGGGATCATCTTCTGTCGGATAGGCACTGAAGGGAATTGCGCTTTGAGGAAAAGGAATGTTATGTGTCGGAAAGGCGCGTGGTTGCAAGCCGGCTACCGATGTATCCAGCTGTGGTCTCTTGGCTGCTTTGTCTTCCTCGAGCTCTCTTTCATCCGCTCGCTTCCGGCCACGTTTGGGCTTCCATTGTGGAACCAAGGCTCGGAGAGCAAGGTCCTCTTCTAGCGGTACGCCATCGCGGGACTCGCTGACGAACGGTCCTGAGGGAGGAAGCTGAGTGTAGTATGGATGAGGGTGACCCAAACAGAACTCGAAGAAAGCATCGACATGCATGGCGCGCATCCAACGCTGGAAGAGTATTAGAGATGGGATACGCCATGAAGAGGAGATATAGGCCCTACCTTTAGTCGAACAGCATACTGCTGAACTTTCTGCGTACTCTGTTTCTTTTCTATTGAAGGCGGCTCGACACCTAATTCGATTGCCAGTTGGATCCAAGTCTTGAGCTCTTTGTTATCCAGTTTCCGGATGAGTTCGTACAGAGTAAAAACACTAAAGTTTTTGCCATCACTGCGCGGAGGGCAACGAAATGTCTTGCGAAGCTCCGAGGTATCGACAGAAGAAGGTACATTGGGATTGCAATATAGAATAAACAAGACGTAAGCATCATCAATGGTTTCGTCAGTCACCTCCCGTGATGGCAGGGTTCGAGACTCGGCTTGATCTGCTGCATCTTTCATCGGAGAATGACGTATGGCATCAAATAGAGGCGGCGACATGGACGGCCCAGACCGAGCCGTTGATGATGGGGGTAGTGCTGAGCGCATTCCCCGTGGAGAAGACTGTATGCTTCGAGGTGTGCCCTTACGATGCAGTGGCGGCGACCTGTGGGTTTCAAGTTGACTTCGAGCACTCCCCAATGAGGATGCGCTCTGGAGAGTGGACTCCAATGTTGTAGGATATCGTGCATACTGCTGGATTACCATCTGAGACGACCCTATGCCGCTTTGGCTGGGGCGCTCAGTGGAGTTCATCATAACAGGGAAGGTGTTCTCCATTGAAACTCCCTTAAGGAGTCGACAACTCCCCGACCCGGCCGCGGGGGCGAAAGCAGACCAGCAGTGCTGACTCTGGATCCTGAGCTGATTGTATGGAGCGCATCAATGGGTCTGCACCATGATTGTTCTCAGCTGGTCAATCTTGATCGGTAGCGAGCTTTTGGAGGACTGAACGATAATATTGGAAGTTCACGAAGCAACCACCCACGAGGATTCCCCCAAGGGTGGCTGGCAGCGCCATCTTAGCTCAAGCTGAGTTCTAATTTTGGCTGTCTCTAGTGTGCCTAAAATAGACTAGTCCCATGGCCTGAGGGCGGGGTTTGATGCCTGGGCCAGTCACGTGCAGGGCCAGTCTGAATGTGGTTTAGCCTGATGGAGCTGCTTTGCTTATCGATAAGATTGATCATCGCTCCTGCCGTCACCAGTTGCACTCGGTGCACTCTCCTCCCTTTTCTTCCCTCGAGTCATCGAGTCTCTGAGTCTCAATCAAGAGAGCATCCATTTTCCTTGAAGATTCAACGTGAATGATGTGACGAAGTTGTCTGCCTAGCCCGTTGCCAGCGTGACTTGAGCAGCCATGGCACCCGGTGGACGGCCGAAGTCCTCCAGACCCGTCCGATCCACGCGCACCCAAGTCAAGACATACCACGAAGACAGCACTTCTGCCGAGGACTCGGGTCTGGAACAGACAACACGTGATACTACATCCCAGCCTCCTTCCGTATCTCTTCGTCCGCGCACGTCATCCGGAACACGTCGATCTTATCGCGAGTCTTCAGATACGGATTCCGAAGGCTCCTTCGACGACAATGATGCAAGTGTGCCGGATGCACACCATTTGACACCACCGTCGGAAAATCCTCATTCTTCGACCCACTCCGCCTCAGCCTCTACCACCGCGCCTCCCCGTGATACCGGCCTGCGTCGCCACCGCGAGCGCGATGGACCTCCCCGACGCTCACAGCCAAAACGCAATACGACGAACCCCAGGAAATCCTCAAGGCGAACCCTAGGTCAGCCCTTGAAGAAGCGAACTCGAATTGATGTGAGCGAGGAGGTATCTTTGACCTCGGGGGTCATCCCGCCATGGTCGACACTTCCATATCATGTCCTGTTTGACATCTTCCTACGTGCGTCCCATCCTCTCGTCGACGAACAGCTGATGCAGCGGACAAAATCAACCAAGTGGCTTCTTGATATGGCTCTTTTATGCCGGCAATTTCTAGAGCCTGCGCTTGCGGCTCTCTATTATTCCCCGCCTCTAATTCCAGCCTCCAAGAGCTTCGAACTACTTTGGCTCCTATCAAAGCCTCAAGAGTCCCTGTCGATCAACTATGCCGTCAAGGTCAAAGAGCTCCATGTCGACGCCGAATCTGTACTACTCTACAAGACTGGCCCACAGCTTGGCTGGTTTGACCTATGCGATCTCATCGCGACAGTGCCGCGAGTGCACACTATGAGGCTGTTTCACAAGGATGACTCTATCGTCGGCGTACCTGCTTACTCCCTCCCGGTTTCTAAGTGGCTCTATCCCGAGCGTCTATTCTCAAGCATTGATGAAAATGGCGTCGCTCTTCGCAAGTGGGACTGGAATGGTCGTTTCATAGCAGACATTGAAACTCTTCTTCCTTTTATGCTGGAGAAACACCAACGAGCAGCATTCCAGCAATTGAAACATCTCCGCCTTGTCCATGTCAATTGTTCTGGCCGAACCCAAGAGGAAATCGCTGCACTCGAGCCTTGCCTTGTTGCAGCACTCCGGCAACTCCCCCGGCTCGAGCATTTGGAGTTCATCGAATGCGGGATTGTGGGCCAGTTTGGTTTACCGTACCTGCCATCGAATCTCCGCTCTCTTACCCTGACAAATTGCCATCGGGTTTTCTCTCCCAACCTCGAAGCCTATCTAGAATCCCACGGACGACAGCTGCGGGAACTAAGTCTCAGTCATAACCGCCACCTCAAAATGACGTTCAGCACCCGTCTTGCGGAGTATTGCCCCAACCTGGAGCGGTTTAAGATGGACGTTTCCATGCATGACTGGTCAAGCTACCGCGATAGTTCACTCCACTTCGACGAACTTCTGACTTCCTCTGAAGTTCCCACGTGGCCGGAGACACTTCGGGAGATTGAACTTATCCAACTCACAAAGCTCAGCGAGACAACAGTGGAGGGGTTCTTCATGTCGTTGGTCAATGCTGCACCTAGACTACGCGACCTGCGCCGCCTAACTATCACAGCAATTCTTAAGATTGGCTGGCGCGATCGTGCTACCTTCCGTGAGCGATGGATCCGCCGGCTGCAGACAACCTTTTTGCGTCGTAGCGCTCCGCCCGACCCAAACCTCCGTTCATTGCGCAAGCGTCCCCTCTACGCTAGTCAACCACTGGCTGATGGAGAATCGGCACGTCCCAACTCTGCTGGCAGTGAACCTTCTACTCCATCCAAGCGCCAGAGTGTACGACTCGCACAGCTCAAAGATTCACTGTCCCGGTCCCCTTCCCCTGCGCCACACGAAGAGATCCAGCGGGGAATGTGCAATTATGTCAAAATTCGTATCGACAACCAGCGCCCCACGGAAACCCAGTTCAACGAGGCTGACTTTCTCGATGATGAGCTAAGTGGTGACGAGGACTGGGCGGGCGATGACTGGGAACCCCCGCAGCGCCATGCCTGGTGAGTGTGGGGTTTTGTTGGTCTGTAATGCTTTTTTATTCTTATCTATGGCGGTATTCTTTGAAGTTTCCCCGGGGGCGAGAGACTCGAGGGTTATACGGAAAAGGTCGGCTGGATATGAAAGAACTCGGCTATGGAGTTATCACGGATGGGATTATCAGTCTTTTATGGGTTGGGATTGGGAGATTTTGCAAGTTCTGTCACATTTTATCTACATGATTATCGTCTTAGAGTATTTTAGCAATGTACCAACAGTTATCTCCCAATGGTTTGTTGCCCAGTCCTTACCATATTGTCATACCCGCCAGTCTCGATGTTGATGGAACGTGATCGCCAAGCCAAGGCCGGGGGCCCCACAGGATCGCCAACCGATGACCTCTCCTTCCCTTCGGAGTGTTTTTGTCCGCCAGCAACTTGCCTCCCATCCTCTGACTGTGTGCAGAATGGCGCAAGATGCCCCTGCAGATACTGCAGGCCCATCATCTCCTCCGCCTCGACTCCCTGAGGGCTGGTAAGTTGACGTTGACCGTTGCCCAGTGTCCCAAACTTTAACTGAATACGCGTCCAGGCTCCCGCAGTGGGAAGGCGTTCAGCGCCAGTGGTACTATGTCCAGCGGGCGACTGGCAAGTCACAATGGGATATACCAACCGAGCCGGTCGTTTTATCACCCTCCACAACCCCGACGTCTATCGGAGCCGGGCCTTCGCAAGCGCCCCCGCCTCAACCATCCACCAACAACCCACAAGTGACAACGACCGGAAGCTCATTGGTGGAGCGAATGGAATCAGCGGTGGACAATGAGGGAACTTCCGTAGGGGATCACACTCATCATGTCTGCATAAGTATTGGAGCAGTGGCACTGATGGTGGAATAGAGCTCTCTAAGCTCCCAGCTCAATGGACAACCGAGCGCCTCCACACAAAGCTCCGAGGGCATGCTGGGATGGCATTTGGCTCATAATGCCCAGAATGTATCCCAAACCCATGCACAGCCATTTATTTCGGCCGGTGGAGTGTATATGGCAGTGTGTTAAACCTTCGAAGCCCACCACGAGTGCTTATCGCTAATTACTTCCCAGGGCCATTTTCAGCAACCGGTTCCCGGAAACCCCAATTATAGGGCAGCGTATACCGCCCAAGCACAACTTCTGATGCAACCCAATCATCAGCAAACTTGGGCCAATCCCCAGATGACACAACCGTACCCAAGTGGGCCTACCGTCGACCCTACCACAGGGCGGTATCGCAGCTTTCCTATAGATCCACCACAACCTTCTCATACCTCAGCGTATGCACCCTCGATGGTGTACACCGGGAACCAGCATCCTGGTTTCATTCACTCCGGCATTACTTCATCCCAGCCGCAGTGGCAGCTTGAAGGACATCAAAGGAAGTCGAGTAATGTCACTCCACCCTCATCCGATCAGTATAGCTTGTCGAGCTTGTCTCAACCCTTCCACGGCTCCAATGCTACTCCCCAAACTAGCGGGCTACATTCTAGAGGATTGGCGTCAAGATCTTCACATCCCTCTATTGCCTCACAGTCAGGTGACGCCTATAGTGGCAACCCGGCAAATCCAGCCAACACTTTAGCTGGTCATCCTCTATCCCGATCTCAGTCTCACCAAAACACGGGGTTCCAATACGAACAGCAAGCTGGTCTTGCAGCCGCATCTTATGCACAACCTTCCTCGTACGATTACGGTCCTCAACTGCCGAATGCCCAGGGCTCCTTTCAGAGTCCTGATATGTTGCGAATGCAACCTGGCACTCGCTTCAACTCGGGGTTCTTTGCTGCTGGCCCAAGCGTCCATGGTGACGCTCAGGTTTATCAATACCCTATTTCCCAGGCCGGTGTGCGACAGTACCTCCCTCCACAACACCAGGGTAGCTCACAACATGATGGGACCAACCATCATGCAGCGAATTACCATCCACAACCCGGTCAATTCACTGCCAATCAAGGTCAATGGACCACTCCGACTAGTGCCTCCCGCATAGCAGCGTCTGATCCACAATTTGTGAGCGGCCCCTGGGCATCCTCGACACCACCAGCCTCCGGGCCACCCCAGCCTCATCATGGTTGAGTCATGATATTGGACATGAGCTGGGTGGAACGTTTCTGTTTTTTTTTTTTGTGCTTACAGCACGGCCGATGAGCCCTCTTCTGTTTGACTTTTGGCGTATCATTATCATTCTATAGATTCCCCGGCCTTTTCCGGCCGATGCCTGTCAGGAAATTCATGACTTTATATATGTCGCAACCACGCATTCTCTTTTTATTTTCATGGCTAGACCTACGAAGCCGCTCACTCTCAAGTACTCAACTATTGGGCTTGTTATACGGCGGTCATTAGTTGAATTTCTTCAATTTACCAGACGTCAGTCCTCGGCTTTATGTGGTAATCGTCCATGCCCCTTGCACGTGACCTATCAAGACCTAAATTTAATAACGTCTATCCTGCAACGGGAGACCGCCAAGTTGATTTCGGCTGCTTCAAAGACCTATTTAAAGTCATATGTCTTTTCCAAGTTTACTTTTTGGTTGTTTGGGGAGGAATCAATGAAGATAGCCTGCAGCAAGCCGTTCCGTTGCAGCGAGCATTTTCAACATCGTCCTGGCAGATTTTGACCAGGAGATCACTGGTCTAGATTATGAAACAGTAGCAAGCGATTATGCAGGAGAAATCTTTAATATGAAAGTCTATCACCTCTAGTATGCGGTATTTAGTAAATCTACAAAACTAACACACTGAAAGTAATATACTTAAACTGTGCCTAGGAAAGATGAATGCTTCCTAATCAACCCTCAACCGGTTCTGCTTGCCATATGATCTAGAAACAGGAGGGAAAAAACAGCCTAGTGTAGATTACTTTCTGTATAGTGAGAATCTCTGACCTTTCTCTCGTAATCAGAAGCATACTAAGAGGTAGAGCGCCATGTATGAGCTTAAGTTTCTCCCTATTGATATCAAAAATCATGGCCTATAGTAACTTCTCTGAGAGACGTAGTCTATCGTTAGTTAAAACATTGCATAGGCCTCATTAAGTAACCACGATCACACCCAAAGGCTGAAATCCATACATGTGCATTACATCTCGGGAAACTACAGCGTGGGCGATCTCTGACAAGAGATACAAACGTGCTTCTCCTGAAGTCAAAAACTTTCAACGTTGAAGGAAAGCTCGTTTACATCCACCCCGCCAAAACGACGTTTTGTGTAACTCCCATCATCTTTCAGTCCCAAACAATCCCCATCACCAGCATTATTCGACGTCAGTTATCATCATCATGGTCATTGTCTGGACTCCCGAATGGGACAACAAGGTGAGTATTTCATGAGAGTGCATAATCACTGAGCCATTTACATGACTGAATGCTGAGTATTTGTACGTTCCAGCTCCTTGTTGCCATCTGGGAGACTTGTGGCTCCAAGTTCGACTGGGAGACCACCGCGGAGATTATGGGTGGCAGTAAGTGATTATACCCTTCTGAATGATGCCATCTTTCATCTAAAAATACGATTAGCCTGCACCCCGGAGGCCATCATGCAGCACCTGCGGACCATGACCCGGAAGGCCGCAGAACGACGCCGTGAGCAGCGCCAGATCCTGCTCGAAGCCCACGCCACCCGTGCTGCCAGCGTGGCCAAGGGCAAGGCAAAGAGAAAATGGGGCTACAACCGATCCGCTTTGAAACGCATTGAGGGAATGGGCAAGGGCAACGATTCGGACGCCTCTGCCGAGAACAAGACCAAGACCTCACCAAAGCGCCGCTCCAAGCGCTCCCTCTCCATCGAATCCGCCCCCGCCGATGACGCCTCCGCTACAAACGAAACCCGCCGCCGAAAGTCTCACCAGCAGACCCCTGACAAGAAGAAGCAGAAGCGTTCGGCGGGTCATCGCTACAATGATAACACCGGCGAGAAGTCTACCAAAGATGAGAACCGTGACAAGGTCCGCACCCGTGGGAACTTCTGGAACAACTACGACCGCGACGATAAGAAGTGAATACAGCTTCTTGCTATTGCACCGCCATGATACTTATCGTGACGGATGCATCTTTCTTGAAGGCACCTAGCTCTATTATTAGGAACCCGCTATGGCGTATCTAGGCGTTCGTGTGTTTCTCCCTTTCTGTTGCCTTTACATATTGTTTTCCATGAACTCTATGATTACAGAATGCAATAAACGGCATGGTAGCTATTCTAAACGCGAAAATTCCAACGAATCTATCTCTCTCTTCTCATCTAAAAATTCGTCACTTCTGTCTTCATCGAACGTTATGGTAGCAACGTGTCTAGATAGAACGCCATAAGAGATCGTTAGTTTAGTTCATAAAAAGCGCCATAATAGTAACATATCTAGCTAGGATGTAATAAAAGATGATTCCTCTAGCTCATAAAAACGCCATAATAATAACCAAGCCAGATATACTAAGTACGACAACGACCACCGGTATTGCACACCATATAGACAGTCACGAGAGGCGCTTCCTTATATTTGCGTTATCTCGAGCTGAATATGTCATCAGATCCATAAACATATGTCTTTTAGCTATCGCGGCAATTTCAGCACGATTCTGTTTTCTCCCTTCTTGTTCTCGTTCCGCTTCTCTCTTCCTCCATCTCTTCCTTCGTTTGCCTCTCTCATCTCTCCGAAATCCGGTTTCACCCAGCCCGCACTCTTCAACGTTCATGCCAAAAGGATCCACATATTTGGACTCGCCGACTTCCCAAATCTCGGTTTCCACCTCCCCGACCACTTTCTATCCTCACCCCTTCACCACCCATCCTCACCTACCCCCAAGCTCTTCACATGTTGTCTCACACTTCACCCCACAGAGACTCCGATACTACCGAAAAAATGCCCATGACTTGGAACACTGAGTCGGACGCTCGGGTAAGTACCGTCTTTGGGTTTGGTTGCGGGGTGATCTGGGGACCTGGTTGAAGGCGAGACTCGATACTCGGAGAGCCGACTCCCAAGATCCGGTCCCTTGACTTTACGTCAGATCGATGTCTCCCATGCTGCATGATAGCTTCAAAATGTGATTTAACGGTTTGAATAGCTCCTGATCGCCATCATCTCTACCACTCCCAACATCAATTGGGATGCGGCGGCTGGCTTCATGGGCCCGGGTACGTATTTCATTCCCAACATTTCTTTGGACTACATCAACACCACAACGCTTGAAAGTTATGCTCATCTTACGAAACCATGAATCCAATGCTAACTGCTAGACTGAATTTTATAGACTGCTCGGTCAGTGCCCTCAAGCACCGTGTTGCCCGCCTGAAGGACAAGGCTGGTGTGCCTGCTACTCCCCGTGGCAAGACTAGCAAGGCCGGCACCAAGCGTGCAACCCCCATGAAGTCCTCCAAGGCCGACCTCGACAAGGCCAAGGCCAAGAAGGGAAATACCGAGAAGAAGCCCAAGGTCAGCACCGCCATCGACGACGACAACCTCGATCAAGTCGATGACGACAGCAACGAGGAGCAGGAGCCCAAGGACGAGTCCCACGAGGACGACTCCTTGCTCGAATATGCTTAGACGTCCTGCGGGCTTTCTTTGCTCTTGTGTTGTCAGACGTTGGACACACAAGCATTTCGACATTGATCATGCGTTCTTTGGGTTCAAACACATTTGACGACTGGGATTTTGCAAGCTTTGTTTTCATGGGTTCGCGCTTTTTCAAGATTGGGTCGGAGCACATATTCTCCATTTACAAAGGTTCTCAATTTGAGGATTATCTCGGAAAGTAGATAGCTTTCTTTTCAGCTAGTTTCATTTGCGTTCGGTGAGTACAGGTTGCAAGGAGGAAAAAGATCAATGAATCCCAGTTCCAATTTGTCAGAGTTGTGGCAGTCACTCGCATTCGTACTCTTCTATTAGCGTAGTCGGTTAGCAATAATTACCATGAGGCACCTTTTGCACCGAGGACTGCATTACTTGAGTGCTAATCGAATAATTTCGACTCTAAGTGTGCTCCTGTAAGGCAATGTCGAGTGTCACTGGACATCGGGTATCCTCAATATGCACTCAATCGGGACAGTCAGCTCATATTAGTTAATTAATGGTTCATTAAGTAAGGCTCTTATGGGGTAAGTCATGTGTGTGCACAACAAATCATTATTGAGGGTTCTTTATTCATCGTCGAATTAGACTGACCGTTTAAGTAGCCCATAAACCGTTGGATGCCCAGTTCCTGCTTTCGGGGGGCATACGCCGCAATGTATTGGATTCCCATCTTACGGAGATGGCTTCTGTGCCATTTTTTTGATCTACGAAAGAAGGGGAAGCATCCCCACTCCGTTATCAGCCTTCGAGCTAAAGCTTCGGAGCTAGGACAGTACCGTTCAGAAAGTACAGGGCTGATCATAATCAACAGAGGGGATATTCAGTTGATATTGGGCGAAGGGGAACGGAGGTCGTGTAGCCTGAGCAACGACCAACGCACCCCTTCAACACATCACTAACTAACGCTGTAGAACCCTGCGCTTGAACCCATCCCAGAAAGCAGCATGATATGAATTCAAAACTTGAAAGTTAAATCTCATGGCAAAATATCAAAAAAGATTACAGTCCTCAAAATCGTTAGCAAATGGCAAAGTAGATACGTCAGGATGCAAATGAAGCCATCAGGGAAAACAGCACTTGATGAAAGCCATATTCAAAAAGCAGAATTGAGTGCAGAAACTTGCAACTCAGCAGGGCCTCAAACTCCGGTGCCGGCTATTCCAGCAGGACGTTCGATGTGGAAAGCAAAGAATGCAATATGAAACACAATAGATCGAAAATTGCAAACGTTTCATCATCCTCCCTGTTGGCACATGGTTCACTGTTTAAACGTTCTCGTCGAAAAACTCGTCATTCTCGTGGGACATATGACCAGTGTCTTCGGCGTGGGTGGACTCTGCAGGGTAGTCAAGGAGTTGTTCCATCTTGACCTTATCATCCTCGTCGTCACTGGACTCCTCCTTGACATTGGCCTCCTCCTTAGCCTTGGGAGAGCTCTGACGCTTTCGCTTCCGGGGAGTAGAAGCCTGGGCGTCAGAGTCGGACTTGGAGGAACTGGCCTTCTTTCCACGACCTCGCTTGCCCGGCGAGCCAGCTGGAACATGGGATCCAGAGCGACGGGCTAGCTCGCGAAGCTTGCCAAGGCGCTCCTTGATGGCACGAGGGGTGGGACCGGGCTGGCCATCGGCGGAGGAAGCTGGTACAATTAGCATTTGATCAAGAAGGTGGAAGGGGTGGTGAAAATGGATATTATGAGGGGTGTTTGACGTCGACTTGTTCGACTGGGAACCATTTGGCTCGGAGCCATTTGACACGAAGTCATTCAGAGTCAACTGGAGTGAAGAAGAGGGAATGTTTTGCGGGAAAGTGGGAAGTAATGGAAACACTTACGCCAAGCTGCGGCAACCTTGTTGGTGTCGACACTGATATCGTGGGTCTCCACGATCTTCAGGAGGAGCTAGAGAGAGAAAGTGTCAGAGTATCGGAAAGTGAAAATGTATATGTAACGTAATATCAAAAGTTGGGAATGGATATACATACGAGTTGATCGGCGGAGGGGTTCCAACGCATTTTGAACGTTGGTACTTGAGTGAGGTGGAGGAATTTGATAGTGAGAATATGTGAATGAATGTGAATGACAGTTAGAGTCTGAGAGGGGTTTCAAGTAAGTCGAGTTTGAGGTAAAAGTGCGAGCTCGCTGTACCGTAGAGTATGGGAATCCGTCGAGTAGAGAGGTGAAGAGAGAAGAAGGAAGAAGAGTCTGGGGCAAGGGAATTTGGGGTATAAAAAGGCAAATCCAAATCTATTTTGTACTACTTTTTCTACCTATATCCACCTGGTTTAGGTCACATCTTAACCGCCGTAAAAAACGCCGTCGAACCAGTATGCATTCGAAATGTGCTTGTGTATTAGATCACGTGATCCTCTATTTTAAGTAGGCGGTCTATATCTAAACGGCAGAATCTTTCGACTATACGGCAAGTGGAATAACCTTTTTCCGACGGGTTTTTTTGCTCGGTTTTTCGTCACCGCCCTCACCGCCTACCTACAGGGACGGGGAAATAAGAATTATTGCTTAGAATATAACTAGGACACCCCGAAAACACTAACGTAATTCCTGCCCGCGCTACGTAACCCAAAACAGAGGGTAATTATGATAAATGACTACTTGATATCCTAATAACCGTATCCATTTATGATGCAATATCAGAAGTATATAATCTACATGGTATCTCTAACCTAATGGCGAAGTATAGGAAAATTGCTAGAAGTAATAAGGGAGATAAATATACCTATCTATATTCCCCATGTCAAAATTATAACGTGTTTTATGGTATAATAATCTAAATTACTTGAGACCAAGGTATATTATTTGACTTATTAAAAAACCCTATATCTTAATATTTCAAGTCGAAATACCCCATACTTATTAAGGTATAAAGTAGCCATTTATCATATTTACTATCTGTTTTGGGGTACGTAGCTCGACCACAGGTACTACCTGGCACACTACCTAGGATTTCCTTACCGTCGTACCGCTCTATTTTCTACCCTCTCTGAACTAGTAAAAGCCTAGAGGAGCTAGAAAAGTTCTTTGATATACGCAAAATTCTTAGCTAAGAAATGATTTTACTTAACCTCGTTGAAATATTTGAAATCTGCTAAGACTAATACACATAGCTTTTGTGTATAATTGTAATTAACATGTAAATGTGAGTCAATTTGACTGGTTTCTTCTTTCTTTAGTCCTTACATAAACTAATTCATAAACTATTTCATAAGAGGTTTCAAAGAAGATTTAAAGACGTTACAAAAGACGTTATAAAAGATCTCGCGAAAGAGCTTTTAACTGAGGTTCTAAAACTCGTTTTAAAAATAGTATTAAGAAGAAAATTCTTAATCGGAGTATAGTGTAGTGGGGTTCTGTAAGTCTTCGTCCACCCTCACTTTGTTACCGAGTGTTCTATTTTTAGTCCGTACCTTACTAGGCCATATCTAATCATTTGGATAGCGTAAAAGTCATTTTCTGATGGTATACGGCATCAAAGTTTGTCTATTGGTTTTACAACATGCGCTTTGAGCCCGTGGTTAGGACAGGAAATATGAAGTGACATTTTTTGACCGACAGAATATTATGGTATCCCTAGGTAGACGAAGACTTGAAACACCACTGGAATTTGATGTAAGAAGGATCTTTAGAAATAGAATGGAAAACTATATCAGCTCCATATAAAGGTATAATTAATTCATTATTTGCCAGCTTGGAGGAGTTAGAAAGTTAATAGAAAAGGATTTCAACCCCCGAACTGCCTAGTACCCCGCGCTTTTCTCTATCAACCAACGCAACGCTAATTTCTTCGTTCTTTCACCAACTTTCCTACCCACCACCAAGATTTCTTCCTAGACTACTAATAAGGAAACTCCTGATAAGGAGGCTCGTTAGCGTGGCCGTGGCCGTGGGCACTGTTAGATCGCGGAGGACGCCCGTGGATGAAGCGGAGGTCTAGTAGCCTGGCGAGGACGAGATTGAGGATCTCTTTACTAACTAATCAGAGGACACGGATAATACAGTATAGAGCAGGCATAAAAATATGCCGAAATGAGGACTGTTTGACGTCTTCAAAAATATGTTACTTGTGGATATAAACTAGAAAGGGGGACTGTAGAGAATAGTGTGGCAAAAAACAGACAGGGAGATGGTCAGAGACAAGGGGGGGGAGGTTCAAGTAATTCCCTACGTATATGCCTCCAAATGTGTTACAGATAATCTAAGAGCCGTCCACAGCCCTGACTTTTAGGGTCATCTAAGGGGTGTGCACCCCTGAGATTATGGAATATTCTCCCCGCCAAATTTCACGATAATTGGAGCTGAACTCATGGGCTCGTACCACGAAGAGTGCGTAAAAGCATCAGAACGGGGTTTGATTATCATTCCAGCTATCCTGAAACCGACTCTCTTGTTTTAGGGCAAGATCGCGATTCGAGACGTGTCCTCAGCTGCCTGTAGACATATAGGGTGTGTTAAAGACTTGCGGAACCTGACTGTATTTCCTGGAATTTCTCAACTATTGCCACACCTGACACTTGCTGCCACCCCTAGACTTGCCGCTTATACCCCATAAGGCCTCGAGGTTTCTACTTGACACCCTGGGGGCTTGCTAAGTCTGTCATAACAGTATACGTTCTTACTATATCTAGAATATTAACCACCACCTCCTCATTGCCATGAGCGAGGCCCGCGCCTCCCACCGAAATCTCCTGAGATATTCACCAGAACTCCCTGTGACACCCACAAAGGCCGTAGATTTCCACATGACGGCCCGTAATCCTGCTAAGCCCGTTATACCTGTAGATTACTGATCGGTCGCGATGTTTAACCGGTAGCAAGTTACATATGTTACATCAATATTTCAAGTCGAGTATAATTGTGATATAAATGGTAAAGGACTCATTGATCTTCCCAAATTCAAAATAAACATTGTAGAATTAAAGTTATGCGTATTACTTATACCAGTCCTTCCGTGACGCAACACAATCTCTCAGGATTTAACATGTTGAAATAACAAGCTTGATGTGGCTGGTTTCATGCTCTCATATGTTCTGTCTTACAGCAATCCATCTTCAAGTCTTCCCGTTTCCAATTTCTTAGCATACTAGAGCCCAGACCGGAGTTTCATAGATTCTCAAGTTGTGATTAAACTTGAAAGAAGAGACAACCAATTCAAGTGTGGGAAGCCATCTTAAACATCTACGTTTTGCGATGTCAACACGCATCCACCTCTCCAACAAGGAATAGCCTTAGTCTATCTTACCAAGGAAGTCAAAATCTTTTGTACTAGATGATATTGCATTATGTGCCCGCCGCTTGCATGAAAGACACCGGTCCGATGGACTTGGATAGGATGTTTTTAACGGAGGTGTGCAATTCAAAATTTCTTATGTTGTTATATACTGCGTGGGTTTAAAATGACCAGTGTTGATTGTCATTTCCCCTAATATTCGACCATTGACTGAAGTTTCGCCATGGTTTCGAATAATAGCTTCTCAGCAGTCATCGTCTATGCTAGATCTAACATTCTATCTGCCTGTTCGTTGCCATTCCAAGTCGCATTTTTCCTAACAGGGCAACCTAGGACATCTAACGACCAAGGGATCATACTCTTAGTATGATAGAGAGGCACCAAGGAAAATTTTGAGCATCAACTGATGACCTTGATTTTCACAAGCCGAGCATACTCTCCTATTTTCCTACGATTCTACTGTCTCCCTATATAGCCTAAACGGAAACTAATCTGCGGCTATACCAATATCCTCGTACTGCTCTTTGGTGGAATTTTAGCAGAGAATTAGAGGCTGAATGATCAGATGTAGACCTCTATGGAGGCACTGGAGTTATTTTGAGAATAGGCTGAGTCAAGAGCTTAGTATAAAAGGTACCAGCAGAGCTTCCTAAAGATAAAATATGACGAGGGGCCCGAGGTACCGGATAGCCTACTAGGCGTAAGAAGAGGTAGGTAAGGGAAGAATTAGTACCTCCTCCTGGAGCCTCTCCTCAATACCCCTGTCCCTTAATTTGACCGGTCTGCTGGATATTGCTTCGAATACTTCCTCGGATAATCATTCCAATTCTTGTTCGAATATTTTTCGAATCCGGTTTGCGGACTTATAATTCCCACCAGATCACCGTTGTTTGTCCATCATCATTATGCTAGCTTAACCGGGTTGGGAATTCTATACACTGGGCCAGTCACATGGGTTAGACAAGGAGTAGATCTTCCTCGAATTTCCAACCTCATTGGGGTCACCAAATTCCCAGTATTGCAAGGCATGACAGGTTGGCGCTGTTACGACTACAGTCGACAGGCGATGGCAATTTAGCTTAGGCCAGACCTTTGAATTTTGTGCACCCCTGTCGAATCGTCGAGTTAATGAGCTATAACTCTACGATGATGGGCGATGGCGGTGGTTTATTTTCTCCTCAACAATTGATCCATTATGGCTCCAAACAACCCGGAGGGAAAACTTCCAGTGTATTTCCGTTATTCAACCTCAAGGAAACAAAAATTGATCTAGTCACGTTGAGAGATGGCATACCTGGGGTGTAGATTCTCTGACCACTCGAATTGAAAACCTGGATGATTATTGCGCAAGTTATCATAGTGCTATGCATCGGGTATGTCTCCATGACCTCGAAGATACGCAACACCCGGAGCCGATCATGATGCGAAGCGTTCTCGAAACAAACTCTCACGCGGCAGCCCATAAAGTTCAAGGGAATGGTCCTCGGCGTCAACGTAGAGTACCGAAGATGGCATTTTGGCATATTCGAGTTTCCTAAAGTGTAGATATCATCAGCCTGACTGGCCGTATTGAGTGCCATTGGCGGCGATACCCACTAATAAATGTGCCATGCACCGTTCGATGAGAGGACGTTCTCGCGGTGTAGACACGACTGAACACATATTTCTCGTGAAATGATGGAAATCCATGCTGAGATACGGTTGTTGCTCAATCCACAAGTTTGATAGCCGTTCAAGAACTCGGCAGGAGAGGCCATCAGGTAGGGAAATCTCATGCTGAAGTGTGATCGCCGCCCAATTCAGAAAGTTTGTAGCCCTTCAAGAACTCCGCGGAGAGACTATTCACGATCTTCAGTCGCGATACCTCTCAGAAAGTTCCATCGCAAACTCCGGCCCCGAAGCGTGATGGATCAACCCAGAGGAACTCTCGTTCACGACTAAGTCCTCGCTTTCACTTCCACCATCCACCGAAAGCTGTCCTCGACCACAACCACTCCTCACCCTCTCGATCAAACTTCGTTCTCACGCAAACCGAACCGCCTCTGGTAAGTCCTGATTTCTCCCTTCTGCAAAGACCTCTGCGTAAGCTCGAACGTGCTGTCTCTTTCGCATCGCCATCTTTTCACTTCCATCAACCGGGCTTTTGTTCTTCCACCCGAGCTATACAGCAGAAGACCTTCGCTTCACACGTATCTGACTGCGAATCCGACTGACAACTGAATATTCAGAGCATTAAAATCGTCGAAAATACCGGCAAAATGAAAGTCGAGCCAGAGCGAGTCATCGCGGCGCTCATTGCTGCCAATCCCAAGATGCGGGTTCGTGCAGCAAGTCCCCCTCAAATGAGAGAACGAAAAGCTAACTGAGACTTGTCCCTTAGCTGGATTATGGCGGGATTGCACAGATGTACGGCCTAGGCGCGAAGTACAACACTATGGAGCACAAGTTCCGTGCTTGGCGAAAGCTGGCTGAGACTCTGCGTGTCGCCGCGGGTGAAGAGGGTCCCCTGACCCAGCCTCAGACAGCTCCCCGTACCCCTCGCACTCCGAACACCCGTGGCAAGAAGGCCACTCCGGCATCCAAGAAGGCCACCCCCACTGCCAAGAACAAGGTGGACAAGGACACCAAAGATGTGAAGGCTGCTGACACCGCTGAGGCCGAGGATGTCGTGGATATCTCCAGCGACGATGACACCCCAATCAAGGTTAAGCGCGAGGTCAAGGACGAAACTGAAGTCACCCGCTCCCTCCTTGGAATCAAGAGTCACTCCATCCTCCACGGTGATATCGACGACGAGGTTCAGCTCATGGAGGAGCCCGCTGCAAAGCGTGTCAAGATCGAACACTATTCGGATGACCTCATGGCCCAGCTCCTCTCATTCGCCCCGGAGAATGAGACCCGTGTGGACAGCAAGAGCAACGGGTATGAGCTTGAGCTCCCATCTCTAGCCATGACTGCCGATGAAGCCAATGATCAGGTCATTCAGAGCCTGGACAGCATGCTGAACGGTGCGGGTGATGCGTTCGATGCTGCCTTTGGCAACGAGGAGGCCTAAGGGAGCCAAATTCCGAACACAAAAGCGCTCAAATGGGTTGCTTTTCATGAACGTTATGGGCGATAGCGGGAACAAATTTGCTTTTTGATGTTTTTCGACAAATAGCTGCATTGATGGGGTCGTTACCTGGTGACGTCAGTATCATATTGCATGCTAGCAATGTTTGTTTCTCGGGTTTCATCGGACAGCCACATGCTTTTTGAATCGGATAGTGCACACAGGGGGCTCTGGAATAGCAAAGCCCTTCTTCTGTGTATCTTGCAGATAGCTTTCAAGCAATAACATACTCCCTTCCCGCATAAGTTGATTTTTTTTTGGCTCAAACAGTACTGGTAGCAATGCTCCAATGAAGACAGGAAACTGGGAAACAAAGATTCATTGGTATTGATAGTAACGAGGGTCTGCCAGTATCTCAGACTGTATGGAAATCAAGGGGATATCTCTAGTTATCATCAACTCGTTATGTCGTGAAATCATCAAGTGGACCTCCATGGGAGATAATCCCATCGAAAGGGAGACTGTCCACATCGTAGAGTGCGTTTGACGGATTACTGGCGCCCCTCTTCCTGACCACGCTTTGCCTTCTCCAAAGCCAAGTCAAACTCCTTCTTAAATTCGGAGAATGCCTTTTGGACCTTGCGCAGGTCATGCGGGTCATTGAAGACTAAATGGGCAAAGGCTTGCATCTTAATATCCGTATTGTCGACGCTCTCGCTGACGATTTTGGCGCAGGTTTCTTTGATGGCACGCTCCATGGGGTCAAAGCGGCGGTGGATGCTTTCTCTAACAGGAGAGGTCGCTGGAGGAAGGCCATCCTCGTCGTCATCACTCAGGTCATCAGCAGTATCGTCATTGACGGACGCGACAGCAAAGGCGGGTTGGGAGGGCTCCGCTGGGACGGGCGGAGTGGGCACGGGGGCGTCAGCCTGCTGGGGATCGACCTCTGATTCCAGCTTGGTGATGCGACGGCGGCACGACTGCCACGAATACGGACGGCCGGTTTGTCTCTCAAAGGCTTGCGCGACTTCGCGCCAGAACCGCTTGGGTTGATCAGCGAAGCGGCCACTGTTCAGACGCGCCTTGCACAGGCCATAGAGAGCGGACACTTCCTGGGCCGTGAGCTGTTTACCGCGGCCGCTGCGGGGACCAGCAAGGGCGGTGCTGCTCGGAGGCAGTCCAGCATGCTCGGCTGGGGCGGGCATCTGTGTGTTCTCCATCTGCGGAGGTTCCGACATCTTGACTACATCACATATCGATTCTTGTCAGTTGCTGATCGTCTCTATGACAGATTTCCACTCTGAGGTCCCAGAAACTTACCGAACGAAGGAGTTTTGTGGCGATCGGGAAGATGTCTTGGCGTTGGTGGAGATCAACAGGGGAAGCTTCTGGCCAGCGGAGGTTAATTGTTTTGAGTTTAGCGTCCACCCGGGACGCGGCCTGCCGGCAGTATTAGGGCGGTCAAGTGTATAGGCGGTGAGCATCTGTCCCAATGCCTTGTCGACACTGTTATACCAATGTCCAGGCTATCCAGGTGTCACGCTTGCTGACTATGGGAAGAAGAATATGCGAAGTATACAGGATGCTTTGGACTTGGTTAACCGTCACACAACCGTTACATTACCGTCACCGAGCCGTCAGATCTGATATGTTTTTCGAGGACTATATCAGAAGAAGATGGAGAGCAATATGGCCTACACGGCTCGTCTACAGGGTTGATTATTGACCCAGAATGAGTTGTCGTACCTCGAAGTACGAGGAATACTTTCATAGAGTATGGTAAGAAAAGCCTCGGGCTCTCCCCTGTTGTCGGTAACACCTTGGATCTACGGTCGAGTTTTACCTTCGAGGTACAGGCACAGCCATACCGTGGGAAGTACTGTCGAAGTTTACAGAATGCAATTGCAGTTGTACTCGGTCATGTTTCATAATCTCATTATACCCATACCTATCCGCTAAACTATATACAGTTGAATAAAAACCTTTCCAGCGCCCGAGTCCAGCTCCGATCACTAATGACACAATTGAATCCACTGCGCAATAATATTCTCCATGTCATGCGCAATACCCCACTGGGAAGACAGACAACGGAAAAGCTTCTGCATGGAGTTCAACTCATACAGAAGATTGCGAACGGTGCCGCCAATTGGGACAGGTGCAATTGCCTGCTCGGTTTCCACGAAGCGTCGTGTCTCGGACCCGGAGGCGGGACGGATGTCGTCGTGACCGAGATTGAGGTCTGAGTGGGAGAGGAGAGCGTCTTGCCAGACTATCGTGCGTGGGAGATTGACGGTAGCAACACCGGCCAGGGAAAAGACAACGTAGACGGTGGCGGCTGCGAATAGCGAGCTAGGCATGTGAACAACATGGGCACGTCCACGTGGTAGTTGCTCGACAATATCTTGGATGGCGACGGCATGAAGGACGGCACGGCGAGCATCTTCCGTGTTGGCCCATTTGAGGAGGTCAAAGTCTGGACGGACTGTTCGACAGCCTCCCGAGACGTGTTGTGGGATGTTGTATCGAGAGCAGACATGTCGAGATAGAACGGTGGAGTTGATCATAGTGTCTAGACAGACGGTGTGCCAACGAAGAAGGATCTCCAGCCGCTCTGCAGCAGAGAAATGGATGCTCATTGAGATTGTCTCGTGTACTTGAGCGAGTGCGCGGCGTACATCGGAGCGTCCTGGGACACCCACCGCGAGATCGTGCTCGTCGCAGTCGGATATCAGGGATTGGAGACCTTCTAGGACTACACGGAGAGCAAATGCGGAGAACTGGTAGTCCAGGGCTCTGAAGTTACCAACCGGTGGGAATAGAGATCGGAAGACGACACGGAAAGATGATTGATCTGGTTGTTGCGAGTGCATGTGTGCCAGCCACTCGTCAGCGGTATTTGCGTCAAAGGCACCTTCACTGCTAGGAAGGCTCAAGGGATTGGAGACATGGCGAGCCGATGCTCCATCACCGGACATTTGTGCCACAAGACCGTCAAGGACGTAGTATGCCAGAAGGGCACGCTGTTGGATTTCCCGTGCGGCCCAGATACGCCATTGGTGTTCCTTCTCAGCTAGGGGAGCCTCGGCACAAGGGAGGTTCTCCATCGAATAGGGTTCACTGTCGTACATGCCACAGTGACGAGCCCAGAAAAAGCCGAGCGGGCGGAATACTTGACTCGTGGTGCGAACGGCTCGGTTCTTCGATAGCGCCCCGTAGATCTGACCCAGCAATGCGGTGATCATCAACTGGACTCCCTTGCAGGCATCATAAGGCCCGTTGTGAGTGATCAAGGACTGCCATGACGTCGCAACGGCCGTGTGAGCCAATCTCCATAATGCCTCGCCTTTGGCAACGGAGTCGGAGGGACCCAAGTATAAAGATCCAATCGCGATGGCATTGAGGAGGAGCGCATGGGTGCACTCGCGGAAGACAAACGTGGCCCGATGCAAGATTGGGAAGGTCGGGATGAACCGGACAAAGAACATGTGCAAGCATTCATCGAGGAAGACTGACGTGATTGACGTGGCTTTGACAGCGGCGGTGACACTCGAGGACTGGTAGATGTATGTTAGCATGGTCATTCCTTTTGTAGATATCAACAACCAAAATGGTTTCCATCCGGTTATGACATGCCACAATGACATGCCACCAAGGTTACTCTACTTACCGAGCTAGTTATCATCTCCGTCACATCGCGCACAGCCTGATGTCCACCGCCAGATGGGATGGCACCCACGGAAGAACTCCGATCATCAAACGAGTTGGGCGACCCAAAATTCATTCCATTCACATCTTGCACTACGGGTGGGAAGGGCAACGTCCCCATGGGCATTTGCCATTGATCAGTAGTATCAGAGGACATCAAACTCTGGAACAGATTCTCCGAATCCGGCCAGACGAGGGCAAAGTCCAGATCAGTAGCAACATTGTGCATGCTCTGATGCTGGGCTACCTGGGGCTCATCCCACGATCGGCTAGTCGCCGACGTCGAGACCGGACCCGTCGTAGTAGAGGTACTGCTAGCATCCCACGAGGTCATTGAATCTAACGAGGCTGAGGGGGGCGGCACCGACTGTGGTGATGGGCCCTGCTTTGCATTCATGTCCCGCAGATGCAATTTCTCATGGCGGGTGAGGGCATCTTGGCGGGCGAATGGCCGGCGACATTCTTTACAGACGTAAGGCTTGGAGCCGGTATCTAAGAGGTACTTCCGGTCAGCCGACGGGAATCTATGGGGGGTAAGAGTATTTGGTTGGGAAGCATGGTGCCATGCTGATTTGCCATGGCAATTGTCCCTTGCTGGAAGGGGGAGGGGGGTAATCCGGCAGAGATATAAATCGCCGGAGAAAAGAATAAGCAGTGCAAGGTATGGCAAGACTTACGACAGCGCTCATGTCTCTGTTTTTGATTAAGAGTTAGCCTAATTATCGCTTCTGCATGCCTTGGCAGTCTTATAGCTGCCCCTCAAATTCGTGGGGACGAAGCAGGAATCGACTTACTCGGAGATGTTCAGCCTTAGTGAATCCTTTTTGACACACGCGACACACGAGTTTCTTAACCCCTGCAGATGATGCAGACGAGATAGGCGGCCCTGCCATGATCTCTAGCGACGCCATCTTCGATGGGAAGAGATGTGGGAAAAGGAAAGAGGAGATTGAGGAGAAGATCGTGTGGAGAGGCGATTGTGGGGTGTGGGACCGTTGATTAGGAGGGAGGTCTAACTAATCCTCCGAAGAGTCGTGGGGCGGACGAGAGTCTTACGAATCATGGTGACCTTCCGACGGAATTCATACTGCTGAAAGTGAAAGTATTATTGGGACTATCTGGTCCAATAATAGCACAAGGGATAATGAATTAAGATATGGTGTACAGTATGACGATGACTTGGTGGGTAAGGCTGGGGATGTGGCATTAACCAGGAAAAGTGAGTGGTTCAACGACTTTTTTCGCCTCCTCGCCTCCTTCGTGCTGAAGGGACCATCACTACGAGAAATACAGTTACACAAGTACACGATTTAGTGACCAGCAACAGACGACCGAGGCGCGATTCCTCCCCGAAAGGACCAATAAGCCTCGGAATCAGCAACAAATCCACTAATAGTCGGCAATTCAGCTAATCATCCGTCCAATTTGTAGCCGGACAAACCCCCTAAAGACCCTAAGAGAAACCCCCAGAGAAAAAAACGTGCGCAAGCGTTCCGCACAGGGTCTTGAAAACTGGAGAATTGAAGATTCGGATACGGGGAACGGAGGTAATCCCGGGGGGGGTTCATAGGAGAAACAGCATTGTTGCAAAGATTTTCGGTACTTGACCCGAACAAAGTATGCCGGATACGCAGTGTACCACAGGACCCGGCAGGTGACTGAAGCATTCGGGTAGCCGTCCTCAAGTGCCAGGATGGGCCCGGATGAGCCACTGAATGGACCACGATGGGGCTCTTGACTAATCTGCAAGCCATGTACGGTCGCTTGACGGACGCGCCGAGGCCGAAAGAAGCCCACCGGGGTGCCGTGGAGACTCTGGAGAGCCTCCGCATTTCTCTCCAGGCCGATTGTGGTCGGCAATAAGCAGGAGAAATACCCCCGGGGCGAACCCCGACCGGGTGGAGAGCAGACGGGACGAGTCCGAGAGAAAGAAGATTGAGACTGATAGGCTTACCCTAGTCACGGGTGGCTGCGTACACCAAGCTTATGCGTACTCACCGGGCCCTTGGCGACACGCCAAGCCATTCGGTTTTTTTTCACTTGCAACCATTTCGTTACAGAACTCCTGGTACAGTTCAACCAATTCCACCTTCAATTCCGAGGTCTTCCCTCTATCCCTGCTTTGGTTCACCGGCCCCATCCATCTTCCCATTTCCTCTGCCCTGGTGGCATTTTCGTTGTAGTTTCTTCCTGTTCCTCTGATCTTCCATCCCACAAGCCCTAAGAGGGAACCACGACCTGATAGGGGAATCTTGATCAACGCCGTCGTTTCATCCTTCTCCCTGCAGAAGGGCTTCCAGGCACATCCAGTGCTTGCCAGCATCTCTTTTTTTCCCTATCCTGATCATCCTCTTCGGGTCATCGCCAACATGCCGTCTCTCGAATTGCAACCGTCGTCGTCTCGGGCCGTAGACCAGTTCGAGGAGAACCCGGGTACCAAAGCCGACATTGACCTCGTCGAGAGTGCAGGAGCTGGCCGGGCGGCCACCTACGAGGAGTCTGTGGCTGCTCGTCTTCCCAAAGCCCATCGAGATTATCTCCTTGAACGCCATGGCACTTTGGAACTCGATCCTATCCCCAGCATGGGACCTGCCGACCCCTACAACTGGCCTGAATGGAAGGTTAGTAAAAAATCCCTTCCCACCATACCGGGTTATCCGGATGGTAGAGACACGAAAACCCTATCCACAATGGATCACATCCTGGAGAAACGGGGTAAGAGAATGAAACAAGAAAAGCTGATAGCATTGTCATGATAGAAAATGGTCAATTTAATCCTGGTGGCATTCCACGCCTGCATGGCTACATTCACCGCTGCTGCCATCATCCCCGCCTATTCCAACATGGCAGAGGATCTTGGTGTCACTCTGCAACAGGCCAGTTATTTGACCTCTCTGCAGATTGCCATTCTGGGAGGTGCACCGCTCTTCTGGAAGCCTCTGTCCAACCGGTTCGGCCGTCGGCCCATCTTCCTGCTGTCGTTGATCCTCAGTTTGGTCTGTAACATTGGCTGTGCCAAGAGCACGACTTATGCATCCGTAGCGGCGTGCCGTGCCTTGGTGGCTTTCTTCATTTCCCCTGCCTCGGCCATTGGTAGTGCCATCGTGATGGAGACCACCTTCAAGAAGGACCGCGCCCGTTACATGGGTATTTGGACCTTGATGGTCACTCTGGGAGTCCCGATCGGTCCGTTCATCTTCGGCTTTGTGACCTACCGGTTGAATTATACCTGGATCTATTGGATTCTGGCTATGGTAAGTGCTGCATCATGAGGATTGAGTTAGTAAGCGTCCGAATGGCTGACGGTGTGTCGATAGATCAACGGTGGCCAGTTCATCTTGTATCTGTTCTTCGGACCAGAGACCCGTTGGATTGGCAGTGGTGTCGATCGCGAGGAGCCTAGCTGGAAGACTGAATATATGTCTCTCCGACGCATCGACCCAACTCCTCTGACCTTGTGGGAGTTTGTGCGCCCATTGACCATGGTCCGCCGCCCGTCCATCGTCATCCCCGCCTGTGCATACGCCATGTGCTTCCTGTGGGGTAACATCCTCGCGACCGTCGAAGTTCCCCAACTCCTGCAAGAGAAGTTCGGACTCAACGCCGAACAGCTCGGTCTGCAATTCCTGGGTGCCATCATCGGATCCCTGATCGGTGAGCAGATGGGCGGCGCGCTATCCGATTACTGGATGAAGCAGCGTCAGCACCGTCTGGACCGTAAGCCCGACCCAGAATTCCGTCTGTGGCTGAGCTACTTTGGCTTTGCCCTGGTCATCATCGGTATCGTTGTCTTCCTGGTCTGCACGCAGGAGTCCCCTGCCGGCCACTGGAGTGTATCCCCCATCATTGGCACAGGTATTGGCGCTGCTGGAAATCAGCTCGTGACCACCGTCATGATCACCTATGCCGTAGACTGTTTCCCCCAAGAGGCTGCCAGCGTGGGTGTGTTTATCACCTTTGTGCGACAGATTTGGGGATTCATCGGTCCCTTCTGGTATGTTCTTTCCACCAACATTGTTCCCGTATATGCGAACGTCGTGACTAACGGATTCCCCTTCGCAGGTTCTCGCCCATGTTCGAGACTGTCGGTGTCGCACCCAGTTCTGGAATTGGCTGCGCGATGGTCTTCGCCGTCAGCGTTGTCCCAACTATCGTCCTGCACTGGCGTGGAGCTATCTGGCGTCGGAGCGCAAACGAAGAGTAAACAAGTGTTCGATGGTCCCGTAGCTTCGAAAAGAAAGTTGACGTGATATGTTCCCTTTCGACGAAGTTGCACGCGACTTTGTGTTTTGTTTTGATCATAGATTGGTCGGTTGGGAGGATAGAATTTGCATATAGAAATCGGCATCGGGACGGATAGATTGGACTCGGCTCGGGATACGGCATTCGACTCGGGAGGTGTCTGCCAACTGTATATAGATCGATGTCATGGCGTGAATATATAACGTTTTCGTGGATGATCAAAGCTCTGTGGAAGAAAGTGTAGCAAATAATTGCCAATCCAAACTTGTCAAGTTAGTTAGGTCAGTCAGCACTGTGTGTAGCAGTCAAAAGCTTCTGCTCATCAGCAAAACTCGAGCAGCCACACAAAAAGCCGAAAAACCGAGCACAGCGCAAAAGAAAAGTCGAAAAGAACTTTAAAAGGAGAGAAAGAAAGAAAAGAACAGTAAACAAAAAAGAAAACTGACAGCATCAAGAAAAAAAAACCCAGACTAGACCCTCCGGCATAAATGAAAAGCCGCAGCACCAACGAAGCCGATCGGGAAGTCTACCGGGAGAAGCCGAACACATGCCGTAGCGCGACCATCGGGACGGGCCCCTGGCCTTGTCCAAAAGAGGTCATACGAGCTAGCTCTGACATGCGACGACCGGCTTTTGAGGTCGGGTTCTACCGCTTTAGATGGCCTGGTTTGATTAAGAGTAATTTCGAAGTGCATTGCTAGCTTAATGAGGAGGTATATTGACTATAATTGTATGTAGAGGTCTCGGTCTTTACATACAAAGCTAGAAATTGGGTAAGGAATGTATACACTTGAGAGAGTGACAGGAATAATTTACAAATGTATTAATTTCCATTCTCCAATTATCTCCAAATATCCAGATATAATGTCACAGGAATGGTCAACCTCAATTACCTTAAACAGATACAATCTTAAGCTCCGAAGCTCGCATCCCTGTGCTTCCTCTTGGCAACATTGACACCCGCCGACCACGGTCCAAAGCCGGAACAGATTTACTCCGCCATTGGAAAATATTATATCCACCCTGCACCGCTGATTGGTGGATATCTCTAGGACAAGGGCTCCTGGGTTGAAGGATTCAACGCATGACTTGTTGTTTCATTACTTTCTATATGTCACTTCCTTAGTTTGGAAGACTGTATACGTGAGAGGCGTTTTCGGGATGGTAAGGGCGTGGACGAAACAGATCTCTTCCGCTGCTTGTGGGTGAGGGGGGTTCGATGTGTGGCATTTGAGCAGTCGATGGACTACCTGATTGAATAGTAGAACATTATCTATATTTGCGAATATGTAGACTCTAATGTTGGGGGTTTGGAAGTATAATTATAGGATCATTTAGAACAAGAAGAAGAGCTTAGAAGATTGTTTTAGATCCAATATCTATCATTTTTTTCCACTATGTACATATCACGATTCATTCATTGATTCTCATTGAATATATTTATTGGTGCTCGATCTTGTTGATCAAGGTACCGACGTGAGGCAGCAGCTCAACGGCAAAGTCGTCACCGGCCTTGATGAACTCCTTGGGATTCTTGGCGGCGCCGACACCGGGAGGGGTGCCAGTCAGGATGATGGTACCAGCGGGCAGAGTGGTGCCTTGGGAGAGGAAGCTGATAAGTTGGGGGACGTTGAAGATGAGGTCACTGTTTTGGAGTCATTGTTAGCTTGTGTTTCTGGCGCTGCATTTATATCTCAATGGGGATGGAGGTTCACGTACGTAAGAGGGCAGTCTTGCATGACACGGCCACTCTTAAGACCACGGATGTGAAGCTTAGTCGCATCGGGGATCAGAGCAGCGGAGACCAGAACGGGGCCTATGACACTCAGGTTAGTTGAAGCTCTATCAGATCCAGATTCTTGTTTGCACTCACCAATGGGGCAGGACCCGTCAAAGCCCTTGGAGAAGCACCACTGGCTCTGGTTCATCTGATATGTGCGGCTGGACACGTCGTTGGCAGCAGTGTATCCAAGAACGTAGTCCAATGCCTCGGACTCGGGCACGTCCTTGGCATCACGGCCAATGACAATAACCATCTCGGATTCATAATCACCAGTGCCGTCCTTCTGAGTGATCTTGGGCAGCACCGTAGGCGCCGGGAAAGGATCGGCCAGGGCAGCCGAGGGCTTAATGAAGAGGGTCGGGACATCCGGGATGGGGAGGGCCATCTCCTTGGCGTGGGAAACGTACTATCATAGTGTTAGTCTCTTTTTCTTTTCGCAATGTTTTCAATTGGCGCATGACTTACGTTCAAACCGACGCATCGGATAGATCCAACCTCGGACTGCGCCAGAGGAGACAGAATGCGCTCGATGGTCTCGGTCGAGCCGGTGACCTGACCCGGGTTCAGGACGGACGATCCGGAGAAGGGGCGCACAGCGACCTCCTTGCCCTGGTACACGGCCAAGCCAACATCCAGCGAAGGATCAACGGGCTCACCGATCAGAACCTTTGCGGGGTTCGACTTGGGGACGAAGCGCACCAGGCCTAGAGGAACAGTCAGTCAGTTGGCTCGGTCTTTGTCGCGATACGATATATCGATGAGGTCGCAACTTACGCGAGAAAGTGGATGCGATCTTAGACATGATTGAAGAGTTGTATGAAAAGGAGAATGGATTTCAAGAAAAGAAGAAAAGAATGATTTCTTTATCGCGATGCGCGGAGTATTTCTACCCCGGGGGTCGACGGGCTGGGAAAGCCGAGAACGGAGGGGCAACTTCCCACCCACAAAAAAGTGGAATGTGGGGAAGAAGTGGCAACGCGGTCACTTGGGAAATAAAACCCCCCGCGATCTCGCGTCGGTAACGGCTTTCTTTCTTTAATCATTCACATCACCATGTCTGCTCCCAAGGGTCCCTTCCGTCTTGTCACCGTCAACACTGCGCCTGAGCGCGCCAAGCGCCTCATCGGCCGCGTTGCGGAGAGCTTGAAGGACCGTTACACTATCATCCACGTCGATAACTGCGACGGTGAGTACCATTTGCTCCAAGCTATCAATCATAAGATCTTTCAAGCTAACAATTCTGCAGCAATCGACCAGGTCGAGGACAAGGTCAAGGAGCACCAGCCCGATGTTCTGGTACGTTCACTCCATCTCCATCCCACTCGGAATATCCGAGTCGCGGTCCCAGATACCCTGATAGCTCCGATACCGTTCCTCGGCGAGATCTCCGACTAACCCCCCACACAGTTCAGTGCCTCCATGTGGACCGACGAGGAGGCCAAGCAGATCCACGACATCGCCCGCTCGATCGTCCCCAACATCAAGCTGCACGCTATCCCTACCGGTCTCCAGGTCGAGCGTGGCCCCGATGCCATCGTGGAGTACCTCTGCGAGAAGGTCCCCCCGCTGCTGGACAGCTAGATGCTGGACATGAATATATGTATAGAGAGATGACAATGATGTATATTTGTTGCGAATACCATGTCTGATGATTTAGAGGGATTTCTCAAAATTATAACTTTTCACACTACCATCCATCTTGCCATCATACCAGCTATAGACAGTCTACCTGATTGTCCGCACTCAGAGACGATCCAATCCCATTCCTATCGTCATGGATCGACTCCAATCTCCTCAGACATCTGGTACTTCAGCTCCAGGGAATGGTCTTGGCTCGGTCAATAGCAGCCCACGTCGCTGCATCGATATCCTCCGTCGGTAGACCAAGCAGCTCATTTATCGTACCCTTGTGCTCAATATCACCACAGCCATCTGGGTAGAACACCCGAGTATAAAGCATCTTCGCAAATCCGGCACGACTACCTTCGTACATCTCCTTCAAGCCGTTGGTGTACCGCTCAGTAGATGACTCTTTGGTGATGGTCCAGTCTGCTTCCTTGGTACCGGTAACTCGGTACACAGACTCCAGCATGTCCTTTTGGCTGACAGTGAAAGATTTGACATAAACCACCTGATTCTTAAGGTTCTCAAGAGAAACCTTAGAGTTCTCGGCCTTGATTGGTAGGCTTAAGATACCAGCCACGGCGCGACCGACCTAGGACGGTTAGAAAACATTGGCGAAAGCGACTCGCGCATAGGGTTCTTACCTGAGGCCAGGTCGATGTTGTGATCTTGACATCACCTTCATCGAATAAGGTCGCAGTGTGATTGATTAAATCGATACCATACGCCACCGGGATTGCCAAACTCCATTCATACCAGAAGCCAGTCGACACACTGATATAGTTGCTAACTCCAAGGTCACTGATAGACTTGCGGATGGCCACTGCGGAAACAAAGCAACGGTCAAAGACTTTCCTCGTCCATATGATTCCGATTCAATCCTCACCTTTAGGTTGGAAAATATTAACATCCCGAACCAACTCTTCATTCAATGTGTCCGGGCACCAATCATTCAGAATCCATTTCACGCCCGCCTCAGCAGCGGCCTTGACCAAGTTTAGCTCCGTACCCTCAGGTGCTTGACCAGGGACTGTGATGATAAGAGCCTCCTGGCCTTTCAAAGCCTCGACAATAGTCTCGATCTTGCCGTAGTCAATGGACTTGGAGATCACTCCGGATGGGAGCTTGCTCTGGCTACCCTCTCTGGTAAGCGCTGTGATAGTATGCTTTCCGGTTTTCAGTAAGGCTTCCGCCATGAAACTACCACAGTTGCCACCAGCCTGGATGGTCAAATATTAGTATTCAAGCTTGAAATGTGGGTTTAGTAGAGGGTATTGGCATGGCGTACTCCGACAATGGCAACGTTGGTGATATAGTTGGAAGCCATGATTAAATCACAGGAAATATTGCATATAAACAAGTACAATCCACGTTTTTATGATCAAAAGATAATAACTATCAGCTTAAATACAAGTAATTTCGAGGAATTTGGCACTTCTTAAGTGTTTCGAGGGTTCAATTCTTCCTTGATGCTTTTGTGTCCAGGGATCGATAATGTATACGGAGATATCCCGCCCGTGCAGATTATCTCCGAGAAACACGAGAATCCCCACCACCAGGGTCCAGCTAGTCCAGCTAGTCCAGCGGGATTGGGATCCCAGTTAAAACCGACGTTGCATCAAGCATCTTCGGAAACCGATCGTAAACTCCGTCAATGCTCAGTTGAACCTAGCAATGTTGACCTGTGAGCAGCGAAATTCATTCACGAATTCAAATACGTCGTGATGTGCTAAATATTATAGCAGATTTCTCGACAGCGCATTTGAATTGGCAGTTAGTTATTCGGCCACTTTTAACCGTTTTCATACAATTTTTGTTCTACTGTTAACCTCAACAGTAGAAGATGGCATCTAGAAATATGTCATAACTAGTGACCTCGAGGCTCACAGCCTCAAGAGCGGGCCAAGCTGGCTCTAGTTCGCTTGGCACGAAGCCAAGCCTCGTCAATTAACACGATGGAAAGTTGGCCCGAAGACAGTTTCCCGACGTCGACACACTTCGGGGCTCCGTGAACCTCAAGGTACATCCCCGAAAGTCCTTTCTTGCAACAGCCTTACGGATTCCTTTCACGAAAATACTATCAAGTCACGTCGCGAAATCCAGACACGACTACGCTGACTGTGACGTGGATCGTCCGTGTTTTTCTCGGACATGGATGTTTTCTACAAATTGCCGACCGAGATAGTGCTTTCATATTGCATTATGCAGCTGATTTTGTCGGAGTACACAGTCTCCTCCTTGTTTCACCTCGGGTCCGAGAAATATTTTAATCAGATGCGTTTCGAATCACCGAGAACCTTTTAGCTCATTGTTCCAATACTTGGAGACTTGACTCGCTCTTTCGCACCTCGGCCTTGATACGTACGCCAACCTTTCAATGCACTTCATTTCATGAGTATCATGAGCGCACGCGGCCTACTCCCGCTTTTATCAAGGCGTGGAAGGATGATCAATCCTCTTATTCGAATACACTCCGGAGCATGATCGGAGTGGCTGCTCAGATACAACGCCTTGCTTGCGCAGTCATCTCCATAATGATCGACAACTTGCGTCTTGCCGGTGGATCTAGCTCGATACTGCCCCCAACATGGGAGATGCATGGACTAGCGCAATCGTCGTGGATTGAGGATTATCGCGTTCACCGCGCGCTTTGGTGTCTGCAAGTATTCTCCGACCTTCGTCGCGCCACATCTTCTGAGCCTGTACAGTCAAATGACCCGCAGGGATCATCCTGGGGCGGCTGGAACTGGAGTCAAATTGAGATCGAAAAGAGTCTACTCTATGCCCCCCTGGGAGATATGCGTCAAGTTGTGAAAGAGGAGATTCAGACAGTTGCACACGTTCTTCAGAATCTAGTGGCGTCGAACCAGGTCTACTTTTCCCTTGACGAGCTCTACCTCCCATATTCCCGTCATTGGAGATGAACGTTGGAGTAAACCACCCTATCTGGCCCGCACGATCAATCCCCATGGTTGTGGGCGTGGATACATGGAAGCTGGGCAAAGCTAGCGCTTGTATGCCAGGAATCCAGTGTCAAGTCTTCCGGGCCGTCAAAACGAATCTGACGCTATCTGGTTCCTATCCCTGTGATTTGGAAGATAATTTAGCACTTCGGGGATTAGGTATTTTCCTATGGGATCTATGGAGATTGAATTCTATGGGACTTTGCAGTCCCTTGAACAAAACAAATGTCAAAGCTCCGGACGGTTCATTTTGTGCCCCCGTTCCAGCTGCAATCCAGAATAGGGTCACTCAAGAGCGGTGGTTATGGCTCGTTGGTCTTAGTGTTCCAGTCAGGAATAAAGAGCTGCTAGAGTAAGAATAGGCGCTGATCGCCAAGTTTGGATGTATATAGACTAACTAACGAAATCCATCGGCATGATAATTAAAACAGTATTGCTCAAGGGAGTATCTCAGAAGAAAAGAATGAAAGAAACGCCACCAGTGTTTTCCGGTCCTGAAGATCATGCCATCTCTCATAGTTCCCTCCATCACAAGCAGATCGTTCGTAATATGGAAAACCCACATTTTTGGGAGCCTTACTTTTCAGATTCACCGATAATAGTGCTATAACGATGAATCTCGATCCCCTCTTCAGCGACGCATGAATCAACAGGTCCCTTTCGCAGACTCCTGTGTCCACTCGAGCTCGTAGTACCGGTGCTGTCGCTGTTCAAATGGGCCTTTGAAGATCCATGGCTGAGAGATCGGAGCTGCGACCAGAAGCCGCGGCCTCCAGTCTTGAACAGTGGTCGGAGATTTGGCAGGCATGCCGCAATGATACCTACACCGGCCTCCGTGCAAGTCCACATGACGACGGGCATTTGGTAGTCTATACGGGATTGTAAGTGGAATGCACTTTATGGGATATGGGTGAGTTTGCAGAGAAGACTTACAGGTAATATCGTCTCCCTGCTGGGTAAGGTGAAGCATAGCCACCAGACGAACAATATCAAAGATCAGAGCCCTGTAGATTTATTAGCATCTTTGCTCGTTTCTGAAGCGCTCGCCGCGGGGATACATACAGTCCGCCAACCATGAAAACGCAAGATAGGAGAAACTTCTGTGACTTGGCGACCGGGAGAGACCAAACAACTCCCTGAGGCATGAGCAGAATAATCACGTCGGAGATGATATTAGGAATCTGAGTGCCGTAGTAAAACTTGTCCGGGTCGATGCAGGCTCCTTCAATTGATCGGTCCCAGAATTTGGCCACTGGGATACAGTTGAGAATGGCGGCGACCCAGATGCTCACAGCCCAGAGGATAACCACCATTCCCATGAAGTAGACGCCGAAGAGCATATACTTGATTGAAAATAGGCGTCGATACAAAGCCAGGATTGACAGTTTAATGAACATCACGTTGGCAGTGTAGACGAATGGGTTCGCCCAGCCAATCTGGCAAAGGTTAGATTCACTGTTCTTTACGTAGCCAGTAGATCTGGGGGATGATGTACCTTAAAGAAACGCTCGACATTCTCTTTTGGAACTGTCTCAATATGGGAGCCCAGGCCATTGTAAAGTACTATTTCTTCAGTTAGTATCGGACTCGGTTTTCACGATGCAACTCCTTTACTCACAAATGACCACGCCAGTCGAGCATCCATATTTGAATAGCTACCATAAATATCCCAAGTCAGTTATTATTCTGAGCTAGCATAAAGAATCAATGCCTTACCAAAGCAACCAGAATCAAATAATCGTCCAAAAACAGTCTACTACCAGTAATCCTTCTGGCCAGAAGACGCAAACCAACAGCGACCGTAGGCAAAGTAAACGCAAAGACAAGAGCCACGATCAAAGAGTGGCGAATTTTCTCATTAGGGTGTTCAAAATCACCCTCAGTCCACGTGTGACCGGAGGATTGCTGAGACGACGACATGACAGACAGTCGGGTAAGCAGAGCAAAGGAAAGAACAGCCGAAATGATTTGGAATAATCATCCGAGATATTTGGAATCGCTTAAGCTTAGTATAAATAAGGTCGCTTTAGAGGGAAGGGGCGAAAGCGGGGAGAAAGGCTATTGTTGTTTCTCTAGATCTGTCATATCAAGAGCATACTCAAAAGGCGCAAAGCCACCAATCAAGCCGATCAGATGCTGGGGGATTGAGACAAACTTTGCAAGGGATGGTTCAAGATCAATAAAGCCACACGGATCTCTTCTTGACTCTATTTTGTATGCTCTGGCCTTGGGCTACTTATCTTGCTTCCATCGTCATGTCACAATGGAAGGCTGCGGGCCATCATGACCGCGGCTCTTGGATGTATCACATCATGCACCGCAGACTTATTATTTTGCTGCACAGCAATCTGTCCTGCATTTATCGCGCAAATGACGCATAAGTTGATAGAGAGCGATGCATTTCTTCTCGGCATGGTTCAGATTGGTCGGAAATAATAAGTGAGCTCGAATGGCAGCAACCAAACAATCCCCCAAGTAGCCAAGGTATGAACATGCGAGGAGCGAGTCTAATCCAACGGTCAGACCCCGTCCCTAGAAGGCCCTATCCGATAGATTCCGCAAGGGGCCAATAGAGCTGTCTAGGGAAAATTCTAAACACGGGTACATTTCCTGGGTACACAAGAAGATCTCCCAGAGAGGATCGATGAGTCGCATGAGCCCTATGGTCGTCAAAACCCCACATCTCAGGCAAATGCCGATGGTGCAGTTTATTCATCGCATCCCCGGCGTATTGGAACCAATCAAATTCTAGATTAGCGAGATATTGACTGCAAGTCGACTAAAACGTTAATAGCGCCGGGGCTCGGCAGGCTCATCCATGCGCGACCGAAGACGACCAGTCCGATGAAAAATTGTAAATATGACACCTCGGTCGCACTAAATCGCATGGCAGTAGATAACAGCAGCAGCCGTTACATGTCCGGAATACATCCCGTCTTCCGCCCAAGGTGAAGTCAATTCAGCTACGATCGCTTACTACCTTGTTTAGTTATTCCATTGCAGATCTTTCTGCTGTGTCGATCTTCCCCGCTACACTTGGCTTCAGTTGGTCATGTCTCGGGGATGAACCCTGATGGTTGAGAAGGGATACCATATTGTACCCCATTGGATTCAATCAACGTTCCTACTGGAACGAGTGCATGGCCAAGGCGATACTCTTCACAATTGAACACTATTTTTTTGATTTAGGTGGCTTGACAACATGTACAACCTTCCATCATCTGAGCTCCGAGGGAGATGTGTTAGTATGATCGTACAGCGTCGATGCCCCTCATGGGAGTGGGGTATTTCTCTCTACGTGCAGAAATAGTCTGAAGAGGCCGTGGTCAAATTCGCTTTTTGACGTCGTCTGCGTGTAGTCGCCAACATCCAGCAGCCCAGCGGGTCTAGCCCCCACGCTATTGCACAACCTCAAGTCACAAAAATATGAATGTGGCGATCAAATTATGATATCTGGCTGCACCTTATCCTTCGCCCAGTGCTCTCTTTTTCGTGATCAACATCAGTACAACTGCCGAATCCCAGCCGCAGGAATCGGCAAGCACGGCATCAATACGGGAGAATTAGAGCCCCAGGTTCATGCAAGGGCTGTGTTAAAAATGCAGAGGTTCCTCCTCAAAATAGTTAGATATTCTATATTAGCTTCAGCATTGACCTCGATTGTAAATCACAGAGCAGAACCCAACGAACTGAAGTTATTCCCTTGTCAATATAAGGTTGGTCATATGCCTAGTCGCGCCCTTCTTTTCTTCAGCGACTCCAATGTGAAGACAAATCCCAAAGTACGGTCGCATCGCTATCACTCGCTATGACGACCTTGCTTTGCCAACGGATCGACACAATAAGTGCGCAAAGGCCTCGAACATTTCAGGCCGTGAACTTCATTGCATTGCGGTCTAGAGAGGGGGTATTCAATACCCGTTTCTGTCAGGAACTACTCCATAACAAGGACCTCCCGCGCCGAACATCGCCCAAAGATCCTGAACGATAGCATCCGGAACCTCCCATGCCGCAAAATGACCTCCGTGTGTATGCTCACTCTGTCTTACGACCGGACCCAACGCAGCAGCCCATGTCGCCGGAACAACCGAAATCTCCCGAGGGAGATGAACAAGTCCAAGCTTTACATCCAGTATATAAGACCTCAATCGATCATATGTGATCCCAGATACAGACTCGGCATGCAAAGCTTCATAGTAGATGCGCACACTTGCATCAGGTCCCGCCTCGGAGAACCAGTAGATGGAAACCCAGGTCAAAATCTCATCGTCTGTCCAGGGGTACGAATCCGTCCAGTCGTGGAGCTTTTCATAGATCCAGGTTAACAAAGCCACTGGGCTGTCTGCGAGCGCAGCACCGATGGTCTGCGGCTTGGTGCTTTGGAGCATATTGTATCCGTATCCTTCTTGATCGAACCACTCAGATCGCTTGCGTCCGTCCCGCTCTCGATTTGTATAGGGCGTTATGGCATGTTGCAGAGCCAGCAAAGGGCTAGAATTCCACTGAGGAGGTCGAGCAACGATCATGTTGACATGTGAAGCTTTGCAGTGCTTGGGATAGAGAAGGCCGATGCTTCTTGTGATCCAAAAGCCCCAGTCTCCACCTTGTGTGACTATAACGTAACTCATTACTAACACTGCCAAGAAGTTTAAAACAAGACTCACCATATTGATTATAGCCTAGCTTGAGCATAAGCTTATGTAGAGCCTCAGCGTATTGCCCAAGGCCGAATCCGCGACGATTCACTCCAGAAGAGAACCCAAAGTTTGGAAGCGAGGGAGCCACAACGTGGAATGCGGGATTTCTATTCTCGCCTTTAAGTTTCGACAAAAGTTTTGTCACCTCAATAAAGGATCCTGGCCCTGGTGTTCAAATCAGTATCAATTCTGAAGCCAAGGGAAGCCTTAGCTTACATCCATGGCTAAATAGAAGAGGAATTGCGCCCTTGACAGGACTGGTTTTGTGGACAACTGCAGTAAATTGCTTGAGTAAAACATCAGATATCCATGTACCATAGAAGCCTTACAATGAATATCCAATACCCCAAATCCGTCAACTTCAATATCAGTATGGAACTGTGGTAGCTCGTTTAGACGAGATTCTGCTTTCCGCCAATCAAACCCATCTTTCCAGTATTTCACAAGTCGCTGTACTTCACTGACTGGCACCCCGAAATCCCACGAGTCTTGCGCTGACGACTCGAGCTGAGATGAAAATTTTGCTAATTGAAGGCGCTGTTGGAGATCCTGCAATTCTTCCTCGGGAACTGCGATCGTGAAAGGTTGCACCTGGGAAGACATTGTGGAGTGAAAGGTTGATTTTGCTAAGTTTCGAAGTAGCCTCCGACTTGGAAATCTATTGTTTTTCTAGTTCAGTCCCAGCATTTGTCATCGTCGATGTCATCCGCCCCGTTTCTCCTCAAATGCACAGGCCGTCATCCTTCGAATCCTTGTATCTTTATCCCCGCCATGTCTTGGCATTCCCGCTGTAACGAGTTTACAGATGATAACAGCAGATGGGGTCATGAATAGAAGGATGTATGAGCTCGGTTAAGGTAAAGATATATATGGCTAGATTTCTAATGACCACTTGCACCTAACACCTATAGCACGATCCAGTGCTGCCTCTTGGCGCCTCAATATATATCTGAGAAGGCATGTATCTCGCAACGCATATATCATAGTCCTTTAATCCAAATTTTGTTTTTGAAGCCTCATTCCACATGAAACAAGTGAATGGAGCTCTTACTTAAATCAGATTACCCCCAGAATTTGATATAGAGACACAAATCTTGCTATAATGTATCCCATTTTTCATAGATGGACTCCTGGAGCGGTCGGAGAACTACTTAGTCAGCCTCGCCGGGTTTCCCGATTGCAAGAATATCCACGGCCAGTTCTCCGTTCTCCGATAAACATTGAACATCGCCAGTCACATCATGCTATTTGCTCGCGCATCTGTGCGAGGCTCACTCGGGCTTCGTGCATTCTCAACGGCGCGAGTTTATCACGCTGAACTCGCCTATCAGGTCTATGGCCCTGAGAACGAGCAAGCCGGTTCTCGGGACCCAATCCTGTTCCTGCATGGATTGTTCGGGTCCAAGCAGAATAACCGCAGCATCAGCAAGTATGTCTACAACATCATCGGCGGATAAGAACTATCTTCTAACAGCCGTATAGAGCCCTGACCAGAGACTTGAAGTGCCGCATATACACTCTGGTGCGTCCCAGTCATTTGCCGAAAGCAATAGCAGGAAGAATCCACGATGCTGATTCGTCTTCTTTAGGACCTGCGCAATCATGGACAATCATTCCATGCGCCAGAGCACAACTACAGCGTCATGGCTGAGGATGTTCAAGAATTCATTGAGCAGCAAAAACTAGAAAAATGTGTTCTGATCGGTCACTCCATGTAAGTCTTCCCTCGATATCTTCTGCGAACAAGGTTGCTTGGTTCGCATAGCCTCTCTCGTTCCCCGGTCCTAACTTTGAATAAGGGGCGCCAAAGCCGCCATGACTGTGGCACTTCGCTCTCCAGAGCGCGTCTCAGGCCTAATCCCCGTTGACAACGCTCCCATCAATGCTGCGCTGAAGAGCGACTTCCCCAAGTATGTCCGAGGTATGCAGCGCGTAGAGGAGGCAAAGGTATCCAAGCAATCCGACGCCAACAAGATTCTCGAGGAGTATGAAGAGGTAAGGAGAATTTCTGCTCTAATCGCCAGAATATCTTCCTTGACTAACATGACGTTTAGTCCCTCCCAATCCGACAATTCCTTCTGACCAACCTCGTCCGCTCGGAGGAGGACAATACGCTAAAGTTCCGCGTGCCACTGTCCGTCATTGGCGACTCGCTCGATAACATGGCAGATTTCCCCTTCTCCGAAGCGGATGGCAAGCAATACAAGGGGCCTACACTCTTTGTTCGAGGTACCAAATCACGATATGTCACCGACGAGACCATCCCGGCGATCAAGAAATTCTTCCCGAATGCTCAGATTGCCGATGTGGATGCTGGTCATTGGCTTATTTCTGAGAACCCGGAGGCATTCCGGCAAGGTAATTTTGACTCCCGTCCTCGACTGCTGAAATGAAGATCTAACAATCATTTTTGCAGCGGTACTCAAATTCTTAGGATCATCCTAGTGCTACATGTACCATGTACTATAGATCATAGAAAAGGAAAGAAGTGGCTGAAGAATATCTACAATGTATCTTGTTCATAAATAATATAACATGAAAGAAGGGGGATTGACGTACGCGGCCATCATAACGATAGAGCCCCTGCGCTGGGAAAAAAAAGGTAAGATCAGTTGGGCAAGCTCTGTCTTTGTTTCTTCCTCTGCTCCTTCCTCTCCCTTTTCTCCTGTTTTTTCTTTGCCTTCTTTGCGGCCGCCGATGTGGAGGAAGCTGGGGACCCGGTACCATTGGCGAAAAGGCCAGGAACCACTGGCCGAGGCCGACGCTCATCCTCCGAAAAAGATCCTTGACGGGGACGTTTCCTAGACGTCCCGTTCTCGGTGACCCGAGACGCCATGGGTATCTCTCTCGTCGCGGCTTGGGGAGAGGGCTGATCATCTGCGTCTGCAATATCCGAAGGAGACGTTTGGCGAGCACGTTTGTTGAACGATCGTGATTCGTGATGGCCATTCTCATTCTCGGTGATCTGTAATCCTATTGGCATATCGACAGATGAAGCTGGCTGATTGGACAGAAGACCGATCTCGTCTTCCGAGACGGACTGTAAGCTGCGATCGCGAGAACCCAATTCCTCCAAACTATCAATCTCATTGTCTGAGGAGGCGTAAAAGTATGGTCCGGACGAGTCAGCTGTCGCAATCGCTCCATCTCCTCCGGTGCGTGAGATGGAAGGCCTGTCTCGTACATGTCCACGTCCAGTCTGGCTTCGAGCTGCACTACCAAGGATTCGATAGTGATCCCCAAGAGAGCCGGATATACTCGGCTGGTTAGAAATTGCTCGGTTGGTCACATCGTCCCCAGGAGCATTGCGGTTTAAGCCTGACTGAACAACCGCTTGGAATTTATCAATCCGGGTCAGCAGCTCACTTTTGAGATTGTTCAGCTCCTCGTTGTGTCCCAAGGTATCCACGCGGGTTTCCAGTGACCGCAGCTCTTTGTCAAACTTGGTTTGCAGAGATTTCAAGTCGTTGGAAACGGACTTGAGTTTTTCAGAGACCGCGCTCATCTTCTCTATCCCATCTTGACTTTCAACCCTGGTCTTCACGGCCTTTAGCTCTTCAAGGAGATTCCCATGGCCAGATTTGAGCTCATCCACTTCTTTCCAGTCAGCTAGCTCTTGCCTTATCAGCCTTGTTTCCAGAAGTTGGTAATTTGCAGCCAAGTCCGTAAGCTTTTCCGAGACCTCTGTGACTTTCTTCACCACCCCTTGATAATTTTGCTTCACGATCAGGGAACCAACATGCACGGTCAAGGTTTCGACCTGTTTTGAGAGCCCGGACACCGTTTCTGTAACGTCCCGATCTTCGAAACTAGCTTTCAGCGATGTAAGGTCATCACACAACGCTTCCAGCTTTGTTGACAGTTCGGTCACTCTTTCCACTTGTTGTAGCGCTTGTGGAATAGATTCACCAAGTTCCGAGAAAGCGTCAGACTGGGTCTGGAATTTATTTTTCAATTCCCAGGTCTCTTCTAGCTGCTCGCTGATACTTTTGGCCTGGTCAGAGACACTAGTGTTAAGGTGAAGCAACTTGTTGGCGACTTCGTCGCGGAGCTGGCTCAACTTAGAATCCAAGGATGCGAGGTCGACATTTTGCGTTGCTGTCTTGAGTGCAGCAATCTCCTTCGTACAATAGCTCTTGAGTTGGCTAACTTGCTCATGAGTTTGCGACATGGAGGGATACATCTCCATCATTGCGGCAGCCATGCTTTTCACGAGATGTTCCGTGTTGATGTTGGAGTATCGTAGTTCCAAAGATCGAACAGCAGCCACGAGGGATTCGTTTGCGGAGAGACATTTCGGTACTTGTTTGCAATATTCAAGTACCTGAGGCCTGTCTAGCATCAGCATGTTGACGTTGTTCCACATTGAGCCGTGGTTACTTTCGATTTTCGCAATGCGATCTTTGACACTTTCAAGAGCCTCTGTGGGTTGTGAAGGTTCGACATCTGGGACACTTTTGTCTCTTATTTCCAATTGTCGAACTGTTGACTCCAGATGGGCTATCCTCCCATTGTTTCTGTCGATATATGTCGTATATCGTGTATCCAGATCTTGGGCTTTGGTTTTGGCCTCTCTAGCGGTGGCGACGGCGCCCTTGAGATCGAGGCGTTCCTTCTCGATGGATTCTAGTCTGCGCTTGAGATCTGAGCCTTGCTCAATAAACTCTTTCACGGCGTTGAGTGTCTTCTCGAATTCTTGTCGGGCAAATAAGTCTCGATCAAAAGTGTCTCTGAGAGACTGCAATTCTCGCCGGAGGACCAAAACGCGTTCACCCATAGCCTCGGCCCTTTCCTGCGCTTCAGCGGCTTTCCCATGGGCCATCTGTACATCTTGTCGCAGTGGTTCCAGATCTGGAGCCTGAGCCGGGCTCCTCTCGAGGCTATTCAGATGTGGTTGGATAACCCCAGTGTCCACTCCCTCTTTCCATTCTTCAAGTTTCCGAATTCTCTTATTAGTGCCATGATTACTCATGGACTGGCTGTTGACTGAGTTTTCGAGCTTATTAAGTTGAGCCTGCGTGCCGGCGGGGATTCCAGGGCTTCTTTGGACGATCAACTCTTTGAGCTCCCGCAGCTCGGCCTTCATCTCCCGGTTCTCAGCTTCCAATTTGGCAATTGTCTCATCATCGGGGGATCTGCCGGGTGCTAAGGTCGGAGTATGATTGGAGGAGGAAATAGGGAGCGGCGTTTGGCGCAAAAAGCCTCGAAGAGACTCGGCCATCTTTTGGCGTGCGGTTTCATTCTCATCGATATCATGCTGGAGTTTGCGTATTTTGGATTGAGAGACTGCTTCTTCTGCCTGTATACCCTCGATCACAACCGGGAAAGCGTCTTTTGACCTGGCCTTTTCCAGGCGTCGTTTGATAGAAGCACCTTCGTCCTGTAATAGAGCCTTCTCCTTTTCCCTGAGTCCTTTAATGGCGGCAAGTTCCGAAAACCTCGTGAGAATAGGCACCATGTGACTAAAGTCGACTGTGGGAGCATTCTGGTTGACGGGTGACATGGGGTCACCGATCCGCTCAGAGACATCTGTCTTTGATGTTCGGTCCACCGATTGGTTGGCAGGTTCTGGGGCGCGCGAGGAAGTTGGGGTCTGCGCTGAGGTCGGCGTCTGTCGAGTGGCGGGAAGATGTGAGGTTGAAATGGAAGGTCTCTGAGCGGCGCGACCCAGGCGAGGGTCTGCCGAAGGGTGGTGCAGTCCGGGGGTCGAGGTTGAAGGGGACTGGTCTCCTGTGGCAATATCCATGGTGCTGGATAATGAACTGATCAAGAAGGCGAAGGCTTGGACTTCATGATAGGTACATAGCAGCCAGCAGTAACTCCTGGGTGAACAGAATATGAAAACTAAAGGCCTCTGGGATCCCAGACCACCTAGCGATACTTATCGGGAAAATGCTGGCGCGTAGAGTGCACAACGCAAACGCGTGTTGAGGGATGCGCGATGCGGTGAGGACTTGGCGGGAACCCGCAGATAGCGCTTAGTTTCAGGGGGGATTAATCTGATTGAGTCAAAAGTCGACTCGTCACAACAGGTTCACAGCGAAAACGTCGAGCTGAAGCTTTACTATCAAGTCGTCTGGTGAAGTGAAGATCAGTTCTTTGATTGACTTACTGCCGGGCGGTGAGACCAGTGCACTTCCTGATCGGCGATCTCTTTGTTTCTTCGGAGGAGCTCTGGTGCTTTTTGACTCTGGTCTTCCATCCCCAATTCAGAGTCAGATATTTCCCAAGATTCAATTACAATGGCTGCTGTAAGTACCGTCTTCTATCCTTTTTGTTTCCCACGCTAACTTGTCGGCTTCGGGCAGCCAATTTCCACCGTTGCGGAGAGCAAGGAGCTCCGAGGTCTCAACCTCATCGCCGCCCATTCGCATATCAGAGGCCTTGGTGTCGATGCGGACTCGCTACAGCCTCGGGGTACTTCTCAGGGTCTCGTAGGCCAGGAGAAGGCCCGGAAAGCTGCGGCAGTGATTCTGCAGATGGTCAAGGAGGGCAAGATCGCAGGTCGCGCCGTGCTGATTGCTGGACCCCCTAGCACTGGCAAAACTGCGATCGCAATGGGTATGGCCCAGTCGCTGGGATCTGATGTTCCTTTCACAATGCTCGCGTCGTCAGAGATCTTCTCGATGGAGATGTCCAAAACAGAGGCTCTCACCCAGGCCTTCCGGAAATCAATCGGTGTGCGCATCAAGGAGGAGAGCGAGATCATCGAGGGTGAAGTTGTGGAGATTCAGATCGACCGTAGCGTCACTGGGGTATGTGGTGCTTGAAGTTTGAGTTTATCAACGGACTGGCGCATGCTGACACACGCAGGGCAATAAACAAGGAAAGCTCACGATTAAAACCACCGACATGGAAACGATTTACGACATGGGCACCAAGATGATCGACTCGATGACCAAAGAACGCGTGATGGCCGGCGATGTCATCTCGATCGATAAGTCGTCTGGTAAGATCACCAAGCTCGGCCGTTCTTACGCTCGCTCGCGCGACTACGACGCGATGGGCGCCGACACCAAGTTTGTTCAGTGCCCCGAGGGAGAGCTGCAGGTCCGCAAGGAGATCGTTCACACCGTCAGTCTGCATGAGATTGATGTCATCAACTCGCGGTCACAAGGATTCCTGGCTCTGTTCTCTGGCGACACCGGCGAGATCCGTAGCGAAGTCCGTGACCAGATCAATACCAAGGTGGCGGAGTGGAAGGAGGAGGGCAAGGCAGAGATTATTCCTGGCGTGCTCTTTATCGACGAGGTCCACATGCTGGACATTGAATGCTTCTCCTACATCAATCGCGCCCTGGAGGCCGAGCTCGCCCCCATCGTCATTATGGCAAGCAACCGCGGCCAGGCTAAGATTCGTGGTACCACATACACATCCCCCCACGGACTGCCCCTTGACTTCCTCGATCGGGTAGTCATTGTGAGTACCCAGCCATACTCTGCCGATGAGATCCGCCAAATTCTAGCCATTCGCGCCCAGGAGGAGGAGATTGATGTTTCGCCAGATGCTCTTGCCCTTCTGACTAAGATCGGCCAAGAATCAAATCTTCGCTACGCGAGCAACATCATCACCACGTCTCATCTTCTGAGCCAGAAGCGTAAGGCCAAGGAGGTCAGCATCGACGACGTTCAGCGCAGCTTCCGGCTATTCTACGACCCTGGCCGCAGTGTCAAGTTTGTTAACCAATATGAGCAACGATTCATTGGTGACCAAGGAGTCGTCAGCTTCACTGCTACCGCCAACGGCGATGCAATGGAGATTTCATAATAGGGGGGACACCAGCTTCTCTCCGTGACGTGTGTTTCACTGGCTTAATATGAACCAACGCGGATGGTTTAGCGGGTCCAACAAAAACTTCACTGGATTTGGGTGCTTTATTTCTTGCTTTTTATGCTCTGCCACATCAAATGATGTATGATAAGGACTGGCGCTTGCTGAGGTGATATTTGTGCTTTTTTTTTGTTTGGAATGGATTGAGACCCTGTTGGCATATATCTAGTCTTACACAAAGCTCACTGCTTGACTCCATGGTCCTGTATCTCCAACTCGGCGGAATTCTACACCTTCGCCAAAGTAGCCAGCGCCCTTCCACGATTCCATCATGGCGCCGTCGTAAGGGCCATGAGCATCGCCGCCATCGCGAGCATCAGCCCATCGGAACTCCCACATAGTAGGTCGCTGCTCGGACTCGCCGTCGTCTGAAATAGCTGGTGGATCAACCCAATTCTCGCCCGTCTCATTGCGGTATTGCCGAGTCAAGAGCTCGCGCTCCGTGTCGTAGATTTCGGGCTGTCCTCGGCCCATGAGGATATCCGCAGCACCGGTAAGAGAGTCGATCGCCTTCCTTCTGTTGACTTCGTCGGGGTTCTCATCTGTCATTTCGGTGTCTTCCGGGGCATTGTTCTTTTTGTTCTTCTTCCTGTTCTGCCACTTGGGCTTTCGTTGGAGGCCTTTTCCTAGTCGAGCCAGGGCTTCCAGTATCGTCTCACCACGCTCAAGGTGTGTGATTATGGTCGTCAAGACATCTGCTGTCAGAACACTGTCGTTGATGCGATCCTTTTCTTTCCTCTCCTCGTCACGCTTCTCGGCGGCTTCTTTTGCCTTTCGGATATCCTTCTTGGACACGCCGTCTAGCCAAGAGTCGTAGACAGCATCTGGATCGACAGCTTTGCGAACGAAGTTGCCCTGGTCATCAAACCGTCCCTCCTCCTGCTCAGCACTCATGTTGAAAGCATCAAGCAGGGGCGCATTCTTTTTCTTCGCGCCCGCGCCGAGCTCCTCGTCCAATTCGGTGTCAATCTTGGCGCGCTCCTCTTCCCCGACGTCGCTTTCACTTTCTTCATCTTCCTCGAGATCTATTTCGCCGGCGCCTTTGCTCAGGTCCGCGTGCAATGCTTTTCCACCCTTTGAGGATGCATCTTGGCCCTCGATCTCATCGTCTCGCAAGAAACGGACATTTTTCTTGTTCTTGCGCATCGCTTCGTCGGCATCAATCTCTTCCTCGCCAAAGTCCTCCTGTAGCTCGGCGAACATATCGTCGTCCTCGGCGTCATGTTTCTCGAGCTTGCGCTTAGACTTTTCTTCCATGCGTGCTGAGAACCCTTCATTCTCGCTGTCTGAGTCGTAGCCATCAATGTTGACTGCTTTGCGACGCACTTTTTGGCCACGTTTTCCAATCTCATCGGCGTCTAGGAACTGGTCTTCGTCGAGAGTATCGGGTGCGAGTGCGGAGGGGTTGCGAAGATCGAATCGGGGTTTCTTGCTATCTGGACCTTCAAGCTCATCTTGGCCGTGATGGGTGCGAGTGAAATCCTCACCAGCTCGCTTAGGGTTTGGGTATGAGCTTGCCATAGTCCTTGACACAATGCTTAACAATGAGGAACGAGGGAGCGAGTCAGCTGTAGCTGTCGAGTTTGCGACACTGTCTGGGGTCGGAGCGGAAAATCATGGCAAAAACATGGCGGAACGACCTTGCGTCACTCTCGGCGGAATGTTCAACTTACCCCCACAGTAGTGGCCTTTATCTCTTGACATAGCTTCTTTCTCCATCAAGCTTTGAATTCCACTCTGCTTCAACCTAGGACAGTGATTTGATCATGGTAAGCTTCAGGCCTCATTTTTATCTTTCGATCTCCTTGTTTGAGCTCCCTCTGACAGCTACAGTTTCGACCCGACTATTGGTCCGACGACCCCATGGAAGGTGTCCTTGGTGGCGGTATGATGCGGCCAGGTGCAGCCCCCCGTCGCTTCGATGAATACTATCGGTGCTATCCAGTAGCTATGCTGCCTGGCCCCGAGCGTGAGAATGTGAACCATGGTGGCAAGGTCATCATGCCGCCCAGTGCTTTGGACAAGCTTACACGCCTTCACATCACATACCCTATGCTATTCGAGCTACACAATGGTGCCAAGGAGAGAATGACCCATGCAGGTGTTCTTGAGTTTATTGCCGAGGAGGGCAAAATCTACCTACCATTCTGGGTGAGTGGGAGTAACTTATGGAGCTGCTAGCTTTCAGCAAGTACTGACAATAGCTTCGCTTCTACAGCTCATGCAAACCTTGCTCTTGGAGCCTGGTGACCTTCTCCAGATCAAATCCACGGATCTTCCCCCTGGCCAGTTCATCAAGCTCCAAGCACAGTCCACGGCCTTCCTTGACATTAGCGACCCGAAAGCCGTTCTTGAAAACGCGTTCCGGAACTTCTCCTGTCTTACCAAGGGCGACGTGTTCACGTTTTCCTATAATGATCAAGTCTACGAGATGGCTGTCCTGGAGACTAAACCCTCTGGGGCTAAAAATGCGATTTCGGTTTTGGAAACCGACTTGGAAGTTGACTTTGCCGCGCCTGTTGGATACGAAGAGCCGCAGCGGACCAGTGGTACAAGCACACCTGGGAGTGCCATCGGTGGAGGGAAGCTTCCCGCGGGTGGACTGTTGCATCCTCAGGGAAGTATGGCACAGTCTATCAACTACGCCGCCATCGCGCCCGAGTCCACCGATGCCGCTGCTGGAGCCCGGGCTGTGTCCTCCAATTTCTTGTCAGAGGGTCAGCGTCTTAACGCGAAGAAGGGCAGCAAAGCCCCCACGCCGAAGGCGAGCACTCCAACTCCCGGCACTGTAAACCCTCAACATCCCCCGCCTGTTCGCAGGACCAATGGCCCTCAGCCTCTGCGACTACCTCCCAATCAGCTATTCTTTGGATACGCGATCAAACCTGCCAAGCCCCGTGATGAGAATGGGCAGGTGGTTCCTGAAGATCAGCCCAAATTCCAGGGAATCGGTCAGACGCTTCGCGGAAAGAAAAAAGACACTGGTGGATCGGCCACCCCTACGTCAGGGAGCGAAGCTGACAGCCAGAAGGGCAAGGCAAGCGGCCGCACACTTGGGAGCACCAAGCGGTAAATCTTCTTGCAGTATGCAACCTTTCATGAACTATCAATCTTGCACGATACGATGAAAATCTCTAGAGACGAGAGCTTCTAGACCGCGTGGTGGGGAATTTCGTTACGCTGGCATAGCGAGGATCAGGCGTTTTTTGGGTGTCATTCTTATTTCAAAACTTGCAAGATATTATAAACTTATTTTTCATATTTATCAATCTGTCTTGTACTGTCAATTCCAATGGAGTAGAAAATGCAGCCAGCTAACTTGACACGATCCGAGCCTCGGCTTAAGCGGGGGGCATATGAACCAGATGGAAGTATAGACTCTTAGAATGAGTTGTCCAGTGGACGTTGAGACGACAATTTCTTGAGTAAATTCCACATTACAGCTGGTACACTCACTCTGAATTGAGAGACAATGCAAGACTGCTGCGCATTGGTTCGTATACACTGACCTCGCTTGAGAGCCTGGCGATCGCTGCGGCCGAAGACTTCCTTTCAATCTATCCAAGCCGAGCATCCTCAAAAAGCCGTACGACGTCCATCATGGAAGCAGACCCTACAACTCCTCCTCCAAATCCGTTGGCGCCATTCACCAAGTTGGGACCCTCAGTATACATCCAAGACCCAACAGACACAACTACGCAAGATGGTCGGCCGGTCATCTTCATCGCCTTCTGGATGAACGCCCCGCCCCGCGCGCTCGCCAAGTATGTCGTTGAATACAGACGCATGGCACCCTCAGCACGAGTTATTTTCATTCGCAGCTCCTCGAATGACTTCTTCTTCCGTTCCACGGCGAGCGCGCAACAGGCCCGAGTTGCGCCTGCGGTGGCAGCCCTCCGCGCCTCGGTGACCCCTGAGACTCCCGTGTTTATGCACCTCTTCTCGAATGGCGGTCTCTTCGGCACTACCCATTTGCTCAAAGCATACCACCAGGCGACGGGGAATCCCTTACCGATCTCTTCAATGATCATCGATAGTGCTCCGGGCACTGCGAGCACCTCTGCCGCAATGAAGGCCTTTTCTTACGCACTGCCCAAGCTGTGGATCTTCCGCTTGATTGGCAAGAGTGCTCTATGGATCACGCTCGTCCTGATCAAGATCTTTCTGAAAATCACACGGTCTCCAGATGCGGTCAGCCTTGCCCGCAAGGCGATCAATGATACAAGCCTCGTGCAAGCTGCCAATGCTAAGGGGGTCCTCACCCGTTGTTATATCTACTCCGATGCAGATGATCTAGTTGCTTGGCGTGATGTGGAGAAGCATGCATCTGAGTCGGAAACATCAGGCTGGGTGGTGCGTCGTGAGAAATTCCAAGGAACGCCGCATGTTGGCCATATGAGAGCGCAACCGGAGCGGTACTGGTCCATTGTCAAGGAGTATTTGGAACCGGCTGAAGCCGCATCGTAATTCCGGTGTTTACTCTGTTCCTTGTTCGATGGGGTTAGTAGTTTCGGGAATTTTGACATGCCATAGTGATCCGTCTATACCAAATAATCGTGCCAATAAGAATAGAGACTACAGCTGAGTTTCTAAAGCCATTTACATAAGGTCTTTGTTATGAAAAAAATACTCGTTCGATTCATCAGTCATGCGCTCTTCGGTTCACAATTGGCTTCTCCTTTTCCATGGAAACTTAGGCTATTAGGTCACTATGACCAACGGCCTTGATCTCACGCACTATCCACCTTTCCAGCGCCAGAAGTCTCGCATCAACCCTCGGAAGAGAGTTCCACGCCTTTCATTGCCGAGCATAATAGCAGTAGAATATCCCATAATCTAGTGTTAACGACGACAGGAGTGCATCATTGTATACTACGACTCGTGCCGGCCCAACCTTGTGCTATTTTGTAGCTTTTTGGCTCTGAATACATTTTTTCTCACTGTTTAAATCGTTCCTTCCCGATATCTTGTCCGATCTTGACATTGCTTGGTCGAGGTCTATCAGCATCGCTACCAAAAGTATCAATTAACAGAAGACTCCTCCGGCTATCTTTTGTGACCTTTGCAGTGATGTTCCAGCATCGTGCCAACGAAGCGGAGTTTCTTTCTGCCACTAAGAACAAGGATTCCCGCTTCATCCTTCCTGGATATGGCCGACCATTGGACTATGCGCCGGTAGAGAAGAACATCTATGGCGTGGAGAGTCGGAGCATGTTCCCATCCGCCTTGGACGACAGAGACATTGAGAATGGATACACAGAGTAAGGATCTATGATGCCTTTGATATCAGAAAGCTAACTTGATCACCGAAAACAGACTGCCCATCCAGTCACTTCGTGAGATCGAAATGGTTCGTGTCATGGAAGACTTGACTGATATTCCTGAATGGTGGATTAAGGTAAGAAGGAAGAGCCGCATTTCTTCTAAGCGCCGGCAACTAAATGAATGTCCCACACCACAGATCCAAGATCCTGGATTTGTGGAAGATTGGGAAAAGATGGCATTGAACGGCGATGCAGACATCACCCCCAACATGGCCAACTGGATCATCGACGAGCTCAAGTTCAAAGCGATGATCTATGAAACAAGCCAGGCTGTCGGTTTGTACAACGGTGACATGACCAAGTCTGATTCAAATGTCCCCATTTCACTGGTTGAGAGACTGAGCAAGGAGACCAAGGTCTTGGATTATGATGACACCGAGTTACAATTCTATTATCCAGGATCTTGGCGGAAACAGCGAGATCTCCTGGCCATGGCATTATACCCCGTTGTATATGGCAAAAGTCGAATTCTCACGGATACAACTATCGGGTTGGACGAAGCGCTGCGATTCGCCGGTCAGGGCGAGGTAATCCCCAAACCCACGGAGACGGGCATCACTCGAGAAGACATGACCTGGCGAGTAAAGGCGCGGTCAGATATCCAGGTCAGGCCGTATAGTCGGAACTTCCAGATTCTGCCAACCGACTTTCAGCTGGGCGACGATGACCGTTGGCATATTAGTTCATACATCAACAATTTGCACCCAATCAGGCACCGCAACATCTATAAACTAATCGAGGACGCATTCAACTGCATGATCCCCCAGTTCAACATGACCATGACGCCGCTCAAGGACATGTTGCACTCACGCGCCAGAATCGAATATCACAAGGCTGAATACCATCCGATCCCCAAGTCAGTTCTCGACAAAGAGCCGCAAATCAGACCCAAAGAGGCGCAGAGTGAGTTTGAAGAACGGTATCTAGATTGGAGACATGAGAACTTCAAAGTGATCCAACCCGATGCTGGTGTCTTCATCCCTTGGGCCGTGCCTCCGGCCCTGATGAACAAGCTCCCAGAGGACCTGCCTAGTGCCGTCCGTATCGAACGAGATGTCTCCCTCAACAAGGACTACAAGGATCGCGGTCTTCAGGTCATCACGCGCATTCTCGGTGTAGATCTCTCCCCGGAAGATCCTTATTACCAATCCGACTGGCACGTCGAAGGCCAAATGGTAAGTTTCAAATTCAATGTATCCAGTTGAGCAAGTCTAATCCCAGAATGCAAGAACGAACACATCTGCGCCGCTGCATTCCTCGTCTTCGACAATGAGAACATGGAAGAGCCGGTCATGGAATTCCGCAACATCGTCGAAACAGGATCCCTGGGTGAAGTCGACCACGAAGCTAATGACTTCGTCTGGCTGAAGCAAGTCTTTGGCCTTGCAAACGGTGAACCAGCAGTCCAGCGCCCAGGCTCAATCAAATGCAAAGTGGGCCGTAGCGTGATATTCCCCAGTACCGTTCAGCATCGGTTGACCCACTTCGAGCTAAAAGACAAGTCGAAGCCTGGGCATAATCGTGCCCTTGTGTTCTTCCTGATCGATCCGAATCTGCGAATTATCTCCACGGCTAATATTCCACCACAGAGACTGGACTGGACGCTCGATATAAAGGGGGATGAGGATAAAACGAAGTCCATCATGGCAGGTCTGGCCTTGGATAATAAGGACAGGAAGGGTCCGATGCCGATGTCGTTGCTTGAGGCTCTAGATTTGAGATGGAAGTTTTTGGAGGAAATGATGGAGTTTACCAAGTACCAGCATGTCGCGTTTGAGTCGCCGGTCGTGATGCTTTGAACAAAAAAAACTTGGCAGAAGTAGATGGCTTGGGCTTCTATTGAAATCTTGTGAGGGTTCTGATTTGAGTTACTTGTCTTACAAAATGCAATATTCTTACCTTACTTACTTTGCTCTACAAGATCTACATGAAGTTTGTCCACGCTCGTATGTTCAAATCGCCGCGCTATGCCATTTGTGTAGAAAAACTATACACATCCTGAAAAAACCATGCACCCTGAATCCATTTTTTGTTCCAAACACCAGCCCATTCATAAGACCAGGCAATATTTCCATTTAACGGCCCTTCATCTCGGGGAACTCGTCATCCAGCTTCAGACGAGCAGCAACGTTCATACTCATCAACTCCTGGATCAGAAGCTTGGCTGCATATGGAATGGACATCTTCACGACCGAACGAGATGACTTGCAGCCGGGGCACCAGTTGAGATAGCCCATGAAACCACATTTCTCGCAAATATCGACCTCGTGGATATCAGACGAGATCATGAGACGTTCCAGCAGGAGCTGACTAGTTCCGTACGCGATCAGACAATCACGTTCCATCTCACCGAGACGAAGACCACCGTCACGCGAACGACCTTCGGTGGGCTGACGGGTAAGCGTAGCCTTGGGACCACGGGCACGTGAGTGCATCTTATCCTGAACCATGTGCTTGAGCTTCTGGTAGTAGATAGGACCAGTGAAAACGTAGAAGGGAAGCGGCTCGCCGGTGATACCAGAGGTGAGCATATCCTTGCCACCGTAGCTGAAACCGTGGTCGATCAGGATCTGAGACATCTCCTGGACAGGGCTACCGCCAAAGCAAGTACCATAGCCGTGTTGGCCGGAGAGAACACCTGCCTTACCAGCAACCAGCTCCAACATTTTACCGACTGTCATTCGAGAGGGGAAACCGTGGGGGTTCATGATAATGTCGGGGTTGATACCAGAGTCGGTGAAAGGCATATCGGTTTGATCAGCGATGATACCCACGACACCCTTTTGTCCGTGACGGGAGGAGAACTTGTCACCGACTTCGGGACGACGGGTCTGTCGAGTCAAGATCTTGAGTAGTTGGGTCTCACCCTCGGTAGCTGATACCATGACCTTGTCGATGTAGGCGGGGTCAGGGAGCTTGTATGTCATAGGTGCGGCGTTCCAGGTGAGTGGCTTGCTCGAGTCACCACCGAGACCAGTCGTGTGCGCCGCGTCGGGAGTGACCTTGTTGATGTAGACCTCTCCGGCCTTGACTTCTTCACCGACCGCAGCAAGACCATCGCTCTCGAGAAGTGCGTGCTTGCGAATCGGGGCATCGTTCTCGTACTCTGGCGGGTTGAGACGGTCCTTCAAGCCGTTGGGGTAACTCTTGAGATTGGTGACGTATTTACGGTAGACCTGGCATCGACCGAATCCGCGATCAACGGATCCCTTGTTCAAAACCAGAGCATCCTCAATATCGTATCCAGAGTAACTCATCACAGCAACTGTGGCGTTCTGACCAGCAGGCAACTGGTCATACTTGACCAACTCGATAGTCCGAGATTTGACCATTGGCTTCTGAGGGTAGACCATGAGGTAAAGGATAGAGTCAATGCGCTGGAACTGGTTCGAAGCGATAGCGCCAATGGCTTGTTTACCCATGGCACATTGGTAAGTGTTACGGGGAGACTGGTTGTGGTGAGGGTAGGGAATAAGACCAGCGACAGCTCCGAGGACTGTGAAAGGCTCGATTTCAAGATGCGTGTGAGCCTCATTGATGTCCTTCTCGTAAATAGAGATGTACGAGTCATTCTCCTCATTCACGTCGAGGTACTCAACCAGGCCTTGGGCGAGGAAATCGTCGAATTGCATTCGCCCATCGCGCAGTTTCTGCAGGTGGTGCCTCCGGACACGGGACTTGCCGTTTTCAACGATAATGAGAGGTCGGCAAATTCGACCATCATCGGTCGCGAGGTGGACAGCTCGCTGATGATGGTTGATATAAATACTGACAAACTCCGAGATACGTCCCATACGGCGAAGCCGGCGGAAGGCATTGAGGAAATACTTGGGCCGTCGGGTCAACGCAGTGGGTGTACCGTTGATGGAGATGGTGTAGCTGCCCGGTGCATAAAGCTGCATTCCACTGACGGTCGAGATATCTTCGGCACCCAGCATGAAAATCAAGTTCCGTACAGGTCCCTCCTCATCGTTGGTGGTAATATGTGTCATCAGAGCCAAATTCTTGACCAGACCACAGGCTTCACCTTCGGGCGTGTCCGCAGGACACAACATGCCGAACTGCGAGGGTTGCAGGGCACGAGGACCGGAGACCTTTCGGGTCTTCTCGAACTGACTGCTAATACGGGTCATCATACCGAGTGCAGCAATGTAACTCAGCCGACTGAGAACGTGGGTAACACCGGCACGTTCCATGCGGAAACGCTTCAGACTCCAGTTACCAGTGGAGATAGCCCGGTTCATGCCCTGCGTGATGTGATTGCCGTGCATGCTCATGACACTCCAGGCGTCGAATTGCTCGGCCCGATTCCGCTTGTTCAGAACCTTATCGATATTCATTTTGATATCGAAGCAGAACTTCTTGAAAAGATCCTCGAACAGCAAAGCCAGTAGCTGGCCCGCAAGTTCGAGACGCTTGTTACCCAAGTAATCACGGTCATCCACCAGAGCCGGATCATTCTTCGCCATCAACACACGACGAGCCATGTGAGCGACGTAGATAGCCTTTGGCCGGAAGTTCATGTCCTTGACCTCGATATGAGAAATGATGACGGAGGCAATAGCTTCGACAGCCTCTTGCACGTGAGTTCGGCGGTATGCTCCTGTCTTGCGGTTGATCTTGATACGAGAACCAATCCAGTCAAGCGCTTGCTGTTGAGTGTAAATGCCAAGGTTGAGTGCTTCCTCAAAGTTGATGGCAAAGTCGTCCTGGTATTGGCTGTCAGACCCGGCAACCAGCTGCAGAATCTCTTTGTCGGTATGAATGCCCATGGCCTTGAGCAGGACGACAATTGGAATGTCATCGCTAAGGACGTTGTGCTTCACGTGGAGCCTATCCTTCTTGAGAACGATGTAACTCTTTGATTTACGCTCGTTGGAAGAACTAGAGAAAACTAGTCAGTAAATATGCTCAAAGGTCCAGGCGGAAACCAAGCTTTAACATACCTAGTCACCGAGGCCTGGACAATCTCTTTCTTCGGGTCCGTCTCAACAATGATTCGATTCTTGCTCAGCTGCTCCTGCACCAAAATAACCTTCTCGGTTCCGTTGACGACAAAATAACCACCAGGGTCCAGAGGACACTCGTTAAGGACTGTCATCTGCGCTGGCGTTTTGTTGGAAAGCACACACTTGGAGCTGCGCAACATGATGGGCATCCGACCAATCGAGACACCTCGACGAATAACACGTTGTCGGCCACGAACATACTCGAAGTCGACCAGGATTGGTGCGGCGTAGGTAGTATCTCGAAGTCTGCACTCCTGGGGAGTCACGTCGGACTGGAAGTCGATCCCAGCATCCTGGGTCTCGTCCGAACGTCTCGGCGAACCGACGTAAATATCCGTGAATTTGATGTAAAATTGGTGATCGACATCACTGCGAATGGTGGAGCTTGACTCGACAATCTTCTTCAGTTGCACTTCGACAAAGTAGTTGTATGAGTCAATGTGCTGTTTCACCAGACCCTTGACTTTGAGGAACGCGGGCAGCAGATTCCACTTGTCCTTTGCCGTATCGATGGGATCGGTCAGGGATTTGTTGTAGTAGAATGGTTCCAGTAGTGCATCAAAGGGATCCTTGTGCTTGTATTTCGACGCAGGTTCTTCGGTCTGATCGGTCTGAGTCTGAGTCTGGGTAGATGAGACTGCTTCCATGACAGATTCCTGTGCAATAGACGAGCGCTTTCGCTTGAGCTGTTCAGTCGTAGCATTTTGGCCAGCCTGTCATGAAATCAAACCTCAAATTAGCATGACTGTTCAGTGCTTCGCGCGCCGTCGACAAAAAAAAGTTTTGTTACCTCCGAGGGACGCCGGGGCTTAGCTGCAGGAGGGGCCTGCGGCCTCTTGCGCGGCGGCATTGTGGCTGGAATTCTGGGCTCTAGAGGGACGATAGTCCGGCGATCTCAGGCCACTCAGTTTTCAGGGAGATGAACGTTTCTGGTCGACGTCGCCAGTGCCTTTGGCCGATGGAGGGGAAGGCCGAGAGAATTTGGAGATGGCTTATCTAATCAGTCAGCTATCCAAAACAGGTTAGCGTGGATAAATGACACCTGAGGCATAAACTTGTCTGCTGCATGATTGATTAGGAGCTATCTTCCCTTGGGGTTTGATTCTGAAATGAGGACAAAGATGTGTGATGATCCTATGGTCATACTTCTCTCGGGTCCTTTTGGATGAGATCTTAAAAATGAATTCGGCAGTGTTGTACCATGATGGAACTATATATCATCTATGCCGAAGTATGAGATTGAAACTTTGTTTGCCTCGTTATATTGACTACATCAGAAGAAGTAGAACATAAACGAAGGAATTTCATAAAATCATGACGCACACAACTGACCTTCGAGGTAGTAATTGATATGACGACCCTCGGTATCTCTAGTAGGAGTCGCGACTATCCCAGGAGAGACAGAGACGGACCAAGCAGCCCCGCCACCAGTTCGATTAGATAGAAGAGATGCAGAGACACAAAGACCCCGCAACAACCATCTCGGAACCACATTTTTTGGAACTATTCTCAGGGCTATTTGTATCTGTGTGACCCCTCGGGGTTGGAATCCAGTGGGCCCCTACACTTCGCACATGCAGCGCTTCTGACGTTTTTGATGTCTGCACGGACGGCCAGTTTCGAACCCACACGTCTACCCTGTCGTACATGATTGACCTAGATATTGCTCAGTGAAGAGGATAGGAAGCTCTCAGCAACTAACTATACGGAGATTAATGAGTTCTTGGCGTCGAGAGAAAAAAGACTTGTTTGCTTGCAAAGTTATAGAAGAAAAATATCTATGGATTAGGGTACGTTTGTGGTTATATTGATAAGATTATCGCTACCATTAATCCAGGGTATTAATAGCCTTGTGAGTCGCTACACGATGGTCAATGATATGCTTCGTGGCACCACAATGTGTCTAAACCTTTTTAGCGTATCTCTCTCTCTCTGTCTGGAAACCCCGCGACTCGAGATTAACAACTTCCAACGTAACGTTAGAGAAGGGGACACTCGTGGCAAATACCGGCTTGACCGCAACTTTTCAATCCAACATATCGCCACTGAAGTGGGCTATTGTTAACGGAGGGGTTGTTTCGCCGTGGGGTTGTTTTTTTTTTTTCCCACCAAAGCCCCTCCAAACGAGTGGTCCCCGCAGCCGATAATGTCTACTCCATCCAAGTCCCTACGGGCACTAGTGAAAAGTAGTAAATTAAGGACACCCACGATGGACGTTGTAGACAAAGAACCCGATACACGTGGCCCAGGATGGAACGGGCCTGGCCTTGTGTCGGTTTTGTAATTTCAGCCGAACAAAAAGTACTATACAGCGCCAGCATTTACATGAACATAGATTGTAACGACCATGAAGCCGACCCCTCTGGAGCAGGACTCAGTGTCAGGACTGAACGGTCTACAACTGTGATGAATATTATTAAGCACTGTAGAATGATAATTCTCCGCAGCCGCCGAGAAGTGGATCGCTCGTCTTTTCATACTTTAGTAGCCCCCGGTTTAGGGTTTACAACGAACGGACGATGGGACGTGCCGAGAGTCTGTACGATGGCTCGTTTATAGTACATTTCAATTTACATAAAGGAAAGTGAGAGGGAGACTTGTGTCTTAGATCAGGTACTCTATACTCCGTATGGAATAGCCTCCCTATAGTGTAAGTAAGTAGAGATACAAGCAGGACCATGATTAGCCTCTTCCAGGTAAGTCTGTTTCACAGTCAGTGGACGGTGTCAAATACCGAGAACAGGAGGAACCTCAGTGAGTCACGACTTGTAGCGATAGGCGAGAAACTATGATTACGAATTGGCCGAGGGGCAATTTTGGCGTTGGGCATGAAGGCGCGACCCCTCCCACTTTGCCCCTTATGAGATGACTGATTGATTATTGGTCTTCTCTTTGGGCCTCCACTTCCAAATAATAATTAGAGAGAACGGCGCCAGACTCAATTGTGCCCACTCGGGAATCCTTTGGCAGGGATAACTGGTCCAAGCTTGGGCTTATTCTGGATGTGTCATTTTGCCCTGGGTTGAGATCATCGCACATACATATAGCCTGCATTGCGGAGACTTGTTATTTACTGTAGCTATGAGCCTAGAATTATCACTACTGTACTCTCCGCATAAGAAGGCCCAGGGACTCAGATCGCCGACCGGGACGAACACGGTATTCCTGCAGCACACACTACTGCCTATGAACGGGTCCGATCTCGATTCCGGATGAGAAATGGATGAGGGGGAAAGAGTGAGGTGGATGGCAATGATTGGCTGTCCTTTGTCGAAATTCTAAAAGCAAAGTTGACTGGGGTTCGTGATGCAGGATCTCCACATCAGGGTATGCTCGTCATTCGGTGGATCAGGGGCTCCAAGCGACACGATCAGCACGGATGGCTGGTATCATCTTCACCGCTTGTCTGGCCAGTCGCCAGTCGGTAGTAAGAAGTAGGCGGAAGGGGGTAAGGCGCTGGCACTCGAAATAGAATCATATCCTGTATGGCTGTATATATCAAAAGGGCTGGGATACATAATTCTAGAATCTTGTGATCAATAGAATCCAGCCATTCCCTCGAACCCATCGACTTTGATTGTTCCAAATCAATACTCGTATGTCCCTACATCACTAGTTTCTAAGAACCATCGAACTTGAAAAGAAGCAAAAGAAAGTCCCAAAGCTGGGATTCTTTGAGTTCCGGCAGACCCATGGATGGCCCTGGATGTCCACGTTGGCGACAAAGCGAACCGCGGAAACGACGCCCCGCGGGCGCGAACCATAAATTTATCAAAAAGTGAAGCATCCGCGCAACGAAGTGCCCGACATCGAAATCTATTCACTGTGTAAACCTGTTCGAGCCCTCGAAAGCGATCATAATCATGCTCTCTACGAATTGCCATTCGCAGCCTTTCTCCATAAATCATATCATCCCTATCACGCTAGATTCGATCCAGGCACTCCCCTCCATCTGCCCCGTGCGGTGGCTAGCCAGCTTCGAGACTAAGGACTTAGAGGGCGATCCGCTGTCACATCTTCCCCCTCGGCCTCGCACACCACTCGGCGGGGCTCCACTTGGCTAGAATGATACAGTGGCGGTTCCATTTGCTACATTTAGGCGTGGTCGGCCTGCAGCTGCAGATGCCACGCTTTCTCGCGAACAGCGCATCCCGATGGTTGCAGGGTTTCTTCTGGCCTCTCGAAAGGGTTGAGAAAAGTTCCTCTTAATTTTCCATGAATTCTGCAAGATTTCCTAGATCTAGCAGTAGACGAAGTCGTCGCGGGTATACATCTGTACTCCGTCGAGTATCCATATAGCTTCGTTCTCCGTGTGCATAGCCCATTATATTCGTGTTACCTGGCAATCAAAGTATGAGAGGCCCGAGTACATATATTCTACAATTCTTGCAGGGAAGATAGAATGTCCTCCGCATGCGCTGTCCCTCCGTACACCTCTTCTTCAGGGAGGTCCCAGTCCGATGTGGAATTGACCATTTGGCATTCCCACGGCTGATGGGATCGAGCCTCGCGTGCAAGATGTCGGCCATGGAGGACCCCAGCCGGTACTGCTCGGGGCGATAGCTGCATGCTTTTCTGGTTGTACAGCACCCCCAGGCGGACTTCGCGGAGCCTCCCCAATCATACGTAGAGGGCCCCGACCGATTCCCAGGTCGGGCGATCATCTGTCATCTGCTGTGGGCGTCGAATTGTGCATTGATTGGGAAAATGGGCATTTAGTATGCAGATTGGATTATATACGTACCTTTGTAATCAGGAATCGTTGTGATAGCGAAATTTTGGGGGCCATCGTGGCGGTTCGGGAGGCTGACTGGAGATAGTTGGGAAACACCGGCTGGTTCCTTGGTTTCATGGGCCATTCCAAACAATTCAAGGTCATTGCCAGCAAATGCTAGCAGTGCTAACAAGCATCGGAAATCCCTCTAGGTATCCTGAATGATCAGATATTGTAAAACCAACGTGATCCGGGGGGTCATCAGGTGGAAAGTTGAAAAAAATAAGACAAGACCGTACGGAGATTACCGAATAGGGTTGAGGTCCTTCTCCCCGCTCTCCTCCCAGCCATTCTTCCTCTTTCTCCTTCCCCTTTCCTCCTCCTCCCCCCGTTCACATCTTTCTTTGATCATCTCCTGTACAACAGCCTGTTAAATCGGTCTTTTTTTCCCCTTGTGTGCGCAGAACTCTTGGACACTCTCGTTTTTGGTTATCGTATTTGGGTGTTCCTTCGCTAAGTGGAGAGCGATAGAACAGAGAGAGCGGTAGGTCGTGCTCCATCCCACGCAGGACTCTCCCTGCGGCTGATCTCCGCACTTCGTCAGGAACACACCACGGCCGATTTTGCAGCCCAACGGTTCCCCCTCGATGAATTCTTCGACTGTCGCATTGTGTGGTTCTTGATTCAACTTGTGTCGCTTCTGCCCTTCGAGGCGTTCATTGTGTGAGCATACCCTGCCTTCGGGTTTTCTCCCCCCCTTCTCACGCGCCGATCATCCAAACCCCTCAGCCCCTCTTGGGTTTCCCCTTACTTGGGGAGAAACTCCGTCCAAAAAACCACACCGCCAGCCCGCCACCAGCACACGTCCGCACAATAGCCCTAGCCCTTACCCTGCCACCTCTGCAGCTTGCGGGGTATCTTGTTGGGAGGCTTGATAGTGCGTTGTTGCTGTGGTTCAGGGTCTGGTGTGGTTCTTTTAAAATCCTCTGGAGGCCGGAAATTCCTGGTCCATAACTCCGACGTGCTGACCGATGCTGCTTTTTCACCATAGTTGGACTTATCGGCTGCCTTGCCCACCATGGCCTTCAAGAATGGGCTGAGTGAACGCCTCGACGAGCTCCGTTTCCCTTCTCCTCGCTCTCCGCCCTCCGAATCGGTCTTTCCTGGATATACATCTCTCTCCCCCGGCCACTCCAACTTTGGATCGGGCTTCTCACGGCCCTCTGGCGATGTCCGAGCCAACTTGCAACGTCGTTTCACCACGGACTCCAGTAAACTGTCCTCGTCATGGAATTATCTCAATCCTCCGGGGGCCACGCAACTGCCAGACCCTCTCGATCTGCTCTCTTCGGTGCGTATAATGTTTCGTTGTAATCTTGCACATTGTGATATCATTCTCCCCCTGCGTTTTTATGCCCAAATACCGGCCCCGGTGCCTAGGATAGAAGGATATAAGGTTAGCTGGTGCTTTTTCAACAAGAGATGATGTCGTGGTCCTCGCGCAACCTCTCACAGATCTGTCTCGCGCGTGATTGGGCACATCGAGAAAGTATTTGTCGTTGCAATTCCCGTTGCGGCTTGGACCCGCCGGCGTATTCTCATAGAATCTGCCTCTTCCTCGGTTTCAAACGTTCTTTATCCTTTCCACCTCCCCCGTGTTGTCCTCATCTTTCTGTCCTTTTCCCGAATTTCTCCTCCCCCAATCTCTTTGGTCCAGTCCGCGGCCACTTGGAAGACATACACGGCGCTGTGAGCCGGCCTGTCTGGTCGATTTGGTCGCTGTCCGCATCTCCCATCTCTGAAGGTGCCTGCACGTGTTGTACCAGTTCCGATACATGGCCTTGAAGTGTCTTCAGCCTGCCTTTGCGGCACCCATTTTTGGGCTATCCCTGGTGTGCTTTTGGAGCGACTTGGGCGTGACTCAAGGTTTCCTTCGGGGTATCTTCACGGTATCCATATTGGGAGTGCCCTTTGCGTGACTTTGCCGTGGATCTGGGTTGGTTTCGGGGTGTCTTTCGGGAGCCCATTTTGCTATGCCGTTCAGTGCTGCTGAGCTGCCTTTTGCGCAACATTCCCACGACTCTGGCGTGGCTCTGGGCCGCCATTGGGGTGTCTTTCGGTTACCGATATCTGGCGTGCTTTTTTAGGGCGTCTGGAAGATGCTTGTGAGGTGCCTCTCGCCAGTGCCTCCCACGATTCCGGCTTTGTCTTGGGTTGCCTTTGGAGTGTCTTTCGGGCACCTTCATCTGGCGTCCCTTTCCAAGGCATCTGGAAGGTGCTTGTGAAATGCCTCTCGTGAGGACCTCCCACAACTTCGGCTTTGTCTTTTGTCGCCTTCGGAATGTCTTTTGGGGGTACCGGTATCTGGCATTTTTAACGCGTCTTAATGGTATCATGAAGGTGCCTCTTGCGGATACCTTCCGCGACTCTGGCGTGTTCTTGTGTTGCCTTTTGTCGGATACCTTTATCGGGCGTCCTTTTTCAAGGCGTCTGGAAGGTATCATTAAGGTGGCTCTTGCGAGTGCCTCCCACCACTCTGATGCAATATGTTACCGATACCTGGTGTCCTTTTTCAAAGCGCCTAGAAGGTACTTATGAAGTACCTCCGCAGTCAACCCATATGGCTCTGGCGTGGTCTCATATTGCCTTCGTGTCTTTTGGGTACCTTTACCCAGCATCTGTTTTTAAGGCGTCCTTTTTAAAGGCGTTTTGAAGGTGCCTGTGAGACATATTTTGCGGGCATCCCCCCCAAAATTGGCGTTACTTCTCCGTTACTTGGTCGTTACATTCCGCGGACTGCTCTTTTCGAGGACTGCTTTTTTTCGAGGACTGCTTTTTTTCGAGGACGCACTTTCGAAGACTACACTGGAATCGGTCTTTGGCGCATATCTACCCATGTCTTTTTGCATATCGTTTTCGTGGTTGATTCCGCTCTACAAATGGCCAGCTAACCTTTTTCCCCCCCAGTTTGAGAAGAAGCGTCAGCATATCGAGTACATGAGAGAACAGAAACGGCGCTTCGAAGAAGACATGAAGCTGCTGGATATGCAGCACGAGAAGGAAAAGATCGAAATGGATCAGCTCGCTCGCGATTTGGCCAAGGCTGGCCTCTCGGGGCCAGTGAGTGAGCCGACGACCCCTCCGGAGCATGTGGAACCTACCGTTTCTTCAGTGACTCGCCCCGGCAGATTCTCAACCTCTAGCGTCACCTCCTCGCCTGGATTTTTCTCTGCTTTTGCCCCTTCTTCGCAGTTGACTTCCCCTCAAGGCCCCTCGCACTCGCATTCGTCTCAACCCAACCATCAGCCAATCGATCGTTTTGCTGGTCACTCGATGCCTACATCCCGCCGGAACTCCGAGAAAGAAGATTTCACCATGGACAGCGCACCTTTCCGCCCAGGACCCTCGTAAGTCAACGCTTCTACGGACCCTCTCTCATCCTTCTCTCCTGCTTGTTTGCGTGTTTGCTCCCAAGTGACCCGGCTGGTGACCTCTTGGTGACCTCCCAAGGCAACCGCTCCACTTGCGTTTCGCTTCATTCTAACCTTCCCTCCCCCCTTTTCAGGCTACACCGATACTCGCTGCCTAGCAACAACTTCAGCAGCTCGTACCGACCCAACGTCTCCAGTCCTGGATACAAAACTGGCCCTGGTGTTGACTCCTTCGCTGCCACCAAACATCTGTTCCCCAGCGACGAGCCCAATATGAACATCCTCCGGGACGAAGAACGACTGTCAACCCCAGATATCAAAGGGTACATCAAGATGACTGAGCCTGATGACAAGTTCCCCACTCTGCGCCGGGATGGTTCCAACCTCGTAAGCTCAGGGCTTCCTTCTGGACTGATTTTCAACTTCAGACTGACCCAGATCCTCGCAGCTTTCCGCAAATCCTGATGCCCATGATCTGGCCAACGCGCGTACCCCAGGCCCAGAGTCGTACGCGTTCCACAGCCGCTACCGCACCAGCCACCAGAGCATGCCACAGAACCTGATCAGTACGATGCGCTTCGAGCAGTTGACCAGCCCCGCCAAGGACGAGCGTGGTGGCTTGGCTCACTCTCGCCATCTCCCTCGTCACTCGCTCGAGGGTGGACTGAGTTTCTCGACTGATCGTACTCCAGAGGTTATGACCCCGCTGACTTCCTCTCGCCCCACTTCGCTGCAGACATCTTACTCGACCAATGACTTGCCAACTGTTAAAGGCACTGGCTTTGATGCGGCGATCACCCCGCCCAAGACCCACGCTGAGCACCTGCATCAGCACAATGCCAGCATGGGCCGTATCCCCACGGGGGGAGCCACCCCTCGCGCTGTTAAAGGCTCCCCCGAGCCCGAGCTGACCCAAGGCAGCCTGTCCCCGCAGACAATCCTTCAGGCTAGCGCTGCACCTTTTGGTCCTCAGCTGACCTCTGCCGCCTCGAACAATGGCATTACAGGCTCGGCTGCCCCTGCTGGTGTGCCTTTCCCTCCCTTGTTTGGCTATACAGTCCAGCCGTACGTTGGACAGCCAACCCAGGCACCCAACCCCATTGCGAACTTCGGGCAGGCCAACAACTACGCTGCTTATCCTGCTCCGGCCTACGCGGCTAACAACTATCGCTTCAACGATGCTGCTGCTGCTACTCGTGGCCCCGTCACCCAGCGCCGCCAGACTGAGAGTGACGCGGGACAGGCGACTCGCTACGCCAATTTCCCCATCGAGCACTACAAGGGTGATCTGTACAGCCTTTGCAAGGACCAGCATGGTTGCCGATACCTGCAGCGAAAGTTGGAGGACCGTGACCCAGAGCATGTGCAGCTGATCTTCAGCGAGACCTACATGCACGTTATTGAGCTGATGACCGGTATGTTTCCCCCATTGCCTCCTCATGAGCAAAACTAACTTTGTCTTCTTTTCATCTTTATAGATCCGTTCGGCAACTACCTGTGCCAGAAGCTTCTCGAGTACTCGAACGATGATCAGCGCACTACCCTGATTGACAATGCAGCTCCCCAGCTCGTTAAGATTGCGCTGAATCAGCATGGTACCCGAGCTCTTCAGAAGATGATCGAATTCATCTCCACCCCTCAGCAGACTCAGACTGTTATTAAAGCTCTAAAGAATAATGTCGTTGAGCTCGTTCAGGACCTAAATGGTAACCACGTCATTCAGAAGTGCTTGAACCGTTTGAATGCGGAGGAGGCCGAGTTCATCTACGAGGCCGTGGGTGCTAATTGCGTTGTCGTCGGTACTCACCGTCACGGATGCTGTGTTCTGCAGCGCTGCATTGATCATGCCTCTGGTGCTCAGAAGGCTCGGTTGATTGCGCAGATCACCTCGAACTCGTTTGCTCTTGTCCAGGACCCCTTCGGCAACTACGTTGTTCAGTACATTCTGGATCTTGCTGAGTCGCGTTTTACCAACCCTTTGTGCCAGACCTTTGCTGGTAACATCCCTTCTTTGTCCAAGCAGAAGTTCAGCTCCAACGTGATTGAGAAGTGTCTGCGCACCGCGGATGGCTTTGCTCGCCGTGAAATGATTGACGAGATCCTCTCTGGCAACGAGCTGGAGAAGATGCTCCGTGATTCATTTGCCAACTACGTTGTTCAGACTGCCATGGACTTTGCTGATGCAGAGAACCGTCAACGCATTGTCGACGCCATTCGTCCTATTCTGCCGACTATCCGCCAGACTCCCCACGGCCGCCGCATTGCCGGTAAGATCATGGCCGCGGATGGCTCTGGCCGTTCCAGTGGCCAGAGCAGTGGACAGGTGACCCCCAACGAGACCACGACCAGCGCGCAGCTTTCCAAGCATATGGTCCCGAAGGCTTACCCTCCTTTCCATCCGGCTCCCAATGCTCTCCCACCCGCTAATGGTACCGCCGGCTTCAATGGCCAGGGATTCTCGTCCGGAGCCGCCTCCCCTCCTAACCCCGCCCCCAGCGAGACCACCGTGATCTACAACCCACCTCCACCTGCCGTTAACGGCCACATTGGCGCCCATGGACATGTCTACGCCGCCTACTATTGACGTGGGCCCGCTTGGTCCGCCCCGTCACACATGTGCATACACCATTTTCAACCTGTACCCATATCGACTCCCACGATGCCATGAATTTCTGATGATTTAACGGATTTCAATTCAAGACTGTCATCATACTGGGGTCTAGCTGCATGTGCCATGATCTTTTCATCATCAGCATCTCGTCCAACCCCCATTCCATACTTGTTTCGCCTGCATTTGACTTTCTCTTCCCGTGCATGAAGCAATGCGTCACGACTCTTTCATCATCTGGCAAATATTCACGTGTTGCATCCTGCATACATCCTCCATACATCTAGCGAAACTCGCATGGTGCAGTCAGCGTTGGGGAGCCTTGTGCAGCTTCGGGCTCCCCTCGCTTTTGTTCCCCCCATTCTGCCTTTTTTTTGTACTTTTCCCCCACCCCATGGTCTTTGCTGTTCCCTTGGTCTACATGGCCTTCCCACATGACACTGAATGGCCTTGGTTCTCCCCTCGGGGAAGAACTGGCTGTTCGTTGTTTTGGTCTGGTAGTCGAGGTGAACAACGAGCCATCTCCATTTCCTGCATTGTGTTTCCCCACCAATTTACTTTTCTTTCACTCTTATTTCTACCTGTACTCTGCGCTCATTTGCTTTTTGAATTGCACTTGTGTTGTGATGGGTCATTTTGTCCCAAGAACATATGCAACTGAATAGATGGTGTGATAGAGAGCGTCTCTGTCTTCTAGGATAGCTCCTTCGAGCTAACCTGGTCTTCATCCTCGTCTCTTCTGCCTACTCTTCTTCAAATCTATGTTCTGTCATTTCGTTTTCACACACTTTTTGCATTTTTGTACTCTAGCACTGGAATCGAATTCGGTTTCTATGGGAATACATTCTCAAAGTCGTAGACATGCTCCTAGAATTAATTGCCTTTGTAGATTTAAGCTTCGATGTATGCTAAATTAGATCTTTCCGCTGGTTCCTCCGACGCGTCGCGAGAGCACGTGACCAAAGGGGTGCCTCGGACGGGAAGCCGTAGGTCGAGACCACACGCCGTGGTTTCTTACTGTTGACAACCTCATTCTACAGCGAAAGAAGCTGGGATTCGGGACCTCATGCAGCCCGTGGAAGTTTCTCGCTCCCTGAGCGCACAATGGCCCTGTCGGGACGTACAGGCGCGGCAGCTTGCCAGCCTGCTTCATGTAAGTATTTCTCGGAGGTTTCCAGGATCTCCGCAGCCCATGGAAATTAGACCGGACAGCGTCCTCTTTTGAAGCTTGCTAACTTGTGCTCTTTACGATAGCCAAATACCCCTAGTCTGTCGAGCTTAGTCGTACACGGAGTGTCCGCTACTTGCAAAACTACAATCCTTCGTGGTGTCCTGTCAACACTCGAGGTACCGCACGCCTTCGTCCGCAGCTCGGAATGTATTACGGCACGACATCTCCTCACTAAGATTCTGTGGAATACACTCGAGGCTCTGGGTCAGAAAGATGAATGGGAGAAATACGGCAAAGGTCGATGCGAGCATGTTAGTACGCTTGCAGTGCTGCTGGAGGAGTGTCTCGCGGCTAGGGCGGAGGAGCAGCGTGGAAAGTTTGTGTTGGTGCTGGATGAGATTGATCGCCAGCGAGAGGCGCCACCAACATTACTGTCTGCCCTGGCGAGACTCGGAGAGATTGTAAGTTGTCCAAGCCCCGGGATGTAGCCGCTCGTGATAGAGTACTGACTTTCTGGCTCTACAGATTCCGTCTCTTTGTGTTGTTCTCGTTCTGAGTTCGACTCCTCGACCGCTCTTCCTACAAAATGCGGCTGTTCCCCATGTCAGCTTCCCTCCGTATACGCGGAAAGAGGCGATCGATATTCTACTAGCCTCTCCGATGCCCTCGGTAGAAAATCTACCCGACGAGACCTCCTCACGGGTATATCCCCATTTCGTTGCGACAATCTACGACACCCTGGTCGGCCCGACAGCAGGATCAATTCCAACTTTCCGATCTATATGTCACCGGCTATGGCCCCTGTTCGTTGCACCAGTGGTTCAAGGCGAAGCCCCTCCCGGTGGAAATACGGAATGGGACTTTACCCGTCTACTGGTGAAGAACAGGGCTCTTTTCCGGCACCAGGGCGAGTCTGCACTGGTCCACCGAATTGTGCCCGAGGACACTTCTGCTTCGAGCAAGACAGTGCGCAAGCCATTAGCAACCTCAGCAGCACCGTCTGCTCTACCTCATCTCCCTTATTTCTCGACGTTGATCCTTACATCGGCGTACCTGGCATCTCACACCCCGCAACGCCTGGACACGATCTTTTTTTCCAAGTTCTCGTCGAGCTCACTATCCGCACGTAACAAGCGTGCTCACCATCGTCGCCGACTGAAGGTCCTGTCCCAAGCACAGGCGGAAGACAGGGCCGCTGCAAACGACGACCCCTCCACCCCCCGAAAGGGCAAGCGGACGAAAACCCGTATCACCAAGTCCACACTCTCTTCAGCCTTTGCAACATCTTCAGCAACGACATCCGCCGTCGGCGGTGGCGCGGGTATCACAGGCCCATCAACCATTCTATCCGCTCGTCCATTCCCACTAGAACGTCTACTAGCAATCTACCACGCCGTCGATCCAAATCCACCTGAGAACCCTATCAACACCGCAGCCGTCGCAGACCAGATCTATGCTGAACTAGCGACATTACGCCGTTTGCGTCTCGTGGTCCCTGCTTCGGGTCATGTTGGATTTGCCAGTACGGGTAGCGGAAATACCAGTTCTGACGCGGGTGAGAAATGGTGTGTGAATGTGTCAGGGGATTGGATTGGGGAGTTGGCGAAGGGAATTGGCGTCGAGGTTGGGGAATGGCTTGCAGGTGGACTGGATTGATCGTGTCATACAATCTGTTTTATGCACTACTGGCGTACGAATATGGGTTTAGTGATTTAGACTATTTGCATTGGAGTTTGGATTTGGTTGTCGGTTGCATGCAAAACACCTTACGTGGGATGCGAATGAATTATACCCTTTTCTTATGGATTACATACTCACCTTTGTATCACGTGTAGAGTATAGTCAGAACTGTCACCGGACGGTTTACAGAAAGGAAAGGATTAGAATCAAACATTGATGCCTATGATAAGAATAACGGAGAAGAAACACCAACAAAAATGACAAAAGGGTATCCCCGAAAAGAACAGAAAGTTACGCCAGACGAGAAACAGAACCACAGAGAGACAAAGCACCCTTACCAGACCCACTGGTCTACAGTAGCCTGAGAAGAAACCAGCAAGCTGGGCGTCTGCGGCCCGAGCGGGCTCATCTCCCCAGTCGCCTCGAAGCACAAGCCCGTGATGGGCCGGCGATAGGGGGTGTTCAAGAGGGGCGAACGGACAGACTTCCCAGTGTTCAGAGAGAAGAAGCGCACCTTCCTATCATCGGATGCTGGAGAGTGAGGGTGATTAGAAAACGATAACATCAAGGTATAGGGAAAGGTAGGAAAAGCGATATCTTACCGCATGCCAACAGGCCCAACTCAATGCTCACATCGAAGTCGGGGATCTCCTCGGGCGAGAAGTCCCGGAAGGAAAGATATGGGCGGCTCGAGATGTGAGAGCCGCTCATAGGCTTGGGCTTGTGTTGGAGGCCCCCGGCTGCGAAACGGATATCATACATTTCAACCTGACCTAGCGTGAGCGAGACAAACCTAACCTAGCACATGTAGAATACACGACTTACCGAGTTGTAGCCTCCAACAACAATCCGCCACGGATCTACCTTCCGGATTTTCGTGACCGACTGCGAATGCTGCAGCCGCAGCGAATTCTCACCAGAGCGCACATCGTACAGGAAGACGGACGAGTTGCGCAGCCCCGACGCGATGACGTCCGAGGTGAGCCACTCGACTGCCTGCACGCTTGCGTGCGAGGAGTTGCCGTGTCGGCGAAATCCTTGGCCCCGGTTGCTCTGCTCTTTGGGCAGGGGCTTCTGCGACAGCGTCCAGTGGCTGCTCTGTCCCTCGAGCGTGTGCAGTCCGTCCGAGGTTCCGACGGCGAAGAGGGCCTTGTCACCTGTTGGACAGGCTGCCGAGCACCAGAGGGTTTGCGTGGTGCGGATGCGGATGGGGTGGAGGACTGTTGGGGGATTTGTTAATGGATGGTCTGGTTGGGTGCGTGATGCGTGTGTCTTACATTGAGATGGCCAGCGGTAGTCACCACCCTCGTCTGGATTTGGGAGTAGCCGCGGAGATAGAAAGGATTCGCCTTGTGGGCCACTGTCCATTGTTGCCCTGCGGTGTGTTAGTGGGTTCGCTGGACGGGGATGCAGGATACCCGGAGATGACATACAATAAGTACCCGGTATGGCTCAAAGATATTGACGATAGCTGCAAGTGAAATGGTCAGTAACTTTTATCAGGGGTGAGGCACGGAGTGACATACTCTGTAAGGCTCTCTGAAAAGAAGCCGCTCCATGGTCTGGTTGTATGTCCATTTCTCTTCCTCATTATCGGGGAAGCAGATCCTGTAACGAATAAGCAAGTACTCCCATCGGGAGTAAGATAGAGGATGAACTGACGAGACAGAAGATGCATTTCCTTGGATTCCAGCTAGTGAAGGTTTATTAGTTAATCATCCAAATGACATCGAAGCAGCGTTAGGTACGTACTGGTGATCAGGATACCCGAGCGAGGATGTCGCAGCACATGACGGATATTACAAGGGCCAGGCCACGGCTCGAATTGATGAAGCTTGGTGCGCTTCAACTGGCTCACGTAGATACTAGCCTGTCGATCCTGCAGCTCAGCAGCAGAGAACAAACGCGTTCCAACTTCCCGGTCCACACTGATGAGTGCGTGATGGAGGAAACTTGGCTTGAGGACGGTCTCGCGGGCGATCCGCCGACTGACGTGCGCCTGTTTCTCCTGTTCCTGTGGAAAGTTAGCATCAACAGATTTGAGAAACCTTCGTTCGTGAGACGATGAACACTGACCTCTTGCTCGTGACGCTTGCGCTTGACGGACTCCTGGGAATACTGAGCACCCGGTGGCGAAGCATGGTTGGGCTGAATCTTGAAGTACTTCTTCTTCTCAGGGTCTGTTTGATAAGAAGCCGTATCAGTTTAGTGCTGACAAACACAAAGGGCCACGAAATGAGGTCGTCGAGGGCGCCAAGTGTGCAGTTTAAATATGTAGTTGATAGCATGGTACTCACCGTAATAGAAGCCGGGGATCTCGGGATTCATCTTGATGGAGCTCTGGGATGAAGAACAAGGTTGGTGTAGCCTCTGGGATGAAGAGAGATATCGATGTAGCAAATTGAAATGTGAGAGAATGAGGAATCAAAAGGTTCGTAAAACACTTGTTTGGGCGTGAAACATAATATGGGAAATGGAAAGAGGTGGGTTGAGCGGATTGATGGAAGATTCAAAGACAGGCTCACGAGGCCGTCAGATAGGCAACGGGGACGACAACCATGCCTCTCAAAGGACCAGTAAACACAAAGCTATTGTTGAAGCAAGCGTGTACAGCTCATTCCACCATCGCCCAGTTGACGGGCTGCTTCAGCGGCATCGATTTTCTTCGATGGCGACGACGACGTCCAGGCAATTACATAATCCGGTGCCTGAGGCGACAACCAAGGGTCCATGGATGGGTGGTCGTATAGATCGTTAACTATACCCGCCAGCCACCACGGTTCAACATGGTTGCCGCGACGATTGTAGTCCACTTAGTCGTTGCCTGATTTGACTTTTGGGGGGTGGACTCGTAAACGTAGAGTTTCGTTTACTTTGTGATGTTGTGTCCCAGCAAACATGTTCATCTTGGTTGCTTCCGCATTCGAATTGTTCGAAGTATATCTTTGGCACACTCGAGTATAATTCACTCCCTCGAAAGGGTTGTATCCATGGATGTAATTGAGTCAAATTATTGGAAGGAACTGGCAGAGCTAACTTTTCATCAGAATTTTGATGTAGTTCCAGGTCATCCTCCACCCAGAATGTCACGATTCAATTGAAGCAACCACTACTCCGTCACAGACCATCATCACGCCAGCATAGTCAAGATACATTAGAGAAAGGCCTCGTCCATGACGGAAAATAGGATAGCATTTTTGGAGAGATTGGAATCCCGTAGATTGAGCCTCAATTTGTTGTTCTGGCCACAATGGACTCGGATTTCTTGCCCAATAGCAAATGACAGCGCTGCATGACTTGAGATCCAATGCTTACAAATTCCATTTTCGTCTGGTCCCAGAGTGATATAGAACTAGACATTGCCGTGGAAGCATGTCCACACTCCAGATAAGGACACTGAGAAAGCAACAGGAAATCTAATGGATATCAGTCCTCTCGAAGCTGGTATCCTCGGCCAATTGCTGCGAGGCGAAATCCTCGTCTAAGCGCTATCCCGAGCGCTTAGGCGCCTGAGCCTCTAGCTGCCTCATACCCTTCCTCTTCTGGCAATTTCGACTTTGCCGTTGGCTCGCTCTTGCTTGCTCAACCCAGACTTTGTTGACCGTAGGCACGCGTCCCAAGCCCATGATAGGCTTCGCTGGGGCCCTTCCATAGTAAACTCCCAACCAGACGCGTCACGCTGGTCCGAAGAAGTAGTCGTACCTTCTATTCCTGCTGTAGAGAGATGTGCCGTAGTCACGGGAGGTTGTTCTCAACTGTTGTGTCCCCCCCCCAATCATCTTCCTCCTTTTCCTTCTCACCCATCACTTCTCTCCCACACCCATCCATAACACCTCTTCCTTTCATCGTTCTTCATAATCATAAAAACATCTCTTCTATGCCACGCAACACCGTATCCAGCCCTTCGTCTCCGAGGACTTTGGATCCTTTCGATATCCGCAACATGTCGCTTAGCAGCCACCTTCCAGATCACGCAAGTGACCAGGAGGACAAGGATGCTTTGGCAACTTCTGCAGCCTCTGACCGTTGCAATTCTGAGAGTTCTGGCGGTGTCAGGCTTGACGATTTTGTTCAACGAGAGTCTACTCAACAGGAGTCTGTTGCAGACATTGAGCTTCTCATCACTGAGCTTGAGGAGGAGGATGGTAAGGGGCCTGACCCAGAGGTTATCACCATTGCTGAAGGGACTGGCCTTCGCTATCATGCTGGGCTGCTTGAAACCAACCTCAACTTGGGCTTGAATGATGCAGAGGTCATCGCTGCACGCCGCAAGTATGGCAGAAACTGCCTGAGGCAGGAACACCGAAACAACCTGGTGAAGTTCTTGATGCTCTTTGTCGGACCTGTGCAGATTGTCATGCTGGTATGTATCCCTGACGATGCACATACTTCCCTTTTGCCTTGCATATGGAAGTAAGCTAACAAAGAACTTCAACAGTGCTCTGCATTGCTGGCTAGCGGCTTGCAGGATTGGGTTGACTTCGCTGTTATCTGCAGTCTGCTGATGCTCAATGCAGTCGTCAGCTTTGCCCAGGAATTTCATGCTGGAAACATTGTTGACAGCCTCAAGGAGACACTGGCTCTCAAGGCTACTGTGACCCGAAACGGGCATATGCTGGAGATTGCTGCAGAGGAAGTGGTCCCTGGTGATGTTGTCCACCTCGAAGATGTAAGTTCTCTCTGTACGCTCATCAGTATCATGCAACAGCTTATTAACTTGATCTGCAGGGCACAATCATTCCAGCCGATGGTGTCATGCTCAGTGAAGGAGCTCACCTACAAGTCGATCAGTCATCCATCACCGGTGAATCTCTCGCAGTCGATAAGCACCACAATGACAATTGCTTCGCCTCATCCACTGTCAAGCGGGGAATCGCCCGCATGATTGTAACTGCAATTGGGGACCAGACTTTTGTTGGACGGGCTGCAGCACTCGTGATTCTTGCAGATGGCGGAGCTGGTCATTTCACCGTGGTCCTGAATGGCATCAGTATGATTCTTCTGGCGCTCGTGACCATCACTCTCTTCGTGGTCTGGGTGGCATCCTTTTACCGGTCAAACCCAATCAGAGACATTCTGGATTTCACTCTGGCAATCACCGTCGTTGGAGTCCCAGTTGGTCTTCCGGCTGTTGTCACCACCACAATGGCTGTCGGTGCATCCTACCTAGCCAAGCGACAAGCGGTTGTGCAAAAGCTATCCGCCATCGAGTCACTGGCAGGAGTTGAGATCCTCTGTTCGGACAAGACCGGCACTCTGACCCGCAACAAGCTTGCCCTTGGCGACCCGTACACAACTCCCAATGTGACCGAGAGCGAGATCATGTTAACTGCTTGCCTGGCCGCAAGTCACAAGAAAAGAGCAATCGATGCCATCGATAGAGTCTTCCTCAAAGCTCTCAGGGCGTATCCAGAGGTAAAGGCGGCGATTGGATCATACAAGGTCATCGAGTTCCACCCATTTGATCCGGTTTCCAAGAAAGTCACGGCTATTGTTGAGTCACCTCAAGGCGAGCGAATTATCTGTGTCAAGGGCGCACCGCTCCCAGTGCTGCGAACTGTCAAGGATGATCACCCCATCGACGGGCTGGTTGAAACAGCATACCTTGAGAAGGTCACTGAGTTTGCCAGCCGTGGATTCCGTGCCCTTGGTGTTGCTCGCAAGATCGATAACCAGCCTTGGCAAATTCTGGGAATTGTACCATGCTTGGACCCTCCTCGCCACGACACCGCAAAGACCATTGCAGAGGCCCAGCGACTCGGGCTTTCCATCAAAATGCTGACTGGAGATGCTGTGGGTATTGCACGCGAGACTGCTCGTCAACTCGGACTTGGCACCAACATCTATAATGCGGAACGCCTGGGGGTGACTGGTGCTGGTGACATGCCTGGCTCTGAAGTCAATGACTTTGTCGAGGCTGCGGATGGCTTTGCGGAGGTATACCCTGAACACAAGTACAGCGTTGTGGAGATTCTCCAAAAGCGAGGTCACCTGGTGGCCATGACTGGAGATGGTGTCAATGATGCTGCATCGCTGAAGAAGGCTGATACTGGTATTGCGGTCGAGGGTGCTTCTGATGCTGCTCGCTCAGCTGCGGACATTGTCTTCATGGCTCCCGGTTTGTCGGCCATTATTGACGCCATCAAGCTCTCCCGTCAGATCTTCCACCGCATGTACTCGTATGTGATTTATCGCATTGCATTGTCACTGCATCTGATGATCTTCTTTGGCTTGTGGATTATCTCCATGAACGCAGTCATGGATCTTCGTTACGTTGTCCTGGTCGCCATCTTTGCCGACATTGCCACGCTGGCAATTGCCTATGACAATGCGCCTTTCTCGATTTCCCCAGTCAAATGGAACCAGCCCAAGTTGTGGGGCATTTCCATCATCATGGGCTTCATCTTGGCAGCTGGATCCTGGATTGCGTTCGGCACCATGCTTCTGCATGGGGAGGGGGGCGGTCTGGTACAAAACTTCGGAGATCGTGACTCGGTGATGTTCCTTGAGATCACCCTGACTCAGAACTGGCTGATCCTGGTCACTCGCCATATCGATGGGCCCTTCTGGAAGAACCTGCCATCCTTGCAGCTGCTGATGGCGGTTCTGGCCGTCGATATCACGGCGACGCTGATGGTGGTCTTCGGCACGTTTGCCCACCCGGCAACCTCCATCGTTGCCGTGATTCGGACCTGGGTGTTCTCCCTCGGTGTTGTTGTTATACTCGGAATCGTGTATAACTTCCTGCAGAACTCGCAGGGGTTCGACGACCTGATGCACGGTCGTAGTCTGCGAGCCAAGGCTCGAGAGCGGTCCTGGGAGGACTTTTGTAAGTACCCCTCCGTTTTTCTAAAGCACCTACCTATAACAGGATTTGTACTAACCAGTCACAGTGCTCTCTCTGCAGCGGGTTTCGGCCCAGCACGAGAGATCGACTTGAGAAGTGAGGCTGGGAAAAATCCCCCCCCCCCCCCCCCCCCCCCCCCAGTGACTCTCACTCTCAAGGAGATGGCCTGACGAGGCCCATGCAAATTGGGTTCTCGTCAAAGATATCAACGGGGTGAATCAAAGGAAGGAGAGAAGGTGACTGGTGTGAGTTTTGATTTTGTTTTGAGAGTTCTGGGCGAGAGTTTTCCGCCATGATATGTTTACCACGAGGCAACGCAGCTCATCCTTAGCTCTGTATGTTTTACGACAGAAACAGAAGTTAGCCTGCTCGTGGCCTGTTATGGCAGATTTAGATGCTCTTTCTTTTTTCGGCCCATTTAATGAAGTTTCTATGATTACAACTCTCTTTTCATTGCTCGGTAAGGATTCTCAGGATCTTGTTCCTCTTCCTCGGCGGATTGTATAGTTTTGATCACCTTACAAGGACTTCCCACAGCCACCGAGAAAGGCGGAATGTCCTTTGTAACCACAGAGCTTGCTCCAATAGTGCATCCCTCGCCAATAGTCACTCCAGGGAGGATCACTACATTACCGCCAATCCAACAATCATCGCCAATTCGCACCGGATGTCCGAACTCGATATACTTCCGCCGGGACAAGACACTCGTCTCATGTCCGGCGGTATAGATGCCAACATTTGGGCCCATTTGAATGCGATCCCCCAAAATCACGAGAGACGTGTCAAGGATACTTAGGCTGCGATTGTCACGTAAGAACACGTCTGGAATACGTGTAACCGCACGAACAAACAGAAAGACACCAGCAGGAAACGAAGAAAATAGGCTCCGCCGACTTACTTCCAATTGATAAAGCAATCCCTCCCGATGACGACATTGCACCCGTAATCCGGCCGAAATGGCGGCTCGACAAACGACCCCTCACCTACCCGCCCAACCAGCTTTTGTAGAAGGCCAAAACGGACGTCCCTGATCTGTTCAGATGGCACAGTGCGTGGGTCCAGATTGTTGTAGTCGTTGGTCAAGATGCGGCAGCGGTGTCGGGCTTCTTCCAGGCTTGGGAGGAGTGGATTGTAACTAGGAGGCGTAACAGGTTAGGCAGTCAGTATTAGAATAGTGGATACTATTCATTAATATGTATAATCTATCGGAATGGTAGACCGCCGGGTGTCAACACGTACAGCATGCCCGATATCATCTTCTCATAGTCGTCACTCATCGGCACGCCAGCCAGATCGCGGGCAATCGCTATTAGTTCGGGACGTTTCGCCGAGGATGCCATTATGGGCGGTTTGGAAAGCGCTGGTCTTGTTGTATATGCTCCAGGTTTTGGATCTGAAAATAATGGCGGATTGAAGCGATTGAGTTGTTTCGAAGTTGGGGTATGTCAGACAGAAGATGCTGGCGGGGGATCAGCGGCCAAGACGATAAGAAGAGGGGGTCGGGCATTTCTCGGAGCGGGCTTATGCATGAGCCCCTTGCATTAATTACTATATTTACAAGAAAGTTGATAAGAAATATTCAGAAATCCCAGTGTAATTGATTTTTGAGTATGGTAGAAACATATCACCATACTCCTCTAACTACCGAAGAAAAAGCAGACTGGCCAGCCCGTTGTATGCCCTGGGCAAATGCAATGACCCACACATGCACCGTAGAAACGCCTCTGGAAACGACAAAAAACCAATACAGAAATGCTATGCATGTCTGGAAGACAAGCTATTCCTCTAGCAGGAACTCCCTCACCGATTCTCTGGAAACATGGACTCGGCGGACGACTGCAGTGCGATGCCAATATTCCCTTCCTTAAAGGAATCGGCTCGCTCTTCTTCCTCCCGAAGAAGTTTTCGCTGCTTCTTGTACATCCGCCAGAAGACCATGCTGCCGTGGATCTGCGCCGCTGAGAATGCGATGTGAAGCAGAGGTGTAGCCACTTTGAAGGCTATCTGCCACTGATTCCAGAGAGTTCCGAAGAGCCACATCGTCACAATCGTCTCACAAGTGGTGCCAGCTGCGGTGGTGAAACAGGAGAGAAGAAAGACCGTGCTGAGAAACTTGTGACGATTAGGCCAGATGCGATAGAGAACAATGGCAACATGGGGGAAGAATTCGGACACTATATCGAAAGCACCTATAGTGGGATATTAATATTTGATATCTTGACATTTTGCGGATGTTGATCACGTAATTAACTTACCCCATACTGTGCACAAAATGAACTCAATATCAGCATCTGGCTCACGTGCCAGCCTCAAACTAATCGCAATCGCCGATTGTCCAATGATGATTGTCCCGATGTGATGCAGGATCGCAACGGGAGACAGCTTGGATCGATAGAGCAGCTCAAAGATGTACATGGCAATCAGCATCTGAGCAACGACGATGAGCATGTCTCCCATGGTGACCACTGAGTTTAGCTGAGGAGCAAACGGCGTGCTGAACGTTTCCTTGCCAAAGGTGATGACCACGAAGGGATAGGCGGCGATTGCGAGAATAAGGATCTTGGTGGCACCCGCAATGTGATGATTGATGAAGCCACGGCGGTTCTGCTCGTTCAGATTGGTGTAGATGGGGCCATACAGCCACTTGATCAGGAAGCCCTCGAGGATGTAGAAGCGGATAAGGAAGAAGATGACGAGGATGATGGAGATGATCAGGGCGGAGAATGGGGCGAGCTTGGAGATTGCTTGGAGAGGCTTGTGTTTCAAGTTCTCACCAGCATGGCGAGCAGCAAGGTCGATCATGATGGGCGTGATGTAAACGTGAGATGCAGAGAGATGTAGAGAGATTCAAAGACCAGCGCAAGAGGATGGATGAGGAGCAGGATGTTGGGAGATGGGAAGGCGAGGAACAAGTAGGTGGATGATTAGCGGAGGAAGGTCAAGGATCGAAGTAACACACGTAAAAGAAGAGAAGAAAAAGAAGAATTATGGACGGTCAATCTAATACTCTCCGGCTGGCAGGATCTAGATCGCCATGGTGAATTAGGTAGGAGTGTATAGATATGGCGGTGCAAAGATTAAAAGAACATTGGGTAAAAAGAATAAAAACAGCAGGAACAGAACATCCACGAGCAATCGAGGACTTCGGTTTACTTAAGAAAGAAATTTGCTCAAGCTCGTACCCCCTGTTGCCCCCATTACGCCCCAGAAAAACGCATGCTACGATCCACACCCGAGGCAGCCTTCTCAGCCTTAGCACGACAGGAACCAAAAAAGGGACACCCCAATGGGTTAGGCCAGTAGTGACATTCTGTGAGTTTAACTAACAAGTGGCCACAAGCTCCATTGCCATTCTGGGAGAGCAAAAGCAGTCTAGTAGACTAGTGGTTTGCCCGCGGGGGAAGTTGATCTCGTGGAAAAGAGTTCGTCTTGCCGTTCAGCCGGTTTATACTTTTCATGCAAAGTACAAGAGGAAGCAAGTCGCGAGTCAAATCTGCCTTTCGAGAAGGCCGATAGATGTTCCCCAAAAAAACAATATAATTGAAATTCCCAACGCAAAGGAAAGGGTACGGGGCGAAAGACGATCGACCCTCAGATCCTCCGTTGGGAGTATGTCTTTGGTTGATTCAGGGGGCCAAGCTTTCAAGCGACGGCAGGTAAAGCTTATTGGGAACAATTGAGGACAAGGATTGGTGCATATTATGCCCCCTACAACGCTAGTCCAGGGTCCATGGGTCAGCGCGCTCGGTCGCTTATTCGTCTTATTGGACTCGAATGTTTCATACCCCCATCTGACACGAGGGTAGGCAACAGCGTATTTGGTTAAAGGGAAATAGGAGGCTGATTATGGCTTTCTGTCATCGGAACATTGTTCCGCTCAGCCTTCGAGAGGACAGCCGATGAAGCAATGGACCGTGTTTTGCTCGGCCCCTTTTACGAAACTCTTTCTTCAAAGGGCAATATTCTTATGGATCACGACACTTGAGGTTGGGCGTGGGGGAGGATATTTCATGCGGTTGGATTTTTATTGTATGTACTATTTAGGATTAAACTGCGGAACTAGTGAGTTGTCTAATTCATTGGAGCCGAGGAAAAGGTAAAATTAAGTTGCCTAAACCCGCAGCCCCTCGCGAAATATTGCAGAAATTGCAATCACGGCTCAACTTGCGAAGCGGAATTTTTCAACAAGGAAAAACGTGGTTGAACGGTTGGTTGAGCGCTTGATCTGTCTTTCTTGATTGAGTCTGGAGATGTAGTACATGACAGTAGTATTATCTGATTATTCTCATTGCATTTGCATCGGCTAGAAGAAGCTACGGAGGAGATCCATTGACATACAGTACAATGATGCGTCTCGCATGCTCCACTCTCTGCAATTTAGAGATGGTTGGAACTTTCCAGTTCTCATGCAACCGCTCAGTCCTCTTGATAGAAAAGTCTACGTGAATACGATTGTTACCTCAAATGGACTCGATAATACCCCAGCAAGAGTGAGTGCTAGATGGTACGACCCATAAGCATTTCAGGGCCCCCGTAATTGGCGGCCCATCAGCCCAGCAAGGCTCAATGCCCCGAGGGTAATCCCCATGTATGGCCCTTTCTTATTAGGGTTAGTCACAGTCATCGCCGGCGTGACAATAAACAGCAGAATCGATATGCCAGAAGAGAAACTGGACAAGAAAAGTACATCGGACATCCCCCCGAGTACGCTGACGGGTCACCAGCTGAAGTTCACGATGCTTAGCGACCGGCTTAAATCTCCCATTGGATTTAGCCAAGGAGCCGCCAAGAAGACGCCAAAGGGCGACCCCGCATCTACGAATGGCGATGGGATAGAAGGAGATGTCGACATTAATCCACGTATCGTGGGGGGAGCAAAATAATGGCTTGAAAGTTTGCCAAACGACCAAAGACGGCCCGAGTGTCCAGAGCCCAGGTATAAAGATTCTTCCAAGTAGCCGAGTGAAACAAAGGGCCGCTCTTTCCATCCTTTCGGGGTGTATGAAAAGGCCGACATGCAGGCAACGATACTTAGGATCTACATTTCAAACACTCGGACGGACTGCCCGAACACAGGATGTACTATTATTGAACATGCGGCTGATAGCAAGGGGGAAGATCACTTCGGCGCGAGAAGATTAGATCCACTCGACAAGGTTCGACGTTTTATTGGTTACATTCAAATTCACCGCTGTCGAGATCAGGATATATGTGTGACAACTCGTCGGGCCTCCAAATGCGCCTTTGTACGAGCATGAATGGTAGTACTGGCGTTGGTGCACAGCCTGGTTAGCTTGGCTGACAGAACGAACAGAATAAGCAGAAACCTAGAACAAGCTTGAGCCTCATGTTTGTAGGACGTCGGAGTTAATAGAAGGAGTTTCAGTCTTGGACTTGAGGCATACCCACAGATGTTAGAGTCGTCATGATCCATATTAGGGTTAGTTAAATTCTCCCTGGGGAGCATGGAGAAGGACTGGAAGAAGCCAGCTCACGCAATATCAGATTCTATGTATTCTCAAATTTGTTCTTGCTACATGACTCAAGGAAATAACAGCTTGTGTTCATAACGTCGCTCATTATTCTCAACTCTCTGCGAAATTAGACACCAGTACGGAGTAGACATTCATGTATCAGAGTGTATTGCGCAAGCACCAGAAACCCCTTTGGGTCACCTCCAAGAACTTGTAAGTTTCGAATAGTCTTGCTTCTCACTCGAACCTCGATCGGGTAGCTCTAGGCTACCGATTCTGTGCTGCAGCGCTCCATAGTGCCTGGTCAGGATCGTTTTGCCTAATGCCAATGCAACGTGGACCTAGAAACAAATCCAGATTGTAGTCATCTTGATGCCCTTCTCAATTATTAACCAATACCTACTTCCATGGACACATGAAAGGTTATTACCTATGAGGAGTCTTCTCTCTGTTGCATATCCTCAAAGCTCCGGATTTTCGGTATTATTTTCATTGCGATCCGGAGGTAACTCGGACTCCGGTCCGGAGCTATCTAGTAGAGTGAGTACTAAAATTAAGCTTAATGAAAATAGTCGTAGAGAAATGAGAGTTCCGATGAGCATTTTTAGATTTTTATTGGCAAAGAGGATGAACTAGCATAGCACTGTCTCAGTTATAAACCGAGACATTTAATATTCAAGATCACTCGTCGACTCCATTGAGATTGCTGGAACCCCAAATTCCTAAAAACGGATAATAGGGAACGTGTGCTTTAATCCACAGATATCCAGCCCCAAGACATTCCAGGTAGGAGAGCTTCGTAACCAGCTAATTCTCAATTCTCCCGGAGGTCAAATGTTCCAATGTACCTTCAGTCCATTGGCCACTCTTCCAGATTTTGGCAAGTGTGACAAAAAGGACTGAAATACCCTTTCCATCACAGAAGCATCACTCATATCAAAAGAAGCCTTCCGTGCCCAGAACTTTGTATTAGGATGACCATCAATTGCAGCCATAAACTGACAGAACTGGCACTTGAGCGAGGGTGCATCATCCTCGAAAAGATAAATCACCTCATCCAAAGCTCGACGCCAGCGGTAGATAAAGTCCGGAGCCGTTTTGTGAGCGATGAAAGTGCAGTTGATCCAGTTGGCCCACACATGCTGTTTCGCTAATCCGTTAAACATGCCCTCGATGATGCGGTAGGCTTCCGAGCCTGTCTTGGCCAATCTAACATGGAACTGGAGATGAGATCCCAGAGTGACCAGGAAGAGAGGTAGTAGCTTTTGATCGATGGCTTTCCACGCGAAGAGTGAAGCATTAGGCTGGTGGACAGTTTTGTTGATGTGGTCGGCTATTTGATTCGTAGAGATAGATTCCAGAGAAACGATGTACTTGTCGGCGAGAGTCTCGCGCACGACATTATCATCAGGGACAGACAGCTTGTGCAAGACTGGTGGCTTGTTCGCGCCCGTTAGAGTAGGCCAGAAGCGATTGTCTCGTTGCTTAAGAGCACGGCGGAGGCGACTGTGCCATCGAGTGTAGTTGGTATGATCTTTGAGCTTCCCAACATCTTCAGGCAGGCTTTGCATCATCAACTCCATTTCAGAGGCCATCCCGGGCATGACGGTTGGAGGTGCCGGAGACTGGGCCGGGTCGCGCTTTTGAAGATAGGGCCGCAAACTAACACACGATGGCGCAAAGGCACGAAGCTGACGGTTTAAGGTAATATTACCTGCAGAGCCCGTGAGCACGAGATGTGATTAGGTTTTGGAAAGTGAAAGGAGTCGAGGGTGATATGTAGAGAGGTGCCGCAGTGAGAGAAAACAGGCAGCAAAATACGAGGTGGATGGTGACATGCGAGAGGTACCTTATCGAGACTGTACTGTACCTTGGCCATGTACCTGTTCTTTCTGGTCAACACTTATGTGAGACTGGGAGACAACCAAAAGAGCGCTGTTACTTTATGAATGATGTCGCTCCTCGAAGGGCAGAATATACACAAGGCATAGAATCTACATATGTCAAGAAAGCGCTTTGGTTATGTCTACTACTGCGAGAATACACTGTCTTCTACGGCTACCAAGTTTCGGTTAGATCCAAGCAACATGCTGGATGTTGCTTTGAAATTATTCTATGATATAGTCAGATACCTAGCAATATGGGACGTCATAATAAAAGGGTTTAGCCGTCGAGGCCAATAATTAGCCTCTTGGGCTGTTGTGTAGACTTTCATATCAGGACCGGGAATTTCCTTGGAATTTGCAATCGTTACGCTTAACTATTCTCGAACTACAACGAAGCTACCTATTCGCTGAACGCCGCAAATATGAAAGCCTTTAGTAAAAGTAAAGAGGAAATTTTAATTTTATATTCTTTTCCCGACACATTTGTACTCGTTTCTAGCTATTAGTTTCCCTTAATAATGGGATAACGGGGTATCGCATTAGTACCATCGTTTGATGTCATCCGGGGAATTCCTAATTGACGAGTACCCCGGCCAAAAAAAAGTCTTTGACCCACTTGTACTTTAGCGACATGCTCTCTGCCTAAGAAGTATACAAGACAGTCATGTGAGTGATTTTGTCGGGTGTGAGAGGATTCTGAAATCATGGTTTGTCATCAAGGCCCAATTGATTGCCTGTCAAATCTCCGCGGAGTTGGGTAGTAAGTTTCGGGTCGAGGATGGGCCCATATGATGGTGGTGATGTCAATGGTGGCCTACAAATCCCGAACAACCCGCCCAATCGTTCTCTTTAAATTTCCAATTCTCCTGCAACAGCTTGGTAGTCGCATCTTGACTCCTTTTCATTTTTGAGAAGTAAGATCTTGACGCAATGTCGATGGTCAGTATCCTTCGACGGGCAGTGCTCCCAACGCTGCGACGACAAGCTTTCGTACCCGCATTGCAGAGAAACCTCACAACGCAGCAAAAGGAGATTGTCAAATCTACTATTCCCGCCCTCCAGGAGCATGGCGTGACTATTACGACTTTATTCTACAAGCGCATGCTTGAAGCTCATCCCGAACTCCAAAACATCTTCAATACCGCCCACCAAGAAACTGGAGAGCAACCCGCTGCCTTGGCGCACGCCGTATGGGCATATGCGAGCAACATTGATCATCCGGAAGCATTGAGCGCTGCGGTATCTCGAATTGGCCACAAGCATGCCAGCCTAGGCGTGACAGCAGACCAGTACCCTATTGTAGGTGAGCACCTGTTGGCCGCCATCAAAGAGGTCTTAGGACCCGCAGCCAGCGAAGATATCCTGAGCGCTTGGGGTGCGGCCTATCAACAACTCGCCGATATCTTCATCAACTTTGAAGAGGGCCTTTACCAGCAAGGTTTGAAGACACCCGGTGGATGGAAAGGATGGCGCAAGTTCTTCATTTCCGACAAGAAAATCGAAAGCGACGAGATCATCTCCTTCCATCTAGTTCCTGTCGACAAGGACAAGCTTCCAACGTACAAGCCAGGTCAATTCGTTACAGTGCGATGCTATGTTCCCGAATTGGCCTCCTATCAACCCCGTCAATACAGTCTATCTGATTCACCGACCCCAGACCACTTCCGGATCTCAGTTAAGAGAGAATTCGCGACGGGACCTAAACCAGCCGGTCGCGTCTCGAACGTCCTCCATGAGTCGTTGCCAGTCGGCGCAGAGTTAGACGTCAGCATGCCATTCGGTGATTTTGTTCTCGATATTAATGCCACAACTCCGGCTGTGCTGATCAGCGGAGGCGTGGGGTTGACGCCGATGATGTCCATGCTGAAATTCATTATCGATCAACAAGGCCAAGCACGTAAAGTCGTTTTTATCCATGCTGCTCGGAACGGTCACGTTCACGCCATGAAAAAGGACCTTGCGCACATCGTTGCCCAAAACCCATCAGTTAGCCGGTCGGTGTTCTACGAGGAAGCAACTGCGCAGGACAAGAAAGGCGTGGACTATGACCACATCGGTCGTGTGGACATGGCGCAAATTAAAGATCAGGCCGTCTTAGCCGATGCGGATTACTACATCTGTGGACCCCAGCCATTTATGAAAGCACAGAGTCAGAGTTTGGAGAGCTTGGGCGTCTCGCCAGATCGAATCCACATGGAGGTATTCGGTTCTCCTTCGGGTTAATCATGGAAACAGTTCGGCTTGTAGAGTACGAATATACTCGAGTACAGCTTATCAGTTGGAATGTCACAAGTTAGCGCAGGTAGTCGAGTTTGTCATTATAATTTCCCAAAGAGCAGCTTATTCACAAAATAATAATATCTCAAATTCTTCCTATTAAGGCAATGAGGTAGGAGAGATAAGTTCTAGAAGTCTTTTGAGCGTACACTTCCGGCTCATGGCGGTAGAACTCGCTCAGTAAGTGGTATCCACGATGATTGTATCCCAGCTAGCAGCTCATCTGTTTCAACACTCATAAGGCTCTCCGACGGTCCGTGAAACATGACATCCATATCATCCAGTAAACTAGTAGGACTCCCCAGAAAATTCAGTGGATCGAACATGGGTTCCGTTGAGAGACACTGAAGGTATTCAGGCGTCAAAGCCGGGGCAGCTAATTCCTGCACAGCCGCACTGGTAACTGAACGGGCAGCTGGTACCTTATTTTGGCCAAGGTGGTCTCGCTTGGCTGGCCGGCGGAACGACAAGGTATTGTGAACCTGCTCAGCAAGGATTTCTGCTTGAGCAGCAGCTTCTCGCATATTCTGAGCTGCCTTTCTTGCAACAGGGAGATATTCGCCCATAATGTCGAAACATTTAATTGCGGTATGTATGCATTTTCGAGCTCCGGGGGTAGGTGGGCAGACGGGATTAGACAGAATGAACCCAAGAATACAAAGAGCTGCATCCCATTGATATTGGAAAATGGCGGACCAGCCTCGTAGTAGGTCTGTCTCGGTGAGGACTTGATGCAGAATGTTCGTCAGAGCTATTGCATGATTGAGACAGTTTATGCTGTGACAATCAGACAGAGGCGTAATTGATGAAGATCCAGGTGTAAACCGCAAAAAGGACCGAAAATTTGACAACTGAAGATGATGGTATAGAATTTCAAGCAGAATTTGCTGTCGCTGGAGCCAGATGGGACTGAATTGATTGAAATTAAGAGGAGTGCGCTCCGTAGAAAGCGATTCTCCGGAACCCTTCCGGGAGATTTTGAGGGACTCGGGAACATTGCATGCCCATTCGTACATAACGCGAGCATTCTGAGCGAGGAAGCCAGCTAACTCTTCGAGCGAGAATGGATCTTCATATATTGTATTCAAGGCCTTTCTTAAAAGCGTCTGCGCGCATTTGGTCTGGAATACACTTTGGACACCTCTCACGAGCGAGACTAGGCGAGCGGATTGTGTATGAAAGCTGAGCCAGGTGATATCTTCGTTGGGACTGGTCAACATTGATCCAGATAGTAGGCTTTCTTCTCGGCCGTCTCTCAGGGAAGTGAGATCAATCTCTCCACTGTCTATGAGTGGCGGCCGGCCCAGAATCATGCATATCTGGCTGTCCAGCGTGAAGAGGGTGGACCAAATTCGGCGATGCAGCTGCTTTTCTCTTGAGGAAAGCTCGTCCCTGGACTGTGCATGTATCCCTAACGTTTGAGCCGTCCTCGCCGCGAGGCCTAGATAGCTGTATGCTGAATTCAGAGATGAATCATTGCAAAGAAAAATAACGCAGTACAGTTGGCTTTGCAGTGTCAGAACTGATGGCCTCTCAAGTTCATTGAGAATGAGAGTTTGAGATCGACGGTGGAGTGCATGACCAGTCCTCAACGCAGCTTCGACATGAGACCCACTCATATTCCCTTGATCATCACTTGTTAGGAAACTGCTCCCATACTGCATGCAAACAGCCAGTAGGCTATCAACAAGCGCCGAAGAATTGCGCTTGGTTCCATCATCCGTGGCCGTCCATGTGGAGTCGTAGTACTCCCGAAACTCGTCTTCGATAATGACAGGGTATATGCAATGAAACGTTTGCCAAAGTAGGTCGATAAAGTATTCTTCTTGGGCACGAGTAAGCTCCTCGAACTCTTGATCGTTGCTGAAATTCCGGGTTGTCTTGCATGATTGGTCCTGATCCAGGTAATCTGGTAAGAGTAGGGTGCTAGCAGATTGGTTGAGTTGAGAGATCGATAAAAGGGTTGAATGCTCTGAAGCTGACTCTCTGATCTTTTTAGATAGGAACCTGCTCGTTCGATCTGCGAAGAATCGAGATGATAATGGGCCGTAGTAAATTGAACGGCCTTCATTCCCTTCTGAAAGCCAGATACCTTCCCATCTGGCTGCATTCAACGATGGCGCTTCATGAGAAGTGAGATGGTTGGGGGTAGTAGACTGAACAGAGACATTCGAGCGGGGCGGTGATGCGTACTTCGACAAGGCTTGGTCTTGCGTGTACTGGCTCACAAGTTTAAGCTGCTCCTGTAGCTCCGTAATCTGTAGCCGTAGTTGTTGAATCTCCCTAGTCAAACTGTCAGCTAATTCTTTTCATTGTACTGGCACTTTTCAATACCTGTTGGCTGTCGGCGACGACTGGTTCGACTCGGCTTGTCTGTTGTTCGTGCAATCGCCCCCACGTTTGGAGCAATTCTGACAAGGCTGCGCGTCGTCGCACTTGATTCGGTTCAAACGGCACCAGTCGCAGGCACGAGAGACCTGTCTTCTCTTCGAGCGCGGTTGACGAGGGCGGGATTCTGTGAGATCAGCAGAAAACGTAGAAAACATTTCCAGGTGTCGGCGATCGAGAGGGATAAAGGATGGAGAAAGAGGTTTCGCGATTGTTAGAGAATCTCCCAATTGACCGAATTCACCGGAGAGGGTTAATCCCGCAAATCGGGCTACGCTATGTCCTAACACCGATATGGACTATGGGCTCGACAAAATCAAATTAATCTATAAACTCCAAAATAAGTTATTGATCCGCAATCTGTGGCTCAACCAACAGCAGACTATTCACTGCGTCTACCACACTCTCCTTGAGGGGCCGGAACGGTACACCCAGGATCTCGCGAGCTCGTGTGTTATCAAAGCCATACACTCCATCAGCCGGGTAGTCTCCTGGGATAAGAGCATCGCCGGAAGGCAGTCGATCTTTGAACTGGGGAAACTCTTGGCCGATGATCTCTGCAATTTCCTTGTTGGAGAAATGGCTCGACACCGTGAAGAAACGTTTACCGCCAGCCTCGGGCTTTTCGATCGCAAGGACATGAGCCAGTGCTAGGTCGCGTACGTCAACATAGAGATAGTTGCCTGTCGGTGGACACCTATTCTTCGCTGCACCGGTGATGAGGTCTCGAATGCGTTCGTTGGAGGTGTTGAGGGCGCTTAGAGAGGCGAGGTTGTGTGCAATAGGGCCTAAGACAAGCGGTGGATTGATGACGGCAAGGTCGAATGAGGGATTCTCGTTCTGGACAAAGTCCCAAGCAGCTCGTTCCTTTCATTTGTCAGTTTGATAAAAAAAAATCTCCAGAGTATTTGGGCTTGACTCACAGCAAATGTCTTACTAGCCCGGTAAGCGTTGGCGGGGTTATCGTTGGCTTGAGCCTCAGTAATAGGGCACCAGTCAGCCTGTAAACTGATTAGCTTGTGTTGAAAAGAAAAACTTTGGTATTATTACCTCTGAGTACACCTTTCCCTTAGCCTTGGCGTAAACATTATTGATTGCTGCAAAGGAAGAAGTCACAACGACGCGCTTGACTGAGGGCGCATGCTTCTGCACAGATTTGAGGATCCCAGTCGTTCCAGTGATCGCTATTCGATACATTTTATTAGATTTATTTCTCAAAGTCTTGGTTTATATAGTGCTCACCTGGAATCAGCAATTCCTTCGCATCCTTGGCGTGGAAGTGATAAGGGCTAGCAGTATGAATGACAGCCTCGAACGGAGGCTCTGATATCACGGCATTGTCAAAAGCTAACGTCAAATATCAGCTTGAGCAACACAATTACCATGAGAAGAAATCCCTTACCGTCAGCTTTAGCTATATCCTCCACAATGGCACAGTCAAGTCGATCTTTTGATAGCTCTGGATGACCAGCGAGAATAGCTTGCGCCTTTTGTTGAGAGCGGACGGTGGTGACAACCGAGTGACCTCGTGCGAGAAGAGTCTCCAGGACATGGGTTGCAATGAAGCCACTGCCCCCTGTGGAATATTAGTCGCAGCTTCAAGTTTGGTGAATGCATAATAAGACTTGCCAGTAAGAAGGACTCGAGTCATTGTGAAGTCGATAAAATTGGTTAATGCCTTTTTCTTGAAAATTGGACTGGATGATAGAGATTGATGTTTCTTCTACCCCGAGAATAGTGGCAGACAAGACTCTTAAATAACTACAGCCCCGGAGGGTATCTCGAATTCGACTCGGCCATCAATGACGGCGTTAGGTTAAATCCGCATAACACAATATAACGTTAAATCAGTTAGGAGTTATTTCCCAAAAGATTGTCCAAATCGGTAGTTGAAAACTGACACTACATCGCGATTGCTCCTTTGGGAACTCCGAAGACTCCGATTACTCCTTCCAGCGAAAGTGGGGGCTATCCCAACTATCTAACGACTGATTAGTACTAGACGGTGTCGAAGCTTTCATCTAGGATATTCTTCTTTCATAAGTATATCTTTACAAAAATAAATTAATTCTAAGCAAACACGTAGGTAGTTCACATTCTTCATTTCAAGCCATGGTCCCAACTTTCCACAAGTAATCCCCACAAATCAAATCCGAATCAAATCCAGCGAACCCCTTCACCATGTAGCTGCAGAAGCCGCGCGGCGTGAGAAATCCAACGCTCCTTCATATTAGCATCTGCATACGCCGCTGACCTCCCAGTTTATCGGTCAGTCAATCCCGAGGTCATATGCCAAAGCTCATCGCTATCCGGCAATGCAAACTACAAGTCCACCAAAGACAAAAGATATCTCCCATACCGACATGATATACCCCGGTCGCTGTGATCATCTACCTCTTCCAGCTCTCCGGGATCATGAAGTTGAGCTCGCTAGCATACTCGGTACAAAGATTAGGCAAAAAGCTTTACTTCTGCAATGCCAACCCAGACAAATACTTCGGGTTTTCTCCATTTTCGAATTCGCAGAGAGTTGAGGGGTAGAAGAACATATTTCCTTGACGATAGTGGACAAGAGTCTGGGGCAGTTGAGAAGATAATTCGGGCAAGTTTGAAATCAGATCCAAATCTAGAGGATCCTGACTCTAGAGGAGGGAGAAGATGATCTGTAGCAAGATCCCTTGGTATGTTACAATCGTATTACTAGCACATTATTCATGAAATTAGATCAATTATGGGTTATCGTAAACTACACTACACTAATGGGAAAGACAAGCACACTGAGACAAAGACAATTGTCACTCGATTCCTGCGCAGGCCCTCACTTGGGAAGAACGATTCCCAATGAGATCCCTGGAGGCGCAGCATGATGACAAAGGACTAGATGAAGGAAAAAGGAAAAGATGTACACAACGCTGAAGGGGGACAGGGAGGAAGGACGATGCGGGGTAGGTCTGAGGACAAAGATAAGAGAGGAAAAGACAAGGAGTCATAAAGGAAAGGCATCATGGCAAAAGAGAGATATGTGTGGATGATATGTGCACGAGGGGGGAAGCGAATGAGGGGGTATGGGGTTTATGATTGATTCAAAGTTTTTAAGACTTCGAGGTCAAATAGTCCGCAGCCTGGCAGAAGTCAGTTACGACGTTCTTGAGCATTCAAATTAACCAGAGATCATCTCACCTTATCAAGGTTGTAGTCGAACTTCTCCAACGCTGCGAGCGAGTCGTCACGAGGGAAACCCATGCCTGTTAATCGCTGCAGAATCAGGTCATCTTCACCAGAATCGTTGTTGAGGGCCCAGCCGGGAGACTTGGAACTCTCGCCATTAGCAGTCTCCTCTGCGGCGGGCTTAGCACTTGCGAAAAGAGCATCCCAGTCGTGATCATCGGCCTTGGAATCACCTCCGTTTGGGGAGGTAGTGGACTGGGCAGTCGCAGCTTGCACATTGTTGTCAAAGGAGAAGAAATCAGCGGATGCACCCTGGGCGGCATCGGTGCTGGAAGAAGCACCGTGCTTGGCCTGGGACGGCGAATCGAACGAGAAGTCAAAGTCCGAGGTGTTCTTGTTATTATGGCCCTCATCATGCTCATCGTCCTCATCCTCATCATCGGCCTCCTTCGCGGGGGCAAGATTGAGTCCAGCGAAAGCGGCCTCAAAGTCAGGTCCGCCCGTCTTCGCACCACCAGCGATGACTGGAGCAGCAGCCTCAGATCCAAGGTCCCGCTGAGACTCGTTGGCAATCACTGGTGCGCCAGTGCTCGACTCAACGGAGTGAGGAGCATCCGGGGCAGCGGTGGGATCGGCACGCTCAGGCAGCAGACCGTTGAATTCCGGAGGCATGTGGCTGGCATCTCCAGCAGTCCTGGCTTCATACTGAGGAGGGCTGGCTTGCGCATCAGGGGGTGGCGGCTGAACCGATCCCGGGGCAGGGAAAGCAGCAAGTTGAGCAGCGTCGATGGAGTCGGCCTGCTTCTTGGAAGTCGTGGGAGAGACTGGGGTGAAGTTATCGTCGAACCCCAGAGGGCCCTCGTCATCCGAACTCTCATCGTCCTCCTCGTCATGGTGCAGCTCCTGGATAGGAGGGAACTCCGAGGAAGAGGCAGCGGCAGCAGCACCATTGGTCTTCTCGTCCGCCTGCTGCTTCATAGAAGCAAAGGCCTCATCAAAGTCATTCTGGTTCTGAGACTCCGACCGTTTGTGGGCCTTGCTTCCGAAAAGCTCGTCGAAAGACAGGTCCTTTGCCGGCTCCTGGTTTCCAGTGGAGGTAGGAGAAATCGCAGATGGGGGTTGCTCGACAGCAGCGGCTACCGCGGCCTCGGGGGCCGCCGGAACCTCATCGAATGGCGAACGAGAGGGTGTGCCATCAAACGCCGGAGTAGGAGCCTTGCTGTAGTCGCTTGATGCGGCCACGGATGGTGGACCACCCTGCTCACTAGCGTCCTGTGGGGTTGCAATACTCGAGGTATCAGGACCACCGAACCGGCTAGCAGGAGGCGAAACCATGGTGGACGAAGTCACCGACTGGGTATCACCGAAAGGAAGGAAGTTCGGGGTGAGCTGACGAGACTGGCTGGGTGGCGGGATCTCAGACGCAATGCCAGGGAACGCGCCAGGCACAGAGACAGCGGGAACTGGCGAAACAGACGGAGTTGGGACATTCGAAGTAACAGGCGACTTGGAGCTAGCCAGCGGTGACTCGGCACGGAATGAGGTGGGAGGAGGGCCAGCAGCAGAAGGAGCCGCGAATGACTGACCGAAGAGGTTATCAAAGGCCTTTTGCTGATCAGTAGCGCCATCGGGAGACAGTGCACGCTCACTTGAGCTGCCAGTCGCGGTCCGACGGAAGAATGGGTTCGTGTTCTGGCTAGCAGTAGAAACGGCAGGGCTAGCCACCTCTCCAGCAGAGCTAACGGGGGTGGCAGTCTCAGTGTACTGGGGAGTTTCCTGGGCAAGAGTATCGATTTCGCCCTGGATCTTATCACGCTCGCCCTCAACGGTAGCCAGCTGCTTCTTGTTGATTGCGACAAGGCCCTTCTGCTGACGAGCATCAGAGCGAGCCTTCTCCAGTGCTGGCTTCAGCTGAGCAACCTCTGCATTGGCCTGACGGATCTTCTCCTTCAGACTAGCATTTTCCTGTTGATCAGCAGCCAGGGCGGTCGAAACCTGGGTGTACTGGCTCTGCAGATCCTGACGGCCACCTTCGATCAGGGCATAGTCTTGCTGCAGCTTGGTGGTCTCGGCTTTGGAAACTCGGAGGCGCTCCTCCAAGGCTTTGAAGTTGGCCACCTCCTGTTCATACATAGCACGTGCCTGAGCAAGGCGCGCCTCAAAGTCACGCTTCTGCTGAGAAGTTTGGGAAATGCTCTGCTCAGCCGAAGTGCGCTTCTCTTGCACGGTGTGCATCTCCTTCGCCAGAGAACCAATCTGGTTAGAAAGATTGGCAAGATCACTGGTCTCCTGGGTGAGCTTCTTGGACTCCTCGGGGTCATTGTCTCCCAAAAGATCATCAGATGGTGGCGGAGGCGAGCGAATGACCGGGGTTCCTGCCGATGCACCCGTCACTTGGGGCTGCAAGCTCTGCCCGAAGGTCGAGGTTGGCATGAATGGCTTGAATGTGGTGGATGCAACGGGCGGAGTAGCCCGGGAGGCTGGAGAGCCTGGAGTGTGGAATGCAGCGTTAGAACCACCAGTAGACTGAGGGAATTGAGTCTGCGCGATTTGCGGTACGGGAGAATCGAGGCCGAACAAGTCATCCGCAGCGGATCGCGGAACGGGAGCTGGCGCGGGGGCCGGAACTGGTGCAGGTGCAACAGCAGGCAAAGGAGCCTGACGGCGCATGGTAGGCGGAATCAGGGCCGGAGGAAGAACTTGCGGGAGAGGCTCCTTTCCACTGCGCTGAAGTCTCACCAGGTACATGGCCACGGCGAACTCATCGCGGCTGAGCTGACCATCGGCATCAATATCAGCAAGATCCCAGATCTGCGCAAGGACTTCCTCGGGGAGTTGAGCCTTCATGAAGAATCCAACAGCCTGGTCGCCAGTAATCAGTCCGACCTTGGCGGTATCCACGGTCTCAAAGATACTATCGAAGTGCGCCTTTTCTTGGGGGCTGATCAGCCAGTCTCCAGTCGATTGCGCCGAGAGCGGACCACTGAATGCCGGTTGACCAGTGTGAGTAGGGCTCATGGGAGTACTGGTGCGCTGAGGTCCAGTGAACTGCTTGGGAATGGATGGGACGGGGGGCACGCCTGCGCGAGCACCGAAAGAGCCCCGGCCGGATCCGCGGCGAGCTGCGGCCTCATAGAGACCAGGGGGCAATGTTTGCGGGATGCCACGGAGAGCGCCAGACTTGAAGGATGTGAGGAGGTGCATGGCAATGATGAAATCGGTGCCATCGAGAGCTCCACGCTGCTTTGTGTCTGCAAGGTTCCATATCCGACCCAGGACCTCATTGGGTAGGCGCGCACGTTCGAATATTTGCTTCGCAATTTCACCTATCATTTCAAGTCATTAGCATTGCAAATAATATGCACGGGCTAGCAACTGCAGAGGTGCTTTCATACCAGAGATTACGCCATTCGAGGTATCTGACTTCTCGAACAGCGAGAGGAACTTGTGGGCATCTTCGGGCTGCAACGGCGGTACTCGAATAGGAGGACCGGCACCTGGCGGGGGACTTGCGGCGCCAGACTCGGGGGGAGCAGGTGTGTTGTCGACAACAATGCCGTCAAATCGTGGCAGGGGGCCAGCTACAGCAGGAACAGTTAGCATTGAGATCCAGCCAACCCTATCTCTTGCGATAAAAGCACGGCTCGTGCTTTTCTCAGGAACACTCACGTTGTAAAGCCAATTCATCGGATGGCGTGCGCCCAGCCTGTGCATGACCAATCAATCGAAGCACGATCCCAAACCCAGAAGGAGTCAAAAGACCCCTGTTCTCTTTATCCGCAAGCTGCCAGATCTAGAAGGCACGATGGACACGTTAGTCGTCTCACACCCGGATTATCGTTGATTCCGAAGTATACGCACCTCTCCAAGGGTACCGGAGGGGAGATGTGTCTTTTCAAAGAACGGCACGGCGATCTCGCCGGTGATGACGCCAAGGTTGGTAGTATCCGCGGCCTGGAAGAGCTGGTAGAACACGCGCTTTTCCTCCGCGGTCAGATTCAAGTTCGGGTGTCGTTGTGCTATTTGATACGTGATTGTCAGTCTCCGTCGATTCCGTGGCTAAGGTGTGGATTGTTCAAAGGGCGACAGACGCGCGACGAGGGGGGTAGAGCGGATAGGCAGCGGAGCTCTCGGCGGCCCTCCTGAGCTGCGCCAGAGCTACCAGAAGGCCATTGCTAGCTCCCCGTGTATGTAGAAGTAAAGAGCGACTTACGAGTGTCAGCCATGGCTGTGTGTTGAGAGGCGCGAATGCCCTCTTAGGTCAAGATAGGATCCGAATCGTTGGTAGCCTGGGCTGGGGGGAAGAAGGTGGAGAGGTACGGAGAAGCCGTAAGTTTAGCCGGAAGAGGCCACGAGCATGGATTGGACCAAGCGCAGCTTCGAGAATGCAGGAATCGCAGCCGAGAGAGGACAAGCGACGGGCTGCAGAAAAGAAGGACAACTTTCGAGGGGGTTTAGTTAGAATGATGTTCGGGGGGTGATTACTGAGTGGCTGGAGGGAGTCGATGTCGTAAAGGTACCCCCAAGGCGGTCAGTCGGTTGAGTACCCGACCAGTTCAGGGTCACCTCATTTATTAGCGCCAGCGACTAATAAGATTATTGTGGGTATGATTATGCTAATAATAATAAGACGGTTGAGGCCAGGATTGAATACTGAATTGACTAATAAAGAAAGGGGGGCCCGTTCATGCGACTGAATCTGGGCTATGCATGATAGCTATGGGATCTGGGATTCGAGGATTACATGGACCGCCCGAAGGAGATCGCAGTAGATATGGCTAAGTCCATGGACTTGAGGATATTAACACAACCAGGCCAAGACTAAACAGCAGACAACCGGAAATTTTCATGGCTCAACGGACAGGGGGCAACCATGCTCTGAGGGGCAAGGGGGCTCACTTTTGTAGTTACACGCACCATAGATAAAAAAGGAGAGACAGGGGAAAAGAAAAAGAGAGAGAGAGAATAAGATAGGAACGAGTGGAAAAACTTATCGCTGCTTCAGGGATATTAAAGATATATCGAACAACAAAACCAGTAAACATCGTCGGACAGAGACCTATGTTCCTCTATTTGCAAGGAGTCCGATAGATGTAGGCAGGCTAACAAAACTGAGCTGTAAAGGTCGGAGTTTGTCTCCCAAACAAACAGCAGAAATCAAACCCCATCCTCCACAAACAATCACGTAGCATACCCAATCTAGTACTCGGGCTCCAGCTCCTCCTCCTCCAGGGAGTCGCTGGCAACCTCCTCGTAATCGCGCTCCAGAGCAGCGAGATCCTCACGAGCCTCGGAGAACTCACCCTCCTCCATACCCTCACCAACGTACCAGTGGACGAAGGCACGCTTGGAGTACATGAGGTCGAACTTGTGGTCGAGAGCAGACCAGGCCTCGGCGATGGCAGTGGTGTTGGACAGCATGCAGCTAAAAAAAAAAGGGTTATTGAATTAGCAAAAAGTCCCAACATATCATATGGAGACATATCTGGGATAACTTACACAGCGCGGCTGAGGTTGGCAAGGTCGCCGTTGGGGACCTGCTGGGGAGGCTGGTAGCAGATACCGAGCTTGAAGCCAGTAGGGCACCAGTCGACGAACTGGATGGTACGCTTGGTCTTGAGGGTAGCCACGGCACCGTGGGCATCCTTGGGGACGACGTCACCACGGTACAGCAGGCAGGTAGCCATGTACTTGCCGTTGCGGGGGTCACACTTGACCATCTGGTTGTTGGGCTCGAAGCAGTTGGAGGTGATCTCAGTGACCGAGTGGGCCTCGTGGGAGGCCTTGTCGGCAGAGATGACGGGCGAGTAAGCGACCAGAGGGAAGTGAATACGGGGGTAGGGGACCAGGTTGGTCTGGAACTCGTTCAGGTCGACGTTCAGGGAGCCGTCGAAGCGGAGCGAGGCAGTGATGGAGGAGACGACCTGAGCGATCAGGCGGTTCAGGTTCTCGTAGCTGGGGCGCTCAATACCGAGGTTGCGGCGGCAGATGTCGTAGATGGCCTCGTTGTCGACCATGAAGGAGCAGTCGGAGTGCTCCAGGGTGGTGTGAGTGGTGAGGATGGAGTTGTAGGGCTCAACGACGGAGGTGGCGTTCTGGGGAGCAGGGTAGACACAGAACTCCAGCTTAGACTTCTTGCCGTAGTCGACGGACAGACGCTCCATCAGGAGAGCACCGAAACCGGAACCGGTACCACCACCGAAGGAGTGGAAGACGAGGAAGCCCTGGAGACCGGCACAGGAGTCGGCCACACGGCGGACCTTGTCGAGAACCTGATCAATCATCTCCTTGCCAACGGTGTAGTGACCACGGGCGTAGTTGTTGGAAGCATCCTCCTTGCCAGTGATCATCTGCTCGGGGTGGAAGAGCGAGCGGTAGGTACCAGTGCGGACCTCATCGACGACATTGGGCTCGAGATCGCAGTAGATAGTGCGAGGAACGTAGCGGCCAGAGCCTGTCAAAGTGGAGACACGAAGAATGTTAGAAGAACCATGCCAGAAGGTTTTGGGCAATTCGAAAGGCGGGGGGGAGGGGAAGGGGGAATGAGGGGGCGTTGATGGCTGGCCATACACCCACCCCCCATCTGGGCCCAAGACCCCTAAAAAATCGAAACCATGTTGAATTTCACGTACCAGTCTCCGAGAAGAAAGTGCTGAAGCCGTGGTCGGGGTCGGCCTTCTTGCGCTCATCGGTGAGGTGACCATCGGGCTATCAAAAGCGTTAGTCGCGGGTACTCGCTTCCCGGTAAAGGGAAAAGGGGGTCACGCTGCCCGAGTTGAGATTGGGCGCCACGACGAGATTAGAATCTCCAACGTACCTGGATACCGTGCTCCAGACAGTACAGCTAAACGATTGACAAGTTAGTGTTTCCGTATCTTCTTCGCTGGTATGATGATAGATGATGTTTTTTTTCCCTACCTCCCAGCAGGAGTTGGCAATCTGGCAACCGGCCTGGCCGACTGTAGTCACAAACACACGTTAGCGCGTCCGAGATTCCATCAAGAAAAGAATCGAATTCGATGACGAGGGGCATCGTCAAGATCGCACGTACCGTTCAAGCTGATAATCTCTCTCATTGTGTTGGGTGGGTGGTTTGGAAGGTGTGAAAATTAAGGAGGGGTGAAGGCAGGACCCAATAACAAACACGGGACCTGGGCACGATTCAGGGGGTTAGTTTGCTTCGGCTGGGGGGATCGACCAAGTTTTGACACGGAAGGGGGGGGGGTTTTTTCTGGATAGGAGAATTGCACGGAAGGGGTGAATAGAGAGGGGGGAGGAGGAGATACACACCAAGAATGGGAGGAATGGAATCTCTTCTCGAGTCGAAGAAGAAGAGCAGAAATGTTGTGGAGGAGGGCGTCTGTGCTGCCGCAGGGGGGAGTTCGTTGTTGATCCGTTCGTTGGGTCGCGTCGGGCGTTCTGATTGGCTGACGGGACGGCGACTTGGCCGCGGGTCACCGCCTTTTGGTGGTCTGGTGGCAGTCAGGTGACTAGAACAACAACAAACCTGAGGGGTTTGGACATGTGACTTGGGTATGATGGTGAACAATTCTTAAAGTATAGAATATTAACGAGCCTATCTATACAAGAAATATCTAAATTCAAGTTACAATGGCCTAATAACTACGCAGACAAGAACGTTGCTGGTCAATCCTTGTACATCCTCTCCGAATCTAGCAACCCGAATCCCTCACCGCCAAGTTGCTGATAAACCAACTGGATCTATCAACCCGAAATATATCTCCACCATCCACACCTTAACCTATTCAGCACGGATACATTAAATCAACCTGTCACCAGTCCAACATGACACAAAAATAACATCACCACATCAATTGAATCCATGCCACCCCCAACGTAAGAAAAAAAAAAATATACCTATATCCCTTTTCCAACCAGCGAGCAACCCCAATATCAAAAAAGCAAGCATGCACCATCCCATCATCACCCTGCTGGGCATACTCCTCCCCCTCTTCACAAGCCTCGTCCACGCCAACGTGGAGAAGACCATCTTCCTGGGCCCACCAGCTACAACGATCCCATCGGAAGCACCAGAACTGGATGATCTCGGTCTGGATCGACTCTCGCCTCAAAATGGGGTTGTACGCACCCAATTGAATGCGTCATTTCCCACGGCCGAGGCTCCCGAAGGAACGGACTCGTGGTTCTTCCTAGAGAATCTCACACCGGGCCAGCGATATGAAGTTCGCATTTGTTGGTTAGCGACGGTATGTCCTTCCGTCCTTCCTTCATCCAGTTCCCCATTGGATAATCAAACATACATTCAATATTCATACCCCACGATTCCTATTTCAACTAAATCCAAATCTAACAAAACACAGCAACCAACATCCTTCACACTATCAACACACCCCCTCCCCTCAATAACCGAAGACTCAACCCTCCTCACCTCCCTCAGCAAATTCTCCGCATCCCGCCTCTCAAATCCAGATACTAACCTACAAGTAAACTCCCTCCTCCGCGGCAGCGACACCAAAGCCGCCAACGACCCCGCACCAACCACCGACTCAGTACTCTTCCTACGAGTCCGCGCTGCTGCGGACTACTTCTCGAACGACGAGTCGTTGATGCGCGATGTCCCCTCCGTCGCGGTCGACGTGATCCTCGATCCGTTCTTGTGGAATGTGTTTCCGCGGTCGTTGGTGCCGACGGCCGGGTGGATTGTTGTTGTTGCCATTGTGGCGGGGGTTGTTGCGCGGTGGGTGGTTGGTGAGTTGGGGAGGGTTATTGAGGATGCGAGGGTTGAGAGGGATGAGGGGGAGGCGAAGAAGGAGCAGTAGCTTTTGTATTTTATCTCTGTATGATTAGAGAGGCGTTTGAGTGCTCGATTCTATGTACATTTAACAAGTGGACTTGAGTCTTTTGAAGGAATTTCGATATTTGCCTACTTGGATCTACTACTGTATCTTGTACTATGCAGATCCTGTATTATTCACAGATCGATATGTATACGAATTCAAATAAAACATAGACATTAAAAAACACTAATTAAGCCAATGGGAGATACATGCGGTGGGCAGATACAGGAGGGGGAATAATATGTCCAAGCAATGTGCAATGTGCAATGATAAACCAGCAGGGAGGCGCACAAAACACGGCAAGAATCCACTGAACAAAACGGTGCGATATTCAAATCCAACGCTGACAATGCCAAGTTCAATCTTCTCTCCTCCTTTTCCGATTCTTGCCTTCCTTGCAATCCCTGCCCTTCTCTACTCTATGATGAGCATATCCTCAACATCTTCCATGATGGAATCCCTATAACAACCACCCAAGACCCAACCAGAATAGCACCAATTCGTAAATTGCCATGAGATCGTAACTTCTTGGGGAACACCCATCTGAATCATTCTAACGAGATGCACAGCGAATTTAATCCTCGAAGAAATTCAGCACGGCACGGATACCCTTGGAACCGAGACCGTGAGCTGGGTAGGAGATATACAGCGGTTCCTCGGTGGCACCCAGCTTGGCACGGAACTCGCTCTTCCGCACGAGATGGAATTGCTTGGCCAGAGCCTCGTAGGTGTGCTCCAGCATCTTGATCTTGGTGCCGTGCAGATTGTGGCCGGGAATGAGTTTGCTGGTAGCACCGGCACCGAAGGTCAGACCACTGACACCGCCCTTGGAAGCAGTCTGGATGGCCTGTGTAACGATATACTCGATGACACCGTTGGGTGAGTTGGGGAAGTCCAAGCTGTACTTGACCTGCATGCCGTGGGCAGGGGAGAGCATCGCCAGCGCGACAAAGGCACAGATGGTGCCCTCCTTGTCCATGGCGTAGAAATACCAGCGGTGCTCGGCGTCGATCCACGGACGGATCTCGGACAGATGAACTTGTGTACCCTTGCGGTTGGCAAGCCATTGGGCAACGCGTTCATCGATCTTCTTGCGGATTTCCTCGGGAGGCAGCTCACCCTGGCTGAAAGAGACAACCTTGATGCCCTCGCTCTCGGCACGGCGCAGTTTGCGGGCAATCTCACCGTCAGAGGCGGCTTGGTTGCGCGACGGCTCAACACGCTCTTCGGCAATGCAGGACAAGCTGCGCCAGCCCAGGCGCTCGCCTAGAATAGTCTCGACCTCGGGAGAGCAGAGAATCCAGACAGGCTTGAACTTGGTCTCCCGACGCAGCCACTGCAGGAACTGTGTGATGGTACGAGAGTACTGGGAAGGATCACACGCGGGGTTACCGGGGATGATGACATAGTTGCTGGTGCTGGGCACGTAAGCCACGGCAGCACCGGTGGCCATGTCACGCCAGATCTTGAATCGGTCATCGAACCAGGAAGTGGAGGTGGCGTCACCGTAGTTGGCAACCAACTTCTCCAGCGGCTGCAGCTCGCTGGCATCAGCAGCCAACTGGGAGCGTTCGTGCCAAGGAGGCTCGATAGTGGAAGCCTCGGGGTGGCGAAGCTGCTGGACCGGAGGTTTGGCGGGCAAACTCTTAGGGTCGCGGTGGAAGAGCGAGGTGAGACGAATGTTGCCCACTTGAAGCAAGAGCATCAGCAGACGTTCGAGGCCAACACCGGCACCAGCATGGGGTGGGGCACCCCAGCGGAACGCCTCGAGATACTCCTCCATATCTTCGGGGTTGATGCCAGACTTGCGCATGTTCTCCTCGAGCATGTGCGGCTCGTGAATACGCTGGCCACCAGAGACAATCTCCTGGCCACGAATGAACATGTCGAACGAGTTGGTGAATTTGTCATCCTCGGGATCCGGCATGGTGTAGAAGGGACGGGCACCGCGGGGGAACTTGTCAAGGACGTAGTAGTCGGTGCCGTACTTTTCCTTGACCAGTTGGCCCAAACGGATTTCATCGCGAGTAGCCAAATCCTCATCCACTGGAAGAAGGTTGCCATCCTCGCTTCGCCAACCCGAGTCGTTCAGCATTTGGATTCCATCAGTGAAGCGAATGATAGGTGTCTTCTCCAACCACACGACGTCTTCTGATGGGAACTGGTGCTTGACCACATCAATCTCTCGGCGATACTTGGTGTAGACACCACTCAAGATGTTCTTGATAGTAGCATCCAGAGTCTCGAGCATCTCATGGTAGTGCTCCTCAATGGCCATTTCGATATCCAGACCAGTGTATTCGGTCAAGTGACGATGGGTATTAGAATTCTCGGCGCGGAAGACGGCACCAATCTCATACACACGACCAAAGTCGGCGGCAATAGCCATCTGCTTGGCCAGCTGGGGAGACTGAGCTAGGAAGGCAGGACGACCAAAGTAATTGACCTGGAAGACACTGGCACCAGACTCGGTGGCAGCACCCTGCAGCTTGGGAGTGTGGATCTCAATGAACCCTCGTTCATCGAGGGCGCTACGGAAAAGATTGCAGGTTGCTGACTGCAGCCGGAAGATGGATTGAGAGGTGGCCGTCCGAAGGTCGAGCAAGCGATTGCTGAGACGAGTGCGATCGGGGATATGGCTGCGACGACCTTCAGCCTTGTCCTCCTCGTTGGTGCGGATCTCAGCCTCGTAGACACTGAAAGGCACGGGCTCCTCGCGCTTGACGAGCAGATGCACGGAGTCGATAGCCAGCTCGACGTCGTGGATACTGCAGCCCAGAACTGGCACGTCGGGTTTTTGAATCTTGCCGCGGACACGCAAGAAGGAGCCCACGCGGAGATGCTCAGCCCATGAGATCATGGCGATGGAGGAGACGCCGGGGCGCTCATGCAGCACACCTTGGAAGGTAGACAGCTGCTGACGGAACACGAGGAAGACCAGCTTCGCACTCATGCGACGCACAACGTGCAAGCGTGCCGTGAAGTAAACCTCCTGTCCCTCCATATCCGGAGTGATTGCATCAAGAGAGATCCGCTCCTCGCGTGGGCGGCTCTGCGACTGCATTAGAGGCAGGTCACCATAACGGGCCTTCATCTCTGGCGTCTCGTCGGCAGCTGCCTTGGCGAGCTCCTCCTCCTTCCGTCGGTGGTCAGACTCGGAGAATTGCTCTTCACTGAGGCGAGAGCGTTCATTGCGGCGTTGCTGGCGCACGAGTCGTTTCTGCTGGTTCTTACTGAGATTGCCCGTGGAGGATGAATCATCCGAGAAATCCTCAGAGGATGAGACGTAGTCCTTCTCACGGAAGAAGTTGCCTAGGATACTGCGACGAGGGGAAGCGGTGGGGGAATGGGAGGGGTGATTATCGCGCGATGTCGAGATGCGCGGTAGAGAGAGCGAGCGAACGTGGGAGCCCGACGAGTCATCGTCATTGACATGGCCCCGAATGGCCTTGGAGAGGGCCCGTTTAATCGACATGGTCGGCAATTGCCTCTGTTCTTAAAGCATGAGACAAGTGGAGAGGTAAAAGGGGGATCGGAGGAGGGGAAAGTGGAAGATAAGAAAAATAAGCAAGGCAGGGGGGAGGAGGGGCTTTAGCTTGTTAAGCGGGCTCGGAGCTTCGGGATGATCTGAACAGGCCTGAGAGCGCCTCTTTGAATCGCGGATGGAGCCGAGCCAGTGGGGGAGGGGGGGGAATAAGGAAGGGCTGCAAGCGGCGATCCTTCTTTGCTGGAGAGGAGGGGCAACTAACCGTAACAAGGCCCCAAGTCTGGAGTGTCGGGGAGAATTCCAATGACTCCTGGTGGTTGGTGTGAACAGAGAGAAAAGAACGAAGCCAATGGGTTCGGAGAGGGTCGGAGAGAGTTAATGAAGCTTTAGAAAAACCGCCAAAGTCAGCGCTAATCAAGAATGCGAAACCTCGACTTCTTTGGTGGCCGATGGTCCCAAAGGGTCGAGTTATGACATCATGGCGGGCACTGGGTATTCCCAGATTCCAAGGAGGTTCATTATTATGAATCAATCAGAATATTAATTATAATCATTATGGAGTAGGATTCTGATTCTGACTATTTGTTTCTCTCTCAAAAGAGACATCCACCCTGTTTTCTAAGAACTGGCTTATGCTTACTGGACGCTTATGCGACTTTACCTCATCGAGATCTAGAACCTAACCATGTGCCAATGGCCGAGGTGCCCTCGATTTTGTATTCGTATTCTCTTATCTCGCATAAAGTACTATAGAAGTACGTAGAGATTCTTTATCGCTTGTATTTCAACATTCCACTAATACTATATCTAGATCTATCATGATATCCATGTACATGTACTCCGTACCTGTTCAACTGCGGAGGTCCAGATATGTACTTGGCATAACAGCCTGAGGTGTCCACCGGCACCGATGAACCGACCGATGACGCCTCTCGATCCTCTCGATCTTCTCAACCCTGGCGACTCTAGGACGTTTACTTGGACGGACTCTCTCCCGTCAACGTTCGGGTTAATTGCATTTCGAGGGGTCTGGGCGCTGGTTTGAACTTTCTACCGTATTATTTCCCCTCTTCTGTGCCACTTCTCAATTCCCTCATCTCTCCCCTTCTTCTCAATTGCTGGACCCTTGAATCTTATTCCAAATTGCCTGATCCCCCGGCCTTTCCCGGGCGCCGACTATCCGGACCACCGTACTGACCGACCGACATCTTTCCTCAATCAGACCAGTCACGGTTCCCCTTCCGTCAAATCATCGCCGATTGTCCCCTTCCCCAAGATGGCCTCCTCGCGCTGGTGGCTCTACGTCCAGGCCGTATTCTGGCGCTTCCTCATGCGCATCGGCATGTTCCTGCATACCCTCGCGCCGCCCCGTCCTCCCCGTCCATTATTCACTCGAACCGTGAAATCGGATACCCACGGCCATTCCGTGACCATCCATTTCTACTGTCCACCTGACTACTACCAACAACGCCGCCTGGGTCACCGCTACCCGGTTGCCGTCAACTTCCACGGTGGAGGATTCACGCTCGGTTGCGCCACCGACGATGCCCGCTGGGCGGCTGCCGTCGTTGAGCAGGTCGGCGCGGTGGTTGCCAGCGTGAGTTACCGGCGGGCACCGGAGCATCCCTTCCCTGCGGCAGTTGATGACGGCGTCGAGGCTCTGCTGTACCTGGCAGCACATGCCGCGGATTTGGCCCTGGATGTGAGTCGCGTGGCACTGAGCGGGTTCTCGGCCGGCGGCAACCTGGCCGTCACCGTACCGTTGAGGTTACGAGGACGAATCTCGACCGAGGTCAAGGAGCACTTTAGTCGGGCGGATTCGACACAACAGCTGGTCAACCAGACTAGTGACCTCAATATTGTGGCACTGTTCTGCTGGTATCCCATCTTGGACTTTTTGGAGTCGCGCGACCATCGCAGGGCGATGAGTATCATGCCAGATAAGACATTACCAAAGTTCTTCACTAGTCTCTTTGACGAGGCATATCTACCGGACTTGAATGATCGCTCTTCAGCCTTTGCATCACCGGTGCGCGCCTCCGATCGCATCCTCAATGAAGCCCTCCCTCGCGATGTCTTTTTGTTTATCTGTGAGTGGGACATGCTCATGAAGGAAGGTCAAACGTTTGTACGTCGTCTCGAAGGCCTGGGCAAGCGGGTACGAGCCATGATGATTGAAAAGGCTAAGCATGCCTGGGACAAATCGGCCAATCCATTCCGCGACCAAGGCAGCGTAGACATCTATTACCGCGATGCTTGCGCGGATATGAAGGCGATCTTCGATCGGTGAGTCGTTTGCTTGATTGTTATTATTCCTTTTTTTCTATAGAAGCATGTCGGGTAGCACTGCGCGGGGTCATTTCTATTTCCTTCTGGCGTTTGGTCTTGGGGCATACACGGCGTTTTGTACATATCACTTGACGATTGTATCGTGATTCGATTCTATGGATCGCTCTTGACTTGGGAATCAACAACTTTTATCCCACCACTGTCCCTCTCAATGAGCGGTAAACCCGAATCTTTTCGTTGCGATACGGGCTACATATCCATCCATTTAGATCCTAGTTATCCTGCACGGTCAACCTATCAGCCACTGCATCCTCCAGACACACATACCCTACCCGTGCCAACGACAATTATTGGCTGGTCCCTCGACCCGACACTAACAAGCACTAGCCTACAAAAAGAAACCACCTTAGCTTCAAGATCGACAGATCTACATGTCACTCTACTACATAGGCTAACCACAATCGATGTGAACGAATGATGTCATAAATTACCTCGAAAGACCCAGGTCCTTGCGAATTTCTTTTCTACCATCCAGTACTCTAGAGTAGGTCCATAGGGCAGACTGGTCGACTGGGCAGGTCAGGCCCCATCGTTCGTCGCGAGTGGATTTTTTGATAATGCCAAGAGAAAACGAAACAAGGCACGGATGAACAAAAACGTAGCCTCACGTGGACCGTCGTCAACATTGCGTTTGTTTTGATCTATGGGGTCTGGATGATTTTTGGGCTTTCCTTGTAAATTTGGTCCATTCAAAACATGACTTTGGCTATGACAGGGCTTCAGGAATGATATCATGTATCGGGGCCGGGTTTGTTTCTATATCGGGTGTGGTGTACTCCACCAAAGGCTAACAGGCCTAGCAGCTGAGAGTGGGAATGGGAGAATTTGGATTAATGAAGACATACCTATGGCCTAGTAATTGTATAGCTTTGAGGTAGAGGCATGAACTATAATGGAGCCAACTTTTTATACCTGCCGGCCAGGATCCCAGAGTCTGTTGATGGATAAGTGGTAGATGGAATACCATCGCGCCACTAAATTTCCATCAATGGAACCGACAATATTGCCAATTCTCCGAGGACTGGCTTTCACTACGATAGAGTGAGTAGTGGCTATACACGAAGTTTCCAACTACATGGTCTTCTGCCCATGTAGACATGCCTGGTGACGGCCTCCCGAGGCAAGGGCCTACTCTCAGGGTTTGTCGCTACAATCTATCAGCCAACCTGGAAGATCAAGGCTTGGTTCAACTCCGCCGTGGCCAGGAATGCCCAGCTTATTATAGCATAGAGATCCTACTCTGGCTGAGGGTTTGCCTACGCATGCCATCATTCCATAGAAAAGATAATTCCCATTTTCCAAGCCATGACAGGTCATATGCTAACCATCAATTAAGCTAGCAGGAAAAAATAAGTATTCATGCTCCAGTAAGATGCCATGCACGCTCAAAAGCACGATATCACATCATCAGGACATAACAGAAAGAACTGGTATCGAACTTTTGAAAGAAAAGGGAGACACGTAAATGTCAGATCGAAATCGAAATCAAACCCGGGGCGCCGCGCTGAAAAAACATATGTATAGCAAGTAGATCAGGCCGTGAGTAGGCCATTCCCATGTAGACCTTCAATGGGTGAAAAAGAAGTATAGGATATAAGAAAGGAAGGCGGAAACGAATGCGCTACTCCTTGTCAGTAGCTGTGGGGTCTTCCTCATCATCGCCCTCATCGTCGGCATCGCTATCCGAATCGTCGTCCTGGTCAAGACCCGGAATGCCGCGCCACTCGACATAATCACCCTCCAGCCAGCGACGGCTACGCGGGAGCTGGTATGGGTCGAAGGGGAAGTATGCGTCGAGCTGATAGCCGAGATGATCACCAGCACGGATCTCACGCTCCATCTGGACAAGTCCAGAAGAGGCGATGCTTCGGAAAGCACTGATACGAAGACGCTTGTTCTTCTCGATGAGAGGGTAGACATAAAGTAGCTGGAAGTGGTGTGCAATACGGGCGAACTCGTTGACAATACCCGGAGAGCAGATCTTGAGCGGGTTCAGGCGCGAGTAGATCACTTTGCTTAGCGTATCCTTGACATTAGGCGGGAAGGCGATTTGGCTGGGCTCCAGCTCGTCCACTTGCTGGGGGCTGTCGCCATCGATAGAAGCGGTCGTCAGATCACGCCAGCGGAAGCAGAAGATGTACAGCACGGCCTGGGCAGTCGCATAGAACGAGCCGTAACGGCGGAGATCGGGACCGCGGCAAGTAGCGTCATACTTGTCGTGCATATCTACCAGCTGTGCACTCATTTCGTTGAAAGTTTTTCGGACGAGGCTGCTGGGGATGTGGGCACCGCGGGCGATGAAGCTAGCCAGGTATGCGGCTGCGGATTGGCGGATAATGCCCGACTGGACTTTGCCGAAGATCAAATCCGAGAAGCACGTGGTCATCTTGCTGAGGAGATCCGGGTGTAATTGGGAGAAGTGGAAGAGAAGGAATTGCGAGTGCCGGGACTTGTAAGTAGGGAGGATGATGGTTTGGAAGTGGCTGATAATAAGGTCCAGGCTGTTTCGCTTGTCGGCGAGTGTGCCCGTCGTGAATGAAGAGTTGTAAAACTCAAAAAGAATATCAATCATGCCATCCACTTTGTGAATATTGTCCTTGATCTCGGTGACCCGTCGATCCTCGTCGGCCTCGTCTTCACTCAAAACGGACGCATCGTCATCGTCGTCGAGCTCTTCGTCGGGATCGGTAGAAACGCCGTGCAACAGGTTCTCGCCAAGTTCATCCTCGAAATCTTCCAAATCGACCTGGATTTGAACGTCGATCTTGACCAGCTTTTCGGTGATGAGGGCGAGGATATCGGACTGGAGCTCGGGAGCGTAGCCGATAATCTGGATGAGGTTTTGGGTGTAGGCGATATAAGACTTGGCAGGATCCGCTTCGTATGGGAATGTGTGGGATAGAACTGGCGACAGAGTGCCACTACCAGCCGGGATCAGACGGACAATGTGACGCAGGGCCATGTGGACGCGAGCATAGATTTCAGAAACAGGGACTACAGGGTAGCCGGGGAGGCAACCAGTACCACGAGCAACGCCAGCGAGCTTGCTGACGAGCATCTTGAAAATGACACCGAGATAGGTACCTTGCGCGGCTGCAAGGTTTCCGAGGAACCGGATGAAGAGTTTCACGTAGGCTTCATCCCGACCAAGCCACTCACTCTCAAGGACGGCGTGGACAAGGCTGCTGCAACCACGGTCCAGCGAGGCGATGTGAGAGAGAAGTCCTAGGAGATGATTCTTCAAGGAGGTGTGTGTAGGAAGGTCGTATGAGTAGACGGTGTCGGCAGCCTTCTTCGGATCGGCAGTGAAGATCTCCTTGATCTGGTCATAGGCCTCGCTTTCCCCGGATGAAACATGGCGATGAATAGCCCCACGAATCTCTTCCCGAACCATTGCCACACTCATTCCACTTTGAGTCGCCGGATCATTTTGATTCCAGGAATGGGTCTGGATGTTTTCGTTGAACGTGACGCGGGCACGCTTCTTCGAGGGTTGGGCGTCATCGATATCCGACACGGAGGAGACGGGAGACAGACTGCGGTCGAGGTCTGCCATTTTGCGTTTCGTGCCCGCAGGCTTGGAGGTTTTGAGGATGGATACGGGAGACGAAGATGGGATCATCTTTGATGATGGCTTCAAGGAGGGGGTGGCTGTAAGCGCCGGTGGTTGTGGGATAGTGGCGACGGAGACCATGGCCGAATGGATGAAGGACAGAGAAAATGTGTTGAATCAACTCTAGAGAGGTCACAGACAAAGTGACATTTGTCGGTCTATACCTCCGAAGCACCTCAGAGGGGCAGCTCGATGTGTTGACAGTGGTGGAGCTAGAAGGCAACCTAGCACACGACCGTCCGGATATTCAAATTTGAACACAGTGCTACAGATTGGAGAGGGAAGACCGCGGGTATCTGTCTGCACCCATGGAAGGCATTCACTCAGGTGGGAGAATCGATGAATCGGATGCAGACAGCGGTGTGTCGAAGTTCGACGAGATGATCGAGATGAACCTTCGAGCGAAAAAATTTCCCTTGCGTACCCTGTGGGGCTGCGGAGAACCCGTGACTGAGCGTGATTGAGCGGTGAGAGTGAGCTAAACCATTTAGGGTAATATTGGATTATGTCATCGTGTTCTCTTCGCGTTCTGCCGAATCTCCCCTTCGCGTTCTGCTGCCTGGGGCATACCTGGTTGACCGTTGAAGACGGCTCTTGTACTACATTTGAGCCCCAAGGTGGGGCGATCAAGAAGAAGAAATTATGAAAGTGCAGCTTTTCTACCTACATGCATTGACTGCTACCGAAATTTTTTTAAAGAACGGATTCGAGTAAAAATATCAATGATAATTCTAGCACGGATAAGTGTCGTACATGCTTATATAGGAGCCCGAATGGTCGATCCAAGCAGATCCAAACAATTTATAGATGGCATGAACTGGCAATCAGAGCCATCCAATATGAGGCAGAAGAAAAACATGAGAAAACCAGAATAGAGCGAACACAGGAACCGCAAAGCTCCTCCCATGGTATAGTGCAAAGCAGGGGAATAATCGGAGAGTCGTCAATGAAGGAATAAGAGTTAGTCGTAGCGAGATTTGCAAGTGAAAATCCAGTTCGTTCACAAAAGTCCGCAATATAAAGATGAGTTGTCGTCGAGCAGATTACCCCGGATCAACCGGGCCGAATAAATGCCCACCTTCAAAGTAAGGTACATAGTAGGTGGGAGTGGAAAATGAATCGATGAGCTCACAGCCAGGGGCCCATGCTAATAGGTCCCAGTCGGTCGTCAAAGATGCTTCCATAGAGATCCTCAATCTCGGTGAGGTAATCGTCGACGGTAAACTTCTTCAGTCCCTTGCGATGCAAAACCATTTCTTCTTCATCCATCAGGTGGGTGGCCCCAAACTCCTCCGCTACCTCATTGACCTGCTCCAACTCCTTGCTGAACGGGTGAGTCTCGGGGAAGAAAACGTCCTGAGAGGCACGGATCGTGGGATTGCTGCGTGGAGCAGCCAATGGAGGTGGCGACATGCGATGTTGGGAGCGCTTCCGGGCTAACTCTTGGTGCGATCGCTTGGTGTGCGACAGCGCCCGCTGAGGACTAGCGGGGCTTCATTGGATGACGAGGAGGTAGTGGAAGAGCGCGGGTGGCTTGTCATGGTTACAGACCGCTTGGGGAAGTACGAAGCAGCGTTCGCATCCACGGGGATAGAGTCATGTGGCGACACATCGGGAGTCGTGATGGAGGATGAATAACTGTGCGGAGACACCGCATCGAAGTCATCCCCCGACCGCAACGACGAGGCGGACGAGGAGTTGGAGGAGTGGATGTCGGGTGCGTTGTAGGCGAGCATGTTGGTGGTTGATATCAACTGAACCGGGCCCGAGATGTTGCTCCGTTTGATGGAGCCCGAGTTGAATCGCACATGCCCTTCGCCGCGATACGGCATGGGCGCCGACACTTCCGGTCGCTTGTTGCGCTTGGTAAATGCGCGGGTGAGGGTCGACATGATGGATGAGGTAGATTGTTTTTTTTGTCGCACGAGACGTAAGGTTTGCGCGTTTGTTGATTCTAGACAAGCCTGGGACAACTGTCTAGTGGTTTCTGGAATCAAAAATTCCAATCACTTCTTTGCGATCTAATCAGACAATTGATCTCGCGTGGAGAGACGATCGCGGATGCGGAGATGGCGAGGAATGGAGATCACTGCCCGGAAAGTCCGGTATCAGATGGATGGCGTTTTGGTGGGAAGTTTTTAGTTGAACGATCAAGTTCGCTGTGTCTGGCACAGATGCAGAATGAATGTCGAGGATTCTCGTCGGTGATTTTTGCGCAGCAAAATGGGGACGAGGGAAACCGGGGCCTCTTTGAGGTTGGGAGTCCAGGGCCTATAGGGAAAGAATGGAGGCGTACAACCAGGACAGCACTCCTAGGGGGGGGGGAAAGGAGTCCAGGATCACAGATCACTGTATCTAGGACTCTATAGAAGAGAAATGAATTGAGGGAAAGGAATGGAAAGAATGAAGGGCCCAGCAAAAGGAAGGAGGGTGTAGCAGAAGAGAAAGAAGAAAAGGGAGGGATGAGTCGTCCCTTACGGGCTCTCAAGTCTGGACTTTCCGTCGCCCACGCTGAACCGTGGAGGGCACTGGCGCTTAAACTGCGATGGAAACTCCCCGTTGGGCTACTTCGTCAATTCTCCACTCCGTCCCTTCCCTCCGTCCTGGATCCTGCACGCTCACTCGTCCGGCTCGCCCAGGTAAAAGAAAAAAAAACTCTTTCGCCCAAGGTTCGGTCCCAGGGACTGAGAAGCCCTTCCAGTCAGACGAGAGGTTCGTTTCAGTGCCCAGGGCCCAAATGTTCGAATCCGGTGTGGACCTATCGCCACAGTTCATCCAGAATTTTCTACTCTCCAGCACCATTTTAAGTCATCCTAGGATTTATGGCCAGACTTCCGATGACAGAGCCCGGGCCACGGTCATCTTGTCCGTGCCTAGGCCAGGGGTGGCAGATATCCCGGGCAAGGCACAACGTTACGCTCCCTATGGAGGACGATGATCTCCTCCGATTATTGTCATACGCTCTGGTACCCAAGGGATAGGCACTCGACGTGTCCATGATGTACCTTCCTACAGGACACTTCACCGTGTGCACCGCATATTCCGTCAGGAGGGAGGATCATCTGGTGAACCGCACCATGCCCCACGTGAACTATGATCGAAACAAAGAAGCCCCATCCCACACACTCCGACGCCACCTCTCTGGCTGCTCCGCCGATATTAGAATTTGGATGAAACGCCCGGGCTTCGTCCCCGCCCTCGACACCTCCAACTCCTCCCAAAAGTTCAGCAGAGACTACGCCGGCCCTGGCACGGAGCTCGTTTCACCACAAAATTCTGTCCCTTGCTAAATGCAGTCTGTGCCCCGACCGTACCGATCGTCAGGGCCAGGGGCGGCCGGCATGATATTCTCTCACCAATCATGATCCCCTCCAACGTGGCCGACGCTGCAGGTGTGATCCTGGTGCGACCGGCGCTTGGAGGCCTGCAGGGACACCACCTGCTGATTTGCTACTGGTGGCCATCCATAGCATCCACTGGTAATTTGGCTCAACTCGCTTGGCCTGTCAGGCGTCGCTCGTCCGTCTTGGTTGTATCGGAGTGGGCCACGCTTCAATCTTAAAGAAGTCGTGGGACTCGTGGGCCTCCACCGATAACACGAGGATAGGCTGAGAGTGGGGCGCTAGATCGAACGCACTTCAGGTGGCATGGAGAAGTCGTACGAAGACTGGCATATCATCATTCCTCATTCTTGACCTGTCCAGCTCACTACAGTCACCGTTCATGCTTGATAACTATATCGATGCTGGGTGACACGAACTGCGATCATTTCGGGGACTCGTCTCGCCCCTTGTGTTCCTGAGGCACGGTACGGCGGACGATAGAGGGGACCTCCCCAAAACTCCCAAATCCTACTACTGTAAGTGCCTTTACCGTTTTCTTCCACCGTCCTATACGCTCTACCCGAATATCCCAAAATCTTCTTACCTAGGTAGGTACGTCCGTCTAACTATATAGCTTATATCATAAATCACACAGCTCGTTACTATAACTAATCTCCTAGATCGTGAGATTGGGCTTAAGATTGGTCTTGAGATTGTGGATTATATTTAAATTTCAGCTTAAGGAATCTTATTAGTTGGTTGATTTAAATCTATTTTAATCTGTTGCCTATAGTAAAATCGTTTTTGTATAGGCAATATAGGAAATGTATAGATTATATGGAATAAAGAATAGCTGAAATCGACATTTTGCCGGGTTGAAAATCGCCAACTAAAGGGTTTGGGGAAGTCCCCTCTATCGTCTGCCGTAGGCACGGTTTATCACGTGACGGGCACATTCTGGTCTAGTCCGTTGCACATAAATTGCCAACTACTCCATCGAGTGGCACCATCTGACTAACTTATCGAGGGTGTCTGGTTTAAGTAAGACTTTTTCCACTAACTTATTATCAGAAATATATGCTAGGTCTGTTTCTTGACAGCTCTTCCGCTCTGGTGGCCGACGCACTCTCGACTGGTCTTGCCGGTCCGCTTTCACCGGACATTACGACGTTGGTGTACTCCTGCACCCCTCCAGACGGGGACGCCACCCCGTCGGATCCTCCGGTGGCTTGACTCCGCGAATAGATAGGCGAGGACATCATCCCCGGCGGGCGGAGATGCGTCTCATATGGGCTTCCCATAGAGCTATCTCCTTGCGGGGGCCACACATATGAAGTCGATGGCTCCCCAGCGTCCATATTCACACCAGAACCATGGATGCTACCGTGACGTGGGTGATTTGGCGACTGTGGGATTGCAAAACCGCCCTCCGGGGGCTCTGTGAACGGTGCATTCGGAGTTTGTGGTTGCTCGATCGCGAACTGGTGCGACATGCCCGCGAGCCAGTGCTCCATATCGGACCATCCGCGGAGTGGTAGCTGGTTCCATTCATCCATTCGTGCAGCTTTTTGTTTCTGTGCCGAGTCTGGATTTATCGATGCGTGCACCATAGTCGTCGGTCGCATCGCTCGCAAGGTAACGAGGGCGCTGTAGAGGGCAGCCTCGGTCTCGGACAGTCTTTGTTCTAGTTGGTTCAAGTATCCAAGAGGAAGGCCCCTGCGTAGGTAGATTAGTCGCCGCCTGTCCAGACCATCTCGCAACTTCAATCAATATAGGTACCTTTTGCCACTTTCAGGATATATGCATTTTGATGGCTCGTTTGAGCACTGCGCACAGTAGGGGCTATCAAATGAAATGTCAATTCACTTGTCACCACATTCACTCATGAAATGTAGTCATGTAGTCCATACAGTTTCCGGTCACACTATGCCTAGATTAGCGATATCTCAATGTCTCAGTATGCAAACCAACCTTGCATTTTCTCTGTCTGCATGGTTCGCATGAGATAGAGCTCAAATGCTCGTTTTCTGGGGTATATTAGCAGATCTATACTGTAAGTGGTTGCTTCAACTAGGCCTCGTGGTTACCAGGCATGATTGCATCAGATGCGCGAGTTCGCTTAGACCGCATATCCTCCAGATTGTTGAATCAAAACGTGACGAATCAAAGAGATAAGTAAATCTTAGTTTATAGTGAGCGCGAATTTGATACCACCCGCACTATTTCTCCGATCTTTGTCGATTCGAGATGTGGGATAATCTCGGGATGTCGCCGGACAAAGAAACCTCCGGAGTTAAAGTTAGTTAGTTGAGGTCACGTGGTGTGTGGTGACATGCCAAATTAAGCCCGTGGCTCGAGATTGGTCTTGTAGCCGTCCCTGGTATTTGCTTACCTGATAGTGAGTATGATTGATATGACTACGGTGGACTATTAGGTTTACTTCCCCAAAATCCCGAAATCCTACTAAGTACCTTCACCGATTATTCTACTGCCCTATACGCTCTAACTAAATATTCTTAACGTTTAACTATGGAGGTTATCTTATAAATCATATAGATATTTATCTGAGTTACTGTAAGCTCGTTAAGAAAGAATCATTATTTACTAGTATTATATACTAACGTGGCCGGTTTAATAATAAGATTGACTAGTCTTGAGATTAGCTATGAGATTGTAGATTATGTTTAAATTTCATCTTAAGTAATGATTTAAATCTATTTTAATCGGTTGCCTATAGCTAGTAAAATCGCTTTTCTATAGGGGATATAGGAAATGTATAGATTATATGGGATAAAGAATACCTGAAATCGAGATTCTTCCGGTTTGAAAATCGCTAACCAAGGGTTTTGGGGAAGTCCCCTCTATCGTCCGCCGTAGTTTGTGGTTGTAAGAATACACGGATGTTACTAGAAATAACAAACTGAAGATAAATTTACAGAAAGTTCCCATGAATCATCCACGGACCATCAGCCACACTCCATAAATCATTCATGAACAGCGAGGATGGGTCTGAAAAAGGTAATGGGTCCTGGCCTGCGATCCCGGGATAGAAGGGTGCAGTATTGTTGACCAAATTTCCAAAGATCAGACCAGCCGAATTTTGCGCATTTAGCATTTGCTCATCATTTGAAGGGTCGTTGATATCATTTCCAGGATTCCTGGGTGTGGAAAAGATGGTCGAATCATAATGATCATACGGGACCGACGTGGGGTTTACTCGACTCGAAAGGCGCCTCTGATTTCGATCAAGGAGGCCATTTTCACCAGTTGGAGTACTCCTCTCTTGGGAAACCTGATTGATATTTGCGCCTCCTGCTGAACCGGGAGGGCCAGCAGGGATCGCCTGTGGATTGTTGCCGGGTATGTTCGTTGACAGAGCCGATTCCATGCTCTTGATTGCCTCAATGCACGTTTCTGGCCAGCTACTACCACGCAATGCAAGATTTTCCAAAACATGCACAGCCATTTTAGCGTACTTCAATGCCGTGGAGACGGGTAATTCACCCTCCCACGAGGCGTACATCAAGATGAGACAGGCCATCCATGTCGTCCAGGTGAACGATGGCCAGGTGAGTGGTACATATGATTCAGAAGACATATACTTCCTCAATGCAGCTAGCAAGGATCGGGACGAAGCAATACATGTTTGCAGAGCATGTTTGTAATCAGGGTTGGGCTTCTCTGCAGCAAGTAGGGGCCGATTCATCGCAATGATTGCCTCATGTCTGAGGATCATCAACAATAACCGATGATACGGCGTTAGCGTGGCGCTTGCTTCTGATTCGGGGTCTGCAGAATCCTCGATCGGATTGACATCGTCGTAGACTTCGTTCCACCACTGGGAAAGTTCACCGTTGACATGGGAAGCTTCCAGTGCGCCGGCATGGCTATGCAGGATAGATTTGTTGCGAAGCTCCAGTATCAGACCTCGTATCCTGGCAAACTTGGCAAGATGACAGAGCAGACGTAGGCGTGGATCATTAGGTGTTGTAGGGTTTGGCGTGACATGTCTTTCAGCGTCTGGATAGCACACATCGATATCATCGTCTCGTATGCCAAGAGGAATGCCGAGGGCCTGAGAGAGATATCTTTCCAGGGAATAGATAGACCAGAATAGGCGCCTTCGGATGCCAATTTCCTCGTTGCTAAAACAAGAAAACCGACCCGGGCAACGGTGCAGGCCCAAATGGAAAGCCGTGCGAGTGATGACACCTCCTACACGAGAGGCTGCATTCAGCCGCAAAAGTGAAGTGAGAGCCAACTGGGCCGTAAAAGCTGCTTGAAGCAGGGGAAGGGTTGTTGGCTCTGCAAGCAGGCTTTGAATTTCTTGCATAACATGCTGAACATTTTGAAAGACAAGTACTGCAGGAATTGGCTCTTTCTCCGATACAGTGGATTTCGCTTGGCGTTCATCCCCGAGCGAAATCGAGATTAGAGAACGGATGATGATCAGATCCAAGCGGCTAATAGCCTCAGGCCCTTGACGGGCAAGTCTTTCCATAGCTTGCAAAACAGTCGGCGCATGAAGACACGGAAAACAGGGATGCCAATTCTCGAAATATCGACGCGTCCAATTGACAAGGTCCTCGAAAGTGAACAAGGCAGTTGGAGCAAAGTTCAATTCCTCTGGTAGCCAAAAGGCGTCAACTTCGTGGGCGCTTTCGCCTCCTCGTCGTAACCGGTCATCTTCGCCGGGGACAGAGCTCTTATCGCGAGTTCGATTCTGCTGCAGGTCTGCCGATCGCCGAGCAAAGGCGTTGTAGACGTGCCGGATGAAATGAATTCCACTGGAGCTGCCAAGAAAGCTGGCGGAGCCTTCGCTTTGAGGTTCTCTCATGAATCCAATTTCGCGGGGTGAAGGTCTTGAGGCCCCCGCGGTAGAAGCCCTTCTTCGGCGCTTTGCTGAGCGAAGTCCATATTGCCAGTCCGACTCGTTTTCCTCGAGACGAGTACTGACTGAAGATGGGGATGCCATGGTGGGCGGGTGTGTATCATCACATTCTTATCAACTTTCAATTGACACTAAGTGTGATACCTTAGATCATAAGCTATCTGACGGCTTCATGCGAGGTCATGTACGGCGGAGGCGGACTATTGGGTTCACTTCACTAAATCCTAACAAGTGCCCTCACCGCTTATTCCACCGCCCGATACGCTCGAACTCAATATTCTTGACGTATAACTAACTACGGAGGTTATCTTATAAATCTCACAGATATTTATCTAAGTTACTATAAGCTCGTCAATGAAGAATCATTATTTACTAGTATCATATACTAACGTGGCCGGTTTAATAATAAGATCAGTCTTGAGATTGGTACTGAGATTGGCCTTGAGTTATACCTAGATTAATAAGTTATAGATTATATTAGATTTTAGTTCTACTAATCTAATTAGTCAAGTTAATCTAAATTAATTTCAATCATTTTCCTGTGGTAAAATCGAGATTCTGCCGGTTTGAAAATGGCTAACTAAGTAAGGGTTTTGGAGAAGTGAACCCAATAGTCCGTAGTCATGTCGATCATGCTCACTATCAAGCAAAGCAAATGCCAGGGACGGCTGCAAGACCAATATCGAGCTACGGATTCAACTCGGCATGTCACCACTCACCACGTGACCTCCACTAACTTATTGAGGGTGTCTGGTTTAAGACTTTTCCCACTGATTGGTTGATTATAAGCCGTCTGCAGGCCCCAGACCCCGTTCCGGATTGGTCTCGCAGAATAATTGCGTGGAGCGGTTATTTCTAATAACATCCGTGTATTCTTACAAACCACCTATGAGATATCCGCCGTTTTCACAATCTTCCGCTCCTTGTCTAGTATCACACTCAATTGTCCCTTCTCCTTGCCGCCCTCATGGGCTTTGAAGAAGCCGCCTCGCAATTGATCAAGATATAGCTCATACGCAGGCATATACCCCTTGACGAACCTGACAACCTCATCATCATTCATACCCTGATTCTTCACCTGCCAAAGCGCATGCTCTTGCTGGATACGCCACTCGTACACATTCACCAAATCATCTGTATCAAGGTGAATCAGGTAGTCAAAGTGTTGCGGTCCCACGAACATCTCACAATATCGTCGTAAGTTGCTGTTCACCTCCAACAAATGCTCAATTGCATGGTCCTTCAATGTCTGAGTCGGATACTTCGTCGTCTGAGCTTGTAGCTCTTTATTCCAGCGCTCTTGGATGACTTCGTCTGTCAAGGGTTGAAATCCGACACACCACCCTTCAAACACGACAACATCAACCCTCGTGCCTGCAGGGACACGTCGCCAAGACTCATGCGGCGCTCTGCCACCTTCACCATTGAACAGACTCTTATCAAAAGATGGAATCAAAGTATCTTCAGAAGAATTCTTCAAACTCTCAAAAAAGCCAAGTGAAAGGGCAATATCATGTGTCCCAGGTTGTCCTCGTGCTTGCAGGAGTTGATTAGATGGATTATTGGTGCGAAGATTGACAAGTTCGTCGTGGTCGAGATATAGATCATCCAGAGAGATATTGATAGTGGTATAGTTGAATTTTTGCTGTAAAGCTGTCACAAGTGCATCTGTCCATGTAGACTTGCCGCTTCCTTGGAGGCCGGTTAGGCCAAGGACGAAGGGGCGTTTGGTTGGTATGGATGATTGCGCATCGAGGTGTTGGCTTATGAAGGGTTGAACATAAGATAGGACTCTGTCAATCTCTGTTTCCGGGATTTTTGAGGGTGCCATTGTGGCGAGGACCAGGCTCGGGTGCTTGGTGGTTGTATGAAGGAGAGCTGGTCAAATGTTTGAGATGAGATCAGTTGAGATGTTGATGAACTTAGACTGACCAGAAGCGATCCAATCTAGCAGCTAGGTGCAACGTTCAACTTGCTTCAAGAAAGTTTGCAAGTGTACAAGACATATAATGATTATTTTCCCATTAGACTTTGATTCCATCCTATACTCCAATCCCGGTAGAACCAATGCATCCGCTTCGACCGGACATGTCTTTCTCCGATGTATTTGAGTTTTTCCACCCGGACATTGAGAACCCGACCATGTTGCGACGAACCATTCAACTTTCCGGCAATTGAAACCTCCGAGAAGCAGTTTGACAAGGCCTATTGGCCAAAAACATTCGCGATGAGGGGCCTCGATCTCCAATTCTCCATTGAAGAACCAAATCAAGTCTGATTCGGTGTGTTGGCGAAAGCGACCTTAAAATCCCCCGCATATACTTAATCCTTTACCCCTCCTCCAAATCTAACTTCATCCTTGTCAAACAAGATAACCATCCTGAACAAGCATTCACAATGTCTCCCTCCGTTGTTTCCGACAAGACCTATAGCATCGCTTCTATCCCCGCTGATGGAATTGGTCCCGAGGTTATCGAGGCTGGTATCACTGCTTTGAACGCCCTTACCGATACCCTCAAGACTTTTAAGCTCGAGTTCAAGAACTATGACTGGAGCTCTGAGACCTACAAGAAGACTGGCAAATACATTCCCGATGGCGGTCTTGAGGAGCTGAAGAAGCACGACGCTATCTTCTTCGGTGCCGTCGGCGCTCCTGGTAAGTCCCCAGAAATATCTAGATCTTCAAAAACTCTGCTAACGCTTCATACTAGACGTCCCCGATCACATTTCTCTCTGGGGTCTCCGTCTGGCTATTTGCCAGCCCTTCCAACAATATGCCAACGTGCGCCCTACCCGCGTGTTCCGCGGTACCGAGTCGCCGCTGCGCAAGTGCAAGGACGGCGACCTTGACTGGGTTATCATCCGCGAGAACAGCGAGGGTGAATACGCCGGTCAGGGTGGTCGATCTCACACCGGCAAGCCTTGGGAGGTCGCAACCGAGGTCTCCATTTTCTCTCGTCACGGTGTTGAGAGAATCATGCGCTTCGCCTTTGAGACTGCCCAGAAGCGTCCTCGCAAGCTTTTGACCGTTGTCACTAAGAGCAATGCTCAGCGCAACGGAATGGTTCTCTGGGATGAAGTCGCCAAGGCTGTTGCTGAGGATTTCCCTGATGTTACTGTTGACAAGATGTTGGTTGATGCTATGACTACTCGTATGGTCCTGAAGCCCGAGACTCTGGATACCATCGTGGCCACCAACCTGGTAAGTGCATCTAAATCCTGTATACTTGGTTTATTTAGCTAACTAACTACATTAGCACGCTGATATTCTGTCCGATTTGGCCGCTGCCCTGGCCGGTTCCATCGGTATCGCCCCTACCTCCAACCTCGACCCTACTCGCCAGTACCCCAGCATGTTCGAGCCTATCCACGGCTCTGCCTTCGACATCACTGGCATGGGTATCTCTAACCCCGTCGCTACTTTCTGGACGGCCGCTGAGATGCTCGCATGGTTGGGCGAGGAGGATGCCTCCAAGAAGCTGCTCGACTGTGTCGAAAATGTCTGCGAGCAGGGTGTCCTCACCCGTGACCTCGGTGGCCAGGCCACAACCAAGGAGGTCACTGATGCTGTCGTTGCTGAGATTAAGAAGCTTGGATCTAAATAAAGAATTTTGGTGCTTGGGACTTTTGTGATTTATCAGAATTTTAGAATATGCATGTATTAACGTTGAATGAAAATGAACATTTTTGAAAATAATGGCTTTCACACGTCGGAATAAACAAACATTCTTAGTGAGTAGGGAGTAAATTTAAGACTTTTAAGGAACTGATTAAGCATTACTGGAAACTTAGTTTAAAATTATACGCCTTTGCGACTAGTCCATGATAATGCTTGTTTTCGCCAAGTACATCATGCAAGGAACAAGCTGGGCATGCGTCCTGGAATCAGGTCGTGCACAGAAATCAGAGCAAGAAACGTCATTAAGTTCATACCCTCATGCCATACCGTGGTTGCATTGTCATTCCCCTGATGGAGAAAGCCCTCGGACATTGCCTTCTCCGAAGGAAGTGGACCACGGCTCCACGGGGCACCCCAGATAGCACCAACCGAACTCGCAGTCCGCTACACAGGGGCAAAATTTGCTAGGGAATGGAATCATTTGCCTCCTCTACCCAGCTCATCCCCATACATTGCGGGGATGAAAACGTCCGCTTTCCCCAGTTTTATGGGGTCCCCATGCCAACCCCAAGTGCCGACAGGAAGAGACCAGCGACAATTGGGGATGGTGCAATTGTCCCAGGGATCTATATAACCAGCCAGCCTGGTCCATCGTTGAAATCATCAGCTTCCACTTCTATTTCATAATTCATAACAGAGCTGGACTCAATTCCCATCGCTATGGACAAACATAGTTCCAGCCTATCTGGGCGGGCCTTGCGTATGGCCCAGGTCATCCTCGTCGTTGCTCCTGCTTTTATTATCTTCGGTTATAACCAGGCTGGCGCCGGTCCTCTGGCCACTCTTCAGAGTTGGGTGAAGGTCTTCCCTCAGATCGATACCGTCAATACCCATGGCGCTGTTAAAGCGAAGAATTCCACCGGCAAGGGCGCAGTGATTGCTGCCTTCCAGATTGGAGCTCTTATGGGCGCTCTCTCTTGCACATATATTTCTGAACGTCTCGGTCGTCGTAAGACCATCTTCATCGGAGCGATCTTGACCATCATCGGTCAATTGCTGCAGGTGTCTGCCTACTCCTTGATCCAATTTACGGTTGGACGTATCATACTGGGTATGGGCGTTGGACAATTCAGCGTGGCAGTACCTGTTTGGCAGTCCGAGTGTTCTGCTGCCAAAAATCGTGGCCAGCATGTTATTGCTGACGGTATCTTCATGTGTTTGGGATATGCCCTTTGCAATTGGATCGACTTCGGATTCAGCAGGCTCCCCCATCAGACAACCGGACAATGGCGTGGTCCTCTTGCTATCTCCTTTTTCCCATCCTTAGTGATCCTGGCTTCAGTCTTCTTCATGCCAGAGTCACCTCGTTGGCTGGTTCGAGTCAACCGAGTAGATGAAGCATCTGCCAGTCTCGCTGCATACAAGGGATTAAGTCTTGACGATGAAGCAATCAAGTCTGAAATTTCTGGCATTGAGTTATCTCTCGAGGCCACCGCTCAATCAAAGGGTGTTATCCGAGAGATGTTCTCTAAAGACGATGAAGAGCGTCTACTTTACCGATTTGGCTTGTGCATTGTGCTTCAATTCTTCCAACAAATGTGCGGAGGCAATCTCATCTCAGTCTACGCATCAACCATCTTCGAATCGAACCTGCACATGAGCAACAGCCTTTCCAAGATCCTCGCTGCGTGTGCCCTCACTTGGAAGTTCCTTTGCTGTTTTATCTCTTTCTTTGCAATCGATCGCTTAGGCCGACGTGCACTGTTTATGATTAGTGGCACTGGCATGGCTGTATGCATGGCGGCAATGGCCGTTACGACCAGCTTCCCATCCGATAATAAACACGCTTCCATTGCATCCGCGACTTTCATCTTCCTCTTCAACCTATTCTACCCAATCGGTTTCCTTGGAGGAAACTTCCTATACTGTACCGAAGTTGCACCGGTGCGCCTACGAGTCGCCATGGCATCGATCTCGACAGCAAACCACTGGTTGTGGAACTTTGTCGTCGTGATGGTGACCCCCGTTGCGTTGGATACAATTGGATACCGGTACTATATCATGTATGCAATTCTGTCAGCATGTATCCCGGTCCTTGTATACTTCTTCTATCCGGAGACGATGAACCGGAACCTCGAGTTGCTCAACCATGTCTTCCGCGATGCATCCTCGCCCTGGGAGATTGTCTCCATGGCGCGCCATTTGCCGCAAGGCGAGGTGACCGAGGCGGACTTTATGGCTCAAAATGAGAAAAGTGATGGTACTTCGGTTGAGATGAAGGAGAATGCTTGAATACGTTAGCAGTTGACAGTCGATAGCTCTTTGTGCTACTTGTATATAGATAGACCTGGCACGGCCACGGGCTTCACGGCTGAGCCCTCTTTTCCAACCATGTCAATTTTCTCAAACATAGAATCTAAGAACCACAATTGCCCGGCAAATTCTCGTTTATGTTAATATGAGGCATCTGTAGATAGCCTTTGAATTGGAAAAAATGTGTCATCAATTGCGCTGACTCTGACGGATCAGCTGCGAGATAGATTTTTCTTCCTGGAAATTTTCGTTCAGTTGTCTTGAAAAAATGAAGGTATGGAGACAATTGGCTGTAAAGCTGGTTAAAGGCTAAGCCACAAATACGACTTCAAAGGGCCTGGAGTCTCATAAGTGGCACTTTTTGGAACTCGATCAAGTGGGACCCGTGCAAATTCTGCCGTACTGGGTCTATTGATAGACAAACGGGCCCCAGAACGGCGTTGGGCGCCAATCAGTACATGACGGGGAGAGATAACTTGGCTTCATTCTTGAGATGCCTAGGCTAAGATCCCTTCAATTATCGTGATTGAAAAGCTCGGACATTTTTGATACAAGACTTGCTTGGATATTGAAGAATTAGTTAGCTTGACTAACCCGAGGACTAAATAAAATTCAGTATACATCCAAGCTCTCGACCTATCCATCTGTCTATCTTAGAAATTGCCCTAGGTCTTAGTAAATTACCAGTTCTATCTTCAAACATTGCAATGCCCAAGATTGAACTGAATCCCTCTAACTACAAATTCTAGATCTATTCACTTCCCAGCGATCGGCGGAAATCGGCACCTTGGCAGGGGGGCCGAAGCCACGTCGGCACGCCGATGCGGAGGAAGAGAAGGCCGGGAGTAGGTTTATTCCGCAAATCACAAGACAGGTATAGGCCACTTACGCCGCGACTAAATCCTGCCGTGAACGCGAGCCGTGGACCCTAGCGCGATTGAGTAACAGTTATCAAACCCCCGGAGACTGGAGCCAATGGCAATGCGCAGCGTCCACCCTCATGGATTCCTCCGTTTATCGGTACTTTTACCCCGGAGTCAAGCCCAGCCCCAGTGGAAACTTGAAGCATAGCCGGACCATACAGAGGTTTTGCGTCATGAAGACTCGGCGGAGGTGGTCTCCTCCGCTGGAATCGGGTCGTGGGCGCGGGACTTTCGGCGGGAAGGGAGACTTTTATTGGTTGAGGTGGGCATTGGGTCCTCCGTGTATCCGACGAGTGTATCGCCGAGGGGATGCTTCGGTTGATGGTATGGCTTGCAAGAGTGGATAGCTTCAATGGAGCTGCGTATATTATTGCTGGCGGACTTGATGCAAGCCGATGTAAGATCCGTGGTGGACGCGGGAAGTCTCGGGTTACTTCGCTATCTATAGTTCTACATGGCATACGCGGCAAATGAAGCAGGGCAGGACGAGAATTTGTATACTTATAGATCCTGATATCCCACGTTTTTGGTGGAAATCTCTATTTAGATTTTAGTTTGTATCAAGTGGAATAAATTCAATTACTCAACCTTCTATCTTTCATTCCAGATAAACATAATCCTGACATGGCTCCCTCTATCAACGACGTCTCCATCAGCCAGCCTGTCTCAGTCTCGGCCTGTCAAGTCGGCATCAATGGCTTCGGTCGTATTGGTCGGTGACCTGCATAGCTGCAAGTCTTTGATTCACACTCATACTCACGCAATTTCACTTGCTTAGGCCGCAATGTCCTCCGTGCTGCCCTAGTCCGCTCTGACATCCAAGTCGTTGCCATCAACCACACCTGCGTTACCGTCGAAGACCTCATCTACCTTATTCGCTATGATTCCTCTATGGGTGATCTCGACGAGCGAACCGATATTCAGATCGTCTCCGATAGCCTCATCACCATCGACGGCCGAAGAATCGCACTCACCTCCGAGCGTGACTTGAAGAAGCTCAACTGGGCTGCCCTGGGTGTGGACTATGTCCTCGAGTGCACTGGCAAATTCACCAAGCGCGACCTCGCTATGGATCACATCACCTATGGTTCCGCTAAGCGTGTGCTCATCTCTGCGCCTAGCTCGGACTCGCCTACTTTCGTCTACGGTGTCAACTCGGACTTGTATACTTCTGGAGAGGAGTGCCGTGTCGTGTCCAATGCTAGCTGCACAACCAACTGTGTCACTCCTGTCTTGAAGGTGCTACACGAGACCTTTGGTATCTCACAGGGTTTCTTGACTACTATCCATGCTGCCACTCGCTCTCAACAAGTGTTGGATGGATATAGCAAGAAGAACCGTCGTCTAGGTATGAACATCATTACTATACCTGGGGATTACCACACACAACTAACATCACAACTCTACATACAGGCCGCGGCGTCTTCAACAACATCATTCCTACTACCACCGGTGCTGCCAAGGCAGTCGCTGCCGTTCTCCCTGACTTGAAGGGCAAGGTGACTGGTGTTTCCATCCGTGTCCCAACGTAAGCATTCACACATCGAATCTCTCATAACCTCAAGTATAAAAGACTAACACATATCAGACCCAATGTCTCCATGATCGACCTCACCATCAGCACCGAGAAGCCCACCTCCCTTGCAGAAATCATCTCTGCATTCCGCGTGGCTGCCAAGTCCGACATGGCTGGCATCCTTCGCGTCACCGACGAGGAGCTCGTCAGCGCCGACTACAACGGCAGCCCCTACAGCGCAGTCATCGATGCTCCTGCGTGTGCAGAGCTGAACCCCCAGGTAAGAATCACTTTACTCCTACAATGATAACAGCTTGCTGATACAGTTGTTTATAGTTCTTCAAAATTATGGCTTGGTACGATAATGAATGGGGATACTCGAACCGCCTGCTCGATTTGACGACTTTGGTCCACGCCCAGGAGGCTGCGTGATCATCTTAATATTTTGGGTTCTGGAGTTATGGGATTTCACGAGCATAGATTCGGTGTTAGATCTAGATTCAATTAGAATTTTACTTTCATTTTTTTGGGAACTTAAGTCTGCGATTTGTGGTGTTGGTGGGGGAATGCACACTTCGATTCAGAACGTCATAAGTATGAATATGTGGTAAAGGTAAAAAGGTAAGTGACATAAGAGATCTATTTTTTCGTACATCAAGACATGACTCCACGGGTATCTGTCATCCTCATCGGGATCATCTAATCCTCATCCATAGACTCCCAGCCATCAGGGCCATCAGCCGGGCCAGCATCACCACCCTCCTCAGCACCCTCATCATCCGACTCCTCATCGTCAGCGCCGATACCGGTAATGCGCTCGGGCACATCACCAGCCAGATCAGGCATGCGAGAGACAAAAGTGCGGCGCACAGCTCCGTTGGTAGACGCATCCCAGATCTGCACGGTACCCTTGCTACCAGCAACGGCCAGGCGGAAGCTAACCTCGGCATCGGGAGCGAAACCAGCCGAGAAGACCTTGCCGACGTCGAGCTTGCGGGAGACAACAAGGCTGGGCTTGTCGTTCTCGACGTTCCATAGCTTGACCTCCTTATCCGTAGAACCGGTGACCAGGAAGCCGGGGATGGTGCGGTTGATATCGAAAGCCGAAACGGAAGAGTCGTGAGCCTGGAGCGACCAGACGGGCTTGGACTCGGCCGGGGTGGCGGGGACATTACGGACATCGTAACGGTAGACCATACCGCCGTCGGTGGTGACGTAGAAGTAGTTGGGGTCATGAGGGTCCCAGCGAACGTTCTCAACATCGGTGTCAACACCCCAGCGGGCGGTAGAGTCGGGGGCACGCATATCCGCGGCCACGACGGTGCGATCATAGGAACCGCTGAGAAGGATGGTAGACTCCTTGGGGTGCCAGTCGAGCGAGCAGACCTTGTCGGTGTGGTGAGAGTAGGACTTGGCGCAGCTGGTGGTGGTCAGGTCCCACAGCTTGACAGTGCGGTCAGCAGAAGCGGACGCAAGCAAGTTACGGTGCTGACGGTTGGCAGCCAGTGCCAGGACGGAATCAATGTGGTACTCGTCGTTCGCCTTGGACTTCTTCTTCGACTTCTTCTTGGACGGGGCAGCATTGGCGGCATCTTGGCCGCCCTGTCCAAGGATAGCGTTGGGGTACATGCTGTCCACGACATCCAGATCCCAGATCTCAATGTCAGGCTCCATTGTACCGACGGCAACAAAGTTTCCAGTTTCCCGTCCTTCGCTGCCCTTGCCAACGGGGATATCGAGCCACTCCACGCAGAGAGGAATGCCGGGAAGCATGATGTCGTGGTGAACGTAGAGATTGTCGGCGTGGTCCTCGTAGACATAGACCTCGAGATGGGCAACCTCATCCTCGACCTTTCCGGCAAGGAGTAGGTTATCGGTAGGCAGAATCTGGAGTTCTTCGCGGTCCTCATCATCCTCGTCCTCGGGAATGACAAGGTACGGGTCGGCCTCGTTGGGCTGGTGGTAAGCCAGCGACTGAACATTGCCGAATCTGGTGACCTTCTCGCCCTCCTCGTCGACATCATCGCTATCGTAGTGATCCATATCAAACTCCTTCAGGACATCATCGTCACTATACCAGCGTATTAGCCCAATGTCCTCGCTCCCATCTTATCGTCCAAACACATACTCTGTAACCTTAGTCTCGTTTCCATCTTTGGCAGTATCCTTCTCACCCTCCTCCTCCATAGCATCGGCCTCCTTCGAGTCCTCCTCCATGGCAGCATCATCCTCACCATCATCCATCTTGCCCGCCTTGGCGGCACTCAGATCGTCCTGGGCCTCCTCAAGCTGCATGCGGGCAAGCTTGGATATCCGGTTCATCTCCTCCTCGTCAATCTCATATTTAGTAGGGAACTGGGCAGCGACACCTCGCCGCACCCATGCTGTAGCCGTGATCATCGAAGACATTGTGAATGACAATCACCAAAAGCACCACCGTACCTCTTTTTTTTTATCGGAGATATTTTTTTTATCGGTGTGTCTGGGAGGGGCGTTCCGCCCGGCAGAAGTGTGGGACCGACTCACCGCCCGGGGAATTTGTGGTCGTCCGTTCATATGCACTGGAGACTTGACTCTTGAAGACTTGCCATTGTGATTTCAGACTTCCAAGTTGTTTCGATTCGGTCATATATTTGATAAACCGTCACTATGCATTCCCATCTTCATACCCCATACAACATCAGTATGTCAGACCCTCGATCCCAAGACATAACCACGGCCCCGTAGGACGCCGGCCTCATACGATCTGTGCTAATTGCAAACGCTCTATAGACTGCGAGGAGATCATGACCGCTCTCGACGAATGCCACGCCCGAGGATTCATCTACAAAGCCCTGGGCAACTGCAATGATATCAAGCGCGAAGTGAACAAATGCCTGTCTGTGGAACGGTACGACCGGGCGAAGAACAACCGCGATAATGCGCGCAATAACCGCCGGCGCATTGAGGAGATCTGGGCTAAAGAGCGGGCCTTGGATCAGCCTGCTCAGAATGCCGGTGCAGAGAACTCGGGTGCTGCTAAGCAGTGATTTTGCATCGTGGTGTGTGACGATTATTCTTTGAGCTTGGATTGGAGTTTGGCGTGCTGCTTTTCGTTTGGGCTATGATAATAGCCCTATTCCTCCTCTCTTCTCACACTGCTGATGTGTGATTCTCCGCAAAGAGAACTTTGTACGATATTTATGGGTTGAATGTATATACTACGGGCTATCGAACCCTGTCTTTTTGGTGCAATTCTATACTTCAGCGAGAACACCAGTTCCTTAGTCATACCGGATTTCAAGACAAGTCTAGGATCGATATAGATATGAATGAGTCCGAGACTCGGCATACATAAATACACTCCTCACATAAGACTAGCTACAGATGTTGATATTGAACTTTTATAGATACCCTGCCTAAACGCCATGCCGTGGATGATAGAATGCAACAACAGCCAAGAGAAAAAGGATCATGCGTCAACCTCCATAGCTTGACCAGCCTCCGTTGAGGGCGCACCATCCTCATTCTCCTCACGGGGACCACTCTTGTGGTGTCGCCGTCTCCTCTTGGTCTTAGGAGCACCGCCCTCCTCGCCATCAGGCTGATCGCCTGCCACATTCGCCTTTGACGCTTGCGTAGCATCACTGTTCTTAGGCGTCTTTGCCGGGCCCGACTCCGCGGCACGCTTCTTCGGTTTCTTCATGCTGAGCGGGTTCGGCCCCTTGGCTTTCTTCAATCCGGGGATCTTCTTCTTCGCCGCACCTTCCGCGGCTTCATCCGGCTTGGGTTGAGGCTCGGGCAGGCCCACGCGGAACTTGTCCCTCTCCACGCCCTCGCGCACGTTCTCAGATGGCGTACTCATCGGCTCCAGGACCATGACGGAACGCTTGACGTAGATAATCGGCACACCGGGAATAGAGCGCGCACGAACGCGCAGGTTGCGGGCACGACGCAAAGCTTGTTCCTCCTCACGCTCTTCGTCGCGCTTGCGCTTGCGCTGCTGGTTGTCATTGTTGTTGTCTGACTTCTTAACGGCCGGGTCTGCGGTTGCAAGAATGTAATGCTCCTTGTTCTTTTTGACCTCTGCGTTTGGAGAGAGCAGAGAGAGAAGGCAGTCGACCTCGTCGATGGGCTCTGACTCGGGGTTGTGCGAGCAGTGGCGGAGGGGCAGAATGGTTGGCGGGGGGAGGTGATAGGGACGGAAGGGCTTGCCGGTTTTGGGGTTGATAGGCTGAGCAGCGGTAATAGCAGCGAGAGAGCATTTGGTCAAAACTAGATTAAGTTTCGTTAGTTGGATGCTTCCCGATGCAGATTGATTATGCAATAGATGGTCACAAGATCGAGCTCAAGGGGCGGTACTAACGTGGCTTAACCTTGCCTTGCACTGTCCGCTCCAGGGCAGGTAGCAAGTCCATCTTGAAATTGTGCACCTGCTGCAGGAAATTCGAGTCCACTATTCATCTGGAAGTTAGCATATTGATCTCGCCGACAGCATTGAAAGACAGGACGTACCGAGGACTTGGTATGCCTCACGGAAACCGAATGTGAGCTCATACTGGTGCATAAGCTTGCGATACTTCTTTGAACGTTTGGCCCTCATTGTGCAAGGTGGGGGTCGAGGAATTGAATGTTGAAGTCGATAGGTCCCGAAGGTTACTGCGCTGCGGTAACGACGAAACTTTTTTCATTTTGCCGGGCGGCGGCCAAGGCGGTGTGGGGTCTGCGGAGGACTACAGTATAAGAAGCTGCAGCCTATGGGTCTACGAGATTCTAGCTCTTCTATAATGCAGATTTTGGGCGTCATTCCGTTTATGGGATTATTAAACTACCTGTCTGCGGAATTCTAGAGAAATTGAGATATGAAATAAATCCGAAAGCCAAGGTACACCTTGTTCTATGCAAAAAGAAGTAAAAAAGCCTCCGCAGTTCCATCAACACCGCCCACTCGCAATTAAGTAGATTAATGATTCGTAGAGTCGTAAGGTTGAGGGTGCAAGCTTTCTGTGTATGCCCCTTCAATATATGTATGTCGTGTCCATCTGTGGACAGTCTGACCATGGCCACGTTCCCCCGGTTAGGGCAGGTCGGGATCCAAGTCTAATCGTAGATTGAGACGAGCCCAAGGATGGTAGGCTTGGAACGTCAATACAGCTGTATTTGAGATCCTGGAATCCGGGTATGTAATGGAACTGTCGCCCGTCTCTTGAGCGGTTGGGAGTGGAACCACCAAGTACAGGTCAAGTCCCAGACCACGCGTTCAGACATCTTTCTGTGCCCGTTGGTCATGCTCTGACTTTCCAGGTCTCCAGTGAGACTATGTGATTGTCGATTGATGGTCATAATCATGCTGATCATCCTACGCGCCTCTGACAAGACGCAACCACAACGGAAATATCGTCCATTTTGCCTATGCACGATCAGTATACAACCCTTAAGCATATGAACTCTCAAGTATAAAACTCACCACCTTCAATGGCAATACCCTCATCTATCGCCTTCTCCATATACGGACTCTCCGCGAAAGGATCCCGAGCAATGTTTAGAGCCGCATTCAGCAGCTCCCTCGCTACGTAGACCATGCGATCATCCGTCAACTCGGGAGAAGGGGCCTGATCATTGGGTTGGACGTGTCCGTCATCCCATTTCTTCAAGCTATCCTGGACGATCTTCTGCACCTCGTGTTCCCACAAGTTATCCATCACGCCGTCCGACAGCGCAAGTACAATATCATTTTCCTGCAGAGCGACCTTGGACAGGACCGCATCCTTGCGCGGTGTGTCAACGCTATTCGTGCCCAACTGCATCGGGCAATCGAACCAGTGCCATTGCTCTGTCGTCCGGAAAAGAACCTTGTCTTCGCTCGGCCGGATGACGAGCACCTTGCAGTCGCCCAAGTTGGTCACGTAGAGCAGAGGTTTCTGTGTACCGTCGCTCTCGCGAGTCCAGTGTAGGAGGGCTGTGGCCGAGGTTGTCGTGCCGAGCCACTGAGTCGGCGTTGTAGTTGCACGGATGGTTTCTTCGTATGCGGTCTGGAGATACTCGATAGGGTCGAGGGTGGTCGCATTTGCACAGACTCGGCGCTCGATCTCGAGAGCCCAAAAATGTAAGAGGAGACGGGACCATAATCTGCAGAAGAAGAAGCAAAAAAAAAGCCCTAATGGTTAGCATATACAAAAGGTATAGGTAGCGTTCATGTAACGGGATCGACTCACGCAGCATGGCCATGAGGCTTTGTCGCCCAGGCGCCTACGCCGTCGTCCACACCCAGAAAGTTCTCCGCAACGATGATCGCATCATCTCCGTTGTTTAGACCGCGAACGAGTTCGCCCCGTACGGATAATCTCTTATCCTGGCTAAGTGAATGAGTCGTCAAGGGATCAGAAAAGGACGAGGACGGCGGCGATAAGAAAGGAGGAGGAAACGGGCGTGGAGGTCGTTTGGCGCAGAGGGCATAGCCCGTATCGAAACGAAAGGGAGATTGCGCGAGACCGAGAAGCTGGCGCTCAGGGACGGGGGTCGTGACGCCGTATGAGGGCCACACTGCCGCGTGGAATCGCCGTGCCGTCGGTCGGTGGGCCAGACCCTGAACCGAATGAGCCGGGGTGGTCAAAGGGTTTCTGCGACTTAAAAGTAAAGACGCTCCCACGCCAGCTCCGGCTGCTGTTCCTGCATTCCGTCTAATCGCCCATGATAATGATGAGAGGAGTGAAGGTGGAACCCTTGCCGTGGTGACCATCCCTGACTGGGCGCCTCTCCGCGCACCAAAGGCCAGAGGGATGAAGGAAGGTGGGTTCACTGGAGGGGGCCGTTAAGTCATGGCCTCCGGCAGGGAAGGGGAGGATTGAAGATTGAAAGTCGGAGATGGATGATCGATGACGGAAGATAAAGAGAGATGACTGATGACTCTGTCAGAGAAAGAAAAAATTACCAAGGCCGTCGTTCACCGGGGCCGATCGAGGTATCGCGAAGTTTCACTGGCCTACAGCGCCGACGCCTGTGCTCTGCTCTACACAGTACCGCGTGTCATATGAAGATGCGGCCACCTCCGCGATATGACTCCTCCAGGGTCATTCCCAGATATTCCTGCATATTTTTAGGATCACCCTGGAATTGGCTATTCTTCTCTAGTGAATATCTGGGGATATACTATTGTCAATAATTGCAGCCCCGAAAACGACCGAGGCACAAGAAGCCGAGTGCGGCTACTCCATTCACAACATGAAGTATATACACACAAAACGCCGCTTCGTACCTGACAACCCACTCCCGCCGAGGCCCCCGGTTTTCACCGCTGTCAAACGTTATTTTGTTGAACTGATTGAGGATTTCGTAAACAGATTCCACCAGCTACGGCTATCTGGTATCTAATCTACAACCCCGCAGACCGCAAGATCTAGTGACGCCCCAAGCCTCGGTGGAGTCCCCCCAACGACGCTATGTTTACTTCAACAAAATCCAAGCCTCTCGAATACTGGCGATCATTTCAATTGGACCGCTTAGCTTCATCTCCCTCCGAGACCTACCAGGTAGTCGTCATTAACGACCACGGGCCTCTGCGATTGCTGATAGGCTCAGCGCTCGTCATCGAGATCTAAAATGAGATACTTGCACAACAGAGTTGAGAAAATATCAGAACCCCGTCAAAGGAATTGTTGTAACATACCAGGTGCCCTGTAGTGGGGTCACTGCAGTTGTGGATGAGGCTCTCAGAGGAGGCATTTAGATGTGCTCGCGCGCTTGACGGTTTGCCCGCACGTTTCTCCTTGACTTGGTGACTCGGTTGCCCGACTGCTAAGATCTATGGACGGCAGTCATAGAATCGTAGGAAAAAGAACGGTAGATCCTGGATTTCAAGTAAGATACTAGGGTGATCAATGCATGTTGATCCCCATCCAAGGCTCCATTTGCGCCATCCTGTCCAGTCATCATCATTCTCTTTTGTTCATAAACAGCATATCTCATAACTTCGTCCTCAGCAGACAACAGCACAAAAATAATTCACTCCCTTCAAGCCTGCTTACCCCAACGTTCCTTCTGAATCTCCAACTCAAACACTGCAAAAGCCTCGCTCCATTCGAGGAGGAAGGCCTCGTCTGAAACGTCCCGTCGAAGCATTGCGAGCCCCTCCCAACACGCGCGAGCAGCCGTGTTCGCACGGGCAGAGAAATCAAACGGGCCCGGATCTTTGCTAAGACGAGCTGTCATCAGGCGTACATATCGTTCAGAGCATGGGCAGGCGCTTTCCACGTGACGAGTGCACTCTTTGGAACACAGACAGGTCGATGTACAGATACACTTGTGACACTTGGCCAAGTACAAGAGTCGGATCTTGGGGTCGTCGCGACGTTCATCTCCAATTGACCTGCCTTCTAGCTTGCCCATGCTTGCGAGCCGGTGGTCCAAGATGAGTTCTTTCTCCCATTGCGAGGGATTGACAAGTTTGAGGTTGATAAAAGGAAGTTCGGAGGCGGGGACGTCGTCAGGAGGTGTGGCCTTTGGCATAACGGTGAACCATTTCTCGGACATGACGATGAGGATCTCTTTCGGAATGGAAGGGAAGAATGGGACCAGGGAGCGCCATTTGCTCAGGTATGCAGAACGGTGATCCGAGACAACGTTCTGAGCGAACCGACGATACCCTAGCATATCATCGGCGGTGAACCCTTTCTTGGTCTCCTTTGTCGCAAGGCGGCGAACAAAAGCATCCTGCCACTTGTGCACGATCCCTTCCTGAAGCAACTCGCAGACATTGTAATTGTCAAGGTTGTCCTTGCAGGCGAGGAAGATGCGGTACATGTGGTTTGGGTCGGGAAGGCGGAATTGTCGAGAGCCAGTCGGGGGCCGCAGTTCAATCTTGAAGAGAGCACAGAGCTCGATGCCGGCCATTTCGATGATCATGCGGGAATAGAGCGCGTAGAAGAGGTTCTCCACAATCTCAATCAAAATGGCAAGCTCGCCAGATCGGACCTCTCTCTCCGCACGACTGATCCAATAGGAAAGGCCTGTCTCAGTGTCGTCAAGCTGATCAAGGATATGAAACGTTAGCGGATGCAGGCACATACACATATTTGTTGCCTTATAATAATGGGAGGAAGGTCTACTAACCTCAGCACCAAAGTTCAGGAAGATAACCTGCACAACTTTGGCCATCGCATAGACTTTGATGAAGACCTTGAGGACTCCCTCAAATGAGTAGGCGAGCTGCACCTCATTCAGGTCGTCCAAGGACAGGACCCTTCCTACTGAACCCAGAGAAGTGTCGGACGTGGACACCAACACCCACTCACCACTGCTCACCGCGTACGGGCGAGAGTGTCGTCGGTTTGGCGACATCTGCTTCACGTCAGTTAGCTCCGACGTATCATTTCGAAAATTTCTATTGGGCAAATAAGAGAAAAGTGAGAGACGTGGATAAGCTAAACTCACGAGGTGGTGTCCCTCCACGTCCTCCTTCTTATCGTCGGATCGGGGGAGGACCATGGAGCAACCGTCCTCGTCTTTTGAGTAGACCGAGGACGAGTACCGAGTGAGAACTTCGGTCTGCTCGTCGACCAGGTCCTCCCCCACGTCAGTCTGGCCAGTCTGGTTGCTGGCCATGGAGGATTGCGCGGAGAGAAAGTCGTCAACGGTGCTGGTGGTTGACTGGGCACTGTTGCCACGCTTCAGACGAGCTTTCCACGCCGACGCGCTCCAGAACTGCTTCTTACTCTGTGGACTCATCGTACGCCCACAGGCCGAGAACTTGCTCTTCTTCTCTGGTTTGATCGTAACAGAAAGTGCAGTCAGTCTACACTTTCAGGGGAGCAGGGGAAATGAGGTGTGAGATGAAAGAGTTGGGTCGTAGAGGAAAAGAATGAGGAGAAGGGTAAACGACAAGAGAGGAAAGGAAAGGGAGGAAGGTTCGAGTCTGGCTAGTTCGTGTAGGAATGAGGCATCAGCAGCGACAAGAAAGGAAGGAAGTAGCACTCGATAGCCTGCCCGTCTCAGAGCAGCCTACCAGGGAAACCCTCACAAACACTTGAGATCTCATCTCGGTCCGTCCAAGGAAGTGACCGATCAAATATACGATTCTGCTTGAAATACTACCAAGGAAAAAGGCACGACGGGATAATCAAAATGCTTTGCTGGTTCGTAAACGCTCGCCTCCAGGTGATATCAACATAAGGCCAAAAGAAATCTAGCTCTGCACACGGAATGTCCGGCCGCTCGCCGTCTTACGCTCGCGCTCTTCGTTCTCGGGCCTGGCACGGTTGAGGACTATGAAATATTAGCAACATGATAAAGTAGATCAATGCAATGGACGTACCTTGAAGGAAGTCCGCCGTGCGCTTCCTCATTCGTGTGTGGATGTATGCCTATCATAGAAGGTAAGTCAATGTAAGTTGGGAAACTGCACATCATCGAATACGCTTTCCATACCTTAGAGGCCTTGATGTGGTAGTGGAAGTAGTCACGGAAGGTCTGGATGTGGGAGATGTTTTCGTAGCGGCGCTGGGGTGTCAAGTGTCGGGGGAACAGCACTAGAACGCGATCATTAGTGACACCGTACATTCGGCTTGTACAACTCAAAGCCTCGTCGTCACTCACCAAAGGTGACGTAGCTGATCTCGCCCTCGCCCGCGTTCTTAAGTCCAGGAACACCCTCGAGCTCGAGAGGAGGGTCATTGCGGAAGAGCACTTGGGGCGCATTCTGTAGGGTCACAACACGGCGTCGGGCGTCCACGAATTCCTATGACATTTCAGCACCGAGTTCAAACATGCAGCCTCTCCAATCGCAATTCCGCTACTAACCTGCAAGAAGACCTTGCCGAAGATGCGATCCGTCTCCTCCCGGAACACAGTGCTGAAGATCACGGTAACACGGTCGTAGCTAGCCTTGATGTAGATAGCTTCCTCCTCGCGGTAATGAATAGCCATCACATCTCCACCCTCCTTCACACCTTGCGGCGCTGACTCGGATGTGTACCGCGAAGCCTCCTCCGCAAGCTTAGCGAACTCATCGAAAGCCCGCTCGAATGGAGCTGCCATGGCGTTCCGCTTCAGTAGCGCAAGCTTCATGATCAGCTCGTCCTTGGCTTCTTGTTCTGCGGGAAGATTCTCGAGGTCGATCTGTACTGAGAAATCATAGCCCGGCTCCGGCGAGACAATGTACGGTCCATACTCGCGCTCCAGCACCTCCTGGGCGCCGTACTGAACGAGCTCCTTGAAACACTTCACATTGATGGAGATAAGGATCTTGGTCTTGGATTCGGGGGTCGAAAGGTGGAAGGTCACGCCATCAAAGTCGGAGACCACTTGGTCAATCGAAACCGGGGCAGCACTGCGGGCAACCATTAGCTCGGGGGCCTTGAGGGGGGTTGACGTGTATACATTGAGGGGTTATGTGAGGAGGCGGGTAATTAGGCAAGGGGAATTATACCCAGAGAACCGCTCCGTGAGGAGCGATTGGATCAAAGCGTTCTGATAGTCCAAGAGAAGCATGGTGGGCGACACAATGGAGTTGGAATGACACGAGGTTGGGAGTTGGGGGAGGCACCTATGCGATCGTCATGGGCGGTGGGGGAGCCGGACAGGTCGCTCTCGCCGCCCGTATTAATTTTTGTGCTATCGATAGCAGATCGGAGTCTCCAAAAATTTTCCCATCAACCCTGCGACGATGGTGAAATCGTACTTGTATGTACTACTCCCTGGGATTGTGATAATCCAAAAGCTGACTCTGTTTTCTCCTAGGAAATTTGAGCACTCCGAGACGTTCGGGCTCATCGCCTCGGCGTCGTCTAATGCGATCTGGGCCAAGGACGAGCAGACCCCCGGTGCTGCTCGCCAGACGGGCGCCGGTCGTGCCATTGTGGGCGCAAGTGAAGAGGTCTTGTGCTGGGATGTCAAGAAGGGTGAATTGCTTGGCCGCTGGCGCGATTCTGCCTGCAGGGCACAAGTGACGGTGGTCACGCAGAGCCAGACAGATGAAGATATCTTCGCCGTCGGGTAAATACCCCAGCGCAAAACCTATTCGGTCCATCTACTGACTATGCTTGGCTTCTATCTAGTTATGAAGATGGTAGTATCCGTATTTGGGACTCCAGAACCAGCACAATCATCATTTCTTTCAACGGTCACAAATCTGCAGTTACCCAATTGGCTTTCGACAATGCCGGTGTGCGCCTCGCCAGTGGCTCCAAGGATACCGATATCATTCTCTGGGACCTGATTGCCGAAGTCGGAATTTTCAGACTTCGCGGACATACCGATCAAATTACCTCTCTGAACTTCCTTTTTCCCTCGACCGAACTCCTCAATGCCTCCGGTCTCAGCGAACACGCCGGCTTCCTCTTGACTACCGGCAAAGACTCGCTGATCAAGGTGTGGGATCTGGCATCGCAACATTGTATTGAGACGCACGTGGCACAAACAAATGGCGAGTGCTGGAGTCTGGGTCTGTCGCCTGACCAGGGTGGTTGCATTACGGCCGGCAATGATGGCGAGCTGAAGGTCTGGTCGATTAACGAGAGCGTCATGCTGGAGATCTCGAGAGAGAAGGTTGCCGCAGAAGGCCAGAGGATTCTCACGGACCGTGGTACCTTCTACAGAAATGGCAAGGATCGCACAACTGGCATTCGCTTCCACCCTCGTGCGGACTACGTGGGTTTCCACGGTTCAGAGAGATCGGTTGAGGTTTGGCGTATTCGTTCGCAGACAGAAGTTCAGAAGGCCATGGCTCGCAAGCTGAAGAGGAGAAAGGAGAAGGAGGCGAAGCGAGAGGGCAAGGAAGATGGCGAAGAGGCCGAGAAGGAGAAGACCGAGGATCCTTCATCCGCCCCGGTTACTGAGGTTTTCATTCCCCATGTCATTGTGCGAACCGGTGGAAAGGTTCGCTCTTTTGACTGGATGGCTACCAAGTCCAGTGGTGGTCTCAGCCTTCTTGCCGCGACGACGAACAACCAGTTGGAGTCTTACAGCGTTGTCACGGCGAACAAGAAGAACAAGGATGAGGAGGATTCCGACTACACTAGGAGTCTCGCCGTTGACATTCCCGGTCACCGCGCAGATATTCGGTCAATTGCACTGAGTTCGGAGGATCGAATGCTTGCTTCTGCATCAAATGGAAGTCTCAAGATTTGGAACGTTCGTACGGGCACCTGTCTGCGTACCCTCGAGTGCGGTTATGCCCTCTGCTCTGCCTTCCTTCCCGGTGACAAGATTGTGGTGGTTGGCAACAAGAACGGCGAGTTGGAAGTTTTTGACATTGCGTCTTCGACCCTGCTCGACACAATCAAGGCTCATGATGGTCCTGTTTGGTCTCTTCATGTGCACCCTGATGGCAAGTCTATGGTGAGTGGAAGTGCGGACAAGACAGCCAAGTTCTGGGAGTTCAAGGTTGTTCAAGAGGAGATTCCCGGTACCAAGCGCACGACACCCCGTCTCAAGTTGGTACACACAAGAATGCTCAAGGTCAACGACGACATCCTCAGTCTTCGATTCTCTCCCGACGCACGTCTTTTGGCGGTGTCTTTGCTGGACAACACCGTCAAAGTCTTCTTCGTCGACTCATTGAAACTCTTCCTCAACCTCTACGGTCACAAGCTTCCGGTCCTAAGCATGGACATATCTTATGACAGCAAAATGATTGTCACCTGCTCTGCCGATAAGACCGTTCGTCTCTGGGGCCTAGACTTTGGTGACTGCCACAAGGCCTTCTTGGCCCACGAGGACAGTGTCATGGCAGTAGCGTTCGTCCCCACCAACAGGGAACAGAACGGTCACAACTTCTTCAGTGCCAGCAAGGATCGCGTGATCAAGTACTGGGATGGAGACAAGTTCGAGCAGATCCAGAAACTCAGCGGCCATCACGGAGAAATCTGGGCCCTGGCAATCAGCCACGATGGCGAGTTCATCGTCAGTGCTAGTCACGACAAGAGCATCCGCGTGTGGAAGCAGACCGACGAGGAGCTGTTCCTCGAGGAAGAGCGTGAGAAGGAGATGGAGGAGGCCTATGACAGCACTCTTACTGCCTCTCTCGAGCGCGACGAAGATAATGAAGATGGCGAGAAGGCAGAGGCTGTCGATGCCGGCAAGCAGACTACCACCACCCTGATGGCTGGTGAGAAGATCATGGAAGCGCTGGATCTCGGCATGGAAGACCTGGAGGTTATGCGCGAATGGCGAAAAGTGCAGGCCAGAAACGCCAAAGCAGGTGCTGCGCCTCCGGATCGCAACCCTACGTATATCGCCCTGGGCAACATCTCTGCTGAGCAGCACGTCCTGAGCACCGTGCAAAAGATCCCCGCCGCTGCCCTTCAAGATGCCCTCCTGGTTATACCCTTCTCCAAGCTTCCCTCGCTCTTCACCTTCCTCAACATCTGGGCTGAGCGCGAGTGGAACGTGCCTCTTACTTGTCGCGTGCTGTTCTTCATGCTGAAGACCCATCACCGCCAGATCGTGACCAGCAAGATGATGCGCCCGATGCTGGATAGCATCCGTGCCTCGCTGCGCCGTGTCCTGGCTCGCCAAAAGGACGAGATGGGTTTCAACCTGTCCGCACTGCAGATCATTGGCAACCAGATTCGTGAGCACAGCACCAAGGATTATATCGATGAGGAGGCTTTCGCGTCAGCAGAGGCGACCAAGGGAACTGGCAAGAAGCGTCAATTCAGGAACATCGCCTAGTGGGGGTGATTGGAGAATTGTTCTGAGCATGTCAATGGGCGTTGTGGGTCAGTTATTGACCTTGTTTTTCTGGAAATTCTTGCATGTTTGGTTTTGTTCTACAAAAAGTTCTATATCCTTGGGAGTTTAGAGAAAGATCAAGGGATGTATCATACTAGAATAGTTTCTGAATATAGCTCTGATCCATATGGGAATTCTATTGTGTGACCAACCCAATCCTCTCGTACTAGTCTACCCTTAAGTCCACTAATCACGTCCATAAACAAGTATATCCCATCTCTAAAAGCAATCAAAATCTATAGAGCGAGATATCATTAGTAACAAAATCTCACAATACATCATCCCATCCACACGACAGCGAGTAGACAAGAGAACAGCAACAGCAAGCCTCAAAAACTCCTTCAGCAGAACCATTATAAGCATCGACGACAAACGGAATCCTCTTTTGGGCCCTATTTGCCATACCTCTTCCGGCTCTTCCTAAAAATTCGGTTCATTGATAAGGTCTCATCATTTGAAGCTTTTCGGCTTGCGTTGTTCTTTTTGCTGTCCCTCGTCCCTCGCTTCGTTCGTGGAGTATGAATTGTAGATGGACATACCGATAGCTTGGAGTTTCCAGCATGAATGGAGCGTCTAGGACATTACTAGGCTCTTTCCATGCTGGAAAGTGTCGGTTGGAAACCGCGGAGCTCGCGTATGCAGGAAAGAGGAATTGAGGGAACCGAAAGTCCGCAAAAATAATCGGGTGGTGGAGCTAGTGCTTAGTCATGTCATATCCATCACGTGATGTACAGTGGATCTAGGTACGGGGCACATGAAGTGCAATAGAACATTGTATAGTATAACAAAGAGTAGGGTAATTCGTGTATTCTCGGATCGTTAATTCGTGGTTTTCATAAGGAGTTCTATTTCCCATACGCAGGTCAAGGGTAGCCAGGGTCAAGATGAAGGCTTCATTTTTCCACAACAAGAGCAAGTCCACCACTGGCTCTCCATAAAACTCCCACATTGGTCGCAGAGCCAGCCCAGTGGTCGTTTACTAGTATCGCGGTGAATCGAAGCAAGTGAGTCCAAAGCTCGAGTTCGGTTCTTAAAAGCGAAATTGCCCTTGGGTGTGGCTTCATCCTTCTCTTCGGCCTCGTCGACTTGGAATACTCGTTTCTTCGATCTTTCAGGCTCTGGTTTTGAACGGACAGCCGGGATTTCCTGTCGTGACGTGATGGTGGGCTTTTCGACTGAAGGAACAGGCCGTTCAGCAGCACACACATCACAGCATAGGAAATTTGGTGGGTTTTCGAGGGTACAAGTCGTACAGGTCCATGGCGAATCGTACGAGCTGTTGTCTGCAGTTGAATTTGACATGACGGGCGTCTGCTCTGGGGGAAAGCCTGACTGTGAGGTTTCCACCGCCCCAGTCAAATCAATCTCGGATCGTTCACCCGTTCTGGGACCCGCAGGATTCTCTTGGCTCGGAGGGATATAAGAATCTCCGTATTTCTCTCTCTCCTCCTCTTGGATCAGTTCAATAAAGGCTTGCAGAATAGCCTGTTCATTCGCATCATCCTCTTCCGCCTTTGTCCTGAATCCATTCCTAGAAGCCTCCTCGGCAAGCTCTGCGCTGCGATCGGTTCCCGAGGCACATCCATTAGTGACCTCGATACGGCGTTGAGCAGCGTCTGCGCGAAGCTTGCGCATGTCTGTACCTCGAAGAACGGGAGCACCGCCGAGTCTTTTGCCAGAGTTCTTGGCCAAGGTTTTTCGTTGTTCGGCAGCTGCGCGCGCTCGCCGGCGGGCTTCGTCGAGCGGTATTCTGTTCCCGCCGAGGCGTTTCCCTTGGGATAGGAAGCCTTCACCAGTGTACCCCTTCATGACGAGCTCCTCATGCTCATCTCGAAGCTGGTTCCACAGTGCGTGAAACTGTCGGTCATGTGGCCCATGCACAATATGACACAGTCTACGTCTTTGTCAGAAATGTTTTGCCAGCGTACACATCAAGAGGACCTACTCGTGCAACATCGTATCCACAACCTGTTCGATAGGCAAAAATTGCCGCTGATCCGAAGCATACCGTAATCTCAGGCATATCTTCTGACCATGGTTGACATTCAACCCCAAGAGATTTTTTTGCGTGGGATAGAATTCGCATAACGCGCCAACTCTCCACGCGCGTTGGCGCATGATGGGTTTGACCAAGGAGGCAACTTTGCGCAAGATAAAAAGGGCCTCCTCCTCGCGGGGCCGTTTCTTCTCATGGCGATACTCTGAGATTAGGGCGTCTAGTTCTCGCATTTTGAAAGCAAATGAATGAACTCTCGCAGTGACGATGAACGAGAGGCTTGGATCAGGTCCAGCGATACTGAGGCTGAGGCCTCCCAGAGGGTATCATTCTCTGACGGTCCAAAATGTCGATATTCAACGAATACACATTTGGAATATCAAAGAATGATAGAGAATAGGTAAAAAAAGGCGTTGTAAGCTAAACGAAAACAGGCTGCTGCGAACCAGTGGCACCTGCAATTGATAATCAACCCCGTTGATGGCCTTGTATTGGCCTTGACCCTCAGGCTGTCAAGGTCACGTGAGTATTCTGGTACTACGTACAACGGCCTTTTACCAAATTTTGTGGTCCTGCTAGCTTTATATGAGGTGTCTATGACTTTCTTGGATAAAAGACTACCTATACCAAGAACTTCTGTAATTTTCGTGCCTCAGGGTTACTATATTTTCTTGTTGACCACGTATTCAATCTGTCGATATCGTGGGGAAATATATACTATGTTTGCGACCAATTCCCAGCAGACAAGCGAAGACGTTGATTGTAGCATCAGCATTTCATCAATATATCGTAGATGAAGTTGCTCGACGCTCTAGCTTCTACAACCATTATCCTGCAATATGTAGGTAGCACGGTACACGTTGCATACAGCGCATCAAGTACTTGGTGCACACCAGCACGTGATCTTCCGATAAAGTGGAGATGCCCTCGACTTATCGGCCGCGTCGATCTTATCGTCTTTCTTTTTCACTTGCAAGATTTACCAAACGCCACCATGACGAGCGACGATCAGTTCTTCCTTGACTACGTGAGTGGTAGCGATACTATCATTGATAAGAAACCCTCTTTAGTACTGACAAGTTGTGTTTTTACAGCTCGCGTCGATACCGCATGACGTAAGGCGATACTCGCTTCAGGTCGCCGACTCGATCGATCGCCAGGTCGACTGGGCAGCAGCCACAATCCGAGAAACCCTTGCACAGCAATCATGGCTTCCTCCATCCGTTCGACCGTCGTTACGCACCCAGGATATGCGCTCGCCGCCGCGTGGGTTGACTGATCGGGTCCACGATTGGATGACTCGGCATCGTGCGTTGACCGCAGCTATCGTTGCGTTCGTTGGTACTGGATGTGTCTTGTTGTATGGAAACAAAAGGTTGAATAGCAAGCGGAGGAAGGCTAGGAAAGCGGGTAATGGGTCGCGGAAGGAGATCGTTGGTACGTTGAGTGGACGCTTTATAGCCGGCTAGACCTGCCATGGAGATTGGGATGCTAACGGATGGTATCAGTGGTTGCCGGATCACCGCATGAACCGATGACACGAGCTATTGCTGCTGATCTGGAGCGCCGGGGATACATTGTATATGTGACTGTATCGTCTGCGGAGGAGGAACACATCGTTCAGTCCGAGCACCGGGCAGATATCAAAGCTTTGTGGCTGGATTTGACAACGGTTCGTCTAAGCTGAAAGCATTGTCATGAAGATATTGATCCTAACGTCAATCCAGACCTCTTCCAATCAATCCGAACTCCACCCCTCGCTCCACGAGCTTCGCGCTCTGATCACACAGCCTCAGTCTCCCCTCCCGGGGATGCCCCCGCACACCTGTCAACTGAGCGGTGTCATCATCGTCCCATCACCAAACTTCGCTGCCGGCCCCGTCGCTACCATCCCAGCCTCATCATGGGCCGACACCGTCAACACCCGTCTCCTCTCTCCCATTCTCACCGCACAGGTCTTCCTGCCTCTGTTGACCCTCCGCAGCAACAGCAGCGCTCTCATCTTCGCCTACCCATCCATCTCATCATCTCTTTCCGCACCCTTTGCCGGGCCCGAAGTCACCACGACGCGGGCTATTTCAGGCTTCGCGACCTCCCTCCGCCAAGAACTCCGTCTTCTCGAGAACGGGAATGTCGATGTTGTCGAGCTCCGGCTTGGAAACATTGATCTGGGCCCGTCTTACCGAAATGCGCAGAACCACATCCCTGGCACGGAAGTCCTGGCGTGGAGTGTGCAACAGCGGGCGCTGTACGGCTCCCAGTATTTGAACAGCGTTGAGCAGCGACCCGTTGCTTCCGCGGGACCTGCTGCGATTCGTGGTTCCCCTGCGCGAGTTCTTCATCACGCTGTGCTGGATGCCCTGGAACCGGCGACTCGTAACATCTTCGGACGTCGTGCGCATAAAAAGCCTATCCTGTATGTAGGCCGAGGTGCGAGGTCTTACAGCCTGATCGGCGACTGGATGCCCAGTGGGTTGGTGGGCTTGATGATGGGCTACCGCAGCGGACAGACCGTGGGAGCGGGCAGCCCCAGCAGCGGCAGTGAGAACAGCTGGGAGCGTGTCTAAACTGGCTCCCCTGTTCTATCACTCAAGCTGACTGTTCCTCCGTCTGTCTGCCCAGACTGAAAAAGTGACCCCTCTCCATACCCTAATACCTGGAAAGCATGACCGAGCTACGCTACTCTGTACATACTATCGACATATACTCTTCTCTCTAATAGCACCAACCGAATTGGTTCATCCAATTAACATACACCATGTAGACATTAGAACATCAACGATTAAGCTTCGTCAATGGTAAGCTATGTAAGTTTTCACCTCATTCTCAAATCATCACCCGACCACCGGTATTCCCCAATTACACCGGCGTGGGCTTAACCTCCATCGACGAGTCACGCATACCCGTCGCAACACCGCCAAGTCCATCCTGACAACGCAAAGGATCCCGCACCGCGCGCTTAATTTTGCCAGCGGTTAGATAGACACGCAGACGAATCAGCGACCAAGAAATCAAAAAGATGATGATAATCGCAGCGAGAATTCCGAAGCAGTAGCCTGCGACGAGACCGCTCTTTTGGCCGTGCGAGCCTGGGTCGAGGAAGGAGTAGGTGTAGAAGCCCTCGGTGTGGACGGTGATATACGCGACGCACAGGTAAAACGCCAGCAGTAGGATGAGAACGGGGATAGCCATCCAGGGGTGTGGTGCTGTCGTTGGGAGGATGATTTCCAACAGGGCGTACAGCGAGTTGAGGCCATGTTGGGAGATCTAATTAGTTTTCCTGTTAGCTTTTGCTGTGTCTCTTCAACCTTGGGGAAATGTGATCCGAGGAAATGTAAGGGGGGTGTAACATGCAGCCTCGCACGGGAGCTAGAAACGGGTTCCTTGCGATAGGGCTGAAGACATTGAACACTGCAGCAACGCAGTAACACAAAACACAAAACACATACATTCGACCAACCAGGGAACGTCTCCTTATAAAAAGGCGGTTTAAACAAAATCCCCCAAAAGACAATCGTCACCAAGAACGGGAACGTAGTGATCGTCGCATACAACAAGCCATGAAGCGCACGACAAGCGCGGGGCCACCGATCGAACAGCACAGAGCGGCCCGTCCGCGCATAACAAGCCGTATGAATCGCAGCGAAGAGATGGTAAAAGCCCAGACCCCAGTACGTCAACCAAGTGAAGTAGCTGAAGGACTGGCCGATGGCGATGCGATCATCGTGGGTACCGTACCAGGCCCAGATGACGATGATCGTGGTAAAGATGTACAGGGCGATTAGGCCGCGCAGACCGGCGAGGATGGTTGGGGATAGGAGCCAGGAGGTTTCGAAGCGGTGGAGGGCGTCCGTGTTGGGTTCTGCTCCGAAGAGCGAGAGGCAGGAGGGGCGGCGCATGGTTTGAGGAAATTTTTTGGGCGCGGAGGGTTGAATGCGTGGCTGTCGGGGGTGTTTGGTGATAGTGGAGGATGGGAGGGGTTGAGATTCGACGAGGGCGGGTTGTATTGTATATGAGGATTTATTCACCGAGGCAGTGTCTTCCCCCAGACAGACTGCAGATGGAGGCGCAGACAGAATGGAGGTAGAAAGGGTTCTTTCTGCTGGCTATAAACGTCGAGTGAAGCTCAGCCGTGGTCGCTTTGGGACGGGGCTTACGTTGGTCCGACGCACACCACGAGAACTCTCCTACAGTACTCCGTACTTAGCGTTGATTAAAAATTTAAAAGGCCGTCCGTTGCGACCACTACATAGGTTAATTACTGCTTCTAGCGACGTAGTTTGTAGTTAGTTCAACCACCAAATACTGGAAACAGTTTAGTATTGTCCACTAAGGCGAGAACCCCCCACGGCTGCCAGAACCATTGAGCTTCGGATTGGCCTGTGGCCGGCTGAAACCTCCTGAAATAGGAACAGTCTCCGATCGAAGGGGGCCGGATTGGAAGAGCGCCTAATTGTTCGTGAGGGAGAGAGAAAATGGTAGGAGTAGGGTTGAATGATCGAGTCTCGAGGATAGTACAGGAGTAGGGCGACCAGTTGATCTGTCCTCAGAATGGAGTAAACACAACGTGTGGTCCTATAACAGGTAGGAACTCTATTTATAAGGCTAAATTGTTAAAAAAGCCAGCCAGGTTAAACTAGTACATTATATCTTGCGAATATATCACATTGATCGAAAGCTAATCCTTGATTCAGACAAGACGACCAACTCCTAGGTTGAACTCTAGAGAAACATACCTCTCCGTCTGGTCTGTAGAAAGTTAGAAACTCTGGAAACTGCAGAACGCGAGCCAAATAAAGAAACGGGCCTCCACCGTGGCCCGATTGGCGCAAGCAATACCAGCGTGGGCCCGAGAGTTTGTGGCTAACTGGGCCGACTCGCCTTGAGGAGACCATCATGAAACCGTGTGGGGAGAGGCTAAGTTAACTAACGAGAGGGGCCACGAATATCCTTTTGGAAGACTCCATCCGTCAATAGGGGACGGGACGAGAGATTCTAGAAGGCTGATCATGGATGCCCTCGAGTCATTGTAACTATTGTACAGTAAGTAGGTTTGGCATCGTTAAGCATTGGACGGAGCTATATCCGTCAGATCGATCATATCAATGTTGAGCCTATAGAAGTCCATAAACCCTACCCATCACTTCAGACCTTCAAGACTGTCGGAACTATAACAGGAACCAGGAACCCCGGATGGCGTCAATAGAGGAGACGATTGTAGTCCGTCAAGTCCGTTCTGGAAGTGGTTTCGTTCTTGGCGACCCCCTGAGCGACTTCACTTTCATGCTCATGCAGCCCAGTCACCTGCTTGGGGCCCTTTCGATCATCATTCCAGCTGGCAATGGACAGACGACTTGTCTTTTCCTCTCCCCTTTGCTATTCTTCTTGGCTTTGAGGATTATTATTCGACATCCGAGAATAAATAATAACTGGCGAGCAACAAGCAGTGGAGCCCATTGTTTGCCCACTCTAGTGCACGGGGCGCCCCTTCTTGACCACGACTGCACTCTCCTCTTGCAATTGGGATCGTCAGGGCCTCGCCCGTTTTTCTCTCTCTCCCTTCTCCTGTGACGCACCCCATTGTTGCCGTTCCATTTTTTGTTTGTTCTCTCCTCCTCCATGTCTCATATCTCTCGCGACTTTTGATCTTATTCCCCCCCCCCCCATCCTTTCAGGGCTGTCATTCCTTTGGCCTCATCGCCCCCCCCCGCCCAAAGAATTCCATCTAGCCCCTCCTCCTTCCTTTCCCTCCGACCGAGGCTACGAACTACGCTCAACTTTCAGCCCGTTTGACGTGTTATCTCAACCTTGAACCCTTTCGTCTCCAATGCGTCCCGTGTGTGGATTGAATGACCCAGTCTGGATGATCTGACTGCTTCGACCACCCCGAACTTCCAACCGCCCCCCTTAGCGCTTATCGACTGAGAACGAAAGACCGGACGACCAACGTAAACATTTGATCAGAGCCCTTACCGACGCTTTGAACCGCCTTCTCTCCCCACGATGTCCTTTCGCGGGAATTTGAGCGACTGTCGCTCGACCTCCCACGACACCCTGCGAAGCGGCATGCCATCTCCGCGCATCGAACACTACGACGGCGAAGTCCCCCCGCGCTGTCGCCCCTGGATGCATTCGCCGCCCAAGGCCGTTTTCTCGCTAAACAATTGGATGAATCCCGACGACGAGACAGGCGCATGAGCCGACTCCCCCTTCGAGCGTCGCCCGATCGCTGTCTACTCCCCGTCCCGGCTATTTTCGCGCCCCATCGAGCGAGTCTCAGGTCGATAGTCTTACACGAAAGCCGACGTTGAGAGCACACCCGGATTTCGAAGAACCCAAGTATCGACCCGTCTCGGAGCACCCCCGTTTCAGCTCCGTCTCGCATGCCAGTAGTAATGCCGACTCGTACGATGATGAGTCCACCCCGCGGACGACTATGGTGCGGCCCAGCTCAAGTATCTACGATATACCCCGTGCGGAATCACCTGAAGATGATCCGTCCCTAGCCAGCGGCGCAGAGGGCGGTTCGGCGGGCAACGCGATGGACGACCCCTCGCGCGAGTCGTCTACAGACTCGGTATCTCGACTCCATATTCCGCGCACCCTGGCGCCACCAGTCTCGCCGCATTCCCGCCCATCAAGTAGCGCTAGAGTGAACCCGGAGAGCTCGGATGACGACTACAGTAGCTCCAACGCTGGCTCGACGTTTTCCAAACCGCGCAAATTGTCTTCGGGCAGTGCCGTGTCTTTACCGTACTCGCCTATGTCTACATATCCCGCCCGGATGCACCCTCGTTCACCATCGATGAGCTCGGAAACCTCCGCCACTGGCCACCTCCCTCGGCCCTCCTTCAACTTCTCTCGACCATTGAGCCGGTCGAGCACCAGCCTGTCCGCCCCAGGCCCATCCGCAACCTCCGAACCGAACCCAGCCACTACTACTCAACAGCACCAGCATCGGTGGAACCAACAGTCGCATCATATGCACCGGCCGAGCAAGCCGACGCCAATCCTGGTGCCGTTGGCGACTGAGGAGGCTGCTGCCACCCACGCAGAGGAAGGAGAGCCTTCTTCTGCGGTATCATCGTATGTGTATGCCAAATATGCACTGCCGCGTGGCCGCATGGTCTCACGAGACTCGGTCGTTTTCGCTGGCCTACAAACACCTCATTTCGAATGGCAAGAGCCATTGTTTGAGAATTCTCCACCCCGGCATTCCGAAGAGCCGCCACGCTCGGCTCGAACTCCACCCCCCTCACATCCCCGCATGGACAACTCGCCCAAGCCTCATTCCATGTATGAGGTTTCGGCTCCAGCCCCGTCTCCGTCCCAAGCTCTGTCCCACGCTCCAGTCCCTGAGACTAAGCTTGCACCTCCGGCACCCATTTCACCACCCAGACCCGCCCCTGCTCCTCCTGTGGTCACACCTCCCCGACCATCCGTCGAGCCTACTAGTCCTCGGCTTTCACGACCATCCGTTGAGTCTACTAGTCCTCGGCCTCCCCGACCATCCACCGAGTCTACTCGCCCGAGGACTAGCGACAAGGATGAGACCGTCTCATCTGCAGACTCGGCTAGTACTCTTCGCCCACAGACGGCGACAACTCAGGTCACCCAGGCACCCTCAACCGCCCTCACAGCTGACGATCATGTCACCAAGGGTATTGAGCTGCACGAGGCGGGCTCGCTGAATGAGTCAACTTACCACCTGCGCATTGCTGCGAAGCAGAACAACCCCACTGGTATGCTGCTTTATGCGCTTGCCTGCCGTCATGGATGGGGCATGCGACCTAACCAGCAAGAAGGTGTGCGATGGCTACGCAAGGCTGTTGACTCGGTTGGCTTGGAGATGCTCGAGAACCCCGACGCTCCAGGTGCTTCCAAGGCCAAGGAGTTACAAAAGGCGTATCGGGCCCAGTTCGCACTTAGTATTTACGAGCTGGGTGTCAGCCATCTCAACGGCTGGGGTATCGAGCAGGATAAATCCTTGGCTCTGCGATGTTTTGAGATTGCCGGCAAATGGGGTGATGTGGATGCTATGGCGGAAGCTGGATTCTGCTACGCCGAGGGTGTGGGTTGTAAGAAGGATATGAAGAAGGCTGCGCGTTTCTATCGTGAGGCTGAGTCCAAGGGTATGAGCATGGTTGGAAACAGCTGGTACGTATTCACAAGCAGCCCCGCTTGACATTGCGATTTCGCTAACCTATTCACAGGATCTACAAGGACAAATACATGCCCGACGATGAACGCCGTGGTGGACGCGCGCGCGGACGAACTGTCAGCAGTGACAAGAAGCCGCGTAGCAAATCGCGCACTCGCAGTCTCTTCCAGCGGAAGAAGTCTGTTCCCGAGGCATAGATTGCCTCTGATGCATAGAACCCCCCCTCCAATCTCATCTATCCTTGTCTTTTGACATGTGCGACTTGCATATCGCCCCCTGAGGCACTGTCCCGCATTCATTTTGCATTTCGAAGCAATGCGTTTGTAGAGCGTTCTGAGCTGAAACACTTGGTTTGCTTCAAACCTTATTTTCTGAAGTGCTATTTTGAGTCATTTGTTTTGATTACTTTACACTCCTTGATATCTTTCTTTTTTTTTCCTTTCTTCATTTCTTGCCATTTACTACCCATTTTTACTTGTTCTTTTCTGTCATACCCCCCACCTTTTTACCTGAGCCGCCTGGGCAGCTTCTTCTCGAGTATGGTGGATGGATCGTTGATTCCTTTCACCTCGCGGGCATAATCTTTCAATTCTCCGTGGATACCCTTCGATTTGTTCTTCTTATTCTTCCATCTTCTTCTATCCTCGGATCTTAACGCCGAATTCTTTCTGATCTTCTCGTTTCACACCCCCAATTTCCTTTCTTGGCCATATCTTTTCGTGGGGCTGACCTCCGCCTTTTTTTTATCATTTTTTTTTGGACATTCTTCCTTCTTCTCATTCTTACTTTTCGTCCATTATGTGGATTTCATTTCGGCGGACTTACCTGGTGCATCGTGCAAGAAGTCACAATCACCTGTCATGACTCAAATCGAGGCCGTGTTTTTTGCGTGGACATTCTTTGTTGCTTAGTGTCATTATCTATTTGTTACTTGATGAGCCATCGATCATCGAGCTCTTCTTGGACCCGGCTAGACCCGGTTGGACAGGTGGTTTTGATTGGTTTCATTGTGTAGCCATCTCTGAAGGGCTGGTGATCTATCTAATCGAGAAATTCCTCGGATCGGCTGGTTTCAAGCTGCTCGTATCGTGCAACATTTTCCGTGTGCTGTAATTAAACCTATAGTCAATTACAATTGCTGTGTAGAGTAGTACTAATCTCAGAAATGTTTATGTCGTCCTTTCCCACTTTTTATATTCTGCCCCCAAATTTACCCCAAGAAGTGGAGAATTCCCCCCGTGAGTCTAGTACCCCGGACCTTTGACCCAACGCGCTCTAGAGCCAGACCTCCAAGACACTTTCGGCACGAACCCCTCGCCTACTGCAGTACTAACGGCTAGGCACGCTACCCACGACCCTACCAAATTACACTACACACAACAAGGGCAATACGCGACCCTAGACCCCTCCAAAAAACACCGGACATCCATGGATCCGGAGGCTAACATGACACCGCCCCATCTTCCCCAGCCGACTCGTCGCTCACGGCGCCTTGGCGAGCGCCCCCGCTGCAGCTAGGTTCACGGGCAGCCAATGGCCAACCGTCAACTAGGCTGACCCCGGATGGTCGGTGCAACGGTAGAAGGGGGGTGCCCCACCAACACAGGTCAGGGTCATTGTCGTACAGCATTCGCGGTCCTGCATCGTGAGTCGTTGACTCGTTGGAGGCGCGGACTAGATATCCAAGATGAGCCTGATCCTGGAGGGATAACGGCGGCGCCCGGTCCCCATGGCGCAGTTTCTATTGCATTTGCACATGCTTCTGCAGCTGATCAATCTCTTGAGTTTACGGCGCCCCGAGGCAAAGTTATATGCGCTGGCCGCGAACTAGGGAGGCGAATACCAGCCCCTCGTGTGTTGCTGTTGCTCGTATAGTGGCAGTGTGCTATTTTGTCTAGCAGGACTCACGACGGCTTACAAACTCAATCTGAAACGCTCTAGTTTATCAATCATCATACTTTTATGAATGGAGATCGAAAGATCATCCGATCGACACTGCACATCACCGAGCAATAACAAAAAATAGAAAACCTTCAGCGCTGAATACGACTACTCGGTCTCCGCTATACTCTACCAGCACCTTGGAAAGAACAAAAACTCAATCCAGGAACACGATCCCCCACAACCCCGAGTTCTCCGACCTCTCCCCAGGAATAAAAGTCCACCAGCCTATCATTCTCGCCACTAACAAACCTCGTCTGCAGGGCAGGGCCAAAAAACAAAGGGTCACGCTAACCCAACAGCGGAAAGAAAGAAATACACTCTCCATCAAACCTGGTCCTACCTCCGCCCTGTACCCCACTCGCGGCGCCATACTAGACCAGATCTTGCCTGGTCCATTGAAATTTCTCATCTCTCTCATACCCCTTTGGACAAACCTACATCGTGTATCTTGAATGACATGTGATGCCCGCCGAGGATGCCCTAATTTCGTTCTAAAATCATTAGCATATGTAAGTCTATAACTACTAGATGCCTAGTAACCGCGCCGCGCCTTTAGCGACCTAGCCAAGACTGGAGGTATTCCGACGCTGAATTTAATTATAAAGTAAATGCTACCCTCGTTGGCCCGGCTGCACCGGCTGTTGTACTAAGAGCTGTGGGTATTTTCCTATTATTACCTTATTGACATCCGTCAATTCTTCCCTTTCTTCTTCTTCCCTTTCTCTCTTTCTTGTCGCTCGTTTCGACCCGTTGCTCTTTGCGCCTGAGGCTTTCGGTAGTTTCTATTACCGTTTGTCTAGTCTTGTCCTTTGATATCGACTACACGCGACTAGCCCTGGATCAAAATTATTAAGGTATGTCCATGTTGGGCGGATTTGAAAGTGTGGCTTTAGGTTAAATGGGGCTGTTTATTGGATGGGAGTTTGGAGCTTGAATCTATACTAACAACTACTGGTGTATGATCTAGACTCGGGATTTATCACTGCAAGACAAGATGTCAAAGACAGGAGTGACTGAGATGGAGACTACCACTGCCCTGCCACCAGCCAAGCGCAGCTTCGGCGCACGCTTGGGTGCGCATTTCAAGAAGTGGTGGTGGGTGCACTTGATCATCTTCATCGCGGTTCTTCTTATCATCCTCTTGCCTGTGTAAGTTCCTTCCGAAACCTCAACGTTGCGACTTCTATACAATTCGCATGAACCAACATCGACCACTCCCCTTTCTAACAATATAACAGAGTCTACGTGGCATACCCCAAAATCGCCCAAAGCCAAGTCAACGATTCCACCCTCAACGTAACCAGCATGGTCATCGCCGACCCAACCCCGGACTCCTTCCACCTAACCCAAACCCAAGTCATCGGCTCCCACAGCTCCTACCACCCCAAGATCTACTCCTTCCTCGCCTCAGTCTCCCTGCTCGGCGCCGCGTCCGCATTCACCTCCGTGCAGGTGCCGGAAGTGCAGTCCAAGGATGGCGCCGAGGTTAATGTGGATCAGGTCGTTGATCTGAGCAATGCGGATGCGTTTGGTGACTTTGCGCAGGCTGTTATGCTGAATGAGGAGGTTGAGATGAATATTTATGGTAGACCCGGATTGAAGGAGGGGGGTTTGCCTAAGACGACGGTTACGTATAACAAGACTGTTACTATGAAGGGTAAGTTTCCCTGGCTGTGTGTATCGGGAAAGGTGTGTGTATGATGCTAACATGTAATCCAGGTCTGAACAAGCTCAACGGCTTCGACGTCACCGACTTCCACATCTTGCTCGAGACCCAGAACGGCCGTAACATGAACGGCACCGTTTACATCCCCAACCCCTCCGTGATGACAATCACCATGGTACCCAGTCCCTCCCAAACCCCAAACCCCTCCGATTCTAGTAGAATATCCGTCTTACTCCGTCCAGGGCAACGTCACCCTCGACCTCTCCGTCGCAGGCATCCCAATGGGCTACTCCTACCTCGACAACCTCGTCCTAAAACCAGGCAACAACACCGTCCCGATGACCTCCACCGTGAACGAAAGCGCCATCATCACCATGGTCACCTCCAGCTCGAACCCGTACAAGGACGGCATGGTGCCCTTCACCATCACCGGTAACTCGAGCGTGTACAATGGCAAGCAACTGCCTTATTTCACGCAGGCGCTGGCCGCGAATAATCTCACCGTTAGCTTGAACGTGACTAAGGCGTTGGCGGAGATTGGAATTAAGCTTTAAGCGAGGGACTGGGACCAGGGTTATGTTACGGTGATTTGTATAGGTTGTGAAGGGGGGAGTGTTGATGTTAGTTTTTCTTGGTTGGTGTGAGTGGTGCTTGATTTTGTGGATTGTTGTATACCATTTGCTTTGCAGTGATTTAGTCTATTGTACAATTTAATGCTCCCATGCCCCATACTCCATACCTTTCTTTGTGCTTCATTATATTTCGGATCTCGATGTGCGGTTCTATGCAGCTATTGAACGAATATGTGACTCGCGAGCCAGAAACACTAACTTCTTGATAAAAGCATGAGCGAGGTAAAAAGGCGGAAAACAGTTTCTCTCTGAATCGTCCGATTGCGTGAATTCCGCAAAGAGATTAGCCGTGTCGTCCAATATTTGAAGATCACGGGCAAAGTTAGGTGCAGGGGGAGCCGTGATGAGGAAACGGAAAAGTGTGAGGACAGCCGTCAGCGTGAATTGGGCGTGGATCCTGCGATTTTGAATTAGCGATGAGGACATGTAGTCTAGTATTGGGGTGACATACCAAAAAGTGTGATAATTTATAATATGTTGAACTCGACCAATGTATAGCAAAGTCGAGCGTGCCGCTTCATAACAAATCTCAGCACTGGATTGCAGAGGGGACCAGGATCCCTGCGCGGGAATATTGTAGGAATTATTTGCCCCGTGGATTTTCCCCAGACAATAATAATATTCCAGATGAATACTGACACCCCGTATACTGAGATCGTGGAACAGATAATCCGGAGCATTTTCAGTCGCGAACAGATCTGGTCGACAATCCACGGGAAACTCAGACCTAAGCGTACTCAAGTCATGGTCCAATTCACGGATGAGTTGTATTCTTCTTGCTTCAGAGTGCGACGCATTTTTCTCCGAGTAGAGGAGCTTGTAGATCTTTGATTTGATCAAGTTCAGCCGGAGATCAGATGGGTAGAGGAGTTCTTTCGAGGATAACGGCGTGAAATAGAAGTGGTGCTCTGATGATTTCGACGTGTAGTTGACCGGTAAGTCTAGATCGCAGTGTACGTCACTCAGCATTGGAGGTTGGCCCTTTCGAATGGAAAATTCGCTGTCTATGCCGTAACAGAGCCAGAAGAGTGCGCGGAGATGCAGACTTTGCTGTGATCGACCGGGGGTTTCGGGTGTAGGTCGGATTTTGTGGCCGCCGAGGTTATATAGGACTTGTATTGCAATGCCCAAGAGCAGTTCCGCGGACACGGGTTGTCCAAGGGGAGAGATGTAGACTACCTGCATGGTACTTAATATCTCAAGGTTGGTCCAAGGCGGAGTTTAATAGCTGGCTTACCAACAGCATTATGGCTTCAAGCGTTCTCAAGTCCGGAGCTTCCATCAATATCTGTGGAACGAGAGAAAGTGCTGCTTGGGCGTAAGCATCGGGATCGGCATCGGAAAAGGCAGGATCATGACGGTGCATTTGAGTGATATTCGCCGTGAACGCAGCCAAGCAGGCACGATTAGCAGCGCGAGTCGTGTCTGGGTGATTCAAGACGTCGGCATTGACGAGCATTTGCAGTGCCTCGGCATCCGCAAAAGGAAACATGGAATACAGTCCGCATCCTGCATAGTATTCCACACATCGCTGGACTAGAGAGGGTGAGGGCCATTTCGTGGTTGTTGTCTTCTTTTTGGATACATAGCCTTGTTTCTCAAAAGATGCCGCGGCTTCAGTTAAGAACTCGTCCAAGTCAAATGTATAACCACTTTGCTGGTAGATCGTTGCGCAAAAATTTGCTCGAGCCGTTGAAAGGCGACTTCCAAGCCCGCAATATGCGAGGTGGGATTGAAAGGATGCCAAAGCGGCATCTAAAGATCGAGTATCGGGGATATAATTTGCGTCCAAGTTAGCTGATGATGATTGTTGACTCTGAGGTGACCCGGATGAGATGCTCTGATGCCCAGGAGTAGACGTTTTTGACTGGTCATCCTGAACACTAAGGTGCGTGGGGTTCAAGCCTGCATCTAACGCTCGTTCGAGCTCTTGTACACGAGCTTGAGCTTCGGCAAGCTCTCTATTCACCAATCAGCAAAGCTCCGAATAGACATTGGAAATAATGTCGTTCTTACTGACGAAGACTTTTCCGCTGGTGAGGGGCCTGTGGGGTGAAAGTACAAGGAAGTCCTGCAAGGTGACAGTTCTCACACGCAGGCTGGGCTTTATCGCAGCGGACCTGTATAACCAAACATGCAAGGTACCACGATCAGCAATTGTAGGGGGTCAATTGACCGAATATCGAGTGTCGCACTGCATTCATTACCTTTCGAAGGCGACACAGATCGCAAGCACTCCTTATTTTCGAGCCACGTGGGGCAGCAGAAGCGGAATCCATGAGGATTTCCTGCGTGATATGGACGATCCAATTGTTCTAGCAGGATTGCAGGAGTGGCGCCATCAAGTCTGACTGGAGGGTTGGGACGAATGTCGTGCATTCTCAAGTCACCCCCGGTCTATTGCGGGCGGCAGGTCTCCACCCGTGGGCCGCGTATGCGACAAGAATCATAGATCGAATGCCAAGACCAGCGCCAAGATATGCTCAGTCAGCGGATTCCTTTTGCACCGAGCTTAGGATATGATCATCGCCGTTAGAAGGGTATACATACTGTTAATTCAGGGACTGGCGACTATCTGCTGCAGAGCAGCGTATTGAGGCCTCTCTGATTCGGGGTAAATTTCGAAATTTGCGTAACTAAGTTGACGTTGACCTCTCTTCTTTGAATGAAGAAAAGGGAGACATAAAATCAGCCACAGTCTGGGGACTTGAACTACTTGCTGATCTCAAATCAAAGATTGTAGGCTTCCAAGATCAGCAAACACCGATATGATATCATAGACACCGAAATCACCCTTGGTAGAAAGAATTTACCGAAATTATGAGGGCGATTGAATACTCCATTGGCCCATGAAGGAGATGGAGTCTACGCGTGTCTCTGCATACTCGATACAACTCGATATAAACAAGTCTTGATGAGCATTAGAAGGATGAAAGCTGGAGAGCCTTGGCATCATCTAATAGCCAGTCGCAATTCTAGGAATTCATCTTAGATACCAACTTTTCGATTAGACCGCGAAGCTTTCCAGGTCTAGAAACAGGTTCACTATCCTGACAGAGAAACTTTGAATGTAGATCAACGACGATCATTAGGCAGACACAGAGAAACTACGGAGGATGGAAGTGCTTCTGAGTAACCATGTTTTATTGTCTTCACCAGAGTCCAATTGTAACCCTTTCGTTGGTCAGCCTCGTATCTCTACTGGAGAAAAGGCGTCGTCATCAAGAGATAAAACATTTTATGTCAACAATCTAGTAATGCCGAGGCCCATTATGTAGAGCGAGATAGCTCCATAGTAATTCAGAATGGCGTCTTACTGCCCTGACAAGATAGATTTCATACTGGTCTCACATAAACTATTTAAGTGCTCTCCATCTTCCAGTTGAGATTGGTATTTAAGCACTTCACTTTACAACGCACCTAAAGTCCAGCCTTCTTCTTTTTACAATGATTTTCGCGAAAGCCACAGTTCTCGCCCTGAGTGGCCTGTCTTTGGCTCACCCCGGCGTCCATGAGCCCAATTCCTACTCTTCCATGGCCAAGCGCCATTTCCTGCACGATGCTCGTCGGTCCTTGGACCTATGTGCTGATCACCTCGAGAAACGTGGTGTGAATGAGCGTGCTCAGGCTCGTCGTGCTGCAATCATCGAGGCAAACAAGAGACATTATTTCTTCCCCAGGGACACGGAGACAACTGTCAACAAGACCCATCACTCGTCCCTGAAGGTGTCTCCAAACACACCCGAGTCGGAACTTTTCTCCAAAAACCCTGTGTGCATCCTTGCTCCCGAAGGAGAGGTTGGTCCCTTCTGGGTCAAAGGCGAGTTGATTCGCTCCGATGTTCGTGACGGCGAGCCCGGTATCCCGATTATACTCGATGGCCAGTTCATTGACATCAACACTTGCGAGCCTATCAAAGATCTGTACTGGGATGTTTGGAATTGCAACTCCACAGGCGTCTATTCTGGTGTTCAGAGTGATAGCAATGGCAACGGTGATGATGCTTCGAACCTCGACAAGACATTCCTGCGTGGTATCCAAAAGACAGACTCCGACGGTGTTGCTCAGTTCAAGACTATATTCCCTGGTCATTACTCTGGCCGTGCTACTCACGTTCACGTTATTGCCCATACCGATGCCCATGTCTTGCCCAATAACACCCTGACTGGAGGTCACGTCTCACATGTTGGCCAGCTCTTTTTCGATCAGGATCTGATTACTATGGTCGAAGCCACCTACCCGTATAACACTAGTACAGTGGATATCACCAAGAACATTGACGACCACGTCGTCCAAGTCGAGACGGCAGATTCGACTTCTGACCCGTTCTTCGAGTACGCTCTCCTTGGAGATTCCATTGAAGATGGTATCTTCGGCTGGGTTACCCTCGGCATTAACACGACTGCCAGCCACGACTCGGATGTTTCTTATGCAGCTTTCTTGACCAAGAATGGTGGTGTCAAGAATGGAGATAGCTCCTTCTAGTGGTTGAGGTTATAATCTGGCATCTCGGAAGCGTGGCTCTTCGATTGAACATTGCGACCATTGCCTTATATACTCTAAGAGAGCACTCAAGACACCAAGACAGACATGCAAAGAAAGGATAAAGGCTGGACTGGGAAATAATACGGCTTGTGATTCCACTTGGTCATGTATCATAGTGATGTCAATTGTCTCTTTATATTGCTTTTGTGTATGGAATATACATCTGTACATCCATTGAAAAGTCTTCGTCTCTTTCTCTTCTCTCAAGTTTCCAGCGTGGATAGGACTGACGAAGAGAAAAGAATTGCCGGGTTGAGGTTGGTATACACTAGGCCGTGAATACTCTTACAATTTAATGATTTGGGATTCCCCTTGACAGTTTCGGTGCCAGGGAGGGCCTATAATCTTATGCTGAGTGCATGTAGGTAAAATTCCAAAGGAAAGCTCTCCTAAACTGTAAAAAGTTTAAATTATGGACCAATCGCATTGATAGCATCCTGCGTATTCGTATATTCGTATATTCGTATTGCTACTATTGAGCCCTTCACGCGTTTTCGCCGCTAAGTGGCCAAGAACTATCGAAAAATAGCCATTCAAGTACCAACGTGGAGAAAATCTTCCCGAGCATGTCGATAACTGTTGAGGCGCAAGTCTTGACTGAAAAGGAGTAGAAACTCTGGGATGGTGGTACCTCAACCAACTTATCGCAGATAATAATTGCAAGAAGTAGGGCCCTATGGCAAAACTCACATGGAGTGAGGGCACTATGAAGATACAGTCGATGGAGGCCTTCACTGGTAACTTTTCGTAGCCAATCACAGTTGTGGCTTCTATACGCGTATCCGATTCAAAATTGGTCTTGCATTGATGGAGCCATGCATTTAGTGGCCCGTGCATACGAAAAAGATGGTGATGGTTTTTCGAGGTCTGCAGAGACTGCCTTGTCAATGACAGAAATCCCTGAATAAGGCTTTTAGCACTTATATATACCTAAAAGGTCTTCAATATCCGCTACGGCAGCGCAACATATTTGCCGTTTTTGCGGTAAATCCCAGTCGATTAAGGGCTACAACTCTAATATCATGCCAAGCCGTTAGGTTGCGGGCCCTAGGATGCCCCTATCGATTTGACTTTTGATTAGCCTTTTTGATTGGCTGCGAGGCGATTGAAGACTTGCTGCATCCGAATACGCTTTTACGCTGTCGGCATGGTAGGGTGTTCAGCCTCAACAATACTAAAATTAATCGTTAGCGGTTTCCGATGCCCCAGCCATATATTGACCCCCGAGTCGGGCATTTGGAGATTTCATTCCACTCTGACCATTCTCACTCGAGTGTTTCAGTTGTTTCTCTAGAGAAGCATTCATGGAAGATCAACCTCCGAGATATTCTATGCTTGAGGCGGCCGGCTGGCCTGATGATTGTTGGTCACAGGATGGAGCAAATGTCAACGGTGCGATCGAAAAAAAATCTGTTATGATACTGTGATATAGTCAATGCTGATAGTGACAGACGATGGCCGCGTTGAAGTTGACCTGGACTCCAAGGTCTGTAGGACTGTTGCAAAGCTGATTCCGTTTTCGCACGCCGAGAGGCCACCCCCATCAACTCAAGATCCTACGGAACCTTCTACTTGTGACATTCAATTAAATATCGTTATTCAAGTTGTCGGTAGCCGAGGCGATGTGCAGCCCTTCATCGCTTTGGGCAATGAGCTTCAACTTCATGGTCATCGGGTAAGATTGGCAACTCATGGGGTATTCGAGTCGTTCGTTCTTGCATCGGGCTTGGAATTCTATCCCATTGGAGGTGACCCAACAGAGCTTATGGCCTATATGGTGAAAAATCCGGGCTTGATACCGCAGATGAAAAGTTTACGAGACGGAGAAATCCAACGCAAGCGGGCTATGGTGGCCGAGATGTTACAAGGTTGCTGGAAGTCTTGCATTGATGATGATCCGGTCAGCAAAACACCTTTCGTGGCTGATGCGATAATTGCCAATCCTCCAAGCTTTGCTCATATTCACTGTGCGCAAACCTTGTCCATCCCCTTGCATCTCATGTTTACTATGCCATGGAGCAGCACAAGAGCCTTCCCGCATCCGTTGGCAAATCTCAAATACTCAACGACTGAGCCAAAAATAGCCAATTACATATCTTACGGAGTTGTTGAGTGGATGACCTGGCAGGGGTAAGGATCATCTCTTCAATTATTAACCGACACATATGCTAAGCTAGAATCTAGTCTTGGTGACGTGATTAATGAATGGAGAGCTTCACTCGATTTGGAGCCTATACCTGTGACTGAAGGTCCCTGTCTGGCCGAGACACTGAAAGTCCCTTTCACCTACTGTTGGTCTCCAAGTCTCATGTCAAAACCATCAGATTGGCCATCAAACATAGATGTTTGCGGATTTTTCTTTCGTTCCCTCCCGGATTACAAACCGCCTCCCGACCTTGACTTGTTCCTTCGAAGTGGCAGCGCTCCAGTGTACATTGGATTTGGCAGTATTGTCATTGAAGATCCGGTGGCTATGACAAATATGATTCTGCAGGCTGTCAAGTTACTTGGTATTCGCGCAATCATATCTCGTGGCTGGAGCAATATTGGTGAGGCCTCATCCGATGATAGATTTTTCTACCTCGATGACTGCCCGCATGAATGGTTATTTCAACATGTTGCAGCCGTTGTCCACCATGGAGGGGCCGGCACAACAGCATGTGGTCTACGGTTTGGACGATCTACAACTATCATTCCATTCTTTGGAGAGTATGTTTTCCCTAATTAGACTGGAAATTTCCGTTGTCTGATGCTGATCGAACTAGTCAACTTTTCTGGGGCAACATAGTTGCCTCCTGTGGGCTTGGACCGAGGCCTATCCCATATCGGTCTCTGACTTCAACCAATTTGGCGGAAGCCATTCACTTCTGCCTCCAACCTGAAGCACAGTATGCAGCCCGAGAAGTCGCAAACCGAATGAGCCATGAAAAAGGCGTGAGCACCGCCGTCGCCTCTTTTCATCGTAATCTACCGGTGAATACCATGCAATGCCACGCTCTCCCTTCAGAACCTGCAGTGTGGCAATTCAAAAAATCTTCCAAATCTCCACTCTATCTGTCCAAAGTTGCGGCCGAAGTTCTAATTGATCACCGTCGATTAAAACCTAGCGATATTCAACCGTGAGCATACTTATGCAAGTTTGCCCTCGTTAATAGAAATGTTAACAAATACTAGTTACCAAGTCAAGCCGCTTTACATCGAGAATCGGCGATGGGATCCAGTCACAGGTACTGCTTCTTCACTGATTGGGACCAGCACAGATGTACTGAAAGCAACGGGCGATATTGTTTACCGGCCATATCAGGAATTCAACCGCATTCCTAAGAGCTCGTCGGAAGTTGATCTGCCCGAATCATCTGCTGCTCGATCCCGAAGCGTTGCTTCTACAGCTGAAGTACCATCTCTGTCCGATTCCAGCATGAAACCCCCTTCAAAGATGAGAGCTACGGGGGCGGCGATGGAAGGTTCGGCAAAAAGCATGGGGAAGGTAGTCGGCTACTGGTACAAAGGCATGCTGGTAGATATGCCTTTAGCAGTGAGCGAAGGCCTCAGAGCTGTACCTCGACTATATGGCGACGAGGTCAAAGATCACGGAACGATCCATGATTGGAAATCTGGCGCCACTTTCGCAGGGAAGAACTTCGTTCATGGGATGGCAGACGGTTTCAGCGATATCTTCACACAGCCCTATAAGGGTGGCCAGGAAGAGGGAGCAAAGGGTGTGATAAAGGGAATTGCCAAGGGAACTCTCGGTATCACTACCAAAGTCTCATCAGGTACGTGCATTGCAGCTTTTACAGCTAAGAAATAAATACTGAACGACGGATCGCAGCTGCATTGGGATTGGTCGCTTATCCTGCCCATGGGATGATGAAGAGCTTATATACCGCAACGCATTCGAAAACAAGGAAGCGTATTCTTCAGGCCCGAGTTCAAGAAGGAAAGTGGCTAGCGGAACACTCAAGTAAAGGCCTAGAGAATCGCCAGATAATTCTCCGCAATTTTGAGGCTGCTTGTCGCAAGCCGGAAGAAATTGCCAGACCACAATCAAGCTGAACGACTTCAATCAAACAAGATCATGGCTCTTTGAAGCCATGGGACTTTCTTCGGGGAATCTTATTCGTTGGATACGGATATATATCTTTGTTTTTGCTTCGAAATTCTAAGATTTCGCTCGGGATGACTGGTCATGCCTACCAGGAAATTGACCAAGTTGTATCTCATAATGAGGACTTGATCGGAATTTCCGCGAATCTTAATCCATTGTAGTTGCTTATTCATTTGTTTTCTTGTCTACGTTTGTATAATTTCCTCGTAGTGGATCACCCGGGTAAATGGACAACCCGAATACTTTACGAGTATGTGAGTCTTTTTGGTAATCAAAACACCTGCACCTGAACACTCATTCTGGGCACTAATCCAAGAAAAGTGAATAAGAAACATACTATGTAAATAAATAATTTTCTTCTAGGGACTCGTTTTCTATGGTGCTTTGCCCAGCACCTTTTATAGTCCGCATCGGCAAAACGGCTGGGAATTACTTAAATCCGAATTCTGACCCTCTCCCGCTTACTCGATTTGTTCTGCCCCTAACCTGCAGAAACATTTTCATATTTTTTCGTCTGCAATCCAAGGCAGACGCGCATCGTGCTTCTGCTTCTGACTACAGATCGAGTTCTGCAAATTGCTCAACTCAGATATGGTCGTCAACACTCGGGATACCGACAGACAGCACCCCGGTCCGAATGCGGCGGCTCCTGTCGGGCCAAAATCGGGGGACGAGCTTGGCGATGGCATAGACGAGACTACGGCTCTTCTGGGCCCGTCCAAAGTTAATTATGGAAATGCGGCTATTTCAGAAACCCAGGACGATGCTTCAGCGACCAATGGCACCGATGAGGAAAAGCCACTCCCCAAGGCCCAGGTCCTGCTACTTTGCTACGCTCGGATGATCGAGCCTCTCGCTTTCTTTTCGATTTTCCCTTATGTGAATCAGATGATTCAAAAAATGGGAGGTGTGGAAGATACCGATGTGGGCTTCTACAGCGGTCTCATCGAGTCTTTGTTTTCTCTGACGCAGGCTATCGTCATGATATTCTGGGGGCGAGCAGCCGATCGCATTGGACGTAAACCTGTCCTGGTCTATTCATTGTTTGGCGTGGCCCTGGCCACGGGTCTCTTCGGCTTTGCAAAGTCGATATCACAGATGATTCTGTTCAGATGCCTTGCTGGCATTTTCGCAGGGACAATCGTCACCATTCGTACTATGGTGGCGGAACATAGCACGCCAAAGACTCAAGCACGAGCATTCAGTTGGTTCGCTTTCAGTGGAAACCTAGGACTTTTCTTAGGGCCTTTAATGGGAGGTGCTCTAGCCGATCCTGCAACCCAGTACCCGGGCGTCTTTGGAGGCATAAGGTTCTTCGAGGACAACCCCTACGCTCTGTCAAGCTTGGTGGTGGCATCAGTAGGCGCTACGGCTGCTATAACTAGCGCCTTTTTTGTTCAAGAGACCCTGAAGAAGGAGTCAGATACAACCGAGTGCAATGGTGAAGAGCTAGCATCTGGTCGCCGTAACACCCTCTCGACAAGGCAGCTTTTGAAATCACCAGGAGTGAGCATGGTTCTATACGTATACGGACACATCATGACGCTCGCCTTTGCTTATACCGCCATTATTCCGGTCTTCTGGTTCACCCCAGTACCCCTTGGTGGCTGGGGATTCAGCTCCCTGCAGATCTCGCTGATGATGGGATTGAACGGTGCTGCCCAAGCAGCCTGGCTACTTTTGGTCTTCCCCCCATTGCAGCATAGAATTGGGACGAAAGGTGTCATTCGATTATGCGCTCTTGCTTATCCAGTGTTCTTCCTAAGCTGCCCCATTGGCAATGTGCTACTCCGAGCGGGATCCGAAGCGTCCATCCGCGCCTTCTGGGTATTTGCGCCGACAATGCTAGTCGTCGGTTGTGGAGTCAGCATGAGTTTCACTGCAATCCAGCTTTCTCTGAACGACATCTCGCCCTCACCGAGAGTTCTAGGCTTGCTGAATGCATTGGCGTTGACGGGTGTCAGCAGCTTGAGGGCTTTCTGCCCCGCCCTATTCACCAGTCTCTTTGCGCTAGGAGCAAGGACACAGTTGGCGGATGGATACGCTATCTGGATACTTCTCTTTGTACTTGCTTCTGGTCTATCACTTGCCGCAAGATATTTACCAGAGCCCCAGGAAACCCCAAAGCCAAGGAACGGAAACGGTCAAGCCAGATGACAGTATTCAAATATGCTGAATTCAGCGTGGTCAAAATGGAGATCTCTGATCCTGGGAAGCATTAACAATAGTTACAAAAAAGTTCGGGGTAATTTATCGGTCTATAGCAAGAAGCCTCTGCAAATTAAGAATCTCAAAAGTTATCATCTCAAGCCCGTACATAGGTTCAGGTGCATCGATTCTCTCGAAGCTGATGTAATATAAGCACCAAGTTAAATACCCCGCAGCTGAATAGTTGTCACACAGGACCAGCTTATCACGAATCCCCTCAAGCGGGATGATTACATGCCCGACAGGCAAAATCGAGGGTCCAAATAGCTTACTTGCCTTTCTCTCGCCTTAAAACGTTCTATTAGTCTTGTATTCTTTCCACTATGTGCATGGAGCGAGCATCCTGTCGCGAGGACTTCGAGGTAGGAATTATCTGCGCGCTGTCACTCGAGTACAATGCCGTTTCCTACCTCTTTGATGAGTTCTGGGATGAAGATGGTGACCAGTATGGCAGAGCCGCAGGAGACCCAAATAACTATACGACTGGCCGTATGGGTCACTATAGTGTTGTCCTGGCTCTCCTGCCGCACATGGGTAAGGCCAACGCCGCGAGTGCAGCCGCGAGCATGCGGGCGAGCTACAGCGGGCTACGGCTGGTCATTCTTGTTGGAATATGCGGTGCCGTGCCTTACAGTTGGGGTAGCGAGATCCTGCTTGGCGACGTTGTTATCAGCAAGACCGTCATTCAGTATGATCTCGGTCGACAGTACGGAGACCAGTTTATACACAAGGACACTATCGACGATAGCATTGGGCGGCTGAACAAGGACATCCATAACCTCATCAACATATTCGAGACGGATCGTGGTCTTGACTGGTTGGAGAAACGCGCAGTCTACTTTCTCCAACAGATCCATAATAAAGTTGCCCGGACCAAAAGAAGGACAAAATATGACTATCCCGGGGCGTCAAACGATAAATTATTTGAGCCAACCTACCGCCACAAACATCACGTCTCACCGGATTGCATCTGCCGCCACTGCGCCAGCGACAAGGACCCCGTTTGCGAAGTAGCGCTCGGTTCATCGTGCGCCGATCTCGGCTGCGACGAAAAGCACCTTGTGACGAGAGAACGGCTCTTCGCCAGACACTATGACCATGATGTCCATGAGCTGGCGATCCACCTTGGGGCGGTTGCCTCTGGTGATAAAGTGGTGAAGTCTGCTGTATACCGGGACAAGATCGCAAGGGAAACAGGAGTGATTGCATTCGAGATGGAGGGTGCCGGGGTCTGGGACGAAGTGCCGTCCTTCGTAGTTAAAGGAGTGTGCGATTATGCAGACTCCCACAAGCACAAAGGGTGGCAGAATTTTGCTGCAGCGACAGCGGCCTCAGTGTCCAAGGCTATTCTGGAACGCTATATTCGAACGGACAAAGCTATGAAGCCGCCCGTTGGGGCCGATGAGTACGACAGGAGAGATGGTGGGAGCCGCAATGCTTCGGCGACTCCCATACCTCGACCAAACGTCGGAGCGATGACCGAACAAGATCCGCGACTGATGGAAGAAAGGCACATCGATGGCCCATTCAACGCAACCTTTAGCAATTCTGGCCCCGGCGATCAGTTCAATGCACCTGGAGGCACTCAAAACATTAGCAGAGGCAACGGCAATCAATTCCCTGGGGCTACTTTCCACGGGCCGGTGCAGTTTGGCTAAATGGGATCTGCACGAGATCGTGCTAATGATATCCAAACAAAGGCTAATTGTTGGATCTGAATAAAATGAATATGATGCAAATTGACGTGCCATTCTTACAGAGGGTTAGGCTCTTGCTATTGGGAACGGAACTAATCCCCGTATAGTAACGCACAAAAACGCCTTATAACGCTTCATGGCTCGATGAATTGATGAAAATACAGCCTTGAGAGCCCCCCTAATACAACACCTTCGACGACGAACCGACCGGGACAGAGCTAATTAACATTCCTGTAGGTGCTATGGCTCAGATGGCTGTCTTGCAGAGTTTGGGGGATAAACCTAAAGAAGTTGTGAAGGTTGGTATAAAGGTAAATCGATATTACAGTAACACTTCTAGCAACCGGTCAACAGCGACTGATTCCCTTCACTACAGTCATATAAGACATCCACTTTGACAGCCCCCAAGGACAGTATCACCCAAAAAGCCCCCTCAAGTCGTGTTGCCAAATGACACAGAGCCGGAGAAAGTAGCACCAGGAAATTGAGGACCAGTCCCTGAGCTCATGTTTATAGTACCGTAAGGAGCGTTGAGCATTTCGCCTGATCCATAGTTGTTAAAAATGGCCCCCGACTCCTCTCTTGGAACAGACGGCTCCATTTGGGACAGCCTCTCGATCGCCTCACGCAAAGCCTTGACTTGATCATCGATCGCAAGATCCTCGGCCACGTCACATACGCCAGTCATCATTCCTACCAGTAGCTCCTCTATCAGCCTCCCCTTGCCCTCTTGCCTCACAGCCGCTTTGTATGCCTCAAACCTCGATGTCTCTGGTGCTTGGGCGACAGCGTTGAATATTCTTTCAGATGTCTCTCCTTTGGGGATACACTCTCGCAGTGAGGCCAGGGCGCGTTCGGGGTTTCCAGTCAGTTGGCGGCGTCCTAGTTGACTTTGCACATGATGAAGGGCCGTTCTGATGAGAGGGAGCCCTCGACCGGATTCATGGAAAGCTTCTCGGAGACCCTTGTCGTCTTCAGGAACCTTGTAGTGGTCTATTGCAACGTCGAGAGTAGTAATTATGCTCAAGACTAAGTCATTCATAGCGGTTGCCATGAATACACAAGGGGATTCAGGCTGTGGACAGGGTCTAATACTGTACGCGCCTGTGATTCTTATCACTTGGCAGAAGAGGTTGTGTGTTGCAGATCGTACAAGATGCGATGGGATTTGCGAATGGCAAGCAGAGCAACCAGGCTCACATAAATAACAAAGAGGCTTTGTTGGCTCCAAGTGGGAGGTAGGGGAGTTAAACCCCTGTAGCGTTGTGTACTTAGGTCCGATGCTTCAATATCTCTAGCTGATAAGAATCCCCAGCAGTTGCTAACGCTTACCAACCCGTCGTGTCAGCGTGAGGTGGCACCCGGTGGCGGTTCTAGATGTTGACTTATTGGCTCACCATGCGGACTGCATGCAGGCCATCACACGTCACTTGTGTAGGAATATGAGAAGAGAAGCCAATAGTATCAAAGTTTGGAACAAATATATGTAGTTGGGGGGCTGGCTGAGGTTCAGCGTGTTCTGCGCCTTTTCATCTCACGGACCCTAGGCATTACTGCTTCGGCTGAACAGCCTTGGAGGCCAGGGGGTTGGACGAACCGCTACGTCGCCTCTTTGCCTGAACAGTGGATCTGACTAGGAAGGTGCTGCCCCGCTTCTCAGAAGCGGTCAATTTACACATTGCAAGCTATCTCGATATCCTCGCGACAACTTCCTGATCACCCATAACCGCCCACTATAGGTGCTGGTTGCAAAAGCTTAGGTACGCGATAGATGTCAACGATACCGACAACTTGAAACTCCCGATCACCGTTTCAGTAACTTCAAGCATGGTCATACTTCCACTCCTCGTTGATAGAGATAAAAAAAAGGGGTCGAACCAGACGGCAGGACGCCGTTAGAGGAACCACGGTCCTGATATAGCCTGGCCCATTTGCATGTTATCCTCGGTCCCCTAGACAATGAACAACACAAAGAGCGTGTCCTCCTCTTCCAAAGGCCAATCTGGTCCTGCCCGTGGTACTGGGGACCAACTCCATGCTCCCGGGGGTACCGTGAATCAGAGCAAGGGGCATGGAAATCATTTTCCAGGGGCAATCTTCAATGGGCCTGTCAATATTGGTAAGAATTGAGGGGGTTTCGCCTGTGTTCGCGGCTCATCATTTCGTTCAGGTACCGGGCAGCAGCCGATTCTGCCACGAGATTGCTGGAGATTGTTAGCTTTTCCGGAAATGGATAGCCGGTTTAACGATATCGATGCCGCTGCAATTGGAACATGCAATTGGGTGTCTCAACACAAGGTCTATATGCGCTGGGCCGCGTCCAATAGAGGCCTGCTCTGGATCCAAGGAAAGCCCGGCTGTGGGAAGTCAACGTTGCTACAATATATTCTGAGTCATTTTGGGGAGACAGCCAACGCCGGAGAGGAGGCATTGACCCTCTCGTTTTTTTTCCACGGTCGTGGGACTGAACTTCAAAGAACGCCATTGGGCCTCTTCCGATCTTTGCTTTACCAGCTTAGAGATGTACCTGACGCCCTGTCGGATGTGGTGGACACCTTCCAACAACGATGTGAGACTGTTGGCAAACACAATGAAAAGTGGCAGTGGCATCTCCAGGAGCTGCAAAAATTCTTTGGGTCATCCCTTCAGAGGGCGTTGAAGACTCGGCCGATTTGGTTATTCGTCGATGCACTAGATGAATGTGGCCGAGTAGAAGCGAAGGACCTAGCCGATTTCTTCAAGTTAGTACTCAAGGGGCTCCCGTCTGCGAAGTTGAAAGACTTCCACATTTGTTTTACTTGCCGACATTACCCGAATCTGGTCCTGGATGGTGTGTTCGAATTGTGCGTAGAAAAAGAAAATGGCGCAGATATATCAACGTTCGTGGAAGGTAAGCTCTCCTCATTCCGTAAACGAACGTCATCCACACTTCCGGACTTGATCATGAAGCGCGCCAACGGCGTTTTCCTATGGGCTTCTTTGGTGGTGACGCAAGTTTTGGACCTTGAATTAGAGGGCGCAGGATTAAAACACATGGAGCACGTAATCCTATCGGTCCCAGAAGAGCTCAACGCCTTATACTTCGACCTCGTCCAAAAGATGCCCTCGAACAGCGGAAAACTCATCCAGTGGATTTGCTTTGCTATGCGGCCTCTGTCGCTAGACGAATTGCGATGGGCCATGCTTGTGGAGGCCGATAACACAGCACGGTCACTACACGAATGCGAGGCCACAGGAGATTACCCCTCTGACGACGAGGGGATGAAAAGGCGAGTTCAGGCGCTCACTCGCGGTCTTGCCGAGGTCACCACGGACACAAAGGTTGTTCAATTCATCCACCAGTCTGTCAAGGAGTTTTTTGCCTCGAAGGGTCTATCCGCTCTGTCCGGTGCTATTAGTTTGGCTGCCCCAAATACATCCTCCCGCGCCGACTTCGCAGGGATGGCACACTGTCAAATATCTAGGACTTGTATACGGTACTTGAAGATGAGCGAGATTACCGGGATCGCAATCCACAGCGGGGATGGTTGGACATCCACTTTTCCTCTGTTGAGCTATGCCACGATGTCGTGGGTGGCACACGCGAAACAAAGCGAAAAGATGGGTATTTCTCAGGATGATCTTCTGGAATATTTTGCCTGGCCGTCGGAAGCGCTTGTGCAGATATGGGTGCGAGTTTACAACTCGCTAGAGATATACTCTGACGAGTGCCCGCCGGGAAAGACAACAATGCTGCACATCGTGTCGCGACATGGGTTAATAGGCGTGGTACAGATCATATTACGAAGCGCAAACCAGTTGCAAAAGGATATTGATGCAAAAGATGAGAGTGGGCGGACCGCGCTGTCATACGCAGCCGAGAATGGCCACGAATCTGTCGTGATGCAGTTGCTGGGAGCTGGCAAAGTCGGCATCCGGGGATGGGCTAAGGCTATCTTGTGGACGCTGCTCAAGCAGGGCGTTAACGTGGATGCCGAAGATGTGTATGGTCGAACACCGCTGTTGTTCGCTGCCAAAAATGGCCATGAGGCCATCGTCAGCTTGCTGCTCGAGAAGCGGGCTAATGTCAATGCCCCTGATGGAGGTGGTGGAACGCCAATTTCGTGGGCCGCCCAGAACGGGCACAAGGCCATCGTCCAGCTGCTGCTAGGGAGAGGCGCAAATGTGAATGGTGAATTTCTCCATGGTCGGGCGCCGCTTTCATGGGCCGCCGAGGCTGGGCACGAGGCCATCGTTAAGCTACTTCTCGATAATGGCGCTGACATCGATGCCCGAGATATTTATGGTTCGTCGCCGCTTGGGTATGCTGCTAGGTACGGACATAATGCTATCGTCAAGCTGCTACTCGAGAACAGCGCCAAAATCCATGCTGAAGATATGGTTCGTCGGACGCCGCTATGGTATGCCGTAGTGAATGGGCATATAGCCGTCGTCAAGCTGCTCCTCGAGAATGGTGCTAACGCAGAGACGAGGTATGGCCATTATGGTCAGACGGCGCTTTGTTGCGCTGCCCTGAACGGCCACGAGGGCGTTGTGCAGCTGCTACTTGAGAGGAATGTTAACGTCAATGTTATGGACACCGAGGGCCGAACGCCTCTATTACAGGCCTCATGGAATGGATACGAGTTTATTGTTAAGCTACTGCTCGAAAGCAGCGCCAACGTTGATATTCAAGATAACTTGGGTCGCACGCCCCTCTTTCGGGCCACCGAGGAGGGGCATGAGGCCATCGTCAAGCTGCTGCTCCAGAAGGGCGCCAACATCAATCTACAGGCCACATCCGGTCAGACACCACTACTGTTAGCAACCGGCAAGGGGCATAAGGGCATCGTCAAACTACTACTCGAGAAGGGTGCCAACATTAATACGCAAAGCAGTCTACCCGGAATCGACAGGCCGTTGTCAAGCTACCCGTCGCCACTCGCAAGATCGAAGTGAATGCAAAGGATGGAGAGTCTGATCAGAATTGACTGCGCACCCTTCATTCTCAATTGTTACTACCTCAGAATTCTCCCAAATGCAGCTTCGAGGAGCTTTATTTGACATCTTTCACCCCAATAGAGTGGACTATAGTACTGGGCACCTAGCTGATTTCTTTGGGGTCTTGTGTCTTATGGCAATGTGGATAGCGTAATCAAATAGCTCTTTCACCTAACGTTGTCTTGTGATATCCGAACCCTATCCTTGACCCTAACTTGAAGATATATTCGAGCTCTTTGCTCGATCTCGTAGTGGATATCGCCGGCGAGTGTTCCTCCTATGCACTTAAACCGCTGTTGATTGGACGGATATTAATGTAATAAGGAAGGCGAACATTCATTAAATATACCACTAGGATCGAGTGAATGGCAGAATACTGTTGGCGTCTATTTGCGGACTAGGTAACCGACGGTAAGGGGCTAGCTACGAGGGAGTCCACTCCTATATATTGGGCAGTTTATGTCTGTAGGTATCATTCTCGTTGGAAGGAGTGTAACTCATACCTATAAGGCAGAATATGTCACCATTGCTCAGTTCTACTCAGTAAGAAAAAGCGGCGAGGGACTAAGTACTTAAACGGAAAGGGAAAGCCAAGACGTGACATAGGAAATACAGCCTTTACAACTTATAAAATGCTCGAGGAATATTATCGTAGTAAGGCACTACTACCAGATTAGGGTCATCGGTGAGTCCAACCATAGCTGTTGTGACAGGATGAACTGGCTTTCGATCCACGATGAGATTGATGCAGCTTGGACCGGATGTCTGTTGGAATTTGGTGACGGTACTTCGAATCTCTGCGATTTGAGAGATTTTGGCCGTGGTATTTTGCAACCCCTTGGCGACAACATCATATTCAGTCGCTGAGCTCAGGGCGCTGATAGGTCGCGCGGGATGATCGGTTCCGTAGACGAGATCCTGTCCGTTGGAGCTCATGCCCCAGCTTGAGTTGTTCACAACGACAGTCATGATGTTTAAACCGAATCGCTTGTAGGTATCTAGCTCCATCAGGTGGAATCCAGCGGAGCCATCGCCCTGAATGTTCACAACCTTCCGATCTGGAGCTGCAATGGCACATCCTAGCGTATATCCGAAGCCGTTACCCAGGAATCCTAGATAACCAGTGGCAGTCATGACTGTATGCGGTTGACAACGCGAGGCAAGATCTCCGACCCATGCCGAAGCTTCACCACCATCTAAGACGATGATACTACCGGGCTCTATTCCAGAGACGAGATTTTTCACAGCATGGTATGGATGGAGGCGTCCAGAATCTGTCACCTCCGGTTCCTTTTCGTATGGTGACTCCATAGACGCTAATCCAAGGACTGATTGTACCCAGGATTTATCGACATTTGTAGCGGCAGTCGAGCCTAAAGCTGCGTTCACTGCTGAGAGGAAAGCTTCAACATCCGAGACAATACCAAGGTCGACCGGATGAGAGCGGCCGATTTCACTCCCATCGCAATCGACTTGAATGAGTTTGCAATCTTTGTCCGGAATGATAGCACCAGATCGGCCACCGAGAAACATTCCTGTTCGTGCGCCTAAAAGAACAACCAGGTCTGGACGTGCCATTTGTACCAGGGGAAGTATTGCTAGAGTTCCTGCTGTGGCTTGGGAGAGCATGGGTGACGACGGAGTGCGAGATGCATATTTTGACGTGTTGAATACCGGGATGCTGCAGTCCTCGGCTAATTTGAACAGTTGTCGGCGTGCCTAGATAATTAGCAGTGTTTCATGAAGGGACAGGAATTTCAATATATGTCCTACCGGTTGACCTCTTGCTCCAGTCCCTGTAATTATGACTGGTCTCTGGGCAGAACTGAATAACTTGACGGCCGCTTCAACGGCCGCAGTGTGGGGGGCTGGAGGGAACGAGGGAGGTGAAGTAATCGATCCCCAAGCAATAAGGTTGGGATTAACCGGGGTAAATAGTACGTCAATTGGGAAGTCAAGAAGGACAGGACCTATGGACATCCATGAGTGGGCGTGGCCAGATATAGCAAACAGGTGATGACCACTTACCAGGGGGCCCAGATTGAGCAACTCGAAGCGCATGGGATACTATTCTTGGACATTCCTCCGGCGTCACGACTCGATGAGCAAACTTTGTAATGGGTCTTGCCGCCACAACCTGATCGATTGACCCCTGAAGTGAGTTGTTCTCTGTATCCCGTAGCGGTGGCGAGGAGGTTATACAGAGGATCGGGCTGCGGTCGCCGTAGGCAGTGGCCAAGCCAGGGAGTCCATTCGAGAACCTAAATATTTCAGAATCCAACCATTGGATAGAAAAAAGACCCAGGTTAACAGCTCACCCACTGTTTGCCGTGACAAAGCATACTCCAGGCTTTGTACTGATTCGGCAATAGCCCTCGGCTGCTTGCACAGCAACGGTTTCGTGTCTAGTGTCCACCAAACGAATCCCTATATCCTCGCATCCCATTAAGAAAGCATCCAAGTGGCCGCCATGGAGCCCGAATGCGACCTCGACACCAAGGTGTTTCAAGCATTGTGCCAAAAGGTCGCCACCTGTCAATTCGCGGCCCTTTGGGTGATGAAGTGGGAAGCCGACCATGATGATTTCAGTTGAAGACTGTAACAAATGTTTCTTCGCAGAAGAATTGACACAAAGAATAGTTCAAAAGGACATATCCTGGGTAAACTTCGGTCTATTTACGATGAGGTTGATCTCAGGCGAGCCAGGTAACGCGTCATTCCACATCGAAAATGCGGAGAATGAGGGGAAGCCGAGAAATTTAATGCACGATGACCAAAGGGTATAGCCGAAGCCGAGACGAGGTAATACTAGTCATGCCTGGAAAACAAGAAAACAAGCCGACGTGTATTGAACTACCTAGAGATCCTGTGGGCGAAGACGAATAGATGGCAACGCCGATAACTCTGGAACGGAGCATAATCATGTACTCAACCGAGATAAATAATGCAATGTACGATGAGGGCAGGAGTTTAGCTTTGTACTAACCTGCGAGCATTTGAAAAATTAAACAAATCTTAGAAACTTTCGAATATATCTTATTGCAGCAAATCATCCAACAAACAAAAGAGCCCTACATTAACATAATGACAATATTCAAGACAGGGCCCAAAAGGAATCATCGTGTGCCTTTCATGGCTACGATTGAGCCGCTCGTGCGTTCATGCTTCGCATCACACCCTCCAGATTATCATCATTAAAGAGTAACTTCCTCGCCATAGACAAAAGACCACCGTCAGCTTTATTAATCTCCTGGAATTTCCCCTCTGAGCTGTAAATAACTTCTCCATGCCGAGCCTCATCGGCAAATAGCAGCACCACACTTTGCGCAACAACTTCAGGTGACTGAACCGGGACACCCATAGCGCGAATATAGTCAGCGGGGACCATTCCCGTCTGAGTCCACGAGGGTGCGACTGCGTTCAGCCGGATATTGCATTCAATCTCAAGCTTATGCACTAGACCGCGGACCATTCCTAGAACACCGTGTTTGGCGATTGTGTAGTCGGGAGCACTGAAGTTCTGGAATGAAGAAGCCGAGGCTGTGAGGACGATGCTACCGGTTCTCACGGGGCGACGACTGGCAAGTTGCTTCATGTAGGCCTGCGCTAGATTAATTGTGTACAATGGGCTGATGAGACTGGCATTAATTGTTCTGAGATTAGGTGGCTGCAGTTCTCCGGCTTCGTTGAGATTGATATCCAGGAAGTCTGTGGTCGGACCGACGCCAGCATTGGCGAAGACATGATCGATTCCACCGAATAACTTGTCGGCTTGATCGAACATGTTTCGTTGAATTTCCCAGGAGGTCACGTCCACTTCCAAGTAATGCACCTTCTCTGTGTCTTTGAATTCGGGATTGGGAGGATTGAGATCTCCGACAACGACTCTGGCACCTAGGTCCAAACATAGCTGTGCGGTCGCCCTGCCAATTCCGGATGATCCGCCTTGAACTGTGAGCATGCATTACAGCAGAGTAGAATATATAGGCTTACCAGTAATCAAGACAACCTGGTCTTTGATATTCGCCAGAATGTCGTCGGAGACGGTAATTTGTGCCATTTCGATCTATTTGTTTAATGTAGTTGCGACAAGAGGTGAAAGTTGATCTACCCAAGTTCTGGTGGGAACCTCAGACTTGACTTTAAGCCGGTAATGACTATAAAAAGCCGAGGTATTCTCAAATGGGACTGTGCTCAACTCCTCCTTTTACTTTAGAGAGATGGTTTGCTCCGCATTTTGGCTGGAGTGGGGCCTAGCTCTCGAGAGGGGTTTTTGAAGCCACCTTGTGATGTGACCATCTTAGGCGAATTGTAAATTAGCCTTACGAATTCCTGGCATGGATTGTAGTAGGAAAGAGATTCTAATGGGCAAGAGGCCCACGACGATTTGGCGTTTCATTACTTTACTCTAAGAGGGTCAGATGAATAATCTTATGAATCGCATGACAAAAGCGAATCTGACGATAAAGGAAATTCTAGTTGATAAGTTTGAACTGCCTATCTTCTGAAAGATATTCTTCAAGATCTTTTGAATTGTCCGCCTTGTATGCGCTAGAATTGCCTCTCGGGCTATCCTTTACATCATAATCAACATCACTTTGGTATTTAGTCAGGAAATACAGCAGAGAGTAGAGCAGATGCAGGGATGGTTTATCGTGCGAATAACAAGAAACAAGGTAAGTTAAGGCTGCTCTAATTGTAATCACACTCTTCTAGCCTCACCCAATTTGATCCCCTTCATCCTCTCTAGATGCCATAAACTTAAGCATACTCTCCCTAGCCTGCTCAGCCTGTCCCTGAACATCCAAATCCCAAAGCCAACGCAGCCTCGATTGAAACGTCTCCTTAAGCTTTTTTTCATCATCCCCAACTCCATCCAAACACAAACAAAGAAGATAGGCATTCTCCTTGCTACTCGTGACAACTCTCTGACTCCTCGGGCGCCTAATCTCATCATACGCTTTGAAAGCGGCGACTACATCCTGTGCTGTTATTACTCGAGAGTCACCGAGTAGTTCAGCTAGAACGTGGGAATCTTCTATCGCCTGTCCGGCACCTGCGCCCTGGTGTGGCGTTGAGGCGTGGGCGGCATCTCCTAGAATTGCGACTCGGGAGCGACAGAATGTGGAGATTGGGGGGTGTTCGAAGATGGCCCATTGAGAGGGATCAGGCATATGCTAGAGCATCTTAGTTAGCAGTAGTCCCTAATAATCGAGATCTCAGTGTCCGGCAATACCTCGATGAGTGACTGCACATATCGACCCATATTGCTCGCATCACGCTGCATATCCTCCCTCTTCGCGGGCCTAACCCAAGTCTCACAATCCCACTTCTCACTGAGAATATAAAGTCCAACATTAACCTTCTTCGCCCGCATAATAGGATACGATATCCCATAAGCCCCGTCACCAATATACATCGTCGAAACCCTCGCCCGCTGCTCCCCAACCGCCTCAATCATATCCTCCATATCCAGCACAGCCCGATACCCATACATCCCACTATACCGGGGCTGCGTATCCTCCTCCTCCCCAGGAAACATCGACTCCTTAACCCTGGACTTAATCCCATCACAACCAACAACGACATCAGCCTGCACAGTGGACCCATCATCAAACAACAACTCCACCCCGTCCACACCCTCAACCACTTTATCCAACCGTTTCCCAAAATGCACAATCTCAGGCGGAATCAACCCAACAAGCGCATCCAAAAAGTTCGCCCGTCTCAACGTCGTCTGCCCAGACGGCAACGCCTTAAGGTCCATCAACAAGCCTCCCTCCTTCGCACCAGACGCCCAGATAATCTCGAACCAGGTTTGCCGGTATTTCTCGTAGCCAGGGCTATCCGCATGCGTTGTAACCAGCGAGTCGTAGATTTCCCGAATTTGCGGATCAATTAGGGGCATGGCGCGGTGGGCGGCTGGTCCTATCGAGAGGCCGAGGCCGATTTCTGCGAATGCGGGCGCGGCTTCGTAGATTTGTACGGGGACGTTGCGGCGTAGGAGGCCGGCGGCTAGGGTGAGACCTCCTATTCCGCCGCCGACTATTGTGACGGTGAAGTCTTTGGGTGGGGGTGTTGGTGTGCTTCCCATGGTGGGTTATGTGTGTAGAGTGAAGCTGGGAATTGGATTCTTGGAGGGTTTGGGGGTTTAGTACAGGTAAATTGGGGGATGGGTTTAATGCGGGGTCCATTGCTTATCGTGGCCCGCTGGCGTGGGGAAAATACGACGTTGAGTCTGACAGGTGAAGATAGTAAGAGTGGGGATGGCTAGTTGATCTTGACTACTTATGTGTTGGAGTGGGAAAGAAGGAAGATGGGATAATTGCTTCAAGATTTTGATTGATGCCTATCAGATGTAGTATGAGCCTCAAGTTAACTTGCAGGATAGATGCTGTTCTGAACAACTCAATCGCATCGGCCTACGAGCTTACTGTGGCTTCCACGACGTGAACACTTGCTTTGAGACGGAGTTGACAGGCCAGGTTACTATTCTAAAGATAGAGATAACTATCTAGCTCAGACACCCTCGACTGAGTTTCCGGTTTGGTAACACAATGGGACGAAACTCAACCGAAGAAATCATTTATTTGCAGTAAAGTGTAGTGTCTATCACACCAATCATCGAATCTGGATTTCAACCAAGAAGATAAACCTAAAGCCGCGAACCCGTCGCGTAGAAAACACAGGGAATCAAGTAGACAGTTGAATGGCTCGCTCACAGTTGGAGGAATAACGAGCATCACTCGATGGACATTGTAAGTCCGAATAATGAATGGCCAGTCGAAAGGCGTCATGTCATGCCTGTTATGTTGCTCACACAGAAGCAACTTTGTTTCTTCGACTTGACCTAGAAGCCGTCGATTGGACTGGACGGGGCAATGTAGTTCGTGCATAGCATGCATGATGCATGCACGAGAGCCTCAAATGGTCCCCGGTGGCATTGGCCGGGGTGGAAAGATATCATCACCAACAAAGCACATCCTCAAATCATCGGCGCTGTGACAACCCTCCTACCACCATACCCAGTCTCTCGCTCTCGCTCTCGGTCCCTTTCCCTCTCCCGTTCCCTGTCCCGTTCTCTCTCCCATTTCGGCGGCCCAAACGGATCATAATCAGACTCCGTCTCAAAAGCCCCATTGCCCTTCTCATCCGGTCTCGGCGAACCATCAGATTCATCCAGCGCCCTCCTAAACCTCAAAAACTCCTGCGAATCCACACTATGAATAGGATACATAGTTCCACCTGATTCCATCGAATGCAGCGCTGCCCGTTGAATATGTCGGATGTCATCCTTCAAACTGGAGACTTGACTCTCCAAATTCCGGCGGGCGGTTTGTTCGCGCCGGAGGAGGGTGACTAAAGCGCTGTACTGCTCGATGGAGATTCCGTTGAAATCGGAGAGGGATGTTGCGGATGGGGCGGGGCGGAGGGTGCGCGCGGTTAACGTGTCAGCGCGGATGGTGCTGGTACTGGTTGGGCGGGCGGTGGGGAGGCTTGATACTGGTGTTGGAGATTCGTCGCGGTCGTTTGTGCTTAGGTATGAGGGTTTACTCCGGACTTGTGGGAAGGAATCTTCTTTTCTGCGAGATGAGGATCGATCTCGGTCTTGGAGGTTGTCGGCGACGGAGTTAGATTGCATGCGTGCGATTGCGAATTCGAGGTCTATCATTTTCACTTCAATCGTGTTGAGGCGTTGTTCAATGGTTAGACTGTCATCTTGTTGCATTGTGCGCACTAGATTGCCCACGTTGGGTGGGAGACTGATTTGATCTGCGTGTGGATCTGATTCTTGGATGGAGGGTGCTGCCGATGCTCTCGTTACGCTGGTAACTGTCGTTCCAGTCGAGGGTCTACCAGAATGATCGCTAGCAGAACTTCCTCCTTCAAGAGGGGGTGACTTGGAGTCTGTAACCGAGTCGGGGACAGAGGTAGTGTGCGTTGGCCACTCCGGGGGAGACATTGGCCGCTGGTCGACCAGGTCTTGCAATGCGCCGATACTCCTGGATCTGCGTCGAGATTGGAGCATACTCCTTCGACGCTCTTGGTCCGGAATAAAAGGTCGATCCTCCTGGGGATCGGACACTGCTGATGCCACTGCATATCTGGATTCATCGTCGGAGAAGATCACACTGGGTAAGGTCGCACGTCGTCGACGCGGGGGCATTCCCGGCGATGGTAATGAACCACCGGTGGCACTAGTGGGAGACAAATGAGTCTCTGCTAATTGCAAGTTCTCCTCTGACAGAGGACTACTCCGTTTTGACTCTGTCGGAGTGGGAACCGATAAGAATGACTTGCCCGCGACGGGGCCCGATGACCTCGCCGGAGAGTTGTAGTAACTCTCAGTTGAACTTTCCTCCACTCCATCAGTGTGGCTTTGTCTCTTCCGGTTGAAGATCTTGCGCATGACCGTTTTCAACGTACTCCCTGTCCGGCGGTGTGCAATGGGTGGTTGGTGAAAGTTGATCGGCGGTAGAGCTGTGTCATAGTGGTTTGCATCCAAGGTGAAAGAAGCTGGATTTGATGCCGAGCGCTCTCCACGCGCGGATGTTGAGCGGGGTCTCGGACTGGGTGCGGACTCGCTGCCGGCACTGGTAATGGACCGTGTAGTTGTTCGGGACATTTTGGTTGTGAATGAAGTGTCAATTTGGAAATTTCAAGTCGCGTTCGAATGGGGAACACTGGTAGGGACTGTGTGCAAGTAGTCGATGCTCATCACAAGAGATATTTCGTCACGGCACGTTGGGGGTATATGTATGTCGTCGCAAAAAGATGTCCAAACAAAAATAGGATTCGAAAGGAAGTCGAAAAGTAGAAGGAGGATAAACCGAGCGAATGTCGAGAATGGGGAAACCGAGCAGAGAGCAACAGCAAAGGATGAGGGGTATCGTATGGTATAATAGTCAGGACCGCACAGCGGAAGGGTTCGAATCGAGGCCAGGAGAAAGCGGACGTTTAGTCGAGTCGCGGGTGTAATGAAAAGGGCTGTCAAACGGGGTCAGTATTGGGGGTCGTACAAACGAGAATGAAATGACTGACCGAGTACAGAATGATCAGGACCATCATAGTTGCCAATGAAGCTCTTTTCAGGGACGGAACCGCGTTTGCCAGCCTCGGGATATCTCAAAGTCACGACCGGGAACCAGAGTGCGGTGCGAATAGAAAACAAGCAGAAACTTTCAGGTGTGCAAGAACGAGTGAATACAACGAGTGTGGGCAAGTAGCCAAAAGTAATGCAGAGAAGGGGAATAGAAAGAGAGTTGACGGTCGGGGCGAAGGGAGGAGGAGGAGGAGGAGGGGAGCTCGTGCAGCTCGAGGCGGAGATTTAGGAGGTCGACTAGACTCAAACCAGCACCACTGTAGAGTCAGGCTAATCCCAGCTAAGAAAGGGATCCCAAGCTAAAAGAACCAGAGCTAACCACACACTAAACCAAATCCAAGCTAAACTGCACCGGGAACTATGAAATCTGGAATTTGAAATCAAAATCCCCACACTGGTTTGTACGGTCGGGTTGCTTTTGCGCGCCACAACCGAATGATCAGGAACAGTCTGATCGGGAGAAGAACTGTTAGTAAGAAGAGATAGAATGATCATCAATGATATATACCGACCTATACTATGTCGATAACCCCCAAACTCAACCCGATACTCCTTCTGGAGAGGACCGAGCGCAAAAGTAGTCAGGCCCAGTTGAGTATAAGCGGGAAAGCAGTCTTAACTAAATACAAGTCTAGCCTCCTAGGGACTCCAGAATTATGAACGATAACGGATCTTCCCACCCATGCAACCTCAATTAGGCATGAGAACCAAGGAGAGAGATACAATAGGGCATAGCTCATCGGAACCCAGTCCTGTAAAAAGCCAACTCAACGAACCAACGAGAAACATCATCAAGGGGGTTCTCATTTCCCAATGACTGCCGTGCTGGATCCACGAAGCCGAGACTAAGTGGACCCCCGTAGATTGAACGGCCGTTTTGAACTGCTTCCAGCTCCATCCAGAATCTCCCGAAACTGCTGCCACCCCTGATGACCCCGCTTACGGAGAAAAAAAAAGAAGCTAGATCTGGACCTGGATTCGTCCGAGAATAGTCTCGTCATTGATCGTTCTTTTTTATTCTTCGGCTGAGATGTTGCATCGCATCGTGCCTCGTTCCCAGTCTGAAACACCACATGGCACCAACGGGATTTCTCCAAACTGCCGCACAGACCGTGTTAACTAAAAGGCTAATCGGATAAAGCAGCGTGGCAGAGGAAAGCACTTTTATGCCTAATGTCAGGCGGGGGGAATAGGCTTTGGGCTTGTCAGGGAGTGCATTTTGAAATTCACGTTGGTTGGACTGTCTCGTGTGGTTGTTCGTTCTCAGCTTGCTGACCACCATAGCAACCATTGGCCATTGCGATCCGGTTCAAGGAACGATGGATCTGACCAGCTCACGGCTGGTGAGTTGGACTGTCGCGGCATGCCCGATTCAAGTAACGTAGCTCCGACGCTGCCGTGTGATCGTCCCCAGCGAGTTGAAACAACTTAACAAGACAGTTCCTTGCACCAGGAAGTGTTAGCCCTCTCTGCCAACACGGCTCGGTACCGTTCAGTCTTGGGCCTCAACTCCGCAAGTTTGCACGATACTGTATGTACTATAGTTTCATAGTCTGGACCCCTGTCCTCCGTATACTACTGCAGACTACGGGGGAAACGGGGCGGACATGTCTTGGTCCTGCGATATCCTGTATGCCTGTACCAGGCTGGACTGACTCGTTATCGTGCAATTCGTGATGATCTCGAGATCGACACGGTCTAATCAAAGACCAAAGCCTTTTTTCGCTCTGAATTCGTCATCACCACTTTCACCCCCTCTCTCAAAGAAGATCCCCCGCGTCAGGATACCGCAAGTCGGCATGCTCCTCCAAATAATCCATCCAATGTTTAAGAAAACTACTCCCCCTGTCACGCACAAAAACCCCCCGATTAACCTCAAGCTTCTATTGCACGCACGGACAAAACTTTACTTACCGACTGATAGTATCCGAGTCCCCACAGATGCAAAGATGCCGTCTGGGGCGTGTCATGGCCACTAGTGTCCCACCCCCAAAATAGCCACCGTTAGCCGAGCCCAATGTTTCATGCTGGAGAGAAAAAAGGGACCCAAAAAGTAGCGCGAAAAAGAGGAAATAAGGAAATAAGAAAGCCGATTATGTGAAAACATCCCAAAACATACCGTTCAATCGTCGTTTCTCACCGAGGAAACCCACTTCGTGCTCCGCATTGCTTCGCACCAGACTAACCACCACGGCCTCTTTTTCGCGACCCTGGAAGCCGTCGACACTGCCTAGTTCTAGGCCGGGGTACTTCTCACGGAGCATCTGAGACAGAAGAGCTAACTGGCCATTGTAAGGGGTGATCACCGCGATGCTTTCGGGACGCACCCCAGCCGCGATCAAATTGTCAACGTGTCGAGCGACCACCAGGGCCTCCATTTCATTGCTCTTGCTCTCTCCAAGCAGGGCCTCTTTCTTGCCGATATCATCATCCTCAGTCTTCTCGGGAAAATCACCGCCTTGCGTATCCCAGAAAACGAGAGGTTCCTGAGTATCATCCGTGCCCTCGACTTCGTAGGGCAGGTCGGCAAGCAGTCGATCTTTGACTGAATCGGCGGCGATCAATCTAGACTCGTAGAGCTCGTCCGATGGGAATCGCATGATCTTCTCGTGCATCCGATACTGGGTCGTCAACATGCGTTTGATCCCTGGCCCGTGCAGCGCCAATAGACGATCGAACAGGGTCCGCTCGAGTGAAACGCCCTTGAGTATCTCCTTCTTGGCGTCACTCTCATCCCTCTTTTCGGAATCTTTGCCGTTCTTCTCTTTAGTTTTGAGGTTTGCTGATTTCACAGTCGGGGGTAACTGCAAGTGATCACCGGCGAGCACCACTTTTTCAGCTGATAACAGTGAAATCCAGCACTGTGCCTCGAGTGCTTGACTAGCTTCGTCGATGATCACGACATCGAACTTTTGATTCTTCAATTGATGACCTCCCGCACCGTGAAGGGTTGCTAGAACCACGCTGCTCTCTCGAACCAGGTTATCGACGCACTTGGACTCGCGTTCCCGAAACTCCTTTCGTAGGAGTTTGAGATCGTCATAGATAGCCCGTCGCTCACGGCCAGTCCTCGTCTTGCGAATACTGGCTTGCTTCTCATCCATTTCTTTGCGAACATCTTTCACGATACTCGCTGCATCGGAAGTCTGCGTGAGGACCTCAAGGGAATGCTCCATTACTGACGGGAGTAAACGGGCTGGATGACCGATTCGCACCACGGGTACTTTGTTTGGGGCAAGACGCTCGACAATGTTGTCCACGGAGATATTTGACGGCCCACAGACGAGGATCCGCTTCTTTCGTTGGATCATCTGCATGATAAGTTCGATCAGGGTGTGAGTTTTGCCTGTTCCCGGAGGACCGTGAATGAGAGCGATATCTTTCGCGGCCAATGCAAATCGAATGGCGTCTTTTTGTGAGTCGTTCAGCGAGGGATCGATAAACTGTACATCCCCAGTTACCTCATAGTCTGGTTGTAATGGAGTGGTATGGCCAAAAGCAACGCGCATAAAATGCGAGTGATCTCCTTCGGTCATTTTGACCATCTTCTCCATCGTCTGCCTCATTCTTCAGCCTGTCAGCTTTGTTGTCCACATACTAAGAGCTATCTGATACATACCGTCTATAAGTAACATCATTCGCAAGTTTAATCCTGCAATTGAAAATCAGCTTCATGCATACCAAATTAACCACTCACCCATTTCCACTCACGCCCAAAGCTTCTTCCCCCACAACTCCTCAATCGCCTCATCATCCTCCTTGGACCTCCCCCCACCACCCTGCTGCCCAAAAGCAATCCAAATAGCCTTATCATTAACCCTCGTAACAACACCCTCCGGACCACCCTTAACCTCCTTCCCACCATCCTTCCCCTTCTCCTTCTCCTTCCCCGCTTTCTTCCCCGACCCCGCAGAGACATCATTAACACGAACCACATCCCCAACCCGCATCCCATGCGATCCCAATCTTGGCTGCCCATCCGAACCCCTCAAGTCCCCTCCATCCGGAGCTTTAGACGTCGACGCAATAGCCGGATCGGGCGTGAACTCGCCCACCACACGACCGCCCAGACCGGTGCGGCATTGTGATAGAACAAGACCCGTTAGGGCGTAGCCGGTTGCTTGGAGGGTTCGTCTTGTAGATGGGGATACGGATGCGGCGGTTGATGCGAGTGAGGAGGAGGCGACTTCGGCTTCGTGCTCGTGTAGGAGGAGTTGGAGCTGTGTTTCGGCGAAGGCGGGGATGGAGATGGGTGTTGGTGGGGCCATGGTGGCCAGCAGGGGGGATGAGGGTGCTGGGTATATGTGAGAGCCCGCGTGTAGAGTGTGGATGGGTAAGTTTTTGGTCAATAATTGCGCTGGGATGCTTCGTTGGCTGCGATATGTGTGGTGTGAAGCTCTCGGGGATAAAAGTTGGAAGCTGCAGCTATGTCCGCCCCACGCGGGGATCCATCGCTGGGCTCGACCATTCAGGAACCGTGCCAGAGATCTATGAGAGGTCTGTAGTTTACCGTTCATAGATTGACCAAATGTATAAAAACTGATCTTCAGTATTCCATGATTGATGATCAGGTTCGCTGCAGCTGGATATGCATTTACTCTACTCACCCATTCGGTATACCTACTACTGACGACATCAACAGCGATATATGCAACTGCCTCTATGCCCGGAAAAGTACCATAATGGATTACAACGTACAAGCTATTTCTAGCATGACACCAAATCGTAGGATGCCTTTTAAACCTCGATCAAACCTTCCAAGAGTAATTTATTTTGCGTCGAGGCCCGAGGAAATACACTAGACGAGTAGCTTGCGCCGACCTTGCGCCGAGTGTCTGATATACAGAGCAATTAAATAGCCAAGCAAACCACCCACTATACCAGCCATTGTCTACTATACAAAAGGAGTCGAGCCCAAACGGCTCATCTCTCATACCGCCTCAATCTTAATCTTCGGCTCATCAAGCCCAGGACTCCCCTTAATCACCTCCCTCTTAACCGGACTCAACCCCTTAATCTCACTCTTACAAAGCTTCGTCCCAGCCAAATAACACTCCCCACAACGCCTCTTCACCGGCTGACAAGCCGTCTGTCCCAATCCAACCAACAACTTATTAATCTCATGCCACTTATCCCTGGGCAACCAAGACTGCAACGCCATCCTCGTCTCCTCGGGGGTCTTAGTCTTATGCCACCCCCACAAATTAGTGATGCGGTGGACGTGCACGTCGACACCGATTCCCTCGTGTTTACCCCAAGCAGCGCTCATGCAGAGATAGGCCATCTTCGGACCCACGCCTGGGAGTTTCATGAGGCCTTCTGGTGTGGAGGGGATGTCACCTGCGTATTCGTCGCGGAGGATTAGGGCGGCGGCTTTGATGTATTTTGTTTTGTTGTTGTGGAAGCCGACTTTTTCGATGAGCGAGTTTAGGTACGTGGGTGAGACGGCGAGGATGTTTTCTAGATTTAGGGTGCTGTCTTTCTCTGGGAGTGAGAGGGTGGTAGAGGGGTCGTCGTCGGGATCAGGCTTGATTTTGACTTCATCCGTGGTTTCGGGTTCTTCTTTCTTGATCGTGTTGACCAAGTCTGGTTGTTCGTCGCCGAGCTCCGTGTGTAGTCGTTGCATTGCGACGGCCGTCACGGTGTCCTTGGTTTGAGACGAAAGCATCAACGCAATGAGAGTTTGGAAGCGGCGATCTCGAGGAGAAGATGCCCGCCAATATAGCTCTGAACAGCCCATTGTATCCACCGGCGCAGTTGGATTGTCCGCGCGCATCTTCTTCACAATGTTATACATGGTCTCCCAGTTGGACGGAGGTTCGACAACAATTGCTCCATCGGCATCGCGAGTTTTACGAGCAGGCATGCGTCGGTTCTTGGCTGGTGTTGTTGATTTCTCGTCGGGCTCTTCCTCTTTCTTCACGGGAGGCTTGCGAGGGGTGCGATTGGAAGCTGATAGGACCTTGGGGTTGGCGTTGGGTTTCCGACGCTTGGAGGGAGGTTCGAAATCATCGAAGAGGTCTTCGATGTCCGCGGTATCGGCAGACGAAAGAGAAGACTCGTCATCGCTCCTAGTCGCGGGAATCGTAGCAATCGTCGGTATCAACTCGCTTTTCTCGGTCGAGTCCGCATTGTAGGCGAAACCCCTGAGCGCCCCTGTGCCGAGGGCTGAACTGCGAGTTTGGCGTCGCGCAGGGGGCGACAACGCCTGGAGCACCTTTGCGGTCTCCTTGGATGCTCTAGAAGTACGCATCGCGAGTCACACACGTATAGCTGGAGACAATTGTAGAAAGCAGGCGATGGGGTCGGGAAATTTCACATGTGGATTCAGGCCCGTGGATGCGGTCTGGGGCAAAGTGCCGATTCCCGCGATTCCCCAGCCTCGGCGACGATCCCAGTGCCTTCCTCTCCAACCTTCCCTGCCCGCCGAGGGTCTGCTTTCGCATTCTACACAACTACGCCTCCTCGTCTCACACCCTGATACGTGGTATACACTGTCTATCCTCATTGACCACCACATTCCTCATACCTCCACCTGCGCGCTCCAACACATTCCTCGGAAAAATGGCTGGACCATCCACCAACACCACGCAGCGCTTGCTGCGCGAGCTAAAAGACTACGCCAAATCACCCAATGAAGCCCTCCTCCACCTCGGCCCAGTCGACGACGAAGACCTCCTCCGCTGGGAAGCCGTCCTCAAGGGCGTAAACGGGACACCCTACGAAGGTAATGCGCCGCTTTAACCTCACCCACCCGCCCAACCCACTCCTAGTCGGACATACCTAACAAGCAACGACATCTCACCAGGCGGCCTCTGGCACCTCCGAATCGCAATCCCGTCAAACTACCCCCTCGCACCACCGACAATCCACTTCACAACTCGCATATCCCACCCAAACATCTCCTTCGCGACCGGCGAGATCTGTCTCACTCTCCTCACGACGGAGCACTGGAGTCCCGTCTACACGCTTTCCTCCACGCTCACCGCTATCCACCAGCTCCTGACGGATCCGCAGCCTGACTCACCGCTGAACGTGGACGTCGCGGCGCTTCTCCGGGATGGCGATTTACCCGCGTGGGAGAGTGTGGTCCGGTATTGGACGGGCGAGGAGCGGTGGCAGGGTGGTGTGGCGCAGGGACGATGATGTCGAGACCACCTTGAACAATGAGAGGTATATTCTCGGATTTTAAGAATTTGGGAAGGTCATCGAAGAGAAGAGCGGATTGATTGGATCTACGAGGACATGGTATATGAGGTGATTGGTTCTTTTGGTGGACAAGTAATTTCGGCCGCGCCTGGTGGCGCATACATACCCCACTGCACATTCTGAAGCTTTATATATTGCGAGTTACTATATACGATGATTTTTATGTCTACATATTGACAGCATGGACATGCATTTGAGTCTGGAAGAAATAAAGTATCTTTCGTCGACCGCCGAGGCCGAGACTAGAAAGATCACTGCATTTTGTCTTTCGCAGATGAGAAACACCTTCTAAAACCACAAATTTGATAGTGCACGCTAAATGCTGCCCGTGTAAAACAATTGGAAAGATAGCCCAGATTAACCCGAGTCCAGATATGATCAACGCCGGAGAGAGACAATGTTTGAGAAAGGAGAGGCATGAGTGTAAAGCTCGTAAGGATCGTGAGGTGATGACTGGAAGTGTCGTCGATAACGCTGGAATGGATGGATGCAAGGTGCGATTGCATGATGATGGATGCGAAATAAAGCAGGGAAGTAAAATAAAACAAAATGCCATCAACTGTGAAGATGAAGCATGGGTGAGGTTTTGAATGACAAGGCTGGATGGACGGTCGAGACTTTCCTCACAGCGCCATGGCGACCATGACGGCGCCACCGACCATAGCGACAACCTCCCGGGTAAGACCGGCGGTAGTCATAGCCGCAGCACCAGTTTGCAGGCCTGGAGAAGAGCCAGTGGTGGTCGAGCTATCGGACGAGCCCGTTGCGTGGACGTGCACGATAGTTGTCGAGGTGATAGTGCTCAGGCTGCCATCGGCCAAAGTCGTAGTGCTCTTATACGTGGAAGTATAAGAGCTGTCGGTAGTGGGAGCAGAAGTAGTCGAGGAAGAAGACGAATGGCTCGTGGTAGTAGTGAGAGTAGACTGCGTCGAGGAAGTCGAGGTCGTGCTAGGGACACTCGAAGACGAAGACGAGCTTGTCGTGCTAGACGAAGTAGACGACACGGTGGTAGTCGTCGAGCTTGAACTGGAAGACGAGCTCGAAGTCGTCGTCGAAGTAGGCTCCGCGGTCGACTTTGAAGTCGTGGTTTGCACGGTGGTAGTAGTAACAACCTCACTGCTGGAGGAAGTCGTGGTGATGGGCACCGAAGTAGTAGAATCCGCGGAGGTAGTAGGCTCAGAGGAAGCGGTGGAATTGGTATCCCGCTTGGCGAGTCTGACTAGGCTAGCGATCGTATCGTCATCACCTTGCAGGGCCTCGGCGGCACTCATGTCAGTCGGGAAAATGCCGTCCTGGAATTTGCGAGAGAGGGCATGCAGGGCTTCGTGAATGGAGTTCACGTTGATACCGGCCAGGACCTCCTGGAGAGACTGGGACTCACGGTGCACGGCATGGTTGATCACTGGCTGCTCCGTCGCGAAGGCGAGAGACATGAGCATGAGTGATACGAAGACCAGCTGGAGGAAATTGATTCGCAGCATTGTGGGCGACTTCAATTTCAGTTTCAATTTTATGGTTGTGTGGTTGGAAGTGTGGAGGCACCACCGATTTGTTACAAGCCGGATGCGGCTTGCAAGGTTTAGAGAGTTGGAGATTTGGTGGTGGGGAGGGAAGAGGAGCAGGGGAGGAAAAGAAAGAGGAGAGGGGGGGGTAAGATATGGAAATAAGAGCAGATGGGGCAATATGCAGGTCAGAGGTACAAGATAAGAGAAAGAAGAAGGAAAAAAAAATCCTCTTATGGAGACGAGGATGAGGCAACGCAATGAGCTCAGACAGCTTCCCGGTTTTAGGCCGACTACCAGTTGGAAGGAAGACACTAGTGGAAGCGATCCCTAAAACTCGATAGCTTGGGAGCTTGGATCAACCGCGGGGGACAGAATTAGCATTTTGATGATGAATAGATTAATCTATTGCATGATTCTGGAATAGCTTGAATAAATTCTTTCGAGACTATGGAAGAGAGCTTGGATAGGTTACGAGGCTGAAATGGAGCCTCGGATTATATTTAGCGACCGTTCATGAACGGGTCTCGGTGTGGCTGAACGAATTAAAATCTCTTTGAGGATCGACGGCCGATCGGATCGACCAGAAACGATAGCTTTCCATCTACCGTAGGTAGTCATATTTAGCGAAATCATAAATGATCCTTGACACATTCCGGTCGGGACTACTCCCTGAACCCCTTTTCATACATCTAGCACACCACAAAAATAGTCAATCCCTCTTGTTCTCTAGTAGTCTTTACAAGAGCATCTCTAGAATACGTACACATCTATCGACTAACACGAGGACCCGGCCATTCCGTGACGCTAGCCTCTGCCACACTGGCCCAATCAACGCCTCCATTATGATTCTCCATTCAAACGAACACTGTACACCAACGAGGCAGGCAGTGCAGCCCCACCCATCACTCGGTCTCACGCCCTCAGGGCTGAAAATAGGCAGGCCCACTCCGACTCGGCGTCGTGTTCGGTTACTCGGAGTCATGTTGTCATACTTTTCTCCCCGCTGGGAAAATAACAAGCAAGTGAAACGGGTTCCTAGCTGATCCATGGGTATCCTTCCCAAGACCATCAACATAGTGGTAATGTCTCTCGTGGATGTTTATTTATTTACTCTAGTTGCAATTATAACCGGCAATTGCTGTAGCATTGTTCTCCTCACGCATTGGCATCGCCTTGCATCATCTTCCTCGTCATGCAGTCATTCGTATTGACTGGCCAACGCACCAGGCCTCCAACGAATGTATCAAATCCAATGGAAGTGTCACCAAACCCCTCGTGTCTCACGACACCCCGCAGGCGCTTGTTGCCGAAGTCCTATCGCCAATAACGGTATTCAATGGAGAGCAATGGGGAACACAATGTCATACCTTACCCAATCATTATCCATTAATTACTGATATGTCCATGGTTAAGAAACAATCTCTTTCGCAAAAGGACCCGAGATCATGTTTACATTTCCTCCCAATTACTATTACTTCCGGCCGCATCAAAACTCTATCTAATGAACTCTGTCAAACAACAAGTCTTTTCCAGTTTCCCCTGCCCTGCCCTGATCAGAGTCAAGTGTAGGTGTAACATAACCCTTTCTCCACTGGACTCATGACCTCACCAACACGCCGATTCCCATCCAAAATCCCAAACTCCATCTCCATATCCAACGTAACAAGGTCTGCCCACGGCGGATTCAAAATCCGATTCGTCCCATTAACCGCAAACCGCCTCTTCCCTTCATCCACTGCCTGCCAGATCGCCCACAATCGATCAATCATAGCATGATGAAGCATAAACGCCGGATCTTGCGGCGAAGAAAAGAGATCTTGCATCGTGGATCCAATACTAAAATGCCCTCCACCATGTAGACCTAACACCCCCTCGGGCGCTGCCGGCCAATGATCCATTACCATTTGAAAGTCGACTATATCCCTCGCCGATAAGAGACGGTTGGCTTGTGTCTGGCTGGTAAAATGTGTAGAAACAAAATTATTAAGGCTCCGATTTAGACAGCGCGGATTATAGTCGAATCCCGGATCGGGGATATCGGTTGGAGAGGAGAGACTGTGTGGGAAGGGTCCGAGGTGGATGGTTATGTCTTTGAATGGTCCGCGGCGGACACAGCCTCCGCCCGAACCGCGAAATATGGTCACCGCACCACTTGATAAACTTTGTTCGTCTGGGTTGTATTCACCGTCGCCGGAGAGAGATGTCTCACTGCCGTCGAAGAGGGGGCTTTCATGGAGGTTGCCTGACCAGAGTGGCCAGTTCCAGTAGCTGGCCGAGATGATGAGAGGGTGTTTGTATATTTATAGAGTTTTATAAGTAAAGACTTACGGCAGATATCCCTTGTACCGGCACTCATCCCGAAGAGCTTTTTCGAATAACCAGAGAAAATGCCGATGCCACGGGAGAAATAATCCACTGTAGTGACTGTTCAGTGTGTAGTTGATATGGGTTCTACATAGATCATGACTATGAATTCGCTATTGGGGTTGTGTTTTAGTTTGTGAAATCTTACGCAACAAAATCATCGAACCGGCTTCGCACGCCTGGATACTCTGCAGTTGGAAGTCGAGGCGGTGCATGCATGAGACATATGACGGCGTTGGTATACCCAATCCGCTCTGCTGGTAACATGTCGCCCCTTGAGATTCGACAACGGTCAGATATGACGAAATATACAAATTTGGATACGATAGCGAGAAGATATCTCACCACTCCCTTCGAATAGCGATGTTGTGGAGCCCGCATAGTTTCCGTTTCGAGTCCAGTGGAACCGAGAGCACAGTACTTGCTAGCGATAGCCATGACAAGAAGAACTTCAAGAGAAACATAGTTCTATGAACGTTGCTAGCACCGTGCCTGTGACCTCGCTATTGCAATGACGATTGAGATGAAACAATGTCTCTCCTTAATGAGCAATATATACAAGTTTCGACCCCCGCAATCATCGCGTGTGGCCTTTTCAGCTCTCTATAATGTTATCATTGGTATAGGGTAAATTCCAGGGACTGCCTGTCCACCCAGCCAGAAAAGGGCACGCGAACACTGATATGTCTCAGTATTCAAGTCTAGTTGAAAATTCAGATCGATCGAGTTCGACAATCCCGAAGTCGTGACAATATTCTTCAGCTCTGTGTAGCGCGTAAGCTGTTGAATAGGTGATGATACGAGCGTATAGTATAGATGACGATGATTATCCATAGCCATTCCCTGATTTTCGATAGATTCATGATATTATCGTGAAACAGAGCACTGCATCTTGGTCCATATCCTACCTAGTATCTTGGATAAGATATCGTCGAGCTTTGACCGGCCAGGGCTTCCCATGGGACTAAGTAATGGGTCGGTGCGGCTGGCTGGCTAAATGTCTAGAGACTTGGATTGGGATCCCAAAACGGGATGTAAATAGCAGCGTAAGAATATGAACTATACACTGAATGCTGACTAGCTCTATAGTGATGGTTATTGAGCTTTGATATTCTTTCTGATCAATTAGATGTACCTGACGTGTGATAGAGTGCCAAGAGAATTAGATCTGACCGTTTGATAAGCGACATTTAGGAATCTCCCCACCTCACCCCCACTTTCATCCTTCATCCTCGCCTTGCGGCTCTTCTCACACCATCATTCTTCTGGGCGATTCCCAGAAAAGCATCGAGAGTTAATTCTTCTTATCTTTCTATAGCGCGATGGACCGTCTCACTGCCGATGATCTCGATGATTCTTGCGACGACGACACTCCCATAATACGGGCAGCAGCCAAGTCCAACCCCGCGATCTTAGAAGCCCTTCTCGCCCATCACGCAAAGGCCAGCGCAGAAGAAAATCTATCCTATCGGGAGCTCTCACGGCTAGAGCGCCTTGGCCCGGGCGCTACCATAAGTGGAACAGCATGCAATATCTTTCGGTCGCCTCTCAAATCTGCTATCCGCGCCCATCTGCCACACAATGCCCGTCTCCTTCTAGCTGCCGGGGCCAACCCTGATGGCATACATCGGATCTGTATGTCAGACTATTCCGTACGGTGGATTCGCGGTCGTCATTTTCGAGATGATGTGACGAGCTTTGCTTCGTGTAAGCCTCGTGATATAGTTCTTGCAAATGCTCGACGAAAAGGTATCAGTCACCAATTATGCCCGTTGACTCAGGCAGAGCTTGACGAGCGGAGTTATGGGTTTCCCCGTTTTTGGACGGAACCGAATGTACCCGGTCAACGATTGCAGATGGAGAAGGCTTTGACTGCGCTGGAAGTTGCAGCCCAGGTAGGTGACGTGGAGAGCCTTGATATGCTACGTGCAGCTGGAGCGGATGAGACTGCCTGGGTAAAGGAGGTGTCACTGGACGAGAAGCAATTTCAACTCGATGATGCAGAGTGGTCTGTTTCCTATCTCTCGACATCGTCGCCTGTTCATGAGGCTATTGCCGCAGGCCAGCAGTCTATGCTTCGTCACTTGTTGTCGACTTGTGGGTATTCGCCCAACTACCGCCCGTATGCAGCGCCGACGGTCGCTCTCCCGCCATTATCTTACGCCATCGCTCGTTGCAATCCCAGCGACCCAGGTGTACAGAGATGTATAGTGGATCTCCTGTCCCACCCCAAGCTGGATGCAAACCTGCGTACACCAATATTCAACGTCCACGCCCTTCATTTTGCAACTGCATACCACGATCCGGGTATCCTTTTATGGCTCGCAACTCGTGTTCCAGGTGGGTACAACGCTGCGGGAACCACTGCTCTAGGACATACGCTACTTCATATAGCTTGCCTCCCTCTCACGGCGACTCAAACCGTGGCTCGCAATCCGCACGTTGCCAAGAGCATACACTGTGCACGCACCCTAGATTCGAAATGGAAACCCCATCGTCTACCGAGTCCTCTACATATCGAATTTTCCACTGCAGAGGCGATAGGCTTGGGGTACAAGTTAACGCCCATGACCGTGGTTGAACAGTTGGCACAACAGGCTAAAATCAGGATTTTGGTTGATTGGGCCGGTGTTGATGTTCGAGCAAAGGATGTAGAGGGTAACACAGCTCTGCATTACTTGGCCGGGACTTTGAACATGAGCGAGGACACAGTTGAAATGGTTCGGCAGATAGAAGGGGGCGAGGAAGTCTGGGAGAAATCGGAAAACTGCTATGGAGTTACTCCAAAGATGATGTGGGGTGAGTAAGTTATCGCGAGGTGAGTCTGCCCATTCACCCGTTCGATTGATACTCAAGGTGAGGTTCCAGCCTATGGCTAGGTAATGTATGAGAGAGAGAGATATCAAATTGTAGGAATCGTATGTTCTTTGGGTGTACCACGAACATCAAAGTGAGTATCAGGTATACGGAGTAGAAGAAACCGCAAATCCGGTCAAAAAATTGAAGTGCATCAAGAAATATGTGGAAATATCATTGCGTTCCTATTAAGCTTGGGTATTATCATAGCAACAACGTGTAGCAATGCGTCTGTATCGCCTGTCCTGAATTAAATGTGCGTTGGCCATTGGAGCGACCTTCATATCGATAGCAGCGCGCCTTCACTCCCACTTCCTCTCATACGAACCAACCCATTCACCCCAACCCACTACCTTCCCCTCAATCTCCTTAGCCACCTCGTCAACAGTCGGCAGGGGACTCATCTTAGACGTATCAACAGGCTGACTGAGCGCAATAAGCGTAAAAAAGTACCGATGCGGCCCATGCCCCAACAGCGGACGCGGCGGGATATAAACCGTTCCCCGACGATTCTTGCCGTACTTAAACCCACCCTTGAGCGTATACTCGCCCTTTGCAACCTCAAAGTCCACATCGCTCACACCCATCGTAGTGGCAGGGATACCGTAGTAAATGCCGTGAATGATTGGAGAGGGCAGAGGAGCATCCGGGTCCTCGCTGATAAGTAGGTACTCCTTGACATCGGGTGTTGCGGCAGACCAGCTCAGAGTCGGGAAGCGGCCGATGCCTTCGGCGGAGTGGTCGATGTGTAATTTTGATCCGGAGGGACCGACCTCGATGCATTTGAGTGTGAGGGTTGGACCGGGGGTCTGGGCGAATGCAGGGCCCTTGGTGAATAGGCGTGCGTCGCGGCCCTTGGCGCTCGCAAAGATGCGGCTGATGCCGTATTCGATGTAGTTCATCTTGGCGTGGTTAGTGAGGTTCTAGAACGATGGTCAAGTTGCACGAGGGGCGGTTGGTGGCATACCTTGAGTTGTACTCAGCGATGGTAAATGCGCTTGAGGAGTGGGAACTTCCTTGAAAAATGTCAAGAAAAGTTCGTCTGATGAGCTCGTCGTCGTTTGGTGTTGGCGCGCCTGGTCGGGCCGTTCTCGGGCCGTTTACGGCATTCTCCTGCAAGTCCAGCCTTGACTCTCTTTATCTCCATGCCACCTTCCAATTCTCTTCTTTCGCTTTATCAACCCCAATGAAGACTCCACGGATGAGCCAATCCCATACGGTCTTAATTGTCATTTTGCTGACGTGGCAAGCTGGCACAGAATCAAGGCCAACTTAGTTCGTGGCATGCGTTTTCTTTCCACAGTGGGAGGCTGACTGTGTTGTTTAAGCTCATTCGACGGCAATGAAGACCAGAAATCTATACAACATTCTTGAGAGATTCAAGATTGAGTTCTGAATATACTCCACGGTGGGTATCAACAATACCTAACCCTGGATGTCCATCACATGGCAGACCCTAGCCACTAGCCGAGATCCACCGATCATTGGTGATGGCTAGCGACGGTCGATCGAATGCGGGGACACGGACATTTTGTGGGGGAACCGACCGAGGTTTCACGTCGAACCCTGAAGAATTTCAAGACCCTGAAGAACGCGCGCTTGTCCGCTATCGCACGCCGACGGCCGCGAATTTGATGTTTTCTTGACTGGCAGCTTGAATATACATCTCTGCCCACAGCCATGGAGGTGTTCAGTGACTATGCTAGCCCCCTGTTTGCACAAGCCTCGGCCTTCTGGGTTGGCATTGTGGACACCTACTCCGCGCAACGAATCGAGTTTGTGGGCACATTCCTTATTCAAGTTCTGACATTTTGGGTACCCTCGATCGTTTATCTATTCCTAGATGTGATCGCGCCCAAATTCAGTCAGAAGCACAAGATCCAGCCGGCCCCAAAACAGCCCACCCGCAGTGACATCGTGCGCTGTTTCATCGTGGTTACCCAGAACCAGATCCTGTCGTCCGTGCTACATATCAGCCTGATCTACATCAGTAGCAAAGCTGGATCGGGATCGTCCTACCGTGTCACCACAACTCTACCATCAGCCTTTGAATTCATTCGTGACTTTGCGGCAAGTCTGGTCCTCCGCGAAGCGATGTTCTACTACAGCCATCGACTTCTTCACATCCCATACCTGTACCGGCGCATCCACAAAAAGCATCACAAGTTCACAGCTCCCATCGCGCTAGCAGCCCAATTCGCGCATCCGATCGAGCAAATTTTCGCAAATGCACTACCGATCTCTCTGCCTCCGCAGCTTTTGCATAGCCACGTGTTGACGTTCTGGGCGTACCTTGCCTGGGAGTTGTTTAATACGGCAACCGTGCATAGTGGGTACGATTTCTTCGGGAATAAGGCGAAGATGCATGACCTTCATCACGAGAAATTCAATCTCAATTACGGGTCAATTGGATTCCTTGATTGGGTGCATGGAACGAACAAATTGGGGAAGCGACACTCCGAGTAATCATGCGACCGCTGCGATCAGGTCTCGGCGTTGTTGAACAGATCCCCACAGTCTGGCAATTTTGCGTGTCTTCGTGTCTAATTCCACTTCGGAAATACCCTTCTATGTTATGATGGAGTCTCCCGTCAGATACTCTTTGATGTTCTCATTTCGCCGCTTGTAGCGAGCGTCATAAAAACAGCAGCTTCCCCTTGATATCTCCTTCCTTCCTCTGTCAGCCACCCAACCAGCCTGTCCTCTTTTCCAGCATTATCTTATAGAGTTGGTTAAAGCAGAAACCTTCTGAGCTGGTATTTTATAAATACATTCTGCCAGCTGTGAAAATGTTACTATATACTATATTTTACGTCTCTTTTCATGCCCGTATAGGTAATCGGTCCTGGAAACTTTAAAGAGCTCGATCTTTCGTTTCGAGGGATACGGAGTGTCTGTCAAATGATTCCTACGTACACGGATCTGCTTCACCTTGTCTCCTGCTTAGAAGCATGGTCTCCTTCATCAACTACTCTCCAATCTCTCTGCGAACCTTGTGTTTGGAGAATCCGCCCTTCATTTGACGCGACCCCCATTCCTTACATCTCGCAGTTATCATTGATACAGTTATCCCTTGCAACCCACTCTCTTGATACGGCAGCTACTCGATTGAGGGTTCCACTTGCTTGGAAGGAATCATCATGGTATCCCTTATGGTCAATCGAATGCTGCTCAGTGACTCTTACATAGACCTGCTGCAGGTAAGTACCACATCAAAATTCTTGAAAGCTTTGCGCAGCGCTAATACTTTGCACGAGCAGTCTTGGCGTATAGGCGTGCACGATCTAGCATTACTCACGAAACTTTTTCGATGCATAAATTTGGCAGTCCGTTAAAGGCACAATACCTGATTGGCGATTCAACTTTAGATTAAGTTCGTCTTCGCGAATTTTCGGCGGAGGTCTGGACCCTCCAGCACATCTTCCGATATTCGCAGGAGAACGAGGCCAGTTTCGAGTCCGAATCGATGGCGAAAGCCGCCAATGCCGTTCGTAACCTTTGCGCCGGTTTTCATTCTCTCGTCAGCGCCCACCGTTCCCGTCATGGATTGTAAAATAAGACGACACCATCTCAGGTCAGGCTTTTCGTTCCCGTTTCGTAGGCGTTTCGCTGCGTCAACTGATATTTTCTCTTTTCTAGAGTCGCAATACTGGAATTAAGACACAAGTACGACCAACGCATGGCTGGACTGGTGCTCTTGAAAGGATACATCCTTTTACCATTCTGTCTCCAGGAGTGCGGTAGACTTTCACACCGGAGAAACTGTCTAGAGCGCGTGTTTTACCCGCCACGATATAGCTGTAGTGCGACCTTCATCTCCACCAACTTCTTCTGTCGCCGAATTCGAAGACAACTTCTACCTATGCCGTGCTCTGCCTAAAACCTGCCTCCAATCACGGGCCTATCTTACGAGGCATCCTCATCCACAAATATCGGCGGCTACTCTTTGTCTGGAGACACGAAACATCTGCTGTGATTATCTACGAGATTGTCACTTCCTTCCAAGTAAGCCATACACCACCCTGGAGAACATCTTTATGCTTACCGGCTCTACAGAAAGATGGCCTCTCACCCAGGACCAATTTTCGATATGCAGGACGTCGAATCACCTGCCAAACCCAAGATGCCACCAGAATTTCAACCTCGAAACTCAGGCAATCGGCCAGGTCTACCAGGTACTATTGAGATATACTCAGCGGACGTATATAATGCAGTATGGATCTGTCGGTGTCCTTACTCTAGATGGTGCGAAGATAGTCCACAAATCGCAGCCCAATATGAAGATGTGTCCCGTTAGAAGCCCAGGACCAGGGACCGGGAGCCCCGGATGAAGAGGGCACGGCTGTGGCCACACTAGAGTGAGCGGAGATTCAAGAAATGGAAAGTAGCATTGGGGCCTTGGGCTCCAGGCATTACTTCATGGGTATACTCGAATCAGAGTCTAGAAAGCGATCATTTACAACATGCTGACCTCCGATTGTCCTGGCGCCAAAGGAAGAATGACCATTCCGACTATAGCTGACGGTCTTTTGCTTTTACCGACTCATTCCCAATGGCCTCAGTATACCAGGCTTGTATCAACAACGCAGAGTCCAACGCGGTCGATATTGACATCCCTAGAGGTCAACAGTAATTGAACCGTATTGTGTCGAGCTACGACGAAGAAAATATTGAAGCTGTCGTATCCCTGGTCGTTACGCTCCTCGACTATCAACTGGCTAAAAGGAGCCCGGCCCACTCAGTTTGGGCTGTCCCCATGATGTCTTACTTCAGAAGAATGTCCTGCTGTTGGCAGCCATTTCTGTACCGCTGCACAGCTGATCCGTCCCTACACAGGCTCGCACTTCAAGAATCCTGTTCTGCAATCTGAAACGAAGATCTGCAGCCCGGCTTTTAGGATCCCGTCTCGGTTCCTCCCTTCTCAAGAAACGCATCAAGCTTACGAAATATGCATTTTGACCTTCTACTCAGCTCACCATAAGCTCTACTGGTAGGCAATGAGGAAACTCCGTGCGGAAAATCCAGGCTTGGAGGCAGACAAGGCAAAAATTGCTACTGTTGATCGTTGTCAAGGCCATGAAGTAGACATCACTATTCCCCATCTCGTCATCGTTCAGAAGCCTGGGTTGATTTGATAGTGAAGTGCGAGTTTGTATGTACGATGATGGCGAGCTTAATCTAGGTACTACATGTTTTGAAATAAAAAGAATCCACTCTCCCGTGAATCGAACCCCCGGCCTTCGAGTTCCCTATACGCTTCACCGAAATGCTCCATCGCCATCCCACGATGCCGAAGTCCATACCCTCCGGGACTACACCCACTAGCCAATCCCCCTCGACAAGACCATAATACCTTTAAAATATTATTTTTTAGATATAGGATAGAAGATATAAAAGATATATATCTATTAAATAAAAAAATAAAAATAAAAGAAGAAATCGGCGAGCGAGGGGGATTAGCTCGCTCGCCCACTCTCCCCCCTTGGGTGTGCCCGGTCATCCGTGGAGCTGTGCTCGACATCGGATACCAGTCAACCATATTTCCCCTCATTTTTTTCCTTCACAGGGGCACACCCAGTGGCCAACCAGGTGGCGCAAACCTGGCTAACCAACTAGGCCATATGAGGGGGGAGATTACCTAGAAGACCTGGAAGTTGGTGATAACACCCGAATTCATCTACCACCGCATACAATCCTAATGCAGCGCCGTTCCAGGATTTGGCCCCATACACCCCCGGCAATATTCTTTCTGGGAAATTCGGTCTGCGAAATAAAATCTAGATCTTATCTCGTCGAGTCCGCCTACCCGATACTGTCAACAACCCAGCTGATACCGTACACACCCAATGATGACTTTGACTCGTCATTAAGTTCAACATCGCCTTCCTCGGCAATGCCGGAGTGGGCAAGGTAACAAAAACAAGACCTGCAGCACTGCCCTTCGCTAATGCCTTGTCAGACCAGCTTCAAACGAAAACATCAGACTGGCGAATTCCCCGAGGGCTATAATCCTACCATGGAAGTCCAGGCTCACGCGCCCCCGTGGAACACGGTCAGCCATCCACACAACGTTAGCAGTTGCTGTCTCCAAATACTGACTGCACATCTAGACTGCTGGATATCTGGACATGACCTTATGGGAGATCCCCGACAGCACTGAGCTGTCTGCCTCTAGCTACGACGCCCTGAAACACGCCGACGTGGCCTTCATTCTGTCTGATGCGTGCAACGAGTCAACTTTGAACCATGTCGCATCGTGGGAACGTACGCGTCCTTCCTCCCTCCCAAGTACATTTAAACTAATCATTCTACCTTTGCGGAGAAACTGCACGATGCCACTCACGACTCCCTGCCTATCGTAATGTGCGGCAACAAGGCCGACAAAGTTGAAGGAGGTCCCTACAGCAAGCCAGAGTTAATTCAGCATGAGTACTACGACACGTCAGCCGAGACCAACTTAAATCTGGATGAGCCATGGTTTACATATTCCGGCAACTACTAGAAGTTCCAGACTTGGTATGGCTTCTAGCCCGTTGTTGTTCTTTACATATGTGCTAACCTAGTTCTAGCAACCCGTGGCGCTCAGTTGTTGCCCGCCACCCATCAATAGGGCTCGTGGGATTCAATGGCATCTGGAGAAGGAAAGGGCTGCGCAAGAGCCTTTTCTTGATGAAGATGGGGATGGCATTGACTTGTGATGATCAGACTTAATTTTAACCTGCAGCAGGGTACACATGGGAAGAGCAAAGTTGATGGTCGATTACATTTGGTGGGCCAGTGAATACGTTCAATGTCAAACTGCAGTCATAGGTTTCCTTGATAAAAGTACGAAGCTAGCCTTAAGACTCTAGGCCACTTGGTCTGAAGGTCGGCATTCTGTCCGATAACGTGGTCCTTCTCACATATGCTAGTCCAATCGGCGAATGGAATATTTACCCACGCTAGATATATTTCCAACTCCACGCGGGGTATATCTCACCTGCAATTCTTTGGCACCCTTGTTCTCCAAAGTGAGATCAAAAGCCTACAACGCAACGACTCGCTTTTATACAGAATAGTGTGTATCTACTTGGCGGTCCTCCGATGATATGTGTTGGGGTACAACCACAACCCCAAATCCGGGGTGCTCTATCGACATGAAAGCATAGCCCTATTGTATATACATGGGGCTAAGTCGGTACAACTGTGTATTGTATCCATTGAAACCAGGGCTCATTTAAGATTCCAGCCTTACTTGGGGTAGTCATGCCGTCCCTTATCACCAGCGGAGGTTAACCGAGCACGTTCATTAGTCCATTCCGTAGAGAAAACTTGATGGACGAGCCTTATCGACTACCCCAATTCTTTCCGTTGGGGTAGGTATAGCTCTGGGACAAGGCTACCCCATCTTCATTGCTTATCTCTGCAACGATGATCAAGATAAGATACAGTTGGAGTCTAGGATGGATATCTGTCTTACCTGGAGCTATATAAATGATCAAAAGACCATATGATCGGCTAGAATGAGCATAGGAGAGTCACACAACCCTAGCCGTGCATAGAATCAAACCGCATTGCACATCGTATAACCAGCTATGGGCAACGAGCTCCGCGTCCTCCCTGCTGGTGCAGGCTATGGAATCGTCATCGGCATTGGCGGAGTATTTGCCCTCTTTATGCTAAGCCTAACCTGGCTCCAAAACCGCTACACCCGGTTCTCAACCCACCAAGCCGAAGAATTCAACACAGCCTCCCGCTCCGTCAAACCAGGCCTAATCAGCGCCGGCATCGTCTCATCCTGGACATGGTCCGCCACACTCCTAACAAGTTCAACATTCGCCTACGAATATGGCGTCTGCGGACCGATGTGGTACGCCGCAATGGGAACACTCCAGATTCTGCTATTCAGCTTGATCGCGATTAAAATCAAGACGAATGCCCCCGGTGCGCATACGATGCCGGAAATTGTGCTGGCGCGACATGGGAAGATTGCTCATTTGACATATTTGTATTACGGGCTGGCGACTAATATGCTTGTCGGTGCTTGTTTAGTTCTCGGTGGTGCACAGGTTGTTGAGGCATTGACGGGGATGAATGTTTATGCAGCGACGTTTCTTATTCCTGCCGTTGTGGTGGCGTATGTTATTGCGGGTGGATTGCGGTCGACCTTCATTGCTGATTATACCCATACCGTGATTCTATTCATTGTGATTTTGGTATTTGGCTTTTTGATTACTGCTACCAGTGATTTGGTTGGTAGTCCCGGCAAGTTGTACGATCTTCTGCAAGCGGCCTCGAAGACGATGCCCATCGACGGCAACACCGAAGGTTCGCATTTGGCGTTTCGCTCCGTGGGAGGATTGATATTTGCCTTTGACTTGTTTGTAGCTGGGTTCTCTACTGTCTGGTTGGATCAGGCTTATTGGCAGAGAGCTATTGCCTCGAAGCCGGAGACTTCAGTGAAGGCGTATATCCTCGGTGGCATTGCGTGGTATGGTGAGTTGACCTCTGCTTCTTGGAAACACCTTTGTTTCTTGGAAATGTAGGACCCTATCATATTGACAGCATAGTAGGCATTCCATTCGGATTCGCGACAGTCATGGGCCTGGGCTGTGTAGCTCTTACAGGAGACCCGAGATTCCCTACATACCCAAACCCACTATCCACCGAACAAGTTAGCGCAGGGTTGTCTGCACCAGCAACAGCCGTTGCACTCCTCGGAAAAGGCGGCGCAGTATTGATGCTGATCCTTTTGTTCATGGCTGTGACTAGCTCAACCTCTGCAGAGCTGATTGCAGTCTCATCGCTGTTGACCTTTGACGTGTACAAGACATACTATCGTCCCACGACTACCTCGACCGATCTGGTCAGGGTGAGCCATTGGGCGATCGTAGTATACGGACTAGTCCTCGCCGCGTTCTGCTGTGTCCTAAATGCAGTCGGTATCAGCTTGACCTGGGTATTGACTGTGCTGGGTGTGATCGTGGGCGGTGCCGCTCTGCCCGTCGGGATGATTCTCTTGTGGAAACCCATGTCGACCGTTGCAGCCATTGGCGCGCCCTGGATTGGCTTCCTATGCGGTGTCATCGTCTGGTTCATCACGGCATGGAAGCGTAATGGGGCAATTACCGTCGCCAGTACTGGAGACACAACCAATGCTCTGGCTGGGAATATTGCGTCGTTCGGAGTCGGGTTCATCATGGCCGTCGTGTTGAGCTATGCATTCCCCAAAAACCATATATCTCCAGAGATGAACGCGATCACTGGTATTGCAGCAAGCACCGAATCTCACACGCCAACCCAGGACCAGACCCCTCCGACCGAGGAAAAGGAGAAGACAACCCCAGAGCCAGTATCCGACGAGATTATGCAATCGCAACCAGTACCGACTTCGAGAAATGAATTAATCGACTATCTCGAATCCAGCACAATCGAGCCCATGGACCCCGAGCTCGCGCGAAAAGGCACACGTATCGCCATAATCGCCAACATAATATTCTTCTTCGGTGCTGTCATCCTAGTACCCTTTACATTATTCGGCACCAGCTATGTATACAGCAAGTCCTTCTTCACAGGCTGGGTGGTGGTATCTTTTATCTGGATCTGGACGAGTGTGATGATTTGCGTCGTTTATCCCGTGGTAAGTACGGAGCACAGAGGACACTATCGCACTTCAACTTCCCTCTCTTCCATCCCAGCCTCAAAACACGTCAATGTCAATCACGACGCTAACACCCATTCCAGGTGGAAAGTATGGGGGCATTGCGGAGCATTGTGGGTGGTCTGTGGGGCGATGTGAAGGCTGTGCTGGGCCGTCGCAAGGAGAAAGTGGCCGTTATTCGCGACGCGGCATGATGTTTTATTCGGTCGGGTTTTTGGGTGGCAAGTTTTCCGAGCTTTTTGTTAAGATATCATGAGTTATGAGTTGTTGATTTTTGATGGAATAGGCGATTGAATCGAGCAGTCGTTTTTGCGACCGTATGAATTGACAATCTCGTTGACTGGACGTTGGCACTGGAATTAAAGTGCTGCCTGGGAATGCCGCGCTCGATGGCCAATTAACTTTCCCATGAATAGCGTAAAGCGGGCCAATGGGCGAATAGGAGTCTTCATGAGCAAAGGGAAGGTGCACTGTAATGTTTAAGAATTCAGTACATTCAATTTCGAGCCAAGTAGTACTGGAGTGACTGGCGGTTATATCGGTGGTGGAGCAGGGGTTATGGATGCATCGAGAACCAAGTCGAGAGCCATACCCGCGGGTCCAGCGAGATTGAAGCGAGGAGATGGGGATACGGGATTGGACGGATGTGACTTGAGATAGATGAAGACCTAGGCGCCGAGTGGTGGATATTGTGTACAGTATCACTTATCACTGTAGAGGACCTATTTATACGATACGCCGTAGATAGAGCGAAGATGTAGTGTTATGGTATGGTAGCCTCGCAGCATCATACTGTAGCCTCGAGATTGTATGAGTCTTGATCAAAATGCAGCAAGTTGTCCCAGGTACAATCCCATGCCATGAAATTTGGCGAGCCGATCAGTGAGTTTATGCTCCACTGCCCAGAGGGAGAGTGCGTCATCGCCAAGTCCAGAAGAAGGAATTATGAAGTTCCCCTTGTGTGAACGGATTACCTGTCACTTTTTACGAATGGTGGTCTTGTAGATTGCAGGAAGGGTTTGAATGGTATTTTTTATTCCTAATTGTATCCGTTTAGTACTCTATATTGATGTCCATTGCGATGGCAAGGACTCAAGGGCTATCCTCAGGGGCAGCCGTATCCAGGGCTCAGGCCTATCCATGGATCTGATGTACGTGCGGAGATCTCAGAGACCGAAACAAATAGTCGAGAGTATAATAATAATAGGAAGGTTCATAACCGGGTGGCATAATCACAAGCCGCCAATTATGCCCAGAAAGTATAGAGCACGCATTTCGGAACATACTTCTGAAGTACATACTGTAGACGAGCTATAAATACTAGAAACATCAGAAACCTCGACCCAAAGGACCAATGGCCAAGGGACTTGGAAGCATTGGCGGTCTTGGAAACAGTCTCTAGGGGATAATTAGGATTGGCCAGTGCTGGCTTCAGGGTCAAACCTCATTCTCCACTGGTATCACCCACTGGGCTCCACTGGGCTTTCGTGGATCCAGCCAGGGCATCGTTCCAAGAGCCTAAGGAAAGCCATTCGCAAAGACCTCCTTACCGCCAGAATACAGGCCAATGCAGTCGTACAGAACATCCAGAGTACATGCTGTAATATGCTGGCAAGCACCTCATCATGTTACAAGTTCTGGTCCATCCATAGTGCCAATCGTCATCATTCATTCAATACCAGGTCCATCCTTGCCGTTCTGAAAGGAGCTCCACCTAACGCCACCGGCCGATCAGGGCCTGTGGAGAAGGTCTTCAGGCCAGGGATTCGCCAGGGATTATCAGTCCAGGGATTTCAGGGATTCAGGGACTTGACCTGCCGATGTTTGTGGCGGGTTGTGTGGGCGTGTGGTTGTTGGACGGTTGGACTGCGTGAAGTATAAGCTGGACTGTCATCCCCCCTTCCTTCCCATCCCTACGTTCCTCAACCAGCCTTCTTTCTACACACTCGTTCTCTCTTTTGACCTTCGCTTTTAATCTTTTTTCTTGTCCCTCGTTTAGACACTCGTTGACATCTTTTAACAACCTTATCAACAATTCGCGCCCCATTTCCCACTCAACCGATAAATCCCCCGGTTTCCATACATCCGCCTTGTTATCACGACCATCACAATGAAGGCGACCATCGCGTCTTTGGCTGCTGCCCTCACACTCGGAGCCCAGTCCGTCCTGGCTGCTCCTTCATCCACTACAACTGCCGCTAAGCGTGCTACCAGCGGCAGCGTCACCGCCATTACCGTCAAGGGCAATGCCTTCTTCCAGGGCAACGACCGTTTCTACATCCGTGGTGTCGACTACCAGCCCGGTGGCTCTTCCAAGTTGGCCGACCCCATTGCCAATGCCGAGAACTGCAAGCGTGATATCAAGAAGTTCAAGGACCTCGGCCTCAACACTATCCGTGTCTACTCTGTGGACAACTCCGCCGACCACGATGAGTGTATGAACGCCCTGGCCGAGGCCGGCATCTACCTGGTGCTCGACGTCAACACTCCCAAGTACTCTCTCAACCGCGCGGACCCCGCTCCCTCGTACAACGATGTTTACCTCCAATACATCTTTGCGACCGTCGACAAGTTCGCTCGCTACGACAACACCCTGGCCTTCTTCTCTGGAAACGAGGTTATTAATGATGGCCCGTCTTCCAAGGCTGCCCCCTATATCAAGGCCGTTACTCGTGATATTCGCTCTTACCTGACCGAGCAGAAGCTCCGCCAGGTTCCCGTCGGTTACTCTGCTGCTGACATTGACACCAACCGTCTCGAGATGGCCGAGTACATGAACTGTGGTTCCGACGATGAACGTTCCGACTTCTTCGCCTTCAACGACTACTCCTGGTGTGACCCCTCTTCCTTCACCCAATCTGGCTGGGACCAGAAGGTGAAGAATTTCACTGGTTACGGTCTTCCTCTCTTCCTGTCCGAGTACGGCTGCAACACCAACACCCGCGAGTTCGAGGAGGTCAGCGCTCTGTACAGCACCAAGATGACCGGTGTCTACTCAGGAGGCCTCGTCTATGAGTACTCAAATTCTGATAATGGTTACGGCCTGGTTGAGATCAATGGCAACGACGTCAGCACCCTGAAGGATTACGATGCTCTCAAGACCGCTTTTGACAAGACCTCCAACCCTCAGGGTGACGGCAACTACAACAAGACTGGTGGCTCCAACCCTTGCCCGGCCAAGAACGCCCCTAACTGGGATGTCGACTCCTCTGATTCTCTGCCTGCCATCCCTGTGCCCGCCGAGAAGTACCTGAAGAACGGTGCTGGCAAGGGTGTTGGTTTCGACGGCAAGGGTTCCCAGAACGCCGGTACCCAATCCACTTCCACTGCTTCTTCCGGCTCTGGCTCTGGCTCCAGCAGCTCTTCCTCTGGCACCTCTGGTGCTACCTCTTCTGGTGCCGCTGCCGGTCTTGTTAAGCCCTTTACCATCAGCATGGCTCCCGTTGCCGTCAGCCTGGTGACCATCGTCTCCTCGCTGTTCGGTGCTACCCTTATCCTCCTGTGAACTTCTTTGATGGGTTTCCTTCATTAACAATATTTCTTGTTTGTCATTTTTACACACCTCGTCGGATTTGCTGTTCCCCGGCTTGGTTTTCTTTTTGGTACACGATGGTCTTTTTTACACTGTTGGGCTTGTAGCTAGGCAAAGCTAGCTGGTCTGTGGTTTTTTGTTCTGGGATATCCTACGGTGTGGCTTCAAAGTGTACAGTATGCCATAATTCATGCTCTTATCTTCAGTTGGGTTGTGTATGGAATACGATCTGTTTAGAAAGGCCGAGATATCTTTCTAGGACTACTCCTTGGAGTCCTGTATCCGCAGTCCCCGTAGTAACCTTCCCTCCATCTCTAGTCAAAGCGGACCTCTATCCACAACTCCAGCCTCGCCTCTACCATCCAACCATTGCCATTGACATTTCTCCTGATAATTCAACACAGATTGGCTTGAGGCCTAAGGCAATTCAATCTATTATTTACAAAGTCCAGACGCATAATGTGTCCACAGACGTGGCCAACTTTCTACATCCAAATGGCTGCAATCCGAATCAGATACACTATCATACTGACAGAAATAAGATTCATCCCACACAAATAGAAACACAAAAGACGAAAGCAAGAGCGGAAAGAAAATATAATAAGAATAGAGACGGAAATAAGAATACAGGTAGAAGACGGGAGGTAAAAAGCAAAAAGAAAAAGAGAAAGAAAAACCATGATCTAGCACACAAAGCTTTACTTCCCCATCTTCGGCTGGTCATCTTGAGTTGTATTCGCTACTTCCACACAGAGCTGGTCTGCTTTGTCAGCTTTACCTCGGGCGTCGAGCTTGGATTGGAGTGCTTTGCACTGGTCATCAAGCTTGACAACGAGAGCCCGGACATCGGCTATCTCCATACGGACCGCCTTAATTTCCTCCTCCGTGATGGAGGAATCGGCAGGAGCAGGAGAAGGGTTCTTGGTCACGGAATCGTGGATAATGGGGTTAGGGATGCGCGGAGCAGGGCTAGCAGTCTTAGACTCGGCGGGTAGCGGAACAGATGATGATTGAGCGTGAAGAGGCGAAACATCCGAATCTTGGCGAGGTGGAGGGAAGGGGGTATCACGATCACGATGCACACCAGACGAGAGACGTGGAGAACGGGAGCGCTCACGGTACGAGCGAGAAGCAGAGGCGGAAGTAACAGTGTGTCCGTCGGGCTACTCACCTTCTTCAGTACATATGACAACAAACGAGCGATGGATAACTCACGTTAACAGCAGCATCGTGTGATCTTTCCGCTCGGCGCAGGCGATCCTCCCAGATAGCGATCTCCCGCGAGTGGTGCTCTAACAGTGAATTGCGAATTCTCATGACATAGGATTGTGGATGGCCGGCATCTACAGGGTTTTGTTAGCCGTAAACACAGAAAGGTAAAATGAATTTACTAACAATGACCCTGCCGGTTACACTCCCAGCAGTGGAGATCGTAGGCACTTGGTCGGCCTGAGGGGTAGCCCGGCCGGGAGTTATCCTTAAAAGCACGGTGGTCAAAGCCACGTTCAGACATAGCGGGGAAGCAAGAGTGGAAAAGGCTTTTCATAAAGAGGAGTTTGGAGCGACGAGGGAGGTTGAGAAGGAAGACTAAGCGCTGGCACGAAGGAGAGAAGGAGAGCCGGACTATATCATGAAGCTATCCTCAGATCATTGATCTAACGCACATGATTGGTCAAATCAAGAGTTTCCCCTCTGATCCTGTAGTCTTATTAATCGACGTAATAATCTAGGCCTGTAGCTTTCAGAATTGTCACAACATCACTATTCACTAGGAATTTACCCCTGGGGGAGTGCATGAATACATATTGACCTATTTCGTATCATTATGTCAAACTCAATAGTGTTTACTCCAATGCAGAGTCTACAGACCTTGATGGACTCAATGTACTTTGTATCTCTGTGAAGATTTGCATACTGTATGAAGTCTGCCAGCTGTAAGCTCTAGTCCATAGTCCATATATATTGCATTCAATCAAGAGAATGGATATCCTCTGAGACGTATTCTATATCTACAACTTCGGCTTCGCCTCAAGTACAAACTTATCCCAATCCATCTTCCTCTTCATCTGGAACTCCCTCAACCCAACAGCCCCTTCACCATCCGCTTTCATCATCTCATCAAACACTTCCTTGATTCCCTTAGCCTGCTCCTCCTTGCCTCCATGCGCCCAGGCCAACCGAACCAGCTCCTTCGACATCCTCGACCCACCAGGTGAACACAACTTCATCCTCGCTAACAACGCATCCAACTCCTTCTCTAACTCCCCGATACTCCCGGAAACACCAGAAACCAACCCCCTTGTCAACAACTCCTCCGCACTAACACTCCTCGCCGTCAACATCGCCTCCCTCGCAAATGGCACACCCCACTCCCGAACGACATATTTTGAAATAGTCGCCGCCGCAAGCCCCAATTTGACTTCACTCAGCGTACAGGCCGGGCCAGACACACAGAGTCTTATATCACACGCAAACGCAAAGCCTACACCCCCACCAAATGCGGGCCCATTCATTGCCGCAATGGTAACCTTGGGCGAAGTATCAAGTGCCTCATACAGCGCCGTGAGACGAGTGAATTGTGCATCTGACGCGGAGGAACCTTGGGCGACGGGGGAACTGCCTTTGCCTAGGTCCATGCCTGTGCAGAAGAAGCGGCCAACCGCGGTAAAGACTATGCGGGTTGTGAGGGGGTCGGTGTTAGCCGTTTGAATTGTTGATGTCAGTGTGGCTAGCATGGAGGATGTTAGGGCGTTGCCGTTTTTGGGGCGATTGAGGGTTATCTTTAGGGTTGGGCCATTGCGGTGGATTAAAAGGCCTTCTGGTGAAGAGATAAGGGTCCATTTCAGGGGTGTTATCTGTTTCGAGTTGGCTTTGGAGGTTGTGGGTGCTGAGGTCTGCGGCTTTGTTTTGATGGATAGGGCTTTCCCGGCTCGACTGGAGTTGGACTGGGATAGTTGCTGTGAGATCCATTCACCCGTCTCGACTAACTTGGGTAGGTCAACGCCCGTGTTGATTCCTGCGTTGTGGAACATGTATACCAAGTCTTCGGTTGCTACATTGCCCTTTGCACCTGGGGCAAAGGGACATCCTCCCAGTCCGCCCACGCTGCTGTCGAATACTCGCAATCCGCAGGTATATGCCTCCCAGACGTTGGCTACGGCTTGACCGTATGTATCGTGGAAGTGACCAGCCAATTTTGAAAGGGGAATTCCGTGGCTTGTCAGATATTTGAGCAGGATGTTCACGTTTGACGGCGAGCCCACGCCTAGGGTATCCCCGAGACTGATCTCGTAGCAGCCCGCATCTAGCAAGGATTTGACGCATCGCCAGACCGCGGCTTCGGGTGTGGGACCATCGTATGGATCCGCGAAGATGCAAGATACATATCTGTGCTGGTCAGAAAGACTGAAACTCGCCTGAAGAGCTGGTATAAATATTAGGAATACTTACCCTCTAACAGCAACGCCCGCCTTCCTCGCCAACCCGGCCACTTCTGTAGCTCTCGCAATCCCTTGCTCAACCGAGCAATTGATATTGGCTTTACTAAATCCCTCCGTCGCACTGATGAACACAGCAACCTCCTTCACCCCATGCTGTAAAGCGATATCCAAACCCTTGATATTAGGCACCAACACCGGGAATCGCAGACCAGCTTGATTATTCTGGAGCAACGTTTTCACCGAAGAATGTCCAAGGACCTCGCGACAGTCTGCCAATTGTGGAATCGCGCGCGGCGACACGACTGATGTGAGTTCGATCGTGCGTAGTCCGGCATCCCGGAGACGCTGAATTAACTCCAGTTTTGTTGGCGTAGGCACTTTCGCGCGGATATTCTGGAGGCCATCGCGGGGTCCTACTTCCACGATTCGAACCTGGGGTGTTTCAATCGTCATGGTGCTGACCCGGTGCTATTGAAGCTAGGCTAACACCTCCACCAGCTACAGCAAATAAAGAGTATGTATTTGCATCAGAAACTGTCCCAGTCATGACCAACTCCCTCCTTTTACCAGGCTATTCTGGGCCTCGGCAACTATTTCGATGAGCGGCTTGCGCGGAATCCGCACGCCGGACCGAAGGGCCCCCGCATGATTCAGCCGCCCCACTCTCCAGTAACCTTACGGGGCGCTCGGATAGCCGGACCGGTGCTTAGTTGGGGGTTGCATGACGCTTAGTGCTGACTAGAGCCGCGGTTAATTTTGACCAAGGGTTGCATCGTCAAGAAGGCAAATTGGACTATACATGTCTAGCATTGGTTGGTGTATGGCCTGTCTCGTAAGGGATCCATTTTCTAGAACACCTGACTTGAGAAAATACATCATGGGATTTACTTTACTCATTATCGCCTCCGCCTCTTCTACAGTGGAGTTTCATTAGTCCGAAACGTCAAAACGTCATCATCGCATCGGTCATGCTTCGTAAAATGACCTAGAGATACTGCCTAGGCTATCTGGAAGATATTTCAAAAGACATTTCAAAAGGAATTGTGATGGATATTCAGAAACAGCAGAGCTCCAAGCGTGGCTCGCTTGACCTTTTCGTTCATCCCTTGTTCCAAACTTTTAAACTGCCGCTGTGTGTACTTGCTCGTCACAAAGATAGTAATAACAACCATTTATGCCAATATCTGAACGCATATTGTATTGGATAAGATCTATAACTTTGCCTTGACTGTCTTATGATCAACCAGCCTATTACCAATATCCCGAAGAATATGCTTCTGATGCTTTCCACTTCCAGTTTTGGGGAAATCATCACCAACTCTGGCATCACCAATCCAAAATACATACTGCGGCGTCTTGTGGCGGCCCATCTGCTGCCCGACCCATTCCTTCACCTTTAAGTCAGAGATCCTGGAAGATCCTTCGACTCCCTTGAGGAAGCATCCGACGACTTCACCGTAGCGCTCGTCTTTGATCCCCACAACGCTGGCCTCGCTAATAGCGGGATGCAACATGATGCGCTCCTCAATTTCCCTTGGGAAAATATTCTCTCCTCCTATACACAATTGTCAGTAACGCGATCCCAATCAGAAATTTGAATATCAGTCTCACCTCGAATAATCATATCCTTAATCCGCCCCGTAATCTGCGCGTACCCATCCTTATCTAATAACGCTTCATCACCAGTATGCATCCACAACACGCTATCGCTATCCCTCCTCATAACCTCCTTAGTCTTCTCCTGATTCCCAAAATACCCTTTCTGCAAAGCAAACCCACTAGTACAAAGCTCCCCCCTCTCCCCCCTTCGCAAAATCTTCCCATCTTTCCCAATCACCTTCGCCGCCGTATGCGGCACAACCCGGCCTACCGTCATAGTCCCCTTTTCATCCGAGTCACTCAACGCAGTGATAAAAGTAACTGGACTAGTTTCGGTCATTCCGTATGCGATAAGCATTTTCTCAACGCCCATTTTTGCCCGCAATTCATTCATCAAGCCCTGCGATACGGCTGATCCGGATGCTAGACCGGTGCGTAGTCGGCGGGGTCGCTGGCCCGTTTTCGCCATGACTTCTAGTTCGGAGACGTACATTGTTGGAACGCCTAGGAGGACCGTGGCGTCTTCGTTGACCATTGCGTCGACAACGAGTTTTACGTCGAAAAAGTCGGATGGGAAGACGATTGAGCTGCCGTGCGTGAAGGATGCGAGGAAGCCGAGGACCAGGCCGAAGCAGTGGAAGAGAGGAGGTGGGCAGCATATCACATCCTCTGGGGTGAGGGCCATGGCGTCACCGACGAAGCGGGCATCATTGAGGAGGTTGCTAGTATTCGTTAGATTGAATTCCGGTCTGAAGGGGCTCTTGGAACTAACTTGTGTGTCAACATGGCTGCCTTTGGGGAACCGGTTGTGCCTGGCGTGACAGTTTAGCATAGTGATATTGGTGAAATTTAAAGGTAAGGGTAAATACCAGAAGTAAATTGTAGATTGAGCACATCCTCAGGCGTGACTCCATTCTCTGCCCTCTTGAGGACGCGATCATTCATAAACACAGAATGCCCGTTGGATGTGAAAGTACTATAGGACTGTATTTCAACACCAGCTTGTTCGAGGGCACCATTTCCAAGGCACACCACTCGCTGCAGTTCTGGTAGTACAGGATTCTGAGGAAAATTTCCCCTAAGAGCTTTAATATGCCCGGATAAATCTCGGTTGCCAATTGAAGAGGCTATAAAGACAAGTTTGCAAACTTTAGATGTGTTAGCAAATAGAAACATTTATACAGAGTAAATTCAACTCACCACTTCTGCTCGTTGCATTCTGCAGCTCACTCGGTGTATATGTATTATTCAACACAACAACAGGACAACCAATACGAGCACCACCCAGGAACACCTCGATGTATTGGTAGCAATTACCAGCCATGATGCCGACGCAATCTCCATGCCGAAGACCCATTTCGAGCATAGCCTTGGCAAGCACCTTGCTGCGATCGGCTAGTTGGCCGTATGAAAGCCGGACATTTTGCCATGGAAATATGACACAGGGTCGCTGGGAAAATGAAGTAGCTTGGTCGTCGATGAAACTGCCGAGTGTTTTTGACCACAGGGCGGGCTCGGTCGGGCCATGAACTATGGCGAGATTGGGGTCCATGATGGCTTTGAATCAGAATGGTAGAAATTTCCCCGGATACCAGAAAGTGATTGAAAATCTCTATTTTCTATTCTGTAAGATAACTTATTTATTTGGTCTCGCCCAGATTCCCCTGTATACTATGGGGGCGGGTCCTCTCTGGGGATCGATGGCCTATCCGGGTGACCCCCGGGCTTCGGACCGATCATGCCTTACCCACCTGGTGTCCATTCATCCAAAAGCTAGTCAGGTTGGACCTTTTTAGTAATTAATTTTGGAGCTCGAGGTACAATACAACTTATCGTGGTATCCAATTCTGCTTTTGGCCCATCATGGCTACTGAATCCTCCTATCCAACACTGAGCGCCAAGCTCGACCTCCGGGGTGAACAATTCCGAGCGAACAAAGATAGCTGGGTTCCCGTACTGGAGAAATTCGAAAATGCCTTGAAGCAAGTGTCCGCCGAAGGAAATGATGTTTCTTTGCGGAGACATCAAACTCGAGGCCAGCTTCTGCGTACGTTTACACCCTGAGAAACCCGTTTCAAGTCTAACGCGGTAAATAGCTAGAGATCGCGTCGCATTACTGTTGGATCAGGATTCACCTTTTCTTGAATTGGGTGCGTTTGCTGGATTTCGAAATGAAGACTCGACGCCTTGCGCGAATTTGATTTCTGGGATTGGAAATGTTTGGTTCGTTGAGACAAAGGATATCCTGAAAGAATTTTATACTGACGGTTAAAGTGGGCGGCCTTGCTTTCTCATGTCCCATATTCCGACGCAAAGTGGTGGCGCATGGAATGAAATGACTGGTATGTAGTAATATGAATATTATCTTGTGGTTAGATTTGCTAACACTCGTTTAGTTCTGAAAGTGAATAGAATGATGGAGATTGCGTTCGAAAATGACCTTCCGTTGATCTCCCTAGTTCAATCGGTAAGCCAAATACCCTGAGACTAGTTTCCTTCGTTCCTCTCTAAATATATCTCTCTAGGCTGGTGTATTCCTACCTCAGCAGTTCCGAGTCTTTCACAAGGGTGGACAGCTATTCCACGATCTTGCCGTGCGAACGCAGCACGGCAAGCCTTCCTGCGCAATTGTGTTCGGATCTTCCACGGCAGGAGGAGCCTATCACCCAGCGCTCTCCGACTACACTATTTTTGTCGAAAATCAAGCGCAAGCATTCCTCGGTGGCCCTCCTCTCGTCAAAATGGCTACGGGTGAAATCATTGGTGCCGAGGAGTTGGGAGGTGCGAAAGTACACGCTGTGACTACCGGTCTTGCTGACCAGATTGCAACGGATGAGTAAGTAAAATCAAGAAATATGCAATTGTGCTTTTCAGCTAACAAGTGTCAGATTCGATGCCATCCAAAAGGCTAGGGAATGGGTAGCTTCGCTGCAGATGCGAACTCCTCCGAGACTGGATATTATTGAACCCGTTGCACCTCGATATCCGATTGAAGACCTGTTATCCCTCGTGAATCCCGACATTCGCAAACCTTTCGATATGAATGAGGTTCTTCTGCGTATTGTGGATGACTCTCGGCTCTCAGTCTTCAAACCGAAATATGGCCCCAACATTATCACCGCATGGGCTCACATCATGGGTAGGTGACATACATAGGCCTCCAATCTCAAGTTCCGAGCTAATAAAAAGTGACATAGGTTTCCCCGTTGGTATCGTCGCAAATCAGATCTCGGTCATCAATCCCAACGAAGCTGCAAAGGCTGCCCAATTCATCCGAATGTGTAATCAACAGTAAGTACAGCCTCGCAGGACAAAGCAACACGATACTGATTGATATTGCAGGAACACGCCTATTATCTTCCTACACAATGTCACCGGATTCATGGTCGGCGCTAAAGCCGAGCACGCAGGAATTATCAAAATGGGCGCCCAACTAGTTTCCGCCGTGAGCTGTTCCACAGTCCCTCACATCTCCATCATCCTTGGGGCGTCTTATGGAGCTGGCAACTACGCCATGTGCGGCCGATCCTACAAACCCCGTTTCTTATTCACCTGGCCGACCGGTCGCTGCAGTGTGATGGGTCCTGATCAGTTGTCGGGAGTGATGGAAAATGTGCAGATAGCCAGTGCCAAATCTAAGGGCCAGACTCTGTCTCCAGAAAAGTTGCAGAAGCAGGTCAAAGGATTCAGAGATCGGGTTGAGCGGGATGCGGAATGCTATTCGACTAGCTCGATGCTGATCGATGATGGAATTATTGATCCACGAGATACGCGGGATGTTTTGGGAATGTGTTTGGAGACGGTGACTTTGCAAGGTGCGAAGGGTACAGAAACGCATAATTTGCTTGCGAGGATTTGATATAGCTTGTGTGCCTATTTGCCTCTCAGATAGATGAGTTTGAATCAATACTATGTATAACCTGGACAATTGACTGTATGAGAATTTGTTTGCCTAGAAACCGCTGATTTAATCATTGCTGTTCATTACTACGAGATCATGGATAGCCTCCGAGTGCTGTTCGAAATCTTCCCCGGAATTGAGCGTTCCTATTCAAGATCGATAGCCTGTCTCCAGGCGGAACCTCGGCTTGCTGTACTCTTGCGGACCGGCTTGCCCCACAACTCCTGGTGACGGAAGCCGGACCGAACGCATAACATGGACCCCGGACAAGAAGGTTACCTGAAGCACGGAGGATCCACCAGGCAAACTAAATGAATATCTAATATGAGATAGATTTACATTTCATGCATCCCCGTTAGTAGTATCAGTGTTTCCTTCTCATTAGGAAAGAGCTTGTTTGTCTCTACTAAGATGCCTGGAATTACAAGCGCCCCGAAGCAGGGTGCAACCGGAAGCACTAGCTCCCCATTTCGCAAGCCATTATTTGTTGCCGAACCTCCACTAGGAGACGATGGCCGACCGATCATTCAGAAAGTTCTTATCGCCAACCGCGGAGAAATTGCCTGTCGCATTATTCAGACTTGCCGGAAGTTGAACATATTGTCTGTTGCGGTCTATGTTGATGAGTACGTGCAAAATCATGAACGGTTGCCCCAAGCGAATTCCGAAAAGTTGACACAGATAGGGATTCATCCTCACGGCACGTTCGAGATGCAGACGAGGCTATCAATATCGGTAGCATTGACCGGAGCGACCGAAACCCCTTTCTCAATATTGAACTCCTGGTGCGAACGGCCGTGAACGTCGGTGCCAACGCCATTCATCCGGGTTATGGATATCTCAGCGAAAATGCGGACTTCGCCAACAGCGTCCGCGAAGCTGGACTGATTTTCATCGGACCAAGTGCAAGTGCTATGTCGACATTGGGCGATAAACGATCTTCAAAAGCATATCTAGGGGAACATGCACCTGACGTTCCCCTAATCCCTGGATTTGCCGGGTCAAGTCAAGACGCCGAAGCATTGAAGCGAGTTGCAGAAGAGATTGGATTCCCTGTCATGCTCAAGGCCTCTGCTGGAGGTGGCGGCAAAGGCATGCGTATCGTACGTGAATCGAGCCAATTGAAGGAAGAGCTTGAGCGAGCACAATCCGAAGCACAGCGGTCATTCGGTTCAAGTGATTGTATCCTAGAGAAGTACATCGAAAGCAGCAAACATGTGGAAATCCAGATCCTTGGCGATTCACATGGTGAAGTGGTTTCCTTTTTCGATCGTGACTGTTCCGTTCAAAGGCGTCATCAGAAAGTCATTGAAGAAACCCCCTGTCCATTCTTGACCGATGAAACACGCCAAAAGATGAGTGCGACTGCCGTACGCATCGCAAAACTCATTGGATATGAGAATGCCGGTACCGTCGAATTTGTCGTGGACGTGAAGACTGGCAAATTTTATTTCCTCGAAGTCAACGCGCGACTGCAAGTTGAGCACCCTATCACTGAAGAGGTTACTGGAGTGGATCTTGTATCTTTGCAGCTTTTCGTCGCGGCGGGTGGACGGCTTCAAAGTTTGCCTGCCGTACAAAACGTGACCCAGGTTGGACACGCAATTGAATGTCGCCTTTGTGCCGAGGATCCGGAGAAGAACTTCTTCCCTGAGCATGGCAAGGTCCATTTGTGGCTCCCTGGGAGTGGAGATTTGGCACCTGGTCGGGATGTTCGATATGAGACTGCCATCGAGTCTGGCTCGTCGGTATCCATCTATTTCGATTCCATGATTGCCAAGCTTGTTGTGTGGGCTCCATCAAGAGCGTTGGCTGTCGAGAAGATGGCCAAGGTCCTTGCACACACAGCTTGCGTTGGCGTCAAGACGAATCAGCTTTTCATGCAGGCTTGTCTGCTAAACAAGGGCTTCCACGATCCTGCATATACTACCGCATTCATTCCAACCCACCTGGATAAACTTCTTCAGTCGCCCTGGAAGTTGAATCTTCCCGAGGCTGAGAAAGCTCTCTCGGTCATTCCCAGCTTGGTCGCCCGCAAATTGCCTGACTATATACCAACCACTTCACACCGCAAGCCATTCGGGAATGTTCGCAAGCAATTCCGCAATCAACGATATGATCCCGTGAACATTCACAGTGATATTGTGACAAGGGTCAGCTGGCCCCAAACAACATCCAGTAATGAAAATCTTCAGTCAAAAACTGTGTGTGTGTGGAAGGCACAAGGTCTTGCTTCGGCCTCTCGGGGTGAGGAGGCATACTTATTCCCGGTACCAGATGCAGCCAACAGTCAGGAGAAGGCCAAATCAGCAGCAATGAAGGTTTCTGCGCAGTACAACAGTATCAGTCAGGCATTGAGAACCGGAGAAGTCTTGTCTACTACCCCTCGGGTGGTCAAAATTGAGTCGTGGCGCCCTGCCCAAGGAAATCCCGCTTTAACTGCATCGTGGCTCACATCCACCTTGGAAGTCTCAATAGACGGATCAAAGGTTCTCGCACATGTGGCTCTACCCTCAGTTCAGCCTCATGCTTTGGCAGGTCAAACAGACCGCAGCCAGAGAGTGTTCTGCCACCTACCTGCTCTTGGAACACATGTTGAGTTCAAGCGTGACACTTTGTTATCCTTTGCCGAAAGTACTCGTGCGGTGGTTAAGGATAAGGATGGACCTGAGGAAAGGACAGTCACAGCCCCGATGCCTTGCAAAGTATTGTCCATTCTAAAGAAGAACGGGGATGAAGTCAAGTCTGGGGAGACGGTTATGGTGATTGAAAGTATGAAGATGGAGGTCAGTATTGCCGTGGGTGCATCAGGCAAGTTCGAATCGGAATGGAAGACGGGAGATGCCGTTGAAGAGGGGAGAGTTCTGTGCTCAGTCATTTGAATATAGTTAGCAATATTTAAATACAATGTATCTTCATATCGACATTACGTTAGATAACAAGTAGAAAGAGCTAGGTGATCATTTAAATAGTCGGTCAGAAAGTAGCTGATCGGACCCAGAAATAAAAGTTAGAGATAGAAGCCGTTTTTCAAAGGCGCCCTGTCATATCACACTTTAGTAAATTCTAAGACTTTTATAGACATTGGTGCACTAGTAGCTAACGGTAGTGCTCGGTTTCTTGAAGTAATTGTCGAATACATGAAGGTAATGCAGTATTTTCGGTGGTCGGGTCTTCATAGTATTACTTGAACATGGATTTGACTCACATTTATTTTTTATCTTGAAAATTCACCATGTATATGACATGTACCTGGTTAGAAATATAACGAATTGCTGAAAGAAAATCGTAGATGGACGAACAAATCGAATTCCAATGCACCTGATGAATTTGAATTCCAGGTTCAGTTATCTAACAAATACAACGTTTTTCTGCCCAAGAATCTAGAGCTTGCTTTGCAGATTCTTCATCACCTTAGTCTCCTGGTTGACCGCTAGCTCAGAAAGAATCTCTTCGCTACCGCCACCCACAACCATGACACGAACGTCGCGGCTAATTTGCTCGATCCTCGCACCGCGTCCATTCTTCGAGTATCCAAGTCCACCCATAACTTGCTGCGCTTCCCGATTGACCCTTTCCAAGGTCTGCCCCGCAAGGACCTTGAGGTTCGCGAACAATCCTCCCATTCCAGCGTCGGAGCCGTTTCGCTTTGCTTCCTCGGATATGTAGACAAGCTGCTCCATCCACGCATAAGTGGAATCCAGACTACGAGCCATGGCGCTGAACTTCGATCTAATAACTTGGTTCTCGATAAGTTTTTTGCCGAAGGTCTCACGAGAAATGGCGTGCTTGTAGGAATCTTCTGCGCATACACGGGCCATACGAAGGGACGTGCATGCTAGCCAAAGGCGCTCGTGGTTGAAGTCTGACTTTGAGTTAATATGTTTGAAGCCTTCATATAGTGGGAGATTCAAATTCCGACTCACTGTTCATGATAACCGGGAAGCCCTTGTTCTCGACACCAAGTAAATTGGCCACTGGAACCTCGACTTGGTCAAATTCGATGTAAGTCGACCCTTGAATAGCCCGAGACAGATCAGCATGTGAGGCTACAACTGCGATAAATGATATATTTTCACTTACCACTTGCGTGAACACCCGAGTTCTCAATCTTCCTGCATGTCACACCGGGAGCTTTCATTGGAATGACCAAGGCCGAGATGCCCTGTGTGCCTTCTCCACCAGTACGGACAGCTGCAGTACAGTAATCTGCGAAGATGCCATTCGTGATCCACTTCTTAGCACCATTGACGATATACACATCACCCTTTCTCTCGGCAGTTGTGGTAATGCCAGCGACATCGGATCCAGCTGTGAAATAGGAACCTCCCTTTAGCAGCCGCACGTCAAAGTGTTGATCTATATGTATGGGTCAAATTCTTACCATCTGGCTCTGTCACTCCCAAGCAGAACTTGACTTTTCCGCTCAACATATCAGGTAGGAATCGTTGTTTCTGCTCTGCGTTCCCAAAGTTGATAACGGGCGGCCCTCCAATCGAGTTTCCACATCCAAGTGCCCAGATAATTCCCAAGTATCCACAACGAGCCAACTCATCAATTACAACGAGGTCATGGAAGCCATCCCACTCTCTGGGGTTGACGTCGCCTGGGAGTCGCTGGCCGTTCAGGTAATCTGCCGCCAAAGGGAAGGATGCGACAGCTGTATATCCTAGCTCGGCGTGACGCCTTTGAACCTGCACAGAGAGGGAATTAAGTATATGTTTTCAGCGATTCATCTACTTGATATTGCATCAAACACATCTCTTTTGTATGTGAAAAGAAATGCTCACCTCTGGGGGTACAAAGCCCTGTTTCTCCCATTCTTCGCAAAATGGCGCGATGTGAGTATCAACATACTCGCGGACTTCCGTTTGCAGCCGGCGATGCGACTGGTTATAATATGGAGTGTAGTAGCGATTGAGCCAAAGGGGATCCGCAAAAGGGACCGTTGAGACAGAAGACGACATAGTTTGATGAATGAATGTACGATCGGACAAAGTGAATATGATCAAATCGCGAAACTTCCCATCGGGTGAAGAAGTTTATTTTAGCGCAAAGAAGGAACAGCTTTCTAGACTAGCAATATGGATTCACGTGTCGATAGATCTCCCCGACCCCGGTCTCCGCTAAACAAGTAGGACCGGCTTGCGCTAACTATGACCGGACCGAGCTGGACAGGAAGACACGCTATGGCGGCTCGCACCGTTCGGACCGATAGATTCTCCCCGTTAATTGGCTTGACTTTTCCCCAGACCCACTTTCCATGCGCGAGGATGGAGAGACGTCCAAATTTTTGAAGACACGGAAGCTGTCGACTTCACAATAAGAGATATGGCATTAACATTTTATGGATATATCTAGGATAGGCTTTGCTAGAGGATTATACCGAGTTTTGCAGGCACGGGTCTATGATACCTAGAAAGAAATTTTAAAAACTGCAACACAACCTCAACCAGGTTTCAAATTGTACTCAACGCAAAATATATACAGTAAAAGTTCCATCAAAAGTTCCTGGTAACTTCAAGAAGCGATTATGAAGTCTATCTAGGTGATCCCTTGAGAGTCAGTCTGCGGTAGGAACGGCGTTGATGAAGCGAAAATAGCATCAACATAAGGGTTTCGGTCCTGGTCATCTCCGTCAATAAAGAATAACGGAGAAATAATCAATGAAAAGACTAACCTTTCTTTCAACATCATCATGAGACCTTGGACGATAAATCCCTTGACGATCTGCGGAATCAGACCTTTGTACAGCCGAAGTATCCCCTCATGCTTTATAATATAGAGTAGGACTTCGGTGAAACCTCGAAATGCTACACCGCGGCGCTGCGGTGGGGGTTTTGATTGCAACATGGTCTTTGCTACGATGAGAGGATGTGTGGCGATGGTGGCCAGAACCTTTGAAAGGGCACCGAGTACTGGAATTTGGTTGGAAACAGTAAGCCCCGTGGACGGTTTCGTGGAGGGAGAAAGATACGAACAGAAAGCATCTATAGACCCAACTTGCTTCTTTAACCCGACGAGACCACCCCTCAACCACTGGTACACACCATAAGTGATCATGGGATTGATCACAAGTATGAGGTTGACCTTGAATCCTCTCCATAAACCGGTCCACCCATCCTCACTGGAAACGATCTCAATCATAGTTTCCCACATGGACTGTTTCCCATCACCCGCCTTGCGAGTCTGTTGCCTCGTAGCTATCACTGCAATAGGAGTTGTGCATAATTGAGCCAGAGCCCCGCCGACAGCCCCAAGACCGAACTCCTTGATGATGCTATTGAAATCCTCAATGCCGTAATATTCAAGACCATGTTGGTACACACTTCGTGCGGCGGCAGACCAGTAGAAGTATGCAAAGTTCATGGATGCCGTGCCAGCAATGGAGCTCTCAAGTCCACCGTATAAGCCAGAAATACCATCTTGTCGCAATATCTTCCGGATCGCGTCGACTGCACCCGTATACTGTGCGTCTTGTATTCTGATGTGATCGGTTTCCTCGTTTCCATGCTTGGTTCGGTGCTGATGAACTTGAACCTGTAGTCGCGTTTTGACTCTGTGAGTATAGTTAGCATTCTATTTTCTTTTCAGATACACAATATTCTGCCAAAACGTCACGTACATATCCAGTGGGTATACAAGGACATTTGCAAGAACAGCGGCGGTTGTCCCAGACACGACGCCCTTCCAGGGTGACAATTCATTTTTGGGAACCATGATCTCAAATCTATTACAATCAAAATTAGCTACGGATCTCATAATAGCTGGTAGTCGTGATATCTTAAACATTTGTTCCCATTTCGGGTAAGCGGATGAAAAGCATCGGACCGAGCGGACCGAACCTCAAACTGACGGGCTGAGAACTTGCCTTTAGACCATATCATTCGTTCCGGGACTACAATTCAAGAGATAATCGACATCATTCAACCGCATAGTCGGTGTGAGTCCACTGAAAATATCCGTGCTAGTACCATCAAATCGTGGCGTCTCACCACCAAGAGGTTCAGGTCCAAGAGCCCATTGACTTGGAGACGGCAGATTGGAAAATCCAGTCTTGGAGATGAGCGGCTTCTTACGTGGATCTGCGCCTAGAATTGCGTAGTCTATCATTGACCAGCAGACCTCCTCACAGGATGGGTCAAGCTCTTCCGTGAGACACTTTGGATCCAACAAACTCGCAAAACGATGAGACATAGTATGAAACTCCCGCAGGCGTAAAGCCTAAAAATGATGAAATGTTAGTACCACAGCATGGCACTCAGATCGGAGCAACGTACCATATTCGATGCATGCACCCAAAGCTTTGCCAATCTCTCCAGGGATTCGACACTCTCATTGAAGTAGTGCATAATATCCGACTGGCGACGCGCCGTACTCTGATGCTCGAGGTGTGATGCCAGGGAGTGGATACCCCCGGCCACGGCGATACAGTAAGCATAAAATGAAGACTCTATCCGACATCCACTCTCTGTGGCATCTCGGACGAGATCCATCAGCTGCTTAGCATGGTCACAGCCAGCTTGGAGGGCCCGTGCAGAGAAACTGGGAGGGACTTTTGACCCAAACGGCTTGAGACGGAGGCGCATGAGGAAAGGGTGATTCAAAAGACAATGACAGAGATGGTACAAAGTGTGTGCAAAGATAAGATGCCCAATCTGCTGTCGGTCGATATCAGTGTTGCCGTGGCGACTCTGTTGAACAATTTCAGAGATTTTCTGAGTGCTCAATTTGGAATAGGACTCTAGGAGCAACAAGGATGAGTTGATTCCGCTAAAGTCTGATTTCGTATCCCAGGGTGGGATTTCGTCAGACTTGCGATTTTGATGGACATATCTTGTGCAACGCCCAAAGATAGACGCCATCAGAATAACCAGGCCAAAGCCGCTGGGATCGTCGGCAATTTGGGTGTTCCAGTTGAGGAGTTGATCAAGTGTGTTAGTTTTCTTCCATTCTCCTCTGTTGAACGTGTCCTCGTCACAAGGAAGCTGCAAATTGCAGTCCTGATCGAGGATCACCAATGGCCTGGATTTACCGCAGGAAATCAACTTGTCAATTAGGTAGGCGGACCAGAATGCGCGTCGCCGCTCTTCTTGTTCTGAGTAGGGTAACCATGCCTCGGGCTCTGTCATAAGATGGAGATCTTGGGAGATGCGGGCGGCAAGACCAATCTTCAACCATCCCGAGCTAACACGACCAGCTGGGTTGGAAGAAAGGTTAGTATCCCATGTCTAGTTTTAATCGATAGCCGAAATAATGAACTTACCGGTATAGTCCACAACAGCCAGCAGATTCACCGTTTGTACGACATGTACATTTAAACTGTCTTCTACAGTGAGATGGTCTGCGAGCACCGATAGCCATGACTCTCTGGCATATTTCTCGGAGGCCTCCCGTGTCTTTCCCGCATAGTATTCATGAGCAGAAAACCGGACGGCGGAAGAAAGCACAGCTAGTATCAAACAGCGAGGCAGAGCGTTTGACTCTAGTTTCTGACGGAAGGAGATCTCCTGAAAGTAGGAATATGGCTGATTATGGACATGTTCGAAATATGTATCAATCACTGATCGTAGAACAGGAGCAGGAGGGAAGATTCTAGCAAATAAAAAACCGTCAGAGTCAGTCTGGAAGATGATAAGCAAGACGCGGAGAGCATGACATACGAATTCTCGATGGGAGAGTTTCGCATCGGGGGGAATGGTTGTGAAGCGATCGTATCGTGCAGCGGTGAGCTGGGTTCGTCACCGAACGAGAAATTCGGGATATCATTACTAGATCTTTACAACGTTAGTGGGTTGTTGAGGCGCAACAAGATATCCTCTGATAGCTGCTCACTCATTTCGGTTGGGTTGTCCACTGAGTTCAGCAAGGCGAGATTCTATAGTGCTTAGTCGTTGTAGAAGTTCGACCTGGAGACCGAAGGTCAGTCTTTTGATCGAATATACCTTTGGTAAGTGCACCAACATTATTGAGATTGTTGGCCAAGGTGGACAGAGGGGCTGGCCGACCGCCATCGTTCACGGTCGCAGAATATGGCTCATAGACACAAGCTAGGCGATTGCGGCGACAATGAAAGCAGATAGGGCGCTCCCCTGTGCACTTCGTCTTTTTGCGCCTGGAATATTTTTAGATAAGGGTTATCCAACAATTTCGGTCCGATGGGGGTTTGATTCCCATCTAATACGCACCTGCAATTGGCACATGCTTGTCGTATACGCCTAATCCCGCCTGCATGCAGGGAGTCAACGCTCATGTCCATGCCGGAACGGACCCCTCACTTGTAGCTGAGGGAGCATACACATAGAACTAGGAGTGCGGACTTTTCGACGGTGGAGCGCAATGTTGACTGGAGAAGAGCTGGGTTGCGGGGAAGAAGAGAAGGACTTGGCCCGAGAAGCTTCCCCCGGGGTGGCATTTTCCCCGGACCCCGTGGTACGCCGTAGTTCCGGGGAGTTACATGTAGTTATGCAATATTTTTTGCATAGCATAGTGCATAGCTTGGAATGAGGACAATTTCGGAGTTTTGCCAGATGGTGAGTTGAAATGCCGCTGATAACTTGCCAAGTACTTACTGGTTTCGATATAAAGTGTCTTTGGTCTGCTGCGAAATTCCACACATGGTGGGGAGAATGGGCCTCATACTGTACTGGAAATGCCATTCTTACGATTTCATGGTCTACTAGGTTAACAGCGGTTCCTTGTCCATAATTAGCCTAGTTATATCATCTGATCTCTCTTAAAAAAGATTTCAGCGGTAAATAGGGCGTCAAGGAAGATTCAAATAACTCTCTCGCATTACTGTCCTAATCGGGTAATTTTGATCTTGCCTCCCGGAACCCCACTCGACGGTCCAAGTTGAGCTTATAGTTCTCTATGCCACGCAAGAGAGTCAACGGCTCTCTCCACAAGCAAGCCCAACTGAAATCCTTGAATCTCTTGTTTTTGACTATTTTCGGTATGTTTATTCAAATCCACTCTTATCGAGCCCCTCATTGCTAGTGGTTGGTGGCGATTGGATAGCTACTAGATAACATGCGATTGTGAAAAACTGTCAGAGTTGACAAAGAAGGAATACGGAACTTGTAGCATGTAACTGGCCTCCTATAAAAGCGTAAATCTCTCTTTCAGCTTGAATTTTAGCTCTAAGATTTTTCTACCCTTCCTTTCAGAAGCCCTTTGCCCCTAGTTGATCAAGATGACCTCTCGCGATGGGTTCCAATGGACTCCGGAAGAGGGACTTGCACAGGGAGTTCCCTCAATCGGAGTGATTTCCCCTCCCACCAACATTACGTCGGGGGCCAAGCCGTGGGATGTTATTGTTGTCGGTGCCGGATACTCTGGGCTGACAGCGACGCGTGACTTGTGTGTAGCAGGTATGAGATATTGTCGAGACAGATTAACGAATACATTTCTCATTGATTGACAATAGGCCTTCGAGTTCTTCTTGTCGAAGCACGCGACCGCATCGGTGGGCGATCATGGTCTTCGAACATTGGAGGCTACCCATTTGAGATGGGAGGAACATGGGTTCACTGGGGACAACCACATGTGTGGCGAGAGATCTCTAGATACCAAATGCGCACCGACATGGAACCATCATTCGACTTTTCTCGGGGAGTCAATCATTTCCAACTGCGTACGAACGAGGGCACGAGCATCATGAGCCATGAAGACGAGGTTAGTAACGTGCCGTTTTCTATGTCAAAGCGCCTAAATACTGACTGGGGGAAAAGGATACTTTGCTGGCAAATGCACTGCAAAAGTTTGTCAACGTCGACGGTAGCCTCGGTCGAAAAATTATACCTTACGCACACGATGCCTTCCATGTGCCCGAGGCACGTCAATACGATAGTATGTCCGCGAAGGATCGATTGAATGTCATTGCACTGTCCCTCACTCCGAACGAACGTGCTGCACTCGAGAGTTTCGTGTTGCTCTGTAGTTGCGGGACCTTGGAGACCACCAGCTTCTTCGAGTTCCTTCACTGGTGGGCGCTGTGCGGTTATACCTACCAAGGATGTATGGATTCTCTGATTTCCTACAAGTTCAAGGGAGGCCAGTCTTCATTTGCCATCCGATTCTTTAAAGAGGCACTGTCCACAGGCAGACTTTCTTATGTCTTCAACAGCCCAGTTGGAGCCATTAAGGATGAGGGGGATAAAGTCACGCTCACTACTCGTGATGGTTGCCAATACACGAGCGCTCGTCTCGTTTCCACTATTCCGTTGAATGTTCTGAACTCCATCTCTTTCAATCCTCCTCTGGACCCGCAACGCATGGCTGCTGCCAACAAGGGGCACGTCAATCAATGTGTCAAAGTTCATGCCGAGATCTCTAACAAAGACATGCGTTCATGGACGGGAATTTCATATCCCTTCAACAAACTCATGTATGCAATCGGTGACGGGACTACCCCAGCCGGAAACACTCACATCGTCTGCTTTGGTGGATTCAATAACCACATCCAACCCGAGGAGGACATTCAGGAGACCAGGAAGGCTGTTGAGAATATGGCGCCCGGAAACATGGACATTAAGCGACTAGTGAGTTTCTTCAATCGGCATATTTGATGTCATACTGACAATTTTCTAGGTCTTCCATAACTGGAGCAAGGACGAGTTTGCAAAGGGTGCTTGGTTCTTCTCTCCACCCGGGCTGCTGTCAACCTCACTCGATGCACTGCGTAGACGTCATGGAAATGTTGTTTTCGCAAACTCGGACTGGGCTGTTGGTTGGCGTAGCTTTATTGATGGGGCCATTGAAGAGGGCACACGTGCAGCAATGACTGTAAAGGAGGAACTGCAAGCTAGCCCTGCTCCTCGGGTTCGGTTATAGTGTAAATTGAGACGATAGATATTCTGAAATTAATAGCTCTAGAATGCATTCAAAAATCGGGCGAAATATTTTACAATGCCCCATAGTGTAAAATAGGGAGAAACCAAGTTTGATCTCTGGAGGTAATATCCATCTGAGCTGAGTAGAGCAGATTAAGGATGTTCTCGCAAACACTGTCTTATCTTGCGTCAATATCCTTTCAGTGATTTTACTTGACAAAAGGATAAGTTATCGTGACCAAACGTAATCAAGGTAAAATAATTGGTGATTGTTGCGCCCTTGTCGGAAGTTTCACTTGAAATCCGGGGAACTGTTATCTTCGCGGACCGTTGCCACTGAGAAGTTACGATCTAAATCCAGCCCTTTCTCTCCCTATTTACCCTTTTGGGTAATATTGGAAACCTTCCCCGCACCACACTCGTTATCGCTGCCATACTGACTCTATCGAAGCGTATCCTTCCCAGGTTGATCCAAGAAGCCAGTTACGGCTTGGGGGATATTCGTATACTTAAAGGCCCTCGAAGACACTGATCTTGAGATTTGTGATTACATTCTCCCAACCTCCATAATAACTTGTGCCAAGATCCACCATGGAGGCAAAGGAAATAAAGGAAAAACATGGTAGGGAATACCATTCAAGATGTCATAGCATCTTGATACTCATACTTCAAACCTATCGCTGACTTACTGCAGCAGCATCCCTGGATGTAGAACAGCGTGAGTTCTCTCTTTCATCATAACTATGTCCACCACAAAATTACTGATTGTGATGTAGAGTCTGTTCATACTGAGGGTCTTATTAGCCATATACAGCTCAAGGGACTAAACTTTCAAGCTGAAGGTGGACGGCAAATGACAAAGTTGCAGACCATCTCTGCCAGTTGGGTTATCTGTGATAGCTGGGCCGGCGTAGCTGGAACCATTGCACTGGCTATCTCCCAGGGAGGCCCAGTAACCCTCGTTTATGGACCGATTTTGATGTTCTTCCTCGTCGGCGCTTGTGCTCTCACTTTGGCTGAGCTGGCGAGCGTGTATCCCACTGCTGGTGGGCAGTACCATTGGACATCAATCCTCGCCCCAAAGGGTATCAACCGATCCCTGGTACGTCCATCATTTTACTTGTGTCCCACGGCCTCTCACTAAATATTTTACAGAGCTACTGTTGTGGTATGACAAATGTGTTCTCTTGGATTGCCATATGCACCGGAATCGCTATCATTCCCGCACAACTGATCGTTGGTATCGCCCTGTTCTACAATCCAAGCTATACACCGCAGCCGTGGCATTATTTCCTCATATACCAAGCCATAAATGGATGCGTCCTACTATACAATATCACACTGTTGAAAAGGTCACTGTGGATTCATGACCTGTCTTGTAAGAACTGAAATGCACTCTCGAAATACCCGCGGATCAGCCACTAACACCCGCCCGACAGTCTTCGTTACTATTGCTACCTTCCTTGTCATTACCATCACTTGTGTCGCCCGCTCATCCTCCCACTATGAGTCTTCAAGCAGTGTTTGGACAACTTTCATCAATGATAGTGGCTGGAGTTCCGGTGGTGTCGCCTTCCTCACTGGTCTGGTCACCCCTAACTACATGTATGCTGGTATTGACGGAGCTCTGCACTTGGCCGAGGAGTGCAAAAATGCGAGCACGGTAGTGCCTCGAGCTCTGATGAGTACTTTGATCATTGGATTTGTTACCTCGTTCGCATTCGTCATTGCTATGCTCTACTGTACTAGTGATTTAGCTATGATCGCTACCTCGAACACAGGGTATGAAAACCTTGTATGATTCAATCACAGTTCGTTTACTGACAATGCTGTAGGGTCCCGATCTATGAGATGTGGTACGAAGCGACTCGGTCCCCAACGGCTGCTACAGTCTTTGTCGTGCTGCTTTGCTGCGCTGCTGTTTTCGCACTCATCGGCGCCCAGCAAACTGCATCTCGTCTTACTTGGTCGCTGGCTCGAGACCGAGCTATCATCGGGAGCCAGTGGCTGAGTGAAATCCATCCAATGCTCAAAGTTCCAGTCTGGAGTCTTACCTTCAACTTTGTGGTGATGTTCATCATCGGCTGCATTTATCTGGGCTCTTCATCGGCCTTCAATGCATTCATTGGTTCCGGGCTCGTGTTGCAGCATATCTCGTACGCATTTCCAGCCGCCCTGCTGATGTACCGCATGCGATCTGAGGAATGGCTTCCTGCATCTCGATCTTTCCGATTGCCGGGTTTTGCTGGCTGGACGGTGAATGCCATCACTATTGCATTTGCCTTGCTTGTTCTGATTTTCTACGACTTTCCTACCGTTCTTCCCGTAACTGGAAGCAATATGAGTAAGTAAAGCTATGGAAATATACCAACAGACGGAACTAATATGATGTTATTTGCAGACTATACTTCGGCGGTACTTGGTGTTATGGCGATATTTGGGGGCATCAACTGGGCGATCTATGCACGAAGGAAATATGATGGCCCACGGCTGGAGTAGGCTATCCCGGGTGAAAAAATCAAGATATAACTTCGATATTAAAGAATTTTATCTCAACTTTCCACATACACAGTAATTTGTACAGTGGCAGTTCAAAATTTCGAAACAAAAGATAGATAGCTTAGCCAGACACGCTACTGATCTGGTTCGGTCCGGTGCCCGGCGGCGAGTCTGCGATAAGCCGCAAGGCCCCGCTCCTAGGTCTCGACCTTCCTCCACCTTCCAACTCGCCTACCAACACTCTCACGGCAGCGGAGACGCTTATGAGAGCTCTGTAACGGGCATAAACGACATAATATTTGCCTTGCTGTCCATGTCAGCTCCTCCTGACAAGAAAAAAGGTGAGTTGCGCCGATTCCTGCGTCCATGTCGCACGACAAGCCTGGCTAACCTCCTTGTCTTTGGCCCCACCATACAGGCTGCTTCCAATGTTCCAAGCGTCGAATCGTCTGCGATAATACCGAGCCTTCCTGTATAAAGTGCCAGAAGAAAGGAATCGAGTGTTCGGGATTAGGGCGGATTCGGTTCTCCAATGGAGTGGCGCGACGAGGAAAGTTGAAGGGATGCACCATTCCGGTGGCCGATGTCTCGCCCGAATCCGCGTTTGAGACGCAAACACAAGCCGCAGCTGCCGTTCCGCGCAACATAAGATGGAAAGCTGACCAATCGGGGAATGCGAGGCGCAAGAGCGCGAAACGACGTGCGAGGGCACATGAAGCAGACACGGAGGCGCGCGCCACACAGGATGGCAAGGAGCCTGCGACCCAAGCGGGTACTAGTAGCCCCATCGCAATCGACAGGACCCAACTTGCACATCGCTATCCAAGAGAATCTATTGATCCGATCGATGAGGTTGTCAACCAGTCAGAGGATTTGGCTCTAGCCCTGGCGCCTGCCCCTGCTTCACCTGGGCCTATTCACCCTTGGATTGCGCCTCTATCACCGCAGGCCCGAATGTTAATGTCACACTGTAAGTATCCATTTGCCTTATCCGTGTGATATTTCTCGTTAACTTTAGCCAGTTGCCGATCAAGTCGCACCTGTCATGGTCGTATTGGATCATGTTTCGAATGGATACCGTGATATCCTATTACCCCTTGCCTGTGAGGATGAATTGTTGAGGACCGCAATTGGGGTTGTAGCGAGTCAACATCTGGCTTTGTACAACCCTAGCTTTCAGAGTGCGGCTGACGAGGGCCGCGCGGTGATCATCTCCCGGCTCCGCCGAGACTCATTACAAGCATCACCCGATCGGGTATTTAACGTATCTACTTGGGCTACCTTGATTGTTCTGCTAGTTGGAGAGACCATCACAGGAAGCTCTGAATATAGCCATCTTCTCCAGACTTTGATGTGCCTTATTCAAAATGTCGGGCAGATTTCGCCCTCTGCAGCGCGCGACTTTCTGAACCAACAAAGTCATATGTGAGTCAGTTTCATCATGTTTATATTTATGCCTTTCTCACCCTCGTATTCTAGGTTTGAATTCCTGGGCCAGCCTCTACTAGGAGAGGCTCATGGCGTCCAGGCTTTACGCCTACCGCTGGATCACTACCTCGATTGGACATATTATGACCTCCCGTCGGATTCCGAACATCACAAACTCCTTCACATATCCAGGTTGGCTTTCATTAAAGCTTCCCAGATATATCTCGGGCGAGTGACTTCCAATCGAGACCAGTGGGACCTACTGGAAGACCTGAAAAGGCTCGTTTCTCAAATTGATCCTGAGCAAATGGGATCCCATGCATTGGTATGGGTCTGCTTCATTGCTGCTGCTGATAGCACCGATCCCGAACATCGCCGGTTCTTTGTTGATCGAATGAACCAGGTCTTTATGAAAACAAAATTCCATAACATCTCGGCTGGAATGCAGTCGCTGCCAGCAATCTGGTCACAGCAAGCTTCAAGTCGATGGACTGAAAATCTGGCCAAGCTAGCTCCTACTTTGATCATGTAACGTGCTTCTTCTGACTAGCTACCTAAGGTTCTTGGAATCCATATGTAATGATATACACGATCTCAAGATTTCACCCTACATTGTCACACGCATGTCTTTAGATATACGTAAAATCGATGAGCATGAACGGAAACATTAAGCCCCAAACAGGTTTGTCGAGGGCTGTAGTTGATAGAAAATTTTCAGGCGGCAATTTAGAGAATGTCATATGCTTGCTGTTATTCTCTTCTTGGGAAGTTCAACAGCCTTCATTAGCCGTGCCAATCACATCCAGGGCGGCTACTCTCGTCGAATCGTCAAGTACCGAAGCCTGCTTCCGTCTGCCCGGAATCTGGCGAACTTTATTTGTCGGCCCCCGCATTTCACCGACTCTTCGGAACCCCGGGGCCCCGGGATCTTCTCCAACCTCCATCCAAATTTCGATCAACATAGCAAAGCACAATGGCGTCAGAGGTACTATCCCCTTCAATACGCTCGGAGCAAGATACAACCTCGGTGCCAGCGAGATATCAATGTCATGTCTGCTTGAAACGCTACAAGCGCCGCGAACATCTCTTTCGGCACACCAGCTCGCATACATCAGAGCGCCCATACCGTTGCGACTCATGTGATGGTTCGTTTCAGCGTGCAGATGTTCTGAAACGACATCTTCGCACATGTGATGGTGGGAGTTCGAGGTCGGGGGGCCGTCGGAGGGCGTGCGACAGATGCGTCCGCCAGAAGAAAGCCTGTAGTGCCAATCAGCCGTGTCAAAATTGTTCAAGAAAAGGCGTCGCTTGTTTCTATTCTACTGCCCCGGAATCGGAAGAGAAGCTGAGTCAAGCTATCTCCCGCGACCACGATGGTTCTATTGGAGATTCAGTGCCACAGGACGGAGCCTCCTCGATGTTAATAGATCCAACCATTCCGTCAGATTCATCGATTCAGTTACCCTGGACGCAACAGAACAGCGGAGTTTTCGCGACAAGCCCACTCGATAATCTATTCTGCCGGCCTTTTCTTGAGTCCGCTAGCCCGACCTGGCAAGACTATCTTCTCCTAGCATCAGAGAGCCAAGTCCTTAGGGATAACCCTCTCTTGGATACGGGGAGAAGCCAGTCATTGCGTTTTCTCGACCGATTTACCAGCAATACTGGCCTGCTTCTGAGTTTTGACTGTGGGACTCAGGTGCAACGTGAGAGTGTTGCTGCGCAACTAGAAGTTGAGAGTCACCAAGAAATCGGACAGACGTATACGTCAAGCAACTCAACATCGCTAGGCTTACAAGCTGTTGTTGAATCACCTCCGCTACTGGATAACCTGAGCGATGCTAGTACCGTTGACTGCATCCCAATTAACTGGCTCTGTGACCCACTGTCGCTAAAAACGCATGAGATTCTTCTGCTCATTGAAGAAGTCGTTACAATCAAACCCAGAAATAGCTCTGTGACACTAGATTGGTCATCCGCTCTGAAAAATGCGTGTCTACAATTCTTTTCACCGGCAAATTTGCGACGGTTCCTTGGTTTCTACTGGGCGATCTGGCATCCGAATGTCAATTTTATTCATCGACCCAGCTTTGATCCGATATCAGCGAAGCCTGCCCTTGTAGCTGCGATGGCAACTATCGGTAAGGAAGCTTACTTCTTGCTTACTAGAATTCAATGCTAACCGTTATAAAGGAGCGTGTGTTTCACCCGATATGCCAGATAATGAAGATGCTAGGACATGGTTCAACTGTGTTGAAGAGATGGTCTTCATAGATGACGACTTCAACAGTGACGCGATCTACTCTACCTCGAACAATATGTCTATCCACCGACGAAAGATTCAGGTTCTGCAAGCTGCATATATTGTTTGTCTTTACCAAAACTGGGAAGGCACGGACTCAAGCAAAAGTCGAATTCGCCGGAACAGGTTTGCGACCTTGGTATCTGTAAGTTCCTGATCCACCCACGGCATTATGATCCTGTCTCTGACCTGTTGCCAGACGGCACGAGACATTGGAATAACAACGGCGACGCATTTGAACTATGCTGAGATGGGTCGGCATGAGTTTGAGTGGAAGGGATATGCCACTCGCGAAGAACTAATCAGGTTTGGCCACCGGTCTAATCAACATGGGTCTCTCAAACTAACATGGCCAGGATGTTCACATGGATCTTCCTCCTCGATACAGCTTTTGTTATTTTTAATAATCTTCCTCCGCGCATGGTTATCAAGGAGATGAAGATGCACCTCGCAACACCCGAGAGCTGCTTCCAAGCATTGACTGCAGACGAATGCCATCGGGAAATCCAAACACACCTTCCATGTGGAAACGCATATTGGAATCTCTCTTTCCGTGGCGCATTCGAGGCACTTGCAAAGGACACATTTTCGCCAAGCATGCGCCAGATCATAGCCGCATCAGGGCCTTTGAATCTCTTCGCACTTACATCCGGTAGGCTTCTGGACGTATAAGGTCTTTCGATGATGTTCATACGTACTAATACCAAGTTTCCTCTAGCCATTCATTCACAAATCTTCCAATACCGCAGTTCAGTCAGCAGCTCCCAAAATCTGACACCAATACGCAACACCCTCCAGAACTGGTGCGATTCTTGGCAGCTTTTTGCCTCGACATTATCCGCTGGCTTACCTCCACACGTAACTGTCGATGATACGAGCATTTTACCGCAAGACATGTGGAAGAGAATTGGGTTCTGCCGGTACTGCCCTGAATTTTGGCTATTAGGAAGCTTGATGACAGAGCGTCTGGCACTATTGGGAGATTTACCGCAAGGGAACGATCTTGCTCCTCTCGAAGATAGTGCATTGGATCCAATTCTGAACAAATATGATCAGACTAGTATGCGGCAAGTCAACAACCTGATCGTCGGGTTCCAAACGTTTCAGCTGTGAGCCAGCGCAATGAAAAATAATAACAGATTTATTTTGTGTCTATGTTGGCCTTCTATCAGACGTCACAAATCTCCAACACGTAGCCAGGAGCTATAATACATGCATGGCACACCGAGGTTCCTGACATTTTTCAGTAGTTCAAGATATTCTAGATTCCAAAAGAGACCTCGTAGCTATTCAGTTGGAGATATAGTAATCTCCGGTAGGCTTGTACCACTAGTCCCAGCACGATTCCCTTTGTTGTTGCAAATTTTCACCCGAAAAGGTCCATCGGTACTTGGAAATATGATCATCCGCCGACGTATTTTCATTCATTGTTCAATCAACCAAGAGGCGACTAGCTGATTACAGGCCCGCATGAAGAGTGTGGGTTTTCATGGTCATTCCCAACCCCCACAGATCCGCCATGCCACCTTTACCCACCTCCACATCCGCAGTTGGAACTCTCTCCCACATTAGCTCCGATGCAAGAAGATTAACATGTGTACAACCATCATGGTGCTACCCATTGAAAATACAGTCGATATTATTTCATGGCTTGCTATAAAGCACTGCTATCGCCCACATCAACGATGCCAAGCGACACGTTCTCCCCACGTGAAATATATTTCTGCGTGGGCGCTTCTATGAACTTGGGTAGTTGCGGCCAATCAGAACCCTTTGAACATGATGGCCATCACATCAATTGTCGGAGCAGCTATTGCTGTCGTAATGATATCGCGCATTTTTTCGATCGGTCGTCGACCTAAGAACTATCCTCCAGGCCCCCCTACTCTTCCAATTTTAGGGAACATCCATCAAGTGAGTTCTCAGTCTTCCTAATCTTGAACCAACTTGTTTGCGATACTAATGTCAAGTTCCAAGATGTCTTCTCAGGATGTTCACCTGCAGTTTGAGAAATGGGCTCGTGAATACGGCCCCATCTACAGTTTGATGCTGGGTACAAAGTGTCTTATCGTGTTGTCAAGCGATGAGGCTGTGAAGGAGCTGCTAGACAAACGCAGTAATATCTACTCCCACAGACAGGAGATGTATATTGGCCAGACTTTGTGTAGTGGTGACCTTCGATTGCTGATGATGGTACGTCCTGACATGCGCCCGCTAGGTGATAGATTTGCGGTAGACTAATTTGCCCTCGACAACAGGGATATGGCCCGACATGGCGTGCTGTAAGTACTGCAAATTTGTGACTCTACTTTCGAATTTTACTAACAGATTAAAAGTTCCGTAAGATGGTACACAGCCTGCTCAACGTGACAACTTCGAAAAAATATGTTACTTATCAGATGCTGGAAAACCGTCAAATGCTCTATGAGTTCCTGACCCAGCCTCAAGACTTCCTTAAGCACATCCGTCGCTATTCCAATGCACTTACAACGACCATGGTGTTTGGATGGAGAACACCCACTTACGAGGATGAGAAAATGATGCAACTATTCGACGGCTTTTCCGAGTTCGCAACCATCAACCAAACCGGCGCGGCTGCTCTCATCGACTTCTTCCCCTTCTTGCGTCAGTTGCCTGATTTCCTGTTGCCGACCCAGAAGAAGGCCAAGGAGCTTCACAAGCACGAGAAAGCTCTCTACCGAGGCCACTGGCTCAAGGCAAAGAAACAAACACAGGAGAACACTATAAATCCCTGCTTCTGTGCTGGAATGTACGAGGCACAGAAGCGGGATGGGTTTAGCGATGACCAAGCCGCCTATATCTCCGGGACGTTGCTGGAGGCTGGCTCTGATACAACCTCAAGCACACTCTATGCATTTGTGCAAGCTATGCTGCTATTCCCTGATGTCCAACGGAAAGCGCAGGCCGAGATCGATCGAGTCATTGGGCCCGACCGTCTCCCTGTCATGGAAGACTTGGCCGAACTGCAGTACATCCGGGGCTGCATGAAAGAGTCTCTTCGGTGGATGCCAACTACCATCCTGGGTGCTGTCCCACATGCCGTGACACAAGATGATGAATACAAAGGCTACTTCATCCCCAAGGGTGCAGGAGTTATGAACAACGTGTGGAGTATCCATATGGACCCGAATCGGCATGAGAGTCCACGCATCTTCAATCCCGAGCGGTATCAAAACGACTGCCAGAGTCTAGGAGATGCCGCAGCCAACCCAGACCCCTCAAAGCGAGACACATTCACTTTTGGGGCGGGTCGTCGTATTTGCCCCGGTATTCACGTTGCTGAGCGAAGCCTGTTCCTTGGTATGTCCCGTATCTTGTGGGCGTTCAATATTGAGCCTGCGCTGGATGATCAAGGAAAGCCAATTATCCCGGACCCGGATCGATTGACGCAAGGCTTTGTGTGTATGCCAGAGGAATTCCCTGCTTGTATCACCCCCAGGTCTAAGGAGCGTGCCGAGATGGTGACTAGAGAGTGGAAGGAGGCGGAAGAGAAGTCTCTTGATCCTCAGACCAAGCAGTGGATTCAATCCCCTGTGGCTGCACCAAATGTGTAGGCCTAGGTAGCGAATCTGATAGATATTTTCAAGTGAAAATTGCAGTGTATAAGTGGGACCAAGTTTGATGTCATCGCCCGCGACGGTAGTTAGGTCCTCTCAGTCAAATGCCCGCAGCCCCTGCTTTATCGATATATCGTGATCTTGATATCATTATATCAATGATTTATGCACCATGATTGACTCGTTCCTTTTCAGAAATGCGGTATGCTAGTTATCCACCCCACAGTTGTGTAGGACCCAGTGGGAAGAGCCCTCAATGACGAAAAGATAAGGCCTATAATTCCCAAGCGTGCAATAATGTAGAAGTTAAAGCTAACAATGACAGTAACGAGCATAGTCCAAAGAGCAGCTGGGCGAGTGAGGCCAACGACGAAGGAAGGAAGTAGGTCCTTTGAGTTAGGGAGCGTTGCAGCGTCTACGAGACCACCCACTAGACATATAATGAAAGCCATAGCAATCGATGCGAGGGAAAAGACACGCCAAGATATTAGCTCGGCGCGAGTTGCGAAAGGAAAATCCCATCTATCCGGGAAAAGGTTACCGTTAGCAAACAGGGACAATCGCGGGAAAGAAGAGTTCAGTCTTACGCGGCCACATGAATCCCGCAGTAAAGAAGAGCAGTGAAACTGCATATCACATCAAAAATGAAGATTCCAAATGGTGTTTTGATAAGATCAAGACCACCTGCTTCATCGATCGACTCGAGATGTTCAATATCTCTGCGTAAGAAAGGCGTTCGAACAGCCTTCCACAAGACAGACACCCGGTTATCCTCGTTAACGAGAGCTCGTGCATGAACCCACCCGGTGGAATTCCCCTCTATTATATTGCGAACCTCAATCGGTATATCATCACGGTTACATCGTAGATGGATTGCGATAGACGTGCCCATGTCTTTAGGTTTATACCACCATACCCCATATATTAAAATAGCACAGGTCACATAGGCAACAGTTGATAATTCGATGGGGCTTACTGGTAGATCGTAGGCCCATCGTGTGATGACGTTGCATAAAAACCAGGTGCTTTGAAGGACGGTAAAGAACTTGGCAAACGAGTCTGCTTTCGCTCGATCTTCGATATCCTGGTCTCGAAAGTCCGAACAGTGGACAATACCAGCCTGGATGAGAGGTTTCATATCGTGGGGCCGTATTGTGTAGATCCATTGATCCTGCGTCTGCAACACGAGTCCGCTAGCGATGACACAGAAGCATTGACAGAGCGTCCAATCGGCGTGGACTGGATGTAGATCTACGTGATTCAAGTTTTCAACTTGTTCAAGCGGCCTAGTCCGTTGTGATAGCCATAGTTTTGGCTCTGAGGATTCCGCGTCTCGTCTTTTCTGTGCCTTGTTGCACACTTTCTTCAAAGTTCTCGCATCGTCGAGCTGACCGGCCGCCCGTACGAACGTAACCTCTGGGGCTAGGATAGTTAGAACCCACAGACGTATTTTACTAATTGTAAATCTCGCGACGGACATATTGCGGGGAGGGACGTCCATGTGAAGAAGAGTCCACGTGCAGGCAAAAATTGTTGACAAACAAGTCCACAGGATGTCCCATGCCGAGCGAGTGTTCCCGTCTAACTGCCAGCCGAGCAGAGGTGTCGAGCTAGACGCCATAGATTGGCTCACAAAAACAGACGACAAAATTAGGATGCGCATAGAGCCTGGGGCAGATGCATCCATCGATTGATGAAGGTTGCTGCAAATAAGCTTCGCTTCTCGCGCGAGTGTTATGGTCGAAGTTCGTGATGGTCACGATAGAGAGGGGATAGGGACCGTGTGTCTGCTGATTTCGTGTAAAATACACCACATACGGTAACGAAAGCGTATTGTTAAATAAATGGACTATGGAGGAAGCGGTTTAGATCAATGTGCTAAAAATAACATCCAATGAGAACTCGCATTTGCATAATTTATTTTCTGGGAATCAAGTCAAAAGAGTGTGAGGTCAAACGAATGTCGAAAACTACTACTGTATATGGAGGTGCGGAACTTCAAAGGGTTCTTCTTGGTCTTTTCCAACCATCTCTTTATAGGTCCTCAGCCAGATCCTGAGCCCATTAAATAATCGGACGATTAATAAGGACATCAAGGAGGTGATGCAAGTAGCGGGATTATTAGCACCTGTATTCCCATGTTGGTGCCTCGGGCTTTCCAGAGGCGAATCACCAGTCCAGTCATTCGCCAAAGCGCCTATTCATGGAGCCATATCCAAAAACGGGACATTATAATGATGAAGCACCATCCACTAAGCATGCCTCTCACTCTCGATCGGTTCCTCTGCTCTAAAGTCTATATGCTTGGGCTCGCTCTGACTATCCAACTCTGCAGCTCCAGACCCCGTCGCACTTAACTCAACCGGACGCTGGGCTGGGCGATAGGGTCCAATATAAGCTCCCTCCATGGGTGTTGAGGCTTTCATCTGTGAAAACTTGCGGCGTTCCCATAGTGCCCATGCGAGGGAAAGAAGAGCTATCACACCAAGCGGGACCCCGACGCCAACGCCAATGGCAAAGCCTCGATTCGAGGACGAAGGTCCTCTCAAGGTAGATGATGTTGAATTGTCGCACGTAGTTGTATTCTCAATTGAGCCGGTATACGTGACGTTGGAAAGGTATGCCACTCCCGGAATGACGGTTCCCTCTGCGATTGTAAACGGGTCCCCGTAGCGACATGTCGTTTTGCCATTACTCAATTCGACCTTGCCACAGCAGTACTGAGTCTTCACTTCATTCCAAGTAACGGGGAAGATTGGCACGCCGCCCTCGCGATAAGCATCACCTGAGAAAGAAACATTTTAGATCTTCCAGCATAGACGGTGGGAGTCTCGAGCTGGTACATACGACACGGCGCGTAACATGCTGGGCTCCAATTTGGGTCATTGCAGGAACCACGGCCAAGACTGAGTCCCATGCTTCCCTGCATGAGACACATTCCATTACTCAGGCAGACTGCTCGACTATCGCAACAATTGACCACGTTATCGCCGCTCTTGCAGGGAACATGGTCGGACGCAACGTCTCCGTTAAGATAATAGCATGTACCGTTGGTGCTGGCCGCTGCAAATCCAAGGTTTGGCGCTAGGCTCAACACAAGTATGACCTGCAGGATGCGGAACATTTTGTTTGAACGGTTAATGAGACTACTTTTGAATCCTGGAATCTGCCGTCAAGTATCGTCAGGCCTTGACTGGTCAAAGACAGCGACAAGCGACCACTTCACGCAAATGAATGCAGATGAATGATGAGAAGAAAAAAAAACAACTGGCGCGGTGAACGGCAGTTTGAAGGCTGTTCATAGTCCTAGCCCGATTTGGCCCCTGATACACACGGCCCCCCTCGTCATGACGTTGGGGCTCAGCGTTCTACCCTGATTCGCCCTGTCGATCTCCAGAACATGAAGTGCCTTCGGTCTGATGTGATAGACACTTTAGTACCCAATCAAGGATCTTCAAAAGGGACTATGCTGGGGCTCAGAGGGGGTATGTGGGGGCCGTCTTCGCGAAGGGACTCAATGATCGCGCCGAAGGATATCAATCCGCTAGAGCCATCAGCGGTGTATTGGTAGAGGTTCTTCATTCGAGCACACTGATTCTGATTGTGCCAAACAGCTAATTCGAAATTAAGAGCTGCATTCAAATGTTCCAGGCCAGATTTGGAGACCTTGTTCGGATCAGTGATAGGCGACGATGATCATGGCCCGAGCGTTTAAGGCCATGTCAAGCGACATCCTAGCCCACGTTGAAATAACTATTGGCAGTCGCTGAATAATTTGGCTCACGCTTATCTCCAGCAAACTTCGGCTTTTCTGCAAGCTGGGCAAGGTATATACAAGTCATCGATGCCGCTTGCGGGAGACTCCGGCCCTTGAGCAGAACCCTGTCGTAGCGGTCAGCCACAGACAGGGCGCGGGAATATTGGCAGCCATCCAACTAGCAAGTCGCACTTGATGGCAGGGTCTGAGTTGTTGCGCAATATATCTCCGCGAACAAAATCGAGCCTGTGCGCGGAGGATTATCTCGAAGCCGAATCGGCCATAGACCGGAGTCGAGAACTATAAATTCGGCCCGGTACGCCCTCCTGTCACTCTTTATGACCAGAACCGAGATCGATACTGAACGCGAAAAATGAAGCGATATCTGTCTTCGAGTCTGATTCACTTAACTGCCCATGACATTCAGCTTCATTCGGCATCTCGCGGGGTGGTAGCTTTCTGCTATGTTTTGATCGTCGATGGGAAAATTGCGAGATCATACTCTTGTCATATTGGCATTGTCGCAAACTTCTCTCGAACATCGGAGACATTTTCCGAGATACTACCATCAAGACGGGAAGCTAAGACCAGGAAATGGGTAAACAAGGACAGCGAAATGTCAATTTTTGGACAAACCCATTCTCTTAAGGCCCATAGATTCGGCCTTTCAGGAACGATACTTTGCCATACGCATGTCGGCCGTGGACTGAATGCGCGACGGGCGGGAAATCTGAATTGAAAGAAGAAAGATTTTTCGGGGGCCCTGAGAATACCCCCATCTATCACATCAATCTAACGAGGTAGGATGGATATCGCAGCAAGAATGGCGCGGTAGGCAAGAGTCCACCCACATTCCGGTGCGGCTGGCTGTTTTCCCCCTCTCCTTCTCTCCCCTCACCAACACAAGATCATCCTCAGCTTGGTATCGTGTCATTTCGTAAGTGGAGTGAATAGACACGTTGAGTCAGTCGCATACTTTGGTACAGAGGAAGTACGGTGAGAAAGAATCCTGTTCATCTTAAGGAAGCCGACCTCAACAATTGGAAAAGAAAAATGCCTCAGGTATACAAAATGGCGCATACTGGAGCCGTGTGGAGATCCGCCCAAATTTACAGATTGGCAGGTCAACCGGCACACCTTTGACAAGTTTCAGGGCATTTTGACCCGTGTGAAAGAGCTTAATATTCTTTAATTTCGCTTCGAAAAAATTCTCTCTATCCGTGCCTTTCTTTTGCGATGCCCATTTTTTCAAAAGTTGTTTGTTCCTGATCTACAGGAACATGGAAAGGTAACCGAGTAGATTTAGGAGAATTATTGCTTTTGCATATGCAAAAAATGACAGCGCTCAAGGTAAAACCTTAGCTTGTGAAACACGAAGACAAACCCCCAATTGAAATCTTGAGGCTACTGCGCCTGTTCCAAAAATCCCGTTTAGGACAGATCAGTGCGACGCCACTTAAGCGAAGCTACGACGGCACAGCCACCTCCATTTGCATTTAGCCCGATATGGCTGACCAGGGCTCATGCGAGGAGTACATGCGTGTTGGCAATAAACTATTGAACGCGTGATATCATAGGATGGGCATCAAGACTTGTCTTTGACTTGGTCTAACAGCCCTATCTTGATTGAGCAGCCATTTCGTCGGCCGACTAGGAGTTCTACTACAGTGTATATCATATAGTCGAACGACGATTAGCGAGTTCCAAATCTTCCTAGGCGAAAAACTCCTCGTGGGTACTAAATGGATAAGTACTATTGATTGAGGAAGAGACTAGGATGACTCCATAGTTGCAAGTCTGGCTTCGGTACAACGAACTGAGCCTTTCCGAACCGCTGCACGGGATATGTATGAGGCATTATCTGTAGCTAAGATCTAGCACCGATCTGGCAGCCCGGGGGAGTCAGCAAAATCCAACCGTGGCCTATAGAATATGTAAGAATAATAAGCAAGCACCCTATCATCTAACTAGTACCCTGGGTAAGGATATGCCCGAGGAAGGAGGGGGGTTTCCCGGTCGTTTCAATTTCCACTCTGGTGGTGATCAAACTGCGTTTGTTGGCGCGGGAACATTTGAACTGGTAAAAATCTCCAGGCAGCCGAGGCGTGAGAAAAATCCCTCACGCTGTTGCAACCAGAGCGGATAAGACTAAACAAATCAAGGCAAAAGACTGGTACCCCCAAATTTCCAAGAGAAAAAAAAAGTCCTGCCTAAAAAGAGTAGAATCATCTCTGATGGTTTGGCTTACCATCCCATAGTAGAAGTTGTAGATTCTAACAACGCCCTGCTGTAAGTCATAGTTCTAAGAGCCACGAGTTACCTGCTCTGTGCTCGGCAAAAGATCCATGCCAATAAGAAGAATGAAAAAGTACCGCAAATTTCAGCCACCGAAAATTATGTCTGGTCCAAGCTCCCATGGTCAATGTCCACCAAAACAGTACTTTAACCGTACGGAACCCTCCGAATGCACGAGCCAGTCCCACCTCAGGTCGATCCTGTGGCTGTGACCTCGAATCAAATCAATCCAAGCCGTTATGGACCTTCTCGAGACAGACAGGAACCACTCGGTGCCAGGGCCGCCAGCTGGTACATACATCCTCCACGTACTTCGTGCTTAGTGTGGTTGTGTATGTCATAGCTCCCACTCGCAGAAATCCGCCCCTCCCAATCCTACCTTTCTTCCCCTCCCAAAAAATCATTATCAAATGAATGGGAAAAATAATAATAAAAAACGGGAAACGGAAATCCGACAATAAGAATTAATCCCAAAAAAAAACATGGCGGGCCTAGCCGATCAATTGGGACTGTCAAAGGTATAAAGGCTCCTGAGTCCTACTTCACTATGCTTGCTTCTTTTCATCTTATCGAGGGATGCTCATCGACGGTCAGAAGTGGGCTTGCGAAGCTTGCATTCGAGGTCACCGAGTGACTAGTTGCAAACATCATGGTAAGTTCGAATTTATGATTCTTTTTCCTGTCTACACACCCTAAAGCTTCTACACTACGTACTTCGCCACCACGCCACTAGGCATACCACAACCTCAAAACTCAGCCTAACTAAATACACAAACCCACTAGATCGACCGTTAATCCGCATCAAGCGCAAGGGCCGCCCCTTCGCAACGTGCTCAATTTGCAACGCCACGCCCTGCGAGGCACCAACGGAACACGCGCGCCTGAAGCGCGAAGCGGAGCTTAAAACTCCATCCTCAAAAGTAACGCAACTACACACAAAAAAAGCCAGCCGTTTCCACCACCGGAAGGCAGATCTTCGACAAATGCGAAGAAGAGATGCAGACGGCATGGTGCTGATGTTCCTTCTTTGGTTCTTAGAAAGCAACCCACGCCAGACTATACCCGCGTCATCCCAGCTCGAACGGCTTCCTCCCCATCGCTCCTCGACCGTCGGGCAGTAGTAGTAGCGCCAAAGACACGACTGGCGCTTCGTCGGCGCGTGTCTCGCGCTCCGGGTCGACCTCTGCGGCTTCCGTGTCGTCGTCCCAGACCCCCATTCGCGGTTCGCAATCTTCCTCGCGCCGCACCAAGGTCCGCGGTAGTGTGGGAGAGTGGTCGGGCTCCGAGGGCTCGGGGAATGAGTCCTGTGGTGGCAGTTATGCCCTCCCGTCTACATCTTCTGCCATGGCCGCGCTCTCGGTTTCGGCCGATATAAGTCGTACTGGATCTAGCCAGAGTATTGCTCGCTCCGGGCAGGATACCCTGACGCTGGACCCGGCGATGTGCGAAAATATGTTTGACCCCATGTATTCCCTCGCCGCGGCCTCGTCCTCCGTGTCTGCGGCTGGGTTGGTTCAAAACGTGCCGATGATCAGCCCGCTGGAGGGTACTAATCCGTTTGATTTCCCGCTGGATCCGGCCCTGACACTCGATGATGGGGCTTTGGAATATCTGGATGATATGGATTTGACAGAGGGGTTGACAGACGAGGTTTTCCATGTGGAGGATTGGTCAAGGTATATGTGGTCGCCAGAGACGGGATTCGAGCATTTAGACACAGGCTATCCTGCTGCGTCTCAATAACATTTGCTGTCCTGCCGGTGTGGCAGTCAATGTTACGACTGATGATTATGACTGAGAATGCATTGGGCCGGTGATGACCAGATTGTGAGGTATCCTTGTGAGCGTGCAAATTTCGGTAGTTGAATTTGAGATGACCAGGCATGTCTGTTTGGTTAGCATTTTATATCAAGATGAGCATGACGAGAAATAGCTTAGCTGTGCAGCATATGAGTGTCACATAGCATTTTTCTTAGGAAATCAGTTTAAATCCAATTTCAACTGGATTGCGCTCGAAACACGATCACTCAAAAAACTATGTCCGCAGATGCATTGTAAAACACTAACATCCCCCTAATCGCTCCTTGCTGATGCAGATCACGCTGGAGGGCTCGCAAGAACGCCCATGAGAACGACAGAAATAGAATGAGAAAAGGCCAGCATGATTGGCATCCGCCCCACACTCACGGTACTTTGTACTATGTTGCGGTCAATATATACAAAAATCCCAAGCCGGGGTCTACACCTCCTGGATATAGTTTGCAGGAACGCTCTTGGTAACTCCACCACGCTCCACGTCGGCCCAACCATCGCCGCTGTCACGCGTCACTAGGACGAATCGGTCGCCCTCCGCCATCGACCACTCTGCATCGCTGCGCGCCTCGTACTCGTACAGTGCCTCGACATATTGCAGTTTCTTGGCACCACGGCGGGGCGCCACAGCAGGGCCCACACGCTTAGGCGCCGCGCTACCTGCTAGTGATGCAGAGGAGTTCGAGTACACCGATCCCGGTCGATCGGTTAGGCCAGGGCTCGCCGATGGCACGGGCGATGGCGTTGGTGCGGCTTCAACGTAGGAGGAGGGAACGAGACCCTCTTGCGAGCCCACACGGACACGCATCCAGCCAGATCCATCTGTGAGAGCGTTAGTAAGGTTGCAAGCAGAACGTAAAAATGGGATAGACTTACCATCTGGCTCAACAATAGCAACATCATCCCCTTCCTGAACTGTCACTTCATCGGCTCCTGTCGCTTGGAATGCGTAAATCATCTTGCCCCGAGGCTCCTGGGATTTCGAAGCAGACAGGGACTCCGTGACGGGCGGCGCGCTCACGTATGCAGTGGGAGGTGGAGCTAACACTCTGTGTCGCTTAGCGGCAGCGGGCTTAGAGTCAGCCACAGGGGCCGGGGCAGGGGCTGCTTCTGCTGGGCTCTCGGGAGTAGGTTGGGCCGCGACGTTGGTGACCGACACTGATCGCGCAGTGCTGGCAGCATATCCCGAGCTCAGTGAGTTCATGGTGTTCTGACGAGTGAGAGATGGTGCCGCGGATGACGCTGTAGCAGAATCACCATCAGCAGCAGGCACAGCTCCAGCTTGTTCCTGACGCTGAACCTTTAGTTTCTTCTTGTCTTCCTTGGTCTGTTCTCCAGGACACTCTGCTGGGACCTTCATCTGACATTTGCTGTGGCAGGTATAACCACAGTCCCGGCAGTCAAAGCCTTTGGCAGAAAGACCCCAAATGCGTTCACCACATAGATCACAGTTTGTGGGGATCTTAAAGGTTTGCGATCGGAAGTTATGATTTTTGGCTCCTAGAGACAAGTCTCCTGCCACGGATATGATAGTGGATGTTTCCACCTCCGCAGTGACCCACTTCCGTTCCACCTCATGCAGAGCTTCTTGCAGATAGAAAATACCTCGCACGACATCAACCTCATTGCGCTTGTCTTTGCCCTGCTGAATCCCCTCGCGAGTCTTCTTGCCGTTCTCTACCTCCCGTCTCTTCTTATCCGCCTCCACCCGCAACTCGCGTACCTGTGTCTTGCTCTTTCCAAGTACGTTGCGTAAGAATACCTTGGCTGCTTCATCGGTGATGATGGATGCATCGTCGTGCCACACCGGACTAGGCTCGAAGCCCATGTTCGCGGGCTCTTGTGATTGAGCGATATTATGCTGAAGGAACATCATGGAGTCAAGCCGAGGATCATTGCGAGGGATCTCGCCAATGAGATTGGTGGAATGATTGAGGCTGTTTGTTAAGGAAGACTTGTCGAGTTGTGCAGCGAGGGACCACAAATCATTCAGTTTCCTGACTCTTGTCTGGTTCAGGTCTTGTAATCCCTATTGAGAGAGTCAAACCTGTTCAATAGACCTACGAAAAAGATGGGATGCTGTAGATCAAACTTACATCTAAAACTTCAGGGACATATTCATGGTAGAATTTCTCTTTGAGCTTATTCGTGACGTTGATGCTGATAAGGTAGAGATTCTGCGCGAGCGATTAATCATCCCATTCGGCCTTCTTAAACACCGGAAAATTTCATACCTTGTAATTGTTCATCTCCAGAATCTGTTGTTGATACGCAGACTGAGCCTTGGCTTTGCCGTGATCAAACGAAGATTCCGTTTTCTTTCGTCGAGATTCGACTTCCTGGCAAGCCCCGTCATATTTCCCCTTTGCCTTCTTCAATTCGCCATAGGAAGCGTCACGTTCCTTTTCCAGCTTAGTATGATAGTCGGCATGACACTTGCGAATCTCCTCGAACTGTGCAGCGGCATTTTTCAGCGGTTCTGCCACATGTCCGATCAATTCCGTCGCATATTTGTCTCGTTCGGCAGCATGGGATTCGACGGCGGTCAATTGCGTTGTCCACGTTGTCAACGAGGCACTCTCAAGGGAGCCGGGAGTCAAGGAAGGAGTATCGCCGACACTCAAAGAGCTGATCTTCTTGGATTTACGGTCGTGGTACTTCTTGCACAGTGCCGTCAGTTTCGCCGCATATTCCTTTTCGATGGCGCTCCGCTCGCGATAGAATTGTTGGATCTCGTCAAGCCACGATATGCCGTTCGATACCTGTGCGACACGATTACATTAGTTCTGGTCCCGGGCACGAGGTGTAATGACGCTCCCTTTGCGGGGAAGCGAGCGGATGCGGGCAACGTACCCAAGCGTTGACAGGTTTGAAGTTGTCCTAATCCCAGATATCAAGTCAGACGAGAAATCATTCCAATCACATTCTGGGGTCGAATTACCTTTAGCTCCGCTCCAAACTGGGGAGCAATGTCAGCTGCCGCCATGGCCGTAGTGAGGTCGCAATCAGATCACGCATGAGCTGACAATGGGATTCGAATATCAGAAAGGAATTGTGGCCCTCAAGTGGTCCCTTGGATCCGGCAGACCACTGAGTAAAATGGCAAAGGAGAAGTAGATTGCGCGACTCGACAAGTTCGAAGCCAATTCGGACAGAAGAACGATGATCGCAACGAGTTGGGGGAGGAGGCGGGGAGCAGCGCCGGTGCCTGTGACAATACCTTACGTCCACGTTGCGTTGCGCGCGGTTGACTCTCCCGCTAAACCTCCAAGGCAGATACCGTACCGTTTCCATCTTTCCCCTAAACAGGCTTAGTTCCGTTACTGCCTGACTCCGCCGGCGTCATTTCTGCTGTTTTTGCGGCCGCATCTCTCTCGAGCTTCACTCTTCTCTTCACAAGCTCCTCTCTCTGGTGCCTTGCTCGACTGCTGCCTCTCACCTCGAGTTGTAGCCTTCACCTTTCTACACTCACTCTTCTTTTTAAACCTTTCTCCCTCCGCTCGAATTCAATCGCATCTCCTCCCTCTTCAACTACCCCGCGACACCCCTCCAGCTTTGCTTCTTCCACTTCCCGATATCACCTCTTCAATCTCTCAACTCTCCCTTCGTTAACATCACACAATGTCCACCGAGAACAACGAGACCGGCGGCTCTTTGGCCGACCGTATCACCAAACCTGATGAGGCTTCCCAGCCCGCCACCACCACGACCGGTACGAGCTCAATTTCCCAGTTGCTACGGACTACACGCGACATGGCCTTGAGCTAGGATTATCCCCTCGGCATGTTAACAAGTGGTTTCTGATGCACCATGCAGTATCGCACTGCTTGGAACACGGAAACTACCTTGCGTGATTTTCTGGAGAACCTGCGATTCGATGCGACAACCTCTCTTGGGACCTTGGCTGGACAGTACACTAATACTCTTTATTTTGTCACAACACAGAGACCCCCGAGAAGATCAGCGATGACGGTGCCGGAACTGCACTCCAGGGTTCGGCGCTTCAAGAGCCTGACTACCAGGTCGAGGTCAAGCTCAGTGACCTGCAGGCGGACCCTAACAACCCCCTGTTCTCTGTGAAGAGTTTCGAAGATCTTGGGCTGTGAGTAATTGGCCATGCCCTGTTCCAGATACACAACTAACAACATGATTGATCGCAGTGACCCACGTATCCTCAAGGGTCTCTCGGCCATGAGCTTCCGCAAACCCTCCAAAGTGCAAGAGCGCGCACTCCCTCTGTTGATGCAAAACCCCCCGAAGAACCTCGTGGGACAGTCCCAGTCCGGAACTGGCAAGACTGCCGCCTTCGTCCTGAATGTCCTGAGCCGTGTCGACATTTCCACCGAAGAAATGCGGGCTACTCCTCAAGCCCTGATCTTGGCTCCCACCCGTGAGCTTGCTCGTCAAATTGTTGGTGTCGTTCATGCGATGGGACAGTTCCTCGACGGTCTTAGCATTGGAACTGCGGTCCCTGCCGATGCTTCGGCTCGGCCAACTCGAATGACCGCCGCTATTGTGGTTGGAACTCCTGGTACTGTCCAGGAGATGATCAAGAGACGCGTCCTCAACCCCACCCGTCTCCAGGTCCTGGTTTTGGATGAGGCCGACAACATGCTCGACCAGCAGGGTCTTGGCGACCAGTGTATTCGTGTCAAGTCAATGCTCCCTCGTACTATCCAGGTTGTGCTGTTCTCTGCCACCTTCCCGGCCCACGTTCACCGCTATGCTGCTAAGTTTGCTCCGGACGCGAACGAGATCACTCTTCATCACGACGAGTTGACTGTCGAGGGTATCAAGCAGTTGTACATGGACTGCAACAGTGACGAGGAGAAATACACCAACCTTGTCCAGCTCTACGGCTTGCTGACTGTTGGCTCGTCGATCATTTTCGTCAGGGTTTGTACTTTGCACCCGGAAACTTCTCTTTTACATTTGCTAACAACCATGTCCACCAGACTCGTGCTTCCGCTGTCGAGATTGAGAAGCGCATGACCGCAGAGGGCCACACCGTTGCTTCCCTTACCGGTGGTATCGAGGGATCTCAGCGTGATGCCGTCATTGACGCCTTCCGCAATGGCGAGGCCAAGGTGCTCATCACGACCAACGTTCTCGCCCGTGGAATCGATGTCTCCACTGTATCCCTTGTCGTCAACTACGACATTCCCGAGGTCATGAACCCTAACCGCCAGCGCGAGCCCGACTACCAGACCTACCTCCACCGTATTGGTCGTACCGGTCGTTTTGGCCGCATTGGTGTTGCCATCTCCTTTGTCTCCAACCGGGAGGAGTGGGATATGCTTCGTCAGATTCAGCAGCACTTCAGCTGCCAAATTGACCGCATCGACACCAGCGACTGGGATGAGGTCGAGCGCATGATCAAGAGAACGATCAAGAACTCACGTGCCCAGGCCCAGTTCGCCAAGAACCAGTGAGAGTTTATGAACAATGTGGAGTTATGCCACCAGTGATGCTCCCGATGATCTAGCTACGGACGATTGCCCCTCGATGAACTACCTGGCTTAGAACATAAACGAAACATTAACGAATCCTCTTTTTTTTCCCGCCTCCCCTGCTTTATGCTTATGATCTGGGGCTTTCTTGGAGCAGAGATAATAGATACCAAACAATGAATTTAGTTTTCAGCCTCCCAGACGTGCAAACACCTACTGGTCTATAACATAACCGCCTTACGGAGGCTGTCGCGGACGAGGGGTACAGCTAGCCTTCTCCCGTAAATTTCCCATTCCCCAATCCTGAACGTATGTCAATTCGAAAGAGCAACGTCAATGGAAAGAGTATTTCTGTTAGGTATTGGCAGAGAGGGGATATCTGGGATCAGATACGGCGTGCATTCCTGATTGCGCATGACCTTATAGACCTCGGATTTCGACGCTGTCATAACATCGAAAAGGCCTCTATGGATCTTGGCAAATGCGTTCCAATGGATCATAGCACATCGAAACTTAGTACTCGATTTGAATCATAGCTGCATGCCAGATCACATAACTGAGACTCATCACACTATAAAATCAAAGTGTTCATCGAAACCCATTCGGTTAGATGCTGGCTCAAACGCTGGCGGGAATGCATATTCTGTCAGCGCTGACCTCGATTCAGGAAGAGCTTCTGCAAAGTGAAATGACGGACTAGGGGTGATAGTAGCACACGGTCCAAGGGAAATTAATCATAGTCCCCAAGCGAAGAACCTCTTGGCTTTTAAAGCTCGCACTAACTTTAGTAGTTTAGTGGCTTCAAAGCTCTTGGCGTCTTGGCCAGTTCGTATTCACCCGTGCTAGGACCAAGAACTACTGGATGACCAAGGTTAAAATACGAGACCCCTAACGTGAAGTAGATAGCGTCTATTTCAAATTTTGCCAATCAGAACCAACAGAGTCATCAGGGTCACCTATTCTGAGGATTTGGGCTTGGGCCTAATTTCCTTGTCCTGCGAGACCCTACTTTCCTTCTTCTCATCAGACCCTTATACTCGGATCATGGAGCTCAATCAGGCAAGGCGTCGGCAGAGGCTCTAGACGAGGAGACTTATGTACGAGAGTAGATCCTTCGTCAAACCTTGCTGGTCCGTTTTTCTTCTGAGTTTATTCCCCTCTTTTGATCTCCGACGACAGACACCCTGCCTCGACTGAGAGTCTATTCGATGAGGATGAGGCTATTCACCGGCACAGAGATCGGCCTATTGGCCTCGCTTCTATTTGCTAGGTCCAATGCTACACCATGGATTGGAACGCAATACGTTGAGGTCTTTGAAACTACCGTCGTCGACGGATTCACCGCGTCCTATCTCACAGAGAAACCCATCGTCGAGACCTCCATCATCCCTATCAGCCCAACGGGAACCAACCCCTCCGTGATCAGCACTTTCACAACGATCGAGGGATACAGTTCCGATGTGACAGCTATCAACCTCGTCGTCGCTCCAACGGCAGGTGTCGCGATCACTACCAACAGCTTCTACGAATACTATGTGAATGTCGTCTACACGGCGCCGGCATCATGCTCCTACACAACCAGCGCGACCCTCACGACAGCTATCCCCGTTTATATGCCATATGACGCGGAGCAATTGATGCGTCCAACCACCGTTGTCACCAGCACGCAGACATATCAGTATATCACCGATCAGATCACCTATACGCAGGCAATGCTGGATCCTAGCGATATCCCGAGCAGTGTCCTGTCTTCTGTTAGTTCAGTGTACAAGCCTTCGCGATTCACCTCCTGCGTCCATAACTACAACAGTGGTGGATCCTCCAGTGGTGGCAGCAGCAGCGGCGGAAGTCGTTCTGGCTGTGACAAATTCACCTGGTATATCGGCGGCTCGGCATTTTCAGGTGGCTATTGCTGTTCCAACGGATGCTACTATACCTGGGGCATCTCGCCTGTTGGCCTATTCCTCGCAATCTTCTTCTCATGGTTCGGCTTCTTCCTTCTCCTCGGTCTATGGGAGAGTTGGTTTATTTTCCGCCGGGCCATGCTGGGCGAAAAGGTTCGGCGCGGACTGCCGTATGCATGGGCATTCCTGTGCCCGATTCTGTCTTGTTTCCTTCTTTTAACGGTGAAGAAGTACGATCCCAAGACGCCGGATCAACAGGCTTGGCTTGCGGGAAGATGGAAGTCTATGTCTGGTGGTGCGAAGGTGGGCATGTGGTTGAAGAAGTTCTTTCATCGCCGCGATCCTGCCGCCGAGGCTCTGGGTTTTACTGGACTTGTGCCTCCCCAGGCTCAGGATCAGGCTCAGTATCCACAGGGTCCTTATTATCCCCCGACCGGCTCGCCCCCTCCAGGTGGCCCGGGCATGCCACCCATGGCTGCCTATCCTCCGTCTGAGCAGAGTTACCCACGTCAGGAATATTCTCCTCAACCGGCGCACGTCGCACCTCAGACTGATCGGGCTACGGAGCTCAGTGCCGAGTCTCAGCCCAAGACAGTTTCTGTCAATGAGACTGAGAGGAGTCATGAGTTGAGATAGATTTTGGTTGATTCATTTGTCCATGTCCCTTGTGCAATGTGCTTTGGATGAGGATTTCAAACGATGTTCCATGTTCATGACTCTTTATATTATCTCACTCAACCTTATGACTGTTACCTAGTACCATAATACAATCAATATATCGTTACAGATCTGGTTGTCATCAAAATAGCCACTGGTTAAATGCAACCCCAAAGTCCATAGTATTGAACAAGTCCAAGCCGTCGACGGGTATCATCTGATCAAAGTCGAAGAGGGATGCATCGCTTATGTCGGTATCTGCAATCGTATCTTGAGGCTCGAGGACTTCGTCAATAATCTTCGAAAACACTTGACTTGCTCTTTGAAAGAGTGCGTAGTTCGAGTTATCAGGTCGGACGATGGTCTCGAGATGGGATATGAAGACGCTTAGATTGCGAAGTAAGGCCGATCGAGATCCTTCGTAAAGGAAGGGCTGACCAGTTCGCTTTTGGTGCTGAAGGGCTTTGATGAGGAGGCTGGCGCTTGGAAACCCGTAGAGTAGAATCTTCATTCGAGCCGAAATGTTAATTATCTTGGAGGTAAAAGCAATTGGATTGGGGGTAAACACTTACTGTCCATGTAAAGTCGGGTCGAATGTCGACCATCTGTTCCCTCTGTGCTCCAATAGTTAGGACAGAGGATAATATCTCTGCGCTCACCGAGAGCAAAGCGGTGCTTCCTCTTGGGTTCTTCTTTCCAGCTAGTAGTCTTTGAACGAGGAAATCATTGTACAGATATGCCAGGTATGAAACGATCAGAAGCAAGGACACTGCCACTGGGTATTGGTTCCCCCAGGAGTGCGGTGTATACCGCAGATGTACTGGCAACGACTCCCAGGCTAAATGGCAGCGGTGAGAGATGTCGCTAAACAACGTTAGTCCGATCTGCGCCTTAAGAATTGGATATACTCACTTTAGCAGATTAGCCGTTTGGGGCGTGACCTTTTGTAATGAGACCTCCAGTATCTCGTCACGGAACATACTGATAATGAACCGTACTCTCATCCAAGAAGAGCGTTGAAAGACACCATGAACATTCCAATTATTAGCATCAAGGTCAGTAGGAGAATACTGGAGGTTTGTATCTTCGGGTGCCAGCGCGTCATCACTGATATCGAGGGGCATCCGGCAATCGCAATAGCGCAAAGGTATCCTAGGGGGTCGCCCCAGAAACGTCGCGATACTTTTATCAAGTTGGTATGCCGCTGCGAATTGCCTACGTCTCGACTCGAAAAGAAACTCTGGGAGTTGATCAGTCTTCGCATCCCGGTGAAGACCAAGTGCAAAGATGTCCGTCGATAGGTCACCTAGTCTGCTCCAACAATGAGGGCCTAATAATTTAGCAATGAACCTTTCGACTGCTCAAAAGCATCCTACTTACTCGAGTCTCCGTTGATCAGGTCAGAAAGCAAAAGGTTCTCATACACGAGCCAGATTGTTAGATCGTTCAGCGGCGTAAGTATCTTGCAAATGTGCAATGCGGCATCGCTAGCTGCAAGCATTTTTCGCGCGTATTGGATAGGAGATGATTGACCGTCAAACTTATCACGGGCCAATCCCAAGTACCGTGCTCTACCAGCGAGGGAGCAGATGACCCCAATCATCTCCAAGCGAATAGCGGGACCCGTGAAGAGTTGATGAAAGTCCTTTCCAGCCATGGTTGAAGGGACCTCAAATATCTCGGCCGTATTTTGAATGATGCGAACTATGATCGACGAAGCCAAGTCCTCAATATTTCTCACGCGGACGCATTCTTCACACATTGTCTTGAAAGGGCCGATACTGTTCAAGATGAAAGGCGCGGGGATGGCGCCACTCTGACTCAAGTCATAGTACTCGCGCAGCAGGGACTCAATAACAGAAAAGTCTCCCAGCGTCAATAGTATCTCCGAGATCTTCTGCACCCAGTATGGTGGCAAGACGCGCTTCGCGCCTGAAGCTACATCCAGCCCCTGCCCAGCAGATACAAGATCTACATCATCAGTCAAAGAAGACACAAAGCTTGTGGGCCCAAAGTAACCCGCTAGCAGCGGTTTAGATCTTGGTCCCAATGTTCGTGACGATGCATGGTCATTGGATGTCGATGGTGTGTTCGAATTAAACGACGTTTCACCAGGAGGTACATTCCTAATGATAGCCATGGCTCTAGATTAGTCTCTTCGTAATGGATAATTTGGAGAGGTTTGATGGAGATATCGGAGTTTCCCGACCGCAAACCCACCATTCCAGATTGGATCTACGTGGAGACGTACCTGGCTAGGGCCGCACGGTCAAACGGAACCCCTTCTGCCAGCGGGAAAATCTGTCTCGTTCTAGTTCGAGTCAGGGGCGCTGGGTGGTAAAAGCACCGCGATGATATTCCACGGTCCTTGCACCGACTACACGTGGGTAAAGCATGGTCGCAGCGCACCTTGTCGCGTCGGCAGGGCTCGCACGAGGCCGGCTTGCCGTTGCGACGGCGTGCACTACTGATAGCAGAATTAGCATGGGGTCTTTCAATGATTTCTATTGCAATGAATACGAACCTCATGGATGTGGTAAATGGTAGCTTTCTATGTCTCTCATGCCCTTTCGGTTACAAGATCCAGTCCGCTGCGTTCCTCGCAGGGCAAAATGCAGTGCCAACAAGGCGAATCGCGTTCGGCGTTCACCAGTCCGGCCAGTCTGGCGGAACGCCGAGAACTCCGAAGACAAGCGGGGTGGGGTCGATCATATCGGGGCGCCCCATAACAGCCGAGAGATTGTATAGCGGTGGGTCCAGGGCAACAATCAGAGCAAGTGGCCTGGTTGGCGTGCATCGTACAGGTAACATCCGTGGCCATCGATAGCCCTCTTAGCAAAGATAAATGCAGGGAGATTGCAGCGTGCAGATAACAACGCGACTGGAGTGACCGCCGCTTTGCAACGGAGCTGATAAGCTGATAACGTGCGGGGGAAGTCACATGGCCGACCCCCCCTGCAGTGTTACCCTTTCAACTTCACCCAACTCTTCTTGAACCCAACAAGTTCTTCTTTTCTATTTTCCTCCAGAATGCTCGAGACTGAATCCATTGCCAAAATGCCGGAACCTACCCCGCCATCCCCTACCTCGCCCAAGTCCCATTACAGCAAGCATATCATTGTAGGATGGCCTACCTAGCTCTATTCGAGGTACGGAGAAGCTAACTGGCATTAGTTGACAACATACCCAGGTCAAAGCGGTATTGACCCTGTGCCATTGAAATGGGGTGCTGCAGATGCCAAATCTCGTGGTCCTGTTGTGGTATCTCGCAGCGGTAACCTCGTGAAGCGTCGCAATGCCATTGGAGCTCATGGTGGAAGTTACAGCATTTACAACGCCCTGGCTGTTGCTTCCGGTGATCTGGATGCAAACTTCCGCCCAGACCTTCGCAACAGTCAACCGACCTTTGACTTCCCATGGCAAAAGGCTTGGGCAGATAAGACCAAGATCGTGTCAATGGACCCGTACGGTCATGATATTGTTAATCAGTATAAGGAGGAGCTGGAGGCAGGCTGGGACATTCGACCCACAATGGCAGTCACACGAGCTAACATGAAGCTGGCTGAGATTGCGGAAGCGGTACGAGATGGTCTGCTCGAGGTGGACGGCTCTATCGTTGTCGACTCATCTGGCGAAGTGCGAGTGACAAAGGTTGCGGTAGAGCCGGTGTGGTATTTGCCAGGAGTGGCTGATCGATTCGGCGTTGATGAAGGCACTCTCCGTCGTACATTGTTCGAGCACACGGGTGGCAGTTATCCCGAGTTGATCACCCGCCCCGACCTGAAGGTCTTCCTTCCACCAATTGGCGGTCTTACCGTTTATATCTTTGGGCCACCAGAGCGAGTAGCGGATGAGAATGTCAAGCTGGCTCTTCGCATCCACGACGAGTGTAACGGTAGTGATGTGTTCCAGTCGGATATCTGCACATGTCGACCATACTTGGCCTTTGGTATCCGTGAAGCAATCCGTGAAGCACAGAACGGTGGCAGTGGTGTGGTTATCTACTTCCGTAAGGAAGGCCGCGCCCTTGGCGAGGTGATCAAATACCTTGTATACAACGCCCGGAAACGAGGTGGAGACACTGCCGATAAGTACTTTACAAGAACTGAGAACATTGCCGGAGTGCGGGATGTATGCCAAAGAGCTTCCCTCTTTTGACTTGGATCCTTGCGCTAACTATTTTTTTAGATGCGATTCCAAGCCTTGATGCCAGACATTCTCCATTGGCTCGGTGTCAAGAAGATTGACCGCATGCTGTCCATGTCCAACATGAAACATGATGCCATCGTGGATTCCGGAATCAAAATTCTCGAGCGTATTCCCATTCCTGATGACATGATCCCCAGTGATTCCCGTGTCGAAATTGACGCCAAGATCAATGCCGGATACTTTACAACCGGTAAACAAATCTCAATGGATGAACTCGCCGAAGTTCGTGGCCGAGGCTGGGAGAAGTGGGAGGATATTGAGGTATGTGGAACCCTTGGATGAATCTGGTAATCTTTGTTTTGGCAGCTGATGCATACTACTGCAGCACTAAGTACAATCACTTCTGCTATACAAATTGCGGTTCAAGGTAGAATTCGGGGTGATTACCTATTGCCCTCATGGCAGCTTCTTTTCACATAGCCAATGCCTGTGAGGAAGCTGGGCCCCTCTTTAGTACCATTTAGTTAATTAGTAGCCGTAGATGCGTTGAATAAAGTTGTGAATCAGATTCATTTTTCTTCGTGTATTCGTCTTCCAGGTCTTCTAATAGCAGGAACAGGTACCCCAAGGTCCTTCATCACACTAGGTCGGGATTTTGCCAAGGTTCCCGATACTTTAATGATCCGCTCGGCCCCTTCCCTGCTGGATATGGCGACAATCCGATGGACTACTGATAAGTCTGTGACACAATTCGCAAACTGCTAAATGCTTTTTGGGTCCCGCTAGGCTGGGTGCCCGTCCAAGCTTGAATGCCAAAATTCAGCATATCTACCTTGTACGATGGAAGACAATTAAATGGAAAGTTCTAGTCTCTGATTACCGCCCCTGGTAATTTCGGAGCCGAAAAAGAACGAGGTCTTTCATTCGTCGATGCTTCTTTTCTATTAGAAAGTCTATAATCCATTAGCAAGTCTATAACCGATGGACATGACTTTAGTCTTGACGACAAGATCTGGTAGGTATGTGGTTGGTCGTTCAACGTACCAACGGAGGCCGATTGCTTGAAGTTTCCATGGCCGTTTTTCTCGAACGCTAAATCCGGGGATTTCTCAATTACCATGGGCGCTATTTAATCCAGAATAATCGGCACATGACGTCTTACGCCTGGTATCTATGGACTTGATGGGCTTACACATCGTGAGGTATTGACACTTCTCAGTGTTGCTGCAATTGTTACACGGAGCATATTCCCATGGCAACGAAGCTTCATTTGACGACATAATCCACAGCAAGCGGCTACACATGTCTCGTGATCCTTGCAGTTGTCACAAGGAACTGTGTTTCCGGTACAGCTGGTTCTTTTCAGCCTGCATGGCTCACAAATCAGCCTCCCTTCCTCAAATAGACGCTCCCATGGACAGCAATAATCACAACTAGAATATAGGAGCCTGCGGAATCGATGCCGTAGCCATAACTGGCGGTCTTACTACCAAGCAGACGCATGTCTTGATGGAAGCTGTAGTGGAAGGCATGTGTGCTAGAAAGAAAATTTCGTTCTTCAGTTGATGACCGTGCTAGCTAAATTGATCCGTTACATGATTGTTTTATCAAATACCCTTGAAAGCATTGTCATATAGCACGTACCGTGCTCTAGTACTAAATCTATTGGTAGATCACGCATCATGATTTAGAACTCTACGGGAATAATTCCATGAATTAGGGCCAAGGGAATGGGAATTGCAACCGGTCGTGATTAAGAAGGGAAGTGGTAAGAAAACGCCTCTGAGTAGGTGTACGCAGTATCATATCGGTTTAGGAGACCCCGCGAATCTAAGAAAGATGAACCTGCGTGAATGGGTGATCAATGCAATTCCCGTTGCCACTTCAAATGCATCGCCCACTACTGCCGACGTCATCGGCCGATAGTTAGGTGGTAGCCAGAGCACGTTTTCCCCATTCCAGGTGATCCAGGCCCCGGTTGAACTGATTCCGTAGCCAACATCTACCATGAAATTAGGGGAGGGCGATGGGTCACCTTGGTGGAGTCGTTCGAAGTCGAGAGGTCCGACAAGTCCCCTGTCTGTACAGAGATAGGGTCGCGTCAGATGGAAGGATACGTGGCTGATAATAAACCCGACTTTAATCTTCGCGATTGCCATGCCTGTTGCAGTATCCCAGAACTTGATGGTTCCACTCATCGATCCTGAAACGACCAGCTTTGCATTATGCGAGAATGACACCGACTTTACTGTATCCTCGGAGGCTGACATAGCAATAGCCCCATAGTCATCATCAGGACCCTTTGTAATATCCCAAATCCTGATACAGCCATTCGATGATCCTGATACAACGAGATTTGCATCAGGTGAGAACGCTACCGATGTAACAAAAGGAGCAGCCTCAAATGTGAGGACTTCGGCCCCTGTTGCGGTATCCCTTATCTTGATAGAGTTATACGATCCTGAAGCTAGTAGCTTCGCATCATTGGAGATCGCCAACGCTGATGTCTGGTGAGTATGGCCCTCGAATGTCCGAACCTCTGTACCCTCTTCGATATCCCAGATCTTGATTGTCTGATCCTTTGATGCGGATACTATGAATTGTCTATTGCGCGAAAATGCAAGCAATCCAATGGGTCCTAGATGGCCCACGAGCCTCTGGACCTCGGTACCAGTGGTAGCATCCCATACCCTGATAATGGAGTCTGTTGACCCAGATACCAGAATTCTTGCATCATGAGAGAAAGCTACCGATACGACAAAGCTGTCGTGTACTATAGGGCTTTGGGATTTGGCACATATTGCGGTATCCAATATCTTGACAGTCTTATCTTGCGACCCTGATACCACAAGCCTCGCGTCATTGGAGAATGCCACCGAAAAGATAGCAGAGCTGTGGCCGTCGACGGTCTGGAGTAGGGTACCTGCTATAACGTCCCAGATCTTGATTGTCATATCAGTTGCTCCGGATACCACAAGCTTTCCGTCATGCGAGACTGCCACTGATTCGACGAGTCCTGAATGGCCTAGGAGCAACCGTACATTGGCACATTCTTCGATATCCCAGATCCTGACAATGGAGTCTGCTGACCCAGATGCGATAATATTTGCATCACGAGAGAACGCTATCGACATGGCGCTCATAGGTTGTTCTTGAAGCTGGAGCCTCCGTGTCTCGGTGCCTTTCATAATATCCCAGATCCTGATAGAGTGGTCACTTGAGCCCGATACTACAAGTCTTGTATTATTGAGAAATGCTACTGACAAGACAGGATGGCTATGTCCGTCGAGCGTCCGGAGTAGAATACCTGCTGCAAAGTCCCAGATCTTGATTGTCAAATCACTCGCTCCTGATACCACAAGCTTTCCGTCGTGCGAGAACACCACCGAGTTGACGGATGCTGAATGGCCTCGGAGTATCCGCGCATCCGTACATTCTTCGATATCCCAGATCCTGATAGACCCGTCCCCTATTCCAGATACCACGAACTTGGTATCGTGAGAGAACGCCACCGATCCGATGGGGAAGTCGTTAAAATAACGATAGTACGGGGAAGGCAAGTTAGTGACTTCGAACGTCTGAACCTCTGCGCCTGTGATAGCGTCCCAGATGATGACCTTGTTATCATCTGATCCCGAAACTACCAGTTTTGCATCTTGCGAGAACGAGACTGATGTGACTTGACCTTTATTGCCCTCGAGAGTCTTCAGGCACGCACTCCAGTCCGACTCTACTTCAGGCAAGAAAGACAGAATCTCTGGAATGGCCTTCCGGAAATTTCGCTTCAATATGCTGTTTCTGGGCGCAAAAGCAAGTGCAGATGTGTAGATCTGACTGGGCATTTTACTGAAAATTGCAATGTTTGCATGGACGAACCGGGATGCATCGGCGAGAAAGCTTGCGATAGCTGGGCTTGCGGTCGGCTGAATTAATTAGGAATTAGCTGCAGGTTTATACACAAGCTGTGCCTATGTATTCGAACAACATACTTGGATAAATCTTTGCAAGCTCTGAATTGACCTATCGGATTCTGACGCGCTCCCTATGAGGCTTAGAGCCTCAAGCCAATGAAGGAAGTGAGCTTCAAGGAACCGCTGTATGCAACGGTGGTCCAAAACTCTAGCCTGGCTTTCCGTTAAATGACGAACCCAGTACATGCAAGCATACTGGACGTGAGATGGGAGATAGTTGCGGATCTCAGCCTTGTCGATATTTGCCACAAGAGTACTCGGGTGAAGTTTCCGCCTCTCCTTCCCAAATTTTAACTCCATGAAGCCCAGGCATCTCAAAAGGAGATCGGCATGGGCTCTTTTTTCGTTGATGCCAAAGAGGACTAGTGGGGATTTACCTTGCCCTGGCAACTGTCTCCTGAAAGGCAAGAACCGGGTCCAGGGAGCTGATAGATTCCGTCGTGGGAGAGATACGAGGTATTCTTTCAACGACAGATGAACCAGGTGCACAGTCTCCCCCGTGATTATCAACAGGTTCTTGCAGCCGAAATCGAGCTGCAAATCGACCTTTTTATGATCGATTTTCTGATCCGCGCAGATATAGCGCAGCTCCTCTCTAGTCAAAGGCCGACAGGCCATGGCAACGTGACGAAGGACCACAGCGGCTGCCTCTGCATTGATCTCCTGTATTCCCAGTAACATCCGATCGTACATGGCGTCAAGCCCCTCGGGTAGCCAAACATTGGCTGAGGCTTCGGACTCCAGGATCTGCCGGGCTAGGTCTGGCTTCTCTTTTAACATCGCCGTCGCCAACCACACCCACAGAAATGTCCCATGGGCGCGGTCCAGTAAAAGGTGTGCTAACTCAGGCCTTTGGTCGCCGATCCCACAAATATCCTTGACTTGGACTTGGACAAAAGTGTGGACGTCTTCCTCCGTCCTCTGGTGATGCTCTTGATCCAAATCGATTCGTAGGTCTGTGTGGATTGTCGTATCTGGGCGGCTAACCACTACCGTTTTGATGTTCCACTGTGCGTGAAGAGAACTAATTCCTTCCAGTTTCGTAGTCAAGAATTTGATCGACTTGCGATCACATTCGTCGAGGCCATCCAATACGAAGTATCGTGGCCGCGGATCTCTAGCGACCATTTTCTCGAAGATCTTCCATAGCTCTTCGAGGAAAGCGTCACTGAATAGGTTCTCGCCTCGTTTCTTTCGAAGTTTGAATGGGCCAAGAATATCGTCATACAAGGCCTCATCAGCCTCTAGCATCTGATAGAGTAGGCCTCGGATGACTGCGAGCGCCGTATTACGCTGGTGGTTGCTATGATCGCAGAAGAGTAGAAGCACGGATGGCCCCTTATCCTCAGTGGCCAGGGTGCGCAGAATATCGACCAAGTAGATCGAAAGGAAGGTTTTGCCCTTCCCAGGGCCACCCGATATCCATAAGAGATTATTTGTGCCATTGAGCCATGACTCGAATTCCTGGACGTCGGTGATCCATCTGCAAGTACCGTCGATAACATTTCCCTTGGCTGTAGTGATACTGCCGCGGTCAGATTCCGGGTTTGTAACAAAGAGGGACGACAAGCATTCTAGGCGTTCTTCTTCGGGGGTTGGTTCATCTATTCCAGGCAAAGTAAAGAAAGATATTCAGCCTGCGTTGTCCGTCCTCAACCAAAAACCCAAAGACGGGATAAAGAACCATTACCATACCTTTCGAGTTGACGTAGGTGAAGCTGCCACCATCATGGATATGAAGGGGGGCATTATTTTGGAATGACTTGTAAGCCTTGTTGTTGGACGCCGTGGTGGTCCGGGATGGTCTCTCAGCCAAGTGACCATGGGTGCCGGTGCCGTCTTCCAGCGAAGACATTGAATATAATGTGGAGCCTCAGGAAAAACAAAAGGGCCGGCTCTGAGGAAATACGGCTGGCGACTGGCTTCTTAAATATACTCTACTCCGTTCACAGGAAAGAGGGACGACTAGTACAATATGTAGTGCAATTCAGCTCCATCCTTGTCCAATCAGGAACTAGCAATAAACGCGGCCGCAATTTGGTGAGTGTGGCTTGCTGCACATCCAACTTTGACAAATCATAAAACCCAATCAAGCATGCAAGAGGCCGGAGTAACCGTAAATAGAAATATCTCCAATACAGTATTATAGGGCAGTACTGTACAGCACTGAATTGAAGGGCTGTGCTGTCTGTTCGCCCCCGACCAATTCCCCCAATTCAACTATCCTTGAAATATGAAGCAAGCCATGCCGAATCTCCATATATCGGAGCGTTGTTTTGAAAAGCACCCACGGCCTCATTCCTCGAAGCCGTGGTATTTACCCTCCATGTGGGAGCGTTGCCTCCTATAGGAGCATTGTTTTGAAACTTTTCCGTTGCCTTATTTTCATTTGCTACCGAGATGTCGCCGGGGAGCTGGCTTATCAGATTGGCTGTGGCTTGGGTAAGCTCGTCCATAGGATTAACGAGAGAGGCAGGCGTGCATTCATCGGCTTTCAAACCCCGTTCGGTCTGCTTCGTGGCGCCTTGGACTTTGCGCAGGGCAGTCCCGACGGTGGGTGTTTGCAGATCGTTCTGGTACCTGATCTGCTGGACAAGGTGCCTGAGATCAGCAAGCTGGCTGATATACCCATTGATCTTCTTTGTCGTTTCGACTTCTTCTTTGTGATGCCTCGCGAGTTGTTTTATGTAAAGGTCCGAGATATCCAGCGAGGCTGTGGTGGCATAGGCTACATCCTCAAATGAAGAGTGTGTTTCATTTTGGCTCGTCGCAGACTGGGGGAGGCGGCGGTAAGCGATACCGGGTATCAACATGGGAGATAACAGGTTGAAATCTCACGGTCGCGAACTTACCATGCTATTCGATATGGGGCAGCGCACTCGTAGAAGTGGGGGAATGAAGGTTATTCTACTATGCAACAATAAAATGATGAGCAGGCGGAATTTCTGGGGATTTTGTACTTCGGGAAACAAGCCAGCTGGTGTAATCCCCGTACGAGGGAGGCTGATGCACCTCAGCCGCTGTCGGGTCTGTGGTACGGGGCCATTTCACTGGTTGCCGCAACCTCTAACCCTTGTCGCCCCCAAATATGTACTCGTGGGCTGGTGAAATGCATTCTCATTACCCCGCCGAAACACTCCAAACCACTTCCAGTCACTTCGAGTCACTGCTCCTTGGAAAATCACTTCGGGGACCACTGATCAGGCCCAAAGCTCAAGATAGACAGTATAGACGTGGGCCGCAAACATGGTTAGCAACGAAAGACATGTAGAGGAAAGGATGAGCCATCGCTAAAAATGAAGTAGGATATTTTTGGAACTGCAGCGGAAGCATCTTCCATCCTTCTGATGGTGATTCAGCTCATTCAACAAGCAGCAAAGCGACAGGCTGAGCTTAGGTCAAAGCTCGAGGAGTACAGCGAGGAGGTTGGTGAGACCAAAAGAATTGTCGAGTTGGTCCAGAACGAAGATGCTCTACAAACATCAGGTGCAGTCGCTATGGTCCGACGTGTCGAGAACCTCGGCCAGGGGCTGAAGAGACATCTGATGTCGATGGGACAACCTAAAAGTGCACTTCGACAATTCGGCCATCAGCTCATAAGCGGTTCAGAGGACGAAGCACAGCTGGCATCTTTCATGGTCCGGCTTGGTCGAGCAAAGCAAGATCTGATCTTGCAAATCCAAGTCGCAAATGTCGGGCTGGCCAAGTCCATCAACAATACTCTCCTTGTCGAGATGGCCACGGTCAACAAACTCCATGCACTCCTCCAAGAAACCCTAGGTGAGGGGAAAGGGCTAAAGATTGCCGAGTTCCTCAGGCAAAAAGGCGCTGTTTTGGAAGGTAATTTGCGAAATATTCTACTATTTCTATAATGGGGCTAAGCACATTGAGCAGGCAGCGAGTCCATCCAGCTATCTGACGCAGAGTATGATAAATTACAGACGGAGGAACGCGAAGCCCTTCATCCAGAGCCAGTAGACGCGGCCCTGAATGTGGGAGGGCGAAGGATTATTGTCGACAACTTAACGAGAGATCAAGCACTTCAAATTAATGGGCCCGTTGCAGTTGATATATGGAAGGACATGGCTTTTATCAAGATTGAGGGAAACATAGCGTCAGATACCGCTATTCAGACCAACTACCCCGTAAGCATGGATGTTTTCCGGGAGCTTTTAGCCGCAAGGGCTGCGGGGATAGGCTCAAGGTAGATTGGGAATGATTTACGGGAACGGTGTTAGCAGCCTGTTCAAATATCAAGTATGCCAGTATTGGCTGCTGGAATAGTATCATTGTGATCTAGCCTCTTCGCTGACATGTACTGTATATGTAAAGAAAACATCGTTCATTTTTAAACCCCTTATCGACAGCATCACGACGTCGCTATTTGGGTTGGTTTTGATCTTGGCGCTGCTCTAAAAGGAATGGATACATGACTAGCCATCCAATTAAATGACAGGTCGGCTCTCTCACTTCCCAATATCCGTCTGAACTTACGGGTGGAAAGGAGGCCGTTTCTATGCTACTTAGCTGGTCGGCTCCTTGCCCGGTCAATAAGCTATCGGCGGCAGTCCGACCCGGATTCTTTTCCACTCTTGCTAACCACGCATGAACTCTAGCTTAAGTATCATATCTATCCTACAAAGATATCGAGATTGGGTTATTAGGAGCTGTGATTTATTAGATTCGGGGAGTTTTGCCGTTCCCGGGTTGGCGCCGCAATTGTATGCCGTTCTGTCCGACTATCTGTCGCCGAACATAAAAGACCTGATCTCCCCGGTTCGAATATTCTCGACAAAAGGTAGCTATCCCCGAGAGGAGGCATGCTGTCATCATGTTCATCCTTATACGGCCAATTACGCCAACAAAGCTCCTGCTGGCCCACCTCTGCTTGATTGAGCATTTCCATACGAAACTGGCGATTGCCCTCCATTGCCCTCTCAAAGTTATCCGGCTCGGTCCCGCCTTCAAGATCGATATTGAGGTGTTCTCTAACCCGCGACAAGAGCTGTTCAAACTCGTTCCATTCTTGAGATTCCGCCATCGCAGCCTCTCGTTCTTCATCGCTAAACGCAACCGGACAAGTTTCTGAGGAAATCTTGCCCCATACCGACGGTGTTGTGATGCCTACTAGCGCAGCACGTAGGTTGATTACGTCTGCATCCCAGGGATACCCTGTCTGGCGAAGCAGATACTGCTGCATTCCGAGATGAGGAATTTTCAACACCTTCGTGTGTTCGTCATTGTGTACACCCGTCGCAGCTGTGTAGTAGAGGTTGGCCTCTTCTAAGCGAAATATGGCCTTGTAATATCTTTGTTCGTCGATACCCAGCTTATCAAAATCATCGGGAAGCGATGGAATCTGCAAACTTTGAGGCTGAGATGAGTCGTGCTCACAAAATGTGGGATAGCCCGCTTGCATAAAGCGTGGGAATATCACAGAGTCCTGCCAATCAATGATACCGATATTTTGGATGATCCAGGAGCCAATAAAATGTTGCTCAGGTTCAAATCGGGGTGTCTTAGCGTAGGAGCGCTAGAAGAGCCCGGTGAGATTAAATGAGGCGCCAAACGTAGGAATCGCGAAAGTAAAGAGGTATGCTCAGAGGGATCAATATTATAGTTAGTTAGTAGAAGGAATGTCTGCCGAGGCTGAGGTTTAGCATGACGCTCAATGACGGCCATCTCTCGGCGAGCCGCGGAGGTAACACAGTCCACGGGTAAAAGCCCTATGGAAATGATCAGCCCGGCCATGTCGTTTCTTTTTTTTTTCTGAGAAGCCAAGACTTATTGGGAGAAGGGGGAGAGGAGGAAAACCTACAGGGTCCACGGTCAATTTCTGTTTTGCTTCGTTCGCCATGCCAAAACTGCCGGGTTGATACAGGACCAATAACAAAATCATCTATGATTGGGATCTGGGTTTCCCTGTCAAGGTCCTTCTTGTAATATAAGCTTCCGTATGCCGGAAAATAGAAGTCAAAAATGGTCCTCTCCATATCTGCGATTTGAGTCATGATGTCTTTCACCTCGTCGGTTGTGAGAGATAACCACCGTGAGGAAAGACTGCCCCCTCAACCCGCTCCATCAAAATATACTCTGATCCGACGGGATTGTCCGATGTTGTTGAATATGCAAAGACCTCCGGTACCGGTAGTTTAAGAACAGTTCGCAAAAAGTCCATCGTCGCAACCTCACTCGCAGTTGTGTAATGAGCAGGCCCAGCAATGGGTGTTGGGATTCGCGCAACCACTTCACGGCCATTCTTTGCTCGCAGAATAAAGACTTTGTTGAAACCTCCCTCTGCCAGCTTAGCGATATCAGGGCAATAGTCTAGTTGCATTGCTTCGCCGGCAATCCGTTGGAGCTCTGTTGGTCGAAACTTGACGTATCGTTCGTTTAATCGGTCGGTCTCGTTGAATCTGTCTAAAAATTAGTGGCTGGGAATAAAGTCACAATAAACCCAAACATACATCCATCGTCGCGAGGTATTTCGAAAGAATTCTTCGTGGACAGCCTCTGGACTGGTGGATAAGTGACGCCGGGATGAAACCGATATGGTAGATTGCTCAGAACAAAACCACGGTTTGCGTAGATAGGGTAAGGGTGATATTCTTCGAGCAATGGTGACTCTCTGAAGAAATTCCACCGTTGTTTGAAAACAGTAGGGGGGTTAAATAATCGAGCGCCTAAAGATCTTGACGGTGGTAGATTCGTAAATTGACAACCGAGGGGGTTGCTAGGGACAGGGATGAGGTCAGCCTCGTAGGGCTGCCAAACCCGTGGACTTGTCCTCTAGAGAGGTTAGTCGTATACCAATCTAGACCTCGCATTAAACTTACGGATAAGAGGATAATACGTGACTAACAGGTCAATCGGCAGCTCGCTGTCCAAAGGTACGTGTGGAAAGGAGGCCGTTCCACGCTACCTAGCTGGTCGGCTCGGCCCCTTGCCCGATCAACGGGGGCAGTCCGACGCGGATTCTTTTCCACCCTTTCTAACCCCGCATGTAATCCAATTTAAGTAGCACATCTACCATGCAAAGATATCGAGGTTGTAGTATATCATCTTATCTACATTATCCAAATAATCTACGGTCGCTCGAGGGGGTTCGCAACGATACAGCTACAACATCATCTCATTTGCTACAACCTACGGCTAGAAATATATCGTCGATCTCACAGTAAACAAGATGGGATCACAAGGACCTCAAGTTTCTCCACAGCCTCGCATCCCTAAATCAGGTGTATGGTGCCCGGCAGTGACCATCTTTGACCAAGCTACCGATACTCTGGACCTAGAGTCACAGAAGAAATATTATGCATACCTATCGCGTAGCGGTCTGGCTGGCCTCGTGATCATGGGCACTAACTCTGAAGCTTTCCTCTTGACACGCGAAGAGCGTTCCCAATTGATTGCAACTGCACGCAAAGCAGTTGGACCGGACTACCCTCTCATGGCTGGAGTGGGAACCCATTCTACCAAGCAGACCCTTGAGCTAGCGCACGATGCCGCTGCCGCCGGTGCCAACTATCTGTTGGTCCTACCGCCAGCCTACTTCGGCAAAGCGACTAATATGAACGTTGTTAAGCGCTTCTTCGCGGATGTGGCACGCCAAAGCCCCTTGCCTGTGCTTATCTATAACTTCCCGGGGGTCTGCAACGGGGTGGACATTGACTCGGAGACGATTACAGAGATCGTTCGGGAGTCTGTTGCCGCCAGCCCTAATGGAGTCTCGAATATTGTCGGCGTTAAATTGACTTGCGGCTCTGTGGGCAAAATCACACGCTTGGCTGCAACATTTAGCCCGACCGAGTTTGCGATCTTTGGAGGACAGTCGGATTTCCTTATCGCCGGTCTGACCGTTGGCTCCGCGGGCTGCATCTCTGCCTTTGCCAATGTCTTCCCGAAGACTGCATCGAAGGTTTATGAGCTTTTCACAGCTGGTAAGTTGACTGAAGCCATGGAACTACAGCGGGCCTCGGCGCTAGCTGAGACGCCTTGCAAGGGTGGAATTGCCTCGACGAAATATGCGGTGGCGTTATACTCTGCACCAGCGGCGGGGATTGACAACGCGCTGGAGCGACTCAAGCCACGCACGCCGTACGAGGAGGCTGGGCAAGCAGTCAAGAAGACGGTGAAGGAGCTGATGGGAGCGGTAGCTGTGACCGAGAGCGCATTGTAGAGCAGGGGCACGATAGGATGCCATCTCAAGTTTTAGACTTAGCCCGAGAAGACAATATGATCCGTGGTTGAGGATGTAACATTATGATCTCGAGTATTAAGAGGATTGGATTTCCCTCGCCGAATGTAGACCAATTGGGGCCTCAGGACCTCGCTGCTGCCCCAATGACGCAGCAAGACGTTGCGGGCGAACGCCTCAACAGTAGTGTGCTTGCGAGGGAGGGGCTTTTTGGAGTCATGTCTCCGCCGACACCGGATTTTCGACCCACAAGACTTTTCTCACGAATGACGGGAGAGCGGGATTGGTGAGCCTCGCCATTCCCTCGAGGTCCGGACCTACCAGCGTCAGGAGGGTGGGGACTGGCACGATCTGATAAGATCAGAACGCGGCATCTTCTGATTTTTTTTTGGTTCTTTGTGTGGCACCACAGTGGAGCGCCAAGAAACACCTCCTGCTGATCGGTGAGCAGATTCTCAGTGAAAATTTTTCAATTGGGTTGTATTTCTTGCATTGAGCAGTGAAAGATGGAAGGATTTATTGATTGACTGGCAGGCCGATGCTCTGTGGAGGGAACCTCAGGCACAGAAATCACATGAGAAAAGCTGAGTCAACAGGGGAGAGTGGGGCGTTAAGAGGGCCAATCATAATTGAGCGTAAATTACAGTAATAAACCAGGGATTACACGCAAATCCTGCATGGTTCCAGCTAAAACTCAGCCACCATACCATTACCGTACGCTTTACTGGCCGGCCAGCCGGAAGTGCGGCGAGCCGCGATCATACGACGACTCGAAATGCCCCGTACCGTCGAACTTCGATGGTGGCTGCCAGCATCATTTCGCGTTTCGCGTTCACTCAACGACGAACACGATACTATTGACACCGTCTACGCCCCGTATACTTTGTCTCTGCTCCGATTTCGCGTCGTGACCCGTTTGGTCCACAACCACATTACCGCCTGGAGATGATCGCCTTTGCAGGAAAGGACCAATTGATTTGAGAATCCACCTTCCCCTCGTCACAAGGGCCCGCCTAGGCTACGACTGATTGGGGTGGGTATCTTTGACCTAACTGCCTGCCTGGTGCTCCAAATGGTCGTGCCCTGAACTTGGACTCTGACACTTCCCCCTCTTCAAGGTTTTGCGTCTCACACGCACTGCACGATATTCAACATCTCTATTACTTGACGCCCATTAACTGCGCTTCTCTATAAATTGAGTAAGTCTGTCATGTTGCTATATACGGAAGCTAGTCTGTTGTCGACTGGCTGTCTGGCCCAATCATAGACAGACCCCGACTGTCGAAGATCATCAGTCTGGTGCAGGTTCATGTTCAGGCCTCGATATTAACATACTGCCTAGTTTTGACCACTTGTCTGGGAAATATCATCACCCTATTCAAACCGACCTCGACATCAGCCGAGTATCTTCGCGGCGGATGTCCAGACACCGTGTCTGCTCCAGACATGGACAATGATTTTCAACTCTTCTCTCCCCGCCGCCACTCTGGTGGGGATGAGTCTCGAGGAATGTATTCACAGCCAGAGAATCCCGGCCAAGATTGGACCCAATGGATGCGATGGGATGAGCCCATGTTCGCCGACAACGACTCGAAGCACATGGAAAGACCATTGGACCTCCCCTTCGTCTCCCCAAACACCACCTCCAGCTCCCCAGGCCAGCTTCACTCGACGGATTTCTCTCCGAATCTCCCGCTGGGTCTTATGGAGATACCATCCGGCCATCACAATGGATTGAATGGCAACAGCTGTATCAATGGCCCACAATCTTTGACCCCTCCAGGCCATCAACAATTAGGCCTAGTGTCCCCAATCTCCAGTGTCGGCACGAGCCGGAAGCGAAAGACCGGCAGCGACGACGACGCCACCACAGTCACTGGACCTGTTCAATCCGGCAAAAAGATGCCCGCGAAGAAGCGTGCTCACAATGTCATCGAGAAAAGATATCGAGCCAACCTCAACGAGAAGATTGCAGAGCTACGTGATAGTGTGCCGAGCCTTCGAGCGACGAGAAATGCCAACGGAGACTCAAATGAGGACGATGAAGACGCCGACGGTGCCACACCCGCAAACAAACTCAATAAAGCTTCAATCCTGTCGAAAGCAACGGAGTACATCAAACACCTTGAGATCCGAAACAAACGTTTGGAAGATGAGAACACCGCCTTGAAGAACCGACTCCGTCAAGTGGATAAGGCAGCTGATCAGGCGGTTACCTCGAGTGCGTCTGTATCTTCGCCTAGCAACTACACTGCTTCCAGCGATTCGGGGACCTCGCCGAGCGTGTTCTCAAATCCCGAGGAAATTAGTGAAGCTTCCCCAGCTTCAACGAATCCACCAGAGGGCCTGATTAAGGTCCCTGATGCGTTCAAGCGCATGCGAGAGGAGGGTGCAAAAAGTGGAGGAATTTTCTCGCAGTCGTACATCCAGTCCACACCCCGAGCCTCGGATTACGGTCGCGAGGAGGGTTCTCGCCGACGGTCAAAGATGCCTAACAAGTATATGCTCGGTGCTCTGGCTGGCCTGATGGTTCTGGAGGGCTTCGGGTCAGACAAATCCGAGACCGAGCAAAAGGGACTGATGGCTGTGCCTCTGAATCTGCTCAATCGCCTTCGAGTTCCCAACCTTCCCTACCTTGAGTATTATATGAAGAGTTTCTGGTCTTCATGGCACACTCGAGCTATCTTTCATGTTCTTCTACTTGCCACTTTGATTGTTGGAAGCGCCTTCATCGTCTTCGTCTACTTGTTTAATGCTCAGCCCACCACGCAGCGCGCTCATGGGAAAACTGTTGCCGAGGGCAAGACTGCACCGTCCTCGTCAAGCGACTTCCGCCGGCAGGCCTGGCTGACAAGTATGCAACGAGTCGGTGTTCCGCGTCACAGGTTTTTCCGTGAGTGGTACGTGGTGACCTCGAGATGCTTCGAGTACGTCCTGCGATGCTTCATGGGTTGGAAACTCTACTCGTGGGCTACTGGTATCACAGAAGAAGATGAAAAGGGTCGTGTCAAAACATGGGATATTGCCATTGATGCTCAGCTTACGGGCGGTGATATTGAAATCAGCAAAAGCCGTCTTGTGCTTACCATCTTCGCCGCCGGTACCCTGCCTCGAAGCCCCATGCGAATGATGCTCAAGGCCTTGCACGTTCGCATTCTGCTATGGCGTGTCGGTGAACCCGGGTCATGGACCTTCCACGTTTCGAACGACATTGCTCGCGCGCTGGCTAAATACCAGTGGGCAGTTGCAAGGGATATCAACGATGCTTTGCCCGAAGGCCACCCCGACCAACTTCCGAGCCACTTGGCTGCCCTCCTCAAGCTCGACTGCGAAGACGTGATGATTGACAGTATCATCCAGCGTGCAGTCAACCTTACCTGGAACAGACCCACACAAGAAGGTGCTGCTGATGACGAAGTGCTGCTCGATGTCGTGGAAGAGGACCCTGCAATCCAGTGCTCCGTCGATGCTCTTGCTGCTTGGTGGTCCAGTCATCTCCTTCAGAATGCGCTCCTCAAATACCTGGAGGCAAGCGAAGGTGCTCCGGCATCCAAGGTCAGCCGTGACTGTTTCAAGGAGAAGATTCGGATGGCCCTCGATGCGGCTCCTCGTCTCTCCGCAGCTCATACCCGTGCTCTTGTCATGAAGGCAGTCTTCTTCGAGCAGGGTCGAGTGCAGAATGTCAGCGCCGTTCTAGCGGCCCTCCCCAAAGATAAGGGTAAAGGGGAGAAGAACCACGCTGCCAACTTCCTCGATTCCTCCCTTCCTGTTTCTGTTCGTGATGAAATATCCGTTGCCGTGCGCTGTGCAATGATTGCAGCGATAGTAGCCTCTCGCTCTGCGGGGGAGACTTCTCTTCCTGCGTCATTCACCATGCATAAGGCGATCAACTGGTTCAATCAGCTTCCGATTGACCCCGTCGAACTAAGCCTGCTCGGATTCTCCGCTGTCTACCACCTGTTGCACCTACTGGCCTCTGATGTCGACTACATTGCATCATCTGACTCCTCTGCCCCGTCTTCCCCAGTCTCGGAAGCCGGCTCCTCTGCAGATGACGAGGCAGAAGAAAAGCCTCGCTCCGTCGGACGCAAGATTGCCATCTGTCCTCGCGATATTCCAAACCTGGGTCGTGTCGCAGCGGAGCTCATCTACTGGGCACGCAACGCGTATAACCCAGCCTTCTATGGCTTCTCGTCTAGTCTTGTCGATGTGATTGTCAAGTCTTGCACCGCACTTTGCTCCGAGGCCGGCATCAACGTGGATGACTATCTGGAAGTCGCGCCCGAGCCGCTCCCCTCCCGGAGACGGCGTCACCGTCGTCGACGAGGAGGATCCGACCAGTCTCTCCAAAGCGATGCAGACCACGACGTGCTAGACCCGCGTATGGGGAAACCCCTCCAGCGCGAACGGTCTGCGAGCAATGACACTGGATATGGCAGCCTCAGCCTGGAGGAGGAACCCCAGTCTGTTGCCAAGGTGCCTGAAAGTGTGTTGGAGTGTTCAACTTAGATCCCACTCCTTTTTCTCGTGTACAATGGAAGGATATTGATCAATGGTCCCGGCGTTTACGGCTTCGCCAGATTATGGGATTCTGGCTTTTTTGGAGGAAATAAAGTGGAATGGATTGGAATTGGAATATGAAATGGGGCATTGGGGCGTTTTTTTCCACTTGTAGAATTATTTTTGTTATCGCAATAGTGCATGTATCACCCTGGACTCCTCTCGTTCGTCCAAAGTCACCTCTCGGTTCTTCTAACGGAAGATTCATTGTTAGCCAACATAAAGCTGGGAATCAAAAGACATTCTATCAAATGCTCTCGGTGGCCACTATCACGCGAACTTTTCCTCGACCGTAGATAACCTTTAGTAGCTTTTCAACCTTGATACGCCACTGCCGTGGACTCAAACGCTTATCTAGCGCCAGCCCCTGGCTTGTCATATTTGTTGACATAGATGTAGTCTTTTCCAGGGTAACCAGTGAGGCCTCTCACCACCACCACATGCCTGACTACATACAGTCACAGAAATCGTCGTAGCATTCAGGTTAGCTATAGATGCAGTATTCCCGGTTACAATTGAAAAGTCGAAAAGTGTACCTCAAGTCGGCCTTGAACTTCCAGAAGCATGTCCAAATTGACCGAAGATGAGAATGTCGAGCAGATGAGCAAATCTTCGAAATTTTCTGTGTTTCCAGCGGTTGACTCAAGCCACTTACACGCCACATGTCAGGTATAGTTTCATCAACGCGCTTCCAGACCGGCAGACTCTCCGATGCCATAGTGGCATTTGAAGCACGGACGGATGGCTTAATGATTTTCACCCAGAGACATTACTGCTAGTGATTCCATACTAGCATCCCCGTTAGTCATGTATGGGGAGTTAATGAGGGGTATATTGAATCGTGGACGGATTTGTCAATGGACACGATAGTATTCAACGCATTGAGACACGACACAGTTCTAGCCCATGTATGGAAGGACCCGCTGGGCACGAGGGATGGCATGGGAGGACAACTATTGGAGACCTCGTGAAGGCTCTGATCGACCCTAGAGACCCCACGAGATCGATTTGGTAAGATTCGGCAATGAACTTCGGCTTCCGGTCCCAGAACTAGGGAAGAGGTCTTGGCCTTTCAGCTCATTTGGCCTATACTGAAGAGCGCTATGCGAACCCCGACGTCGCAGGAGCCGACTTTCAGTCAAACTTTGACTGTGCTTTCTTCACCCTCTGACGTGGGATGAGAGCTATTGCGTCATGAAGTACTACCTTGTCTCCACAAGATTGAACCTGACCATTGTTTTATCAACGTTGCAGTTGCGTCCCAGACGATTAAGCTTGGCCGACGCTATGAGTTCCCCGAGCAATCCGAGCCCAGGGAGGGCATGAACAGCTGGAGAGAATGACATCGAAAATCTTCAAAATGATACACGTGTATCTGTCGGAGTCAATTAGCATCAATTGAGAGGAGCTAGATTTCTGACAGGAACCGCTATTGAATATCGACTTTTCTCCTGGATTCCAGGGCGGATAGAAAGAAGGGGAGAAGAAGCCATCCCTTGGATGAGTTACCGAAGACGGCAGATCGCCGGGGAGGAAAAAAAGCATCCCCCAATTGAACCAATTGGTCCTACACAATTCCGTTTTCGGGTTGCCGACAACAACGCCAATTCGGCCAAATGTGTCAAGAAAATGTCGATCAGTCTAGACCAGCGCCTCATTCCCCATCATGAATCCCGCAAATGTCACGACAGGGAGGGGTCTTGAACATAGGACTACGTAAGCCATGCATCTATTCCGCCAGTCTCTGCAGGACTGGTAGGAGATCGGGCTTCACGGGCGCTAAGATCTAGATCCCTAGCGCCCGAGCCAGTTACCGCTCGCATACAAACGGGTCAGCTTAAGGGCTAACAGCGTTAAGGTTAAGGCGCCGTGATCTAACATAACCCAATTCGGCCGGTTACACTCGTTGCTCTTCACCCTCCCAAGATATGCCTCCGAGGTGATGGATCCCCGCTATTCCAGAAAAAGACGATGTTTTCATTCAGTCCCGTCGCACACACGGCTGTTCCCCAGGGGCAGGGGTCCATGACGGCATCCATGTGCGGGACATGGCATGGAGGATTGAATACAACGCCGTGATGTCGATAGACTAGTATTTCCACCCTGATGTAATCTTGTATCTATCTGTTCTCCAGGACTTCAATAAACCCCGATTTTCCACCGTCCCTCTGTTCCCTCTGTCCCCTTCCCTCCTCCCCGGTCCGAGTGTCTCCGAGGGAGTCGTCGCAGACATCCACTCTGTTGGACGACTTGATGATCGTATTCCTGCCAGCATTCCACCATACACGCCTCTGATTGTCGCTTACGCATGGCAACATGGGTGTCGAACTCCAAGGAAACGGCCCTGGAGAGCTGCCCATGAATCCTGCCCTGGCTGTTCCTCTCTTCGCCGTAGGAGGATTCGTCACTGTCTTATTCATTTGGAGAACGATCATTCGCATTCGACACCGTCATCGGTCAAAATCAGCTCGACAGGTAGACGACCAGACCCAGCTGTCGCAGACGAGTAGCTTGAATGCGAGCTTGAAGAAGCATGTATTCTACGCTCCCGTTTGTGGCGCCCGCCACAGCCGAGATTTCAAGTTGTTCAGGCTCCACATGGGAACTGTTCCCTTACGTCTAGAAGTGATCCTGCTGGTTATCTACCTCTTGCTAAACTTCATTTTCGTTGTTGTCATGGTGGACTGGTGGAAGGACTTTTCCGATAAAATGTTTCAACTCAAGTATGCCGCTGGCCACTTGGCCGTGATGAACACACCGGGTTTGGTTTTAAGCGCAGGCCGGAACAACCCATTGGTCCAAATGCTGGGACTTCCCTTCGATACATTCAATTTTATGCATCGTTGGGTCGGTCGCGTTATCGCAGCAAATGCCGTGGTACATATGAGCGCAGTTTTGGCAAATCAGGCCTACATGCGTACGTACATCCGACGCGACAAGAATATTTCGTTCCTAACATTGAGATAGATGGAACCGACTATATTATTTACACAATCTGGCGGATGCCCTTTTATATTTACGGCCTTGTGGCGATCCTTGGTTTTATTTTCATTGTGTTGCAATCATTGTCGCCGGTCCGACATGCATTTTATGAGCTTTTCCTTCATCTTCACATTGCCTTGGCTGTCATGTCATTTGTGGCGTTGTGGTACCATCTCAAGAACTTGTTGCAACAACGAGTCTTGCTGGGCACTTTGATCCTCTGGGGCCTTGACGTTAGTCTCCCTTGAGCACCTTTGATGGCTGAAAGAATACTGACTTGTCACAGCGCGTGGGTCGACTTTGCATTCTTATTTGGCGCAACTGTGGAAAGCGACGCACCACTGCGATTGTAGAAGCTCTCCCAGGCTCTGTTGCACGCGTTGATGTGGAAGTTTCTCGAGCATGGAAGTTCCGGCCTGGCCAGTACATGTACATGTATCTTCCATGTCTGGGACTGTGGACATCTCATCCTTTCACAGTCGCATGGTCTTCTACAGGGTCAGACTCATCAAGTTTCGCCGAGAAGCGCAGTTTGAGTGAATCATTTGCTTCACTTATCGGAGTATCCGAGAGAACCACTATGTCAGTCCTCATCAAGGGCCAGGATGGCTTTACGAAGAAACTTCTTCGAAAGGTGGAAGACTCACCTGATGGGACAATCAAGGCCACTGCTTTGGCCGAAGGACCATTCGGTATAGAAAAGCTCCTATGCACTACCTATGGCAAAGAGATTGCTGACGTTGAATCACAGGCGGCATTCATTCTCTTGCATCCTACGGAACTCTGCTTTTGGTTGCAGGTGGAATCGGTATTACCCACCCAATGTCCTATCTACACGAGGTGGTCAACAACTTTGCCTCTCGAAAAACAGCAACACGCAAGGTGCATCTCGTATGGATGATTCGTAACTTAGGTATTCCTTGAATCCAAAAGATTATCTCTCGTCTGGTCAAACACTGACCATCATTTCAGATCACCTCGCATGGATCCAGACGTGGATGACCGAGATTTTCGGCCACGACTCCCTAAACAGCACCGTCAATCCCAAGGGAGATACATATTTCCAAATCCCAGGTCTTTTACTCTCCATCAGCATCCATGTGACTGGTCACAAGGATGATCCTGAGGAATACATTTCCTCGCCAGAGACGACGTGGACGGATAGCGCACCATCCAATGTACCTGTCAATATTCACCATGAAAGGCCTTCTTTCCGGACTTTGCTCGAGAACGAGAAAGCGGAACAGGTCGGTGCGTTGGCAGTTAGTGTGTGCGGCCCAGGTGGCCTTGGGGATAGTGTCCGCGATGCCGTCCGCCATGTTCAGGGTGAAAAAACAGTTGATCTGTTTGAGGAGACGTTCTCATGGTGACCATTGCCTGGAGACATCGTCGTTATGGTGCTATTTGCAGTTTTCTGAGATATCCTTCTAAATAAGTCTCAATAAATATCCTCTGAGAGGTTTCAATGTTCAGCGCATGGCCCACGATACAATCAAAATCACCTACGTGTTGCCCTACTCGTCAATCATTCTATCCCGACATCCCGCAGTCTATTTGACTGCTATGAGCTGAAATAGATCCCAAGCATTCTATTTAGTATCCTTTAGGCCTAGATATGTGTATATTGCCCATATATTTTCCCGGCACCTATTACAGGCTGATACTGAAAGGGGAGAGAAATCTGAGCCATCTTCAAGTTCATTCCGCCAAAGCCCAGCGAACAAGGTCTGCGATAGAATCACTGACTTGAGTGCCACGAGGAATCTCGTGTCCTCCTTCATGATTATATATTCTCCTTCTCTCGGGCAGGCAGATTGCAGATAAATGCACTCCAGCAGCATATCGTGGATCCTTAGAGCCGTATATATGAACCGTAGGAATGTCAATACGTAACGGGCATTCAATTTCACTCCGCAGTTGATCTTCCGAAAGCCCTCCAGTTAACGACTCCAAGCCCATCCAACGATTGGTGCCCTGGGTAAGGATCGCAGAATTGCCAGCCTGCTGCGTCAATGCGTTCCTAGACACCACGTCGCGCTCGCGAGCCTTCGCAGAAACATGGAACCCGAGTTCCTCGAGAACGGGCATAGACGGGCCACCACAGATAAAAATGGCCGTTTTGAACGGCGCTGGTAAATGTGGTGTTTCTTCTTGATGAAGTAGCAGCGCTGCAGAGCCGAGGACACAGCCCTGCGAAAACATCATTGCCGCGTCGTATGGGCCATTCTCAGCAATGTATTCATTCATTTGGGCGACCGCAGCTCGGACATCGTCGATGGTGTCATTCTTCCACCAAGAGAAATAAGGCGGATCATAAAATAAGTCCACGCCAGCAGCGGCACTACATTCAAATGGTCCGTCTAGGAAATCGAACTCGATGTTTTGATCCGCCAATCTCGACCGAAACGATGCTGCGGGGCAGTTAGATTAGGACTAGCTTATATGGAGGGGTTGACGAGGGAGCTTACAGGTCTGTGATCGGAAAATAGCTCCACTGGTGCCTTTTCCATGGAGGCAAAGGACCTTCATTGCTGATCGCGAGACTGAGATTGGGGGGAGAGAGTCGGTGAAGGAGGGGAATCGAGTATTGATTGGGGCGGGGGATTTTTGTTCGATCGGAGTAAGCGCTTTGCTGACGAATGAGGCCAAGTTTACGAGGGTAAAGATTTTAGACGACGAAGTTCATCACCGGTCGATTTATCCTAGAGAAAATCGAACTCTAAAGTAGGAGATATAAGGACGGTCTGCAGATTTCTATGCTGTAATTTGTAAATGTGCAAGTGCAGACCGACACTTGAAGCATCGCGGGGTCACCACAGCAGACTCTGCTTGGCGCAGCCATACCCTTTCAAGCTAAACAAATAATACAAGTCAATAGCTAGTAACCTAGTCACCGCGTATTATTTGCTAGAGTATCTCAAATTCCCCGCCCGACCTCTATCAAATCATCAAAGACCTAACCAACCTTCTCCGCAAATGTCAAGCCGAGGTCCCCCGCTGCGATACTCGCTTCTCCACTCTCCCTGAACCGACTCCTGCAAAACAGGATGCCCGTACCCACACTCTACTGTTAGGCACTGGAATTGGACCTAATGTCGACAATTCCAACGACCGCAGTGGCCATAGAGCCATTGAGCATCTCCGACAGGCTTTCCCTTGTGTGGCGCATCCCTTTGTTGGGTAGGTCTTAGCCGTTTCCCTCGGTGCAAGAATTTTGACTGCAGAGGACTAATTTCTTTACGCAGTCATCCGTTGTGCGGCCAATTTTGCTTCATTCTGCCTATCAAATGGCGAAATTGCCAGGCTTGATTGGCGTCAAAAACTGGCGCATGCCTATCTACGGGCATCAAGAGTCACCTTGACGCGCAAGCAACAGGCCCAACAACGCAAGCTTTTGACAGGGCCGAGAATTCAGGGATATTGTCACAGATATAACCTGGAACATAGAGCTGTCTCTGTGAATAATGATACGCTTTATAAGAAGCGCGACATCCCAACCCCAGTGCTCCATTTTGTTAAGAATCCGACCACTCAACCTGATGGACCAACAATCTTCTACTTGCACGGTGGCGGATACCACAATCCGATAAAAGAGCAAGGCCATATTCCGCTCGCTTTACAGTTTGCAGCGGCCTGCAAAGCCAAGCAAGTTGTGTTTTTGGAGTACTCTCTCAGCCCCGAGCAGCAGTACCCATGCCAATTAATCCAGGCAGTGGCTGGTCTCCGGTATCTTCTTGAGCAAGAGGCTGTTCAAGCAGAGAACATCGTTCTCGTCGGCGATAGTGCGGGTGGCCACTTGACAGCAAGTCTGTTAACTCACATTGTCCACCCATCTCCATACGCCCCTCCAATCGATCTTCGTGGTCGTCAACTCAAGGCCGTTCTTCTCGTGTCCCCATGGATGGCGATGTCAGAGGAGCAAATTAAAGTCCTCCCAAGAGCGCCAAACGACTTTCTAACACGAGAGAGTATTGTTCGATTTTCAAATATGTTCAAACCCGGATTAAACGAAGTATGGAGTAACCGATGTGATATGCACGACGCGGTCGCTGTGTGGAAGAAGCTTTTTCCTACTTCACACGAGCACGCAATATGTCGCAAGGCGATGCTAGCTGTTGGAACTTCGGAAGTCCTTTTGGATTCCTGTGTGAGCTTTGCGCTGGAATGCATGGGATGTGAGACTATCTATGTTAACGGTCAATCAGACCTTCGCCTAGTAAAGGAAGCGGATTTTGTTCTTGCAATCGCCCCTGGCGAGGCTCATGTCCAGCCCGGTATGGATTGCGCACTCGGGTATCATGATGGGAAGATGATGAAAGCAATTTCGACCTTTTTGGAAGCTTGTTAGAAAATCGATAGAAGGATCTAGCGGTGTGGTTCGTTGGCTTGGAGCCTCCCATTGAGCAGTTCGTATTGCTTGAGTTCCAGATCGTAAATAGCAATGATGTCATCGACATGAAGATGCGGATGCTACACTACTCGCTATAGCATTATTACATTATCAAGAATCATAGTCTGCTTATGAATCCAAACCACCTCAGGCGTAATATTTTCTTCCTACCGAGGCAAAATACCCTTTTAAAGAAGAAGCTAACTAGCCGTCGGCTTAAAGTCCTCCCGGTTATGGGGATTCCCATCGTTTTATTATCGGAGCATGCCTAAATAGAACAATCTATGACTTCTAGCACAATTTCACCCCTAATAAGAGGGACCCTCCATTGTCCAAAGAAAGATTGATTATTCATCTTGGTCGGTGTGAACTAAACCAGTTGCAGAGCTTTCTCAATAATCTCCATAGCCGATCGAACCGAGACTATCTGGAGGGGGAACTCTGTAAGGGGGATCCACCCGGTCTGCAACTTCGTCATCACACACGGAGGCAGCGCCAACTTCGGCAGGCGATTTGTAAGAATACCTGTGCCCTTTAGTTAACCTCAACTCTAAATCGATGCCTATCATATCTATATAACTGCCCCTGTCCCGTGCTGAATACAATCTTTTTCCATCAAACTTATACACCCAATTGAACCGCCATGTCCACCCAAAAAGCTGTCATCGTCGTTGAGCCCAAGAAGGACGGTCTGGTTACCGACCGGGCTATTCCTACTCTTCGTGATGACTATATCCTTGTCAAGAACGTTAGCGTCGGCTTGAATCCAACTGATTGGAAGCACGTCGCTTACCTCGCTCCCCCGGGCGTGCTGGTTGGATGCGACTACGCGGGCGTGGTCGAAGCGGTCGGCAAGGATGTCAAGAAGCCATTCAAGAAGGGAGACCGCGTTTTTGGCTTCGTCCACGGTGGCAATGCCGTTCAGCCTGAGGACGGTGCTTTTGCCGAATATATTGTCGCCAAGGGTGACCTGCAGACTAAGATTCCCGACAACCTGAGCTTCCAGGAGGCCGCTACCCTGGGTGTCGGCATCGTTACTGTTGGCCAGGGCCTTTACCAGAGCTTGAAGCTGGCTCTTCCTACCGAGCCTATCAAGGACTCCACGCCTATTCTCATCTACGGTGGTTCGACTGCCACTGGTACTCTCGCTATCCAGTTCGCCAAGCTGTCCGGCTACAAGGTGCTGACCACCTGCTCCCCTCACAACTTCGATCTCGTCCGCAGCCTAGGTGCAGATGCCGTCTTCGACTACAAGGACCCTCAGTCCGCCGCCGAAATCCGCAAGCAAACCGACAACAACTTGAAGCTCGTCTTTGACTGCATTTCTCTCGAGCCTAGCGCCAAGTTCTGCGAGGCGGCCATTTCCACCGATGGTGGTGAATACAGCAGTCTCTTGAATGTCAAGGCTGACCGTGAGAATGTCAACTCCCGGTTCACTCTTGGTTACACTGCCGTCGGTGAGGCTTTCAAGTTTGGAGATATTCCTTTCCCCGCCAAGCCCGAGGATAAGGCACACGCTGAGAAGTTCGTCGCCATTGCAGAGTCGGTTTTGGCTCAAGGAAAGGTCAAGGTGCACCCGCCCAAGGTTGGCAAGGATGGATTGAAGGGTGTTTTGGAGGGACTGCAGCTGCTGAAGGAGGATAAGGTCAGCGGAGAGAAGCTGGTCTACAATGTCTCCGAGACTCCATGAACGGAATCATAAAATAAAGATACTACAAGTCAAAGAACTGAATAAATGAAGACCATCACACTTTTGATTACCTGTGCTTTTATTGAGTCGACTAGTAATTAGCCTGGAGTTCATGTGTATGACATCAACCAAGTCACTTCCTCGCGTTCTAGATAGTTTGCGCGAATCGTAAGCGTATTTCACTACTGTATTCATGACCACCAATCAGCGGAATTTGCCAGTAGATCATTGCCGATGATCTATCCGTACTACGTTTGAGAAAACGATCGAAAATGCAAACTTTGATCAAGCTCCCAGTGGACCCTGATAATTCCACACTATCTCTATTCGGTTTAACCTCCACCGGTGGCGCAAATACCTCGGCATTCTTCAGACCTTACCAACCAGCCAATAGAAATCTTTACTTTGGCTCCACTTGAGCCCATTGGGTTTAGTCTCCGCATAAGAGAGATGCCATTGATGACATCCATACTCTTTGCTTAAGAATCAAGAACTTGAGCAGAGGATATAAAAGTGAGGATCTCGAGTGAAAAAATCATACCATCTTCCCCACTGTTTCTCCCCTAGACACTATGCCTTTTGCTTACAAGAATGTTCTGATTATCGGCGCCACCTCCGGAATTGGAGAGGCGCTGGCCACCAAACTCGTTGAGAACGGGACGCGAGTGATTGTTTCAGGACGGCGAAAGGACAACTTGGATGCCTTTGCGCAGCGTCATGGCGCTGATAAGGTTAAGACCAAAGTCTTTGATATTATGCAGTTGGACCAGGTGAGTCGTTCATTAGGAAATGTGGAATAGTTGTTGGTTTAAGCGCATACGCTAACGGTACATGGTAGATCCCTCAATTCGCATTAGAAATTATCGCTGAGAATCCCGACCTTGATTGTGTATTCGTCAACTCGGGAATTCAGCGACCGCTTGACTTTTCCAAGCCCGAATCCGTCGACCTTGACATTTTCGACCAGGAATTGATCACCAACTATACATCGGCCGTGCGCATTGCAAAGGCTTTCATCCCCCATCTTCAAAAGCAAACTACCCAGACCGCTCTCGCATTCACCACTTCCCAAATGGCGCTCGTTCCAATGATGCGCTGCCCGAACTATGGCGCATCCAAGGCGGCGTTGCATCATTTCGTTCTCGCTCTACGCACACAGCTGCAGGACGGACCCGGCAATGTGAAGGTTCTGGAGATTTATCCTCCGGCCGTGCAGACTGAGCTGCACGATGCCAAGCATCAGCCCGATCTGAAAGATGGCCATCTTATCGGCATGCCTCTCCAGGAGTTCATTGACGAGGTATGGGCCGGGTTATCAGAGGGTGAAGATCAGATTGCGGTTGGCTCGGCAAAGGATATCTTCAAGCAGTTCGAGGTCAAGAGACAGGAGATCTATCAACAGATGACTGAGATGTTGTCTGGGCTGCTCAAGCAGTTCTTGCGGTAGATTCACATCTATCGTCTGATGACCATAGTTGCCAAACTTAGGAATAGCCACATTTGCCATATATCCAGTTTTTGAGAGAAATTTGACTTTGTCTCTTTGCATCACATCTGAGCTTTATATCATGGTATCCACCCTCAACTTGATATGTAGGAGTTTTGCGGGGGATGCGGTATTCCCGATAGTTCCTTGCCTTTACAAGCAGCCAGGATCAAGGCACCAAAGTTGTTGATATTATGAACACTGCCTCTTTCCATAGCATCCGAATATTCATGTAAAGAAATCATCGAACCAGATAGACCAGAGTCCTGATCTGCCAGAGCATGGTTCGAATCATCATCCCAAAGACTGGTACGAACATCGAATGGCAATGCATCCACAAAAGGGGTCCGGACGGAGTAGTTCCTCGTGTTCAAAGAATATGCACTTCGAAGCATCAAGCTCACGATAATGGTACGTCGAACACTTTCGGCCAGAAGCCACGCTTGTCGTTGAGTAAGCGTGGATGGCAGCTGGACGGGTGCCTGTTCCCATAGTCTTTTCGCAACTTTTTCGAGCATTGAACTTGTGTCCTCAGAATATTGGCTTGGAAGGTCCTGGTTTAGAGCCAGGATACATTGGATGAGAATCAAGGCTTGTGAACAACCAAGAAGGTCATTAAATGAAGAAGAGTGAGAGAAATGGCGGTAGATCTCATCTGACTTCATACGAAGGAAGTAAAGAATATCACTGATATTTCCCTGTGGCGCACGTTGAGCGTAAAGCCCGCAGAGAATATGTGTATCTCGAATGGCAGTCGGAAGACCAGATGAGTAGGTTTCCGGATGTATAAAATCTGTCTTCTGGCCTGTCACAAAAGCCCTCGGGTACTCTCGCAGTCCGCGAACGAGAAATTTAATTGCAGATTGATCGTATTCTTTCGCAATCTCCAATCGCAACGGTGTGCGGATCTGATGCGACAAGGCCACTTGTCCGCGATTGCGCGGAGCCTTTTTTATCAAGCTTCTTCGAGAGTCAGATGTGGCCGTCAAAGGAGCATTGGCATATTCACAATCGCGTCCTTTGCCTAGACATCTGCTGCATTTAGGCCAGAGCTGGTCACATCGTCGTTTACCCTTGATGCATGCTTGGCACGATCGCCGTAGAGTGACTGGCTTCAATGGATCAGGATTCATGGATAATTTGTATTGATGTTCTTCAGATAAAAGGCGCACCTCAAGGAGCATGGGAATGGATGGAGTCGGGAGAGCAAGTAGCCGCGCTGCCTCGCCACTTGAGATCACGTGATGGCGCGAAGACTATGTCTATATGGCCAGAGCATTCATTACGGTGCTACGTCCCTTTTCCATTTTCGATATCTTGCCCCCAAATAATCAATTTACCCATCTGCATTTTTAGCCACTACCTACGACTCTACAACTTATGCCAGTTTCAATGGAGTGATATCTCCCGGCGGCGTTATATATCGGGCTCTTAGCTTCTCTGGTTGTTTCAGAAAATCGATTCAAGAATTTACAATTTAGGGCCCAATGGTCAATTTGGTGGGCAGAAGCTAAAAAAGAAAAAGAAAAAAAATGAGACCTAATCCAATTTTCCGAGTGACGTCGGAAACTCCCACTACTCCAGTCCCCGATTATATGTTGAATAACCCGGGGACTCCCACTCACACCATCTGCTCACTTCAACTCCACACTTGCATTGGCACTCATCGACAGCGGTGTCGGGGTATTCAGACCAACCCGAGTTTCTGCATCTTCCAAAGTAAGAATGGCGTTTTTACCACTCCCAATACCAAATGCACGCTTGACGGCCTTCCAACTTTCCACACAAAGCAGATAAGTAGCCGTGCAACCAAACACGACACCCCATTCCCACGTAATGGCATGATGCTTGAAAACAAGCTGATTCACGACAGGAAGATAGATCACAGGGAAAGCAACTATAAACCCGGCCATGACAGCCCAGAACAAGAACCGGTTTTGCCAAAGGGTGGGGAAGATCGAGAGCCGTTGCGGGTATCGGATGGGATCCATGTTGAATAAGGATCGCGAGAAATGTTTCACTTCCCAGGCTGTCACGAGCAGGAGGAAGGTCAGGGTTGCATACGTTGTGGCGCGTGCCCGGAACACAGTGTCGCAGGTTGAGTTGTAGCCTTGGTTGCAGCCATCGCCCAGGTCTGAGGCACCGGTTCCAGCGGCGTAGATGACACAGACGAATGCGACTAGGCATAAGGAGCCCATGAAAGTTCCGTATATCATTTTGTCGACGATGAGCTCCCGTGTGAATACTCCGACGCGCAGGTCATGCGGAGGGCGATACATGATATCGGGTTGAGATTCCTCGAGACCTAGTCCGACGGCCAGGAACGAGGATGTGACCAGGTTGGCCCATAATATCTCCAATGGGGAGAGAGGAAACACGGAGTTTCCTCCGGTATCCTTGAATGCAAGAGCAATGAGAAGCAGAATCACTTGCGCAATGTTCGAAATGAGCAGGTGCATGAGGAACTAGAGTCGCGATTTAGTCATGATTTACGTAGTGAGAATGCAAAACATACCTTCTGAATATTATCAAACAGTCTCCTCCCCTCTTCAACGGCTTTGACGATAGACGAAAAGTTGTCATCCGTGAGAACCATGTCCGCAGCCTCTTTGGCCACATCACTTCCGTTCTTTCCCATGGCAATACCGACATCTGCTCTCTTCAGGGCAGGTGAATCGTTAACTCCATCACCCGTCATCACGCAGAATGCTTGACGACGATGCATTGCTTCAACCATGCGGACCTTGGTCGCGGGACTGCAACGTGCAATGACCAAAGGTAATTCTTCAATTTGGTCAACTTCCTCGTCCGTCAACCTGTCAAACTCATCCGCAGCCATGACTAGATGTCTTGACTTTGCAATGGCCGTGACTCGATCAAGGATTCCAACTTCGGAGGCGATAGCCGTTGCCGTCTTGATATGATCTCCCGTCAACATATGAACAGTAATGCCTGCCATCTGGCATTTGCGCACTGCTGCAGCCGTCTCAACTCGAGGAGGGTCGTAAAGGCCAACTAGTCCGCCGAATTGCAAATTATATTCAGCAGCGCTTCGCGGGGACACTTGCTTATCATCGTTGATGGGTGATCTTTTGTAGGCTATGCAGAGAACACGGAGACCTTCGCCTGCCATTCTATCTGCAGTCTCTCGAATGACACGCCGTTCGTCATCGGAAATTGACAGTGACGGGATAACCGCCTCGGGTGCACCCTTCGTGTATGTCTCGTTCACCTTCTCTGCGGGGTTCCGGTAGATGACTGACATTCTCTTAATCGCCGAGTCAAAAGGATACTCAGTATGCAGCTCTATTCCACGTCTGGCCATCACCGCACTTTTGCCAAAGTCAAAACGCATGGCAAGGACGTGTAGGGCTATCTCCGTCGGTTCGCCGACAGCAGTCCAGACATTGTTGTCACAATGCACCGCCGATAGATTGCAAAGAGAAATGGACGAGAGGAATGTATGGAGAGCCGGGTGTTGCTCAACAGGGTAATCTGAATTCCAATTGATCTCATCCAGCTGGACAATCCCGCTTGTCGGGTCATATGGGTCAGTCGTCTGGCGTACTGACAAAGTTCCAGCACTGGGGATCCATGCAGAGCGAGCGATCATCTTGCCCTGGGTCAAAGTTCCAGTCTTATCTGAGCAAATATTTGTGACACCCCCGACGGCTTCCAGACACTGCAGCTTTCGAACGATGACATTCCCCCGAGCCATGGCCTTTGTACCCACGGCAATCGTAATCGTGAGCACTGCGATCAAAGATTCCGGAATCACTGCCACAGCTACGCAGATTCCGTAAATCAAAACTTCACCCTGGACGTCCCACAAATTGACCGAAAAGACAATGATGGCCAGCAAAATCGCAAGAGCGAAAAGCAGTAGGGCAAACTTGCTCAGCTTAACCTGCAGAGGAGTTCCAACTAGACCTAGAATCTTTGCACCTGAAGTCTTGACTCGCTTCAATGCCCTTGCGAATGAGCTTCCCTCGCCAGAATGTCCGTTTTCCTGAAGCAGTTGGGCAATCTTTCCAACCTCAGTGTTCATGCCAGTAGCAACCACGACTCCCGTTGCTCGACCCTGGGTAGTACTGCATCCTGAATATGCCATATTTGTGCGATCGCCGATGGGGATGTCCGGGGATACCAGGGTGGCATTCGGTGTTTTCAGTACCGGCAAAGACTCTCCCGTCAGTAATGCTTCATCCATTGAAGCATTCATTCCTTCAAAAAGTCGTAGGTCTGCGGGCACAATGTCTCCAACCGCCAGCCGGACTATGTCTCCAACCACCAAAGATTCGGCCTTGACGGTATTCACTCGGCCATCGCGGATGACTTTGCATTCTGGTGCGGAGAGGCGGTGCAGTGATAGTATGGTCTTTTCTGCTCGATAGTCTTGGAAAAAGCTAGATATAGTGTTAGATGTATCCTTGTTCCCGGACTGGTTGTTGTAGGACTTACCCCACGATGATATTCAGGAGAATCACGGCTGTTATGACTCCACCTTCGATGTAATCGTCAATTCCAAAGGAGAGAGCCATGGTAATGAGTAGGACCTGGACTATTAGCATGCAAACCCCCACTTTATTATCAGATATATTACAAGACATACTATAGTCAGACTGTTGGACACCTGCCTCAGCAGTATCCCCCAGACGGAGATGCTCTTGACTTCCTGGACGGAATTAGGACCATCTTTCTGGAGGCGCTCGTTGGCCTCGACTTTGGAGAGACCATTGCTGCAATAAACGGCATCTGGTTAACATATAAGGACGGGTATTTTATGGAAGATTTACATACTTGAGATCTGTTCGGAGGAGCTCAGCAATTCTAGCTGGCTCCAGAAGATGGGTATTTCTGATTTGATCTTCAAGACTTTGCAAGGGCTCGGGTGATACGTGCAGGTCACCGCTAGGAGGCAGACTATGACTGGTCGGCTCTAGGGTTGGCTTTTCATTGGCGTCGCAGGGCTCAAAGCTTAGGGCAGCAGTTCCCTGTGGATTTGAAGTGTACTCCCTTAGGGCACATATAGGAGGCTCTGTCGATTCCTCGACATCAGGAAGCGTCTCTATGCCCATTCAAGTATAGATGGAGGGGAAAGGAGGGGGGGGAAGGAGGAGAGAAGGAACGAGCGAGGGACGAAGGAACGCTTTCTTGTTTCACGAATCAACTAAGAACCAGCCAGATAACCCTGTGTCACCAAAAAGGAGGAAGTCTTTTTTTCCCAGAGTGTAAATATGAGATGAATGTTGAAAGAAGTAGTGACTGAGATATTTGTATGGTGAACAGTCGGTATCCCTTGACCGAGAAGAGGGGGGCAGATCAAGTGGTGATGCGGGGGATGCCTTGTCACATCTTCGAGCCACGATGTCATTGGGGGTATCTCCAGGCGGATGCTTGGCCACTCTGATCCGGAACCATCGCTTGCGACGATGCTGGTTGGCAATGCGCAAAGTAGTCTTGGGGCCAAGCCTTAGCCTCTGCATGATTGGATGTATGGATCCTGGTGGCTTTCCCCCCGGTGCGGGCGGTGCTCATCCCTGGCCATCTCTAGCCACCTCTGGCTACTGTCATTGCGAGTTGCTATTCTTATCAGTACATGGATTCTTTTCTATGTTTGAGCCTTATAGTATCAAGTCATCAAGTCGTAGGTGATACCTAGGGTTATGAGTTGAAACAAGTTTGACTCTTGTTTGTTAGTCCATGGTTCATGGTTCCGAATGCTCCATGACTGCATCCAGTTGTACACTTTGCCAACCTCTAGCAGTGCCACGTTCCAAGATCTCGGCATCTTAGAAATCCTGTCGCGTGGTCGGTTTCTAGTAATTAGTTTCTCGGCAATAGTTCCAGAATGCGGCAGTTACTAACAAGACTTAGGTTACGAGTTTTGCATGGATTACCTACGCAAGACATTGGTAATAGACAATCTCAGCGAGTCATAACTAACTAGACAGGGTTTAGAGAAACTGAGACATCGGATTACGTGGACTGGATAGCTCGGATTTCAATGAACTCGTAAGAAAACTATTGAGCTCATGGCCTGATGGAGATTCTCAGAAGTAGGTATAGTTCTTGGCTATTATTTGGCACTTGGAACAGCGCCTAGCATAAGACTATTAACTCTCTATACATATTCAAGGCAGTATTCATCTACTATCGAGCAGAGATGGCCTAGTTATTTTATCAATCAAAAGAAAATCTATTTCAGAACAGTATTCAAAGGCAGTTGTGTCAACACAAAAATTGGGCTCTCGGCCAATCAGAGCGTGGCCCGCATGGTTGATAAAAAATCACCGAAGCTCCAGCGCCGTCAACTCTTCAATACCACCACTCCTCATCGCAGCCCTCACCACTACTCTCGACCACTCTCCCGATCCCCCCTATCACACAAAATGGTCGGTCCGACTGCATCTCTCTCAAACTTGAGCCGTGCCGACGGCTCTGCCTCCTTCAAATGCCCGACTACTGGCTACAATGTCCTGGGCTCCGTCAATGCACCCATTGAGCTTCCAGCTCGCCGTGACGCCCTGAAGCCCGAAGAGGCCACCGTCGAGGTGTTTGTCAAGCCTGGAAATACCACTGCTGGAGTTGGTGAGCGATATGTGGAGGGCATTCTGCGGACGATGCTGCAAAAGGTCATCCTCGGGCGCGAGCGTGGATTTGCCAGGCGCGGTGTAGTCATTACGCTTGCTATCATTGGCGGTGATGCAGTCCAGCGCGGCGATTCGGTAGGTCTAAGGCTTCATTATCTTTTCAAACCCAGGATATCCAAGTGAAATCGCTTCTTCTAACATAATAACAGTACCTTACTATCCTCCCGGCCCTCCTTCAAACTTCCCTGCTCGCCTTGCTCTCCGCTGCCGTCCCCATGTCCATGACCTTTTCCACTGCATTGCTTGCTGTCACCAAGTCGGGTGACATTATCAGCGACCCATCTCCCGTCGATTCAAAGACCGCCTCGTCCCTGCACGTGCTTGCGTTCTCCTCCAAGGGCCACCTGCTGCTCAACGAAAGCCAGGGTCCATTTGATTTCGATACATGGGAGTCAGTCCGCGAGCGCGCATACACTACCTGCCGGGGAACTGCTGTGGCCGGATCTGACGGAGATATCGCAATGGGCGAGGAAGGCGAGGAAGGTCATGCTGATGGGTTCATCCGCGAGACCGTGGAGGACCATCTGCACCGCGATTACACCTGGAAGATTGACTCTGCTTGAGGCAATAAGTTGAATAATCGCGCGGAGACGATATACAATCCGGATGGCCGCAGAGCTTGAAATTTTGTAGCTAGGCAGTTAGGCAGTCCGTCATCCGTTGCCTGCTTACTATGCCCAGGTCCGCAGCAACCCCAAAAAGGTCCGTCGATCGTATACGGGCAAAACGAGACTGGGGTTACTTTGGTGGCTACGCGTCACGCTCAGTCAAGACCACTATCACCTGATGGTCACTGCATGTACGAGGGGGTCATTACGAGCGTTGTGATCAAAGATAATAGCAACTGCAGCTGCACTATTGGATCCCGGCGAGTCTAGATGGACGTGGAAGGCTCGGCTAGGGCGGTTCACCTTGTCAGATCAAGTCACGCAAGAGGGCACGACCTTGGTTTCAAAGTTCAACAGGCGACACGATTCTGGAGAGACGGAGTCAGTTTCTCGGATCAGGAAGCGGCGCTCAAGCCCTGCTCGAGGCTGGACTGTACCAATGGGATGGAAACGGTGCAGCCAAACGCGGGGGCAATGCTTAGATAGAAAATAGATGCATCAAACTACTGCAGCGAGCCTCTTTTCTCCCCTTTCCTCTCCCTTGATCATCTTGCTAGATGTAATATTTGTAGAACTAAGCCATTGTAAAGATGACGACGCATTAGACCGTGTAATTCTAATCTTATTATTGAGGGTGTGGCATCTTACTCAAGTAGAAGAGTCATGCAACAATCCCGATTCCCTCGTTAGTGTATGATTTGTGATATGCCCCGAGCGTTGATCCATACATGCTAGGTAACTATTAATATTAAGATAGTGTCATCAATCTTTTCGGCGATAAAAAAGCAATTTATCCGACCGCATCGGATCTGAAAAGTTTTAGGAAATTTGTCCACCTAACGGCCAAGGTGGAGAGAGGGATTCTCCGCGGCAGATTCACCTTCTTCTCCGGAGTCTACTTTACTTTTACCTTATATTCAAGTGTCTCCCTCGCACAGAATCCAGATCAAGCTCATTTCCCCCTCGAAGAACAGAGTTACCCCACCGATCGGAGCACTCTCCCCCAGTTTATCCGGGATCCCAGAGTCGGCAGATCTTAAACGGAAGAACCACCGTGGAAGACTGTGGAAACCATTCCAAAACCGGGCCCGAGGCCTGACCCAGACGACTTGGTCCAGAATTGGCTTGGTCTTTTGCAGTTTTGGGTATTTTCTTGGGGTCCTTGACTCTTCCTGGTCCGCAAACCCCGTTACATCCGCCCCGGGTTTCGTCCCTCCTTGTCATCCATGACCCTTCGCTTTGAAATCCTGCCGATAGCCAATCCCAGCCCTTGTCTGTGATTTTTTTTCTCCTCCTCCCATGGCGTCGCCTGGCAGTGATCATTCTCACCGATCTGATATTCCCTCGACGCTACCTGCGCTTGCCTCGAAAACCCCGTCTCACATTTCCCCGATTCCCGCGACGGCCAACACCAACGGCAGCGCGAGTGCCCCACCTCCCCCATCTGCCTCAACCGTCGGCGCGGCGCTCCTCCGCGATTATGCCCTTCATATAGAACCCTCCCAGACACACATTCCCTCCCACGACCCCGCTCCGCAACCCCCAGGCTGTGATATGTTCCCTGCGCCCAAGAACGGACTCGCCCAGGAGGAGACTGCTGGCTGGTCACTCCCTTCCTCGACCATTCGCCGGTTTCGCCAGAAGTCCATGTCCGGGCCCCGATCACTGTCCACCGACTGCATACCTCGGCAAACCATCATGAAGGCCCTGGCTTCACGCCCATGCCTGACCGGCAATAACTCGAATCCCCCTTTCACAAATCCCTGGACCGGTCTCATTGCCAATGGCACGAGTGAAGCCGCGTCGTCGCCGCCAGACGACAAGGAGCGCCGATCCAGCAATGCCTCCTCTCAAAAGTTATCTACAGCGCTGTCTAACTTGCAACTAAGCGGATATCTGGAGCGGTCGCCCTCCACAGCACGGTTGATGCTCCAGTCCCCATGTTACTTCCACCAGCGGTTCGACGATGCCGTTAATATCAAAAAGGTGTTGGAGGAGATTGCGGATGACGAGTGGCTATCACATTCACGGCTGGTCCAGACTGCGACGGGGGTCCGCGAGGTTTCAAAACAATTGCAAAGGCGGCCGATCAAACGTGCCGTACGAACTATCATGATCGTCACTAAAGCACGGGACAACAGCCTGGTCCACCTGACACGCGAGCTAACGGAGTGGCTGCTGTCAACCCCGCGATATGGAAGTGATTTGGGTGTTAATGTCTACGTTGATGCGAAGCTGCGGAACTCCAAACGGTTCGACGCCGCGGGTCTTCTACAAAAGGAACCGCGGTTCGCCCAGATGCTCCATTTCTGGACCCCAGATCTGTGCTGGACGTCGCCGGAGAAATTCGATTTGGTGTTGACACTGGGCGGTGACGGTACTGTCCTATTCACTTCCTGGCTATTCCAGCGCGTGGTGCCCCCCGTGCTTTGCTTCTCGCTTGGCAGTCTGGGCTTCTTGACGAATTTCGAATTCAACGAATATAAATCGCATCTCAATGGTGTCATGGGCGATATCGGGATGCGCGTCAATCTGCGGATGCGCTTCACGTGTACCGTGTTCCGGAAAGACCGGAGCAAGGGTGCAGAGGCCGGGGCAGTGGAGGAAGGAGAGCAGTTTGAGGTTCTGAACGAGGTGGTCATTGATAGAGGCCCCTCTCCCTACGTGTCGAATCTGGAACTCTACGCCGACAATGAGTTGTTGACCGTTGTCCAAGCGGACGGTTGCATCTTCTCTACTCCAACCGGCTCGACTGCATACTCCTTGTCCGCTGGCGGCTCTCTTATGCACCCATCCATTCCCGGCATCCTTCTCACCCCCATCTGCCCCCACACCCTCTCCTTCCGCCCCATGGTCCTCTCAGACTCTCACCTCCTCCGCATTGCTGTCCCTAACGCCTCTCGATCAACCGCCTACTGCTCCTTCGACGGTAAAGGTCGCGTCGAGCTTCGACAAGGCGATTACGTCACCGTGGAAGCCAGTCAGTACCCATTCCCCACCGTTGTCTCTGACAGCGGCGAGTGGTTCACCAGCGTTCAGCGTGCTCTACGCTGGAACACCCGAGGTGCTGTCCAGAAGAGCTGGGACGGTGGTGATGGCGTCGGCGATGCCGAAGATGACTGGGACATTGATACCGATGCTGGACTCACCGGTACGGACAGTGGTCTCGGTCCCAGCGAGGACGGCGACTCGCTATCACCAAATCCCATGCGCCGCCAAATGAGCCTGTTGAACATGTAAAATGTACCCACCAACACGCTTTTCAATCTTATACTCCCGTCATGATCCGATATTACCTTGCTTAACGACGACTACTCCGGTGGACGTCATCACCACGACATATTTACTTCTCGGCCTGCATTCTATAATGACCAATTTCAAAGATTCACGATTTCCTTTTTCGGTCTATTTTACCGCCGTGTCTAGAGAAAGCTTAGCGGTCTTTACATTATACCTTTCGGCCATACCTTTTTGTTTTTATTTTTCTTCCTTTTGGGTATTGACACTGGCTATGATTAGAGTGTACAGTCACTACCTATGTTACTAGAGATCGGCAAGTAGAGGGCGAGGGCGCTCGGGTGCTTGGGCGCTGTTGGATTTGCTATGAATGGGAGGAATGAATCATGACTTTATTGACTTTCCTATACAAGTGTTTGCAAAAGGCTGTAGGCTGTTCGGAGCCATGTAACTAGAACAGAAAGGAACATCTTTCTTGCCCTGTCGTCGATTCAAATACAGCTTATTACCGCAGCACATCTACTGTTCTCATGCGATCCTTGTAGATTGACCTGTGCTTGTATTCGTTGACCCAGGTTATCCAATCCCTCGGCTCGTCTGAAACAGATCTAGGCCAGACAGCTTAGCGTAAGAAGACTACCAGGATCCAAAATTAAAAGAAGCTAACAGACGACCTCGGCTAGAGAAATGGAAGAAGAATTACCTACATTTTACCCACAAGCAACCTTATCGAAATAGAGGGGCGAGGAAGTTGGCAGAGAATCTTGGAGATGACTATACCCGGTTCAAACTAGCGCACCCCTAATAGCGTGTCTATAGGTTCGCAATTCCACTAAAACTGTGCAAGAACGCCTTATCAAGCGGGGACATGGCCACCGCCAACTTACTGATACACAACATCATGCAAGGGGACCATGGAAGATATTATAGCGCTTCTAAAATCCCATAAAACTAAGAGCCGTCGTTTTGAGATATCAATGTAACTTCCCTCGGTTCCCGTCAATGTCTATTTGCCTCGTAGGATATCTTCTGTAGCATCAGAGAAGTAACGGTTTCTGATGCACCAAATTCTAGAGGTTTCACAGGAACTCTGCAATGCACGAGGCCCAACCGGTAAAAGATCAGATACTGTACAGCAACTCACGTACTGCTTACGTGCATCTCCGTCAGTCTGACTTCCTACCACCGACCAATACAATACGAAATCCCATCCTTGCACTCATGAGAGCCCCACACCGACACCGACCCCGAATGGTTACAGGTACTACGTGATATCGCTTAAGAACAGACTAACACAGAGAACCCAACTAGCCACTTCCGGTATCTATGTGTTGGCGAACTTACCCTTATTAGATCCCGCTCGATAAATCTTTTTTCCCGAACACGTCCACCTCTGCTGGCGCCGATGCACATTACCAAATTGCCTTTACATACCTGCCTAAGCATTAGGTGATACCTTACGCATTGTTCCCGAGATTTTTCACAAGGGGTAAACGCAATGTCGAACACTCAGGGAAGGGTCGATAATTATCCGACGCTTAGTCTCCCCTTTGACTCGATGAAGGAGGAGTATGACGTTGTCATTGTGGGATCTGGGTATGGCGCTGGGGTAGCAGCGAGTCGCATGGCTCGCGCGGGGAAGAGCGTTGCAGTGTTGGAACTTGGCTGGGAAAGGAAACGTATGAGCTGCTTCCTCATTTGTTGGGTCGTTTTCTACCTGCAGAATTCCTTTATTTCCACGTTAGAGCCGCATTGACATATCCAAGCTGAGAATTGATATAGCTGGTTCGTTTCCGAGCTCGTTCTCGCAATGTTTGAGGGAGATGAGTATTTCTGGAAGCTCGTCCAGGAATTCGTTTCTCCCCAATTGGCTATCTTTTGATAATCCCACTCAATTGTTTCAGTTGTTCATGGGCGATGGACAACATGCTTTCTCTGCTCATGGTAAGTGGGACCCACTCATACTTGGAAGCAATGCATAGGCTCATATACGCTTTATTGTAGGACTTGGGGGTTGCTCATTGATAAACGCCGGTGTCTTTCTCAAGGCTGACGAGGCAACACTAAATATGAGCCCGTGGCCATCAGAAATCAGGAATCACCCATCCGAGCTAGACGACTGTAAGTAGATCTTAAGATCACACGCAAAGGTCATCCTGTAACGAGTTGCTGCAGACTACGCACGCGCCGAAGCGATGCTCCAACCAACCCCATATCCCAAGAGCCACCCAAAACTGAAAAAGCTAGACCATCTCCGCCGCGAGTCAAAGCTGCTAGAAAAAGGTAAAAATTTCTATCGAACACCTCTAACAATATTCTTCCACGATGGTCGAAACAACGCGGGTGTTCCCATGCAGGCAAACCGTGGCTCGGGTCACGAGTCTACAGGTCTTAATGATGGATCCAAGAATTCCGTGGCTGTAACGTACCTTGCAGATTCCTGGAATTGGGGTGCTGAGATCTTTTGTGGATGTGAGGTACAGTACGTGGAGAAATCCGCGGATGGGGTGGGATATACAGTTCACTTTTCGTGGCATGGATCTGGGAGATCGGTTTTCAAAGATGATTTCAAGGAGCAGCTATTCTGGGTCAAAGCAGTAAGTTTCAATTCTACTCATCCTTTTTATCTACTTGATCTCGAGGTATGGAATAATTCAGCTTGGCTAATCACACATATGTCTGTTTAGAAGGAATTCTGTTTCTTGGGAGCCGGCTCCCTAGGTACTACTTCCATCTTGCTCAGATCAAGAAAACATGGGCTATTGATGTCTCCACTCGTTGGAAGGAATCTTTCAGGGAATGGCGATCTGTTGCTATTCGGTACGTTTACCCTAAGGATAGGGTCATGCAGACTTCTGATGCATATCAGGTTATAATGGCAGCGCTGAAATCAACGGAATCGCTCGAAGACCGTCTTCACAAGGAACAGATCTACCTGGGCCAACTGTAACTGGTGTGATTGATAATCGAGTCAACGGGACGTCAAAAAACCCTTTATCTGGATTCGTTATTCAAGACGGCTGTATTCCAGAGCCATTCAACCCTGTCATAAACTTAATGCTCACAGCACAAACGATAAAGAGTCAAGCTCTGTCACTTCTTTCAAGTCCACGTTACGGAGCTTTGGGGGTATTGGCTGCCGTGAAATCCTTCCTGCTAGGCCCTTATGCTATCGGTGGAGCTCTCCAACGAACCTCGACGTATCTCATAATGTCCCATGACAGCAACGAGATAACACTCACACTAAAGGATGGTCAGCCTCATTTACGTGCACCGAAAGAAGGTCGGTCCGGACATTTCAAATGGATAAAGGGGCTTCTAGAGGAGCTCTTCATTCTCACGGGGGCTAAAATGGGATATTCTTATTTCTACGGTAAGTATGCTTATCGTTCTCTATTGGAAAAACTAACCATACTTCTAGGTCGAAATCAGGAAGAAGTTACAGTCCATCTTCTTGGCGGAGCCAATATGAGTAGTGATGGGACGGGACAAGGAGGTGTTACAAATCACCTAGGAGAACTTTTCACCGGCTCTGGTGACCAGGTCTACGGAGGCCTCGTGTGTTGTGATGCCTCAGTCATTCCGACTGCACTAGGTACGCCAAATATGGACTGTTTTACGGCATTGAAGGCTAATTATTCAGGTATCAACCCACTTGCAATGATATCAGCTCTCTCAGAGCGATCTCTTAGCTTGATCACCAAGAGAGCAGGTCTCAAAATTGATTTTGAAAGCAAGAATGACATTCTCGGAGCCCATAGCAAGCCCAAAGTATCTCGAATTCAGCACGATCCTCAAAGCAGCATCAGGCAAACCTGCAAATCAATAGGTTGGCAATTTACGGAGAACCTGTTTGGCTATTTCAGCGATAGACCCGGAGACCGGGACCCCTTGGTCTCCGAGAGCTTAGGCAGGGGGAGTTCTTGTGCGATGAGAGTCTTGGCTACGATAGAACTTTGGCGTCAAGAAGAAGGTAATACACTTTGATATGTCTCCGCATCGATAAATTCTGACATGGATAGGTCATTTCGAGTCACAATATCAAGGTATATGCACCGGGACAGTCTCATGCCGGGCGTTATCCAAAGCTACACTCAGAATTGTCAATGGAACCGTCGACTTTTTCACGCCGATTCCTGATAGAGCTGAAGCGTCGGCCATTACATACAACCTAGATCTGGTCTCGGTAGAAGGGATCCAGTATCACCTTGAAGGACGCAAAATCATCGACTCGAACGTTGCGTTCTCCGTCAGGAAAGCCTGGCAAGCAACGACAACTATCGACGTCAACGTCACCCGACGTGACGGTACCATTGTTGGATCAGGGGTCCTTCACATCTCTCTGGCGGACTTTCAGAAACAGATGAGAACATTTCGCACCACGGCACCTTTCAAATTGAGCCTTCTCCTTGCTTTGATTACCTTTTTCATCTGCTTTGCCTATCAAGTTAGCCTCTTCTTTTTCCGCCCTTTCGTTTCGATGCGCTTCCCCCAAATCTCGACAGCAAGGAATGCCGAACCAAAGCAACCAGTGTCTTCTTCATGCAAGATCAAAGCGCGCGACGGCGTACATACACTCTTGGAAATCTACGAGCCCCTTCCTTTCCAAGACCAGACCGACTCCACGAACAACTTGAGCCCATCACCGGTTCTTTTTTTGCCGGGAATCACTGGAACTTGGGCAAAGTACAACGTGTTTGCACTGCCATTCTTGCGCAGCAACTTGGTCGACTATTTCACTAAACGTGGGCATCGCTGCTATGCATTGACTCCTCGCTGGAGTTGCGATCCCTCCGTGGCTCAGAAATCAACCGTGTTCGACTGCCGTCTCGACGTTGCCACAGCAGTGCAATACATTCGAGACAGGGAGCCGCAGAAACCATACGTGATAGCCCATTGTCAAGGCTCCGTCGCTCTCTGCATGGCTCTACTCGACGGCATAATCAGACGTGATCAACTCCTCGGAATAACTGCCAACTCGGTATTCATGAATCAAGTGTTTGGATACTGGAATTGGGTCAAAGGAAGAACGACACTCATCATCCAACTTTACGAGTCCCTTGCTGGAAGTTACTTCCCAGTTGCAAGCAGTGCAAGTGATGGTTTGCTCCAAAGGGTTCTTGACCAGATCCTTCGCTTCTATCCCGTCGGGCACTCGCGAGATGTCTGCACTTCAACGGCGTGCCATCGAACCTCGTTCGCATTCGGGTTGCTATGGAACCATGATAATCTCGACGTCAGCATCCACGACAATGTGCATCAATTCTTTGCAAGTACCTATACAAAGTTGATGAAGCACTTGGTGCGCATGGGAACCAAGGGAGTTTGTTTAGATAACGATCTACGCCCACTTTTGTCAACAGAGAGCTTACAACGACTACGCGAGTTGCCGATTTTGTTCATCTCTGGTACGGACAATCAAGTCTTTGATCCAGAATCTACACTCAAAGACTACGAGTTATTGCGACGACAGTTTGGGGAGAAGTATTATCGCAGGTTTTTGGCGGAAGGATACGGGCATCTTGATCCCATTGTGGGAAAATCAGCTTCTGAGGATGTATATTGGACGATGCTGGCGCATATGAGATGGTGCACTGAGAATGATGACGCTGCGATGATTGAATAAGATTCATGAGCTGTTAGTGCTTAACCCTGTGATAGCGATATAACTACTTATTTGATCTCTAATTTCAGTTGGGTAGTACTTTCAATGTCTTCCGGATCTTCGCGTACTTCTCATTTCCAGACTAGTAGCATATGGTAGACATATCCCGTCTTACTTTTAGCATAATATTTTAAGAAGGTAAGAAAACGAAATTCCAATCTACAGTATCCCGATAAGGTATTATGATGTCAAGCGCATGGCATTATGGGGTCGACTTTTAAGCGAACTAGGGACGGCCCATGGTCGCTCCAAAACTATAAACCCCACACATCTCAGCTTCTAGAATCCGGCCTAGGAAGGTGGAGAGGCATAGTCCACGGTATGTTTATTTCGATTCCCGCGAACACTTTCTTCATTATGAGGAACTCAGCGCCTACTGCCGGAAAAGACTAAAACTGACTTGCTGACAGAAATCCTTAGCTAGTTCAGTGATAGCGATATGGCCACAGAGCTTCCGATCAAAATCGATAGCAGCTCATTCGTGTCTTAGTTACTAGATTAATCTTCCCTCTGTTTAACTCATAGTAAACCCATTATTAGATACTCTTAATTCGATTATGTGGCGCGCTATTGCACTATAGCGGGTAATCCTTGATCAGAGAGTGTAGGCGTGTGTAACCAGTTAACTTGGCTATCTATGCAGGATGCAGCTGATGCTAATTACCTTGATCCTTCTTATAGGTCTTCCCTTCAGCTACGCCACTGAAAGGGTAATGAGTAGCTGCCAAAAGGCCGCCGTACGAGTAGAATCCTCCAGTCCCCTTATTGGCCTGAGATATCAACATGCGAATAGCTTCATGGCTGAAACATCATGATACTCTCGCTCTCGGTAAAGAACTTAAATATAGTTGTTATGGCCGAGGAAGGGGGTTTAAAGAAGAAAGGTCGGAATTTTAATATGTCATACTGTAAATGGTATCTATCGGGCTCTCCACACGTCTGAGCGCTGCATAATTAAAATTTTTGAAATTTAACAGCATTTAACAATGCTTTCACTATAAGTTATTGAGAGGTATATTTGGTCTGGTAACTGAGATACGAACGAGCTATTAGTATACTACTGAATTTTATCTGGGCCAGATATTGTAATAATCTAATAGAAAGAGTCGGACACAACTAATGTAATGTTCTCCGTGCATTCCTGATGTAACCTCGTCGCATGGCCCATCAAGTTTGCAGATCTCTATGCACTGAAACACCGCGGTGTTTGGTCTTGATTGAGCTTCAAACTCCCATAAGCGAAGCAGACCTTAAACTATTTAACATCCAAGATCGAACTACAACAATCCGAATTACCCAGAACCATATCACAAAATTCCCAAAATGAAGACCCCATCCACCATTCTTCGCGCCGCTATCATCTCCTCCATCTTCCAAGCCTCCGAGGCTCTGGTTGGTCTCTCATGGAGCGTCTCCGACGTCCCCAGCACAGGACTTAAGGACATAACCTTCCCAATCTCAATGCCCGGTGCCACACACGAATCCGGGTACTACTACGCCCAGCAATTCGGCTTTAGCGGGCAATCCGACGTCGGATACACGGGTCTTCAGCCACGCCCGGATTCCGGCTCCGAGTCCGTCGTTCACGCCGTCTTCTCTAGCTTTATCAGCGGAACTACCACGAACGATGCCAATTGTAGCGACGGCGCTGACGGTGGTGCCGGCGTGAGCTGCGCGGTCGAGATCAAAGCTACCTATGCCCACGGATACCTGTTAAAGGTCCAGAACACGGAGGGCACGACTTGGGCTGGTACACTGGTTGATGCTGTTACGGGCACTGAGACGCATATCGGCTCTTACACGCTGCCTTCTGGAACGGGCGGTATTCAGGGTTCCCAGGTTGGCTTTGTGGAGTATTATCCTTGGAACTCGGGTAGTCATTCGTGCAGCCAGTTGCCCAAGACTTCGGTGACTTTTGGCGCGCCGACTACGTCGAGTGGAAACGCTGGAGCTCTGGAGAAGCCATATGAGTATGGTGACTGTGTTGGTCAGGTCGATTTTTTGACTCAGCAGAGTGGTGATGGTTACGAGGTTAGCGTTGGGTTCTAAGCTCTGGGAAAGCTAGGAAGCCACAGATGAGGCTGTTCTGGTTTAAAGCCGAGCTTGTGAATATCTCAAATTTCATGTTTAGAGTGAATGTGACATATAAATTCTGCTCGGAAACAAGGCTTTTCCATTCTGGCTGGAAATTAATACCTCGCGCTACTAAACCGTGTAGGTATCTTCGCCTGCTGAAGAGATGGAAGTCATGGAAATAGCTTCCAGTAGCCATCACACTCTACTGTTGCAGTCTATTGTTTCAGTAATTCACCTTGGCAAGCTAAACGCTCAGACACGCGCGATGTCACTTGGCAGGGGTCTCAAGGACCCTGCGCTACCTCCCCACATGCAGATCTTGCGTTTCAGGGTAGCTCTAGCCGAACCAAGTGGTAGCATCTAGATTAACTGTTCATGAGAACCAAGGTGGATGTTGCAAGATCGACCTTTAGTGGGGCACATCCCTGACAGGGACTGCTTAATTGCCGTGAAGGTAACAGGTTCATGGAACTATATACCACGCAAATGCAAGATGCAAAAATAGAAAACTAGCTAGGTACCCTGTGACCGTAGCATGTTACAACCAAAGAAAGAACCCAAACTTTTGTCAGCAGGAAGTTTCAAACGCGAATGGTCCAAAACAAACCCCTTTACAATTCCAGTCATAATCACATAACACAGATTCCCAATATCTCATATAAACATTTGAACTTTTGTTTTTGGTTTTGGTTTTTGATCACCAATCGCAGCTCTCGGCCAGAAGCTCGGCGAGCTTCTCGAGGTATTGCTGGTCTTCCTCGTCAAAGCCAGAGGGGAGGGTGCAGTCAATGTCGATGATAGCAACGGTCTATCAATTGTCTTGTCAGCCTATCTCCTCACCATTTGGCAAATTAAAAAAAATGCATACCTCTCCACGAATGACAATGGGCACGACAATCTCACTCCGGCTGTCGGCATCACAGGCAATGTGGCCAGGGAATTCATGTACGTCGGGAACTATAACAGTCTTCTGGCTAGCGGCAGCTGTACCGCAAACACCCTTTCCAAAGCGAATCTGCTGGCAAGCGGGCTTGCCGTGGAAAGGTCCGAGGAGCAAGATCTGGTCTTCGTGGGAGGCGTAGGTCGTCGAGATGGTTACACCACCAAGGCCGGGTGCACCGGGCAGCGGGGGTGACGAAACGGGCGAGGCGAGCGCCGGGAATTTGTCATCGCGAATATAGAAGCCGGCCCAGTTCACGGCGGAGGATGGGGAAGGGAGAGCAGCATAAGCGTGCCAGAGGAGGGAGGAGATGTTGGACAGGTTGCTAGTGGAAGAGTCAATTCGGATGTTGCTTGGAGGGTGGAGAGGCGCAATTCAAGCGCATCGATATGGTCGCGTGATGCTGAGGGCATTGTGCTCACCTGACCTATTCGTGTGAAACTTGATTAGCACGCTGATTCTCCAGACAAAACTGAGTATGAATGAGGTCCAGGGGGGGGGGGGGGGGGGATTTGAACGTAAATGACGCGATCACTTCAAGCAGCACTTACCCAATTGCGCTGTCCGTCGAGCAGGCCTTTAGCTTGGTCCAAGAGCTCTGAGTAGACCTCAGCCTTGGTCTGGCCATAGAAATAGGAGGAGTCGGCGTGAGGCTAAACGATGCGATCGAGTTAGCTCTATCTTGAGAGATCTGCGGCCCTGGCGATCAACGATCTCGCGACCGAAACTGCAGAGGCGAGGTATGCGCGATCAAACGGGTGGAGAGCGTACCATGATGACAATTATAGAGGATAAGATCAGAGAAAGCAATGAGAAGGAACAATCGCAAGATCTCGCAGGCGTGTCGTGCGAAGGGGAGTCGAGGGGAGTCTTTAAGGGACGGAGGACAAGAGGAGGGTGCAGAAATCGGAGGTTGCCCGGCGGGACGCAACAAACCACCAAGAAGAAGCGTTACACCTTCTCTGTTCTCCCAACCTTTTCTCCTTTGTCCGTTTCAAGCAGTTGATATCCTGGAAATTCCTAAACGCCTGGACAATCTGCGATTAGCTCATCCGGCGAGTCAATTGTCCGTCGGCTCTTTGTCCACCGATCGAATCACGTCGATTTGCCCGTCATTGCGATCAAACTCGATTCCAAAGTCCGGTCAAATCCCCCGCTCGGTAACCTTAAAGCGCCTCCTTCGGTAGTGATAGAGTCTCCTCCCCTTTTACCATTCTCTCGCGTGGAACCATGTGCCAATAAGCAAAACTCTCCAGCTCCTTCTCCCCGGATCTTTCTCGTCCTCAAACTCTGTGGAGTCCCAACGGGTCTCAAAACGGCAGACTTCGACTGCTCGTCCCCTGCGTCGGCGAATACCATGCTTGCCCGCTGAATCCCTGCGGATACCATGTCCGTGGGCTTGTCTTATCCGGCGTGGGGAGCTGGTCCTTGCACTCCTGGCCGGACCTGGACATCGATCGGCCCCGCGCCGGATCTGAGGCGATTGGAGATCCGTCTTCTAGATTGCTTACATCCGAGGATCCAGCTTGCGTCCCACGGAGCTCGGTTATTGGGATGACGGGACCAACCCTCCAGCTGAACACTCGATGCACTTGGTGCTTGCGGACCAGGCCCCGGATGATCTGATGGACCTCGACTTGAAAGATTGATCGCAGCTGCCAAATCGATCGCTTCCTGCTTTGGAAGCGTTGGGTGGTGTCTCCCGATTGGCGACTGGCAGCATCTAGAACCTTGGTGCCTTTGATCCAACGATCGGCAGAGTAGGGGTTGTAGAATTGCTCCTGGACGTGAACCTCGTCGGGGGTGATACGGACGACGGGACCTTTCGAAGATGTCAGTACAGGATCAGCCATTCGGTATTGCGAATGGTAGGAGATATCACCGTAGATTTGATGCATTCTGTCGATTTCGTCATCGAATGAATCAGCTCCCCAAGCAGTGCAAAACACCTCGTATAGTCCCGTCAATGCTGCCAACCGAGGCCCGGGGAATTTGCTGAGTGGGTGGATGTGCAGGCGGTATATTGTGATGACCAAGCCATAGGCTATGGCACTTCCTAACAAGAACCAAGCGATCATGTTTAATCTTGGGTTTCCAGCTAATGGAGATAAGTAGGTTCGGCTGATATATTAGTCTGAGGAAGGCAACCTCAGAACCTCAGATTAGGACCGGAAAGTCTCTGTATCAGTAGAATCTTATAAGTAGAATGACAGCAACACACAGACTCAGATCCCAGCGATGACTTCACGCTATGACTTTGACTCGTGGGTGTGGTGATACTGCGTTCAAGCACGGACTATGAGAACGGAGAAGCCACAGGACTTGTGGAAATAGAATCTCTTCATTCGCTTCCCAGGGCTATCTCTACTTCAGCGCAGGACACGGACCAACTACTAACAGATGAATCGTACATGGCCATGCACGAGCCCAGAAGCATTCGTTCATGATCAACACCGTGGTTGGTTGCTTATTGGCCGGTCACCTCTTCACACCGCTTGTCTGCCGAGTGGCCAAAGATGACGAGCCTTGTAGGGTTTCTACTTTCCCTGATTGGCTATTATACTTTCTGAGATGGTGCTAACTCGGGGAAGTGATTTGAGGGGAGATGGCCATGTATTCTGGAAGTTCAGGCAGTAAGTCCATGTTTGATGGATGTCATTACTCATATGACAAGTCAGATCGTTGACGAGCGACTACATGACGAATGAAGTAAACTTCAAATGACTATTCTTGAATTACGATCTAAGTGACAAGCCGAGAGGTAATTTTAAAGAAAATCGGTCAAGAGAAGAGAATATAGAACATATCAAGCTCACCGTCTTCTTCGGTCAGCCAGGCTCAGACGTTGCAATAGCTAGCCAAATTAGGGCGGGCCAGACCGGCCCGCGCTAAACTATCACCTATGAATAGAACAGACTCTATGAAACCATTTTTTCATGGAAGATTTGGTGGAAAGAAAAGATGAGAAAAAAGATGATATCAATTTAGTCTTTCAACGTTCATGAACGGTTAATACGCAAAATCTCGCCACTCTTCGTCAAGGCCTTATTGAAAGCATGGAAGCAAACCGTACAGCCACTCGGCATATTCCTCCAGAGGGAACTCTATAGCCTGCCCGGTCAATTTCCTCCATGGGGATTGATCGTTGGGAAGACAAGATTCCTTGCCCTCGTTTTTACGACGTCGATCCCCTCCATGTACAGTGGCCGTTCAAAAGTATTTGGAACACAGTACTTCCCACCTCTACCGCTTTCATACACCGCCTACCAACAGTAGCTACATGTGTCCTCGTAAAAGCGGTCGAATCGAGTAAATTCGCTTGAATTTTTGGCTATTTCGTTAATATACCTAAGCCATTACCTCGTCGTGTAGAGGAGATCTTTACATACAGAAGATGGCATACTAGTTATTGAGATATTGAATGAATAGGCGATTTAACCGGCAGAATAATAAGTGGGGCATGTAGCGTGTTCCAAATACTTTTGAACGCTGACTGTATGTGCCGTCTGGGCAGGAGACCTTGATCCAGAGGATCTAGACGTTGACTTCAACTGGTCGACCAAGTTATATCGAGTGGATTCCCGCAATCGCCGCAGCTAAGTTAAGACTGTCGTACGATTTAGAACTCGTATGTGCTTCCTTTAGTAGAGGCCTTGGCAAAGATCATGATTGCTATACAGTGGCTGGCTTGATATCAATTATAGCTCCGGGAACTGACTTCGAAGTAATACGCATCGGTGGGCAACAGAAGCCAGCCACATTTACGATATCGAAGGGTACAATGCAGTCTTCTATACTGCAGCGGCCTTTAGGACGCATCGGTTCAGAAAGGACTAAGCGTTAGAGATCGAGGGTGCGAAGCACGCAGGCAAAGCTTCGAAAACTTACCAATACTGCGAGAAAACATATGCTCGAGAAGAGAGTTCCTTCTGGATATTCTTGCTCCGCACATGGATGAAATCCGCAGACACACAGAAACATCTTCCGAAAGGCTCCTTGGCCAGCAGTGAAACTGTCCCAACCACCCACAACAAGCAAGATATCCCGATCCTGTTGCTGAGCCCGCTTAATAAGATCTGTGAAAGTATTTCATCGCCTCTCCTGCTGGTCTGAACGGCGAGTTCGACTGTAAAATGAACACGAATGTTTCGATGAGTACGGCTATCGAAATGGTTAGGGAACATAAAAGTGTAAGTACCATTCCGGTAGTTACCCGTGATGTCGCAGGTGTATATCCGGTGTCGGCTCAGCAGTGCTAGCTTGAGTAATAAATACGACGATTGGGGTTCGCAAGTTCATGGTGGACGATGGATGGTGATTGCCACAGTGAGTGTAAGGAATATCGAGAATGAGACGTAGTGAGAGACGAAGCTAGAGACTAGGCAGTCACCTCACGTGGACGTAGGGTTATGCCTTCCATCTTTCATAAACTACTAGCCGCCGCCTATCCCCAGAGAGTCTCGTGCTTAAGGGCGCCTTTTTGGTCTTCTCTCACTTACACTCTCATCCTTTCCCATCCTCTCCCTCTCCCGTCCTCAACTCTTCTTCCCTGGATTTTTTCCTCCCTCTCCCACCACCTTACAGTCAATAAAAGGATTTCTACATTTTTTTGAAACAAAAATACAAGCCTAAAGATGCCTAAGCTGGCAGTTCAGAACGGTGCTGCGGGTAATGGTGGGCAGCAGCCCGGCCGTGGTATCGTACTGAGACTTCCCTCCCAACTCCGCTTGGTGTTGACCCAAGATGGCAGGGAAAAGCTATTGCCGGCAAATGTCTTTCCTTTTGAAAATCTACCCACTGTAGAAGGGTTCTGGGGCGTGCAGACTACTGAGAAGTAATTAGAATAGCTAGTCCTTCTACGTATAGATTCGAGCCTGCTTACATGAAGCTAATTATGCAAAGAATAAGCGATGATCAAACGTAACATTTCAAATAATTTGAGATCAATTTTTGAATTAGGAGACCTACCTCCAGAGGAGGTGCAAGATAAAAAAGAGAGATTAGGTAGACATACCTCTTAAAAGCTTACAAAATGTAGCAGCCCCCGCGCCCACCTTGCAAACACGAGAGACACTTGCGCCGTCGCGAGGAACGTCCAAGAGTCTCAATGTCAAATCGTATGTTGACTGTCATCGAGCCTGCAATATGATAGGTCACGATCCTTGTGATGCGCCGCGAGCCACGCAGGTACGATGCAAGAATCAAATATAGAACAATCTTCCCTATCCGAGTTCCTAGAAGAGCCTGGTACTCTGGAGAGTTTCTCTCCCAGACACGGTGGTCTCCAGGGCGATCGTACCAGGTGTATCCCAGACGTTCCGTCGTATAGAGTAGGCGCTTGATGAAAGCCTGAGTTTGCTTGTTAACGACGTTTTGGAAAAAGACGTACTTGAGACCATCGATATCAAAAGCTCTCTCGTACACAATCTTGGTCACTTCCGCGATAGGTGGGGAGGTAGAATCTAGGGTTCGTTCGATGTCAGACACGACGAGTAATCTGGGACCAGTCCACCCGATCCACTTGGCACCCTGTCCACTCCATTCCTCAAATCGGTAGTCAAAGTCCTCCAATCGGCCAGTTGGGTCCTCGGGGTCTTGTGGGACATCAAGACCCCGAATCTCATTAACTTCGAACCAGTCCAAGTAGGGCTCGCGATCCTGAATAGACCAACCTAGATCCAAAAGATGCTGAACGGTCAGTTCAGAACGAGTAATAGGACATGGCACTGAAGGATTCTCAATCCAGGTTTGGCGGACTGAGCCGGCAGCCTGGAATTCCTCAAAGGCAGTGGGAACCGGTTCCTCTGGGATGCTGATTCTGTTCGACTGGGTAACTCTTTCTCGCTCCTCCTCGTTGAAATTTCCCGGAGGTTCGGTGCCAGTTAGACTGAATGGGCCAGTTCGACAGTATAGAGCAATGATTTCCTGCTCGGACAAGTTGACTTCCTCATCCTCGACGATCCATGAACTAGACTCCCCTGGAGGGCTCACATTGTTGACATGAGCCATTATCGTGGATGATGGGCTTTGGGAAGATCATCAATGTGATGGATATGATGAGGATGTGAGGAAATTCGTTGATATCAAGAATCAACGAAGAAAGACTTAGAAGATGGAGAAGCGAGAGACCTTTATGTTTGTTGTCATGACGTAGGCCTTCAACTCAAAGTCATTGATGCTCCTAGAAGAAGAAAACAAGAAGCGCCTGTCAAAGAGGTCAAAGAACCATGACTGTAAGAAAAACGCGTCGTCAGTTATAAACAAAGTAAGTTTCGGATGGTTTTTTGTTAGCCAAAAGTTGCTAGTAATGAAATTAAAAAAGGCTTATATAATTATCTTGGAGTTGAATTGAATCACAAGCATAATTATATATTCTTGCATGATTATTCTAATGCGGTAACATATTTCAATATAGGGCTATAGAGTGAAGGTTGACATAGAATCTACTCTTTGAAGGAGAGATTTCTGAGAACGAATTGATGGTCTATCAATCCTTTCATGCTCAGTCCAGTCGACACTCGCCCGAGAATGGGTAGTAGTCTTCCTCTTCTGCCCACTGTGCTTCGTATAATGATTCTCCCATCTGCGAGGCATCCATTCCAAGCACAATCTCACTATCATCATATTAGCAAGCATTATGATTGAAGACCGAGTTTCGGTCGTCTCAGTTTTCAAATGATCACTCATCACTTACCTATCAGTAGCCAAGACCTCAAAGCCCGGGATACAATCAATCAATGCGAAAAGAACATAACTCCCAACGAAACTCCATACAAACCCAACAACAGCCTCAAGAATCTGGATTCCGAGCTGGCTCCAATTCCCATCAAAGAAACATCCACCGAGTATCTCCGTGGCTCCATCATACGCAGCCACATCTCTCCGTGCAAATAAACCAGTGGCTATAGTACCCACCAGCCCGCCGATACAATGCGTTGCAAATGTATCACCATTATCAACCCATCTCCAATGCGCGGCAAATTTCGTAAATTTGATTCGCAGTGCCTGGCGACAAATCAATGCCCCTGCAATGCCGAAGAAAAATGCCGTAGTCATATCGATAAAGCCGGCGCTTGGAGTAATCATAACCAAGCCAGCAATAGCGCCCATAAATGTGCTATCAAGACTCCATTTGCCGGTCTCCCGATACGTGATGAGAGCCCAAGTCAATGCGCCAGATGAGGCACAGATATTCGTCACAACCGCGGTCATTATACTCTTGAAATTCAGAGCGAGGGTTGTACCAGCGTCAAAGGCTAGCCAAGCATTCCAGATGATCATTAAAGCTAGAAGCTGGCACATGCTATTATGCGGCCGATGGAGCTTCAAGTGCTGCGGTGTGCGAGAAGCCGACCGTCTTGATCGGAAAAGAGGATGCGATAGGTAGACACTCAATGCAGTGGCTGATGCTCCACTGCAGATATGAACGGGTGTTCCACCGGCGAAGTCGAGAACGCCCAGTGTACCCAGGAATCCAGTCTCGGACCAGACCATATGCGCGAGTGGTTCATAGACAAAGGTGCACCAGAGCTAGTGGAAATTGAGTCAGAAACAATGATTCAAGGGTATGCTTTGTGAAACTTGTGACATACAAAGATAAAAGGAATCAAAGGAAGCATTCTCCCACGCTCACAGGCCCCACCAATCGAAATAACGCACACCGTAGCACAAAAGATGAGCTGAAACTCAGAGAACAGAATTTCCGGTATCGTCCCTATTGGATTCGCGAGCACACCGACGTGGAAAGCTTTATCGAAGCCTCCGATAATACCACCCCCGGTTCCATATGCTATGGAGTACCCGATGATCCACCATTGAATAGAGCACACGGCAATAACGAGAAGACTTGGATAAAAGGATGCAAGGCCATTACGGTGAATGGAGTAGCCCGAATAACCGAGGCCAACTGCGGGGATAATCAGCCAGCAAAAGACACAGCAGACAAGGATGAAGAGCGTGTCTATCTTGGAGCATTCCTCCCACGCTGCTAAGATGTCGGAAACTGCCATTATGACCGAGCCTAGAAGGCGGACTCCGACAGAATTGACAAGAGAGGATGGTTTGGGTCAATTTACTAATTCATATAGACTCTCGAATCAAATATTCACTCATTGTCTCCCCTGAAACTGCAGCATCTTATCAGTACTAGACTGTTGACCAGTAGATCCTGTGCGATAAGCTTGCACTCCGCATAAACATGCCTAAAGCGGACTCTGGGCGGCTTACTTCACACCAGTCTTGTTGTATGCTATTATTCATTTGTTTTGAATCACTTTCGACTGCAGGGTAGTTGGTTAGTTTCTTCTACCCCGCGTTCAGTTCCCTCCCTTCATAGGTATCTCGGTTGCGCCGCGGCTCTTAAGATCTACGCCCCTGAAGTGACAAGTCACAAGAAATTCTCAAGTACAAGCGACAATGAATCCAAATATCAAGATAGCGCATCAATGAATAATAGATTGATATCATAGTTGTACAAGTGGCATGCCTCCATCAGCATAAGCAGCCTCACCAACACATCCAAGTTCCCTAATATACACACACGAGGAGCAGAAGCCTCGATGTAAACCCAACCAAGCAATATACATATCCACAAATTCCAACAGAAGAGGTAAACAAAGAATTTCGTGGGAGAGTGTCCGTCGATAGTGTCCCCCAACTCCAGTAACGCCACGCTGGATAAAATCAGAAGATGCAGGGAGATACGCTCAGACCGCAATGATGCGGAGATGCGAAGATGCGAAGAAATCAAAGATAAAAGAGATGGAGAAAGACAAAAGGAAGAAGAGAAAAAAAAGTCACAACCCGGAACTTCAGTTGTCATCGTCGTCGACGTGGACACGCTCCTTGAGGCCATTGCCTTGCAGCCACACGCGCTTGAAGGGGCCATCGGGTCCAAAGGCAGCCTCGCGATCTTTGCGCATGCCCTCGAGAACACCGACGATACCACCACTGCGCAGCCGTTCCAAAACCACGTTCATGCCCTGCTTGCTTTTCAACACAGCCTCGCGAGTTCTGCTCACGCCGATCAATTCAATGGTCCGCTGAATGCCGGCAGTAGACAAGGAGGAGAAGAAGCCCTTCTTGGGAGCCTCTTCCTCCGTATCCGCGTGATCAATCGCCTCCGCCTTCTTGCGCCCGAGCAACTTGCCCTGACCAAGACGGGAGCGGAAAGTGACGGTGGTCCGCACGGTAGTCTGCTCCTTCTTATCGATTGAGAGACCATCGAGGGCCTGAGAGTTATCCTCGGTCAGATGGCGCTGATACCGTTGTTTCTCCACAACACTGAGGATGCCGGTCCACTCCATGTTCCGAGACTCGGTCTCCATCCAGCCCTCATTGGGGTCGACCACGGTGGTCTCGAGGATGTAACTCTGGCCGGAACTATCGGAGCCACCCATACCCTTGGGCAGCAATTTGAGGATGCCAGCGGGGACTTTGGATTTCTTCAAGTGTAGACGGATGGTATGTAGGCGCTGGGTGGCCGGATCGACATAGCGGTCGATCACGTCGGTGGTAAGGACATGACGGGAGTAGGGATTCGGGTAGCGGAGGAAGTAGGCGAGAGAAACGGCAGGGAAGGAGTAGTCATAGGTGAACACATTCTCGAAAAACTTCATGATGGCGGCGTCCTGGAAGACATCAGCCAGGGGGATGATCGGGGACTGGTCGTCTGATGGGGGGACTTTTCTGGCAGAAGGCGACGGAAAGCTGCTGGATGTGGGGGCCCGGAGATATGGTTGTTCCGGGAGAGTCACATGTCCTCCTGCCTATCACCGAAGCCGAATACCTAATGGTGATGTCGTGTTTATGCATAGAATCAGTCTTCTTTTTGATCCTCCCTGTGGTAAGTTTGTACGCTAACGAAAGGTGAGAGGTTGAATTGACTTATCGCTCAAGTTGAGTAATCGCTCAAGTTGAGTACTTTCGATGGAACACCCAATGGGTATTGATGATTCCACAATATGTCCTGGCGGTGTTGACTATGGAAGAGACGACAGACTTAACTAAATAGTTGTTGGCCTTGTTTTTTGTTCCATTTAGTTATATCTCTACTCGCGATCCATTTATTTGTTTCTATGTCCAAGAAGCCCATGATGTGATCCGTGGCCTCGAATCATATCTGCCCGAGACCCTCTACAGTTAAAGTGGCCGCATTTTGGCAAGTCTATGAGACATGCCGGTTTCCTCGACATCTCTTTGACGGCAAGAACAGCCTCTACGGACCTTGTCCAGTATATAATTCATGCTTACAGATTGGGACTTCCGAGTCCTACTATCATGAAGTGCATAGAGTAGTATGTGATGATTGACCAAGAAAAAGAAAGATTCATTGGTATTTCGCTCATTTTTCAAGAACAATGAACAAACAATTCTGATAAGACACAAAGAAATTATAAAATTTGGGGGGGGTATTTCCAGCCAGCCAAGATTTCCTCCTCCGGGATCCATCTCGCACCAGCCCAGCATTAACATACAACACAATCTATAAGACATCTCCGAAACCACAACACATCAACATGATACTTTAGCACCACCTCACCCCCACACACATCTACTGCTCACCAAGAGTCTTCTGGTCCTCAGAAGAAGCAGCAGCAGGCAGAGAAATGGGCTGGACCTCCTTGCGCATACCACGGATCTCCGGGCTAGTACGCTCAAAGTAGGCATGCATCGAGCCGTGCAGGATGTTCTCATCAACATCATCCATGTCAAAGAGAGTCTTCTCCTCACCGCGGGAAGCAATAGCAGCCTCCCACTCAGCGCGGAACTCCTCAACCTTCATCTTGTAGTCCAGCTCGGCATTGTAGTGCTTGCCCTTGCCGGTCCAGCGCTCCCAGACAGACAAGTGCTTGGAGTGCACGGCAGGACCGTGGTAGTCCTGCTCACGGCCCTCGCGGATGAAGCGCCAGCGACGCTCCTGCTCGCGGAGATCCAGGCCGGTGGTGTCCGGAAGGAACAGCCAGGTCACCAGGACACCGGCGAGACCGAACCAGGGCACGATGTAGAATTGCTGCTGGGTGGTGGTGTAGGAGCCGATGACGGCGATGATCAGGGCACCGACCTTACCGGCGGCGGCGGAGATACCGTGAGCGGTGCCACGGATGGGGGTGGGGAAGACCTCGGCGGCGACGAGGAAAGTAATGCAGTTGGGGCCGAACTGGTTGAAGAACGAACTCAGGTAGTACATCGCCTGGAAGGAGTGGATGTGGGCGGGCTCCTGGTAGTAGTCGAACTTGAAGGCGGGGATGACGAAGAGGATAAAGCACATCAGGAAACCGACAATCTGCATCCACTTACGTCCGTAGAGCTTGGTGTCGACGAACCAGGTAGCGCAGTAGTAACCAGCCAAACTGACACCGATGTTGGCCAAGTTCCATAGCCAGTTGGTGGTGACATTGTTGCCACTGTTAGGGCTGATGACCTTGATGAACTTGCTCTGGAAGAGCTTGTTACCGTAGAAGAAGACGTCGTTGGCGAACCAGCCACCAGCGGTAGCAATAACACGAGGGGTGAAGTGACGGAAAGTGAGCTTCAGAGACTCGGTGTCATAACCGGTGACGGAGGCCTTCTTCTTGGTAGCCTCGAGCTGCTTGCTAGCAGCCTTCATGTGGTAGGTACGGTAGTAGACGAGCCAAGCAGTTCCGACGGCAGGAATAGCGAAAGACACACGGTAAGTCCACTGGGTAGCGGTAGCCGAAATAGGGAGGGCGCCGGTGCCGTGGTGGAAGATCAGCAGCAGGAGAATAAGGATGGCCTGGTTGGCGAACTGACCCCAACCCTGCATCATGAAGGCACCGACGACGGAGCGACCACGGTGCAGACGATCCTGGGAAGTAACGATCTTGCCAGAACCGTAGCCATTCTCCATACCAATGGTAGCAGTCATGGGGTATTCACCACCGACACCGATGGAGTAGAAGAAGAGAGACCAGGCGTAGCAGATAACCCAGCCGTTCTCAGTGAGACCCCAAGCGGCCACGAGCATGAGGAGACCGACGAACATGATAGCAGCATCTTGAATCAGACCCCAGCGACGACCGATACTGCACGGATAAGACGTTAGTATCGCTCGAATAGGTGGGTCGTTGTGAGATGTAAAACGTACGAATCACCCAAGTAACCGACCAGGATCTGGCCAACGATAATACCGATAACCTCCATGTAGTTGATGGCAGCAATCCAGTTCTTGTCGCAGGTCTTGCCCTTCCAGCAGGACTCGAAGGAGGCATCGAAAAGAGCAGTGTTGTTACTGATGGAGAACAGCACGTAACTATTATACAATCGCTAGTCAGTTTATCTCCTTATACACATCGGATCGGTAGTCTTCACATACCCTTCAAGACCCAGACCAGCACCAGGAAGAACAAAGTTTTTGAAGTAGTGGGTAACTGGGGACAGAGGGTCCTTCTTGAACTCAGTCCAGAGCCAAGAAAACTCCTTGCTCGCCTCGGTGCGGTCCTGCTCCAAGCAGAAGCTGATACGCTGGCTCAAAGGCAGGTCAGCCCAGTAGGTACCATCGGGGGCATAGCAGTCCTTTGGGCGAATGATATCGTCAAAGGCGGCCTTCTCGTGAACCTCCATCTCCTCGAAGGAGATAGTCTCCTTGGTAGTCGGATCCATTGTGAATCACGGTAGCAAGTGAACTCAATGTTCAAAAACCACACAGGATGTCAGCTCAAAGGAGGGAAAGGGCGATGCTGTGACTCGGAGAAAAAAAAAAAAAAAAGGCTTATGGACAGGCGCAGATGATCGTATTTATCCTACCAGGCCTGCCCATCCACTAGACATGGTCGTCAGCGAAAAGTCCCGTAGCCATGCTACCGAATGTCAGTTAGGAAAGCCACGTTCTGACTTCGAACTAGGTCTAAGCGCAGAGCCAAAGAGTTGCAGCTCTGGCAGTGTTTGATCATCCTATCGCAAGCATGGGAGAGCGCACGACTGGCGACGCCGGTGGAGCCTTGCAATTTCCGTTCCGGCACTAGGTCGGGGTATCGCATCTCGGGTGCACTGACCGAAGGGGAGGGATCCATCTGGCACGCGCCAGTGGGTATATCGATGGTCAGGTTGAACCAGTCTGAACCAGTCCGACGAGGTTACCGGACCAGGCGATGGAAAAACAGGCCCGCTGGTGCCTGCATCAGCGCAGTCCGAGCCGGTGGGTATACTCGACTGAGTGGGAAGGCGAGAAGGGCGTGCTCCGTAGAATGAACCTAGATGATGGATATCAAGTGGAGCAAAACACTTCTAGAAGGGGAAACGGCCCTTGCAAGGCGAGACAGTGACTGGCGTCGTGTCATTGGGTCGGTCTGATTGGGTCGGAGGGGAGAAGTAGCTAGCCCGGCTAGGTATTAGGTTCCAAATACTATGGGCTAAGGTGGATTGAGTGGGCAAAAGCAAGTTTAATCTAAATTCAATGAGAGCTTGAATCAGTAATCAAAAGTGTATACAAATGAATATCAGTCTCGTATATCAAACTCTGTGAGAGACAAGCAACGCCTTCGGCGCCGCATGCTTGGGTGGCCGGCTGGGCATTTTCTGGGCATTGCTTGTCTCTGCTCAGGGGGTGGATCAATCCATAATTTTGAATTTATTCTTTTATAAACAACAAAAAGGAAAGAGAACCTGGAAATCTCGTCGCTTCGGGCAAAACAGCACATGTCGCATTTAAACTCCAATCCGCTAGCCAATCAGATCACTCCATTCTACCCCGTGCTTCCAGCTGGGCTCATCTTCGATAGCGAATAAGATCGCCGCATAGCCCCACGCCCCCCTCCACGCGCTGCTAATAAGCTACCCACGAGTTTGCCCTTGACCTTTTTCTAGAGCGCGTCTTTGCTTGCCACGCGCATGACGGGTTAACTCCGGAATACAACACCACAATCATCACACCATTTGCTAACCAGGGGTCTCTCAGCCAATGCGACACGGTTATGCTCCTCTGAGACATCGCCTAGGATGCTATTATTAAATAGAAATCATCGAACAAAGTCATCACTTCGGCTAAAGAATACCACGCCGAATGACCAGTCTAGCCCCCAACCCAATACCAAAACGGACCTCGCGCCGTCCAGATCTCAATCATTGATTTCTTGAGCTGCACCACCTTAACCCCTCTGATCAGATAAGCATCCATTCCAGCATCTATACACACACATGCCTATGCAATGCATCATGCAAAATCCTTCTAGCGGATCCACCACGGAAGTTTCTACAAAACCGTCCAACCCTCAGACCACAGACACCAGGGCTTTTTCCAACGCATCAAGCCCCCAAAATTCCCCGTCCGGGTAGCCAGTCACGGACGCACGATGATCGGCATGCACACGATGATTGGACCGTGCCATCTATACTCGGGAGAGTCAGATGCGGCCATCGTATCCGTGCTCGCCAAGAGAGATGGCAAAAAGCTTGACAAAGCTTGGTGGTTGCCACGAGCTCAGATGATATCAATTTGGTGGCTGCTTGATATACCCATTTAATAATATCTTGTAGGTTACGAAGTCGTTGGTGATGTGCCGCTCTATCCGCAGGTGTATAGTTGCGAATTTGTCCGGTAAGCGTGAAGAAAAGTTGATATGCTTCCAGGAAGAGTTTCCAACGCACCTACTAGAGGGAAACTTATTGGACAAGTTTAATTGCTACCCGTGAGAATAAGATGAGATTATGGATGAGTTGGTACCTCGACGGTAGAAGAAGTTCGTCTTTGACAAGGAAACCTGTTTGTGCAATATTTGTTCTGGTATTATATGTCAAGTCTAAGTGTTCTATACTGTCAGTGTTGTACAATGTTGGATGAATATATACAAGAAATAGTACAAGAGTGAGGTGAGGGTAAATGACAAGTCTCCACGAATCCGCGCCAATGGGATATCAAATGCAACACGCTAGCATCAGAAGAAAGAGAGGAGAGCAGCCAACGGGAACGATGTGACTCATTGTAAACCTTCGAACTTCCTCGTGGTCGGAATTCCAATGGAATTCTGGAGCATCCATGCTAAAGGCCAGGGTTTACCTGCCCACTCCTGATCCATAGTAGCGGCGGCCTCCAACATCAGAGGCAGAGAGTATTTGGGAAAAGCCTCGGTGAGAATGTCACGGTGCATATAGGCCTTGGCTAGTTGAAGTTGGAGTGCTCGATCAGGACCGGCCTTGTAGCCAGATACCAAGTAGAGAAAAGGGTTGTGGTGAAATTCAGGAGGGAGTTGGTCGAGGTGTTCCTGGCTGATCCTGAATTTGGCTCGCGAATTACGGCGAATAATCACCTTGCCAGCACAGACGTGCCAGATCTTTCTAACATCGTCGGAGGATGTTCTCAAGGACACGTTGCGAACAAGAGAATCCAGGACGACCGCTCGCATGTGATGGGTCCCAGCATCCTCCATACACGCGTAATGCCACAATACGCGACAAATGTTGTAGTGGCAGCCCTTGTAGGCGATGAAGAAAAGCTTTTCCAGAGCATGGCCTTCAAGTGTGAATGAGAGCCGTTTCATAATCTTGAACGTGTATTCAAGGGCAGTGAAGATGTCATCCTCAACCATATCCAGAACTTGCATGAGACAAGCGCTATTCATGTCAAGATGATATTCAATGCAGATATCGAGCAGCTCCTGCATGGCAACGCGATTTTTCAGGCGTGAAGTCACGTTGAACATCTGGCTGAGTAACGAAGCAGTGAACCAATCCGCTCCATGTGTCTTGATCATGAGATCGAAGAAGCTGTGCACATCCCGTCCGCTTTCCAGGTGAACAAAAAAGGAATCCGAAATTGTCGACTGAAGCGCACTGCGAATAGCGTTGATATCTTTCATATATCCCTTCTTGGCCATATCCTTGATGATCATGGCCTTGGTCTTTTGCGTGAGCATGCCCTGCAACAACGCCAACCAAGTTCCCGCGTTGGGGCGAATGCGCCTTTGAGCCATTGCCTCCAAGAAGAACTCGAACATTCGCCTGTCCTGGCGTAAGGCCGCAGATTGCAGCAAAATGTTATATGAGTCTACCGTCGCGAGATGCTCTGCTTCGCTGAACACGGTTCGAGCAACACTGAGACGTTCGTACTTGTAGAGATATCTTAACGCACTATTCAAAGCAGCAGTGGAGAAAAATTTGCGGTTCGAATCGCGGGAAAACAACCGCGAGAGGTAAGTCGCAGCCCGCCCGGCATAGGGAATGTCACTACGTTCATCCTCCCTGGCCGCCTTGAAGGGGTTCCGCGGTTGCGAATTGACCACATCTTCAACATGGTCCGCAAATTCCTTGACTGACGCAAATGATGGACCGCCTCCGAGCAATATACTCATGTAGACTGGCTCTTGGTCGTCCGAAGGCGTCGTCCAAGTTCCACGGATCAATGGCACTGGACGATTTAGCTGCCGTAGCTTTTGTATCGAAGCAACGATAGGCACTGGCGCTTTTTGGACTTCGACAAGGGGGTCCCCACTGGCTTGCAGATCTTGCTGCCGCTTAATGCTATCCTCAACAAGTTCAAGGGTGCCTTCCGAGCCCACTAAGACAACCTTGCGGCAAAGCCCATTTCCCTTCTCGGGAGGTAGAACGTGTACCAGGCATCCATGGCGAACTGGAAGATGCCAAATGTTCTCCTCCATAGCTTTGCCTGGCGTTGTGGCTCCAGACAGGAGGGCGATGGTTTCCTCGGGGATGAACAGTTCTTTATATTTTGTGCCCCTCCGAGTGGTGTTTTTGCTCTGCCGCTGCGCCTTCAGCAACATATCTCGCAAGTCCATCCAGGATTTTGGATTTGTGATTAATTTTCCTTCGCTTTTTTGCCTTTCGAGGGTGAATTCACCGTATCGAACCTGCTTCCGATTCCGTGGCGACAAATTCCTTTCCCACAGGCCCCTCGGGACACGATTACGCGAACCCGGCGTAAGCGGCCACAAGTCTGACTCCTCTGATGCTGGGTCCTTTGGTTTCTTTGTCGCTCGGGCGCAGACACCACTCAGCTTGGTGGTGCTGGATGCCGTTGGGTCTTCCAATGCCGAGACGGACTGGCTTGCAGTTTGCGAATCCAGAACATTTTCCGGGTCCTTCCCTTCATTATTGTCTTGAATCACATCGTCTGCGTGACCACCGGGCAGTTTGACATAGGAGTCACCATCGAGCTGAGTAGAGATCGTATCGTTGGAGATCCATCGGCTCGCGTGCCGGCAGGTCGGTGCGAATGTTGAAGCGGTTGAACGGACATCTGCATGGGGAGGAAAGCTAGCATTCTTCCCATTCTTCGATGCGACTGAAGCACGGGTCAAGGATGAGATTGGACGTCTTCGTCGAACGGCCGACGCGGCCCATCGGGGGTAAAGGAAAAGCAGTGGTTCATCGGGGCCAGCCGCGATGGTATCTAAGGCGGCAGACAAAGGCCTTCTTAGACACGTGCAGCCACGCGATATCATATGGAATGATGCCTCCCAAGAGCATCCACTGCATGAAAGGGAAATTTATGTGCTTGGAGAGGTTTGAGGATAGAGTGTAAAGGCCGCACGCTTCCTCCGAAAATTGTTGCGGCGCGGTGGCCTTTCGGGAAGGCGGTGAGGGCAGGTCCGAGAGCATGACCGTTCCGATCTGATAAAGGAATAAGGAGTACCGTACCACAGTATATAAATGTAGTGGTCATCATGTCCAGGTTGAATGAGAGGGTTTCAATGTCTCCCCGGGTGTTCTTGCTCTCTATGTCTCATACAACATGAGTGATTTGGTTTATTAGGCTAAATAGATCTTAAATGAAAGCCATACTAATGTGACAAGACCTTGGAGCTGAATAAATGCCCAGATGGATACTCAAAACAGTTGACACCAGTGTGCTCTCGCGGCCACTCCTGCCATTTGCCACTCAAAGTTATTGCACTTTTTATCAACCTGTTCTCCGGGTAGAACTGTTGCGACATCTGAAGCTAGTTTGAGGCAATTACACCGGTTCTATTGCATTCCCGGTCTCTATGTTCTAGGTTGAAAGTCATCTTTAGTCGAACTCGAGATTCTATGCATTCTGCTAAAACTAGTTACAATAAAAAGGGCTCAAAGTCCAAGAAACATCTAAGAGGGCCATGTAGCTTCTAAATCCCATATCACCAAGCCAAGATCTCGCTCTGTGCTCCGCAACTGATAGCGGCGCAAATCTCCTCATCCTTCTCGCTAACCTTGGAGTTGCATGCCAACTTCTGTTTCGCTGGCCAAATTTCCCGACCTTCGGCCTTTTCGCGGTCAAAGTGCTCCGTGATGACCTCGCGAACTGTGCTCTGGAAGAAAATGGGTGCCTTCTCGAACTTGGGGTGAAGTTGACCATTGATGAATACGTTTCGATCCAAGTTCAATTGTTGGTTGTTGCAGAGGACTTTGTCTTCGCCCATGACACGCGCGTACATCTCACTGATGAGCTTGAAATCAGCGTCTGAGGAGTTCCTGTTGCGGTAGACTTCGTATGCCATCTTCGAGCTATTGGGACTGCTGGGAAGGAACTTCTGGATCATGATGAAGTGTGGTCTGTAAATTGAGGTCAGAAAGCTTCATATAACAGGCGCACAGTGAAGCAACTTACGAGACGACCATGGCAGTGACAGGGAAGTAGTAAGTGCTGGCGGTATAGAGACCCTTGACGATCTGCTCTGGCGTGGAAATGCAGTGATGTTGAATGTGACCGTCCTTAAGGTCGCTATCAAAGGAGTCGAGGTTGAGGAATTCTGGGATATCGGCGTGCGTCGTAGGGCAGTGATAACATTCGTTGAAATTATCAGCCAGAATCTTCCAGTTGTAGTGGCCCTCTAGCTCGTATGTGTGGTCAAGGTCGTAGTTGTCGAAATTGTAGGCTTTGTATCGTTCTTGCTTGTCAACGTCGCGGAAATGGTCCTCCCAAGATACTTCCGGAACTTCTTTTGAGTCCATGTTGACCCATATGAAACCGTTAACGTCAATCTTGACATGAACACGGAAGAGGCTGTTCTGATCCTTGTCGATGCTATTCTCTTCTTTGAATCCGGTGGCTTTGGCCAATTTGCCATTCAGTCCGTAGGACCAGCCGTGGTAGCGGCAAGACAAGATCTTGGAGTTTCCAGAGCCCTCCTTCTCGATCACTGGATACGCACGATGTCTGCAGATGTTGTGGAACGCGTTGATATTTCCTTGTCGGTCACGGGTAACAATGATATCGAAGCCAGCCAGTTCATATCTGAGCCAGTCACCAGTCTCCTTGAGGCGTGAGCTATGGGTGAGGAAGATCCACCTCTTAGAGAAGATTGCCCGACGCTCCAGCTCATACATCTCCCGAGATGTGTACCATGATGATGGCAAAGCACGCACGGGTTCGTTTTTCACCTCGTCTTTGGCAGAGGGAGGAGCATTGCTGCCGAAGCCGAAATAGTGCATCATCGAGGTCGCCATGACGTTTGAGTCGATAGAAAGATCGCAAGATCGTTTGAAGTAATGATTCGATGAAGTGTCTGATGATATGCCATCAGGAATTGAGGGCCGTCTTCACCTCCATATATACCTGAACACGCCCCAGGTATCTCATCGGGGTATGCTATCTACTCCGATCAGGTGATTTGCCTTATAGTCCAAATTGGTCAAGTAACCCAAAGCTTAGCGCGTGAGATCGCCCAAATTAGGCACTGGAACCGTCAATCTAGGACTGGGGTGCTTGATACCAGCTATACCTTTGTGCTGATTGGGCTGCCTTTCCTCGGCAGAGCCGAGACGCCGAAAGCCAACATCTCAAAGACTCAAGTTGCCGCCACTAAGCTTGGGGGCCAGCTACTGCAAACTATCCCATTATTGACCAATGAGAATCGTCATAGTTCATGATTCTTTGACAGGAGGCCCCACATCCCCAGAATGATAAGACCCCAACCCTTCGGCTTCGTAGCCGACCACGGCGTGGGGGTTCGGCATCCCCGAGGGATAGCTGTAGATACTCGTACAAACCGTGGATAGTGGCGTTTTATCGCCTGTTTGTCACACATGATCACTATCGGCTCGGTTTTCATAGCCGAACCGTCTTGGTTGACTTGAAAATGAATCATTAGTGCTGCCAGGTTCATGTGTTGGGCAACAAAGGTCACACTTGTGCTTCATATACGTGCCACGTAACCATTTGGTAAGAAGTAATCAATCTTGTGAATAGTATCACCCTTAGTGAGAAGATGCTTGGGAAGAAAGCGAATTTTATCAGTGATAATTGTTCCATTCACTGCTCCGATGCACACTAAAAGGCAAGCCTCGACCTAGGGAAATAATACCCTCCCACCTTGATGCTAACACAGTCGCTCTATTAGCATACCCTAGGGAACCGTCTATCTATGAAAATGGAAATTCGTCGTGTGTACTACTTTAAGCAACCAGATGATCAGAATAGGGAGGTGGGGAGGAAATAATTTTGGCCGGTGCGGGGTTCCGACTAGAACGACCACAGCCACAGCTCTCTTGAGTTACGACCTTATCTTGTCGCACTGGAACTCATGGCTAGATCATAATGCAGCCTGCACCGCGGTCAGATTCAATTGGTGCAAATAGGAAGCAAAGGAGGGCTGCTATCGCGTAAGATCCCAGTTGCTCCGTACACAAACACGCCCGTTTGACATGGAAACGTGGGCAGATGTACCGCCTGCAGACAGAGCAAGATAAAGTGCTCTGGCGATGAGCCATGCGCAAATTGCCGAAGACGATCCCTGACTTGCCAGTTTGCAGAGGGAAATAACAAGATCTTAGTTTCCGAAAGGTATTCTATCATTCCCCAATTCCTTATCATCGTTTGTGGCACTTGTCTAATAGGCTGGAACTTATGGCAGATACCTTCGAGATTTGCAAAAACAGGCATATAACTGGCAACGAGCAACGGGTGTCAAGCGTCCTCGAGAGGACTGTTTCCGATTTGATGACGATCTCGATGTAGGGCATATTGTGAATGAATTTGGGGCCACCGCAGAGCTTCTAGGCTCAGCGCCTGGAGGATCACCTACTTCGCCTGCAGCTGATTTATCATGCACTATCTGGGCAAGCCCTTTTACCCTTCCAACGACCGTCATCAAAGACACACATCAAGAACAAAGGAACTGGAGTGAGTGATGTATCTTGTCTCGTTATATTTTGTTTCTCTCATGGTCTCATGCTTGGATAGTTTGGCTGGCCCCGTCCTCGGCATGGTCCCTCACAGCTCGACTCATTGTCATGATGACAGAAAAGCTCGACGTTGATTCCGCCAAAGATACACCTCGATTTTACCTAGATGGAGATATCTATCCCTTCGCATGGAATCGTGTCACGAATGCCGACCCAGTAGACACAAGCGGTTTACCATCTCTCGATTATGCTCTTCATCTATTCCAAATCGTTCAGTTCCACCTCGGTCAGGCATACAGATTCTTCGATCATGATTCGTTCGTCGCTCGAATTCGTCAATTCTACAATAGTCGCTCAGATGGAAAGGCTGCTGAACCTCGCTTCTGGTTCGTTCAGTTCCTTATGGTGCTGGCCCTCGGTAATGCTTTTCTTTCGAGGCCACGCAATCAGAAAGACCCTCCTGGCGCAAAATTCTTTGCACGTGCCATGGCTGCGATGCCAAACTATACGAGTACTGGGAAGGATAGTCTTCTAGCAATCGAGGCCCTGGCATTGGTCGGTCTGTACTTGTATGCTATCGACCATAGAGAAGCAGCTCATGTTCACGTATGCATTGCATCTCCCCCCACGTCAAGAGTCCTTGCTGACTTGTATCGGTTTAGGTTGGCCATGCGATACGAATTGCGCAGTTGGAAGGAATGCATACGCAGCTTCCGGAAGAAGTCCTTGGGGCTGCGACAGTTGCCCGGTGTCGCAATCTGTGGTGGTCTTTGTACACCATGGATCGCCATTTTTCGCCATCTTTGGGACTTCCGATGACAACCAAAGACAGTGAAATTACCACGCTGATCAGCTCCCCAAGCTCCAGTCCGAGAGATCTTACATTTAGTCTTCAAGTGAGGATCACGCGGATGCATTCATTCATTATTGGTAGTAAGTCTCTCTTCGCTGTCCTTCTTACCTCCATACAACTCTGACGGTCATGCGATGAAGCTATATACAAAACGGAAAAGACTCCACTTGGTACTTTCCTAGAGATAACTCGGAGCATCCTAGAGACTATGGCTAGGTACGCCGAGGAAATCGAGAAGATGATCCATGTCAGCTTTCAGGGCTCTATAGACAATGTGTCCGAGGAAACACGTCACACAATATTATTGTATCATCAAGTAAGCAAGGCCCAGCTTTCTCACTTTGCTTTGTGAATTGTCTAATTAACTTCCTCTAGTGTGTTATCGTTGCCACTAGGCCGCTATTACTCTCCGTCCTCAAGGAGCGACTTGAAAAGCTTGGTCGGGCAGAAGAGGACTGGCAGAAATTTCTGGCCCTTCCCATATCCTTGATATCCATTGGCATCAAATCAGCTGAGAAAACGCTTCAAATAATTGGTGATGAGAATGGCCTTCTTGGTACGACTGATTGAATCTCCATGGCTGATCGCATCAACTGACTGGGGCTTAGAAACATTCCTACCTTTTGATCTTGAGTTGACATATGCAGCTGCTCTACACTTAACCATGGCCAATGCGCTCTTCCCTCCCAATACAGACAACCAGTCATATGGCCATGTGGCGCATTCAATTCTTGACGAAATGATTCTCTCCGGCAACCGGGTTGCGGAAGCACGAAAGCGAGAGTTAATTCGTATCGAGGGCTTATTCCAGGAACTGGCCAGACGAGTTGAGCAAGAAGGCCTTCGAATTTTGACATTAGCGGATCAAGGTCTCACAGATCTTGCTCCTCTGAATATTCCTGACGAGTCTCAATCGGGAGAAAGACCCGTTGCAGAGCCAGCGATGGGTTTCCAGTCTTCTGTTCAAGACAATCGACCATCTTCTGCAGGCTCATTTGCTCCAGCCAACATTGAGTTCCTTGATAGTATTGGGATCTCTTCCAATGAGTTTCTTTCTATCGTCGATCAGATCAACAATCCAGGGATGCCGTATGGTGCCTTGGATGTCCGGCCAGATTGGCTGTCAGGAGAGGATCCTCCATCATATACATTTGACTGAGCTGTGCGGTTTGTTGCATTCTAGACACAGAAAATTTGCAGATTGGGCCCCCTACAGGTGTTACAGTAACCATAAACATATTGTTTCAAATATGAATGTACAGCCTTTTTGGAGTCCAACAATATTCATAATAAACTCAGTTCACAAAATTGTTTCTCGAGAAAGTTCTATCGCTAATCTATGTGCCTCAACCCTCAGGTGGAGTTTGAGTTGTCGGCGCAAGAGAATGCCGCTGATCCCCCAGACTCTCTATATGAATCTATGATCCCAACAATAGACCCATAAGTGCCTGCAACAGTAATAAAGCACCCTATGAGTACCACAAAAACACTCCAACAAACCATGGGAATCCAGTACCTCGAACTTTTCCTACCTTTAGCCCAGTTATCATATAGCCACATACAACCCATTGGCTGAAAACACATAAGGGTTCCCAGCAAAGCACCAATGAGAGAAACCAACGAGTCAAATACAGGGACAGAGCTCGCGATGAGATAAGCGACTATAGCAATACCTGAAGTACAGCTGAGCCAAGTGACCCAGTGGGTGACGCTATTGCTATTCAGATGCCTTGAGCCGCGCAGGATGTGAACAAAGATGTACTTTGCCGGGATCTTCGTGTATCACTGTGTCAGCGAAATCTAGAACAAATTTTGATAAGAACTTACATGTGAGCAGATTGTTGTAGTAACAATCAATCCTGGCAGTGCGAAGCCATAGCAAATTTTCTTCACGTCACCTCCAGCCGATCCGAGTGCTGGAGAAGAGACATAAGAACCGCAATAATAGTAGACAACACAGCCAATTACTATGTATATTGCTGTGACGCCGGCCTGACAGACTAGTAGGGCTGGTGTGTATTTTCGAGGGTCGCGCATCTCAGAAACAATAGCGAAGAACCCTGGAGTTCCAGAAAATGCAAATACAAGACTGCAGACTGCAGTTATCGCCTCCGTGAAGGATGGATGACCGATTATCTTATAATCAGAGACCCAGGGCTCATCGGCCTTCGGTGCTGCAGCGGGACGGTCTTGTATGCCCACGGCAACAGTCACAATCATGACTAGAAGCGGTAAGCCTTTTTTTTACCTTTAGATAACTGATATACTCATGAAGACATACCTGCAGTTAGGATGCAAGGGAGGCCAACCCATGCAAGCCAAGTGATTCGACCGAGTGTACGCACACTGCTAAGAGTGAATCCTAGAATGGCGGCAACGGCAGAGAACACGGCAGTGCATGCACCATGGCTTGAGACGGCGTTGAACCCGATAGAGACACCGAGGATTCCAGAGCCGCTAACAAACACCCAGTCTGCCAATCTGTTAGAAAGGGCGTAGTCTGATTCCTGTTTGGAATACTTACAGAGACAAAATGCTACTGAGAGGACCCCTCGACCAGTTGGGCCAAACATCAGAGCACCGGCATCATCGATGCCATATACCTCACGGTGATTCAACTTGAAAGTACCAATAATGTAGTTGGACCACGTACAAATACACGCAATGACACATAGACAGATGACACCGGGTACAATCCCCAGGGTGTCCAAGGCAGTAGGTATTGAGAGTACTCCCAGGCCAATCTGGGTTTTCATCATGAGGATGATAGTGCCCACAAACCCCACCTAATGAATTGTCAGATTCTGCTAGGATTATAGTGGCATTGATTAGTTTGTGATGCGCACATTGCGGTAATTAGGTCCGTCTTCAGTGATCTCGCCGAACACAACATCATGAGTCAGTTCGTTAGGCGAGTTTTTGGGATCAATCTCATCCTTCGTAGGAGGTAACTCTGACACTGTCATGATGGAAATTCAGTGCATAGGAATAAGATAAACGCTTACAAGGGCAGATTGGTTTCTTTTATACGTGTCAACCCTCCTGCTATCCAATCAAGGCTCAGAAATTCTGATGACACGGACAACATCGTCGTCCCTTTTCCTTTTTCGCTGAGTGGGGCCCCGCAATTTCCGAATTGGAGTAATGTGAGGAGAAGAGGGGTTATAGATCCTCAGATTGAGGGGGTGAACGAAATTGAATGCAAATTTTCGGGCTAGGTACCGATATCGACACTCGCTGCGAATGTTTCGTTGAGGAACAATCCATATATATATAAAGTTTACCCTACTTGTTCTTCGAGTGTTCCTTCGAAGAACTCTATCTTTAGCATTGATGCGAATACACAGCAGCCACTGGAAGATTTCGTGTGGCCATGCAAGCTCTTCTTGAGAAAGATACACCCTTGAGTGACTCTCTCCTAGGTATGGTATAAAGTGCAAATCCATTTGGAAGGAGTCTAGAAATACGTCACCGGAAGGCGACGGTTGAGAAAGAAATTGATCGACGGACAGGTGTAAAAATGATTGGAGGGCTCCTTGCCAAATTCGAAGAGATCTCTGGGAAAGGAGACAGGGTGCCCCCACGAGCTGGAATGCAAATCTGAATTCCGAGGCGACAATGATATTCAAAGGTCATCGGACCACCTGTTTAAGAAATCCGATGTGACTCCTATATGTCAACCAGCAACCTCAAGCACAAATCGACAAGACTTTTCATTTACTCAAAGGAGTCCTGGCCATTATAAATCTTGATCTTCTAGTTCTCGCTACAAACAAACCCCCATATCGTTACGAGGGTTCATCGTGTAATCTTGTGTGGGGAAGAACCGGTAGTCTTGCCGTAGCGTGGAGGTGCAACATGCGGGGTTTGACAAGCCATGACTTGGATAGAGATACTCAGTTGAGATATCTATTGAGCAGCCAGTGGATCTTCTGGGTGCCCATTATCTGAAGCACTGGCGGGTTCGATCACCTATTCGGGATAACTCTTCCATAGAGATTCTGTTAGTAATTGGATTAGTGATATGATTATGGATCTCTGTAATACACACACTTTGAAGATAAAGAATATAAGACAATGATATTATATTGTAGATAAGGGTACATACTGTATCTATCATTCTTGTGGAAGCCAATTGTCTTCGCTCGATCATAAACACAGTTTAAACCCTATACTAGAATCCCTGTCAAGATCGGCAGCCACACCCGAACCGAACTCTAGGCAGAGTATGGGGACTCGGGACAGCCGAGGACAGGATATCATTGGACCCTCCATCGGTCACGAGATAAAAGTATCTCCAAGTGCCTCTTGACTTTTCTAGAAATGTTAGACTATACAGACTATCCGCGCCGCCAAGCTTTTAGACCTGGCCTAGCTCACTTCAGACAATCATACATGGCGCTAACTAACTACCTTCAATAAGACTTTCAATACGAAAGCTCACTTCGGGAGCCGTGACCCGCTGCCCGGCTTGAGCGAGCGTCAGATTGCCGAATTCGAGGCTGTATAAACGAACCTGTGGCGTGGAACGTGGCACGAGAAAACAAACGACGGAGCAAGCTGACGGAGTCTATTCGTGCGTCCCAGGTCGCCCGACAGGCCCGGCTGAAACTGGCTACAGAGAAGTAGTGCTTGAGTTTTCGGATTGGCTGATGGGATCAGAGGAAATGGACGGTTGATACGAAGTCACGAGAGTCTTCGGTTTCTTTGGGTTAGTATACCCTCTTTTGTTTCCGATGGAGATTTCCTCGTGTCTGGCGGATCTTCCTACAGAGTTCAGGACCAGCGTTTGTGCATGTTCTTTCTCAGCCTGAAGGTATCGTGGCTCTTTCCCTCGTTCTTGAATAGACCGATTTTCTTCGGCTTTTAGGCTCACTGCTTCCTGGAGTGTAGACGTAGAGACGTCTCCGGCGTGATATAATTTGACAGCCAAACTCAGATCGTGAATAACAGGTGTCAACCATACTTCCTAAGGGCATCCCGCCTATCGGCTCACAGATTGAAGTGCTATGTAGAATATGGTTGATTCACAGTACTTGTGGCAGACCGGGCTCATCCCGGAGTTTCGCTGAGTTCCCAAATATAGTTGAATTCCATTGACTATAGGTATGAGATAGGTCAATCATTGCGCTGGGCTCGTCTGCTTACTCTGCATACTCAGGCAATAGACCACGCAGACTGCGAAGGATTTTACCTAAAGTGGAAATAATTAAGTCTAGATATGACCACCAATCCCTGAAGGAGACTTTCTGAGTATTTCGGCCAACGGTCTTTGTCTATTCAGGTGTGTTTATTTACCCAAAAACGATAGATAGTCAAGTCAGGCATTTGACTCTGTTATAACCCTCTGCCATTCCGGTTCTTCCCTGGACAACATTTCTAATTAACATCTCAACAACCTCTCAGGGAAATAATGTTGGATCAGTAAATGCCATTGTACAACCCGAGCCACACAGCTCAGGGTCTGACACTTTCTGCCCGAGCCGGACAATCCGCCAAGAGGTGACCTGCCAAGACCCTTGAAGTGCCGACCGACTCAATCGGCCTCACGATACACCTAAAGGCCCCTCATTGGTGGCGCCGCCACCAGTCCACCGCACATCCGGAAGGGTCACGGATTTAAAGATCCAATGAAAACGCGCTATCTGAGACTCCCGAGTCCAACCTATGACGCAGGGCAACATTCACGATATTCCTGTCGGAATGCTCCGATTCCCACTTGGTGTGCTCTTACGTCAGAGGGAGTTAGCAAGGGTCCAATCGTGTGGTATCAGCAGGTCCGCAACTCCGCGTAGGGGCCGGGAGGTTGGATGATTGACAGGAGTAGATCACTCGTCAATCATATGGCTTATCATCGTCTCAGATCTGATACAAGACCATGTTTGGGCTCTTCTTTGGGAGGGGATTAAATGTACCGATGGTGCAGTCGGAGTGCATCGCATATACGGATATATTCATCTGTATATGTAGAGTACGAAGTACATACGAGATATGGAACAGTTTGGAATGGATAATCGGATCCATCGGCGCGCTTTCTGCAGGGCCTGAAATGCACGGCAAACAAGTGGAATGGTAGATTAATGTATATGGAATCTTGTATTCCGGTAATCTTAACGAGGTTGGGGGTTATTCCGACATAATTTCCGTCTTCAAGCCAAGGAGAAGAGCGTATCAAGGTTCGTTGGCGCAATTCGAAGTTCATCTAGTTGGCGGCTGGGAAATGACCAAGTAACATGGAACTGGAAACGGAAACTATATTCTTATCTCACGTTAAGTCCATGCTTGACTCGGTTTTGGGGGCCATATGACCGAATGATGGGTGGCCCTGAAGGGTATTTGTGTACCGTCCAGCATCCAGGGTGCTGCAAGTGTGGTGTATCTTATGCACCAGCACCAATAGAAGTCAGATGTCGAGTAATTCCGGGGGATCCCTTTTTCTGGCCGAAGTATGGAAGGAGAAAAGTTGAGTGGCTGGTCCCTGCCTTCAACAACCCCCTGTACTCCATCCAGACTAGTCACTAGAGAGTAACCCTGAAGGATCTCCGTCTATATTTTCCTATTTGGGCGGGCGGTAATGCGGGGACTGGCCGAGAAGGTCCCGTGACTGTCTCGTGATTCGCCAGCCAAGGACCGGCTGCCTCTGCCCAAACTGCTTCTGACTCCATTCGACTCCACTCTTTCCACCCAATCCCTCCTATCCTCTCTAGTGCCTTTTTTGCTCTTTCCTGGGAGAAGGATTCCAGCGATGGCTTGTGAGCATCGAGCAATGCTGCGAAACCCTTCTGGTGACATGCTAGGCCCCTACGCTGACAACCCACGCTGCAGGTAGCCCCCGAGGTAGCAACTGCCCACGGCCACCCGCTGGCCCTCCCTGTTTCACCGGCATCTTATGGTCCATCTGAGAATGTGCCGGAGAAAAACAATACTTTTCTGATTTATTATTTATTAATTTATCGCTTGCATCCATCCTGGGACAGTTGCTGGTGCTGTACCGCCCGCTGTGGCCCCTTGGCAATCATCAATTGTCAAAAAAGAAAACCCTTTGACCTCGATACTACCCAATCTCCCTTCCCTGGTTCATTTTCCCTTCAGAGGCTCCATTCCTATTACTGGCAGGACTTGGCTTGTCCATTGGGAACTGGTGATTTTCTTGACATCCACTCTTGAAGACCCTTTTTCTTTATTTTTCTGCTAGGCGTTACCTTTCCCGAGCACAGACTCCGCCGTCCGCCATCGGCTATTGGGTCAACCCTGCAAAAAGAGGAGCCCGTCGGAGATAGCCACAGGGACCCAAGGCCCCCAAAACAACGCCGTGTCCTTTAGTGCTGCGGGGACCCTTTCCCTGGCTTCCACTCTTGGAGTTGCAGGGTCCTGGTCCGTTCACTCCTCCTTAGCCCGTGGGAATCAGGTTTGGTTTTTGCTTGGACAATATTATTCCCTCCTTCGCCCTCGAATCGAACATCGAATCCCTTTCGTCGACTTTGTGAGCAGCTATACCCGGACTCCCCCTACAACACACGACCGTTTTCGACGCAAGACGATGAGTAGAGCATGATCGAGGCTGTTCTGGCTCGTCCTTCTCGTTCATCGTGGTACCTTTGAGGGCCCATCGCGGTCGCTCGTGTGGACCTTGGACTCTGAGATCATCAAACAATCACCATTATTATCTCTGGCCGACCGTGAATTTCGAACGCGATGGCTTCCATCCTAGAGTACACGTCCGTTGCGCGGCCTTACGCTCTGCTGATTGTCCTGGTTCTGCTGCAGTGCGGCTCGGCCCAAATGTGCTCCTTCTGGGAGTCAGGGTGTATCGACCCGCTCGCCCAGACCGCCGTTCCGATTGACTTCTCGCCACTATTTCCAGACCCTATCACCTTCTACTATGGCTTCGATGAACTTGTATCGGGTAAAGGCCAGGGCCCGGTGACCAAGACTAGTTACTGGCTGCGATACCAGGATCGGAAGATCAACAAGGATCAGGTGACGTCGAATCGGACGTCCGAGGTTGCTTTGCGTGTGGGCAATCTAACCGGCACGCCCTCGGGAACTACAAATGGGTGCGACGGGATTTGGGGGCGCCCTTGCTCGCATGATATCAAAGGCGCTCTGCAGCATACCATCTTCCTCCTTGCCACGTCGGGCGAATACTATTCAAAGCCTCTCGAAGCGACGTTGGCACATATGATGCTGTATCCTCCTTCCCTCCCGAATTGCGGAGCTCCCATCTTTGATGTGGCATCCATTCCTGTGCAGGGTATGTCCCTGATTCAGTAAATCATTGGCAATTTGATCGTGACCACTGACCATGACCTCTAGAATTTGCCAAGGAGAGAATCCCAGGTCCTAATGTCAGCGTGATGCCTCCGGGCTCGGGCCATCACCCCTGGCAAGTTTGGTACATCGATGGCATGAGTTCGCACCAGCAAGCCTCGCAAGTCGCAGTTGGAATTATTGCTCGCTCACCGACGTACAATAGCCCTCCACCGCTCACCCCTGATGAAATCCAGGTAGAGCTAGTGTGCCTTCAGGCCCCGCAAGGGCCGCCGGTCGGGCCTTACAAGGGATCATGAGAGAAGGGGCTTCACAAACGAATGATTTGGTCATTCATGACTCTCTTTATCTTTTTCTCCGGCCCGACGGTTAACGCAAAATTACCGACTGCTGACTGCGGTTCCGATAATCCATTTGCTGGATATGCCTTCTTATTTGGTCCTTGATTGGCACGACACTGTCGAACAGCGATAACGCTGGTCTGCCATACGGTCGGGATTGAATTCATCACCAGACTCATATCGTCGAGCCGGATCAGCATGTCTCGCTATCTACACAACCCAGCCAGGGCATTATCGAAGGTCCAATATGGTTCAACTAATACATTGATGTATGGATTCGAGACACAGACACCTTGGGTAATACACATGGAGCAGCAATGCCAGAACCTGACGCTCTCCTCATCCCACCGGCTTTCCGGCCTCTGCCGTCGACACCGCGACGCCTCACAAAGTTGGCCAGCTATTATCAGCAGGCTTCAGATTGCCAGGTCCCCGGAAATCCTCCAAGATATCCGCTTGTTCAGAGAGCAGTACCCTGTCCGTCTGGATCCCAATCTTCGCCAGACCCCTCCACCTCTCCAGATCCGCCGGGTTCCTCTTATCGCCATGTGCATCTTCCGCCTTCTCCCAATGACCCTTGGAAAACCCCAGCATGGTAGTAATCTTCTGTCGCGGAATGTCGAAGACCAGCGAGCACATTGTTCCAGTCTCTTCGAGCCAGTTGCATTGCCATAGCTCGCCCGGTCGGATGCATTGATATTCGGCGGCTTGGAAGTTGATGCGGCCTGCCATTGGGCCACCGTGAATTGCATAGTTGATGCGGTCTTCGTTTTGGAACCACATCTCGTAACGCCATTTCTCGGGTCGACCGGCGCTGTCTTGTGCGTCGTAGTCGTATATCAAGTGGCGGTCGCGGAGGTCAGCGTCGAAGGATGACCCTTCTAGGGAGGGGTGGACGGGCATTGTGATGGCCGTAAGGAACAATGTTTGAAGTGTTGGGTGGATTATAATTGAAAGCTAAGGTGCAAACAAAGTGTTGTATCAGACGTCCTGATTAGCAGGTCTGGAAGGATGGAGTTGAAATACAAATATACACATAATTTCGGCATTGAATCCAGTTTTGATCTGATTTATTATCCCTTCGTTCCCATTTCGATCCGTACTGGCCGATGGCTCTACGTAACCCCAACCCACTTTAATGCCCACCTTGAAGGTACAATAGGTGTCTAGCTAGCTAGGCATGCTACCTTGCTACTCTGATATCGAATGAGGCTTATTAGAATGACATCATGACTCTCGAAAATAGGCTGACCAATGTTAAAATCTATTTGCGACCGTCCAATAGCATGACCAGCCATCGGGTATAGATAGAGTACGACCAAACTTGCCCGGCCAGGATGGTTTTTCCAGATCTCCAGGAGGGTGGTCCTGGCCAAAAAATGATGTATGGGCCAGGGGAGGCTCGAACTCCCGATTTCGGCTAATATTATCATGACAACGTCCCGGGAGGGACCATCGCATAAGAGCCACGCCTTAACCAACTAGGCCACAAGCCCCGCGTTGTACCTCTACTTTTGGTTTAGCTGCTCATAATTCCCTACCATTCGATCTACATCTGTGCCCTTACAGACCCACCCATACTGGCTCTGTATGCCAGTCTTGACGCTGATTTCTTGATCAGCGTGCATCTCTTGGGACTTTGAGAAAATGTCTGTCTGGTGCTTTTGCAGTCGTATATTCAACTCAATAGCAATCATTGAAAATCCAAGGGGATAGTTGAAGTAACAGAGTTGGGCTTGGGCCTTGAAGAAAATTTTGGTTGACGGTGTGGATCACGTGTGGAAACGGGATTTTGTTGTTCCGGTTGCGGATAACGTTGACGGTTTTGGATGGAATGGAATCGGCCAATCAGATTCTTCAGATCGACTGTTTGTTGTCTGTTCCTTACTTCTTCTATATGATAGTTCCTACTGGGGATCTTTCTTCATGGACTAGTTGCAATTAATGAACTTAATACTCTTACTTATTACTATCGAATCTCCTATTTCGGGTCTGTTAATATAGTGCCGGCCTCTAAATCAGGGGCTTCGCAGCTTCTCTCTCTATGTAATTGGAAGAGCTGGGAGCTGAAGAATGGGTTTGACGTGACCATCACCACATACTCGACTCGTGCTGAACACGCCCCTCTGGAGACGATCACTCACCATGGCTTCTTATGTTTATCCTAGTCAATCTTCTGCTAGTCTTTTTACCTCATATCACCACCTCCCACCCATGTCCCTTTCTCTTCCCCGCCCCCTTCTTCCCCACGTGCGCTGCCCATTCAGGAACGATCAACAACGCTACCCACCGCCGAACAGCCACTCCCGTGTCCCTCCGAGATGGCCAAGTTCACTCTTCATCTCCAGAGACTCTGGTCCCTGGTCCCTCTGCTCATAATGCAAGCAATTTTGGGAGATCTGGTTCCGAGTGTCACGGCATCCTCACTCCCTGGCTTGTCTTCATACGTCGCTGGGCCGGGATTCCCGACTTCGGCATTTGGGTAGGGAAAACATTCCCGGTGGTAACGATCCAACTCTAAAGCTAATCTGATCCGCAGATCCTACTATGTCTCCCCTGCTCTGCCAACCCGGGAGCCTCAGCCGATCATCTACGATCCCGTGCTGGACCTTACATTTCCCTATGAGCTGACCAATCCAGATGTTATCCCCGAGAGCTCGGATGAGGTGTTCTATCCCGTACCGAAGGGGAACCTAAACTCGCACCAGAAACATGCCTTAGTCGAGGGCATCAAGACGAATGTTTCCGAGATTATCAAGTCCGGGGGCTCGGAGACTCGTTGCTCGAAGTGCAAGAGGGCGATGGCAGCGGCTAAGCCTGCTGCCTTGTACGCTCCCCTCCTGGTGCCAGATGCCATGATCAGCTTGTGCAAGACCTTCGGGTTCAAGTCTGAGGATGCCTGCGAGGAGACTTTTGCATCACAGGCTTTCGGCGCTATCTGGACGCAGGTCCTGGCTTACGCTGATCTGGAGGGTCTGGATGGACAGTATATCTGCCATTATCTCAATAATGACTTTTGCGAGCAGCCTCAGACCCAACACTTGGATACATCCAAGTTGTTCCCTAAGCCCAAGCCAGCGCAGGTGCAAGTGCCAAAGGCCAGCGGGGAGCGTGTCAAGGTGCTTCACATGTCAGACTTCCATCTTGATGCGCGCTATGCGGTCAGTGCGGAAGCCGACTGTACGGGTGGATTGTGCTGTCGCAGCGACAAGCATCATGCTGGTTCGGAGGACCACGTTGTCTCTCCAGCTTCAGCGTACGGGGCCTTCCGTTGTGATACCCCGTATGATCTGGGCCTAGCTGCTCTGCAGGCCGTGGGACCTTTGACCGGCACTGGTAAGGGCTGTAAACAAGAGTCTCTGGCGTGGACTCTTTACACTGGCGATCTGATCTCCCATGATCCCGAGTCTCAAATGTCTCGTGAATACCTCGAGTACACTGAGACCAGCATTTTCTACATGTTCAAGAAGTACCTCTCGGGGCCCGTTTTTGCGACTTTGGGAAATCACGATTCCAGTCCCGAGAACATCGATTCGCCGCATAGTCTTCCCGGGCGTCTCGGGGAGCAGTTCTCCTGGAATTATCGGCATCTAGCTGGTCTGTGGCAGCACGAGGGGTGGATCAGCAATAAGACGGCCGAGGAAGCGCGGACCCATTACGGTGGATATTCGATCAAGACGCATTTTGGACTGCGTGTCATTGCGTTCAACACGGGTATGTTGATCAATCAGACTAATTAGATGACTGGATAGACTAACTTTGCCGTAGACTTTTGGTACCATTCCAACCTCCTCAACATGATCAACACCACAAATCCAGACAATTCAGGTATCTTCTCCTGGATGATCGATGAGCTCCAAAAGGCCGAGGACACGAACGAACGCGTCTGGCTCGTTGGTCACGTCCCCAGCGGCTGGGATGGCAGCAATCCAATCCCAGACCCAACCAACCTCTTCTACCAAATCGTAGACCGTTATTCCCCACACGTCATTGCCAACATATTCTTCGGACACAACCACGAAGACCAATTCATGGTCTACTACGCCAACAACGGCACCGTTCAAAATGCAAACACCGCCCTCGCCACTGGCTGGATCGGACCAAGCGTCACACCTTTGACAAACATGAACAGTGGATTCCGCCTCTACGAGGTGGACACGGGAGACTTCAACGTCTACGAGGCATACACCTTCTTCAGTAATGTCTCCGAATACACGAGTCTCCGTGAAACAGGGCCGACGTACCGCTTCGAATACTCTACTCGTGATACGTACGGTCCGGCGGCGGGGTGGGACACGGATGCCCCGCTGAACGCGACTTTCTGGCACCGTGTCACCGAGGCTATGGAGAAGGATATTAGTCTTGTTACTTTGCAGACTCATCTTCAGGGCAGAATGAGTGTCAAGAGCCCGGTTTGTGATACGGAGGCTTGCCAGAAGGCCAAGATTTGTTACATGCGGAGTGGGAGCGTTGCGCTGGGTCGTCAGTGTCCTCAGGGGTGAGTTGATTGAACCTTATAATGTGGGCTATGGGATGTGCTTGCTAACAAAAGTCTTAGGTATGCATCTGTCCAGAGCGCATTCAATCCGAAGTAGTTACTGCGTCCTTCTCGTTTGACTCGGTGCGCTGCTGCCCATAGTTCTCGGTGTTTTGGATTTTTTTGCATACATAATAGCGAGGCATGAACTTATGAGGAATATGAGAATAATTGCCGTCTTGTGGATTTATCAGATGTGTTTATGGATGTAGCTGTACGGGGCGTTTGCTTAGATGGCGATGGTTAGACTGCTGTTGGTAGGTTGTATTTTGCCATGTTCCGATATTCCAGCTTAACCTTGGTTCCGGGCAGGCTACCCTTTTTTTACGGTTGCGGAGCTGAAATAAAGCGAAGGGTAGAGGTTGGGGGTATTTCTTTTTCTAGCAGGGTAATCAATTTTCTACGAGGCTCTACCGTGCTACGTAGACGACGGTCCGCAGGGCATGTAGATCCATGACTATATATATTTCGACGGATCCCCACGTTCGTAGGGACCTAAGCCATCCATCGCTTCAGGACGAATACCCCACGACAAGAAGCCTCAGATGTTCTCCGTTACCGGTGTACCTGGAAAGACTTACCCCTGAAATCCACCGGAGGGTAATGTACTAGGCCACATCTCTAATACCTACGCTTACCAATTGGGCAGTCAATTGGCTGCTAATGACGAATGAGCTTACGATGGCGATGTTCAATGATTCGTATTCATTAAAGAGTGGCGGCGGAGGAATTCGGAATCAAAAGATACTGAGCTCGTGAGATTGTATTAAATTCGATACAAGTCTTGGACCACTGGGGTTTGGAGCAAAGCTTAGTTCTTATAATTATTGATGCTGCAATGCGATGTGTCGGGTGAGGTATGATAGAAGAAGATTATAAGTAAAAATTGTGGCGGTGTCTTCAACAAGTAACGGGTTCCATAACTCAGTTGGTTAGAGTGTGGTGCTAATAACGCCAAAGTCGAGGGTTCGACCCCCTCTGGGACCATTTCTTTTTGTCTTTTTTCTACACTCCGGCTAGTTCAGAGATCTTCTTGGTACATTGTTGTTCTCGATTTTTTTTTTTCGGTTCTCTCGATTTACTGAATTTTTCACGATCCTAAGAATACCTACAATACCGTATGCATTTCCCTGAGCTTCTCCCATGGGTTGTAGGGGTGCTTCATTTCTACCATCCAAGTGCTCTTCCCATACAAGATCTGCGCATGAAACGAACAGGCAATGATTAGCATGGGATGAACATCCCCCTCCTTTGTTGTGCCGTGGAAAATATTACCAGGCTACTAATCAGCAAGCAGTTGCACACCTTTTCTTACAATACCCCTCTTCAAAGCCTGCGAAAAAAAAAGCGGTTACAGTATGTACTTAACTGTAGAGCCGGTTCGCCCAAGGAACCACTACTATGTTCTTCACTTAAGCTCATCGTTGACGATGACCCGTTCCGACTAGTTCATTTGGTCATTGACCAAGCAGTAGCCCCATAATTTGTTGGTCGCATAGTTTTTTAAACCTGATCATCCCTCGATTTGCTCTGTTGCCGCCGGCTCCCGAGCGCGTCGATGCATGACGTAGCGAAGGTCTTCGTTAGCCTTTCTATATCGTCATCACCACCCTCCGGGCGATCCGCAACTTTTATAATCGTAGTGAGGGCCCTGTAGTATCTAGGAGTAGCTAAAGCCACTGCAACATCCCTGTCTACTTTCGACATCCCGCAGGTCTTTTTTTCTCGACTCGGCGTCCGATACTAATCTGTAGCTTATATCTTACATTCGACTTCCTTCGCGAACCGCGAACCTCTTTAACCTTTTCCGCTACTCAAGCAAGCTCCATCTCAAAATTCACTATGAGTCTGCGGGGTGTTCAGTTGGGTCTCCGTGTGTGGGAGGTTCGTATCAGATTAAGCTAAGGAGTTATGGCGCAAATATGCTTTTGCTAACGCCCTTCATCTTCGTTATAGTTCCTATGGACTCTGCTCATCATGGCCCTCGTCGGTAACATGATTGCCGAGTCATTCGCGGGCAACCCGTCGACAGTCAACTACTCGATGTATGTGTCGGCATTCTCGATGCTCTCGCTCTTCTACCTGGTACCAGCCTCGTGGAACTCGGACTGGGCCATCCACCCGATCATCATGGTCGTGGTCGATGTGCTCAACTGCGTGTTCTTCTTCTGCGCGGCTATCGCGCTCGCCGCGAAGTTGACGTGCCACTCTTGCAGTAATCATGTACGTTGTCGCCGATTTTATAGTTTCCGTTCACGTATGGGGATTTTTTACTAATTTCACCAGTCATACCTGGTCAGCAACGAAATTACCAACGGCTCGCACAACATGTCGAAGCGCTGCCGTGAAGCTCAAGCGACTGTGGCTTTCTTGTGGTTTGCCTGGGCTGGATACATGGCCTCTGTCATCGTCTCCGTGTTCATGTCCCGGTCATCGACTGTCAACCTCCGTGGTCGCAGTGGTAGTCGCCGCCGCCCCAACATGGCCCAAGTCTAAGCTTGCAGACAAAGTGAGATGGGCTTGTGGGCTTCCTGGATTGAATCTCTAGAGTGTCATTATCCAGGGGCCTATAAGCCCGCCTTTTTCTTCGAAGGTGATACGATAGTGTCATGACGGCCCAGAACCACTTGACACCACGGAATATGGTTTGTGACTTGAAACGGCGTTGACGGCAATGGATTGTTACAACGATTGTACTGTATGACTTGACGATCCGGCTGGATGGAATCTATCAGGAGGTATATATTTGATATCCGCCTGGGTTCCTTCTAATGCCTGGATCCTGGATGACTCGAAATGGATAATGCAAAACGGAAAACGAAAGACGAAGATGCGGGTCGCTTTATTTATTTTCTCGATAATATCGCGCATCGAGCCGCGATATGGAATAATGTGTTTGGGTGCTATTGTGCTACTACGATGTCATTAATAATATTGATTAATTTTGCAGCTTTGATACCGATTGACAATGCCAGAGCTTTTGATCCATCGTTTACTAAAAGGTTCTTCGTAATTTGTGGTAGATGAGCTGGCATAATGCTCTCGGGTGAGCCACATGCAAGGATGTATACGGTACCTGGTATACTCCGTCAGCAATGCGGCATTTATACTCGCCGACCGGAAGAGTTGTATCTTGTCAGACTTTCATAGACCTGACCTAGGGTTAGAATTTACTGATATTTACAATATAAGTCTTGCTTCCTCTAGCTTTCTTCTCCCGAATCTAGAGGCAGCAATTGAAAGATTGATCGCATGACGTACAATTTGCTGGATTCTCAGCATGGGGCGGCAGCCTTGACTCATTCATCCGTGCGCAGGAGAAACACAACACCTCAGTCTGTTGATTTCTACGGAGACACTCTTCTTCTGATCAACTCCCTAATCATCTTGTTCAATAATCTCTTTTGACATTCTCCAGTTGGCAGTTTCAAGCTAGGGCTTGGTAGCGGGGCATCTCCCCTCTGCTCCACTCGAAGAATTTCTCCAGAGCTCGGGTCCGCCACGGCTTTGACAGCACCAACCTCCCGTTTCGCCATCCCCTTTTCAACTCCCAAACTACATCACAATGCCCATCAGGTAAGATTGTGGGATGAGCATTGGAACGAATTAAACAGTTTCTAACTCTATTTCCCAGCTACCTTATCCTCTTGTCCCGGCAGGGCAAAGTCGTGCGTCCCCCCCTCCTCGTCACCCACCCCGTTTCTTCAACCGGCTTGAGGTCCCCCGACTGACCCGATTTTTCTTCTCGCAGCGTCTCGCCAAGTGGTTCACTACTCTCTCCCCCAAGGAAAAGGCCAAGATCATCAAGGATGTGACTCAACTTGTGCTGTCGCGCCGGACGCGCATGTGCAATTTCCTCGAATACAAAGGTGGCTTCTTCTTCTCCGCGGCCCCGGGCCTCCCCAGGTACAAACAGGCAATGCTGACCACGATATTGACTGCCCAGACTCGAAAGTCGTCTACCGCCGCTATGCCTCCCTATTCTTCATCGCCGGTTGCGCATCCACCGATAACGAACTGATCACCCTCGAGATCGTCCACCGTTACGTTGAGCAGATGGACAAATACTACGGGAACGTGTGCGAGCTGGATATCATCTTCAATTTCCAGAAAGCATACTTCATCCTGGATGAGCTATTACTAGCAGGTGAGATGCAAGAAAGTAGCAAGAAGAATGTGCTTCGTTGCATCAGCCAGCAGGACAGTCTGGAAGATATGGAGGTAAGCCCGATCATGCTTTGTCCCCCCTACAGCCCTTCTCTCCCTCTTCTTCTCCCAAGGGGATATACCCTGTCATGCGGCTGTGCCACAAGCCAGTACCATGACAGTTGGGATACTCTTTTCCCCCGTCTCTCCATTGACCTTCTACTCCTCCCCTTTCTCTCCCAGGCGCAATCGGGCTAATGCTCTCTCGCCCCAGGTTGAGGAAGATGTGGTCACCAAGATCATGTAGCGACCGGGATTTCGAGACTCTCTTTTGGTTAATTGCTTTTGTGTGCTTTGGTCTTTTTATGTTGTTTTGCTTTTGTCTGCAGGCGTAGCGTGATTCCGTCTATTTTTACCTACTAATCAATGTCACTGCCATTTTCAGGACTCGGAAGATGTGTCGCGCAACTTGGACCGAGTCGGGCTGTGAGGGCCAGGCTGGACCCATGGAACTCTGGGCCGAACCAGTCTTGATCTCTGGACCACGCTGGATCAACCCTGGCCACTCATTCCACGACGTCCTCTCCTCCTAACACGTCGACTGGACACCCAAAAGGTTGGCCCGCCCGTGAGGTCAGTGCGGGTTCTCACTGGCCCCCCAGACTCCAGCACGTGATCCCACACCCCCCGGTCGCAACGCATCCCCCCTCGTCTGGTCGATCGGAGCGCATCTGTCTTCCGTTTCTTTATCGCAGTCGAGTCTCTCTCTCTCTACGCTTTGTCTCTGTTTCTATAAAGGCAACTTCCTGGGTTTGGTGTCGCGGACACTCTCACTTCCCCCTTATCTGTCCTGTTTGCGGTTATCGCCGATCGGCGCCATCACCTCCGTCTCCGGCGCGACCACCTCGCGTCATCATCCATCACTTCAGCGCCAGTGAGCTGATCGTGATATCCATCGAAATACGTTGGGCATTCCCAAGCTCAAAGACTATTTCACCAGTCTAACTGCCTGACCGTCACGGCGACTTGAACAACATGAAGGTTGGTCCCCGTTACTCCCCTCGGTCGCCATGGCGATAACGTCGAATCCCATCGCTCCATCATCATCATCCTGGTCGCAGTCACTTATCTACTCCTCTCACTTATCTAGTTCCTACCTCTTCCCGAGTTCGAAGATGTCACGAGCTCGTTGAACTTCGATACGGCGGATTGTCATATCGTGGGTGGATGCGACCTGTACACAACCAAGGCTGCCCGCTCCGATCGGAAACTCTACAATCACATCGAACAATCACTTGAAGCCCAATATGAATCGATCCTCCGTCTTTCAGCTTCACTTTCCCCACCCAACGCTCACGATGCGGCCGAGACCCTGAACTTATCCCGATCAAGTCCGTTCGGCCCCCTGAGCGAGCATTCCAGTCGACGTACCTTTGCCTATCTCATCGCGACGCTCAATGCCAGCCATCCCGATTACGACTTCTCACACGTGCTGAGACCCACTGATTTCCGGCGTGAGCGGCACATGAAGCGCGTGATGAATACGGTCAACTCCACACTGTTCAACCTCCGACCTCGCGAGTCAATCGATCTCTCTCCATCATCACCTGCCACACTTTCTGGATCATACAATTCGGGATCACCTGCCTGGGGTCCTCGGATGTGGCGGATTATGGATGAGCATATGTCGCTCAAGGAGTGCTCGGTCTACTCGTACTCCCCGGAGGAGGACCCCTCCGACGCCGATGACGGAGCGATCTGGAGTTTGCACTACTTCTTCTTCAACCCGCTGCGGAAACGTGTCTGCTACCTCTATCTCCGTGCAATCCCGATTCTCAGCCACACACCGCCCGAAGATAGTGAAATTGCCTCTACCCCTACCGGCAAGCGGACGTTCGACGACGGCTACCTGACGCCAGATCTGAGCTCGAGCAAGCGAGCCCGGTACTGGTTCGGTAATCGCGCGGAGTCTTCGCTGCACAATGCCGAGAACGCGGATGATGACGATGATGATCATTATATCCTCAGTGACGAGGAGACCCGTTCGCGTAGGGGCAGCAAGGGCATGGTTCGGGCGATGAGTGAGGAGCTCGTGGATACCATGGAGATATGAGCGATGCGACCGGTAGAGCTTTTTCTTTGTCTTTGATTCCTTGATTGTGTTTGATTCTTTTCAGGTCCCGTTGATCGGTGATTTGCTTTTCCTTTTTTTATCGTTAACCGTCTTTTTAGCTGGGGGCGTTGAGGTTCTGGGACTCGATGGACTTATGGAGCAATTCAACCTGCATTTATATTCTTTTGGCCATGAGGGGCGTTATGAAACGAACAAGACTGATATGAACCGCCGCCCCCTCCTGACTCTGATGCTGAAACCTTTCTTTTCTGCTCCTGTCTATACTCTAATAATATACTTTTTGATCTCGGACTTGTATTGAATGCTTTGAATCTATTTGATGCCTGGTCAGTGTCTCATCTGATGGAGGGACGTCTTTAGATGAAAAGAATATAGGGATGTAGAACCTAATCCAAAGTAAAAAATGTATCTTGCATCGAGTACTTCCTCGAAAATTGTAAATAAGACGATGTCCTTGTTTTAGATCCCCATGTTATCACGCCTGCCGTATACATCGGAGGTGGCCCGTGCGCCGAATGGGGAAAGCTGTCCATTCTCCATTGTCTGCCACTCCGACACAACTACTCCGCACCCATTGAAACCACTATAAACATTCCAAAAATGGCCGATGAGGAGGAGCGCATTAAAGCTGAGAAGCTCGCCGCCGCCAAGAAAAGGGTACGTTAACCTCGCCGGTGGCGCTATTGCAATCACTAACCACTCCCGTGTTATTGCAGGTAGCCCAGCTCCAGAAGCAAAAGAAGAAGGCCAGCAAGAAGGCCTCAACCGCTACAGATACACCCAAAGATGCCGAGACTCTTAAAGAAGTTGAAGCTACGCCAGAGCCTGCGGCTACCACGGAGACTACCCCTCCAGTAGATACCCCCACCGAGGAGAAGCCGCAAGAAACTACGCCGGCAGAGACCACGACCCCAGAACAACCAGCAGAGCCCGAGCCAGAATCGCAAGAAAGGCCATCTGAACCGTCCGAACCCGTCGAGTCCCCTGTCGAGCCCATGCCCCCCGCCCCCACCTCGCCTGATCCAGAGACCGAGTCGCAGCCTGCACGTCTGGATACCCCTCGCGCCGGGCACGGCCGCCAACCGTCCCTGTCGATCCAGTCAAAGATGCGCTCGTCGTCATTCCGAAAGACCTCTATATCCCAGGGTAGCGCCCCATCTCCATCGGCTCCCAAGACCTCACCACAACCTCTACCCCCGTTGACAGGGGACGGTGAGTCCGTTCACGAAGTGTTCCGGAAGCAGTCGACGAAGATCGAAGAATTGGAGAAGGACAATAAGAGGCTGGAGAAGGAGCTCTCAGATGCGACGACTCGCTGGCGCAAGACGGAGGATCAGTTGGAGGATTTGCGGGAGGCTAGTGTGGACGGAGCAGAGTTGAGGGAGCAATTGAAACAGGCTGAGGAGAAGGTGGCTAGTATTGAGGCTTTGGTATGGGTTACTGAGAACTTCAGGCTACGGAAGGGGTCGTACTGACTTGCTTGACAGAAAGAGGAGATTGCCTCGCTACAACGGCAAAACTCACAGCTCCAGTCCAGGTCACACCGCAATAACGCTAGTATTTCCGTGCCTGGGACGTCGGAATCGCCGCCAGCAGATCTTGTGCGCCAGTTAGAATCCAAATCCGCCACTATTGAGGCTATGGAACTGGAGATCTCCAATCTGCGCGCCCAGGTGACGTCGCAGACATCTTCGAGCAGTGCGCACGAGACCCAGGTGGCTGCCCTCGAAGAGAAGCTATCGGAGAGTCAGACCGCTCTCGAGAAGTCCCAGCGTGAGCTCAATGACACGAAACAAGCTCTTACTCGCGCCTCGGAGAAAGCCGTCAAGGAAGGCGTGGACAAGACATCTACCGAAACCCTGATCAAATCGCTGCAGCGCGAGGTCGAAGAGCTAAAGAGCGAAAAGGTCGAAGGAGAAAAGAAGATAGAAACTCTGGACAAGAAACTCGTGGCCTTGAGCAACCTGCACAAAGAATCAGAGTCCCGGCACCAGACCCGGCTGCGTGAGAGCGAAAAGGCAGAGAAAGAAACCGCAGTCCTGCGGAAGAAGCTCGCCAGCATTGAAAATGAGAACCTCCGCCTCCGCGAAGAGCGTGATCGCATGCGCAAGCGTGATGCCGGTGGCGCAGACGACGAGGCCCTCGACGAACTCGAAGACGAAGAGCGCCAACGTCTTGAGCGCCGTATTCGCGAATTGGAAGGCGAGAACTTTGATCTGCGTCGTGGTGTCTGGCAAGAGAAGCGCTCGGAGTTGGTTGGCCAGCAATATTCTGACGAGGGACTCGAGTCTGCGGGTGATGCTGCGGCCAACGCCTTTGACGATGTCGATCTCGTTGGCGGTCGACCCGATCACGCCCGCCGGAGGAGTATGGCCTTGCAGCAGCAGCACTCATCCTTCTCAGACGTATTGTCTAGTGGCTTTGCCGCGTTCACGGGTGGAAACCGTGCTCGCGCCGGTTCATCTAACCCACCGCATCCAGCTACCCGCGGTAGTCTCGAGCTCCTGTCCGAAGAAAACCTGGAAGATGAATTCGACGAGGCAGAGTTTGCGCGCGCTCAGGCTGAAGAAGAGGCACGCAAGCGAGTGGAGTGGGTGCGTGAGATCAAGCGTAAGCTCCGGGATTGGCAGGGCTGGCGTCTGGATCTGGTTGATAGCCGGGCTGGGGCTGAGGGTCCTGGTTTGGCTTTGGGGCAGATCTTTGAGGTTTGAGGCTTCGTTGTGCATTGTGCGGATTGTATCTTTCATGGAACGGGTGGGTATGAGGTATGGTTTGATGGGCGGAGGCGTATTCATGTTATATACCACGAATTTTGTTATCAATACAATTTTTTGGAGGGGTTATGGGTTGATGGCCATGTTTATGCTCTGGTAGAAGACATATGATCCCATAGATTGGTTTAATAAACCTAGAACCCTTGGAGATGGTGCTCCGTAAGCTCTCATAACAATGATATACAGCTCTCTACCAGTATACGTAGACAGTATGTCTACCCAAAAGGAAAGATGAATTCCTATACTCAGTACAATGCAATAGAAAAAAAACAATCAAATTCAAAGAAAATCCGCAGAAATATAAAACTCCCATCAATCCGAATAATGCTTCCCCGTCAAAACACCCTCACTCTGTCTCTTCCTCTTCCCCATAAACTCACCCACCCAACCGGAAATCTGATAAACCCAACCTCCCGTAACAAGCACCCCCGAAACGGTATTAATCAACCGAATCATCAATCTCAAAAACCCCGTCCGTTCCTCGCTGACCAGCAACAAGATTGGCTCAATATTATACTTGAAGAAGATACCAGGGATGAGATAGGGGGACTCAGGGATCGGGCCGGACTGGCTGGTTGCGGCGTATTGGTTTGTGAAGACTGCGTTGCGGGTTTGGCGGGCTTCGAGCGAGGAAGGGTTGAGGGTGTAGGCGTTGAAGGCGGAGCGGCCTTTTGTGTAGAGGGTTGGGACGACGGAGAGGAAGTATTGGAATTTGTGGTAGTGGGTTTCGCTTTCGGCGATTGTCTTGTCGAGCGGGTTGAGGAGGCTTGGGTAGTGTGGGCCGAAGGAGAGTTCGGTGATCATGTGGGAGAAGTTGAATGCTGGATGTATAGTTGTTAGTGACGACAGGATCAATAGATAACCAGATGGAGACGATCAGGCAAGACTCTCGAAGCAATCCGGAGCAATTGAATCCATCCAGGGGTATGATCTGATAAAAGGACCAAGGTAAGAACTCACCCTCATGCGACAAATGCTCCCCCAACTCCCGATATCCATGACCACGCGCCGTAATGTGGAAATCCCCCTGTACCTTATTCCCCTCCAAACTCCCATAAATCCGACAAGCATCCGGCTTCTCCCCCCATCGCATCCGCGGACCCTTCGCAAACTTGCGCCTCGGGTTGCGCCGCACCTCACCCATCACATGGTGCACATGCGCATCCTCCTCCTGCGCGCTCAGCCGACTAGCCTCCTCATGGCTGAGCGTCTGGTACTCGTGCGACCCGTAGTTGCGCTTCTGCATCCACAGTTTCCACGAGGTTTCTTCGCGCTGGAGCAGTTCGCCGGCGAGGATGCGGTCGCCGGCCGCGTCTTGGATGTTCACGCGGAGCGTGTCGCAGGGCATGTGCACGACTATGTCGAGGTTAAGCTGGAGCTGGTGGGAGACGCCCTTTTCCACGCTGAAGTTGTGCTGTTCTGTGCCGTGCCACCAGGTCTTGAGCTCGTGGAAGCTGAAGAGGGTGCAGATGGCGAGGATTATAACGGTCCATTGGCCGCCGCGGGTGGTGGGTGTTGTATAGGATGCTTTGGTTTTGGCTGATAGAAATTGGGTAAATTGTTAGCTCTATCTGCTAATTCCGGGATGAATTGGAGGTTATTAGAGTATAAGAACGTGTGTTGTGTTGTTGTCAAGGGGTTGTTCCTGGCTTGTTCCTTGTTCCTGCATCGGGGAAACGTGTTTGTAAACTTACGGAAAGCGTCAAAGGTCTTTAGCCCTGACAGATTACCCTTGTCCCCAAAGGCATCCTCGTCGAGGCCTTTCGCTTCATAGCCATTCATTGCGAATGTGCAGGCCCAACAGCGACATGAAGGGAAGCGAATGTCTCGCCAATGGCAGAAAGTCGGGGGAGGCTTGAGGAGTGGAGTAATAAAGTCAGATAAGGCGATGAGGCCAAGTAGCCCGATTGCCGCGATCCACCAGTTGCTGAGCGCCCCCTCGTTTACTTGATTGGATTTGCCGAACAAAGCAAGGATATTCGACATGAAGAATCATCTATGATGAGGGAATGTTTCAATTAAAAAGTATTATCACTACTGTACATAAATGGTAAAAGTGTATTTGAGAATAGCAAATGCAAGCTTAATTGCCAATCCGAATGCTCTCCACGACTTGGGTTCCACAGCATCATGAAGCGAAACTCTCGAGGAGAGATGCAAGGAGATAAAATGAAGAAAGAAAAAAGATGTACAGATAGCAGGACCGGAAAAGGAGTCCTGATGAAAAGGGGAACGGGGGGTCGTCATATAGGAAGAAAAAAGCGAACGTGAGAATGGGAGGACATGGACGCAATACCCTTTCACAAAAATAATCATATCAGGGCCCAGATGCAAATGCTATCAACGAACATAAAATGGGTATAGGATGCATGTCGTCCTGTTTTCATCTCCATGGGTTCACCGAACCAGACCAACGTAAGCTGACATGACATACCACCTGATGCATGAGAATAAAACAAGCCAAACGAAAAGAAAACCAGAGCAATTATGATTACATGAGGAAGGGGGCAAGGGGGATAGAGATCCAGGGAGGGGATCAAAATTATGAGTGGTGGAGGGGAGGCGAGGGGAAAGGAAGAAGACGGCTTATTTGCTCCTCTGTTGCTTGTTAGCATGTATCCTCATAGTGCTGGCATGGCTGGCAGCATCATCAACTCACAAGGCTGGTCGCAGCCGCCGCCGTGGCGAGGTCTGGCTTCCCACTGATACTGCGCGCCGAGGCACGAGGTAGCCCAGTCCCGGAGATCGTGGAAGTGTTTGATCCTCGCTTAGCGGGGCTGGATGGTGGCAGACCGGTGACCGTTGAGTGCCGTTTTCCACTGCTGCCCTTGACTGGGGATGTGCCCGAGACATCGCGAGTGCGAGCACTCTTCAGGGTACCACCCGGAGGCTCGGGCAGCGGCCGCGAACTGGAGGTCGAGGCTCCTCGCTTGGAAGGTGATGCGGCCGCATACATCCGAGGTCGAGTGGACAACTTGACCCCGGTGATGAACTCATGTTTCAACGCGTCATGGGGGCTCAGTCGACGAGTGGGATCCCAGCGGAGACAACGAGAGAGGAAGTCCAAGAAGGCTTCATCATCGCACTTGAGAACTTGCCGAAGATCCTTGGAGCTTGGACGGCGACGGCGACCCTTGGACGAAACAGTCAAGCGTGGTTTGCCGAGAGAATCGAAGAACAACTTCTTGCGGGTGCTCTTTTCAATCAGATGCTTTTCGGGAGGGCCAAAGACCTCCATAATGCAAGCCAGCTGTTCCTGTTCGTTCTCACCCGGGAAGATGGGATAACCGGTGAGCAATTCAGCCAGAATACAGCCCAAGCTCCACATGTCGATGGGCATGCCGTAGGACATTCCAAGGATGACTTCCGGAGAGCGGTAGAAACGACTCTGGATGTAGGTGTAGACCTTTTCATTCTCAAAGCAACTTGACCCAAAGTCAATGACTCGAATCTCCGAGTTCAACGGGTGAACAAGAAGAATGTTCTCGGGCTTCAGATCGCAGTGAATGACCTTCTTAGCGTGCAACAGAACCAGACTGCTGAGCATCTGTTTCGTGAAGCGGCGAATAAGCTTGAGCGAAAACCCGCGGAAGTCGTGCGCCTTGATGAATTCGTAAAGATTCATGCCTAGAAGCTCGGTGGAGATGCACAAATGACCACGGAAGTAGAAACTTTGGTCGAAAGCGACCACGCTGTGTCGGCGCTCGGAATCCCAATCCTTTAGCTTCTTGAGGAGATTGACTTCAATGAGAGCTTGCTGGTGGAATCGCTTCTTGTTGCGAATGATCTTGACAGCGACCAAAGCTCCAGTCTTGTGGTCGACACAGCGCACAACTTGTCCGAAACTTCCCTTGCCTAGGACATCCACAACCTCATAGCGATAGGCGAGATGATCACCAATCACAATGTTATAATCTCCACGATCGTCGTCATAGCCAAAGTTCGCGGCGCCCGAGTGCAGATCTCCCACGTGCTTCTTTGCATTCTGCGTGCCACAGAAGAAGATATCACGGTAGTCAATAATCTCACCGCGCTCAAAGATGTTCAAGTTCGCCATCTTGAGCGCCTGGGCAGGACTGACACGATCCTTTGGTCCTGCCTTGCGACGCAGTTCATCCAACTGCTTGGCTGCAGTTTCAAAGTCCTTCCGCTTCGCACCCAACCGCCTCATTTCTTCATCTGCGATAACTGTATCTGCGTCAACACTGGCATCAGCTGTGCGTGAAGTGGCGGCTGCACTGGATCGAGCATTGCTAATAATCTTGTGGACAGAGGACACGTAGTTGCTAGCGCCACGGTTGTGAGAATGATCGCTACCCGTGGACTCATTGGTCATGGTGTGCTCGAGGGGAAGGCTCCGATCGCTGCTCACACTTGGTTTCCGAGGAGCAGGCTGCTTGGTGATACTCGAAACGGAGGATTGGCGCCGAGGCTTGAGATACGAAGTCTTCGTAACAGGGCTGGTCGAGGTCACGGAAGAGAGATTATTCCATGTTGCAGAAGCCGGGAGCTTTGGTGGCGGCATGTTATCATACTTGGCACGGTCAGCTTCAGCTTCAGCTGCAAGATTTGCCTTCGAATTGCTGCGCAGGCGAGCCACATTCAGGCGATCTTTCAGAGTGGAAGCCGGCACCACAGTGGTACTCTCAGGCTCGGATGGGGTTGAGATCTGGCTAAGTCTCTCAGAGGCTGGTGCGAAAATGGCGCTCTGTGTCTGAGGTCGAGGCCCAGTGAGCTTGTAGGACTGGGATACTCTGTTGGAATAATCCCCGCTAGCCTGATGACGGAGAGCATTGAACTCGGTGCTGGACTTCGGAAGCGTATATGAGGCGTACGGCGAGATGTTGCGAGTGCCATTGGGCGTATCTGTAGGGCCAAAGGCGCCGTTACTGCTTGCCGTACGCAATCCGGCTGTGGAGACGGAGCTAAGTGCAAAGTGCGACGTGCTGCTGCGAACTTGAGTTGCTGGGCCCTTGTCATCCTCATCGCGATACCAGAAGTTTGCCTTGGACGCAGTCATGGGGGTACTGGGTGTCTTTGACATAACTTGGTTGGAAGGGGTATGGGCCTTTCTATCCTCGGCTTCTCTGTCTCTCAATGCCTCAATCTTTGTTGTCATTGGAGTACCAAGAGGAAGCAAGTTCAGAGGCGGCAGCTTCAACGGCTGCAGGCCCTTGCGACCCAGCACTGTAGAAGTCCGCGTCCGCGACTCTGGGGTTTTCGTGACACGGCCATTGGTGATGTCAGCATTGTCGCATGTAGTCACACCAACACCGCCGAGGGCATCAGAATCCGAGTCTCGCGCAATGTTGAGAAGACTGATATCAACCGGCAAGCTTGACTTTCTCGGCGCAGGAAAGACTGGCGCATCAAGCTCGCCCTTGGGGGATTCGTATGCCTTGGGAATTGCGGGGACAGGGGGCACCTCTTCCTCCGAATCCTTTGAGGTTTGCTCCGTACGCGGTTTGGGAGTCGGTAGCCGTGATGAGGAGAAATTCTGAGAAAGACGAGGTTGGAGCGAACTTGAGTTTCGAACAGAGTTGTAGCTAGTGTTCGATGACAATGATAGCCCTGAACTGTATGACTTGCGATTCGGATCAGGAGTTGTTCGGTTAGAGGAAGGGGTGACGCTTTTCCTCGGAATAAATGATGGAGATTGATTTGTGGAGATAGGTCGGGTGGGAAGAGGCTCTGTCTGCTGCGTGGGAGGGGTGTGTGGCATGGGTGGTGCAGGAGGCGCAATTGACATGCGTTTCATGCGTCGTGCGTCTGTAGGACTGATGGTGCGGGCGCCCAAGCCGGTTGCATGAGGCATGGTAGACATGCGCTTAGAGGATGAGGAAGGTGTCGTGTTCGCGACACTAGGCCCAGCGGGGTTCTTGACTGGCGTACGAACTGCATTTGTCGAAGAGGACCTTGTATGATCCGTGGTCCTAGCTGCGGTCAAGAACGCACTGCGTGGCTCGCGCGGCGACGGTTGGAAGGATTTGGCCTTTAGGCTTCGGACTGACGACGGAACTTTGGTCTCATCCTGGCCTTGGTCCGGTTGCTGGGCCCGTGGGCGAAGGAAATTATTCGTATCAATTCGCGTCGTGTCGACACTGACTTTGCGAGCGCTGAGACTAGCGCGCCTAGCAGACGCATTGGTAGGTGCGAAAGCACCTGAGCTTATAGACTTGCGCGAGCCTCGTGTACTCGCAGCGGCCGCGGCAGGGGATTGAGCAAGACTTTGGCGGCGGCTACGCGAGTTGGCGGAGGCAGCCGATAGCCCCGAATTCGTAGGAGTCTGACCGTTGAAGCGGTGGACTTCGCTCTTTCGACGAGATGCAGGGCCCCTTGCCCGCTCCGAAGCAGTGCTCTCATAGCTGTGGGTGGTCCAAGAACTGGTTGTAGACAACCCAGAATCCCTGTTTTCAGATCCCGCGGCGCCATTACCAGGCATAGGGAAATTACTGAGACTGGGTTCGGCCATGATGCTATTGTGGAAATCATCGAAACTGATCGGTGCCAAAAAATCATTTCTCTCCGCTTGGGGGGCTTGGCTGGTCTCTGGTTTCGCCAAGTTGCCCACACTTGTAGATCGAAGATTATACGGCACTGTTGAATCGTTTGTGGAATCAATTGAGGAACTCTCGGAGTGAAAGTAGGTGGCGGAGGGTTTGCTATGAAACATTGGTGGTTAGCTTTTCTGTGATCGTTGTTATCCTCCTCCCCCCCCCGTCAAGTCAACTCTAGTGCGGGCGAGATAGGGGGAGGGGTCGAAGGTTATTGAAAAGTGGCGCCTACCTCCCGCGCGAAGCATCCTGTGGGCGAGGCCCCTGAGGAGCCTTTGGACCTCTGATGGACAATCTCCTCCTACCCATTTCCCCTGAGCGCGGGCCTGCAATGCCCCTCGAGGACTGCGAATCGAAATTGGTCGTGGTATTGATGTGGAAGGTAGTGGAGGCAGCTTTTTGAAGACGTCTACGGGCAGGGGTTTCCGCTATGATGGACTCTGTTAGCTGTATAGACCTCAATGCGTCCAAGGAGGGGTGATCTCCTTACCTCCAGAGCCCGAGTCGTCGTGTCTAGATGGATTGGAACCCCGAGATTGGGTTGTCCCCGTTGGACCCCTCCCCGTGGTCTGCGCCGGTTTGGTCGGCATTGTCCAGGAATCCATTTTGGGCTGTGAAAAAGTCGAACTCGCGTCGAATTGACAGCCCACTTAAAGACAAAACCCAGGCGTGTCAGGGTCCGACGGTAAATGGCATTCAGGAGAAAGCGGGCCTCCTCGACGATCAAGAAAAAGGAAGAGCCTTAAGCACAGTCGCGCGACCCGTCAAGAGGCGGTTACCGGTCCATTTCGGGAGCAAGTTGAGAGGAATGGCCGATTAGCGGTGCCAGGAGAAGTGTTAGGTGGGCTGTTTTTTTTTGGCTTGGGCTCCAGTACTGGGGAAATAATTTCGGCGTAGCTTTCCTAGTCGTGTTGCTGGGGCAGGAGCACAAGGCGGTCGCGATGGATACTATGGGGGATCCACCACCAACAACCAACAAAGGAGAGTGTAGACGAAATGCAGGCAAAAGATGGTGAAGGGAAAAGAGAGCTTTGAGGGAAAAAAGGAGAGTGAGAGGACAAGAAGAGGAAAAGAGTAAACATGCCCGCTTCCTCGACTTTCTCAAAGTCCAAACTTCCCCTGATTGCGGACTTGTACAGGCTTACCATACCATACCAGAGTTACCAGCATTATTCCTGCCATTACAGTTCCGCCGGTGATGATCTGACAATACGCGGTACCGCCCACCCCCAGAAAAGGACCCTTGCCCGATTTAGCAGGCATCGACAGAGAAGCACATGTGCCTCGACCAGCTCGCCGATATTCTCCCCCCAGCTGCCATTCTTCCTACTTTCTTCTCTTCTGCTCTCTCTTTCACTTCTCTTACTGTCTACTTCTGGGCTATGGTGACCATTTTCCAGCATGGATGAACATATTCCGGACGCCATGGTGAACCGTGACGATCTTGCCCCCATGCTGGACATGAAGAAGCCGAGGCGCAGAAGCGGCTCTCCAGACAGTGCACATTCACGATCATCCTCGCAGTCAAAGAACTCTATCCAGGACAGATTATTCTCCAAGTACTATATTCACCTGCCTAGACCGGGCCTCGATAGGGGGGTTTATGCTCGTTTTCTGACTGTAGCGATGCCAGACTTTTACAACAAATCATCCCCGCCGACGACGATGGTGACCTCGGAGATAAGGCCTTTGTGGCATCTCCCAAGCGGCCACCCTTTAGTCTACCGACTATGTCCAACAATTTTCGCCGGTTTAATGCAAGGTGAGTTGGAACCCGAGACATTTATCCTCAGACTGCCCAACTCTGTGACAGAGAGAGAGAGCTAACCACGGGTTGTCTAGAATCGGCGTAGTGTTTCTCTTCCAGACTCGAGTTGAACGTGTGCTCAGCTGGGAAACACCAGCACATACGATATCTTTTCTATTCGTCTATTCTTTCATCTGCTTGGATCCGCACCTGGTTCTGATTCTACCCTTGGTGGTTCTACTTCTGTTTATCATGGTGCCGGCGTTTATAACCCGCCACCCTCCACCACCCTCTACATCTACGTCTAGTATCGTTCCATACTACTCATATGAAGGTCCGGCACTAGCACCAGCAAAGACGATAAAACCGGCTTCGGAGACCTCCAAGGATTTCTTCCGCAACATGCGAGATCTCCAGAACGTCATGGCAGATTTCTCAGATGCTCACGATGCAATCATCGGCGTGGTTGCTCCACTGACGAATTTTTCAAACGAAAAGCTATCCTCGACTATCTTCCTAGGGGGTACGGTGGCTACAGCGGTAATGTTCATCATGGCGCATCTCTTGCCTTTGAAGTTGATCATGCTGGCAGTTGGCAACGCTGCCGTTCTGTCTATCAACCCCAAAGTGCAACACTTTGTCAAGGGCTTAATGGAGGATGTGGGTAGCGGATTATCGGACCTGGACTCGATAGCTGGCGACGAGGACGAGGGTGGATTTGGAGCTGCGATCCCCAAGGATCCCTCCGTTGCAATGTCTGCACTGGAACAGTTGGCAGAGATCTCACTTGACACCGACCCCGAAGAGCGAGAAGTCGAGATTTTTGAGCTCCAGCACCGAACATCTGAAATGTCAGAGTCTGGATGGGAGAATTTCCTGTTCAGCCCCCAGCCGTATGACCCTTTGTCGCCCTCACGCATCGCCGGAGATCGGCCCCGCGGATGCCGGTTCTTCGATGACGTCCAGCCTCCCTCTGGCTGGAGATGGAAGAGCAAGAAATGGGAACTTGACTTGGATTGCCGAGAGTGGGTAGTCGAGCGTATGATTACTGGGGTTGGGTTCGAGCTTCCGGGGGTCACCCCGGATGGCAACGCCATCATTGATCAGGTTGGTGGCTGGGTCTGGGATCTCCCCTCTGAGCAATCCACTACGCGAGAAGAAGAGGACGACGAAGTAACTCCCATGGCATACGGTGATCTGGACGTGTCGACCCCATCATCCAAGTCAAAAGCCGCCTCGCCGCCAAAGGGCAAGCACCGGGCGAAGTTATCCGGAGACTGGGAGGAAGCAGCTCCTGCTTCCTATGGAGTAGGAGAGTGGCGACGCCGACGATGGGTGCGGATTGTGCAGCGCATGAATGCTCCACCCACTGGAGCTGTCACCGTCACATACTCGACCCTGGGCCAGAATTAAATGTACGACCGCGCAATGATACCAAGATTATAATAAGGCATATGTGTATATAGTAGACACCGATAGCTCTGATATGTGCTCAGTTTGAAGGAACTATACACTGTTCAAGTACATCTCCCTCGTGAATATCTATAGAAAGAGGTACTTTTTATCAAAAACCACCACAAAAAGATTGGGGTAAAAAAGTTCAAAAACGCCAAACTCGCCCTAACCAAATGCTGAAATGAAAGGAATTCCTCGATATCATGCCTGGCTCTTCTTCCACTTGTTGATTCTCCTCCGAATATCACCCTCAGTCTGCTGCATAGGGTTCAACTTGCGATCACGGACCATAGCCGAGAGATTATCCCCGTGCTTCTCAATCAACCGCGAGATCCACTCTCCCTCGCGCGAGCTCTGATGCCGCGGCTTCTTAGCCTTCTCTCCCTGTCCCTCCATATCGGCCTGGCGCTCCAACTGCTGAACAACCTTGGAGCTGGAAATGACCCGAGAAGAGGCGTCTTCGCTGTCTGATAGATCGTTCAGAGGGTCGTTGAGCGGGTTATCGCGTCGCCGCTTCTTGCCGGCAACCTCGATCTCCTCATAGTCGGGGATCACTCGCAGAATCTTGCCGGTCTCGGGATCGCGCTCGACCTTTGTCTCGCCCAGATCGATCTGCGCGGCGGCAACGGCGCTGCCGTTGATGTGGAGCGAGTTTGATTTCTCTTGGAGGTCGTTGCGTCCGGGGATGCGTTCTTTACCACCGGTAGGGGCGTTGAGTTTGTGCAGAAGACCGAGCTTCTTGTAGTTTTGTGTAAGGGTCAAGTCACGGTCCCTAGTGGGAAATCGATGTCAGTGCATGCGATCATAAAAGCAACTTTTTTTTTCGAGGTTGTTTCCCGCATACCAGTTTTGCGCAATGATGGCGTTGCCTAGAACATTGATCTTCTTGTTACCGCTCTTAAGGCGGTTGTTCTTGGCCTTGGCCTTGGAGAGACCAGAACGAGCCTTCTTTTTCTGTAGAATCTTGCCCATGTTTGCGACTGTTGATGTGGATGGATGTTCGGAGGAATCGTTGGAATTCAATCAGTATCAGCGTTATCGAAACTTTTTTGTGTTTGCATCTTTCCTCTGGAGTCTTGGCATGTTTGTCGAAGGGTCCGCCGATAAAGTAATCAGTGGTCCGACCACGGCGATAAGCCGCCCACACGCGGGCTGTTTATTCCCTTGTTGTCCCTTCTACATCCCTCGGGTTATTTTCTCACCAATGGCTTCGCGATTCATGCCCTCGCGCCGTACGGGCTTTGCACTCGTTGCTGGATGTCTTTTGTTCTCCGCGTTGGCGGCTGCTACAGCTCGTCCGGGTGACTTGTCTGTTGGTGAGATTGAGGAGCAATTGCAGGTAATACATCACGAGCTTGGGTCGACTTGAGCTTATAGACTATTTCTGGCCCCTCTTTACAGATGTTGACACTTTGGTTCTAGAATTGTCCTTTGGTCGAAGCTCTCAATGAGCAAAAGAGAGCTTCTGCGCCGGAGACTGCGAGTCTTACCTCGCAGATCTTCGCTGTGTTGTTCCCTGGAAGTCCGGCTGTGAACTCCCTCCTGGCTACGCTGTATATTTCCGGTCCTCCTAGTACGTCTGTCATCTTATGGAATTTATCAAATATACACGTCGGAGCTTTTCTAACAATATCCCTATCACATTGACAGATTTCCTCCTGGCACTATGCCCCCCTAACATTGACCCCGCCTCGCTGTCCGTCATGGTCGCCTTTGCCGTTGGAGGTTTACTCGGTGACACCCTCTTCCACCTGCTGCCAGAGATCTTCCTTGGCGAAGACTCCCCCGACCACGTGAGCTTCGTCATGGTCGAACCAAACAAGAACCTCCTGCTTGGCCTGGGTATCATGGTTGGCTTCTTCACGTTCGTTGCAATGGACAAGGCTCTGCGCATCGCTACAGGCGGCGAGGGCGGCCACGATCACTCCCACGGCCATTCTCACACCGAAGTAGCAGCCGCAAGCACCACAAGCTCCGAAGCCAACGACAAGACCAGTGGCGAGCTGAAGCAGCGCAAGTCCAAGTCCGCAAAGGAGGTCTCGGAGGACTCGACCCCAGAGAAGGAGATCAACCCTAGCGTCAAGCTGGGCGGATATCTCAACCTCATCGCAGACTTTACTCACAACATCACCGACGGTCTCGCCCTGTCTTCATCTTTCTATGCATCCCCCACCATCGGCGCAACTACCACAGTCGCCGTATTCTTCCATGAAATCCCCCACGAAGTCGGCGACTTTGCCCTCCTCATCCAATCCGGTTTCTCCAAGCGCAAGGCTATGGGCGCACAATTCGTCACGGCCGTTGGTGCTTTCTTGGGAACATTCATTGGTATCGCTGTCCAGGAGTTCGGGGGTAACAGTGCCGTTTCCGAGGCCGGTCCCGGTGCTGGACTTTGGGGCACTAGCCTCCAGTGGGGGGATATGTTACTTCCTTTCACTGCGGGAACCTTCTTGTATGTTGGTACTGTGGCTGTTATCCCTGAGTTGTTGGAGACTGGTAAGGATAAGGGTGCCGAGGTGCGGAAGACTATTACGCAGTTCTTGGCTGTTGCCGTTGGCGCCGGTATCATGCTTGCGTGAGTATATTGACCCCCGATTTCAGAAGAGTGATTTAACTGACCAAGTTGATAGAATCTCTTGGGACTAAAAGCCCTGATAATCTGATGGAGCTTATATGAATACCCCCAGAAGGTAATCGATAGTTCACCTCCATTATATGGGGTAAAATAGTAGATAGTAGAAATTAGTTTCAGTCTTGGCAATTGATAATTAGAGCTTGGCATTAAACCTCTATTCCTGATCGATTTCAAAACACCAAATATTCGGAAAAACATGACATTTCTCAGTCGTATATCTAGCAGTCCCAAGCTTCACACCAATCCCGCCTGATCTGACGCAGACCACCAATGTATGCAGAAGACACCCAATACAACAAGAAATCCTCAACGCCACACCAAACAACCCACGTGAAACGAATTCATAATCAAATCTAGTACCAAGTCCGTCCTCTATGAGAGAAATTTCGAATCCTCTGCTCGTAGGGACAACGTATCGAAGAAAGTACGAAGAGGAATGCCAAAAAGATAACTCAAGAAATAAAACACAGAACTTCGCAAAACAAAGACGCCGAGGGGTGTGGTTTCTCATGTGGGAGGCGCGTCTTCCGTCCTTGCTAGCAAAGACGAATAGGAGACGCAGATCGAGCGCACAGCGCGCGAGACATGCATTGCATGTTAAATCTGTTCTTTAGAAGTAGGGACTCATTTGGGTCCCGTTTACTCGTTATAATGATAGACCTGAAGTTCTGGCGTCAGCAATGGATCTCTTTGATAGATGATTATGGGAGATACATACGAAATAATCCGGCAGTCCAAAGACAGAATATCCCAACCGTTTCGCCATCTTCGCGAAACCCTCCGTCTCAACGAGATGGAAGAACGGGAAAGCAGGGAACATGGCGCCATCGCGGTGGACGTCGGCTTTGACCATAAGCGCCGTTCCACCGACACCATCTAGCGCCACCATCCGGTGGGGATCCAGAGCCTTGAAATCAGGCAAATAGGCCATCAGCGTGCGGTAAGTCGGCATCTCTGCATAACCCTCTAGCAGAATCTCATCTGGGCCCATTTCCGCGGCTAAATTCTGAGCTTGCTCGCTATCGATCCACGAGTTATAGTCGTAGGGTCTGATATCCCATTTCTTAGAATGAGAATCGTAGTACCGCTGGTAACAATTCGGTACGATGACGGGCTGATTGTGTTTTGTGAGATCTTGGATGAGCGAGGCAGGTGTTTCGACGATATCCCCGTCCAACCAGAGAACCCATGAGGTACTCGGTCCCATCGTGGTGAAGACGAGACTATTCCGCGCGCGACTCATAGATTCACGACGCTCTTTCTGCGCAGACATTTTATGCCGGACTTTTTCGTCTTGCGATTGTAGTGGTGGCTCAAAGTCCTGTCGAAGAATGGAGATGCTTGCGAAGCGGTTATCGATCGGGCCGGATTGCGTGGTATGAATGGCTTTCTCAAGCGCGGCAACGGCGGCGTTTCCGTCTTTCGTCTTGGGTGCGATGAAGCCCAGCGAGACCAACTCGTGTGGGTAGCTCAGTTTGACCAGGTTATCCCAGTATCCTTGGTAGAAGCGGGCTAGCGGGGTGAGAATGAGGATCCGCTCGCGGTTGGCGATCGCGTTACTCGAGCTCGTCTGGTTGTTGAGGTTATAGTGGACGACGGGCGGGGCAGCTTGGACGCCATTGCTCCGGACGGCCGGGGACTTGAGGAAGGGTTTTGTCGGTGGGGAGAGAGGGTGTTCTGCAGCATCTTCCTGGCGCTGTTGCGAGGAGACGGCGGATGCGGATGCGGAGACGGAGGGCGTGGAAGGAGATAGCATGAATACTATGAAGCCAAAGGCAAGCAGGGCAGCCAGCACGAGGCTGATGGGACTCGCACGGCGCATAGAGCGTGCGACGGCCATGGCCGTTCTCCCTCTATTTGCGATTGTGTTGTGAAGTTGTAGTAGTTGTGACAGATTGTAGAATTGCGGTAGCTCAGATCTGAAACGGCGATCAGCACGCCCGTGGCCTCAGGCAGCCGGCGGAGTCGCTAGCGGATGATCTCAATCTTTGGCCCACCGAGTATCCTGGTATCAAGTGGTTAATTGGTAGTTTTTATTGTCGACACGGACGGCCTGGTCCGGACTCCGAAGGAATTGTGTTTGATTAGCGAGGGTTTGAAGAGGAGAAAAGATATCGATGAAGTTCATGTCTTATTTTCGAGCTTTGGATTCTAGGGCCGGAAAGAGAACTATGCTCGGACCTTGACTTGACATATGCAGCTTTCCTATCGGGAAGCTCTCCTTAAACAGCAACAATCTCGAACACAATAGGCTTTGTCCAATCGCCAAATCGCATGGCACCTCTGGAACCCCATTTCCTGACGGGCTTACTGCGGGATGCCCAAAACAGTGGCCCGAAGCAGCGCAATCTACCGAAAGCGGCTTGTCAACATCTCACATTCCGCAATTCGGATAACCTCGGCGTAGCAATCGTAGAGCTAAATCAAGGAAAATGAAGTCTCACTAGGGTATGACGTTGAAAAATTGGTTCTTTTCTCATTCCAATGCTTCCCGTATGTATCAAGCATCTCATATGTATATGTACAAAGTCATTGAGTGAAGATATGAGCAGTTCTAATATAACCACTCCCAAGCTCCTTTAAGGCAAGGTCCTCATCACGCCTTCAAATGCAACCAAAGCCATAGCATTCGCCGGGAACGCCCTCAGGAAACACGGCACGAATCCCCGCCAATACCCTCTCCACCCACGTTCCCGCCAAACAGCCCGAGCAGCATCCTTCCAGCTATGGAACTGTCTTTGCCCATCATTCAGGGCCCCGCCCATCGGGTCTGTCATCAGGCGCTGTTTCACCACGTCGGAGGGGTAGGATGTCAACCAGAAGATTTGGGCCGAGATTCCACCAGCCCAGAAATTGATTACAGGAGCGGACATGTTTGTGTTGTTGGTCATGTAGCGGGTGAGGACATCGTAGGATCCCCACCAGAAGAAGAAGAAGGAGCGGAAGAACATGGTGGCGAAGAGGCCGCGGTATACACCGCTGATGCCGTGTGTGCGGAGCTGAATTGTTCTATTAGATTGTGAAGGATGTGAAAGGGGTGAATGGCTTACCATTTTGCGCAGACAGTCGATTGGTCCGCTGTACATGCGCTTGGATTTATCCGCTGCATACTGTACTTGTAATCGAGCCTTGATGTGCTCGACCGGAGCGGCGATAAAGCTGACTGTCGTACCAGCCAGGATACCAGCAATACCATGGCCGAAGGAGGGGAGTGTTGATAGATCGGTACTGCGCGAGAAGGGCATGTATCGGCGGAGTTCGGGCTTCGAGAAGACATTCTCTAGAAGCAGTCTTCGGTATAACGTCAAAGATCCCAGCATTCTGTTCCACGAAGAGATAATCAGCGTCGATCTTCATCGATCTTCCAACCATTACTCCCCCTCCATCTGATAGCAGGGGATCGCCACGCCAAGGAAATACTCACACAGAATCCATCATCATCCATCCGACCAGCGGTGGTGAAGCACCCTTGTATAAACCCCGCACACCCTCCTTGCGCACCGTCTGTAACGTACAATCCAAAGGTCCCTTAAAGTGCGCATCCTTGCTAGTCTGAAGTCGAACCTTGACAGTATCGAACCTATAAAATCCAAACAGTTATTACCCTGCCTCCAACGTGCTCCAAGTAAGGGGGGAAAACGAAAAGAGATTCTCGAATGACGTACGGATGTCCAACTAAAAGTTTTCAACGAGACGATTAGCACTGACACTAAACCCAACTGTCGATCGAAAAACTTAGAAAGCCAATGACGACCAAAAAAACTCACCACTCAACTTTGCAATCCCTGAAAACACGCCAGCCACAAACCCTTTGTAATTTGACTTGCTTGCCGCCGCAGGCGCATTACTCCCACTCTTCTCCTGTGCCGCCCCCTTCACAACCTGCTTCTCCGTCATCGTAGATGTAGGTAAAACTTCCAAGGGCGCCTGCGCCGAGGACATTGTCCAAGTTTAACCGCAAAGCCGACGCGTGCGTCAGCGGCGCCAGAATTCAATGCGGAAAATGTTTCGCGTAGCCGGAGATCGTAACAACCGAGGTAGAGGGTTCGGTCGCCTTGAGCGTTTGGGATGACCGAGTGGGAGGATTCGCGATACGGAGCGCTTAGAGGAGGGGAGGGTTGTTATTATGTCCGTTCAAAAAAGCGTCAAAAAAAGAAACAATTCAAGGGGAGCGAGATCGGAAAGTCTTTAATGATCCGCCCTTGAGGGCCCCGCAACCGCAGCTTTTGCCCGGGGAGCGGTTGTCTTCCTCCGGACTCCGCTTGGGTGGATACCTCAGTCATCAATGCTGGAGTTTTTAGTCGCTAAAGTACGGAGTACAGTATGACGATAGGTTATTGCCCGGGGAAGAATCGATCGATCTGTTATTATGATTCGTGATTTGTAGAGAATTCTGAGACTTTACTAGTCGAGATCTAGATCTAGATCGGACCGAATCGTGGATTGGAGTTGAGATCTTGAGATCGATGGTACTGTGTTGCCAAGGTGGAAGGTGAATCTACGGCCTTGGCAGTTTAACCCCGCAATTTTTGGAATGGAGGAAGGAAACAAACTCGGAAAAAGGAAAATAAGGAGGCAATTTGTAAATAATTTCAAATTGATAAGAATGATCGCCCCGTGGAGACAATCAACTAGGACTACTGATTTAAGCCGACGACAATGCCATTATTTCAACGCATCTTATTAAATCCAATCTACGCAGAATGTAAGGCATACATATTGGAGAAATCTTGTTTAATGAAGGTCGCAGAAGCCTTCAAATTATTGAAATTCAAAAGAACAAAGGTCTGACTAGTCTGGAACTGGAATGCGTATCGCCGTACTGTGAGACCAGTGGGGGGTATAGATATATGCTATCGTAATGCAAAAGGGAATAACCCGTAACAAAAGCTGTGGGTGATCGGGTCTGGGCTGGGGACAAATGATTCATGCGCGAAGAGAAAGAGCAATAGAAGAATGGAAGGGGAAAGAAGGAAATCCAAAGGCATATATCATGCGCAGAGCTCGATCTGTAGCGCTCTTGGGTCTTTGTTTCCATGCCCAGAACACCATAACACAATGGAAGAAAGAATAGAAGCAAAGAGGGAGAGGGCCAGGAAAATAAAACACCGATTCTGATGCAAGAGAGGGAAGAGTAGTCGAAGGCGTAGCCGTAGTCACGAGACAAGGCCATACGACAGGCACGAGAAGAAGCGATCCCATCACCGCCCCTTAGCAGACAAGCGATTCTTCTGCCGTGCCTTTTCATTCTCGCGCGCAATCAACTTCTCCACCAAATCCGTTGGCGGGCCCGAGTGCTGACCAGCAGCATCACGAGAGCCATGGCCTACGTTACCAGCATTCCCGGCGGCCAGATAGTCAGCAGACTCGAGAGCCAGCGGCGTGACGGGACCCGGGCTGCGCAGGGGATCAAGGCGCGGGGCCGACGGACTTTGCGTTGAGCCGTCCAGCAGGTCTCGATACTGCCATTTGATGTCGCGTGACCCCGATGCGGTGCGGTAATTCCCTTGCCGGGATTGCCGGGGAGACGGCGGCTGGCCGGTGACCGAGTGACCGCCGGTGCTGGACTGGTAGACGGCAGGGTGGAAGCGAGGTAGACTTCCGAGATGGAAGCCTGGCATAGCCTTGGCTGGGGTTTGGGTGCGCGAGCGCGAGGGTTGTGGGGAACTTGGGCGGCGGGGGGACATGGTGGGTGAAGCAACCGGCGAGTAGAAGGGGGAATGATCGGCACGCATGCTGCGAGGAAGAGGAGAGTGATGATGGTATCGGGATGAACGGGTTGATCCAAGCGGCGATCGAAGATGTCTGGATCTAGCCGAGAGTGAGGCACGCTCCCAGTCTTCCAGGTAATCGTCGTGATCAAAGCGGCCAGTGAGCGGCGTCACGGGGAGATGATCGTCGTACTCTAGGCCGTGGCGGCGGCGAGGGATTGGAATGGGCCTGGTGGACGAAGCAGAGAGGGTAAGAGAGTCGAAGGCGTCGATGGGAATTGAGTCCGATCGACGAGAACGTCGCGGATGAGGAGGGGTGGGCGGGTTATATGTTGAGGAGGTGGCCGTCAAATCCCGCAGGGAGGACAGGGAGACGGGAGTGGGGTAACCGTGCTTGAGGATCAGATGCTCCAGATGGTCCCGCGGTCGGGAAGGGGACGAACGAGAGCGCGATCCAGAGGAAAGGCCTAAGAGGGTCAGACTTGGGAATGAGAGGTGACGGAATGTCACACGTGTCGAGCAGTGGAATGTATCAGGATGGATTGGGGAAGGGGAAGGGGCACGGCAAACGGCGGCGATTGAGATTCGCTCTAATTATTGGGCCATTGACGTATCAAGACATGATAGGTGGGTATTGGGTATCAGGGGGAAAGTCTATAGTAGGATACAGTAGACATTGGGTATGGGGAGATGGAGGAATATCATTGAAGAACAATATATGATGATAGGGGGTCACTTACTATCCGAGTATGAATTGCTGCTGAGAGAGGATGGATAGAAGGAGGATGACGAGGAAGAAGAGTATGAGAAAGGGGAAGTGGATGCTGGTTTTAATTGTTTGCGGCGCATCGTCTGTCTCTCTCGTCAGCCAAAAAAGTTGGTGGACGCCTTGCGGGGGTGGGCTCCACTCCCGCCTATCCGGAATGTCGTCATTTTGAGGATTTAGGGAGGGGGAACATAGTAAGGGAATTAACATTTTGGGGCCAAGAAATCCGATGCCTTCCTCTTCGAAAGGCGTTCTGGATGGATTCTGGCGTATGAGAGGCTCCACTGGGCGCCGCAATTCCACGGTTCCCAACGGATACCATCGGGGTTCCTGGGCCAAAAGAAAGAAGAAAAAAAAAAGAAAGAAAAGAGAAAAAGAAAAGCACGTACCATTGTAAAATGTGAGAATCTATAAGGTCTATGAAATCGAAAGTAAACCACTCTATAGGAGATCCTATAGTATTCCCAAGGCGTGTAGGATTAGCCCGGAGTCTCCCTTCCGAGCCCCTGCTGATTCGCTGTGGACAGCATACAGGAGATTTCGTAATCACGTCCACAGGATTCTGTCACAGTTTCAACGGTATGGTGGAGCCAGAGTCGTTTCAAAGCCAGTCTAGAACTTTTGCAAGGGCCCAGTCTCATTCAGAATCGAGCGGGCTATCGTGGTTTATCGACATACTCGAGAAAATATTCGGATCGGAGTAGAATCTTCAGTAGCAAGAGGGGGGTAAAAGAGGAACCAGAATATGAAGAGAACAGCTGGTTTATAAAAGCTTCAGCTGGCCAGGCACCTGTGAAACATGGGACTGACTACTTTTCTTTGCGCCTCTTGTCGGGGGAGATACTAGCACTAACTATACTAACTCTATGTGTCCTGTAGGTACTATCTATCTGCTCTCTAGGCATAAATATCCGTACTTTTCTCCACGCGGCGTCGCCCGGTGACCCGAGCAAGCCGTTCGTTCCAAGGCACAGCCCTGGACCGAGTGTGGGTGGGTTCTTTCATATCACGTACCTGGGATGGGATCATCCACGTCAACCCGATCTCCAGAGTGGCGGGCAACGGGCAAACGGGGGGGATGTAGATCTCCGAGAGACTGGTCATGGGTGCCTGGTCATAATAGTGCTAGAAATAGTCAGAAACAGTGCACCACAATTCCACAGAAATGACCAGAATTGATAATATTAATCATCCCAAATCAAATCGACATGATCGCTGCAAATCATCGGGAAGAGTCAGGGATGTTCAGCCCGACCAACCAGGACGTCTCGTTCAGACGATCAGCCGACACTCACACCTTCGGACCACCTTTTTACTAAAACCTTCCCTCCTCTTCATCCGGATTCTCACCTATCACCATCCCAGGAGAGAGGGTCCCTGTGTCTTTCAGTGGCTGAGATCGCTGACGAAGGAATATTCCTCTTTCCGTTACTATCTTGGCCCTTTGCTTCCCTCTCTTTGCTTTTTTTTCCCCTTCGGGGGGAATGAGTAGAAGAGGGAATGTCTCGGATGAAGAGACTCTAGTTTTCGTTTTTTGGCCTTTGGGGGAGGGGTGACAACCCCCGCCCATCTACCATCCAAGCTGGGGATAAATGAGTCAGGAGGTTCATCCGGGAGCTGAGCTGTCGAGGCTGCAGAATTTGCTTTTTTGGGAGAGGAATCCTAGGGTCACGGCAAGCTCGCCTAGTCGAGATATGGATGTGGAATGATATGCATATAGATCTTGATTTTAGCTGTGCCCTTCCCCCCCCTCCCACTCCACACCCCCGCTGGCTGCAGCGGGTACGTGCTGGTTACACGGGAAGCTTTGCGGATGTTACCAGCGGACTATAACTGACTAGTCTCTCATTCTTCCAATGGAATCGATGCACCCCCGGGGGAATATGGTGTCTTGGTAGCTCTCATGATTCTCCGATGGAGAAGGAGGAGCTAGCGATCGCCCAAATGATTCAAATGCAACACACCTGAAGAATGTGGATGAGACTAATGACTCACATTGACCAGGGTGATTCAGTCGCGAAGACCCCTCCTAGGATGGAGATGGACAGCCACCTTGTACATCTCCCGGTGGAGATGTGGCTCGGAAGAGGCAAGATCGGTGCAGCCTTGCCGATGATGCCCCTGCATGTTCCGTGCCGTTACTTACCCCAACCTCATGCATGTCATGCTGGCACTGCCCCTCCATCATCCCACGCCTTTTCTCTGTGGAATACTTGGACATCCTTCGCGAGATGGCTACCTAGCCGGTAAATGATTCCCTCTACAAGCCCCGTCGGATGATACAGTCAAATAAACCTCCTTTGATATGGACGTTACTGATAGAAACTTGGCCAGCCTGCTCCCTGTAAAAATAAGACCTACCTAAAGTACCTTGTAGCCGTCCAACCATGCCAGTGTCTATTTATAAGGGTTCAAAAACATATAGATTTATACCGATGTATATCTATAAGTCGATTCAAGACAAAGAAAGTCTTTAACCTGATAGTTTCTAGATGACTTCTTGAACGCCTTAGAAGGGCGCATGGCCAATGTAGTGGCTGGCTGATTCGCCTAGCAAGGCTTTCTTAGCGACGGCACAACGAATGGGCGTACGTCTCTAGGGTATTCTGCGGTGGTCGCGAATTGCGAGGAAAGTGGAGGCAAGGGGAAAAGTACATGATGGTAGTAAGAAGCGGACGTGTGGATAGCAGGAGATGAGGGTCGAGATGAGGCCTTATTGTCGCTGGGTGAAGAAGGAGGTGGTTGAGGCGATGCTATATACACAGATTCGACATATAACAAGCTTCTCGAAGTAGATGCATGAATGCACAACGCCTGATTTGTTGTAAAAGAAATTAAAATAAGAATAGGCACGAGTATATTCCACGGGTGTATCTAGGTTGTGAACCATGGGTCGTTCGCACGTCACCGAGATGCCCTGACGCCCCTGTATCGTCATTCAGAACACAAAGACCTTTCATCTTCAGCTGTCAGAGAAGAAATCTGACCTGACAGACACTCGGAATCATCAGTCCTAGTCCCCGCGCGAGGACCATTCCTTTTTCGTTGACCGCTAGGCAGCCTCTAGCAAGATACGATGGCCTTCCATACACACTCGATCAATATCAACCTAAGGAATCGGTGCACTCTCAGCTGTCGCTGCAAGCGACCGAATGGATCATGGAGTTATTCTCAGCTAGACCTGAATCTCTGCCTAGGTAATAATAACGGTACGTATAGACTGTATCGCAAGACCTGCAACCCTGTTTTCTCACACTTCACTCGAGGCCAGTTTGTCTGGGGAGGTGATAGCTTTGCACACAGCGCGACGGAGATTCGTCTTTCCCTCGAAGGCCCAGAAAGAGCTCCGTGGCTGTATGCTGAATTAAACGATCACGATGGAACCCACCAGTGTGCTTCGGTGAGTATAAGTCGCATACTCCAGGGAAGATTTCTGACATGGTTATAGGTCAATTTATCCGAGTGCATCCATAATCATATCGGGGTATTAACGTTTAAGCATTGCGATCGAGAGGGAAAGAGTAGCCTGGCAAAGTGACTACTCGTGGACTTGCTTCATTGGGTTTGGATTCGAGACCCAGGTTCGGTTTCCGATCGACAGTGATCTGAATGTAATATTAGGGTCTCTTTTGACGAGACTAGATAGTCTAGTGGAATCTAGGAGGCTCGTATATTCTCAGGCTCGTATAATTCTCATGGCCCGTGTGTAGGGCCCCGCTAGCCTATTAGGCGTAAAGGCTTAATATTCCAGAACGCAGAAAGCGTTAGATGGGACGCCTAACATGCTACTAATATCTCATATTTAACCATGGGATCTTGCTGATGAGATCAGATCCATGTTACCCGATCCCTTTGTACCAAGCTTTTATCTAACTTACTACCCCTCACCCTCACGACAACCACCAACTACCCCGTCAACACCCATCAAAGCCCCAACACCTCAAAAACGGCCAAAATGGGCATGAAAGCACGCTGCCAATGTGCCAAAATCGAATTTGAAACCTCAACAGACAAACCACTAGGTCTATACGTCTGTCACTGCACGGAATGCCAACACCAGAGTGCCTCCGCGCACGGCATCACTGCCATCTTTCCTTACTTTGATCTCCCCTCATCCGCCGCCGACCTCGTGGGAGTATGGACTCGCCCAACGCTGAAGGGCCGAGTGATGGAGTGTGTATTCTGCAAGAACTGTGGTGTTCGGCTTTTCCACCGCTTTCAGGATTCGATGCCGGCGCCAGGCGAGAAGCCCGGTCCTACCGCGACGACGAATGTTAAGGGTGGGTGTTTGGTGGGGCTGGATAAGGAGATGATGAGGAGTGCTGTGCATGTTTGGACGCAGCATGCGATTGTTGATATTCCGGAGGGAGTAGAGAGTTATGCGACGGAGCCGCCGCGACCGACTCAAGCGCAGTCGAAGAGTTGAGTGGAGATTCAGTGTGCGTGATGCCTGTCCACGTTTTCCTAAATGAGAATAATTGAATGAATTTTTGGCCTATATAGACTCGGATAGCTTATACTACAAAAAGCTATATTCCTTTCATTGTCTTCTTTATTAGATGACAGTGAAGTAGGATGGTGAGATATCGTATGGGCCACGGCGAAAACAAAAAGCGGGGTACTTCGCAACCTTAATATATCCCTATGAGTGGGGAGATAGCAACACGACGTGGATTCGGAAATTAGATCTCCGGTTCTCATATGGAAAAAGTAACAATAAATTTGTAAATTTTGACGGCACTGGCTTGCGAGGGAGTGGAGGATTACGTTTGAAACTTTTCATGAGAAGCATGGTTCTTTCGAAGCGCCATGAAAGAGGTATGAATGGAAGTCGCTACTGATATATGTACACAAATATAAATACCAGATCTCACATGCTCGGTCAAAATAAACAAAAGTTTAGCCAACGACACAGGTCCAGCCGTTGTCGATAGCAATGCATGCGCCGTTGATGACACTGGCACCCGGACCGTAAGTCAAGTTCACGCAGAACCCAGCAACCTCATCCAGATCGCAGGCAGGAGCCTGCATAGACTCGTAGATGGAGTTCATCTTCTGGTAGCCCTCCATGTGCATACCGGTCTTGAACACGTCGGCAATGTTGGTGTTCATAGCACCCATCATCATGGCGTTGCAGCGAATGCCCTTGTTGCCGTAGAAGGCGGCAGTGTTCTTGGTCAATCCAACCAAGCCATGCTTGCTGGCAGTATAAGCGGCACCTAATTATATCCAAGTCAGAATGTTTGTTTTTTACAAAGCGAAATAAAAGGGGCGTGCAACTTACCGGCAGCCCATCCAGCTCGACCAGCAACAGAGACGATGTTGATAATGCGACCATCAGGCTTCGGTTGCTCCAGCATGTTTTTAACAGCCATTTTGCTCAGGACCATAGGGGCAGTGAGGTTCAGGGCCATCACCCGCTCCCATTGCTCAACATCCAAATCGCCAACGGGGGCGAAATGGTCCATGATACCAGCATTGTTCACCAAGACGTCAATCTTGCCGAATTCCCGGATCAGCTCGTCGAATAGACTTTTCACCTCATCGAATTTAGTGATATCGGACTTGATGGCCCGGAGGGGTCCCTTCGAGGACAATTCTGCCGAGGCTTGCTGTAGACGCTCGTCGTTGATGTCGCAAATCACCACGTTGGCGCCAGCGCCGAGGAAGTGAGTCGCGATCGCTTTGCCCAATCCACCAGCTCCACCGGTGACGAGGCACGTCTTGCCTGCGAGAATCTGCTCAGACATTGTAGATGGTTGGTATTACCGCGTTGGCTTGTATTAGGTGAAGATTTCGACAGGGGTTTGTGGAAACTAAGCCTACGACAGAGCAGCCATTGTTGGCCTTAAGTAGTGATTTTTTCCTCATAGCGACGGGAGGTGCTGTATCCGCTCTCCGTCGCGAAGTGGTTCATCATGCTTCGCTTGGAGGGGCCTCGGTGGTTACGATTCCGGGGAGAAGGGCCAGAGCAACAGCCATCGAACCATTCATTTGGCAGTTGACGGCGAGGGGTAATTCCAGTACGACTGAGTTCTGGTGTGCTGTTTGTTAGAAAAAAGCAGTACTATGAGGACAAAATGCTTGATTTCATTAGGAGCAGAGGCTGGCTGGGAAGAGACAAGCTTAAATTTAGGCTCTTTGGTCTCATTGCCACGTGTAGAAGGTTATTTTCTCGTCAACTGCATCTAGAGTTGACAAGGCTCCTGCATCGATCTGCCGAAAACAATACAGAATCGGGTAACAAGCAAAATTACATGCAAATGCTTGTCGGCACCTCCATCATCCGGAGCCCTAAGCCCTATTTCCTAAATTGGAAGGGCTCCTGGCTTTCCCTCGGCGGGATCCTGCTGGCCATCCGATTGGGGGGAGCTGCACGGAGTACATCTCTTCGGAGAACCAGCGAGTGATCCTGTATTATCCTTCGGAGACAAGCCGACTGAAGAAGAGGCGTAAGCCTCGCACCTTTCCCTGAAAACTCTTGATTCTCATAGAGGAAAGTTGGCCCTGGATTAGCCGACGACCGCATCAATAAGGGCAGGACCAGGAGATGGACAGGCGGCCCCAGGCTTTTTTATTACCCAATTGTCACGACAGAACCGCTATGGCAATTGATATCAGCTCCCTGGTCTATCGATGACTGGACAAATGACAGGCTGCGAAGAGCCGACTTGGCTTATCGGCGGCAGGGGGCCGATTTGAAGGCGTTGCCTGATCCCCCGCAAAACTCCCGAGAAGGTTCACTGGCCGTTCGGGACTGGCAGACTGGGCTCCACCGGCATCGCGCAGACCTTCTCAATCAGGAAATCATGGGAGTCTATCTATCTTATCACCCCGACAGTTTTGACTAGGATCACCTGGTCCTTCTATGGAGTGTTGGAGATACCACGGGGTAGAGATGACAGGCATTCCAGCCTCCAGTCTTTTTTAAATGATAGGCCTCGCCCGTCCGGGTGAAACTTGTTTGCTCTACCTACCTAGGACGGCTTCATTGCAACCATGTCAAAAGAAGACGAGGATTCACAGGTGTTCAAAGGCACTACCACCGAAGATGTTCGCCTTGAAAATTTGGGATATGAGCAGGGTGAGTCAACGACACCGCCCCGTTGATCGTCGAGTGCTTATACTCTTGATACTAACATCTGGCTGAACCCTAGAGCTCAAACGTTCTTTCGGGTTGTTGTCTATGATTGGTTTTAGCTTCAGTGTTGTGACATCGTGAGTGCTTTCCCCTCGGCTGGAGGAATTTGCGTATCTAACAAAATCCCTAGATGGACGGCACTGAGTGGTGTGTTCATCGTTGGTGTGACCTCGGGTGGTCCGCCAGTCATGGTCTTTAGTTTCATCGGCGTCAGTTTGCTCACTTTGGCTGTCGCTATCCCGATGGCAGAAATGTGCTCCATGTACCCTGTTGCGGGAGGACAGTACTCATGGGTTGCTGCACTTACGCCTCCTCGGTTTGCTCGAGGTTTATCATACGCTACTGGCTGGTTCATGCTTATTGGTATGTCTCCATCCCAATGACTGACCAAACGCGTTATAGGCATGCTAACCCTGTGGAAAAAAGGCCTCCTCGCGATGGGCGCCACGAATAACTCCATTGCCTCCAACTTTGTGCTGGGAATGGCAAATCTAGTTTTCCCGGAATATACAATCGAAAGATGGCAGACGGTGTTGGTAGCCTACCTCGTGGCTTTCCTGTCGGCTGCAATCAATCTTTGGGGCTCTCACCTACTCCATCGAATCTCCAAATTCATTCTAATCTGGAACGTCGGCTCTTTCGTTATCGTCACCGTTACCCTCCTTGCAATGAACGATCATAAACAACCGGCCTCTTTTGTGTTCCAAGATTTCCAGAACACCACAGGCTGGGGTACTGGCATGGCCGCGATTATCGGTATCTTGCAGGCATGCTTTGGCATGTGTTGCTACGATGCTCCGTCGCATATGACGGAAGAAATGAAATCCGCCTCGAAGGAGGCGCCCAAGGCTATCGTCTTGGCCGTGGTTCTGGGTGCGGTTACTGGATTCGCTTTCCTGCTCACTCTTTGCTTCTGCATTGGCGATATCACAGAGACTGCAGAGAGCAGTACCGGAGTTCCCGTCATTCAGATTATTTACGACTCGACTGGCAGCAAGGTCGCCACGTGCATTTTGTCTAGCCTAATTGCGGTGATTGTCATTGTCGCGGGTGTCAACATTCTCGCCGAAGGATCTCGCTCTGTCTTTGCCTTTGCTCGTGACAACGGACTGCCGTTTTCGAACGTATTCAGCAAGGTCGAGAGCAAGAGTCAGGTACCCGTCAACGCCGTTCTTCTCACACTGGCCGTCCAGTTGGCCCTTGATGCCATTGAATTCGGCACCACAACAGGCTTTGAGACTGTCATCTCAATCTCGACCGAAGGCTTCTGTAAGATATCTAATTTCTAACTGACAAGAAAATGACTAACGATAATCTTAGATCTTTCCTATGCAATGGCTCTCTTCAGCCGTCTTATTGGATACTTCTCCGGCCATGTCACCAAGCTGGAGGGCCCTTATTCATTCTCCACTCCTGTGTCGATTGGTCTCAACTTTATTGGACTTCTGTTCCTTCTTTTCGCATCTATCACATTCAACTTCCCCAGTACGGCTCCTGTTAATGAGGAGTCGATGAACTACACTAGCGCTGCTGTTGGTGTCATCGGTCTTATTAGCATTGTGACCTGGTTCACTACTGGCCGGAAGAACTTTACGGGTCCGGGAGCTGTGAGCTTTCTGAAGGGCCAGAACACTGCACAGAACACCGCCCGAGGTGATGTTGCTACAACCGAGGTGAACGAAAAGAAGGCTTAGGTAGAGCTATCTTTAGTCAAGGCGACTTGAAACTGTATTATAAACCAGTTATGTACATTCTTAGATATTCATATTCCGGGAAAGAGGAGGTGCGCACGAAGGGCGGCATAATCTTTTGACCCCACGGGGAAATACTATAAAAGTTGACTGTTATATCCTCGACACAAACCAAATTAGTACCTCAAGGTGAAATTCTACTACATGGTCGTATGGTGTAAATCTGGCTGCTATGTCCGTTTGCCATTATTGTTGCCGTGGAATCAGAAGCCGCAAACCCTACGGTTGTATAGGTAAAGGCTTACATTCGAATCCCGTCTGCAGGAAAGTCCGGGCTTCGGAGGGGGCTACAAATCATTAGAATTGTCCAGGATATCGGCTCGCTCTGGGCCTCTCGACGGCAAACAAATGAACTCACTCTGTCAGCCCTGTGGTAGCGAGCGGCAGATCGTGCATTAGGTTGATATCCAGACCAGTCCACGAAGACACATTACGACGAGGCGCCGTCCCACAACGTCCCCACGAGCCTGCGGGGTCAGCACTAACTATATAGTACGTGCAGACCACGGCAGAGGTCAAGCACAAAAGGGACAGTACATATCCTCCGCAATCTAAGAATAGGTGCTTTCTGAGGAGAAAAAGCTTTCCGCTCCAAGATCTGTAGATGGAAGGACCTCTTTGCTTGGCTTCGCTTGTGTGCATGCTCTATGTTGGGTCTAATGTAGCTGTTTCTCTTTAGAGTTAAGCGCGACGCCCGAGTATGAGAGGGTTGGATAACCCGACTTGGCAACCAAGGCGCCCAGCTGGAAATCTGGTTGGGAGGAAAGATTATATGATACGAGAATAGTGGGCACTAGTTTTGGACAACTGGCATGCCGTGATGACAAGAAGAAGAAAACATATATATCGGTGAGGCCTTCGTCGGATAATGTCTCACTCAAGCCCGTTCGTCGTATCCCGGGCCCGAACGTCGGGGGGTGTCTACAGGGATCTGGAGCCTTTGATGGCACCCAGCTATTAGGTGACTCGCGTGCTCCAACAGAATGATCAAAGCAGCGCAAAATTGATCGTGGTGGTAGATACAGTCTCATCGGCAAATCCGGCTGAGGGCTCGATAAGCTTGCTACAGGTAGGCGCTAGCTTATGCGTGTGACTTGAAATGCCGAGAGTAAGATGATGGAGGGTAGGCGGGGCCACACGAACAAAAGGTAGGACAAGGCTCCATCAATAATGTACTCGTCAGTCTTTGTCCTGCCGGGATCTAAGCCAGCTAAGGCTTAGGGATTGACGTGGCTAACCGTCGATGGTTCACGATCTGTCCGATCGCTCGGTATCCACTACCATGCATGCTAGCCGGGATTTAGACAGGTTTATCCCTGCCAGCCACTACTTTCACTCGTAAAAAGAGCATGATCCGGGGCCACATAAATTACCGACGCTAGCAAGTGGAGGCCGGAAATTGGCACTATACGTAATCGCAGTCTGGTGTATCACTCTCAATTCTCATATCAAATTTCTTGGCAAACAACACGATGTGACGAGATAGTAGTACTTCCATAGACCGACTACTTCCCCAGCAATCAATTCAGCCCCCAAATCCACAAGCCCTTGTCCCCACTCGTATTATTGTCCAAAACAGGAAACGAGTCTTCAAAGCCCAGCCCTCTCAACTCAGAACAGATCCAGTGGAGGGCTCGATGGTTCTCAAAGTCACCAGCGTTTGGCCTGACCCTTCCTGGCCCGAATTGCTCCACGACAAAGTGTACCAGCCAGTAGCACCGGCAATAGGCGTAGCATAGAAATTTGCCTCGTCGACTTTCACCATGACATAATGACCATAATTCCACCACACATCGGTAAGTTTGCCTGTAGAGTCGGACGAAGTGAAGCCAACTTCACCCGACCCTCCATCGGCCATGTAGAGAACCTTGGTTGACCAGGTGGCATTATTCGAGTCAGCATGCGCAAGCCATGTGTATTCCTCTGTGCTCGAAACTGTAACTAGAGTGGGGTGAGATCATTTAGTTGCCGATGGACACTCGGTGGACCTTGCCTGCTGGCTAGATCGAAGGTGGGCGATCACTTACAGTAAACCGGAACTACTTCGGCTGCATTAGACTGCGTCGGGTCGCCAATTTTTGCAATTCCTGCAGTTAAAAAGAGAGAATGAGAGTGATATCAGGTGCTAAGGTCAAAGGCAAGAATGGAGATTACCGTCTGCATAGAAAACCTGTAGGCCGCTGATGTTGTCTCCAAAAGCATAGATGTGGAATAGATTCTTAGCACCACGTTCATATAGCGGCCAACCCGAGCAGATGAAGCCGAAAAGGGCGTGAGCAAGAAATAGACGAAAAGAGTATAAAAAGGGCATTTCTCTCAAGTAAAGGGTAAAGGCAATTTGTTCTGGTAGAAGAAAAGGAGGGTTGAATAAAAGTATGGTGAGACTTATACCAATATAGTCAGACACAGCAACAAATATTGCACAGTTAGCAATACGCGAACTATATTCTGATCTGGCCATGTTATAAGTGAGATGATATTTCATTCATAGCCCACTTCATAATCCCATCAGCCGTAAAGGATACGCGTCCACGCTCTCCTTTTCCCCAGGGCACGCTCGCACAGAGATGCCTAAACTTCCGAGGGGATCTCACGAGTCCGCGTTCCTGGAATATCTGGGGTCCACCTTGTACCTTTCCACCCAGAATCAGCCTCGTTTATTGGTCTCAGAAACACATCCCTACTCTTGCTACCGTTCCACAGCCGGCCCGGTGGCTGAAGCATAATGACGACGAACATTGCAGGCGCCACACGAGGTAGGACCTAAGCAATTCTCTTTAGTACCGGTTATCGCCCTATAGAAATCCCCCATTCATAATTGTATAGTACTTGATGGGTGATCCTCGGAGGTAAGCTCTCGTGACGCTCCACGCCCAGCTCGGGCTATAATCTCACTACGCCCTGTAGCGGATGAGAGCCAGGCAATCAGTTGTCTTGCAAACTGAGACATGCAGATGCGAGTTTTTCTTCGGCAAGACTACCCGATAGCAGCTTTTGAATCCAAAAACCGAAGAGTTGAGGGTTTTACGGCCAATTGCACGAGGATACCCCGCGATTTGGGTGGATGAACGACCGTGTATCCTCGCCATGTAAAAAGATAATCGACTCAATTTAAGATTAATTTCCAGTAAAATATACGCCCTTGACTTCATTCTGCGAGGTCTTATGATTTTAGTGCCTTGATATCATCTGCATCCTAGACTAGCGTGGCTGAATGAGGGGAAGAATGGTCCACCACGGGCGGCCTCGTTGATGCACTATAGTTCTCAATTATAGACAGCCTGACCCGAGATTCGCTAATGAGGGAAATATAGAGCCATAGTTAGCTGTAGAGTCATTGGATCTAGATTATAGAGTAGAAATTCTCTTAAATTGCCCTTGATAGCCCCGTCGGCGTTGTGGTTCAGACCTTCGGGATTCATAGACGCTCGTTATATACTCCTTCTTTATACCTACTTCGGGTAGACAGCTATCATGAAGTTTCTATACACCATTCTTTTTGTATTCGTGTTGAGGACTGCTGCCTTCATCATTCCTGGCCTTGAGGCTCGCAACTCCAAAAAATGTACAGGAAACACGGCCCACACCCGGAAGAAGTGGTGTGATTATAACATCAACACCGATTACACGACCACTGTTCCTAATACGGGTGTCATTCGTGAATATTGGTTTTCTATTGACGAAGTCACTGTTGCCCCAGACGGTGTTTCACGCCCAGCAATGGCGGTCAATGGGACAATTCCCGGGCCCACAATATATGCCGATTGGGGCGACGAGGTAATTGTGCATGTCACAAACCACCTGGATGAATCAAAAAATGGAACAAGCATCCACTGGCATGGTATTCGTCAAAACTATACCAATGGGAATGACGGTGTCGTTTCCATCACCCAGTGTCCCACTGCCCCCGGGTCATCGGTGACTTATAAATGGCGAGCTGTTCAATATGGCACTTCTTGGTGGCACTCGCATATTGGACTTCAGGCTTGGGAGGGAGTCTTTGGAGGAATCATTATCAATGGGCCTGCTAGCTCCAATTACGATGTTGATAAGGGTGTTTTATTCCTCAATGATTGGTGCCATCAAACGGCGGACGAGCTATTTACTTATGCTCAAACCAAGGGCCCTCCAACACTTGACACTGGGTTGATTAATGGAACCAATGTGTACAATTCCACTGGATCAAGGTTCACGATGAGAGCCAATAAAGGGGAATCATATCGTCTAAGACTCGTCAATGCTGCCATTGATACACACTGGAAGTTTATGATTGATGATCATACATTGACTGTTATTGCCATGGACCTCGTGCCGATCAAGCCTTATAGGACAAAGTTCGTCAACATTGGGATGGGTAAGTGAAAGTACTTCCATGCTTACAAGCCATAACTAAGTTTCAATCTGCAGGCCAGCGATATGACGTGATCGTCACCGCCGATCAGGCATCTGTGGCTCGAGACTTTTGGATTCGTGCAGTGCCGCAGACTCAATGCTCAGAGAATGACAACGTCAACAACATTAAGGGTATTCTTCACTACCACACCCAGGTAGGAATACCTGAAACGAATGCCACTCATTTTGACGATGGCTGCGTCGATGAAAGTCCGAGCGATCTGGTTCCGGTTGTATCAAAATCAGTTTCTGCTGCAAACTGGCAGTCCATGGAAGATGTGATTGTCAAAACAAATGCACAGAATCTGTTCCGCTGGTACTTGAACAGCACAACTATGCAGGTAGCGTGGGAAGATCCGACATTGCTCCAAATCTATAATGACGCGACAAACTTCTCGGCCTCGAGTGGCGTTATTCAAGTTCCAAATCCTAATGAATGGGTTTACTTGTTCATCAATACTTCAATCCCCGTCGCGCATCCGATCCACTTGCATGGTCATGATTTCTTCATTCTAGCGCAGGGAGTAAATCCTTGGGATGGTAAGACTTTATCTCATGCGAATCCTCCGCGGAGAGATACCGCAATGCTGGAGAGCTCGGGATATTTACTTATCGCCTTTGAAACGGATAATCCCGGCGCATGGTTGATGCATTGTCATATTGGGTGGCACACCTCGGAAGGCTTTGCTTTGCAGTTTATTGAGCGTTATGATGAGATTAAGGATTTGATTGATTATCCATCCCTAGAACAGAACTGTGCAGCTTGGACGGCATATGACTCGGCGGTTGGAGTCGAGCAGGATGATTCGGGTATTTGATCGGCGTAAATTTTGGAGGGTTATTCTGGGCGTTTTGTTGATTTCAATGTTCTGCTTTTGATAAATCAATACCTAATTTGAGCGCCTTGGCCTAGTTGGGTAGCCGATATTTAATGTGAAGTGGCTGAGATTGGGCGCACTATTGATCTAAAAGAACTTGTATGGACTAGTCCAGCCACCGGAGGGAGGAGACTGCTTTATGTAGAGCAATAATAGACATTAATAAGAGCTGACCAGCGAGGGTGGTTGTGTCTGACCGACAATTGATTGGGCATACAATCAACACTATATACAGCCTAGGTTCTCGTTGCCGAGAGATGCAGGAGGTGAATAAGCGCCGGGGTGCATCACGAAACACGAAAAATCGGCAGACCTACAGCATAGAGGTGGTAGCAAAGTTGGCCCTAGGAATCAAAAGTCTATAAAACCGAACCTATAAACTGGCTTTGATAGATGGTCAGATAGTTTTAACCTGGTGAACGGGAAGGACAAGGACAGACAAGAATAGGTAGAGCTGCCGCTGATAATAAGTAGAAAAAGCCATGCCCAAAGAGAAAAACAAGTTAAAATAAACCATTTGCCCAAAGCATGATTCAACCCAGGACCCCAAATTTGATGTTCCTACTCACTTCCCAGAATCCGGGCCTGAATAGCATCATCCGCATGCCCTAGCTGTCTCACACCCTTAACACAAAAGCACGAATAATATCACCACCAACAGTCAAAAATACTAAAAGGAGTCCCAGTTAAACCCGAAAGTTCAAGCTCAGACCCAAGTACCATTTATTAGGCCCCACAGCGAGGAATCAATCCAACAAGGTACGTCGAGTAAGCATCTCCGAAGATCCGCCCCAAGACGCCAGGGGAACTAGCCCCGTAAACCTGATACCCTGTGTAAGGGGCGCGGTCTGGCAGCACCCAGGGTGAGTTACGGTTAGCGACTAGGCTACAGGGGGTGGGTTGGTTGGAGGAGAGGGTTTGAAGTGAAGTATATGGTTTGATGAGGTGGTTCTTGCGGAAAGGGATTTTATAACCTGGCATTTAATGTTAACCATAACCCATACTTGGTCTTCAGTCACCTATTATGACTCGATATCTGGACCCCACGGTATCGAAGGTATACACGGCTAGCTTCTTACTGCTAGCAGTACGTACTACATCTTTGATATTGTATGGCCTTCGCACCAACATCCGGCCTTAGATTAATATAGTTCAATGTGAGTAGATGAAAACGCTGAATAGTAGTAATTGTACACCTCTTTACCCTTCACAGGCCAAGGGAGAGCGTTAATAAATATGATCTTCCCTGCCAACCTCTGCCGCCTTCGGAATGCCCTTGATTTCTTTCGTCCTCAATACATGCAACGGCTCATCGGTCATCTGGGCACGCATTGACAATAATGTATCATGTCTTGATACGGGAGTCAAATCCAGTAGACCCGTTGCCGATTCACCATAAGTATCTGTGAAGACATCTGGGCCCGTGATATGACTTTTCCCGGACTCGGCTGCACGAACAAGATTGTCTCGTTTGCGTTCAATCTTATCGTTGTCTTCATTGTTGGGGTCTGAGAGTTGTTGGGTGAGATCGTCGATTGTTTTTGTGAGATAGGAAATGAATTGCCAGCGGGAGGCTTGGAAGAGGAACATTGGCATGATCTCCTGGATCTGCAAAACAAAAAAAAATGTAATCAGCATTATGCTTAGAATGTCCACATCAAATGCTGTTCTTACCTTGTCGTTCAAATAATATAATTCCTCACCACCCTCCTCAATAAACTTCTTCAACGCATCGATCCTTTCTCGATCGATGGATGTCTGCTTCAACGCATGTAACAGACTCGGGATATCTCCAATTTCCTCCATATGCGTCTCCTCTTCTACCTTCGAGCCAACGCGGCTCAAAAACCCCGACTCAACCCTGGACAACCCGGCAACACTCTGCTCACGGCTGCGCACCTTGGACGAATGGATTGTAAAATAATCCTCATTCAGCATATGCGCTCTTTCAAAATCTGAACGACCACGGTGTCGCCTCTCGGAGATCTTCGTCCGAAGACGCACCCAGCGACGTCGCCGGACGAAAGAGTGAAACCAGGGGTGCGTGCCGTGCCATTGAGATGAAGAAAATGAAAAGGCATACTGCCACCCTTGCTCATCGACATCGCCGGACATGTCGACGTACCAGGTGCGCCAGGCCCATTCCCAGCTTGGATCTGGGACTTGTGCATTGGTGATATTCACGGCGCTTGCGCGCTTATCTTGGGTCATCCAGGCGGAGGGGTCGAAGTTGAGGAGGGAGCTATGCGAGTAAAGAGGGATGCCGAAGAAGAACCAGCCGCGCTGGTTTTCGTAGAGAATGTCTAGTTCGGAGAGGATCTTGGGTTCATCGGTGGCAGTGGGTGCTTGGGTGAGACCCTCGGTGGTAGTGGTTAGAGTTCGCAAGGGAGCAAAATCGGCCGTGTCGATTTCCGAGGCGCCTGCGCCTGAAGTACTGAGTGTGCCATTCCTCTGACGTGAAGATTGTCGACTTGCTGGACCTCCGGAGCTTGCTGCCGAGATGGATCCTCGTGCCCGCGATGATTCTCTGCTCAACGACTGCTCCGTGTCGGACGTCAAACCGAGTCTTTCCGGTTGCCATTTGGCATATTTCCTCTTTGCGAGTTGGCCAGATACGGATGCTCGACTGAGGTGTTTTGTTAAGCTGGTTTGGCGACCGAGCGCGGAGGGCTGCCGTGAGGATTCGCCGCTGGTGGGCTGTTGCGAAGGGACCGTGTTATCCACGAGGGAAATGCCAGTGGGATTCTCCATGGGGATAATCAGATGGTTGTGATTGAATATTCCTCGAGACTATTCTCCCAGGTGTATTAAAGCTGGTGGTAAGGTTAAACAGGTCGATGGACTTGGGCTAAGAGCATTATCATGACGTTGGTCGCATCACTCCACCACCAGTTGGAAGTTAAACGGGCGCTCAATAATGGATTAGAGTCGGCGATAAGCAAAAAGAAGAGATTAAGTAGGAAGATTAAAAAAGAATGAATGACCAACAAAATGGCCCTAGAGGTCAATTCAAGAAACGAGTCCCAAAAGGAGAGCTCCTCGAAACGAGGCGCAGTTCCATCGATGACATCGTTTGCGGGGACTCTGCAGAAACCTTTTTCCTGGGCAACTTGACCGCCAAGACTCTCCTCCAAACGCGTCTCATCAACAAATCCAATCAACCCCCCCACTAACACTCTATCAACCACCACAACCACCATCATGGCTGCACCACACTACCGCAAAGTCGAGCTACAATCTCCAGCTGATTTCACCTATTTATACGCCAACACGGTCGCGCTTTCCCGGCAAAAATTGGACCTGAATCTACCCCCTTCCGCAACGAACGATGACAAGCCAGACCCGATGCGCGAGCGCGTGCGGGAATTGGTTGACGAGGTGAGATTGACATCCCTCTCCAAATCAAGCAACTCAAGCCATTCAAGGCGATACTCGAATATATCTACCTCGGCTTAAACACCATACAACCTCCCCATCTACATCCATACATCTACAACGAACAAAAGACCAAGTACAAAGAGCTAACACCACGTCCCAACACAGTACATAACCCGCACATTCACAACAGCCTCGTCCTCAATCAGCATCAACGGACTAGACTCCTCATCACCCGCCTTCCCCTTCCCCTCAGCCTTCACCGCACCAGAAACAGTCGAATACGAACCCTTTGACTCAGACCTCGCCTCGCGCGTAAGCACTCTCTACGCCCAACTAGAATCCCTCACGACGACCGTCGCCCAATTACGTCGCGAAGCGCCCCGGAAAGCAGCCAAGGCTTACGCAGCTCAGTTGGCGGGGTTAATCGAAGAGGAGAGCAAGGAGGAAGACGACCGCCAGGACGAGAACGAGGATGAGAATTATGGTGCAGAGGGTCCAGACGACACGCAGAACACAAACCCCGATGCTATGGATGTAGACACCGAATCCGGAGCGGCATCTACGAAACGCCAGCGGCCCCGTCGAGCCCGTCCCAATCCAGCGTGGAAAATCGACGTCCCGCTCGGCACGGACGAAGAAGTCGATCGCTGGCGGAACGGGGATATGGCCGAGGTATACGAGAATGCGTTACGGACGCTGCAGCGATTGCAGGGTGAAGGGGATAGTGAGGGGGGAGGGCAAGCTGGCTCTGAGGGGAATGCGTTGGCGACGACGGTGGGGAAGGCTGAGAGGGCAGGGCGGGCAGCTGAGGTTGTGGAGAGGATGTGAGGGCATGTCTATTTCTGTCCCAAATTTTGGATGGGACGGTTATGTCGGATTATGATTGGAGTGGATTATGGCTGGATTCGTTCTTTTGTTTTTGATGGAGGGCGAGGCGTTTTGGTGTCAGGTTTGGAATTGAGGACTTATGATACCACTCACTTATTTGTTTATGTTCTTACTTTACGCTCGTTGAGCTATCATTTCATTGAAGACTTCCTTTTCGCATGACCCTAGCATTCCTCTCTGACCCGATTCTATCAGATATAGATAGATAATAAGAAACGGAAACTAGCTAGGAAACAGCATACACTACAGCAAGAACTCGATAGACGAAACTGTATTGAGACAATATATTGCAATTAAACATAGACCAGAAATTCGGGGATATCAAATAGAAACATGTTTTTTTCTTCCAGTTGATCCTTAGAAACGACAGATTAGATTGCACATCGCTCATAGACCAGATCTTCCCATTCACAATCTCGCCAGTCTGGGGGATTGTCTTTCTCTCTTTCTCTCTTTTCTATTTCATATCCAAAAGGGCGTATTCGAATGTCTCGGTACGAACAAGGGGCAGAGGGGGAGAGGATGAGAGATTGAACGATGGGGTGGTTCAGTAGTAGAGCAAGACTGAACATGCTCCGGACGAATGCGAGGCGAAGCGAATGGATGATGAAAAAAAAATAAAAAACGTTCTCTATAAATTGCTTTGAATTGCTTTGCTTTCCCAGATCCCCCAACTCACGCTTAAGCGCTGGCCTGGGCACCCTCCTGACCCTCAGCATCCTTCTTCTCGAGGCCGGGATCCTCGTTCTGAATGACAGCCTCCTCGCCCTCCTTCTTAGGAGCAGCGGTGGCCCACGCGGGAGGACGAGCCCACTCAGACTCCTGCCAGGGACCCATATCGGACAACTCGCAGCCGCCCTCGCACTTGCAGGAACCACCGAACTCGACGGGGAGGTTCTCGGCGGGGACCTGGGCGAGGAGCTCCTTCTGGTAACCGGAGCCGAGGACGTGGATCTTGTTCACGGTGACGGGGTCGAGGAAGCCCTTGACGACGGAGAAGACGCTGCTGAAACCCCAGGGGGCGTTGATCAGGTACAGCTTGCCCAGGCGCTCGGGGTAGTAGTTCTGGGAGATCTCGGAGGCCTGGCGGACGTAGCCGTAGACGGAGGGGATGCTAGTGATGCCAACGCCCTTCAAGTCCATGATGGTGCAGCAAGTCTCGAGGAGCTTGCCGGCCTTGCGGGAGCAGGCGGGCAGACGGGGGTCGGCCAGCTTCTCGTACTCGGTGACCAGGTTCTGCAGCATGCGCTCGCCGGTGGTGATCTTGTACATTTCATTCAGGTCGATCTTGCCCAGCTTCTCGATGTAGACGGGGCGGCCATCCTGCAAGTAAGGCGGGGGTGGTCAGTCTGGTATTTTCTTGAAGCAGGGGCCGTTGTAGCAACGACTTCGCCACAACCCGAAAGAAACCTACCTTGTCGGTCTTGTGGTAGTATTGAGGGTAGAACTTGAACACGTCGGGCTTCTCGGGGTACTCGAAGGTCTTGGGCAGGTCATCGGTGCCAAACTTCTTGCGCCACTCCTCACAGTTCACGAACCTATCCGCCACGAAAGACACGAATTAGAACCAATCATACCAAAGACACGAACGATGACGAAACAGCGAGACAAAATCCGGTATTCAAGCAAAGTCCTTGGGAATTTCTCTCCAAGAACAGTGCCCGATCCCCCCCTCTCCGCCCGCATCACAGTCCCCAACTTCAGGGCAAGAAAACAACATACATAGCCTTGGACGCCTCAACATCGAACTTGCGGGCACGCAGGAATCGCAGCAGAGTCAGAGTATCCAATCGCTCCGTGTAACCGAGCTGCTCGAGCATCGTCCGCAACTGGTGAACCTGCGCATCCTGTTCCGGGGTGGTGTGGCCGGGGTGGCCATCTTGCTTCTCCGGCGCGGTGGTCGGGTAATCGTAGTTGTCGTACTTGGGGTCGGTGGGGGAGCTTCTGCTCGGTGGCCGCCATTGTGAATGGATGTAGGAGAGAAATTAAATAGGGGGGAGGTGGAAGGGAGAAGGAGGAGGGAGTTTAGGAGAAAAGGAGGAGGAGGAGGGGGGCAAAGAAACAAGGAGAGATTGTTCGCGGAGAGTGGAGAGTGGGTGGAAGGCGGGATTGTGGCCACCTCGAGGTTTAAAAACGGCGCGACTGGGAGATCGGCTTGATTTGCTGCGTAAACAGTGACGCTAAGGTTTCCATGGCATTTATTTTTATTTGTACGGAGTTATGGAGGACTATTTCATTTACTTATGGCAAGGAGTCTCTGGACTCAATCTATGAGGTGACAAATATAGTCAATTCCATCTTAAGGGGGTTGGCCTAATATGTACATTGGATGGATTTGGGTTGTATGTTAGGCCCATCGACCAGCTGTCATTCCCCCGAGTTCCTTATGACTGGAGAAAAAAAAGGAAAATCCTACGCCTTAAACACAAGCCATATAGGGGGTACGTGGGGCATTTCATAGTGTGTTATATAGTGAGTGGCTGTGTGTCCAGGACGGAGCAATGGCCATCTTGGGTGCTTCTCTGCTTCATCACGGGGCTGTTAGTGACCATTATAGCCTGCTAGGTGACACCCAATTAATTTCTATAGAAAATAATTCTCACCACTGGCCAAAAAATCCGAAAAGTCCCAAGAAGAGGGGCATGAGGCATGAGGCGGTGTCGAGTGAATCCACTTATAAGACCAGACGCTAGGACAACAAGGACTAACTCACAAACTAATTCTTAGTTCATGCTAAGTCGAGCTAACTAAAGCGATCCGAGCAATACGAGATCATCGGCACTTACGAATTAGAGTCACTGCAAATTCGACGTCAGTCGTGTCCAGGTCCTCTGATATGTACAATCTACACAGTACGGAGTTGTTGGGATAAAGATCAATTAGTAAAACCCCAATCATAAAAGCCCGAGTAAATTCGCGATGACTATTAACGACCAATGGCTCGACTCTGTACAGGCAGGGGAATAACAGGCACAATCGGGTATTTAACTCAACAGACAACCGCACAGCAATGAGCAGGGATTATTATACACAGCGCAACGAGGCCCGGTAAACCAATGGGCACGAACGGTGATAGAAGATTCCAAAAAGAGGCAGTCAAAAAAATGCTCCAGACAGGATTAAAAGACAGACCCCTGGCCAAATCGACAATATAACAAAACAAAAGCAGAGCCAATGGCAAAAAAACACAAGAACAAGAACTATGCGCTGGGTATAACTTGCCACCAAAAAATCCACCACAAGACACAAAAGAAAATAATAAGCAGATCTGAAATATTTCAATCATCCGATCATCCGATCAATCCAATCGCCAATGAGTCCCCGAGCCAGCGGATTCCCACGGTGATCATCCTCCATCAGCTATGTTCGTGTATCGACACCATTCACATAATCAAATTCACATTCACACGAGACACGTGCGCCACTCGTGCCCAGCTCGTCGATGGGAGAGTATAGAGCTGGGCCGGTAGACGGGCACAATCAAGTCATGGCAAGTGCATCGGTCCAGTCCATCGTTCTGTGAGGCCGAAGACGGACGGGTATATGTATATTACGGACAGGTCCGTGTCCATCAAGATCATAAAAAAGAGTATTAGGTGGCACAAAGCGAGGCCCACCTTATCCAAGTCACGGAGGAGGTTCGAAAGACAGTAATGCTTCTCCTTCGTGCTCAATCTCATCAATCATAAGGGGGGAGTTTCGTGGACAGTTCAGGCAAAGTTATGCAAAACGTGTCTACCTTTACCACCCCTTCTTGCGTGCAAATCGTTTGTTCAAAAGGGCGAGCACCTTGGTAACATTGAACTGGACGTATTCCAGATCAAGGTCCTCCAGGTTGTCCTTTTGCATCTCGAGAAGGTCGTCGAGCTTGAGGTCAAGCTCCAACAATCCACGGGCGCGGCCTAAATCGAACAATTGGTTAGCATACCTGGACAAATCGAATGACTCCCAAGCAACGTGACTTACCCTTGTAATGAAGACTGATGACAAAGGTGCCAGGGAGCGGACTCTTGAACATGAAGTAAATGTTGGCCCGGCGGTTCTCCGGCACATTACTCCGCCGAATGACACCTTCCTTCTCCAACTGCTGGTGCGTAAACTTGTACGGTCCCAGTTCCTGATGCTTTTGCTGTTTCCGCGACTTGCCCTCGGACTGGCTACGCACGTTGTGGAGATAGGACTTGTAAGTCTCCAGCTGGCCGACCAGGTAAGCGTTATGGTCACGGATTGTCGCAAACACCTCCTCGAGTTTCCGAGTTTCCTCGAGCACATTCTGCTTGAGGGAGCCGAGATGAACAAGTTCCTGTTCGACTTCGTCCCGGAGCAGGCTGAACTCATCGGAGCGATCAATCACACCCATATCCTGCAATTGACTCAACAGCTCCATAGTACGAATACCCTTTCGCACCATCACGGCGTCGTTCTTAAGAGTGGCAGCCGCCTCGGCGATACGATCCAGGCGCAGGGGGCGGCGAGCGACCGAGGAGTTGGGGGGAAGGGAACGGAGGATCTGGACAAAAGTCGACTTGGCCTCCATAAAGAACACCTCTTCTTGGGTAATGTCCAGAGCAGCAGTCAAATCATCAAGAGCAGTCTCCCATCGGCTGAACAGGGGAACTGTGATGGTACGGTTCTCCTTGCGGGGGACCTGGGGCGGGGCGGCACCGAGCTCCTGCAACAGCAGGGAGAGATGCGAGTTGTGGTCCTGGGCGAGGGCCAGGCTGTGCTTCTCCAGAAGAGCGTGGGTAGCGTACATTTCGTTGAGAGTGATCTGAAGTTCGAGATCACGCTTCGACAGAGCCACGTAGTTGTCCATCTCCAGACTCTCATAAAAGTCCTGAACTTCGCACAGGTCGAGAAGGAACTTGTTCACTCGCTCCTTGTTCTCCTCAATGAAAGGCTGCAGACTGGCCATGTAAGGCTCCTTGGCATATGAAGGCTTGTTGGCCAAGTTCTGAAGCATCTTGGCAATGAGAGTCAGGGTACGACGAGGCTTGTCGGTCGGAGTAGCGTCGATCAGCATGTAAGAGCGAGGGGTGACGATGGCGGGGTTGATGAAACGAAGGAAGAAGAAACCGCCGATCAGAGTGCAAATAGTCTGATCCTGGGCATCGGGATACTTGCGACGCGACAGACTACGGATCTGCTTGCAAATCCAGCGAATGCCATACGGCGCCTCGTCAACCGACTCGATAATGGTGGTCAAGAACCCATTGGCAATATCGGTCAACATCTTCAAGCGAGGGGCAATAATGGCCTGAACCTGCTTGTTGTCGGCAGCATCCTCGGCGGTCACGGATCGGGCCAGGTAGTCGGGAAGTGAGCCAGTTTCCTCCTCGATTTGCTTCACCATGCTCTCGTACACCTTCAACGGGTTGATCTCCAGATCGACGTCGCGCAGCTCAATCAAAGAGTTGATGCGATCGGCAAGAACTTGCTTGAGGTAGCTCTGACCGGGACCACGGCGAGTGTACGTAGTCATCATACGGGAGACGGGGGTGTTCTGGCGCAGGAGGGAGGAGTACTCGGGAGTGTTATCGAACTGGTAGGTGAGGACGGATTGGAACATGGTGAGTAGCAGATGCTCTTCACGACTCTCGTACTGGTTTCCGTAAATGGTGAACATGACGGTCTGGAGGAGCGAATCGATCTCGGCCATGGAGACCAGACGGCACAGGTGGGCGATGTGACGAGGTTCGGACTGTAGAAGGAAGAGGAGGTTGCCGTATTTCTGAGTTCGTTCGTCATTGGGGAAGAATCCCTCTTGTGGATCGGCCGTATCATCCAGGTGGCTGGCGACTTCGTTTTGCTAGAAAAAGAGAGCTGTGTGAGTGACATGACGTTGAAGATCCCCCCCATTCGCATCACTCTCTTACCTCTTCTAGCGCCATTCGGTTCTGAATCAACAGCGCAATCCGCGAATCTAGGTATCGAACATCCTTCTCCAAGACGAAGTTCTTCTTCGACTGCGACGAAATCTTGGTCTTGAGTTCGCGAAGATATTTCTGGGCTGGTTCTGGGAGTCAGTACCACAACACTCACCAATCATAAATACCATAGGGGGAAACGGCCATCGCGTACCTCGTGCCAGGTCATCCGAAATTTCCAAATCCCGATCCTTTGCGGACATGGACAGGTAGAGAGCGGTGACCGACATCCGCTTGGATTGGCGGATTGACCTAGTATCGTGCGACGACATGGTGTTCTGTCGTGCGACGGGCTGAAACGAGGAGGACGAGGAGGAGGAGGCTCGGGAGATTCTCGATGCTGGTTGAAGCATGGTCGCAACGGACATTGTGGGATTGGGCGACGTGCCGGTTTAGGGGGGGAGGGAGATCGAAAGGCGAAGTCGACTACACCGCAGAGAGGACTGCGATGATTGGGAAAGTCGATTCGCGCGGCAGTCTTCAGAAAATAGGGGGGATGAGTATATATCGACCAAGCTGACTAGCCCCGACCACGGGGGGAGCAGCAAACAGGAATGTGCAGGCGCCTACCTCTGAATCTATCCCCAGCGTAGAGACAGTAAGGCGCACACCCAGCAGGGAGAAGAGTAAAAAGAGGTTGGTAGAGGGGATTCGTCGCAGACCACGGAAAAGGGAGCGGGAAAATCGGGCGGACGAGAGAAACAACTCAATTGGCGCGGGCCCGAGGGCAGAATTAGGCGAAGATAACGATGCCCAACAGGAATCGATGAAGGTAGAGTTCAAAGGAGGGGGGGGGAATGCAGAGAGCAGGAAGAAGAGAAAGAGAGAGTCCCTACTAAGAAGAAGAGGGGGAGAGGGGGATTAATCTTTTTCGTGAACGAACTAGTTAGGGCCTGGGGAAAAAAGAGAAACGCGCTGGTGGATAAAGCGGTGGAGCAGGAGGGGGAGTCGATTATAATTCCAGTCAGGGTTCTTGATCAAATTAATTATCGAACTATTATTCTGTCTAATAATCTATTCGGTCTAATTCATCGAATGATAATCTCCTGTCAAAACGGTCGACTCGTAGAGGAGGGAAGCATACTTTTCCTCTTTATGCAAGGGGAACCTTCTTCGAGTGAACTGTCGCCTTTTTTTCTTTTCTGTTATTACCCCTGGACCAATGCACCCAGAACTAACCCAGGGACCTTGTTTTTTTTTCGCCACAGCTACGAACTACTGTACTCTCCAGTATTCTACTACTATGCATTATTATCTACCGATGTTATTCTTCCCCTGACCCGGTCCCAAAGATTGCATTGCCTTTTGCCACACCCAAATCCCAGTCCACCCCATACAAATTACTATGATGATGATTATGATTACTACGTAAACCTGATGAGGAAGTATATACTATTATAATCTTGATTTTAATTTCGTAATCATCGTGCACGCCCTGTCAAAGTAGATCTTAATTTTTCCTAGTGCATGACTCTCTATAAGGCTACTGACGTACACTACAATACTTCAGTACAGTCCTCCGTACTTATCTTCCATAAGAAGAAGTAGTCTCCTTCTATGATGTACATACTCGACATGCACGACTCGTAGCTATCTGAGGCAGTTCTTACACCCTATCATGATTGATAATCTTCATCCACTCCTCGTCCAAACTGCTCCACTCTCAAAATCCCGTCCCTGTTCCAGTTCACGCCCCCAACTGCCGTCTTCCGAACTTCCTCCGGAGTCCCGTCGAAGGCAGAAGCCGACCCTCTCTTGTTAACCTCCCCATTCGTACTTGACAACTCAATAGTCTTGACGTCAACCCACCCTCGGGGACCATGGCAATGCTCCAAAAGCTACACGGGTCTCTTTCTCTGAATGGCCCACTGCTCGCGGTACCTGCATCCGAAGCAAGAATGGGGGAGGAGAACGGGGCCGCACTGACTTCCCGCCGAGTGACCAAGTGGGGGAGTCTACAGAAGCTGACCAGTCAAGAGCCTCTTTTCAAAACTGCGACTAGCGGGACGCTGTCCACGAGACCTCCATGTGGGATGGATGGATGCTTTTCTTGCATTCCGACATGCTTCAACCTAACGAGTTAGTAGGATGAACGGAGCATGGAGCATAGAGTGATCCGATATTTGGAATGTATTGCCCCTCCCCCCGCTCTGAAATGGTTACAAAGTAATGTCTAGCTGGAAATAATACCCAGTTTCAGATTGATTTTGACACGGGTTGGAAAGGGAAAAGGGGAGGGGCTAGTTTGATCTCAATTACAAGATTCTATGAAAATCGCAATGTGTATACTACTGTACAGAGTGGCGGATGGAAATTATCCATGGTCGGCAGGACGAGATCCTAGCTCCTCGAAACGTGACTTCATAATTGGTCCTCTAGATTTATAATTTCTTGATTTAACCAAAGTTATAATATTGTTTCTGTCGGTCTACGTAACCCTCTGTCTTCCTCCACGGACTGCAAAGGCTGCTTTTGAATATCCGGAGTCCATGATCAAACTAACTTTGAATCGAGGACCAAAAAAAGAAACACCAACTCCACTTGGCTTCCTCCATCCACAACACTGGACTGTTGCAGGTGCTGCAATCGTTCGACGCTATCAACGGGATGTCTCAGCTGCAAGGCTCCTAGCGGATCTCAGCCGGATTGGCAGACCTTCCGGCTCGTCCATCCGACATCGTTGCGGTCTGTGGTCCGCTTTCATCATTGATTGCGTTACTATACTCCGTACCTGTAGAAACAAAGAAATATAGATGTCCAATCCCTCGAGACCAGAACCAACGTGGCATCAAAGAAAGAACAAAACATGGTTAACTTCCCAAAGCCAATTCAGTAGCATATACCTGTTTTCCTCCACATGATCATTTTCAACCTGAAAGTCAGAAAGTTGCACTTTTTACCTCACACCAGTGAAGTAGCGTGACTCGGATAGCGATTTCAGTTCAATAAACCCACGTAGTCTACTCCGTCATGACCTTTTGGCGTCCCAAGCTCAAAAACACCAACCCTCTTCATCCCACACTAACCCTAATAGACACATTAGTCGCATGAGTCGCATGCGGGGGTGTATCCTAGACCACCTGTCTCCTCGTTGCTTTTTTTGTCTTCTCTTGCTTTTTTTGCTCTTTTCCTGCTTTTCTTTTGGCCCCCTTCCTCTACGTTCACTTGCTTTTGACTTGGTCAGTGCTTCGGGGGGGCTGGTCAGGGGTAAACTGCATGAGTGGATCCCCTAAAGTGGGACCTTATCCTCGGGATGGAGCCATCCTTGAGAGTTCAGAGTTCCTTTCCCCCCCTCTCCGCAGTGCCAGGATGAACACTGGATGATGGACTTGCTGCATGATCCGACTTGTCCTACATGTCATGCTGCCCCCTGATCGCAGGACCGTTCTAATGCAGTGCAGCTATCCGTGTTGCGTGAGACATGGAGGTGCCTAGCAGGAACGGTCCATTCTTTCGTACTCGACACATTTTTGGGGGTGGCGGTGGTAGGAGGTACTCATAAGGATGGCAAGGATGGTACGGAGTACTCTATTGTGAATAATAGTACGAGGTATATGATATATGTAGCGCACGTACTACTATACTAATAAGTAGGGAGATTAATGGAACGGCAGGGAAATAGCATGATAGGCGCAATAGTAAATATTAATAAAAAACCATGAAGGTCATCATCTCAGGAAATGAAATTTCTCTTCTGCACCCGATACCTAATCCTGAAGGGTCACAGATAGAACCAAACGATCATCTAAACGAGGCTTATATACACGCAATACTGAACTAATCATGAATGTCCGCGAGTTTTAATGCATGCAATACCCACCCCCGACCCTCGCAGCTCGGCTGATCATCGATCCCACACGGGCCAACGTGCATCCCATCCCGTCTGTCATGAAACGCGCCAAGAGCCGTCGCAGATCAGTTGCAGCTTACTGCACGGAGTACGGAGTAGATATGGAGTATAGTAATAACTGATAAAATGATAGAAACCCCCTCAATTGGAATGCCCGGGAACTGCCGTGCCGCACATTCTTCTAGTCTTGTTTAGGAAGAGTCGAATCATGTGCGGAGTAGTTGGCATGTTGTACATCATTTATGCTGGTCTACACTTGATATCTAATGCGCAGAGATTGCGATCAGTAACTTTACGAAAAGGTTTACCCATGAGCACTGTAGCGAGTAGTTACAGTACTTTCTTTTCTACCGCAGTATTCTTCATTCATGTTTCTGCCCCTTTTCCTCGAGTCTCCATATCAATGATTACAGTATGACATGGTCTCTGACGGATAATAAGCGGGCTCCCGTAAGATCGACTCAAAGATATACCGCTTTAGGAGTCTCCCCAACCGGTTGAAGAAGATCGCCATGAAAGTGCAATTTACTAACTGCCCGCCGTCGAACCTTGCATTCTTGTCTAGCGGGGAATGGTCCATGCGAAATTCGCCAAGTTGCCTATCGGCTGACTGCAGCACATAGCCACATACTCGACCTAGGTTGGTCTGTGCTGGGAGGAGAGTCGAGTCTGGAGCGGTCGTAAAGAGATGATAGTGGCCGGCTGATGATGAGGTTGCATGGACTTGATCATGAATAGGTAGGAAAGTGTGTATTCATCAGGTGACTCTGCCGCCGTTGGAATCTCTTGATGGAGAAGTAGATCATCCTTGGTCTCGTGTGTGATATCTATATTTTATATGGAGTACATCACACGCCATACGCTAGGAATTATATTCATCATATCTCGTATATCATCTGAATATGAGAGGTAAGAAAGCAAGAAGTAGGCAAGTCCAAACTAACCTTCCATCATCATAACTGTTCATGTAACAATTTCATCCAAACCCCAAAGAAACAAACTCTGACTGGACACTACCTCAATTATCCTTCTTCCCATCCACCTCCGTCTCCGTCTCCATCTCACCCTGCCCTTTCTCCCCGCCATTCTTCTCCTTCTCCTCCTTCTCCTTCTCTGTCCCCTGCGTCTTCGGCAACCAAAAGCGCGCAATCATCCCACCCAAAAACCTCCGATCCACCCACTTAAGCAATCCATACAAAACCCATCCCCACCCCCAAAGCGAAACCCCCATCATACTCGCAACAATCAAAATCGGCCCAAGAATCAACAACGCCAGAACAGCCCACAACAACACCGCAATAATCGCAAAGATAACCACCCCAACCAAAAACACTAACAGCGGCACACCACAGCATATCGCCTGACACACCAGAAACGTGGACGCAATAGGCCGTTTCAGAGCCTCCTCGTACATCATCGCCTGTTTTGGCGGTGGTAGGTACCGGTTCACGAGCCAGGTTATCAGCCACTCGAACCCGTCAAAGGCTTGGGGTATCATCGATGCGAACCAGTGGGTTATTCCGGCCCAGAGGCCGCGGAAGTTGATCTCGGGTGGAGGTTGGTCGGTGTCGTTGCGGGGTCCGTCATCGGAAGGGAATTCGCCTGGCATGATCGGGTCGGTCAGGGGTTTGGTTGTTTCTGTGACTTGTTGGATGGGCTTTTGGGTGGTTGATTGGACTGTGTCGGTGGCTGTTTCGGTGACTTTGTTGACGGGTAGGCCGCGGCCTACACCGCTGGTAACTGGGTCGAGAGACATTGTGTGTGTAGAGGAAGTTGCTTGGGAATAGTAGCAAGCAATAAGTAAAATTAATTTAGGGAAAGTTGGAGGGAAGAAAGGTTCTCTATCAGGTTGGTCGTCAATAATTAAAGCTGTTGAAGGTATGTGTTGCTTGTTTTGTATATCAAGATGCACCGGGCGATGGAGACGATGACGTAGGGGGCGCGAAGCAAACTTGATCAATTATATTAATTTCTGGCATCTGTTCACCTTCAGTGCAACCAAACTGGATGAAATCAAATCTGCAAGGAGAGTTGCACACCAATTAAAGTCTACGGAATTGATACTACGAAGCTGATAGGGCTGGTTAGCTACTGCCTCCTGATAAAGATCGTGAGAAAAGCGGGCATCAGTCTGTGCTTAAGTATTCCAGGTTCAAGCTGCTCCTTTTACCAGGTATTCCATGTATGATCTCGATATTGTTTCCTGTCATCTTATGGTAGGTCGAATGGTACTACATGGTACTGTATTGAGCTACTTCTCTAGTTGGAGGTTGCGATATCGTACATCGAACGAATCTTATCAAAGTAACATAAACTATCACTTTGCCAAGGTTCAGAGCCCAGGAGAGACGCGCATATAAAGTCCTCGGAAATCTAAATCTTTTTAGTAGAGAAGTATTTCTGAGATGCGTTCTTTCAGTGTAAGAACTGAAATCCAGCTCAGGTGCTACAAAAATGTCATATTGCCGTTGACACATTTATGGTGCCACCAAGGATAAGGCCACCGAGCCATGATGAACAGACGAGACTACTTATTACAAAATAACTGACAGGGATAAAGGTTCTTGTGACATTTTCGACAAAGCTAAGTTGACCTTAATCGACCTTTGTAGTCGAGTTGACACGCAAATCTTTGGATGTAGGTGATGCTGGCGCTTCTACTTCATCCTGACCTGTCATACAACTTCCTGGGTCTAAGCAGTTCTTTCCATAAGCAATGGTGGACGGGCATTTCCGCACATAGGCTCGTGGATTTCCTCTGATACTGCCGAATTGGTGTACCTTGTCGAGATATATGCATGGTACTAGGTGCAGTTATTCCGCATTCCAGTTACTTCCAACAGATAGAATATTGCTTCGTAGGAAGATGGAGGTAATTTCCTCTCTCTTTTAATTTTGCTTTGATGATGCTATTCGCTATCAGACCTAGACGCCGATTCCAGGTGCAAGTGCAAGTCTATTCATTCATGTATGTCGTTTCCCATCAAGTTATCATGATCGGGCCTCCCTTCGCCATGGGGATATGCGATCAGGTGCAGTGCAGAGAGCTCAACTCCCATTCCCTTGTGTGGCTGTGGGAGTTTGGTATGACTGATCCATAGGCGGAGGTGGAGGTAGACCATACGGGTCAAACGACGTTCGAATCGAGCCAACCCCTTCCCTAAGATATAGAACGAGCCGGTAGGCAGAGTTGCCGTTTAGATAATATCGGTGTAGTCGCTTGCTCCGTAAAAAGCCCAGTCGCTCGTAGAGTTTCATTGCGGCGGTATTGGTGATTTCAGTTTCGAGGACGATCTGCACACGAACACACGAAACGGTGAGCAAAGCTAGACTCGCGAGAGATCTCATACTCGCCTGGACAAACACATACCTCATCCGCATTCCTCTCGGTCATTGCGTCAATGGCCATACGAACCAATTTAGTCGCAATTCCCCGCCCCCGGTATTCCTCGCGCACGGCCAGCATGGCGATATACCCTCGTAGTGGGCCACCGCGATGCGGCTCCAGCTTTGACACCACCACACCGACCATCTCGTCCTTGTCATCCATTGCTAGGAAACACAGGTCCCCCCATTGGTAGAGGAAGTAACGGTAGACGTAGATACTGTATGGTTCGGATAGGTCTTTGGAGATCAGCTGGCGCATGGCGGCGACGTATTCATTCTCGCGGGCGCTGTCGTACCGCACGTAGCGCAAGTCGGAGGGGGCATCTTGGGTCATTGCCGCAGTGTTATGAGCTCATGGATACGGAGGGGTATAGGTATCGGAGCTCCGATCTCGAAATTTGGGAATGGGTCGTGGAGTTCTGGGTTGTTGGTGGGAAAGCAGGTTGATTGGTGATAGAGAAGCGTTCGTGGGGCGGAGCAAGCTGGGAAGTAAGTTGGGTCCGCGATTGCCATGTGACGCCGATCGTCCCGTTCACGTTCGCGCAGGTACACATTCCTTGATTTTAGGGAGATGCTCTCTTAGTACTGAGTTCTTCTACCTTTTTTACATCGACCATCCTCTCCAGGCAAAGTGTGTACTGCTGGGTTCTCGTCATAGCTCTCTTGAGCAGCATACCCCTCTGAGCGGTCGCAATATGTTGCGCCGCCGCACGGGCAAGGACGACGCCCCTTCTGGCGACAGTAACGACAACAAGGACAAGCCCCGGCTGAACCGGATCCAAACGGAAGAGGACAAACTTCGCGCTGAATTCGATGGCGCAAAGGTGAAGCAGCTGGTTATCCGACCGCGAAGCAAACGTCGCAATGGATTCATCTTCGTGCTGGGTGGCCTGTTCGGCATATTTATCGCCCTGTTCTTCGCGAACCAGCAAGAGGTCATTTCCTTGGACTCGCTGATGGACTTGAACCTCGAATCTTTGATTGATGTGATACCCCAAGGAATTGTGCGTGATGCAAAGGCGTTCTCGGTGCGTTTGCCTTGCGCCCTTGTTTAGCTAGCTACCCTGTGCTTGGAGAGATCTGCTAACTCTTATCGCGTGAGTTTAGCAACATGAACGCGATGCCGTCAGTTACGATTCATTCTCAGTTGGTTTACACCTTCAAGCACAAGGGGTCGAAGCGAAACACCCGGTCGTGATGATCCCCGGAGTCATCTCAACCGGTCTGGAAAGTTGGGGCACCGGTGTCAATTCGCGCCAGTATTTCCGCCGTCGACTCTGGGGCAGCTGGAGCATGATGCGGGCACTGGTGATGGATAAAGCAGAATGGAAGAATCACATCATGCTCGATCGTGAAACTGGTCTCGATCCACCCGGCATCAAGCTACGGGCTGCACAGGGATTCGATGCCACAGACTTCTTTATTACTGGGTACTGGATTTGGAATAAGATTCTCGAGAACCTGGCGACTATTGGCTATGACCCGACCAATGCGTTTACTGCAGCTTATGACTGGCGGCTAGCGTATGGCAATCTCGAAGTTCGCGACAAGTACTTCAGCCGGCTGAAATCTTATATCGAAGCCGCGGTGGAGGGCCAGGGCGAGAAGATTACACTGACATCGCACAGTATGGGATCGCAGGTCGTGATGTACTTTTTCAAATGGGTGGAGAGCGAAGATCACGGCAAGGGTGGCAAGGACTGGGTCAATAAGCACATTGACTCGTGGGTCAACATCAGTGGATGCATGCTTGGTGCCGTCAAAGGACTTACCGCTGTGCTGTCCGGCGAGATGCGCGATACAGCACAACTGAACGCCTTTGCCGTGTACGGCCTGGAGAAGTTCTTGTCGAAGGAAGAGCGTGCAGAGATCTTCCGAGCCATGCCCGGCATTTCTAGTATGCTGCCCAAGGGCGGCGAAGCCGTTTGGGGCAACGCAACCTGGGCCCCGGATGACCAGCCAGGGCAAGAAATCAGCTTCGGCAATCTGCTCAACTTCCGTGAGACCAACTCCTCCTGGACACGCCGCAACCTTACGGCCACCGAGAGTCTGCAGTACCTCCTGGACCAGAGTGAGGATTGGTACCGCCAGCAGGTGCTGGGCAGCTACTCGCACGGTGTAGCCCATACAAAGCGGGAAGTCGAGGCCAACGAGAAAGACCCACGGACGTGGTTAAACCCGCTCGAGGCCCGGTTGCCCTATGCCCCGGATATGAAGATTTACTGCTTCTATGGCGTTGGAAAGCCCACGGAGCGGAGCTACTTCTACCAGGAGGAGCTTGATCCCTTGGTCAATCTTAATGTTAGTATCGACACTACCGTGACCATTAACGAGCATATCGATCACGGTGTCATGATGGGTGAAGGCGACGGTACTGTCAATTTGCTCAGTACAGGCTATATGTGTGCCAAGGGTTGGCGCATGAAGCGATATAACCCAGCGGGCTCGAAGATCAAGGTCTTTGAGATGCCCCATGAACCGGACCGCTTCTCAGCACGCGGTGGCCCAAACACAGGTATGTTAACCATCACCCCGATTTCTCTTTCCGTATACCGTGCTCAAATCTAACAACACCAGGTGACCACGTTGACATCCTCGGCCGCGCCTCACTAAACGACCTTATCCTCCGCGTCGCCGGTGGAAAAGGCGATCTGATCGAAGAGACATTCGTGTCGAATATCCGCGAGTACGCAGAGCGTGTACAAATTTTTGATGACGAATAAGACCTACCCATAGTATAGAGACTTTGATGAAAATTTACGGATGCGCTTTGGCTGGTTTCATGTCATGCTCCATTGCTCTGACAGAAACTTGTATGATATTTAAAGGACAAACATAATGCAGCCGTTAACTCCGATTATCCAAGTATGCTAGCAGCATAATAATACATGCAAAGGAACCCTTTAGTTATCTAGGGCATGTCATAGTCCTATAAGAAGATCCCTTAATAAAACGGCAGACTTAAGTCCGGGAATCCAACAGAACGAATCGGCGATCCGACGCACCGCTCTCCCGAACGTAAAACCTACTTTACTGTATGTGCCAGACGCATAACCCTCACATTATCACAATCCCATTCCAAATAAACCTCGCTTGCATAATCCAGTGGAAAAGCAACTTTCACGAATACGAAACCCCCCAAAGGAGAAGTTAACCAAGCACACGCACACGCACACGCACAAGCACAAGCACAAGCACAAGCACAGCTAAGTACAGCTAAACCCTGCATACCAAGACATAAAACCTGCATAACTAGCCAAGTATACCTACATCCACCTTCCAAGGTCTCACCTGATTTACGCACTATTATCTGCTTAGTTCAGTCGAGGTTAGCTCCGGCCTTTCTCGGAAAGGCACATGCACCCTTGGGCCCGTGGGATCGACCCGTGCAGGATGGTTGAGCCAGTCATATGTTAGTGGGTGATCTGCAGGAAAGGCGGGGGTGTTGGATATTGTACAGTACGGGACACTGGGAGTAATTGGTACGGTTAAGAGGATGGTACAGTATAACGAGGGAATACGGTGTTTTATTTTACGATAAGGTGGAAGACAGCTGTAGATATAGTTGCATGTCGAGATAACTCACTCGAGTACCTACTAGCTATACCCAGAGCAAAATATGATACATTACGAGGAGCTTAGAGCACACAATGACAGTAATAATAATGTACAATTCTTCATAAGTTCATCTAGGGATTAAGGATAATGCGAACGATGAAAACCACCAACCGCGAGCCTTGCAAGCCCAGTACCCCGAAAAGAAACGAAAAGAGCAACCACACAAGCACCCCGCCAACCGTCTCTAGGAAAGAAACAGAGAAAAGAAAAGAAGACATTAGGAGTCAAACATTAAGAGTCGTGGAGCAAGGTGCGTAGTATGTGTGGTGCATGTCTCGAATCAAAATCGAGTTCGGTTCACGCCATTATTCCCGAAAGCCACCAGCGATGATTGGCGAAATAAACCTGGCCAGGTAGGAGAGACGGGGTCCGTCCAGATTCCCTTCTCTCATCAACCTCCCAGTCGCCAAGATTCCATCCCAATCGTTGAAAGAATTTCAGGTTCATCTCAAACCTCTCACAGCAGGATTCTCCTCGTGGCAGAACTGCCCGGGTACCATCGACAGGATATCATATCACCTGCCAGCGAGGACGGCACCCACAAGGAGACCCTCTCCTATCCCCAATTCCTCCTTCTATGTGCCAAATGCAAAAATGTGCTCGAATTAGCGAATGTCCAACCAAAAAATGTTCTAATGCACAGCGAGTGATAGTGCAAGCAAGGCGCCGAAACTTTTTTTCCAGTCCCGATAAACCGTATCCCAAAAAAGTTCCCAGGCGCCAATTCGTAAGCGATCGACACGAATGATAAAAATGTTTTGTGCAACTGGATGAGCGATGAAGCGAAGAGTAAAAATAAAGGCTCATCCAGTGAAAAAAGGGTCGTAGCGAAAGACATCAGTGAGAATTGAAGAATCGAAAGTAATGGACCGTCTCGAAAAAAAGGGTCGAGGCGAGTCCGTATTCTGTACAAGCGAAGGTGTCCAACGGTGGCGATGCGAGCGGAGTTGAGATGCATTCCGCAGTCACACAAGCCCAGGTAGGCAGACCAGGGCCCGCCGCCGGTATTAAGATTATAGACGGGAAGACGTTCAACTCCCAATGGAGAGAATTGAACAATGGCATGTACAGCCAGAAAGGTAAAAACAGGACCTTCGGCTCAAGCGGGTCGGGAACCGCCTGATCCAATGGTCCACAATAGTAGGGGTGTGATTAAAAACCGTAGGTGTCGAAAATGGCTCGATGCAGATGATGGTCCCAAAATTTGTCGTGAAGTGTAACGCCGTCCCTCAAAGGGGAGAAAAAGATAAAAAATGCATTAATGAACAGAGTCGAAAAAAGATATATGCAAGTCGAGAGGAATGGCTCAGCGACCGGCTTCGAGGTCGTGGTTCGAAGTCAGAGTCTCACCTTCCCAGGTGTAGTGGTCGTCAACGGGGCTCAGTGAACCTGAGCTGACCGAGGATGAAGAACCCACGGTCCACTCATCGCTGTCGAGGTTGAAGTCACCGTCCAAGCTGGCGAGGTCGTACCCGAATTCACGAGAAGCGTCACCAATCTCAACATAGTCATAGTCCCAGCGGAACGTCTTGTCGGTCTGGATACGGGGGAGGAAGCGGGTCTTGGCAAAGTAGAAGGCCACGGTGGCGAGCAGACCACCGCAGACCAGATCCACAGCGTAGTGGTGAGACAGGTACATAGTGGCCCACCACATCCAGAGGGTGTAGGTGACCCAGAGAGGCTTCAGCCGAGGGAAGACGTGGCTCATGAACAGAGCGGCCAAGGTGGAATCCGCAGCATGAAGCGAAGGGAAAGCGCCAAAGACTACCGGAGACTGCTTGAAGCCCGAAGTGTACAGGTCAATTCCCAACAGCTTGTCGATACGGGCGAGACCAGCCGGGTTACCCTGCATGGAGTAGTCGGCCGGGGCGAGACCGTACAGGTTCTCATACCAGGGGGGCGAGCAGGGGAAGACCAGCTGAACGGTAACAGCGAGCATGCTGATGTACCCGAGAGTGCGGGCGAAGAGGGGGGTCGTTCCGGGAGGTCCGAAGATGAACAGGATCAGGGAGACGACAAAGGGAGCACCGTAGTGGCAGAGACCGTAGGGGATCCAAGCCAGCACATCGAGCACCACATTTTGGTGGGCAGACAGAATGTTGCTGATGTTCGCACCATAGAGGATATTCTCCATGGCGGGCAAGACCCGGACCCAAATGGCGGGACGCCAGTCGCTAGGAACGAACCTGTTGCAATCGACCCGTTAGACCCAATTGTTTCAATTTGTCGTATGCGGCAAAAACAAAACGAAGCTTTGCCTCCAGAACCGCGTCTCGGAGAAGCATTCCGTTCGCCATCGGTATGGGCTGACTCGGTACGGGCGTAAGCCCGTACGAGAGGCGACACCACCAACGAAAAGGGAGATTGAATTTCAGACTTACTGGCACGCATAGAAGAAGATAAGCCAACCAGCGACGGGCAGGAATGGCAGGAAGAACTGTCGAGTGATCGGCAGGAGAAGGGAGAATAGGAGTAGAGTCGCGATCGAGGTCTTCGCCAGCGGGCCAGGGGATTGAATGACCGTCAAGGAGAAGAAGCCGAGGATAAGGAGAAGTAGGTACTGGAAGTCATACATAGTCCAGCGATGGGACTGGAGCGAACGAAGCGTATCGACGGGGGAGAAGGAGGTCTGCAGAGTCGAGATAGACGAGGTTGGCGATAAGCGACTTCGAAGCTTTGAGCGGATCTTGCGACGCATGCGATGCGGTACGAGCATCTGAAAGGAGCGCCATGGCATCTGGATCTGGAGCTTGCCGAACTGGTTCTGGGTGCGATCCTTCCATGACGGAAAGGTGCTCATCTTTGCGCGGTGCGAGTCTCCTGGCGGAGAGAAGACTCGTGGTAATCACTCGAACTGGGAGAAAGGGAGAAGGAGGAATCTGGCGTTCGAGGGATAGACCGCGCGGGATGAGACGGGAAGGAATTCGACAGGGCGGTGACAGCGAGAGATCCACGTCAACAGACCGGCATGAGAGAGAGTAGTAGTAGTAGGGTAGGGGGAAGAAGGGGAGGAGGTGGGAGGTCCGGTCTGTATGCAAGGCGTGTGCCGAAGAGGTGGAAGATGAGGATCAGGATTAAGATTAAATTCGAGAGGGGGGGGGGAGAGTAAGGATTATGAAGAGGAACAGCGCGTACGGTGGTATTGGTATTACGGGTGTTCCAGGGTTCGGCCAGGAGAAAAAAGTCCATAACGTCACGAAGAGCCTGACTAAGAACTACAGTTAACTAAGTTAACTAACTTAGGTCTACATTACTACTGTAGTTAGTTAGTTCATGGGGCGGTGCTCCTTTAATTACAGCTGCCGAGAAATAGTCTCTAGGAGAATTATAATCAGATAGGCAGCCATATTGGAGATGTAGGTATACCAGATTAACAGATTCTTCATGATAGATGATAATCAGATCAGAATCCGATTTTGATTTGGTTTTTTTTTACTCTCGTGGTATCCATACGATCCATAAGCTCCGGGAGAGTGCCGGGCGGATGCGGCGGAACGGAGGTGACGGAGGCCGATCGGGCTGAAGCACGAGAGATCACCGAGATGACTTCTTATGATTGCCCGACCCTCGAATAATGAAGTTATACAGCGACCGAGACCATAGCTTGACACTATTTACAAGCCCTATAGCCAAGCTACTAGACTATCATCGTCATAAATCTTGACTATTAAGCTAGAACAGCTCGTGTCTACAAACCTGCCCTACGAGATGATGAAGCACAAGGCAAAGCAGCCACAATCCACTCCGTACAGAATACGAAAGTCACGCTAGGAAGGTTATGCAGGTATAAAACCAAAATACCGCACGATTACTACCAAAAGTGCGAACAAGTGCAGAATAAGACCACGGGTGCAGCGACGATGGACCCCCTCGGGAACCAATCTAAAGCCACAAAAACCACCAACAAAGACCCGTTTAGGTCCTTGAAGCAAATTTTCCCTTCGAAAGTTTGGTCAGCCATTGCCGCTTTTCAGCTGCTAATTAGCTAACTTCTTCCAGTAGTACTAGTAACCCACTGTAAGCATTACTATTTGTTTCTTGGTTCCTACGTCCAGTAGTAAGTAACTTGGCCGTAAATCTCATCCAGCTTCTTGGCCCTTCCGACCTTTTTTCAATAAAAGCCCAGGAGATCCATTATTGGCCCCTCCCCTTCAGCCTTGGCCCCCATTATTACACTCGTAAGCCAACGAGAATCCTGAATACGGAGGTAAGTCCTTTTCACCCTCCGACCTCAATTTCGCTTAGCCCACCAACGGTCGTACAGCATCCGACTACGCGTCGGTCGTCGGGGTGATTACTGCAATTGTTTCTTTACCCTAATCCGCCCTAGTAGGACTCCAATGTCCATAGTTCACCAACAGAACTCCGTAGTGATAGTGAAGCAATTCCACCTCTGGTGTATTATTACTTAGTCAGCGGGTATTCAACCTGCCATGAGAAGCGAATCTGGAAATACACGACGTCCCAAGGGAACCAGACCTCGGGGTGACGCGGCGGATCCAGGGGCATGGTGAATTGGTGATACTTGGTCGACGTGTGCCTATTCGTAAATCACGGGGAGGATTATACTTCTGGTCGCGTGTGAACCTGCTCTGTACGACGATATGGACTGGAAACTACCGCATAACTGCACGGCAGTGGAGGTTATAGTTCAAAGTTGACAGCCGTAGGTCCTGACAGCCAATGGTACGGAACTATAGTTAAGAAATACTAGATAATAGTACCCAAATAGTGTAGCCAGCCAACGAAGCTACCGGAGAATACAAAACTAGCAGCTCCTCGCAGCTTGGGCAGCAGAATGGAAAGGTAAATATCCTGAAATTTCAGATTCATTCGGCACTACCGAAGACTATTTCGCGGGAGCTGGAGCCGCTGAGGGCCCCAGCGCTTTACTGAAGAAATGGAGAAATGAGGATGTGCAGTTCTATTGCTTCTTGTCTCAAAAAAATGGCAGTTCCTAATGTCCGGGCCCCATAATTAAAACATGAATAATGCATCCTAATTGACTACGATTTCCTGTCAGTCCATCACTAGTTCAGGGGTAAACACCATCCAGCCACCGATATTCAATGTTCTGTGCTGATGCTCCGTCGTTAGTGCCGATTCGAAATCCCACCAGCCCCCTCTCTTTTCCAGCCACTGATTTGGGGGTCTCGTAGCCTCGTATATTCGTATAGGCACAATCCATACTGTAGGTATCACTGATTCAGGACCATTCCATCCTTCGCCGTAAGACCATCACGGTCTAGTTTTCCCGCCCCCCAGTTTCAGAAATCGCCGTGTCGCGCGACCGTCCAATCACTGCAGATCAAAGCTCCGCGGTACCTGAGCGGTAATTGGATAAATTTATTCGCCGAGCAGTTCATTAGTCCAAGCTCCGTTAAATATGTTTGCTCCGTGGTACAGTAGCATGCGCGACGATCCAGTCTGGTAACGGCAAATTCGACGTATCGCAATCACTTTCGCGTCGACATTGGCCCGGCCTGTTGTCAAATATGCAGGTCGGAGGAGCTTGGGCCGTGTTTCTTAACGTTGGTGCTCCATGATCGTGGCTCGAGCTCGTACTGGTTCTCGAGGCACTCCGAGTTTCGATGATCGCGGGTGTCGGCTGGGGATGACATTTTTAGCTGAAGCTCAACTTCTCTCTGTCAGATGGGAGCTCACCAGTGATCGTGCTAGCTCCCAGCCAGCATAGCACCGTGTAGAGGACAAGGATGTGTCCGACGACGAGAAGAATGATTGCCTTTTCGGCGAAGCTGGCGTCCGAGGCGATCACTTGTTGGTGGTGTAGGACTGCGTGGATCCATTCGGGGATGGGCGCCATTGTTTGGCGTTGGGGTGGTGGTAGTACACTTCAAGATGGAAACCAAGTGATCAAAGGCTGAGATTGAAGAATCGTGATGAGGATTTCTTGTTCCTTGTCTTCCCTGCTAGAAACTGAGATACATCGTTTTGAGAAGGAGTTGTCGCCATCGTTGTTGCCTTTTTCGGCGTGGGTGTAGTAGCAAACGAAGAAGTGACGATGTTGACCGAGTATGAGAAGAAGTATACAGCATAGAGTATAGATCACCAGTATCATATGGCACGGGATCGCTTTGCACTGATTCTTCTACGATTGTAAAGATCCAGATATATTCAACAGGATGTCGACATATCCCGAGTCAGTAAACAGTAAACGAAAGCATGCCTTGACATCTATCAAGCTTGATTTTGACGAGTCGGTTCCAATTGTGACTCTCCTCAATATATGCGAGTCTAACTTTGCAGACTAGCTACTCCATCCAATTATTACATCTTCTTTCCTACTGTAATCGCATACTCAAACCTCCAGTCCAAACACCCTCCAACCCCCTCGACCAGATAACCTGTCGTTTCATATTCCAACGTCGCGCACACGAACCCTCCAATCAAACCGCCCACGGCTCTCCTCAAATCCCCACGAGGGCGCTTACAAGACACGGCATTCCCATAATCGCCGTACAGTCACATCGTGAAAGACCATCGTAACGGCATCGGAACGTTCACAACCGTGACAAAACCGTCAAAACCACTGGTACCATGTTTATAATTATCACTTAACCGCCTCAACTATCCTCATTGATCTAAATGCTAATCGTATTCGTTTGACTCGGGTATCTTAATGGCTGCCTAGCGCGACGGTGGATACGCCGTACGTGCGGAATGGGCTGTGCATGGCCGTGGCCATGGTGATGCAAGGCTTGAGCGACGGACCAGCTCCTTTCATTTCCAGAGCATCACCCACGAAAACGGTAAGCACTGCGCGCTGATTCTTGTAGCTGCGTAGTAATACAAGGCTGGGAGTAGGCTCTACTACTTCATACGTTGGCATTGGCCAACGTTCGTCAACGTGTTCGCTCTCCATCTTACCGTTTTCCCGCACGAGCCAGTCACTGCGCCACATGGCGTGGGGGACGTGGCCTGACCTCATCATCGTCAGCTTGCGTTGGCTGGAGGCTGAATACGCTGTGCTAACTGGTTAATCAGGAAGAGCTCTTCTAACTTCCAGTCCTCCTTTAAGCGTGTTGCCGTTTCCAGTCATATGCTTCGCGATGACTGTAAGCACCCTTGAACCCTAAATCATGTCCATCCCTTGATTGCTTCCCTGATTGTGCTTGATGCACCGCTCAAGGACGAGCACTGCGTCGGATCCTGCATCGTAGGATAACTAATCAGAGGACTAGAAGACGCATGTAACCTCCGACCCAACGCAAGGGCAACGGACAACGGACGATTTCACAATCTCCCCAACCCGACCCATAATCTCGAGTTACTAACCATAGAACAAGACCCAGGCAGTAGCATATACTATGCACCATATTTACACATTGAAACCCCTCCTACCCCATATTTTCACCAACCTTAGCCCCCAAGAATGTCGGCTTGAGTGGCTATGTACTCAGTCAGACCCCTTACACCCGTAAATACAACACCTTGGCACTGCACAGCCAGCATTCCTGGGGGCCACCCAGTACTCCATTATCCCACCAGGAAATCGATGCGACTTGCAATGGCCCGTAAGAAAATGATACTAAAGTCTGATGCTCGGTCTATTCCCGTGGACGCTGTAAATTGATACCGTGTGACCGCTACATGGTCTGCAGAAGCTGGTAGATCATGTGGATCACAGCAACGCGGAGACGAAACCATCATATCTGGCATGATGGCATAGCCCCCGCGACTTAACTGCCAGCAAGTTTAACAAGGAATTCACAGCGATGGTGTTGATTTAGAATATCGCCTATTGCGTTCACTTTCTAGGATAGGTCTTCATGTATACACCATCGCTGTATATATCAACATGCACTTTCATCATACCCCTCCCCCAACATATGACCTCAGCGATCGACCCACTACCCGATAAGTGGCCGGATCAGACTCTGTAAAAAGTGACGAACTAATCCTTACTAACAAGGCTTTATTATTCCTACCCAACTAAAACTGCAGCCCGATCAGGACGAAACGAGTCCTGCGGCCATGCAGTTGATGAGGGTGCCATGACGCAATACTTCGATCTTCCACGCCGCCACGCCTGATGGCCAGCAACGTGTTGATAGCATTGGTCGTTAACTCGCGTGATAAGAGACTGACTAGTGATCTAGCAAACATTCGGAACGGTGTGCTGATTGGAGATGTCAGATGTATGGAGGTCAGCTGACAAATAAGTGCTGCACGTTGTTCTTTTGGAATCACGGAAGCTCAATAGGCAAAGGAATTCAGATAACCATGGTAGTTAACCATGAAGTCTTTAAATCTTATAGCAGACCAGCCATCACTCTCGTCAATTCCTCATTGTCGGCTTCAAACGCATCGAAAGCGGTATTAGGTGACTGTGGGTTCGCAGGAACAGAGAAAAACCCCATATCTACCCCCTGGCTAATGACAAATCCGGTCCGGTGGGCAAGTGTAGGTCCGAAGTTGCATGAGAATCGAAATAGAGATCACCGGCATTCTCGAAGAAGCTGCTCAGATCTTCGCAGATGTTAGACTCGTCTATCACCCCGGGGGATATTTGCCATGGAGTCGTTGATGTGTCGTAGTGTTGGTTCGGATGGAGATTCGATGTAGGCTGTGATACTGGAGTTGAGAGGGAATTGATATCCCACGGACCGCGGGAAGTCGTCGAATCTGTCTGTGTTGCTGGGTGTGGGTGGTAATCTGCAGCTCTTTTGGTACCCCGAGTCCGTGGTTTTGCCGGACGACCATGAGAGCCCGTTTGATGATCTGGGCCTCCCTTGTGTAACTGAATATGTTTCAGACTGCGGATGATCTTCTGCAAGCGCCGCGATGTTCGAGCACGAGTCGCTGAACGACGCACAAGCTCTATAGCTGTATAGAACTCTGGCCGGCAGACGTGACTGAAGCGACTCGGGGCGTGCAGGACTGCCAAGAGAAGAGCAGCTAACGCAGAGATCAAGAAATAGTTGAACGGCTCCGGACGTTGAAAGTAGATATTTGTCACACCGCTGAAATATTCCAACATGTGGATTGTGCTCTTCGCCGTTTCAACAGCGATAGTCGCTCCAGCAACGTCTCCGGCGATGTGTTCACTGCTTTGTAGATTTTGCCGATATACTAGGATCCGAAGCTGGTTTCCCTGCAATGCGAGCAAGACCTGCAGCATCATCGCACGATCATTTTGCTGTGATTGTTCGGTTCTGGCAAGCAAGCCAGCTTGCCGATTCGGGTCGAAGCGTAGCTCGCGAGGAATCGACCAAATCCATTGCTGCACCTGTGCATCCAACTCGGCGCATTTATCGGCGGTTGCTAGACGCGAGTGTTTGGGCCACTCCATGACCAAGCCCCAGATCTTGGTGCTCAACCGCGCGTACGAGATCATGCATGTCAAGTATGGGGTAGAGTGTCCCGGCTCGGGGAGATTGGTATCCATATCCATGTCCTGGATGCCGAAAGGAAGTCCACTGCCAAATGACCACTTTCGATCGAGTACGTAGATGCACCAGAAGAGCCGCATCGCCCAAGTCCAGGCTAGCTCACCGGGGAAGACACCTCCTGTCCGCTGCCAAGTTTCCTGTCGATGGAGGCCCAGTTCCATGCAGGCACTTGTCGCGATGCGAATCATACGCCAGGAGATGACCTCATCGTCTCGATACGAGTGGAAAATTGACTATTGACGAAAGTTAGACCAGGTACGTATCTCGGACAATGGTGACACGTAGGGGGTTAGCATACCAGCAATGTCATGATCAATATCTCTTTCATATCCACCTCAGCAACCTTGAACCGGCTGGCAAACCGGTCTTCAACACTATCCGCAAGCTGCGCAGCAGCTTCACTGCGGCCATGGGACTCCGCTAGCAGGGCAGTTGCGAGAATCAATTTCAACACCTGGATATCCCGAGCAAAGAACCAATCCTGGTCTGTCGAAGCTTTATCTAGCGAGTCAGTCGCATCGGTAAGTATCGTATCGTGGGAGCGATAGTACTCGTGCACATAGCCACGAACACCATCTATATCCACACAGGGATACATAACTCCAACAAGATCTTCATACACCTGTACTAGGCGAAGGGCATCATCAAGACCGAGGCGGATACCACTCCCTGCATGCGAAGCAGTCCCGTCTGGAGTGGGACTCCGAGTTGGCGTAGACAAGGGCATGTCCTCATCGGCCTCATCACTAGCAGGGTTTCTCGACGAAGCCCTCTGTCGTCGAAGTCCAAACTCCGCACTAGTTGGCCCAACATACGGTGGTGACTTCGGGGCGTTCAGAATACGATCCAACTCCCTTGGAGTAGATGTCTTTGCAGGTCTTGACGATCCCGGACTGGAAGCCTCTAACTCTCGCAGTCGAGTAGATATACTCCGCATTTCCCGCTGAAGCCTCTCCAATTGCCGATCAACGGAGTCAAATCTGGGGCCGACGCTATGGGGGATCAGTGACTGGTTACAGTGGCTTGGCTAGTCGTATTCTGTTATGAAGACTTACCGCGCATCTTTGAACTCGGTCTCTTGGATTGGCGTGCGATCCGTGGGATAAATGCACGGGATTTTGCCACGGGCACAGCGTGAACATGTAGAGCCCCCGCTACACTTGATCTTGCGCCGTTTACACTCATTGCTACAATAGTCAGCACGAGCACGTATCGTTCCACAGAAGTCTGTCCTGTGCTAGATCGCGGGACGGAGCGAGGGTGACGCACCAAGCGATCTGAGTGTATTTCGCTCGCTTCTTCGGATGGTATGATGCGGTCGGATCCACATCTCGACCAGGCGATTCGCTTGCCATGATCCGAGGAATGATAGTATAGAAGTGACGGAATGTAACGAGGGTGCGTCGTTGCAAGACCGATGGGAGTTAAAGAAAGCTCGGAAGCGGAAAGGTAGACCGAGACGGAACAAAAGAGGCGGGGCGATGCGATTGGACAATGTGGAGAGGAAGTGGAGTATGTGATATCGCAACCTTCAATGAGGGATACACTCAACAACAACTAGACCAGTCCATAGAAATTTTACACAAAATAGAGGAGGAACGTATGCTCAATGGGAGAAGGCTAAGTTTAGTAAACAGTCTAGGAAATAGGTATGGCTAACTCTCGTTCAATCATCATCTTCAGTCATTGCCGGACAGGTTATATGCAGGGTAGACCTCCACGTCAAGAAACCGTGATCATCCCCATGTAAGCACAACAAGATCTGCAAATCGGAAATAGAATATCATATAATAAGCAAATTTGAGGGAATAGTTGAATATCTATGCCCGAAATAGAAAAACAAGCGCAGTTTCTCCGCACGCGCGGGCGATAAGCCTCGATATCGGTATCGGCCTCGGAATCCTATCCATGATTCCGAGCAGGTTGAGGCAACAAGATAGCCGCTGAATCATGGGGTATAGATGACCCAGATTTGCTTGAAATATAAGAATATAAGTACCCTCCCAGAGACAACTCTCTTCAAGAATCAATTCTACCAACATCACAATCTTCTACCATGACTAATTCACCCAAAAGCCGTGACGGCTACCAATGGACCAAGGCCACCGGCCTAGTCCAAGGCGTCCCAACCCTAGGTCTAATTCAACCATCCACCCATTTCACAAGGGGGAAGCACTACGACGTAATCGTGATTGGAGGCGGATACGCCGGGCTAACTACCTGTCGGGACCTCGCCCTCGCCGGCAACAACGTGCTCCTCGTCGAAGCGCGAGACCGTATCGGTGGGCGGTCTTGGTCATCAAATATTGGCGGATATCCCTACGAGATGGGTGGGACGTGGGTGCACTGGCATCAACCGTTTGTGTGGCGAGAGTTGAGACGGTATGGGATGATGGATCAATTGGAGATTTCGCCAAGGAAGAATGTTGAGGGCGGGGCGAAGGTTACTGTTAATTTGGATGGGGAGGTTAAGCATTTATCGCATGATGAGGAGGTATGCTATACACGCACCTTTTCTCAGATAATAATTTTTGAAGGATGGGACTGTTACTAACTCGGCCATCCAGGATGCAACTGTCGAATCTGCGTTCAAAAAATTCATCAACGTGGACGGTCAATTCGGCCGCAGTGTCATTCCCTACCCACACGATATCGAATTCAACATGGCCGGCGTTCAGGAATACGACCACATGTCCATGGCCGACCGCATGGCACAGGTTGCACCTCACTTGACGCCCTTAGAGAAGAACATGTTCGAGGGATTCCTAGCCATCACACACGGCGCAAAATGGGAAGAGGCATCTTTCTTCGAGCTACTGCGGTGGTGGGCATTGATGAACTACAATTATCCCGATTTCATGGCTATCGGACTCACGTACAAGCTCCGTGATGGCCAGTCTGCACTGGCGAGACGCATTTTCGACGAAGCTGTCGCCACGGGAAGATTGGATTACTCTTTCTCCACGCCGGTCAGGGATGTGATTGATCACGGAGATCGAGTTGAAGTCACCGCTCGAAATGGGGTGGAGGTCTTCAAGGCGAGACGTTTGGTCTGCACCGTCCCGTTGAATGTCCTGCATACTTTGGCTTTTACGCCGGGGCTGCCGACTCTGAAGACGGAGGCTTCTCTGGCTGGTCATGTCAACCAAGTTGTTAAGTGTCATGCTGAAGTTGCGAATCCCGAGATGCGCTCGCTCGGGGCAACGAATTACCCCAATGGCAGACTCACTTACACGTTCGGTGATGGGACTACTCCCGCAGGAAATACTCACCTCGTTGCTTTTGGAAGCTCCCTTCCCGGTGTTCACTTGGATCCCGAGCAGGATATTCAAGTCACCAAGAAGGCCTTCGAGGAATTCTACCCGGGCATGAATGTTCAACGGTTGGTGTTCCACAATTGGCACAAGGATGAATTTGCTCGTGGTGCGTGGGAGTGGTTGAGGCCGGGTATGACGACGAAGTATTTGCAGGCGCTGCGAGAACGACATGGGAATGTGTTCTTTGCGAGCTCAGACTCTTCGTTTGGATGGAGAGGGTTCATCGATGGGGCTATTGATGACGGTGGGAGAGTTGCGAAGATTGTTCACGATGAGCTGCGGGATGTGCGGCCCGTCGCTTCTAAGCTTTGATGTTGAGGGGGAAGGGAGTTGGGGTGTACATACTATCTGGGTCTAAGTCTTCTGTAAATACTGCTACTGCAAATGCGCATCAGTTTGAATTTTTGTCCGATTGACTTGTCCGTCTAATTTAATAGTACGGTTGATTATTCGGTATGACCCGTCACACAAAAAAGCATGTCTATATTGGTTTGATGCTGTGGATACTTTTGTCCATAATGTCTGTAGACTGCCTCCATTCATGATCACATATCATGAATCGGAGACTCAGAAAAAAAGAAACGAGAAAACGCCGCCGCGGCCTGAGTGGCCCGATCGAGAACACCATGCCATGAACGCCAAATCAAACCCAGCCAGAAAGAACGGAAATGAGGGGAATCGAAGTTGTACACATAAAGCTAGAAGTCTTCACTTCCTCAGACTTAGTCATGCTTGGCATGCTCATGCCCATTCGCCAGCAATTGGAACGCCTTAACCAGTCCCATGGCTGATCCAGCTGCCACACCACCAACCAGCACCATTTGGAAGCCACCGATCACACCCTTGCGCACATTTCTGCGCCCCCTCCATCCACTCACGAAGCAGGTCTTGCCATACCCAAAGAGGAACAGGGCAACGGCCATGGTGGCAATGGACCAGCGCAGTGCGACAAAAGCATCGTGGGGGCCGACGAAGAAATAAGGCAGCAGAGGCACGAAACCACCAATGAAGTAGCCCAAGGCAATAGTCAGGGCGCAGATGACGGCACGGGAGCCGGAAGGTTCGGGGAGAGTGTGGTGGAAGTTCATGAGGAAAGATGGAAGCATGGGGGAGGCGGAGAGATGGCTGGTCAACTGGGAGACTAGTTCGGCGGGAAGCTCGTATGGCTCGAAGATCTCCTCGATAGTGGTAGAAACGGAGGCGGGGTCCGTCATAGTCTGGGTTTCGGTCTCCTTGAGAGTGGCCTTGTAGGATTCCCTGTGAAATCTAGTCAGCGATTATTGCTCTCAAGGGCCCATTGAGGTAGTTTGTTGTATGGCTAGGCCGTGCATTGGAAAATTGGAAGGAAAGCTTGGCTTACTCTTCACTCTTTGCGCCAAGGTAGCCACCCAAGCCCATAGAGATGGCGCCTGCGATAAGCTCCGCCATACCACCAAAAACGACCACCTTGGTATCGCCCAAGGCTGATAGTCCCGCAGTGAGTGCAAATGGGACCGTCATGCCGTCCGAGAGACCGATAATGGCGTCGGAGACGGTACGACCGTCAATCCAGCGTGATGGCTTCTTGTCTGCTGCCACCGTACGGCGAATCTGACTCTCACCAGCTTCAACATCGGATTGCAAACGCAAATGCATATCCTTCTCATTCTCCTCGTCGGTCGAGGACCGGTGGTCGGAAAGACGTGAATAGTTCGACATGAGGCCACTCGTTGAAGTAATTGACATGGTGATAAAGGAGAGAGACTCGGAAGAAATGAATGGGTTGGAATCACAAAATCCAGATGAATGTTATTGTTATCCCTTGTTTAACTAGGGATGTCTCAAAAGTGTCTTTCCACGCGAGCAAAAAGAAAGGAAGACCAAAAAAAAAAGATTCGAGAAGGCGGGCTTAAGAGAAGGACGCGAGCGTGGAGCTGCATGTGCTCTCTCCTCTCGCTTGGAAGCGTTACACCTGGTGGTGCGGAGTAATCGGAGTCGCTGGGAGGCCGGTGGACAGGCCGTCAGTCAAGTTCCCCGCCGATCGCAAAGCATCCCAGCCTATTAAGGAACAACGTGCTTGGCAGTGGTCGGTGTTGCGACGGTGTTTGTCAGGCACGTGCCACGCTGATTCGCGGAGGATCAGCTGGTGAGCGGGGCAGAATTGGCAGGCGGTGGAGCCATGTGGAGCTTGTTAGTGCTTAAATCCAGGGATACCACCAATCAGATTACAGAGATTGTAATCGCGGGTGAAGTCTTCCCGTTGATTGGCTATTCTTTGCTGACCAGTGGAGCCCCGTACTTCTTTAGATCATTTTCATCATTTAGTCAACTCATTTAACTCTCGTGATTCTTCTGGATTTTTTTAATGTTTTTTTTCTGGTTGATTAACTTTGAGATCGTGGCCGACTTCGGGAAATATAGCCTCGTGGCTAGTCACGAAGCAGGTACACCCGACATCCGACTCGGTCATCCATCCCTTTGATTAGCATTGTTTATCACCATCCTGGCTTCTCCTTTCCCCGCAGATATGCACGGAGTATAGATCCCAATAGTCACGATAAAGCGGATAATGTCACCCGCCCCCTGACAGATCTAATCAACACCATAATAGCTGCGACAGAAAAGGAAATCTCCTGCGTGCCTCTCCTCCCTTCTCCCTTTCGTCTGTACTTTATCATCCCCACCCACCTGCATCCCTACAGGGATGAGATGGCCATGCCCCCCTCATCCAAGGTGGAATGGCGTGAAGAGTGGACCACGCCGCGTCCGCGAGCCATGTTAGGGCTCGGATTAAATCGCTAGCATCGGGTCTTTTCCGTCGCTGCACTCCTTAGCGTCGGTCGTGGGCTCCTGACCAAGACGTTAGATCGAGAGATGGAGCCCTTGATGGTGTGCAATTACGGCAGGTGCCGATGGAAGGAGCGCACCTGCTCCCAGGAACTCCAAGAAAGGAATCGTCGATTCCGTCTGGCGAGAACTTGCAATTTCCGCTCCTTTCTATAAGAATGTCCCTGCATGCCTGCTCGAAAAAGCAGGCATCGTCAGAGCTTCTCAAGACACCACTCACCGTTCACTGAGACGGGCAGACCACACTCATCATGAAGTCAGCTTGGAGGATTGCGGCCGTCTCAGGCCTCATTGCTGCAGCATCAGCTCGCCCGACAGCGCGTAGCACTCAGTCCTGGAGCAAGCTGCGTGAAAATGTGAGTGATATTACAGCATCTTACAGTATTTCCTCTCCAAGTTGGAGTTATGAGCAAAGCAACTGATCCCAGAACGGCTCTTCTAGATCAAGCACGTCATCTATCTCACCCTGGAGAACCACTCCTTCGACAACATCGCTGGCTACTGGGACTTCCACCCGGACATTGACAACCTGCGCAAGGTTGATTACTGCAACGAATACACCAATGCCAATTGGACCGTGTGGGGAGAACCACTGGAGATCTGCGCTGCCCCATTCGAGACGGAAGTCCCGCTTGTCGATCCCGATCACAACTTTGCCGGCGTCACTTATGAGATCTTCCGCAAGTGGAACATCACCAAGGATGATGTCCCCAACATGGGTGGTTTCGTTGAGCGCCAGTCCGAGAAGTACGAGTCGACTCCCGGAGATGCGGCCTTTGTGATCAAGGCATACGATCAGAAGAAGACCGCTCTGCTGGCAGAGCTGGCGCAAAACTTTGCCTTCTTCGATGCCTACGTGAGAGCTACCCTGAAAAAGATGGAGAATGGAACGTCAAGACTAAAGCTGAAATTTAGTTCGCCGAGCACCCCGGCCCAACCAACCCCAACCGCCAATTTGCAACTTCGGGATCGTCCTGTGGCTTTGTTGATAATACTGACCAGGCTGCTGGGTTCTGGAATAATGTCACTGGTACTACTTGCGTCACATCGATCTTCGAATCCCTGAGCAACAAGAACATCAGCTGGAAGAACGTAAGGTTGGCCTCTCTGGCTGTATATGACAACTTCTGATCAAAGCTATTTCTAGTACTACGAGACCGACATCATCGACGCATACATGTACAAGGTAAGTACTCAACTCAATCATATATCAAATGTATGTCGTGCTGACCTTTCGAAGTGGGTTCAAGATAACGCGATGGATCGCCTCGCTCATGCGGACGAGTTCTACCGCGACTTGGAACAGGGTACCCTGCCCACGTTCTCATACATCAACCCCGAGTGCTGCACCATCGACTCGATGCACCCAACCAGCCCTATGGCATCTGGCGAGCAGATGGTCAAGCACCTGTACGATGCTCTCCGTCGTTCCAAGTACTGGGACAATGCGTAAGTCATCAGGATCAAATAAGTTCCTCCTTGGTTGATACTAACGATACTCTTCAGTCTCCTGATCATCAACTTCGATGAGCATGGTGGTTTTGCCGACCACGTCCCGACTCCGTTGAATGTACCCCAGCCCGAAGATAACATCACCTTCACCGGCACATCCGAAGGTCACGAGGTCAACTACGACTTTACTCGCCTGGGAGTCCGGTAGGCCAATCCTTCTTCAACCCAGAAAAGACCTTCCCACTAATAAGGCACAGCGTTCCTGCGTTCCTCATTTCTCCCTTCATCCCTGCAAACACCCTCATCCACGACGAGGGTACCTCGTACGCCAAGAACTCCGCCTACACCCACTCCTCAATCTTGCATTTCCTGCAGGAACTGTGGGGGCTGGAGGGCCTGAACAACCGGGTCCAATGGGCTAAGACCTTCGAGTATGTCTTCTCAGGTACCAGTCGGGATGATACGCCTAAGACCTTGGCGACCCCGACTTGGGAGGGCGGTAGTGGACAGCCTGAGCCTAGTGCATTCTATCTGCTGAATCAGGACTATAGCTATTATGCTGATCAGTGAGAAGGTGCGGATGGAAACGGATGCTAGGCATAATTCATGGCCATGACGTGCTATTCGCCCCCAGGTGATATAGCCTATCATTGCATATTTAAACATCCTTGTGGTTTATTGGGCGAGGAAAATTTTTTATTGTATATTCATATCTTTCAAATGACATTTTTGCATCTGTCAGGTAAATCTAAAATTCAGGTATCCCAAACTAAGTTTGGGCGCGTAAAGTTGTCTTAATCATGTGAACAGTAGGTTTGGGGGCTTGCATCTCACTCAACTAGGTCATAGTGTAAATATGGAGAAGGAGAACTCATCAAGCTAGAATAGCCTAAAACCAAACGGGCTCGTATACTTCAATCATCTACGCCGCTGGTTTGTGAAAACTGCAGGTGGATGGGGTGAAGCGCGGGGATCACGTCCATGAGCACAAGATATATATCCAGGAAAGGGACGGAAAAAGCCTTCGAGGCCACGCGTCAACCTTCCGTGTACCTACACCATTATATTCGGCCTAGATAGCAAAATTTCCGTCTATATTATATTCTATTGATGTCGCGACAAAGGGAGTTGGGCTACGTTTGTTGCAGCTCAGTTACATGAGCCAGCAATCTTCAGACAACATAACAGAATCAAATCTGAAGAAAGAACTACCATTGGAGGAAACTAGGAAGGAGAGATGTGGTCAAAGAACGAGATGAATTACCTATGACTATCAGTATGGTGCTTGACAGGCAGTCATCTATGAGGCAAAGACATACTCATCGCACCTTCGAACCGTCAGGCTATGATCATGCTTGCAATTATTGTATAAGTGTTATCATTATCAACCTCCCGTAGGATGTCATCTGAAAGTAAATACTAGAACCAGAAATAAAGACGAAAAAAAGCCACTCCATCTATCATTAAATCCGTGTATATCTCTATTCCACTTCAACCTTATTCAACTCTCCTCCACCCTCAACCACAACATTCATTTCTCCCCACCCCCTCATCACCTAAAGAATGCTCCATCGACCACTCATACCCATAGCTGTATTCTCAACAAGCTTACAGGGCAAAAGCCAAAGCACCAGCCAAAAGACCGGCAGCAGCGGCGGGGTGAGCCATAACAGCGACAGCAGCACCGGTGGAAGGAACGGCAGTCTGCGAAGAGGTACCGCTAGCAGAAGCACCAGTCGACGACGCGGAGCCGGTAGCACCGGAGGTACCGGTAGTCTTGGAGCCAGTGGAAGTGCCAGTAACGGTGATCAAGGTGTTGGTAGTAGTAGCGGTACCGGTGGTAGAGGTGGAATCGGTGGAAGTGCCCGACGAGGTGGAGGAAGAGGAGGAAACAGTGGAAGAGCTAGAAGTGGAGGAGCTCTGGGCGGAGCCGGTCACGTTGAACTGCTCGGACTGAGCAAGGATGCCGGTGTTCATGGTCTCGTCGGACTGGAGGTTGATCTGGTAGCCATGGCTAGTTTGGAGATGTTTGTTAGGAATGATGTGCACCGAGGCTGGAGGAAGGGACGGCAGAGCCTCGTGGGAGCGAAACATACCCGGCAGTGACGCCAGTGAGGCTGTCGATGGTGTAGGAACCATCGGAAGTCTCGACATCGGTAGCAATCTTCTCGCTAACGGGAGGATAGACGGCGTTGTTGACGAGGTAGAGGTTGAAGCTCTTAGCATCGGTGCTGTTCCGGGTTAGATATGACTTTGAACGTATGAAGACATCGAGATCAGGGTATAACTTACTTGACATAAGTCCACTTGACAGTCAGAGAGCTAGAAGCCTTGATATCAGCACCCTTCTCGGGCTCGGTAACATGGAGAGCTGATGGTTTTGTTAGCAAGTTCCCGAGGCTGGAGATGGACTCGACTTACCTCCGACGAAGCCTGCAAGAGGCATAAGAGACAGAACGAGCGAGAGACGCATTGTGATGATTTAACGAATGAATAGTAATCGAAAAACGATAGACTGATATTCAAGAAAGCAAGAGTTACCGAATATCTCCAACGACAGTGAAGAGAGTTTAATATAATTAAGTAGAAGAAGAATATAAAATCAAACGTAATATCACAAACGACGATTAAAAACAATCTCGCACAATAGCTAAGACAAGTCTAATAATATCTGAATCAATTGATGGCATTATCCGGCACGAACCTGGCAGTGAATGCATTGCTGCCAGCTGGACATGACATGACATGTCTCTGCCACAGGTCGGACACGAGCCTTGGAAAGGGAACCATGGTCTCCATCTTGAAATCAGGGACCAGTCTCAGTACCAACCAAAAACAACGCCACGCGAAATACAGTACCCAAGTTTTTTGCAAAATCAATAATACCATTTGTACTCCGTACAAAAAGTTCGGACGGAAGATCGCCCGAATGGGACCCGGGTGGTGACGGGATTCCACAAAGAGTCCTCGGTCGAACCGGCGGCGTTGGGCCGGAGATTTCGGTGCACTCGTATTAACGAGACAGCCGATTGGGCCGATAGTGACCTTGCAAGCCACTAATGCATCCTAGCGAGATGAGGCGCTGCGGAGGCTGAACCGAGACACGCCAAGCGTTTGCTGGCGCTCGCCGTGCATGATTGGTTCTGTCTTTTGCTTGATATGGAGCCCTGTCATCGAGTTACGGGTAAGTTCAGAATTCGCAGTGTATATGTATCGTTTGTATTTTACCAGTAGTATAAATTCTATTTTTGCTCTAACGGCCACCTTATCTTGTTACACCATCTTACTAGTTCCTTGGCCAGTGTCAAAGCACGGACTTATCGCAACACCTCCTTATTGCGGAGTTTTGTCTTTTGGGCATATAGACAAATCCTCATTGTAATAATTTAGGATTCGATTAGAAACAATGTTTTAAATACTCTTAAGTACTCAATTCCCTTCAAGTAAAAATACGGACCCCATCGAGACTGTTGGTACTGAACAATAACCATTGATTGGCTATCAATTGGACGGATGTATCCGATCTACGCTAGACTGCATCGAGAGACCCGGTAACCAGGTTGAGATCCAGTACAATCAAGGAAATGTACCAATGGCTTAACAAATTGTCCGATCGCCTCTTGGCAGGTCCCAAACTCTACTACTGGGCCCTCTGCAGGATCCGAGCGAACATGACTTGCCGATTAATAATATTGCTGTCATGAGGCAGACTCACCAAAAATTCGGAGCTTCCAGGGAAATTCTTTTGAGACATCCATGGCTTTATCCGTATATCGACCCACGCTACTTTTCAGGAACAGGCAGTTTTCATACACGTGGGTACATCATGTTTCACCGAGTATCGTCCGATTCAGGTACCGTCCGGAAAAAGAGCAAAAACGTTCAGTGTGTCTCGATAATGGAGCCTGCTCCATATCTCACCGTTGAAGTATGGATTCAGGGTCAAAACGCCCGTAGAAGTTACGGTAGTATCTATGTTCGGCCAGCGGAAGTGGCGGTTACGATTACCTCGCAAGTGGTGATCTGGGCTGCCTAACGGATAAACTCGAAAATTTCTGCATTGAAAGCCATTGTACATAATTACTTGGTCTAGGGGGTCCCTGGGAAAATATTCCGAGCCAGCTACCAACGATTAATAGTCGTAAATGTTCAAGTTGCTAGTGATTTTGGTAGATTAGCGCAGAACAGGGAGTCGAAAAAAGGGGGAGATAGGGAGATACACACAACTTCTCCTCCATACCACCACAATCAACGGCGGCTGAATCAACCCAGACACTGGCACTCATCGCGTTGACAGTGAAAAGCCCATAGCCCCATTTGTCGATAACGACCGCCCCCGGCCGGTGGCCTAAGATATCCATCCACCGCTGGCTCGTATTGTGCCGACCAATGAACATGCGCTTCTTGGCTGCGCCTGAATTGCTGATAATGCAGGCAAGGCCAGAACTGTGACGAGCACTTCCATAGCGAACGAAACCTGAGACATAGTCAGGAACGACAAGTCCAAAAGAAAATTCGCAAAAAATTAAGGGGCAAGGCAGGGGAAGCACGAACCGATGCAGTTTGGTTGGTCGAAGTAATCTTCCTGCTCGCCGTAGGCATATAGTTTTCTTGCTTTAGTCAAGATTGGAAGCTTGCCATTGCATGCTGGCGTTATCGGGGGAGCGGCATTTCCACCACGTATGCCGTAAAGGTCGCCCCAGAATACACAGGGATGTCCTTCTTTACGGAGTAGTGTCAAACAATAGGCTAACAATTTGAAAGCCGATGCTACGGGAGTCTAATTTCTTCAGTAAGCAAGGCTGTGATCCCATGAAAATGGGTTGGTGGTGACTTACCTCGAGCATTTGCCCTGGTTGCTGGAAGCCATAAGCAAGAAAGTCAATATATGAGCCCAAAAAACCTAAAGGGAAGGCCTCGACCTGCGCCACTTACCGTATCATGATTGGCAACAATGGTCTTTTCAAAAGTTAGTCTATGGAATATCAAATGATGACCAGCTGAAGAAGGAGACTTGCTTACCACCGCCCGGTCCGGCCTGCGTTGTACTAAAGTATCCTCGAAGATACCACGCAGGTCAGCTTCGGGTGTATGTGACAACTTTGAGAACTTTTCAATGAGTGGAACATCATAAGCCGCAAGTTTGTGCTCGAGCTCTTCCAGGTAATCCACAATGGCCTGTACATCCCCGGTCCAATACTCCCCAATCACGAAGAAATCCGGATTAGCAGTGCTGCGAATATGCTCCACGAAATCTTTTTGGAATTTCGCAGAGAAATGCTTTGCTGCGTCCAGCCTCATCCCGCTGAGTGATAAAGTCTCGGTAATCCAGGTTCCCCATTGTAGAGTGTCTTTGCGGACTTCAGGGTGAGAAAGGTCCAGGTCAGCAAACATGAGGTAGTCATAGTTCCCGTTTTCCCCGGACACGTCGGCGGCCCAGTCCTTGTGGGGTGCATGGATTTTGTAGATTGCCTGGTGTTTACGCTTATCATCCCAGTCGACGCCAGTGAAATGTTGCCAGTGATATTTCATCGAACTGTACAAATCACCACGGCCCCGAAAATCAAAGCCCGTCCAGCCATCTATCTCTAGAGGCTCGGATACCTCAATATCCCTTCCTGTCAGTTATATATTAGCCGTCCGAACGTTGTGATTTACACTTTTCCACAATTCCACTAGAGGTCGGTGAATGATATCAACTTACTCTTAGCATCTACTTCCACTGCTTCAAAACTCTCCGGAAAATCAGCACCAGCTTTGTGATTAAGCACAGCATCCCAAATGATCTTGATATCCAAAGCCTGAGCTTGGCATACCAAATCTTCCAATTCTTTCCTAGTGCCCCACTTTGTCGAAATGGCACCCTTTTGATCAAACTCCCCCAAATCATAAAGGTCATAGATATCATAGCCATTCCCGGAAGGGTCCATTCCCTTACATCCGGGAGGAATCCATAACTGATCAACGCCTATCGCCTTGAACTCAGGCAATGCAGCCTGCAATCGAGCCCAATGGCGTCGATCGGCAGGCATATGCCATTCAAAGGCTTGCAGAATTAGCGTATTATCAGGCGCAGTCCACGAAGGGAGTTGATCAAGATTTTTGGCGGCCTCTAATTAGGATAAGTTACATGTTAGAATGATAGTATTCACAAAGGCATAGTTGGAACAAAATTGACCTTCTTTCTCTTTTCCAAACTTGCTGTCTCCGCCGAAGTGGCCGGCTACAGCACGAGAATAGCGATAGCATAGGGGGCTTCCTAGTATAGCGTACAGTGTATAGCAAGCAAAATAATGCAAAGGATTGGACAGAACAAATCCAATGAAAGCATGAATGATTCCCTCTTAGAAACGGAATACTTGCAATTCATCCATTTCCATATTTAGTTGCATATCCACTCGGGGCAAGGAATATTCAGTTACCTAAAAGTCTGCTTTTTTGGGATCCGCACGGACCAGAGTCCAAGACAAGTGGAAACGGAAAATTTCAACACAAAGTGGGCCGCCCCAACTCTTTTTGTATTCGAGATTTCGGGCGTAAATTACACAGCCAGTCAGCATCCGATGGGGGCGAGACATCTGTTCCGGACCCGCGTCATACCTCAAAATTGACCCCCGAGTTATGGCAAGAATAATTTCACAATTCGTATATCAGTATATGGAGGCAAATAGGTGGGTTAGGTTCAATATATACATGAAGATTAACTAATATGAACACGCGAAAAAGATGTTGAGATGAGCCGAAAAAGTGCGACCGTGTTTGTGGCTAAAAGAAAGAGGAAAAAAGGGCAAAAAGCGATCGGAACCGAGTACATCGAGGGATATCAGGAGGAAAAAGTCAGATCATAAACACACTGGCCAATGCAGAATGCAAACAATGTGGTTTGACGCCAAGACTTAGACCATGCCTAATAACATTAAGCTCATCATGAATGTCAGCAAAAGGGGTTGCTTAATATTAGCGCCGCCTTTATTTCTGGCCCCCAAAGATGATGATCCGGACCCGCGACCCGTCATCAGATCGGCATAGGAAATGTTCTTTGACGAGTAACCACAGAGTCCACTGCCATTCATCAACTTGGTAGGGAAAAAAACTCGAGGCTCTCCTTGATCCATGTCAACGGTGAGCTCCCCAATGTCACTGACCGAGTAGGCTTTGCAATTCAACACATCAGTCACTGCCGTGCCGGCATTGTAGGAGACTGGTAATGTCAAGGTGTAGGGTTTGCCTTGTGTGCCTTGATTCGACAGAAGCATGATGACCTGTCGTCCCTCGACGCCCTTGGAGAAAGCCAATTCACTGCCGCCCGTGAAGATGGAATGCGTCTGGCTGTCAACGTAATCCGAGTCCAGGGTGTAGGCATGTTTCCGGATTCCATTCAGCGTCGCGATGAGTTTGTAAAGAACGGTGTCATTTTTGTAGCCGGTAAGCCAGATCGCTTCACGATTCCACGGGTTATAAACTCCATTCAAGTGTTGCTCTTGGCCTTGATAGAGCATTGGGACGCCATCGAACAGAAGTGTGAACGTGATGATGGATTTCGCAAGCTACATGTACAACCGAGGTCAGAGATTGTGCGGTGATAATCCGACGTAGTTACACGTACCGACATATCCGACGTCATATTCGCGATGCGCTGAAGATCATGATTTTCAGAGAATGAGACCATTGCGGTGACATCAGGGCACGCGTTTTTCATCACCTCCACTTGATTCGGAAGCTCGGTGATGTTGCCTTGAGTGAACGCATGGATCATGGCGTAGTAAATAGGGTAATTGGGCATACTCCCGATATACTTGCTTTGGTAGTTACAAACGATGTCCACGCTGCTCTCGAGAACTTCACCAGTCATGAACACGCCAGCTTTATCTCCAAAGTTTTTCAAGAAGCCTGGGCTGACGTGCTTGGCGGCGTCAATTCGAAGACCATCAATAGAATATTTCTTTATCGTGTCGGTCGCCCAGTTCTCCAGAAGCTGTTGGACATCGGCGTGTTCAGTGAAGAGATCAGGGAGCGCTGTCTTGTTATCACCCGTTTGACAGAGCTGCGCATCCGTGTAGTTATTCCAATCCGTAATCTCGCAGTAGGAATGGAAATAATCTGCGTTGTTGAATGGTGTAAAGACCGAGTAGTCGATGTGCGTGGCAGGGTCGGAACCATTGGTAATATAGGCCATGTTGTTGATGACCGTATCCATCATCAGGTACATACCGCGAGCATGCAGAGCGTCGCTGAGGTCAAGCAAGTCTTGTGATGTTCCAAAATGCGAGTTCAAGTCGTATATGTCTAGCGGCCAGTAACCATGATAAGCCTCACCATAAGAAACGCGACCGTCGATGTTTTTGATGATCGGAGAGATCATGACAGCATCGAATCCCATTCCTTGGATGTAGTCAAGATGATTAATAGTTCCTCTCCAGCTTCCTCCGCAATAGTTTCCCTCCTCAAGGTCGCAAGGAGACGTCGTAGAGCCATCGGTGCGCGCAAACCGATCCGTCATGGTTTGATAAACGGATCGGGTTTTCCATTCTGACGTCGACGCAGCGAAAGCTGGTCCAAAGAGACTTGAAATGGAAGCAATGCCTGCTACATAGCAGATGGCCGATGTGGGCAACATGGCGGGTCCTTAGGACGCGCCACGCTCGTGTACGAGATCGAGGGTTAGAGACGCGAAAACGTCGTAAAAAGAGAGACAAAATGTTGGGGTATAACGAGTGACAGGGTAAACGAGTGTGATAAGGAAACGAGAGACAGTCTAGTAGGGATTTGAATCACATGAGAAACGAGCGTAGAGGAGTGATTAGAGAAGAGGGGAAAGGACTGGGAAAGGAAGGAATGAGAGTGACCTCGACCCCTGGGGAAAGGAAAGACTGCAATCAAGGTTAGAGTTCGCACTGAAGAATTCGGGGTAAAAGACCGGACATAGTGGAAAAAGCCCTAGCTACTGGGGACACTGGGGCAAATGGGTCAAAAATTGGTCACTTGAGTGATTCTGGATACATCTTCCTGGTTGCTACCGCGGTAAAGTGAACCCGCCTAGGTGTGATTGAGCCTAGCTTCATAGACTAGCTGTGATTTGAGCAATCTGGGAACATGGTCACATTGCCCTAGGGCGGGAGAATGTCCCTATAGAGGCATAGATAAAAACTTGTGGAAGACTCGATGATCATATTTGGCAGTTTTCCATCTTGAATCCGGGGAGTCTTCAAACTTCTTCAGAAGCTAACATGCGGAGAAGCGTTTCCGAAAAAAATGGTGCCTTGGCGAATCCGTAGAATTTAGGAAACCTATAACGCTAGGAGGAGGAGAGATATGGGTGCATATATGCTACGGAGGACCTCTAGACCCAAGGTTCTAGGCCAGACTCAACCCGTTGCGACATATCTACTACATATACGAACCCCGCGGCTGTGATGGAAATGTTTCGAACAATTTGCATGGGTGAGACTTATTCGAACATTCGAGTCAACCTCTCTCCTCTCGAGTGCCAACAGCAGGACTCTCGTATTCCTGCGAGAGTGAGACATGCACGGAATAATCCGCGCCGGTTAAATCGTGTTAGCGGTCAAACCCGGACTGAAAGTAGACGGACTTTAACTTGGTTACTCCCCCGAGACAAAATGACAGAGAAAGTGGCGGGTTCGCCAGTATGTCGGCATATGGGCGCGTTAATATTACTATACTTTTCCCTTCTTACCAATCGCCGACACACAGCGTATACTTCAGGCGTCCTGAAATTCAGACCTGGTAATATCCACATCCTCGAAGTGGGCAACTATGGGGATCTAGGATGTGATCCTGATCAGGCGCAAGACCACCATGTATCCAACAAAAACAGGCCATTGGATGATCTGAGCACGGATCGATCGCTAGTCGGATTTCGACCGAATCGAATCCTGTGAGGTACAAGAAGTGCGAAAGGATTTGAGAGCGAACGATGCGCCTTGGCGAAATGAACAGCGAGAGGCACTGGTTCCAATTGATTTGCTGGTATTTTATATATGGTTATCGTCGTACCAGAATATGTGACATGATACGGTGTTCCAAGTTCGGTTAATTCGCAGCGGGTGGCTGTATTTTTGCCGCCGTATTGAGAATTCCAGTGGTTATTTTACCTGTAAACCCACGGTTCCACCTCCAGCGATATCCATCGATCTCAGGGTCCAATCTTGTTCTCCGTAAGTGGCGCGAGAAAGAAACAAAAATAAAAATCCCAAAAATAAAAAAGGGGTACTATCCAAGTAATGCTCTGTATTTGATTTGATTTCTTGGAAAGGCGAAGAAAATTCAAGCTCAAAGACTATGGAAATTTCAGAAAAAGAAAGAAGAAAGATTGCAGGTTGCTTATCAGGCATAACGTGAATGTCGGAGATTACCAGAATATGCATGGCAGGTTATGAGTCGACTCGGTCATATCCTAGTCACGCCCATGATAACGATGTAAGGGTTGAAATTACATTCCAATTTCCCACATCTTTCGATTGATCTACCTTTCCCTCGCCAATCCCCAAGCCAAAATGATAAGAACGATGATCACATTTTCAAAGAGATAGCACACCTAGGGCTAATATTTCGCATAGCAGGATTGTCCTGAAGGCCTCATAGTAATCACAGCGCCTCTCTTTCCGGAATGAAAACTCAAAATAGCCAAGGATATCACCATCGTGTTGTATTAATGGTTGACCTCTGTCATTTAGCTTGGCAGTTCATTACAGGTGCCTGAGATAAGAAGTGGTCAGCGGTAAGTGGCTCAACGCCCGAGCCAGGGTTAGTGACTTGATGTACCTGTTACCGTCGAATAACCCTCTTACAGTGTCGAATTTTCAATCTACAAGAATCGAAAATTACATGTCTCAGTAGTACTGCCCTAAAGACGCCCGGGCTAACCGGACCCACCGGCTAAGCCTACCGAAGAGCTACTACATATGTACCGAAGATTGCATCAATTGCGGGCCGTGTGTACGGCCGTATTTCTCTTATCGGTGAAATTCTATGTATAGGTACTGTCCGATCAGGTTCGCATATATCGGCCTGCACGACAAATACGAGCTGCTGCGCCGAACGCTTATCTATGGGCATCTGGATGTTGAAGTAACGCACACTCGGCTGAATTCTCTAGGAAGTACAGAATAGTAGCCTTAGCAGTATGCTTTTTTTCGTAGGAAAGATATTTCAGAAAACAAAATCTCTTCTCTCGTGTTGGACTTTCTACTTTGGATAGAATACGGATCTTTCACTCTGGTTGATTCACCTCGAAGTGGACCTGTCTCGGATGGAACTATTCGGTTGGAATAGTACAGATGGAGCAGCGTACTAGTGGAACCAGGTTGTCTGAGAAAGATACAAGGCCTGTACTCTGTAGCCCTATGGTCTGGATCCGAAAAGAGACTTTAAAAAAAGGCATTTCAACAATACGAAAAGTCAACTCTACCCATTCTGGTTATTTCTCGCGGCGGTTATCCGTCGAGCCACGAGTGAACATCTTGGCTGCGGGCCCAATGCTCGTGGGAGACTAGTTATGATGCATCAATAATCTGGAAAAAATCCAGCACAATTGCAGTTTCGAGTTTAGTTCGAACTGTCGTGGAAGACCCTAGTGCATCCAATGCATCCACCGGCACCACAGGAAATAGACATCTCCATCACTACTAGCTTTTTTGTAACCGTAACCGTAATCAGCCTCAACTCGTTTACATAGGGGTTTCATTTGCTCCAGAATAATTAGCCTGTCTTGACATTTATTTTTATCTCGAGCTGAACTCATACGCCACTAAAATGGCCATCATCTCATCACTGTCCTGCTACGTGATCTAACAATTTCCCCTCTGCTACATTCGTTTTCTCCCATCGTATCACCTTTATCTCTCTTTTTTTTTTCGAAAATCATTGGAAATTTATCCTCATTACGTTTCTCTGAGCGTCGTCCTCTCGTTTTCTTCACTATCTATCGTTATCTCTCTGCATCTCTGATAATCTGGGGATTACAACGAACCACTGCAAGTACCTGGGGTCAACCTAGCTAGACGCATGTCTGCCTCCACCTGAGTGTCTTGAGTTTCTTCTACTCTTTCCAGAGGCTCCTTGGACGCCTTGAACAAGACGCTGGAGAATAATCAAGCATTCAAGTCACACTCGCTTGAACCATGAGGTGGCTACTCTCCAGTGGGCTCCTCGCCCTCTTCGCAACAACGTCAACATGCTGGCCGTACGACGAGTCTTTTCTTCAGTACAATCTCAATGAGAATAAGACGGCGACAGATCCTGCCGACTATTGGGGAGAATGGCCAAATCACGAAGGGAGTTACCACCCTTCGCCGGATAATTGGCGATTCCCATTCTATACACTCTTCTTGGACCGCTTCGTCAACGGCGATCCTACTAATGATAATATCAACGGCACATTGTTCGAGCACGATTTGGATTCGACTCAAATGCGCCATGGTGGTGACGTTGCTGGCTTGGTTGATACTTTGGACTACCTGCAAGGAATGGGAATCAAGGTATGGTTGACTTGAGACCGACAGAGGCTTCCGCAGTAGCAAATACTGACAACCTACAGGGTCTCTATCTCGCAGGAACCTCATTGATGAACCAGCCTTGGGGCTTCGACGGATACTCGGCTCTTGATACAACACTTCTTGATAAACATTATGGTACCATTCAGGTTTGGCGCGATGCCATCACCGAAATTCACAAGAGGGGGATGTATGTTCTGTTCGACAACACCATCGCCACGTAAGTTTCTCTTCCTGCTACTCGGTTCGAGATGAAAGGCTAATTTGTTTGAAAGTATGGGTGATCTCATCGGATTCGATGGATATCTCAACACCACGACGCCCTTCTCAGAGAAGGAGCACAAGACAACCTGGAAGAGCGAGCGGCGCTACGTGGATTTCAACATTGGAAACACGTACAACGAGACCTGCGACTACCCTCGCTTCTGGTTTGAGAATGGGTACCCTGTCAATGAATCTCAGATCGCCGACCTTGTTGGTTGCTACGACAGCGACTTTGATCAATACGGTGACATTGAAGCTTTCGGTGTGTTCCCAGATTGGCAGCGTGAGCTTGCCAAGTTCGCATCCGTGCAGGATCGTCTGCGTGAATGGCATCCCAGTGTGCGCCAGCGCTTGATCCGTCACTCTTGCATGATCATCGCGTCTCTGGATATCGATGGCTTCCGGTACGATAAGGCCACACAGGCTACAGTTGATGCCCTTGGAGACATGTCTCTTGCGTACCGAGAGTGCGCCCGCGCCGTCGGAAAGGAGAACTTCTTCATCGCCGGTGAGATCACTGGTGGTAACACCTTTGGTTCGATTTACCTGGGTCGCGGTCGTCAACCGAACCAGTACCCGAGCTCTACTACTGAGGCTATGGCAATGACCAACGAATCCAGTTCCCAGTATTTCCTGCGTGAGATTGGCCATGAGGCAATCGACGGCGCAGCCTTCCACTACTCGACATACCGTGGCCTCACTAGATTCCTCGGCATGGACGGTCAGCTTTCCGCCGGTTATGATGTGCCCATTGACTGGGTTAATGCATGGAATGAGATGCTTACCTCGAACGATCTCATTAATGCAAACACCGGTAAATTCGATCCTCGCCACATGTTTGGAGCCACCAACCAGGATGTTTTCCGTTGGCCTGCGATCCAGTATGGTGTTGAAAGACAGCTGCTTGGCTCCTTTGTGACCACTATCTTGATCCCTGGCATCCCGCTCCTTCTCTGGGGTGAGGAGCAAGCCTTTTATATCTTGGATGCTACAGCATCCAACTATATCTATGGTCGGCAAGCAATGTCATCTGCCACTGCCTGGAAAACACACGGATGTTTCTCATTGCAATCCTCCCAATACTACCAGTGGCCCATTGAAGCTGCCAGCCAAGGTTGTAACGATGAAGCTGCCACCTATGATCATCGCGATCCATCTCACCCGGTTCGCAATATCATGAAGCACATGTACCAGCTCCGTGAGCAGTTCCCCGTTCTGAACGACGGATATACCCTGTCGAATATGTCCAATCAGACTTGGGACGTGATATATCCCGGTTCCAACGGGACAGCCACTGAAACTGGAATGTGGTCTGTTCTTCGTGACCTGAACACTGAAGTCCAGGATTTCGGCTCTGATGCCAAAAACTCACCCGTCTGGCTCGTCTACCAGAATGTCAATCGCACCATGGACTATAAATTTGATTGCAAGAGTAACGAATCTACTCTTCTGTCTCCCTTTGATACGGGCACTCGAGTCAAGAATCTGTTCTATCCCCACGATGAGATTGAATTGATCGACGGACCGAGGAAGCTTGGCTTGAACGGATCGAAGGAATGGAACGGTTGCTATCCCAACCTAACCCTCAAGGCGTATGAGTTCCGGGCATATGTCCCCATTTCTTTGTTCCAAAGCCCTCGGCCCATGATCACCAAGTTCACACCTGGTCATGATTTCCCTCTTATGTCGACTGTGGCACCAAATGAAGCCGAAGATGTGTACATTGAGCTTTACTTCTCCGAGGCTATGGACTGTGACTCCATCACGAACAATTTGTCCTTGAACTCGTCGACCGAGATCGGGAAATCCCCCACTGTCAACACCAAGACAGTCAATTGCACCACGGTTCCTCTTAACGAAACTTCTTACACCGGAGAAATTCCAAGCGCCTGGAAGTGGTCCGCGAATCTGACCGGAGTGTACAACGGAGTTCACAAACTGAGCGTGAACAACGTGACCAATGCCAACAATAATGCGTCCACTAATGCAATTGACCACTTCCTGTTCCGCATTGGCCAGTTTGACAATCCCATGGTTTTTACCTCTGCAAACTATTCGAGCAGTCTGCTGCACCAGGAAGATGGTAACAACACTCTTTTCATCCAGCATCACGCTGCCGGTGCCGACAAGTACCGGTACTCTACCAACTGGGGAACAACCTTCTCTGATTGGAAGACCTACAAGGGTGGTAATGACACGATTGATCGCCTGGCCTGGACTGGTACAAAGAAGCAAGATTGGAAGGGTGACCATGTGCGCGTCGAGTACTGGAGTCGCTGGACTGGTAGCAGCTCCTACGTGCAAGAAGGCGACACGAACTGGGCTCACACCACTCAACGGCGCTTCCCTCATGCCTTCTTCAATGGCCCATACAACCAGTATGGTTATGATGGCGGTCTTGACAATGTGATTGAGCTGGACTCGCTCGATGGCTACTGGAAGTATCATTTTACCTACGAATGGCCCGCCGTTGGACAGATCAATATCTGGGGTGTCAACCCGGATGGCAAGCCAGACCAAAGTTGGGTGCTTGGTGATATGGACAATGATAGTGTATTGGATCGGATGCCTCCTTCGTCTCTTTCGAGCACGCTGATCAACATCACTGAACCTCCACCAAAGCCATACCTCTCATGGAAGCTCCAGATCAACGACGGTACCCAGCACTTCCGTCTCCTGCCTGTTGGACACAGATCCGTCCAGATTGTCATGTTCGTTCTCTTCTGGATCGTTCCCGCCCTGACCGGTGCGGCCTGTGTCTACATCTTCATGGTGTCCTTCTACAAGGTCAAGTTCAATGAAGTCGGTGTCAGCGAGAAGAGCAGTCTTTCCCCAATGGTCTTCTTGAAGAAGCTTGCTCCCGGCCGCTCTGGTGAAAACTCCATCAACCCTCTCATGCGTGTCGCCAACAAGACTGGCTTCATGCAAAGTACCACTGCATTGGGCGCTGTCGGCGCTTCCGGTAAACGTCGCATGGTTCTGATTGCTACCATGGAGTATGATATCGAGGACTGGGGCATCAAGATTAAGATCGGTGGTCTTGGTGTGATGGCACAGCTGATGGGCAAGACTTTGGGTCACCAGGATCTCATCTGGGTTGTTCCTTGCGTTGGCGGCGTTGACTATCCCGTTGACCAAGAAGCAGAGCCCATGGAGGTTACCATCTTGGGCAGTGCCTTCCAGGTCAAGGTTCAATACCACCGTCTTAACAACATCACCTACGTGCTTCTTGACGCTCCTGTCTTCCGCCAGCAATCGAAGACTGAACCGTACCCTGCTCGCATGGACGATCTGGACAGCGCTGTGTACTACTCGGCATGGAACCAGTGTATTGCCGAAGCTATCAAGCGTTTCCCCATCGACCTTTACCACATCAACGATTACCACGGATCCGTCGCTCCTCTCTATCTCCTCCCACAGACCATTCCCGCCTGTCTATCTCTCCACAATGCCGAGTTCCAGGGTCTTTGGCCTATGCGTACTCAAAAAGAGCGACGCGAAGTCTGCCAGGTTTTCAACTTGGACGAGGATATTGCTCGCAAGTATGTGCAATTCGGTGAAGTTTTCAACCTTCTCCACGCCGGTGCTAGCTACCTCCGTGTCAACCAGCAAGGCTTCGGTGCCGTTGGCGTCTCGAAGAAGTACGGTAAACGTTCTTATGCCCGTTATCCCATCTTCTGGGGCCTGCGCAAGGTTGGCAATCTGCCTAACCCAGATCCTTCTGATGTTGGCGAGTGGACCAAGCAGCCCGTCGCAGAGGCAACCGTTGATCCCGAATATGAGGCTGGTCGTGCCGAGCTAAAGCGGCAGGCTCAAGAGTGGGCTGGACTCGAGCAGAACCCTGACGCTGACCTTCTCGTCTTTGTCGGTCGTTGGTCTATGCAAAAGGGTGTCGATCTCATCGCTGACGCTATGCCTGCGGTTCTAGAGGCGCGTCCCAACGTGCAACTCATCTGTATCGGTCCTGTGATTGATCTCTACGGTAAATTCGCTGCGCTCAAACTCAGTCGCTGTATGGAAATCTACCCCGGACGTGTATTCTCGAAGCCCGAGTTCACTGCTCTCCCACCGTTCATCTTCTCTGGAGCCGAATTCGCCCTCATCCCGTCTCGTGATGAGCCTTTCGGTCTCGTCGCAGTCGAGTTCGGTCGTAAGGGTGCATTGGGTATTGGAGCTCGTGTCGGTGGTTTGGGTCAAATGCCAGGCTGGTGGTACAACGTGGAATCGACTTCTACGTCCCATCTGTTGATGCAATTCAAGCTTGCAATCGATGCTGCGCTCAACTCCAAGACTGAAACTCGTGCTATGATGCGTGCCAGATCTGCTAAGCAGCGATTCCCCGTGGCTCAGTGGGTAGAGGACCTTGAGATCCTTCAGTCTACGGCCATTGCTGTTCACGAGAAGGAAATTTCCAAGGGTCATGGGCGCCCTCTGACTTCGTCTGGCACCAACACTCCCAACGGTACATTGCGATCGCTCAACATGGGTATGACCCCGATGAGCCCACTGCCTGCTCCTGGAATGAATGCAGCTTTGCAGCACTCCAGAGACAGCAGTTACTCGAGCTTCAACCAGGTTAGCGATCTAGGCTCTCAGAGAATCTACAGCCGTGATATCAGCCCCTCTGAGACTGAGCAGCCCAAGTCTGGTCTGAGCCGTTCTCTCTCGCTTGGTGTTCGCTCTGGTCCTGGTCATCGCTCTCGTCGTGGCCGCCACGGTCAGACTGAGGGTGATATCCCGGAGTCTGGAGACAGCAGTGATGCCGTGGACGAGACCGATGATGACGAGGAGCGAGCTCACAGTGTGTACGGTGACGACGAGTACACTCTCACTCCTGCTCAGCTTGAGGAAAGTCGACGGATGCAGAGCACTCAGAGAGATGTTGTCTCGTACTCTTCTCCCCTTTCTTCACCTCGCCGCCGCCCCAGTGATGAGTCTTTGCATCCCCGTTTCCTCTTGCCTCCAACCAGCCCTGGTACACCTCCTGCTTCGGATTCGCTCCTTCTGCCCCCTCGACCTTTGGGCGAGAGCCACCGTTACAGTAATGCATCCGTTCTTTCCCTCGACTCCGTCGTGGGTAGCAAGAAGGATTTCAAGCTGCAAAAGGTCGATCCTTTCTTCACCGACGGAACCGGCGAGTACTACCACAACTTTGAGCAGAAGTTGCAGAGTCTCAATGGCTCCAACTCCGAAGGTCAACTGTGCATTGAAGAGTTCTTGGTTAAGAGCGAACAGGAGTGGTTCGACAGATTCCGTGACGCCAAATTGGGTCGTCACAAGTCTCCCACTCCCTCGATCTTCCGTTCTAAGAATAATGCTTCGCCGGCTGCCGAGTCTTACAATGACGGTCTTTCTCACATCGCTCTGAGTGATGAGCATGATTCTGACGATGATGAGTTCCTGCTGGGTAAGGATTACGTTCCCCCCACTGGACTCAAGAAGTGGATGCAGATCAAGGTCGGAGACTGGCCAGTGTATTCTATTTTCCTCGCTCTGGGTCAGATCATCGCTGCAAACTCATACCAGATCACTCTTCTCACGGGTGAGGTGGGTGAGACTGCCGAGAAGCTCTACGGTATCGCGACCACCTATGCAGTGACCTCCGTTTGCTGGTGGATGGTGTACCGGTACTTCAAGTCCGTCGTTTGTCTTTCCACTCCCTGGTTCTTCTACGGTCTCGCCTTCTTGTTGATCGGCTCCGCTCATTGGGTACCAAATTCATTCAACCGGGGATGGCTACAGAATGTCGGAAGCGGATTCTATGCCGCGGCGTCTTCTAGCGGATCTATCTTCTTTGCCTCCAACTTTGGTGATGAGGGTGGTGCTCCTGTCGAGACATGGATCTTCCGCGCTTGCGTTATCCAGGGTATCCAACAGGCATATGTCATTGCTCTCTGGTACTGGGGCTCGACTCTGAGCAAGGCTTCCAGCGAGGGTCTCTTGACCTCTGACAACACCATCTCCAACACCTGGAAGATGACGTACGTATTATATCTACGAGGAACTTCTTGAAAACACTGCTAACATTAATAATAGCGCCATCTGTTATCCGATTGCCTTCTTCCTCTGGGGTGTTGGTCTTCTCCTAGTCTTCGGTCTGCCCAACTACTACCGTCAAAAGCCTGGCAAGGTTCCATCTTTCTACAAGTCCCTGTTCCGCCGAAAGATTGTCCTTTGGAACTTTGTGGCCGTCATCCTGCAGAACTTCTTCCTCAGTGCTCCATACGGTCGCAACTGGAGCTGTAAGTGCCAGCTTTCTCCCGTCCACGTTTGAAATACTTTTGAATGCTAATGCGTCTCTCCAGTCCTGTGGAACTCCAGCCACACCCACGCATGGCAGATCGTCATCCTCTGCATTGTCTTCTTCGGTGCTGTCTGGTGTGTCTTCCTCTTCATCATCAGCAGATTCTCCAAGAAGCACAGTTGGTTCCTTCCTGTGTTCGCTTGTGGTCTCGGCGCACCACGATTCATTCAAATCTGGTGGGCTATCTCCGGCATTGGCTACTATCTTCCCTGGGTCGGTGGAGGTTTCACCGGCGGAGCACTTGCTTCGCGTAGTCTTTGGTTGTGGTTGGGAGTCTTGGATTCAATTCAAGGCCTTGGCTTCGGTGTCATTCTCTTGCAGACCCTGACACGAGTGCATATGTGCTTCGCCCTCATTGCCTCTCAAGTGCTGGGCTCCATTGCAACCATCTGTGCCCGAGCCTTCGGTCCTAACAGCGTGGGCCCGGGACCTATCTCTCCTGACATGACAAAGGGTGCTCATGCTTTGGCAAATGCCTGGTTCTGGGTTGCCCTATTCTGTCAACTCCTTGTCTGGTAAGCCATTCTTCCAACACTGCCAATAACATAACAGGATCGCTAACGATTAACCAACAGTGCTGGCTTCCTGCTCTTCTTCCGCAAAGAGCAACTTTCCAAGCCCTAATCTTCTTTCTTGCGCGCATGCGAATTTTCGTCTGCGCTTTTCACCTGAGTGCGAGTTTAGTATATACGACTTATACCCTCTGTCACGCTTCACCCTCCTTATGGGTTCTGGATTCAATATGGCGTTTTTTTTCTGGATCGGATTGACCTTGATTATACGCCCCCTCACCTTTACACGATTTCTCACGGCACTTGACGCACGCAATGCGAGCCGTTCTCCTTCCTTACCATTTTTTCTCATCTACTGGCGTTTTTCATGTGGCAGACTGTCAGTTGACAGTCATGTTAGATACTAGATACTTTATACATACCATAATAATTCTGCTTGTTTCAAAATCCCCAATGAGAATTGTAGATCTAGACCTCCATGCAACATCAGGCAGAAACAATCTTTCAAGCCACTGCATTGACTGCGCCTCATCGGGGAAGTGGCATGCACAGCCACAATCCTGTCCTCGAATCAACGTCACCGGGCGATCTCTGGTACTGTATCCAAGAGAGGGGAAAAGCCCCTGACCAGCCAGACGTTGCGTTTCGCCTGGTTTCAGCCATTTACTTCATCCTCACAGATGGCTTAGCTGATTTCGCTCCTCTTTCTCTCTCACTCGTTTCTCTCCTTACTCTCACTTGCACATACTACTCTCGCTTACCAGGCAGCATCATAAATCGCGCCGAGACAACCTTGGCTAAGCCCTACATCCACCACGCACACGACACTCCTAGGCCCTCCCTCTTCCTCGGCACAATAAAGACTCCACTCCCCGGCGCCATCGAATCTGACTGACTTCATCTACGCCACACCCCTCGATAGCCCTACCAGCCCAGCCTCAGTGCCAACCTACTAGACACTCCTCTCGAAACTACACACCTAAACCTTCCACCACAACCTCTTTCCATCAACCATGTCCAAATCAAAAAGCAAGGGCATCAACGTCCTCCCCCTCATCCTGCTCCTCCTCTTCGTCGCAGTCCTTGCCGTCGTCGGCTATGTCGTGTACACAATCGTCCAAGATGTGAGCAAGAATACTCGCGCCAAGATGGAACGCAAGCATATCGCCTTTACCAAGGATGGAATGAAGGTTCAAGTGAAGGAAATGCAAGATGAGCAGTACAAGGACCGGACGCAGAGGTGAGTTACCCGCAAGCCGACCTTCGTGGTTCTACTTGAGGACTTGGATCTAACGAAGTTTTTCATTCTAGCGTCCTGGTCAACATGTGGAATCAGACCAAATTCCCGGCTTATAAGAGCCGTCTGTGGGATATGTCGGGAGAAAACTCAGGAGAGGGCGTTGAGAAGCGCAAGCCGTAAGTGAAGTCGTTCATTGCTCCAATTTTCACTATGGTGTCCCGACTGACCTAACACCTCGTTTTCTTTCATCAGGCACTCCAGTTAATCCCATGGATCGGTTGTAGCTCCAGCCTCAAAAATTCTATCTGCGACACGACTGGTTCTTGTCAAAGTCTTCTATATATCGCCTTAGTTGACGCCGGTCTACCTGCCCCGGCTAAACCAGCCAACCATTATTCTCATCTTCTTCCTTTCGGCTTGACGTCTCGATGCGCCCCTGATTTCGGGCTTTGTTCCATCCGTCTCCATTATTACTACGCTTGGCATATTCTTCTTTTTCAGATGTACATTTTTTTCCTTCGGCTTGTTATACGTCAGCTTCCTAGCGAATGCGCCACGATGGATGATAATGCCTCTAAACCAAGCGATTCCCTGGTGGAAAACCTGGGATCTTCTTTGCGATGGCCCTGATATTCAATGTTGACCGATTTATTCTCTGCCCTACTAAGCACTCTACGTGCCTCGGCAATCCTTTTAGTGTCGCTCCCCAAATGAGGTTATTCTATAAGAAAGTACACGATGATGAGCTTTGACTTATTCCATATTCTTGTAAAGGCCCGTAGCCCCTAACGCAGTGTCCTCTCTAGAGCCAGAGCCTTTCGGATTGCCGAGGCGATTTTCTTTTATTATAATTGCGCTGAGATACTGCACCCGCTCTAGTCTTGATTCCAGGTTTTCGTCTTCATCTCTCTTTACGAGGGTAGATCCTTATATGTACCTTTCTCTAACAACATTTAATACTACAGCCTCCGACAAAACAGCTACGAGCCATTCTACCGCTACTGGATCTGGCACGCGCAAACCAACAAGTGCCAATGCCGTACATCCGGCCCAGTTACCCAGCCATCCTGCATAAAGAAAGAAATAATTTAAACAAAATAATTGCTTGCTGCAATTCGAGTCCTTAAGAAAACAACTTCTTTAGATCCCCAGTACCACTCGGACAACTATGCGCCCACTCGTACCCACAGTAAACCAACCGGGACCGATCGGTGGACCACGCTCTTCATCTGCGTCATCATGATACTATAGAATCGACCAAACTCAAGCGATGAAGCCGGTTCTGTAGAATCACTGAGAGATATCCCAGTGTCTAAATGATTAATTAATTAATCGTCAGTTTCATCCTATTATCAAAGCAAAAGTCCTGATATACGCACTAGCCAACCAATCAATCTACCTACTTCCTACGCCGACAGAGTCGGTCAGGTCAGCATTGGAGGTATAATCGAATAAGGGACTTCCATTTCTTTCCTGCCAACACTCATCCTAATTGCAATTTAATTCATACCTCCAATATGTGCGACATACCCTTCTTCCCCATTTTCCCAATCTGCTTCCAATGCGGCACAGATCAGAACCCGTGTCATTGTAAAGTCGTCGGACCAACACTAGGTACGTCCATATACTTATCCTCCCCAAATTCCCCAGCTAGACCAAGTTGCAAAATCGCCCAAAAACAGGGAGGACTGATAAATTCTCGCCGGGCAGGATTCTGTTGTACAATCGTCGCAGCGGTACGTGATCGGACAAGCAAAGCCATACTTACACATCGCATCACTCGATATTCTCAAGTCCCCGTCCAGTGTATCATTTACCTAGCTGAGTATGCTGACTGGGCTGGGTCCATTGATAGGTGATTTGTTGGCCGGCATCTATTTTCTGTGGTTGTGGGTGTACACAGACAGGACGAGAGTATGATCTTCCCATCCGCGAGCCCAAGACGAAAAACAGAGCTAACAAGGGAATTGCTAGTGTGCTTGGTTATCCGGTAAAATTGAATGGGAAAATCAGTAACGCCATACCGTTCTGACAAGATCGGTGAGAGTTGAACATACTTCCGAGAAATGAAGATTATGGACTGGCGTTTGTGTTAGGTCTAGGATTTAGGATTTATGGAGTTGGGTACTATGGAAATATCGAATAATAAATAATACCATTTACGATAATGTTCTCTTGCGACGAGTGGATAAACTACCAGGAAATGGGAATAAAACATAAACAGTATTAGGGTAGAAAGGTACACTGCAGTCAGAGTAAAACACAGGGCTTGCTGGAATACAATGTGGAGACAGGGAGAGGGAGAGCAGTGCAGTGCAGATGAGGTATCCAGATCAAAAGAACAACAAAGACGCAAGAAGATAAAAGAGCAGCAAATCGTCACAAGGGTTAATGGCCGACTCGTCGGGACGAGGTTATTCGACGCAATTTCCCAAACAAAATCCTCTTCGTAGCTTTCTTCAGGTCGCGATCTAAAAGCCAGCCAGCAGTAAAGGGGACGTATCCGCCCACGAAAAGAAACAATGGTTCATCAGTGGAGATTGAAAAAGTAGAGTGCAATTGTCATCCCATCTACTTCAGCTTCTCCTTGAGCTTGCTGAAGAATCCACTCAGGCGATGCTTCTTCTTTTCTTCCTTGGCGTGGAGCTCACCAGCACCAGAGGTATTGGCGGATTGCTGAGCCGGCTCGGTGGGCTTGCTGGGGGTCGACTTTTCGGCGGCCTCCGAAGTAGCCACGCCGGTGGTCACGACCGGTGCGGTCTGGGTCTCGGTAGGGGCTGGTACAGAAGTGGGCGCAGCAGAGGTGGGTGCGACACGGCCGGGGGGAGGGGTCGAGGTCGGAGAAACATCAGTGGAGTCGACGGGGGGAACAGCCAAGCCAGCAGCAGCTGGGGCGGTGGCCTGGGTAGCAGCAGTGGTAGTCGGGGCTGGAGCACCTGCAGACTCCTCCACGGGGACCGTCTTCTGTAGCTCGCTCTCCATCGCCTTCTTCTCTTCCACGGCCACCTTGTTAGCGGCCGCCTCGGGGTTCTCGCTGGATTCGGCGATCGACTCCTTGACGATCTGAGGGACGTCCTTGGCGGGCTCGGCAGCGATAGTAGGAGCTGGAGCACCTGTAGACTGCTCTACGGCAACCGTCTTGTGCAATTCCTCCTCCATCGCCTTCTTCTCTTCCACGGCTTCCTTGTTGGCAGCTGCCTCGGGGTTCTCGTGGGCCTCGGCAATCGAGTCCTTCACCACCTGGGGAACATCATTGGCAGGCTCAGCAGTGCCATTGGTCTGCTTGTTCTTTTCGAGGGGAACCTCAGCAGCCAGGGCAGCAGTGGTGGAGGTTGGCGCCGCAGACTGGATCGTGTAGCCGGGGTCGGCCATGGCTGCCTGTTGGGCAGGGCCACCAATACTAGTCTGTGTTTGATCAGCCTGGGCAGCCCGCTGAGCAGGACCACCCATGGGGAGACTGGATTCGGGGATGATGTTCTTGGTGACTGGGGGCACGGTGAAAGCACTCGAGCCGGCGGTATCACTTTGAGTGCCAGCGCTGCCGAGCGGCACACTGTCGCCCTTTTCATAGGACTCCTTGTCGAGTTTCACGGTGGATTCCACGGTGTTGCCATGGATGGAGCTGAGATCCGGGACCTTCTCACCAGGGTTCAGCTTGATCGGGTTACCGTAGCCACCCGAGGCGGGAATGGGATTGACAGACAGGGTCTTTTCGGACTCCTGTCCCGGCGTGTCAGGGAAAGCTCCCGGGAGGCCACCATTGGGCTCTTCCTTGGGGACCTGGGCAGCTAGAGCAGCCGTGGTGGAATCGGGGGTCACGCCAGACATGATCGCGGGCGTGGTGACGTCGTGGGTGGAAGCCTCTTGGGTGTGGGTCTGGGCCTGGATGTCTTCGGGAAGTAGCACGTTGTTGATGTTATCGTGTCCGTCGTTTTCCTCTCGTGCGTGGCTATCGGTGGTCCAAATGCCGTCAACAACAAACTTGGAAATAACTTCACGTCAGCAAGTGCAAAGAAAAGGAGTGACGCTCCCAAGTGTGGCGCTTCGCCCTTGATTTTATAGTTTTGGCCCTTGAAGAGGAAAAGAGGGGAGAGGGGGGCCACGGATGACGTCAGCGGTGAGGTGAAGCGTCATGGAAAGCTGGGGGATTGCCTAATGGCCTGAAAATCAAGGCTTCCAACGCTCACCGCAACGGGATTTATCTATGCGCGCAAGCCACAAAATGATGACGCTTGGGACAATTGAAAGGGTCCAGAGACGATCCGGCTTCAGGGGGCATAAAAGCACAAAAGCACCAAAAATGAATCGCACCTACCTTGTATTGGATCTTCTTGTCTGTAGGTAACGAAACCTCTTTGGCAAAGATGTCGCCCACCCGGTCCAGTTTCACGGTCTTACCCCAATCATCGAAGGTACCCGTGACGAACACCTCGTTCGCACTGTGAGGCCTACATGCAAATGCGAGGAACCGACCAGTCAGCGCTCTAATCCTAGCTATGAGTCTGTGCCACGGGGGAAAGACTCGAGCTCATATTGCGTGTACGAAGGGCGGGATCTCGGGGGTTCTTGTCTCGGGCGCTAGAATAGCTCACGAGCCAGCCCTCTCAGCGTCCCAGCTCGCCAATGGCTCGGGTTGACTCACCATTTGAATGTAAAAGTCCCCATTGCGGCTGAGTTGGATAGGTCAGCTGCCTCACGTCAGAGTGAGGAAGGAGAGGAGAAAAGTGTGGTAGAATAAATGGTTGGGGGAGGAGGGAAGAGAAGAAAGGTCAAGCGCTGAGTTTCCAAGCTTCGCGCCCATTTTCGGGTGGGGGTGTGACACAGGCCCCAGGGTCTGCACGAACCAGCTTACTTTAGTAGTACTTAGTACGGAGTAGTATATGCACTTTTTATCCCTAGAATCAACCTCGAATTGTATCATGGTTCATTAACTAAGAGTATCGAGCTGGATAGGAGATAACGGAGGAATTATTGGACCCGACTTTTCATTGAACAGGGCTGTGCTTAGGCATCGATTCATCCCACTTCCACACCGCTAGGTTCATCCCCGTCGAGTCTAGAGCCGCGCTCAGATCTAGTCCGTGGCAACCGGACTTGGACTTGTTTTTTCTCCTACGAAACCATGAATTGTGGCTGGTACAGAAGCCCAATGGAACGGTATGGAAAAAAGAAAAATCAAGGGGGGGAAAGCTGAATGATAGAATTTTCGCAAGAAGGCTGCATTGATGACGCATTATGGAACAAAGTTCCTACAATACTACTAAACTTTCCCAAGAGTTAGTTCAAGCTCCCTCTAACGAACAGACCCGATCGACACTACCCGGCAGGTCAACCGATAATGAAGTGGTCTATGCGGGCAGGAGAGGAGAATATTGAAGACTGATTCAAAGTTAGCGAAAAATACGTGAAAAATACTAGCAATTGAGAATGTGCTAGTCTAGACAGCTATCATTCGTTGTCAATGGCCCGAACAGAACCTCGAGTCATGTTGTAGTTAATAATGGCTCCATAGCTACAATAGGCTGGAACCAAGTGGGCCAAGCTCGCCGAAAACGGCTCTGTCGGGCAAAATGCATGACTTCAAGAGTCTTGACTCTCGTCCACCTAATAGGCTCCAGCTTGCCATCACCCATACTTTTGGTCGTATCGTACCTTGCTCCCCGAGTTCAACACTTTACAAGTCACAGTGAGCAACATACAAAAGTACGATATGCTAAAGGTGGTACAACTCAAGGAATGGAGTGGAGTTTTTGCCACCGTCATGTATCTTCCTTCGGAACCCGCAGATGTTCTAGAAGACACCTGGAACCCCCCGTGACGAAGCTTTTTTGAGGTCGCAGCCAGGGTCGTGTGCTTCCACCGGGTCCCATCCGTCCTTCTTTCAGCCATGATAGAGTTTCTCATCGACCTATAGTCTCTAGTCTAGAGTCGATAGTCTCGGCTACAAGCTTGCTCCATCCACTCTGGGGGAACGGAGCCCTAGGATTGGAATGAGTGACGTCGATCAGCCCATCGATGGATTGGGATTCGTTGATGGAGGACGGGAAGAGGGGGGGAAATCCGATGAGTTAGTCAGTAGTTGTAGGCCCAGCAGATAGTAGTAGGAAGTAGGCAAGCAAAGGACTAGGAGGTAGAGAGGAGAGGATGATCGACGAGAAGGAAGCTCAGACCAACCCGCCCCAACTTTACTCCTCTTTGGCTACCCCTCCTCTGTCCACTTTCCACTTTCCACCTCCCTCTCCTCCCTCTCCTTTCTTCCTTGCTGCTTCTCCCGTCTTAACCATCTGGCTTCTAGCAAGCCCATTCTCTGCACACCCGTTCTTTCATCTCCTTACCCTCTACTACCACCCCCTCAGGTAAGTAACATCGAGTTTCTTTCACGTCTTTCACTTCTGCAACTCCTGGCAAGGGCAAGATATCATCCCAGCAGAGTCTCCGAAATAGCAGTTTGGCACTCTTTTATTGCCTCGCTATTTCTTCAATTAGAGTCATCCAACAAATCAACCCCACTTCTGCTAGGCCGAGACTTGCCCCTCCGTCCTTGCTGGTGGTGGATGCTTCTTTCTGACTCTGCACCTTCCCGTCCACCTGCATTCCTCCCAATTTATTACTGAATCATTTCTCTGCATTTGCTTTCCTCCTATTTTTTTTCTCATCTGACAGTATCCTCTCAGGACTACAGGCCCTTCTCACTACCCCGCGACGAGGTCTCTATCCAGCACAGACTCTCGCTCCCCACCCCACCTTTCTTCTCCATCCACCTTCACCGTGGCCGGAGTGGCGGCCTCTCCGGCCCCTACAGCCTATAAAGTCATGGCACAGAACTCTTTTCCGGGGACTAACCCCTTCCTCGACACTAGCGCCAGAGAGAAATCACCCAACATTCAGAAAATCTCGGAGGAGGATGAATTTGAGGTGACGTCACCAACCGACGTGACATTCAAACAGGCCAACAGCGGTGGCTCGGCCATTTTTGGAGGAAGTGCATTTGCAGAGGGCGGTTCAGCAACCGGAGCGAACCCCGGGGCTTCATTGTTCGGCCGGAGTCCCTTTGACTCGGGGCCTCGAGGCGGGGCTGATGGCCCCGACGACGAGCAGCCCGCCGCTCTCCCGACAGGAACGGTACAGCATGGGTTCCCCAACAACTATGCGCTGGGTCGTCGAACTTCGGTGTCGGCAGAGTCATTGAACCCCACGTCCGCGGGATCGGATAGTTGGACACCTCCGCACCACCCCAAGACCGAGGATCAGCTGGCCCGCCTCAAGACTGCGGTCAGCAACAACTTCTTGTTCTCTCACCTGGATGACGACCAGTTCAAGACCGTTTTGGATGCTCTGGTCGAGAAACCTATCCCGGCGAAAGATATCAAGGTGATCTCCCAGGGTGATGCGGGTGATTACTTCTATATTGTCGAGAAGGGCCACTTTGACATTTACATTCACCCTTCGGGCTCCGTGCAGCCAGGGCCTGATGGCCTGGGTAACAAGGTGGCTTCCACCGGACCCGGGGGTTCCTTTGGTGAATTGGCCCTTATGTACAACGCCCCGCGTGCCGCGACGGTGATTTCTACCGACGCCAAGAGCACCCTCTGGGCTCTGGACCGGATCACCTTCCGACGCATTCTCATGGACTCGGCTTTCCAGCGGCGCCGTATGTACGAAGCGTTCTTGGAGGAGGTTCCCCTTCTTTCCTCGCTCAAGCCCTACGAGCGTTCCAAGATTGCCGACGCTCTTGAGCCCATCAAGTACCCGGCCGAGTCTACCATCATTACTGAAGGTGATCCTGGCGATGCTTTCTACCTCCTGGAATCCGGTGAAGTCGAAGCTTTCAAGAATGGTGTCTCGGTGAAGAATTACTCCCGCGGTGATTACTTTGGTGAATTGGCCCTGCTCGATGATAAGCCTCGGGCGGCCAGCATCATCTCCAAAACTGATGTCAAGGTTGCACGGTTGGGCCGGGATGGGTTCAAGCGACTGTTGGGACCGGTGGAAGATATCATGCGTCGGACAGACTACCAGGTGGACGCAGCCAAGTCCCCCGTGTCTAAATAAATGTGATATGATACGACGAAAGCGAATGGACTCTGCGAAGACAAAATGAAGGAATAAGGTGTACGTGGCCTGGAGAGAGAGACGTCTCTCTCTCTGACCACTTTGTGACAATTTCATTTTTGTTTTTTTTTTCTGTTCACCTCGGCGTGTTCCTCCCATCCGTTTATTAACTCCAGTTTTATGTTACAACGACTCTCTCCTTTTTCTTCCTCGGATTCCCTTCAGACCAGACTACGTTCTTTTCGATGACTATTACACTTCCTGTATCTACAAATCCTGTTTTTGTTAAGTTTTCCTTTTGGCTTGGTCTGCTTTCTGGCTGACCAGGTATATCATCGTGTCACACTATCTTACCTTGCTGGCTTGCTTTTGAATTATCCGAATTGGTCCTGCTGTATATAGGCAGGGCTGCGCAAATTGAACTAGAATTTTTATTATGCTTGATTTGGTTATTGGAGCTGCGATGGAGATAGAATGTCTCGTCTTCGGGATCTTTGAAAGCTCGGATAGAGTATCAAGAGAAGATATTGTATAATGTTCTTGGGAAAGAGGGTCAGAGACGTAAGTGATAGAAATGAAGCCAGGTCCTCGTACGCCATGCTATGCTATCCTATGCTATGTATACTTTCTCCATACAATTAGTCTCAAAACTCCGATACCCCTATATGCGCAACATTATATACCATCTCCATGCAACCCATCTACCTTGCAACAACCAAATCACTCCTAACAACCCACTTCTCCCCACCAGTAACCTCCCTCCCCTCATGCACCATACACCGATCCCCATGTCTATGCAACAGCGCCATTCCCACCTCAGGAGCTACCGCGATAGCCGCTGGATTGGGATTCTCGCGTGTAGCGTCTGGGTAGAAGACTGTCTCGCCGCCGGTGCAGGTTGTTAGGTAGACTAGGAGGGTCCAGGTTGTGCGGGCGGGGACGGAGCGTGGTGTTGAGGCGGGGTGGAAAGTTAGGGTGTTAGATTCGTCGTCTGTTGATGTGTTAATATGTTGATACTGTATATATAGGATATATGAGGAGGGTTCAACGTACAATGCTGAGCAAAGAATTGACCCTTCGAGTAGCGGTATATACGAATATTCGGGTTCAAACCTAGCGGTTGTCCACCCCACGTCTCGCATAACTTTTGCGCTTTGGCCGACTCATCCTGCTCTGGTGTACCATCCTCGTCTCCATAGCTATACTCATCCTCATCAAACCTCTCCAAAACCAACTCCCTCAATGCGGTCCCGCTCCACAAATTCTCCGCAAACCGCGCATCTTCGACCTGAAACCGGTCATTTACGCGCACGGCCTCGTCTTTCTTCGGCCGGCCCGGTGTAGTCGTTAGCGGCAGCGATGATAGGAAAGAGGCGTATGTTTTGCAGAGGGTTGCCGGGAGGAAGTTGCGGATTAGGTAGATCTGGTCGTGGACGAGGGGGGTGAGGTGTAGATCTGTTGCGGGGAGGAGAGGGCGGAGGGGTGGCCAGTTGGGAGGGGGAGTGGGGGGTTGGCGGGTTTGAGGTTTAGAGTCGGATTTTTTGTTTTGAGGTTTTGGTTTGGCCATGTTTTTGGTGTGGTATTTGTTGAGTTTGGAGGGAGGTGGAGGTGAGAGTAATGAGAGAGGATCTTGAGCAGTCGGTGTGTGGTGCTGATAAGATTGCTCGGGTCTGCAGGTGATTGTTTGGCTTCTCCAACGGGTTTACTCCGCTCTAATTCTCTACTTTACATATGTATAGAAGACTCTATACGATAAACAATACTGTCTTATTTTCTGATTTGAGGACTATCGAGGATCAAAGAGTGTCTTGCACGTGGGGTCTATCAATTGCCATAACTTGAATGCGGGCTGATCGTCGGGGTATAAGCTAAAGAGTCCATACGTCCCGAGTGTGCAGCGGAGGCAAGCCACTGGACATGGCGAGAGGGGTTGACTCCACTTGGTTTTCCGTCGGGCAGGAGTGAATAGAAGGATATGGTGTTAATATTCTGTATATTTAGAATTAATTCTCAAGAATGGAAAGAATAATATACTGTCCATTCAACTATTATGGTAAACTCCTCAACCTCATAGATCCAATCTCCAATCGGTGAGGAACCAGGCACCCAACTGGGTGGATCGGACTGGGCGGGGCGGCAAAGAAGAAAATTTGTCCCGGAGGATCGTCTGGTGCCAACGGGGGGAAACAGAACAAGATCGGGTCATTCCAGATTCTGCAAAAGACCGTTCTATCCTGATTCAACCTCTTTTTTTCTACCATACCTATCAATTCTTCATCCCATATCATCCATGATGGATTTCCAAGGTTAGGTAAAGAAAAGAAAAAAAAAAAAGTACGGTACGGCATTCTGCAGCCACCAACCGGGCAATCGGCCCTCACCGCCCGGGCCCCAAAGAGAGAGAACTTCCAGCTTTTGTTCTTCATCCTTCTTCTCTCCCTCTAGAGCCATGTCGTCGCAGACCATGACGGCGCCAGCAGTGGGCCATCGACCGCCTGATCCAGGCCCCGATACGCCCATGTACGACTATGGCGGCTCTCAGAACGACGCTTCGCCTCCGACCGACTCCAGGAGCGACTCCGCAATCCGCGACATGCATAATTCTGCCCCAACCTCCAAGGGCTTGCCCGCCACTCCAATCGGAATCAAGATGGAACCCGTCGAGGCTCAGGATCTGGCCGGGTCCGAAAATCAGAAGAATATCAATACCCAGTCCGCTGCGGGTGCGCTGCTTGCTCAACTTCTCGGGAATCAATCTGCGCCGACGAATTCTGTCCCGACGAACGGGTTACCAACGATGGAAACGGGGACGGCGACGGGGACAGGGACAGAAACGGGAAATCACCAGGATGTGAAGATAGGCGACGAGGATGGCCAGCTGGATGAAAAGATGGACCTGAACAACGATTTCTCGCTCGAGTTCAACCTACAACAAAATGGACAGGCCTCGGCTTCGGCAGGGATGCAAAGTATGTCAAATGGGGGTAAATCGACGGATGATATCTTCGCGCAACTCGATGCGACGCCACAGGATGGATCTCATACGGGGCATCGAGGGTCAGACGCCATGGACCTTTCCGATCCCTTGAACAACTCGAAGACAGACCTCGACCAGCAACCGTCCCTGCTTCCCCCCTTCGATTTCGCCATCGCCCCGAAAAACGCCTTTGAGGCCCTTCAACAGAACGAAATGCTCACCGCAGCCTATCTATCACAGAGCGCCGATCTGTCCGCCTTGGGTTACCAAGATGGATCTACCTCGGTGGCCGGATCAGAGCCTCGGATTCAGGCCTTTGCGAAGCTGGAGTTTGACGATGGCCACTTCTATTGCAATACGTACTCGTTTATCTTGGGTCGCGATGTACGGGCAGCGCGCGCTGCGCACCAGCGAGAGTATCAGTATCGGCAGGCCGTGCGAAGCTCTCGGGCCAAGAGTTCGAGCGGCGGTAATACTTCTCATACGCCTAACCGGATGAAGCGAGAAGAGAGCGCTGCAATAATGGGCAGCGTGGTCAGCGACCGCGGAGGTATTATGGGATTTGATCCCGACGTTCCTCCAAATATTTCTGGCAACAACATGCCTGGTAAATTGGATATGAACCGAAGATCCTCAAAATCTTCGTTTGATGGATCAGTCGTGCCGCTGCACGCCAATCCGGCTCAATTACAAGCCCCCACCGATTATAATGCACTCGCCATGCAGTCCCTTCAAGAAGGAAATGGCGATCCCAAGCCGGTTGATACATTGGCTCTCCTCCCATCTCCTGATTCTTGTCCAACCATTCCTATTCACCCTCCCTCGACAATAGACGGCACGGCTGCAGGTCACCGCGGTATCTCTCGCCGACACGTCCGCATTGCCTATAATTTTGATCGCAATTTGTTCGAAATGGAAGTCATGGGTCGCAATGGAGCTTTTATCGGTGCTGATTGGCTGTCCCCTGGGCAAGTCCGGCCATTGCATAGCGGTGACTATATTCAGATTGGAGGAGTCCGCATCCGATTCTTACTGCCAGATGTCCCCATTGGAGAGACTGGTGCGGACCGTATGGAGGAGCAACTAGCCGAGGAAGATGAGGCTGATCGGGGCTCCGTCGATGCCGAGCATGAGATTGATGATACTGACAAGCCTCTCAGTGACAGCGAGAGCAGGGAGCCCTCTTCCAAGATCACCAAGATCGTCCTCAAGACCAAGGACTCTGATTCCTCCAAGGCCCTGCCTTCTATCGAGGCTGGCGGGGAGAATGGCGGGCAACCTGCACGACGCAGGGGTCCCGGTCGTCCTCCCAAGGACGGTATCATGTCCAAGCGCGAGAGGGCCGAACTGGCCAGGGAGCAGAAGATGGCTGCCAAACGGGAGGCCAACGGTGGTGTCACTCCGCCACCCCCCGTTCTCCCTACTAAACCTACTGCTAGCAAGGCTGGAAAGACCGTCAAAGAATCAGTTGGTGCTGAATCTCCACCGTCTTCCGTGAAACCTGCCGAGAAGCGCAAGTATACCAAAAGGAAGAAGGGCGATGGCATGGACTTTCCTTTGCCTTCAACAGAGGGAGGCCAATTCACGACTGAGCACCGGCCTGAGGAATATGTCAAACCTCCACCCGTCAAGAAACGGAAGCCCTCGCGGTCTCCGTCTCCCAACTATCCCCCGGAGTCTGCTTATACTCCCGAGGACCTGGCCAAGCCGCCTTATAACTACGCTGTTCTGATCTTTGATGCTTTGACGGAAGCTGGAAACCCGATGACGCTGAAGCAGATTTACCGTGCCTTGAAGTTGAAGTATCCATACTTCCGCTTCAAGTGTGAGACTGAAGGATGGACATCGAGTGTGCGACACAACCTCAACGGCAATAGTCATTTGTTCATGCACGCCGAGCGAGATGGCAAGGGCTGGTCCTGGCAACTTCGTCCCGGCGCGTCCGTCGAGAAGGAGAAAAAGAGACGTCCGTCACCTCCACCGCCGCAACCACCTCAAGCATCAGTGCCGCCTCCTCAGCACTACATGCCTCCTATGCCTCATTCGTATGCCCCACCGACGGGTGCGCCTGCTCCAATGCAGAATCAGCACCAGCATCAGCATCAGCACTTCCAATTCCCTTCCATTCCGCCTTCCAATTCCTTCTCTGCACCTTCAGCGCCTCCTCAACAACAGCATACCAGTCCATATGCACCTCCTCCCCCTGCTTCTACCGCCCCTCCCCCTCCTGCTCCTGCTGCCGTTCCTCCAGTATCTGCGCCGGCACCTGTTGCAATTCAGACTCCCGTGCCTGCACCCGTGTCAGTACCAGCGCCGCCATCAACTACGCCTGCTCCCGTTTCGGCTCCGGCTCCTCCTGTTCCTGCACCTGCCCCTGTGCCAGCCCCTGCATCTTTCCCTATTCCAAGTGCCCTGCGTGGCAACCTCCCAGCTGCCTTTGCTCGGACCACACCTGGAACCTATACCTCTCCATATGCCTCCAACCCGCCTCCGCAGGCTCCTCAACAGCAACAGCCACCTCCGCAGAATTCGCAGCCGCAGCCACAGCCTATTCAAGGGCCACCGGGACAGCAGGCACCGCAGCAACATCAGCAGCAGCAGCAGCATCATTCTCCTTATCCCCCACCCCAAAAGGCACCTTCTACCCCACAGCCACATATCAACTCTCAATCCCAAGCCTATCCTCCTCCCGCTGCGCCGCAATATCAACCTCAGCACCAACACCCAATCCAACAACCGGTCCAGATGCAACACCAACAGCACCAGCAACCGCCACATCAACCTCCTCCACATCAGCATGTGCCACCACCGCATCACCAGTCACATCAACCACATCCTCCACCTCCAGGACCTCAAACACACCATCATCAACCACCACCGCAACATCAGCCGCAACACCAGCACCATTCTGTGCAGTCTGGTCCTCCTCCACCGGTTGCCCCAGAGTCTCCTTCGTTCACTGAGCGCGCCAACAAGGCCATTGACGACTTTGAGAATGTTCTCATGGAAGACTACGAGGACAAGAACTACATCCGGGAGGTTCTTCGCAGTGCGCGTGCCCGGGTTCTAGGCAATGCCACGGAGAGCTCATTCCCTGGTGGCGAGCCCAAGGATGAAGCGGTCATTATGGATGTGTTGCGCAACCTGGTGGGAAGCCTGAAAGAAGAGTAAACAGCACGACCAGTTTTGGTAATGTTGATTTATTCGTCCTTTCTGTCTGGTGTGTGATTTATAGAGCTCTCATATCGAGTGCCTCTATTTTTATATACGGTTGTATCCCAGCTCTGTGATGTCTGGTATCACACTGTGATCAAACTGGACTGTTATGAGCGCTGGATCGGGAGTTGATTGGATTTTACACCACAATCACCCCGGAAGTGCTCGGCCGGGAGGGAACTGGATTGGAATGGAATCGGCCTCTTGTGCCCTCCTCCCAGCCCTCCTTCCCCTGACGACCTCTCCGAGTATACGAGTCTATGTCATTTTTTTTCTTTTCTTTTGCGTATGGGTTCTTTTTGAATCTTAATGATATCCCTCTGTTCTGGCCGGCCTATGCCTGGACCAATTTCTGGATTGTTCTTTTTCCCCTGTTGAACCACTTCATCTTTGACACGCTTTTTGTCGTGTGGACCCAATTATCATCCTGCATTCTCTTCTGGTTTGGGGAACAGCACGGAAGGGTAAGAGCCGAGGACCGTTTGACTCCGAACAAAGTTTGGAGTCACCGGTCCCCGTGTTTACCGTCCGTCCCCTTTGCCCGTTAGATCTTTTTGGATCCGGCGTCTATCCTATCCCCATTGCCCCCCTTCCTGTGGTTCGGGTGCATGTTATACAATTAAAAAAGCTTGAGCATGATAGAAACAAAAATACCAAAGCATCTATACGGGAATTTGTTCTCCGGTAGTACATGTACAGTTACGTGACTACCTACGCCTGACCTAGTGTTATTGTAAACACGAGCTAGATATTAAAGATGTCGAGTCATCCCCCTCACTTTCATTAGAGGAATGAAAAGAAAAGAAAACGAAAAAATAATAAAGAAAGAACAGTATAGTTGCCGGAAACCCGAAATCCAAAGCATTGATTTCTAATGCAGAACCCCCTCGAACCCCAAACTCCGACGCCGGCCGTTCATCGAACAATTAACACTGGAGGAAGTCAAAACGCCCTTCCCCACCTAGCCATCCGGTCCGCGGCGCTTCTGGAGAAGTTTAGTCGTGGTTAGAGTCTGCGAATGTAGTCTACGGTGTATTTGGGTTATTTGCCTCCCCCGCCCTCGAACGGCTGCAGCCCGGAGAGCCTAGAAGAGGGGGGGGGGTTATGATGGATAGTACAAGCGCCCGGAATTTTCCTAGGCGGGGTTGGGAAGTATATTCTGCCCGACCGGCTGCAGGAGAAGCGGAGTTGGGAGAAATCTGACTGCCGCTGGCTAAGCCAACTAGAAAGTAGTAACTAGGTACTCCGGGCTTGTGGTTGGTGGTTGGGCCGAATGTAGCCGGAAGACAGCGGTTTGTTATTTTTCTTTTTTGCTCCACTGGTTGGGCAGGGAGAGGGGAGGAGGGGATGGGGAGAAGGGTTCCTGTTGGTGGGTTGATTGAACCAGTTATAGTCTTGGTACGAAGGAGTACGCCTGCTGGAGGGATATATTACTATGGAGGCGTTGGAGGAGAAAAAGTCGACGTGGATTTATTGGAGGAATGCATAGTGATACACCTCCAATAGGATTTGGGGAGAGGCTTTTTTTTTGTTTGTGCATGCGGGATTTACTATGGAGTACTGTAGGTACGAGATGTTTTGGATTACTTGGATAGCCATCGTACTGGAGAAGGGGATTGGTAGATCCTCGTATATAAGCTGGGGGGCGATATATACGAAGTAGCCGCAGTCATCATGCCTCGTCAGTATATCGATGCCTACGGAAATAATAATAGTAGTATACTGTCTACTGTATATACTCTGTACTGGTTGCTAGGCAGCTATCACATCTCAGAATGATCTCACATAATAACCACGTTTCTGTCTATGTATATACATAATTAGCCACGACTAGGTAACTCACTACGGGAATACACCAACTCGTCCCGTGCGCAATGAACTGGTCCACCGCCCGTCCGTTCGACACACCGGCGTTGCCTCTCCGCCTTCTCCGGCCACTCGTTTTCTTCGGACACCTCCTCCTGTCACCGGCATGACGCTATGCACCCTGCAGGGATCGCTTCCAGACTCGGTGACTCAGAAGGACCCAGAGACCAGCAAGTTAGAGAGGGGCCGTGAACAAGTCATCGATCATCCGGTCGGTCATCGGTCATCGGTCATCAAGCATGGCCTACTGGCCTCTTACTGTAGGCGGCCCTTGCTTGGTTGTACGGGGTGATCCGAGGTACGAGTTTGACATAGTTTCCTGCTTGTGTACGGAGGACCTATACACACTTTCTATATTACTGCTATTCAGTCCATCCCCAGTTTAAAAGTAGTATGAACTTGAACTACCATCCTTCACCGTAGACCTAGCAACAGAAGGAATGTCAGTCTGCAACGCTTGGACCCCACACAGAATAAAAATGTGTCCCCCCTATCGCTGTTCTCGTACAAAAGTGTATTGCACTCGTAATTCTGCCCCATCGGCCAGCCTCCAGTAGCCTCCTGAACTAGAAAAAAAGGCTGGAAATCTTGAAATTTCTAAACCCCATTCTTACAAGCTTTACAGCTTAGTCAAGTGGAGACCCGCACGAGTGGCCCGCTTCTTTTTTTCTCTCTTCCTTTTTTTAGAATTTTTTTTCTCTCGTTTCTGCTACGCTAACTGGTTTAAGTGACACGGGCGTTGCATCACCAGGCTTGAGTGTTGGTTTTTTTTTTTTTTTTTTTTTTTCGGTCTTGGGCTCTTGAGTCTGAGGGGAGGCGACTGACATACTTTCTATGAGACGTGACTAGTCCTCGCTCGGCCATGGCCCACGCCCGTTCACGTTCACGCCGGAGTCCTCCCGCATAATAATAGGGTATGATGCTAGGGTGGCTAGGTACCTCTCTCTGGACTCTTCTAAGCCTGTACTCTTACGTAGAGTTCCTTTCTTTTTTTTTTTTTGCCTTCCTGGATTTACTATTCCGGAGGGGATTTCGTGTGCTGTCATCTGGGGCAATGAGGTAATTACTGTATGCTGTATACTCTGTCCGGACGGAGGGATTAATTAAGGATGCTTTGATTGGTATTATCTAGATTAATTTAGGGATTTTCAAGACGGGGTTAACGGGGTATAGCCGTTGAAATAGTCTAGTAGTCTAATTAAATATCATTATCAATGCTATCCCATATGAAGGACTGTCTATGATAGAAGAATAGGAATAACTTGATTCTCAGGAGTCTCGGAGTCGGTAATAGTCGGTGACGGGCGAGTCCACAGTAAAAACCACCCGCCACCAACAGTCGAGGCCCAGGTATGGTAACGGTGTCACGTATTGTCAAAGCCCACACACACACATCCACAAGTCCACTCTCCTCTCGCTCACTCTCCCCTTTCGCTCCTCTCTTCCTCTTCTCTCTCCCACTCCTCCCCTATTCAACCACTCCTCCTCCTTCCAACGAGCTTTTCACTAAGTGTCGTTGCTGACCTCATTCGTGAGGTTTGCCTCTACGCGAGGGAATTCCCCATTTTTTCTGTGATCTTCTTCTCCCTTTCCCCGCGGGTTTCGCCCTGTTACTCTTGTGAACGCGTCCTCTTCTTCCACCGAAGCCTTCCTCCAAAAAACTACGTTCGGTGCAGAGAATACGTTCGCCAACCCGCCTCTTTCCCCCCTTCCTCCTTCCTAACCCGTCGTGTCTATCTGTCTGTGTGATTCGAATTCTTGCTCGACTTTCGACTACTGCGACCTCCAAAAAGACCAGTTTCCCGAAAATTTATCGAGGGCCTCGTTCCCAACATAAAACCCACGCTCGTTCTCTCTCATTTGTTCTTCGGTCCACTCGGTTTGATTGAAGAGTTTCCCTCAATGTCATTCAACTAGAGACGTTCACTACGACGATATCTGAGCCACGCGCTCCTCGAGCAGCGCTCTCCTCTCCTCCCCCCCCCCCCCAGGATCAGGGCCTGGTGAAGCTGTAGACGGTTCGTGTTTTTACACCCCCTCCCAATCCTCGATTCGCACCAGTCCTCCCCCTGGTCATTTGTCCCAGCTGTATCCTTGCGCTGCTCCTCGGACCTGGCTAGTTGTGTGTACTGACGTTCTGGTGAACGGACAGAAATTCGCGCCGCCTACCACTTCCCATCCTGAACTTGGTTACTTCAACCCCCCTCTCCCCCTTTTCAAGATGCCGTCTTTCTTCGCTCCAGGCCACGGCCTGCCTCCCACGCCTCCTCATATCAACAGCGGTGGTCGTCTGGATGAACCCTCGTTCTATCCGGTTGGTCACTCCGCGTTCCCCCCTCGCTACCACCAGAGCGGCTCTGAGTTCATTGAACAGTACTCGCAGTCCCTGGTCTACGCTAAACCGAACGCGATGAACCTGCACCCTGGATCCGGGCATCCTATGCATTCTGCGCGCGACATGCACTCCATGGGCCACCAGCAGTCAATGTATGGCCCCATGGCAACCGCATTGCCCCCAATTCGGGCCAACGTCCAGCTGCCGCCCATGGATAGTGCCATTCCCCCGCAATACCGCCGTCAGGAGATTACCTCGATGCAACAGCAGCACCACCACCAACAGCAGCTGGAGCAGCAACAGCAACAGCACCAGTCCCGCAAGGAGGAAAAAGCTACCGGAGGTGTCGCCGCCCACCTGGATTACGAGATGGATCGCATGTCCGACTTCGTGGCGGAAATGACCCAGGGAATGTATGATTTATACAACACCAAGATCACCCTTTCAGATATTGACTTCGCGCGAAGCATCTCCCCAGGAACTACCGTGCCCCCTCAGTTCAGGAAATACGTCTACCAGATCTTGTCCTCGACCCGCCTCCCCAGTTCGACTATTCTGTTGGGCCTGTTCTACATGTCTAGCCGCATGCGCATCTTGTCCGCTCAGCGGGTCTTCCAGTCCGGCAGTGGCCAGATCTACCGTATGTTGACGGTGGGCCTGCTGCTGGGCAGCAAGTTCCTGGATGATAATACCTTCCAAAACAAGTCATGGGCCGAAGTCAGCAACATTCCCGTTGCCGAATTGAACAAAATGGAGCTCGAGTGGCTCTTTGCCTTTGACTGGAAGATCCACGAGCGCATCTATGATCAGCAAGACGGATTTGCCTCGTGGCGCCGACACTGGGACAACTGGAGTGCAAAGGCCAACGTTCGGGCCCAGGAGTCTTCTCGTCAGACTCTGGCGCCCATCGACACTACCGTTGTCCGACACCACCAGTCCGTTTCCAAGCCGCTCATGTCCCCCGAGGGACCCATCCCGCCGCAATACCAACGCAGCTCGCACGTTGAGAGCTCCTGGCTCAACCCTGCTGCCTCCGAGTACTCCCCGCCGTCGGCCCCTCACAGCGGCCCCAACACCCCCGACTACTACTCGGTCGGACCCTGGGGTTTCTCAAACCCACCGCCGCCTTACTCGCAGGGGGCCTGGATCGCTCCGCCCCCACGGTACATTGCTCAGTCTGCACCTCGCTCGCAACCCCCGTCCTACCACCACACTCCGGCATACGGCCTGCCGTTTGCTCAGAGTGTCTGGACTGGCCATGGCTCTTCGTGTGGCTGCATGTACTGCGCCAAGCATATGGAACACTACATGTGTAACAGTGCTTTCCCTGCTCTGCAGCCCATTGTTGCTGGCTAAGCACACATAACTTGTCTCTCTATCTGTGTGTGCGGTCTATTACATGTTGCATCTTTGCTGATATTATCTCATGACCTGGGACGAAAATCGAGATGAACCAACGTCCTTTTGAGCCTTGGCGTTCTTAAAGAGGTTGTAAAAGTCTCGTCTCTATTTCGGCCTTCTCTTTCTTCTTCTCTCTGTTCGGTTCTAGAATTTTTCTTTCTCTCTCTTTTCCTATTCTCGACTTTCGAATCGCGTGGGAGGATATTGCATGGGTATTCTTTTTTTGTCTTTCGACTTGTTTATTTCTCTGTTCGATGATACCGTTTGTTTCCCGCTTCCACCTGTTCGATTCGATGTTTACGCCCCCTCCATTTGCCAAGTCCTTTTTATTCCTTCTTCCTTTTTGACTCGCTGTCCACACTCAACACTTGAGCGATCGGCAATTCCGCGTCAACACCCGAAAAGTTCACTTTTTGTTCTGCGACTTGCTGGTTCGTGTCGGCTAAGCGAAAAACTCTCCCAAAACACCAAAAAAAGAGGAAAAAGACGCTCTTCACGGCGACATTGGCACGTCCCGGCCATTCTCACGATACGACATGGTTCCATCGTTACTTGTCCTCCATGCACCCAACTCTTCGGGCCATTGGACGATATGATTATGCAGTGGTCCTTTCGTCGGTTCATTTTCTCTTGTCTCGTCCTATCTACGGATGGTCGGACAAACTCCCTGGCCGGGACCGCAGTCACGACGATCACGAATCCCTAAAATCTGACTTTGTTTATTACCCATGACCTTTGGTTCATATCTTCGGCTCGTTTTTTTTTTCTTCTTGGACCTTCTTGTTTCCATTGCCTCTTGCCGTTTCCCATGCTTGGCATTCTTCGTCCGGCTCTGATTACCCATAGATTGCTGTTTTATTTCTCTCGCGCTTCTCTTTTTCTCTTCATGTCGGTACATTATCTCCATTCGACTACGCACATCTCTGTCGCATTTCGCTACTGCGCTGGCCAATCGGAAAGCAATGAAGCGGTTGTGCCTATGTGCACCCGGCGTTAATACTTCACTTCACTCATCGACGCATTTCATCAACTTCTCTTTATCTGCGTCTTGCAGTTCCGCTTCTTTTTTCTCAACCATGATTCATCCAAACAAACTTGAAATACTCTTTTTCTTTTCTCTGCAGCCTTCATGATTGCCTTTGAACTCCCATCTCCATCTTTGATTCCCCCCGTTCGGTCAACAAACAACTTCGCTCGTCTTGATTCATTCAATTGAATTGAGACTCGTTGTTGTTTACTAAAGACCGACTTAGCCATATTTTTTTTCTTTGATTCCCCATCCGCTTAGATGGCATTGCATACGGGATGTGCAGGGGATCAGGTTCGGTGTTACGTGTTTGTGTGTCTGGGTTTCCTCTTCCCTTTCCCTTGACCGTCTACACCTATTCCAATTTCCCTTTTGCATCTGCCATTGCCTTCGTGTCGAGGCGGCGATTTTCCTAAGGCAGTCAATATCCTTTCCAGTTTCTATCTACATTCCATGGGTAGAGGCTGGCTAGCGGTGGCCTGATTCCTGTATGTAGTCTATTGGTTCTTTCGACTTCGTCCTTGTTTTCCATTTCCCTTTGCCTGTGTCCCTCCGTGAGTGTGGGCTTTGAGATAGCCTGCGAAACTGGGTTTGTGAGAATCTGGTGTCAGGGCTTGTTTTTGGCTTTCCATGAGCGGGGTTTCATGGTCTCTGTGTTGGGACGTCTCGTTGTCTTAGGATTATTCGGGAAATATGTGACAAACTATTGTCTTTGTCGCTGAATTTGTTCTGGTATTCTTGTAGATTCGTAAATTAAGTCTGGTGGATAGTAGGCAATAACCTATTATCTACCTAGTAGAAATTCAATCACATACGATTCGACATACTCAACCTCTTGAATCATGCAGTGTCATTCTCATTCGTGTAGTCATAGTATAACGCTTTATCCGAAACCCAATGCCAGTCAAGTAATAGTTATCATCTAGGCCAGTCACTAATAAAACCCTCCTCATCTAATTACATCCTTTTATCAAATTAGAAAGCTTCCAAGGCGGTATACCCAATTTTATACCCCCAGCTGAACGATCTCAATACACGCTCCCCTGAATACTCTGGTCCTGTTGCCGCTGCGCTTCCAGGGAAAGCACCTCCTTATTCTGACTGTTTTGGTTATTACCTTGATCTTTCTCGTCGGAATTCCCCTGATGGCCTCGTGGCTCTGTCGTACGTGGTGTTTGCGTGTCTTCGCTTTCGTCATCGCCGTCTCCTAGGATATTTGCCATTCTCCAGGGTTGTTGGGATGCTGTTGAGGACGTCTGTCTGTGGTGACTGGGTCGGATGGTCGGGTGTGTATGTGTTGTAGAGTGATTATGGTGATGATGGTGTGGATGGTGGTGAGGACGACGTTTCGAGTCTTCTGTTGGGTGGGAACTGAGTTCGTCGTCGCCATCTTCTTCCGCGTCTTGGGATGGTCTGGACGTTGACGATGAGTGGACATGCGAGTGTGAGTGCGAGTGCAGAGTAGGCGTTCCACTGCGGGGACCGTGGTGGTGAGGGTGGTCGTTATCGTCGCCTTCGTCGTCGGATGGAGCGAGGCTGTTTGCGCCGCTCATAGAGCCACCCCCGTCGCGGCCGCCTAGATGGAGTAGAGCCATTTTGAGATTGGCGGTGGACGAGGATGAAGCGGGAGGGTGGAGGAGGTGGTCTTCGCTGTCGCGGAAAGGACCTAGACTTGGACGGATGGGACGTGCAATCCCACCGTAGCGAGTATCCGAGCTAGAAGAGCGTCCGGACGTATCTTCGTTCTCGTCCCCCGCTTGAGTAGTGGAGTTACCGTCGTTGTTGGTGTCTTGCAAGGTAGACATGCTTTTATCATTGGGGAAGGGGAAGGACCCTTCCATACTGTCGGAGGTAGAAGCAGCTTGTTTCAGCGGTGACGGGTGATCGGGATGTGTAGCGACATTGCCTCGTGTATGACCACGATGCATCGATTCCATCAATTGTGTCCGAAGGGACTTTTTAGCATCACCGGTCAACCCGTGGGTACATCCATCAGGACAACCACCCCATTTTCGTCGGATGGGAATATGATCCGAAGGGGCGGGAGCGGGAGGTTGGCCGCTGGCCTCGCGCTCGCGTTCTCGCTCTTTGCGTAAATCGGACCATGTCCGCAGTTTATTCTGGAGGGTATATTTGCCGTTATCCGGGTTGAGGGTCATGATCACGAACTCGCAGTGGTTGATATTGCGCAGGTCCTCGAAGTATTCCACGCTCCAATGGTACCATTTCATAAGAAACACTCTTGTCATCAGTCCGTGGGTGACGAGCACGCATACACTGGCAAAGTCCTCCTCGCCGAAGAGTCGCCACAGCGATTCGTTAAATCCGCTCACACGGTCGTAAGCATCTGCGGCGGACTCGCCGTTGGGAATACGATAGAAGAAGTGGCCATAGTCTGCCCGTTCCATCCACATACGCTCCATTTCGGTCGAGCATGGTTGGAAGTTGCCAAAGTCTTGTTCTCGTAGTCGGGGCTCTTCATAGACTTTGATGCCGTGCCTCGGGAATGGCGATGGGCTGGGATCGTCGGAGGTCAACGATTCTAGCATCCCTTCGGCTGTCTCTCTCGTCCGCCGATATGGAGAAGTAAAGAAGTGGAGGGTATCATCGGGATGGAGAAGGTCGCGCAGTCGACGGCCGGCCTCTTGTGCTTGTCGATGTCCTTCGGGTGTGAGTTTCACTCGGTGGTCGGGAGTGGTTTGGTGAATATCGCGGTTCTTATTTCCTTCGGACTGCGCATGGCGGACAAGAATAATCATCTATAGAATAGGATCAGGTCAGATCGAGCATTCCCAGACTCCTTACTAAGATGAAGGTAATACTTACGCGTGGTTTCCCCATGGCTCTGAAGGGGCATGTGGGACAAGGCCACTAAGGGGAAGATGCGGGGGAGGGGCAGATGAAGACGATAACGAAGAAACGAAAAGCACTTCTTCAGACAAGATAGTCTGGATGATAGTGTCTCTATAGAATAGTTCCAAGCCCTTTCAACTGTAAGTCTCGATGAAGAGGCAAACGAAAACAAGACGGAAAATGTTGGAAACACTGCGGAGATGCGCAAACTGGCCGCACGGGCCACCGTATGTCTTCGCCATTCAGGACGCTCGCTTTCCGCATCGAAACTCTGGCATCTTGACCCCAACGACATGGCCGACTCGCTGTTGGAGCTGCTGGCTCCACGTTTGGAATCGCCACCGCCAAATGATGCTACGACGTCACAATATCTCAATCGCTTGTCCACCCTGTCTTTGGACGCACTCCAGACCACCGAACCACAGTCCCTGGCCCAATCCTCCCATTCAACACTCCTCTCGCTCCAAGCCCTATCCAACCGCTCCCACCGGGCCTTTATTACCTCTGCCGACCATCTCTCTACCCTGCGTACATCAATTCCACAGTTAACTCGTGAAGCGCAACAATTACGCGATGCCATCCCGAAGCTCGACGAAGAGGCCGTCAAGTTCTCCACCAAATACAGCAAGATTACAGATAATGCCGCCCTAGAACGGAGGAAGAAGGCTATGCAGCTGGCACGCAATGTCGACCGGCTGTCTGATATCCTCGAGTTACCTTCTCTATTGTCCACTGCGGTGTCTGCAGCGTCTGCCAACTCGGGCGCCGGAGCAGCCTCTACCACATACTCCTCAGCTCTCGACCTACATGCACATATTAAGCGACTACAAACATTATACCCCGAGTCACCATTAATTCAAGATGTGGCATCTCAGGCAGAAGATGCTATGAAGGAAATGACCACCAATTTGATCGCAGGCCTTCGCGGCCAGAACCTACGGCTAGCAGCTGGCATGCGAACCGTCGGCTGGCTGCGCCGAGTGGCCCCGGATCTGGAGAGTCTTCAAAGTGAGGGAGCAACAGGTACTGGAGAAGGAGCACTGGGCGCCATTTTCTTGATCTGCCGCTTAGCCCATTTGGTCTCGACTCTGGAAGCCTTGGATCCTCTGCGAGAGCTTGCCGACCACGAAACCCAGCGGAGAGTCAATGGCAAAGACAAGTCCGAAACATGGTCCGACGGTCAGCAGACGGACCGCTACTTGAAACGATACATTGAGATATTCCGTGAACAGAGCTTTGCCATTGTCTCACTGTACAAGAATATCTTCAGCTCTGAGCAGTCAGATTCCGAACCCGCTATTTCAGGCCTCCGGGGCGTCGAGGCCCACAAGGCGCAGTCCCATCCAGCACGATCTGACGATCCGCTTCAAAGACTCCCTTCGGCATTGGCGACATTCCCGATGCACCTGGTGCAGTTACTCACGGATACCATGCGGGCATATCTTCCGAATGTTCGGGATCGCAGCTCGAGGGAGAGTTTGCTGACGCAGCTGCTGTACTGTGCGGCTAGTCTCGGCCGATTAGGAGGTGACTTTGGCATGATTCTGACTGAGCTGGACGGGGAGGAGGATATTACGTATGAATGGGAAGAAGTGATGCGTAAGCATCGGGCACTGGCCGGACGTTTAGAGCAACTGACAAGTCGAGTGCCGGTACATTGAATGTCGGATGCCATGTAGTTTATCCATCTAATATACCCACTGCTAGTTGAGACATACATCTTGTAAATACACAGAGCAGTACTTTAAAGATGGTCTTGGATTGAAGCCTACATGCTTGAAGATACATTGATGGATGTCCATCTCAAGAAGTATAGAGACAGTGATCAGTAATAGGCTATGCTAAGGTTACAATGTCTTTAATCTTTTATGGTATACTTCTGGTTAGTGCTATGAGATGTAAATTCAATCTAGGGAACCTCCCAACAGCCCCAATCATTGATCCATCGGTTAAAGTATGGGTAACACAAGCCTAAACTCTACCAACCCAAAGTATTCGTCAGAACAGGCGGAGTTCAGCTGTCTCCGCCTTTCCTTTCCCCATGTTTGCGCCTGTCTCTCTTCCCTCGGACTTTCTTTCACAAATTCTCCTCTCTTCCTCCATTCCACATAACCCCTCGTCTCATTCTTTGTCTCCTCTATCTATTATTCTACTCGCCATCTCCGACTCTCCTCACAATCCCTCTTCCATTGCTCACCGCTGTTCGTTTCCGCGCGGAGACATGGCCGCCCCCACGATGTCAACCATGATCGACCCGACCAAGCAGGCTGAATACCCTATCGTCCTGGGTGAACGACTGGCCAAAAATACAGACTCAGACCGCCTGATCAATGTCAACTACAATTACAAGTCCAAAGCTGCAACACCCCAACAACGATCAACGATCACCCGTTCCTCCCGGTCGCGCGATATCTACGACCTGACCGTCACCGATAAGCCTCCGAGCGCCGATCACACCTTGACTTATTCATACCAAGGCAGCGAAGACCCGACGGGCGAGCGAGCCCTCGTCCTGGTCTTCGACCCCGAACGCAAAGTCTTCGTGCTGGAGCCGGTCTCCAGCAAATTGAATTTCAATCTACGGTCGGCACCGGGCAAGACGGAGAAGCAAGTTCTGGAACAATACGAGCAGCTACGAATATCACAGGAGGAGGATCACATATCGGGCGATGATCGCAATGGAGGAAATACCAGCGAAGACGAAGGTCCGGCTGATGACAGCAATCCCTACGACTTTCGACACTTCCTCCCCAAGGAGGGTGCCGAGGATGTCAAGCCCGCCTCGCGGAACTCTACGCCAGAGCCGATCTACACCAGCAAAGCCAACACGCCCGTGCTACCACCTGCCAGACCCGCGGCGAAGCCTGCACCCCGACCAAAGACGCAAAAGCAAACGAACCCTCTCCGCGAAACCAAGCGTGTACAGAAGCCGCCTGTAAAGCCGAAGGTTCCCCGGGATGTACCCGCCGAGCGACCCCGAGAGCCAGTCTCTCGTCCAGAACCGCCGGTTGACCAGGACGACTCTCGACTGTCGATATCAGATGCAGGCACAGGCAATGGCTCGCAACGGTCCATCCAGTCCCCAGGTTCCAATATCATCATCGACGGGGAATTGATTATTGACATGGGCTCCCCTCCTCCTAAACGAGCCTTCAAAGTCAACCCCTCCTTCTTCTCCTCGAATAACACGCCAGCCGACGATAGGGACGGCGAGGAATCGGAAGAGGAAATGGAGTCTTTCCGGCTACCCTCCCCAGCCAGAGATACCAAGCCCGCTCCCTCTGCTCCCGCCGATACCGGAGATGATATGGAGGACGATGATGCACTGGCTGCAGAAATGGAAGCCGCCTTTGAAGCGAGTGCGCGTGAGGAAGAGGCCCGTAGCCACCAATATGGTCAGAGGAGTTACCATGTGGCTAGTGATGATGAGAGTGAGGTCAGTGAGGAGGAATAAGTATCGTTAGTTTTGAGGTTATTGTATCTTTGCATATCAGCGTGGCGCTCGGGTGCAGGACTAGAGATACCACTTTCTACATTGTTATGTATGCGCAGTCAATTAGGTGGTTTAGTGAATGATCATCCCTCGTTTCTTCTTCAGTTACCTTTTTGTTTTCCTTTGATATTACTCCTTGAATCTCATATTCAACATCACTCTTGTCCAAAAAGAGTCGTGCTTAGTTGAGGTCGTGAAGGGGAAAATCCAAGGTATGTGGAATATCAAGAACAGTATACATTATTGATCACTTCAATCTACTCCTTAATTGTGTGTCCTGCTCTGTTAGGCTACCTTTCTCTAGCCTGGATTTTAAGAAACCATCGAGCATATGATGATCAACCCAGTCTGGATGTTTGCACATATTTTGGACACTGGAGTTGTGGATAGCAGCAAACATACCGAATTAGGAAGATAAGAGTCATGCTCGTTTGTAAGACCGTATATCAGGAATGTCCCTGACTGAATAGCTTTCTCTTTCTTCTCATTCCTTTTCCCAGGTTCCTCATCTTCACCAAACGACCCAGCGTGAAATCTTATCTTCCTTCCTACCCGACACCATCTCTCCGGTTACCTACTGCCGTTTCACGTCTGACACCTCCTCTCTCTTCATCAACATCAACATTCCGAACCATCATGGCTAAGTCCCCTGCTTCCAACGACGCGTCGACCATGGAAGCTCCCACCAGCTCCGTCCTGACTATCCGGGCGAAACCTGCCACCAAGCAAAAGCTCCCTGCCACTCCTACTACCTCGTCGCCAAGATCATCGGCAGCCAGCACCCCGAACGCTTCGAACAATGCCAAAAGCACTCGCCCTCGCAAGGATCACACCCCACCTATGACCAATCCCAAGCCAGTCACTCCCATGACTCCCCACCCTGTGATTCCTAAGCTCACCAATAACACTGAGGCGGCCACCAAAACCCGCAAGATGAAGCATGAGGTTACCCTAAAGGCTCAAATCGAAGACTTGAAGCGTCAAATCGCTGAGAGGGATGCCCAGATCATGTGGCTCAAGGTTGAACTGCAATCACACGTTGCCAGACAGTTCTTTGGTTGAGAAGGGTACCGTGGTGCTTTTGATGTCTCTAGATATTTGCGTGCTTCGCTAGGGGAGCTAAGGATGGATGATAGGTCTTGAATCTCAAGAGATCTCGTGATACATATCGATACCTTGAAACAATGCGAATTACCTTGTATCTTATTTTTCCCGAAGGATCCTTCGTAACATCAATACTAGAGGTAGACTGAGTCAACAGATAGGCTGTATGACCTTCACTAATCCTAATATGATAGATCCCATTTTCCTAATGTCATTTGCTCTACTCATATCGGCCTGGGCGCAAAGACATTCAATCATACCGGGTGGTTTGGCTTGTCTGGCTAGCATGTCTGAGCAGAGAATTTCGTGGATGATAATCTGGCAAAATTCATGAAATATAACAAGGCCTGGAGGCTTGACCTAATGTTGAAGACACTGTAGATGATCATCCAACCTAGTGATTCCCACCGGGGATTCCATTCAAAGTAACCGATAAAGAGCCACCAGCATGTCGACCCACAAGCTCTTAAAGATCAACATTTATGAAAAAGAGTCCTTAAACAAGAGGTTTTCATTCTTGGAATATGAGGGTATTCACTGATGCTTGCTTGACCGGGCAAGTTCAAGCATCCATGCCTGGTGGTCGCTAAATTTGACCACACCAAGATTTTGGTTAACTTACCACTTTCTTCACTCTCCCCCAAAGTATCAAGATTTGATCATTTAACCCCTGTTGATATAATCTAGCCTTCTTTTCGAAAGATCAACTAGTTGTCTGCGTGTTCCCTCTCGGTCATTTTATACTTCAGCCAGCCAATAGCATATCTCCGGAGAACTAGTTAATCCGCCCGGGCAGCAGCTTTCACTTTCGCTGGATTCGCCGCAACCACATGCACCCAAGTTTCCTTGAACCAAGCTCTCAGCACCTGAGAGTCTTTCTCCCATATATTCACACCGGAACACCTTCGAAATCACCGTGAGATAATTTTTTTGACCGTTCGAATATGCGATGAACAGCTCTGGAATGCGCGATTGGATCGGACAACACCCAACCCTGGGATAGGAAGCTCTATAACCCTCCGCAAAGGAGCGCGCGGGCGCGCTTTACCTTGCTACCTCTCACGAGAGATAGTTGGCATCTCCACTTCTCGCCTTCACAATCATCCTCGCCTCTCTTTTCGCCTACAACATCCCCCTTTCGCGTGAACCGTTGGCCTCGCGCGAGCCCCCACACGACCAGATGGAAGCCTCCGCGTCCCCAGCACCGCCGAAGCACCGCATCCCCGGCCTACCTAATCCGGTTATAGCGGCCACACAGCAGAAATGGATCTTTAGCGATGAAGACCTCGAGCGCACGCCGTCGCGGGTTGACAAAATCGACCGGGAGAAGGAGGATTATATCCGGCATCGAGCTGTCGAGTTTATCTGGCAGGTCAGCATGATGCTTAAGATGCCGCCGCAGACGTCTATGACGGCGACGGTGTTTATGCATCGCTTTCTCATGCGATACTCTCTTCGCGGACAATACCCCGAGGTGGGCGCCGACCTCATGCACCCCAAGGTCATCGCGGCAGTCTCCCTGTTCGTTGCGTTCAAGGTTGACGAGACGATGCGCCGCATGAAGGATTTCGTCGTGGCCTGCTGCCGTGTCGCTATGAAGCAGCCTGATCTTGTTGTGGATGAGCAGTCAAAGGACTACTGGAAGTGGCGCGACTTGATTCTCCAGAATGAGAGCGTCATGCTGGAGTTCCTCTGTTTCGACTTACAGCTCGAGTCGCCGTACCGCATCCTTTGGGATTACTCTCTCTCCCTCGGCGTGGGCGACAACAGACCCCTCCGCCACTCGGCATACGCCTTCCTAAACGACTCCACATACACAGTGCTCTGTCTACAGTTCCAGCCCCGCGTCATCGCCGCAGCGGCCCTCTACGCCGCAGCTCGCCATTGCCGGATCGCCTTCCCAGACGACTCCGAGGGACGACCATGGTGGGCACAACTAGACGTCAAAGTAGACGAGCTCATCCGCGCCTGCAAACTTATCGTCAAAATCTACGAGCGCGTCCAGCAAAACCTAAGCAAGGGCTATCCAGACTTTGCCTTTTCCGACGCAGACGTCAACGATCCAACCCGCCTCTTCCACAACAACCCCATCGCGGACCCAGTCTCCACACCCACCCTCAGCACACCAGGCGACTCGGCCGCGTTAAACGGGCGCAAACGCTCGCGTGAGCCAGACTCCCAGTCTAATGAACACCATCAACCAACCCCAACACCAAACACACAACAATCCTCCTCATTAAATGGGGAGCGCTCGCCAAAACGCCAACGCACCGTCTCACCCCATCCCGCTGCAGCAGGCGCAACAGCTTCACCATCAACAACAGCTCGCCCGCGCATTCCCCTCCGCGCATTAGAAGCAGTCCGACAATCTAAACCCACCGATCGACTCTCCAGCGAGAGACAAGATCAGAAAAACACCCAGTCATCCTCAACACAGAACCCCCAGAAAGAGGAAACGAGCGCCGAAGAAGGCGAAGTCTCAGACGACAAGGGCGTTGACCCGAGTACAGCCCCAGCGGACTCTGCAAACCCCAAGGAAACGGGCCCCCCGTCCGCACCAAATGATGAAGGGGGTGGAAGCGAAGAAGGCGAAATCTAGATGGCATACGGTATCATAATACTCGGGGAGTTTGCGGGGAAGGTCCGGCATACGGGTGCTGTTCTCCTTGTTTTTGGCTTGGTTTGGATTTTTGTGTTGCTTGGATTCCATATTGGCTTGCAGGGTGGATGAACTGAACTGTATTGTACATCAATGACTATCTACGAAATTCGAAATGATCAAGAATAAAACCGAATTTGAATAATGCATTTCTTGCAGAAAGAACCGCTTAGTGTAACACCTCTGCGGAAGAATGTGATAGCGCTGTAGAACCGGATTTGTTGTCCTGAACTGTGGAAGCTGAGAACAAGAACGCTTGTATCTGAGGATACAAGATAGACAGAAAGTGATGCACGGGCAGCGACCATGACATGAGGAAAAGCAAAGTACAATGCAAAGCAACCTAAACTCCCTGGAAACGAGACAGTAAAGAAGCTTCGGAACCATCGGGGACAGCTCATCGCCTAATATCCCGTCGCCATCACCCCGAGCCCGTGATCCAGCAAGCTGCTCGAAGCCACAAAGCTGAATCCACCGAATGGATCACCGTCACCAGCGCTCTGGCCCGCGAAACTCGACGATAATCGAGATCGACTCTGCGCGTACAGATCATCAAACCCACCCGTCACCGTCGGACTAAGAGGGATCTGAGTGAAATCAGCGGAGAAGTTCTCGGCCAGCGCGGGATCCGTGACGACGGGTTGAATTGGCGGGTCGATTTCGCGTCGCTCGAGAGCTGCCCAGTCAATCTTGCGGAAGAACCGGTGCTTTTTGATTGTCTGCAGATCCTTGGGCATGTGGTAGCCGAGTCGCTTGGCGGGGTCTTTGCGGAGCAGTCGGATGAGTAGATCCTTTGCGTCTGGGCCGAGGTAGTAAGGCAGGACGAGCTTCTGCTTGACAATCTTCTCTTGCAGTTTAGCGTGATTGTTGGCGCGGAATGGAGGGGAGCCGGTAAGCAGGTCGAAGCCCAACGCGCCTAGGGACCACCAGTCGCATGCTTTGCCGTAGGGTTTGCCCTGAATGACTTCGGGGGCCATGTACTCGATTGTACCCAGGGAGGAATTGCAGCGCTCATCATCGCTCACTGCGATCTTGCTCAGGCCAAAGTCGGTGAGGAGCAGGTGGCCGTAGTGATCAAGGAGGCAGTTCTCTGGCTTGAGGTCACGGTATAGGACGCCGACGTTCTGGTGCAGATGCTCCAGGGCGAGGACCATTTCGGCCATGTAGAATGCCGCGGCATCCTCTTGGAACATACGCTCCATAGCAAGATGGGTGAACAGCTCGCCGCCCTGGGCGTACTCCAAAATCAGGTAGAGCTTCTCGTGATCCTGGAAGGCATAGAACAACTTCACCACGAACGGGTGGCGGTTGACACTCTCCAAGATCATGCGCTCCGTCTTGGTTTGCTCGACGAGTTTCTTGTGGACAGTGAGCGATGCCTTCTTGAATTGCTTCTGAGCGTAGAGCTTGCCCGTGACAACATGGCGGACCAACAAGACAGTTCCGAATGAACCCTTGCCAAGGCAAAGCAAAGGCTCAAAATCCTCTGCGGTCATCTTCCGGCAGACCTGGTTCCGCATATCGACCCCATTTCCAGCTGCGACTGGGCTCGTGCTGACAGGTCCCTCTTCCTCCTCCTCCTTTGTGGCATCTGCGCTGACGAAGTCATGCTCCAGTGGCACTTCATAGCTGGTCAAAATCTCAGTCTGGTCGCTGTCGGAATACACGCTTGCGTTGCTGGGAGTTCCCGAGTAGAAGCCGCCGGTACCCGCAGTAGGCTTCCCCGAAAGACCCAGCGAGTCAAGCTGGAGCTTCAAGGCGCTGACTCCGTGGCCCGTGTTGGGCTGAGCCCGCGGACTCGCTCCACCCTTGGAGGTCATCGGACGAGACTCGGCAGCGCGGGAGCTAGTCGTGGAGAAATCGGAGTCCTCATCCGCGGAGGCTAGTGGCGTGAAACCACGGACCGTCGAGAGTGCCGGATCCGCCTGCGTGGCTTGCTTCTTCTTCTTAGCCTTGCGCCGCTGCTTGCCGGACAACAGGTTCGGGTGAAACGCTGGGGGCTGCATCAGATTGTCCCCGTTGGCCCTGTAATTGGCCATCTGCTTGCGCGGCGACAATTGGTCGTCTCCCATGTGGACATCCGGGACGCGGTGATTGGTCGGAATGTCGACGGCGGAGGGCTGCGCGCTGTCAGCCTGCGGAGTAAAAACGTCTCCAACGGAGAGATCATCGGGCGGCGCAGAAGAAGGCATGATGCTCGACTGCGATCGTCGCAGTAGTCAACGGTGTTGGAGAAAAGTTCGGACTCCGAGTTGAGCCTCGGGGTTTCGTTCCCAGTAGAGGCGCCGACGATAGTCGCGGTGCGGAGGGCAATTGAGGACACACCAATGGTGTTTGTTATGGCAAATAGATACTCGAGAGGCCTGTATGGCTGCCACTATCGTCCACCGATTCCATATTAGCTTTAATCTTTTTTTTTCGACTTGCCTGAGAGAGTTGGAGGGGTAGATGAGAGCTTCCTCGCGAGCGAGTTTTTGCCCCACCAATCGCGATGAAGGTAAAAAAAATAACGACAAGCTCTCGGGTTCCGGGAAAGGAAGGAACGAAGACTCACCTCAACGTGATAGCTGAATGGTACAGTCTCTTTCTAGCTGACTCTCAGCCAGCTCGCAAATCCTCGAGTAATTTTACCGTCCGCCCTTCTTCAGGACGGACCCGGGACCCCTAGCCAAATCACCTCGCCGACCGCGAAGTCGAAAGCCAAGGCGGAGGGAGTCAGTTGGGGATATGCGGTCACGGCGAGGTCGTTGGTCGGCGAGCGGTCGCTGGAGATCTCGGAGGTAATCAAGGGCAGGTTGACCAGGGAGTTGGTCAAAGAAGTCGAGAAGAGCGAGGAGGGCGCAGGCTGGCACATAGAGGAAATCGCGGGGCTGGTCTTGGTTGATCAACTGATCCGAGGAGAGTGTCAAAGAGGAGGAACAAACTCGGGTGTTCCCACTAGTGAAGGATGAGTTGAAAGGGTGAGAGAGACAAAGCTGAAGAAAAGCATCACTTTCGGGCGTAAATCCGGGGGGCCTATGGACTATACCGGATCGGGCGTTCACGTGCAAGGCATGGGCAATCTATGAACTATGAATGGTCTCCTTGGAGATGACAGGGAGAAGGAAAGGGACCAAAGGGAGAGTCAGGATAGAGTAGTATTAGCTACTCTTGAATTCGTTTCGTATTCTGCAAACTGGAACATGAAGCTGTCACGACTGCCAATAGAATCGGAGCAGATACTAACTACTCCTGCTACCTACTACGAAGCTGACTATCAACCCAAATCTGACTGGCTACAGCACAACCACATTGAAGTACTCTAAATGGCTTGAGAAATTGTACTCGAAATATTACTACTACTCTTTTTTGGAGGAATTCCTGATTTATGCCGTCGCAAACAGTCCTGTCCATTCCATCCAGAAACTTCGATTCACCGTTGTCCCGCGGGAGCACCCGCAGTGCAGCATGCACGATCGATCGATTCCACGCACATCATCATATGACAACCTTACCTGCGCGCCACGTCGTGGTTCTTGAAGAACGCTTGGGACCGAGTAATCTCGACACCAGAGCGCTCAACAAACGCCAACGCGCTAGGCTTTTCGACACGAACGGTGACGCGCTCATTGCCAAACTCCACCGTCACGATACGAGCGATAAAGGTAGCCAGAGCTTCAACAGTCTGGAAAGTGGTTTCATCGACTTTCTATAATCCAAGGTTAGACCATGAATAACCGACAGGCGAGAAGATCAGATGACCATCACGATCAAACAGGATACTTATACATACCTCCGCAACAGCCCGCGTCAGAGCCACATACGTATCGACCACGGTCGACCCCCAAGCCAACTGGCCAGGACCCGAAAAGCCCAGAGAAATAATAACAGCCTGCTTCTCAACACGCTCATGCGAATTCACACCGAGAATACAGTAGCAGCGAATCCCCTCGATACGGAACTCCTCCTCCAACACCACGGGACACCGCGACTCAGAATCCAAGGCCTCCGCATCCGCACCATCCTTGTACCCCCACACCGTAACGCTCCGATACTTGAGGCCCTCCTCTGCACGCAGTAACGCCTTGGGAAGATGCAGCCACACCTCGCACCGGCCATACTCGGCCGCAACTGGGGACGAGCGAGCAGGCGCGGGGACAGGGGCGCTGGCGCACCTGAGAAGCTATTCCGCGGGCTCTGATGCACATGCGCCATGCGGCGCACACCGGCGGCTGTCTCGTCCAACAGGCCCAGACCACAGTTCGCGACAATACCGGCCGTAACGCGCGGGTCCTGGCCCACGGCGCTGATCTTCATCTCCTCGCGCTGCGTGCCTTCGACACTGACCATGCGGTGATGCGGGTGCTCCGGGGAGGTGGTGTGGTGGGCCATTTCACGGACGTCAGTTTCCAAGCGTCGGAAGAGCTTGCCGTAGTCAAGGGAGAGCGACACATCATCTTGTTCTGCGGCAGCGATGGCGGAGGAGTAGGATAGCTTGAGGCTTGCTGTGCAGGGCTGCGGCTTGTCGGGGCGATGCCACGGGTCTGGGGCAGCGGGGAGGGGGAGCTCGATGTTGCGGAGACGGACGCTGTCAAGGACAGCCGGGGTTGTAGGGATGTGCACGGCGGATCGGGGGGAGGACATTTTGATGGGTTGCGAAAGAGTTCGCTGGTGCTCCAAAGGTAGAAGGTGGGGGAGCTACCGTTGCTGCGGGATTAATTTCCGACAGAGATCGAAAGGGTGTATTTTGGTAAGTGACTAGGATAAGATATGGATTGTGTCAATTGGAGCAGTGATTGAATTAAAGAATCAGGACCGTGTCCAGCATTCCTTCTCGAAGTTGGAACGATGGAACGAGGTTGGATGGTGGGGGAAAGAATGGAGAGCTCGGGAAGTTTTTTTGGGGCGGGGCGCAGATCATGACGGCACGAGATCCCCGCTGAACGGAACTGACTTGGATTCTCCATCAATTGAAGACAATTCTAATGCTTGAGAGTTAGTATTTGCATATGACGAATCTAAAAGCCAATGGAGACAAGAAGTAAATTATTAACACTACAGACCGGTCTGTACCGTCCCGTCACATGGCACCCATCACAGTCATCATCATAGCTGATTATAGCTTAGGAACGCTATCATCAACCAGGCAAGATGCACAAAGTCCGTCAACATATCATAGCATAAAATCCGATCTCTACTCTGTGCCCCCCCCCCCCCCCCCCCCCCCCCCCCCCAGATCCGTCGATATCTGTACAGACGAAGTAAAATCCAGAATGTAGAAGCAGAAAAAAAAAGAAAAATCAAAGCACCAGGCGACCGAGTTTTGAAGATCAGAGTGCAAATGCATTAGTGTCGGCCCGGGGGGAATTAAGCTCCAATTGTGAAATGCGTCTCTAATAGCATTGCATCAGAGAACCTCAGAGTTTACGCCGAGCTCGAAGAGCCCAGCTCAACATCGAGGAGAAGACGTCAGGATGCAGGCTTGTTAGCCACATTCGAGAGAGCAGATGAGTCCCCAACCTTAAAAAACACGCTGAGAGACTTGGCAGACATAACGAAGCATGGTACCATCGGGGAAAAAGAAGAGCACACAATACAATACGGAACGGCTGGGTATTTGACGGGGTAGGAGACAAGAGGAAGAAAGGATAAAGCACTCGCTATATCCCTAAGAGACACGCAAGCGATCTTGAAGACAAGATGTCATCTACCAGTAGCGTGGACGCTCATAGGCAACGTAGTCACTTCGGGGAGGAGAACGTGGGCGGCCATATGGCCCGCGCCGCTAGATAGGGGTCATCATAGTGGCGCGGCGGGGGCGGAGGCCGGGCATCATAAGGGTCCTCGTACGGACGGCGGGGAGGCGGGTAGTCCTCCATCCGGGGGCGCGGGGGCGTACGGCGTCCATAGCCATCGCGTTCATAGTATCCTGCGCGCATGGGAACGGGTGATCGTTCACGATAATGGTCCCGGGGACTGTATCCACGGGGCGCGGGGAACCTTCGGTCGTATTCGTCCATGGGAGGATAGGGCCGCCGTGGGGAGCGAGACCGGTACGGTTCACGGTACGGACGGTCTTCATAGCTTTGGATCTGAAGAAAGAGATGAGACGGGGTGTTGGTTTCCTGGGGAGCAAACTACGAGGGATTGATATGTCCGGGGCTGGAGGCTGGGTATCCTTACATCCGCAACGCAGGTCACGCGAGAGCCTTTGAAATCGTGCTGGTCCAGCTTTTCCACGGCAGTCTTGAGGTCGTTTGCGGTTTCGAATTCAACAAACCTTGTATTCCTTTGTCAATGGGGGGTCCAAGATAAATAGAGAGAGCCCGGGGTCAATGGCTCGGGTTGTAGATGATGAACCCACCCTCTTCCTTGTTCGCGGCCGGTCTCGGAGTAGACCACATCCAGTCCTGACTGGCGAGCAAAGTCTTTCAAGTCCTAAAGAAAGGAATGGTGAGTCCGGGTCCCGGAAGAATGAAAGAAAATGTCCGGTCAAGTCCATAGAGGCAAATCGGGGAAGAACGGGAGTGGTGACAGTCTACGTCCAGTCAAGCAAGGGGTTGTGATCCATTATGGCCTCATTGGAACATCCTTGTGGGCTGTCAACAAGGACCACGCTTCCACTGCTCGGGCATTTTGGAGCAAAAGTTGCAGATGCAAACGGACCGGCAGGGTAGATGGGACACCAACTCGGAAAGGGTGCCTTATGAATAGCAGGTCCATGAGTTCCAGGAGTCAAAACCAATCACCCGGGGCAACGGATCACAGACTGGAAGAAACGGCATGGTTCATGCGGAAGAAAAACAAAGAGAAGTCCAGGGAAAGATAAGAGAGATCCAGGGCATCCAGGGAGGAATGGGCTTGGGCTGCTAACCTGCCAACTAGTTTCAGGGAGACCGGAGATCTGCATCCGGAACATGGTACGACGAGGACGAGGAACTGCCGGGCGATCCTGGGGACCAGGAAAGTTCTCCTTGCGTCGAGGACCACGAGCAAACTGCACTGTCAGTCGCTCTCCTTTGAAGTCACTGCCATCTATAGCCAGGTTGTGAGCAAGTCCAGGTCTTGAGTAATTCGGGTTATCATATGACCAGAATGAGATCACATACGGAAAGCTAGAACGGGAGGGCCCGAAAGTTAGCAGATCATGGGCACGGATTGCAGGCTCAGGCCCCCTCAAATATTGAGGGTTTTGAGTAGGATCACAAAGGATCAGCCGGTGAGTAGACATACCAGGTACAACGTCACGGGCATCCATCGCATCTTCATATTCGATGAAGCCGAAGCCGTTCATCAGCTTGATCTCCGTGATCTTACCGGAGCCATGAGTACTGAAGTGTTCCTCGATGTCCTGTTTGGTGACTGCAAGTCATTCGATGGCAGACGGGGTCAGCTGCACAGGCCTTGAAAGAAGAAAGATCGCAATCCATGGTGGCTGAGCTCCTACGGATCGGAGCTGTTGTTTCCATGCGGCTCAAAATACTCCATGGGAAAGTGGACCACGCCTCTCAGTGGGGGTGGTGAGAGGGAAATCCTTGGAAAAGGGGAACCAACAGGGACAAAGGGAAGGCAGACGAGGAAAAAAAGGTGGGTTGCCAGCATACCATTGCGGGGAAGGTTCCCAAGATACAATCGGGTGGATGAAACCTCCGTCATGGCGGTCAGTCAGGCGATGCTGATGAGACAAGAGATAGTGGCCTAAAAAGGACGCGAGTGAAGAGGTCCCCGAATCAGGGAAAGGCGGGCGCTAGAACCCCCGGGTAGGAGAAAAGGGGGGGGGTGAGGTTAGGCTGGGAAGGTTAGATATCGGGCACACACGCTTTCCACCACGGTGCAGGAGAGAGAAAGAGAAAGACAAGGGAGATGCAGGAAGTGCAGAAGAGAAAAGAGGAGGGGGGGGGGAGTGGTAAAGAGAGGGAGAAAGTCGAGATGGCGGTGGGCGCAGCAATTGGAAACTTTGGCCGCCTCACTTTTTTCTTCCAGCGATCCACGTGGTCCCCCACTAGGAAGGAGGAATAAAGATGCTTCACACTGCACAGATTTTGGTGGTATAGGAAGTTTCATCAACCTTGATAAAGCGTTTACACCATAAACAGTAAGTTTAGTTCATCTTTGATCCGCCTCGTGGACCTCCACTTGCATTCCACGGTTCTGCCCGCGGATTTCCCCGGGGCGTTTTGCCACGACCAGACAACCACAAAGTACCGATCATGTACTAGGTACAGCATGCGACTGTATACTGTACACAAGATAATTATGTCTGCTGGGCTATCGGTACTTTAATGAGAGTTCCTCAGCCTCAAACTCGCTTTGTAAATGTCAACATGAGCGTATGGTCAATGAAGTCATGTGATCATTCAGAGCAGCCTCTGCTTACTTAACAGCATTTATAACTAACCAGGGCTAGGTACCTAGGGTAAGGTAGTTAAGGTTATACAATTGCTGTCTCAAAAGACGATACAAGATTCCATTCGCTAGTATACTAGTGGCCGACTCTGTAATAGCAGGAAGCTAATAGCAAAAAATTACCAAGGCATAGGCGGAGCGATTGTTTAAAGAACACCAAAATAAGTTGAAAATCACGATGAAGCCAGTGGATTTTGAACAATTCTCTACTCGTAGTAAACTTGGTTGACCAAAGTCCCAATCTTCTCCACTTCAACTCTGATATCATCACCATCCCTTAAGACGACCTTTGGGTTTCGCATAGCACCTATGCCAAGACCCGTGCCGGTCATGATGATAGTACCCTTTTCCAGAGTGGTTCCCTGAGAGAGAAATGCGATGGTCTTTGCCACGTCGAAGATCATTTCCCTTAAATCAGCGATGTTAGCTTCCAAAAATCCGCAATTCTAGGGGGAAACGCAGTCGTACCTGGTGTTCGAGTCTTGCACCACGTTGCCATTGTGGATAGCTCTTATCTGAAGACTGTGTGGATCGCCGATGGCAGAGGGAGACACGAGAACCGGGCCCAGTGGGCAAGACCCGTCAAGGCCTAGCGTACATGGATTCATGGTAAGTCGCTGTTGCACTCGCGATGTGAAATTGGATATGGCTATCTTACCTTTTGAGAAGCACCACTGGCTATTCTTGAACTGCTGGGTTCGAGCACTGACATCGTTGCTGCAGGTGTAACCCAAAACATACTCCATCGCTTCGGCTTCGGGAATATCACGACCGGTCTTGGACAGAATGATCGAAAGTTCTGCCTCGTAGTCACTCGATCCATCCTGTGCAATCTTTGGTACATTGATTTTTGCGGGGTAAGGTCCGTTGAGCGCGGTACGGGGCTTCAAGAAGAGTACAGGCACATCTGGGATGGGCATATTCGCCTCTTTAGCATGGTCTCGGTAATTCAGTCCCATGCATCGGATGATTGGCACGTCTTCGAGCCCAACAGGCGCGAGAATCTGGTTCCAAAGAAGAGAGGTAAGTAAGATTGAGGGATCGAGATGGGAGATTGAGAAGGTGAGTAATACTCGCGCAATGTGCATAATGGTGTCTGTTACGATGCCATCAAAGATGGAACCTTTGACCAATCTGGCGGCAACTTTCTGGCCGTTGAAGATAGAAAAACCGACATCTGGGTACTGCGTAGAATCTACTTCGCCAAGGTGGATTTGGCCATCTTCCTCGCTGATGAAGCGGACGAGATTTGTCCAATTGGGAGACATTTTCAGTCCAGCTGTGAAATTCAAATCAGGGGTGGGGGTGGGAAAGGAATTTTATGCGGAACACAGATCTTAAGTGCGAACCCAGTGTCTTTTGAATGTCCTAAATCACATCGGAAATATGGCCAATCCCGTACTCTGGAGGCGACTTCGGCCTATTCTCTAGGTGCGCATTGTCAGATACAAATTCTACCTATAAGGAGCCTGTGTTGGTGGAATTAATCACGATAATAAAACATGATTCGATGTGATAGCCTACAGTCACAAACCTAGCCCGAAAATGGTGGAAATGATGCTAGATCTCGGACCGGGACCCGTATTGCCAACTTCCCATTGGAACCTTGTTGAACTATGGGTCCGCCGGACGGACTGTTCTCGGCACAATTTTCGGACAATTTTTGTTTGAGACGATCAATAATGCAAGGTCAAGAAATCATAACGCCTCTGCGTATTAATTATCTTTCCTCTTTGGTTGGAATTGCTCTTACAGTTGGCTGGCTATATTTCCAAACGAGTGGGGTGATCCTATGTACCGAGCCAGTTTCTGTGATCTCAACAAGGAACTTTCGAGATAACGAGCGAATAATGGTCGAGTCTATACATTTCCGAAGAGAAATCAAGTCTGAAAATTAGAAGACGATTACGAACTATTTTTGCAGGAGTCCTTGATAGACACTTACCTATGTGTTAGTTGACCGAAGGTACCGCACACAAGCACATTGTATATATAAGATTTTGCGCTCAATTTATTCAGAATTCTTTTGTGCCGATTTTGAATTTAGTATCTGATGAAATGCAATTCAAATAACCTGAAAATACACAAAATTTTGAATATCGATATCTAAATGACTTTCATGAAATACCTTTTAACTTCAGAGTCGATAAACCCCGTCAGTAAGAGCGCAGCACGCAATATACCACAGCAACTACGCCGTTATTGTAAGAAACCTGGAGGGAGATCCGGACCTAGTAGACAGTTAGTAATATGATTGAGTCTGACTATTGCCCAAACATACCCCAGACATGCAAGTTATCAGGCGAGGCCAGTGTTCGATTAACGGGATGTTTGTCGTCGACCAGATCTCCATCTACATAATGTTCAACGATAAAGCCAGAAGTATCGAACCTAGATTTATTTACATCGTCAGACTTGTAAATCAGACAGAGTGAAAGCAACGGGGCATACCAATAATCGAAAATCTGACTGCCCATGATGTGGCGGCCGACGCCCCAGCAGCTCTCATAACCTTTACTGCGGAGCCAGTCATGACCTAACAACTGTGTGTCAAAGTCATGGGTCTCAAATGAGGAGTGATGTACGTGCGATTCTGGCCCTTCGAAGAAAAAGAAGCAGTGGTGATCGACTAACTCATTGCCACGGTCTAAGTGAAGGAAAGTGGTGACATCTTTCCCAGTAGAGTCATGGACTAACTGAATAGCAGTGGAAAGAGCCGCATCAGTCTGCAAAGAGCTTGCAAAGAGCTTGCGAATAGCGAAGCGAGTGATTAGATGTAGGAGACTTACCTCGCTCGGCTTGAAGTTGAAGTGGGTGGTATAAAACTCATATGACTTGGTAAAATCGGTGACACACATGCCAAAATGCCCGAGTTTGTGCACTGGCGCGGGGCCTTCAATGTATAATTAGGGCATTCAAGCTCATTATTCAGGAGATGCGTTTTGATAACTCACCCTTTTGAAATCGCTGAGATTTGTTACCCGGCCGGTGTTTATCTGTTGGCTGGATGATAATCAGAAAGGTCATAAAACGCCGGGAGGGCTACATGGAAACAACTTACAAAATTCAAGTCGAGCTGCGGCAGCGCCTTCTCGTCGGGGTGAGGACTTTGTCCGTACACAAGATGGAAGGGGAAATTATCCACTGGGTCATAGAAAGTCACGCAACGACCACCACCAGGCGCATCACTTAACTCGTAAATCTGGGTGGCGCCAGGAAGTTTCTGGGCAGCAACGAGATCGGACTCGGATTCAACAACAAACGCTGCGCCGCCAAACACATCTTCTTCCCCCTGTCGTGCGCTGTAGACAAAGGGCTCTGCACTGCTTCCGCGATAATAGATGTCCTTCCCTACGCGCTTGACTTCTTGAAACCCAAAGTCTAGGAGAAACTCATGAGCCTTTTCGATATCCTTGTGGGTGTAGTAGACATGCGTGATGCGGACCAATTTGATCCGAGTATCTTTGCTCGAGACGGCCATTCCTGCAACGTTGATAGTCAAATACTGTCAAGAAAGGTATCAGCATAGTACTGTAGTTCAATGCCACGGCTCGCTAGTTATATCCTCCTACTCATCTATATTGATTGGTGTTGTCACGGACGTACGTGAAATTAGCCCGCTCTCGGCACGGACTATCCTCGGTCGGTTTCTGGGAAAGTAATGGGCAAAGAACGGAGCAACCCGTTATTTGCAGGATTTTAATTTACGAATCCATATATCCACGCATCTTCCAATCCACTTAATACCCAGCCAGATGATGCCCCATATCCGTGGAAACCTTGTCATGTAGTCAAGCCGAGACCTTTCCTTTGCCCCGAGACCAGTAGAGTACTTGTGATCTCGCCGCCATGGATTGGAAAGATAAGTACATCTATTAGAATTGACTATTAGGGCCCAGTAGTGATTCATGCTACAAATCATGGAAGTTTGTTACTCATAGAGAAACCAAAACAAGGATATTATTTCGGTGTATACTACATTTAATATGACGTCCATCCAGCAAAAATATCATGTATCCTAGCCGGAAAATCAAGTCGCTCCCATTCGAGAGCCTGATCGTCGTAAGTATTTCCCAGATCCATCGAATCAAGAAAATCAGAATTGGCGGGCATCATATAGGTCTCTGTGATGTTGTCTCTCCCAGGCTGAGCAAGGGTCATCGGGTCCATAATTTCTGTGCTCTCTAGCGCTGTAAAGGGTTGTCTTATATAGTTGTCGGCTGATATGTGCATTCTTTCATGCGCCAACAGCGGGAAATCCACAGGACTGATTGGGCTTTCGGGCAGGTACTGCGTTGAAACGTCGTTGGAATTTGCTGTAGTGGGCAAATCAGCAGCACGGCTTTGCTGCGTGCTGGACAGTGGTGTGTGTGCCCCTTGTGTCTTTTTATGGCGCTTGGCTTGGTCACCTTGTTGCTCCGAGGACTGGCTATTCGCCTCCAACTCGCCCACTGTCCTCTTCGTGGCATTTGGGGAATGTTGGCGACTTCGTATATGTGGTAGTCTCTGTCTGGCTTCTAGTTGTTCTTCAAGAGACTCCAGATTTCGCTGGAGGGCAGTCTGGGTGTCCCAAAAAAGCGTACACCGCTTGTATGTCAAATAAAGAACATCAAAACGCGACTTGATTAGGCTCGTATTTGAAGAAGGGCGAGTAAAGTGCTTGCGGACCAACTGGACCGCTGCGGCAAGCCAGATAGTGCTAGAGAGAAATGGGTTGATATGCTTGATGTGCTCTTCACAGCTCTGTCTGACTATCTTCAAGATGCGATCGGCTGCGTCGTAGTACTGTTGCAATGCAACGTTTTCGGTATCATTAGACGCAGCCCGACTAGCTGAGTCTCTAGCGCCGTCACGACCATTGATTTCGGAGCGACGACTTTGAGGTGAGAATGCGTCATACCGATATATCATCAGCCGAGCAAGTTGCATCATCACGAAGATATTGTATATGTCGCAATCCCGCTGTCGCTGGGATTCTACCTTCCGGTGAACCGGAGCATCAAAGGCTAGATATTGGTCTCGGTAGAGGAGACGGTCAGGCAGTGCGAGGCTAAAACAGCGCACCGCGTTCGCCAAGGTCTCTAGGTTTTGGCGGGTGTCTCTGATTGATTTTGGCGTTGAGACACGATGACCGAGCCATGAGTGGCCAGATTTGCATGCCTCAGCTATTCCTCGGGGGTTAGCCGTTGTTTGAGCTGTCTTCATTAGAGAGTTGATTACGAGGAACCACGCCTTTGCTGACTGGTTGCCACTTTCCTGTAGTGTTTTCCAGCGTTGATTAGGATCAGTTTCCATGAAGCAGCTTGAAGTTGGGTTTCCAGAGAACCAATTAGCGTTATCAGCAGGTAGTAGAACGGCCATTTGGTTCCAGTTGATAGCGGTGGGTGTCCGACGGATAGTACTGGCAAAAACATCCATTTCCCAGATAGCCCAGAACGCACGACGTTTTTCTTCTTCTAGTTGCCACTGCTGAGGATCTGGTGTTGCGATCGCTTCTGAATCAAGAACATGCAAATTTGCTTCGTATACGAGACTCGCACAGAGTCCTAAAGACCGCCAGGCCTTTCCGCGGACCCCTCGGGTCAATTGACAGTGTGTTGCAATGATAAGAGCCTGGATGACGCAAAGAGGAGGTACCTCATCTTCGCATTCAGTCACGGCCTTGTTGATGTAGTTGAAAGCATGGTCAAGAAAGTATGCGGGCTGATGGATTGTCTGTGGGATTTGGGATCCATCTCCATCGCTGGTTGAGGTGTCCGATGTGTGGTCGAAGAAGCGGGACGCGAACGCAGCCATGGCAGCAAGGAGAGCAGTCAACTCCCAAAGCGACGAAATTTTCGAAAGCTTTTCCGTAAAGGTAGGTTCATGGAAAAGATTAAGAGCAACCATGTTGTCGAAGAACACTCGAATCCTGCCATTGGAATGTGTAAGCCAAAGTTCTTGTTCCACTGAGACTGAGTTTCTCGGTGTAGTTGAGGCGGTTACATTTGATTCATCAAGGGTTGAGAAACTCGTAATTCGGCACAAGCTTGACGACAAAGCCCCGTTTTCCCAGACTCGCTAGGGCTCCGGCTCGGGTCTTGCTCGTTGTTCGGAGTCGTGGATTCGTGGGAGGGGTGAAGGATGAAGGAAAGGTCGTGGATATTCAGACGTGAACTTCGTCGTTCATTAGCTCCATTGGTCTCGGAGCAGTCGGCTGGTTTTGGGCTTTCTTTCTCTAGCCCATCATGAAGAGCTTCGGAGCTACCACTATATGCGTTATCCGCATCCCTTGGATAGCTATAAGGTGAGGCGCTCGATCGTTTCCGGGAGATTTCATCCCTGAAGCGAGGTCTTTTATTCTTCTGCAGGGACCCTAAATCTGGTAAGTGTAACCCCCCAATGACACAGAGGTGATGAACTCATACCGATCTTTGGTCCAGGTTTCATGGACCGTAGAGGATAGTTACAGGTCTGGCCTGATTGGGAACAGACCATACATTGTGGACGAATCCGATCACTGCTTAGATTTTAACATCCCAGAGTCAAGAATTGCTTCTTTAAGCCATCGCATACCACTTGACCTTCCGCCTAGACGATGACTTTGATTAGAAAGTGGCCCTCGGCCTCTCATCCGTAATGAGGATGGCACTTACTTGCGACAGGACTGGCAGGATAGGTCAGATTTCTGCATTCTGCGCGAGGCTTCAGACATCATAGACGCATCTATTCCCACCACTTTACTCAATAGAGGGTAAAGTGGGAAGCTGGATGAGTGTAAAATCGAATCTCCTTCCATTGCCTGGCAGAAGTTTGGGGTCAGTGGACCCCCACATTAATTAGCTAATCGAGGAAATCTGCCAGCCCCTTTTAGTTAGGAAGTGTTGCCTGCAATATGAGGCCTCGCTAAGAAGAAAATGTTGTCCATAAAATCATTCAATGTTTCACTCATGGGACTATTTTATTTTTATTCTAGTTGGTAAAAATGGCCATGTCTATGCTAGGTTACTACTCTATCTTTATTGTCAAATACAGAAAGCTGAATGCCATCAGCTCTCTTGTTTTCAGCGAGGGGGCCCACATTCTATACAATCAGGATTTTCCTTTCCCTACCTTACTTCTCCGTATTCAATCTGCTCCCGGTCTCACTGTAGTCACAAGACGTCGTTTTGGTAGATGTAGCCGTGAAGAAATTCCTATCAAAAGTCCAGCCAAGCTCCAGGCTGAAGATTTACAATGCGGGGGCGGATGTGGGGCAATGGGCGGGGCGAGGTTCGTGCTACACTGTTAAAGACACACCGAAGATGGTCCGAGACTATCCGTGGCAAAGCCCACCCTAACCTACAAAGTGAAAGTGGTCCAACTTCCAACAAAGAAACCTCTTTCTATTGAAAAAAAATGTGGAGAAAAAACTACCTGTTAACTGGCTATTTACATCTACTAGCTACTATCACAATAAAATGAGTGCGTTCCTGCCATCCATGTGGGAGTTAAGCATGTCACTGTGAACACTATTAATAAAGTAGAGAAAAGATACAAGACATCAAAGACAAGTTTACCTAATATCAATACCCCAGAATACTGTTCATGACTGTTAGAAGCTTTGACGCACATGCGTCCTCGTCCTGCAAAACCTTCGATGCGCGCCAGGCAACGAATCGATCAGGGCGCACTAGTACGGCTCCAGATTCATCCACGCCACGCACGCTTTCCCACTCGAAATATACATCCTCCCAGTCTTGTCGGAATCCAATAGAGTATGCTCGAATGGGCACTTTAAGCTTTTCAGCAACGGCGCCAACTGCATCTTTCCACGCGCCACCTCCAATCCCAGTCAGAAGGACAAAACCGCCATTGCCGGCAATGTCGATAGTAGAGATTGCTGCCTCTGGAATTGCTTTATTGAGCCAGGCATGCGGCATTCGAGAGCCAGGATATGTACTTGGTTCATAAAATAGTACACTATCCTCGGCCGTTAGTGAAGAGGGTGTGTATGGAAGCGGCTCGTCAGCGGTATAAATCCCTCGGCTTTCGTAATGTTGGTTCATTTCGACTCCCAATCCATGAAACTCGTGAGAGGTATGCTTTATTGCCGCTTGAAAGGCCTGGCGGCGGATTGTCCCTGCCGCTGTAGCGCTGCTCAGCTCTTGAAGGATCTGTTTACGTTCGGATAAATCCTTCGGCAGCATGCCGAGTGCTTCCCATACACGGAAATGGTCACGGAATGCCTGGTTTGCTCGGGTGATGACCGAGTGACCTACAGGCTGTCGTTCGACAGAATAGGTCGAGAGAAGCGACGGCCCTGCAAGGCCCTTGTGTACATAGGCGATCTTCCAGGCCAGGTTGTAGGCATCCTGGATACAAGTGTTGGAGCCCAGGCCATTCAAGGGTGGGTGACGATGCACGGCATCGCCTAGGCAGAAGCTGAGAAAGGTTGACCGTCAGAGATGCGTCATTCACCTATCGGGTTCACAGAGAGCTCACTTACACATTGCCTTTTGCGTATTGTTCCGCAACGATCTCATTAATATACCACGTTGAAACATTCAAGATTTTTGCAGGAGTGTTATCGCCGATGAATTGCTGCACCCTCGCAAGATAATCCTCCTCAGATGGCTTGCTCTGAGAACGGTCATAATCGCGGTTAGGGAATAGGATGAACATCCATTCATTCCACGGCTTGACCATGCGGACGATCCCCATCCACCCAAATTCAGGATGCTCACAATCCGGCTGCATCACCCAGTGAAGATTTCCCGTCCTGTTCTTGACCAAATGCGAAAGATCAGCTTGGACCAGCACGTTGATTGCGATACCCTGGCCAGGCTGGACCGCAAGAGGCAGATTAAGCTGCTTTACCACCACACTCCGGGCACCATCAGCGCCAAACAGATACCGCGTGCGGATCTGGTAGGTCTGGTTGGAGATGCTATCAAGCATAGTAGCTGTTATGAAGCCAGTTTCTACATTCTCCACGAATGAAACCAGCTTCGTGTCAAAGCGGCATTTGAAGCCCTTTAAAGCCGCATGGCGAACCAGAAAAGGTTCCAGAATAGTTTGCGGCAAATCGAATGGTTCGCATGGGCTAGCCTGCTCATAGTCCCCCTAGGTTTCCGTTAGTATTCTGCCTTGGGGAGTACTTGGTGCTTCTCGAAGGAACAACGCAGGAAGTCAGACACACCTTTCTCTTCGGATCATTTCCCCAGGAATAGATACGTGCGTACTCCTCGCCTGCCATACTGTGACACCATCGAGTGTGCTGCATATGGTCGGCCCCCGTAGATCCCAGTTTCTTCAGCTCATCATACAAACCAATATCACGTAGACATTCTAGAAATGATCCTGTCAGCATTCTGGTGCTTGGATAAGATCTTTGTATCACTTACCCAGCGCTGCCATGTTGGTAATATGTGCCCGTGGAGTATTTGCTGTTCCCGGTGCACTGCTGACCATTATACCCTTGAGACCTTCGGGTTGTCAGCCGTGATCAAAGACTCATATCATGTAGAACAAACCATAAGAACCGAGAAAGCAAGCCAAAGCTGCACCCGCTGGCCCAGCTCCAACGATGAGAAACTCGGTATCAACAACATGATTTTCCGCTTGATCTGAGTTGTCGAGTTGAGTAATGCTCTCCCTTCCGTTTGCAGCCGAAGCGTCTTGCTTTCGATCTGTCTCTTTCTCGCTGATATCACTCGTGAGGAAAGGAGCCATTGCTTCTCGATGGGTTGGTATACATGAAGCCTGATCTCTAGTAGCGGAACTGCGCAGATTTATTTGCAACGTCCACGGCGGGGCCTACGGATGTAATTCAGCGGGACCTAGTTGTAAATCTTGCAGAAGGCATAAACAAGGGTGTAAAACGCCAAACCGGAGGACTTCACGCCCGGCTAATCCGAGGATCCTTGCATGTCCATGGAAACGAAGTTGGGCCGAAGATAGTGCGACCTGCTGAAATGTTTCATTTCCCCACATTGTACACCTTGGATTCAGCTGAGGATCCAGAAACTTGTATTGCCTATATCCCTTATACCGATCGTTTTCCAATGGCGTCGCACGCGTGTTTGGGGGAGGGTCCAACCAGTGCGGAGTGCAGTATCATATTATTGAGCCCTTAGAAAGCAAGCAATATATGGCTAATTCAGGGTGGGGCGAACTCCCCTTAGCCCCCTGCCTCCCTTCTGGCGAAACGACGACCTAGATTGCAGGGGTAATATACTAGCACTATTGTTATCAGAAATCAAATGGTGTTCACGTATCATTTCTCCCGCCATCTGCCGTCTCAGAAGCGACGTGGGCAAAGTGGGCAATACGGGCCAACCGGTTGATTGAGGTCAAAAATCTAATATGGAAAGAATTGTCAGTATTTCCTCGCGGTATATCACTTTATGTCATTAACTAAGAAAATATGTCCATAAATGTGGAAGTGGCCCACGATCACTGCTGGCTCGGCCCGAACGCTTCACCGTAGAATTTGCTTGCGCAATTTCCCAGCTAGTCAACAAATACGTAATGAATCCATTTCACTGCCTGTTCAGTTATCTGTTTAAAAAGGCTCCTGTTTTCTCATATAATTTCATTTATTAAAGTCATGATTGAGCAGTAATGTGCATAGTGGTGATCGGACAAACGATGAATTTGATAGAGAAACTCCTCTCCAATAGCCCTAAACCTATTAATCTCAGACATCAAATCGCGAAAACACATCTCTCTGAGCTACTTCAAATTCCTTCATTATTGTCGCACGCCGTGCCTCTGATCTCGGCTTGATCACGCAAGGGAAGTCCTTCGCACAAACTAAGAAACCCTCGCTGTAACCAGTCTCTGGGCTGTAGTCGTACTGAACTGGTTGACCATTCTCATCCAAGGCAGGCCCAATGGAGAATGCCCATATCAACTTGGCGATTGCCAGGAACAGGTTTCGTTCCGCCAGGTGAATTCCAGGGCAAATCCGCCGTCCAGAGCCATAACCGTAGTGATCGCGGCTCTCGTAGTCTGCTGCAGCTGCGAGCTCGGGGGCGAGCGTGGTTTGACCTTTGTAGTGATCGGGATCGAAGATTTCGGGATTTGGGAAACGCTTCTCGTCGTGGTGCATACCCCATCCGTTGATGATGACTACCGTGTCTTTTGGAATAAGGTAACCATCGATCCAATCATCTGTTCACTTCGGTTAGAGCTATTCTTTTTGAGATCTTTTTGAGAGGAAAAGGAAAACAGAAGGTTACCTTCGGCAGCAGCGTGGGGAAATGCGAGAGGAACGACAGGTCTCCACCTCTGGGCTTCTTTCACGATGGTTGCAACATAGGGCAACTGGGCATAGTCTGACCAGACAGGCGTGCGATCTTCACCTACAACCGTATCAATCTCTTCTTGCGCCTTCCGTAAGACATGGCCCCATTTGGTCATAGCATGAATGAAAGCAACGATAATAGAGCTTGAGGTATCAGAGCCACCTTCCATCAAAACACCACCTAAGAAGTAGAGCTGGTGGCGAGTAAGATTCAGTTTGTCCTCTTCGTCGAGCAGAGAGTCCATCAGACAGTCCCGCTTTTTATTCGATCGTCGCCGCTCTCGGACACGGTCGAGTACGCCGGCGTACAATTCGTTCATTTCATCACCGACATTCTTCGATCTGGATACCCAGTTGCCGAAAAGCTTTTGTGGGACATAGTGAAGGAATGGATAAATATCAACGGGTGGAGTTGCGCCAGGTTCCATTAATTGAGACCAGTTCTCCTAAAATACAGCCACAGCCATTAGGATTGTCGCTCTGCAGTGCTTGTTCGATGATTACTCACCATCATATCATAAAGGCGCGTCATATGAGGGGTCTCCACTGATGGTGTCCGAAAGCCGAAGACTGGGGCTTAAGTAAGTAATCGTTGAACAAAACACGAGTTTTGAAGCAAACCAACCAAGACTCATGATAATGCTGTTACTATATCGCTTAGGATGACGCATATGCTGGTCCGGGCGTACACACATATCACGCAGCATTTGTACGGCCTCGGCATTCTGAACCTCAACATGTTCCTTTTCGACCATGGCCTCTCTGAAGTACTGGTGGATCAATTTTCGGAAAGTTCGCCACTGCTGTCCATATTGCATGACTAGGAGATGGTCGCCCGATGTCATGAGATCGTGAGAGACGTATGAAACAGGCCTGTTACTGTACTTGGCGCTCTTCTTGTCGACGAGTTCTTTGATGATGCGCCCATCGGTGATAACGACTGCCGTCCCTGTACCTAATTTGAGGGAGTAAAGACCGCCATACTGCTTGGCCCATTCGGTAAACCTGTTTTGCAAGTTAGATTGGACTATGCATGATTATTAGCTTACTCACTTCAAGTAAGAGCCTTTCCTGGGGATTTGGTGAAGGTTCCCGAGGACAGGCAGGGTTGGAGGTCCTGATAGAAGCACCTTGTATTAGCACATATCTCCCTTTATACAACATCCCTCGTATGGACTTACCTGGAGGAAGATTTTTGGCTCGTCTGCCAGTCACTAAGACAATGTACAACAAGCCTGCAAGTGCGAGAGGGACTAGAATAATAGCAAGCATCTTTGCGATTCGGAAGGAAGGCTCTCAGAATTCAAACAACCTTGCTCCGAAAAGCTCTTGTCTGGTTCCATCCACCACCCTAATATAACCGAGAACTCCGATCCAGATCTCCCCAGCTCCAAAGTACGGAAGGCGGGAGGTGCGGGGGCGGCCCCAGACTCAAGCTTGTATCAGTGGAGTTCGGGGCTTTACGGGCCAATTTCGTGCAAACTTCGCTGCAACCAACTCCCATTTACTCGTAGAAATCAGAGGATTATTCCGATTCTAGCATTCAGGCCCCATTATTATTGGTTCTTGATTGTTGTAAATTTTACTATTTAGGCAGTAGGCGACCGAACGTTAGTCTTCCACGAACATGGCGATAAAATGGGTTGAGAAAAGTAACCTGTGCAACTCCACAGAGACAGGAGAAATTACCTAGAGGGGAAATTCGGATAGGCAACCAACTACAGTGTCGCGTTTAATCAAGCCCGCTTCGTTATGTCACTACCCTTTCAGGTTCTTGACAGGTTCAGTAAGTAAACGAGGGCCGGGATGCTCATATTAGGGCTCTATGGTCACTCTCGATGGGTAAATTAGGATGTTTGGGCAGTGAAGGTTGTTTGTGTAGTGATCACTGCCCAACTTTGGCAGGGATGTGCCCACTTCTAGGTACTTGAGTAAAAGCGGCGAGATAGTGAGATACGGTGTATAGGTACACTGTATGTACAAGGGCTACAGCGTACTTGGGTACTCGATACTCGATCCAAAAGAAATAAAAGAAAACACTACGCTCTGTCTTTTTGGTATTCTCGCATATATACAATACAGGCGATCGAGGTCTCGCCAACTATATTCATAACAAACCCCAGAACTCCATTCCTGGAAAGAGAAAACAGTCCTCAAGTCATGATATACTTAGGACCCTCTCCACCCTGGGGAGTCTGCCAGTTGATATCCTGGGTAGGAACCTTGATATCACAGGTCTTGCAGTGAATACAGCTAAAAGAGAGACAGTCAGCATCATGCACTATACAATAGTTCGAGGTAGATATCCTCGGTCCATCGGAGGCAGATAAGTGGGACTTACTTTTGAGCGTTGATCTGGAATCGGACACCGTGCTGCTTGGTGGGATCCTCAACATACTCGTACACACCGGCCGGGCAGAACCGGTTCTCCACACCCTTATACACCGGCCAGGCGAGGTCCTTGTGTGCTTCCCAGTCCTTCACCTGGAGGTGGACTGGCTGGTCCTCCTCGTGATTGGTACCCGTGCGGCTCACGCTGGTCAGAATGTCGAAAGTGACCTCACCATCGGGCTTGGGGTACTCGATCTTGTTGTACTGCGAGGCGGGCTTGGTGGCCGCGGCATCCGTACCGTGGTGGCTGAGAGTCCAGGGCACACGGCCGCGGAAGATCATAGCTTCCAATCCAGAGTAGAGCAGACCACCCCAGAAGCCCAGCCAACTGTTGAAAGAGGGGCGGATGTTGCGCACCTCGTACAGCTCCTTCCAGATGGACGAATTCCGCAAAGACTTCTCATAGTCGAACAGGAATACCGTGCCCTCATTCTTACTTTGCAGAGCAGAATAGGTAGCCTCGGCGGCCAGCATGCCCGACTTCATAGCAGTGTGGGTACCCTTGATCTTAGGGACGTTCAGGAAACCAGCCGTATCACCGATCAGAGCACCACCGGGAAAAGCGCACTTGGGGATGGACTGGAAGCCACCCTCGTTCAGCGCACGAGCACCGTAGGAGATACACTTGCCGCCCTCCAGCACTTCCCGGAACACGGGGTGTTGTTTCAGCTTCTGGAACTCTCCATACGGTGAAAGCCACGGGTTGGGGTAGTCCAAACCAACCACCAGACCGATGCTGACCATGTTGTCACCAAAGTGGTACATCCAAGCGCCACCATAGGTATCCTTGGGCAGAGGGTAGCCCATCGAGTGAGTAATCTCACCCGACTTGAACTTCTCGGGCTGGATCTCCCAGATCTCCTTAATACCCAGACCGTACGTTTGGGGCTGGCTGTCCCGGCGCAGATCGAACTTCTTCATCACCTGCTTGGTTAAGCTGCCGTGGCATCCCTCCGCAAGGAGAGTGACGCGGGCATGGAACTCCATACCGCGCTCAAAGGTATCCTTCGGCTGGCCATCTCGGCCAATTCCGAGATCATTCGTCGCGACACCCTTGACCGAGCCATCACTGTTGTAGACGACCTCACTGGCGGCAAATCCGGGGTAAACCTCCACACCGAGCTCTTCCGCACGTTCACCCAACCACTTGGTCAACTCGTTCAAACTGATGATGTAGTTGCCGTGGTTGTGCATCTGCGGCGGGGTGGGGAGGGGGAATGACGAGTTCTTAGTGAGGTAGCGCATCTTGTCGCCCTTGGCGGGAGTCGCGCCCTCGAAGCGGTCGGGGTTATCCTCTGACAGCCAGTCGGGGAGAAGCTCGTTCAACGCGGTCGGCTCGAGAACATTGCCGGAGACGATATGAGCACCGAGCTCGCCGGCCTTCTCCAACAAAATCACCCGGAAATCCTCATTGCCAGCTTCATTCGCGAGCTGCTTCAACCGAATGGCGGCGGCGAGACCGGAGGGGCCTAGATTGATCGAGAGGTCTCGTTTAGCCGACAACAGTTTACAGAGGGAAGGAATTAAACGCCCAGGCATTGCAAACACATACCACCACCGACAATGCAGACATCCACCTCATCGGACTCTCGCTCGATGGACCGGGGGTCAAAGTTTCCATCCTCGTCGTCAAACCGGCGTGTTACTGATTGCGAAAAGGCGCGGATCTGGGTAGGTGGAAGGAAAGGTGCGGAGCGGCGAGCAATTTGTCGACGGGAGGTTGCGAAGGAAGTGGCAGGAGAGCAAACGGGGACGGCGAGCGTGGGGGTAGCTCGTGCGAGTCGGGAAGAGGAGCATCGCATCTCGCGCCTCAACAGAGGCAAGACGGCGCCTTTGGACGCCATCGTAGGCGCAATGATGTATAGATGGGGAGGAGGGAAAGCGGACGAGGCGAGGAGAAGTAGCGTTCCTACCGAGCGACAATGGGCATGACCAATTTGAGGTTGTCGATAAGTATGTCGAGAAAGGTGACTATTGTGAGGGGAATCGTTGGACGGTTTCGACGTTAACGTTTGGGCCTTGAATAGCCGAAAGGTTGTCGGCGAGCGCGGCCGAGCTTTTTGCAACTCAAAACGCCGAAAACCGCCTACCCGAGGCTCAGCGCCCTGTCGTCCACCAATCAGAGTTCTGGTGATGTGAATCAGGAAGTTCTCCGTTGGCACCTTTCTGGGTCACCGACCGCCGGTGGTCTTCGGAGATTCACCCTGGCTCCCCTGGGACAGTTCAAGTAGGCTGTAGAAGAACGATGAGGAGGCATATTAAAAGATATCATGGCTTGCTATAGCTTACTCGACTTGATACATAGTAGGATGATAGTCAGGTGATGATTCCAGTTGTATTGCATAACAGCCCCAATCACGTGTATCACATGCAAAAAAAAAAATGAATTTACAGTTTGACAGTCTCTTGACATCATCGACCCTGAGCTGATCGAGAGGAACTAGCTAAGGATCAAGCTCTCGATAGCTCAGTACGAGGTGTATGTACTCCGTACTCCTTGTACAAGTACGGAGTACGTGTAGAGTAGCCCCGTACTTTTGTCTACCTCCAGAGTGATCTACATCAGCTCGACTCTTCCCCATGCTAAGCAATCAAATCTGTATGCCTGGACTGTCATCACACCGCTCTTACTTTAAGAATCGTCGAATTTAATTACTGTAATTATAGTACGGTTTATCGCGGCTATGCAGTCAGCACTGGGTGTACAAAATGGAGTCCAGTATTGACAGATTCAGCATGAATACCGGGGATTTGCAGGAATGTGACAACGGCAGTGCCGGGTATGGTATTCAGCATACCGAACTCGTGGAAAATGCTGGTCAAAAAAGATACAGTAGTACTCCGTACATTACACAGTATGAATGTACGGAGATGTACTCCGCTGCGACCGACCGCCCCTTACCCTATGAGGAGAACGCGAGGTCGAAAAAAGTGACAGCCTGGAGAAAAGCAGCGATCATCAACCCGCATGCCATGAGATTCATCTCAGGCTTGGCGGGCGGGTGGATCGGATCCGCGAATTCGACCAGTCGACTTGGTCGACGCGGTCGAACCCAAAATCAAAATCTGCTCTCCCCTAAACGGCCACTTGTCCTCATGGACTGGAATTCCAACACGACCGGAGACCAACGGTACGACTCATGGGCAACAGCAGGAGAGAGGATTTGTTAGGGTGGTGACACCCCCCTCCCCCCCTCTAGCCCATGTTGGCGTTGAGTCATTCGCAGGCTAGCATGGATCGCGAGGGACGAAAAAACCAGGATGTCCGGGTTTGTTGGCGCTTCGCAAACGCCCTCTCCCAGTAGTGGGGAGAGGGAAGAGAGACGCCCGCCCCGAACAATTTTTGTTCAGTTGCCATCGCTTAAAGCAGCGACAGGATAGCGCGTCGTCCAGGGAGCAGCCACGAAGCGGCGAGGGAGGTGATTGGGCTGCAGCAAGCAGGATGGGACGGATCCGACTATCAGCTGCAGGAGGCCCGCGGACTGGACGCCCAATGGCGACACCCATGGCGCTGACGGAGGATAAAAGAGAGTCAACGGGGGGGAAAGAGGATGAAAGCAAGGGCGGCGTGGCCATTCAGGGGGCCAGGACGAGGCAAAGTGGGCCCGTATCGACAAATCATTCGCCTTAATAGCAGCGATTGGATCTGATTGGCTTGACGGGACAGTCTCAGAGCCGCTAGTGGCCCCTGGTGGAGTTGGATGGGAGTTAGTGGCTGTAGAGTGGATGATGAGTGGACGAGAAGAGAGAACAGTGGAAATGGGTGGAACAGGGTGAAGGGCTCGCTGCTTTTGCCGCCACCCAAAGCGGGCCCAGCCTCCCCTGACGCGGGCAGTGAGTCAGCACTATATAAAGGCCCAACCTCCCTCGCCCGCGCCCTCCCTGGAATTTTGGGATTTCTGTCTCGGTCTTGGCATCCGCTCCAAACTATACGCTTCCCTTCCCCCCTCCCTCCTTCCGACTAATATTCCTTTCGAGTTCGCTCAAGGATTCATCTCTCGGGAAGCTCCTCAGCTTTTTTCTTTTTAATCTTTTTCTGTTTCTCCGGAACGGAAAATCTAAAAAGAACTAAAACAGAGGTTGCAATCAAAAGCAGTACCACCAAGGTTCTCTCCCAGTTTCATACTTGGGCTTACCTAATCCGGAAGCTTGTCTCCTGCTCATCCTCAGGGTCTCGCTCCACCACTCTCATTCAGATCACTGCACAAGATAGACACTTCCAAATCCCATTCACAAAAAAAAGCAGAGGATCGAAAAAAAAAGAAAACAAAAAGAAACGTTCGCAAAAACAAAAAAAAGTGGTCTCTTCTTCATCTTCTGTCATAACCCCAACTCGTCGATCCTGACCCCAGAAAACACTTGAGTGTGCTTTTCTTGATTCGTGTCTTATCATCGAGCATTCTTCCTGGTCGATCTTGAGTTTTTTGAGATTCGCATTACCGCCGCCTCATCTCGATCGCACCGCATTTCTGCTTGTAGGGGATACATTCACTTGTCCATCTCCCGCCCAGTCTTGGTAAGTTCCCGTTACCCTCACGTGATGGATATATTGCCCTCCATCACCGCCTTCTTGACTCGGGCCTCGACCCCAACTTTTCTTATCCTCCACCTTCTCATCTCGCCACCATCGCTAACCTTCCTCCTCTCTTCCCCTCTCGCAGCCGTGAACTCTTCCTTTCACCCACCTGATTCATCGTTGATCCCTACGATCCCCGAGAATCGCCATCATGGATTCGCTTACGACCCACCCGTCGAACGCGCAACAGGCCCGTGCCTTCACCTCGCCTTCCTCGCTCTCCTTCCCAGGCGGTGCCGGTGACCTCACCCCGCCCTCATCGGAGAAAGAGGCCCAGGCTCTCAACGGTCAACAGCCAGCTGGAGGAAATGCCGCTGACGGCAACGGGGTGACGCCCGCTACTCCGGCTGCGACTCCTGGCGCTGCCACCCAAAACAACCCCAGCGGCATCGTGCCCACTTTGCAGTGAGTACTACCCATGTTTCCAAGCCCTGTGTCTCTTTGTGTCCCCACCCCAAAGAAACCTTCGGCTGAGACTTTCTCCACCTGAAAAGGAACATTGTGGCTACGGTCAACCTGGACTGCCGTCTTGACTTGAAGACTATCGCGCTGCACGCGCGTAACGCCGAGTACAATCCTAAGGTATATTCCACACCTTCCCTGAGCTTGTTCCATGCATTCAGGGTACAGTGTGGCTGAACTGGTCTCTCTTTTTTTTTGCAAATAGCGTTTCGCCGCCGTCATCATGCGTATCCGTGAGCCCAAGACTACCGCTCTGATCTTCGCCTCTGGCAAGATGGTCGTCACTGGTGCCAAGTCGGAGGATGACTCCAAGCTGGCATCCCGCAAGTATGCTCGAATCATCCAGAAGCTTGGTTTCAACGCCAAGTTCACGGACTTCAAGATTCAGAACATTGTCGGCTCCTGCGATATCAAGTTCCCCATCCGTCTGGAGGGTTTGGCCTCTCGTCACCACCATTTCAGCTCCTACGAGCCTGAACTCTTCCCCGGTCTCATCTACCGTATGATGAAGCCCAAGATTGTGCTCTTGATCTTCGTCAGTGGCAAGATTGTCTTGACTGGCGCCAAAGTGCGTGAGGAGATTTACTCGGCTTTCGAGCTGATCTATCCTGTGCTCTCTGGTAGGTTCCATGCATTCTGTGCTTCCGGCAAGTGCCGTCTTAAATGTAGCTGATCACTAACAACAACTCTAGATTTCCGCAAGGTTTAAAAGACTCTGCACGTTACCAGGAAGATCTTCCTTTCATCCATCTATGTATTAACACTCTCCCCTTTTTTGCTTTTCATTGTTTTCACCCTCTCAAGCGACGGTCCAACCTTGCATATCGGCAAACAGCACAGAGCACTGTCTGTTACTGGCACTAGGTTACCTCGCATTTGCTTCTTTTCATCTCGGAGTTGTGGCTCCCTCACGATTTCTCATGCAAGCATTCTTCGGCGTTTTAGCGATTCGGGATGATCCCTGGTTTTGTTTCATCATTTCGACTGCCTTTACAATTAGATTGCTGCACACCGCAGTGGAGGCGGTTCTGTGCGCTGGTCGAATGGCTGCCTCTTAATCCTGTTTTCTTTTCTCTGCGCTGGACATACCTGCGATAGGGCGACCTATCGTAGGCCCAAAAAAATGGTGAGAGGCTCCCTAGATATCATCGTTGCTCTATGCTGGTAGATGATGGGAGATTGAGCGCGGCTTTGGTTCTTGTTCTGCCGCAGTGCTTCCGTTATCAAAAATGGAAATTGTTGGGGAAAAAAATACTTTCATTCCCTTGTAGCATAAATAACCCAGTGGCCACCATCTGTAGTCCTTTGTAGTCTGGTCTTTGTTAATGTAAACAGGACGTGCGTCTCTGTTGACTGCAATATGCTGTATGTTCAATGCTCTATACAATCCATATACTCCGTGCTATGTACTCTTCACAATCACATGTACAATCCCCCCAACAACCATCTACAAAACACCCTTTCTAGCAGCCTTTTTCGTCCTGGCCAGCTCGTCCTTCAAAATTGAGTTTCTGGCTCCAGACCGGCTGCCATCACCATCAAAAATATCATCGGTAGCCGCACCAGGCGCCACCACTTCATTCCAAGTCCACAAGTTCCGGAACTCGGGTTCCAGTGTGCCTTCCAACGCATCAACCACCTTGTCACCAATGACAGGGAAGAACTTGTAGGCGTGTCCACTGCCACCCGTAGCAAGGAAAAGGCCCTCGTATTCAGGGTGATAAGAGACGATAAAGTCGCCATTGGGGCTGGATGGGATGTTAGTTGTGGCACTTGAGGGAGAGCCAGCCTTCGTTTAGTGGTAAGGCCAGAACGAGAGTTGAATCATTTCATGTCAAAAGAAACAGTAGGACGACAAGGATTACTTACGTGTCGGTGTACCAGCAGATACGAGTATCGACAAATGGCCGATTAACGAACCGCGGAAGCAGCTGTCTCAGTGCCTCACGGAATGCCTCCTCTCCCTCCAGGGGAACGGGAACACCCGTCTCGGGCAGACTGACCTGCATGGTCTGACCCGATGAATTCGCACCAGGAACGGGCACGGTAGTCGGATTGCGATAACCATACGCATGGCGCGCAATCTTGAGCAGGTTATCCCGCGGTGGGATAATGAAGATACCCGTCGCAAAGTTCAAGATAGTCGGCAGATTTTCCAACTCCTTCTGCTCAGCATCTGAGATCTTGATATACGCAATAGCCTGGCCCGTGGCCACGGCCTTGCCTCGCAAATCCACCAACTTGCCCGTCCACGCTCCAGTCGCAAGAATCACCAAGTCCGCCTCCACCGTCTCCCCGCCCACCAGCACCACGCCCTTGGCCTTGGGCTTCGGAGTCGACTGGTCGAATAGGACTCTCTCCACCTCGGCAGTCTTGAACTCAACCTTGCCATCGGCATCGAGCAATCCCTTCGCAAATCGCACTCCAGCTGCCGCATCACTCCACCCAGATCCCCAATTCACATAACCACCCGCAACATCCAATTCCTCACCATACGGCGGTACAACACTCAAGACATCCTTCTGAGTTGGCAAAAAGACCACCTTGTCGCCCTCGATCGCCCGCACGTTGGCGTAGCTCTTACGCGCATACTCCTTTGCACTCGCGCTGTCGCTGGGGTACACGAGCAACAAACCGGTCTGTGTGTAGCGGCCCTCGGCGCCCCAAGCAGTCGAGCGCCAGCGCTGGATGGCATCGTTTGCGAGCCGGCTGTATGCGGCATTGGCATAGTCAGCGCGGACAATGCGCGATGTGTCCACGGACGAGCCGTGTGGGTTGGGGATGGGCCCTGATTCTACCAGGGTGATTTGCGAATTGGGGTGGCGCTCGCGGAGGGACAAGGCCGTTGATACTGTCAAGATCAATTAGTTGGTATTCTTAGTTTTCCCTGGCAGGCTGGGTTCTGTGTTAAATTCTGTGTCGGGTGTTGGGCAGTGCTGGTGGCACCATAGGGTCGGTCGTGTGCCGATATGGCATTGGCCAGTGTAGAGAGCGAGGTTGATGAGGGCTTGACTTACGGCCAAAAACACCTCCTCCGACGATTAGAATCTTAGGCGGCAGGGCCATTGTGAGAAGGGATGTGTTGGAGAAATTCACTCTGTACAGGGTTCGTGCGGGGGAGAAAGAGAGGTGTGCATCTCGGGGAAAGTGGAAATTGATAGCCCGATAACGGAGTTGCCCCGGTTTTTCCAGGTCGGCTTCCGCTGCCGAGTTCTCCATTCGACATCCCGACGCTGTTGCAGGGCGTGTCAACCGGGGAGTCTTGCTATTCACGCAGTAGCGGGTCATATATTGGGATCAGAAAACATATTGGGGATCTCCCGGTCCCGTCCGCATATCCTTGGACCTGCGTATCTTTTCGTGAAGCCCTGAAATTTTCAATCGCGCGTTTTTACCACGTTCCTCGACGGCGGTTCTACTATCTAAAAAGAACTACCAGACAATATTGTGTTGTCGATATCGGTTCCTTTCCATTCAGATATTTCATCAGGGAATAGGGCCCCGGTGGCTCCTCACCAACAACAGGCACAATGAGCGCGCCTCGGATAGGCCGTGCCTCTCTACAGGCCAAATGGCATACCACCACCTTCTCCAGAGGCATTAAAAGCAAAGCCCGTCGACAACCACAATCAACGTATGTTCCAAACACCATATATTTCAATTCCCATCTCTACGGCTATCCGCTAACTACTATCCCAGTGCCAAAACCAATCCTCCACAGAGGCAGACACCCCCTAAATCCGAACTTCAGCGTTTCCAAGAACGCATCCGCGCGGAAAAGGAAGCCACGCAAAAAAAGACCTACCATGGAATCTCACCACGCGTGCTCACCTTCCTGGGTATCACAGCCTTGACCATCAGCACGTATACGGGCTACCTGTACGCGTCATATACGCGTGAAGTCAGCAAAGCGCAATCCCTCGAGGTTCCCACCGACGTCTCGGATCGGTACAACTCGACCGCGCCGACCTTCGACGCTGAGGTTGAGTTGTCTGAGAAAGCCATGCGCATGGGTACCAAGCGTGCTGAGCTTGTTCGTATGGCGCGCGGTGACGTACTGGAGGTGAGCTGCGGTACGGGCCGGAATCTGGAGTACTACGAGCTGGGCGAGCGGCGTGGAGTAGACGCGGAGGGGAAGAGTGCTATTCAGGGATGTCGAACTCTGACTCTGGTGGATTTGAGTCCGCAGATGGTGGCTATCACGGAGGAGAAGTTTCGACGATTGAGGCCGGAGTTTGCGCGAGTGCTATTCCGTGCACAGGATGCGGCGAAGGTGGTCGTTGAGAAGCCGGTGGCTACGATTAAGACATCCAAGGATGTTGGCGATGGGCATGGACCTCGGGAAGATCGGTACTACGATACTATCGTGCAGACTATGGGGTTATGCTCGATGCCGGACCCCGTGGCGACGTTGAAGCATTTGGGCTCGATTACGGAGCCTAGCCGGGGTCGTATCCTGCTTCTAGAGCATGGAAGGTCGTATTATGGGTGGCTGAATCGGATTTTGGATAATCTGGCGCCGGCACATGCGGATCGCCATGGGTGTTGGTGGAATCGGGATATTGGGGCTATTGTAAAGGAGAGTGGGTTGGAGATCGTGGAGGAGAAACGGTGGCATTTTGGAACGACTTGGAAGTATGTTCTACGGCCGAAGCAGGATCAAGGTAGGGCGGAATGATTTTGCGATAGGGCCCGCCCATCTATGATGGAGTGATGTTTGGACTTTTTTTTGGTGGTGTTGTGTACGATGTGTGGTTGTATATATTTGAGGATCTGTAAGACTACCTAGTCCCTGACATGTTTGAAACTGGAACACAATTTTCCAACTGTTTCCGTCTATTTGCATCAAGTATCTTATTGAGAATACTTGATTTGATAAAAGGTGGCCTAGTTTTAATGTACATGTAGATAGATCTGTGTTATTGGCCCGGTTGGCTACTTTATCCAATATTGAAGTTCGTTTCACCATCCATGCAACACGTCGCAGACTGACGAGGGCAGACCAACGCGCCCACTGAAACCCCTTACCGGATCGGAATGCGCTAACCCGATAAGCGCCTCCAAGTCTGTTTCAAAATGCATGGAACACTAAGCAGTGTAGCAACATCAAAACCCCCAATCTAGAAAAGAGGCCCGCTCCCATAGCGTTTGCCAGTACAGTATCATACAATGCGGAAGACTGTAAGTGGAATTAAGTCTAATACACATAATACCAGACTCGGTTATCCGAGCCGACCGACCAAGTTTACCCAACTATGTGCTAACATGCGCGAACAAGGGTATCAAACATCAAACCAATACAAGATCCCACTCGGCTAAATCCAACAAAGAAATTACACACCCATCAGCCTTGCTTATGTCAAGATGGAGGGTGACCCGCGATATCTATTCGGCCCAACCTACGGAGTAATCACGATGCAAACGACGGTGTCGAGCGGAGAACGCGGCCTTCCAATCTAGATCGATAGCGATATGCAGGTCGCAGATCGCTGCAGGGGTTTGAATTCAGGATTTGGATGTCTTGGATCTGGCTTTTTTGGACCTGTTAATCTAACCCCTCTCGTTTTTGTGGGGAGTTTGAGAGAGGGCGCGGGGTTGGGTTGAGACAGGTATGCAAGGATTGGGGTTGGTTGATGACTTGGAGGATGGATGGATCGTGTCTGATGAGGGGGAAGGGGGGGGGGGGGGCGATGTCTTGCACAGTAGAATAACGAACTTTATAGTTGTATGATGACATGGAAGCTGCCATGTGATATCTTTATTGGATGTGTTGTTGATGGGGAAACATCTTATATCCACATAGGATAACGCCTCGGTCCGGACTAGGCAGTAGACGCTAAATGAATACTGATTTGTTGGAAGCAACTGCACCTGTTCCACGACCTCGAAGCCGGGCACATAGACTTCCTAGAAACTCAATGTTGGAGAAAGCTAACTAATTGAGTAGGTGCCCCAGAGGCTGGGAGGAGTCTGAGCGCATCGCACAGACAGACTGGGCAGCCTAACTGGCTAGAGCAGACAACCTCACATATCTGTGGAGATGCGGAGAATTAGTGCCGGATGCATGATGTATGTCTAAGAGGGACTGGAGTTGATGTGATTTACCTGCTGCTCTCAAGTTTACACAAGACTTAATACTATTGTGTACTCCGTACTGCCTACAGAAACAATGCCCTGATCCACTAGTTAGATAGACTCACAGATCAGATAAAGTCCGCTTCCATGCGGCCGACGCATTCAAACAATGGGCGGATGGCAACCAGGTCTTCCCATGGTTGAGGAGGGTTTGACCCGAGCATGGCTGGAAAGTAACCATCCCGACAGTGGACGATGTCATGCAAACGGCACCGGCCGATCAATGAGGGGTATCAGTGACCCGGGTAACGGGCCAGCAAGGGTAGATTATTAGATTACTGGGGGGAGATCAATATCACATAGTTATTGGGGTAGTTTTCCCCATGAGGGCAGGGATTGGCCTCATGGAATGATCTCCGGTGCCTGCCTACAGTGGGCAGACGTGCAGATTGTACAGTAAAATGCTGCTTGCCGCACCCTTGCTGAGATGCTCAGGGGCCTGAAATTTAAAATTTACCATGTCTTCCACGAGACAAGGCGGACTTGAATAGGCTAGGCGAAAGAGTGTAGAGTATGGAGTAGTAGTGACTATCTAGCGAGTGCTGCTCATCTAGTATAACCTCAAGCCTCTGCTGTATCGTATACGCCACCGGCCAATCGAGGGGTAGCATCAGATCCGTATCGGCAACGAAATAATGCAGAGTTCAGAGCAAAAGGAAAGAAAATGGGGATCCATTGGAGGCGCTTGCCATCATATCGACGTCGCTGGATGGGCTATCCAGGCTAGAGCAACGGGGACTTCCCCTCATCTGAGATGTCATCACTACTTTTCTTGGTGTGATCGGGTACCAGCTTTACTTTTGCGAGGGCGCTGGTCGCAGAGCGATCAACAGAAAATGCGACCACGAGCGCCAGAAGCGTTCAAAGCTGCGAACGTGTCGTCCGACTCCCCAAATTGAAACCTCAAACAGAACCAAAGACTCAAGAACCATCAATCGAAGATGCAGCCGGACTGTCGATGTACCAACAGCTGTAAGTGTAGGTTCAGGTGCATCATCGGAGGTGGCGAGCCTGCTTTCCCCCCGACGGCGCTACTGCGGGTATCCCTTGGGATTTTTAGAAACAAGCCGTACGGTATTGTCAGAGCGGCCACTAGTGTATATTTATGTGTATTATTGACCGGAATTATGTCCAAACGGTACGGAGATCCCGTACCAAATTGTTCATCTGGACTGTTCCTCGATTCTTCGGGGATCCACCTATGGAGTCAACGGCGACGCTAGGGATCTTTTTTGGGAATCGGTGTTTTCGCTCGGAGACCTCGGGTGCTCTCCTGTTCGGCAGAGAGGAAGGCGATGTTGATGATAATGAAGAGTTGCGAGGATGTATAGTGGTTTACAGGCCATCGAGTACTTCCGGTACGTGGCTACGACAGAGAATCTAGTGGGTTCCTTTATACATCACATATCGACGGAGGATCCGATTCGCTGGTATCTTTGTGGCTAGGTACATAGCTAAGCATAAACATACTGTCGGGTTCTCCGTCCAGGAGATCCAAGAGCAGCGGTCAACCTTGATCAAAGCGACTGGTCACCTAGCAACCAGTCTATACTCCTTTAGAGTACGGAGTACAACTTTCTTGAATATTGACAGATCGCATCCCACCATCATGGTCTGTTCGGTGTGTCTCTGAACACTATGGATGTGCATACGACCCTATCCACTAGTGGCCAAAACAAGACATCATGATGGACTTTGGCCACGGGATGCGTTCCTTCAGCTTGATGGAACCAAACAACTGCCAAATAGCCGGATGCTCCCTAATCCAATCAGGCGATCGAGAGAGCATCTTATTATTCACAAGCCAGCACCATGATTAGCCAACATGGATGTGTAGACGGGGCGACGCAACAAATAACGTGAAAAATGGAGTCGCGGAGACCGTAGGGCCATTTCGGGTTATGGGACACATGGTGTGGCCCACCTACTTTTTTTTTTTGCCTCCTTCCCTACCATCGGTATGCACTACGGCCGAGGATGGAATGGAGTGGTGGAGCTAGGCCATGAGTGGGCTAAAGGTATGGAGTCGAAAGCTCCTCTTTGTTTGGACAGTTTGAAAAGGGTGAGACTAGGAAATATGAATGACGGAAAATATGAACACTCCCAGCTCCACTGACCGCCTGGAATTTTGGATTCAAAAAAATTCTCGTTTCTGTTTCGATCTTGTTGTTTGACTCGATGCATGTCGCATCCCTGTACTGTCTGGTTTGCCGCTGGAATATGCAAACGAGTAAATGTCTGGGCGGGTGTAGAAGAAAATGTAAATTTGTAGATATTTGACGCCGAGGTTCAGTCTGTTTAATAATAGAGGCAACATGTCTTGAGCAGCTCTATACGTCAGCTACAGTATGGAAGTATTGCCGGAAAGTCGCGAGGAGAGCCATGGATGGAAGGATTTTTGGCCAGTCGACATTCCGTAAGAAGATCCATCAGAAAACTCGAAAATCCAAGTTGGCTGGCAGAAAAGAGACTTCCCCGGCCAATCAGAGTCCTTTTATTTCCCGTGCGGTCACGGACTAGTGGTAACGGCCAAACGGGAATGGTAATTAATGGTAATTAATTACCGTCACAAGGAAAAAAAAAGAGCAAAAAAAAGCGGAAGAAAAAAAAAAAGAGGAAAATCCGTTCCAACTAGAGATTCCTCAGGCCCCGTTGGACGAAGCAAAAGAGCTCGTCGCATCGTCGATGACCCTTTCTTCCCTCGATCTTTCCAGACCCCCCCCCCAATTCCCTTTACCACCCATAATCCTCCCCCTTCCCTTTTCTATCCCCCTCTCAATCTTGTGTATTGTTATTATCTATTCCAAACCTATTCTCTAGTTCTTTTCTGATTAGTTTTTGTTCTATTGTTTTATTCTTCCCCAAACCTTGACTCTCCTTTCCCTATTCTACCTCTTCCTTGACTCTCCTTCCCGCCTCTCCAACTGCCTCGCGCCGCTTCCACCACCACCCCCCAAATAATATCATCATGCCTTACAACACCCGTCGCAAGTCACTATCTCTCCCTTCACTCGGCATTCACCTCCCCAACTCGTCGCGCCGCTCTCCCTCCGTCTCAAAACCTACTGCGACCGACGATGTCCCGCCTACCAAGAAAGTGAAGAGGTCGCACACCTCATTATCACCCGAGCCTTCCACGGACCGCCGGGAATCTGTCGTGCGCGCCGGCCGGCACGGAGCGTTCGAGCACACGCCGCCACCTTCCCCGATGGATGTTGGCGTCGCTCCGAAAATCGATACTCAAGGCATTAACGATGATATTGTCGTTGCGGTGATCGAACAACTGGAGAAGACGGGAAATCGCCCTCACCTCGTGAAGGAGTTGGCTGCGGTTCTCGTGAATTTGAACTCGACTGTCGCAAAGTAGGTTTCCACCTTCTTTTCTCTCTGCTATTCACATACAGACATCAATACTGACTTCCTGCCTTTTCTACAGTTCCGCGAATCCCGCTGCGCTCCTCTCCTCGCGCCTTGCGGCCTATATGAAGCGTCCGTGGACGGCTCTTTCGCCATGCCCCATGGCTAAAGAGTTGATCCTCATCCACCCGCGCAAAGTGTATTATTATCTGACGACCTTCCCTCGTCAGCCCATTCCCGATCCATCCGATGATCTTATCTTGGGTGTCGACGGCAAACATATTACCCCCAGCGTTTCAAGTTTGGATCAAGACGACGAGGACATGATTGCGCGCCAGCGCAGTCCCAGTCCCGAAGTCGATTTGTCGTCGCCCGACTTTGAAGAGAACCAAGATGTTGATCTTAACAATCCCGCGGGCCGGGGAACTTCTTCCGATCAGTTCCCAGACCCGTCGAGCCATACTCGCCTAATGCACTCGCACCGTGCGGCTTCCCCGCCCCTGGAGGGCGACGAGAAGGAATTCACTCAGACTGCCAGTGCGGTGCGCGAGCGTGCCTCTGAGGAAAAGGCCAACCAGTCGGCCCGGAGCCTCTCCGTCCTGTCCGAGGGCCTCAGCTCGATAGACGAGGAGATGAGCATCTCCAATTCTCCCGTGAACGGTGGCTCGCTCTCTCCGGCTGATGACCGCATGTCTGAACAGGAGTTCAGTGATTACTTCTCTCACATGAACCCCGCCGACCAAATCGGCGCGGACTTGGATGAGGCCGCTGCCGCCGCATTGTTTGGCACATCGCCTTCGCCTTCGCTCACCTCCGTGGCATCGTCGGTCTCGTCTGGCACGAGCGCCGATGCCGGGTTGGATGCGGAGGAGCGGGCTGGCACGCTCCCTGCTGCTCCCCAGATCAGTCTCCCCGACGTTGCTCCTGTCTCAACTCTCAAGCGATCGCTCGATATGTTGAACAGCGGCCTCCCGGACGTGGACTTGAAGATGTCCGATTTGACCGAGTCGCATGAGAAGCTCAGCTTGGGTCCCCGGTCCTTTACCGGCATGGACGTCACCGAGCCCATCTTCGACTCCTGGAGAGAGCTGCAGAACCCGGAGACCGTGGAAGTTGATGAGCTGGATGAGATGTTTGGCGAAATCTAAACGTCACATATAGTATATCATCTTCTCTTCCCTGCATCTCCGGCCTGCTTGCGTTGCGTGCCTTTTATTCCTGCCATCATCGTATTCCCCCAACTCTTGTCTCTCTCTATCTCTCCACTCCCGGTCGGCCTGAGAGCCACCGTCGTCGTTATACCCCCCTCTTTACTTGGACCCTTGTATATGTCGGCTCTCATCTCCTACGCCGTGCTCTTTTTACTCCTTTTTGGCTAATTCCTTCTCACTGTATATATACATTTTTGTTGTTTTTTTGGAACCTTTTGATCTTGCCCTGGATGGGTAGAAGGAAGATTTATGGAGATTTTATCGGGATCTACTGGGTTTTTTACTATCTAAAAGAAGGGCAAAAAGCGACTTTATTTCTTGTATGCTTTAGGCGTCACGCAAAACCAGAACTCGTGAAGTTTTTTTCTTCGCATTTTCATTATCTCGTTGATTTCCCATCTTAATCTCAGTAAAATAGATTATTGTAATGTACTACGAATCAAGATTAACAATTTGTCTCCCCCCCCCCCCTCCCCGAGCCACACTACGATTGGGTGGATCACTTGGCAGCTAGTTAGTTAGTTAGTTAGTTACAGGGCCGCCACTTACTTCAGCAAGTTCCAGGCGGTCGAGCCGGGGCCATCTCTCTCCGCCACTTCGGTTCACGACTTCATTCGCGTTTTGCACGCTTCATCGATAAGGGCCGCGTTCCTACTGACGAGATACATGGATTTCTACATACGGTAGGCCAACCTATCGGCTTACACTCATCTCCAACCCGATCGCCGCGCCAACTCGCCCTGAGGGAAGATCGCATTTGCGCCTGCGCCGTACATGCTCGATATCCCCTCTCCGCGATAACCCTATCCAACGCTAACCCCTCCACCTATCCCCAACCACGACATTCCCTTGTTAACGACCATCCCAAAAATCCTGCGACCACACAATCGCGATCATGACGATGGAGGAGGCGCCTCAAAACCCCCCGGGTGAGGGCCTCGCGCCTCCAAATGGAACCGCAAAGCCCGAAGCGGAGAACAATAACGTGCCACCTCCCAAACCAGCGTCCTCAGTCGCGGATTCTCTAGGATCGAGGAGTCAGGCTAAGGTTGCGATCCCGAGATCCCGTGGGGGTATCATTCCCAGATATAATCGCCGGGTTCCGCGGGCTTGTGAATCGTGTCGGGCGCGCAAGACAAAGTGTAGTGGTGATACGCCGGTTTGTCGCCAGTGTCGGGAGTTGAGGGTTACTTGCAATTATCCAGTTGGGTGGAAGGAGAGAACTAAAAGGTATGATTGTATACTTCCCAGCTGTTGTGCCATATATTTTCCAGAATTTTTGGATTGAATGCTAACCACGGTCACTATGGAACAGACAAGTAGACAATCTTTCAGAAAAAGCGCAAGAATATGAAAATCTTCTCAAGGAGTTAGGTCATTTGGTGGAGACTCGTACTGCAGACCGAATCAGGAGCTTGCTGGACAAGGTTCGTCATTTGATATATCGCAGAAAAGGTCACCGTAACTAACGTCTCTGTCGTTGTGAAGCATGGCACGGATGTCGACTACTCCTCTAATAGTAACAGCAATCAATCTCATTCGGTTACTCCCAATGACGACCCTCCAGAGGATGATAATGATGAAATGAGCTCGCCTTCATCGATTGGATCACTTGAAGCGATTGACCGCGTGGAGGAGGATTTGAACCGAAACGAAAAATCGAGGGCGACTGGGTTTATGGGGAAGAACTCTGAGGTTACGTGGATGCAACGACTTCAAAGGGAGGCGGAGCATAGGTTAAGGGGATTACCGGGGTCTTTGGAGCCAGGGCAGAGTAAGCGGCAGGACGATGATCTTGCTCTACATGCTGTGAGTTACCATCTCGACGACCTCGACATCTCCGTGCCCGGACCGGTCGAACTTTACGCCATGCCCCCTCGACATGTGGCCGATAAATTGTTCGATGATTACTTGAGGACTGTACATCCATTCTTTCCCATTATAAACCGACCTCTGTTCTCCGCACAATACCGAACATTCTTCGACAGCAATGCACGGCCTGGCGACAAGTGGCTCGCAATCTTGAACATGATTTTCGCAATTGGCGCGAAACATGCTCATCTTTTAGAGGCACCGTGGCAAGGAGATGAGCGGGATCATCTGGTATACCTGACGCGAGCCAGAATTCTAAGCATGAATGGCGATGTACTGTTCAGCCATCCCGATCTCCAACAGGTCCAGGTTGAGGGCCTGATCGCTTTCTATCTACTTGCATCCGACCAGATTAATCGTGCATGGCGCATCTCTGCCTTGGCAGTGCGGTCCGCTATCACGCTCGGCATTAACATGAAGAGTAGTAGCACCACAACCCCGAACATCTCTAAAGAGGCTCGTTATAGGGTATGGTGGTGTCTCTACACGTTCGAGCATATGCTAGGTATCATGACTGGCCGGGCTACCTGTATTCTCGATGGTATCTGCACCACGCCCCTGCCACTTCCCTTTGAAGAAGAACAATTGCAGGAACCTCAAGCTGCAGAGGTCCTCAACAACACTCATATCCGAGATGAGCGCATCAACGTGGTAATGGCTAGCGCTTGGGTTCGACACATGCCGTTAAATCCTACCGGTGGCAAGCCAGCCACACACTCATCACGAAAACGCGACAACTCGTGGGTGAAAAGTATTCCTTTCAACTCGGGTCTCTGCCACTTGTACTATTGCGATCTGGCAGTTGTTGTGCAAGAGATTGTGAACAAGGTGTACTCCGTGGACTGCGTAATGGTGCCTTGGAAACACATTGAGAACCGAATCGGCGAGCTGCGCTCTCGAATCGACCTCTGGTTCCAGAGTATTCCCACGTTCCTCGATTTCACCGGCAAGGAAGATGAGGGCCCGGAGCTACTCCGCTGCAAACTTGCCCTCGCCTTCCACTACTATAGTGCGCGGATCACTCTAGGTCGGCCTTGTCTCTGTCGGCGGGACGCGCAGAAGAAAAGCCCTGCTGAGAGAACGAACTTTAGCCACGAAATGGCCGTGTTGACCCTCGAGTCCGCTGAGCGCATGCTAGACCTGATCCCCGATGAGCCGAACGCGGTCCAACTCTACGAGATCTCCCCCTGGTGGTGCATCCTGCACTATCTGATGCAAGCGGTAACGGTGCTGCTCCTCGAGCTCTCCTTTGGCACTGTGCATGCGCCCAATTCAGAAAAGCAATTCCTCTTGCTAGCCAAGAAAGGAATTCGCTGGCTTTACTCCATGTCTGAGCATAGCATCGCCTCACGCCGCGCCTGGCAGCTCTGCGATATTAGCCTGCGCCGCCTCGCTTCTGGCATGAGCTTTGATGTCAGCGACATGCCCTCCCACACATACCACCCTGCACCTACGTCTACCCTCTCTCTCCCCGAAACCCAACACGCGAACCAAGGCACCACGCAAGAAACAAACGATTACTGGGGCCCCGCTCTTGAGGACCTCTCCTTGAGCAACCACACCCAAGGAGCAAGTCAGGAGTCCAATCTCGGGAATCACCCTTACGCGTCCTACCCGACATTCTCAAACATGCCTACCACCGACCCGATGACTGGCCTCCAGGCCGAGGCCCCAACTACGGATGATTTGTATTTCCCGTATGATCCTATTAGCGGTGAATTCATCCGCTCGTTCTTCCCGCTTCCCAATGAGGAAGCGAACTGGGATCCAAATTGATGATTGGATTTGGGTCTGTTAATGGACGAAGATATTCTGAAATGATTATATGCACATTGATGAGTCAAGATACACGAAAAAAGACGAATCTCATTATATCCCTTTTCTTCTCCTCCTCCTCCTCTTCTACTTTTTTCCTTCTCTACCTTCTCCTTCTCCTTCTCCCCTAACTCTCCAATATCTTCGTTTCTTTCTCACCTTTTCTATCTTCTCCACGATGTGACCCTCTATACTTGATATCTGGTATATCTTCCTTCATACACGAACCTATCATACTCACCTCCTTCCTACCCTCCGGGTCCTTTTATCCCTCGTCATCTCATACAACCTATTATTCACCTTTTCTGATTGCCTCTTTACTGCCACTGGCCATAAGTTCTAACGTGACATCCATTTCTTCTCTATCATTTTTGACTCTCGATTTTTATTCAACTCTATCAGTCTGGTCATCGATTTCGGGAGAGGTTCTTTTCTTCTTTCTACCGGCACCTTTTTTATCCTTTCACGTCACCAGCTCTGTACCAAATCATCTTAACACATATTGTACATTGGGAGGATTTCTTTTGGCGTGCGTTACATATGAGGATGAGGATTATGTTGGGATTTAGGATTTGGGATTCGGATGGGCCGTGTGAATTTGATTTCCTATAAAAGCGGTGTGGGTGGTTTTGGTCCTTTTTACATGGAGTTTTGGTATTGGTGGCAATTTCTTACTTTGGATGGAGCTGGCGTCTTCTTTTCGGATGGATATAGTTCAATCACAGACTGGTCGACTTTTTCGGGTTTAATATCTTGAAATGTACGGGATTTAATCCTCAGTGTGTGCTTTATTGACGGCGTTCGGGCAAGTGAGATCAGTCTTGTTGCCAGGATCAGTCTATTCCCCCATCCTGTCTATAATCATGTCAAGGTAGAAAGTAGAAGTAACTTCAATGACGCTTCATTTATGTTGGATATCAACTCTATATTACAATCATAGACTCAGATAATATACACACCAGAATCAGTTTTGATCCTGGGATTCCGGCAAGGTCTTCGCCTTTGAACCACCCTTACGCCTGGGACGCGTCATCTTCCAAAACGGACCCGATTGCATAAAAGGGTCTCGTCGAATTTCCCAGATACGATCCCGCATCCGTTTCTCCGGGTTATGAAAGACGCCACGGCTGCACATGCGCGATATGTAGCCGGGTATTTCCAGATCAATCTGGTCCTGCGGCATGCCATGGCGCAGGAACATCCAGACGGCAAAGTCGAGAGAGGCTTCTGGGGCGGTTTGAGGTGGTTTGCCGCTACTGACGGGCAGCCCTTGGAATTCGAAGCGGGAGATTAGGGGTTTGTATATGCGGCCTCGGGCAAAGAAGGGGAGTTGTTGGTGTTGAGGGATAGGTAAGGATGAACATGAGGGGTCGGATTGGAATTTTTTCGGATGTCGTTCCATCTCGAACTCTCGCATGGCGGCTTGCGCGATGATACGGATGGTGTTGTAGTTGGGGACCACGGCTCGCTTTTGTGTGTGTTTGAGCCACTGCATGCTGAAGGTTGGGTCGCCTTGATGCCAGGACATTTCCTTGCGAGCAGGGAGGCGGGTGAGGCCGCCCTCGCGCTGGCGAACACGGTCAGGTGGAAGACGATGGATGCACCATTTGAACCACATGGTCAAGCCGAATGTGCTGCCGTACGTGTCCACAACGGCAGATAGGAGGTTATGGAAAGAGACCGCGGGAATGTATTTGAGCTTGAGATGGCTTGGTGGGGGAGCCTTGAGGTCGACCTGCTTGGCGAGATCTGAAATGTGACCAGGAAGGGTTCGGAACACGGAGAGCAGACGCAACAAGACATTTTGTTGGAAGGCTGTGACTCGCCGGTTTTTGCTAACAGGCGTGTTGAATTCCATGCGGTAAAAGCGCAGGAAAATATCGTTGGCACGCTCGAGGCTCGCGATCAACTTCTCGTCCACAGGGCCACCGATGGACTGCTGGTGCTTGATAGTCGCATCAAGTCGGATGATTTTGGCTCCAAGTGCCGTGAGATTGCTAAAGCCCCATGATTTCAGTCGGAAATCACGAAGATACTCGAGCGTGACAACTGCACGATCCCAATTTTCCATGTCAATATATGAGTTGACTAAGGCCTTGAGCATGTTGACAGAGAGTGGCATGCCAAGCGAGGAAATGACCTTTTCACTGAGTTCGGTATTTTGTGAAGCAGAGGCAAACCGGAGGATCGATGGCGCAATAACCTGGTCACCGTAGACAGAAGCCGGGATCGCAGGGCCGTCTATACCATTATTGAAAAGCAACCAGTTGCCAAAGTCATAGGCGCGATTAACGGCGGCCAAGTCAAGAAGTTCAGCCAAGGTCACATTCGAGACCTGCGGCAAGGAAGATAAGTCGCGTTCGTGGGCGTCAAATCGCTGAGAGTCGAAGAAAGGAAGGTGTTCTGACTTGGCAAGGGTGAGCTGTTTAAAGAATGCTTGGATGTGATAGGCCTTGCTAGCATCGACAATGTTTTGTAGCCAAGCGTACTCGTAGAAAGCGCGGCTAGCTTGACGTTTATAGGCATAGGCCTTGACATTGAGTTCCACCAACCCGGCGATTGCAGCACTTTCGTCATATAGCTGCGCTCTCGTCACGCCGCTCAGGTTTTGGTCTGACGCAGAGCCGTATCCTCCCCACGGTGGTACTACGTGTTGAGTAGACCGTAATAGTCGCTCAAACAAAGTTGGGTCTTCATATGGATGCAGACAGCCTGACTCCAAAACTCTGATAAGGTGCCAGTTGGTGGCCTTATTCGTGGGTCGGAGATCATCCAAGGCATTGGTCGGTTCGAGTAACGCATTCAAAGAAGTCGATTGCTGAAGAATGTCCGAGGGTGTTGCACCATGGAATCCCACACCGTTATAGGCCTTGTTGACCAAGCCACTTCGCAGACTTGCAACTACTTCCGTGCTGATTGTTCGTTTCCCGAGACCATTGAACGGAGGCTTGTCGAGGCGCTTGAATGTCTGAGGTGGATTGGTATCATCTGGGCGACGCCAGACAGTCTCAGTGCTGACATTGGTTTGTTGCACAACGTCGAGATCCCTCAGTAGAGGCGCCCAGCTGTCGATCTTCCAAGCCTTGTCGCCAGTCCGCTGGCTCATCTCCTTGACCAGAGATGCGCCCTGCTTGGCGAATCCATGCTCGACACAGCACCACAGAACCAGCTCAAACCAGATCTCGGGGCCAAGTTCGCGGACTCCCACCTTGAAAGGCAGAAAAGGTGGCTCCTCACCCGCCTCGGTGGCCGCCGTTGCGAGTGCGGCTTCATGTTCAAGCCACGCAGCGTCGGACAAGACACTCATGATATTGCTTGATAGTAGGTTGAGGCCGGGAGGGCGGAATGAAACTTGGCTGGGATCGTTCTTTGGATACTGGTAAACTCGGTCGGATATCAAATCCAGGTGGTGCAGGCGAGCAAGGATGCGGAAGACGTGAGACATTGCCAAATTGGCTTCTTGTTTTGACGCGTCGGCAGCTCTTAGAACAATCAAGCCTAGGTTTAACAAGAGCTCACCCAGAAACCTATCACCCAAATCCCGCGCAGCAGGCCGTTCCGTCAAAAGATCAAGAGAAACTATATCGGAGGGCGGAAGCGGTTTCATGGACTGGCTCGGACGTCGGACATCCCTAGCAGTGAGTTCTTCTAGAGAAAGACCCCCCACGTTCCAATCAAACCCCTTGAAAGCATCGTGCGAGGCCATGTATGGAACGAGAGTTTCGTATGCATCAATAAGCTGGGTCAAGTAAGCATGCACCGCAGACCACTGGTTGAGCTCAAATCCCAAATGTCCCAATAGATCCAAATTTGAATGTGTCCTCGCCAACCACAGATATCCCATCAACGCATGTGCCCGACGGAGCTCATTTTCGTGCTCAAACAGAGACCTAACCCGCTCCTCAGGTTTGACCGGTTCCGTCTTTTTCTTCGTCTGCGTATTAAGTGCCGGTGCACATTTTTCTAGTATTGGTATCCAACTGCCGGGATTGGATTTCTGCGACGACTCGAGGGGTATAGATGGGGGTCCATTGTATGAGAAGAGAAGTTGATATTCGTCGTCGGTGAGCGTTCTCCGGTCTATCGTCGAGGCGAAACGAGTCTGGAGACGGGATGCCAATGAGAACGAAAGAGCAGGCCGGCCAGGCACAATTGGCACGCGGCCAATTCGCAGAAGCCGGCCGGGGCTCAAGCACCTTCTCATGACACGGCAATCAGCCTCGCGGAGGGCGCCTGCGGAGGAAACACGGTCTCGATGGGCACGGGTGTAATGTGGCGCATTTCGGAGCCGATCAGGATGTGCACATGTCGCGGAGGTCTCTGGATTCGTACCTCTGATACACGACCAACTTTAGGTCAAGTAGTGATTGGTATTCCTGTCGCGATAGGGAGCGCTAATGATCGCGGAGGAAATCGTGAAGCTGGAAATTTGGCCGGGTGGACCCAGCGCGCTGACTCAGCAAAGCTGCCGCAGCCAATAGGAGTCGTCGTATTTACTTCACATCGAAAGGGCGAGGACAACTTGGTTGATACTGGTGAATCGAGGGAATGCATGCACTCGGAGATCAAAAGATAATCCTGGCCTACAATGAGATGGAGAAGTTACACAACGTCACACAAGACGGGCCGCAAGGTGGTTGCAACGATGCCAGCGATACCCCGAAGAAGAAACCCGATACACTCAGAACGTTTGCTTCTTTAAGTAACTTGATGTAAAATAGACAACAGAGCCTGAGCCTGGAACATTGCCAAAAGTCTACGTCCCAAATTCTATGCCTGTAGCTCATGTTAATTCTATGCCTCCTACTCCAATGTGCGGGACAATACCAACCCACGTCTGCGCCGATCTACCGCTCGAACGCGACCTATCAGAGGAGACCCAGGCTATTATTGCGGTCACTCAAGGGTTTCTTGCAGCACTGAATACAAAGTCTCGAGTGGACTTTGAGAAACACTGCATTCGGGCTGGGGGCATGTCCCTCGCACCTCCGTCACCTACTGCCTTACGCTTCTGCACAATTGGCTCTTTCATTGAGCATGTGGCCACGCTGAAAGACACTATTGATGAGCGCATCTGGAATCCTGAAGTCAAAATCCACGAAGCTGGTAACCTTGCCACCGTGTGGGCTCCTTTTCGGGCTAAGATAAATGGGGTTGTGGACCATGTCGGGGTGGAACTATTCGTACTGCATAAACTGAATGGGGAGTGGAAAGTGACTGGATTGGCAGATTCTTGTCGACTGCCAACTGAGGAAGAAATGAATATGGAATAGTCGATGGTATCGCCAAGTCCTTCTAAGAGACTGTCTCATAGCTACGCACTATCTTACAATTGAGCACTTCAATTTTCATAGGAGCAAAAGGACGCTCGTTTGCATGGATTGCAGGCTATGATACATAACACTTTCTCTCTATGACCGAACCAGCAGCCACAGAAACACAACCTTGAACTATTTCACACGAGACAACGGGAGTCCCGGGAAGAACGAATGACCCATAAGAAATCTAGACTTAGAAGGGGCGGATCTGGCGAGCGTGGACGCGCTCGAACTGCTGGTTACCCTCGGAGGAGCTGCCAGACTCGGGGGTGGCCGAGCCAGTAGGGAGAGCACCGGAGACAGTGATGAAGCCAGACTCCTGGCCGCTGGAGCCACCGAAAGTGCCAGAGGGGGCAGCAGTAGGAGCAGCACCACCCTCACCACCCTGGCCGGAGCCACCGAAGCTACCAGAGGGCTGAGCGCCTCCAGAGGGGAAACCACCCTGGCCGCCGTGGCCACCGTGGCCGTGGTGACCGCCGTGGCCGAAACCACCACTGGGCTGGGCACCACCGGAGGGGAAACCACCCTGGCCGAAGCTACCGCTGGGCTCGGAGCCCCCAGAAACGCCGGAGGGAACGGTACCGGAGGCCTGGGGACGACCAGACTCCTGGGCACCACCGCCGAAACCACCCTCAGATCCACTGCTGGAGCCCTGGGGGAGACCAGTGGGCACAGTGCCGGAGGCCTGAGCAGTAATGGTAGGAGTGGCATCCTGCTGCCTGGCGAACTAATATGGTAGGTCAGTATCTCATCTGATAAAAGAGGCAAGAAGATTCTTGGCTGGTGTATCACCATACCAGGTTGAAAGCGACGGCATTGGGAGCCAGAGCGAGAGCAGCAGCCAGGCCGAAGACAACGTTGAACTTCATGTTGAAGATGTGTGTTTGTTCAAAAATGAAAGTGGGTTTAAAAAAGAAGGACTGAGTCACTCGGTGACGATTGATCTCAAGAATGTAGAAATGAAAGGAAAGCGCACAGCACTGTGATTCAAAAAAGTTCTTGATGGAGGATTTCGAGGGCCTTATATAGCTCGTATCTAGAGGTTTTCGTTTGCATTTCCCGTCATGGTCTCAGCATCCCGTCTGTTTCGGGTTGCGAGACTATCAGGCCCAGCAATGAGGAGACCAGTTCCGCTGTCAGGAATATCCGAGACATCTAGACCGACTGCTCAGACTTGGGAACTGTGGAGATCGGCATTGATAGTCCGCAGCTGGTGGTTTCTCATAAGGACCATCCAGGGTCAATATGTCGAATCAGGGTTGATCGTCGAGGAGGTAAATGGACAGCCCTATCGACAGCAGGTCCGTATTGGTGCAATATAGTTTCATACTTCCAGAGTGGAGCCGACGCAGGAGTCCATCATGGAGGCGAGGTTGGGCCGCTTACAGGGAAGGGGCTCAATAAGCAGAGGCTCGACACTGGACAGGGCTTCTCAGGGCCACCAGGGGCAAGTTCTGAAGCAGATGGCGCCACGGCTGAACTGCCGGTCTGTCCCAATGAAGCACACAAGCTGCATTTGGCATCACGTCAAGCGCCGTGCGGTGTGTTCGTTCGTGGAGAAGTTTAACGTGAAACGAGCGAGTCAGAAGGAGGCTGGCATTGAGGAGGTCTCCCCCACCTTGAGCTTACACGTCGTCTGCCGATCGGTCGGCTGGGCTGCTTCAGATTGAGATTCAGGAGGGACGAGAGCGGGGCTAGTAAATACCAGCAGAGTGAAGTGATTGGATGAAACCCAGACAAAGTAGTGGGCAAGAAACACGCTAAGGAGGCGGTTCTAAAGAGTACAGAACAAGATTCAACACGGCGAAAACATACACTACCCCGAAGTCATGACCAATGTACATACTATACTGTATCCATGTACAGCGCTGACTAGCGGTGGAGCTTGCAGAATGTGGACTCCATCTCGTTTCCCTGGAAAAGCCGACAAGAGCAAATCCACCGAAGAAAGTAGAGCAAAACGCCACGGGTCTCATCCTAATGATCTGCTACACGCTTGGCCCACCGAGCATTGCGCGTCCTCACTCTAAAATAGCATCACCGCATCCTTGTACCATTGCAATTGCGAGGGTATTAAACATGTACACATCAGATAATGTAGGGGGGCTCAATTAACGTGATACCAAAGACCACCGTAGAATCAACCCCGGGCGCCAAATCTTCATCATCACTTCGTTAAACACAACAACAAGGGAGGAACACATGGCTAGAACTGGAGATCTCATAGCTCCTCATCCTCGTCTGCAGGCAAATCGCCACCCAACTCCTGCTCCACTTCGTCTACCACGAAGCTCTCGTAGTCCTCCAAGCCTTTTTGTACATGGACCTTGAAGCGAATGACATCGTTGAGCATAGTCTCAACGTTGGTATGTAACTCTTCTCGTAGCGCATTGGCTCGAAGTGTCAGCTGTTCATACTCGATATTGGTATTCATCTCGCGCTGTTCCATCAACTGGACACTGTCGCTGAGAGTCGCCCGCATCTTGGCGAGTTCCTTCTCCATCTTCTCAATCTGGGCGTCTGATGCCGTCTTCTGAGTGGTGGTAATTTCCTTGGTGCGTTCAAACTCCTCTTCTGCCGCCCGGCGCCGGTGCTCCAAAGCCTCAACCTCACTGCGCTTTTCGTCCATCGCCTCCTTAATGTTGTCAAGTAGATTGCGACGATCAAGGTCATCGTCAATTGCTTTTTTCCGTCGCTCGTTGATCTCCTTGCGCAATGATTGTAGACTATTGCGGACGGAGCCCCGAAGGTCCAAATTCAGCAAATGAGCCGGGTGATAGCCCGTATAAGGCTCGGCCAAGAGGCGATCGCCCTCTGATGACATCCGATTGGGCGCACCTCCGATCTGGCTGGCGGAGAAATTGTTCTCATTGACGTTGAGAGTAAGCTCAAAGTCCTGACCCTTGGCATTCTCGGCAGAGGAGGGGATCAGGCTTGTTTGGTAGCCAAGTGTGTTGTACGCCTTGACGATCTGCTCCAGGTCCTCCAATTTCTGGCTTGCTTCCGCCTCCTTCTCCATGACGCGGGCGTGGGTCTCCTCCAAGCGAGCCATACTATCTTCAAGGCTCTTCTGAAGCCGCTCTCGTTCCGTGTTCATGCGATCAATATCTTGAATGGTGATTCCTTGGCGGTCGACGCTCGCCTGAAGCTCGGCACGCTCATTCTCCGTGATTTGAAGTTCGGCGTCCGTCTTTTGGATCTCTGCGTCCAAGAACTTGATGCGAGTTTCGTACTTCTCGATCTTGCCCTTGACGTTCTGGTTGTAGTCCTCGAACTTCCTCGTATCATCCTCCAGGATCCGGAAGTGCTGGTCCAACTTGGCCATGTCTGGCGCATTCTTCTCCATTTCCTGAATTTGATCGCGAAGAGCCTGATTCTCCGCCTCTAATGATTCCATCTGTTGTACATGTCGTTCGTTGCCGCGGGCAAATTCCTGCGACATTGCCTCGATATGGGGGACCAATCGTTGTTCTGCCGTCTCGTCATCCTCATCCTCGCCACCTTGAAGCCAGTCATGATAGGCGCCGGTAAGGAAGCGGAAGATAATGCGATCACCGGTGACGTCGACTCCTGCTTCCGCGCATGCCTCGTCATACTCTCCACTATCAAATCGTTGCATCAACTGTGCCAATTGCATCAGCCAGTGTAGCATGCCGAGGAAAGTGGACCAGTTCTGGCCACCCACGGCCGAAATCTGTGACTTGGTGATACCCTTCTCAAAGGGATATCGCAGCTGCTTGAGAATGGGAGGAACCTCCGCATCCATCGCTTTCTGGAACTTGTAGCCCGGGTCAATGCGGTGATATAGGAATTGGAAGATGTAGTTGAAGTCCTTTTGCGTCGGCGAGCGGAGGGTGTTCTGTCCTAGGGAATGCTTCATCTCCAATTCAAAATTGTTGTGCGTCAAATACTCCAGGAGCTCCTGCCCAATGCGCGCTTGGAATGATCGGTCGCGAAGCGGTCGGGGGTCCCTGGGCACACCCGCTACAGCTGGAACCGAGTTGAAGAAAGATTGGTGACCCATGGGCCCACCAACTGACGGGCGCGAAAAGACACTGCTACGACGCTGCAAGTTCTGCTGCGATGCAGAATTGGACGAAAGTGAACCCGGCGCAAAACTTTGTCTTCCAGCACTCGCACCATGAAACATATTACTCGAAACAGATCGGCGTACAGACGAGAGACCGGCATCGGGGCCAGCCATGGACATGCGTGTAAAGTTGGGCTGCTGAGGTCGACTCGTTGAGTTCAGTAGGGAGTTCGAGCGGGCGTGCTGGGAGGTAAATGGGGGATTGTTGAAGCCAATGGAGCTTGTGCGCTTCATAGCTGATGACGGCTGGGGGATAGAAGAATAGTTTTGTACACTCCCGAGGGTCTAGATTGCATTGTTAGTACCTAAATATCTTTGCGACAGCTAGTTCAGCTTTCATCATCATACCTCTCGGGGGCGCCTGATACTGAACAACCCAGTATCTTGCGACATGGTGACAACAAAGCCGCGGTCGCGGCAGGAATAAAACTTGACTTGTGCAAAGTTGAAGTAATTATGTTCAAGGTCCAAGTATTGACAGTTCAAATCTGGACTCGCGGCGCAAAATTCTGGATGAGGGGGGTTGTTTTGTCGTGCAGGCTGGGCTGGGCGGGAAGATGTAAACAAGACCGGTGCCACTTCCGGAAACGGAAAGCGGTAGAGTCGCACTGGAAAAACAGTCGCACCGATAAAGAATCACGAGACCTTCGGTCTGGGGAAGTGAGGCTTGGCGGTCCTGAGTTCCGAGGTCCAACGGCCGGTGCCGATGACGGTCACTTTTCCCTGCCTCTGGACTTTCTCCTCCTCCATCGTCCTCGTGAGTGATTGACAGGACTTATCACCATGGCTCCTCGAGAGGAGCTTATTGCCTCTGCGGTAAGTATTCTTCGATTATAATTCCTCTTCCGCTCGCCGTCGCTAATCAATGTTCTCTAGGTGACCTGTATGATTAATCCCCATTCCCCACGGCATGGCGAGGTGGAGAAGTTGCGCGCTAACCCTCACGCAGTCCTACAGGATCCCTCGGTGGCTTCATCGCCTATTGAGAAACGAGTCGCATTCCTGCAATCGAAGAATCTTACACAAGAGGAGGTTGATCTCGCCTTATCGCGAGTCGGCGAAGACCCGGCTGCCGCGGCCGCGGCTGCTGGAACCGTATCGGCGCCGTCCCAAGGCTACAACTCACAACAGGTTGCATACCGACCACCTCCACAATCACCACAGGGATATGGTTATCCTCCATATAATCAATGGCAGCCGCCTCCAGAGTATGTACATCCCGCTGTTTTGAATGCCTACTGAACCGGAGACTGATCGCATGACAGGCCGCCCAAGAGAGACTGGAGAGATTGGTTTATCATGGCAACGGTGATGGGTGGTGTTGGTTATGGATTGTATTTTGTTGGCAAGGTAAGGCTCGCTATACTCGCTGCCATGGCTTCCCCTGCTAATAATTCCTCGTTAGCGCTACATTGCTCCATTGATTGCCCCACCGACTCCCCCTCAGTTGGAACAAGACAAGGAGAACATTGACGAGCAATTTTCGCGTGCGTTTGATTTGATTGATCAGCTTTCGACCGATACTGCAGCCTTGAAGGCCGCCGAGGATGCTCGCACTGAGCGTCTAGACTCGGCTCTGAAGGATGTGGAGAACCTGGTTGCAGACCTGAAGAATGCGTCGCGACGCAGAGATGACGAGACCCGCCGTATCAGCGATGAGGTTAAGTCTTTGAAGGATGCGATCCCTAAGGCTTTGGAAGGTGCCCGAGAGGGCAACGAGAACCGCCTGAAGGAGCTGGGTTCTGAGCTGAAGAGCTTGAAGGTCTTGCTGGGTAACCGACTGGGCGGCAGCGGCGCTGCTCCCGCTGTCGGTCGCACTCTCGGCAGCTCTACAATTACTCCCTCTGTCACTCCCCAGCCGGCTCCCGAGCCCACTCCCGCTTCTATTCCTGCCACCAACGGCCTGCAGGCCACCGTGACCCCAGCCGAGCAGGAACCCCAGCCAGTTGTTGCGCCCACGCCCGCACCAGCTGCCGATAGCCCTCTCGCCAAACTCGGCCGCTCTGCCTCCATCCCGGCCTGGCAGATGGCTGCTTCTGGCCGATCCAAGAGCGCTTCTCAGTCGAGCCCTGCCCCGGCAGGTGATAAGCCCGCTGAGCAGAGTGCTCCTCCCAGCTAAGTTCCAGGAGTAAGCCTGAACTGAAATTGTATACCTCTTCGCTTAGATGTATTTACCACTACGGATTATTCTTCTTCTGGTTTATATGGGACTTGCATTTGATTTTTCAAGACTTTATATCGTTCGTAGTGCAGCAAGTGGAAATAGTAAAGATGGGGTGAATGGGGTTGAATGTTCCCGATAAGATAAGGAGCGCAAGCTTTACCTCGGACCCTCAAAATCTTGACACTTCCTTTGATCAACCAACTACCACAGCTTAAGCATAGCAGCAATGCCATCCCCTGAGAGATCCACAAAGCGAACATCGCCGTCAGCAGAACGCGATTCAGATCGCCGGCACCACCGCAGCCGCCATGGCCATGGCGAATCTCATTCGCATTCGCATTCCCACCGACACCGACACCGCGACCACTCGCGCTCTCGTTCTCCCCACCGATCAGAGCGTCACCGTCGACATGACCGAGAAAAGGGCGATCGCACCGAGCGGAAAGACCGAGACCGTCATGACCAACGAAGTCGAGACGCCCCAGCGCAGCCCGTTGTCCTCCCGCTCCAGGCGCGGGAGCTCTCACGGCGCGATTTAGAGGCCTACGAGCCAATGTTTGCAATGTACTTGGATATTCAAAAAGGGATCCTCATTGAAGATCTGCCAGAAGAAGAGGTGAAGGGGCGGTGGAAGAGTTTCATTCGAAAGTGGTATGTACTCGAACTTCTCTTACGAGGGTGAACATTACTGATCGTATAGGAATCATGGTGAACTCGCCGAGGGATGGTATGATCCTGCTACACTCGAAAGGGCACGCCAGAGTGCAGCGGAATATCAGCCCGGTCCGATGGAGAGAGCATCGCCGCAGTATGAACGAGGTGAATCTTCCCGTGGTGGAGGTGCGGCGCCACAGCCAACGGGAGATGATGACGAGGATGATGAGGAATACGGGCCAACATTACCGGTTCCGGGTTCTACGAGAGACGTCCCACATTCTGGGCCTACTATACCAAACATGCAGGACCTCGAACTTAAGCGCGGTAAGCTCTAAGCAACTTTCAAGCCTGTAAATCTAAGCGGCGCCAAGCTAATATTCCGCCCTATAGAATCCGCAATTGAAGACGCAATCGCCGCCCGAGAAGACTCAAGACAACAATACCGCTCCGAACTACGCTCCCACAAGGCCGAGGTGCGCCATCTCGAAGATGAAGTCGCCCCACGAGCCGAGCCTGGTACCCGGGAGCGACAGCTTGAGAAACGTCGCGAAGCTGCTGCTGCCAATCGTGCCTTTGCCGATGCCCGTGGAGGCTTTCCGGAAGCAGCTCCTGATGCAGACCTCATGGGGAATGATGACTTTGCGTCCCTCAAAAAAGAGAAAGAAAGGGAGCAACGGAAGAAGAATGAGCGGGAAATTCGACGAGAGGAAATTATGCGAGCTCGGGCTGCGGAGCGAGAGGAACGGGTTCAGAAGTATCGTGAGAAGGAGGAGGAGACTATTGGGTGGTTGCAGGCATTAGCAAAGCAGCGATTTGGTTAGATGGTGATTATCCTCGCATAACTTGCCCATTATATACCCTTTTTCCTACATAGGAACTCATCTTACTAGCGTCCATCGTCTTGTGCCATATCTATTGTATTGTATACCTACTCGGCTCGCATATTCTATATTTTGATGCACCAAATCCCCGGCCTCTACATCAAACATCAAACATCAAACACCCCTCAACTCCACCAAAGAACGCACCTGTTTCCCCTCCGCATCAAAGTTGCCCGGATCTAACCACTTCTCAAACGCCCCCTTCACGACAGCCCACTCGGAATCCAAAATCGAAAACCAAGCCGTATCCCGATTCCGCCCCTTAACAATCAAATGCTGGCGAAACACCCCTTCCGCCGTAAACCCAAACCGGGCCGCAGCCTTCTTAGACGGCGCATTCAGATTATCGCACTTCCACTCAAACCGGCGATAACCCAGATCCTCAAAGACCGTTCTCGCAAGGAGATACACTGCCTCTGTGGCAGCAGTCGTACGCTGCAGAAGAGGGGAGAACACGATGAAGCCGATTTCGATGACGCGGTTGGTGAGGTCGATGCGGAGGAGGCTGAAGAAGCCGATTGGTTTCTGGGTTGTTTTGTTGATTATGGCGTAGAAGAAGGGGTCTTTGGATTCGGAGAGGGCCGTGATGGCTTCTGTGAAGGAGGGTTTGTCGGTGAAGGGGCCTTTGGGGATGTATGTCCACAGAGCGGCGTGCTCGGGCTGTCCGATGAGGGGGTACAGGTCGTCGATGTGTTTGGGGTCCAATGGTTCCAGTTGGACGGAGGGGCCTGTAATTGTGGTCGAAGGTGGTGGTAAGGCTTGTCTGATTTCAACGGGAGGTCCGACTGGGCGATCCATCTTGAGTATGATTGAAATTGTTGTTGATAGGAAATGATGTGCCCCGCAAAGATGTGGTATAGTGACAAAGAAAAGAGATGTCAATTGTTGGAATTCGGAAGGGAGAAGACTGTACTAGAAAGATGCAAATTGCAAGATGAATAGCCCAATGAGAAATGATACTGGAGAGTAACTCCCCTGGATATGCAGTCGTGACTCACTAAGGCGTGATTCGTTAACTCCGCTGGGTAGTATTCCGTGCGGGGCAACAGTCACCACGGCATTTGGACTAACAGGCATTCTCCAAATCGGCGTCTACACTTTGACTAGAGCTGTCTGACCTACGACTGTATGATATTCTCTCGCGGGATAAAAAAAGCTATACACACGATGTCTTCATCCGGAACTATTGACCAAATGCGAGTGTCTAGAGCTTCATGACTGATACGCCGTTGTCAGCAAATCTACAGTAATTCTCCGGAGGCATTTAAAAAGAGTCATAGTATACACAACTAGTACACAAAGCAATTCATTTTGCAATGCCATCCCCTAAATCCTCTATTGAGCAGACAGAATCTCATATCGTCCCAACTAAAGTCGTCTCTTCGTCTCCATCCCGAACTTTCTCTTGACTTTCCCCAAAGACGACCTTCCTTCCTTCCTTTGATAGCAACCCAAAAGAACTTCCCCTGTATCGCGATAAACACAGCATTATCCCCCAGTGGCCACCAAAATAAATTATAAGACATGATCCAAGCAGGCCACACGAGAGTCGTAAATGGAGTTGACCAGGGCCGGACCTTCACAGCCCAGAAAAAGGCCAGAATACCGTGTACTACTGCCTGGCTAGCGAATCCTGCGAGGCTCAAAAGGGACATGGACGTATAAGCAGGCTCCGGTCTCGTAGGTTTTCTCTTGAAAAATGTGGAATAACCCAGATAAACGAGTGCCGGGTTGATGTAGAGTAGCAATGGGGGAAAATTGAAAGTAACGATCTCGGCCAATGTACAGCGAGAGTTACCAAAAAAGAAGGGGATAGAGATAAACAACGCGTAATCCCCATATGAAAGTATCAGAAGGACTTTCTGTCTGAATGATCTGGAGCTAAAGGCGACACTGGTCATGAATCTACTCAAGTCAGTCATTAGCGATACATTCGTGTTTTCCAGGGTAATCTGCAATGGGATTTCTAGAAGAGTTCCGTTGATTCACTTACTGTACGAAAGAAAAGAATATCCAGACCATCGTCATTTCAGATATACACATCCATTGACGAGCGCCTCTGGCATAGGTGTCTTGGTATGATTTAGCTTGCTTCGCCGCTTGGCCGGAGTACCAATGACACAGCTTCGCCTGCTCGGCCGCACTGAAGATATGGAGGATGAGGTAGGACAGAGGTGGGCTTGTTTTGTATCTCTTTGCACGTAGGTTTCGAAGCTGAGCAATGTAGGATACAAGGCTTAGAGTCGCCAGAAGACTGGGAGGTTTAGTATGATTTACTAGGCGGATGAATGTAAATAGAGGGAGGTAGCTACCTGCATAGCCAGATTTGGATGGACATTATGGGAGTATATTCAGCCAAGAAATACTTGGCTGAGCCAAAAGCTGGGGAAGAAAAGGACCCTTAGAGAGGAAAGAAATTGCCTTGGTTCAAAAGTAGCTGGCACCATACACTAGTCGCAAGTACATACATAGCCTGCTTTTTTCTGCTAGGCGTACCCCCACAGCCGAGCCTTGCGTGGTTCATCTCCATGGAATTGTCGGACATGGGGTGAAAATAAATAGATACACAATTCGGAGATTTACTAAATAGTGCATTATTTAGGATTGCTACTCAGGGCGTATAATGGGAAATTAATGGCATAACCCATACTGAACGTTACCTAGGACCCTGGAATATTACGATACGTTACCATACGACAACATGGACATCCCGAGTTCGCCGTAAAGCGATTCTCAGACATCCAAGCTACAACCACCCTCCCACAAAATGAGCAACATCTCCAAAGCCCTCCAGGGCTTAAAACGCTTCACAACCTGCGACGTACGTAATTCCCCCCTTTCCCTCCCCATTCTTGAATTAACCCAGCCACCCCACCAGATCGGCGATGCCCTAGTCAAGCTCAAACAGCCCTACGGCGGTTATCTAGACGGGCTGAAAATGTACTCCCCAGGCGGTGGAAGCATCTACGGCCCAGCCATCACGGTGAAAATGGTCGAGACGAATAGTCCCGGCCCAATGCCGCCGATGCATTTCGCCGATGCAAATAAGGAGGGCCATATCATGTACATTTCGCAGCCGAAGGGGATGTACTCGGCGTGTTGGGGTGGTCTTATGTCAACTCGGGCGCAGAAATTGGGCAGTTTGGGGACGATGATTGATGGGCGGATGCGAGATACGAGGGAGCATGTTGAGATGGGATATCCGGTGAGTTTTCGTACTCGCATTGACAGCAGTGATATTGTGTTTTTGTCATTCGAGTTTCCTTTCGGCAGTGAGTTCTGCTAATAACTGAACGAATAGGTCTTTGCTCGAGATACGGCGGTCCCTGGATCAAATACTTTTACTCGTGCCTCGGAGATTAATGTCCCGGTGCAATTCAAAGGCGATCTTTGGGTCTATCCGAATGATATTCTCGTTGGTGATGAGAATGGTGCCGTGGTGGTCCCGCCGTCCTTGTTGGAACAGGTAGTTGAGCTGTGTCAGGAACGATTTGAGATTGATGAAAAGACTATGCAGGCTTTGCGGGCAGGTGAACCCATGGGTGCAACGATTAAGAGACTGCGCAAGTAGATTTTGTACATTTAGTATAGCTATGGCTCCTACTCCTAAGACAGGTGAATAACCGTTGTTATCTTAGGCAGGCTTCAATTAAGATGTCCAGCTCTTTGCAACTTTCTAGGGCATAATTTCCTATTCTCTGACTCGTAGAATCAAAATCCACACCCAAAAAGAGCTCTCTATGAATACCAAATCACTCAATCCATTGGAATACAATTCAATGCAAGCCATAGTTCCCCGGATTCGCGGCGCAGACCCGCGCCCGTATTCTCCGATCCCCGGCACTCAGGCCCTTGCCGACGACCACATTAAACCCACATATCAACACGATGCATTCGGGAGAGGAAAAAAAGTTACAGGAGAGAAAAAAAGTACTCCGCATGGGGGAATCGAACCCCCGGCTTCTGTGCGCTCAAACCAATCAGCGTGAAAGACAAATATGTTAACCACTACACTAATGCGGATTGGTGATTATTTTTTCAGGAGATTGTTCTACTCATCCCAACTCTATAGGTAGTTAGAAAATAGTACAATGGGGGGAGAGACGAAAAGGCGGGATGGGTAGATTAGTTAGCAGAAATTTCTACACTCGTTAGGGCTAGCGCGTCGTAGCAAGTAACTAAGGGGATACGCTATAGCAGTCTGATCGGAACAGATAGGTCGAGGCACGAGAGAGAGGCAAATTAAAGAGAAAAGAGACAATACACTACCACAAGGAGGACTGCCAGGAAGCCATACGAGCGCTACAAGACTAGCAGCGAAAACCGAATGGGCTAATTAGATATAGAGGAAGCGACCGTTAAAAGATGTGATAAATGAATTGAATTAGAAGTGAAGGAGTATTTATCAAAACGAGCATGTAAACTGTATGTAATTCGAATAGTAAAAGAGAGTGTGTCTATGTGATCTCCCTTCCCTCTCATCTCCATAAGGCCTTACGCCGCCACTCTCTAAACCGGGAAAGCAAACTAATTAAATAGACAAAAGGGCTGTATATATAACGGATCAAATAATCAAGAGAAATGCACCAGGTTCCGGCAACAGTTCCCCCACTACACTACTAGGTAGGGAAATCCACTAGGTAGCCGTAGTTTAAAAAAGAATCTCAGGTAAGGCAGGCAAGCGAAAAAAAGTTCTCCGCATGGGGGAATCGAACCCCCGGCTTCTGTGCGCTCAAACCAATCAGCGTGAAAGACAAATATGTTAACCACTACACTAATGCGGACTGATTAATAGAAACTCTATAGAATTATGATACAAGAGGCTGCTTAGGAGCCAAGGTTCCCCACGGTACTGTCTGTATGTACCATTTTCATTTCATCTAATCCTCAAATGCATTTGTATCTTGAAATCGGAGTGTATACAAGCTTTTGTTGATGGGAATACCATCTCAATCCACAACGCCCATCCAGACTTTATATCCCAACCCGAATGCAATTTTCATCCTCATCGCTCATTTATGCATGTCTCCCCAAATCCAAATCAGCAACCAACTTCATATCCCCCTTCCCCTCATCCTCCCCCAGCCCAAAGAACGGCTTCACAGCAACATCAATCGTCTCCTCAAACAACCGCCCAACAACAATCTCCTTCAGATCCTCACCCGTCTGTCCAAAATCAGGGAAAGCATTCAACTCCAATAACCACGCATTCCCCTCCGCATCAACCAAGAAATCAACACCAAACAACTCGAACGCATTCGGCAATGTCTGGAAATGCACCATCATGCCTCGCGCGGCAGCTTCAAAGACTTCGCCCGTTACTGTGCAGATTTGTTCGAAGATCTTTTCTTTCCAGTCTGCCGAGAGACCCGGGACGTGGTGATCGAGATCCCAGAAGCGGCGAACACTGCCTTCGTTGGAGCTACCTCCTTCTTGGAAGCAGGTATTCGTCAAGTGGCGAGCCAAGTCTTTGACCTCGTCTTCCTCTTCGTGAGGGGCGCAGTAGGATTTAGCAGCGAAGAGGGCGAGCATCTCCTTGAAGACGTAGACTTTCAGGGCGCCCGTTGCGAGGACGTACGTGCGGATGTGGAACTTGCGGTTTGAGGACGAGGGCAGGAGGAGAGGGGGGTCGATGTATGGCTGGGCCATGAAGTGGCGGAGTTGAGAAGTAACAACGCCGTCATCGTGTGCGGCGGGAGTAGTGCTCTGGGGGACGGTGGTTTCGGAATCACTCTCGTCTTCGACGTCGGAGGGTTCGTCCCATTCTTCGAAGATCTCGCGGAGTTGGTCCTCGGTGCTGAATAGTCGGATACCTTGACCACGATCACTCATGCCAGGCTTCAGGATCCACCATTCCTTCTCTGAATCTGGCCGCTCTTCATTCTTCTCCAGACTCTCGCGCAACTCGTATGCCTCTAGGAGAGCCTCGTCGAGGAACTCGGAGTAGTCGAGCTCGAAATCAAACGCAGGCTTGAAATGGTTGCGCAGGATACTGTCTGGATGCTTGGAGATCCAGTTGGCCACCGTGTTGGATAGATAGTGCTTGCGGATCAGTGCCTTGCGGATAATATATGCGTTTGCAAGGGAGGTTGAGGGGCGTGACATGACATGCTCAAAGTCCAGTCGCTCATACTCGCGATATTGGAATACAGGTGTCGAGTTATCGGGGAGCTCAGAGATATCTGAGATGCGCTGGCTGCGAGCAGAATCTCCGAGACGGCGGGTTAATGCTCGCTCGACGAGAGCTTGCACGTAGGGATCGTCGCAGTCAACGATGGAGAATAACGTTGACTTGTTATCTGATCTACATAGACCTCCTCTATCAGAACCAGTCCAAGCATATCAAGTAACATTGCAGAACAGAAAATAACAGAAAGTTCAAAATAAGATCAAGTGGGAATAAGGGAGCATGAGGTCTATCGGCTAGGCCAGATATCTAAAGCGCACTGTAGTATGTATATCTGAAACGAAACCTTCAAAACCATCATGTCTAAACTCCACTCACAGCTTGATCTCTCCCGTGATACCGGGCGTATGCTTAAAGCAAGCTTTAAGAGGCGTGACACTAGAAGAAAGATGTTAGCAAATGCCTTTTATATAGGACGACAACAAAACTCACCTAGTCATCTGCGCCTTGACGACCCAACCGTCATTGCCAGCAGGGCCCTCTTCCACGCTTCGATACACATCCTGTAAGTTAGGTGCCCATTTAAAGTGTTGATGCTTGATCCTAGGTTGCCCAGCGGGCTTATCAATCGTGGTATCCTCCGGTTCGGGCTTCTTTCCAGTCATTTCGCCCGCGTCACGCAGTCGCTGCTCTTGAAGTTCGGGATCATCGCCAGTGGCGGGGTCAGCAGGCTCGAAGCAACTGCCAGAGGTCCACTTGTTTTCCAGCATCTCCGTATAAAGAACCTGTTTCTGGCTCACGCCAGGCTCGAGGGGAACATTGACGCTATAAAGGTCTACGCCATCCGCCCAGTTGGCGCAGAGGTACTCGATCACCTTGACAGAGTGCTTAGAGGCCTCTGCAATGATGATGGGGTCATGGTTTCGAGAGCTGAAGGCATAAGACAAGGCAATCGAGCGCTTCCCACAAACGGCACCCTCCATGGCACCGCCAATGGTTCCACTCGACAGAGCAAACAACGCCGTGGTGTTGCGGCCATAGTTTGGACCGGACACCACGACGTCAATGGGGCCCTTTTCCTGGAAGTAATGGTAGAGTCCGATCTGGACACAGCTTGCAGGAGTGGAGTCGATCAGTATCCATTCGTCGCCGCCGTCATCGGGCTCGCCGTTGCTTCCCCTCGGCAAATGGTGTATCGTCCCATCTTCCTGGTGCAGGGTACCCGGGCGGAAATATGTCGGTTTCACGGACGCGCCGACAATATGCGCCTTACCGATCCATGAGCGCTGCTGGTGAGGCAGAACGACGGAGACTGTGTGGCCCGCGGCTTGGAGCGAGTGGACGAGGGAATGAACGTAGGGCGACGACTGGTTCGACGGCGGACCGTCGTCGTTGGTGACCTGAATAGGGGTCAGTTATACGCATGGCAATAAGTAGAGAAGTTCTAACACAGTACTGACTAGGATGTGCATGTTGGGTTGGGCAATTGGGGGGAAATGGAGGGGAAGAGAGAAATCGGAGAACAAGGTGCCCCGCAGAACCGCTTTTTATCGGACCGGGAGGACCTCCAAATCACATCATGTCACTAGCCCTTGGCATTGACATCATGTATAGTTATGGGTAAATTATTATGGGTATACTAAGCTTCAGACATTAATTCTCATGACTATTACTTTCAATGATCACCCTCGGTCGAATGACTCCTTCGTTTCTGCACCCCTCGTGCTTCTGCACTTTCCCGTCCGGAACCCAGACCTGCAGACTCGCCCTCGGCAGGATAGCTTTGAAGCAAGCTGGTCTCGGATTCCTCCTTCTTAACCTTGACGGGTTCACTGGATGAGCCACTATCTTCAAGCTCTTCTTTGATTGCCGCGGAGAACTCTTCTTCTTCTTCCCCCTCCTCCTTGATCTCCCCCTTTGGCTTGTCGGATTGCATGATCCAGGTCAGGAGGAACCATGTCAGACTTGCAGAAGCCATAGAAACAGTCCAGAAAATAGAACTAAATACCACAAAGGAAGTCAGCTTCCAGCGGTACATGAACCACCTAAATCTGCATTAGCTAGGACATCCAACTCATATATTAATCAAGAAATACCCACCGAAGCCCTGTAAATCTGGCGCGGAATTCAACACGCGCCGAGTAGATCTGCATCTTCCTGCCGCTTTGAATTTCAAGCCGTAGGCTCTGAGGCCGATTCCGCGACCCTCGCGCAAACTCCACCTTTTCCATCATCGACACCTCTAGTGTCTCCGCTTCGCGCCGCCAGCCCACCACGTACAGCGGTAGGCGAACTAGTCTCCGCGCAACATCCACAAGCGGTGAAGTATATGTCAAAATCGCCGGACGGCGCGAGTGTGAGATCTTATTCTGTGAATTGGCCGTCGTTGGAAGTACAGATGCGGTCTCTGGGGCGTAGAGGGTGAGGTCGATCATGAAGTTGCCCACGTCGAGATTCGAAGGCGTGCGGGGTAGGTCGAGTGCCACGGACACATCGTAGGGTTGAGATGAGACGAATTCGGACCCCAAGGATGCAGTTCCCCAAGGGTTGAGATCACTATGAAGACCACCAGAGTCAGTATGTGTACGTTATTGCGAACGGGGGATGATAGCATCTTTACCCAAACTGCAGGTGGATTTCACGGTCCACCCCGACCGTAGGGATAAACCTGAAGTAGAAGATTGCATATGCAATGCCCGAAATGCCCAGAAGCAGTAGTGTAGCTCCAGAGAACAGGATTATGTTGAGGTATATGCGAAGCGCAGTCTTGGATACCAGCGCGCGGAATGGCGTCAGAAGCGCGTCCTGTCACATGTTAGACAAAGTCACTACTACGACGAGAGGACCAGACTGACCATGACGACCGCTTGTGAGTGGGAGGGACCTCCATATTCTGTCTCGTCATCGGTATATTCCGAGTCGGCCATGTTGAGGGGGTCGATGGAGGTGGGTGTTTGTTGGAAAGCAAGTTCCTCGGCGGGCTGTCGCACGGGCGCCCGAGCTACTGCTTTATCGGAGCTGCCTCCATCCACGAGGTCTCCACAATTCCGCTGCCACCAAGGCTATATGAAGCACGTACGAAGGGCAATGTCTCTACAATTTGAAACAAAAATTTGAATATTAAGTAGATTCGTGCTCTAATAACATTATCGGAACCAGATCCCGCCCCCAAGACACGAACGTAAATGATAGATTGCATTAGGAACCCCCACCGTTGATGCAGAGAAACAGATGAGAAACGAAGAGAGGAAAAAAGAACCATCAACTCCAGCTTTTACAATCTTATCATTACAGGTCGCATCTTTGGAGCGAAAAAAAGAAATATCATAGGATCTCAGGTCATGCGAACATCGTGAGACGAATAAGAAAAGATGCAAGCCATCCCCACGGCATATCCGGGCCGTAACATGAGACATAAAAATATTGGAAACGTGAAAGCAATAAACCCCTTGAAGAATACAATGAGAAGCGAAGCGTAGTCCGGCAGCTTTGTAGAAATGCCGACTAGATAATATGCGAGGAGAGGAGGGGGAGGGAGGAGTCAAAGCTTAGGCGACGGGCCGAGGGCTTTGCTGTTGGATGTGTTGGACGAGAGCATCGAACAGTCGACCGATCTTTGCGAAAGAGAATTAGTATGCGTTGGAGAGGCTTGTGAGTATGTTCCGAATTACCTCGGGGGCCGCCTGGATGAAGGGAAGGCGGAAGAAAGAGTAGCTCCGGTTCTGGAGAAGCTCTTGCAGGGTAATGATCAGTCCCCAAGGGTGTGGACGGTGGACAATCAGTCGCTCCAAAAGCACACGAATGATCTGCTGGCGGATATCGGAGTCATCAGACTCGGAGAGATCGACACCGAACAGGCGGAGGATGGTGAAGCTGAAGAAGTAGGTGTGGCTGTTGGGGTAGCGCAGCTGGTTGGCCATGGCGCTCAGCAGGTAGTAACGCGCCTCGGGTTGCATTGCCTGGGCAAGCTTCTCCAGAAGGGTGGCGTGAGCCGAGGTCTCGAAAGCACTGCGGGTGTTGGCCTTGGAGGCGTGTTCCTCCACACCTTGCTGGCCAATGTAAAGGACCATGGCATTCACAAGGACGACGTCCACGTTGATGGGCACGTAGAAGAGGGAAGTCTCTTTGGGCTCCGGGGTGATGATCGCGTCACAAATCTGCTGCACCACAGCATCGGAAGCTTGATCGTTTTGCAGGGCGGTATCAATGACCTGCTTGATATTTGCTTGCTGCAAAGGCGCAGCAATATCACCAGCGATCTTGGGGATTTCCCGCATCTCCTCAAGCCGCTCAACCTTGAGTCCTTCACGGAAAGGATCCGGGAGTTTCTGGAAGGACGATGGGTAGGCACTGAGAACCAGGTTGCGAAGCTGAGCACAGTGTGCAGGAATCACATTGCAGAATTGGAAGTGGTTTTCAGCAACGAATTCGGGGAAGTCGTGGTGGAGGATCAGCAGGATTCGAAGCACACCCTTGTACAAGTCCTTGGCGACATAGTGGATTTCAGCAGCCTTGAGCTGCTCGCCAATGTAGGAAAGCAGTGCTTGCATGATCTCGCAGTAGGGGGCCCAGCCGATGCGCTCTGGCATGTTGAGCATGTCGGACATGAAAACACGGTGGGAGACAAGAGACAGCCATCCGTACACGAAGCCTGGCACATAGCGAGGCTGGAGTGACAGGAACTTGTTGGCCATGGCAAAGATCATGCCCTGGTGTTGCTCGTGGTGTTGGAGGCCCGCGACCGAATACTCGCACAGAATGCTGGAGAACAGGCGGAAGAAGACACGCTGGTTGAACGCCTCTCCCCGCATGACCTGGTGATTGTTGAGGACCAAGACCAGAGCGGACAGGATTGAATGGAAGTAAGACGGCTTGTCGGCCTTGACAGAACCAGTGCTCTCCCCTTGGAACTTAACCAAGAGAACAACGAGCTTCGCGAGAGCGTCAATGTACAGGAATGCTTCGTCGAGGCTGCCGTTCGGGTTCTGGGACTCATGCTCGAACATAGCCACCGAAATGTCGATGCTGAGGCGGAAGAACAGCGCGGAGTCTTCTTGGGAGTTCATCACCTGGCGGTTGTGCATGTCCTGGAGGAAAGACAGGTAGGTGCGCTCACTGGCGCCGGAGGCCTTGTAGACGCCAATCCACTCGCTGAAGATGTACTCCATCTGGTCACGCTTTGACCGAGCCTGATCGGTAAGAAGTGGGTTGACAACCTCAGGGATGCCGACATCGCGCAGCTTGCGGACGATCTCCAGGGCAGGAGCAACGGTTCCATCCTCAGCAAGCCACTGACTCATGACTTCCAGACTTCCGGAGAAGTCAGACCGCAGAGCTGACGGCTCGTCGTTGAACAGGACACGGTTCATCAGGTTCAAGAGAAGTTCCAAGGCGCTGACATTCTTTTGGGAAATAAGACGAGTCAGGACCATGTCGACCCGGCGGATGTCCAGCAAGCCGGCATCAATAAGAGCAACGGTGACAGGCACGTTGAACATGTGCTCATCATCGACCTCTGACAGGAGGGCCCAGGTGTAGCGTGCGATGAGGGAAGACATGTCGCAGAGCTTGGCGAGAAGGTGGACAAGAACCTCGATTTCCAGGGACCCAGAGGACTGAGAGTATAGGGTGGTGCAGATCTTCAGGGAGGTCAAACGGGCCAGCTCCTCCCCATTGGGTGAAGCCAGAATGGCGCGCAATGCCTGGTTGTATTCCTGGAGAACAGTGCTTTCTCGACCAAGATCCTTGACGTGCTCCTCAGGGGCATTTCGGGCAGAGAGCTGGAGCTCAGAGATCAGAGAATCCACACGCTCCCGTGGACTTTGAGCCTCAAGGAAGCCGTTTGTGGGGACACCCATCTGAGCGGCCGCATTCTGCGCTTGCGGGGTTCGATGAGGAACGGCCGGCTGCTCAGCGGGAGTCGAGAGGTTGGGGATTGGAGGAGGAAAAGCCTCTTGGAGGACGTCGGGGATCTGACGACCGGAATCCGTAGAAACGTTCTGGGGATGAGCAGTCACAGGACCTCTGGATTGGCGTGCAAACTCTTCGTAGATTGCCAACTGCTCCTTATTCAACCCCCCGGGCATTTGGCGATAAGGCTCGGGGATGAAGAGGCCCCAGCGGTTCATCGAAGGGTCCACGAATGGCTCGTTCGGCCGCGTAGCCAAGTGGCGCCGGCGTGCCTCCAGCTGTGGCTCGATAACCTTCTCAATCTCAGGCAGTGACTTCTCCTCTGCGGCCTTCTCCACGATACCGCAGGCAGCATCCAAGTTGTCGTTCACGCACATGAGAATCAAGCCTTCGGGCATGGGCTGATCAGAGTACTCTTGTTGAATCATCCGAATGTAGTTGGTCATGCTGACCTTGAGCGGCTCCTTGCAAGTAACCAGGGCAAGGCTTCCAGCCAGTTGCCTAACCATGATACCAGCAGACTGCCGTACCTTCTCCTCATCAGGCTCCGTAGCAAAGTCCTTGGAGACAAGCTGGACGGTGGAGATAGAGGCAATAGTGACAGAGCGTTCGACAACCGGAGTGATGATCTCCGCAATGGCACGCTCCACTGCGGTGTGCACGATCTGTCGAAGAACGCTGGGATCCACCATGCTGCTCGCCGAGGGAGGCAGCACAAGAATCTTATCGAGGCTAGGTAGTGTCGACATGATCGCAGCTGGCGACAAACGCTCATTCTGGATGCCTGGGGCAAGAGGACCGATAGCGAGATCATTGAAAGGTTCCAATCCTTCTGGGATATTGGCAGCCGCTGGCGGCAGGCCTTCTTCAGCGACATGAGCGGTACGGTCACGAATGATGATGGCTGGTGCGATAGTCTTGTGATCAAGGTCAAGATCCTTGCACAATACCTCAATCTCGAACTTGAGATTCAGCTTGAGCTCGGCGAAATGGTACAGTTCGAGCAAGAGACCCAGAATATCCATCAACCAAGGGTTGGGAGGCCTAAAGACCCGAGACTTGGTGGCCTGGACAAGCACCTTGCAGGTGAAGGGGATGGTGACCATCAACCGCTGGGTATCATAGCCCTCCAAGAGCAGTCCCTTGAAGTAGACATTCTTGTGCTTGATGGGCTTGTCCTTCGCGATTGTCAACGAGCCAAGCCAGGCGCCAAGATTCTTGAGGTGGCCACGATCCGTGGAAGAGGTGAGGGTAGCTTCGGAGTTAAGAAGCTTTGAGAGGCTGACATAGGTCTCTCTGAGGACCTCGGCCCAGAGAATCTTGTCGCCAATGCGGTCCAGAAGATCGAGGTAGAGCTGTTGGAAGTTGGGTTGCAACTTGGCACGCTCCTCCACCAGGTACGCAGCGAACCATTGGTGATGCTGGTCGCGCAACACTTCACGCAGATCCCGAAGCTTCTCATCAATGTTCTGCTCTGAAACGTTGTTCAAAACAAAGAGAATCTTGTCTTGAATGTCCTCATCAGGGTCATGATAGATGTCAGAACGGAGTGGTGGATCGACCTGAATAGCGCGGAATTTCCTAGATCCGCCGTCGGTCGCGGAGGCATCATCGTTGGTGCCATTGGGCAAGGTGGTGGGACCGAAATCATCGAATCGCTCACCCTCACCGAGCTGGGGCCCTTGATCACGAAGCACTTCCTCTGCTTTCTGGAAGATCGGAGTGCCTTGCAGAGTGGGGATCTGGAGGAGCAGATGACAGAAGCCAGCCCACTCAGTGAGACGGTTGATAAGCTGCTCAATGGCCTCCACACCAAACTTATACATTGGGTCATGCACCTCATGTTCTCGAACGGCCTCGAGAATCATGCCGAGGCCAACCTTGAGCGTAATTCCATCCACCAGCCTGAAGTTGATAATACCACCGAACATGACGGCAGTCTTGGTCAGAGCTTCAAGGGGGTACTCATGGTAGCAGTGGTACTCGTCAATCAAGCCGTGCACCATGCAGGCAAACAAATCTTGTTCGGTGGGGTCCCGAGACGACTTGTACTGCCGCATCAACTCCAGCATTTCACGCAGAGAAAGCTCCTCGTGATACATCTTGCCAAACAGATCCTGCATCTGCTTGTCGATTGCGTCAGGGAGCGAGTTGCCGTTCTCGCCATTAGCATCAATGATGTCGTCAAACCCTTCACCGTAATTGATCAGTCGAGGGTAAGTCTGAATGCAGATACGTTGAACGGGAGTGAGGTTTTCACGATCGCCGACGTACTCCTCCAAGACAGACAAAAGAGTGTACACCGTCTTCACGGCAAGGCTAACCATCCGCGGGACTGGCTGTTCCTTTCGCTGGACATGGAGCTCATCCTCGGCCTTGATACGGAGGAACTTGGAGAGAAGGTCACCCATGTTCGTGTGGCCCTTCTGAGAAGCCTTGCGAACCCATTCCTCGAGGTCCATGTTGGTCTTTCGGTGACAGTAACAGGCGAGATCCAAAGCCAAGCCAGTGGTAAACTCGAGAAGACAGTCAAGCCATCCATGCTCTGCAGCTGTCTCATAAATCATTGCAGTAGACGTTGGATCCTGGTTGAAAGCATCGAAGAGCTTCCCGGTCACCCAATCGCGGTCCTGAAGCCAAGCGCCATGAAGCGCCAGCTGGTACCCTTCTTCTTGCTTAGAAAGGAACAAGACAAAGGTACGAAGCACAAAGTTGGTTTGGACGTCAGTCCATGGTTGTTTGATAGAGAGAGCCGAAATAAGGAAGACCGGAAGATCGAATTGAACAATGGTCTTGATGAGAAGCTGGCTCTCTGCTGCAGCCCATGAAGACTGTGAGAACAGTGCAACATCGAAGATCGCTTTCATCGCATCCATGGAACGAAGGGGGGACTGGACAGCCCGTTCACCCTGCAGCTTAAGATTTTCGGGGGCCTCCTCGAAGAAATCTGCGGGGAACGCCGGACGCAGATTAGGAATGAGCGATAAATCGGGACGTGAGGCGATGAACGCTGTCAAAAGTGACATCTGTGAATCACGATGCTCCCAGTCTCCACCCCAGAGCTTTTGGAGATCTAGGGAAGAGTCACTGGCAGCAATGCTGGAAAACACATCGAACAGCCGCGAGAACTGCTTGGGATCCACTCGTACACCGTCTCGGTCAAAGTTCTGGAGAACCAATGCCCAGTTGATCTGCTTCCCCGCGTATGCGCTCAAAAGAGTCTCCAGCGAGAATTGCTGCGAGTACTGTGACGAGATCGTGAATAGAATCGCAGTGGCCAGATTTTCCTCGCTCCAACCGTCCGGTCCGGCAGCGTTGATAGCCTCCGTGGCGGCCTCGACGTTCGCCGTGGCACGAGGTCCCTTGGCGTGAAGCTGCCGCACGAGAGTGTGTTCGGGATCGACAAACAGGAACATTTGCAGGGCCGAGCTAACCTCGCCTGGTGTCTCGAGGGCGAGCTTTTGGAATCGTAGATTGATTGCATAGACCAACTTTGCCTTGACCTCGTTGGTGAAATTGCGCGGGGGGTATAGGATGAATCGTTCAATTGTCATTCCAAGGAAGGAGTTCGGGAAATCTTTGGTCGCTTCGGAGGGATTCGCCAAGCTAGAGAGGAAGGGGGTGATAGAGTTGGAAAGGATGGCATCGGCTGGTAGGATAAAAAAATGTTAGCGATGTGTCACTCCCTCGAGGTGATGCAACATAAAGGAAATGGGCTTACCCTTAGCTCGAAGGTCAGACTTGCTCGTCAGCTTGAACGCCAACGCAAGAGAGACCTTCAGAAGAGGATCAAGACGGAAGTGATCCAAGAAGGTGGAGAGATCGAAATCGCGGAAGATGTCTCCCTCGGAGTTGTCTACCGTCTCAGCAATCTTCTGCGCCTGATCAATGTCGGAGGCGACTTTCTGCATTTCCTGCACTAGGAGGGGGTAGTTGCCCGCATTCTCGACGGACTTGTTCACGCCAGGGAAGATTTGTGGGGCATTGCCTGTCAGCAGGCGGCGGAAATACTTTGAAAAGACCTCCATGCCGTTGGATGATACAAGCTTTTAAATTAAGTCGTTAGCATTCGTGCAATGGAAATCATGACTCGGGCTCCAGCTGAACATACCTTGTGGATTTGAGCAGCTTTTGTTTCCCACTTTTCTTTACCTTCCTTCTCTGTGATCGAGTCCAACAGGAGGAAAACTTGCGCAATCGAAATCTTCGTGAGAGATGACTGGCTCGAGTGGGCAGCTGCTGAGCCTGGTTTATCAGAAGCGAAGCCCGTAGGTGAATTCACGGTTGTGCCGGACGAGAGTGGTGAAAATGCAACACCTCGAGTTGATCCGGGTCCACCACCACCCCCGGTTCCCCCAGTGCCTGGGATAGAACCTGTTGCGGAGGGGAAATGAGACACCGAGGAAGGGGTGTGTGCGCGGAACTTGGGTGAGGAAAGTGATTGGGCCTGCTGCTGTGAAGCCGACTGCAGTGAAGTGAACGGAGAGGGTGTGGGCTTCGGGCTACCGCCGGAAAGACCCCTGGCGGAGCTCAGAACAGCCGAAAATGAAGAAGGCGTTGAAACCCCAGGGCCTGCGTCCAAGCCCCGGGCAGATGTGGAGGGAGCGGCGAAGGAAGAAAGGTTGGTTGCGAGAGGAGTCAACCCACGACGAATTCCAGACTGTGATGAGGACCGACCCCAGGCACCAATCTCGGTCCTGGACGAAGAGGATTTACCGGTGCCAGAAGCAATCGACGATTGGGCGGAAGGGTGAGGGGGAGGGAAGGTCATCTAGGAGACGCGATCATTTGATCTGGAGGGTCCACAGACAGATTTTTAAGGATGGGGACGTAGACGAGACCGATGTAGCTGAGAGAAAGATGAGGGTGAATATGCGATATTCGGAGCTCGGGTGAGATAGAGTGAAAGGATAGGGGTGGGGTTGTGGAAGAGGATTGGGATGGGCAATGAGGAGAGGTTGGAGGATTGGTGTGCAAGGTGCGAGGTGTCAGAAGTGTGGGTGCCTCAGGTGTCTCCGGACGAACGTGAGCTTTGGGCTGTCAGGCAGGAGTGGGTGAGGAGAGAAGCAGCAAGGGGATTGAGGTGAAGCTATCCTCGTCTAGCGCGCACTCTAAGCAACCACGGTACGAGAACCTGGCAAGCTTCACAAGCACAAATTTGCCGTTTCACCTGGCCTTACAAGGGAATCTCTTGTCGCGTGTTCTGCTCGACGAATTCCAGACAAGGTCACCTGATATGCGCTTAGTCATTGTTCCTCGTGAGGCGGGGGCCAGTGGACCGAGACAGCCCCAGGTTTGTTTATACCAACCTAAGAGGCATCGGAATACAGAACATGCAATAATTCCAAGTACCCACTGCACTGGATTGCAGTCGAGTATACATTTACATAAAATTAATTAGCCCATTAATACACCTTGTAGCTAATATAACTCAGTCACCCATCTCTTTTCAAGATCGATCATCCAACAGGAGACTACAATACATGGAAATTCAAAGGGGAAACAGTTGAGGGACTCGTTGTCAATCAGGATATCCATTCTCGTTTGTCGATTTCTAAGGTACCCAAATCAAGAGATATGAAGGTTGCTAATCATGCTAGGTTCTGACCCAATATGGATCTATTTCAGTGCATGCCTCAAGGCAGCAGGCGAGGATATTTATGGCGTGACTATTTTTCTTCAGATCCGAGAGAGGTCCCCAGAAATTCATTATATTTTTGTGATATAACTTGAACACATGGTGGTGACAACGCCACCGCATCATGAGATGTTCCAGCAGGACGAAAATATTCAGTCCCATTGGTCCCAAAGGAAACAGGGGAGAAAAAGAAAAAAAAAGGCGGTACTCGCAGGATTAGAGGACAAAATACCCCCCACTGCATCATATCCGATGGACGCCAAAAATAATCCAATCTCACGCAACGATCAAAAGGGTAAGAAACACCACATATAACCCAAGAAGAGAAGAGAAGGTACGCATGAAGGTGGACGATCGTATCATGTCACAAGCCGGATATACCGAACCCAAGAACGTAATGTAAATGTCAAAGACATAGTGTCGAAGAAAGGTGGGATCAAAAAAGAGTTCAAAGTATCGTTTGCGAAGCCGTCAAGCTCGGAGAGACGGGTCGATCAAGTAGAGGGGTAGTAAATTGACACAAAAGTGATAGAAGATGACAATCATGTGCACATAAGCCGATGCTAGTAGATAGTTCCCACGGCGATTCAACGCCAACGCCGGAGGTTTTCAGACCGAAAAACCATGATGAAAAAGGACAAACTCGCTCGAACGTCAAGGAGAAAAGAGTAACGCTAATCAGTCGTAGAAATGCAATAACACGGTGTTGCATACTGTGCTTTTGCTGTGTACGTCTGCTGGGAGCCCCCACTCGTGTTGATGTAGGTGGTTGTTGGCGTGGGCTCCTGCTCCTTGATGTTGATGACCTGGCTTGTAATAGGTCCAACGAGATGACCATCAGATCCGACTTGCATCTGCTGGCAGTAAGGTGCTTGAGCTCCGGAAAAGTCACGTCGTTCTTCAACCTTGATTTTTCGTGGATAGTCAAGAAGTGTATCACCGCGTTTAGCAGATTGGGCACTGGCCGTACTGGCTGCCATATCGGTTGCGGTTGACGCGGTGGTACCAGAGTCCGCCGCTATCGTCTGATTAACGTAGATGAAAAATTCCATCATTGTCTGGTTCCAATAGCAGAACCAAGGCTTGTCGCCGGGTTGGGCTGTTTGCATGCGATGAAGCTTCGCCAGGAAGGAGTCATCTCCAATGAATGACCGTGATGAAACAGAGCTTGACGACTCGAATTGTGATTCGGGAACGATCACCAGCTTGTCGAACTTGGCAAAGAAAAAGAGTGCGGGGCCCAAGCCTGTATCACTGGTGTCGATCGCGAAACCCAGAGATTGAGTAGGGGTGGGCAGAATTGGGGGTTGAGCACCGTATGTGAACGTGGAAGTAGGGCCAGCGCTATTGAAGATGATTGAGTGATGGCCATTATCCCCGCCAACAACGACGTCGAAGTCGGTGGGATTGTCCATGCAGCCCCAAGCAGGTCTGAATTGACTGTCCTCGACACACATCCGCGAAGAATTTTGCAACTGGGCCGGGACAAGATAATGGCCCGTAGGCACCGACTTGAGATTCGTCGGAGTACTGGTCATTGTCGAGTAATCCATTTGCGGCGTCGCGGTCACAGTCACAATCTGTGGGCCGCTCGACTGAGCTGCCGCTTGTCGATCATGCTCGGCTGCCCTCTTACCGCCGATCACACCCCCAATAGCGCCTCCAATGGATCCGCCGATCAACATCACGGTAGCGACAAGAACAATAGTCCAAACGGGCAGACCGCAGCAGGCAGTCTTTTTACCTTTCTGTTTGAGCTTCTCCTCAAACGCCATGATGCCTGTAAGGGGAGCCCTGCGTTCCCTAATGTCGTCGTCATCATAATCCACAGCCGTAGTACCTCCAGAAGACAAGGGTACCAAAGCCCGTGTCGACGTTTCCGAGATTGGTTGGTGTTGGTCTCTTGAAATTGAATGGAGTTGTTGTGTCTCTGAAGGGGCGTTCATATCGGCCATCATCTCGACACCTGGGGGTTTCGGGACCACCCCTGTTGGGTAGCGTGAATAGGGTGGTAATGGCTCCGCGTGGCCATCTGCTCCAATGATATCACCCACATCATTATCTCGACGGCCTGGAGGCGGCTGATAAGATGGGTTATGACCAGGGAATCCAATTGGGATCACATCGTCGTCTATCCCTTCCTCGACAACGTTTTGCGAGTACATGGCGTAAGGATGTTGAGGTCCACTAGATTCCCCCAACGGGCGATCATGCTGGCGAATAGTCGAGGTGCTGGCAATACTTGGCGAGCGACTTACTCCAACTTGAGGATACATGGCGTAGGGATGACTTGGTCCGGTCGCTCCGGTGTAAGGACTCATGGCGCGCGGTATCGAGAAACGAGATGAAACGCTCTGGTTTCGCTGGATGGCGAAGGGGCTATTGTTTACTGAGGCGATAGAGCCACGATTCGTGGAGAAACCGCCCATTCCCTTCTGAGGGAGACTCGATCGACGGGCTTCCTCAAAGGAGACTCGAGCGTCATCGCCGAATGGATTCTCATTCTCAGTTGTGGCCTGGCCGACGGTCTTTTGTGGGTGATGAAGAGAGCGAAGGGTGGTAGAGGAAGAAATAGAGGCGGGGGAGGGAGCACGTTCGATTTGGTCGTCGGTATTGATCGGTTCTAGTGAGTATTCGTCGGAGAAGACATTGGGATTGGGGACGCGTGAGTTGCGACCGAAGGACTGGCGAGGCATCGGCTCAAAAGCCTGTCCCTGGGATAAACGAGGGGTTTGGGATGATCGTGAGGCCGAGCGAGAATGATCGGATGAAATGCGTCCAGACATTTCCCCTTGTTAACGGTAGCCCTGTCGGGCCACCTCTTTGATTCGGTTCAATCTGTCTCACGGTTTGGCCCCCAGAAAGAATGGGAGGCGGGAAAAAGGAAGGAGGCGAAAGTCGGAAAGGTCGTCGAGAAGGGCCGTTAAAAGTCGACGATCGGGGTGGTTCAGTGGGTGGTGATGGTAGATGGTGGGTGGTGATGGGGTGAGTGAAGATGGAGAGCAGGAGGGCGAGGGTGAGATTGAGGATTGAGGGATGGGGGCGGCCTGGGGGGGGGGGGAGAACAAGTTTGAGACTTAGTGTGACGGTAATACCTCGGGGGAGGGGGCATTGCTGCGCTGCGACCGGTGTCTTGTACTGAAATGACGTGGTAATCACTGATATCACGGGACTTGGCCGCTTCTTTCTTTACGGACCGAGACAATAAACTATTATCGTATTGTTTTTTCTCTCTTCCTTCGTCCATCGATCCTCTGTTTTCTTTTACAAAGACCCTGTCCAAAGGAACGTTTCCCCATGGCCCTGAAAAGGGACGAAAACGGACCCTTGTGACTGGATATGATCGACTGGGACTCCTCCGTGTGCGCTACGGCCACTAGGGCGACCAAACTAGCGACTAGACTCACCTCTGACTACGCACGGTGGGTCGGGGCTTCGCCACCCCAAGCCTGGAAACTCGACTGGTGTCGACGTGCAGCCGCTTCTCGTGGCTGTTAAGTCTAGAATCGGATTCCTGCAATCAGCCAACAAATGATACTCACTTATCTCAAAGCCTAGAATCACCACGCGCGTTCGGTATCTGCCAGGAGACCTGGATGGTCGCTTTCTGGCATAACTCCATCGCTGTCAGCCCGTGGGGATTTTTCCGGCCTGAGCCCAGGGCCTCGACGTGCTGGCTCGCAGATTCACCGATTATTGTGGACCACATTCGACCGCGAGCGAAGGAGATTGCCCAGAACCAATCGTCTTCGGGTACTCCAGGAAGACCCAACCAACTCCCAGCGGGTACGGACGAACGACCATTCAATGGGCAATTCCCAGTCCTAACAATCTTGGAGAGCGGATATCTCATGGAAAACCTGGCACATCCAGTGGCCTGAGAAAACTCAATCTGACCAAACCCGACCCAGCAAGGCTGAAGATTGGCCAGCGGATATCTCGGACCATGCATCGGATGTCTTAAAAAGCGGACTAGCCGTTACCCGTGCCAGTCAGAAAGAGAGAGTCACCACTTTGTTCAAGCTGGTTTAAGTCGGGCGCAGTTACGGAGAACTGGAGGCTCATTGTGCCGCATGATCGAGGGAGGTTTCTTTGGCGTATGCGCCCTCGGCTAACCCTGGTGGTCCAAAAAGGCTTAATGATAGTCAATCACGTCGGGAACAGAAGCCGCAACAAAATCACATTAGGCCTCGTATCCATGGATCCTCCTTAGAAGCCATTTGGAAAGAAACGGGGCCACTGCCAAGAAGACTAAACTCCATCCAGGGCATTCGGATGACTCCCGTTGTCTTGTGGGAAGAATATAACTCCGTACGAACGCCTAATCAATAATAGTTAGACGACGATCTTCTTTGAACAACATCGGTACAGCGTGCCATCCTTTTCCTTGGTCAAGTCTAAGGCTCTATGTAGCAATCAACACGCTTGAAACTTGGGCGGATAGCGGCGTTTCAGCCCCTTCGAGGTTGCTGATGGACCAGTCCAGCCTCTTGACGCGGGGTACCAGCCACGCGTTCATAGCCCTATCCCAGTCAGGTACCTCCTTGGCTCCTTGGGAGAATAGAACCGTATTTCTTTCTTCAGGGGTTCCTTTGTTAAACCCATGGGTGAGGAGATGCACCTGGACCTTGACCGTAGGACCATTCATATTCCTTTTTCTGCAATGGTGGGGCGTGAAGTGGACCGGCTTGTGCAAAACCTCATCCCAAGAGTAGGTACTGTACACACCGACTATACCTCCCTCGGGCATGAGTATGAGTGTCCTCTGCCGAATGGCTAGATCGGGGCCCATTTGAGCAAATAAGGGCTATTGGATACTGTAATTATCGATTATCATCCTAATTTTACCTGTCTACCACAAACCGGCGCAGAATCAAACGAATACGCGGCATTGCCCTCAACAAGACCTATCTGGAAACAGCAAAGCATTCAAGACAGGTACAAAGTATTCGAGTCTTGAGTCAAACCCTGCTTTCGTGAAAATATCTGCATCCCTCTTTGTACATCGATCGTAGACCATTGTGCTGCAGGTTGCTGTGGTTCACGTACGGCCCAACTCTTCGCCCCCGCTGATAATCAGCGATATGGTCAACCGCCTTGAAATATGCTTTTAAGGAAAGGGGGTACTCCTGTATCAATGTCCTATGGTATATCAGTACTACACATTTAGGTAGTCAGTTTTGCACGGCTGTTATTACGAGAATGGTGACCTCGTGTCATAATATATATTTCGAGGCCTCACGGCCGCCGTCACATTCTGGGAGTTTCCCCCTACATCTAGCGAGAAGCTTACCAGGTCACTCTCGATGACAGTCAATGGTTATTCCTTTCCAATTTATTTCTCGCTATATCTCTCATACTGGTCTCGAATATAGAGTGGTAAAATAAGCATCATCTATGCCCGGCGGCCAGCATGGCACTAAATCTGTCCCAATGTAGACCTCTTGATTCCTCTGTGAAAAACTGGAAGTTTCTAGCATACCATGTATCATTCTAGAGCATTTAATTTATCGAGGAATTGTCTCCACCTTTTCTTTAAACTTCTAAAAACATGAGCACAAGACCCGGAAGAATGTCTGATCGAGGGGAATCGGGTACATAGTGCAGAACTATCGAAGTCTATTCCATGCCCTTATTTTTCTTAGTATGATGGGTTCTGGACGGTGACACAGACCGAGGAAGAGTGTTGAATGACTTCGGATTTCCCGAGTAAACAAAGGAGAATAGCCTATACGAGGATACGAGTATACGGCTCCGAGGTAACGGCCTGCTGAACTCTGTAAGATTAGCTACGTGAGCCTATGGACTTAACTGGTTCTAGAAGGAAGAATCAAAATATATGAGTTTCTTGGCAAGCCCCGTAGGACTCATGTGAATAGTCCCATCCATTGTCACTCTTGGAAAAACGCCCCCGACTCTTGGACTCCATATGCGGGCGTCGGCCTCGAACATCCAACATGCTTTCCGAGATGTTACGCGTCGGGCCGTCGGTGTATGAGAATCCGAGGATATAAGGACTGTGACCTATTGGTGCTACGGCTGGTCGACACATTATAGAGGATTAGGGGGAGGCTTTGGCGTGATTGGTTTGGATTTGCATCTTAACGCTGGCCACGGTCTGATCTTTGCCCGCATCGGGTTCGGGGCTCTACAATCCTTCCTCATCCAAATACAACAGGGAAAGGATAAAACGGCCACGAGCGAGATGCGAGTTGAAAGATAGAGCTCTCTTGCAAAAGCCATCTTGACTGAGTCCATGGCTGAAGTGGCGGAGGGCTACGAGGAAGACCGGGCCTCTATTTGGTAGGAATCTACCAACTTGGCCCCGCCTCCACTTCCCTTCCCCGGCTTTCTCCACAAACCCAGCCAGACAAGAACTCAAGCTAACCAGTCATACCAATTCAATATATGATGCTTTCCGAAGAATTGCGCCCAATGTCCGCTTCCCGAACATGGCATCCTGATCTATGATCCTGATTGGCGTGTTTCCCACTGTCGGCCCACCGTTAGCCGACTGGGGAGGCCGCGCCGACATGAGAACGTGAAGACCCGATGTTGCATAGCACGCCTGGCTGGCTAGGTGCTGATCATTCTTCGCTATACATTACCCCGGCACCGAACAGCTTGTGCTGCCTCTATACGGAGTGTGGGGAGTCTGGGGAACGTGTATAAGATCATGGGGTTGGTCTCTAGCTTCGATTCCTCATAGCATCGGCTTCGAGGCCTGGAAGGCAGCTAGTTCACCGAGACCAAAATCCCGTCTATATAGACGGCCAATTCAGCATGGGGTTGTATAAAAGGAAGATCACTGTCGAGGACAGTGCAATTACCTCGGCCGTCCACTTGACGCTGCGACAGTCCTTGCTACCGAACGCACTGGGTATGTCATGCACTGATGGACTTTAAGACCGAAACCCTGCGAGCTGACATTGCAACGTTTGATCCTAGTCACGATTCTTTTCTTTCTGTGGGGCTTTGCATATGGGTTGCTGGATACCTTGAACTCGCACTTCCAAACGACCTTGAATATCAGCGCCACCGAGTCTAGTGGCCTGCAGGCTTCGTACTTTGCCGCCTATTTCATCTGCCCGCTGACAATCTCTGGTTGGATTGTTCGCAAATATGGATTCCGAGTTACATTCATGGCTGGTAGGTCTTAGGGCTCTTTGTGCTTCTTTGCTACCGGGGACATCCTGACCATTGGGATGCTCTTTAGGCCTTGCCGTGCTTGCCGTCGGATGCCTTTTGTTCTGGCCAAGTGGTGTGAAGAGATCATTTGGTGGATTCTGCGGTAGTATGTTTGTAAGTTTGCTCAGAGAATGTCATCCTCAACAGAGGCCTCTTGTCTAACATGATTCGACAGGTCGTCGGGGCTGGCTTGTCAACCCTGGAGACTGCAGCTGATCCGTAAGTCTTTAACCGACTCATCCCAATAGTTCGAGGTGTTCCTTACTAATAACTTTATTCTCTAGCTTCCTCGCCATTTGCGGTCCGCCCAAGTATAGTGAAATCCGACTGAATCTTGGACAAGCCGTACAGGGTGTTGGAACCTTTGTTGCTCCCCTCCTGGCGTCTCGTGTCTTCTTTGCCAACACTGTTGACACTGACGCGGGATTGAAGAATGTCCAGTGGACCTATCTGGGAGTTGCCTGCTTCGTCGCTCTGCTAGTCATTCTGTTTTGGCTCGCTCCGTTCCCTGAAATTACCGACGCCGACCAAGAAGCCTTGGAAAGCCAGATCGTGGACGGGAATGAAAACACCGGTCCCTTCAAAAAACAGTACAACCTGTTCCTCGGTGTTTGGAGTCAGTTCTGCTATGTTGGAGCACAAGTCGCTGTTGCTGGGTACTTTATCAATTTCTGCAAAGAGGCTGGCAAGACCTCTGCCGAAAGTTGTAAGTTTCGAGTTTTGGAAAATCTCAAGTGATCACACAATTTCTAACATACTACTATAGCCGACTTGCTTGCTGTGGCACAAGGACTTTACGCATTCATGCGTTTCGTGTGCTCTGGCTTGATGATGTTACCCGCATTCAAGCCTCGCTATATGTTGACTGTGTTTTTGTCACTTTGTGTTGTTTTCACCGTTGCTGCCATAACGACCCATGGCCACACTTCTATCGCGATACTTATCCTCGTCCTTTGCTTTGAATCGGTCAGTTTAATCCCACGAGAGTGAACGCTTTGGTTCTCGCAGCTGACTGTGAGTATAGTGCTGCTTCGCTACCATCTTCACCCTGGCTCTTCGAGGCCTTGGCCGCCACACTAAGCTTGGTGGCTCCATGCTCGTTGCAGCCATCTCGGGCGGCATGGTCTTCCCTCCGATGACGGGGGCTGTCGTGGTACGTCGATATTCTCCATTCTCATACTCGTTCATTGCTTGATCACTCGTAACTAACCTCGATGTTCTTTTTCAGACTCGAGTCAATGCCCATACCGCCATGGCTATTCCTATGATGGGTTACATACTTGCCATGATTTTCCCCATCTACGTGAACATTTACAAGAAGGACAGCATGGATCTCCATCGCAATACCGAGGTTAATGTGAAGGTGCCAAGTGCTAAGGAGCTAGAGCTGGAAGGAGGTGCCCACGGCAAGCCCACTGCCGCCAATGTGGAGGCAGTGGAACCCCGGGAGACTGAAATTTCATAAGTCACAGGGCTTTATGTGATAATAAACGCCAAATTCAGTGATGTGGTTCCATGAAGATTATGGAAATGTGAGCTGGAGAATATAGTGGCCCAAATAGATTAGGGAAATTAATTGAAATTGATGACGAACGGCCTCATGGTATAAGCTTGTGGCACTTCTCAAGTGAATTGTATTAAATTTACTACCAACTTAACTACAGGCTCTTTCGATATAGATAGAACCCAGCCTGAGTGTATACTTGGGCGTGGTCTTGGCAGATGCCCGATTAATGTGGATTACGTGACGGTCTCTGCCTCCCGCCGACCAACCAGAGCACCGAGAACACTTACCTCCTGCACTCTCGACGTATCGACACAGGCATCCAACTTTCCCTGTCACACCATATCGACATAACTCGAGCTTGGCATAAAAGCGTCCGCTTATCAAAATGAGTTAATTAATGGGTTATATGCTATGGTGTACCGGCTGAAGTCATGGTCAACGTCCCAGGCAGAAGTAGAGGCTGTGTACCGTGCCGCAGGCGCAAGATCAAGGTTTGGCTGAAACCGAAATCATTACTGAACTTGCCGTCTAACATTCCCCTACAGTGTGATGAATCATTACCAGCATGTTCTCAGTGCTTGAAGATGGGGCTGCACTGCCCTGGGGCCCGAACAGGGGCCTTTTTCGTGCATGCCTTACCAGAGTCGACATCAACTAAGCCAATAGCGAAACAAATATCAATAAATTTGAAGGGCCCAGTCGTTGCTGGCGCGGTTCAGGAGTGGAGCTATGATCAATACTGGGCTCCTCGACTACCGTCCTATCAACAGCCCTCCCGGGCAGATCTCTTCGACCAGCTCTTTGTTTCCCATTTCATCGAGTCGTTTGGCTTCAAGGAATCTACAGCTGATAACCCGTCGTCGACCTGGCTTGACAAGCTAGCCGTATTCATCACCCTACCATCTCCAACGCTCGTCAAGAGCTCCATCAGAGCTGGGTCAATGTTTTTCTATGGCTCATTGGTGCATGATGTTTCAATACGCACCGAAGCCAACAAGTGGTACCTCAAGGCTCTTCACGGGCTGCGATGTCTGCTAGAACAGCAAGCTGGGGTTTTTACCGGGGATATCATTTGCTCTGTTGTGATGCTTGCTCACTTTGAGACTACTGCCGGAACCTCTGGAGAAGCATGGTTCCAGCATGTGCAAGGTGCAACACAGATGCTCCAATCAGGCGGACCCGCAAGCTGTCGAGATGGGTTTCTACACCAACTATTTAGGCATTTAAGACTTTTAGCCGTGAGTATCTGAGATGTACTTTGAGTGTATCTGTGACTGATCTTGCTGACAACACATCGGACTTAAGTTCACTGCTGCACTGTTCAAAAACCAGCAACATGTTTTCTCCTCGCAGGAATGGCTAACGATTCCATTCGAAATTCACTCAAAGACTGCATTTGACGAGTTTGTGGACATTCTACTCTCTTTGTTACCGTGCTTGAGCGTGGCGAGCGAGATGATACACTCGACCGGCGAGAGGCCCAGCAGTCTCAAGGCCAAGCTGAATGAGCTTGTTCGAGACTTAATATCGCAACTACACTCTTGGTGGACAAAATGCATACTCTCAACGAACTTCATCGAAGCAAATTCTGAACAGTGGACGGGAACTCCAAACAGCGGATTCGAAGGTCTTCCTGGGTATCCTGAGCATTATCCTCTAATCCCTTATTCGGACATGCCGTCCGCTTCACTATCGGCACTATACGATGCAGCCAATGTCATCATGTTGCGATTGTCGTTTCTGGTCTCCTCAACTCCGCATTTATATGAGAACAGAATTCAACAGCATGTCAAATCAATATTGTTAGCGAAGGAGTTCGTCGCGACATTTCCCGGTCCTACTTCTAGTCGTGGGTCAGTGATGGTGGGATTACCACTAAAGATTATCAGCATTTGGAGCCCGTCAGACATGGTTTTTAATTCTAGGAATCCTTTGCCGGGACTTGATTGCCAGTATGAAGATCGTGTGACTTCTTCAGATCCCCCAAAAGAGCTTTTTGGAGAAGTTGCTTCTTATGTGCTACAACGGTACAACTCAGAGATTCTCTCCTTATGAATCATGAGATGACATGTACTTCTCTACCGCTGGTTGTTCAGGCTCCCACAATATTGAGGTCGAGGAAATCGAATACCATGTCGTCTGAAAATGGAGGTTTGATTCTCTGGCATTGACCAGGGAGGCAAAAACAAATTGGTATTGTTCCGGGAGGGTGTGTGGCGCAGGCTCATTATACTGCTGCCTATGGCCTTCTGACTCAATATGCGAACCGATGGACCCAAAAACACAAATAATTTTCTTCTTGATGTATTGTTTTGGCGTCCAGAGACCGGAAGATACGAGAGACCCACTACGATTTAAGCCAGAACGCTAGACCTGATTGGGTTAGCTTTGCGACAGTACCTCCACGTGACCAGTGATGTATACTACCCATGGTAGGCACTGACCAGGTATTTAATGCTTGGAATTCCGGTGTTTCCGGTGATATTAAGCTTATCAGAAGTCAAACACAATACTTTCAAATCTCAATGAAGATCGTCATCATTGGCGCTGGCATCGCTGGATGCGCAGCATACCTTGAATTGCGCAAGCACCTTCCACCCTCAGAAGCAGACCATGAGATCATCATCTATGAGGCATATAGTACCGACTTGAATGTGACTTCAAAAGAGAGGGAGCAGAAACAAGAAGACAACACTCATTCCTCCACTCTTCTCGTGGGTGGTGGTCTCGGCATTGCCGCAAATGGTCTCAACGTTCTACGACGCCTAGATGAGGACCTATTGAAGGACGTTGTGCGTAGCGGATACGCTGCTTCGACGTTCAACATGAAGAGCAAGAATGGGTGGTCCCTTGTGTCTATGGACGCTACTGGTCTCGCCTATTCAGAGAAGCAACGCATGCATATGGTAGCCGCCAGTCGACATTCTTTCTGGCAAGCCTTGCGGTCACGAGTCCCGGGTGAACATATCATCAACAAGCGTATTTCGGAAGTGATTGCTAAATCAGATGGCAAGAACTTAATACACTTTGTTGATGGCAGCCCCTCAGTGGAGGCAGACCTGGTCATCGGTGCTGATGGCGTTCGAAGCACCGCCAAGCGGGCAATTTTCCCGGAAGCCAAGGAAGACCCTTACCCGCCGAATTACGAGTAAGTCACCATTCTGAAAGGACATCCCTTTTGGGAACAAGACACTGATCGGTCTGATTCTACTAGGGGTCTTGTAGGTGTTGGAGGGTTCATTCCAGCTGCAGATGTGAAAGGCCTTGTCGATAAAGGTTCCATGAACTTCATTTTTGGAGGAAATGGATTCTTTGGTTACTTTTATTCAGAAAGTGACCCCTCTGATCCCAATCATGACTCTCCATATCACGTCTCTGAGCCAGGTGACTCGCTGGCATGGTGGTCCACTTATGAGATCGAGAGCTGTCCGGATCGCAAGACCCTCGACATGGACGACGTCACTCGTCAACTACGTGAGAGGCACTCGCAATGGAAAGACCCCGTCGTCGAAAAAGTCATCCAATCTCTCAAGGTCGAGAGCATGTATCCAACATGGACTATTCCTCCTCTTCCGACATGGGAACGAGACGGCGTTGTTCTGGTGGGAGATGCAGCCCATGCACTTCCTCCAAGCTCGGGACAAGGCTCGTCGCAAGCTTTGGAAGATGTCGAGGCCTTTGTGCTTCTTTTGTCGCACTACCTTCGCCAAAACGATCATAAGGAGGATGTGCTGGAAATGAACACCCAGAAAGAGGTTATCAAGAGAGCGGCTAGTCAGTATATGGCTTTGCGAAAGCCGCACGTCACCGAGATCTTGAAGCATGCTCAGCAGACTCAGAGCAAGAAACGTGACATGGGCGTGATCCAAGAGTACTCAATGTATACTTTCTTGAAGATTATGGGTGAGCATGATCATCTTAATTCTTCCAAATCACAAGACTAACATGTTCCAGGACTGTTTCCGAGTCTCATGGCTGGCCAATTGCAGAAAGTGATAAATTACAACATCGCCGAAGAAGTAGCCAAAATTACTGGTTCTCGTCTTTGAGCGCGAGTCTTCTCTTCTTGTTGCTGTCGTGGATGGCAGCTTATAGTTTCATCAAGGGTATACTCCTCTCAATCTATAATAATCGTGGTTGTCAAAAGTTCCTTGTCCCTTTATTGCAGTAAAGAATTCGCGACGCTCGCAATTGAGACGTGACATCAAGAGTCATTTCGCAGAGCAAGGATGTCTGATAACTTTACTTGCCCCTTCTGGCCCCAGCCTTGAACTCCGCTCTGGACATCTGGTCGGACCTTGAGGTACCACACCCACGCGCGCCTATCCAGTTCGTCCTTCTTCAAAGTTGTGGCCCACGATCGACAGACGGAGTCGATGACAGAGAGAAGACAAGCGACAGATTCTTCTTTTTCCTGGACTGTGGCCGTATTTGACTTGGATTTAGCAGACGTAGTGGTCGTTTGTACACTTGATATGGACCGCAGAAGGTACGACCGCGCTGATTGAGCCGTGTATATTGGCAAGCCGCCGGTCTTCTTCTCTGAACTTGCATTGTTTTGAGAGCTTCTAGCAGCCTCTAGATCAACCCCCCAAAGGGGAGGCATCTTATCGGCGTCGTCAATATCACCGTTGCCTAGAAAGTCGTCGGCGGGGGCTGTATTCGAGTCTGGTTCCCCTGAAGCTGGCGATGTGGTGGGCGGCCCTTCACGAGGATTATAGTCCCAGCGTTTCAACACCCGAATATCTCTTCCAAGGACCTTAACAACGGGCTGGCCCTCGCCCCAGCCTTCTTCTTCCGCTGATTGACCATTCTCTATACCTAGACTCACAGCCTTAGACCGACTATTGGCACTTACTAGCGCCTGAGCAAGACTCAGTCGGCTCGATATAGGCTGTTCTGGCATGGTATATTTCAGGACACAGACAGCAAAAGCAAGCACCAAAGGTGCTCGGTTTGTTACGATAATCATGACGCGAAGTTCGTTATCAGGGCTTGACGGAGTTGGCAGCCTGAGTGATGATTCAATATCAAATGGAGTTGAGTCTTTCGTTATGATTGTATTCTTCTTTTTCTTTTGTGGCGACGCCGCTGTATTGTCAGCTGGGGCTCCGCGTTTCTTGGAGACTCGCTTGCCAGCATTGAGTATTTGCTTGGCGACTTTTTGATCCTTGAATATGTCTTGAAGAACTTGGATATCTGCTTTGGCTATTTCATCTGCGCTAGGTGGTCATAAGTCGGAGTCATGTCGACCAGGGTAATAGGACGCTCACCTGGTCAGGTTAGCTTTCTGTAGCTCTGGTGTCTTGCCTATCGCAAGAGCTAGCGGGACCTTGGCATCCTGGGTCAGGAAGCGCAGGAGAGCTGGAATTTGTGCAGATGCCATGGTGGGCACTGATCTTCACCTCTGGCTGTGTTTATTTTCTTTTTCGTATATCCAATGAAATGCCTAAGTTCAAAAGAAGCAGACCAGGATTGATATGACGCCCGTAAGAGAGGGTGATAAGGAACCGCCTTTCTCACCGCCCGCGCATTGATGCGGGTTCCTGATTGGGAAGGATAGAAGGACCACGTCTATCCAGCTCTTTACTTCGACATTACTTGACACCAGCAGGCTGGTTCGCTATTGCTGCAGCTGCAGCTCCCTCCACGAAATGCCCGACGACTCAAAGGGGAAGGGATTCCTCGATACGGACGCCAAAACCTCCGCATTACCCAAGAAGTCGCCATTCGAGAAAGCGAAAGCCGAAGCCGAAGCTAAACGCGCCCGGGAAAAAGCCGAAACCGCCGCGGTTTATGAAGATTTCGTCAAATCATTCGAAGAGGATACTTCGACGGCCTCCCGGGCCTCGGATGGACGACTAGGTACATTTGGAAACAGAGGTGGTGGGTTTGGAGGAGCGCGACCATCGCGACACTTCTCAAGCTCCGTGACACGGACCAGTGGACCAGGGAGTCTACCACCTCCTTCTGGGCCTTTCGCACCGCGTGGGAACCAAAGAGGATTTGGGGCTTCGCCACGTAACCGAGACTCGACACAAGGTATTTTGGGATACGACCAGCCAGGCCCAGGCCCACGACCGGCGTTTCGCAACACTTCGGATGACGAAGATGATCGCAGGACAGATGCGAGAGAGGCAGAGAAGGCTGCGGCTAGATACACTCTTTGTCTCGAATCGCTGCCGCTAGGAACATCTCCCTTTGTGCTCAAGTCTCTGATCCCATCTTTCTTAAACGTGGACAATGTCAACATCCTCCGACCAACCAACCAACCACCCACCGAGCGCAAGTCCGCAGCCGCCATCATTACCCTCGCCAGTGATACTCCGCTCTCCGATGTAAATAGCGCCATCAGCATGCTCGACAAGAAGTACCTTGGCAGGGGTCACTACCTGTCTATCCACAAAGGCCATTCCTCCGCCGCAATTAATTCAACTCTACCAGCGACTATTGGCACAACTACGACCAAGTCACTCCCATTTGGTGCAAAGACTATTCAACCCACCTTTGGTGGAAGCCTGAACCGAGCTCCACCCCCAGGGCCTCATCGAGGGTTTGCGCCTCCAGATTCATATGGGCCCAATCTTGGGAGAGGTGGAGGCTCTACACAGGTCGAAGTACAAGCACCATCAGATATCAAGCAATTGAGACTGATACATAAGACGCTGGAGAACCTCCTCAACTATGGACCTGAATTCGAGGCGTTGCTTATGAGTCGACCAGAGGTGCAAAAGGGAGAGAAATGGGCTTGGATCTGGGATGCCCGAAGTCCCGGTGGTGTCTACTACCGGTGGAAGCTGTGGCAAATCATCACCAACCCTCGGGCACACAGCAAAAGGAAAACTGGCGGCCCAAAGTCATCTTTCATTTTCGAAGGAGGGCCAACCTGGACTCCACCGGAGACGGAAATCAAGTTTGAGTACACTACACGTCTGGATGAATTTGTATCGGAAGATGACTACAATTCTTCCGAAGAGGAGATGTCTGATGGCGAGGAAGAGAGGCGTAACCTCGGAGGAGGGCCCCCTCCAGAGGGCACCAGTACGCAGAATGACAGCCTGGGCTACATGAATCCCCTACAAAAAGCGAAGCTTACGCATCTTCTTGCCCGTCTTCCGACCACACAGGCAAAGCTCCGGCGAGGCGATGTCGCCCGGGTCACAGCCTTTGCCATCAAACATGCAGGCACCGGGGCGCGTGAGGTTGTCGACATGATCGTGCTCAACATTCTTCATCCATTGGCATATACAGGGGCCAATCCCGAGCGAGAAATGGAGAAGGATGCCGCGAGGCAGGAGGAGGGTGATAAGGACATGTCAAATCCCTCGAAGCAGAAGATCGACATGTCCTCGGCCAAACTGGTTGGGCTCTACCTTATTTCCGATATTCTCGCGTCGTCTGCCACGAGTGGAGTTCCCAAGGGATGGCGATATCGGTCCCTGTTTGAGACTGCACTTCGGTCCCACAAGGTCTTTGAACACCTTGGCAGGCTCGAGAAAGAATTGAATTGGGGCAGACTCCGCGCTGAGAAATGGAAGCGCAGCGTGGGCAGCCTCCTCCACCAATGGGAAGGCTGGAGTATTTTCCAGCCAGCGAACCAGGAACATTTCCTAAAGGTGCTTGAACAGCCACCACTCACCGAAGAAGAGTCACAAAGGGAGCTGGAGAAGGCTGAAGCTGAACGGGCCGCTCATTTGGCTTCTAAGAGCAAGAGCCGATGGAAAACCGTTGAAGACGATCCTGCATCTGGGAAATTTGACTCTGATCGCCCTGTCGATGCCGAGAGCCAGCCGCATCCTCCGTCTGAAGCAGCTGCTACGGCGGAGGATGAATCCATGAGTGACCTCGACGGCGTTCCCATGGAAGACAGCGACTTGGAAATGCTGGACGATGACGGGGAACCCATGGACGAAGATGCGCCTCCGCTGGATGAAGGCGATGTACCGCCGTCGGTACCCGATCAGCCTTTACAGCCTGAGCAGGAAGACGGGCACCAAGAAGAAGGATCTCGGCGGCCACGCAGACCACGGCCCAAAGCTGAGGACATGTTCGCATCGGACTCGGAGTGAGCTGGCCAGCCGTTACTGGTATAGATAGCGACGATTGTAATGATATCGGATTCCCTGTTTATGAGTCAATTGGGTTCATAGATATACAGCTGTAGAGAACTTGATCGAGGGTATAGCCTAAAGTCTCACATTTTATACTCGGCTTGGGCGAGCATAAGGCAGCCAGGCACCAACGGCAGAATTCGTGCCCCACCCCCCTCCTTCACTCTTCCTCTTCCTCTTCCCGCGTCAACAAATACCCCCTCCCTCCGCCTCTCTTCTTCCTCTACAGTCGCATCGCTCCTGTTTGTTCAACTTCTCTTCCCAAAATGGCCGGTAAGTCCTCAATTGCACTCACTCTCCATTCTTTGAAGCTGCATCGGCAACTCTCCCTTGGTGGGGTCGTTTCTGTGTCACAACCAACCCACCTGGGATACATTGCGCCGAGCAATATCAGATCATGATCAGCTCAATCCAAACCCGTTCAAGTCTTATTACATGTATTTCAATGCTAACTATTCCCTGCGCTTTAGACTTCACCAGCATCGCTCGTATGTCCCCCCTAGTTCCGACCCTCGGTGCGCTGCGCACAAGAACAACCCCGCGCGGACTCGAATCCTTGCCCCCACGAAAACTTCTAGAAATAAGCCATCAACTATACCGAGAGGATGCAGAATCTGACTCATGATACTTTCATCCAACAGAACAGTTCGTTGACTTCTACTACAACACCTTCGACAGCAACCGCGGCGGTCTGACCGGTCTCTATGTAAGCTTGCCATTCCCCGGGTTCCTATTTAATGGAATCGAGAAATAAACTCATCACGGAACCGTCGAAACTAACTTGAATGCCTTCATTAATAGCGCGATGAGTCGATGCTCACCTTCGAGACTAGCTCTGTCCAGGGTGCCGTCGCTATCACCGAGAAGCTGACTGTACGTACACCCAAACAGATTCCCAGGGCCGCCAAATTTTCGATATAACATCATTCGTTCAATACTAATATCTGGTTTTCATTGAGCAGGGCTTGCCCTTCCAGCAGGTGCGCCACCAGCTGGCTACTCTCGACGCCCAGCCCTCGGGAGAGAACATCATCGTCCTGGTTACTGGCGCTCTCCTGGTACGTCCTTGAAACTCCCCCCAAATGTCCGTCATCTTCTATGTGCTCTAACACCTCTTGTGCAATCAGGTCGATGAGGAGCAGAAGCCCATGAACTATACCCAGCTCTTCACGCTGAAGCCCGACGGTGCCGGCAGCTTCTTCGTGCTCAACGACGTCTTCCGCCTTATCTACGCTGCTTCTTAAATTGCCAGCGAAAGGCGAAGATTAAATGCTACGATGCGATGACGGGGGAGATTATCTTTTTGTAAGGTGGGGACTTTTGTGTGTCCCCGGAATGGCATTTCGCAGGATATAGGTCATTCGGTTCCAATAAGACACAGACCCGGCTTGGTCCGTGGGACAAAATTCAAACTATTTCCATTTGAACATGTACTTCATTGAATAGTGTGGGGAGTTTCTACCGTCTTATATGTAAGAAGATGGTAAATCAGGTAAGGAACGCGCTAAATCGGCAATGCAACTCGTGGACTGGCCATTACTGGCTTTGAAGCAGTGGAGTCTCCTCCGAAGGACGCTCTGCATGTATCGGTTCTTGTGCAGAAGCATGTCTGTCCGACCTCTCTGCTCCGGCCCCGTTGAGATAGCCATCCTGATCAGCCCGGTGCACAGCTTTCCGCTTGCTGTCAGGCCCGAAGTACTCAAAGTATATCGCCATAACTAAGAGTGTCCCTTGCAAGGATGCCGTAACCAGCAACACACCCCAGATACTCCAGCCCTTGGCTCCCTCGCGAGCAGCTAAGCTTGCCGCCCACACCAAACTCCCGGGTGTTTGGATGCACATCATCGGGATGCTCAGGCTGCCGACGCAGCGGAGTCGGTAGGTAGTGTAGATTTGGGGGAAGTACTGGATCGATGCCAGGATTGCGGAAACGATTCCGAGGAAGTTGGCCCAGGCATGGAGGGCGGAGGGTTGGCGGATGGCAAAGGCGACGGAGATTATGACTGCCACCAGGGCATGGAGAAGACAGATCCCAGTGATGGCAAGTGCGGTACGGTATGTCGGGCCGTTTGAGGTTGAAGATACCGAGTGTGTGGGATCAGTCGGTGAGGTTGCGCGAGGGAAGAAGATCACGAAGAGGAGGAGGCTAGTTTGCGCATTAGTAATTGAACATATAAGAGTGAAGCAGTGTTGAGATCAACTTACATGGAGAAGAAGCATAGCCATTGCATGCCCATCTGTAACACACCCAGCAGCCCAGCAAAACAGGCAAGCCCGCTAATCTCCTGGCAACAGGCAACATCTGCGGCGGTCTTGGGGAAGACGAGGATATTGACAAAGGCGGAGGTGCCGGACGTCGTACCCAGGAGGACGAAGTAGGGAGAGATTCCGAAGGAACTTCGTCGGGAGATGATGCGAATGTGTTGAGGCAGATAGGAGATTAGGATGCCAACGATGATCAACCTGCCAGGGTCACGTCAGTTTCAGGATATGGGGTTTGATGCTCGACGGGATTCGTACGACGAGAGTACAGGCTGAAACCAGCCTGGCGATGCTAGCTCATCGCAGTATGGTGTTGAAGGGTCCTTCATGCTCGCAGTATGATTTCTCGAGCTTTATTATGGACAACGCAAAGGTGTGTTCAGAGAATCTGTGTCGACGGATGACGTTGACGGTAGCTGATGCTGGAGCTTCCGGTCGGGTTGAAGCTCTCGTGATAGCGAGCAGGTAGCCAGCACAGTCACGATCAAGAGCCTACGCGTTCAATATAAGGTCGCTATAGTTGCATGCTCTGGCGATCGGTGGCGGATTTGAACAGGACTGTCGAGCAGAAGTCCAGGGAAGAAGGGGGTTTCAAGGTTGACAAGGATGACCCCCGCACTGATCCGCACCAAGCGGGTTTGGGTTCCTGGCGGCTTGGGCGCTAAACGGGACTGGCTCCACTGGCCCGACCATCGATCCGGATCCTAACCACAAAACACAACAACTCCACAAGCTTGTACTTGTACCGCAGCGACCGAGAGCAATTGGGAACAGCTCTTGATCCGAAGATCTGAAACTTGAATGGTCAAGGGCACGCTGACGCCCTTATATATACACTCTCTCCCCACAGAACCTCATGTCCAGCACCACAGATGAGAACCTTTCTATCGGCGCCCTTTCCTGTTAGCAGACTGTGCACGCAATGCCTTTGCGTCAGGATGATCCTGGAGGAGGCGTGCCAGGCGAGATCCCATTGGTCCCTTGATGAGAAGGACAGCTTCCACTTCGGGGCTGTCATACTCGTCAATGGGAGTCTTCAAGAAAAACTCACGAACGACTGTGTCGGGGTCGTTCATGAGTAGATATTGAAGGAGGAGGATCTGCCTATCGGCAGCCGCCACATGGTGCGGAGTCTCGTCTTGATTGTCAGTGAGCTGGGCGTTGGCACCAAACTCGACGAGAATCCGTGCTATTTCCAGGCTGTGCGCAAGGGCAGCGAAGTGCAACGCAGTCCGCCCAAGCTGGTCTTGCCGGTCCGGATCCACACCTTCCTCTAGGAGTACTTGCAACATCCTTGGCCTGTTGAGTTGTATTGCCACATGGAGTGCACTAGATCCCTGCAAAGTAATAGCACGGGAACTGTGCACACCATTTTTGAGCAAGAGGCGGAGGATGTTCTCGTCTTGACTGTCCAGTACGACTGTCAAAGGGTCGTCTTCAAGGTTGGCGGGACCGGTCATGTTTCCGGCACCAAATTGCAGCAGGAGATCGACTCCGCGAATACTGCGAGACTTGACGGCTCTGGACAGTGGTGTCTTGCCCGTGCTGTCCATTCGCCCTGGATTGGCTCCCCATCGAAGGAGCGTCTGCATGGCCCTGAACGATAGATCAGGTATGTGCAGCAAGCCCATACCATCTCTATGAACCTGGTCAGCATCGGTGAAGCAACAAGTCAAGCATTTCGGCATCGTCGTTTCTCGCTGCCAGGAAGGTTGCGCTATTGCCATCTATATCACACGCGCTGATATAGGTGGTCGGGATATCGAGCAGCAGCTCGGCCAGTTCGGTGTCCTCATTGTCGGCAGCGTGGATCAACGCTGTTCGGCGGTCTCCATCATGGGCGTTCAAGTTGGCACCATGTTCGATGCACAACTTGACAGTCTCCATGATACCCATCTTGGTAGCCCAAGGCAGAGCAAAGCTGCCTTCGTACTTGGCATTGTGGGCATATAAGATCGGGTTGGCGACCTCGTAGAGGAACCGACACGTGCTGGCGAGGGCTGGAAGCTCCCGGTGGTTCTCAACTGAGTTGGCGATGATGAGGATGAGTTCTGTGGGGAGATTTATGAGCTCCATTGTTGATGACATGGGTACGAAATGGCAAATATGATGGAATTTGTCGATTTCGTAAGAGTTGGGGACAAAACGGAGGGTCTCTCGATGGAACGGGTGATTGTGAAGCAGAGAAAGACGAAGCTGGTGAGAGTAAACATGAACGCGTCTTTTTGACCAAGGTCTGTAGGCGGTCTGTAGAAAATGAGGCTATTCGATATATAGAGTATGGGAAATCACTTGGAGTTGACGCCTAGGTGACCGCTAGTCCTATTATGAAAATATGGGAAGTGCGAGATATGTAAGAGGAACTGGGACCAGCCCACGAGCTTGGGAGACAGAGGTATGCGTCCATTGTTTCATTCAAAGTACGGCTACACAAAGGCTGTAGGGATTTTAGCCTTAGGAATATGGGAGGAATCAAGATATGCAGCCTGGCAGGCCCTTCACTCGCTTATCGAAAGATTCTAAAACACCTTGAATGGTATGTACCTGAACATCTTCACGAATCGAGTTCGAATCGAGTTCGAAATTCGAAACTTGCATAGGTTGATCAAAGTGGTATGCCTCCCTACTAAACACAAGACAATGGAAACACAATCATACTGGCACCATAGAGTGCTCTCTATCAAGAACTAGTCTTGGCTTTTTGGCCCATCCAATATCCCTCCATTTCCCACCTACGAGCAAAAGCAAATTGCTCGACGGATTCGCTAGAAACAGACGCTCCTTGTTCCCACCATCTGGCATGCAATAAAGCCATTCCACCTTGCAGATCATTCTCGTTAGGGAAATTGATGTACCAGGACCAGTTGAGGCGTTTCCACGACATCGGTCCGCCCCAGCGATGTGCGTAGTTGAGGAGATCTTGGTCCGGAATGCCGGTATAGTAGAGATCAGGGTGGTCGAGAAGCCGCATATAGTACTGATACATCTCGATGGAGGGAGAGTACATGAATAAGCCGCTATTGAAGGTGCTGACTGTGTGATCAGAGTCGAGGAACGGGTATGCATGGTCCTTCTGGTGTGACTCTGGAGAAGCGGCTAGAATGTATTGCTCGGGAAGAGGACCGAGTTCAGCGTCGACCTGGGTGGCATTGGTAATTGGGCCCAATTCGGTACTGAGTTCTTGGAAGATTTTGTCGATGGGACGAGTCAGGACCATGTCTACGTCCATGAAGAGGACTTTTTCGTAGGGCACAACGGTGGGATCGAAGACGTGCAGCTTCGTGGCCATAGATGTCCAGCGTTCGGCAGCAATTGGCGTGCTATGTGTAACGTCCTCAACTTCGACAACGATGGCACCATCGCTTCGAAGAGTTTGACGCTTGCTCTCCCCGACATCTTTGGCGACGAGCACCACAACGGGGATTGGGTGTTGGAGCTTGGTGGTGGGAGAGTGAAGCAATTGATATACGAGCGTCCGCGCGCTCACGAAGTAGCTATCTTCGTTGTCATCCTGCCCTGCCTTCGCGTTGGACTTGGTAGCTAGGAATGTACTGATAGCCTGGCGACCTTTGTATATGGCTGGGCGATGTTGGTCCGAGACAGAAGTGCTATTGAGCTCGTCCGGGGATGGTGGAGCTGGAGAGCCAAAGAGCAGGAAAATGGTGAATCCAATTGAAAAGAGACAAAAAGCAAAAAGCTTCTTGCTCAAGAAGTCTTCTGGACGCCCCGTTTGAATCATGGCGGCTTCCAAGGTTGTCAGTCCGATGCCATGGGTGTCTCTTCTCTGAGGAATATGTATATATTCGTGGGGTTGACTGCTTCCAAAGACAGATGGTTCTCATCAAGACCTACCCGGGGCCTGACTTTTTTTAAGGGTCTTTTCTTCCTTCATGTAACATCATCCTGTGGAGTTGCTCTTGGCAGGGATCGACTGTCAGCCATTGTGGGTGTATACTGCGACGTGGGCTGCATTCGGTGATGTTTTCACCATGTTGAAGAGCCGCATTTAGTTTTGTGCAGCGGGGATACTATCTGCTTACTCAGCAATGCATTTCATAGGAAGTGAGTGCTGATTGGCTGGTTCATGAGTATACATTATGGCCTCAGGCCACAAGTGTTCTAGACCAACAAGCCAGGGGATCTTGAAAGTGCCAATCGTAGTGAAGGACATGGCCCCTTGGCTCAAATATCATTTCAAGGGATATCTGGAAAGATCTTTGGAATAAATAGAGGCTCATTAGTAACTGTGGGGGATGCGCAGGGTCATGCCTGGATGTTGGGTTGACAGCTGGGAACTCCACGCATTCCAGACACACATTATTGACAGCCATGGACGTGTGGTACTCCAAATTAGGCCGTATAAAGCCATGTTGCGCCTCGTATTTATCAGAGTAGCTAATTATGTAAATAGATTTCTAAAGAAAGCCAAGTGTTAGTCCCTCATCCACATGAAAACCGCAGTTCGCGAGTGTGACCGGGTGCCGAGCCTCTTACAGCTGAAGAGACTCGGCGAGCAAAGACCCCTTGACTTGTATAGCACGACCTAGAGGCAGCCACAAATACAGGCTTCGTGTAACAAATAAGAAGGAGCAGGTAAGATCTTCAAGATGACGCCAATTCTGCCCAGCAAAAGAATGGGCCTTGATGAATCATGCACTCATGGGAACCAGGTAAATTCCCCAACTACGTCACTCCGCGATCATCCCTGCGGCTTGCTATTTCCCTGTCTGCACCCTTTGTCGCGATCGGAGCCCTCCATATTTAATAAAACAATCGCATCATTTTCACTTCAACCCCGTTAATATCCTTTCAGCTACTAGTGGTATGTCTTTCCTCTATTCCTTTTTACAACTCAGCGCCAGCCGATACTGACGATTGACTCTTCGTGCTACAGCTTACTCGAAGCTCTTTACCACAACACTGAAACTCGAAGCGCCAGGATGAAGTTCAATCTGGCCACTGGCCTAGTGTGCTTGCTTGCAACCACTGAAGCTGTTGCGGCTTCCAGCTGGTGGAGCAAAGCTGGTGAGTGACAATGCTCCGTATAGATCGGTGACCCCAGTCCCCGCTAACGTCATCGGGCATATAGTCTACAACAAGTGGCATGAGACTGAGCTTGAGCGATGGCTCTCGGATCATGGTATGGATGAATAACACGTATCTATATCACTGATCGTGTAAGAAACTGACACATCTTCATTAGATATCCCCTACCCTGCCCCCGCCGACCGCCGCGATCTCGAGAACCTGGTCAAGTCGAACTGGGACAACCGCGTGCAGAAGCCACTCGGTAACGCCGCAGATAGAGTCTCTAATGAGTTCCACGAGGCCAAGGAATGGGTCTTTGACACGTAAGAAGCATTCTATTCCGTTATTCCTTAATCCTCGTTAACTGATAATCTCACTATGTTCTTAGTTGGTCGGACTCCCAGCTAAAGGCATTCCTCGATCGTCATGGCATTCCAGCACCTCAACCCCGCAAGCGCGATATCTTGCTCAAGATTGCCCGTGAGAACTACGAGTCCATTGCCCAGAAGGTCGGTGAAACCGCCGCATACCCCGGTAACTGGCTGTACGAGAACTGGTCCGAGTCCGATCTCAAGGCATGGCTTGATGAGCGAGGATGGCCTGCTCCCCAGCCTACAAACCGTGACAAGCTGATTGCCTCTGTGCGCCGCAACTCCCGTCTTGCGAGCTTGCAGGCTCAGAGTATTTCTGCATCCGCAATGGCATCAGCCGAGGCTGCCCAGGCCTCCTTGAGTGAGGAGCTATTTAACGCGTGGTCCGACTCTAAGCTGAAGGAATTCCTTGATGAGCACGGTGTGAAGGTACCCCAGGGATCCAAGCGTAATGAACTTGTCGCCCTTGCTCGCAAGCACCGTGCATATCTCGTCAGCCAAGCATCCAGCGCTTCTTCTGCCGCTTCGGAGGCATTCGGTGCCGCTACCACCAAGGCTGGAAACGAGTACGCCCGTGCCACAGACGATATCAAGTTGAAGATAGAGGATCAATTTGACGCGGCGATCAAGACTTGGTCCGACTCGCGCCTGAAGGCTTTCCTCGATGCTCGCGGTGTTCCCGTTCCTCAGTATGGCAAGCGTGATGAGTTGCTTGCCAAGGTGCGCGCCAATGCGCACCTTGCTGCTGGTGGATGGAATGAGTACAACTTTGATACCTGGGATAAGGAGCATCTTTTGTAAGTTGGGAAATAAAAATCTTCAGAGAGGCTTGATCTAACAGTGGCGATATCTAGGAAATACCTTTCGGCCATGAACTCCAAGGCCGCAAAGAAGGTTGATGCTTCTCGCGAAGAATTGATCAAGCAGGCCAGGGATTCGTACACCAAGGCCTCTAAGGCTGGCGGCGAGCACTATGCCTCTGCGACTAAGAACCTCGCCGAAGCGACTGGTACCGCCAAGCAGGTTACCTTTGACAACTGGTCACACTCCGACCTCAAGAAGTACCTTGACTCATACGGCATTCCCGTCTACCAGGGATCAAGCATTAATGAGTTACGCGCTGCTGCTCGTCGTCAAGCGACCTACTTCCGGTTCGGTACCAACAACCCACAAGATACCATTTACGTCAAGGTGATGGATACCCTGAACTGGGTGTTGGAGAAGCTCAAGGTCGGTGCTTCCAGCGGCCGCGCTCAAGGCCAGGAGGCGGCTGAGAAGGTCCGCGAAAAGGCTGCTGAGCAGACCGAGAAGATTCGGGGCGAGCTGTAAACACCGCGTCTTCTCGTTTTTGAATTGAGCGTGATAAGATGACCGGAGATTCCTTCCGCCATCATCGTGCTTTGAATACGATGCTTACGACTTCTGGATTTTTTGGGGTTTTAATTGGAGATGTTATTTTATGGGGGCTTTAGCTTTTCTTCCTTTCCTGCTGTGCCAATAGTAGTTACTGCTTAAAATGAATGGCCCTGGAGTAACTTATGATTCATTTTACAGCTCAGTAGGACATTTCCTGGACAAATGCTGGAATAGGATATGCATTGAAATGCCCTCATGTACCTGATAATATATCCGAAAACGACGAAGGACTCAAAAGCCTAGTTGCATACAACGCGGAACGGCCCCGCTCAAATAGCCGAACCATCATTTTTGGTGATCGATTTCTGATCCTCATAACCATTCGACAAGATACGCATAGATCATGATTTGGGAGCCTCGGGATCACCCTCGGCAACCAACTTTCCAACCACCAAGTATTTCTCGGAGAAGCGCTCCTCCCAGGACTGCAGGTTCTCAAGCTGGTCGGCATCCAGATCCTTGAGGTCATCCAATGGACCGGAGAGGTCCTTGGTCAGCATCTCCTCATCGAAGCTCTGGTGTGCCAGGCCACGCGAGGCATCGCGGCCAGCAAAGTTCTCGTACGGACCACCCTATCGCGCCATCAGTAAACCATATCCCCGAAACATTCCATTACATTGCAGAACACATACTGGTCCGTAGAAGTTCCTGCCGGGAGACACGTCGAAGACTCGGCCCCGGACAGCCAGGAAGACAGGTCGGCCGTCCTCGCCGTTGAACTCGATTAGCGTCTTGGGCGTGTATGTGCGGAATACGACCGGGGGCGGGCCGCGCGGGAGCGTGACGGGCTGTTTGGGGCGGAAGTTCCAGTACAGCAGCACGACGAAGAGGGAGAGGAGGATGAGGTTGATGGGGGAAGCGATTGACATCCTAGCCGGTGGGTTAGTTAGACTGGCGGGGGATAGAGTGAGATATGTACACTACTAACACTTCAGCTTGTGGCGTGGAGCCCTCTTGAGTATGGAGTTAGCAGGGTTCATCCATGGACACTGGGCATCGAACTTACCGGCAGCAGCCATTTTGGGATATGTAAAGATTAAGGACGAATGGAATCTTCCGGGATGCTTCTCGGGAAGGACGAAGTGGAGGAGGAATCCGGAGGCTGCGGAGAAGAATGACGATGTTTCCCCCACTCCACGTGATGGCCAGTTGGCTTAGGCTACACCACTACTCTAGTAACTCTTAGGTTGTTTTGCTTTTCTTTTTCGTCATTCGTTCCTTACCAGCCTTACTCAGTGACGTTAGACAGGCCGAAAATAACATTCAGAACTATAACTATAAATAAAATTAAAAAATGGAGCACAGGATGACTTGAAACTAGAAGGGGACCTTATTAATGTAGCATCTCCCCTTTCATTATACGAGAAGCCCCCAAGCGACAACATGAAACAGGCTCGACTTCCCTTTTTCTCCCCCCAAACACAGCCCAGTCCCATCAGGTCCCTGGAATCTCCATTCAGACTCACTCCACTTGATCATCGCCCCCATTTTAATTTGTCCCTGCCCACTTAGGGAAGCCTGGCTGATGCCATGCTGGCATCGCAGGCGGCACTCATTCTACACTTCTCTTCTCTCCTCCAACACATCACTCAGCCTCCAGTTCATCTCTGACATCTGACGTGTGCTGCCCCGCCAGCTTTTGTTTCCGTGGTAAAAGAGTCGGATCTTCCGGCTTCTTCATTACATACCTATTGCCTATTGCCTTGGGTTTATTGCACCGGCTCTGTCGGAGCTATCTGATCTCATCGCCCACTTGTCTTCTAGTCTTTGTCTCTCCTCAGCGCAAAGCCAGGAGACTAAGCGCCCTTTAATCCCATCGCATCGCTGATCGACAGCCGTCTCTATCAAAACAATACACAACTCCTTCTCAGATCAAAATGTGGTCGAAGGGACCGTTCAAATCACGTCGCCCAATTGGCAACCCCACATTCGCGGATAAAACGTCACTCTCTGCGGATCCCGCGCGGTATGCCAACGCCAAGGACTTGCCTGCGCTGCCATAGTATGTGCTTCTGATATCACATTTCTTAAATCAATATCCTAATATATTCTCCAGCGACTCAACTATTTCAGTGAAGGGTGCTCAAGTTGACCAAGCCACCGCGCCTATGCCTCCTGCGCGCAATAGCCTTGAGAACGAACAATATCCAGATGTATCTCCGGCCGTTTCGCCTGAATTGGGGCCTCGAGTCCGCGATAGCGGAAGCAGTTTCTGTGTATCACCAATAGAGGAGAGCGAGACTGATCGAGGGTTCCGTCACGATCGAACGGGTTCTTGGGGCTATGGAGTCGCTGCTCCTGCCCCATCTCGTGCAGTTAATACTGAGCCTTTGCTGTCTGAACCCTCGCAGTCGGCACCTAAGACGATCAAATTCACGCCAAATAGCGATGAGCAACCTACTCGCTGGGATGCATACTCGGGCGAACCAACAAAGAGCAACGCCGGCAGAGCAGGCCAAGTAGAGCCGCGCAACACGAACTTTCACAAGGTATCCGGATCACACACTACCAACTTCTTGCATTGGGGCCGCGAGCAGCTGCAGCCCAAGAAGAAGTTTGCACAAGCGCGGGGCCGGATCAGCAGTTTCTCCAAGAACGAGAATAATCGCGCGCCAGAAACCCGCGATCGATCGTCGTCACGTGTGTTGCCATTGGCAGAGCATTCCGTCAATAAAGACGCGATTTCCCAACCTAAAAATCCTAATTTGGGTTTCGTCCCCACGGTCGTTACCACGATTACTGGCGGCAATCCTAAACCGTTGCCAGAGAGACCGGCCACCGAGCATGCCTACAAGGCCCCTCGGCGGGAGATATCGAACAACAATCTTGACCCAGCAATAGACGACATGTTGCGGTCCGCACAGCCTCCGAGTCGTTTTGGCGTGCCGAATACTGCTGGCGCTATGGATACCGGCAGCGTCACTGCAAGCCCAGACGACAGCCCGCGCACAAGTCTAAACCTAGGAACGAAGTCTACAGAGGACCTCCCGGGTTCTATCATGTCGCGCCGGCGCCCGGTCCCCATTTCCATGCCCACCTCAAAGAAGCCAGTAAGAAAGCCCATTCCCTCGGTGGCCGTTCAAGAGCCAACATTGGCAACCCAGTCCGACGACGCCCCCAAGGATACGTTAGGTCGCATTGAGGCCTTCGAGGCCCGACGTGACGAGCTCGCGAAACGCAGATTTAACCTGGAGACGGTGATTCACGAGTTGACCCGGGTAATTCAGCCGGGGTCTATCGCGTATGATCTCGCCGCGAAGGCGGAGGTTAAGCGCAGCGTGCAGAGCATCGAGAACGAGATTGCGGAGATCAAGCGTGAAGAGCACGAGCTTGGATTGAAGGTTACCCGCGCGTGGAGACGGTTGGATGAGAGGGAGAATCATGGTGATGGAAGTAACTTGTGGGTCAAGCGCGTCACCAGTTGATGTGGTGACTTTTGGAACAAGGGATACTGTTCTCGCTTTTTTTCCCCCTGATTTGGATACTTGGTTTCCTTGATACTCTGTTTTATTTTGCCCTGGAGTTTTTGAAGCGTTCCGATTCCCCATGCAGGGCGAGGCTGCCAAAGATACCCTCTTTTTCTTTTGTTGATGTCAGAATGTGCCTCCAAAATATGAAAACATCATGCAAATATGCTGAAGACATCCTGGTAACTATACCAGTCCGTCTGACCATTGTCCAAGTTACAATCTGAATGTAATACTAAAAAGTCAAACAAAATGAGTGAGTTCTAGTCTCCCGGTAATGTCATCTAGCGAGGCAATCATAGCCGCCAGAATGAAGAAAAATGCCATGGCACGAGAGAAGAAACATTGCCAAAGGTTGATATAGAGTGTTCGAGGTTGAGTTACTCAAATATATGCAAGAGATATATCAGAAGCGCAGTAGTGGTATGTATTTGCTAAGGAAGAATGCCAGTCGTTTCCGATGTCATTGTGACATGGCTCGTTTGGTTCGTAAAAGGTGCGAGAGTCGCAATATGTATAGGCGCATGGCGCTTGTTCATCGTCCCAAGCCGATCCCTTATTTCTTGCCAGACTTCTTGATGCCCTGCTGGCCGGTGTTGAGGGGACCCTTCTTGCCCTTGGTGGCGTCGAGGAGGGCCTTCTTGGCCGCAGCATCTGCGATGAACCACGAGTCAGAATGAAGCGATCAACTTTCTCACTGCACAGAACACTCACCAGCTCTCTGCTTCTCCTTGTAGGCGAGGTCATCATCATCGAGTTCCTTCTTCTCCTTCTTGGCAGCCTTGAGGGGCTTGGCCTTGCCGCCTATGGAAACGGTTAGCGGGGTACTTGCAGCTGTGGGGAATCCTGCGAACCTTCTCTGCTTGCGCCACCCATTTTGACTAGAGTTCAAAGATAAGGGAAAGAATTGATCGAAAGAAGAATGAGAGATGAGAGGCTCAAGAAGACTTGAATTCGATGGCAAAATGGAAAAAAATGATGAACCCCGGAGTGGCTTATCAGAGGGGCTCTTCACCGCCTGCCATACTAGGTATGGCGCAGAATCTGCCTATCGCGGGCAGCTCAACCCAGCAGCTGCAACTTCGATCTCCATACCCTTTCTTCAACCCGAAAGTCTACGCTATCATATCATTGCATTCATCTCTCATCCCATTCAAGACCTTTGCCTCTGGCCAAGTTATGTGCCTGGGATAATCTCTGCTGCAAGGCTTTGGTGTGAAGGCAGGCCTATCAAGCCGGTTGGACTTTCAAACATCCCCGAAGATTCGTTCGTTCCCAGAAGCTCGAGCTAACTGAGACTTTCTCATTGAAGCCTCCCCCAAAGGCCGATTGAAGAAAAGCATACACATTCCAAGAGGAGGAAACCGAAGAAGAGGAAGAAGAAGAGAAGGCAAATCAAAAGACCCCAGTTCACTGAGCGGTGATATTCGACTTTGACAACGTGACGGTCGGAAGTATGGCGTCCCGCAATCGTTCGAGGTCCATGTCGACCCCTTCTGAGGGTGAGATCATCGAATCAGGCTCAGAGATGAAGGCAACTGCGTCAAAACCTCCTCTTAATGGCACCAGCGTTGACCGTCCCCCCAGAGATAGTACTTCCTCTGCGCTCAGATCGCCACGCCGACGCAGGTCATGGACGAGATCCCGATCCCGCTCGCGCTCGCCATATCGTGACAACAGAAGTTACAAGCGAAGACGTGACGACGAGTATGATGGGCAAGAGAGCCGGCACGGCCGACAGGAGCCGTCGCGACGTTTCGGGTCGAGATACGACGACAGACTGTATGATCGAAACGCACCCTCCCGCCGACAGAAATCGTACTACGACTATGACCGCGAGGAGAGCTACGGCGGTGGCCTGCAGTATACCGATGAGTACGACCGACGCAGGGACAAGAGACCACGTACTCATAGCCGATCGCCCTACCGCGAAGTGAGAAAGCCGAAGCAGTACGATGACCCGAACCCGAGTGCGGATGGCACAAGGCCCCCGGTGGACAGGCGCGGATCGTCTACTGAACAGGTAGTGAGCGAACGAGGAAAGACCCCAGCTAGCGCTCGGGATTCCAAGCTTGGTGCTGAAACACGAGAGAATCAGGTGCAGCAGGCTCTCCCGAAACGTGCCCGCTTTTCCGATGAGTATGTCTCAAGCTCTCCGTCCGTTTTTCTTGGATTAAATGCTAACAATTTCTTCAGAGCAGATACTCCCATGTCAGAACCGGCGGAAGAGTCGCAGCCATCAGAACCCATGGACGAAGCTGCTGCTTTGGAAGCTCGTCGCAAGCGCCGCGAGGCTATTAAAGCGAAGTACCGAAGCCAAGCGACTCCTATGCACCTCAAAGCCCTGCAGGTCCCCGACGGCGAGACGGATTCATCGACACCTGGTACTGAGCCAACGAGTGCTCAAGAGATGTCCGGTAGGTCTTACAACTTAAGACAAATTCATGTACAACCAGCTAATATGAGCGGGTCTGCCTCAACAGAATCCCCGAAAATCTCACCCGTACACACACCAAGTGAGCAGATTGGAGACGCTTTCTCTGATTTCACGATCGGCAAGGACGCGGATTTGGCCAATCTTAATGCCCCCGCGGACGCAATCGAGAAGGATGAACCCTCTGCCGCAGATTACGACCCGATGCTTGATACAAAGGAAGAAAGACAAAAGTTGGATGGTACAAACGGGGATGTCTCATCCGCCGCGTATGACGAAACACAAACGACTAGGCAGGATATTCTTCTCCCTGACACCCCCGCTGAGCAGCCACCTCCACCCCCGAAAGAGAAAGACCCTTACGATATGTTCGCCGAGGATGACGACGATGACATGTTCGCCGAGGATACCAAGGATGAACAGCCTGCACATGCCTCGGCAACCGCTGTGCCGCAACCCCAAGAGCTGGATATCAGTATGATGGACAACTGGGATGATCCAGAAGGTTACTACAACGTGCGGCTCGGTGAGTTGATCAACGGCCGCTACCATGTCCAGCAAAATCTTGGCAAGGGAATGTTCTCCTCGGTCGTACGAGCCAGCGACTCGGTTACCGGTACTTTGGTCGCTGTCAAGATCATCCGTCAAAACGATACTATGCGCAAGGCTGGCATGAAAGAGATTGGGATCTTGGAGCAGCTGCATGAGGCTGACCCAGAGGATAAGAAGCACGTCATCAAATTCGTTCGGCATTTCGAGCACAAGGGCCATCTGTGCATGGTCTTTGAGAATCTGAGCATGAACCTGCGTGAAGTGCTTAAGAAGTTCGGTCGTGACGTCGGGCTAAATCTGCGCGCGATCCGTGCCTATGCGCAACAGATGTTTTTAGGTCTGAGTCTGCTTCGCAAGTGTAACATCCTGCATGCAGATCTCAAACCCGACAACCTCCTCGTCAACGAGCAACGCAATATCCTAAAGGTCTGTGACTTGGGCTCTGCATCTCCAGCATCGGAGAACGAGATCACGCCTTATCTTGTCAGTCGCTTCTACCGTGCCCCCGAGATTATCCTGGGTATTCCTTATGACTACGCTATCGATGTGTGGTCCATCGGCTGCACCCTCTTCGAGTTGTACACTGGCAAGATTCTCTTCACTGGCCGCAACAACAACCAAATGCTCAAGTCTATCATGGAATGTCGCGGCAAATACCCGCCCAAGCTCCTCCGCAAGGGATCTCTGGCACATCTGCATTTCGACGACATGCTCAACTTCCACAGCACCGAAGAAGACAAGCTTACTGGCCGTCCTATTACCCGAGTGATGGATTTCAAGAAGCCGACCCGTGATTTGAAGACTCGCGTGATGGGCAAGGGAACTAGGGGCATGTCTGATGCCGATGCGAAAGATTTGACGCTTTTCGTAGAATTCCTCGACCGCTGTTTGGCTCTCAATCCCGAGAAGCGCTGCACACCTGCCGAGGCGCTGAAGCATCCCTTTTTGAACAGAAAATAGGTGTTGCGAGATGACCTTATGACGGCGTTGTTTGGAAGACGCAATTATCATTTCATGTCTATAACCTAGAGATGTTGGTTTAGTTAATTCCAGATTTATATCTCAACACGGCGGATTTACACGTAGGCTTATATGAGGCAAAATATCGCATTTGATAGGTATCATGTATCGAAGAATCGGCCTGATTGGTCCTGTGGTCGCCGACCATTTTCAGCCCCCAGCCCGCTTCTCCCCTCTTTCTGACCTCCTTCCAGCTCTCACATGGATATTTTGACGTGAGAGACTTGCCCTCGGTCTACGGGTTTAACATGGCGGAGCCAAATCGCTATTGCCATGAAGATTATAGACTGGCATGGATTTGCGCGTTGCCTCTCGAGCTGGCTGCGGCCAAAGCCATGTTTGACGAGACTCATACTATCCTTCCATCTGTTAGCGCCCATGTCAGCTACTCGCTTGGAAAGATCGAAGGACATAACATTGTTGTAGCCTGTTTGCCTGCTGGTGTTTATGGTACGACTTCAGCAACGGCAGTCGTATCGCACATCAAGTAGACCTTTCCCAATGTCCATTACGGGCTGACGGTCGGTATCGCAGGTGGAGTACCGAGCGATACCGCTGATATTAGACTCGGAGATGTGGTCGTTAGCAAAACCATGTGTACATTAGGAGGTGTTGTCCAGTACGATCTGGGGAAGACAGTTGGCGATAGACTCTTTCAACGCACAGGATCGCTCAACCAGCCTCCGACTGTCCTCTAGACTGCAGCCTCGGGGAAGGGGGCTCATTCGATGATGCATCCAGATGAGCGTATCTCAAAGATGATGGCCGATATTATCTCGCGGTTTCCAGCTATGAAGGACGGCTTTTCTAGACCTCTCACAGAAGACCGCCTCTTCGACTCAATGTCTCCCACGGAGAAGAAATATCACCGAGCCGAACGACCTTCGAACGAGCCTAGGGTTCATTATGGAATCGTTGCATCCGGGAACCGTGTGATCAAACATGGCCCTGAACGAGACGATCGGAAAAGAGTCCAATGCATTTTGTTTTGAGATGGAAGCAGCTGGTATTATGAACCACCTTCCATGTCTGGTGGTCCGCGGGATTTGTGATTACTGCGATGCTCATAAGAACAAGGAGTGGCAAGGATATGCAGCTCTTGTCGCCGCCGTCTATGCGAAAATTCTTCTTTCGTTTGTTCCAGTCAGACAGGGTTGAACCAGCAGGTGCACGAAGCTGGCACCTGGATGGTCCCATTTGATCGAAATCCTCGATTCCTCGGGCAAGACGACCTGATCAGGCAGCTGCAGACTCAGATTGCTTGCAAAGATCGTGCCCGAAAGGCAGCTATCTCAGGGTTAGGAGGCATGGGCAAAACACAGATTGTGCTTGAACTGGCCTATCGGGTGCGTGATCAATATCCCGAAAGATCCGTCTTCTGGATGCCCTCAACAAGCATCGAAGCGGTCGAACAAGCCTTTTTAAATATTGGTCAGCTCCTGGGGCTACCGGATCTGAAAGCTGCTGATGCGAAGTCACAAGTTCAAAAGCACTTAAGTTCTGAAAGAGCTGGCGCATGGCTCTTGATCATTGATAATGCAGATGATACAGACATGTGGGTTGCCTCAAAGGATCCACCCCCATTGAAGGGCTTTCTTCCTCGGAGCCGCGATGGATTCGTCCTTTTCACGACCAGGAACAAGAAGCTTACAACTCAACTAGTTGGGCCAGATGTCATTACACTTTCAGAAATGAACGATGAACTCGCTAAAGATCTACTGAGAGAGTCACTCCATCAGAAAGATATGATCGAGGAAAACGAAGCTGTCACCACGTTGGTGCATCAACTCTGCTGTCTACCTCTAGCTTTGGTCCAGGCGGCAATCTTCAAGAATGAAAACTCCATGGCCCCGGAGGACTACATCTCTCTGCTCAATACCCAAGAGGAGGGCCTGATAGAGCTGTTGAGTGAGAACTTCGAAGACGAATTTCGTTATCAAGATACCGAGAATCCAATAGCAGCTACCTGGCTTGTATCCTTCCAGCAGCTTCAAAGATCGGACAGTCTCGCCACAGACTATCTCTCATTCATGGCATGCATTGACCCTCGAGATATCCCTTTATCCTTACTCCCACCGTGTGGCTCGCAGCCTGAGCAACAGAAAGCATTGGGAACTCTCAAAACTTACTCTTTCATCACAGTCCAGACCGATAGTTAATTCATTAGCAAGCATCGTCTTGTTCATTTAGCCACCAGAAATTGGCTTGCGAAGGAGGATCTCCTTTTTACCCGAACTCTTTTCGCAACAGAACACTTTGAGTCGGTCTTTCCATCCAATGACCCAGTAAATCGTCATTTGTGGCGAGAGTACCTGTCTCATGCCCAGCACCTGCTGGAGAGCAAGGAGTTACATGTGGGTGAATATGCTAGGGATTCATTGGCTCTCAAGGTTGGGTATTGTCTTCAGGATGATGGACGATTCAATGAAGCGGGTGTGATTTACCTGCAGATATTAGAAGCTAGACGCGGGCAGCTTGACAACAATGATGAGAGGATTCTCGGCTTTATGGCATGAATGGCATCCATACACGCGGCTCAGGGCCGTTGGAATAAGGTCGGAGAACTCACAACGCAAGTGCTCGAGGCAAGGAAGATGACACTAGGGGATGATCATGCTGCGAATTTATCGTTGAAATCCGATCTTGCGCTCGCGTATTGCAACCAGGGACGGTGGAGCGAGGCAGAAAGTCTTGGGCTGCAAGTTCTCGAGGCAAGCAGGAGGGTATTAGGTGACGAAGATCCTCATACTCTGACGGTTAAAGGCAATCTTGCTACAACATATTGGGAGCAAGGGTGTTTTGATGACTCAGAGGAGCTTGAGCTGCAAGTTTTGGAGGCAAGAAAGAGGATACTAGGCGACGAGCACCCTAAGACTCTTATTAGCAAATCTAATCTTGCAGCGATATACGGTGAGCTCGGGCGGTGGGATGAAGCAGAGGGACTCGAGGAACAAGTTCTCGGGGCGAGGAAAAACAATACTAGGCGATCATCATCTTGATACTTGGGTTAGCAAATCCAACCTCGCAATGATATATTCGAAGCAAGGGCGTTCGAACGATGCCGAAAGGCTACTGGAGCAAGTCCTCGCGGCAAATAAGGCGATATCAGGTGATAAGTACCTCCAGGGTTTTCAAATGTCTAGATCCCGTCTTGCGACAACATATGGTAACGAAGGGAATTGGGATGAAGCACAGAGGCTTGAGGAGCAACTGCTCGAGGCAATGAGGATGGAACTAGGGGATGAGCATCCTACTACGCTGGATTTAGAAGTCAATCTTGCGACAACATGTTTCGACCAAGAGCTTTTTGGCCAAGCGACAGACCTTTTGCTACACGCGACAAAGGCAAGCGAGACTGTGCTAGGTGCTGGACATCCTGAAACAGTCAAAAGGAAATTCCTGCTCACGGTGTTGCACCGGGAAGTAATGCGCTTGGAAGGAGGGGAGGAGGATTTTCAAGATTCATTGTTAGATGATAATATTGAGATACAGTCTACGTAGTCTCGAAACACAGCCAATTTATCAAAGGATATCATGGACAAAGCACCGGAGATCCATTCAAACAATTCCCTTCATTTAGTTGTCAAGCTCTTTCGAGATAACTTCATACTTTATGGTCTTGAACAGATCCAGAGACTGGCCATGGAGTAGATGAAGAAAAAGTACTTCTAAATCTCTTTGGCTAATAAAATTCGTTGATAATGGACGCGCGTAGGGAAAGGATATTGTGAGTTTGGAAAATGTCTTCTATGTTACGTCTAAAGGTCCTCATATCTCGTCCTCCATTACGAGCCTCCATCTCCAATCAACATCAGAAAGCCTACCATTCTGGAACGACAATAGAGATGGATCCTCCACCTACCAAGTCCTGTCCTATACTCCATGCAAATCAGTAATTTGTACCCATTACCGGCCGAACCTCGCCTCCAAACTCCATCAACATCCAAACCTGCCCCCGCCTCGCTGCACGTATCAGAAAGCCCCGAACTTGTACTTCTACTTGTGAAGTAATTTATGAATATCGATTCCTTTTGGACGCCCGTGGCAACCCCAGCAAGCAACTATAGCCGGGCAAAGTCAATACTACAATATACACACGTTACCAAGGCTACCAACTATGTCAGCCTCGCACCTATCCTATCAGCCTTCACAGCCCCTTGCCCCTCTCCGACATGAGTAAGTGGCGCGATCAATAAGCAATACCCCGCTACAACATACATATTAAAACCCGGGCGCAGGCGTTGGGATTAGCGTCAACACAGCCGGGCCTATCAGCAACGCTACTGCAAGACGATCTATTCGAATGCAGCAAACATATCAACGATAAGAGGTCAACTTAAGACCGGGGCTGATTGGAAGTACGAGTAGCTAAACTACATCCGGGCACTCTTCGTGAACATCTCGATCCACAACCAAGGCAGAATCCCAGCTTAGTTCCTAGATTTCAAATATACAACCATGGCACGAGGGTTTCTCCAAGAGCTGTTTCAGGTCAGCCGTCAGTATCCCAGCAGCCATAGAGTTTCAATGAACGAGTCGAGTCCGGAGATATGGGATTCCGAGAAAGGTAAGAGGGGAAAAGCATAATTACACAATCTACGGTACCTATCTTGGCAATGGATGGGGTACTCTACTCCTCGCTGTATGGAGGACAGGTCCACCTACTGCAGGTAGTAAGAGGCAAAGGTCAGCGTTCTAGATCAGCACATCTGACATCAACGAGCCATGGAACCACAACCGTCGTGCCGATCGACTGGGTCAGTTTCCGTTGATGATGACTGCTAATAGGCTAGTTCAACCTGGCAATGATAGAGTAGTACGAGACAAGGTTAGCAATAGATGAGGGGATGACCCATCACAAAAGGCTACTGTTTAGCGATTACCCAACGGCCGCCTGTTTTTCTCGCGTGGCCTACGCCGCTATAGACCATCAATCCATCCATCGGCTGGCGTTGCCGTGCAACGTACTACAGTAGTTGGACGGAGGTGGACAAAGCCTGTCAACTAAGTGAAACATGAGGGGGGCTTGGAGGCTGGGATTATTCAAGTTTTGAGTCTCTCTGGTACCCCCATTGAAAGAGAGTCCCAAGAGAACGGATAATCAGACACGATATCGAAGAGGTCGGACAAATAGGATACCTACGTCTATACTCCACCATACTTCGTGGCCCCTACAGCATAATCTGCCGTCGAGCGATAGGTGCAGCACATTAAAGATCCATGAATAATTTATGTCCTGCGCAAGTCGCTGGAAGCAATCGCCTTGGGGGATTTCCAGTCGTGGATGATAGCCGATTGGACCGGGGGAGGATAGGATGTTTGGAAAATTGCGTGGCCGCTGACCAGTCACCATGGTTGATGGGGGTTGGGTGGCCTGAGGACGGATGGCAAATACGAGAGGCGAGGAGAACAAAGAAACCGGTGGAACGTGTAATCTGTGGGATGGGGCCCCTGCCGAGGGAGCCGGTTGGGTGGATGCGAGAAGGACCTGTGGAGGTGGATTTTATTCATTGCGTATGTTCTTGATTTCAATGTGTTATTGTGTTATAGGGGTGATTCGGAGGTGTGCTGTGATTATACTTGCATTTCTGATGAATGTGGGGACGGTAGATTACTGCTATACTGGAGCACGGATTATTACAAAGTACTAATCATTGAAGATACGGCAGTTTGAGATGGCAAAAGGAAGCAAGTAACAAGCAAAAACCCAGTTGGGCATCATGACTTCGATGCGGCGAAGAGTCTTCTGGAAGACGTCGATCCCCCCATAGCCCCATGATCATCCAATCCTTCTTACTCGGAATAGTATCTCACCCGATTCCATGATTATTATCATTATATCATATCACAAAATTAAAAACTTCGACTCGATGCCCATGTCGAGTTTAGTCTAGACTCCCCCCCTGGAAGGAACAAAGAGGAGAAAAGTTGCCTCATTCGCCACTGGTTGTTTGTACCAATGGTGGCAAAGAACTCCGCGTCGGGAGAGCTTGGGAGAAGTGGTGATGTGATGATTACTTTTTCCCTTCGATGATGATGTCGAGGTGTGTGTTTATTTTGTGGGTCTTGAGGGGGATTTAGTGTTTTGTGAGTTGTAGCTGTGTCAGACGCCTTCATGGTTACTGTACTACAGTATGTGCTCTCCCCCTTTGACTGGCATTCCGCCACCTGCAGGGCGGGGAGATCATGCAATGATCGGAATGGAGGATGGAGTGGATGGGATGGATGGATCGCATTAATTACTTTGGGGCGCATCCAGTACCGTTGTCCGTATTGGGCGGATAAGAAGGGGGGAGATGAGTAGATCTCATTGCTGGGTGTTCGCAATGTAGACTTTGTACTCGATGCTAGTTGACAAGATAGCACATTCTGGACAATCATAGGTTCAATTGCAGGACTATGCAGCGACTATGAAGGATTATGGATTCAACTATGTAGATCTATGTAGGACTATGTCGGTCGGACACCGTAAAAATGTACTGGTAACATGCCCTGGGCGAGTTATGGGGTAGCTACTAGCGGTGAGGGCGGATGAAAAAGCAAGCTCTTGAACTAACTTGCTAGTTATTCGGAGGACCGCGTGAGTTCAGCTGCAATGGCAATCCTGGGGTACAGTAGGCTATTCCCGCCGATTGATGTGATGCATCGATGAAGTGGTCAGGTGATACTCACCGCTCGCGAGAGGTAGATTGGAGTGTGTGGAAAGCAGACTCGAGCTGAGTGGTGGGTTGAGGGAGGAAATGTCGCTCCCTAGTGATCAGCAGTGATAGGGAGAGAACAGGTGTGGGCGTGGCCTCAGGACTGGGGGGTGCTGTGCAGGCAGGCAGGAGGCAGACCAACAGGGGGATAGAGTAAAGACCAGCTCATCCACCACCAGCAGGACAAGTGGCCAAGGGCTTGGTCACGACCATCCACCCATCCAGGTCATCCTGTAAGCGCCAGCGGGCAGCCTGGTCGCTGGTGCAACTGCGAGGTGTGCCAGTTCTGTGACTCGGGCAGTGCACCGTGCACCCACCCCCCTTCTCTCCCCCAATGAGCGACAGCTCAGATGCCAGGGTCCCAGGCCCGTGCGAAATCGGGAAGATCCACTCGTTCTCGAAAACGAACACTCCCCCAGCCATTTGGGCTGCCTTGGTTGGTCCAGAGGAGGTCTATCCTCATCGCCTCACTTCTGATCATGGGCTGGCCACCGACCGAATTCCCCGCCAGACCGGTTCTTGTTGATGTTGGATGCTTTTGGCTCTAGCCTCTGTGCTGACCTGTTTTTGTCTGCCTTGTGGGGCAGAGAGTTGGAAACAAAACATGTAGGCCAGGTTGAGGATGGTAGGACTCTAGACTCCCGACTGTGGATTCACGATTAGCTCATCCGAATCAAACGGTTGACGAGGCCAAAATACGGTGTAGCCAGGACCCATGGGATGAAACGGGGCACAGAGAGGACAGGCTGTTTTGGAGCAGCAGCAGCAACAAACCCAGACACGCCTCATTCCACGGCCACTAGGGAAAAGGATGATCCACCCACCACGCACCCTGCGGGGCTGGGAGTGGGCCGTGGAAAGGACAGTTGTGGACACGGACCAAGATGGAACCAAGATGGAGCAGATAGGCTGGATGGATCATGGGAGATGAATCCGGTGAGGTGGCGGGAAATCAACATGGGGGGGGAAGAGGATCGAGCCCGGTTGGAGAGGGAGAGAGAGGGAGAGAGAGAGAGAGAGTTTACGAGGGAGTGTGAGAGTGGCTGACTGGAAGAGGAGGAAGTACAGTACAAAGTATACTGAACGGAGGATACTGGAGGACTGTACTTTGGAGAGGAAAGAATTGGAAGGAGTCTCGAGACTAGTGGAATGGTGGATCGGATGTGGCTGTGGTATTACTGAGAAAAGGATTCTGCCCTATTGCCACCGGAAGTACTCCATACATACAGTACAGGAGCAAAAAATAGGGGGCGAGTCGAGTCGATCGTTATTCGCAACTTGCCTCTAGGCCCACCCAATCACCACCTGCAGGTGGCGTCTGCACGACCTGCGGCAGGCCCGTTGGTGATTGGTCTAGAGCTGCGAATGGGAAGCGTTAGTCGCAAGTTGGTAAGAAGTCCAAAGTTAGTGCACACCGCCAACACTGACAGAAGGGAAAGTTTACAAAGCCAAGGGGGATAGTGTAAAGTATGTAGGATACTAGAGTACTAGAGAAGGCGGAGGAAAAGGAGGCCAGCCATGTGGACACTGCAGTCAGCCCGAGTCAGCCTAGTCGAAGTACTTGTCAGTAATAGTGCCACTGCCAGTGAGATCCTCTATCTCCACGCACATGTCGGCATCATCGATCTTATTTTTATTTTTATCTGTCCCCCTCCTCCTCCGCCCCAAAACAATCATCATTATACTTCTTCTCCTGATCCTCCTACCTCTTTACCTCTTCTCCCTCTCTCTCACCCTCCTTCGTCTTCTTATATATCCCCCTCTCTCTCCTTTTGATCTCGCCCGTTGACTAGGGGTCTTGGTTTGACACCTTTGGTCTTACCATCTTATTTTCTATTTTATTTATCGCCCACTCTCTGGACTCCCTCCCCCATATTGGACTATCACTCTCTCTTTTCCCTGGAATGGACGCCTGTGAATGAACCCTGGAGTATATTTTGGAACCGTGTGAAACTTTCCAAAAGATCACCACAATATCCTTGGACCTTGGACTCCCGATTTTATTGCCACTTGAAATCCTGGACACGACCCGTTTGTATAAACACTTGCCACTCGACTATCTGAACCAGAGGTTCCGACTATATCCCCAGGAGTAAACCACTTTGGATCTTTACCCTCTCTCTATTGGACTATATCTTCACCTCCTTCTCTCTTCCTCCTTTCTCTCTCTCCTCCCCCCCGGATACATCACATCCATAACATGTATCCGAACGAGCTACCAACTCCTCCCCTCACTCCCATCCCCCGCTGCTATGCTCCCGAGGACCGTTTAGGATTGATCCTGGCCAACCGGCTTGAACTCACCGGCATCCTCGGGATCGGCGCCTATGGAGTCGTATATACTGCCTTGGACATCCACACCCACGTTCGATATGCCGTCAAGGCTCTCAACAAGTCCGGGCTGGATCCCCGACAACTCAAGTATCAGCAGCGCGAGATTCGTCTCCACCACCGGGCCAGCCAACATCCCAACGTCGTCTCCCTCGTTCGCATCATGGACTCCCTGGATTGTACCTACGTCGTCATGGAGTTTTGCCCCGAGGGCGATCTGTTCTCCAGCATCACCGACAAGGGCCACTTTGTCGGGAATGACCCCTTGGTCAAGCGCGTGTTCCTTCAACTCCTGGATGCCGTACAGTTCTGCCATTCCATTGGGATTTACCACCGGGATCTGAAGCCGGAGAACGTTCTGGTGACGGACCAAGGCATGACCGTTAAGCTCGCCGACTTTGGCCTTGCGACCGAGGATTACTACACCTCGGACTTCGGTTGCGGTTCCACTTTCTACATGTCGCCTGGTAAGTGTTGAAGTCTTGATCCGAGACACTTGATGCTGTGTCTTTTCTTCTTGTTTCTTTCCGTCTTTTGAGCCCATTCCGCCATTAGGATTGATTTCCTGGCTATCCTTTCTTCTTCTCCTTGCCTACCCTTCTCCACACACACCTCTCGTCTGAAACGGCCATCCTAATATACCCGAAACGTCACAGAGTGTCAACAATCCCACCCCCGCCCCATGTCTTGCTACGCCTCGGCCGCCAATGACGTCTGGAGTCTCGGCGTGATGCTGGTCAACCTGACCTGTGGTCGCAACCCCTGGAAACGCGCCTCCCTCGAGGATTCCACTTTCCGGGCCTATCTCAAGGATCCTTTCTTCCTCAAGTCCATCTTGCCCCTGTCCACGGAGATGGTCTACATTCTGAGCCGTGTCTTCGAACGCGACCCAGCCAAGAGGATAACCATTCCGGAACTGCGCCAGATGATTGTGGACTGTCCCCGGTTCACCGATTCAGTCATGACCACGGCTCCCGCCCCGGCTCAACCATCCCCAGTCCAGGTCCTTCAGCCCCAGGTCCCCGTCCAGGTCCCCACTGCTTGGGACCATACCCTCATTCCGCCTGCCAACCAGGTTCCGTTCACCATTCCCGTGGATCCCAATTACCAGCAGTTGCCTATGCATGCCCAGCCCTCTGGATCGTCATCGGATTCCTCGTACTACTCGGACTTTTCCGATTCTGCGATCTCCGATGCGTCCGCTCTCACCGAGGACTACTCCGACTACTCCGACTACAACTGTATGTCGCCAGTTGCCTCGGAGCAGGTGCAAATCCCGGACTGCAAGGTCGTCTTCCCTCATCCAATCTGCGTGGAGCATTCCGTTCCCGTGGATTCCTTCATTGCTGGCGCCCCGATCCAGGTTTGCTGAACACCCTGACTACTTTCACGATATCTCCCACTTTGGACTCCCTTCTACCTACTCCCCCTCTTAACGCAGCTTCACGATCTCACGCCCCTTCACCCAACAATTACCCACCCTGGATTTTGCTTTTTCTCTGCGCCTGGAGTTCTATTCGATTAAGCATCTCGGTTGCTCTACTCTCTGGATTGTTTCCATCTTCAAAAGCTGCCGCGCAACCAAAAAAAAAGTGTGCTTGCCGAGGATGATCAATCCCCTTTCCCATTTGGAGTCTCGGCCACCAGCTTCTCTTCCCTGTGACCCTTTTTAATTCCCTGGACATATTTACCGTTTTTCTTATGGATTATACCCCCCACAACTTGGCCCAGCGACCGTGTGACTTCTGGATCCCACACCGCTGGGCGTTTTTATCCTAAACCGTCCCCGCCGGACAGGACAGGATGGATCTTTTTCCTTTCTATTGTTTTAATATTTTGCCATATATTGGCCGGATGGATGTTTTGATTGTCTTTTGTTCTTTTTCTCTTGACACACATTGGCATAATATATATTGGGAGGCTCGCGTGAAGACAGACAGACCCTTGAGTAGGGCTGCTGTCAACATTTCTTTTATGTGGACTGGAACCCTGAGTTTCCTTGCACGGGTCGTTCGGGCGTTGAGCTATTTCTCTTCCTTGAATTTCCTCCTGAAATGGGCTCCTGTTTTTTCCTCCTCTTTCTGTTTACGATTTTATGGGTGGTGATCAGATATGATCTTCTCGGCTTTTTGTGTTTGCATGTGCATAGACTATCTTGTTTTCGCGGCATAGGCTGGTTTGGATTCGGATTGGGATTGGGATTTTGACTATTTACGATATGATACCTGAAGACTCTACGGAGCGAATTGAACAAATAAATGCATCTCATCTACTACTATTTTTTCTCTTACTTGGCTCTCGTTTTAGTTTCTACTGCTATTCATCATCAACTCCATTCTTACTTATCTACGTCTCACCCTCTTAGCAATTACCCGTCTGGTAATCTTCATTTCCAATTTCCCAGTTTGACTTTTTCCCTCCCGTGCAACGTTACTCTTGTCCCACAGTCCTCCTAGGATCCCTGAATGCCACACCTAGGCGAGAACGGCGAACCCGATGGGCATCGCCTCGGCCGTACGTCTCGTGACTATACTATCCTCGACTCGAAGTAAGCTTTCAGGTCTCCAGGTGGTGCTCGTGTCACCGTAAGACAGATATTACTGCTCTGTCTGTTACCATTACGGTGGCCGTTGTCGTTGATAGCGTGGTCCGTGATACCTTCTACGAACGGTAGCCATCTACGTTAGCTAAATAGGTCTGGTGCTGAGGATGAGTCTGGGCCCTTGTAAGTTTAACGGCGGGAAGCTAGTAAGGTGGTTGGAGAAAGTGTTGAAACGTAGTTGAAAGTACACAAGGCTGTTAAATTGCTCAATAGCTCCGGTAGGTTGACAGTTGGACTGAAACGGCAAATCCACGTTCTGCTGCATGAGCCATGTACTCCCTCCCACATAGATATAGATGAGACCCTGTACCTTCTCTATTCGTAGTTTTAACATGGCATGATATTAACTTAACCCCACCAATAAAATAATTCACCACCCTACCACAAACCACACTATACACGTCCCCGATTTGTTCTCCCCTCCCCTCCACATCTTCTTCATCCCCATCCTCAAACTTACATATTCCTCCCCCCAGTAACCCGAATAGTCTCCCCATTAACATACGAGAAATACGGACTCGCAACACCCAGCACCGCCCTGGCCGCTTCCTCAGGACTCGCCGGCCTGCGCAGCGGAATATCCGGATAAGCGGCCGCCTCATCGCCCTTCTTCCCATCCAACTGCTTCCCGGGGATACCGAGGGCAACCTTAGTCCCGTCGGGCGTGGTGATGAAAGCACCGGCTTCCTTGGCTGCTGTAAGACGGGTGGTCACGTAGCCGAAGGCGATGGTGTTTGAGCGGACGCCGAAGGCCGGGCCCCATTCTTTGGCGATTGTGCGGGTTAGGCCGACGACGCCGGCTTTGGCGACGGCGTAGTTTGCTTGGCCGCTGTGGTGGGGAGGGAGGTATTAGTATGGGTGTAGAGTAGTGTGGGATATTGGGGGAAATGGGCTAGGAGATGGACGTACGCGTTTCCGTGGATACCGCTCGTACTGCTAATGTTGATAATAACTCGGGGCTCCTTATCCTTAACGCGGAAGTACGGGGCTGCGGCGCGGACGAGACGGAATGGCGCCGTGTTGTGTACGGCTAGCATGGTGTCCCATTGCTTATCTGTCATCTGTGTAGTGCGTCAGCATAAGAATTCATGTATAAAGTATATACCGAAGGCCAATCTTTCTACTGGCGGGATCCAGGACACCGCCTCGTAAGGTATGACAACCCCAGCGAAGAACATACCTTGTGAATCACACCGTCCCAGGTAAACCCGGCATTGTTAATGATAATATGGATCTTGCCACCGCCAAACTCGGCCGTCTGCTTCACCAGCGTCTCGACGTAACTGGCGTCCAGGATATCGCCGACGACAGCGAGTGCACGGCCCGGCTCGACGGCGTTGATAGCGTCAGCGACAGCATTCGCCTTCTCTATAGTTTATATTAGCGCTGAGCTTAATAGAGTGAATTACCGCAAACTCCCTCATCCATTGATGTAGGGTGGGAATGCTAGTATCTAGCTAGGCCAGGCTGATGCTTGATCTTGCCATGTGCGGGGAGGAGTCATCAAACGGTGTCGGTGGTTGAGTAGAGGGTCACACGTACTGCTGTCAATATCAGCGACGACTACCTTGGCACCTTCATTGGCAAAGAGGCGTGCTGCTTCGGCGCCGATACCCTGGCCTGCACCAGTGATGATGGCTACTTGGCCGGCGAGCATGCCAGCCGGGTAGTTGAGGTGCTTGTTGACCTGGGTGAGACGGTCGGAGGGAGCCATGGTTGTAGAGTGTATTGTGTTGTTCTGGGTTCCTTTTGTCCAGCTCCTTATTTTGATGTTGGGGTTTTGGTTTTGGCTTTTGTAGGCGTGAGGGGAAACTGGAAGGTTGGGGTCTTATACAGTCTGGAGTGCAGGTCGCAGGCTAACTCGGTCCAGAAATGCCGAGGCTCGCCGCGGACCGAAAGTGTGGGGTTAAGACCGGAGATAATATGGACTCTACGTATTAACACTGCACATAGTACATAACACGATATTATTCTCTTAATGTCTATGCAAGAAGATCATATAGCCTATTCGGTCAAATGAATGTTCAATTCGTGTGACAAACTGATCTGCATGTACTGTAGAACTTGTGGGAATCAAAGGTTCAAAATTGACTTTCCTTCGCAACTGGCCCTCCCTGGATAGAATACAAATCGCAAAAAACAAACAATCCATTTCCAATTCGTACCATCTCATACCGATATGTTCAAGCAAGGCACCTAAACAGATTCATCTCCACATTTCGATCCACAGATGCATTCATTCATCGACACGGTCTGAAGGAATGCATCCACAGTTGCCTCGTAACCCGCGACGATCGGCAGCAGACACTTGCTCTCAGAATCATTGTGATTCAATAACTCGGGGTCAAGGTCGGACAAGGGGGTGCACAGACTACCCGGAGAGGACCAGGGTTGGTGATCTGTCTCTCCGGTAGTCGTCTTTACCACGGCCGAGCTCTCACCGTCCAGGTAGGAGGCATTGATAGTCGTTGTTAGCAGGGAGAGCAACTCTCTACACTGCAAAAGTAGACCTCGGAGTAAAAACTTGCGTATCTGTAGGTTCTCCTCATGACGGACCTCGTAGTATCCATATCTGATATCGACTCCGTGATCCGCCTGTGGCGCTCGAGAAGTCTCCCGCGATATCCAGTACTCGAATAGCTGCAGAGTCAAATTGAGAACGGAAATGAGGAGCAGCAGATTGGAACTATCCTTGGCGCATGTCCGGCACTGTAGGAAGATTTGCCCAGCGCAAAAAGTCGCTTTGATTGTCTGCAAGCTCTGGTCGAAGCGGAGTGGCTGAGACTCGGCCAGGAGTTGGTTCAGTCGATTCATATGGAACAACTGCATATCAACACATTCGCACGATACTATCCCTGGGTAAGGTGAGGATACGGAGCCACTAAGTGGTGGGCTTGTCATGCCATCTCCCAGTGGATCTGATGCGAGAAACGTGGGTGTCACTGGAGTTTGCGGGTAGCCTAGACCGATGGAGAAGGGAGGGCAAGCATCCATAAAGTCCGCAAAGGGTGAGCCACCCACTGCTCTCATTTGCGAGGGACATATGGGCGTTTCCAGAGATAGAGTGCCAAGACCTTGTGGGCTATCCCAAAGACTTGATGAGCCTGAAATCAAGCAGACCTGTAAACACCAGCGAGAAATAGGACGTTAGCCTAGATTTCTCCGATGAAAATGACAATACCATCACCTACATCATCATCTATCATTGCCTCACTCATATGCGCTTGATAGCCTGCGTTCACTAGCGGCTTACGATCTACAACAGGAGGCACCAGCCGGCCACCACGATATCCCCGAACAGGAGGCTTTTCCTCCGGTAATTGGCCCAGTTTCCTCAGCGTCGCTCGGTTTTTACTACCCTTTGGTTTACCGGAGCGATTGGCGAATCCATATTGACATTGCAGTCCATTCCGGAGGCAGCGAGTACACACCTTCTTGCCAGACAGATTGCACTTGACTTTGGATTGTCTGCAATTCTCGCATGCGGTTCGGAGTTTTGGTGCGTCGCCTCCCGCAAGCTGGTTTCCAATAGAGTCGGCAAGCATCTGGCGTGGCAGTGAAGGTCCCGAGAGGGAGTTTTCGTGGTATTGAATGGAGAGGTCCGCTCTGTCCTGCCAACATGGGTGTATTGAATGCCAGGGTAAGGATGATCGACGGATAGAAAAATAGATCAATGTGACTGCGACGTTGGAAGAAAGTAATGAGAAAGATAAAATGCTAGATGGATATCAGGGCTAGCAATCTAAGGTATACACCCACGTAGTTGGATATACAAAGATACCTATCGACCTGTATAGATCAATAGGTATAAAGTCTTTCCATCTCCTCTCTTTTTCGTGCCCGCGGCCTGGCATGTCTTCGTCTATATAAGCCCATCAAGCTCGAATAAGCTCAGACTTCTTGCCTAAAAGATCCAACCCTCCAAAAATGTCACACTCACATTTGGGAATTCTGTACCGACGCCAGCCGCAATGGCGGAGTCAGCCGCTGTGAAACCCCAGATGTTCCCATCTGATCAACCTCGCATGCAAGTGCTAACTGGCACGTTGAAAAGGGTCTTTCCAACATCCCCCGGCCGTTGCACTGACTTGGACAATCCCAGAACTTGGGGGTTTTGGTGTTCGAGTGAGACGACGATAGAGGACGGCGATGGCGACTCCGGTGGAGGCTCTTGTAGAGCAACGCTCAATTTCTTCTAAGGAATATAATGAAATTTAACAGGCTTTCGTTGAATTGCACTGCCGCTTCCTGTCCTCTCGTCGTTCCTTGGTTCTCTTGATTCTCTGTGGAAACACCCAAGAGCTCTCTACGTCGTACACTGATGCAACATTGTCAATCGCATCCAGCCAATTTGATTTTCAGACGTTTCTGCATTTCCCCTTTATCTCATCGTGGGAAGCCCGACGGACGCGGCACCGTTGGGCCTGTCATGAGCTGCAGCCCATTTGTCACTAGTAAGACCTGACAGTTCATCCCAGTTTTTTTCCTCCAATGATCATCCAGGGACCCCAGAAAACAACGAGAGCCCCATGTGAATGACACAGGATCCTCGGATCCGTCTCGACTCCGCTGACCGGACACACAATGCCAGAGGCTGCCCACCGCTCCTTGGAATCGTGGTCATTGTTGCACATCACGAACTGGGTGCTCGTCAGCTGGGAACCAAAAAAGACCTTTCCAGACCTGACTCTACCCGAGGCAGGATGTGGAAACATCTCTCTAGTAAACAACACAGGTGCACTGTGTCATCCCATGTTACCCAATTTCCATGAGTCTGTTGTCCAACTTTGCTCCCAAGCTCTAAGCCCTTTCTCCTTCTCTTCTTCCCTCTCATGTCCGTTCGTCACGACTCAGCCGCGTGGAATCTGACAAACCTCGGCACTCCCGCTGTGGCGATAGTCAAATGCCTTCAGCAACCCTGTTAGATGGGCCACTGCAGCACATACCACAAGCACATGGAAAATCTGATGCGAATGGCCAAAGAGATCAAACTTGCCCGGCCACAGCCGTTCCGGCACGCGTGCCGCGTAGATGCTCGCACCGAGAATGTACAAAAAGCCTTGGAGCAGTAGCCAGCCAAGGCCAATTTGTTGGAGCATGCGCTCAACCCCGAAGAGGGTCACCCCGTGGAGCACGGGGAAGACGGCCGACAGGCCCATCCCGACAAACATGGCTGCACGGAAGGGTCGCCAGCGGGGAGTTCGGAACGAGGGGATGATAGATACACACACGCAGCCTAGCCCGATAGTACAGATCATGGTCCAGTATCGATGTTGAAGCGTGGGAAGACAGTAGAATCCGTAGAAGACGCTGGGCACGAAGCTACCCACGATAAGACCGACGATACCGATGTAGTCGAGAGCATTGCCGATTCGTGCCACACGAGGGGAATGATTTGAGATGGTATGGTAGGTGGCGGACATGCCCAGACAGAAAGCTGCCCCGGCAAAGAAACAGGCAAAAGCCGCGATATCCGAATCATCTGCAGTCTGATAACGGGGTGCGAGAACTCGGTGAAGCTGATACCAGGCCGGAATGGCCGCTAGCCCCGGTAGTAGATGCGTATATATGTTCACAGACTCGTTGTGGAGGTAGCTCAGAGAATGGAACGAGCCCAGGAACGAAGATGACGCTGGACGATAACCGGTGTGGATGTGATGGTTATCGCGTTGCCAATGAGGCAAATCATCCCAATGAAGCAACCTTTTCACCACCTTGGGCGGTACCTCTAAGACTGCATTGGCCACTGTAGATGTCTGTAATTCCGATCTTGAAGTCTTCTCCTGAACAGGACGGCGTTGGCGAGACATCTTGTCACTTCACATGCAAGTCAGATGCAGGGCCGGAAGCTGTGCAATTTTGAAGTCGGCAGATCAGCCACGGATTATGCAAGGTAGGTAAGCAGACCAGCGATCTACTGCGGGTCTGTAGATTATCAGATTGAAAGAAAAGAAAAAAAGTGGAAATCTATATACAAAAGGGAGCGTTGAGTAGTTGGGAAGATTCGCCTCGTTGGGAACCTCGGTGCAAACGAGCCAAACACAGGTAGCATCTGATAGTGACCATGCGAGAAGCTAGACAAATCACTGGTCAATGGGGAAATTTTTGATCATTCTTTCTAGAGAAATAAAAAAATGCCAAGGTAAGTTGTAGACTCCTATATTATACTCTATCTTCTGCATAATGACATAGCTCTAAGTGTGACAGTATAGTAGGAATAAGAGAAGCATTAAGGCGGTCAGTGCAATGTCCATCTTCACATGACAACTGTTGTATAGCTTGTGGCAGCGGCGGCCCGCTTCATCCCCGCGAAACTGCCCTCACGCGCGCAATGCAGTCAAGGGCGCAGGGAAGCCGGTTGAAGCCGGTGGCCGACTCGCTTGAAAATGTCGGATTCGTGTCCAAGGGCGATAAGAAGTATGGTCGCCGAACAAGAGTCACAATCAGATTGCCATTGTTACTGACGGGGGCTATGGCAGGCTTCTCACTTACCAAGCTCAACACGAGTACTATGACAAGATCGTGGCGCGATATATGAAATTCTGCGCAGATCACTCCAAAGATCTCGACGCTGCATTCGCATCCCTCCCTACCAGCGCCTCGAACGATGCGACATCGAATCCTCCAGCCGCCCTGCCTTCCTCGAAACGAAGCCCCGCGGACAAAGGCATCCCCCCACCTTCATCCGAACTGTCCACTCTCCTCCTCTCCTTGCGCAAGCTCCGCGAAGCCACTCTTGCCACGGCTTCGGAAACGCCTATCGATTTCACCCAGCGCGTCCATATATTCTCCATCCGCTTGTCCATTCGCGCCCAGCACCCTCCATCATACTTCCCGTCCTTGCGCTACAGCCTCGACAAACTACACTCGCGATCGCACCCGCTCCCAGACTCCGAGGTGAAAGAGATAGTCTCGTACTTGATTCTCGACTATGCCTGTCGACAGGACGATATGGTCTCGGCCTTTGAGCTACGTGCCCGCGCGCGGAGGGACTACGCATTCTCCGATAAAACCATTGACCAGGCCCTTGACGCATTGATGCATGATAACTGGATCGTTTTCTGGCGGGTACGCAAGACCGTGGATTCGTATACGCAGGCAGTGATGGACTGGGCGGTGGATCGAGTCCGGAGACACGCTCTCAAGGCCGTTGGCAGTGCGTACCTCAATGTCCATGTGAGTTGGATCGTGGGCGGTTGCACGGGCGATGACGAGGGCTGGACGTGGGAGAAGCTGGTTGACGTTGAGAAACTTGGTTGGGAGAAGGAGGGCGAGAAGATTGTCATTAGACGGCCGAAGACGCGGGCACCTGCAAAACCGGAGCCAGCGCAGCCGAGTACAGTGGGTTCTTGAGGCTGGATGTACAGCGCATTCATGGGCGTTTTTATTATGTTTTGCATGGATTTGGATGCATGGTGTTCGGTGTGAACAGGGTTGCACTCTATATTTATTCTTATCGGGTTGGCATTCATTCATGGAGTGGGTATTATTCACATTGGCGCTCGGTATAGGAAGGAGCTTGGACTCAATCCATTCGGCTGGTTGGTCATTCATGCTTGTTCAGTTGTCTCATAGCTTAAAGTCAGTGTTAGGCCGGTCTAAATTGGTCTGGCCGGATACTGGTTGCTCTGCGATGGTTGCAGCCAATTTTCCCTTCAATGTCCCAGCACTGTCGGAGCAGAGCTCATAGACGGTTGAGAGGTTGAAAATTAGGCTGCCAAACGAATGGTGGGCGGAAACCTGGTCCTCTAAGAGTTGGCGCGCCTAATGTTTTAATCAGTGAGTAGATCAGAGTAGAGAAGGAGGTTGGTTGACGTACCTCGTCCAGCTTCCCAGAGTAAAGAAGACACACGGCCAGATTTTGACCTACTAGAGCCTTATCTGTCCTTTGCGTATCTTCGTGAAGGGCTCGCCACTCGGTCACTGCGTCTTGATAGCGACCCTCCGACATGCTCAGAAGTGGCTTCAAGAGAGCCGCCTCCTTCGACTCGCGAGAATCCCCGAAAACTCGCTCTGCGGCATCGAGGTCACCTATTCGCAAGAAAAGAAGCGACTTTCTTAATTTCATGGCCTCTGTATCCTCAGAAGCCCGGAGAGACTCGAGTGATCGCTTCGCTGCATCCAGGTCTCCCATTTCCACCAGAGCATTAACGCTTCGGATTCCAAGATCCGCCAGCCTCTCTCTCCAAATCTTCCGTTCGCTGTCGCTGCAATCATTCCTCATGATTTGGCTTCGTGCTTCCAACCCGATCTCATACAAGCCACCAATACTTCTTCGGGAGTCCCCAAATCCAATGCTTTGAAGCCGCACCGCTAGCACTCGAAGTGGCCATGGCACAATGTGGCGAGGAAAGTCTGTATGAACTTTCTCGTGCTGTTTCTCAGCCTCAGTGTCGTCCAAACTGGAGTCGATGTAGTAAAATGTGGAATTGAGATCCTCCAGAGCCTTGGACTCCTGGGCTGCGAGTACCGTGTTGCCAGACAATTCCAGGCAAGCCAGGCGCGTGTAAAACAATGAGAATATCACCTTGATATCAGTCGGTGAAATTAAGGAGGATGTTAAGATGGAGCTGGCGAAATGTGCGGCGACTAGGAAGCGACCTTCTGAGAGTAGCTTCTCCAGGAGACCAAGTGAGGATGAAAGGGGTTCGCCAGGGTTGAGGACAACAAATTCCGAGCGGAGTGGTGAAGGAATATCAACCTGCGAGAGAGGATGGAATATGTTATTGCGCAAGAGGAATGAGAGATCTTTGCCTAGAGTTTCTGGCAGATCGTCTGGAGCCAGCGGGTCTAGATCGTGGAAGGAGGACCCGGAGAAGCCGTCGGTTTGAGATAAGGGATGTTTATCGGCACTAGGGGAGATGGATAATGACGAGAGTGAAAGTGGGCTATTTTCATTGTATTAGGGGGGCTTTCCATTTCAATGATTCTCAGGATGTTGCTCACTCATCTGATACATCTAAAGGACCGCGTGTTGAGCTGCGGGGCCGTGAAGCTAATATGGTCAGCCTTGTGACCGGAATATTGATATGAACATCCCTGACAACAGAATACTTACATCTAGATGCATTGCGCTGATGCAAAGCCGGGGACGCCATGTTCCGGATTGGAGTATCAAGCAATGACGGACGAGGAGGCTGAACCAGTTGATCAAGAAGTCGGGGAAGCTCGTGGGACGCGATAAGCTATCGGATTCTGCCCAAGGCGGTGGACTCCGGATCTGGCGAGTTGGCGCGTCTGGGGGATCCTCCATGAAGCTACAAGCTGTTAGCCATTCGCTCCCTACTCTTTTCTTTTCTCCTTTTCTGGATCGCACTTGTCCTGGAGACAATTAATTAACTCCAAAATACCTGATTCTTTCGAAAACAAAATGGCCGCCACCAAGAACAAGTACTCGGTCATCCTGCCCACCTACAATGAACGGCGCAACCTCCCTATTATCACCTGGCTGATCCAGAGGACCTTCAACGAGAAGTGCGGACCTCCAATTACCCTCAACGGAAGAGCTGCACAATACTAACATTCTGATTTGAATGTAGCAACCTGGATTGGGAAATTATTGTCGTTGACGATGGCTCCCCTGACGGTACCCTCGAGATCGGCAAGCAGCTCCAGCGCCTTTACGGCCCCGAACACATTGTCCTTAAGCCCCGCCAGGGCAAGCTCGGTCTGGGCACTGCGTACGTCCACGGTCTGCAGTTTGCCACCGGCAACTTCATCATTATCATGGACGCCGACTTCAGCCACCACCCCAAGTTCATCCCCGAGATGATCAGAATCCAGAAGGAGACCGACGCGGATATTGTCACCGGCACGCGGTATGCGAACCGCGGAGATATCAAGGGTGGTGTTTACGGCTGGGACCTCTTCCGCAAGTTCACCTCGCGCACTGCCAACCTGATCGCCGACGTCATGTTGATGCCCGGTGTCAGCGACCTGACGGGTAGCTTCCGTCTGTACAAGAAGGCGGTGCTGGAGAAGGTCATTACCAGCACTCAAAGCAAGGGTTACAGCTTCCAGATGGAGATGATGGTCCGCGCCAAGGCTATGGGCTACAAGGTCCAGGAGTGCCCTATTACCTTTGTGGATCGCCTCTTCGGCGAGAGCAAGCTTGGCGGATCCGAGATCGTCGAGTACCTCAAGGGTGTTTTCAACCTGTGGCTGAAGGTTTAAAGCTTTTCACTGGCGTGTCCTGCGTGAACCGATTGGCTTGAAAGGAGCCCCGCGCATCCATTCGGATCCCGTCTGGCGGCAAATTTGCTCTCCAGATGGGAACCATCCGATTCTCCTTATACCCCATTTCGATCTCTTCTCTCTCCTTATAAATTCCTGTGCCCCTGGTTGGTGTTTGCATGTCTCGCAATTTCTGATGTGTTGATAAAATACAATGTTTCTTGTCCCGTTATGTGGGTTTGTAATATCATCTTAATGATTTGACATAATTCCAGCGATCTAATATGATCAATCTCACTTGTAGTGTCACTCACTTCAGAGACTCTCCAGGTATCGGACGACGCGGTCAATCAGGTCCGTCTGGCCTTGGTCCTGAACATTGTGACTTGCACCAGAAACGAGGCCACTGGTTTCCGCATCCCATTTGGCACCTCCGGCCTCGGTGGCCTGTTTCCATCTTCCCATCAATTTCTCCTTGTCCACCCACGACGGGCAATATTCATCACTGCCAGAATACAGAACACACAACTTTGTCTGCAAAATACCGCGAGACCCGATTGCCCCAAAGGTCTCCTCAAGGCGCTTATCACTTAAATCGGAGCTAAAGAGGTCATCCTCCGATGGGTTTGCTGGGCTGTCCGGGCTAGCCAGACTGAGGAATCTGCGAGCACTGAGTGGCGCATCACCCGGCAGACCAGTCATTCCAACCATGTTCATGGGAAGAATGGAGTCTGTTCCATCTGCGGTCCACGGCCGGGTCTTGGCGGCATCCACGAGCTGGTCATAGGCTCCTCGTGCTTCATTCGGATTGGGGGCAGACTCCATAGTAGCGAGGATAGCTTCTCGGTCGGAGACCGGGGCTTGCATGATTGCACCGTCTATCTCGGGCCGAACAATGTAGTGGAGTCCCATGTCGAAATCCGTCTTGGGAAGAGGATTGGGAGCGTAGAGATAGTGCAGGACATCCTGACTGCCTGTCGAGTGGCCCATGATCGCGATCTTCCCAGACGCTGAAGGTGCTCCAGGTAGTCGATCGGCTTTGAGGTCTCGAATGAACTGCACACATTTACCAAGTTCCTCCACATCTCTGTCGAGACTGCTGGTTCCGAATCCATTGTACGAAGATGTCAATAAGATGGAGAACAGTGACCAATCCGACCCCTCTAGAGCTTCCGCTAGCTTTGATACATAGGGAACTGTGCAAAACCCGTCCGTCAGCCCGCCCACGAAGATCAAGCTATTTGGCTTGCTGCTCGCTTTGGTGGGCGATGTGAACTCGAAGGCTACGAGCCTGGGAGCCTGAAATGAGTGGTCAGCTCATGTGTGGTTCGCTGTAGCAATACGGGTCATACATATTCGTGAAGAACACCGCGGTGTGACAATCCACGATTGGCGTTAGAAGACATTGTTTCTGGATAATGACAAAGGTAACCGCGATGGTTGAACCAGAGACAGGATGGTTATTGAAAGGCGGCGGGGCGATTGATGATTGACGTACCCCACCGCGGGGCTCAAGGCCAATCTAATATCCTTAAGAAAAGACTAGGCATGACGTTTGAAATCGAGCTGTTTGTTCCACTTGATCTTAATCAAGTCGGGGACCAGATGAGGAAAAGCCAACCCCATATTTTGTGGCTTTTCTTAGATGCTCCTTAGCTCTAAAAGATCCTCAAACCGTTGCTGATGTCAGCCAGCGCTGCGAGATTCCTTTTAAAGCTTGGGGGCCAATCGGTACGGGCTTGGCTTTAACCCGGACCTTGTTTGAGTCCGGATGGACACTTACAGATGGAGGTATTTTAAAGGTCCTGGATCGCCTGTTCGGGCGGCTTCAGGTCGATATAATCTCCATCCATCATGAACGCCGCCCCGAGGCTCTTCCCACCCTTGGTTCGCGGTTATTGTCGAAATGCGATCCGCCATGTCAGCACTGCTCGTGGACGTGAAAGCCAGACGATGCGCCTACCCGATGGTCGTACTTTAGGATTTGCGGAGCATGGCCGACCCGGCGATTACCCAGTTCTCTTCATGCATGGATATCCTAGCTCGCGCCTTGAGACCCTAGACATCGATGATACAGCCCAGCGCCACAAGATTCGCATTATCACACCAGACCGCAATGGCTACGGTCTCACCACTTTTGACCCCGAGCGCAGGATCCTAGACTGGCCGGATGATGTTCAAGCACTGGCTCAGCATCTTGGATTGACCCGCTTCGCAGTTCTCGGCGGCTCCGGTGGCAGTCCATATGCGTTGGCATGTGCATATCGGCTGCCCCCGGAGATGCTCTCTGCAGTTGGCATCATGTGTGGTGCGGGCCCATGGGAGGCAGGGGCTTATCATATGTCTCTGCCATACCGACTCAGCGCTTTCACGGCACATCATTGGCCCTCTGGTTATGGGGGAGTCCTCGGTCTACTCCTATGGATGTTTAGAAGGGCTTTATCATCACCTTCTGGAATTCAAAGAATAGACAAGGTGCTTGCCAGCCAGGTTGGAGACCAGGAATCAAGCAAGTCTGCTGATTATTTGAGAGCAACCCTGGCTCGCCAGGTATTTGAGGCTTTTCGCCAGGGTACAGGTCCAGCCGTGTACGATGCCCAACTCTTGACATCTAGCTGGGGTATCAAGTTTGAGGATGTGACTTACAACAAGATAAGAATCTGGCATGGAACGAAGGATGCAAATGCACCGGTCGAGATGATGCGATATATGGCAGAGCGTCTCCCTCACTGCGAGCTGAAAGAGTTTCCGGAGGCCACCCATTTTACACTCCAGCGCCATCTGGATCAGATTCTTTCGGAGATGGTGGTCGCGAAATAACTTCATACTGTGACTGGTAGTGCTCTTATACCTTAGTGGTTCGTTACGATAAATCGGATCCTGATGAACGATATCATGTAGGGAGTCTTGGGAGTCTAGGGTTCATATACAATATAAACAATCATCTCCCCTCTTGCCTATAGTGTACCATAGTAATTTACTTATATCTTCACGGTTTTTATTCTCTAAGAAATATTATTTGATTTCATCCACGATGCAGCACACAGAAATTGAAATCTGCTTTGTTTCGTGATCTGGTGGACTCGTCCCAATCGGGTATAGCGCCTTTTCGAGCTTCTCGAGGTACCATCCGTCAACCAGAAGCTAGCTTCAGCATTCCAGCGCCCACGCTTTCTATCCTCCACCACATACATCCTGCTTCTACTGCGTATCCGGGCAGTCACTTGAGAAGAATAATTTAGTGCCCCCGGGGCCCTGAATCGTGATTTCAAACATTCACGGTGCCCCACTCTCAAATCACTGGAGATGGCTTCTGCTCGCAGATCGGGCCGTCTCAAGGGCCCAAGGGCGGTCTATACGAATGACCCATTCGAGTCAGCGGGGATCACCGATGAATCTGATTCCGAGGAGCGGCAGAGATCTGCAACTCAAAAGGGGAAGCGGCGTCGTGACGAGGATTCCGCGTCAGATGACGAATTCGTCGCCGGGGAAGTGAACGATGAGGAAGAGGAAGACGAGGATGGCGACGCTCGGGAAGCTCAGTATCCTGACTATGTTGATGAAATGGACGTCGATGAACCCGCAGCCACCCCCAGGACTCCAAGAACTCCGGGTGGAAGATCTCGACCGAACACGGTCCAAAGCCAGCAGAAATTCCTTGAGAACAAAGGAGCTGTCCACCAAACTATCAAGGTCTCTGCGAGTGAGATACGTGCTCGTGGATGTGTTGATCCCAGAGAGAACGTGTCAAAGCCTATGTACTACATGTCGACCTTTGGTGACGATGACAGAGACCTACTCGCTGTTCTTTTCACGCGTGATCGATGGGCTCGAGGCGTGGATACTTGCCTTCCCACTCGCCACACTCTGGACATTCAATCAACAGCTAATGACTATGAGTACGGGCCAACCTGGGGCGTCGCTCCGGAGGATATGGAAAAAGAGCGAACATCTGGCTGGGACTGGTATTACGACAAAGACATTGGGGAGGTGTTCCGGGAGGCGCAGAAAGTTGGTCCAAAGCTCAAGGACGCGGATGCGCGTCGAAAATATTTACCCAAGGCGAAGAAGGCAAAGCATACCATTCTCATGGGTGCTGCCAACGATCAAAAAGTCTTTCACTTGGGCCACCACGAGTCTCTAAACTTTGGGCAGGCATGGGAAGAGACCAAAGCCCAGAAGAGCGACCGAGCTAGTGAGAACGTCCGAGAGGGCTGGTTGATCAGCTTCGAGCAGAAGATTCAATGCGTGGCATGGGCTCCGAACCAGGATGGCTTTTCCCAGTACCTGGCCTTGGTCACTCCAATCACGTCCGAACAGAAGGAAAAACACGCCTCCCATGGAAGTGAACCCTTTTCGCCGTTCCGACCAGCGCCCTCTTACCCTTGTGCTGTGCAACTATGGGAATTTACAGGTAAACAGGCAGGCTCTATTACCCGTACGCTTGACATGGAGACCAAGCCACTGCTTCGGCTGGTTCTGTGCACTGACTGGGGTGATGTACGCCGCATAGCCTGGTGCCCTATGGCTCGGCAAAAGCGAGAGGAGGACGACCAAAATGGTATGAAAACCATTGGTCTGTTGGCTGGCATTTGGGGAGATGGGAAGATAAGGGTTCTAGACGTCAGGTTGGGACCCGGAAAGAAGACGGAATTCGGTATGTGAAAATGGCGATTCTAATCACTAAGAAATGGCAATCTGACAGACTCGGCATCTAGTCAAAATCCACTCACCCTTCTTTGAGGCCAAATCGCCCTCCAATGTCTCCTCATGTTTAACATGGCTCTCACCCACTGACATCGCCGTGGGATGCTCTGACGGATTTGTGGCGATTTGGAGTATTTTACCCACGTCCGATATCGAGCCCATTCCATATTTCTACAAGCCTATCCATGCGTCCTATGTGCTCAGCATCACATCAGCCTACCCGACCAACCCTCATCTTATCGCCACCACATCTATTGATGGCGAAACAAGGCTTTGGTCCATGATCAACCCCGAGAGCGAGAACACGACTCCTGTGCGACAGCGCCAGGCTCCTGGTCATCTGAGCTACTCTCCCATCCTTCAGTCCGTTTACTCCTACGATGAGAACGATTTTGGTCGGTTGATGCCAATTCACAAGTTTTTTGCGACTCAATCAGCCGGCAGGATGCCTAGCTCGGTGATCAGTCTGGCACCGTGTAATTTCTTCCACCCATCTCTATTATTTGGCACAGCAGGCGGCGAAGTCGTGGCTACCAATCCATTCCGCCGGCTTCTCTACAGCAAAGAGCAACACTGGCAACAAACCTGGTTCTCCCACGACTGGGCACCTGGCCTTGACAAAGATAGCTCGGGTGCTAGTCGATTCTATGAGGGATACCGGGCGGAAACTCAGAGTCTGGCCCGGAATCTGTCGGGCGACAAGCGCCCTCAACTTGGCTCCTCTCTCACCACCGTCCATGATGAGCGAACACACGTCACCGCGCTGGGTTGGAATCCGAACCGCCCGAGTGCAGGCTGGGCTTGTGCTGGGATGGGCTGTGGCCTGTTGCGTGTTGAAGATCTTGCTATCTAATTTACCCTGCCACCGGCCGAGACCTGTCTCGGCACAATGTCGATCCAGGATCAATATAGTCGGTGGATTCCGAGTTACCGGTCGATCAGAGGCGAATAATCCAATGAAGTGAATGAAATCAACCTTTTACTCCCTGCGCTAAGAAAAGTAACTAGGCACCAGGTTTTGTGTTAATTATTATGTGGATTATTGTGCAGTGATATGATGCAGTATGTGCAGGATGTGGACTCCATCTGTCAGTGTGGAACCCCAGCCACGCCTATTGCTTATGTAAACACTCAATCTCCCCAGCAACGGCTGTTTTTATTGGCCCCTTGACTGGTCTTCAACAAGCGCCAACTGCCCACTCGGGTGATCAGGCACGTTCTGCGACGTGCAGGTGGCGTTTCCGCGTGGAGCCGTGTCAGAGCTCATTGAGGCAAGAAGGTGGCTGGTTTTCATGATTGCGGAGTCGCTTCGAATCCCCAGCCACGCCGATCCCAGCCTGCCGAATTTTCTAGAGCCAATCGCGAGATTGCCATGTGGATCGCATATACTTCATGCTGTCCAACACTGTGATCGCGATTGCAATGATTCTCATTTTTAAACCCTACCTCTTTCATCTTTGTCCTTTCAATCTTCCAACTCACTTCAACCCAACCTGCGACTACACCAAATTCCATACCTGACCATTCTTCCGATTCCAGCGATATTCCACGATTCCTAATTGCATTGTCACCATACCTCGAAACTCCTTCATCTCCATACGTGCTTTGACATTCTCACTCTCAAATTCTCGCCATCATGCATTTCTCCTCCGCCGCAGCACTTGTCATCCTCTCCTCCATCGGCCTCACATACGCTGCCCCATTCACCAATCCCCAAGCAGAGATCGCTCGCCGCAAAGTCAGCTACCAAGTGGTCAATGTCGATGGAGACCCGACCAGCTCTGCCACTCCAGAAACTGAAACTGTGACCGAAACTATCCAGTCCGTTACCACTGCGACGGGCACTGCTCTTTCACCAGTGACTGTCACCATCACTGCCACTCCGTCCAGCACTCCCACCCCGACCTCGACTCCCCACTCTCATGCCGCCCCTCCTCCGGGCGCTTCTTTCTTCCCTGCCCCGAGTTCTGGCTCTGGATTCTTCCGCCGTGGCTTGATGGCCACTGGTGATCCTCTTCAGTTCGCTCGCGGTGATGAGTCCTCGACGGCCAGTGTCACTGCGATCCCTCTCGCTGCTACTCCCGTTATCGCTCGGGACTTCTACAACCAGGACTACCCCAGTGTCTTCAGCTCGGCCACTCCCAGCTCGAGCTTCACTCTTCCCCCTTCTGCCAATGCTCTGCTTTACTAAGTGGAGATTGTATACTTTACGACGACCATGCTTCAATAATCCGAAGTGATATGAAAAACATGACCTTTTATGAATCGAAGAGGTCTTCTTCGAATGAATCACGATGAAATTGGGGGATAACATACGACATATGATCATGATCTTTGCTGCTATTTGCTGCCTTTTGTGTTCCTTTCACGGCTCCCATTGTTATCATATCTGACAACAGTGTCACATACTCGGCGTTTTTCCTGTTTTTGCGGAAGGGGCTACTTCAGAATATGTATTCTTCTTCTATTTTCATGGACATGGGTTTTGGTTTTGCGTTGTTGATTTGGGGTCGGTTTACATAGAATGCATTTGAACATACGACCCCCTACCCCCTATGGCTTAGAGAGACCACAAATAGAATGAAATCATCATTCGAAATTTACAAAAAGAATCGTAGTTTTCTGTCAAAGTGACGCGTCACAATTTAGCTGCCTTGGTTGGGCAGCGCGATGTCACATTACATAAGCGGGGTATTGGGACATGAGCGCCGTTGCCCCGAGTGACGCGCTGTAAACATCTCCAAGCCTCATCCCTCGGATCAACCACCTGAACATTCAGCGACCGCCTGGTCTCTTTTGCGTTCTCATTTTATCATATTCCCGTTACGTTTTGATTTTCGTTCTTTCATTGTACCTGTTCTTTTTTCTCTATTATTGAGCAAAGGCTGGCCGAGGCTCGACACCGATAACAATGCCTGGGACCGTGGCTGAGGGACCGTCGGTCTCTATGTCCTGTAAGAGAAATATGCTGGTTGACACGCCACAACATTTTGACCTAACCTTGTATTAGTTGCCAACAATTTCTGGGGCAAGGATGATGCTGGACTGCAACCTATGCTTGACCGCATGCACGCATCAAAGGTTACAAGCGATGAATTGAAAGTTTTCTACAGCGGTACGCCAATTGCGACTGGAAATGGGCTTTGTCCGAGACTAATGGATGAACATGGATGAACAGTACGCGCTGCGATTGAAGACGAATACGCCCGAAAACTCCAGGCACTCTGCCGCAAAACCCTCGGCTCAGTCGAATCAGGATCCCTTCGCTCTTCGCTGGATGTGGTCCGCGGGGAAACCGAGTCCATCGCGAAGGCACACGCCGCGATCGCGGGCCAGATGAAGACTGAGCTTGAAGAGCCACTACATGCGTTCTCGAAGGGTATCAAAGAGAGGCGGAAAATTATCCAGGATGGCATTGAGCGTCTTCATAAGAATAAGATGCAACAAACGCAACTGGTCAACAAGGTCGGTCTCTCTGTATCGAAGTTATTTCACAGGGATAATATGCTGACTTTGTTTTCCTCAAGACTCGCGATCGCTTCGAGCAAGACTGCCTACGGATTAAGGGATACCTTGCGCAAGGACACATGGTGATGGGCCAAGAGGAACGCAAGAACAAGGCGAAGCTTGAGAAGACACAGATTCAACTGGCCTCGAATAGCAACGAATACGAAGCTGCTATCAAGACGCTTGAGGAGACCACTGGGCGTTGGAACAAGGAATGGAAGGCTGCTTGTGACGTATGTTATGCGTCTTATTGGGGAATTCGAATGCTCTCAATACTAATCCTCTATCGCAGAAATTCCAAGACTTGGAAGAAGAGCGTCTCGACTTTACAAAGAGCAGCCTATGGACGTACGCCAACATTGCCTCTACCGTTTGCGTGAGCGACGATGCAGTATGTCGATTGCCACCTTTTTCCAGTCTTACATGCTAACTCATCGTTTAGTCCTGCGAAAAGATCCGTTTGTCTCTGGAGAATTGTGAGGTTGAAAAGGACATTGTCTTCTTCATCAAAGAACGAGGAACCGGCCAGGAAATTCCGGATGCTCCTCGGTTTATCAACTTCTGCAAGGAGGATGATGATATGTCGGATATCGAAGATGGGGAAGGCTATTCAGTCGCCCAGTTCCAGCGAGCTATGAATCCAGCTTTCCGCACGTCGTCGCCTCAACCATCCACTTTCGAGTCCCATCATGACCCGGATTCTGAACTCGCTGCACAAATGGGCCACCCGGCCCCGGCTCCAGCGCCAGCTCCAACCCAAGCCCCAATTCAGGCTCCAATTCAGGCCCCCGTTCAAGCTCCGATTCAAGCTCCGATTCAAGCTCCCGCTCCAGCTCCCGTTCCGGCACCAGCTCCCATTGCCCAGCCACCAGCCCCACTGGACCTTCGCCGAGGTGGCTATTTGCCGCCGAACTACGACCCTCAGCAGCATGGCGAGATCAATGCAATTCCTCACAATGCTTACCCGACCGATGGCATGACAATGTTCTGCCGCACTGGGCCACCTTCGGAACGCAGCTCGGCCAGTGCATACCGCCCCTCTAGCCGGGATTCTCAAAGCGAAGTCTCAAACCCTACTTCCATGTCAAGCGTCGAGGCTCCTATCACAACCCACAAGTCTCCACCCAAGCCGACCAACAGTGCACCCCTCCCGAGTCAAAGTGAGGACAAGTCTGTTCAAAAGAAGAAGAGTGCCTTCTTTAGCAACAGTCCCTTCCGTCGCAAGAGCCGTCATGACAAGGAGAGACCGGTGATTGGTGGTCAATCTTCCTCTCGTAGCAGCCCTTGGGGCTCTCCCACGAAGCCGGCTAGCCCTACCAAGCCTGCTCCCCAAGCTCAGCCTGAACGCCATAGTCCTGAGCCCGTCGATCCTCGCGCCAACTTCCAGCTCAATGTTGGCAACAATGTCTTTGACGTTGCTTCACCTGACAAGAATGCTAAGGCCGGAGCCCAGCAAGCTAAGGCTGCCGAAGACAATGTGGATCCCATTGCCCGTGCTTTAGCAGATTTGAAGACCGGTGGAAAGCAGTCCACTCTGCGTGTCTCAGCGGATAGATACCACGGTATCCAGACACCAAACCCATCGGCCCCGTCGTCTACCTATGGTGGTAGCTCTTCCGGTGCTCCTCCTGCGTACAATGATCCTTCTGTGAAGAGACTTGACGCCCCGGAGCCGGCTTTCACGAAAAAACAGATGCAAAAAACTACTCAGCGATACACTGGACAGACTCAAAGCATGCTACGAGGCGGTGCCAACAGTCCAAGCATGGCGCCTGCACCCAGGACTGAGGTCCCTCGCGCACGATCCCCGGCCCCGTCCACTCGCCGCAGTGCCAGCCCTCAGGTGTCTTCTCCCCGAGTTGATACTCGCATGGCTGCCCAATACAGTGGATCTGCAAGCCCTGCGCAAAGTCCAGCTGCATACCAGTCTAGCAGTATGCGCAGCCGTTACACCCAATCCCCTACGCCCAGTCGCGCACAAGACCCCCCATACTCGCCTAACGATTATGCTCGACGGGCCTCCCCAGCTGTATCAACTCGTGCAGTTTCTCCTCAGCCCCAGTTTAGGCAACAGGTCCGTCCTTCCAGCGCTGGGGGTATGGAGCTGCAGCTTTCTAGCGGTCCAGTTGAAATGTACGGCGCGGGCTCTCGCGATGGTTATGGCTCGGCTACTCGTCGCGGCGATGGCCGACCTATGTCTCAGTACGGTGACAGTAGCAATACTCCGCCTCCAGTGGGCCGCTCTCGAAGCCGCACTCTTGCTGTTGCTGAACCCGGAAGAAAGTTCAGTCGCGATGGACGTCCCATCCTTCATTTCGGTAAGCATAGTGCCATGATCTCCCTCCATATTGATTCCTTTCTGACCCTTCTTCAAATTCACAGCTCGTGCTATGTACAGTTACACTGCCGCCATCCCCGAGGAACTCGGTTTCGGTAAGGGTGATGTCCTTGCTGTCATCCGCCTTCAAGACGACGGATGGTGGGAAGCCGAAGTCACCAACGCCCGAGGCCACCCAGGCCTGGTGCCGAGCAACTACCTGCAGATCATCTAGATGGTCAGCCCACCTTTTTAACGAACCGCCATGACCCTCACAATCTCTCGTCCTGACGGAACACCTTTCTTTTTGTCACGCTCATGCTCTCACGTAGATACCACATGCCTTTCTCCGAATCCTTTTTTGCACATTCACGATCCTTGTTTCAACCCATTTCGATTCTGATCTATTCGGCGCTGTACCTGCGCATTGATTTTATCCCTTTTTTTCTCACTGGGCAAGCTGTTCAATATTTTCGATGTTCTGCCCAACGGATGATATTTTTCTGGGGAGCTTAGCGTGCTTGTGGTTTTCATCTGGTGATTTGGTTATGTCTTCTTTTTTTAGCTGTACGTTTTTGTTTGGAGATCTGTTCTAGGGAAATTGCACGATGGAACGAACGATCTAGGATCATGTACAGTGGTAGGACTCTCATGGTCGATGGGATATTTCTCTTTTCCCATTTCTTTAATTTATGACGTCTTTCTTCGCGGATCCTCTCAGTCAATCGTCTATACCAGATGATCTGATCTCCTTTTTATTGTAATTCAAGTAAACGCGTTCACGTAGATAAATTTTTGTTCTAAACAACTCCAAGTCTATCTATATACGGCAGTGTATGGTTTCGCAGTGATAGCGACTCACGTGGCGGAGGACGATAAGCGCCAATTGCTCAACCCTAATTTTCCAAGGCAGAAAAAGAGAAAAGACAAGGGGATAGTCAGATCAGTACTACAGTAATAGCGTCACCCTGGCCTAAAGAAGAAGGCATCAGGGCAAAGGCGGCTATGAAAGCGGTCGATTAACTGACCAATTATGGCTTTTGAGCAACTGGCGTTTATCGTCCGCCCTACGTGGCGCCGTCGGGATCCATCGGCAATGCCGACGCAAGGGGTTCGGCTCTTGAACTTCACTGCCGACATCTGCTTCCTGTAAGGATCGAGGATTGTGCAGATCCAGTACCGGGCAGGATGTCACTCCGGGTCAGCACAAGCTCGCCTCGGACTCCACAGGCCTGTCGCACTTGGTATGTCACTACATGGGTCCATTCCGGGCATAGTCTCTGAAGAACTATCCTAGCCGCCGACGGAAGACGAAATGCAACGGGGTGCGGCCAAAATGTGGCCACTGTTCATCACGGAAGATCGCTTGTGAATGGCCAAGAGCGTCTTTTGTGGTGTTGAATAATTCAACATCGCCTCTGGAGACTGCAGCTGTTGCTGAAAGCTCTTTAGAGCCTGTATTGCATACGGAAGACACTGCCTCCGATGGGGGGCTGCCAAGCCGTCGAGCACTCCAGCGATGCTTAGTTCAATTCTTCAAAAGACATTTCAGTAATGACTTTTGCTCATTCTCGTATAAGCCGCACCTTGAGGAGAAGGCTGTGGCTCATCCATTTCTCGCAACTGCCGTCGTATCACTCTGTGCACGATATCTTTCTGTACATGATGCGCAACATGAATTTGGGAAAGCGTCGACGCGTGATGTTTACAAGCATGCTTCTGGGTTGGCTAAGCGCTTTGCTCGTGAAAGCTCAGATCAACCATCAGGTACATACATCAACCAATCCTTTTTTGGATGACATGTTCTGATTTCAGCAGTTCTTAACATCCAGGCCAACCTCATTCTATCTTTGTCAGAGCTTCTTTCTGACAATGGCTCAAGCCACTGGATGTATGCTGGAACCGCGATTCGAATGGCTCAAATCATGCGACTCAATAAGGAGTACCACTCTAGACACCCTGAACAAGAACGCGAGATCCGACGGCGCACATTCTGGGCATGTTTGCAAATCGACCGATTACTTGCGTTTAGCTTGGTGAAACCACGTACATTGTCTCTCAGAAATGTGAACATCTCACTCCCAAGCACTGATATATCCTTGGCCTATGGGGAGAAGACTCGAGGTGTGACTCTCGAGACCCTAGCAAATTTCAACGGAAACCCTTCGGACATTGGTATCCAGTCATACTTGATTAAAAGCATTTGCATATGGAGCGACTTTGCCGATTTCCATGTCACCCAAGAGCGCATGGTTTCGAAACTGCCGCCCACCGATCCATCTAGTCGATTTGCTCAACTCTGCGCATCGCTTCAAGATTGGACTGATAACCTACCACCTCGTATGCAATGGTCGGAGGAGAACTACAGAATACATCTTGATCTAAACCAAGGAGCAGCGTATATGGCAATACATTGTCTTCTACAAAGCGCCTGGTGCGTTTCGCATCAAGACTATCTGCCACAGACAGATGAGCATTCAATACTTCTCGATTATATGGATCCGGCTGGCTGGTCGTTTCTCCATAGAGAGCAAACTCTAATATCGACCTGTGTATCTCATGCCTTGCAAGTTGGGAAATTGATCGATGCCTATCTAAGCTTTGATCGACACCTTGAAAATCAAGGACAGTCGATATTCCTTGCTCTGTCAGTTCTATCCACCGCCAGTCCACTGCTTTGGCTGCGATACACACAAGATGAATGCAGTTCTGAGGGAGACAAAGACCTTGCGGACACCTATTTCGAGAATTACATACGACTAGTCAGATCTTGGCGGGGCGCTTGGGATATTGCACACACCTGGTTACGACAGTTAGAAGAGATGCGCTCGCTTTACCGCTTTGCATACATGGGTATTCTTGATGATAGCGTGCATATGGAAGCTCCATCGAGATGTAGCAGTCCCACCAACCAAAGTCCGCAATCACCAGAATACCGTCCTAGTCCTGGGGACGGTTTGCCGCCAGCTACCATCTCAAAGAATATCTATTCACTTCTCCGGTTGAACAGAACAGCAAATTTGAATCTACGAGAGGAATATCAATCATCTATCTGGGTCACACTTACGCAGGGTTGGCCGCAAAGCGTTGATATCAGTGCTTGGGATGAATCTATGCAGGAGCAGGTACCATCTGCATCGATGAAATGGCAGTAATATCACCTATTATATGTAATCAGGCTACAATCTGATGGCTTTATAAATATCGAATGTGTATTTTCTCACTCTGGATATCGACCTGTACATACAGTGGGTCTCGGCCCAACATAGTTCTTATCTCGGCTTTGCCGATCTAACATCCGATGGGAGACTTGGTTGAACCCATATAGTAAGAGGTCAACTGACCTGGCACCACTCGGCTTTTAGCCTATTCCTCGGTATGTTAGGACAACGGTAAAAGTATTTCCGTCGGGTTTGGGAAAAAATTGCGGTCGCAAAGGCCACACGCACATGCTCCTCCGGCCTTTATCCACTTCGTGGCCTATAAAAGGCCTGTGCAGATTCAAACTCCAGACGAGGAACAACCTTGAGTCTTGCAGATTTCAAAAGCATACAATATGTCGGCACCAGCTCTGCCTAGCCCCATCGATCCCGCATTCCTGTCGCGCTTGGACGACGACTTTGTGGAGTATTACAACAAACATCTGGCCATTAAACCGGCAACTCACAACATCACCATCGAGAATATCCGGGCGACCCCAGAAAGGTTTGCATTGCCATGGTATCGGGACTTTACTTACGAGCCTTTTGTCAAGGACATCAAGCTCAAAGCCGAGGATGGCCACGAGTTTGTAGTGAGATGTTATCATCCTGATCCGAGAACCTCTCCCTTTGGAGAAGGGCCGTATCCTATCCATATTAATTTCCATGGTACTTGATTTCTCTCGATTTAATAAAGACATATACAACGATCTAACTTCCTACTTAGGTGGGGGCTTCGTGCTGGGAGGTCTGACTGCAGACGCAGAGCTTTGCATGTTGATGCGAAACCGAGTTGGAATCATCGTGATGGATGTTGACTATAGGCTTTCGCCTGGTGAGAATTATCATATCCAATTTAAGTGAGCAGGTCTGACATAAAATAGAGAACACCTTTGGTAAAGGGCACGATGACGCTTGGGCTGCTATCTGCTGGGTATGTTTTAGTCCACGAGCATAGCGAGAATAGTTTTCAGTTTCTAACCTAATAATTTTCTAGGCTGCTCAGAATGGCAAAGAGCTTAACGGCCGGCCGGATTCTATCTCCATTGGTGGCATCTCAGCCGGTGGGCACATCAGTGCGGTTTGTCAACAGTTGGCCCGGGATGAAAAGATTGACCTCAAGCTGGGTTAGTTTATATCTAGCACTTGATCCAGTGAAAATGAATGTTTAGCTAATCGAGCAACAGCAATCCTTTCTGTGCCAGCGACATGGAAAGGAGATGACATGCACGAACCTTCCGACTCACCATATCCCTCTGTATCCGAGAATGAGAATGCACCATGTCTCAACTGGAAGCGTCTGAAGTTCTTCAGATCACTGTATGATCCAAAGACTGATGCCGAAAAGGCCGAGATTGTTGCCCGGCCGGTATGCTATATAAGTCCACTTGACGGTAACTTGGAAGGTGTCTGCAGGACTTATGTTGCTACCGCTGGTTGCGATCCGCTCCGTGACGAAGGCGAGGACTATGCTCGAAAGCTCGTCAAGAACGGTGTGCAAGTGACCGTTCGCCGATACACTGGGGTTCCTCATCCCTTCATGCATATGCTAGTGGTCAATAAGGCTCAAATGTACATAGATGATATCTGCGCTCATCTGCGCATGGCACACGGAGCTTAGCTTTAAAGCCAATGTATTTAATGGGTCCAGTTTTGTCGGATATTGATGACAGGTGTACGGGAGAAGCGAAGTCAAGGGGATACCATTAGGTATCGACTGCATAGATCGGCTTTGCTGACGATAACAACATTGAGATATCTCGAGGGCCAATGCCGCCAATTAACAATACAATTAGCTCAGTAGGAACCAATCGGATAATGAGACATCGTGTCCGATGCAAGCAGAAAACACTAGTGTGAAACTCTCGTTCTTTAGATTGCCCCTACTGTCCTATCGAAAAGCATTATTATTCATAACCTAACGTTTCATTAAGATATATGGAGAATTAATCTCGCGCTGTTTATGTTGATGTTACATGTTGTGTAACAATGGCGTCCGAGGAAAAATTGGAATGGCAAATCGTTTCCCATCGTATATATAGCGCGTACGGCGAAACGACGCTTTTTCCCGCGGTGTATTGACCGCCATCCTATGGAAGAAGCATGGTTCCTGCAACTGCAAGGTCGACAGATTGACAGGCTACAGTGACACAGCATAAATAGATGCTCTATGTGATCCTAGGTATGCAAAGATGCCTAAATATTTTAGGCCATTGGAAATATAACCTGCAAAATAAATTATAACTTAACTGACATCCCTCTCAAAGATATTAATTCGACCGTCACTATTGGCAAACAGTACAATTCTTTTTTCTAAGCATTCGTCTTGAAAACATGTCTTCCACAATCCTAATCCAATGTGCCAGCGACCTTATCCAAAAGATTGCCTCAGAGATAAAGTCGGAATATGGGATGTGTTCGATGGCGCCGTCAATATACGATACAGCATGGCTTGCTATGGTCGAGAAAAATACAGATCAAGGACCCCAATGGCTGTTCCCTGAGTGTTTTGAATACCTTCTTGAGCTCCAAAACGCAGACGGCGGGTGGGATCCCCTAGAGCAGGCCACTAGAACTGCCAAATACCCAGCCAACATCTGGCTGCCCGATTGCATCATTCATTCGCTCGCCGCATTCCTTGCTCTGTGCCGGCATATCCGCCGCGCCATGCGCGAAGGAGGTAACATCCCTGGTGATTCGATAGCTAGGATGTTCCGCGCAAAGCAATTCCTTGATGTCAAGTTGCACGCCTGGAAGCTTGATGGAACCACTCACTTTGGATACGAGTTGCTTGTTCCCGTACTCTTGCGGCTCTTGGGTGATGAAGGTGTGACTTTCGATTTTCCGGAAAAGGAGGCCTTGCTTGAGAAATACAAAAAGTCCTCCGATATTGATCTCAGTTGGCTTTATAGTGGCCCTTGCAAGGTTCCTCTCTTTTGTTTGGAGGGATTTCTCGAGAAAATTGACTTTACTAGGCTGGAGCATCTTGTTACTACAGCAGGTATCGCTGCGTCGCCTGCCTCAGCCGCGGCATATTTGATCTATTCGCCCAAATGGAATGATAAATGTGAAGCTTACTTACGCCATGCTATATCACATGGTCAAGGCAAACGAACCGGCGCAGTTGCAGGTGTATTTCCTCTGGAGATATTTGAACCATGTTAGGTATGCCATTCCCCTGAACGTAGTAGGTATGTTGAGCTTCTAACGAAATCTCAGATTCTGACTGCACTCTTGGAAAATGGATTCACGGCCGATAACTTGGGCCGAGACCAGGTGAACAGCATACTTGAAATAATTCATAGCAAATTAGAGGATGGGGTCACCGGAGCCAGTCAGTGCAAGCCGGGCAAACTTGTCGTGTCTCATCTTTAACTGACATCCTCTCAGCCGAAGCATTCTTCCCAGATGCAGATGACACCTCGAGGGCCATTACAATTTTGAATATGCATGATTACAAGATCAGCCCAGCTGCAATGGCGGAAAAATTCGAAGTTGATCAATGTTTCGAGACATTCGACACAAGGATACCTAACCGCGTGAAGAGCGTGAGCGTTAACGGCAATGTCCTAAACTCTCTCCTTCATGCCCCAGACCCGAGTGCTTTTAGTCCTCAGATTGAGAAGATTGCAAGGTTCATATGCGGGAGATGGCGCACGGATGGGAAATTCGAGGATCACTGGGTACGTCGTGAATAACTGGATTCCATTTGTCTTAGCTAACAGAGATAATTACTAGAACCTATCCGAGTACTATGGCCTTATGCATATGGCACAGTCGCTAGTACGAGTACTGATCCTTTGGGATAAAGGGGGATTACCCTCAATACCAGATGATTTTGTTCAAAGCATAATCCCGTCCTGCTTGAGGGAGGTGACGACACGAATCCTGCAACAGCAACACCCAGACGGCGCTTGGGGTGATATACATTCAATGGAAGAAACTGCTTATTCAATCATTGCTCTGGCAAACCTGGGTTCTCATGCTGCTCTTGGAGATGACTCCAGTCCCATCGAATTGGCAATCGCACGAGGAAAGCAATTTTTGTTGGGGAACTGGCAACTGGGAGTCAAGCCGGACCGGATCTGGACCGGAAAAATTCTGCATGGTATCTCATATATTCAGGATGCATATGTTCTCGCTGCCTTAAAGGTTAGTTGTGCAAATTTGGCGGGTAAGAGAAGGCAGAATAAGAATTAAGGGGGAACACATGAGAAATATAGTTGCTCCAATGCTAGACAAGAAGAGAGCTCCCCCGCGTCTACAGTCTCCCTCAAGAAGCAATTGACCAGCTCTGCTTCCAGTTACACAAGCTTCTGCCGAGGAACAATCCATTATTTTTCAAAAATTTAATATGTCAAATAGAGGCGAGTCTGTATGAAAATAGAAGACACGGGTGGTCAAATACTTGAGGGGGATTGTATGCCATATGTAAGTGAGCAGACTAAATCGTACTTTATTAGCTAATTGGAAATGATCAAATCAATTGGCCAAAAGGGGATGAAAAGAAATACAATACTTGGAATAGTTAGCTGAGTTTTAAAACAGACAGTCTCACTATAGTATAATTTCCCCAAGCTGACATACAATCTAGAGGCAGAACGCTGTCCCCGAACCCTCCTTCAGTCCAACTACCTGATCCTGAGTGATGCATCCACACCCACACGAGCTCCCCCTTGTGGACGGAAACACCATGAGAGAAAATTTCGAGTTCGGTAAAGCCAAGGTTTTCTTCCTCAACATGCTAATTACCTGTCTTTGGCTAGGAGTTGCGGCTTTCTCGAACGACACCAGTGACCGACCCTCGTCAAGAGCCAGCATAAAGAATGACTGCTCTCGTAGTAAGAGATACCGCATAGCACTGGCCGGTAGGATTGAGTAGTGAGGTCTCCCGACAGTCGATTGGCCGGACTTGGGTGCGTCGACGACGACAAAGACAAGCTCTGCCGGGGACGGACGGGCGACGATATTCGGCCGGGTTCCTTTGGTAGCTTGCAGGTACATAGGGTAGGTTTTGGGTTTAACTTGGATAACCCGTTGGAGTGGGTAGTCGTCTATCCATGAGAGGACTTCCAACATGATGCGCAGGGTGAGTCGTGTTCCTTGGCTGTGATAATTGCTGTTCGAGGATTAGTTTCACTGTTCTTAATAACGTATGGAAGGGGAGTTTCACTGGATCCCAACAGCGACGTAATTCCCATCATCATCCAAGCTGAATATTGGCCCTCCGCTTACTCCCCCTATAGTGTCGATGTAGTAGTACAGTGCATGGGCATCGACTCTATCCAGGGACGAGGTGCCTTTCGTCTGCCCTGGCTCACCCTTCCGGTAGCCATGCACGGTGACTTGGTTTGCAAGTAGGTCCTGTTTGGTTCTCCAAACATTGAAGGCGCAACCGCCTGGAAAGAGATCTGGTGCGACTTTATATTTCACTGGGTCAATAGATATCAAGCCGAAGTCCCAAAATGCACTCGCACTGGTGGAGTCAATGGTGGGGTTTTCTTTGTAGATGTGAGAAGTAAAGCAATCTTCGGGTTTAACATCTTCGATCACCGGCTTGTTGGGGAAAGTCACTTGAATCTTGCGCAAATCGCCAGCACCTTTACGGGTGATATTGTGTCCAGCAGTCAGAATACACAGTTTATTGGTCTCTGGGATATTCACCACGAACCCGGTACCACAGTAGAGTTCATTGTCGAAATAGGATTCTAATCGACACACCCACTTGGATGGTTCGTCACTCGATTCCATAGACATTTTCTCAATTATTAATCCGTAATTGAGAAAGAAAGGAATATCCTGGAAGGGGGTTGGGTTCAACGTGGTTGTAAAAGAAAATTGGTACAGCTGACAAGGGTCAGAGATTAGTTGGATGCCCAATCTAGGGCACGGGGTCAACCACAAATCATATGGCAACACATCATATGCCACCATGAGAGCTGTTGGCAGACGCCATGAAATAAGAAGGCGTTAAATGACACGAGGTTTCTCTAGACTGGCAACCCATCTAATAATTCCGATATCCTATTCTACGCCAGTACTAGGAGCGATGGATTGGCAAGAGGCTATTAGGATCGGCAACGTGGAAGAACTACGGACGATCCTGGGCCGCAATTCCGTTGAAGTGAACACTAGGGATCCCTATGGACGAACGGTATTGTACATGGCCGTATTGGCAGACCAGAATGAAATAGTCAAAATACTTCTCGAGAACAACGCCAACCCAGACATCGGGTGTCGATGCGGAACAACCCCTCTCTCTAAGGCTGCAGAGCTCGGCAACCTAGATGTTCTCACGTTTCTCCTACAGAAGGGAGCGAAACTCAACACTAGAAACGCTGACGGAGAGTCGCCCGAGGACCTCGCCTGGCACAACGGACACGAGGCGGTCCTCTTCCGGATCAACCAACACAAGATCAAGCGCGTGGACGCGTTCATGAAAGCCGCAAAAAAGGGCTGTATCACGGAGATGCAAGGACTGATGGCGAGTGGAGTAGATCTGAGGCATCGTGATGCGCAAGGTGATTCGGGGTTTGACCTGGCAGTTCAGAGCGGGCGTGTGAATGCAGTGCGATTTCTCCTACAGAGTGATGCCGGTATCGATGTGTCTGAGCCAGATAGCAGAGGGAGAGGGATTACGCCGCTTCATCGCGCTGCGCAAAACGGTCATGAGGCAGTCGTGAGTCTCCTACTCGAGTATGGCGCCCGACCCAACATGATTGATTATAGAATGATGACGCCGCTCCATCATGCGGCTCAGCGGGGGCATACCGAAGTCATCTCCACGTTCTGGCGATACATGGGCTGTGGGGTGCCAGTGGAACTTGATGCCCTGGGACGTAATGGGATAACCCCGTTGATGCTGGCTGCGAAACATCGTCGCACCGTTGCTGTCAATAGGCTACTGGAGCTGGGTGCCGACCCCTCGCTGAAGGATGGAATGGGGGAGACGGCATGGGACAAATGGAAGAACAATCTTGACTGAACGGTTTTTGCTAGCTCACAATTGCGTGTTATCTGGCACCATCAGTGCGGGTCGTGTATGTCCCTCACACACTAGACAATTTTTCTGATTAAGTTGCGACCTAAGGCCCAAACAAACCAAAGAAAAGTCCGATTCCACTGTCTCTGGACTCGTTCGACCTCGTCGTGGTTTCCCTCAGCCCGTAAGACATTGATCAAGCCAGTAATACAGCCATCTAGCTCTTCGTGGTTGTCCATCAGTCGATTTTCCCAGCCTTCCAATGCACTCCGATACAATTGCTCGGCATCTGCATTTCGACCTTGTAGTTTCAGGATATCCGCCAATCGCCGCCGACAGATGAGCGTTGTAGCATGATCATTTCCGTACAATGTTTCCATTTCCGTAAGTGCATCGCGACAGGGTGTTTCAGCGTCCACATATCGTCCTTGGAGGACTCGAGCTCTGGAAAGATTTTGTAGAGCGGTCAAGGTATACTGATGCTGCTTTGTAAAGATCCTGGCGTAGGCTTCTGAAACCTGCTTGTATTGTTCCTCCGCCTCGGCAAATAGCTCTTGTTTAACGAGTACGCACGCCAGATTGTTCATGCAGGACAGGGTATCCGAATGCCCTTTCCCTAAAAGCTTCGTGTAATGGTCGAGAGACAGCTGGTACATATTCTGTGCTTGATCCATATCGCCCATCTCACTCAACACACTAGCAAGATCTTCCCTGCTAGTGAGTGTCGCTGGGTGCTCCGGGCCTAGGGCGGCGAGATTTCCATTAAGGGCTTCTCGGTGTAGCTTGCTAGCCTCTTCATATCTCCCTTGATCTATAAGCACTGCACCTAGATCGTCCATGGTTGCAAACACGGCCGGGTCGTTCGCCCGCAGAACCTTACGTCGACCTTCCAGTGCTCGGCGGTGCATCGCTTCCGCCTCGGTATACCGACGCGCTCGTCGAAGCAGTATACCAAGCTCGTTCACGCTATCGAGGCTGTGAGGATGGTTGTAGCCAAGCACTCGTTTCCTCCAATTTAACACCTCCCGGAGTCTCTTCTCTGCCGCGGCGTGAAGTCCACGATACATCATGATGGACGCGAGCAGAGCCAGACTGTCAATAATAGCTGGATTTTCCTTACTAGGGACGACCGAATTCTTCTTCCGGATCGTGTAGGCTTCGTGCGCGTAGGTCTGCGCAAGTTCCAGCTTCTCCTGCTGCCACTGATAGAGGGCGACCTTGTGCAGTAATGCTGCGTACGGTAGTGTGGAACTGTTCTTATCGTATTCCAACACTGCCTGCGCATGCGGGAATAAAACTCGACACTCTTTCCAGTTCTGATATTCTGATGTTGGAAAAATGTCCGCCAGCTTTGCGACAGCACATTCATGGTACTTCGTCTCCTTCTGGCCCTTGAGCCAGTCCCGGACAGCCAGTTGCGCCTGTTGGTGCATTGAGAACGCCTCGCCGTTTCCGTTGTCGGTTAACAGAGACAGAGAGACCAGCTTTCCTAGAGAATCGGTGAACTCGGCTTCTGTTGTGTTTTCATCTCTCGTGGTCTCACGGAGAAGCCACCGTGGGATATCCTGTCTATCGAACACAGCTATCACTGACAGAAGACGAACGGAGATAGGGAGCATAGCTGCCTGGTTGAATGAGAGGTGGAAGGTACGCAGCACGGAATGGGCCTCTCCGTAGCCAAGGAGATACATCCTGTTGCCGAGACTTGCCTGAAGGATCTCGATATATTCCCGGAGGGAGATCATGCTGTTCTGGATGAATGCAGCGGCCTGGTTAATTGCCAGAGGCAGGTTACCTACCTCACTCGCCAAAGTAATTATTGCCTCGGTATCATCGTCCGCTGCAGTTTTATCTTCTCCGGTGCTCATCATCTGGGCTCGAAACAATTCCTTCACCTCACACATTCCCGGACAATCCACCTGAATCACAGGCCCCATATCCAACTCCCGCGCAACGACCTTGTCCTTTGTCGTGACCAAGACCGAACAACCCTCGCAGTTAGGAATATATCTCGTAAACGAAGTTGATCCCATCTCGCCCCTAGAAAGCAGTCTCCGGTCGTCCGCACCATCCAGCACAAACAGCCACCGGCCGTAGGAATCATCACTCAGCCGTTCCGCAACGAGCGCAAGGATATCCACCCTCGGATTATCCAGGCCGAGGATACCCAACCTCTCTGCGAGGGTGGTATAATCGGCTGCCAGTCTCTCCCTGGTGCCCGCATGCGCGAAGAAGATGTTAATATGCGGCTGTTGTTCCTTGACCCGGTGGCAGTACTCGAGTGCGATTTGGGACTTGCTATAGCACGACCCGTAGTCAGCTTTGACGCTTTTTTTTTCTTCAAAGAGTAGAATAGATAGATGATAGGCACTTGGGGTGAGACATAGTAACATACCCAACGCCGGCCATCCCGCTGATTGCTGCCCTTCCGTATTGTTGGATCCTCGTGTCGATCTGGTTGAGGATATCCTGGCGGCCCACGAAACGGGGGTTGCGCCGGAGGACGTGGGAAAGGGGATATTTGAGTCTGGAGGTTTCTGTATTTAAATGGCCAAGACTATTCTGATTGAAAATGACATTTGTGGCTGCCACCGTCCCGATGTTGTTCAGGTGTCCATTGTCGTGGACGGAGTGTGTCCCGGAAAACTTGCTGCCATGTTGAATCGTATTTGCCGCTGGTGGCTCCATCGAGCAGGTGAGATAAATACAGTCTAGAGACTGATAGTTGGTAGAGATGGTTTGCTGAGGCTGGCGAACGCAGAGGAATCAAGAAGAGCTACCACGCCTGGGACAACTGCCTGATGGGCTCAACGCGTCAGGCAGTAATCCGTGGGACGAAACTTGTCTGTCCACCTGCCCTGATGGGCATCAATAGATACGTCTTACAGCTATATTACCAATGTGTGTATAACATAAGGTTACAAGCATGACTTAATGTTCTTAACAGGTGATTCAAATACGGCTCTTTTCTTCATACCCTAACTAGCCTCAATGCAGAACAAAATCCCCACTGGCCGCAATATTCCCAATCTGATTGAGACGCCCCGAATGCACATGATTTGTACAGTTAAAATTCCCTCCTTCTTGGTAAACATTGAGCGCTCGCGACTTGGACGGGATATCACTACCAGTCTTTCCCCCCGGATCCTCAATCACCTCCTGCACCGTCGGACTCTCCCCAACCGCCTGGCTCCGCACTGCATCAACCAAGAGCTCCTTCGCACACGCGGCCGCTGTCATGGCCGCAAACCTCTGCCACAGCTTATTCTTATGCGAGTCAGAATAGTCGCATATCCCCCGGATGACCAAACAGGGGAAAACGTCCATCAGACCCGCAGCCTCGGTCTCGAAACATAGCACACCCTTTTCCCTAGAGAGCTGGTCTCGCATTTCGCCATCCTGCATGATATGGCTCGAGGATGCAATTAGCCCGTAATGGATCTGGGGATCTTCTCCTGTCTCACGGGGTGGGCGGTTCACGAGTCGAGAATGGTCACAGGAGGTGCACGATCCATTCAAGGTGCCGGCGTGGATGTAGTCACTCTGGAAAAGAAGGTCCGTTTCAGGATCGGGCGATTGATAGAAACGTTGGCCACTCCATTGCTTCCTCTTCCTAGCTGTCTCGGTTAGAATCTCGCTAATCCGATTATCCCCTAGCATATGATCTGCTTCTAAGCTCGCGATAGCACTTAATAACACCTGAGGAGGCTTGTTCAGCTGTCCTCTCAGTACAAACTCTCCGGCCACCAGCCTCCCCATATCATGTTGGATCACGGCACCCGAGTTACTACTTGGTTTACTAACCACGACATCGCCCAAGCGGATATCGACCTCGGGGGTGGGAGCCCCGCCGCCTATGCCAACGAGGAGGCCGATCCGGATGGACGGGAAGGTATTGAGCATCCGCACAGCGACTGAAGCGGCAGTTGTCATCCCGTATACACCGGAGGGGAGACAGCCGAGGACGACGTTGTGGTCACCTATTCGGCCCAGGCGGTAGGTGTTGTGGTCTGTTGGGGCTTGGGAGGACGGTCGGCCGTGGTCTTCATCGAGCATGGTGATCGCGGCGGCCATTTCGAGAGGGAGGGCGCAGATCCAGCCTACGGTGTATTTGGTGGCGTCCATGGTGGGTGTTTGAATATGGAAGAGGTTATGGGAAGCCAAAAGAAATAAAGACAGGTAAGGAAAGGAGTCTCGTTTTGTATTGGCGAGGGAGCCTCGTCGGGTTGAACTTGAAACCAAGCATAGAATGAGAGGGGATCTTGGGCATTCTTGCATGAGGTATCTTTGTATTGTTTGAATCAAGTCTGCCAATTGAATCTTAAATTCCTGGACGTGGCCTGCTCTCATAGATTGGTCTGACAGTCAACAGCGCACAGGAACATCTTAATCAGCTATATTACCAACGTTAGTACCCGACTGCTTCTTCCTATGACAGGGGAGGTGGAAAGAAAGCACTCACATATCTCTCATAGGCATTCCGGTCTTTTTCGCTCTCCTCATCTCCTATAAGTTTCTCAATGACATCCTCCAACCGATCCGCCGCACTAAGAATCAGCCCGCTGATCCGCTCATCCTCACTCAAACTTTCGATGAATTCAATCGCACTATTATCTTGTCCAACACGAGCAATGATGAAAATCGTCGCCGCAGAGCCATACGCTGTCCCCAGCCTGCCCATCTTCGCCTCCAGAATCTGGTCTCGGAGACAATTCTTCGGCTCTCCTTCCGGTTGTCCATCCGTGATAATGAAGATAATCCTCGGCTTAATACACACTTGCTGACTGCGCTTCACGCCATCTCTCGCTTGTTGTGCCCGGTTATCCGCCCGCTGAAGTAGTGGTTGGATGACTTTCCCTGCTAGGGTGTTCCCTAGTCTCGTGTTGCCCTTAGTGGGAATACTGCAGATCAGATCGTCGATTTTATGCAGGTCCGTCAGGTTGTCGAACCGGCCGTCGCCGTCCTTAACCCGGTTCAGGAAGCGGAGAGAGATTCCATCCTTTTCGATGCGGGTTGCCCAATGTGCTACACCCTGCAGGGTCTTATTGAGGGTTTCGACTCGGTTGCCGAATTTCATGGAGCCGCTGTTATCTATACCAAATCATCAGTACAAATTCCGCTTTTCTGTTCTCGGGATGTGGGGGTATGAGAGTGTATTAACCTACCGCAGAGGATAAAAATATCAAATAAAGATAGCCTCGCCATCTTCCCCACCTCTTCGTCCGACAGCTCATAGTCGTCTTTGATCTGTTTGGCGACTTGCATTGCCCGAGTAGCCAGGTCTTTGGTCATTACCTCATCGAACTCGAACGGGCCTAAGTTCTTGTCGATGAAGTATTTAAGGTACTCGTAGTACTCCTCTGCTGTTCGGAGCTGGTATTCTTGTTACTATTCTCGCTTCTATACGGCACATAGTCACACGGTGATCAGAGAAAGGAGAGGCTTTATCTACCTGAACTTCTGGTTTCTTAGGACTATTGCTCGGCGTTTTCGGGTCTGGATTTTGACTCGGATCGCTGAGACCAGTCCATGTTTTCTTTGGCTTCTTTTGGGGTTCAAGAACGTCAACCTTCGCATCTAGCGTCGAAGGAGGAGGCTGATCAGGGATGTTTGGAAGTGGAAGCTTGGTTGTATTAGAGTTCAAGGAGGGAGAAGGAGTCGCATGGCTCAAAGGCGGGGGTTTGCGTGGGTAGCCGTTCAAGCCTGAAGATGAAGGTTCGGCTGATGTAGGCTTCAAATCAAGAGGAGGTGAGTTAGGGTTGCTAGCAGGTAATGTTTTGCTTCCCTTGTTATTTAGTCCTGGGGTAGGTTCGATTCCTTTAGGGTTCAAAGGTGAAGGCTTTGTCATATTCGGATTCAATGCCGGGGGAGCAATGTTTGATTCTTTAGGAAGTCCAGGACTGATCCCGCTCGATGTCTCTTTTTGTTTCTCCGGGTTCAATACTGGCTGGGGGCTACCTCTAGGGATGCCCAAAGCAGCCACGGACTCGGGGTTGTTAGGAGGCGGGTGTTTGTTCCCCGTGGGACTGAAAGAAGGGGGAGGTTGAGAGTCTTTTTGAAGTGTCGGGCTATATCTACTTGGGTTCAAAGACGGGGGAGGTGATTCGGGATAGTGTTCTTTTACTGTCAGTCCATTGACTGGTGGTGAAGAAGGTAGTGAGGAATGACCGTTGCTGTTGTTATTATGAGCTGTGTCGGAGTCCGGCTGTTGTCGCAGTGGAGGATTGATATCTGGCTTTCCGGTGCTTAAGCCCGAGTTCCCGTTGGTAGGTGGAGAGTTACTCGATGGTGCCTTAGCTGGCTGCTTCTGGTCCTGGTGTTTTGCTGGTTGGTTGACTGATATACCTGTCGAAGGATTCGGCGGTTTCATCGAATGCCAGTTGTCATGGTCCTCATTCTGGTCCTGTTCGTCCTGCTCATCCTCAGGAAGAATCTCCAACGCGTCCCCCAATTCCCGCACAAGCAATTGAATAAATTCAAGAAAGTCCCGCTTTCTCCGCTGGACTCCTTCGGCCTTGAATAATTGATCCTTCAGTTGAGGGGACAAGCGGAGATAATCATTCGCAAATCTCATGCAAGGTTCGCCGGCTTCGTTCAGAGACTCGATCACGACGTCCCGAATGCCGTAGGTATAAAGGTCGTCGCTGAGTTGCGGTAGCACATCGGTAACTTTTCGAGGGGGCTTGGTTGTCATTTTGCCGTTAGTATTACCAGCCTATAAATATTGTTAAAAAATGAGGGGATTTGTCTAATATAGGCTTATGCCGAAACGACTTTTAATCAAGAGGATGCGGTGGAGCAGTCAGATATGCTTGTATGTAGGATCTCAGTATATGCATGCACAAATTTTACGAGTACAAAGCTTGGCTGCAGCTAACAGAGAGAAAAAAAAGTAAAGGACCATGTGGTTTCGGTTGTCCTGGGAAGGCTATGTAATAAGGCACCTATACAGATAATAAGAGGAATTACAGATGATATTTTGCTATTTGGGCATCGTTACCACGTTCATTATTCCGTGAGGCCACGGGGGAGAGGTCAATGAGGCTGATAGCGAGTTCTCCTCGGAAAGAGCGTGGAAAAATATTTCCAGATGATACACGTAGGGTGACGACATTGCCCAAGATTACCTGCATGTTAAAAAATTGTGCAGGATGACTGACGTGTACGTCAAGCGCCGCATATCCTCGTATCAAATCAAACCGTCAGCAGGTCACACAGACTAACATGGGCGATCAACCAGGAGGGGTTCTCTACACCCTCCCATAAATAAGGCATGAAAAAAGCCGTATTCGAAGAACTTTTTGTTACCCAAGGCAAAGAATCCCGACACCAACGCTGTTTGTGGTGGTGGTCTGCCAGCCCAAGTACTTCCAGCATGGCTCATAAGATCCGCCCGGAGAATGCGATCCTAGAAATCACAGACGACGTGGTAATCCACTACATCTGTCAGGACGGGAATTTTCTCACAGAAAGAGACTTGGATGGGGGAGAACTGCTCCCACCAGAGGAAGTAGGTACAGCAAAGACGGGCACGGCAGCAGCCTACATTGTGCAGGGCGAGGGCCAGGTACGTGCATGTGATCTTATCTGAAATGCGACCCAATCGCAGCAGTGAGTTGACATCCTGCTAGCGCGCGATTTACTGCATTGCAGAGGGAGACGAACACGTCGAAGAAATCAACATCCTGCAGGATTTTGAGTTCAACGACGGCGATGGGGTGTGGGAACCCGGTCAATTGAGTGAATTGGGGATCGAGGTTCTGTCCGGAACAAAACTGGCAGCGATGCAGGTGGAAGAAAATTCAAGCCTCGTCATAAGCCAGGCGTCTTCAGGCGTCATCCAGGCTGTCCATAGGGAAAGTCGCGACGCTCCGTGGCAGCCTGACAATGGCCTTCCGCCGACTCAGCCGTTACCTGGCGCTATGATCCATGCTGCGAGAGTCGATGATCGGGTTGTTGTCCTTTACGCCCATCAGGACTACTCAATCCATGAGCTTAGCCTTGTAGATGGCCAATGGACTGGTAGGTAGTCCCCTCGTTAGCGCCTTGGGAAGGTGGTTAACGAGATTGTGCAATCTGCAGAACGCCAAATTGCTGGCACCAGAAGCGAGTATCGCAAGAGCCACATTTCCACTTCAGCGGCGGAAGATGGAGGATACACCCTTCGGTTCGCAGATGAAACTGGCGCTGCGTATGTGATTGATAATGGGGAGGCCATCTTGGTTGGTCAGATTACAGATAACGGGTTTCAAAAGCTGCATGACGCAGAAGGACATGGCCCAAAGGAACTCAAATGGTAGGCCACCTGATGGAAAGATTCCAGCAATTGCGGCTCTGAATCAGGCACTAGCAGACCAAAGTTGACGTTTAACATGGTTCACAATTTTTCTTGGGTAGATACTATAGCTGGTCCAAATAAGCAGGACTCGTGGTGCCTGATACGAGATACTCGGGCAGCGACAGCGACGATGACAACGTAGGTTGTTTGGGAGAAGATCAAATTTATTGTAGGATATAACACCGGCTATCGCCATGTCTGTAGGAAGCTCCTACTCATCGGCAGCCCAAAGTGAGTCTACTGAGTCCAAGACAGCTTAGTCCAGCAACAATCCACTATACGTCCTTTGACCACCCACAAAATGTCAAACCAAGCATCACGTATGTTCTACTGATCTCCCAACAGGAATGAGAAGGCTCAGCCGCGCTAACTAATAACCAACCATCCAGGAAACCTTTCCGGCAGTACCATGCCCGGAGGCGATAAAGCTGCGAATGGCACACATCGATCAGAGAGCCTATCCAAGGGGCCACCCCCGGCTCCGAACGTGCCGGGGATAGCATCGAATGGGCTACACACCACATCAAAAGACGCCGTCAAGCCACCGCCAGGCGGTGCTGGCCGCACCACCATAGACGGTCCCCTCCTGGAGTCTAGTCTCACCACAGAATATGAAGACATCCTCGATGATCTGGAAGAGAATTCCGGCATGGCCGTGAGCCTCACCAACATCATGCATGCCAGGATCGAAGAGCTCCTGAAGGGCCGCGCCCAGTCAGAGAAGAGCGTCGATGATCTAACAAAGAGACTGGCCGACATGACCAAGAGTCGCGATGAAAAGAATGCCCAGCTCCTCAAGCTACAGAAGAGTGATGCTGAGATGAAGAGTAAGCTTGAGGAACGGGACAAGCAGCTGCATAAACACAAGGCGGCGTATGAGCGGGTGAAGATTGTCAATGACAGGCTGAGCAAGACCCTGGCCGCTCGGAATAGTTACTTTGAGAGACCTATGAAAGCCGGTAAGTGGAATAATTCATCCCTAGTATAAATTATGTATTTCTAATGATCGGGTGGCTAATGTGATGATAGGCAAGGCATGAGGGCCAGTTAGCTACAAAATGGATAACTTGTGGTAGAGGGGGAAAGAATTTTCTATTTTTTTTGAATTTAATTTTCCTTTTGCTGCTGATAGCGAGATCGCATAAGTACATTTTGTTTGAGCATTTTCTGTAGTTTCTTTTTTTTTTTGCTTTCTGTTTCCGAAATGAGGGGGATTGACACGTCAGTGGTTGCCCGGACTTTCTATGGTTGGGAGTCGTCACGCCCAGTTCCTCTTTCCTTTATCAATAAGCCCCAAGTCAATTCCCTTTACTTCGTACATGCAAACGCAATGTCAGCATCTTCTACCTACAACCAAGGGAAATACACGGAGGAAATGAGCGAAGAACCCATAGGACTGGATCCCGCCGGTATTAGTCTACCTCTAGCATCGTACCAAGACACCCCGCAATCCTGATAATTGCAGTAGCAGCAACAAACCCTCAGGAGACAACAAAACCCATCCCTCTCACCTGGGAAAACAAACGAAGGACGTCTCTCGCTGCAACCATCGCATCTCACGATTCGCGAACGGGAGGGGCCTCTAACGACACAATACGCACGAGCGGCGGCGGGCCTAGTCGTAGCAGCTCCCAGCAATCGGTGAATTTCGAGCGCACGTTTCAGTCTATCGAGCAGAAGCCGCAGGCGATTGAGGACCTTTTAGCTGATATGGAAGGCGAGAATCTGCGTCTGAGGGATGAAAATGGAGTGCTCATAACGAAGATTCAGGATAGACTTGGAGATATTGAAGTGGAGCTGAAAAGGCAGGAGGGGGTGCAGAGTGATATTCGCCAAGACATTCAAAGTATGAAGGATCAAGCCATCCAGGTTGATCAAAATATACAGCAGGGGATTGGCGACTTGCGAGGGGGGATTCAAAGTATCGAAAAGAGGCGTCGGACCGATCTTGGGGAAGTGAGGAAGATTCAGGAGGATGTAAAAAACATTAAAAGGAAAGTGGACGCAGGGCCTCAGTCGTCCTGTTGCTGTTGTATATGCTAGCGTATTTTCAATCCATTATTATTCAACTTATCTGGTCATTAGGTGGTTCGTGGATTATAGGGTAGACCAAGATTATCTATATCTCAGTACAGCACGTGGTATACAACCCTATTTGGACCGCCCGAGGTGGACGATAAGCGCCAATTGCTCAAACCCAATTTTCTAAGGTAGAAAGTCCGGCAGAATTAACATAACCTACAGATAGAAGGGAAGAGAAAAGACAAGAGAAAAGACAAGAGAAAAGACAAGAGAAAAGACAAGAGAAAAGACAAGAGAAAAGACAAGAGAAAAGACAAGAGAAAAGACAAGAGAAAAGACAAGAGAAAAGACAAGAGAAAAGACAAGGAAGGGGATAGTCAAGTCGGTACTACAGTAATAGCGTTGCCCTGGCCTAAAGAAGAAAGCATCAGGGTCAAGGCGGCTATGAAAGCGATCGATAAGCTGACCAATTATGGGTTTTGAGCAACTGGCGTTTATCGTCCGCCCCAGACCGCCCAAGATCAGCTCTATGGAGCTCTATAGACCTCGGTATACTGTATCTTTATAGTCTATTATTATATAGGCCACGTAAGCCTAAAATATTACGATCCTTTTATCTTCCTCTCATAGAGAATCCTTATCTGTATAAACGCTCAAACCCCCTAGCTGCTCTTCTCTAATTGCTTCTAGCGCCGCTCTTCGGCGATCTTATCTTTTGGAGTGAAGAGCGTTCTACCTCTAACTAGAAAAAATCCCAACCAAATGCCAAGAATCACAAATTGTGAAAAGGAAAATGGAAAGGAAAGAGCAGAGTAAAGCTATATAAAGTTTAGACGGAGGGTTCACGTTATGAAGCTTCCTGATGTGAAGCAGGTATTCACGCTTTGGATGCCTTGTGGCCTGCCGAGCACGAGCCTGCTTCGAAAGGCGGAGTTTCGGTTTCTATAGATGCCTCTAATGAGTCTCTAAGTCACCAGTGGGTAGCTGAGAAAGGAAAGCTCCACCTCGCAGAGGAAACATGGTACGCAAAGCATCCTAAACATTCTACTGTTTTGACAAACAACATATTTATGAGTGTGATCTCGATGGTGGCATACGGACTTTGGATTAGGTGGGAAAATCGGCGTCGAGATCGCAAGTACCGCCCAGGATCTGTAGTCAATGAAGATGTGGCAAGCACTCGTAATCCTCGATTGCGATTCCAGGTATAGATTCATAGGCAAATGGGGATCCTGAAAAGCTGTGGACGGGTGGCGCGATCTCTGCCCAGTGTCCAAACAGTCCAGATCACAGGTTCCAAGCATTCATTAAAGTAGCCAAACAGCTAGCACACATCGCCAAGAAGGTGCATATCAAAGAAGTATCAAGTATATGAACAGAAGTAGTAGCAGCAAGAATATCCATCGAACTTATTAACGTAGTGGTAGACGAGGGGTATATTGGAAAAGAGCACGCTTCTCCTCGGCGAGAATTTCAATTACACGCAAAGCCTGGAGAATGATAACCAGAATTGATTATTCATTATCAACGAATGAATTAGCCAGGCGACCGAAGAATGGGACTTCGAAGTGGTCGAGCGTGTCAACTGTAGAAATAAAACATCAGCTATGAGAGTCGCAACGATGGAAGGGTGGCTGCCAGAATATGGTGTACGACTCACCATCTCGATAAGCACGCATGCTAAGAGTTCCCATGAGTGCTAGATCAATAATAAAGAGAGTCCAGGAGATGAAGCTGCTCCAGGCAAAGATGAGGTGAGTTATCTATGTTGTATTAGTCGGAAGTCCATCTCGGTAAATCGAACAGTGAACTCACGAAGATGACCGCAAATAGCATACTTGACTGCCATGCGTGGAATCTATAACCTAGCATTAGACACTCCATTTCCCTCAACTAGCGCCGGGTGTTTAAAGTCAAGTACATACCGCACATAGTCACTCTTGTGTTCAGCCAGCAGTAAAAACAAGCCTCCCGCTGGAGGTAGAAGCAAGTATGCCAGGGCAGCTTCCACATCCATGCGGATAGGGAGGCTAGTCTCAAAGGCACCCAAGCTTGCGCGACCACCCTCCAAGTCATGTCTGTAGCCGCCGTTGCCGTGTCCACCTCCAGCAAAGTGGCTTGGGGATGGCAAGTCGGTCGACGCCCGCGGCGACCGGAGGGCGGGAGATTTGACGCGACCGTCCAGAGTCGGAGGGGACAGCGCCCGCTCGATCTCGGGAGACTCGTCCTGGTACGGGGCGAAGTTCATGATGAGGGCTGGGCGAGAGCTGAGCCGATGAGAGCTAAGCTGGGGAAACCCGTCGACTATTCGGGGGAAGCTCCTTATCCTCGTTATCCTCCTTTCCTTATCGCGTTGCTTATCGCGCGGGTCGCGTGTTCGCGGCTTTCTGCCTCAGGCATTCATCTATTTACATTCGAGATATTTGATATTTGAGATTAGATATTTGAGTATTCGGGTATCATCTTCATTGGGCTCGTGGTGTTTTCTATCTCCAAAGTAAAAAAAATGTATCATACACAGAAATTTCATAAGTTTAAGCCTTGCCCCGGCCTCGTGCAATTCCACTTCCACGTGCGATCCCACTGGCCGGTCGTCGAGTGGCTGTAGTGGATGCCCCTCTCGTAGCTGCTGTGCGGTTGGTGCTCACACTCGGCGTCCTGCCCAATCCAGTACTGCGTACTGTGCCACGACTAGTTCCGCGACCACCACGACCAGTGGCAATTCGTCGTCTCTCCTCCTCTTCGGCTTTACGGAGTGCTGCCTCCCGCTGCTGCTGGAGGGCTTGCTCACGCCGCTCAGCCGCTTGCTGTCTCTGAATCGCTTCATTCTCCATGTCAGCCACATCTTGTGTGGCACCCTGCCAGTTTGGATTCAGAATGAGGCGCTGATTATGCTCGGTTTGGGATAGGATTCGGGTCCAAGTGTTTAGAAGCGTCGATGCAGACGCGACTGTTTTCGATACGGTCTGTAGAGAGGAATTGTCAGTTTTTCTGCGGTTCAGTTCGCACGCGTGCTGAGCAGCCAAGACAGACCTCCATGTTGCCCTTCGCCTTGTCAATACTGTTCAACAGGCCTTCAATGACTTCGTTGATGTTTCGCACGGCATGTAGCTCGTGCTGTAGGGCTGCTTCGCGGGCCTCTTGGCGATCGAAAAGAGTATCGCCCCCCTCATGGGCTTGTCGAGGCTCCGGTGCAGGCATCTCATCAGACGGTCGAGATTGGAATCTTTTGTGTGCGCCTCGCTTTGATGGGGAGTTCCAGAGATCCTCCGTGTCTTCGTCTGAAAGCTGGAGTCGCTCCATTTCTTCGGCGGTGCTTCGGACAGCCATCGCGTCGAGATGTGTGGCGTTACCCGTGGTCTCGGCGTGTATAATGCGGATAATGTGGTTTTGAAACCCAGTGCCAGTCCGATTACCCCTAAACCAGCAACTGGCCCATATAATCGCACCCAAGTCCGGGGCAATCAAATCAGGAAGAACGTCAACAATCGATACGCGGGACTAGCGAACCGCGGGGCGGGAAGTCTAATCGCCAAGGCGGTACCGACTGGGGGGCGGTGAACATTTGAGGTGGCTGGGCTCCTCCAAGCATGCCGCCCTTCCAGCCCTTCCAAGGGACCTCGCCCTTTCTTCACTTCTTCCTCACTCACGTTGCAACTATTACTGCTTCGATAATCACGAAAGAACTGCTATACTCCGTCTGTTATCGAATCGTTCCTTTCGACTGAATTCGTTTTACTCGTCTTCCGATCAAGTACATTTGCGCCCTTGTTTCACCCAGTGTCAACGTCAATCGAGAATCAGGGCTGTTCCGGGTTGCAACCAGCAACACATCCCTTGAAGGTCCTCAAAGTCTGGACACTTGGATCGCCATAGACCTCTGGAACTCCTCGTCAAGCGCGATCGATCACAATGGCGACGACTCCCCCACCGCGTCTGCAGACTCCCCCGCCAGACTCGCTGTCAAACCTGCGAGTCCCCTCTGCACCACTCCACGGGGCTAAATACGACCAATATGAGCCATATCCGCCTCGGTTTTCGACTAGAATAGCAAGCCAGCGTGCAGCCAGATCAATGGAAAGAACGCCCGAACCAGTTTGCCCAAGCTCACCGAGCAAGATGCGATCTCGAGGGTCACCGAGGAAGTATCCAAGAGTTGATGGGGAGACAGATCAGAGCTGGAAGTCAATTAGGAAAGAAGCCTTTGGACAGCAGTCTGACTCCTCGCTATCGACAAGCGAGCCTATTTCTGAAATTTCCGGATACCCTCAACGTCTTTCTTCTTCCGTCTCTCATCGTCACCCTTCTTCACTCTCTCACCCTCGCCCCGCAGCGACTCAGGCCCTGCCGACTCCTGCTAAAACCCCGTCTAAGCGAACGATCCAAGGCGATTTATCATCTACATCTCGCACTCTCTTCCCATCAACCGGCAAGATGTCATCCAAGAAGCCATCTCCTTTCTCACTGGAGAGCTTTGAGACCTCTTCCTCTAACGAGATTCAAATCTTCACCGACTCCCGTGATCGTATCCCCACTTCTGGTCCTACCTCGGGCAACCCATTTTCTTCACAGGCGGACTCTCCTGTTAAGAAGGGTAAGAAGGCTGCTGCTCGTATGCAGGGAGCTGGTGAGGGTGCTAGCTCGCAGCGTACCTCGGTCACTACTCCCAGGTGAGTTTATTTTAATTCCCCTCTGTGAATTTTTTACGGCTCTAACTCTTGTTCCGGCAGACGCCACCACCAGAGTTCATCTAGCGAGGAAGACCACTCGCCCAACTCGGATGAAGGAATTACCATGATCTTGTAAGTATTTTCACTTTACCTCACTTCTCCTAACTTTGAACTTTCTCTAACGACGTTTTATGCAGCCGTGGTAAGAAGGTCTTCACCAAGTTTGCTGATCTTGATGAGCAGGACGATGATGAGGATGACCTGGGTCTGTTTGCTTCCCGGCCGGACCTTCTCGCAGCCAACCCAGACATTCTGCATCGGGTCAAGCCTCTCACTCGCAGCTCCATCAAGCCCCGTGTTCTCTTCCCTGCTGCGATCAAGAGTAGTCCCCCCCTCGAGGAAGAGGATGCCACCGACGAAGAGGATGCCGAGGTGGCTGAAGCCCAGATTCCCGAGGCCCAGATCCCTCATATCACCACCAAGACACCCGCTGTTACCCCCAAGTCCCCACAAGCGCCCCAAGCTCCTGGTTCGACTCGTCTTCTGCGATCAAACGCTCGTCTCACAGCACAGGATGAGGAGACCCCGACTGGTACGAACGCCGCAGCCAAGCGGAAGCGTATCAGCCCATTCGATCAGTGGCTGCGTAAGAAGCAGGCTATTGAGGAATCATCCTCCCCTGCCCCATCTACAAAGCGCGAGGCCGACCTTTCGGGCGAATCCCCGTTGACCCCACCCTCTGCCAAGAAGACCCGCACCACTCGGGCAGGTGCTTCTACTGCGTCGTCGACTTAGTCTCATTTCTGTGTTCACTACTGCACTCTCAGTAGCTAGAGTGATGACTCTGTTGCCTCGCAACGATTTTTCATTGACATGGTGCATCGATCAGCGACTTATTGCGCCTTCGTTTCTCTCGCTTTCGTCTTTGTGTCCTGCTCGGTCTGTTCGTCCCGACCCGCAGGTTCCTTTGCTGCTTGGAATTCCGGATGCACGACAATTCTTTATTCAAGCTACTGCCATACTGCTTATTGCCGTCCGAATTCTCTGTGGCGTCGTTGTCTCTTTTTTTTCTCTCCCTTTTTCTTTATTTTTTATTCCCTTTCTCAAGCGATTTAATGTTTACCCTAGCCATGACATGCGTGTCTTTCCGAGCACTGGATTCTTCTGCTTCAACTTGGCGCGTGGGTTTGAATATGGTGGAATCAGGATACCAGGTAACTCGTGTCTTTTCTAGGAATGGGTTTGGGGAGTTTGGATCTACTTTTTTGTTTTTCTGTTTTCGGTTTCTGGTTCTTCTCTGAATTTCTGTCCTGTCATTATCATATCTTTCCCTGGCTCTGTGGGATTGTAATTCGGACATCAATGGATAGAGCAAGAAACCAGCGGTTTCGCTGACCTGTCAATGAATTGAGAGCACTCATATGATGAAGCACTTTTATCTTCAAGACTGTAAAAGCCTAATGTAGAATTCAGGCCCCCCGGGTGAGTCTATATAGTGTGGTAGTATAACTATGACTGATCAAACATGAAGAGGTCGTATTTTCCCCGCTTTTAGGTAAGTGGAAAGATCCACCGGAACACCATCAGCAACTTCAAGTACGCCTCATTTCCTTCACAGATTCTAGCTTATCAGGAGACATGGCTACAGAGCAGACTATCCTTGCTGATCCGAGCCTTGCTGGCCCACCCTCAGTCTCTCCTAGTGATGAGATACACCCTACATCTACCCCGGTGACTCCAAGATCCGAGGATGACACTCCTCCACTGCATGCTGTCAACGTCGCCCTCCGATGGAATGGGTCAAAGACTATGATATGGAGGGTCCTCGCAACATTCTGGTGTGCATTTGTGATGGGCTCCAACGACGCTGCATATGGATCTATCATTCCTTACGTTTGTACTACCTTCATGGACAATTTTAAAAGGAAAAATAAACATTACTAATCGGGATTTCCATACATTATCTAGCTCGAGCTTTCCTACCAGAAGAACTATACGGTTATTTCACTGGTGTTCCTGTCGCCATTCTTTGGCTACACTGTGTCTGCCATCCTAAGTAACCTGATTCATCAACGTCTCGGCCGTCGAGGGGTGGCGTTTATCGGACCAGCATGTCATGTACTGGCCTTTGCAGTCATATCGACTAACCCGCCATTCCCAGTCCTGGTGATCATGTATATCTTTGTTGGGCTGGGAAGTGGTATTCAGAATGCGGGGTGGAACGTGTGGATTAGCAGTCTGGCGAATTCCCACGAAGTACTCGGTTGTTTCCATGGATTCTACGGTGTGGGAGCTACAGTTAGTCCTCTGGTAGCGACAACTCTGATCACGAAAGCTGGCTGGCAGTGGAACTCATACTATTATCTGCTGGTACGTATCTTACCTCTCCACTCTGGGCTATGTAGCTTCTGGATATTGCAAAGGCTGACGAATACCCCAAGACTGGAGCCGCTGTCCTTGAACTCATCAATGCCACCAGCGCCTTCTGGACAGAAACAGGCACCAAGTATCAACAGGATCACCCATCTGCCCCAGGCAGAGAAGGAGGTGGATCCCTCAATCAGACAAGACTATCTCTCACATACAGAGTTACCTGGGTATGCGCCATCTTCCTGTTCCTCTATGGCGGCTGCGAAGTCGCTATTGGAGGATGGATCGTCGTGTTCATGACGAACGTCCGCCACGGCAGTCCCTTTGCATCCGGTATGGCCGAAACAGGCTTCTGGCTCGGCGTCACGGTTGGCCGATTCGTGCTAGGATTTGTCTCTCCTCGCATTGGAGAGAAACTCTCCATTATCGTCTACATTGTTCTTGCCATCGCGCTGGAACTGATTTTCTGGCTCGTTCCTGATTTCATCGTTTCGGCGGTGGCAGTCGCGCTGGTTGGGTTTTTCCTGGGAACAATTTTCCCGGGTGTTGTGGTCGTTGCTACTCGGATGTTGCCAAAGCATTTGCATGTCGCGGCTATTGGGTTTGCGGCTGCGTTTTCTATGGGTGGAGGGGCTGTCTTTCCTTTTATGATTGGTGCTATTGCGCAGGCTAAGGGAGTATCGGTGCTACAACCCATTTTGCTGGCGATGTTGGCTGTGGCTCTCATGATTTGGGGCACGCTGCTTCGGGCTCCATCGCAACAGTCGCAGCATCAAGTTTGATAGGTGATCAGAAACGGAAATATATGTGGAAAAGGAGGCAAGGGGCGGTTGAGCGGTATGGGAGATTGAAGAGAACAATGTCCGCACAAAATGGAGAACATTAGATATTTGCAAAAACTGGATACTGTTTATCAATTGAAAAGCGCCATGAAATTCAAGGCATGCTGATTTTATTGATCTATGCCCAGTGGGGTGCGAGTCAGATAGGCACCTATTCGAATAGCATAACAAAGGAAATTCGTCTCATGCAAGGTGCCTTTTTTGTTCTGTCGTAACCATCATAAAACAACCAGGTCAGGGGACTGGATGCTGGGAAGACCAACACAAGGTGGTATCTCAAACAATGCAATCAAATAAATTCCAAGTCATCTTCTTCATCATCGTCCGAAAGTATCCGTCGCCCGGGGGTAGCATCCCCGCCCAGGCTATCTCGGCCGGCTTCTCTGATTCCTTTAGAGGTGATAAACCGAGTTTTCTTGACCCCACTACCATGAGGTTTGTCACCATCATGGGCCCGTTTCATAGGACTAAGGCGAACATTGTTCGCTTTGCCGAAGGTGACAAAGTTCAGACTCTGACTCGAGGGCAGTGCCTTCGGTGTTGAAGGAGTCCCCGGCGTTTTCTCCTTGTTTTCACCGTTGGCTTGGCCTTCATTGGCAGTGCGGGTCCGAAGATAATCTGCACCGACACCACCGGAGCGGCCAGCAACAAGCTTTCGGGTGATATCACGCTCACGCTGCTGAGCTGCCAGGCGTCTTCTCATCCGCTCTTCCTTGTTCTCCATGCCACGGCCCATCATGCCGGCCGCAATGAAAGGATCGTCGTTGGCATCTAGTAGCCTTGCGGCCGAGTGTCCCGCAGCGGGATTGTATGAGGCGCGACCAGCTCCCCCATTTCTGGGCCCAGGAGCGACGTAATAGACGGACTGGGTCCCCATGTGATATTGGGCACCCTCTGCCTTCAATTTGCCATCTGGTCTAGAACCATCCGAGCCTCCAAAACGTGAGCCTCGACCACGGCCTTTCGACTCTTGCCAAACGCCAGTACGTGAACCGGATTTGCCGCCTCCACCAAACATACCCGTACCGCTGTTGACACCAGAGCGCGAACCCTGAGTGCGGCGCACTTGAAGATCCACATGAAAATCACAAAATTCCGTCTTTCGAGCATCTACCCAAGACTCGCATGTTTTCCCATCTTTTCTGACGGACTTGCAGAAGCCAATGTCTTGGGCTTTTCCTATTTCGAGAATCTTGTCATCAGATGAGGACAAAGCCAGACTGAACCGATTGGTGTCAAGCTTATGCTTTGGGGGAGGCATGATAGTTGGGTTCAGGATCGCGATGAGAGTACCCTCCGATATTTTGTAGTACCGGGGAAATGCTGTATCGAAAAGGAACAAGTCAATGGTCCACTCAAGGTCAGTCAATGTCATGACCATGTAGCTGTTGGTATTATTCATCCCATCATCGTAGGGGTCAGCTGTCTTGGTAGTGGCCTTTCCTGAATCCTTGGTCTGCTTGGTATCAGACTTTGACGCGACAATTCCAAATACCACGAAATCGCCATCTATTTCTTCTGGAAGTTCAAAAGCAGGCGCTTTGACTGTCTTGAGAAGATCAGGGATCTTGAGGGTTCTCTTATCGGCCAGACTGCGGCTCAAAAAGGAGTGCGGAAGAATACGATTCGACAGGTGGAGCCCAGAATAGGACTCAAACTTGGACGGGTCTGGTGTGCTTCCTCTCTGTTCAGTTCCGTCAGACGCCTTGTCTGACAAGGCTCTCATGTGGCCTTCATTATTTCTGACGCTGGGTGTTGTCTGGCTGCGCTTTGTCATTCCAGAACGAGATGTACCCATAGATCTGAGGATATCCTCACGACTGAAACTTGGCGCTTGCGGCTCCCGACTCACAGACGACGGAGTCGAAGGCTGTTCTTTTGCAGCCGCCATCTTGAAAGCCTCAATCTCAGATTTATCCAATTGGAAGCCTGAGCTCCGGCCTGCCTTGACTCTCTCGGCCTTCTCGGCCTTCTCCATACGGAGCTTCTCAGCCGCTCGGCCTTCGGCCATTCGCTCGCTGAAGCTTTTGATCCTATTCAAACCTCCACTGCTTGGTGAGGTTTGGGGCCTTTCTGAGAACACATCATTCGATCGCGACATGGCATTGCTTCGAGTTCCGAGTTGACTCGTTGGCCGCGGGGGCCGTTTGAGAGAGACATCGGCAGCTGTCCAGCCCTTGTCGATGCCCATCTTATATCTCTGAGGGGACCATGGTGCCTTAGGGGGATCTTCTCGTCGCGTCGGCGACAATGGCACTTGAACACTATCCGTGGGTGCCTTTCGTGGCACTGCCTGGGGGCTTTTCGGGATCAAAGCGTGGCTTTGAGACCGTATGATACCGGAAGAAGGACGAAGGCGCCTCTCCTCCCCATCTTCTGTGTGCGAGCTCGCAGTTCCGGATCTCCCTCGACTCTTTTGTAGTTGTTTCAACTTGAGGCGAGCCTGGATCTCCGCGAGCTTCAGCTGCAGTGTCTCTTCGTCTTCTTCGCTGTCATCCTCATCCACGCCCTCGTCCAGAATTTGATCGGCTTTTGACCGGAAGTTGGGTGTTGTGTTTGAGCGTTTCAACGGGGAGGAAAGGAGTTGTCGGCGCTGTTGCATGTCCTCGTATTTCCTTCGTCCTCCCGGCGAGCTGAGGAGGGCATCGCGGGGAGATTTCGGCGGCCATGCAGGGTCCACCACTAGCGGAGAGATCAGAAATCGCCTACTCAGGCCATTGCCATGACAAAAAAATCACTTACTGGTAGCTTGCAATCAAGGGATCGGTCAAGAATCGAAATCAACATGAGGCAGCATTCCCAGCAGCTTCAGCCGCCCCGCGGGCGTACGTCAAGACTTGGTCACGACAAAAAGAGCAGGAAGCTTGTCGATAAAAGAGAAATAAGAAATAAGAAAAAATCTCCAATGCCGACGATGCAAGAAATGTTAAGAATGCGCAATAGTTTCAGGCCGCAAGGACGTCGCATGGGATGTGAGATGTGAGAGATCACCTGCATGGCTCGGCCCGCACATGATTCCGCAAGGCGCGTCCAGGCGCGTCTTCGCGATTTCCCTTTTAAATCCACTCGGCCTCACTTCCCTCGCCAGTCCACCCATCTGTCGCAAAAATGCCCCGCACTCGCTCTGCTGCTCCTCCGGCGAAGTCTGAATCTGCCTCTGAGCAGCAGACAAAAGCATTGACCTCTGCCGAAAAGCCCAGCAAGACCTTCATCCTTCCGTCCAATACCAGCGCCAACGCGCGTCTACTCTCCCTGCCGAACCCGCAGTCCGGCGACCTATCTCGCTACCTTTTTTGCCCAGAACGCGGAATTTTCGAGTTTACAGTTGTCGCATCACCCGCATCAGCCCCTCGGAGTATTCTGTTCACCCCTAAGAAACACCAATCGACCGAGTCCACGTCAAAAGATGAGAAGTCACCCGCGACAGCGTCAATTGCCAAGAAGGCTGAATTGCTGGTCGCAACACCAATAGATGCAGCCTTCTTCCTGGTCCCACTTCTTTCATCCTCTTCGAAGACCGGACAATCCCTATTCCAGCCGCTGGACGACATAATTGACTCGAATGATGACCTACACCCACACTTCCGCCACGTCCTCTACGACGAAACATTCCGCAAAACTCTCCTTGCTCGCGCCGAGGCCGTCTGTGATACCGTGGAGGCTGGTGATGAAAACATGTTCCGATTCAGCGAGACCAAGCTTCTCAAGGAATTGCTCGCCAAGGCAGAGCGGATGGCCGCGCAGGGGCTACCTGCGAGCTTGGAGGAGCGTTTCATCCGTCAGGCATTGGCTGCTCCATTGATGTCGGTCAAGCGTGACGATGCGTTGACAAACCAGGGCTCAAAGGAGAGCGAGGCGAACCCAGTCGAATCGGATGAGAGGTCAGACTCGCCTTCGACAATGGCCACAACTGCGACTCCCTCGGTGTCAACGCCTGCTGGTGAAACTACTCCTGTACCTCAGCCTGCCGGTGACGAGTCAGACGACATCCGCCGCTTGCAGCGGGTTTCTATTTCCTTGTCATTCATGAAGGAATCCTATTTGTCGTCCGCTCTATCCTCTCGAATCGATGAAATGCTCGCCTCCCCGGATTCACCCTTGGATCTCAAGCCGTTGACCGACCGTCTCAAGGAGCTTGCCACCCTACGAGCGGAGGCTATAGCTTCGCGGGGCGTGTCTGACTTCAGCCGCAAGCGTGGGTTGGATGACGAAGAGGTTGAGGATCGGGCTGAGAAGAAGCGGCGAAAGGATGAAGAAGAGAAGAAAGCCAAGGCATCTGAGTCTCGGGGAGTGCGTGACCTGAAGAAGGTCAACACAACTGGCATGAAGAAAATGAGTGACTTCTTCGGAAAGGCAGCCGTTAAGAATAAGACTTGATGAGTTGTTGGTAACCCGTCATATTCTTCTAACACCCCCTCATCCGAAGGAGAAGAGCCCATCGCTTGAAGGTCCCAGCGAGGGATGTACAGTTTTCAAAAACTCCAGCCCCAATGCGTCACTCTTCACGAGGCTCCCGAATGAAGCCAAAAATGGCCTTCGGAGACTGTTTCAACTTGTTTCTTCTACAAGTGGCCTCCTCTACAAGTACCAAGCTCTAAGAGGCTTTGCTGGGAGCCATGCATACTTTCAACAGCCGACGCTCCCCGTTCTACATCGAGTATATGGTGAATACTTTATGGGTCGATTGAGGGCACTTTCAGAACTTGAAATGTTTCTAGAACATTTATATATGAAGATCCCACCCCACCAGGTTCATTATATCAAGAATCTCACAGGGTAACCTCGTCAATAGCAGCACCGAAAATCCTATACGCATATTAGCTCAATCTCATCCCTTCATCATGTTGTAGAAATCACGTACACAAACGAGCCATTAGACGGTTTGCTGATAACCATAGCCTGCTTCAGCTTCTCCTCGCTCATATCAGGGAACTTCTTGAGATAGTACTCGTTCCGCAGGGCAGTCGTGACAGCGTCAACCTTACCCTGAGGCAGCATGTGCACAGTGCAGCCACCCCAACCCGCACCAGTCAAGCGACTACCCCACGTACCCGCGCTGCGGGCAATAGTACAAATCTCATCAACCTCGGGAGCACTGCAGTCATAAGCGGTACGGCACGACTCCTGCGACTCGTTCAGCAGCTGGCCCAAATAGCGGATACGCTTGTCATCGAGCTTGGACGCCTTGGCCAGGCAAGCCTTGAAGTCCAACACACGGCGAGCCTCCTTGTAGACGTGCAGCGCACGCTGGCGCAGGAGGAACCGCTCGGCCTGCACTGGGAATGAAGACAGGAACTTGGACTCCAGCTCGGCGACGCTGATGTCCAGCAGGGTGGCCATCTCCTCGCGAGTGTAGCCCTCTTCCTTGGTGAGTACGTCCTGGACGGCCTGGATGACGGAGTCGATCTGGTACTCCAGCGGGTCGTGCAGGCGCTCTTCCTTGGTCATCAGCTCTTCGTGGAAGTTGCGGAGGCTGTAGCCCAGCGAGCTGTTGTCCTTGGGCAGGGTCAGACCGAAGTTCTTGGCTAGGATCACGGCGGCCAGGGTGACCTCGGCTACGCGCAGGTTGTAGTGTCGCGGGGCGGTCTCGGCTTTGTTGGAGGTGACGAAGCTCTGGGCCATGAGGAAGGTGATTTCGTCGGTGGCCTTGGGGATCGGGATGTGTTGGGCCTTGAATTGGGGGTAGAATTTGGTGTAGAGGAGGAAGCCGCGCTTCGAGAAGATGGAGGCAGCTTGGTCCATACTGTAGGTAGAGATGAATAGCGTTAGAGAGGGTTCCTTGGAATGGGTTGTCCCAATTGCACATTTTGGGTAGAAGAGGAATACTCACCCGCCAGAGTAGACACCGACAGCACGCTCGGAAACAACAGCGAGATCCAAGAGATCCTGCTTCGACACGTTGTGGTTGTTGGCCTTCATGACGGCCAGGGCACTAGCACACACGAAGGCAGCGCTGCTAGAAATACCACCACCGGGGGGCACATTGCCGTCGACCAGGATCTCCATGCTAACAGGGACCAGCGAGCCAGCATTCTCCTTGCGCAAGAACTTCAAAGCGCCGAGCAGGCCGGCCTTGAAGTAGTTCACCCACTCGTGCTTCTTAGGATCGATCTCGATATCAGTGTCGTGCGGGACACTAAACTCGCGCGCGGGGAATTTTTCCGGTGCGACATTGGCAATCTTGACGGTCGAGCCGGAGGGACCAGCGGGGACGACCTTGACGGCCATGATCACATCGACGCTGACGGCGGTCGGGAGGACATCGTAGAGGGAGTAGTCGATGTGCTCTCCGATGATGTTGACACGGCCGGGACTGCGGGCCACGAAGTCAGGGCGATGGTTGTACTCCTTGTTGAACTTGGTAATGAGACCGGTCCAGCGCTGCTGGTGCTCTGGGGCAACCGAGCTCACGGAGGCATCGTCGGTCGCGTAGACCTCCGCGATGGATTCTGTTTGCGGGACGAGCTCCTGCGGGGCAGACATGGCGGGGTGCAGGGTCTTGACGTTTTTTCTTTTTTTATGGCGGGGTAGAGAGGGGGGAAGGAAAGGAAGCAAAAAGAAAGTAGTAGAGTGACAATGGAATTGTTTAAGGAAAAGAAAAAAAAGAAGTACAAGTGATGGCAGCCAAGCCCCCAGGTTTATGAAATTCCCCGGGTAAATTGCATGTAGTGGGGGGTTGACGGACTCCGGAGGTGGCTTTTGCGAGATTTCGTGGCCCGGTGTCCCTTTACAGTGTAGCCTTTGCGGGGGGTTCTGGCTTGGGCCCCCATGGAATCCTGTCAAAGTTTATGACGAAGTATATATCAGGGGCAATTGGGGGTTTTGCATAATTGCAATTATCATACTCCGCCAATATAGTTATCTCTACGTTATCTGTTCTTGTACATGCTACAACCGGGTACAGATATCCCGTGCCCCGAGTCCGCAATTAGGGTAAGAAAGCCCGTGACCTCGTGGCGCTAGTCGTGGTTTTTTTTAGAGAGGAAACTAACTATCATTTGGCAGGAGAGACTAATTGAAGCCCAGCCCAGGGCATGGGAGAACAGCCCTAGACAATGTCAATCTCCAAGCTTCCGGGATCCTGACAATCGAGTCCAAAAGAAGGAAACTATAGCTTATGTAGGACGGAGACAAGTTGACGGCCCGATTTGCAAGGGACCCGCCCGGCTTTCCGAGCGAGTGTTGTTCGGGATTTCTTGAGAACTTCGGCAAAAAAGAAAAATATATCCGTGTCGGCTACTATCGGCTCCCCCCAATGTCGGGGAGGGCGATCGTAAGGACCCGCAGGTATAAGTGGCTGAGAAGCTGGAGGGTAGAGATTACGAGAGAATTTAAGGTTGTGGGGATAGCTGGGGGCAGTCTGTGCAGGTTGAGGACGAAGATGGGAATGGAAAGTTGGTGATATGTACTACATACTACTGTACAATGCCAAGTTGCCAAGTTGCCTGCACCGGCCCTTCCCCGGATCTGTAGCCTGAGAAATCAGACCGCCAACAATCACATGACGAGTCGTCTCCCGGAGAATCCAGTGACTCCGAGACTCGCCGAGGTCGGAGGTGCGGAGGCGACCTCAACCAATCAGCAACGCCGAATTCTTGACTCAGAGCGGTCGGATGGTTTGGGTTTAAGGCGTTTTTCGTCTCCCCCAGAGAGATTCACGGCAAGGGCCCATTGGAATCTTATTTTTCCCTTCATTCGCCTCCCTTCTCAAGTCCTCAAGTGCTGCTGGGCTGCTGTCGGTCAGGATGATGCCTCTCAGACCGTCAAAGACCGCTCTGCGCGCCATTCACCTCCAGAGGCAGCTTGCCTCTGGTCGTCGGCCCTTCTCGACCTCGTTCGTGGCTTCGGCTGCTTCGCCCTACCGCTCTTCTCCTCAGAAGCGTGCTCAGAGTACCGCCACGGCGACTTCGTGAGTCTTTTTCGAAGGCTTTCGTCTGGAATTGGATTCTAATTGCGTTCAACAGTGACTCCAGGCCCGTGCCGAGCCCTGCCTTCAACCAAGAACCTCACCGCAATGAAGTTTCGCCTCTGCAGAACCGCCAGCTCCCCGAGCTTGATGACTCGTAAGGCTTTCTCTGTTGAAAGGTGTACGACAATAGGTTGGACTAAGACTAATGGATATCCAAATATAGGATGGTTGGTATGAGCGGTGGTGAGATCTTCCACGAGATGATGCTCCGCCTCGGCGTGAAGCAGATCTGTAAGTGAAATGTGTTTTTTTTTTCCATTACCCTTTTCTACTCTCCTTCCCCCTTTGATATGTCTGTTTTGGTTCCAAAATTTTGGCTTATACAAGATTCAAAACAGTCGGTTACCCCGGTGGTGCCATTCTTCCCGTGTTCGATGCCATCTACAACTCAAAACACTTCGACTTCGTCCTCCCCAAGCACGAACAAGGTGCCGGTCACATGGCCCAGGGTTACGCCCGTGCTTCTGGCAAGCCCGGTGTTGTTCTCGTCACCTCTGGCCCTGGTGCTACCAACGTCATTACCCCTATGCAGGATGCCCTGTCTGACGGTACTCCCATGGTCGTCTTCTGTGGTCAGGTGCCCACTAGCGCCATTGGTACCGACTCCTTCCAAGAGGCCGATGTCATCGGTATCTCTCGTGCCTGCACCAAGTGGAACGTGATGGTCAAGTCCGTTGGTGAGCTGCCTCGCCGCATCCAGGAGGCCTTTGAGATCGCTACTAGCGGTCGCCCCGGCCCTGTCCTTGTCGATCTGCCCAAGGATGTCACCGCTGGTATTCTCCGCAACCCGATCCCCATGCACAGCACTATTCCATCCCTCCCCAGTGCTGCTACCGTCGCTGCTCGCGAGCTGAGCCAGAAGCAGCTTGAGAGCACCATTAGCCGTGTGGCTCGCCTCGTCAACAAGGCCGAGAAGCCCATTCTCTACGTTGGTCAGGGTCTCCTTGCCCGCCCCGATGGTCCTGAGATCCTCAAGGAGTTTGCTGAGAAGGCGAACATCCCTGTTACCACTACCCTCCAGGGTCTGGGTGGCTTTGACGAGCTGGACCCCAAGGCTCTGCACATGCTCGGTATGCACGGTTCCGCGTACGCCAACATGGCCATGCAGGAGGCCGATCTGATCATCGCGGTTGGTGCCCGTTTCGACGACCGTGTCACCGGTAGCATTCCCAAGTTCGCTCCCCAGGCAAAGGCCGCTGCTGCCGAGGGCCGTGGTGGTATCGTTCACTTCGAGATTATGCCCAAGAACATCAACAAGGTCGTCCAGGCTACCGAGGCTGTCGAGGGTGACTGCGCCGACAACCTCCGTCTGCTCCTGCCCCAGGTCAACGCCGTTCCTGAGCGCCCTGAGTGGTTCGCCCAGATCAACGACTGGAAGTCCCGCTTCCCTCTGTCCCTCTACGAGCGCCAGACTGCTGAGGGTACCATCAAGCCCCAGGCTGTCATTGAGAAGCTCAGCGACCTCACCGCTCACATGAAGGACAAGACCATCATCACCACCGGTGTCGGTCAACACCAGATGTGGGCTGCTCAGCACTTCCGCTGGCGCCATCCCCGTACCATGATTACCTCTGGTGGTCTTGGTACTATGGGTTACGGTCTTCCCTCCGCTATTGGTGCCAAGGTTGCCCGTCCGGACTGCCTGGTCGTCGATATCGACGGTGACGCCTCCTTCAACATGACTCTGACTGAGCTTTCCACCGCTGCTCAGTTCAACATCGGTGTCAAGGTTCTTCTGCTGAACAACGAGGAACAGGGCATGGTCACTCAATGGCAGAACCTGTTCTACGAGGACCGTTACTCCCACACCCACCAGCAAAACCCCGACTTCGTTCCCCTTGCCCGTTCCATGCGCGTCGCCGCCGAGCGTGTCTCCAAGGCCTCTGAGCTCGAGGCTAAGCTGAAGTGGCTGATCGAGCAGCCCGGCCCTGCCCTTCTTGAGGTTATCACTGCCCGCAAGGTCCCTGTTCTCCCCATGGTTCCTTCCGGCCGTGGCCTCCACGAGTTCCTGGTTTACGACGAAGGTAAGCACATCCGTCCATCATCACCCTTGAAACAAAATACTAATTCTTTCAATAGCCAAGGAGGTTGAGCGCAAGGAGATGATGAAGAAGCGCAATGCCCCCACCGAAGTCAACCTGCGCGAGTAAATGCTCGACACGAGTGGCTGGACGGTATCCTAGCCACACACGAAGCCCATCCATCTTGACCGTCATTTATTTTTACCGTTGATATCCATGGCGTTTTCCTGGCGGGTCCACCAAAAGCGATTGGGAAAAAAATCAATCAGTTGAACTCGACAATCTTTCTAGCACCAAAAACCACTGCCTTCCCCCTTCACCCCCTACAGACAGACTGGTATGGCAAAAAGTTTCAGTTCGGTAGCCTTGTGAAAGGATTACCAACTGTTTGAGTGGGGAGATGAAGCTCCCTTTTTTGATGACCTGCATTGCGATTGTTTCGTCATCTTTCGGGTTTCCCCTATATTCCACCTATGCCGCCAATCTTTTCTTCATTTCGCCCCGTGTGTATATAATGTTCATGTGTTTCTTTTTGAGTCATAGGTCGTGATGGGGAGATGTGCCATTTCGGATGCTATGTTATTGGAGCAAGTAGTCACTGAAGACATTTCAAGTTTTTTACGCCACATAATCTATTTCTATCGCTTACAAGTAACGAATTTCGCAGAAGACTTGATTCCTCAACAATAAGGTAGTCAACCCCAGGGTCCGATTTACGGAGGATCATCGCATAAATCGACCGTATTGGACAATATCTCATGCAAGCTAGGGAATAGCGTGCGGGGTCAGCTTTCTGGGGATGCAGGTCGGGAGACCTGTGCCAAATATACTTTGACATGCTTCATGTATGCAAGGGAATGCAGCTCCAAGGCATTCGAGACCAGAGCCAGCTACCAACATAAGGAGGCTCAATTGGAGAGTACAGAAAGCCAAGTGTTCTAACTATCTACGTCTTCAATGCTAGACGACAAGATAACTCTCTTTCCAGCCATGCTCAGGAGGGTGTGTATTAATAGCTACCGAGGGAAGGCTGAAGTATAGATCACATTCAAAAGTCCAGCTAGAAGACTGCTAGCCATCGGCTAGCTAGTATCTACAATATGGAATACGGATATTTTCAAGCCAGACCTTCATTCAAACCGGAGATTCGAGTTATTGAGAGTACTGGGGTTGATTATCCGTCGTATTTAACCAAGGGTTCAATGTTTTGGTGATGGCTACTGTACCCTACGTTTCTTAGCCATTGACGGTTCTCTTTGTACATGGTCTACTCTTTTATTGGAGAATATCAATCAATTTTTGGAGGTTCCAAGCCCATGATGTCGGTTGCCGATGGATAATTGCTCCAGTTGGGTAAGCTTTGTTTGTCGTGTTCCACAGTTTGAGTCTAGAGTGCTGATAACAACAATGAGGTCGTGAGTTCCTTTTTGAAAGATGGAACTTTCCATAAATCTCTTGATCCTCTCGCACCTTCCTTCCATTTTACCAGACCTCTTCCTGTCAAGCACCTTCCACCTTTCATCCACCTTCTATCCGCCTTCCATCCGCCTTCCATCCGCCAAACTCCCTTCTCGGTCCACGATGGCTTCTAAACGGTCAGTATTTTATCTCTTGAATGGTGATGATCAACGCAGAGACTGATTCAAACAGCGAATGCTTCGAGTTCGCCCGTGCTGGAAATTGCAAGCGAAAAAAGTGCAAATTCCTTCACCTGACGCCTGGAAGCGACCAGGCTCGCCCTCCCGGGGAACCAACCCAGCGCGGTAACTCCAACAACTCCGGACGACAGCGAATACTTTCCAACTCGGAAAGGGAACTTCAAGAGTGGAAGCGAGGCATCCCGTCAAATTCAACACCTCTTTACCTGCTTCATATCAAATTGAAACATTTCTTCCAAGAAGCGAGGCGGCTTCTGGATGCGGATGCGGCCGTCTTACAGGCTGTTGTCAAGACTCTTGCCGATGAGGATGGACTGCGATGTATTCGTGAACTTGTTGAGCGAGATTTCGGGGCTATTTCCAATACGCTGAAAGGCACTGTGTTCTCCTCGCAGGTATTGCCGTTCCTCGAGACAGTCACGCATCCAAACGTTTTATCTTCTTTGGTGCTCGAAAGCTCCGTGGGAACCATCTACAATGTCCTCTTTGGGCTCAGCGGTGGCAGAGCAGGCAAATTTCTCGACTTCATCGGGGATGCAATCTCCAGGGAGGCCGTTGGTGAATTCAAGTTTCGAGAACTGGAGGTATCCCTCCTGTTCTTCTCTCTCCTTGTGGACCTCAATGGATACCTCCAGTTCTTCTCTCGCCTTGTAGACCTCAATTCTACAGCCCTTATCCAAGAGCATCTGTATGCACAGGCCAAAAAGTTCGACGCCGAGCTGGGTCTTGCCATGGCCAACAGAGGAACTGACAGCATGCTTCATCGTGCTCAGGCATATTTGGAACGTCTTCAGCGTCGGCTTTCTGTTGGTCAGTCATTGCCAGTCAATTTTCCTGATCATGAAGCTATGAACCCGGTCACAACTGCTGCCTTCAATCCCCTTCGCGACAATCCCGGCGGCCGACACGATAATGACCATGACTACAGCTGTGAGATCAAAATTATGCCAACTGTTCAGGAGATCCAGAGCACAAGCATAGAGTATTTGCCAGTCATTGACCCAACTCAGTGGCATATCGATGGTCTTGATGGATTGATAGACCGCAATTTCCGGCTTCTGAGAGAGGACACCGTTGGCCAACTACGAGATGCGGTTCACCAGTTTCTGAGGCAACTGTCGCTGAATCGCTTTTCCAAGTCCTCAATTCGCAAGAACGTCTATCGTGATGCCAATATCACTAAGATTCATTTCGACTCCATCTCGGGTATCCAGTTTGAGCTTACGTTTCCTCAACTTGCTAGTCTGAAAGGAAAGTCGACACATCAGATAGAGACATGGTGGCAGGATTCAAAACATCTACAACCTGGAGCCTTGGTGTGCCTAGTCACTCATCAAGATGAGGTGTTGTTTTGCACGGTTGCGGAGAACAATCTCCCCAAGAAGAGCAAAGATTCTAGATTCTACGAGCCGCGAGACCTCTCGCGGAGGGTCATGGTGGAAAGACCCCAAATCCGCTTCGGTAGTCTTAAATCTGGTGGATTCCAGCGAGACAAACTTGAAATTTATCTTGGGTCTCTTCAGCCCCAAAATCCCGGCGTCTCTCGTGGAATTTCCCGGTGTGCTACTCGCAGCATTTGAGCCGACATTGCAAGCCCTCAAGCAGATGAAATCTACTGGCAATGTTTCATTTTCTGAGCTTCTTGTCGCCTGGAATGGAGAAAGCTCCAGCTCAAACCTGGTAAATCCTCCGGTCTATTCCCTGGCCCCGGGGTTCGCATTCAATCTCCGCTGCCTGATGAGCAACGGGGCCGACTTTCACGTTCGCCCCGATCAGCCTGTTGATTTCCAAGTACTGAGTGAGAACTCAAGTCTGGATAAATCTCAGGGTAAAACTCTGGTGCATTGCCTCCAACGAAAACTTGCTCTCATTCAAGGGCCACCAGGAATTGGTAAAAGCTACACTGGAATCGCTCTTATCAAAGTACTCTTGGCAAACTCGCGCCACCAGAAGGCCTCGCCTGGGCCTATTATCTGTGTGACCTTCACAAACCATGCCCTTGACCAGCTTCTCGAGGCTTTGGTGGACAAGAAAATCACGAAAAACCTTGTTCGCATAGGGTCGCAGTCCAAATCAGCCAGTCTTGCACCTTTTAACCTAAGCTCCATTGCTGGAGAAGCGAGGCGCACAAAACTCGAAAAGTAAGTTACATGGAGTACTCACAGAGATTTGGAAGCGTGCGAGAAAGAATTTCATTCCCTCGGACTCAAGCCAGATCTGGATGACCGCTTGGTGCCGCATATCCATGAATACTATCCTGATCATTACCAACAGCTATTTGGTATGGATGATGAAGGGGCTCAGATTGTCACAAGTTCGAGACCCAGCTCTGCCATCAAGTATTGGATTGATGCTGGAATATCAAGCACTACTCCACCTCGGGCTGTGAGGGAACTCAGAAATACCAAGGTGTTCGACATGTCTCAAGAAGAACGTCGAATACTTCACCGGGAGTGGAATAACGAGCTCGAGCGCGATATACATGGTCAGGTCGTCTATATCTCACGTCTGCATGCTCAAGCCAGGTCTCGTCTTGACAACTCTCGGGATGAATATCACCTTCGTTGCCTGGCTAAAGCGGATGTCGTAGGCATGACCACTACGGGTCTTGCCCGACGACTGAACATGCTTCGGAAGCTTCAATGCAAGGTCATGTTATGCGAAGAGGCCGGGGAAGTTCTCGAATTACACCTCTTGACAGCATTTCTACCATCGGTAGAGCATGCGATTCTCATCGGGGATCATCAGCAGCTATCCCCCAAAATTGCCAATTACGAGCTCTCCCGGTCAAACCATCAAGGTGGCTCACAGTACTCCCTTGATCTATCGCTGTTTGAAAGACTGGTAGATTCCGGAGAGACCTCTACAAGCTCTCCTTTGGCCTGTGGCCTGCCTTACAGTACTCTCAAGACTCAGCGGCGGATGCACCCATCGATTGCACAATTAATCCGGGAGACTCTTTATCCCAATCTGGAGGACTCCCAGTCCGTGTCAGACTATCCCAAAGTCACTGGGATGCGGAGAAGACTTTTCTGGCTGGATCATCGCGTGCCAGAGAACGATTCTTCTGAGGCAGATGGGAATGATACTTCCCACTGGAACAGGTACGAGATCGACATGACGCTCGCACTGGTCAATCATCTCGTCCAGCACGGGAAATACATGGAGCAAGATATTGCGGTACTGACTCCATACCTTGGACAGTTTCACAGGCTGCGCCAGAGGCTTGGAACTTCCTATGCTTTGATGCTAGGTGAGCGAGATCAGGAGGATCCAAAGAATGCCTCTTCTGTTATCAAGGCATCCCTTCTTCGCGTGCTCAGAGTAGCAACTGTTGATAACTTTCAAGGTGAAGAGGCTAAGATCTTTGTCATCTCCCTGGTCAGAAGTAATCCTCAACAAAGGTGTGGCTTTCTACGCACAAGCAACCGGATCAACGTTCTTCTATCTCGAGCAAAACATGGCATGTACATCATCAGCAACTCGGAGACTTCCAACCATGTCCCCATGTGGGCACAGGTCATCGGAATCTTGCGCCTGGGAGGCAACATTGGCAAAGAACTGGAGCTTCAATGCCCCCACCACCCAGATACACCAATTAGTGTCTCGCAGCCTGATGACTTCCTACGACTCTCCCCCGAAGGCGGCTGCAATCTGCGATGTGACAAACGTCTCCCACGTGGACATGCATGTGTGCAGAAAGGCCACTCTGGCATCCTTCATGACGCCGTTTTCTGCCTGGAACCATGCCCGAGACCACGCAAAGGGTGCACACACCCATGTCCAAAACGTTGTGGTGATCCTTGCCCGAACAAGTGCAATGTCAATATCTTCAAGGAAGACCGGGTACTCAAGTGTGGGCATCTGATGCAGAATCTTCCATGGTGGCAAGATCAGGACGATAGGAACGTGCCTTGCCCCGTTTGCGTGGAAAAGGTTGTCCCGGGGTGCAAGCATGCGGTGACTGTCGCATGCCATGTGAATGTGGACTCGAGAGACTTCAAATGCACCATTCAATGTCGGGGCTCACTACCATGCGGTCACACCTGCAAAGCGCGCTGTTTCAGAAGTATTCGCGAGAAGCGCTTATGTATGGGGAAATGCATACATAAGGGCTTGGCAAGGGTTATGTAGATATCGAATGTATCATTTTGAGCGATGCGGAAAGGATTCCTAATTAGGACTAGTGTTATGCAAATCCGCGTGCCATAACCCTCATCCTATATTTATTTCCGGTTCGTTATCTCATACCTTCACGCCAAAAGACGCCAGAAAGCCGTAATCACAGTCCCCATGGAGACAAAGAAGCTCTGGCCATCAGGAGGTGCACACCTTCAAAGCTCGAGCCTGAACGTGCTCAGTCGCTGTGTCTCTGGCTGCGAAATTCCAGAGCAGATCACGGCAACACAGACATTTGAGGCAACGAGCCCCGAAGTACAAGATACTGACGCTAGCACTGCCCTAGCAGCGGGAATTAGGGACCTCCAGCCTCCCCAGACAGGCCCACAAAGCGCTCATCTTCGGCAGTATGTGATTGAGGGTTTCGCTCACCCAGAACGTACGTTTGAGGCTTCAGAAAACCCTCTGCTACAGGAAATGCCCCCCACGGAGAACTTGGAAGACCCTGGTACCCGACTTGATTGAGATTAAGTGGGTCAATCATTAATTGAGACGGCCTATGGGGATTACTTTGTCATAACCCTTAGTTAACTAGCTATTTTTAAACTCGCAGGATCTCAATCGGCTATTCTTCATCCCACATAATCTACGAACACCTTTCATCCTTCTGGCATCTACCACAACTCTGATCCAATAAATCCCAAGGAACCATCAAGGTTCAATTTGCGCAAGACTCTAATTAGAGCACTAACAGCCTCGTTATGGAGTTTATTTCGGGACCATCTCCGAAAGAATATGGTCCAGATAGCGCTGCAGTGTAAGAGATATTTGGCCTCATGTGGCAGAAGCCGAAAGGATGAAAGGTGTTTCATTGAAACTAGTCTGAGCTATGGGCTTTAGACCGAGGCTTCCTGGGTGTTCTTGGTGGCGTCATGGTGTATGAGATGTTGAAGGTGAAGGCGGATGGGAAAAGGTGGAAGATGCGAGGGGGGAAGATGAAGGGTAAACAAAGGGAGGTATTAAGATGGGGAAGTAGTATTTTTTTATCATTTCCATAGATTGCTGTAATAGTACGAGACTCATGGGTTGAATGTGTCCTTAAACGCTATTATAGTATACCGGGCATACTCTCGGCAAGGTAGTTCTGTGATTAGATAAACGTGTAGTGGGGAATAGGTTTGTACTATAGTTTTGGAATATAGCTAGGCAGAGTAGTATCACCTTGCCACTTATAGTAAAGTATAGGAAGCCAGACCTTTGGACTGGGATGACTGGCAAAGTAGGGCTCTTGGCATCCACGTGATCTTACTACAGTTCCACTAAAATTTGAAATCAGATTTTAAGGTTACCGGTATGCTGACTAAGCGCGAGATCCAGGTCCAGGAAGAACGGCAAGTTGGTTCCGGGGGCGCTCGAACCACCTCCTAGCACGTGGCGGGGGAAAAAATCCCCATACCCTACGTCAGCGTCGGCGCGTCGAATAATGGCGAGCAAAAAAAAACCGGTTCCGACCAAGAGCCTCAATTTGCGGACCGGAGGATCCCAAGGGAATGTCGCTGCACCCCATGAAGCCTCAAAACCACCACAGTTCTTGTTTGTCGATGGCCCGTCACTGGAACGAAGGGGCAACTCCAAATCTCGTGGCACGCTCTCGGTTTTGATTCGCCGGCGACTCTCGGAAAAGCGGAGTGTATACCGACAGGAGGAAGAAGTTAAGAGGCAGGAATTGATTGTTCAAAGTCAGGAGCGTGATGTATACTCATCGGCGCGTTGGTGTGCCTGTCATGGAACGGCTAGGGGCCAGGCCCAACGCCAGGTAGCCACCAATAGGTTAACGGTACCCCGGACGCGAAGAAGCGATGGAACAGTTGCCGAGATACAATGTGGCACCTGCGGAGGGTTCCGAGTGGTCCACCAGGCGCATGGCAGCAAGGCCCTGGCCCCGTCTCTGCGTCCTGTCAATGGCAGGGCAGACCCTTTTTCATCGGTGGATCCAAGCCTCGGGCCAGGTGTAGAAGATCTAGTTCAGTTTGGTCAGACAAATCGGTTCCTGCATAGTTCGCTTGCGTTCCTGCACCTATTCTAACATTGGAACTATTAGCCGTCAAGAATATTTGGCCAAGTTTCCGCCGCGCAGATTACGCTAGGCGATGCTACCAATCATGGATCGCACCGAACCCGGAAAACAAACTTGTTATCTACTGTAACCTATGGGCTGGCTCATGTCATCGCGATGTTCTGCGTATTAGCTACGGAGCCGATCCAGTGTTGGACATTAAGGACCAGCTGTACTACAAGGGACGGATTCTGAGTCTGCTGCGTGAGCATGTGACCGACTTTACCAAAGAAGAATGGCGAGATGGAGTCATTTTGGCGATTTTGTATCTGGCTGTCAACGAGACTGAGAGACGAGATCTTAGCCGCGACTCAAGCCCTTTCACGCCGCCGTTCCTGGATATGCAAATGCTGTCATTCTATGGTAGTCGGGACTATCACACCATGCATTGGGGTGTGGTCTGTAATCTGCTCGCCCAACTGGGCGGGATCCAGTCCATCAAGCTATTCGGCGTGGGTTGGTTGACCTCAATGTAAGTCATCTCGGTTCTGTTCGCCTTCTGCGTTCCTATGGATGTCAGGGTATTCGCTGAGACTTTATCCAGTGCGGATCTCATGAACGCTGCCCACTCTCTAACTAAACCACTTTTCCCAATTGTGGACGTCGAGGGAAATGTGACGAGTTTTCTACCTCCACTGCACGCCTTTCCCTTCCCGGGTGATCCATCCAGGCAGACAAAACTTGGTTTTAGGGTTTTGCGATCCTCCCGTCCGCCGGTGAAAGAGGCCATCGTGGACGTTTTCCTCCACCTTAATCTATACTCCACGATGGTACAACGGCTCTACAATCAAAGCCTCGAACCATCAGATTGCGACCGTTTCGCTGATTTCCGCAATCAAGTCCACCACACCCTCTTCAGCCTGCCTAACGAGCAAGATCCCCCTGGAACAGTCTTTGATATGGGTGACTTTTCCCCTGATGACTTTTCTGCATCCCATGAGCTTTACCTTACCTGCCGATTGGCAACGAAGCTGTATGCGACACATGTCACTTTTCCTGTGCCGCGATCTGCTTTGCTTCGTGCAATCATCCTTCCGCTTCTTAGCAGCAAGCTTGACCAAATAACGCAGACCACATCCAGTCCATTAATTCTATGGTGTGCGACCGTGGCAGCCATCGCGGCAGAAGAGACACCAGAGAACTGCCAGCTGGCTGAACTTGTCAAAAGACTCTGTCAGGAGTTAAAGGTCACATCATACACATGTTTCATCGACATTCTGCAATCCTTTGCCTGGGTGGAAGTCGCATGCTCGGAGGGGTGTTATCGCCTGTGGAAGAGATTAGAAGTCACTGGCACGGGTGAACGCCTGTAGATATACACAGCAGAGTCTTTACGGCGTTGAGAATATTTGGTGGATTTGGTGGATCTGGACTGAAGGGTTGGGAATAGGAGTTTACATGCCAAATAAGGCAGACAAATTTTAGACAAATTTTGCTCAGGTGGAATTGGGACTCATTTCAGAACATCTTGGCAAGCCGTTCTGGCTTTTTCCCTCTCCTCAAGTTCACTCCCTTTGTCCAGTGATCTTCGATCATTTTCTTGGCTGTAATAAATTAGTCCGTTTTAGAATAAGCTAGTGACGAGTACATAATAAATTAATAACAAATTAAATAATAATAATTAAATTTTAGCACATATGCTTCGGGTGTGACTCCGCTCGTGAAGTCTATGCTCTGCGGCGACGCTAGTCCTATTCTGGTGGTATGTTGGAGCAATTTCATTGGCTGTTGGCATCTATAGGTCTCGTTTACTCCGTTGAGATCCTGGAAATTTGATTTTGAAACCCAACCCTTTACGATAGTACAGAATAACAGTTGTAAATGGGTTTTTTCTCGGCAATCTGCATACGCACGAGCATTCTTGCGGACTGCGTATTTCCTATTTCGCACCCCCTCCGGTCCAGGGCAACGAGACGACGCATTTAACCGAGCGAGCAAAATTCTCTTTCTATAACGATTCGAAAATAATCGTGATATTCTATAAAATTGAGAGACACTAACATAGCAAACCGCCACGTGGCATTGAGAAATCTTGATCCTTGGCAGCATAATACAATCACTCATATGATACCCAGTAGGCGCAGACAAAACGCCCAATTTCCTAGATCAGCAAAAGAAGGAAAAGATTGGTGGCTTTTCTTATCCACAAATAGAGCCTCGGAGCCGACGTTGCTTATTGTTTTATGGGGTTACGATATCATTTGACAATGTTACCGTTGGAGCGCGTGGCCACGGTCCTATTTTGACCCTTTTTCATTGGCTCGCTGAAGTAGATCCATAATGGACATTCATCTACCCCCTCAGACGTGCCTACTCGTTTACATGCGTGATGGAAAATGTGGTATTATGAGGGTTTTGACGTGAATCTAGTCACACCTTCGGGATTCGGTCCGTCTGATCTCGCTGCAAAGCGGCGCTGTCTCAGTTGAAGATCGGTACAGTAGTAGCGGAGGCTTGGCTAGCCGATTTTACCCCATAATATCTTCCCTTGTCCCTCATGATTAGCTTCCAAAACTTCTGGGTCCCTCGAAGGTGATATCGCATCTATCTGTCTAAGCAAAATCTCGAAAGCGAGAGGTCTCTACTCACTCCTCAAGAAACCTTCTTCTCACAACGTCGGCTGATTTTATCATTCTTATCTGATTGACAGCGCCTTCGGCCTGCAAGTACGGAGTAGGCTAAACCTTAACAAATTAGGATAGCACGTGCTTAGACCCTTGTATAACCCAAGATGTCCCAAGATCTCGGCTCAGACCCCGGCCCGGCCTAGGCCCGGGCTGAACCGCTCTGGCGGGTTCGTCGCGACATTCCTAATTCTGCATAGCTGTCGGGAGTCGGGGATAGTGTAGCGTACCAGACTACCACGCACATTTCGGTCATACTCCGCTTGGATCCGTTGATTTTACGATAATCAATCGGGTGTCGCTTGTGTGTGGAGCCCTGGAACAAGGCTTGAATTCGATTTAGTTAGACTACAAAATTGTGCACAAAAAGCTCAATAAGAGAGGCTCCGTGTTCGCCATGTTCGCCGGGTTAGTATGCTCGGGGAAATTAATGTCGGGGAAATTATCCTACAACTTTAGTCAAAAAGAGCAATTCTATTTCATCTCTAGACACGGTACTAGTATTTGTATACATGGTGACTAAAAGATTATGTCCCAACACCAAGTGACAATGACAGTGGCCAAGGCAGCAAGTTATCACCAAGGTATACATGGGTATATCGTAAAGGATCACCAAACATCAGGGTCTGGTATACTAACCATCATAAGCAATCATTTCGGGACTAACCATAAAGGACTTAGCCAATAACAAGGCTCGTTATTGCACTTGTGTTTTGTTCTTCACAATCAATTGCACGTTATTCCTTGAATAACACTTTACGCTTCAAAATTCACTCTGAATACAACCTTTTTTTAAAAAAAAAAATAAGGAGTTCATGATATGATTTATCTCCTTCGCACATTACATAGCACCTCTTGGGAGAGACTCAGTAGGGCTCGAGCCCGTTTATAGCTTCACAAATCGATGGTACGGTTGTGGGATACTCTGGGGATCCGCAGTCGGCACTTAGGGAACAGCCACCTTGGCACAAATACCGCACATATGTACAATGACCGACCAGACAGACTAGGAGGCCAGAGTACGATTGGCAATTCAGTGATAGGTCGATGATTCCAAGCCCTTGAGTCTCAAGATAGGTATCCTACTCGCGCCCTGGCTATCATCAGCTTTCCGAGTTCATCATATAGAAATTTACTCTCTCATCCTGATGTAGAGGCAGACCTTCTTTGGGTTGTCCGCCACCGTTCCAAGGGTCTCTGGCTTGACCAAATGTCTGCAGATCCTGATGCACGTATTTTAAGGTTGATGCGCTCGTGGTGGCGACAGGGCAATCTGAGATCTATCCTGCGACCCACTTCAGATCATAGATGAACCTGTTCGAGTATGGGGTTTTCAGATTTGCTAGCATCCTTGCTTGACATGGCATGTAGCTTTGTAATGCCGGATAGCCTGCGGCTTTGCTCGCCCACAAGCGTGGGATACTGCCAGCATCTCTGGCTTCTCCTGCGTATTTCCCGATGTTCAGGGGACGGTATTGTGGTACAGTCATTATCATTATTTTTAATAGCACTTATCACAGCTTTGTCAAAGATCTTGTAGTGAGTTTATTCCGAATTTCGATAGACATCCTCGTTAAATCTAACGATCCTACTCTATTTTTCTTTTATAGCGATAAGAGATATTATAAGCACATTACCAGCATATTCTAGAATAGAGATTTGAAATCGACAAGACTAAAGATCCCGACTATGCTGTCATTGAATGCAAACTGGTCGCTAACATGTTCATCATCTAGGCGCGGTGTGTGTCCCCAGACTTGGTCTGTCGAGCCATGGGGCCAACGGTGCACGTCACCCGTGTGAGAAACCATCTTCAAGGGCACTAAACCATTTAAAGGAATATCTGATCCTGCGCTGATTGGCCATATGCGCCATGATAATCACACTTTTTCGGGAAAGCCCCACTTGAAGATGCTCACGCTCCGATTGGTGAAGATCCGATCCATCCCGTTGGAACAACTGATGCATATTTTCGGGCACAGGAGTCGTTACAATCATGTATCATTGACTACGCGAGCTGGTGAGCATATAAGAACCATTATATCCTTGAGGTTAAATAACTGTCAGCTTCATCCCGATCTACTTCTCAATTTTTAGTCTTCTCATAACTCCGAGACTGCCCGACCGCCAACACTCCTCGAGATATCATGGACATAATGGAACAATACCCCTACTGGCCTTCTCAGCGCACTGACTCCCTGCCCTTGGATTCGCCTGAAATTCCAACAACTGAAGGCAATGATCCGTCCTTGCACCTACTCTACCCACTGGTAAGGGCAATTACATCAATCAGGAAGATCGATCGCTAATTCCTCGTCAGCAAAACCAAGTCTTAGAGCACCAGTTCGCCAAGCAAACTAGATCGCGGCTGTCTATCAATGAAATAAATACAAACGTTTTGAAACACGATTTCACCTCACCCACTTCCACCAAGTCTGCATCTCCAGAATTGTATTTCGACCCTTCAGCATTTTCCGAACGCCAGGATTCAAACTCGGATGGCAGTAGGTCATCAAACCTAAGCACTCAAGAAGACGGACAAAAGCTCGTAAGTGGCTCTTTCTTTTACTTAATTACAATTCATGCTAATTTTGACAAATAGGTCAACCGGCGAATTCAGAACCGCGCTGCACAGCGTCGATTCCGCGAACGGAGAGATGAGCAAAATAAAGTCCTCCAGGGCAAATTGGCAGAGTTACAGGAAGAGCATCAAAAACTCTCCGACGAGTTGAGTCAAAAATCTAAAGATGTCGGCTCATTGAAAACTGAGAACGAGGCGCTGAAGTCGGAGATTGAGAACCTGCGCCAAAGATGGCGGTCAATACTTCTCCTCTTGAAGCGACCGAAGAGCTTGCAGCTTTTGTCGATGCTAGTTGGGGGCGAAGAGGAACCGGAGGATTCTGGTTCCGGTATAAGCGATTTGGATCGTTACCTGCGATGTTTGGATGCTTTGACTTTGCCTAATGATAAGCCCTGATTTTTTTTTTTTTTTGTTTTGATTTTTTGGCGTTTATTGGAGCCCAGGATTCGGGTAATAGACTTAACGGACATAACGCCTATCGAATTTATGGAGTGCGGAGGAGGTCCGTTTCTGCGTTTCATAGGGTTTGGGTTGACCCACTATCGAGGCTAGTAAAGATTATAATTGTTAATCAACCACTCCCTCCGAACTTTCTTCCTTTGTCAAACTCCATATTATCCAAAATCCCGGGATTGTCTAAGTTCATGGGCCGTCTATGAGGAGATTACCACCAATACTGCTTGATCCGAAAAGAGTCCCGTATCTCATACCTAGGAGTTGCTTTTGATTCTTGGCCTTTGCTTCTCTTGCTTTACAGTACTGTACTTTCCCATTTTGTGCCCACCGGTAAGTCCATACAAAGCGCTTAGTATCTCCACTCCAACTTGAGCCTCCTGTGGCTGTCATTGGTGCCAATTTGCCATGAACCAAGTTGCTGCTGCGCGCTTGTCAGCTTACTATACCTCCAACGCTTCTCCCCGCAGCCCACTCTGCCGCCTGCCGACAACGGTTAGGCAAGATTTCGATAAGATTTGACAATTTAACGCCGATTTTTTGTACGGAGTGGCCCGCCCCGCAAAAGGGTCCAAGATTTGAGTGTGTGCCGTGTGGCCGGCCCGCTTTTGTCGGAGTATGGCCGGTCGGGTCTCGTCGGTTCTTGAGCCGCCGGAGAAGTCTTATTCGTTTTCCAATGGGATGTCGACTGGTAGATCTACCCGAGGGGGGAAATTAGGAGCCGTTGACAAGTTTACTGAAACTAGGTTCGCTGTAGGTTTCTTGGCAGATCTAGAACCTCTTCTTCCACATTTTTGGTCATCTTGAAAGTTTACCAGGTCCCATACATTGACTTTGATTGATGCGTTAGAATGCGATACTAAAATTAGAGACCGTCGATTTCACATGCAGGTCTGAACCGCTTCGAGCGCTGATATTCACTATTCGGTACGTAGGGGGATTTCCGGATCATGTCGATTCTCTATTGGCCGGAAGATCGCCCGGTTGTCTTTTTAAGTACCGCTGGCGATCCATTTTCGCAGCTAGTTGCCTAATAAGGTTAGCCTTAGACGCCAGTCGTTGCAAGCGAATTGACGAGTTTCCTAAAGCAGATAGGAATGTGACACTTCCCACTAGTACAATTACGGGGCCGATACAATAGTCAGGCAACCTACTAGGCGAATGGAGTATGGAAATTTCGAGTCTCCTTTTGTGACCATTTCTGCAAGGATGGTACCTTTGAGTCAGAAAATGTACGCATTATTCCAATTTGTGACAAGATTGTCGTGGAAAATGGAGCTAGCAATAAATTTCTTCATTTACTGCATCCGGGCTAAGAATCAGCGGTGAGTGGTCTCTAGTCATGAGATTAGTGAGAAATCTGACAACCAAACTGCTCTTCCGCGTACCATGTCCATAACTTACCGAGATGGTAGAAACGTCGCGGGGAAAGATATGTGCTCAGATGACGATAACGCAATGAACCATCGAAACAATTATATCTCAACATTTAGCTACAGCAACAGCTCCCTGTCTTTCTATTCTCAGGCCCCCACTGAAGCATCTTCGTCATGATGACAACCTTAGGACTATCCCCTTATTTCTTCCTTTGAGGAACTGTTTCCACGTCCCAAACTGACTCCGGCTGGGATGATTATGTATTGTTTGCAGCTGCCTTCCAGGTTGTTTTCGCAAGTCTTTGCAAGGCGCTCTATGCGAGAATGCTATACTTACCATCCTCGGTAAACAATCCCTGGCTGCGTTTTCCACGCTGGAATATATCCAAAGGAGTTGGCCCCAGAATGCCCATGATTTCTGCAAGAGGTGTCGAATACCTGTTGCCACCAGGGTCAACCAGGGAAATGCCCCATCCACTGGAGATTATCAAAGCAAATCTGTTGGGCTCTGTGCTTACTATGGTTTACTTTCAGGAACAATTCATAAACCTTGACAGCATTTTCTCAAATCCTGCCAACCTCAATCAAGTCTTTCTATTTGGAGCGCTCGGGAATGGGCCTTAATGTCAAAACTTTATGGATCACGTTGATCATAAGTATATTTTACTGCTAGGCATTTATCCCTATAATTCAAAAATATGTACCTATACAACTAGACGGATTCAACCTGCTCCACTGCTGCTTTGTGATCGGACACTTCGTTTCTGAAGGACGAACTTCGAGGTCGAAGACCGAAAACACGATCTTCAAACAAGAGATCAACCTCTTCCAAGGACAAGCCTTTGGTCTCTGGAATCATAAGCCAGACAAATGGTACGGACAGGGTTGTACAGGCTGCAAAGACAAAGTATGTCCCAAAGGAAATGTTCGAGATCATGTATGGGACGCTTCTCGCGATGACGAAGTTGAACAACCAGTGCGTTGCGACACAGATACTCACGGCAAGTCCGCGTACTTGCAAGGGGTATATCTCGGAGCAGATAATCCAAGGGACGCCAGCCCAGCTAAAGCAAAACGATACTGCGAACAAATATATGAACACAGCTGCTGCATAAGACGTGCCGCTAATCGATTCGCCTGTTTTGACCTCTGCACTTTGAATCTTGACAAAGGCGCCAATGAGCCACATGGAAATTGCCTACAACCAGTGAGCCATTTATGAACATAATCAGCGGAGGGAGCAAATTGAGAGTACTGACCATCGCAATGCTGCCGAATATTAACATAGGCTTTCGACCAAAGCGATCGACCACAAAATACATGGCGAAAAACACTGCTACCAATCTGACAATCCCATAGATCCCTGTGGATACCAATGTTGTCTTGGTTCCAGTGAGTCCAATTGATCGAAAGATACGTGGGGAATAATAGTTAATCGCATTCGACCCGGCCATCTGGAAGAATATCATGATCACTACTCCCAGGAACACGCGGTATCGGATACCTGGTTGCATGAGCTCTTTCACGGATGACAACGTCCCATCCGGGCTTGTTGCTCGTTCAAGCTCGAGTTGCTGTACAATATTATCAACTTCATGTTGTACGTCGGGATGATCGCCCGGTAAATTTCGTAGGAGTGATAGAACTTCGGTTACCCGAGATCTGCCATGGGATTTAGCCATCCATCGAGGTGACTCTGGCATAAACCAGAGGCCAATCAAAAGGAGACCGCCTGGGATGAGCTGTAAAGCAAATGGGGTCATCCACTGTGCAGATGTCGGTGCCATATGTTGCTCGACACCAAAGTTGATCCAGAAACCCATGCAGGTGCCGACCTGTACACCAATTTCATAGATGCCGACTAGTCGCCCTCGAATTTTCGGCGGTGCGCATTCCGCGGTGTACAAAGGAACTAGCATACTCGCAGCCCCGACACCCTGTTAACCGTCAGTTGTGGCCCCATGGTAATTGCGCAAGCTGACTATAGTTATATGTTGCTAACTTACCATTCCACCGAGCACTCTGCCAACGAACATCAAGGGCTTACTACCCGCTGAGGCAACTTGCATAATTGAGCCAACAATAAATGAAATCGCACCAAGTGCCAATGCAATTCGCCGACCGAGCTTGTCTCCCAGTGGCGCAGCAGCCAGGGCCCCAAAGAAGCATCCAGCTTGTAGTAGTGAGACTATGTTGGCCGAAAATGCATCCTGGACGGATTGAGATGCACCGATAAGGCCAAAATCCCTGAAAAGGGTTAGATGTGTGCATTATTCCTAGTATTGGGGAAGGTAATACCTTTTGAATGATTTCAGGTCAATCGAAGTTCCAATGAATGCCAGGTCGTAACCAAACATAAATGCACCCATTGAGGTTACGATTGCAAGAAGATAGACGCGCATAGCGTGGGGATGTGCGCTGTGCGCGATGTCACTCGAAGTGTTAGCCATGAGGAAGGCCAGACTGACAGAGCTATAATCAATAATGTAAGATTGCCGGCATTGGATGTTACGGATGGCAGATCTCTTTTATGCACATGCACCCCGCATTACCCCAGACCCAGAAAAGGAAATCTCGGAGAATTCGCCATCCAAGAAAGTTGGGACGGGAAAGAAAGAGCCGTGGGAATCGCGGCAATTCTGAGCCACGGAAGGTTAGTTAGTTCCCGCGGAGCGGCCTCGCTATGTTTTATGCTTGTAACCAAGACCCGTTGCCCACACCCTGAGGATGAAACAATAAATAGGAATTATATCATCTATTCATTTCTTCAGTCTAACGACTGAAATTTCAAGAACTTTCACAAGATCTGTTAATGCAAACTGCCCCGGCAGTTGAGCAAAATCATGACGATAACCAATTTGGAACAAGTCCATGCGCCCATCCACTTCCAGAAAAGGAAAAAGATACCTGCGGTTTGGATGAGAGCAGGAACCTCAAAGGGTCTTTTCCTGCACCAAAAAGATCTTCCTGCTTCTTCCAAGCTTTGGGAAAGCATTATGCTCTCAGCTATGGGCTCCTCTCAGGCAAACTCGCGACAGGTCAACGGAGTCGGTGGTGCTACATCAACAACATCTAAAGTAGCCATTATTGCGAAATCAAAGCGGTCAAATATCGACGTTGATTATACCTTCATCCAAGTCGCTCCGGACCAGCCGAGAATTGACATGACCGGAAATTGTGGCAACATTGCATCGGGAGTTGGACCGTTTAGCCTCGATGAAGGAATCGTGATGGCTCGTCCCGGACAATCAGAGGTAGGCTTCGATGGCCTTTAAAGAATGACCAGAAAGTCATTGCTAACCCACTTATCAAGATTGATATTCGGGTCTTCAACACCAATACCGAACAGATCATTGTGGAAACCGTTCAGGTAGCTCCAGACGGTACCTCTCGAGAAGATGGCGAATATGAGCTTGCCGGTGTGACAGGTACTGCAAGCCCGATAAAACTTGCTTTTGTCAAACCTCAAGGTAGCATGACTGGAAGGATGTTTCCCAGTGGTATGAAACAGCAAATCCTAAATGTGGATTCCCAAACACAAGGGACATTTTCAGTACGCTGTAGCCTGGTCGATGCTGCAAATCCATTCGTTCTTGTTGATGCATCTTCGCTGCCCTTTTCCAGGGACTCTTTGCAACTAAAAATTGACGATAGCGACTTGCTCTCTGTGGTTGAGGAAATTCGACGCGCAGGGGCAGTGCAATTCGGCCTTGCCACGGATACGAATGCGGCTGGTCTCATTCGAGGAACGCCCAAGATCGCATTCCTGTCGGAAACCACCGGAGATCTTGATCAAGCAGACATTGAGGTTCTTTCTTTCTCCATGGGAAAGGCGCATCCGAGCCTTCAGTTGACTGGCGCAGTATGTATTGCAGCTGCGATGGCAACACCCGGTACTGTAGCATGGGAATTGGCGGGAGGGAAGAAACTTGAAATGGTCCCGAAACATGGAATGTCCGTTGCAAATCAAGATATTGCATCGCCTTTGCCAGTGGGCATTCGACATCGTTCGGGTATCATTCATACAGAGACTATGTTGGAGATGAATCACAAGGGGGATGTACAGGTGGAAAGGGTTGCTGTGTTACGGACCGCACGTCGGCTCTTTGAGGGGAATGTATTTTACTGAGTTTTCAATCACTGTTTTCGATAATTATATAGAAACTACTTCCTGGGCTCTCCAGGGATATTCATTTGACAGTCTCTTTATATGGTGCTTAAACTTCCTCGAGATATTGGGCAGGGATCGAGGAATTAGAAAATAAGGTGGTGTAGAGATTGGTTATACTCGGCTAACGAATCTGAACATATAGAAACAATTCAAGATTGCCAGCTGATAATATAAAGATTCGATTTCTGCAATCACTCATATATCATACTATCCTGAAGGGAGCCATTGAAACCAAAAAGCATGTCGTCATCAAAACGGGGACCAGGATAGGCATCATCATAATGGGAAATATCCGTAGGCGCAAGATTACTCTGTGTACCAAAGGCCGTTGTAGCAGATCCAGGAAGTGGATGATCGGCACTGTCAATGTAGATTTGGCCTTCATTTGATCTGTTATCTTGTCGGATGAAGCTCTGGATTATCATGTCGATGTCGAGTTCTGAATCTTCTATTTCCCCCGAAGATGGAGTACTGTAGCTGGTAATGACTGCCGTACTTATATGGGAGCTATCTCCAGCTATGTAGGGCGCTTGATCCAAAATGACGGCTTCATCAGGACGACTGGAGGGTCCTCGCACATCAACCTCGTGATTGTGTGTATTCAACTCCACTCCCATTCGGTTCATCAAATGACGAATGACGTTTTCAGCCCGCCGGACAGCCCAATTTGTCTCCTGATTTTTTTTAAAGATACTAAAGCAGGCTCGCAAGCTGGCATGCGCTCGGCTACCGCCTTCCTTCTGGGCAGCGACTCGGACAAAGATTGTTGCAGCGACGTAGGTCGCATATGAAATCAGATACGGTGCCCGCCGAATTGAGTATGTGTGATCGTAGGCTTGAAGAAGATGGATGATGCGGTTTGCAGCAACAGTACATGTGCTGAATGACGTAATTGCGACTGTCAGATCCGTGGTGTGGAGATGCCCTTCAGCTACAAAGGGTCGGTGCAGGAGGATCAATAGGACATTGTATAGAGCAAGTAGTGAAACAACATGTGGCGGTGGCGTGATCTGACTTGTGGTCGGGTTATATCTTAAGTGATCAGGGATTGCATTATGCCAAGTTTTGAGTTGCAGATCCAAGGACTTCAAGGTTGCAAGGAGCTCATCCGGTGAACGCGCTGAGCTTCTCTCGGAGTAGACCTTGTTTAAAATCCCATTGAGGATCAAGGAAAGCTTGCATAGTTGCGTGAAAGTTGACACGCTATAAGCAGGAGACCCAGGGTAAGATTCAACATCTGAATACGCGAATGGCTGCCATTCCTCAAGCTCTTCGTAGTTGTCCAAAAATGACAGCGAGACTTTGGTATCAAAATCTTGGAGGCTTGCGGGACGACCTTGGTAGAGGGATTGAATCTTATCGACAACGAAGGCCCCCCAGAAAACGCGTCGGCGAATCTCAAGATCTTCATCGGAGAGCCGACGCATGTTTGTTAACATTGTCGCGTCAACGTGCATCCCTAGATCGATGATCATTCGAAAGGCAGTGCCGGCGTAAAGCCAAGCGGCACTACGCTCATCGCCTAATGCAAACAATGAGCTGGTCATGACCAGAAGTGCTTGGATAGTCGTAATCTCGCTACGGTCAAGGGCACTGCCAAGGAGCTCCTTGACTCGCATACGAAAGGTCCAGCCCGCCGTGCGTACATCGTTGGGGTCCCGGCGAACCTCAGGTCTATTACTAAACTTTGAGGCGCCGAAGTATATGGCGTTGAGAAGGAGTTTTGAGAAATATGGCCCGTTGCAGGCCATGTCGCGCATGAAAGCCGGGCGGTATGTGATCAAGAATGAGTGATGCTGGCGATTCCAGTGAAGGGACAGTAGATGCATGCCCAATTCTGGGTCGACACCATCAAAATCCAGCTTTCCATGACGCATATTCAACCCTTCAAGCTGTCCTGAACTCTGGTCAGATCGGAATATAGAACTTTGTATATCTTGAAACATACTTTGATAAGCAGCCTCTCCCATCAGACACTTGGAAACATGATCTGCAGGGATTTGCTGGTCGGTCGGTCTCACTTGACCTCGCCTGTCGGTCGGAGCATCGTCGAACAGAGTGCTGGTGAGGCCGTGATAGCTGGAGTCTCCATTCGGTGAAATAAAGATGCGTGAGACAGCGGACTGAGAATGCTCCACAGTGCTAGCTTCCTGTTGTTCCCCGTTGGAGGAGGATTCGCCGGGGGGTTCAGCAGGAAGCTCTTGTGTTTCTTGTCTCGATGAAGTTGGAGTGTGTTCAGGCGATCCCCTTCCTTGGATGGATTGCGTCTCAACAGCGCCTAATTGCCGACGCAATTGTTGATTCTCTGCTTCTAGCTGAGAGAGACGTGCCTTGGTAGGCCTTGGGATTGTCAATTGATGATCTTTTTCCGTAGATAAAGCCCATATCATACCTCTGTCTTACAATGTCTGCGGGATAGACACATTCATTGCCGTACCCCCGGCAATTAGAACAAGTGGGCTTCCCGTTATCGCACCGCAACTAAATGACCCACTCAGAACGAGTTCACATCGCGACTGATCGCATCTCAGAAACTCACCTTCCGTCGCCGGCAGAAGGCGCATGCTTTCGCAGCCCGTCGTGGCCTCCGTGGATGGATTTCCGCCATGGACTCAATGGTAGAGGGAGATGGAAGACGAAGAAAGGACGAAGACCCGTAGACTCCGTGGGATCTTTGGGTGGTTCTGCTACGGCGGACTATTGGGTTCACTTCCCCAAAACCCCCAAATCCTACCAAGTACCTTCACCGCTTATTCCACCGCCCTATCTGCTCTAACTAAATATTCTTGTCTTGGCGTATAACTGTGGAGGTTATCTTATAAATCACACAGATATTTATCTGAGTTACTATAATCTCGTCAATAAAGAATCATCATTTACTAGTATTATATACTAATATAGCCGGTTTAATGAGAAGATTAGTCTTAAGATTAGTCTTGAGATTGGGCTTAAGATTGGTCTTGAGATTGGTCTTGAGATTTAATAAGTTATAGGTACCTAGATTAATAAGTTATAGATTATACAATATATTGCTTCGCTTCGCTCCGCAATTAGATTTTAGTTCTACTAATCTAATTAGTTAAGTTGATCTAAATCAACTTCAATCGTTTTCCTGTGGTAAAATCGAGATTCTGCCGGTTTGAAAATCGCTAACTAAGGCCTTTGGGGAAGTGAACCCAATAGTCCGCCGTATTCTGCAGGATGCCAATCTCCGCGGCAAGTCTGCTTCCATCAAGATATATGTCCAAGAAGTTCGAGATGTCCACCAGTCTAGCTCGCTGTAGTTGTATGATATTAGTTGATCAACAATAATCTGTCACCATTTGCCGTTGGTCATGGCCACTCAAATTTCAGTCCAGCCAAGCGCAGGCAAGATTGGGCCACGAAAGGTAGTTTATTACATCACTGTCCCCAATTTGTGATCGATCTACTGGCGTCAATGATCATTTTCTGACTCTTTCCCCAGCATCTCACTCCCCAGTGGGTCTCACTTGTGTCAGGAGGTGTAGCTGGTGGTGTTGAGGCTGCAATAACGGTGGGTATATCACTGCTTCACAACCTTATTTGATCGGTCGCTGACTCTCATAGTACCCGTTCGAGTACTCCAAAACGAGAGTCCAGCTTGTTCAACATGGTTCAGTGGCTAGGAAAAACCCGTTCCGGCTGATCTTGGATGTAGCCCGACAAGAAGGAGTCCGTTCCTTGTACACAGGATGTACCACCTTGATAGTTGTCAGTATCTGATTTCGAATTTGACCAAGGTTCCAATAGCCCAACTAATACCAAATTCGATGGTTAGGGCACTGCTGGAAAAGCAGCAGTAAGATTCGTGTCTTATGACACAATCCGCAATTTCTTATCCGATGAGCATGGGAAGCTTTCGGCAGGAGGAGGCATTTTGGCTGGTATGGCAGCCGGTGCTGTTGAAAGTGTTTTAGCTGTTACCCCTACCGAGCGAATCAAAACTGCTTTGTGAGTATCTTTGGTATACAGTTATAGGGGAAGACCACTTTCTCATTGTATCGAACAGGATCGATGATGCAAAAACAAATCGCCAATTCAAATCCGGCATACATGCTGCTAAAGTGCTAGTCCAAAGACAAGGCCTTTCTGAACTCTATCGAGGCCTCGTTTCCACCACAATCAAGCAGTCGGCTACATCTGCAGTGCGCATGGGAACATACAATATCCTCAAAGAAATGACCAAAAAGCAAGGGATTGCCTCTAACGTGTTTACATCGTTCGGAACGGGAGCTTTGGCGGGAATCGTGACGGTTTATGCAACTCAACCCTTCGATACCATCAAGACGAGGGCACAAAGTGTTCAAGGTGCTGGTATTGTAGAGGCAGTTAAAAGTTTAATGCGTGATTATGGTGTCAAGGGCTTCTGGAAAGGAAGCTCTATGCGACTTGGGCGTCTATTCCTCAGCGGTGGAATCGTGTTCTCGGTATATGAACAAGTATCAGGATTGCTGTCCCCTGTTAATTTCGATTAGATAGATCTTAGACTCGATAGACTAGACAATTGCAGCTTTGGTTCATAATATAAAGGTGTTCTTGAACACAGATCCTAGAGAATACTATGTAGAGGAATTGTTAATATGGCTTCAATGCACGCAGAACACAACAAATTAAAACCAACTATCCGATTAGATTTATGGATAGAAAAGAAAAGAAAAGAAATTGCAAAATGTATTGAGGCTTTAGCTAAGATATTTGCGCGATGGCCGGAGTTTCCCCCGGAAGCCGCAGAGGCAGTGACGTTTCGGCGGAATGGGTGGACTCACCAATGAGCTTATCCTCTTATCCTCGCTGGCTTCGCGGCACTCCATCCAACTCAACTTCCCACCTCACCCCCCCCCCCCAACCCCCGACCCATTCGCCTCCTCTCTGCCCCCTCGACCTCCCTACAGTCTATGAACTGTTCTTGTGATCGCTCGTGGTGAAAGAGCTTCCAGTTCCCTAAATTGCTCTGCAGTTCGTTTACCGCCTACCTCCATCCTCAGCTCCCCCTCACTCACTCCCACGATGGCGAGCCCACCGCCGGTCGCCGAGGACCAAAGCCGCCTCCTGGAGGAGGCATTGGGGGTGGTGAGGCAACAGTCAACGATGATGCGCAAATGCTTAGAGACTCCTGGCAAGCTCATGGATGCGCTCAAGTGCGGGTAAGCTTGGCCTCAACTTTGGTCCCTCCAGGCAGCGGTCCCCGGATGTCTGCGTAATGAACCTATGTACTAATTGCTCCCTGTTGGGAACTCCTCACTACAGATCAACTCTTGTCTCCGAACTACGAACCCCTAGCCTTGGTCCGAAGCAGTATTATGAGTTGTACATGGCTGTTTTTGACGCGTTGCGACACCTGTCCGTCTACCTCAAGGAGAACCACCCTGTCAACCACCTGGCGGACCTCTACGAACTGGTTCAATATGCCGGAAACATTGTTCCCCGTTTATATCTTATGATCACCGTCGGCACAGTTTACATGTCCGTCGAGGATGCGCCGGTCAAGGAGATTATGAAGGATATGATGGAGATGAGCCGTGGTATTCAGCACCCGATCCGCGGCCTTTTCCTGCGATACTACCTGTCCGGGCAGGCGCGCGACTACCTTCCATCAGGATCTGGCGATGGGCCCGAGGGCAACCTACAAGATTCAATTAACTTCGTTTTGACGAATTTCGTGGAGATGAACAAGCTCTGGGTTCGGCTGCAGCACCAGGGTCCATCCAGAGAGCGGGAGAGACGGATACAGGAAAGGCGCGAGTTGGAGCTGCTTGTTGGTAGCAATATCGTTCGGCTGAGCCAGTTGGTCGACCTTGAAGGATACAAGTCCGGCATCCTACAAGCGCTTCTCGAGCAGGTGGTACAGTGTCGCGATGTGCTGGCGCAAGAATACCTTCTCGAAGGTAAAATCCTCAACCATTTCCGACCTTAATTCAAAGACTAATCGCATCTACAGTGATCACGAAGGTTTTCCCCGACGAATTCCACCTCCACACCCTGGACCACCTTTTGTCTGCTATCGCTCGACTCCACCCACACGTTGATCTGAAGAAGATTGTGATCGGATTGATGGATCGCCTGTCCACATACGCGACAAAAGACAACGAATCCACGGCAGAGCCAGAGGCGCGAAAACAAAATGAGGAGGAAGCGGTGGTTCGGTTGTTGGAAAAGCTCGAACTGGACAAGGAGAAGAAGAAGAAGCAAGCAGACGCAGAAGCGGCTGTTGCGAATAAGGAACAGGAGAATGGCACTGAGGAGCCCCCGAAGACGGAAGAGTCAACCGAAGCCCCGAAGGAACAGAGCGATAGCCAGGAACAGGCCACAAATGGAGACGATGCCAAACCCGCCATTCCCGCAGAAGTCAAGCTATACGATATCTTCTATGATCAGGTGGTGAATCTGATTAAGACGCGCGCACTGCCGATCCAAGATACCATGGCACTTTTGGTATCCCTTGTCAACCTGGCACTAAACATCTACCCCGATGAGCTGCACTATGTCGATCAGGTCCTCGATTTTGCGACTGAAAAGACTGCTGAATATACCGACCACGCCGATCTTCACTCGGCCCCCACTCAACAGCACATTCTCCATCTTCTCAGTGCACCTCTTCGCTCATATGTCTCGATCTTCACAGCTTTGGCGCTGCCGCATTATCTACCACTTCTGACATCACAGTCATATCCCACCCGTAGGGCGGTCGCCGGCGAGATTGTCCGGAGTCTACTTAAGAATAGGACCCTAATCACAACTACGGAGAACCTAGACCGCGTGTTGCAAGTTGCCCGAGTTTTGATCAAGGAGGGTCTGCAACAGTCCACTGGATACCCCGGGGCACCCTCGCAGCGGCGTGGCGGGGAGACGGACGAGACGATCGAGGAGCAAGGATGGCTTGCCAGATTGGTGCACTTGATTCAGGCACCCGATAATGACACCCAACTGAAGGTAAGCTTTGTGATATGTTTCAAGTACCAGTCTTCGATGCTAACATCCCTTATTAGCTTCTTCAAGCAACTCGAAAAGTATACGCCGATGGCAACGAGCGCATCAGATACACTACGCCAGCTCTCGTCACGGCCTCAATTCGCTTGGCCCGTAAACTGAAGTCCCGCGAGCATTACGATGACAACTGGCAGTCACAATCGTCCGCTCTCTATCGCTTCCAGCACCAATGTGTCAACAACTTGTACCAACGGGTGAACCCCGGATGTGCTGACCTAGCCCTCCGGTTGTTCGTCATGTGTGGTGAAGTTGCAGATCAAACAGGATTCGAAGAAGTCAGCTACGAATTCTTCGCGCAGGCATTTACCATCTACGAAGATGCGATCAGTGACTCTCGAGCTCAGTTCCAGGCCGTCTGCATCATTGCAGGTGCCCTGCACGGAACCCGAGGGTTCTCCAAGGAGAATTACGATACATTGATCACCAAGGCTGCTCTGCATGGAAGCAAGCTTCTCAAGAAGCCTGACCAGTGCCGTGCAGTGTACCTTGCCAGCCATCTCTGGTGGGTAGTTGAGAACCCTCAGCGTGGGGAAGAGGATCCAAAGAACGTAAGTAATCCCTCATCTATGATTTAATGTTCCAAAATACTCACATATCACAGCTCTACCGCGATGGAAAACGGGTTCTCGAATGCCTCCAGCGTGCCCTCCGTGTTGCTGATGCCTGCATGGACACGGCTGTTTCCGTGGAGCTTTTCGTCGAGATCTTGAACCGATACGTCTATTACTTCGACCAGCAAAACGAAACCGTCACGACCAAGTATCTCAATGGGCTGATTGAGCTCATTCACTCCAACCTTCAGACCAGCGAGGACGAACCAAACCCGAGCCTCGAGGGTCCTAAGCGCCACTTCGAGCGGACACTGGAGTACATCAGGTCCCGGGAATATGAAGGTGTTGTGACCGAGCGGCAGTAAATTCACACTGCGCATTGAAAATGTCCCTCATTGCTCGACCGGGCTAGGTTCGTGTGTAGATTAAGGCGATTCCTCAGGTGAGGAGCTGTCTGTCTCGTGTATGTGTTGTTGGCGTGGGATTCTGGAATCCTGGTTTCTCCTTAGTTTTGTCCTTTCATCTCCTTTCTCTTTCACTGCCCTTGTTCTTCTTCTGGAAGCCGGCCCTCTGCCATGTTGCTTTTCTCTTTTGTTTCTTGAGTACATACAAGTGTACTATTGTCACTGGACAACATTCCATACCCTTCATCTACTACAGATTTGCTTCCCACAAAGATCAACATGTCCAGTTATTCGACAAGTAGAATCAACTAGTCTCATACATCTAATCTCCATTCAAGATAGAAGGCAGTGCGAAAATCTACGAGATGAAATCCAACAGATAATGGCAAAAGACGAAGAAACCTTCGATCATGCAATTGGGTCAAGGACGATGAAGGAGAGGGAGATTGTCCCATTCTCCACGGATATCGCTGCATAATGCAGAAAGGCCAGTAAACACAAAGAATCATACCGTACACATAAATCCAAACCAGGATGCCCCAGGTCCAAGTCCAGCAGCCGACCGACTTGGACGCGAAAATAAGAAACCCATATCAATGAAGAAAGATCAAGACAGTTCAGAACGTGGTGGATGAGACGTTAACCCGTGACGCTTGAATTCAAAAAGAGGAACGCAGATGAGGAAAGGGGTGGGAAAGGGGGTGGAGAAAGAAGAGTCATGTTAGATATCATTCCCATAGATCGGACAAGGTGGACGAGCCAAGACCCTGAACGATCAAATGGACTCGTAAGAAAGCAGAAACTTAGGATGTTCCGCCAAACAACCCAGCTGCAGGTGAAGAGTACTGACGCAGGACCGAGGAAGCAGGCGCACCGAATCCGCCAAAGACGGCAGGGTTGCTATGCGCAGGAATCGGGCTACCGATATCGCCTGGCACAATGCTGCCTCGATGTCCAGCGACGGCGCTGTTCGTGTCCGGCTCGAACTTGACGAATTGGCCATTCCCTTCATTCTTAATGGAGAAAGAGCCACCGCCATTTTGAGAACTGCCTTCCGTATCGCAGATCTCGAGCATCTCATCCAGAGAGATAGCCTGCTCAGAGGGAGACCGCAGCTGCTCTACTTGGTCGAGAACGAGGTTCACATCGTGATAGCCACCCGAGCCGACGCGTGGGCTTAGACTGTTGAGGTACTTGCAGGCTTGAATAACGAGCAAGCGGACAGTAACAGGGCGAGAGGTGTGTGGTCGATGATGGCCACCAGCTGCAAAAGCGTTGTGAGACCAACCGCTTCCTGTAAGAGTCATTAGCAATTTGACGCAACAAATGCATACTTATTTCAAGGGTTTCCTACCAGTCGTAGCTCCCCAGGTAGAGGCACCAGGGAAAGCGGGCCCTCCGAAAGGTGCAGGTGCACCCCAGCTAGAACCACCTACAAAAGGTGCATGCTTGGCTCCTACAACAAAATCAGTCCAAAATTCATCGTCGGGTTGATTAGGGTCCAATCTTACCTAGAGGGTCCGTAAACAACGACCCCTGGAAACTGGCTCTCGCTGGCGACGCATACGGCCCAGGTGCAGGAGCACCGGGCAATGATTGTGACAGCTTCGATGCGAACGCAGCGTCCGTTTCGTCGAGGAGCGCACTACTTCCCAGCTGTGTGCTCAAATCATCGATATCGCGCTGGGATGGAGGGTGGCCATGGCCATGGTGCTCATGCTGATCCTGTGCAGTGCTCGGGGGACGCTTGATAGGGCTTGGGCGCGAAATGGGGAACGGCTGTGTACCGGATTCCAAAGGAGAGCGTTCGAACGAACCAGATGGCTGTCTCGAATGCGTCTTCGACAAACCCGGCTGTTGCATACCGAATGCTCCAGGAACAGCATGGTGACCCGGGAATGGCAGACCGTGCCCTGATTCAGGGAGCGGGAACCCTCTGCCCGGAGGCATTGGGCGGACTCCGTTGATACCAGGCGGCGCGGGGATACTTCCAGGACCGAACCCTCGAAGAGGATTCATCATAGCCGAGTTAGGAGAATACATTGGCAGATCGGGCGGGTGAAGCGGTCGGCCCCCCATTCCTGGTAAGCCTGGAGGGTTTGTTGGCAAGCCACCGAGGGCCGGGAAGCCAGGGGGGTTACTACGACCCAAAGGCGACAGAGGCGCGGAAGGTTGAGGGTGGTGCAGATGGGGCTGCTGGTGCTGGACATGTCGACCAAGGCCTGGTGCTCCCGATTGAGACTGTGCTAGAGACCGCGGAGAGATTGAAGGCTGCAAAGGGAAGTCTGAGCTTCCTGGTTGCGAGTGAGGAGATGAAGAGTGAGATCCCTGCTGGGATGGCTGGCGTGGCCTGCTGGGAGTTGAAGCTTTCGGGGCGACAGGAGTGGCCACAGCATAGTGTGGCGATTGGAATGAGCCAGGATGAGCCTGCGTTTGAAGAGCGGAGGTGAGAGGGATGGAGCCAGCGTGGGAGATCGGCCGGGCCTGCATATAGGGCTTTGCGGCTTGCTCTGCCCTCGTGGCAATGTCACGGTCCTTCTTGGCCTGATCCTGACGGGCTTTGCGTTCCTGTTCCTCCTTGGCCTTCCTATCACGCTCTTCCTTCTCCTTGCGCTTCGCTTCATCACGCCTCTTCTTCTCCTCCTTTTGCTCACGCTGCTTCCGCTCGGCTTCGGCTTGTCGCTCTCGCTCTTCTTTGGCACGCCGTTGCTTCTCGGCTTCTTTGCGAGCACGCTCATCTTCCTGTGCTTTGCGTTCGGCTTCGCGCTTCTTCCGTTGCTCCTCACGCTTGATTCGCTGCTCTTCTAACTTCTTCTCGTGGGCAGCCTTCGCTGCGGCTTCCTCTGCGGCTTTCTCTGCATCACGACGAGCCTTTTCCTCTTCCTTCGCTTGCTTCTGCAGGCGCTTCTTGTCCTTCTTCTTCTGTGCCTCTCGGGCCTTCTTGGCATTCCGCTGCTCCTCTCGGTTCTCCTCTTCCAGGAGTTCTTCTATGAGCTGCTTCTGTCGCTGTTCGGCAACTTTCTCTCGATATGCCGTCATGACTCGTTGTTCGAACATTCGAGCAGCAAATATCTGAAACATTCGTCGCCCTTCTTGCATGCGCTGCTCTTCGGTCATAGCATCCTGGTCATATCTGTCAGTCACCATTCCCTGTTCAGAAGGTTGCCAATGGCAACACACCATCTCGTCCTCATCAAACTCTTCCTCCTCCTGACTATCATAATCGTCATCCTCCTCGTCGTCGTAGTCTTCATCGTCGAGAGGACCATGGTTATGGCCGGCATGGAAAGATTGGTGGGCGGCGGCGATGTTGTACTGCGTATCCTCTTCTCTTTGCATTCGGCGCTCGGCTAATTGCTCCATCATATCGATGAAGTGTTTACCGTCGTTTTTCAGTAGATCATCGGCCACCGTAAGAATACCATCTGCGCAAGAACGGAGTCAGCTAGTTGCCACTTTCCCATGTAGATCGTAATAAAATTGGTAAGACACAAACCTTTCACCGTGAGACTATTCCCGAAGGCAAAGAAGTCGGCCCGAGCAGCACGCGCTTCCTCGTCCTCGTACTCCTCGTCGCTGTACAAGTCATCCTCATCTTCATCATCCTCGTCTTCGTCGTCATAATCGTCTTCAAAGTCATCTTCGTCGTCCTCGGGCAGTTCTTGCACTCGGCCCCGTGACGGGTGAAATTGTCCATGCGTGCGAGTATGTTGACCAGGTGATCGAAGAGGAGGTTGGTACAGTCGAGGGGGAGGGATAATGGGGGCTCCTTCTTCAAAGGAGCCTTGGTTGTTATTGGCGTATTGTTCAAGCTCTTCGTAGTATGCATCGTACAAGACCTCCAGCTCTTCCTCAATTGCGGTTCGCTTTCGGCCACAGACGGTGCAACTGCAAGAGTGCTTCTGTTGTTCCTTCATCTTCTTCAAAACGGCATCTTTCTCGACTTTGACGAGTTGGCGGCGTTCCTCTTCGCCCAGTTCAAACCAGAAGGTCCGGATGTTCTCACGTTCTTCCAACGATGACTGGTTCCAGATACTGCTTTCTTTGGTCGACCTAGCTGGGAAACGGTGGCCGTAGGGTAGGGAGTGCGAATGCGGGGGCGGATGGGAGAAGGTCGCGGAGGGAGTCGAGAGAGGAGTTGAGCTGCCGTCTGCAAGAGTATGAGAACCAGACCGGCCTTTCTTGTTTTTCTTCTTTTTCGATTTATGTCCAGGTGGGTCTGGATGGTCGGCGGGGTCATTCGACATCATCGGTCCGTTTAGATCATGCTGAGAGCCAGGCTCTCCATTCTTATACATGCTATCTGGATCCGTGTGGTTGGAGTCAGCAGTGTCAAGGTCGGCGTTATCATCGTAGACATGTCGGTCGTCGGGCTGGTCCGCGACAACTCCGGCGGCATGGTTTTCGGATGGATCCGCCGCTAAGCGAGCAGCTTGTTTCTGCCGACGCTTTTGTTTCTTGCGATTCACAGTAGGTGTTGGTGCAGACATGTTTCCGGCAGTCGAGTTGTTCAAAGGTCCCCGCGCGTCACCGTTGGTGGTGGAGAGTGTCGGAGTAGCTGATGCATGGGTCGCCATGGTGGACTGTGGAGCTTGAAGCGACTGCCTTCGCAGTGGTCTATTCCAGACAGCAGCGAGTTTAGCAGATCGAAAAGAGAAGGAGGAAGAAGCCAAGGCGTTGCGTGAGAGGGGACAAGAGCGAGTAGGCCAAAGCGGAGAGCGGGAGGGCGAAAGAACCTACCAACAAAGCTCCGTTCAATCCAATGCAGGGACCAAGCCACCAGTAAGAGATCCCCGGGGAGGGACAGTAAAATAGAGTCGCGCCCTTTGTGAGTTGTTTGTGAGGGGGTCCTCTTGCGTAGCAAACGGGAGGGGGAAGTGCGGGATCAGGCTCAAGGAGGGGGTTGAAAGGCCAATGATCCCGGCGGGTCAGGTCGTGTTCGCTTCTCGGAGAGGAGACCGGGGCGCTGGGAGACCCTCGGGCGGAAGAGATCAGTGAAGAAACACCAGGACAAGGACGGTTGCAGAGCCCTGAGAGCGCGTGGAACGGAGGTTGCGAGATCGTATGGCGGGTGATGGATGAAGCAATGGGCTTTCCTGCGTTCTGGCTGGTTGTCGTGCCGCCGCAACGGGATAGCCGCCGCAAGCGAGCTGGTGCCTGACTGGTCAGGCACCACAAACAAATGTGAAAGAGGTTGGGTGAAATGAGAGATTGACTTGTATTCCAAGTCCTTCGATGTTCTATTTTGACGCTCTTACTATCTATCTCAGGACCTCAAAGGGCCTTTCATGCATAAACTGAGGTTCGTCTGAGGTCACGTGGTTTGATATACACCGCCCTATTATTCTGCCTGTAAAAACTGGCAGGCGGTGTGTATCCACGTGATAGGCAACTATCGGCGCCTCATTTGCTCCACCGCGTTGTGAGACACGGACAGCGCTAATTAAAAATAACTCCATCATGGCGAGAAAGCCAGAGCCCGCCGGAAGTGGCTAAGGGAAAAAAATTACATCAGGGACAGAGCCAGGATAATCAAACGGAGCAGCTGCCGTGTGTGTATCAGACTCCGTAGTTCAAACCCCGGGGCAAGCCTTAAATCTCCGGGAATCTACAACCGCATTCTTCCTCCCATTCATCTTATCTACCGACCGCCCGGCCAAACGCCTCGGACTAGACCAACTTGCTACTAAATCCAACTAAACCGCTCTCGCTTACTACCCAATTTCAACTACTCTCTCTGGCAGTGGATCGGATCATCGTGAGGATCGTCGTGCCTGGCCATCCAATTCGTTCCTCTATTTTCCCCCCTCCCTCCCCTCTTTCTCCTTCAACTTATTCGGACCTTCAGCCCCGACGCGACCGCCTTTAAACAAACCAGAACCAGAACCACCCCCCCCGTCACGTCACTGTTGTGGTGCATCGTTAGGCCTCCCCTCGCAACAACCCCCCTGAACGCTATTGGGCGGGACACACCGTGTGTACAGGGCTGGACTTCCCTTACCCCTGCCTGATTTCGTGTCGCGATCTTCGATCATCAGCTCTTGCAGGCCTAACTCGAGAAACTTCGTGTCCCGAAGTTGTGATCGGTCTCGCCATTCTCCCGTTGCCTCCCCATCCTTCCGTATTGCGACATATCCGGGCTCAACACATCCGACACCATTGATCATGGCCCAACAACAGAATGATAATGTGATGCGGAGGTACGCACAACCAGCTTATTCCTCTCTTGCATCTTGTGGTTCTCGTCTCGAAATACTCCCAATCGTGCGAGCCGGTACAACAAGCCGAGATCCCCTTCTCAGCCGATGAACAGTAGCGTTGCTGAGAGGCTCTCTGTTAAGAACAAGCGACAAATTCATACGATTGTAACATCTCAGTCAAATTCTAATCAACAATTATGCGTATAGGAAGCTCGTGATCATCGGTGATGGTGCCTGTGGAAAAACCAGTCTGCTGAGTGTCTTCACGCTCGGCTACTTTCCAACTGTGAGTTGTAAACTGGAATGACAACCCGACGAGTCTATCGCTAATTCGTATATAACACATAGCATTACGTTAGTCTGCGATCATCCTACCTCATCCACGATCCATCTATCTAATCATCCAAATCATCAGGTACCCACGGTATTCGAAAACTACGTGACCGATTGTCGAGTTGATGGCCGGTCGGTACAGTTGGCCCTCTGGGATACGGCAGGACAAGAAGACTACGAGCGGTTGCGGCCGCTGGCATACTCGAAGGCACATGTTTTGTTGATTGGTTTCGCGGTGGATTCCCCAGATTCACTGGAGAACGTGAAACACAAGGTGCGTCAGACTGATCCGTCAGGCGGGGCGGAGGGGGGTCCTAATGAATGTCACTGACTCGTTGGTTGCAGTGGATTGAAGAAGCCAACGAACGATGCCCCGGCGTCCCCATTATCCTTGTCGGCCTGAAGAAGGATCTCCGTGAAGATCCATTGGCCATTGAAGAAATGCGCAAAAAGTCTCTCAAATTCGTAACGAGCAAAGAAGGCAACGAGACGGGGGCTCAGGTTGGCGCCCGCAAGTATCTCGAGTGCTCGTCCCTCACGGGCGAGGGCGTCGATGATGTCTTCGAGGCCGCTACCCGAGCTGCTCTACTCTCCTTCGACAAGCGCAAGAGCTCCTGCTGCATTGTTCTATAACGACCTGATTGCGTGAAACGGACATTGCGATTACTCTTTCTCTCTGCCCAGCGTTCGGTTATTTTTTTTCTTTCGCCTTACAAGTCGATGGACTTTGCTCAGTCCCTGTTTTGACCCGTGTCGATTAGCAGCCTCCGCTGTATCATGCATCATTGGCGTTCGGGAGGTTCTTTTGATTTCTTGGGTCGATTGGTCCGGGTATGACATCTGTTGCTCTTCTAACTGTTATTCCGGCTCTTTTTCGCCCTGTCTGTTCTCTCGGGGTACATTCTCTCATGTCTTTCTTTTTCGTCATTCCCTTCTTTTTGGTTTCCCCATCATCTCATGCACGTGCGTCTCCGGATTCCCATCTCTTGTCACTGTTCTCCCCGAAGTGCATTGCGAATGTCGTTCCTTGATGGTTTTTCTTCTTCTCGTGTAGTAATTCCTGTCGATTCTTTTTTTCTCCAGTCATTTCATACAGCGCACTTTTTGCCATTGCTTTTGCAGAACTATACAGCAAACAATCCAGTTCTCTAACTCCGGCAGTCTCGTTATCACTGAACTTGTAGATATTTCGAGCCACTGGCTCTTATATTCGAACAATAGCTCTTATAGAAAACATATGAAAGCACGATATGCCCATCCGAGAGATGACTCAAAAATGCTCTCGGAATAGAGGCCAACAAATAAAATGCGTATAGTACATAGCGCCAAATGATACACAAGATACCCAACACTAGCTCCGGACAAATCCAGGTCTAGTCAATCCACACTCTGACCCTTTAAAACATGCCCATCACGAACATTTATCGGTCCTTCTTCTCAGGACGCTTCCAATCATGATTCCACCCCTCGGCAGGGGGTAATCGGTCTGCATACGGCCGTACTCGATGGGGAACATATCAGTGAAGATGCCCTTCTTGATCATCGACTTGCGGAACAGTCTGCCACCATCACCGGCGCCAGTCCGTAGCTCCTCACAAGCAGACTGCATGCTCTGGTACTGACGCTCCAGCTCGAGTTCTCGTCCACGGCGCTGCTTGGCCTGGAACAATTGCCAGGCGCGGTGGATAGTCCAATGGCGGAGGTATCGGTTTCGCGAGAAGCGCAGAGGGCGGGGAGTGAGGGGGTGGTAGAGGAAGTAGCGGATAAGAGCTAGAGAATCACGTTAGTGTCGATGAAGCCTTTCCATTTTGCTCGTGTGATGCGGTATCAAGCAAGATGGGGCCAGCCAAAAGCCTCGGGCAATTGAGGTTTTCAGCAGCGCTAGATCTCAAGTATAACATACTGATTCGCTTATCCACATTGGGACCTCTGTTCTTTCGCCCCTCCAGGGTACTTGTCGAGGAGAAAGGCGCGGATTGCACGGCTGCGGTAATCGGACCGGGTTGTTGTGTCCGACGGGCGAGGACTTCGTGGCACACGCGCGAAGCGGTTGGGCGTACCGGAGCTAGCGACATCGAGATTCGGAAGACATTCGCGAGAGACGCGAGAGCTGGTGATAGAGACCGCATGTTGGGTGATATATGGGGGATGCAAGGCACAGAGAGATGCGTTCGCTGTACGGGGGATAATTCCCTGATGGCAGAATCTTGTCCGCCCTGGTTTAGCCGCGCGCTTAATTTACTGCCAGATCGCCGCGTCGCATCCAGGTGACTAGTTATTTGACTGACACTTCATAATGATCGGCCTAATTTTTCAAGAACGAGGTGGATTTCTCAAAGCAAAAATTTCATTACAAGGTTTATGGTCTTCTCTTTCTCCACACATTACAGGAAGACTTCGGGCTCCTATCAGACATCTACACGGAGGATCACGTTGGAATCTTCGTAGTTACAACGAAGACAAAAAACGGGGCTTTAAGTGCCAAAGGAAAAGATATAGAAAATGAGAAGCTAGTAGTAATATCCAACGGTATCTTGTAGGTCATGAGAGGCATAATATGTCAAAGCGACATGCAAATAAGTGGCGTATCCCACCAAATATCACCGGGTAGATTTCCCTGAAACGCCGTAGAATGCAAACAATGTGTCAGACCAGCCCAGTAAGAACGAAGAGCAGTTGTCAGGGAGAGCATGACCAAAGAAATGGCACAAGTCCCTTCATTTTATCTCTTCTTCCCGTTGTGCTTTTTGGATCGATCGTAATTCTGCACCTTGCGGCGCCGGTGTGTCTGTGCGAGCTTCCATCGGCAGTAAAGGACAAGGGCATCTTTGAGCAGCACAAACATACAGCCACCAACCACACTACGACCCCAGCGAGTCTGTAGAAGCCCTGGGCGACTTCGCTCAAGAACTGACGACGGAGTTGTCCAAGACTTTGGTAAAATATACTTGAGAAGCCCGCCCATGGACGCTGAGATAGCGGGGAAGACGAGTGCTCCGAGAACAGTGTCGGCAATATTACCGGTATCGTGGATGATCTCGTTTTGTCGACGACCGAGACCTAGCCCGTTGTTGTGGCCTGCATTCTGTCCCTGTGCTTGGCCGTCCTGGGCGCCTTGGTCAGCGCCATCTTGGTTCTCTGCTGCAGGGAGAGCTTGACCCTCGGGCGGCTCGTCGTCATCGTCCATTCCTACCTGCAACTCAAGATCAATTTCCATAAGTATTTGGCCATTCACATTGTCGCCGAAACGATTAAGCCCCTCCGCCTGGTCCTGCTGCTGAACTTCGTCCATGATCTCCTCCGCTGCGCGAGGCTGAACCTCTGCGATCCATTTTCTCTCCAGACCACCGAATAGACGGTCATACAGTGCGCCGTAAAAGCTCTTGACATACGGTAGGGCAGCGAATGTCATGGCCGGGGTGGGTGGCCAAAGGTCAAAGTCGGGCTCTTGTCCAGGACTATGCGCAGCGAAGAATAGGACAGGGATCGCCGGGAGAAGACCTTCGGCATAACGAGTCCGAGAGAAAATCAAGACGAGGGGGATAAGAGGCAAGCCGAGGTTCATGCCAGGATTCCACGGGCCGTCGACGCTATCCTCGAGAATCTGTTTCGCCTCATCTGTACCGAACACAAGATACATCGAGTATATGCCATGGGCACAACATCCGGCCCACACAGTACCAGCAACGGTAAAGACCATGCCTGGAAGGACCAGCCGCCCCGCAATTCTCTCCATAAGGCGCAGGGTGTCGACGATGTAGCTTCGAGGGCGAGTAACGACAATCTCCGATTTGCATTGCGGGCAGACCATCTTTGCCCCGCGACCATTTCGCTTGCGAGACCGAGGATTCTCCATATCTGCAAGCCAGTCGAGTAGACATGCTTCGTGGGCCGTCAACGCGCAAGGACAGGGAGATCGCCACTCCAAGTTTAGTGGCGAGTCCTCCGTCTCGTCTGTGTAGCAGATCCAGCATTTGCGAGGCTCTTCCTGGTGATTGGAGCTATCGGCATTATTTGAGTGTCTGATGAGTGTCTTGTCGGCGATGTCCGGTATGGTCTCCGCAGACGATGTGGGCGTGTCTTTGTTCAAGATGACGGTCTCGGTCTCTCCATCCTCCGGTAGGCCTGCTTGGGCTGTCGTGCCCTCGGGTGATATTCCTGCGTCGGTGCTGGAAGTTGTGGCACCATCGGATGATCTCGTCCTCCCAGTGGCGGAGTAGCTTGGGAGAGAAGCCATGGCGGAGATGTAATGATGGGGGCGAAGGAAATGCGGTACGCCGAGGAAGAAAGTAAGGATGTGTGTGCTTATCGAGTTAGATCACCGAGCTCAAATGCGAGGAGATAACCTAGGCATCTTCCGAGAGGGTCAATAGCATAAGGATGATGACAGAGCAGAAGAATTATGGGGAGCATGTCCGCTGAAAGAGAGAAGCTCCGCCTTAAGTGGAGGCTGGTCTGAAAAGGGCATCTCGGCTGCGACCCGCGGCTGTCGGAAGGGTCACGTGTTTGTCACGTCATATCCAGCATCTGGAGCGTATTTAGGCCGGAGTCGGCAGGCGATCTACCAGAAGACGCAAGCGAATGCTGGTACACTTAAAGATGAACAAGAAGAAAATAGGAGAAAAATTTGAGATCAATTGCATATCAGCCACAGGTATCCACATAAATGGTTATGCAGCAGGATAAGCATTGGGTAATATTGGGAGGTCCTTCATGTTGGCTTAAATTTTCTAAGTTTTATGCAGTACAGCTCTAACTGACTAGCCACATTCAGAGCATGATATCTCGGATTAGGTTGTATAGTCATAAATTACCATGTCATAGCACCCAAGATGATAGGCTAAGTTTACTCTGTACGGAGTACAAATTGATAAAACAATGAACATAGTAAGGCTCTGGGCAACTTGTTGAGAGTTGGTGCTCTGATTCTGAGATATGAAGTGAGATAAATCCTCGTTCACTAATTTCTTTGCAGCTTGATCAAGAATATGTACTCTGACTGCCTCATGGACGATAGAGCCACCTTGATCCCTAAGGTATACTTGAGTTGAGAACCAATGAGATCAGATCATGGCCCGCCCCACTCATGGGTGACTAATCTGGGGCAGCGTGACCCCAACTAACTAGATGGATGTCGCCAGCCAATTACCCTGCATTTGCACAACTCTAAGCGATCATTTGTATTAACCCTCTTGGAATGCATTATTGCATTCAGGATGCCGCAGGTCGGTAGTCGCCCTCGTGTGGAACTATCACCTCAGGCATGCGATATTTGTCGAAGACGCAAGGTCAAATGTCAAGTTCAGGGTGCTCAACCTGGGAGCAATTCAAGGTGTGAAAGATGTGAGAGACTCAACCTCGCATGCACCTTCATATTACCCTCCAAAACTCGTGGGCCCAAGAAAAGGTATGCCCATGGCCCCAAAGTCTTTGCAAAACTGTCGCTCACTTTGTACCCAGGGCATCCGTCGTGGACCCGAGTGTGAAAGACCATCATGTTTCTAGCACTCAATACAGGACTGACGATCTGTGTGATCGAGGGCTATTCAAGATAATCATGCAAGATTATCTAGATTTTATCTATCCAATGGTCCCTGTCGTGCACCGCCCATCCTTCGTGGAAGCTCTCCAGGAGGATCGGGACTACGAAGATGATGGGTTTCTCGCCCTGACAATCTCTATCGCCGCTTTGGTCGTGGCAACGATGGCCACTAAGTTCCGGGTTTATCAGTCTCACACTACGCCTTTACGATTCTCATCTCGAAAAGAGATGGTCCACTTCTGCTATCAAAGGGTTCTTGCCTTGCGAGCATCCTCCTACTTTGACGAACTCAATTTTCAGAAGTTCGCCATTTCCTATTTGTTTTTCGCAGCATTTCTACAGCTCGGGGATCATAATTGGTCTCGTATGCTAAGTGTGGAAGCAATGCAAATTGCAAGGCTTCTAAATTTGCATCGAACCTCAGAATACGAAGGTCTCAATTGTATAGAAACGCAACTTCGGAAAAAGGGCTTCTGGCTCGTTTTCTACTGTTATGTGTAGGTCACCCACTGATCCTGTCTCACTTTTATGATTTTTTCCTGACCTTGTTGAGTTTTAGTCATGCCCATCTACAAAACTTACATGGGGAACGATTGAGCTACCTTGACCCAGTCATGCTCGATTCCATCGACCCGAATGATCTGATGCCATTGGAGGTTGACGATGAGTTCATTTTCAAGAATGAGGTCACAGCTCCTGAGACCCCTGGGCCTTGTCTAGTGACAGGCTTTATTCATCACTCTCGGGTGTTCCTGGCTGCCATTCGAGACCCTTATTCCAAATCATCTGCAAAAGAGCCCTGTCCCTGTGTCCGGACCCATGATCTCAATCTTCAGGTGCACTACTTTCAAGGGCGTCTAGATTGTCTTCGGCATTTGCTTGCTGACATTCCTGCTTGTCTTCAATTGTCTGCTCTGACCTCAAGTTTCATCGGCATTGAGTCGTCAAACAATGGCGATCTCGAAACGCTTCAATCTCAGTTTGCGTCCATGCGAGTCAACCTTCACATCACCCATATCTGGCTACAAAGTCTTATTCTCGATCAGCTCGAAGTAGCACAGTCCCATCAACACAGCCAAATCTCCGCAATTAGTCAGTCGGATCACGCTGGAACCTTTGATCAGAGGGCGCTGTGGCTGTATAGAGAGGAGTTATGTCGCCAGCTCTTCTTCATCTTGTATAACTTCCCCCAGCCAAGTTTGGAATCCAACGGATTACATGCCGCCAACAAGGTGCGCGATATGGCTTCGAGTCTTCTGGCGTGTCCGTTTCATCCGGAAGATCCCATCGCCAAAAGAGTGGCTGAGTATGTCCAACGCTCAACTGATATTCTGTCCCGCCTTGACAGCAGCGAGGGTATGAATGCGATGCATCTACAAACATGGATTGATACCGATCGAATTCTCAAATAATTATCTTTCGTTTGTTTATTCAAAATTGACCGCTTTCCATACGTCTAGAAAGGGCGTGGCAATCATAGTTCCCCGTCCCAGCTGCCAGACCAAAAGGTGGTCTCACTAATTTCGAACGGCTTCTCCAAGAAGTCGCCTTGGCTGCTGGTCCCCACCATGATGTTATAAGTGCCGCTGTGGCTGCACCAACTGCTGGTTTTCTCGTCCCAGAAGCTGGTCGCACGGGTGATGTCCATTGGGATTGTGACGACCTCCTCTGCACCACTCCGAACCTGAATTTTGCAAAACTCTTTGAGTTCCTTCAGGGGGCGCTTGATCGGGGGTGCGACAGGCGACACATAAACTTGGACAACTTCCGCTCCGTCCCTAGATCCGGTATTGCGTACCTTGCAAGAGACACGCATGATACCTTCCGAATCTCTACCCAAGTTCAAATCAGACAGCTCAAATTTGGTATATGAGAGACCGTGTCCGAAGGGGAACAATGGCTCAACCTCCAATCCTTCATAGTACCGGTATCCCACGTACACGTCCTCGCCATATAGAACTCGCCCACCTTCCGATCGATAGTTGAAGTATGTTGGGTTGTCTTTAAGACGACGAGGGAACGTGAGAGGAAGTTTTCCGGACTGTTTGGGAATCCCATGCGTCATAAGTGCATTCTTCGTCTAAACTGAAAGAAGGGAAATGTACTTACCGGGTTCACATCGCCGAAGACTACATTAGCAATGCTGTTTCCCGTCTCGTTTCCGCCGTACCATGCATGAAGCAGGGCTTTGGCCTTGTTAATCCAGGGCATTTCAACTGGTGTGCCGCTTTGGAGCACAATGACCGTGTTGGGATTGGCCTCGAGAACTCTCGAGATCAGCTCATCCGTATTGGGGGGCAGACTCATGTTGGCCCGATCTTCTCCCTCAGACTCCCATTCACCGCTCAACCCAGCGAATAGAACAACTTGCTCGGCATTTTGAGCAACCTTCACAGCCTCTTCAATGCCCTGTTTAGGTGGCAACTGCTTGCAGGCTCCAAAGCGGAAGCCTCCGTGGCCGAAATCAACCACACCTGGAACTCTGAACGTGCTGGTGCTGCCACATCCCCATTGCACGTGAATCTTATATTTCCTCCCGGCTTCGAGTTCAACTGCAGCTACCTCTTCGAAGGTTCCGCTACCAAAGAAGCTTGTTCCGGCCCTTTGCACGTCGGCGTTGTTAATGACGAGCTTGCCGTCAATAAACATCTTTCCCGTTCCATGGACTGTGAGTCCGAAGTCGTAGAGACCAGACTCTTCAGGGACATAATAACCTTCTGCTTCTGCGTACCAGACTGGTTGCAGCTTCGGGTGGCCATAGTCCATGAAGATTACCATGGAATCTGTCTCATGGCGTTCCTCGATAGGGATTCTTGACTGAACGGATGGGGGCTCATTGAAAATTTTCAATGTAAACCCGACAACTTCATCAGCCGTTTTAAGCTGTTTACCCAGCAGTGGCAGCATTTGATGTCCATAGATACCCTGAGCAAATTCAACACCTCCTTGAGCTGCATTTGAAATTCCATCAAACGGAGTGATGGTCTCATAGGGGTTCAGTGCGGCGCTGCCACCTCCACAATATGTGGCAATCTTCGCATTGGGACCAATAACTGCGATTTTCTTCTCTTTCTTGAATGGAAGGATATTCTCCTCATTCTTCATGAGCACGATAGCCTCAGAGCCGATCTTCCTCAACAGCTTGCGATCCTCCGGGCGATTAAGTTGTGTTTCTGGCGCCCGTTCAGGAATGCCTGATTTGCTGGCTCGCTGGACGAGCTTCAATACTGCACGAACCCGATCGTTAAGAGCGGCAAGGGGGATTTTGTTGGATGTGATTGCATGGTTCAGTGCGCCACCGCGCCATCTTGTCGGTCCGGGCATCTCCAAATCTAGGCCTGCGTTGACGGCTTCGGAGGTACTGTACGTTCCGAACCTATGGTGAGATGAAGCAGAATTAGCATGTTTTCTCAAAGATAAATTTCGCGACCCTCGTCTTCCTCAATATTAATGCTTACCAGTCACTCATCACCAGCCCATCCCAGCCCCATTCTCCTCGAAGAATATCTTGCAGGAGCTGAGAGCTCTCAGAGGCATGTACTCCGTTCACTTTATTGTACGCCGTCATGATTGCCTCTGGCTTTCCGAGAGCAATGGCAATCATAAATGGGAGTAGGTAGATCTCCCTCAGAGCTCGATCGGTGACAATCGAGCTCACGGCCATACGCTCGTGCTCCTGGTCATTGCAAACAAAGTGCTTGAGGGTCGCGACAATGCCCTTCTCTTTTAATCCCTTGCAGTAGTGACCAGCCAAGACACCCGACAAATAAGGATCTTCAGAATAAGACTCAAAGCCTCTTCCTCCCAATGGACCTCGTGCTATGTTGATTGTTGGGCCGAGAATGACGTGTGCACCTTTGGCTTTAGCTTCGGCTGCCAGAAGGTGACCAACCTCTACCAGGAGATCTCGATCAAATGTTGCCCCAATAGCTGTTCCGCATGGCAGACATGCCGCCGGGACACTGCTGAAGAAGTGAGTGCCACGAACGCCATTTGGCCCGTCCGAAAGTCGAATCGATGGGATTCCCAATCTTGGAATAGGAACTGTGTGCCAGAAGTCCTCGCCTGTATCGACATGACATAACCATTAGCAATGCCTCTTGACTGCCGACAGCGATAATATTCGTGAGCTTGTGGACATACCTGTCAACAGTGCAACCTTCTCATCTTGGGTGAGCTGCTTGAGCAAGACCTCAATATCGGCAGTTGCGATCTGTGCAAATGCTTCTTGCGCCGCAACGGGCGCGTTATCGCCAATCGACATTCTCTCGCGCTAAGAAAAATCGGGGTCAAGAAAAGCGAGGGAGATTTTTCCTTTCGCGCATTCTCCGTTCCATTCCGCGAAATTCAGTCTTCTAAGTACTTTCTCGCAGAAATCGATCCAAATTTCGGGCCCCGGTTTCGCGTGTCGTGTTCCTCTCCGGTTCCCCAACTCGGAGACCGGCCGATGGGGAAGTATATCGGGCCATGTCTCCACTTCGGCAAGCATCCTGGTTGAACGGCAAGTCCAAGCCCCATCGACGCCATCTCGAACAGCATCGTGGGATTCTCCGTTTCTCCTTTTCTCCGTTTCTCCGCGTCGGGTCCAGTATGCGCAGTGTCGATGCCGACCCCGGCTCCCCGTGTCTCCCCACAATCTTTCCCCGACTACGCCGTCAGCCGGCACATGGTGGTTTTTCTGACGACCTGGTGACCGAACCACGACAATTGAGCCTTGACTCGGAACTAAGCGATTGGTCGGTGTTGCATGTCGTCGTCTGTTTCCTCATGAGACCGCTCTAGTTTACGGAATTCGTTCAAATCCACGGGAAAAGAGACTTCCAGGAACCCGATCATCGGGCGATGATGGATTTTCAACGCATATTACCCGCCGTGCATAAAACCTCGTGGCAGCCCCTGCGTTGCTCCTAACCCCAGATTATTGTCTGTATCTTTATACTAGCCTCTTGGCCCTTTATACATCATGGGTTCCAGTGAGATTGATCGAGTGGATGTGGTTAGCAAGCCTGCTGAAGGGGATCCAATGCCCGATCCCATGGCTGCATTTCTTCCAAAGGATGCGAAGCCCTGGTATAGGCAATCCCATCTTCTACGTCTCAACTTCATCATTTTCTCCCTAGTGATGTACTCTTCGGCCAACGGTTATGACGGATCTCTGATGAACGGTTTGGAGGCATTGTCCCAATGGAAAGCCTTCATGAACAATCCGGCTGGCTCCTGGCTTGGATGGATCAATGCGATCCACTGGCTTGGCTGTGGTGTGGGTTATCCCACAGCATCATGGATTGCCAATCGATACGGTCGTAAGCCAGGTGTCTACGTGGGCTATGTCTTCCTGGCACTTGGAGTCGCTCTTCAAACTGCGGCGCAAAATGACACAACGTTCCTCTTTGCCCGTCTATTCCTGGGCTTTGCGTCTGCTCTGTTTGGAAACTCAGTCCCTCTTCTCATCAACGAGATCGCCTACCCAACACACCGCGGCATCTTGAACTCGCTCTTCATGTCGGGCTGGTATGTCGGTGGAACGGTGGCAGCTTGGGTTGTCTTCGCATCACGAACATACCCTTCATCCTGGGCTTGGCGCCTTCCCTCGATCCTCCAGGCCCTGGTACCACTCATCGGCCTGCCCGGATTCCTGCTCGCTCCGGAAAGCCCTCGATGGCTGGTGTCGGTTGGAAGAGACGACGAAGCCCAGGCAATTCTCGCTCAGTATCACGCTGCTGGCGATACCTCTTCGCCTCTGGTCAATTATGAGATGCAAGATATCATCACCACTATCCGAGCCGAGCAAGAGGCCAACAACAACGGCAGCTACCTGGAGATGGTCCAAACCCCCGGCAACCGTCGACGCCTCATGATCTCCATTAGTCTGGGTCTTTTTTCCCAATTCGCAGGGAATAACCTTGTGTCGTATTACTTGTCTCTGATTCTGGACTCTGTTGGGGTCACCAAGGTCCGCGATCAGACTCTCATCTCGGCCTGCCTGCAGATGTGGGATCTGGCCTTCGCCGTTCTAAGTGCATATCTGATTGATCGGTTGGGTCGTCGTCCTCTTTTCCTAGCATCGGCAGTGATCATGTTCGTCAGCTATGTCCTGGTTACCGCACTGTCTGGCAGCTTCGCAGTGACGAACAAAGCGGCCACTGGAGGTGCCGCCATTCCGTTCCTCTTCACCTTCTTCGCCGGATACTGTATCGCCCTGTGAGTTTCTTTTTTTCCCGTGGCTTCCTATCACTACTCTAACATGACTGGCTCTATAGTACACCCTTCCTCACGGCATACCCCTGCGAAATCTGGCCGTACCGTCTTCGGTCTCGCGGAGTGACTGTCACCTGGGTGGCTGCGATTTCTGGCATCTTCTTCAACACATTCGTCAACCCCATTGCTCTGGAGGCTATTGCATGGAAATACTACATCGTGTTCGTCGTGGTGCTGCTGGCCTTTGGTCTGACCGCGTACTTCTACTATCCCGAGACCAAGGGCTACACTCTTGAGCAAGTGGCTGTGATCTTCGACGGTCCGGATGCCCTAGTGGCCAACACTACTGAGGTAGCCACGGCCGCCGAGGCCAAGTCTAGGTCGTTGGCTGTTCACAGTGAATCGGTTTGATCGATACCTACCAGCTGGTGTATAGATTTAGATACGATACCAATATAACTGGGATTATACTCATGGGACTACAAGAAACTCTCGTGACACTACGATTCTAAACCTAATTCGGAACAAGCCTTACGAATACAGTAGCATTCGATATCTGTAAAATCCATTAAGCTCTTATGTTTGTATAGTGATAGTTCAAATTTTGGAAATAAGAGCTAGAAAGAAAGGCCTAGCTAGATACGATTTAAGCTCCTCTATTTCTAACGGTTTTTCTAAAGGTCTTTCCAATGATCCTTTTAGAGAGCCCTAGTAAGATATCGCGATTTGTCGATCAAAGCATAACTAGTAAGATGATTCAAAGGTTTAGTTATAGGTTTAAGTATATAGGACGCTAACGTATATGCCCATAATACTGTTCGCGGATAATCTTAGTATCATTATACCATTGTATACTCGTATGGGAGGTGCGTTTCTGATTAAGCTTAGCATCGTAGTGTCACGAAAGTTTTTCGTAGTGCTATTAGTATGATCCTACAAATATACCCTTTCTTCTTTGACTGCTGTTAACATCGTATTCGTATACACGATCCTCAAGCCTCGCTACTCCAGGTCTCAGTGAAAATGGTGGGACGAGCCGCAGCTTGTATGCAGTGATATTGCATAAGTCCTGGCTATCCTCCTCGGCAATTTGTGGGAGAGCACTACTTATAAAATACTTTAGCTATCTTCAAGAAGACGTTCCGAACGAAAGTAGGTAAGCCTGTGCATACATCACAGGTTCCAGTTCATCTACGCCCGGGAGTCTCGGTTCTTGAACTCACACTCTCCATTGGGAACTTATAACGCAACAATGTTTTGTACCTTGTTTCTATTGCCCAGGGTCCTGCTACCCTACTTTCATATTATCTGATATTAATGACCTTGACACAAGGTTGATGGTGTATTAATGCCCGCTAGGCGTATGTTCCACAATAGCTTCATCCATCGATGTCCAATCATGACGGCTTCGTGTAGCCATACCTTGTTCGTGATGCTTGTTTATCCTGTCGGCTTGGTGACGCAAAACCGCGTAATTTTCCGGTATAGCAAGGCAGCAATGTAATAGACTGCCCGATTAGGAAGGGGCGAGGCCATTCGCCGATTGGCAGAACTCTCTAGGGGAGGAAGGAGCCCTCTGCCAAACGCTTCAAAACCTTGTCCTCCCCAGCCTCCACCGATCTTTTCTTCTTTCTTTAACTCCCCTCCTCCTCCTCTCAACTTCACATCCACCTGGCCTCCCACCTTCTGGCCTCCCATCTTCTGCCACCCTCTTGGGTCTTGCCACCTCGCCTCATCCAGGTCTACCTCTTGTACATCCATCCCGCCCTTGATCAAAAAGGTCTTCCTTGCCTTCAAGAGCTTCAGCTTCCTCCAGGTGGGACGGCCACCCCTCCCTCAACAAACTGTTTTGCTCGCAGCTACTGACGCGCCAGCTACAGAAAAAACCTTCTGTCGAGGTTTTTCTATCACAATATCAACCACACCATGGCCTGTCAACAGTTTCATCTCCCTCGGACATGGAACTTCCCATCTTGACCATGTGGCACATCGTTTTGGCCCTTCACTTCTGGACTTGACCCTTTCATGACAATTCTGCATGGTCCCTCCCCACTTGGCATTTTCAACTCTGTGCCTACCCGTCATCTGGCACGTCAACATTGCCCTCTTCGTCTGATAGCATGCAGAGTCAAGCACAAAGGTATGGACCCTTCTTCCAGTTCCTTCACTACGCGTAACCAAGCTGACAAGACTCTCGTCAGGAGCCTACACTAACGTTCTTGAGTGAACCTCGGTAGCAATGACCTTGTTGTCCGAGCCTGTGTAGGGCGCGGTTGACTACAAGTCTACAATACAAGTCACCACTGCCACACATCTCAGACTCCTCGCTTGTACTCTGCTGGAAGATACTAACTCGATAGATTGGCCATCTCTAACTCCTCAAAGCCCCCCATCCCGACACATCGATTCTCCATCACTGTTCGGGTTTTCCACACCTCTTTGGCCTCCTTACTCTCAAAGTCTTGTCGATGAAAAGGTTGGTGCACCCACTCGTAACGCAAGTTGTGCTCTCTGCTGACATCGAATATCTTGACCTGAGCAGTTACCTTTGATGACCCTGCTTCCAAACCAACCCAAACCAAACCCCGAAAACGAAAACAAATCTCAGGATGCATCCCTAACGAGCCACGACTAGTCGAAAATATTGATCAGCACCCACATATACCTTGGCTGTGAGCTGGGAGGAGGATGAGGGACTGTTGAGGACAAGTCGTTTCGTTTCTAAGAGAACTTGTTACTGTATATTCTTTCTTTCCTCGACGTCTTGTTGACCTAATGTCCCCGGCGATACGCCCATTACTCTATGATCATGCTGAAAATACTTCGTCCGTCTCTGAGCGATAATTAATATCATCATCTACTTTTTTCCCCTTCTCCGTGGATAGGTCAGTACTTCTGCGGGTGTGATAGAAGATAGAACCAGTCCAACACGTCGATTTCCATACCATGGTATAAGCAATTACCCGTTTTATTACTGCAGCTTTGCAATCTTTCTGCGGATGGAATTACCTTGGTGCTAAATTGGGACTTCTAGTTGAATGTAGACTCGGTAGTCGGTGTCAGTTTCGTGCTGGCTTGAATACACTGCCAGGCAATTGAGCACGAGTTTCTCCTTGAAATTCTCTCGGCATCAACTGTGTCTCGGGTGAATATATATATATATATATATCCATTATTACTGGTTGAAATACCGTGGCAATCCAGGCGTTTAGCTCGACAAGCTGATTACCATTTTAGGTCCTTGGCGGCTATGACAAGGAAGGACGTCATAGCCATGGATAATGATAACACAACTCAACGTGGAATAACTGCGAAACCTGATTTCAATACCTAGCAAGGATGATCACTTAGTTAAGGGCTATTTACTCATACCCGTCACTGATAATAAAATGTGAGGTCGCATCCGGAGCGATTTTTTGTCCTCCCTTACTCCATACTTGTCTCGAATACCCAGGATGACTTCTCTAATACGGCTATCAACACGCCAAATGGCGCGTCCTTCCATCGCATCAATCACTGGCCCGACCAAGCTACCCGCTCAACGAAGCTATGCCCGGGATTCGAATAAATCGAGCGGCGGGAAGGAAAATGCGACTCGGGATGCGGGCACTCCAGAAAACCCGTTGCCCAACCACCCGATCCCTTCCAACGATGCAAAGCCCACGCTAAGAGATGGTCGGTCGTCGCCTATTGCCGATTTTGAAGGTAACTTGAAGGACGATCTGCCTGAGGATGTGAAGAAACATAATGAAGATGTGGAGAATCGGTATGACCGACCGTACAATCACATTGCCGATTGGGGGGTGTGGAGGAGAGTGAGTGGAGGGATAAGTAAACTGCTGTTTTTGTTGTTTTGCTTGGAAATTAGAAAAGAGTCAATGGCAATGGTCCTAGTGGTATAGGAAACAGATTGGGTATTTTCTATGATATCCTAGTTGGTGTGACTCGTGTCGGAATTGCTGTACATTATTCACGCAGTTACCTGTGCAAAATATACAGTTGCCACCTAGAAGCTCATTCTCCAAATAGTCTGGACACCGCTTCCAAGAATGCTTTTTAAAGTCTCTTCAAAGCAATCAAAACATCAGAAGCAAAAACATAATCAATAAATCGATGGTCAAACCATCGAGTCGCGATCTGATTGAGGTCAAAAAAGAGATAGGACAAAAAGATAATGCTTTGACAAGAGTGGGATTCGAACCCACGCCCCTTTCGAGACACGGAATTGTGGATCAGGTAAACCTGAACCGTGCGCCATAGACCAACTCGGCCATCTTGCCTTACTTGATGGAAGGTTCGGCAAACTTTGGGCTCATGATTCTATGCTACAAAATGTGCCACAAATCCGAAGCATCATGCCCTGTCAGAGCTCCCTACACTTGATAGCTTTTGCGAGGAACACTATTTACAATTTACAATTTACAATTCGAATAGCAAACACTTTTTCATAAAGACTGTCCCATTTCACACATCTATATACAGAGGAACAAGAAATAAATAAATCAAACCCAAAAACCACAATCAAGATCCCCGGTAGGTCGAGTAATTCCAAGGTCCCAACAGCACGGGCACATGATAATGGCGCCAACCCTCCTCGCCGTCCTTACCGCGGCCCTTAACCGTAAACTTCACCTCAACCTCTGGCCAGAAGCTCTCAATACCCTGAGCCTCATACCAGGGTCCAACCTCGAAGCGCACCGCCCAATTGGTCTTGCTATCGGCCGCGGGGAGCGCAGCCAGGATCTCGGGGACGGAGGCGGCGGCGCTGGCGCTGGCTCCGGTGGGCGTCCACTTTGCGACACGGCCGTCGGCGTTGGTCGTGGCGTGGAAGGTGACCGGGCTGGAGGGCGAAGCGGGCGCCGATAGCAGGGTCAGGGTGACGGGGAGGTTGGCGGCGGGGGTGCCGGTCAGGGTGTTGAGACAGTGGCAGGTGATGGGATCGCGAGACATGGTGGGTGGTTGAGGTTGGGTGTTGGAGGGTGTAGATGTGGAGCTGTTGGAGGGAGAGAGCTGTTGCTGAACGAGGGCGAGGCGGTTGGTGATGCGGCCTTGGGAGGAATCACGAGAGTCCATGAAATTGATGGTGAGCTGAGGAGGAGAGAAGAGAGGGAAGTTGTTTAAGAGAGGAAAAGATCTAAAAAGATAACCAGACGGGGAGTGTTGCCATTATTTCTACGGGAGTGCCATCGGAGAGCACCGATAGCTGCGGAGGATGCCACGGCGGGGTGGAGCGGGCAAAGAATTCTGGGGAGATTTTGTAGATTGTACACTTTGTAGAGAGATTGAAAAATGTAGATCGTCATCCTGTCTTTTAGATAGCAATATTAGACCGTTCGTTAATAGTCAAATGGCAGTAGCTTAGCTGTTGGTGTATACTGAAACCTCCGTACAGCAAGCATCAACGGGCAGGACACCGCAAACCATTGGCTCAACCTCCCATACAGGACATTCTTTACTCTGCTATTATGGCCTAACGTCACGAAAGAATAGAATATTAAATGCGACTTTGATCTATCCTTCCTTCTTATTTCCCCTGTCCAGGACACTCTGTCATGTCCGTCTAGATCATCTTCCCGAACGTTCGATCGCTTTGCGGGGCAAATCCTCAATTTCGAACGTCAACTCCTTCTCCCCGCCATAGCACCAACACAGCAGACCACTCCTCCACCTCCCCCGATCCTCCCTCTCCCTCCTCCCTTCGGCAATTTTTGTATAGCCGATCATGTCATCTACCGCCGTGGTCCATGGCGATGAACTCGACATGGAGCCCACGCTCCAGTCGATCCTGAACCAGAACACCCTCCGCTGGATCTTCGTCGGCGGGAAAGGTGGTGTCGGCAAGACCACCACCTCATGCTCCCTCGCCATTCAGCTGGCCAAGGTCCGCAAGTCGGTCCTGCTGATCTCCACCGATCCCGCCCACAATCTCAGCGATGCTTTTGGTCAGAAATTCGGAAAGGAGGCCCGTCTGGTCGACGGCTACACCAACCTGAGCGCCATGGAGATCGACCCCAACGGTAGTATCCAGGACCTCTTGGCGAATGGCGACGGCCAGGGTGAAGATCCCATGGCAGGTTTGGGCATGGGAAACATGATGCAGGACCTGGCGTTCAGCGTGAGTGGCCTCCGAGCAGCATCCGTGGCGAGCGATGGATACAATCTTGCTAACCCGACTCTTTCGAGCTTCTTAGATCCCCGGTGTTGACGAAGCTATGTCCTTTGCTGAAGTCCTGAAGCAAGTCAAGTCGCTCTCCTACGAGACCATTGTCTTCGATACCGCCCCGACCGGCCACACTCTGCGTTTCCTGCAATTCCCCACCGTCCTCGAGAAGGCCCTGGCGAAGCTTTCGCAGCTGTCCTCCCAATTCGGCCCAATGCTGAACTCAATCCTCGGTGCACGGGGTGGTCTCCCCGGTGGCCAGAACATGGACGAGCTGCTCCAGAAGATGGAGTCGCTCCGTGAGACGATCAGCGAGGTCAACTCGCAGTTCAAGGACCCCGACATGACTACTTTTGTCTGCGTTTGCATTGCAGAGTTCCTGTCACTATACGAGACGGAACGTATGATCCAGGAATTGACCAGCTACGGCATTGATACCCACTCGATTGTGGTCAACCAGTTGCTGTTCCCCAAGGATGGGAGCAACTGCGACCAGTGCAACGCTCGTAGGAAGATGCAGAAGAAGTACCTGGAGCAGATTGAGGAGCTCTACGAGGACTTCAACGTGGTGCGCATGCCTCTATTGGTGGAGGAGGTTCGCGGGAAGGACAAGCTGGAGAAGTAAGTAACCTTGGGTTTATTGCATCTGAAGAAAGTCTTTGCTTTTGGCGGGCTCGGCTAACCATCATCTTCTCTCCTTTAGGTTCAGCGACATGTTGGTAGACCCGTATGTGCCCCCGCAGTAAGTGGTTGACTGGAGCGTGAAGAGAGTACGAGCTGGGATATCTCGTCGGACGAATTATGAAAAGACTAGAGCAATAATACTTTTGATGCCAATCTTTCCCGTTCCACGTACTCGGTGGCCCCATTGCCTTTCATCCCACTGGCCACACTTGGTGAATGATGACAGTCTGTATAAGAGTCAGTGCTATGCAGAGAAGATCGAAGAACTTCCGGAATGTAGAAGACGTCAGATCCAATAACCGGGGGCATATGCAGCCCTCGTCACATCTCATTGCCGATGGCCCAGACATGAACCCCCCGAATGTTCTACTCCTTCTTCTCCCACTTACAACTTGCAACTTGCAACTACTTCTTTGCTACATTCCTTCGATTATCTCCCCACCAGTCAGCATACAGCAAATCAGATAAACCCTAATTGCCCGACTGCAGGTCTCGAATGAATCCCTCGTCACCATGTCACCTGCACCTGCCATGTGTTTCGACATCAAATCTCCCCCTCCAGCGCAATTACAACTTCGATTGTATCAGTCTTCGGCTTCCGGACTCTGTCAATGGGCCCCTCCCAAAAACGAAAAGATGCAGAAATGCTTCCTGCAGCTCAGTTTGGGCCCCGCGACGAAACGAGACGGGCTCCATGGTGCCACGACATCGCCGCAGGTAAAGCCAATCTGGCAATGCAGAGCAAAAGAAGAGGTGAGAGATGCGGTGAGTAGAATGTTCGAATCATCTTTTTGGGGGGCTTTGTACAACCTTGTCTGCACTGCTTTTCCTGGAATGCCAGCTACATGACCCGCAACTAATTCGGTACTCAGTTGGTTGAAACTTGACATCCGTTCAAACTAGCTCCAATGGCTTGCGAAAACGTTGTGCAAGACCGAAACCCCCCTTTTGGCGGTCTTGTTATGCCTATTATTTTCAACTTTTTTTTCAGCAAATCCAACAACTCGGCAATTCTGCAGTGGTTTTCTCTCCCTTGCAGGTGCGTTGTTCATTTCGAGGTCAAATTGATTCGAGGGCATCGCATCCCCAAGTAAGCCTCACTTTGACACCGGCCCGCCCCCAATTCCTGGTCCATGGCCCTACCAACGAGGGCGCTGGCACCCACCCTCGGCGTTTCCTCTGATATTCCTGGTATTTCCAGCAAAGACAATTCAGGCAAGTCTGGCCTTTTTTGCGTGGTTCTGACAGGTCCGCCAACCGCGACCGCCATAGTCAGATTCGAGTTTTAATTTAAGCATGCGGATACACAGAGCGAAAGGGTTGGATGTCGTTGTCTCTTCGAAGTGAGGCGCACACCCCCTTTCTCTGCTCGCCCCGACAGTTCCGAGTTGAATCCTCCATGACCAGACATTCCCAACAAAAGGGCTGCTCGGAACTGAGTGGTTCGTCATCGTGGTCTCTTTCTGGCCCCCCCCTTCTTTGTTCCGTAAGAGATTCGACACCCATCTTTGTGCTCGGGTCTTTGCCTGGGTCTCGCCGCCGCGGAAATACCTCTGGAAGTCGTTCTGGACTCCAGCAGATCAAGAACCGGTGGATCCAAGATGGTTTCCCCTCCGGCTTGTTGCTAGCGGGAGGGTACTAGGGCGCGACTAGCCGGATGGAGGTACTACCTGAACTGGGTAAGTTGTACGCGATTGTCTTTGCTCGTCCTGGACTGCCTCTGTATGATTATCTTTTCCCCGAATAGATCGAGAGAGAGGCAGCAGCAGTAGCAGCTGGACTGCAGCCCGGGCGCTTGTCTCCATTCGCTCCTGACTATCCTCCGACCAGCGTGATACTTGTGTCTTGACCGCATGCTGTACGAGGGAGGGAGCTTCCCCAAGAGAGGGGCCCGCCCGGCTAGTTATTTATACCCCCAGGCTTGGTCCTCATGTCTTGATGCCAGATGGAAAAAGATACCAAAAGATCTCCGCTGCCCATCCCCTCATCCGGTTGCTGCTTGTTTGGCCACCGGCTTGTCAGACCGCAAGCTCAACCTACACGCCTGAAGCCCAAGCCCAAGCATAAGCCCTGTTTTGGCTCTTGAGACCTAACGCACAAACCTCCCTCTTCCTTCCTAAACAGCAGACAGACCTCTGGCCTGAGATGTCTCGAGTTCAACAGTATTGGCTTCCAGGATATGGTCTGTCCCGGCACATCGTCCTCGGACATATCCACTACTTCCTGGGCCCGTCCGCTTCAGTTAGGCCGTACAGTTATCAGGTACTTATGGCACCGCCTCCCGCTGCGCGCCACGGTTGACAAGCTCTAACCAGATATCCTGTTTTTGAATAAAGGGGCGCGAAGGTTACCTCATCACGGGCATGCCTCTTACTCGGGTCTGTCCTGTCTCCATGCGGTAGGAATATAAGAAACGATCCACGTGCTGACTCCATTCACACCTCAGGACCAAATCGACGACCTTGCAGCTATGTCTCGGGAATATGAGAAGCAGGAAGCACTGCGAATGACCAATCAGAGTCCTAGTGCTGGTGCTAGCAGCAATAATGGGGATGGCTCGTCGCGACAGCCGACGGAGCCGTATATCAACGAGATCATTCCAGTGGATCCTAATCGGGCGCGCAGACGCCCTGGCGAACAAGACTTCCGGAACAGCCGTTGAGATGACTGGACCGCCTTTCTCCTGGTTTCCATTGTCCCCGGAAAGGAATTGGCAATCCTGCCTGGTCAAAGCCTTGGATGCTGTCGTGCCTATACGAGACTTCCCGGAGACTTCTCAATCCGTCTGGTTGTGACCATCTGGGAGCCCTGCACTGGTGGCCACTTCTCTCTCACTTTCCCCCGCTGTGATATTCTCTTGCTCGTTTTTCCAAGTCTCAAGCCAAGGTCTTCAATACCTCAATCCCAGGCACGAGGATAGACATGGCATCCCGGCTCTCAGGTCCACCGGCTCATTTCCTCAATGGACGTGGTTCCTGTCCAGATGAAAGGATTCCCTGGGATACGAAGGATAGAGTAGCTCCCACCGTATATCCCCATTCATGGCGTTTTCGAGCATACTTTGTTACTGTTTCTTGAAGATACCCCCTTTACGTTCGGCGGAGTTATACAAACCGTTATACCATGTCCACACCAAGATCTGCCCAAAGCGCTCGCTATATGGAAATTATCATCATCTCCATGAGTTCTTCTTTCATTACCAAGTTTCAAATATAAGAGACACACCAGCTGGACCAAACATTGTCAGACATCGTTTTTTTTCACTCATCTCTATAGACCATTCGTAACAGCATAGATCCATCAGACCCCAACCTAATCCCCGGGGTCCTCTACATGATTCCCATCTTTTTTCTTCCGCAAAATCAAAAGAGACTGACACGAGGGAAGCGTCATGCTCTTCTTTCTCCCCACCATGCATATGCAAAATGCAAGCCTATGATGTAGAAGGGCTTCCATTTCCGACCTCGATTTTCCTCTTTCTCTGCAAAACCACCAGGGCCAGAAAGACCTTCTTGGCACACACGACAAAAAAGAACCAAGAAGAAATAAAAAAAAAGAAGGGGAAAAAAAGAATATATCTGACGGCACACACAGAGAGAAGAGGGGGATAGGGAGACTGTGGACTAAGAGGTTAAAAGAAAAAAGGAGATAAACATCAATAAGAAAGAAAGGTGGACCACCTAAGAACGCCAGCCGGATGCCACTCCTGCACAGAGTCCCCATCTCTCACATAGAACCGTGTTGTGACATACACGGGGAGATCATTAAAATGGGTAGGCAGAGAAAAAACATGGGTCGATAATAACATGGAAGAGGAAGTTCGGTTTTTGGCATCAGCTCATGCAAGAGGTATTTCATTTCGCGACAGCGGAGCTAAAAGAGGATTGTTAGTTGATATATTCGAAGTAGAAATGGCCAATAGGCGGGTCTATGTGCTTACCTCAGGACTTGTGTCCGGAAGAAGGCGCCCTTGGTCTTCTCAATGACTTGCTGGTAAACCGACTGGGGAGGGTGGTTCATGATAACGGTGCCCTCCTTGTAGTCGATCTTGGCATCAACCCGGGTGTCGCGGATGAGGTTAACAATCCACTTCTCACCCTCATCCTGGCTCAGGCCGAGACGAGTGGACAGATCCCTGAACATAAATGTTAGAATTTGATGATCCTCTTCTGTTAATTTGCAAGTCTCTGGCTTGAACTCACTTGATATCGATGCGCTGGTGGATCTTGCAGTAGCTCTCGGAAATGAGGTGACGGGCAGCCTCGACGAAAGCGTCCGCGGCAGAAACAAGGAAGAAGTCGCTGCGCAGAACCTCCTCGGCCTCGCTCAGCTTGCGCTGGGCCTCCTCAAAGTCAAAGTCGACATAGAGGGCCTTGATGAAGTCGGTGATGGGGTCGGTGTACTCGTAGCCCTCCTGGCGCACCACACGGATCAGATCCTTCAATTGCTTCTGGTAGACACCGTGGTGCTTGTGAGGGCGGCTGCGGTTGGTGATGACGGCGGCAGCGAGGTAACGCAGGATCCAAGGGCAGCTGGTCTGGATAGTGTTGATGTAGGCGGGGGAGAAGAAGAGGTCGGTCAGGACGTCGCGGGCGGGGTCGTGGTTGAAGAAGGGGAACAGGGACCAGTGAATGAGCCAAGAGCGGTTGGTGAGCTGGGCCAGCGGGTTGTTGAACAGGCGGGTCTCGATCGAGTCCTTGGCCTTCTGCACCTCCTCCATAGCGCCCTCCCAGTTGGTGGTCAGGATCTCGGATGCCAGCTTACCCCAGGTAGCAGAAGCGACCTTGTCGTTGTCGGTGGACAGGACACGGAACTGGTAGAGCAACTCGGCGGCATTACCGTAACTGCCGCAGCTGTACTGGAACCGGCCGTAATCGTACAGGCTGTTAACCATGTCGTTGGTAACACCGTGCTGCTCCTCGAGGAACCGCAAGTTGGCGGCCTTGTCGCTTCGCAGGTTGCCAACAACCTCCTCATCCTGCAACAACTCGGTGATCTTCTCGCTCTGAACCTGGTAGTGCTCCAGCTTGGCCAGAACCTCCTCGCGCTTCTTGACGAACTCATCGGGAATAGCGTCGGAATTGTTGATCTCCTTCCACAAGTTGGCGACGTAGTCGGTCATGTTGGTGTGCTTGAGCAACTCATACTTGGCGCGAGTGATTTCTTTGTCCTCCTCATCGGTGCCGGCGCTGAATTCGAGCAGAGGGAACACCAGGTGGCGGTCGAGGTATGGGATCAGGCGGGGGAGCAGGTCATACTCGGGGGTGACATCGGTCGGTTGAGCGCCGCTGAGCTTCTCAGCGGAGGGAGGGGCGTTGTCTGCCATGGTGAACGGTGGTATGGGGTTGATCGAGGACCGAAGACGAGGCACAAAGCACTTTGCACTTTGAATTTGTGTGCGGGAGGGTGTGTGTAGCGCTAAACCCTTTTAGGCCGTAGTTGAGTGATCGGGCGGTGGCAGAAAACCGGCGCGAAGAAACCTGCTTCAATTCCGTCGAGCATCGCGGGTTTCTTTTTTGTGCTGGCGATCTTCGACCTTTTCTCCCCACCCCACAGGTTCTCCGGCTTTTCCCCCCGTCCGGTTCCCCTTCAGATCTTCAATGGCGTCTCTTCGTCAGTCGGCCTCGGTCGCTTCCGCCGTGTGCAAGCAGACTGGTACTCCCCGCTTCGCCCAGTCCGTCGCTTCCATTCAGACATGTAGTCGATTCTCTTCATTATCTTCTTGTAAGTCCCGAGTGTTGCGACCTTGCTCTTATCCTAGTGGGCTCTCCTGAAGAGTCTACTTTCTTGCATCGTAATGGTTGGGTATAGACGACTTCATCTTGAGATTCAAGAGGACAGCACCTATCTCCGATCATGCTATTTTGGACCGTTAAACAAGAGCCTATCTAACAAAGTTATCCTCTCTCTCCTACAGCCCCTTACCTTCACTCCTCATACCGTCCGACCTCCTCTCAAATCTCTATTCCCGCCCGCCAGACTCGCACGTTCTTGACACAACTTCGCCGTGAAGCGCAAGCTCTCAAGGAACAGCCAATCTCACCCTCCGCACCCTTGCCCAAGTCTGGCAAGCAACCGAAGCCGACTTTGTCCCTAACAAACCTCCCTTACTTTGTTCGCCGGACTGGATCCAACCAGCTGCCTGTCTACCTCGTCACAAAAGCCGGTGGCACCAAGCAGCTCACCAAGATCCAGAAGACCGAGGGTGATTTGGATGCGTTGCGCAGTGATTTGGCACTTACCCTGGGTGTCGACACTCGGAGCCCCGATGTTTCGATCAACCGTCTTACCGGTCACATAATCGTGAAGGTATGCTTCTATTATATTTGTCGCCTGGAAATTTTGCTGAATATGGCACTAACGTTTCTACGACAGGGCTGGCGGAAACCCGAGATTGTCAAGTTCCTCCAGGAGCGCAACTTTTAAACTCTTCTCTCCTGATTTGCATCCTTGATGTCTACACCAAGCATTGACCGGGATCCCAATGAGTGAGGGTGCCGGACGAGTGTGGAAGCGGGAGAAGCAAAAAGCGAGAACAAAAGCATTTGGAGAACCAGTAAGAGGAGGAAATCAGACTTGGGTCCATGGGCATGTGATGTTCCATGGGTTATTTTTCTTTCCCTATTTCCTTGATTCCCTACTTCCCTTGGTGTGTATTTCTTAGCCTCAGTCTATGGGGTCATTTTTCATTTTTCATTTTTTTGCGGGTGTTGTTGCTCTTGGTCTCTTCTTTCTGTGGCCCTGTTTTTCGGCGCTTGCGTTTCCTTTCATCACTCCCTGTATCACTCCTACTCTGTACATGCTCAATGACTCGATGGGTGTTGGCCCTGGTCTTTTTCTAATCGAATGAATCTATGCATCGTCATATCCATTTGAAGTAAAGTAGTTGGACCGATCCATATTGTATTGATTACCTTTTGAGGGCATCAATAAACCACAATTATATGGCATGCTGCTTGCAAAAACATGCAGAACAAAAACAAAAACATACAACAGCCAAAAGTATGACCGGGCATACCTAGCGCCCATCTTTCGGTCATGGGCGACTTGCCGCTTTGTTCAGGCGGGCTTCAGGCGGCAGTTCCTACCTGCCAGTCAAACAATCAATACTCGCCCTGAAAATGACCAAAAGCAAGGATGAAGCCGCCCATTTTACTTCTATCGTGCATTTCGGTGAGCATAACAACTTAGAAATCTTACGTGCAGTCCTCCCGAGAACTAAAGGAGACTACTATCGTGCCCTTTATATCTTTAACAAGTTAGTGCCTCTTGATAATGCCTCATCTTCGGGCGGCTAGCTATAGGTCTCTAATTAGTTCCGTTAGTTTCATCTCACTATACCCGAAAGCAAGTGAATCCGCCCGATATTTAAACCTTTAAGGCCATTATAGAGTTTGTCGCACGTAGAATTGTTACAGGGCGCCTACATAAGGGTCAGGAGAAAGGCTCTCGGGGAGTTACAGCCTTTCTCCCAAGTAGAGGTTGCGGTGAACAATATTCTCCTCTTACAGAGAACCTAATTCCATACATTCAGCTTGTGTACCATAAGGAGCATATATCCAGTAAGGAGCTCGTGTTTGCAAGTAAGACTTCATAGTAGGACGATTCGATGGCGAAGCCCTCTCGGATCTATACATCTTAGTCATGTTAAATAGCCTAAGGGAGTTATATATTAAACTCCCTACCTGGAATTATTCTTATTCTGAATCTAACCCTCTTGCTCTTTACTCCTCTATATCTACCCCCTCGATTGCTCTAGCTATTCTGCAGGAATCCTTTGCTTCGAACGGCGGCGGTTACAGACGCCTCGTAATTGGATGTGTGGCGCCTCGCCGGAGTGGTCATGATGGGGCCACTGAACAATGATCCACACGGCATGGGCCGTAACAGGAGGGCTTTTCGTCCCTTAACTAGGAAACAGTATCCGCGCAAAGCAGTGTAGTTAGCTGGTGTGTTAGCTGGTGGGCTCGGATATATCTACCAGATCCACCGAGGGGACAACATGAAAACCAAGGCTCAAGAGGTGGATCCTTTCCCCGGATACAGAGCCCCAGGTCAACTGTCGATGGTGGGTCATTCAACTCTTGATGCCAGCTTTACACTTATGGCTCAAGTGAGTGTAGATTCATAGTGCTAAGTGGATATAAAGAAGCCAACTGGCCGAGTAAAACAAATCACGTGACCTCTCAAACATCAATGAATAACTATGGGATAGAAAGAAAATCCTTGATAAACAAGGACTTCACTGGGTACGTCAGAAAATCTTTCATCAAGGCACGTTCAGTGGCTCCAGTTATTCGGGATGGGCTTGAAGGGACCGCACGCCGCATGAATACTGAAGCTGAGGCTGAGGCTTACGCAACCGCACGAGCACCTAGTCGGATTCATCAAGATTCTCTGTCCCTACCCTACCTACCCTTTCTTTCCTCGTCCTCTCACCCCAATCATGGACGGTCATGAACGTCCCCTCAACCGCGATCAATTTGATATCGCCATCATCTGCGCGTTAGCCCTGGAGGCTAACGCTGTTCTCTGCTCTCTAGATGAAATTTGGTACGACGCTCCCCCTATCTACGGCCGGGCCCCTGGAGATCGAAATCATTATGCCTTCGGCAGAAGTGGAAGACATCCTGTCGTCTCGTGGTCACGCTCCCTGGAATGGGAAATGTCCAGTCGGCCGCCGCGGCAGCCTCCCTCGGCATGAGTTTCGTCTCTATTCAACTGGCGTTACTGGTGGGGATCTGCGGGGCAGTGCCTTACCGGCCAGACGGCCAAGAGATTATCCTAGGCGATGTGATCATAAGCGAGGTGCTCGTTCGACTCGATTTCGGTCGCCAGTACCCGACCGGGTTCAAGCGCAAAGACACAATCCTGGATGGACCGGGGAAACCAAATGAAGAGATCCTGGGCCTTCTCCAGCACTGGAAGTCGCAGGTTATGGCGCATCAGTTGCACGAGAAAATGATGCAGCATCTGATCGGCCTGATGCAGCACCCCCGTATCGGAAAGGAGTACCCGACCTCATCTGATCAGCTGTTTGCCCCGGACTATATTCATAAGCATCACACTGGGTGTATTGAGTGTAGCTTGGCAGAATCAGTCTGCGACACAGCCTTGAATGCCTCCTGCGAGGAGCTTGAGTGCGATCAGGATATGCTTGTTCAACGTGTTCGGCGATCCGGACGCGATGGTCAGGGCATTCCCAATCAACGGATCCACTTTGGCTTGATCGGCACCGCGGACATAGTCATGAAGTCAGCGTGGGATCGGAATCAGCTTTCTGCATCAGAAGGTATCATAGCCTTTGAGATGGAAGGAGCGGGAGTGTGGGATAAGTTCAACTGTCTAATCATGAAAGGGGTCTGCGACTATGCGGACAGCCATAAGAACAAGAAGTGGCAGAGTTATGCGGCGGCGGTTGCGGCGGCGGCGGCAAAGGAAGTCTTAGGGCATTATGTTCCCCATGACAGGCCGGATTCGTTAAATCGTAAGTTCTCAACAATCACATTGGCTGCTTGGTCCAGGTTTATGTGAGGAAGGCTTTTCTAGAATCTGAACCTTACTGAGAAGTAAGCAGGCCGCTGCGCTCTTTTTCAGAATATTCCATATCAAAGGAATAAAGGGTATATTGTCCGCGATGGACAGTTAGCCGAGCTTGAACACCGATTATTTTCGCCGGGTCAACAGCGCAAGGTTGCGCTTACGGGCCTCGGCGGTGTTGGTAAAACACAAGATGCAATTGAGCTCGCTCACCGATTGCAATTGACACAGCCTGAGCTCTCTATTTTTTGGATTCCAGCTACAACTTCCGAAAGTCTCCAAGAAGCCTATTTTGATATCGCTCAAAAGCTACGATTCCCAGAACTTGAAGAGGGGGCTGATCCCAAGAAGCTGCTCCAAAATTACTTAGGTGACAAGAACGCGGGACAGTGGCTCTTAATTTTTGACGATGCCGAAGATATCGATTTGTGGTATGGCAAGTCCTTAGGTAATACAGGGCTATATGGTCTGAGCGACTATCTTCCCTGGAGTCCTACTGGAAGTATATTGTTCACTACTCGTTCTAAGAAGCTTGCTTCAAAGCTCGCGATGCAGAACACAATCGAAATTAGAGAGATGGACGACGTAAAGGCAAAGGAACTTTTCGCCATGCGTTTACATGATAAGGATTTGCTCCGCGAAGAAACCGAAATTGCATTGCTTCTGAAGCAGCTTGTGTTCCTTCCGTTGGCAATCGTGCAGGCCGCTTCTTATATAAATGAGAACACCATAACCTCGGTTGCAGAGTACCGATATCTCTTGACACAACCGGAGGAGAAGATAGTTGATCTTGTAAGCGAGAATGAGACGCATTGGCGATCTCGTGGCATCGCTAATGCAGTCGCCACAACGTGGCTTGTGTCTTTTGAACGCATCTATCGTCTGAACCGCCTAGCCATCGATATTCTCTCTTTCATGGCTTGCGTACAGCCAACAGCTATCCCTGAGTCTCTTCTACCACCCGCACCATCTCGGATGGCTTGGGTTGAGGCCATTGGCATCTTGAGGGGGTATTCATTCGTCACCAAGCGGTCTACAGAACAGGGGTTTGACCTTCATCGGCTTGTTCACCTTGCAATGCGTAGCTGGTTAAGAAAGAATGGAAATTTATTGACACAGACGGTCACGACACTCGCGAGGTTGGTAGAGGTATTCCCGAACGACGATCATACGAATAGGGCCCTGTGGAAGGCATGTCTGCCTCATGCCCTAAATGTTGTTCATAAGGATGAAGTGCAAAACATGCCAAAGAGATATGAGCTGCTATTCAAAGTTTCACTGTGTCTCTTAGCGGATGGTCGGACAACAGAAGCTATTGAGTACCTTACAGATCTCAACGACTGGCAGAAGAGTCCATATGATCAACACCATCCATTTATATTGGCGTCTCAGCATGAACTTGCAAGAGCATATCTAGTCAATGGACGTGCAAGAAACGCAGTGGAGCTACTCGAGCGTGTGGTTGCGATTGAGGGGGAAACACTGGCTGAAGAGCATCCTAGTCTACTGGGGTCTCAGTATACGCTCGCAGCAGCATATCGTGCCAATACGCAGATTCCAGAGGCGGTGAAGCTACTCAGGCACGTAGTCGCAGTGAAATTGAGAACGGGGTCACAACAGGACCTTTCTTTACTGGCGTCTCAGCAAGAACTCGCAGGAGCGTGTGCAGCCAATGGGGAGATCCAGGAGGTCATGGAGTTACTTGAGCATGTGATCAAGATCAAGGGAACACTGCCTTAAGCGCACCCTGATCTATTGACATCTCACCATGCACTCGCTGGGGTTTACCGAACCGGTGGACAGATCAAGCAGGCAGTGAAACTTCTCGAGTATGTGGTCACACTACAGGAAGGAACACTAGCCCCAGAGCAACCCTCTCTACTGGCGTCTCAGCATGAACTTGCAGTAGCATATCGAGCAGATGGTCAGATAAAGAAGGCATTGGAGCTACTCGAGCGTGTGGTCAAGATCAAGGAGGAGACACTGAACGAAGCGCACTTGTCCTTTCTAGCGTCCCAGTACGAACTCGCAGAGACACGTGCAGCAAACGAGCAAATAATAGAGGCAATTGAACTGTTTGAGGATGTGGTCACGGTACAAAAGAGGACATTGGCCAGAGGACACCACTTTCGAATCAAAGCTCAGCATGAACTCGCAGCAGCATATAGAGTCAATGGTCAGATCAAGGAGGCTGTGGAGGTACTCGAGCACGTGGTTGCGATAGAGGTGGAAAACCTGGCGGACGAGCACCCGAATCAACTGACATCTCAGTATCTTCTGGCGGGAGCATATCGAGCTAATGAGCAGATCGGGGAGGCAGCGAATGTCTTTCAGCAGATAATCGCAGTGGAACAGAGAGCTCTGGCCGAAGGGCATCCTTCTCAAATGGCCTCCCAGGATGCCGTCTGCATTTTCTAAGGCCGGTCTGCCTCCAAATTACTGTGACCTTCCTCTTCACACTGCTCGTGTTATAATCTTGTTACAGACTTGTGAATATTACTGTACACTTAAACCATCACTGCCATCTGTTATGATACGGTCAGATGAAGACGGTCACAATTTCTAATTCATCGGATCCAAGATACAGCTATCAGAGTCTGATCTTGTTATCTTGTAACAAAAATGAAGAGAAGAGTCGCAAGCTTGCGACATGAGTCGAATTGAAAGTTGATTCATTCCGGCCACATGACTTGTCGAAAATTGGTGAATGACTTCATCTGCGGTGTGATCACCGAAACTGATGAGGAGATCGCCTGGTGGCATGTATCCTAGCTGTCCGCGATCCGTCAACTGGTATTACCCAAGAGCGCTTACTGTTTCTGGGGACGAAAGGGCGCACACATCCATGCCGTCTCAAAAGTGGGTTGAATGTTTACTTAGACATGGCATGTATGTACATTGAGAAACTCCTCTTCCTAGTCTGAGCAACATTTGGACTCTACGTGCAAGCGCCGCTATAGCAGTTAGATCCAGAACAGTAGTCACTGGTACTTCCACAATAACCCGACGTGGAACAACATGTCCCAAACTGGGTACCAGTGCAGGTCTTGTTGCCAGCAAAGTTCGGGCCACATTCTCCATTTGTGGATGGGCCGCCATTATCGGTGTCACAGCTGCCAGAGTAGCAATTTCCGGCACCACAATAGGTCGTGCCATTGCCGCAGTAGCCCTGTGTCTATGGTCAGCGACTATACTGAATAGGAACGATGGCTATGAAGGGATATCGTGTCACTTACGTATATACTGCAGCAGTTTCCGAACTGGGGAATACAAGTTGTACCCCCATAATCAGGCCCACAGGTACCATCGGACGTCGCCGTGCCGTTGGTTGTGGTAACACAATAATCTGAGCCGGTTCCGCAGTAGCCAAAGGGCGAGCAGCAGTCGCCAAACGCGCTTCCTTCGCAGGTCACCCCTGGGGGGCACGTACCGTCCGTTGAAACGGTCTGAGGGGTGACAGGGGCGACGCAAATGTCGTAATTAAGCCACAGGTTGCCGCAGGTAGAGTTAAGATACGTATTATACTCTTGCAACTGGCTAAAGTTCAGACCGAAGCGCAGGTCAATGGTGGAACAGTCGTCGCCGGCTACAACGAGATAGTATTCGCCACACTCGTCGATGGTTCCGCTCTGGGTCGGGTAGGCTGCAGTGGTTGCTGTGTAGTAAGTAGCCTGGCCGGTTGCACCGGGCGCCGTGATGGTCGCGTTGGGTTTAGGGAAAGTTCCTCCAGGAGCACTTTTTTCTCGCGGCTTAGCTTCATGAATGTTTCCATGTTGTCCTCATTGATCTGAGACTTACCCTTTACAGACACGCTGCCCCGGTGCAATACCTGAACAACTGCCCTGGATATTGCTGTTCCAGCTAAGGAATTGAGAGGTGGTCACGTTGTATGTCGAGTTGGAATATCTCGTAGCAAGCTCGTCACTATTTTCACAGGGCTTAGCACAGATTATGGTATCATGGGTTCATGTAACCGTTTTCTCCTACATACCAACTTGGTCCATCCCAAACCGTATCGATCTCGCATGGAAGGGGAAAACAGGTAGCCTCGTTGAAATAGCAAGCATCATCTCCAGTGACAACTCTAGCGTCACCCGTTGATATATTGTACCTAGTTGTCGTATGCAGAGTATTAGCAACCAGCGGTGTCTCCAATGGGAGGGCCTCCATTCATACGTATCGCAAAGATCATTGCAGGTGAGCCAGTTCTGCAGCGGCTGCACCATTTGCCCCAGGCAGGTCACGGTAGTTACTGCGGAGGAACCTGTCGTCGTTGCGTTGGTTGTAGTAGCAGTAGCAGTAGCAGTTACCGTCCCTACGTATAAGGTAGAGGCTGAAGTGGTGTAAGGCAGCGTTGTAGAGCAGTTCGTTTGAACAAGGTCAAATTGGTCGATTAAATAATCCGTGAAATTTGTGACTGGCAGCCAGGGATCCAGGAGACGTTGGCGAAAAAGTTTCAAGAAGCACTCATTGCAGTACTACCAGTTGACGTCTAGTTAGTAGGCAGTCTCGATGGCACAGGTGCACTTTAATCACGTACCAATTCCTCGTCATATATATTGGTTAGAGCGGCCATCTCATCATCGATATCACTAACATCAAAATCCGGATCGTCACATTGCGATGCGATTGTGCTGTTGTCATCACCATCGGCAAAGCACATCGTTGGATCCCAACGAATATAGTCACTTCCTTGCCATGTCTGAGACTCGACAAAACACCAATTCGATGAACTATCCTGCATGCATACAAGATCGGTGTTATGGGTAAATGTCAGTGGGAGCGCTCTCGCCTTGACCTCGACATTGCCCTGGAGAGTAGTCTCTTCTGCACAGACTGTTTCAACCTTGTCCTTCCAGGAACTCAGGGACGAGGTACAATCTGTCGTGCAGAGATTCTCTACCTCAGAAGTCGTCCAAACTTTCGTCATTTATTAACTTCATTTCTTCGCTGACAAGCAAAAACATAATTAAACATGGCAGTCTTACAGTGGATATCTGCCCCGTGGCCTAATAGGGCAATAGCGGTTCCATTGCAAGAAACGGTGGTGTTCCTGTTGAGGTTTTAGAGTGATAAGGCATTTCAGGGAGATGGAACCAGAGAAAAGTACTCACAGTGCTGCAAGACACGTACTACTCAGAGAGAGCGCAGCAATCAAGGCCTCTGCATCAAGATTTTCATATAGCGCAAAATCGGCCGCAACTGAAGTTGTCCAAGCGGTAACTAGGACAAAACAGAGTCTCATGAAGGAGAACATTTTGTCTATTGAATAGGCAAGGAGCTAAGATGATCGAATTGCTCTTTGCACGAGGATGGACTCGACGGCATGAGGACAGGAATTTTGGGGCACTTTTTCTTTCTTCCCCTCAACACGAAGTGCTACTTGAACTGCCCCTCCTGGATGACCAACGCCACCATTTACCCTGTCGGCTTGCCCCTGCATCCTGCAGGTACGAAGGTACTTCGGGTAATTCGGAAGTTCGTGCCTTGTGACGGCGGACTTGGTTTGCTTCCAGCTAACCTGCACTAGAATACCGGCACCTGGGAGACGAGGTGGAGGCTCACTCGGGATATCTCGTTCATTTGGCCACCGGCCGGGGGCCAGTGTTCTGTAGCCAATAGTCGAGGCGACTGGCGGACTCTCCAATGCCTTACAGAGAAGCTAAGAAGTAGTAGCACATCTGGGTAACATTTACTAGTGGGAAATGCAGTGCAGCGGAAAACTCATGTGATCTTCTTACCGCAAATGACCAATAAAAGCCTCAAGGCTACAGATAAGGATCCAAATATCTATGTATGTATGAGTGCGAAGCAAATCTCCACAAGCTCGAGATCTTTCTCATAATTGCCCCCAGGGCCGACATTTTCACTTTAAATGTTGGGGGCCAAACATTGAAGTATATTTTGCTGAACCCACTCGTCCGAGTCACTAACCTCTTGAGGAATAGCCTCTTCTCAGTGCAATGTGCGGAGGCTCCTCGCTGGCGCATATATCATTAAGCGGACAAATGAACCAAGAATTTCCCAGGGGTCTAAGGGTCTAGTAGGGGTCTAAGGGTCCAAGGTTACATCCGAAGGCTGCATAAGAGGTTTCAGGTAAACAATATCAAATTTTAAGCATTTCTCACAGATGCTTGTTATTGATCTCCCGTACGGGCCGCGCCATCATGGAGTTGATTGTAAAAGCAATTGGCCCAACGTTTGAAAAGTAATGGTCCAAGACCTTATTCGGCCTAGTACTGCTCTTAGCACGGCTACACGTCCCAGTCCAACCTTCCACCAGGCACTAGCCTACTTTCCACAAGCCCCTCTATTTCCGCCCCAAGGGCCGTCAAACGAAGCGTTGAGTGCGAGCACAACCATACAGCCACGGTGGTCCGTATCTCTGTCCATTCCAAATTGCCAGGCACTTTTGGACTTCAGCCCTTAGCACAAGCCATTGCAGGGTCCTTCGGGGAACTAGCTTCTTTGGGTAATTTGGTAGTGGTTCGAGGTGCAGAATGCCCCTGGCGGGTATGCATTCACCATCACTTCAATCATGTGGATGGAAAATAAAGGGCGGCGGCGTGTGACCGGCTTTTCGTCTTCTTTGCCATCATTTCCGGTTATCTGGGTTGAAAGAAATTGTACTCCTTTCTTCCCCACAGACTGGAGGCTGCTGCGCCGTTGCTCCAAACATTTGAATACTTCAACAACAAAGGCCATCTTGGCTTTTGTTCATCTGACACTCATTGATACCATCTGCGTGTTGTACTTGGGCAGCAGCTTCAATGCAAATTCTTCTACCAGCGCTTCTTGCTCTCGCAAGTTGCGGGATTTCCCATGGCCATGTACAGCACCATAGCCATGGGAAGCGCAACAACGCAACACAATTGCCAGAGTTTACTCCATCACCCCAATTGCCAAAGAACTCGTCTTCGGCTCTGCGGCCTCTCTACGAGGCTTATTCAAAGAGCAAGCCCAAGTTCGAGAACGAGGCCCTCATCCGGCAATTGTCTCAGCATCCGGGTAAAAGAATTGACAACCTTGATTCTGGCTCTCTGCGCAAACGAGACCTTCCCACAGGCACTTGCGCACCTGGAGTACCATGCACAAATGGAGCATGTTGTTCCAACACTGGCGTTTGCTCCTATGCCCCCTCGAGTTGCGGGGCTGATGTCTGCATTTCCAACTGCGACGCGCAAGCTCCTTGTGGCGAATACGCGAACCCCGACAATGCAACGTGCCCTTTGAACGTGTGCTGTTCGCAATACGGATTTTGTAAGTCTTAATATTTCAAGTTTTCTGGGGCAGTTCATATTCTTCGGACCAAAAGCTGACTTGTTTTACTCAGGTGGCAGCACTGATGACTTCTGTGGCACTGGTTGTCAGGAGGGATATGGCGGCTGTGGAGATGCTCCGACTCCCTCTTGCTCTAGTGGTAGCAACTCTGCAATGGCGCGGCGCATTGGGTACTACGAGAGCTGGGCAACGGAGCGGCCTTGTGATGTGTTTACACCTGAAGACCTCGAGCTGACGGGTCTAACGCACATCAATTTTGCTTTCTCCTTCTTCGACCCATCTACTTTCGAAATCTCACCCATGGACTCAAATGCGGCCTCCCTTTTATCTCGTTTCACAGCACTCAAGTCAAAGCAACCGGGACTGCAGGCTTGGCTATCAATCGGCGGCTGGTCTTTCAACGATGCGACGAATACGCCAGACACGCAGCATGCCTTCAGTGACATGGTCAGCTCCTCGGCAAATCGCCAGGCCTTCATCACTTCACTGCGGAATTTCATGCAAACATATGGCTTTGACGGTGTGGATATTGATTGGGAGTACCCTGCTGCCGACGATCGAGGTGGCGTTGCAGCCGATTTCTCCAACTTCCCAACCTTCCTGGCCGAATTGAGGGCCTCATTCGGAAGCGGATTGGGAATTAGTACCACACTGCCATCCTCATATTGGTATCTTCAGCATTTCGACGTTCTGAACATGGAGCCTAGCGTCGACTGGTTCAACTTTATGAGCTACGACATCCATGGCGTCTGGGACTCCAGCAATAAGTTCACGGGGCCTTACATCCGTCCGCACACCAATCTTACTGAAATCAACGACGGTTTGTCCCTGCTGTGGAGAGCCGGAGTCGACTCATCCAAAGTTGTGCTTGGGCTGGGATGGTACGGGCGTTCCTTTACGCTCGGTGATTCGTCTTGCACCACGCCTAATGGTGTATGCCAGTTCACCACCGGTGGTAATGCGGGAGAGTGTACGCAGTCATCCGGCACGCTTTCCAACGCAGAGATCAAACGTCTTCTAGCGGCTGGAACGGGAACCGAATCATATGATGCCACTGCTGGAGTCCGCTGGCTCACCTTTAATTCGAACCAGTGGGTTAGCTTCGACGATGGAGTGACAATGCAGCAGAAGATTTCCTTCGCGAATAGCCAGTGTCTTGGGGGTATCATGATTGTAAGAGAACACCTTCTACCGGAGTCACCGATTCACTTCCTTCCTTCGTTTCTTATCTTTTGGAAAAATATCTAACCAAGGCTTCATTCCAGTGGTCAATCGACCAGGACAACACCGCTGGCGATAGTATGAACGACTTGATGGGTATCGGTACAGCAAACGGAGTGTCAGAGGCAGCTGCCGCTTCATTCAAGGAACAGATGGCCAATGCCACGCTGCAGAACGCCGTTGCCTCTAGCTGCTACTGGTCCCTGTGTGGAGACACCTGTACGACCGGATATTTCGATGTAACTGACGCCCGCGGCCAAATTGCCGGCTATCAGTCGCAGCCCGTATGTTCTCCAGGCGAAGCCCAGACACTATGCTGCGCTCCAGGCACCTCTATGGGCACCTGTCAATGGGAAGGTTGGAGAGGTGTGGGAATGCCATGCTCACCAGCATGCTCCGACCCCGACGCCACCATTGTCGCCCGTAATACCAACTCATACGTGGTGAATGATGGAGGTCAGCTTGAAGATCTGACCTGCACTGGTGGCTATCAGGCATATTGCTGTACGGGATTTGTTCCTTCATCGATCACCAATTCGGGCTCCCTAAACCTTTATGGCCAGACGACTACTACGGTCAGCAAGAGAGACGGTTCAAAGAATGGTCTCGTTCTCTATGCAGGCGGCCACGCAGTTGAAAAGCGTGGTGCAGGTTTGGCGGCCTTGATAGCCGGCGAGTTGGGCGCTCTCTGCGTCGCTGACCTCCTCCCGTCAGCCCTTGGAGCATTCATGTCTTTCGGCCTATCTCTTATTGGGGAGGGGGCAGTATGCGCTGCTGCGGCCCTTGCCGGCCTTGCTACTGCGGCCATCATCGGGTGGTCGATTCTTTCCAGCATAGGTGGGTGGCTTTTCGGTGGATCTCCATCTAAACCCAACGTGGGCGTCCCAACTACAGTAGCGGGCCGAGCTGCGTACGGCCAGTGGCCTATTCTCGACTTTAGCGGCGGCACTACGACGAGTACCTGCGATTGTGTGGTCACATATACGTGTCGCTACGGCATGGGTTGGGATGAGATTTGTGATAACCAAAGATGGGGAATCAACAAGCTGCTCAACGGAAGGACCGTCTATCAGCCATTGACAACGAGCCGCGCTGTCGGTGCTAACCAAGCACTATGGAGAGGCCAGCGCATTGGGGCCTACCGAACTAGGGCTCAAGTAAGGCTTCCTGACTCAAGATTTCGATGTGAAGTTGATGAATTTCCTATGGGTAACCTGGCAGAATCGGGAAATAAGGCCCCGCAAGTTTGCCGTCTAGTTAACGGTCCTGCGAATGGGAGACAGGGAAATGATTATAAGGCGTGGAAAACGGCGCAGTGGCATCCTTGCTCGACGTACCGCTCTGCCGTGTGCAGTAGTAAGGACGGTGGGCCGCCTGCAACCTGGTATGTAAAACCGAAGCTTCCCTCATGCGAGCATATCTGATCTTGAAACAGGGCGTTTGGGCCACTGCCCGCGGGTCGCGGTAGTGGCAGTGGGCAACACTTCATCGATGCTTACGGTTTCGACGATCAAACGGCCGGCTCGTCTTGCTGGGCTACATACACTTACACTGATTCACCTGGAGTCATCAGCACCTCCACGGTTGTTGACCATGGCTTTCGCGTTCTCGACGATGATCCGTATGTGTGCCTCTTCCAACCTGACTACGTATTCAAAGTATAGCTGACAAGACGGTGTTGATAAGCATGTACGGTAACGCCTATGGATGGCCTCGACAGTCCTGGCGCCTCGATCCAGCTCCGATCGCGAACCAGCCAAACCGGCCCTATGACTCCCAACCGGCCGTATTCCAGCGAAGAGACCTTCTCGGCAACGGCACATGGTCTGAGGAAGATAGCGACCCCGCTGGCGTCTGCCACGCAGACCTCAGATCGCTTGGCAATGGCAACCAGGATGCCTATCTTGATCTTGATTATGATAATCTGCTCTTTGTCGATATGGAAGGCAACCCTGTCGACGGTCGGACATGTAATGTCATCTACGAAGATGACGACCCGTACTCTGAACTACGTCTCATGCTGAACGAGGAAGGACATGTCGTGGACATGTATATGGGCGACGTGGAGGCTGGTTCGTGGACAAGAGAGGCGTTCAAAAGTTCCAAGTCGGACACGGTGACTGTTGATCCCACCACCGTCACTGTCACGACGGGCGTTGCGGCGGGCAGCGAGTCTCGACCCACGTTCCCTGCCAGTACGATTGGCGTGCAGACGACATCGGGAACTGTGGTAACACCGGCGCCGTATGTGTACGGTCTTTGACAGCATCGAACATGTCAATGATAAACGAAACTTTGGAAGCTATGAGGTTAGGATTATATCATTTGATGGTATAACAGGCTCTTGGCTGGGTTGGAGACATATGATGAAGAAAATGGAAGGGTCGAGACTAAATTTATAAATAAATCACAATTGGTAGGAAAATGGCTATCTTTAGGACTGATTTCTTATGGAATTGCATACCCTCCTCGGCACTAGAACTCCATTTCCGCAGAATGGAGCTCAGAAATCCTCTCCGGGTGGAAAGCAGAGTGGCGCTGGAATACCTACCATGTGGGTGAAATATAATAATCCTCCCAACGATCGGACTCGGCATCTTTGAAAGTATCAATAGTACCTTCTACCCCATCCGCCCCAACAGACCAGACGCCTTTTTCAACCAGTTTGCGCCAACAATCCAGCAAACGCTCGAGGCGCTGGGAGCGGTAGTAATCACCGCCAAAAGGCTTATATCCATGCTGAAAGAGCTCTGAAAAGCGGCCCCTATCAACAAGGGACCCATCGCTTTTTCGTGCGCCCACGCTCTTGTCCCAATCCCCATTGAAGGTGAACGGAAGCAACAACCGAAATCCCTCCTCCGCCACATCAAGGCCGTTTCTCTCCACTGCCTCAGTATACAGGCCTGCAGAGACGCGAGATGGGGTACACGTTTGGGTGGACCTTGAATAGAAGTCCGACTGTAAAAATGGAGATGTTGTTCTCGTAAGCTGGATAGGACGCTGGTCTCCTGTATCAGCCGGGAAAAGACACACTGGCGGTGCGGTGTACTCGGAGCGGGGTAAGACGCTAAATGGCTGCGCTGCCACAAATCCAACCGAGTCAGCTGGGGGCAGAAGAAGGCCCGGAGCGATGTAGCGGAACTGAGGTCGCCTCGCGCGCGTCAGAAACGAACGCGCAAAGGAAGGATCGGGCACCGAAGCAGCGTCCAGGACACTTGATGCAACCAGCGGCTCTGATGGTGGGTTTGACGGCTGCGAGATGCGCGCCGTAATGGCTTGACACAGTCGATCCCACTCGGCGACACACGTAGTAACCTGGGTGTCGCTATAAGGCCGCCACTCCCAGGGCCCGACCTTCTCGCAGCCGAACAGGGCTGGCTCTTCATGAGGCGAAGCCACAACTTTTCCAATATGAATAAGGTCGATCCAGTTGGTGAGTAGTGTCTCTAGTGGGTTCCATACGTTTGTACTACCCTCCACTGGAAACCCAATGTCATATTCATCAAGATGCATGAAGCTCGCGACTCGGTGGAGGCGTTGGTGGTAGATAATACCGCCATCACTGTCCTCCACGGCCGATATGCCCCCATCGACAGCGTACAAGCGCACCAGGCTGTCAACGGGCTGATTTTGCAGATCAGCTGCATCTTCATCAAAAAGCCTTAGTGGCCCATCGATACCCCATGCAAAAACTGAGAACGGGATGTATTCGTGAGGATTATCAAAAGGAAAAGGGGGCATAATAGCGGTGTCAAAGAATGCCGCCAGTGACGGATGAAGCCTTGGACGACAAGCCTCGGCCTCATCTTCATCACCGGAGCCCGTGAAAAAGTTGCTGTTGGCATCCAGAGTTTCCAGTGGGCGGCCTTCAGCGAGCCAGGCATATTGGATCAGGTAGTTGTGTAGAGCTGCACATCGCGTGTAGTCCATTCCTTCGAGATCATCTCGTGGAGGGTTATTTGGCCTGACAAGCAGGCTGGTGATATCCGGAAGTTGAGAAAAATCCATTGAAATAAGGATGAAGTGTTTGTCAAAGAGGTACAACTAGAGAGGAATGAATCTCATACAGCAAGCCCCGCAAAGACCCAGTTTTAAAAGCGCTAAGTAGGCGGTCAAGATAGGTAATAAACTAACCATTGTTCCAAGGTTTCTGTCGTGGAAAAGTAGAGACGCACATTTTAGGTACCCGATAGGTATCGGGTACGATCCTAGATTTCTATATATTTTATATATAAATATAGGTAATAGCTCGACTTCGGTATTATTACCCGAATACTCGGTTATATCATAGTAGGTCGGTTTAACCCGACCCCTATCTCTCTCTATGTCCTTAGAGATTTCTCCTTTAATCAATCACTCTTTTCTGATAGTTCCGGTAGTTACACCTCTTCCTAATTCATACTAGCCTAAGCACTAATTGGTTCTATTTGATAGTTTCTAACCATCTCTATAACTGTCTTTAAACGTCGCTAAGTTGAACTAATTACTCCTCTTCTCTTGGGCTTACCTGTAGGGAAGATCTATATATATCTTAAGTGTGTTCCGCAATCGTACCGTTGCCCAAGGCCTCCAGGGCTTACACGGGCTCGGATCTATAGGCGTACTTGTAAACATCATCCTGGTCACATTGTGGTCAGTGTCAGAGTAATTTTCTGGAATGGTATAACATACTTAGGGGATTAACCATATTTTCCTTCCTTGATATGGTTGCTTCAGGATGTCTGATTTGATATTACCCCTTTTTCAGGTGCCACTCTAGCCCACTTGTGTTCCACGCGCCCCATCCATCATATCACCTAACCATAGTGACGGTGACAAACTTCCAATGAAACATGGATGTGTTCGCAATCAAGTTCTCTCAATACCGCACTATAACGGAGCCGAGGTGAACCATCTGTCTACCAACAAGGCGTAAAGAGAAGGGAACAGGGCCAGGCGGGTGATCATCTTTTATGAATGACTTGGTTCAAGCATAAGATTGGATCCTCGGTCACTGCATCGCTGCTCTTTTTTGCCCACGAAGATTAGTGGGACACAATTCTGTCAGAGAACTTGGGGAAACACAACCATTTGGATTCAGGATGGGTGGGAGACAGACGGGCGAACGGGGAAATTTCTTCTGTATGTCTATCTATTTATTTAGCAATTCGATGTATTTAGTGAACCCCATCTCCTCACATCCTAGAGAACTGTATCAAAGTTACTAAATCCCGGAATACCATGCATCCAAACCCAGCGATTATTGTCATCTAAAGGCTCATGTATGCCACCCGAGCTTGTTATGCAAAATATCCGTCTCATCCTTCGGCCATGGTTGATAGCGAATATTTTTGGGCGTTGTGTATAGCCAGATGCACAATTTTTCAATCCTTGTGTCCGAGTGCGGGTCTGGAGAGGCGGGTATATTGGGAATTTAAGTAATAGGCCGTCTACAAGCAGGCTATCCGTAGATACGTAGATAAGACGTAGCTCGAAGAGTTACAAACAGGGTGGGAATCAACATGATCTTCTTGTCGTAGTGGTTAGTATTGCAGATTCCCTTACAGGGTATGAAATGTCTTATGTTAGGCACACAGTCCATTGTTAAATACTTAACCACCAATGTTACGTCATAGCCACGGCTCATCTGCCGGGACGTGAAAAGGTTCATAGGGATATCTTTCGAGGCTCGTTCAGGGACGGGAAGCGGACGTAAGACTCCGATGATGGACGCGTTTGTTCCCCTCTTTTACAACACCTTGGGCTGTAGAGAAATAAGTGTGCTCCACGAGTGGGCTGGCACTTTAGGGGAGCATGATGAGTGCAAACCACAGACTATACACGGGCTTTTGGTGAGCATTGACAGGGAAGAGGGATGGAATATTTATTAAGGTTGTCGACAAATTCTCTACTGCATGAGAGTGGTATATTATAGCAAAAGAACTTAGGAAGAAAGAAATCGGGAGTTTAATAAAGACTTCCCACCAAGCTGCATTTATGAAGAATGTTTGCATTCAAGAATGTTAGAAGATATATATAACGAGTGGAAAATCAATAGCAGAGCATCAAACCTAACGGATTTTATCTATTCAAGCAAGAAAAGTGCCAAAAAACATACAACAGTCAGGATTCGCATGTGGTCACCCACCATACTACTAACTGACCGGCGTGTGGCTTAAGTACGGCTGAGCGGACGGGAAGCCCTGTTCTCCACACCCTATGGTCGTATGTACTTGGTCTCACTCAAAAGAGAAATATATAGGTGTCATTAAGTGATCTGGTCTACAAACAAGTAGGAAGCACGAAAAGGAAAGCTCGTATAAGTGGCACGGTAAAAAAGTCAGTGTGCACGATAAGCCGGCCTGATTAGGATAGTTCCTCTTCTACTCTCTGTCATATTCCTTGACTGGATTTTAAAAGAACTTCGTTGATCAGAACCCCAAAGTCAGAGACGATTCAAAAGACGTTTGAAAAGATGTCCCAAAAGACGTTCCAGAAATATCTTTCAAAAGACATTCAGAAAGTTCTCTCAAAAGAGCAGTAACTAACTAAAGCATATCTACCCAGACCTTTTATAATGTTCAGAAACCTGGAGTCGACGCCCTGGGCATTGTGTTAGTGTCTCGCTGTGCTTTCCTCATCGTAGTTTCCTTGTCGCTGCATGCGCTTCCTTCTTACCGCACGCTGCACTATTTCTCTCGACTTTTCTCTCGCCTCGTCTCCTCTTCGCGTCAACATACCCACGCAGTTCTGGATCGCAGAGCTAGGTGGGAGACATGCACACCAATCCCAGCCTGTTTATTGCGATAGCCGTGGTTTTGATGGCGCTCTATACTTTGCAGCAAGCGTTTGTTTGGTGGTGGCGGCCATGGAATAGGTCGCGCATTGATAAGGCGTTGGAGAAAAGGGCGCAAGAACTCTCGAGGTATGATGATATATCATATGATTCTTTAGCGTATTGCGGGAAGCTAGATGCTAACATTCATCACGATTCTGGCCAGAGGACTCATTGATACAAGGAAGATGATGTAGTAAACTCTCAACTCTTCATTGTTCTGGGATCTGTACCGGCTACCTAGGGCTGAGTTAATCACGTGCCATGTGAGAATGGCAAGCCTACCTTTCAAGTATATTTGAGAGAAGTGTGGATCAAAAACTGAAAATGAGATGGTATGGGCGATGCGGCTACAAGTAACAGAGGTTCATGATAACGCCATTCCGTGTGCACAGCTAGCCATTCCATCTGACGATTCCGTGGACCTCCATTCCCTGCACTCATCCCATAAAACCAGCAAGACATTCAGAAAACGCGGGAAATCAAGGCGATCAACAAAATTCCGCCTCATTGTACGTAAGGTCCTCCTCTTCATAATCCGGTTCTTCCTCGATTTCCACATCGAGGTCGTCCTCTGGAAAAGGCTCTCTCGGAAATTCGCAGCGCCAAAGTTGCAGTCATTCGACGCAATGAACTCATCGATGTCTGCGATAGCAGCGCTACGCAGACGTGGGTTAACCGTTAGTCACGGGTACTGCAATTGTACTAGGCACCAGTCAATCAACGCCGCGCCGCGCCAATTCTCGTCAGCGCGAGATTTGATGGCCTCCATGTATTTCGCTGTATAGCCATAGAATGCATGAACGTAGCGCGAGAGCTCAGAGTTTCCCTTTAGCTCTCGAGCGGCCTGCTCCTGAGTCAGATCCCGTTTCTTGCAATGTGTCTTTGAGGGAACCTGGGATGTGATCCCTACTCAAAGGAGGAAAGCAAGGAACTCTGAGAGGAGGCATCTTGCCAGTCTTTATCGAAGGGATATCTGGCTCTGGGGGAGAAGAAAAGAAGAAGGAAGATAAGAGAAGGGGGAGGGGGGGGGCGTTTATATAGGCCATTGATTGAACCTGTGACCTGTGGAGGGCCCGACTAGGTCTTCCGGCGACAACGTTGGTAACTCCCAATCGGCGGAGCAATCCACCTGAGGTAAGCCCATCTTTTCGGCCACCGGCGTGTAGATGTCAACGATCTGAGCATCGGTAGACTTTGCGTCCTTTGTGTCTGCGTCCGTTGTGGCGCTCGTTGGCTTTGCTGGCTTGGGCTTCTGGGGAGTCTGCGCTGGCGTCAGTGGGACGTTCAGGCGTGGGGCCATTGGGTTGTTCGCAGTCCACGGAAGTGTAAGCAGGTGATTGTAGTCGGGGAATATGTGGTCCTTAGTGATGGCGACGTCATTCGCGGGGTTCGAGCAAGCACTGCGGGCGAAAACCGAGAACCTCCTCAAGCCGATCGTGTAGGTTGCGTGTAATTAGGCCCGTGTTCAAGCTGAGGCCAGATCACTGTGTCATACATGGCGTACAGTATGTACCGTAGTTCGTTCCAAGGGCGCGGGACGCCAAAGCTAGACCCACTGATTAGCGCTTATGTGGGGCAGACGATAAGCGCCAGTTGCTCAAAACCCATAATTGGTCAGCTTATCGACCGCTTTCATAGCCACCTTTGCCCTGATGCCTTCTTTTTAAGGCCAGGTCGACGCTATGACTATAGTAACGATTTGACTATCCCCTTCCTTGTCTTTTGTTTTATCTTTTGTTTTATCTTTTGTCTTCTGTAGGTTATGTGAATTCTGCCGGACTTTCTGCCTTAGAAAATTGGGTTTGAGCAATTGGCGCTTATCGTCCACCTTACTCATGTTTACCACAACCAACCCTAGTGTTTGAGATCGATTGGCGAACATGTCGCCACCGCAGTTCAACTCGGCTCGACGTGGCTGTGGCTAATTTTCCCTATCAAAATTGTCAACTTGAAAGATCATGAACCGATACTGCATGTTGGCTTGTAATCTTCTATTTCGACCAGAGAGTAATTCGATAATTCCTAAATACTATTTGGACACATCAGCTGGATGAAGTACGGGCGCAATAATCGCAGCAATTGATGTCACTTTCACCTGCTGAGAGATCTACAGTATCATCATGCACGTCGTCTCCATTATGACATCTAGATCGACACTGAGACTTCTAGCGAGAGTCACCGATCCTCTATATAAGTGGAGCCCCGTAAACACCAATGTTAGGTTTTCTTCCCATATTGACATTCTTCATTTCCGTTATCTTAAAAAAAGACTTGACCATAAAAAGAACTACAACTATGGTTAAACAAACAACCCTCGATATTGAATATGCCTCTCTTATGAGTCGCAACCCGGAGGGCACTTATTTGTACAGCCCACCAACCTTCCGCAAGTTCCACCCGGGTTCCGTGGGGTTCTTTGACGAGTACAGCGGCTGGAACCAGATCACCGATCTGTCCAAGGAAGGCCAACCCGAAGCTGATGGCTTCACACCTCTGAAACGCCAGTTAACCAGAGACGAGCGACCCAAGGCCGCGATGTGGAAAACTCGATCTTCCGAGTCTGAGGCCGGTCAGCACATCAAGCTATCCGGGGGCCTGTCCGCCGCAGCAGCAGCCGCCGTCCCAGTCGACGTCTCAGCTGATGGCAAGCACAGGACCAGCACCTCGGGCAAAGCTGCGCTGGTGACTGGTTCAACCGCTATGCGAGAGAAAGTACTCGCTCCATTCGATAAGCCCGTGTCGACGTGGGCAAGCGAGAATGCGCAAGCGCTGCTGGACTCGGACTTTGCGCCCGACATTGCTAAGAATGGTATCTGGATTATTCAGCATACCTGGGTGACTGATGAATGTGCGATAAATATGACGAACAGCTCTGACAAGGAGATTGAGGTTGGATTAGATATTGCTGCCACGGGTATTGCGAAGGCTGGGGCTGGAGGTGGGACGTTTGACAAGCTTAAGAACGAGGGATGGACTACGTACAAGTCTGCCGGTGTAAGTGTAACATCCAATAATTTATTTCCCCATGACAGAGCATATACTTACACTTTGATCTAGGATGACGAAGGACTGGTCGTTTGCTTCGGCGGATCCCACTTCAGGCCTCGTCGATTCCAGCGATTCCGCAGTGTTGTGAGTGGTACCTCTGGGCCAGATATACCCGATACTGACTCAAAAAAGCCCATCAAGCAAGCCCAGGCGAACTCTTTCCTGCGGACAGGCCCTGAAGAGGTAGAGGTGGTTGAAGAGCTCGGCTTCGAGTCCGCAAAGGTTGGAGTAACCGAAAGTGATGCCGAGGAAGAGGCGGAGGCCGCTGCAAGAGAAGAAAAAGAGGAGCAGCGTATCCGCGAGGAATTGGAGAAGAGAAAGGCTGAGATCATGAACAGCACCACTACAGAGGCATTCGTCGTGCAAACTTAATGGGCAGCTTGTTGCACAAACTTGATTTCATTTTCTGCGATAGTGATCTCGAGTACTGGACAGCATTTGATTAAAGAATGGGAAATATTATCTATAATCAGACCATTAAGAACGAAAGACAACTGTCGTTATTTAAACCAATATATACTTCCCGTTTTGTATACCCCGCATTCTCGGCCACAAGGCGTTGATTAATCAGCAAGCGGCGAGGTCCCCCGCGCCGATGAGAGTGTCCCATCTTCCACTTTATTTCCAAGCTCTATTTCTAACATCGCGTTCATCAACTCCTCTGCTGTTTCTGAACCTGCAAATTGCATCATTCCATAATATGTCGCGAGCAAGCTCAATAGCTCCAGCCGACGCCGTCGCCGCTGCAATGGACGATGGCAAAAAGCATCTCCTCCTAGCTGCGTAAGTTCCCTTGCCAACGTCTTCCATTCGGCTTGCGCTAATCCTGCAACCCGATACTAGGAGTGGATCTGTCGCAACTATTAAACTCCCCAACATAATCTCCGCTCTCTCAAAACACCATAACCTATCCATCAGAGTGATCCTGACCAAATCCGCCGCACACTTTCTCAACGGCCAATCCCAAGAACAACCCACCATCGAATCGCTCGCTTCCCTCCCCAACATCGACGGAATATACCAGGATAAGGACGAAATGGGAGAATCCTGGACTCGCGGCGCGGGTATCCTGCATATCAATCTACGCAAGTGGGCACATATACTGGTCATCGCGCCGCTGAGCGCGAATACGCTGGCGAAGATTGTCCACGGGATGTCAGATAACTTGTTGACGGATACAATTCGGGCTTGGGATACGTCGGGGCAGTTGGATGGAATGAAGAAGCGGATTGTGGTGTTTCCGGCTATGAATGTGGCTATGTGGTTGCATCCGGTTACCACGCAACAAATAAAAGTTCTCGAGGAAGATTGGGGGGTGAAGGATGAGGGAGACGAGGATAAGGATAATCAGGGCTGGTTTGAAGTTTTTAGCCCTATTGGGGTATGTGAAGCACTAGGCTGCAATGTTGGACGTTTGGCTAATCTCTATTCACAGAAAATGCTCGCTTGTGGAGACATCGGAATTGGAGGCATGCGAGAATGGACTGAAGTGGTTTCTATCATTGAAGAGAGGTTGGCTCTCACTACCTGAGGCTATCTGGTACACACTGAGATGTCAATCTTGAGGGCCACCTTTCCTCAATTCAAGAAACCCCTTTACGTCCAGTGGTTGTTCTTGACAACATTGCATTTGAGCACCAGTGCCGCTTGAAAGTGCAGGAAAATGACTTCCGAAGAATAATGACCTGTGACTCCTCCGGAAACTGAGGAAGGATCTCGTACGTACGCGCCACGTTCTGGAAAAACCATACGACATGGCCTCGGTACTTGTATTGGTGACCACGTACCTGATACACCTATACCGTACTGTATACCCTGGCAGTTAGCATCTCCTCAACCTGGGTGAGTTCGGGGAGGAGGTATGACGGTACTGCCGGGAGAATCATGCCGTTGGATTTCATGGTTTTTATCGCAACTTTGGCACCGTTGACAAATGCCTTCCTGTAGACATAAGCCAAGCCAGAGCTCCTGACATCGTTTCTGTCTCTAATTACTCATTTTCAAGCGCCTCATGGAAGTTGCGAACTAGCTGACCTCGAAGCACTGGGCACCCAGCCAATACCAGTAGAGCTGCTCACAACTCCATAATGCAAATGAAGGCCATTGACTTAGACGTGATGGTGGGCGCCGGTCATGAATTCAAGAGGAAGTAACGAGGCTTTTCTGCGTGCACAGACTGGCGTACTCGATTATATTACGCCATACAAATTGATAAGAGCAGACGCTCGTGGTGATGCCGATTTTCCTTCTCGTTATGTGATATTGCACAGCTTGCAAATGGCAGATTTGTAGTAAAATGTGTAGAGTGTCGCCTGATGTAGTCGAGCCAGGCTAATATATGCTGCGGGTGTGCCAATTTTCTCTAGCCAACGCCGAGAGTCATGCCTGGAACAACGGGGTATGGCCAATGGAAGTATGAAAAGTGTTTCCGTCTAGGTCGATTATCTGCTGGCTTGAGCGTTGCATTGCAGGTGTATATCTGGGATTCTATCAGAGTCACATGGCTTATGGTTAGCTGGAATGATTGCGGGCTGGTGGATGGATAGAAGCTGCTCAGTAACAAAGCCTTACCTTCATCTTCCAGGAGACCCGCTCTCGCCTTGAAAGCCCCAATAAGATATAAAATTATGGATACGTAGACCGAGGCAAGTTTTGACCCTGTCGATGAGCTTGGCGTGGTTCAGTGTCAAGCCCATCGTCTTTGCCTTGGCCGCCGGGAGAACATCAGCTTGGGCGTGTCCGGATCACCGCGGGTCCCAGCCGAAATTGTCCAGAACTTGACGACGTGTACGAGGCCGCGGAAAAGAAGGACGAGGTGATTATACTGCTGGTCACCGAGGTCAAGCATTTTCCCGGCCTTCTCGACTCTCCACAGTTCGTCGATATGCTTGCCGTCATGGGTGTTGAGCTGGCGAACCACGGTGCGCGGGTAGGTGTCGGGCCTGATCGCATGGATGTAGGTTCATTCCTGAATACCCACGTCACTGGTCAGTCTTCCTCATAGGCTCCAATGGTTGCGAGAATGCGAATTTCATCCTCCTGGAACATACCGGTGATTGTAACACATAAGATGGTCAGGAATGAATACCAGGCTATCGTCCAAGGTACAACAATCTGGTAGTGCTCGGGGCAGTGCCAACCTTTCGCTCCTTGAAGTACAAGCGCTGTCAAAGACTTCCTAAGGGAAATCCTGCTGAGGGCAGTAGTTGTGCACAGAGGAAGCGAGCAAAGAAGGCAAGAGGTCGAGTGAAAACGGCGTGTTCGACTATCTAGGAGACAGGGAGGGAAAAGGCCTTGAGCCAGCCTGAATAGGCTGGCAAACACCGAACGCTGGACCTGAAACCTCCAAGAGGGAGCCTCAAAGAGGACAGGGCCATCAGGAATCATGTTGTGGCTGAGAATATCATGAGAACCTAGAGGTCATTGGCAGGAAGATATTTGTGGTCAACTTCCCCGGCATATTGAGTTGTCTTCATAGACACATGATGTGAATTGGTAGTCGTAATAGAACATATGCTAGTCTCTGAAAGTTCTGCGTGAATCTGAGGATTGCCATCACTGCGTTCACGGTCTCATCACTGATTTTGAACACGACGACGAGGTCACATGTTGGTACACGGAATCATCTCTTCCCGCTTGTTACCACCCACCGGGTAGTCCGCAGTCTGAGATATTGGCATATCACCAGCGTGAAGATGCTAATAGATAGGGTAGATAGGCACGGAACAGGAATGGGAAGCAATCGTGACTCAACTCAGGAGTAATATGGCCCTTAGGCGCCAACCGAAACAACATAACCGGATTCACCAATGCGTGCGGAACCTTTCTAAAACTTTTTGGTAGGATCCGCACCTCTGACCATGCCTTGTAGAGCTCTTTGATGTTGGAACACTCAACCGTACGTTCATTATTCCAACCAGCTTCTTCGGGCGTGGTAGCGATAGGACGTCACTCTAGCGGTCCACTTTCTGGCCCCCCTCCAAGCAGACTAAAGTACCCATAGAGATCATGGATTCGATTCCACATTGGTGTCGCAGTCAAACCGATAATCGAGTTTCATTTGATGAGGGCAACCGTCTGGTGCTGTCCACTCTTGATTGACTTAATATATTAGCCTTCGTCAAGCACAACATGCTCAAAGGTATAGCATGTTTCCTTGGCGAAAGCGAGCCTTGGGTAGACCGGACAATGATCTTCAGGCTAGGAAGCCATCTCTGAAGATGGCAAGATCTTTCTTCTTCATCGTTGATAGTATAACAGTGTTCCATCTTCGCGACGGTAACCTTTGACTTGCTTCTCAAGTGTGACAGCGATGAGATGTAGTTCCTGGAAGGGAAGCGCGAGTTATTGGAGAGACGGCGAGTTGTATCCCCACTCCATCAAGAAGGAATAGAGTGGAAGGACGGTAATCTGGCGCGATTTAGCGAGGAACACAAGGTATCGGAAGCGAAACGATATCGAAGGCAGCAGACAAGAGTCAAACCATGAGCTTATCTATATAAAAGGTAACGAGTGGTATATAGCAGAGGTGGGTGAAGAGAGATGTCGTTGGGGAAGTGCTCAGTTAAGTAAGGAGAGTGGAAAGAAACCATGTTTGTCGGTGTTTGCAGTATCCAGTGCCATTCTATCCATGAGGACACACGGAAATTGCATCAGGCTACAAAGGCCAAGAGATACACGTCTTACAAAAGGATCGAACCCCTTACAAATTCCACTTGGGCATAACCCATCAAATGAACCTCAATCTCTCGCATTCAGCCGAGGGTATTTTGAGCATTGTACACAGAAAAGAGAAGACACGAACACGCTATCTCACAATAGAAGTCAAGTGGTCAAAAAACCCGTAATCAGAGAAAGGGACACAGAAAAAGGAAAAGAGGAACCCCCGATATCCACCCGCGCCCAAAAAAGAAGAACCCATCCATAGGGAAGAAACACAAGGTCGAGCCTGCCCAGACCCGACTCGACCTGACTTAACAACCGACAGCAAAGACAAGCTGAGATTGGCTGGCTTAGAGACATGAGTACAAATGACATGATAGAAATTCAAAAAAAAAATTCTCGTATATGCAGCGGACACGCGGCAAATCAACTCGTTTCCAACACCTCACCTTGCGTGATGGTCACCAAACCCAATGTCTCTTGAACACAACACATTGATAGGGCGAGGCGAGATGCAAAAAGAAAAGAACGCCACAGTGTACTCTACTCTGCTAGATTGGCATATGTGAGGAGTTGACGGATGATGGTAGGGTCCATGTTCGCAAGAAGCAGGGCACCAAGCAAGCTCTCTTTGCTGGGGAGGATACCGGAGGGAAGGTGAAGGGGGGAGGCGTTGTCCACTTGCTTAGACTTTTCGGCGAGTCGGCGCAGGATGGCGAGTCCACGATGGATGATCGAGCCATATGCATAGGCTTCGGCCTCGGCCTGGCGGCTTGAACGTGGGTTGATATTCGGAAGACGCTCCGTGCACAACAAACAGGAAATGCGCAAGAGATGAATGGCAAACCCGTCGACAGAACCAAGCCATAGCTTGGCCAAAGCTCCATCGGCAAACGTGGTCAGAACGTCAGCTGCCAGAAGACCCTGCATGAGCAGGGCCATGCGGGCATCCACAACTGCCAGAGGCTTCTTATCCGGAACAGCACAGATGGCAAGACCGAATGTGCGGGTGAGAAGCTCGGGCTGCGGAGGTGCAGATCCGTCCCCAGAGAAAATGGCACCGAGGTAAATACGGTTCGGGTCATCTCTTGCCAACAGCTTAGCCAGGGCATCGACGGCAGAAGAGGTATATCGGTGGATAGAAGGATTAAATGCCGCAAACATGATCTGGCCCGACTTCACAGCTATGGGGCCAGGCAAAGGCGAAAATGCCAGGAGGAAGTGCAATAGGCTAAGGGCCTCTTCTTTCCCAGGTATTTGCATGACGTGAGCCAAGTTGCTCATGAAAATGACAACATCTTTCATCAAGTCCAGCAGATTTTGGTCAGTTCGCAGATACCTGTCGCGAGTGCCGATGTTTCGGACGATATTTGCAAGACACTGGGTCACGGAGGGCATTCCCAATGGCGCAAAGTTGGGTTCAGTAAACGAAAAGTTTCGAAGAATGGTCGTGATGCATATCAATCGATCTACCGCACGGTCCAGCTCGTGCTCAAGGCTCCCGAATTCATGCACATCGGCAAGGGATGTGTGTTCGGACTGACATCCCCGAGTGACGTCTTCATATGAACGCAGAGATATCACATCGGAGACTTCTTGAGAATGTTCGGCCAGGAAGTCAGCCTGATCATCGGCACAATCCACCAGGCTCTCCATCAAGTCCTCGGCATTCTCGAGTGAGACCTGAACGCCATGTTGGCAGGAAAGAGTAGTGAGTGTGTCCAAGGCAAGTCGAACTTCGGCATGAATGCCAGATTTCAAGCTCATGGTCACCGCATGAATATCTACCAACCCCATTTCTGCGAAGCTCGGGAATGTGGGTCTGAGCGTTCGAATCTCCTCGCCCAGTTGGTACATTTCATCCACTTGAATGGGACCATGCAGTCGTTGCTCAGTGATGATCATAGGCTTGAAGGGGTCTTCAATCGGCCGCTTGACTACTTGGTCTGGCTTAGGTTCCGGAGCTTGCACAGGTTGCTGGACTGGAGTCATAGAAGACTTCCCTTGCTGGGATGGAGACGGTGCGGCAAACTGTCCCGCGGCTTCTGATTGGGGAGCAGGGGGCTGTGACTGCCGTGAGACACTAAGCCGATGACCCTGTTGAGGTGGCTTGCTTTGGCTTCGGGCCTGAGTGGGTGTGGCAAACCCATTGGCCGGGGTAGCTTGGGCATTATTGGAGACGGGGGTGCTATGTTGAGGTGTGTGGGGAATTGGTGGCTGGGGTTGCTCGAATCCTTGACCCGGCTTGACTTGCGGAGATTGGAATTGGATCGCCGATGGATCGCTCGGCTGGCGGGGAATCCCAACCGGGTGTTGCTGTTGCTGCTGCTGCTGCTGAGGAGGTGGCGGTTGCTGCTGTTGATGGTGTTGCTGTTGCTGTTGCTGCTGCTGCTGTTGCTGCTGCTGCATCTCAGCAAACTGCTTGGATTGGGATTGGAAGTATGCCTGCTCGTAAGGAGCCAGGTTCCTTTGGTGGTACTCCCGAACTTCCTGTGCGGCCATGGGGAACTGGACTTGAGGGAATTGGAGTTGCTGTGCAACCATCGGCCATAAGTTCATCGCGGTCACTTTCTTGGAACCGCCCATTTTCATAACCGTTCCATACAACTGCATGACATTGATGGGACGGCCGCTGATAATGGGGTTGGGGTCCAAAGGCAGGTTTCGTGACATCATGAATTTTTGTAACGTTCTCATAAACATCTCCGGATTATTAGGCTTTCCCATGCTTTGCTGCTGCTGCTGCTGTTGTTGCTGCTGCTGCATCTGGCGAATAGCAGCCATTTGCTGGGGATTCGCCATGGGGTTCATACCACCAGGTACTTGGGGGCGACCGGCCATTTGAGGGTTCGCATTCATCTGTTGGCTTTGCTGCATTTGCATTTGACGAAGCCGCTGTTGCTGAGCCGCAATGGCTTGGTGATAACCCTGAGGCACCTGCTGCATCCCATTAAATTGTTGTGCCTGCATCGGAGGTTGCTGTCCTGCCGAAGTCATTCCAGGTCCCTGTTGAAATTGCGGGTTCATGGACTGAGGGAATCCCTGCCCAGGCATAAATTGGCCATTCTGTGGGGTGTTCACACGGCTGCCATCCGATTGCGAGGGTGACATGTGAGGGCCACCCACGTGTGGACCGGCTGGTGAATAAGGGCTTGGTGAGGTAGTTCCCATGCGTACACTTTGTTGCTCAAAGTCTTGGATGATAGGTGACTGGGCCACATTGGGTGAGGCACCTTGTTGGAGATGTTGATAAGGAGTCGGATGTTGAGGGAACTGGGCGCCATTTGCGGGACCTTGGTAGCCTGGGAATGGTACTTGATGGGGAGTCTGCGATCGCGACCCAGTGACACCCGCACCGGGGGCAGGGCGCGGTGACATAGGCATTCCATCTTCTGGCCGCGGTCGCTTGGAAGGAATTACTTGGTTCGGGTTGTGGAAACCCGGGGAGGCATTCCTTGGCACGCCATTGAACATGCGCTGGAACTGGTTTGGATCCTGGGGGTTGGGGGAGGCATGGAGAAAGGCGGCTGAGGGGTCGATGGTAGAGGGATTGAATGCGCCGTTATCCTGGCCAGGAATGGTCGAGGCGTCGGCGAGCCAAGCGTTCATGTCGTGTGGTTTTTCCAACCCATCTACATCCCGGGCAACGTTAGCAAGGTCCATTGAGCGGGCGCGTCATCATCGCGACAAGAGCAACTCCAATCAATTCCATCTCCATCGTCAATGGGAAAAGGGAAAGTGACCCTCTCATCAATGCTCAAGATGGAATGAACGCGTCTTGGGCGGCGGTGTTGAGGGCCTGCGCGCTCGGTCGCGACACGCTTCCGGGGGTGGTCTCAGATGGAAGGGGGATGGGATCATAGCCGCGAAACAAACAATAACCATTGGGAAAAGGCGAGTGGGAAGGAAGAATAAAATGATATACATACCGACAAGGCTGGATCACTCAAATTCCCGACTTGCGATCGGATGGCTAAGGCCGGGTCCCGGAATTAGCAGATGGGTCGAAGGGGAGAGGTTTGGACGGAGGTCCCGGGATCACGTGGTGTGGGAGCCTGAGGCGGGAACAGAGTCACGGGGGGGGAGGGAAGATAAGTCTGAAGAAGGGCCAACGTTGGGGAAGGGAGGCTCAGGCAGGGAAGGGGGGCGGGAAATGTACAGTATTGGGCTGGAAGGGCCTGTTGATCTTTCCTGAGGCACGATAACGACGGTCCAGAAACCAGAAATCATAGACAAATAAGGGCTGGGGGTGTGCTGTCGGTGGGCTGCCCGGAAGAAGGGGGGGAAGGGGGAAAAGTGGGTGGGTGCGTGGCGACAGGGCAATAGGGAAGGAAATTCGGGGGGGGGGGGGGGAAGATATGGGGGGGAAACGGGGGGTCAGAAAAGCCGCAATACAAGCAAACGGAAGCAAGAAATAAAAAGGCGTACCTACCGTATACTTTTTGGCAGCAAGCAAAGGCAGTTAAGGGATGGAAGGGCGAAGTGGAGAGAGAAAAAGAGGGAAAAATACAAAAATACGGGGAGAGAAAGAGACCCGTTCCCGTCATCGCAGTCGGAAATGGCCCAGCTGGGTGGCTGTGATACCAGATAATACCCTGTATGGTAAGTAATTCACTCCAACGGTGGTCCATCGGCCAACGGGTTCCAAGCGGACTCGTAATCACCAATACACTTCTCATACTGTAACGTACACAGTCCTGTTTCTGGCTTTGTCTGTCCACTGTTTTTTTTTAATCATCCAGGAAATGCTTCAGGAGGTTCTGTGTTTTCTTGAATGGGATAGTAACGTCCTGGCTGAACATTCTGTCTTGTTGGTTTGTAGCCCATGGGTTAGTAAGGCTGTTTGTTAGGCAGGTGGCCGTCTTCATAACTATACGAAGGTACCGATAGAAGACAGGAGACAAGGCCACGAAGATGAGAAGGATAACTTTATAAAAGGCAGATCATCAAGATCTGGAATATCCAAGGGAAGAGAATTAGAGGGAGAGAAAAAAAATCCTCGTCGCAGGCCGGAGATGCAAAATGAGCTCGGCGAAGATCCATTCCAACGGTCTTCGCCCAGTCCGGTTAGTGTGTATACTCTTGCCAGCCACTACTGGGTCACCCCAGCAGAGGCAGAATGCAGTGTTTAATGGTTTTCCAAAGGAAGTGACTGGGGAAAATAAGAATCGTAAAGATCAAAGTGACGGAATCTTGGGGGAAAGAAGAAAAAGGCCTGGGGGAAAAGGAAATCTCCACGTCAGGCACAGTGACTGGTACAGTTGGTGGGCGCGGCTCTCCTTATATAAAGCTCGGACTAGCGTCTGATAATCATGACGAGCGCAACCAATCCCCTGGTCACGCAGAAAACCGAGGAGGCAAGAAAAGAAAAGCGAGAAAAAGAGACTCTCCGCAGAAATTCGGAGCCGTTCCCAGGACCCAAAAGAAAAACTCCGCCAAGAGGGCTTCCCCTAGTGGTGCAAGGATCCGACTCGATCCGCATGGGGCATCGTGATGGTTTCTGTGCCTGTCCCACCTTTTGCGACCACCGCTAAACCTGCCAGTCTGCCGGCCTGCCAATCTGCCCAACCACTACCGACTTAAATCGACGAACCCAATCCTGGTCCGGGGGGTCCACCGTAACGGGATTTATGCTTTCTCATGGCTCAAATGACATCTGAGCCTAAGCGACGTGAATGGCAGCACGAGCCCCCGCGATCCTAGGTGGGTTCGTTAATCAGCCAGAGTAGCCAGAATAGCCAGGACCAAGGATCATAAGGAATAATGGAAAAATCTTAGACTTGCTTCCTCGGTTGGACAGGATCAGCTGCCTTGATCTATGTACAGAGAGCGTGCTGTCAGCATCATCTCATCTCTACGAATCATCTCAAGACAGCCCCGACCATGGGGCTGATTGGCCATGGGCTGAAGTTGGGCCTGGCCCCAATACATTCTATGGTGACCATGGGTTCCCGGGCGAAACAGCCACTTATAATTACAATGTTTAGCTGACCGCTGTCAGAGATGGCCGACCAGGTAATCTTGTACGCAGTAAATATGGATTAATTGGTTACGGCGTACCTAGTTTATCTCAGTTAAATAGGGGTGGTGCCTCATGTACTATACCAGCATATGGATGGGTGGTGTGGGATGGGAGCCATCAAAATATATAGTCAATCAAGACTTATTACGGACCTGTCGCAGACGATTAACCTAGAGTTGCCCGGCACGTAAGTAGCTATTTGGGCAAAAAACCGCATCTCTAAACTGTTGCTTTATCGACGAGTTCAAAATGGAAGAAACTCGAAGACACACCATAATATCCTGGTAAGATTGCTCGTGGCTGGCCGATGACCATCGTCACGTGACCGATCATTAAGCTCCATGTTGCCCGATCCAAGCTCCAAGGCCGGCTCATCATCATCTCCGGACCCTGCACAACGCGCCTCACAACGTCGATCTACGAGCCCATCTTTGAACACCCTCCATCATCTCCTCTAATATCCGGCTTTTATTCCCCATCACATAGAAGATCGCAATCATGGGAGACGTCGCCGTGGAGAACCCGGCAAACAACGTCACGCCTCTCCCGAAGCCAGGTGCCCTGGATGCCCTTGCTAACCTGGACTCGCTGGAGGGCACTGGAGCCGATGGAAACGATGAATATGCCAACCTGAAGCGGCTACAGAGACACCTAGAGTCAGTGATGATGAGGATGCCCCCAATCCTCTCCGACGTTACTAACGCCTTCGACAGATACATCCAGCTGCAGGAGGAATACATCAAGGATGAGCAAAGGTAAGTCCTCCCAACATGTCGGAGGTTGGAAACCGGACTCAATGATTGACTTCTGTGATTCAATATAGGAGCTTGAAGAGGGAGCTTGTCCGAGCACAAGAAGAGATCAAACGGATACAGAGTGTGCCACTGGTGATTGGGCAGTTCATGGAGGCCATCGATCAGAAGTAGGCTTGACCCTACAATCTAATAAGAGAGGTGTTATCTTTTTCTAACAGGCTCCTTTCCAGTACTGGTATCGTGCAGAGTTCGACCGGGTCGAATTACGTTGTCCGCATCCTGTCCACACTCGACCGCGAGAAGCTGAAGCCCTCATCCTCGGTCGCCCTCCACCGTCACTCTAATGCCCTCGTCGATATTCTTCCCCCCGAAGCCGACTCCTCTATTGCGATGTTGGGTGAGAGCGAGAAGCCAGATGTTACTTACGCCGACGTGGGTGGTCTGGATATGCAGAAGCAGGAGATCCGGGAAGCGGTCGAGTTGCCGTTGACACACTTTGACCTTTACAGACAGATTGGTGGGTACAAATACGATGCTATATGGATGATGGGACCATACTAATCTAGCGATGCAGGTATTGACCCGCCCCGCGGTGTCTTGCTGTATGGACCCCCCGGTACCGGTAAGACCATGCTGGTCAAGGCCGTGGCCAACAGCACAACCGCCAGCTTCATTCGCGTGAACGGCTCCGAGTTCGTACAAAAGTATCTGGGTGAGGGTCCTCGTATGGTTCGTGACGTTTTCCGGATGGCGCGTGAGAACTCGCCCGCCATCATCTTCATCGATGAGATTGATGCCATCGCCACCAAGCGTTTCGATGCCCAGACCGGTGCCGACCGTGAGGTGCAGCGTATCTTGCTGGAGCTGCTGAACCAGATGGACGGTTTCGAGCAAACTAGCAACGTCAAGGTCATCATGGCTACCAACCGTGCAGACACCCTGGACCCGGCTCTGCTTCGCCCTGGTCGTCTGGACCGTAAGATTGAGTTCCCGTCGTTGCGCGACCGCCGTGAGCGCCGCCTGATCTTCACCACAATTGCATCAAAGATGTCTCTGTCGCCCGAGGTGGATTTGGACTCTTTGATTGTTCGTAATGAGCCGCTGTCGGGTGCCGTGATCGCTGCCATCATGCAAGAGGCCGGTCTTCGGGCGGTGCGCAAGAACCGATACAACATCATCCAGAGCGACTTGGAGGATGCGTACGCAGCCCAGGTGAAGAGTGGCCATGAGGATGACCGGTATGTGCCTTTTTGTCTCGCCTCGTGCCCGCCAATGTCTTGTGTTACTGACTTTGTTACAGTCTCGATTTCTACCGGTAAGCTTCATCTTGCTGGGAAGTGTGTGGATGCGGGTGGTGAAAGCGTGGCCCGGACCGTTGTATTATCAATAATCTGTGATACTTGGGAATGCATGCAGGATTCAATTTTGGAGGCTTGACTCGTGATAAGATGCGATGTGATAGGAGGCATTCCGTACTACGTAAGGGTCAAGCGATACGCACAAATTTCACCTGCATTGTACCACGCAGGGTCTGTTAAACCGTATCATACCGGACATATGTAGGAAGGTATTGTTCAGGCCGCTAGTATTGTTTCGATATGGGTGTATTAGGAGGGTATAATACTTATGATTTTGGACCTGTCGACGATCACCCTATAGATAAGCAGATCAGTAGTATGGAAATGATCTCCGCCTAGCGTGGATAGGGCGATATCCTACAAGGATATAATTCTTGATTCTAGGTCTTGGGGAGTAGTCTAGAGCCTCAATTAGTGTTTTCGAGGTTTACTCAGTACAACTAGGCGAATAAGTCTATCTTTTTGGTCACACTACTCCTACAGCGACCTTGCGGAGAATGTCCTTGGGAGCTGTCGCCACCTCATTCTGCATCTGCCAGGTACGGCGCTTCGACCGTCTCCCTGGTTATCCCCGGTTAGCGCCAAGCAGGCAAAAACGCCCAGCCACCTCCTCCTTTCCCAGTGGTTACCATGTCAATGATTGTAACATGGGGGGTATTCCAACCTAGTAGAAACACCTCGAGAAATGGCCAGTATTGACCGTCTTTCTTGTTTATTCTGGTAAAACCGGACTAGGGACAGTCCCCAGAAGTAGCTTAGTCCCCAGAGTGTAACCCCAACTTGGTTGGGTTGACCGTGGTCGGCCCAGCTGATTCCGGCAATGACGCACTCCCATCACGTTATGCCGATCAGTTCCTCCAGGCTCCGCCCCCAGCCCGTCCTTATCTTCCCTCACCTCCTCACCTTCGTTATCACCCTCCTCATCCTACACCCATCATGAAGTCCATTACCCTGCTCACAGCCTCCGCGCTGTTGGGCGCTGCCTCTGCTGAGGTCCACAAGCTCAAGCTCAACAAGATTCCGCTGGAAGAGCAGCTGGTGAGATTAGCCTATCCCCCGCCCGGAAGCGGTGCTTCGTACCCGAAAGCTAACAACAACATCACAGACCGCTGCCAACATCGACCGACATGTTCAGTCGCTCGGCCAGAAGTACATGGGTTACCGCCCTTCTTCTAGCTACCAGGACACCTCCGTCAAGCCCGAAGGTGGTCACAACGTGCTGGTCGACAACTTCCTGAATGCCCAGTGTAAGCAGATCGTCTCCACACCAACCATGAAACCGCTCCCTTCCCCTACAGTCCATCCACAACCATCTGTCAACCACAGTTTAAGCACCCTTACTAACTCTATCTAGACTTCTCCGAGATCACACTGGGTACTCCTCCCCAGACCTTCAAGGTCGTCCTCGACACTGGTAGCTCCAACCTCTGGGTTCCCTCGTCGGGCTGCAACTCGATCGCCTGCTTCCTCCACAGCAAGTATGACTCGTCTTCCTCGAGCTCGTACAAGAAGAACGGTACCGAGTTCGCCATTCAGTACGGATCTGGTAGCCTGAGCGGCTTCGTGTCTCAGGATACCCTGAAGATCGGCGACCTGGAGATTAAGCACCAGGACTTTGCCGAGGCGACCGAGGAGCCTGGTCTGGCTTTCGCCTTTGGCCGTTTCGACGGTATCCTGGGTCTGGGCTTTGACACCATCTCTGTCAACAAGATGGTCCCTCCCTTCTACAACGCTCTGGACCAGGGACTCCTGGACGAGCCCGTCTTCGCCTTCTACCTTGGTGATGCCAACAAGGAAGGTGACGACTCCGAGGTCACTTTCGGTGGTGTTGACAAGAGCCACTATACCGGCGAGATGATCAACATTCCTCTCCGCCGCAAGGCCTACTGGGAGGTGGAATTTGATGCCATCACCCTTGGCGACGCCACTGCCGAGCTGGAGAACACCGGTGTCATCCTCGACACCGGCACCTCGCTCATTGCTCTGCCCTCCACCATGGCCGAGCTCCTGAACAAGGAGATCGGTGCCAAGAAGGGCTTCACTGGCCAGTACAGCGTGGACTGTGACAAGCGTAGCAGCCTGCCCGACATCACCTTCACTCTGGCCGGCCACAACTTCACCATCAGCCCCTTCGACTACACTCTCGAGGTCCAGGGCTCCTGCATCAGCAGCTTCATGGGCATGGACTTCCCCGAGCCCGTTGGTCCCCTGGCCATTCTGGGTGATGCGTTCCTGCGCAAGTGGTACAGCGTGTACGACCACGGCAAGGGCTCCGTTGGTCTGGCCAAGGCCAAGTCCACCTAAATACGGTCTATCCACTATCCCACTAGGGGGAAGCTGTAGCCGCCGACAACCCTGGAGACACGAGCCGAGCGCATCTCTCGTATATACGCAATGTACATGCGGCTCTTCTCCGGGGGGAACCTGTGGTTTGTAAAGGTGCCTGCTTTTATCATCCGCGCCTCATGGCTTACAAGCATATCTTGACTGCTGTCCGATTTAATTCTTTTCCTTTTTAATGCTGTTCCATCCACTGGCACAGTCCTTCCTGGGGATTTGCTCGCTGAGGATCGTGCAGATTGTCAAGAGCGTGGATTTACTTTGCATTTTGTTGAATTTGTCTAGCTATTACCAATCAATTTCCCCTCCTAGCTCTGTATTTGACCTGGTCCTTTTGTTCTTGTAGATCTAAGGTAGTTTTCCACTCATAGATACTGTTGGTGCGTATAATAGTTGCTCCAATGGCTGTGGGCTGAGGAGCTTCGATGGAGCCAGAGAGGTCCGTGGCTGCAGCGGTCTCCTACTCAAATGGCCAATCATGAGTGCTGTTCAGCCCAAGTCAGTCTCAAGCCGGGACTAAGCTGGAAAAGCACATACTAATGGTTCAGAGAGTATAGCACAAAGCTACAATAAGACTGTAACTTATATTCAGCCTATTGTTGTAGAGTACCAAGCTCCTCCATGTAGTGTAGCTCTCCGGAGTGGATGGGATGTTGACATAAGCGGAGCTCCTTCAATGGAAGGGAAGCCGGTTGAGCCTGTCCCCGCACAAGTTCCCGGCCTGAGCTCTTCCTCTCTCCAATCCACACCGAACAAACACACCCCATCCATCCCAAACAACACCTACACACCGTCGCTTGAAGAACCCAGTGCGTGTATCATCTCTTTTCATCTTTCCACGCACCGCAACCTCCAAAGCGCACGTTCCCCTTTACACCTCTGCGTTCGTGTGGCGATATCCAACCACTCGACTGCCTACCAACTTCACCCACGCGCTGGTGGACTCGTCCTTGCTACAGCGCAAACACTTCATCCATCCTACTTGAATCTCATTTACCTCATATCTTACCCTTTCTGCGATTCTCGTCCGTTGTCGTTGTCGTTACACGTCTCGTGTCGGGCATGGCGCTGTAGCCAGCGCACGCGATCAAGCTCACACGACATCCGCGCTTTCTATTGACGCGGAATCACGAAGTTAAGGACTTCAGCGCAATCTTTGCTGACAGGTCCGATTGAGATATCGAGTGAAAAGGTGGGTTTCAATCGCTTAGGGGCGGACTGGGAGCCAAGATGCACCTCCGGTTGCCCCCCAGCCTGCACTATCCCATCACCGTGACTTCTCTCCTCAAGAAGGAGGGGGACACGGTGGCGCGGGATGAGGCTATCTTCTGGTACATTTACCAGACTACTGTGGAGGAGGGAGACGGGCTGGGAAACCAAGTTATGGTGCAGCGCAAGTTTCCGACACGTTTTGAATCTACCGTGGATGGCACGGTTGTGAAATGGAATATCGCTAAGGGCGATATTATTGATGAACCGTGAGTCATATCGTCTGATGCTTCTTCCAACTTTGCGTGGGCTGTAACTGATTGGTTGTCTTTAGTGTGGATGTGGTCGAAGTTGAGGAGCCGTGTGCACATGAGGTCCAGTTCGGTGGCATGTGCGCTGAGTGTGGCAAGGATATGACTGAGTATGTATATTCGTCCAATATTCGACCTCGGATGAGGGATTAGCTTTTCGTCGCAATACTGACCGAGTCTCTCTAGATCGAGCTACAACACCGAGATCTCGGAAACCTTCCGCGCTCCCATCCAGATGACCCATGACAACACCACATTGACCGTCAGTGAGAAGGAGGCCACTCGCGTTGAGGAGGATGCTAAGCGTCGTCTTTTGGCGTCCCGGCGTCTGTCACTGGTGGTGGATCTGGATCAGACAATCATCCATGCCACTGTTGATCCCACCGTTGGAGAATGGAAGGACGATAAGGATAATCCGAATTATGATGCATTGAAGGATGTTCGATCTTTCCAATTGGTTGACGATACTCCGGGGGCGCGTGGATGTTGGTATTACATCAAGCTCCGACCCGGACTGGAGGATTTCCTGGAGAAAGTTGCCGAGCTCTTTGAACTGCACATTTACACCATGGGTACTCGAGCATACGCCCAGAATATTGCCGACCTCATTGACCCAACCCGCAAGCTCTTCGGAGACCGCATCCTGAGCCGTGACGAGAGCGGAAGTCTGACGGCCAAGAACCTGCAGCGACTCTTCCCGGTGGACACCAAAATGGTCGTCATTATTGATGACCGCGGTGACGTGTGGCGATGGATTCCCAATTTGATCAAGGTCGTTCCCTACGACTTCTTTGTTGGAATTGGCGATATCAATTCCAGCTTCTTGCCTAAGAAGCAAGAGATTGCGGCACCACCCAAACTAAGTAGAGCATCGAAAGAGAAGGGGAAGGACAAGGAGTTGCAGGAGCACCATGTCAACGGTGCAACGATGAAGACAGGGTCGGAGACGGAGGTCTCGGCTTTGGAACAGTTGGTGACGATGGGTGGTGGGGATGACCCCAGACTTTTGCAGGAGCAGACGGATGCACAGGAGGAAACGATCATGCATCAAGTTGAAGATCGTCCTTTGCTACAGAAACAAAAGGAGCTAGATGCAGACGACGATGCGTCTGCTGATGGTAGCGAATCGTCTTCCAGTGGGGATGAGTCGCAGGAGACGGCCAGACCTCGACACCATCTACTGGTAGATCATGACACGGAGCTTTTCCATCTTCAAGACCGTCTGGAGGCGGTACATAAGATCTTCTTTGAGGAGTATGACAAGAAGAGAACCCATGCTCTGGGTGGCCGCGTAGCCGCCCTCCGCGGCGAGAAAGCCCCTTCCAAAGACAAAGACGTGGACTTGAAACTAGTCCCCGATATCAAGGACATTATGCCCCTGTACAAAGCCCAAGTACTCGGCGGCGTGGTGGTGGTTTTCTCCGGCGTGATTCCGCTGGGTCAAGATCTCCAGAACGCAGAAGTCTCTCTCTGGGCAAAGACATTCGGCGTAGTCGTCCTGAAGAACATCGGCAAGCGCGTAACACACCTGGTCGCTGGCCGGAATCGCACCGCCAAAGTACGGGAAGCCACGCGCTGGCCAAACATCAAGATCGTCACGACACAATGGCTCTACGACTCTCTGATCAACTGGAGACACATGGATGAGGACCCTTACCTGCTACCCGTTCACCCAGATGACCGTGGCGAGCTCCTCTCGCCCGGTTCCCGCGAACTTCTCGATAGCTCGTGGATTTCTTCTTCAGACGAAGCGACGAACGTGACCGATGACGACGCTAGCGACGAGATGTTCAAGGAAACCGGACTCACAGAGTCTTCACCCCTCAGCTATGACGAAGACGATCAGGCCGCGGTGCACGACGAACTGAAGGAGTTCCTGGGCAGCGACGACGAAAGCGAGAGCGATAGCGAGTTCTGGGCGGAGGAAGCCACGGAGCCGAGTCGGAAGCGCAAGCGCGGGGAAGGAAACGATGGCAACCCCGACGACGAATCCACCGATGGAGACGGCGACGAGTCAGATCCCAAGGGCTCACGTCTTTCACAACGCATCAAGCGGTCCTATGAGCGGAGTACTGGCCTTAGAGAGGTTGCTACCGCGGGAGGTTCGGAGACGGAAGAGACGCGGTTCGAGAAGGGACAATTCCCTGCCCCGGATGATGATGACGAGGGGGAGGAGGTGGCCGCTTCTGCTGTCGGTGAACAGGAGATTCAATCTGACACGGCCGTTGACGAATCGGACGCAGATGATTTTGAGCGCGAGATGATGGCAGCCTTTGATGATCCGGATTACAGCAAAGAATCCGGTGCCGAGGAGGCAGCTTCCGAGCAAACCTAAAGAACCGCGTCTGTTTGCCTCAAGCCATCTTGGCCTATCCTGATGACTCGGGATTATCCTACAGCGTTCCGGTTCCTCCCTTCAGTCTTTGGCTTCCTTTTTTCCGGTGTCCTCGACTTGTCTGTTGTCATATCTGATTTGCAGTTGCGATGCGTGCCTGGCATAGCGGTGGCGTTTGTCAGAGTCTTTTTTGATCTTCTACTTGTGTATCTGTGTATTTTGTCAAAGGTAGCTAGTGTTTCATACAAGAGGGGTGTATGCCTCAGGATCTTGCTATGTAAAGTTCTAAAAATTGAATATGTCCATGAAAAGAAAAACCTCCAACAGTAGTCTAGAATAATGGGTTTTCACATGCCTCGGTGAATCAATTCAAGGGTCATCCTTGGGTCACCCGAGAAGATTACAGTAAGTGTAGATGTACTTGATTTTAGTATTTTAGATCCACAAATTCGAATTACTACTACTGTGCCTGGTCTTTTCGCAATGGCAGTTGATAAGTTCTTACTGGGCAAAACAATTTGAAGTCAATAGAGGCTACTGTAAATGTTGAATATGAAGTTTGTGGGATCAGGTAGTTGTATTCAGTAGATAAGGTGAAGGTCTGAGGGATGTAGAGAACAGTGATATCCAGAGTGGGGATATCCGAATTAGTTTGTGTGGGTAGATGTGTGTGAAGAGTCGAGGAGACTCCGATTTCCTTCCCAGTATGCCAATGATATCGAGTTTGTCCGGCGTACGGTTTTTTGGTTGAGTGTTGTGTACTCGTTGTGGTTGTTTGGACGGGGTGTGGCTCAAGCAGTTAGATTTGTGGTATGGGGTCTGCTTAGATAGAGCGAATTTTTCGAGATGTGGTCAAGTCTAGAACAGCGATTGTTAGTAGGTATTGTGAACAGGGCTGGGTATTTACTAACCTTGGCTTGTGGGAGAGGACGTAGATGAAGTTCTGTGGTATCGGAGGTGCATGACAGTGATTGAAGGTCAATGTGTCAAGCGATGGTGGAAAGAGACTGAGTGAGGCAGATCGCGGAAGGATCGGTAGCATGAAGAAGGACGAATCTATGACGGAGTCAGTAGCAAAAAAGGGTAGTTCAAATAATAGTAGGAGGCTGAAATGTGTGGCAGTGGTGACTTGTGTTGTTATTGTAGACTGTTGGTCAACCACGCCCTACACAGGCTCGGACAACAAGGTCATTGCTACCGAGGTTCACTCAAGAACGTTAGTGTAGGCTCCTGAGGAAATTGTTAGCTAGCCCGAAGATTAAGATAGTGGAATGGTTCATGCCTTTTGTTTGACTTTTCAGGCCAACAAGAGATTGTGGCCAGAAGACGAAAGACCAGAAGGCAAAAGGCCAGAGGATAGATGGCTAAAGACTTGAGGGCCGGAAGGTGGAAGGCCAGAAGGTAGAGAGCCAGAAAGGTCGAAAGGTGTAGGGCCGAGGAGGCGGAGAATTGGCTTGATATGTGAGGTAGATAATGGTATCAAAGGTGGGCACATTGAGAAGTGAAAGTGTCCAGAGGATGGAGGAGGAATCTAAGACGGAGTCAGTACCAAAAGGGTAGTGCAAACAACTGTAGGAGGCTGAAATGTCTGGCAGTGGTGACTTGGTGGTGTTGTTTTTGTTGTAGACTGTTGGTCAACCACGCCCTACACAGGCTCGGACAACAAGGTCATTGCTGCCGAGGTTCACTCAAGAACGTCAGTGTAGGCTCCTAAGATATGAGATTGTTAGCTGGTTCAAAGAAGATCGAGACGGTTGAAGGGGTGATGCCTTTTTGTTTGACTTTTCATGCCAACAAGGAAATGAAGCCAGATGGTGAGTGGCCAGACGAAGAGGATGCGAATCATTTTTTGTTGTTGTGGTGGCTGCGGTTTTCTTTTGTCTTGTTTTTGTGTGTGTGTATGTGTGTATGTGTGTATGTGTGTATGTGTGTATGTGTGTATGTGTGTATGTGTGTATGTGTGTGTGGTTTGTTGTTTCGTTGTCTTTTTTTCTTTTTGTTTCATTGGTAGGTGTAGAAGGCCAGGATGGATGGAAGTTATTTGAAGTTGGACGGCTAAGGCAGTGAGATAAAAGGAGGAAGGCCAATATATGGCAGCAAATGGAGGGGTATTGACGTGATGAGGTGTCATGAAAGAGGCGGAGTTATTATGAGTCGAAGTTCAAGTGTTAGAAGGACCAAAGATGAGAGGCCAAGAGTTGAGACGTTACCGGGGTCAGAAATAAGATGAGGACGTGGAGTATTGTCAAGCCGGCGAGAGGATGGAGGAGGCTGATGTTATGAGATAGGATATGTCAAAGGGGAAAGGGAAGTGTTAAGGGGAAGAGTCATTGATACCGTAGCTAGTATCTGACGAGGACAGCATCGAAGACCGATATGTCAGGGAAACGAAGAAGTAATCTCTTTTGATCGAGAGTACTAGCAGAGGGATAAACGAGGAGGCTGAGATGTGAGGCAGTGGGACCCTGAGGCCAATCACGCCCTACACAGGCTCAAACAACAAGGTCATTGCTGATGAGGTTCACTCAAGAACGTTAGTGTAGGCTCCTGTTGTTGTTGAGGGGGTTAGTCAAAGGCAAGATGGATGAGGGTATGTGTGAGTAGACTGACCTGTATGTTTATATCTGCGAGCCACCAGAAGGGGGATGTTGACGTGACACCGAGAAAGTGTGAGCTCACGAGGCAGAGACCCGTTGATAGAAGAGGGTAGCCAGGAAGGACGTGAAGGACGAGAGGATGTCTTGTATCAGGATGATGGTGATGATGATGATCAGGACCGGATAAGAGCTGGTACAACAGCGGCAAAGTGGGAGAAGGTAAACAAGAACTGCTTAAGCTTGCTCTTGGTGCGGGTAAAGGGCTTCTTCATGGTGGAGTTCATGTTGAACTTTGATGGGAGAAGTTGATAAAGACTTGAAGAAGGTTGACTGTGAGTCGAGGTGTTGGATCAATCAAGTAATTCAATAAAGTAATTCAATAAAGTAATGAAGGGCCCAGATGGATGAAGGTTGGATGTGAGTCAAGGTGTGTGTCAACAACGCAAGGTAAAGTCCAGATGTATGATGAAGGTTGAAGGTTGAAGGTTGGTTTGATGGAGGATGGATGGGGGTGGACTGGAGAGAGTGGATATTCTTGGAGGAGGGAGGAGAAAAAAGGAGAGTTCGTGGAAGTGGGAGGAGGTATTTATACCTGAGGGGGACCCTTCTTATACTCTAGAAAATCAAGGTTTGGAGCTAGCGATTAGGCTATTTTTCCTAATCGGGACGCGAATAACCTCGTTCCTGCCTTTTTGGGAATGCCTCGTGATGGGGGCAAACATCGCGAACGCGAAGCAGGGGACGCGCAACGCGTCCTAAATTCTCGAGACCGGCACTTATGGAGGAACACCGCCATGATAGTGTATGGCCCTCGAGCTTGCATACAATACTGGATATCAAAACGCATCTACAAGCACGATATACAAGCTGTCTGCGCGCCCAGGGACCCATCCTGGGTAGGTCTAGCAGAGTAATTGCCTCACTTAGCGGCTGAATCTTCTTCGTTTAACGACCTTGAGAAGGGGGGATAGCCCCTAGAACCCCCCCCAGTCACGCTAGTCGCTTTACTTTCGCTGAGTGGTAGAAGTATGGTAGTTCAAGTGGAGGGGTAGTAGTAAATCTACCAACTTATCTACCAACTATAGAGATAGTAGGGATAGTAAGGGTAATAAGGGTAGTAGGGATATCTTAATACCTATATTCTAAGGTTCTTAAAACTACTATACAGTATAGTATATACTAATATATTGCTCCGCTTCGCTCCGCAATCATATAGAAGAATAGCTTTTGTTCATTAATAGTTGAAAGAAGGGAATGGCACGATATGATAGAATAGAAACGCTAGAGATGGAGCACAATACAGAGCATAGAATGCTTGTCAACGCCATAGGTCATGCAAGAAGATGGTATCACAGGAGATGACGAGGAAATAGATCGAGTATAAAACACAGCAGGGCATCAAGATCAGAGGCGTCAGGATTAGAAGCATCAAGCATAGAAACATCAAAAACATCAGTGATAAAAGTCCTTATGGACCTGCCACGACATGATCATCATCCATAGATAGAATATCGTATTGACGAGCTCGAACGCAAAGGCCGTTTTCCAGCAATTACCTGCAAAGAATAGTTAGACGGATTGCTTAACACATCAAGATAGGAGAGACGAGAAAAGAGTAACTTACAGATTGTGCTTTGCGTCAACCAAGCCAGTGTGTTGATGCTGTTACCCCGGGACTCGTTCTCCACCACCCAGATCTGGCAATTATCATTGACATTGCCAGAGACACCGTACAGCTGCAACGAGGTCTCGATCAACCCTGTTAACCAGAGCACGAAGAGAATGAAGCTGCCAACGATAAGAATGCCCGGAAGTAGCGGTCCCCGTGCAATAAGGACTTGAATGAGGAAAAAGAACGTAACACCGAGGGCGCTCACGACGACCATGTACGGGAAGAGCCTGTGGTGTTATCGAGTCAGTACCAAATTGAATCCATGGAATCGGTAGTCGCAGCTTGAAAATTGACAGAGAATGACCTACCAAGGGGTGCCCAGGTCCATCTGCGATTGCACGATCATGAACCAAGAGAAGATTCCCAGACATGTTGCCGAGGCCGAAAGTACCACGATCAACCAGATATTCAGCTGAATCTCAGGCCAGTGGTGGAGACGTCGAGTCTCACGGCGCACGCGAACAGCCTTCATTGTGCCGGCCATTGAATCGAAAAACACAGTGTCACAGTCCTATGCTCGTAGTACGTTGCGACGGCGAGTATTGAACTCGATCCAAGCTTGTCCGCGAGATGGGGTATATAAGCACGGATCGAAATGCGCCTGTGCCCGATACACCGTCTTTCTCGAGGATTTGATGGGCAGTGGCCAGTTCGCGAATAGAATGCGACCCAAGAGTGGGTATGGTAGTCGATTTGGCCTCAAGCTCGAGGCGAGTAGTGAATGGATGGATCGGTGCCAGGTGGGCTTCGGGGGAGGTGGAATGCGGGCTGACAGCGCATCGGGCGCCAGTAGGCGTAGGGTGGAGAGAAGGACTCGAGCTGGGACCTTATGACTGTTGTATGTTTGTCGCAGCGATGCGAATATCGCAACGGCGATGGTATGCGGGGGAACACAGCCAAGAGGTGGGTGGTGTAGAAAAACCGAAAGTCGCAGGTTGCCAGGAGGGGCGGGTTTGTTGATGATCGGCGGGAAATTGAGGTGGCAGGGGATCTTGAGTTGATTGAGTTTAGTCCCTCGGGAAGTATACTCGACCATGTTTTTTTACGCGTTACCCGCCCACCCGCATCCACTTGCAGCGTCATCGGTCGAGGGAACTCTTGTATTTTCTATACTGTAGTTCTTTTTCCTTCTAATTCACTACCCAAAGAGAAATCCGGATCCCAAAAAAACAAATACAAAATCGTGCAAGTCATTACAAAAGGGTATCGCCGAGGGCACTCCGCACCAACGAGCATCCAGCACGAATCGTCTCGGCAGCGCCCACAGCCTCCAAGCTGGGGTTCACCTCGACCAGATCCATGGCAACCAGGTTGCCGGTCTCATGGACACACTCGCAGATGAAATCGCCTTCACGGAGAGTCAGACCACCGCGCACGGGGGTACCGGTGCTGGGAGCCCACTGGGGGTCCAGCGCATCAACGTCGAACGAGAGGTGGATGGGGGTATCGTTGCCAATGTGAGCGAGGGCCATCTCAACAACGCGACCGATACCGTGGCTATGCAGCGAAGAGAATCAGAGATTAGCTGGGTTGTCACACATGAGGAATAGGGTTGGGGGCGGGAGTGGACATACCGGTCAATGTCGTGCATGCTGAAAGCCTTGATACCGTGCTCGCGGAGAAGCTTCTTCTCGCCACGATCCACATCCCGCAGACCGATGTACACCAGCTTGCGGGTGCTGATGATATGCTCGTCCTTCAACCAGCCAAAGATATCGGGACGATCCTCCCGGGCCAGCCGGGTCAGGAACGCCATGGGCATACCGTGAATGTTACCGCTGGGGCTCATCTCGGGGACGTTAATGTCGGCGTGAGCATCGACCCAGATAACGGCCATCTCGCGACCCAATCGCTCGCGAATAGCCTTGGATGTGCCGGAGATGGTACCGATGGCGATGGAGTGGTCGCCGCCCAAGGTAAGCACGAACTTGCCGTCCTTGGCGTAGTTGTAGACTTGCGAGCTGAGGCGCTCGGTCACGGCGCTGACGGCACGGGGCTTCTTCATGTTGCGGTGGTCCGGGTCCTCAGCGGGGATGTCCTTCTCGTAGTAGTGGATGATGTCGTCGTGGTGGATTTCGTAGTCGAGGTCCTCGCGCAGCTGGGTGAGCAGGCCGGACTCGATCAGGGCCATAGGCGCGGCCTCGACGCCCTTCTTCATCTATGAAACTGTAGTATTAGCATGCGTGTCTGCGTAGCCAGGGTTTATAGCAACTTCTTACCTGTCCGCCATTGAAGCCGACAGCAACCACACCCAGCTGGTTGGGGTGGGAAAGGAAGTGGGAGGCGATAGTGGATGGCTGCGTCATCGTGCTTTGTGGAAGGATGTAGTATGCAGGTATGCAGGACTATTTGCCGAACACAATGAGGTATATGCGATAAGGTCGAGAATAGCTGTCCAGGCAAAAAGAGACAAGACTGAAAAAAAAGATCCAGCGACCCAAAGATTTCAAGATCGCAAAGTCCGATCAGCGATAAGATAAAAAAGGGCCAAAAAAGTGGATCGGAGGGGGGGGAAACAGGTGGGACGGAGAGGTATGAAGAGGCTCGAAGTATACAAGAAGACACTCTATTGAATCAAGATAAACCACGATGATGAAAAGAAGAAGAAGAAATTGAAATGCAACGGGAGATAATCTTCTTCTTTATAACCCTTCCCCCCTTTCCGAGTCGCGGGCCATGCTTTCATTCCTGTGACTGCGCAGTCGCTAAAAACTGCTTTTAGGGATCATCGCGCTCCGCCGGGTACTCCATCACTTCCGTTAAGTACAGGTTGAGGAGAGCGACCCCGTTTAGGGCCCTTTGCCGTCCCACTGCGTTGCAATTTTACGTCTTAGTGAGGGGCGAAGCCGGAGGAATGTCGTAATGGCATCGGAGAGACTTTGAGGGGTTTGGAAGTTAAAGCGCGTCTGCGGCGGTAATTGAGGCACGAGTACGGAGTACGGAGTACTTGCGTTGGATAGGATGCGGATCTACAGACTACAGTAGAGCGGGTCTTTTTTATTAGATAGAGTGAGACACAAATTCAAAAAGAAGTACGGGTATCATGAAAGAAAAGGCTATGTAGTACACGTATTCATACACGGGATTCCTTTTGGGCCTGGGCTCTACTGTTTCCCCAGGATGAGCTCGTGGAGAATCTCCTGGGCCTTGGGGGCCTCAACGCGGCCCTTCTCCCCCAAGCGCATCATCTGGCCCAAGAACCAGCCCATTTTCCCCAGCTGGTTCTTGCTGCGGATCTGCTCAACCATCTCTGGTCTTTGCGCGAGGACAGTCTCGGCCAGCGCTACGTACTCCTCGCGGGACAGCGGCCGGAGCAGAAGATTATCTTCCTCCAGCAGTTGAGGTACCGGTCGCCGATCACCGTCAAATACCGCTGCCAGGACTTGCTTCGCAATAGATCCCGTGATGCGCTTCTGTTGCAGATGGTCAACGAGGTCCGCCAGTGCCCGGGCCGGCACGATCTCGTTGTCCCAGGCCCGGTCCGCTTTGGTCAACAGACCGCCGAGTTCGTGGAGAACCCAATTACCCGCCATTCGCGTGACAGCCGCGTGGGTCTGGGGATCCTGGTCGGGGTGAAGAGAGCGGAGGATGTCCACCACATCCTGGTAATACTCCAGTCGAGCCCCATCATCTAGCTCAATCAACGGCTTCGCGTCTTCGATTGAAAGACCGTATTCAGGACCGATCAGGTGTGCCACCAGCGAATCTGGGGAGGTCGGCAACGATTCTGACAGACTCGAAATCAGATCCTCCCCGATGACCAACGGAGGAATATCTGGGTCTGGCATGTAGCGGTAGTCGACCGCTCCCTCTTTGCCTCGCAACCTGCGTGTCTCGGTGCTGCCAATAGTCCATCCACGGGTCTCACCTTCGATCACACCGCCGCTCTCCAGAACCGCAATCTGGCGATTCTTCTCCGCGACAATGGCATCTTCCACTGCCTTGAAACTGCTCAGATTCTTAATTTCCGTGCGCTGACCCAGTCCACTAATCCCATCGTATTTATGCTGTCCTGGAGCCTCCCCTCGACGACGGATCGAGACATTGACATCGGCCCGTAGTCCACCCAGTTCCATTCCCGTTGTCACGGCACCACATGCTTGTAAAATCGCTTGGAGTTTTCGGACGCAGGCGGCAGCGGTCGCAGGGGTATGGATTTGCGGCATGGTAATAATCTCGATCAGAGGATGGGAGACGCGGTTGAAGTCGAGCAGCTGTGTAGCCGGCGGGTATTCCTGGGATTTGGCGGTATCCTGCTCTAGCTGGACCTGTTTGATGTCTACGCGGACCCGATCACCATCCTCCGGAGCAATGCCATCGTAGTCATATAGGTCGACGTATCCATTCCGTGCGAAGGGCTCTATAACAACTTAGTTGGCAACCTGGCCGACCGATGAGCACTAGCGAAATGACACCAACCATAATATTGTGTGATTTGATAACCAGCCGGCTGGTCTTGATAGAAATAGTGTTTGCGATCGAACCGGCTGACGGGCTGAATCTGACAGTTCAAGGCGATAGCGGCGCGGAGGGCTGGGAGGAGGGTGGCAGCTTGGAATTCCTGTGTCGCATGAGCTCTCGGATTCCCTCGCCGTTCATCGGGTTGAGTTTAATACGAACCGGCTGACTGCCAGGGAAGGCAAGGTCGAACAAGGCGACATTGGAATTGGGAGTCTCACTCGTAGATGTCGGGGCACCTGTTCCAGAAGGGGATCGTAAGCTACGCTGCCCAGCCAACAAGACGTGGATGCATAGGTGAGTACTCACGAGAGAACAATTTTGCTTCGGTATCCAGTTGTGCATGGATCTCAACGCCCACGGTTAATTCCCATTCTTGCCTAGAGGCCTCCTCGGACTCTTTACGCAGCTTCTTCTGTGCCTTGAGAGCTTTAGCCTCTTGCTTGAGCTGCTTGCGGAGCGGGACGCGGTCTGTCGAAGCGGCGGATTGGAGACTGCGAGTCGAAGGGAAACGAGCGGCGTTAACCTGGGATCGAGCCAAAAATGGCCGATTAACCCGGCAAAGGACGCGGACAGCGCCGCTGGGCCATGGCCGAAGCATGGAGAGGGGGAACTGTGGGCACTGCAAAGGCCGTTGGAGGATGATTCAAGGGCCAAAAAAGCTGCGGAACTCGGGAAGAAGACGATCTGCGGACCGCCTGCGATGACGGGGGCCGCCCCCAGCTTGTCTTGACATAGTAAACTACTATAGTTAGTAACGCTAGTTAATTAGTTAAGGACTATTACAATATAGAAGAAGTATACTATTTTGCATATGATAATAGATAGAAGTCATTGTAATACTAACAATGGTACTGTGATCAACTCGACTCCAGAGTAATAATGCTGGACCCGATGGCGGGGAAGTTCACTTGGGACTCGTGTTGGCATGCAACTGTTCACTTCCAATTGACACGACGTGCAGGACGCAATCGTGGACAACCTCCCACCAAACCAAAATCCACGCTTCTTCTCTATTCTCCCCCCGCCATACTGCACGACAGAAGCAATCCTGCATGACACAAGAGATGGAAAGGCATCAACGTGGCAATGCTCCATCAATATACCCCCCCAAAAACCCCAGTTCCGATGGCTTGAATATTGGGGCCGCTAGACCGCCAGATGCGCTGGATGCAAGGAGATGATCGACGAGCGAATCGCCAGCGCATGGATATTTCCAAATGGCTGGACTCGCGACACATGCATTATCATCCGGATCGGATAGGAAGGCTGATTTGTTGCGCCTGTCCTGACTGGTCCACTGGGATCACAAAGGCCCAACTAGCACCCCATCATCCCGCTAGTTCCAGTTGATCAACTCAATCCAGTTCCTTCGTTCTTCACATCGGCTACAACGAGGGAATAATATCTTCAAAGAGTCACGGAGGATTGACTCTACCAAGACTTATCTGGCCCTCCTTTGGAGATCGACAGGGATTCAAGGTACCTCCTTGCGACTCCACGGTCATTGGCTGCCGATCTGAAGCCTTGGGCGCTTCTCATCTGCCTCAGATTGTTTGGGGATTCCCGGTACGACGAATTGCAACCCTCCATTCCCAGCGACTCGCCCCGACTTCTCTGGTTTTGGCCCTGCACCCGCTGACACCAACATAGTCAGGCCTTGGGGGCTGACGGGGCCGGGACTGTGATCATTCTATTTCAAACTATCGACACTATTGATTTTGGGGCGGGATCTTCAGCCCTGGGGGAAGTATAACTACAAGTATACATCCCCAGGTACATCGGAAGAAAGACTGTCACGGGGAAGACGCGGGGAGAGTTGAGACATCACATCTTATCGACTCTCGCTGCCCATTTGTCGCTTTCTTGTGTCTTCTTCCTTTGTTTTTCCTACTCCTTTTGACTTTTGGGTCATCGCGCAGGACATCCCTGGATTCCGCGAGGTGGATGCTGTGATCTGATCGGAATTCTTGCCCCTCCCTTGTGTCATGCCTCGGACCCCCCATACATCTGACGCTTTTGATTCCGCTATGATCGCGACTTTCTGCGATACACTTATACGCATCGAATTCGCCGATTTCTGGGCATGCCCTAATTGAAACGCCTTTCTGTATTCTTTAATTTGCTTTTTGGGCTCGAGTGATGAACCGGGTACTACTTCCGACCTTCTCCGATCATCATGCCGCTCCATACCGGTACTCATAGTCTGCGCTTGAGGAAGCCCAAGAAGGAGGGCAGGAAAAGAACCTCGTCCACCGTTTCCAATTCCACAACCGTCACCCAGGCTGGCCCTGGGCAGAGTCCAAAAATCACTACCAACAAACCATCATCACCAACTGAACAAGCCAATGTATCAAAACAAACCGTGAAACCGCCGCCGGCGCCTGAGGCCCCGCTAGAGAAGCCTACCGAGCCAGCGAAGAAAGTTCCCAATGTGTTCGAGTTCTTAGAAGAAGATGACTCGTCATCAACCTCGTCATCGTCGTCAGAATCGGAATCTTCTGATGACGAAGAACCTAAACCTCCAGTGCACGCCCAAGCTATCGCCAAAATACAATCACCACAGCCTCGATCGAGTCCTATCCCGCACCCGATACTGGTTTCACAGAAACCAATAGTAACTCATGCGTCCACCACAACGCCGAGAACCTCAAGTGATTCGCGCCCACCACCGCCCGCGCCGACTGCTCCAGCGCCCTCGGAGAGACAAGTGTTGATCACCCAAAGACAACCACCGCCGCGCAGAGTACCTTCGATAGAGTCTCACTTACCAGAGAAACATCAATTGCAGCTTTCTCGAGCGGAAAGTTACTATACATCGAAGGACGCTACTGCCATTCACAGGTCACCTCTCCCTCCGTCCCCACCGAGCAGTCCAGAAGACAGCCTTCACCGGGGCGTCGTAACCAAACGACGAGACTCGAATGTGCCGCAAGTATCATCAGGATATGGCCTCATTGCGACACAGCTCACCAAGTCTGCTACGCAAGAGAAAGCTGCCTTCCCACCGCTATACCGACGCTTTGAAAGCGTCAATCATCGTGTCTTGTTGCATCTCCAGGATGAGATCTCCCAGATGGAGGAAGATCTTCACACTCTCGACGAGTACGAGGAGATGCATCGAGTAGCTACCGCCGAGCAAGAGGGCACCAAACCTCTACCTGCTTCGCGTCGAGTCGACATCCAGTCCCAAGCATATCCATCGCTGCACTACCGGCGCATGGATCTGATGGCTGCCCTCGTTCAGAAGACAGAGCAATACAGTGAGTGATTGCATCAGTGCCAAGCGAATAAAGCATATAGCTGACAGTCCCACAGACACCGCGCTAAGTGCATACAGCAAAGTCCTCCAAACTCTCCCCCGCGCCTCAGAAGACGACATCACCAACTACCGCTCATGGATGAAAGAACATAACCCCATCGCCGCCGCTGAAACTCGCTTCCTCGACCAAGATGCTGACCTAGTCGCACTCACCCCGCGATTGGCAGCATCTGCAGCTGCAGCACCGGTTTACATCGCCATCATCATCGCTTCCGGCGCTCTGTTAATGCCGCTTCTCGCATTCAGTATGATTGCCGAGTTCTCCGGCCGACTCGTCGTGGTAACTGTCACCGGCGGTGCAGCAGCTGCCATTGCGGCGAACTACTCTACTGGCATTGAAGCGCTGGTGGACTCTCGGGATGGATGGAGATGTGCGACATTGTACGTTTACCCCGTGTCCTGGTCTTTCTGACGAAATTTTGCTAACCCGTTAACAGATACTTTGGTTTCATGACCATCGCTGCCATGTTCATCCCCTGAACAACATTGAAAACTATGTAACGACTCACGAATTTCATTCCTGATCTCATATCATTCCTGATCTCATATCTGCGTCGAACTCGATCGGCCATCACTGGTCCTGATACGTTCTTCGCTCACTCACTCAGTCACTCCTTGAACATGATGTGGTTTCTATAGATGTGGGGGCCATCGAGCCAAAAGTTCTCGCAGAGAAGCAGAAGCGATGGTGTCAAGATTGTTAGGAAATTGTTGCTTTTCATTTTACTATACCAATGGGAATATCATGGCAAGGTAGATTGGTGTTGGCTCTGTTAGCGGTGATTAAGACGGAAGATACCTCGCATATTTGGAAGAGGAGTTTATTTTGTTGGAGAGATTTTGACCGTTTACCGAACTTCGACTGAATGTTTTATGTTTCTTTGGATGTACGAATTATCCGATATTAACGAATCCCGGGATTATGAGTCTTGATGTTATTTCTTCGGCCTGATCTCTTATACGTAGATTTTCAACCTTTTGGGCAGATCACAAATTGTTTATTTCTTCTACACTTCCAGAGACCACTCGCGGCACTCGATATAGTTGCATAGTAGAGGCGGGGGCAATACACCGACTATCAAAACCAAGCCCATGAGGTGTGCAGTCCTCGCAAGCAGAAGTTGCAAGTCTACGCGTTCTGAAAATGCGTTCTACGAAGTAATCATCGGCCATCGGACACAGGATAAATCAGCATTGACACAATCCATTGTTCATATGTTGAAAAGCGGAAGCAATCTTCTTCTCATCTAAAAAAGCCCACAGACGGGACACAGAAACAGACTACCTTGCCAGCAGCCTAAACCACCCAGGGGTAGAACCCGTCTTAAAACCCACACCCGCACGCCAATCGCTGTCATCCCAGCAAAACACCGAAAACACAGGAACCAATGAGTCCGCAGAGATCAAAAGGCAAGTACCATTAAAAACACAATGGAGAAAGAAAACCGTTGAGAAAAGAAGAAAGAGATCATGGAAACACGCATCATGGAAGCCATGTTCAAAGGCAAGAAAAAGGACGTGACCGGATGTCGGGTCAGGATTGAGATTCACGAATAGAATGATCAGCTCGATGTGGGAACGAAGAACTCTGTCTCCCGAAAATCATCAAGTGTACCTTGCTCAGAACGGACCAGGCTGGCTTATGACAAGCTTGGTTTTAGCTTGCCTGTGGTGTTTGAACGGGGGTGCCGTTCTGCTTGCCAGGAGTAAGGCTACCCTCGTGGGATGAGCGAGCATCAAGACCATGAGGTTGTGGGGTTGACGGGCTTTGCCGTTGCTGGGTGGCAAGCTGAGCCTTTGCAGCTTGCTGCTTCTCAGCGGCGCTGCGCGCATAAATTGCGGCGGCAGCTGAATTCGAGTACGCAGCCTGTGACTGCGTGAGGTTCGCGTTTTGGTATGGCTGAGGAGTGCCCGCGTTGGCGTAAGGTGTGCGACCTTGAGGCGTGGCATTGTAAGCAGCCGGTTGCCCAGGTCGCGGAGTGTACTGCTGTGGAGATTGCGCGTATCCATTGGATGGCGGCCGCTGGAACTGTGGCGTGTTGCTCACTTGGCCGTGTTGTGGGTTCGCTTGTTGTGAGAGCTGCTGAGGCATGTAGCCAGGCCGTTGCCCAGGGGTGCTTGGGGGACGAGCTGTGTAATTAGGTGTAAATGAGCCTCCCGCGGATGGCTGTCTAGCTTGTTGTGGGACCTGGAATCCAGGCCGGGGCTGCGACATTTGAGGATTAGGTGGGACAGCACGTTGGTTGTATGCCGTTTGGGGGGTTTGTTGGTATCCAGCACGAGCCCCAGAAGGCGTCGAGGTACGGTTCATAGCATTCGATGTAGTGGCAGCAGCACTCGTGGCGGCGGCGGCGGCGATTGCTGCGGCACGATCTTGATGGAGCGTATAGTCATCCTTCTCCATGGTGCCGGTGTAATCCGGATTCTCGACGAGAATCTTTTGGCTGATGTTGAGCTCTGCGAGTTGATCGCCGTCGAGCTTCGCAACCGCAAATGGAGGGAGATTGTTGATGATGGCGAAAAGACTCGCCCTGAGGGTTTCGTAGACAGCTTGCTCGGCGTCGGAGGGGGTTTCGGCAGTGCCGAACATGGGAACAGCGGGTTCGTTCGATTCCGAGGTCTCGCCTCCCGAAGGGGGAAGTTGAAGATTACGAATCTTCTGATACGAGCTCAGAGTGTCCAGCAGATCAGAAATTTCGCCAAGCAACTCCTCAACCTCTCGGGATTCAGGATCCTCTTTGCTGGGGTCGTCTTGAGTGGGGTCATAAGCGAAGTCTTCGGGGTTGAACTGTTTCACCATTTCATCAAGGGTGCTCTCATCGAGATCACCGATACTGCCCGGCTGTACCACTGGTGTTTCAACCTCTTCATCTGATAGAGTGAGCAGAGCCCGCAAGCGCTTCGCGCCTTGCTTTCCCCACCACACCAAGTCCTTGGTATCAACTTGCAGGACAGCTCCCGAGCTGTCATACGACGGGGCAAATGACGAAAAGACACCTTGCAGCAAAGAAGGGTCATCACCGGTCCAAAGTGCAGGATCGCCGTGTTTCGGGCCATTGTCTACCTCGGCGTGTTGCTTCTCCACACGGGACCAGTATGAGGGTGATGACGTTACGCCGCCATACTGCAGCCACTGACTAGCCGGTAGGGGTGTCAGGCAGTAGCTATTGCGATCGCCCAAGAAATGCTTCGTATCAAAGACCGCGTCGAAGGGATCGATCCACGATGCTGAGGAGCTTCGATGGGTTCGTGTGCGCGGGGGCTGCATTTGTGGCAGACCCGAGCGGGGGGCAAAAACTTCACCGAATGTTCTCTTTTGTGGCCTGGTGACATTGAGATTGTATGGAACCACCTTGGTGGATGTGATGCCGGCAGGAAGGGCGGTCTCGCGAAGTGGCTCCTGAACTTCAACGAATTGTTCCGTCTCGGATTCAGAGGACTGCAATGGCACCTTGACCGATTTTTGCAGACTCGAGAACAACTGCTTCGGGTGTCCTTGGTTTGAAGGGTTCGCACCGAAGAAAGTCAAGGCTTGTCGGTCCTCGCGAACACCGGGAATGGATGCCAGAGCTTCTGCTGACTGGTCGGCCTCGTCTTCTGAGGCTTCGGCCTTGACCTCGGTTTGATTGACGAAGGATTGACCAACGATGCTATTCATGTGCTTCTTGAAGGCTGCGATGCGGTTTACCACCTCCGTCAAAGGTGTGCCATCAGCCTTGGTGCCATTTGGCTGGTTCTGGTTGCGCTCGATCACGGCCGCGGATGCCTTTTCGATGTCGCCAAGAAACTCTTGTAACGTGGTATACCGGCCAGACTCGACGCGAATTTGTACGTTGGTGGTCTCTTGATCACTCGAGGTTTTGGCGCGCTTCGTGCGCGGCTTCGTTCCGGACGTGGGGAAGGGGCAGGATAGGAGCTGAAGCTCAGTGTCATGTCTGGATCCATGTTGTTAGTGGGGATAGGCCATCGACTTTCTTTGAAGGAACTGACTTGATCAGGAGGCCCACGAGGCTTCGTAGATTCTCGTGAAGAGTTGCTCTCTCACGCGATGTGGTGGATGTGTTGGAGTCGACACCCGAGTTCTCCTCTTGAGCAGACCGCTTTCTTTTCCCTGGGATCGCGGTCGCCGAGGAGTCGGGGTGAGGCTCACCGTTCGTCGCCGGCATCATTGGGGTGTCTCCGTTTTCGTCGGCGCTCATGATTGTGCAAAAGTTGCGACAGGGGACAGGGTTGACAGTACTTGCGTCGACGCGATCCCCTCGAACGAAGCGGGCGTTCTCGATTGACCCCGGGAACGACCGAGTAAAAAAGTATTGGTAGTTTGCGACCGGATAGCAGATATTCAATGGGTTGTTGGGGTTGAGTGTGGCCCTTGAGCTTGTTCAGAATCGGTGGGCAGGTAGATTTTGATGTGAGGGCCGAGAGGAGATCAGGAAAGGATGAGATCGCGACGAGAGGGACAAAACAAGAACCGGATTGCCTCTCCGCCTTCCAGACAACTAAAGGATGAGTGAGGCAAGGATAGAAAGAACAATAGGTATTAATCGCCCGAGGCACTATGAAACTGAAGCCTTCACCGGGTCGAGTGGGTGACTTGGAGTGTTTTTTCCCAGGCGAGGCGGATATCGTTTGTTCGTGAGACGCTCAGAATGCGCGCCATCCCGAAAACCGCAGCCCGTGACGATCCTGCACGTGACCTGGACCCAGTCTCTTCCGCGTCGCTCGGGAGCCGCGTTACTTTTTTCGAGTTCTTGATTCGGCCAATTTGAACCGATTTGTTTTTCAATACTACGTTATCTAGGGAAAGGAGGGCACTGGAAGCTTTCAGCCCCCTAGCTGGAGTGTATCGCATTGGAGGACTCGTTGATGACGACATTCATGGATGTCATTGGCTCTCAATCATGTTCGCGGCCTTTCGGGGGTGCCTCTGAGAGCGGCGCAGCTGGCTGGCCGTCAATGTTGCAAGGTAGGCAATCTTCCGAGCAGTTTATTTCTACTGGACCCTGTGAATTTGAGCTATACTGATCTGTGGTTCTGTAACTTCAGGCCCACCGTTACGGTGATAATTCCTTCGCAAATTGCGCCGGCCTGCCGCGGAGTACCCCCGGAGGCATTCGACGTCTATTTCGTTCTCAGGCGACTCTCCGATACCCCGAACCGCTTGCAACTGACCCCAAAGTTATCCAAGAGCAAAAACTGCATCCTCAAGACCCATCGACCAGCCGGAGTGACGAGGTCCATGACCCTAAATCGCAACAATCGAGTGAGCAGGATGCGTCAAACCAAACACAACCCGACACTTTGATGTCGAGGCGACGTTTGAAGAAGTCTTATGGTCAACCTAATCCTACCCCATCACAATATCTCGCCAAAGCTCTTCGTCAAACCGGTCATCCCCTGGGAAATCATCATCTTGGCTCTCAGGATGTTGATGCCGTTCGGCACCTGCAGGCTTTGCAGCCAACCTATGGTCGCCCCGCGCGACTCTCACTACAAACTACCCTTGGAGAGTATATACGACTGGTGGATCCATTGATCTCTTCTTCTACGGAAGCATATTTGACGGAGCGGTTAGACTCTGCTCTAAGCGAAGTCTTCAGGGACAATAGCTATCGCTATTTGACCACCCGTGGCTATGATGTGGGCGACGTGGTGGCCTGGGCATGGGTTTTGAAGAGCAAAGATGCTAACCAGGCTATTCCGCGGTTATTTGCACATGCAGTCCAGCACCAGTCCAAATCCCGCTCTGAATCCCCCATCGCCCCTCCATTTCTGATTCTCTTCCTTTTGAAACAACCGTATCTAGAGGCTCGTTCTCTTCGATTACTTTTGATTTACTCGTTGCATCTGATCAGTGGCCAGCCACTGCCATGTGAAAAGATGGTGGGACAGTCCCTGCAGGAGAACTTACAGCTGCCATCGGGCAAATTTCAGTCCAAGGTCGATCATTCTACTGGCATGCGTCTATTTGCCCGCTTGATTCGGCATGCTCGCATTGTGTGGCCTCAGGCAATGCCTACCATTGCAAGTGCCTTTTCGCGGTTTATGATAGCCACAAAGCCGGGCGAGGCAGAGGATTCAATTCTCAAGAAGTCTAATGCCGACCGTCTGAAGACCAAGAACTTTAACATTTTCCTTCGCCTACTTTCAGTTCCGTCAAGAGCTCAGCCATTCCAATCTACGCCTCTCCAACAGCAAGCCCAGTTTGAACTCCTCCGAGCCATGGCTAGCCACAAGCCAGTGCTTCCTCTGACACGGAAAGGTTATCGAGCCGTTGCTGCCATCCAGCTAGCACATAAGAAGACATCGGAGGAGCGGCAGTCAGCCGAGTTAAAGGCTCCTTCGTGGCCGCCGTGGAAAGAAGGAAAGCTGGGAATAGATGCCCTTCGGGGCAACGAAGGCATGTACAGTCGTGCGATGAACGTACTGTCGCAAATGCGAGATGCGGGCTATTCTAGCAAGCTCTGGGAAGATGTATGCTCAATTCTGGCAGGCTGGGATACTGATCGAAGCCCAACAATTCAGACCAGAGGTTTTATGCGCTGGTCAAGGACTTTGAGCCGTGCGTCACATACCAGCCCTGATCATACTGCTATCTGGACTGCTCGTATCCGTGCTACAAGAACGGTTCGTGAAGCATGGGCTTGCTTTTTGTCTTATCAGGACCGCGATCTTCCTCCCAACGCGGCCATATATACCGAGATGGCCGAGAAGCTGATATATCGCCAACTGGCTATCAAGAACCGCTTCGATGAGTCAGATCACATTTTACCTGGCGATGGCCGTGAAGTCTACGCCGAGCCTGCATCTGCACGTGATATCATATATGTTCACACCGAACCCCCGGTACTCCAAGATTTTCTGGAGCAAATGACTTCTCAGGGACTTCGCTTCCCCAGTCGACTGCTCGCTCTGTTGCTTCGGATGAAACCGGACTTTCGCACCGGCCTGCAGTATTTGATCGTCAGTGATCTCACGAAGGATCAAATCAAAGTGCTGTGCACTGTCCTGGGCCACTCATCCGACTACGAAGCACAGAGCACTGGTGTTCTGCAGACCGTGCCGGACGGTGTGTTTGCCTCCTTCATCAAATTCATTTGCGTATCCTCGAGTTCCACTTTGCATGCGGGACCCAAGTCTCTCACGCTCGAGCAGTTCCCTTTCCTCGCAACAGAAAGGCAGCCGCGAAATTCTAAGACCGTGCTTCCCGACTTTGAAGATCATCCACGCCAAGGGTGTCACCCCAGGGCCTTCTGGCACGCGACTCAATTGGTCAAGGCTCGGCAGACTCCCTGCACACCGGCCTGGACCCACATACTAAGCGCTTTGGGGAGTACAAGCTCCAATTATTTGAAGGAGAACAAAGCCTGGAGGCGTGTTATCGCGTGGCACGAAGCCCTTTTGGCATTGAAATGGATGAAAGACCACGATATCGAACCTAGTTTGGATGGCTTCCATGCTATGTGCAAGGTCTTCAATGAAGCCGTCAATGCGGGGCTTAAGCATCCAGATGAAGCTGAAGAGGCATTCAACTTGGTCCAAAAAGCTACCCACGGCGCCGAGGACTGCGAGGTTCTTGGACATGAGCACTTTGATGCAATGGTTGAGAATGGACTGCTTGTCCTGAAATCACAGTTTGATTCCCTTGTTCTCCCTGCCTCCTCGGCCTCAAAACTAGCGGAGCAGAGCATATTCACGGAGAACAGCTCAATCGATTCACAGCTTCAAGTTCCCACAATTCTTCATGTGCCATCGTTTGCGATACTGCATCGTTTCGTTCGGGTGTTGGGAGCAGTGGGGGACGACGGGGGAGTGGTGCATCTGCTGCAGTGGATGAGCCGATCGGCTGTTCCGTTGAATGCAGCCGCTGATGAGCGACTGAATGGGGAGAAAATGCGGCGGCAGACCCTGGCGGCGGTCCGAGTGACCTTGGAACGACTACAAGCTGGGCCGACTGACTGTGATCGGATCGCGTCTGATCCTGCTAAAGTGCAGGAGGCGTACGATATCATCAGTCAGACCCCCGGCTGGGACTGGCCCAGTGATGAAGAGGTTGAAGATTACTGCCGGTGATTCAAGCCAGCGCCTTTGTGTACAGATATTTGTATTTTTAGATTACCATACTCGTCGATTTGAATTGTGATACCCATCTTTGAGGCCTCCAAAGCTTGTTGGTAACCCCATGACTCTAGCGTGATTGTTTGGGTCCACTTTGGGCGTAAATATACTAGCCAGTCTAGGTAATGCGGAGAAGAGTAGATGGCTTGTGATATTGGCAACGTCATCGGGATTTATGAGGAAAACACCACTTTCATGATGTTTAGCTGGAGCTGCCGTATCTACAGAGAGAGTAATACAGCACACACCCTATGCGTTGTGATCGAAGAGAGATAATATCCTCAACATAGATATAAACCCGACATATAACGTAGATGGCACACAACATCGTCACAGGGATCAGAAACCGAAGAGGTATTCTGGCCTCCGGATCTTGGATTGGCAAGGTATTGTACCATTTGTCTAGAAAGCTTGAAAAAATCGGTGGCCAATAATGACTGGTCTTAGACCTTAAATGGGGACTTTCCTCGATTATGTGCAAGTGTTGGCGAGAATGGGCCGAATGTGATAGACATTTCTTGGTTTTCAACATCTCAATCAAGTAGTAGGATACGCCATACAAGGAAAAAACGACATAGTAGACGCTACATACTCTCCACATGATTTTTTCGGTGTTTGTCGGGAAATGGAAGTTCCACCCTACTATAAAGAGGATGCTAAAGACCACCGTTACGCAGGTAGCAGGAATTATCCAAGCAAAGGACGGACACAGCCAAGTATCAGACGGGAAACGATCCCACGGTCGCGTTTTGACCGCTCTAGAGAATACATGGATATAAAACATATATACAAGCCGTGTGTAATAACTCCAATGAAGGTTGATACCGAAGTACTCTTGGCTAAGACATTCGAGAGGCGTCCAATACCACTGAGTAGGTAGAGTTAGGTGGGTCTGGTATAAGGCTTTATGAGTATCCTCCAAGCTTTACCGCGTTTTATTTACTTACGTTGACTTAGGAAAACTCTCGGATATTCTATATCGTCGTCGAGTTATTGGTACAAATGAAACGGGGCTAGGTGATAGAAGGTTGGCGATACTATACTGTAGATGTAGTAAACATCATTAATGCGAACGATGACGTTGTTAATTCCAATATTGTCATTGAGAGGCTAGTATAAGCTCTCTGGATTATACTAGCGAAAAACCAAGAGGTTTGCAGAACTGTTATCAAGCTTTATACAGACTGATATTAGTTAGGGCCTTAAGTGCTAGGGGGAATTGAATACTTGCCGGGATAGGGAATCAACCGAGTTCCTTTCGGATATATCTATGCTGTCTAAGTCTAGCGGAGCGACAAAATCATGCTTTATCAAATAATGTAACTGTGAAGCATCGATAGGAAAACCTCGGGGAAAATCTGGACTTTTCAGGTGAACTCTTCCGGAATTAACGAAGAACGCGTGAACATATCTCCATTCAACGTTATTTTGTGAAGTTGGATAGTTATAGAAAAGCTTATTGTCAAAGGAGGTATCAGCATAAATTATAGTTAGTTAGATGAGGCACAGCTAGTCAGTCATCTCCGAGAGCTGCCTCAAGTAGTTCACGTACCCTAACGCTTGCCCGTGCTTTTGACCACTGGCCAAATGCGATGCCAAATAGAAAGTCTGGCCCCAACAGAGTAATGCAAAAGAGATTAAGTTTGTCAAGGAATGGGTGATATCACTTGTCGCCTGGCGAACCAACGCTTGGATAAACAGACACCCAGCAACAAAGAAGTATTGTCATTCCGCAAGACCAGATAACATCACTAGTGCCTCTGTTATCAGGTGCCGACACCCAGCCATTTACTGGAACATCAGTGGCGTTGCTCATCGTAGGTTGGCATGGTCTTTGGACCTACCTGTGAGTAGGAGAGGGAACAAAAAGAAGGCTCCGTTACTAGGGCTATATAGCATGTATAAGAATCTTATGAAATGGAGTACTCTATATTTTAGACCCGTTCCGCGCACTACACCATACAAAACCATGTCTGGGGCGGGAAAGGAAGTCTGACTAGGAGTTGGAGAGACATTACAAAACTAGGAGCAGTACTTCTCAGTTGTGGTCGCTCGGTTTTATTCAAATTGGTCAACCCAGATTAACAGAGCGAGCTGAATGCAGATATAACTTCTTGTTGTTGGCTACGTTCTATGAACGCGCAGTGAATCACGCTGCAAGTTGTCCCAGTTATACCACCGCGACAGGAATACCTTGACTCATGGGTCGTGCGAATCCCCGTAGGAAATTGCAGGGCTGTCACTCCTTGGTTTTATGTTGTCTTAGCGTCAGGCGGTGATACTATAAGGGACCACGCTGGAGTATGTTCATGTTATTGGCGACAGATATTTGGAACATGGAGAGCGGGTAAGTTGCTGCTCCCAACCGTACGCCTAGGTTCCAAGCTGGTATGTTCTACCCATTTCTTTGTCTCTCTATCGCTGATACAATCTATAATTTTAGAATGATGGCATTATCGCAGATGTGGAATGAGTGAGTGGTAGTTACAATGCTGGATCACGTCGATTGCTTCGGACTAGCACTTGACTAGCTCCGCGTGCTTCGGCAAGCGTCGGCGTTTCGCAAGAAGCTTTCCCCACACCCGAGCTCCGCTCCGCGCATTTTCAACTTCAGACCCTCAGACTTGCCTCTCTCTATTGTTCTTTACAATTAATCGAGTGAGAATATTTGGAGTCGAGCCTCTATATCCCACCAGATTGACCCGGGCGATGGCAACACTCACCCTGTCCCCGCGGCTTGTCCGCCTCACCACCCTCGGCCATCTCTCTCGCGCGACCGTCCTTTCCACCCGGGTATTCGCCTCACGATACAGCACGAGCGCCGAAGAAGAAATCATCAAGGTCCAGCAAATCCCAGCCCCGGGTTCCGGGCATGTTCGCGTGCTGCTGCTTAATCGGCCCAAAGCCCGCAATGCGATCTCGCGACAGCTACTGGAAACCCTCTCCAAGCAGGTGAACTCCATCGCCGCAGAGAATGGCAATGGACCAACCCGGGCCTTGGTGGTGGCAAGCAACGTCGACGCTTCCTTCTGTGCCGGTGCAGATCTCAAGGAGCGTGCTAAAATGACACATGCTGAGTGAGAAGAGCCCCAAGCAAGCTAGAACCGAGTGTTTCGCAGGTGCAGCTTCCACCCGCTAACCAATTTACATCGCTACAGGACTGAGCAATTCCTCGAAAAGCTCCGCGCCACCTTCAAGGCCCTCGCCGGCCTCCAAATTCCCACCATCTCCGCAATCTCTTCTATGGCTCTGGGCGGCGGCCTCGAGCTCGCGCTCTGCACTCACCTCCGCGTATTCGGCTCCTCCAGCACCGTCGGTCTACCCGAGACTCGCCTCGCGATCATTCCAGGCGCCGGAGGTACCTACCGTCTGCCAGCCCTGATCGGGCCCACCCGGGCACGCGACCTCATTCTGACAGGGCGACGGGTTTCCGGACCCGAGTCGTACTTTATCGGACTCTGTGATCGCTTGGTGGAGGTGTTACCCGAGGAAGGGCAACAAGAAGGCGTGGCGCGTGAGAAGGTTCTCCGGGAGAGTATCAAGTTGGCATTGGATATCTGCGAGGGTGGACCTATTGCCCTGAAGCAGGCGTTGCTGGCTGTGCAGGGATCTGCCTTGGGCGAGGTGGCGGAGAATCAGGCTTATGAGGGGGTGATTGAGACTGAGGATCGATATGAGGCTCTGCGTGCTTTTGCGGAGAAGCGCAAGCCCGCTTTCCGGGGGCGGTAGATTGAATATGGTACTGTAATTGGTAAAAGATGGCGAAAGCAGGGACTATAATTACTATTGGCGAATTTGGATTTGGGTTGTAATTAGTTTGAAAATGAATCTATCTAGTAAACACTTGTTCTAGTATGACGTTGCCCCGTTCAAAAGTACTGTATAGCCACGCAACCATTTCGGCTGCCTGCGCCGATGCTGGAAGTGGTTGCGCCCGAAAACCAACAAGAGAAAGGAAATAATTATCGAGGGTTCTTAGGCAGAAGGGTCTATTGGAGTCATCTGAACCATACAGGTGTCATGTTCTGGACTATCAGATATGACAGTAGGGCTGGCGACCCGAACCAGGGCAACTCCACCCACGGATCGTACCGGAAGGGCGTGGCAAGTAGGAATGCTAGATTTAGGATACAGTGCATTGAAATGCAATGGTATTTCTTGTTCTGGTCTCCGCTATGGGTATACGGTGTCTTAGCATGGAGAAAGCATCGCGGTGCAGTATACAGTCAAGATATGTATAGCCTTGGTACTGGATAACCAGGGTCTTCGACGTTGTTGACTGGTTAGTATAGGCTAGGTATCTGGTCTCATAGCAGGACAAGCAAGACAAGATAGATAGGGGTATCCAGAAAGACCATTTAAAAGATAATTCTAAAAGATCATCACTGGACCACCCTCGTTTCACCCTCGTATTCGGTGGATACGTCGATTTTGACCTGCAGATGTCACGACGCAGTTACTTCCCACACCCATTTTAAGACCCCGACCAGACATCTGTCTTTCCACGGATTCAGCATACTGAAAAGGGTGGGGGTTCGAGTTGGAACTAGGACTACCTTTCCTAGGCTGATCAGATAGACCATGAGTCACAGGCGTCCATACTCCTTGGGATATACCTTGCCGGGCAAATGTTCGGAACCCTGGGTTCCTGCATAAGACTATGTATATCGTATCGCTCTGTACGGAATACCCCGTGGCGCAGAGCTTGTACCTCAGCCCCAGATGTAAATGAGATCAGTCTACTAGGCAGCGGGGGATCGAGTAATCTGCAGCGGGCCGGAGTGATTATCCTAGGGTATTTACCGTAGTATGTACAGAATAATTAATGTACCAGCCCCCTTCAACCCGCGGATCGCAGTCATCTGAATGGGTCAGGGGGAACCTTCCCCCAAGTAAACATTAGCAACCATCACCTGCTGCCTTCCTCTTATAAAAGTGCTCGGACCTGCCACTTGAGAGATCCTTTTCCATCTCCCTGGAAATGTTTGTCCTTTGATCACAACCATCTCCGATCATGACCCATCACCCCTCTGTCAAGCCATTTGGCTTGACGCAGGTCTATGCCCCTCCGCGCGGGGAAATCCCCACCGTCGATATAGTCTTTGTTCATGGCTTGAACGGCCACCCCGAGAACTCTTGGACCAGCAAGACCTCCGGTTGTTTTTGGCCCGTTGATCTGCTACCCGACGTCCTCGCTCAGTTGCGTCCAAGAATTCTGACCTACGGGTATAACGCAAACGTCGCGGCGTTTACCGATGGCGCGTCGCGCGATTCGATCGTGAGCCACGCGGAAACGCTGGCCTCTAACCTTGCCGCAAACCGGAATGTATGTGAACGGTAACCTCGTTTCTCTCCGTTGTCAAGACTGACTAAATATCTCCTATATATAGCTACGCAGTTGTTCCGATCGCCCGATTATCTTCGTTTGTCATTCTCTCGGTGGTCTTGTCGTCAAGCGTGCCCTTATCTACTCCCGCAATCTGTCAAACGAAAAGACCGAACACTTGCGCTCCGTCTATGTCTCGACGTTTGGCATCCTCTTCCTCGGTACCCCGCACAACGGTTCGGATATTGCGAAATGGGGCCTATTGCTACACAAGATCTGTACGGCTGTCCTGCCCAAGAAGGTCATGGAGGGTTCACCACAGTTGATCAAAGCCCTTCAGACCAACAACGAGACCCTACAACACATCAACAGTCTCTTCGCCGACATCATGAGCCGATTTCATATATATCTCTTCCATGAGACTCGTTCGATGGATGTACGTGGTACACGGGAGATCATCGTTGACGAAGCCTCCGCTGCACCATACTTTGAGGGCGTTGAGCGAGGCGGAATCGAGGCCGACCACAGCCACATGTGCAAATTCGACGACGAAAATTCATCAGGCTATGAAGTGGTTGCGGAAGCGATTCTCCGCTACTCACGCCAGGCACCTTCCGTGATCGCTGATCGCTGGATCGAAGAGCGCAAAACTCGCACCCTAGAGAAGAAGGCCAAGGCCCGCGAGATTTACGATGGCGGCGCAGAAGACCCTGTCGGCCAAAGCATGCCTAACTTGAATACTCCTGCTACTGGTAGGGAAACCCACCTCCTTCCTGCGCCGAAAGATACCGTTACATTGAAGGATTACGAGATCGAGGAGCCCGCTGTTTGAGGAAATTGCGTTTGGCTATTTGATTGTTTCCTGGCTATGATTTATGACCCTTTCCCCTCTTCGCTTCTTTGTGTATCTAGCTGTGTTTGATCGTCTTCAGGGTGGCTCCCGTTCTTGTTCTCCTTTCAATTTAGCTGATATCATTCAATCCTGTTCACAATATATTCTTCTCAGTCAGGCCAACGCTGACTAGCATTCAAATCCCTAGGTCAATCCGTACCCATTCTCGCTCGAGGGTCTGCCACTAATGGCCGGAATTCGCCAGTGTCAGAACTAAGCAAAGGCGGCGTGGGGCCGTTATCTCGCTCTTTGAATAGTACGTCTTGTGTGACTTTCTCTCATACGTCTTTTGAGTGGTCTTTTCCACTGTCCTTTCCATCGTCTCAATCACTAACCCATAACAGGCCTTCCGTCGCAATCGCAAAGAGAACCTGCCCTTTTCGTCGCTCCGCCAGGATTCCATCCAAATGCATCTTTTTTTGGAATGCAGAAGGAACTGGAGGAGCTTCACAGGCGGCTTTTCAAAGCTAAAGCACGCGCAGAGCGGACTATGGCCGTTCTAATAGCTGGGGTCCCAGGATCTGGAAAGACTCAATTAGCACGCCAGTACGTTTTTACACAGCGTGAGTGCTACACGGGTGGCATATTCTGGATTGATGCAAAATCTCGTGAGTCCGCGTATAAGTGCTTCTGGGAGATTGCTCAAGCCGCCACCCTTGTGGACCATAAAGAGGCCGAAGATCCAAATTACCAGGAGTCGCGTACATACGTGAACGCCGTTCGGAATTGGCTTCAATCACGGAATGAATGGTTGTTAATTTTTGATGGAATCACGTTTGACCACGATGACGATATTAACGATTTTCGGCCGTTTTTGCCGTGGAATAAAAGGTGCAGTATCATTTATACTTCCATCGATGCCACACTACGGAAGAAGCAGCGCTTGTTTGAACCATACTGCCTTTCTATGCCTCGATTAAAAGTCGAAGATGCCTGCAGGCTTCTTTACAAGGATCTCGGGATCAGAAGACCTACCCCAGATCAAGCTTCCAAGGCTACAGAACTGGTTGAACATTATGAATGCCTTCCTCTCGCGATTCATGCTATAGGCCACCGTCTCAATGCGACGGGAAAACCGATTGAAAGATATCGAGTCAAGCATCAAGTGACAGACAAGAAGCTGGCCGAGCCGTTTCTGTGCATCATGAACGATCTATATCGCTTAAAGCAGCGGGAGGCGTTGAACCTGATCAATCTGCTCTCCTTTCTCGGTCACCATGTTCCTGTCGGCCTCCTTGTTCTTGGAAGATCAATCATGACTATGGAGAATGCAGAGATCTTATCTAGCGCTCAATCCGGGGAGGACCCTGACCTTGATACCACCCTGGGCACCTTGATCCATTATGGCTTGGTCGAGCGGACATCAGACGCGGATATGTTCCAGCAATCGGCACAGAATTCGAGTGACGAAATGCACGTCGAACAGAAAGTGACTCCTCAGTTGACGGATTCGTTCACGGAAAGTAGCCAGGATGGATTCTTCTCCATTTACCGAGGTAATTCGGTAGTGGATGTGGTCAAGATCCACAGCGTCGTGCAGGGCTTCTGTCGTGATGAGCTAAAAATCAAGGATGAAGAGTATAAGGATCTGCAGAACCCAGGGTTTTATGACTCCTGGCTCATCGTTGCTACTCGCTTCCTCTGCAAATCTTACGAGATGGCCAAGGAGAGAATGGCTCATTATCATGACTGCGGACTCGTCCGGGACTATCGCGAATACGAGACTCATGCATCTCGCCTGGCGGAGCTCTTCCCCAAGAAACCGGCAATTGGGAATCACCCACACGTCATTCGTGAAGCACGCGAGAGTTTGCGACAATTGATGAAAAGTATCAGCAGCGAGATTGATCGCATGTCCCCGAGCTCTTCGCAAGAGTCGGCTCGTAACCAAAAGTCCGTCTTTGACCGTTCGAGCAGCTCCTCATCGTCATTCCCTGATTCGTCAGCCGACGAAGGTGGCCTCTCACGCCAGTCTACCTGGAACTGGACCGAGTCCGGGTCTCGTGCAGAATCACCAGAGCAAATGATGGGTCCCCCTCGATTTAAATTGGAGCTCTTTCCTCCTCATATATTCCGACAAGCTGGTTCTGAGTCGGAGGACGGCTATGAGACGGACGGCGAAGCAAAGGAAGCACCTCGTATTTCCCCGGCACTCTCGCAGATGAGTCAAGCCACAGAGAGACCGAAACAGTCTCCTCCCTCATCGAGTCCACCTGTTCCTCGCGAGGATACGCATGACTGGCAGCTTGTTGAGCGGCACTTCAAAACCCGTTCAACGGGACCAAGGCAACCGAACAGGCGGCCACGAGGGCCTGGTCGATTTCGAGGCGCCAAGCCAGATACCCCATTGGTAAAGGTCTCTCCAATCGAAGGACGAGGATCATCTAGTCGCGTGTCCTCGGGTCAGAGTGAAAGCTCTTCGATTTTGTCTTCCGCGGCTGAAGCAGCATTGGCTGCCGTTCGCCGGATCAGTGGTGGCCAGACGGGCTCAAGCTCAGATAACGTGAGCTCATCTTCTTCAAACACCCCTCCTTCCTCCAACCAGGAGAATGTGCCAACATACGCGAGCATCGCCGCGAGGCGGATCCTAGAAGCAAATGAGGCTCAGATGAGACGCCCAGCATCTATCCCAGCAGCTCCCTGGGGCCCAGAGATTATCTCGGGGCTACAGATGAAGCCTTCCGTGGAATCTCTAGACAGCCAGGCAAGCCGTGTCTTTGCATCTCCACTATCCCATGAGATAATGTCTCACGACCTAATATCTCACGAGATAATCGCCGAGCCATTGACTCGATCAACTTACAGTGACCCAGGCCGAGAGTATTTGGGACACTCGCTTGGAGCATTGGATCTGCATACTGCCCCTACCTCGCAGATAAACTCTCGTCGTCCTTCCATACAGGCTAACATTGAGCCTATTATCCGAGACTTGTCTGCGAGCACTCCTTTGTTCCCATATGGAATTCCCATCCGAGAACTATCCGCAAGCACGCCTTCGTTGCAATATCCTCCTCCGCCTTTACCCTACGATCAAGATATTGCCATAACCATCCCGCACAGGCGTTCAGTGCCTCAACATGCCCCCGGTCCCGCTTTCTCTTCTCCTATGGCCCCTAAGCATGTGCCGGTTGCACATCCTTCCGCGATCATGCCAGGGTCTCTCCCATTATCTGCTACCCCTTCCGATTCAACAGTTGTAGCCGCCGAACGCCCTGGGTCTGAAGCCCTCTCTCGTGGGTCATCTGGTTTCTCACATCAGTCCTGGGCAACGGAGCCCGTTCGATCCCCACCTCGCTTCTCGCCAGCATCTAGCTTCGCGCAGCCTACTGACATCACGCGCAGTCCAACCCCACTGCATCAGCATCAACAAGCCCTTTCCACCGGCGGAAGCTGGCCTTCTGACCAAGCTTTCTCAAGCAGCGCCAGCGCAATCCAATCAGACAACCTCTACCCACCATCAACCCATCGAAGACTAGGCTCAGTGGACGAACGTCTCAGACACATGGATATCTCCTGGGATCCAGAGGTTGCCGCACAAGTCTTACATTTCGGGGGGCACCGCGTCGATGTTCGTGATGCGCGACAGAGACTACAAGAGGTAGGGCGACTACAGACACCGAGGCATATGCCTACATATCAACTTTACCATTCGAATATGTCGGGGCCTTTGGATCCTGATGGGCATGTTTATGCCCCGGCGCTGGCGCTGGAGGTTTATGGGATGCGGCCGAGGAGTGGGAGTTCCCCGTCGAGACCGAATTATAACGGGCTGGGTGTGCAGTTTAATGATCGTGTTTTTGATTGAGTTTTGTTTTGTTGGGGGCATTTGCATTACGGAAGGTGTCGTTTTGTTCATTGTTTTCTTGCTGATTAGCTTTCTGTTGGGATTCGGTTGGGTTGCATACTATATGTACTATGAGGTGTCACGTCATGGAAGGGATATATGATGTTTTGCAGAGGACTGGAGTCTGGCTGGGCCATTTTTGAGGACTCCTCGGTGCATGGTACGGAGATAAAACCTACTAGGTGGGACTGAGATATCTGCATCTGTGGGTGTTGTTGTGGGACTTGGTTTTGTTTTATGATTTGCATTTGCTTCGCTCGGGCATTGTTATGTTTTACTTTGTACACTTATTCAAGATCTTTCTTCTGTCTGTTACAATATACCCTTTGACGGAAAACGCTATGCTGAGGTATTGACCCTTTCTATATGACTTGCTTTGTGTTTCATCTGTATGCTTAGGATCTTCTTACTGGTATGCCCAGAAGTTCTTTTGAAACAGAGTATAGCAGGAGCTATCCCAATCAGGCCAGCAACAAGATCCTATAAATAACTTGATAGAAGAACCGTCTTAAATTCATCAAAACTACGGTCCAGAACCATCCAAAGTCTAAACTCAAAACTTTACTTCCTTCGCAGCAGTAAAAGTCCCCTTCTCAGCCGCAGAACCATCAACTTCCACCCCATCAATCGCATATCCCTCCTCCCCGGCCGGATCATTCTCATCAACATAGTCCTTGGGCTCCCTCCAACCCCTCCCCTTGACCATGCCCTTCGGCGAGAAAACCAGAGAACCAGCATAATAAACACAAAAAGCAACCAAAAGCCCAGTCGGATAAGCAACATAATAGAATCTCTGAATCCCAAGCGGTGCCTTAACACCCATCTGGTTAAGGAAACCGTAGAAATTGGGCGCCACGGCAATGACATATGTAGCGAATGCCCATAGGTTGAATCCGTAGAAGTATCTGTACAGACCCTCTGGGTGTGCGGTGTACAGGGCTGGAATGTTCAGCTTACCGCGGCGGATTACGTAGTAGTCGCAGATTAGGATTCCGGCGATGGCGGAAAGGAAGATTTGGTAGGAGGATAGGAATGTGATGAAGATTGAGGCGCTGGAGAGGAGGTACCAGGGGCAGATTGCGTATGAGAGGACTGGAGCGGTGGTTAGCAAAATACTATTGATGCGTGCGAAGAAGGTTGGAAGCGAGGGCCGTACCAGCGCAGATGAAGAATCCTCGCTTGATGGTGATGTATCTTGGCATGAGAGCAGCGATGTCGTTTCCGGCGCTGTAGATGCGTTAGCTGTGGACTTAATATGTGGTCGCATTTGGTGGAAAGATCATACGGAATGGAGTTTTCGAAAATAGCGGAGAAAACGGTGGAATATACGAATGCCAACGAAATGAAGGCACATGCTGCGCGGTTTCCGGAGGTATATCGCTCCCCTTCCATCAACTTATCCAGAAAGTTGAGAGGATTCCAGATCAACTGTAAGGTATGGATGGTTAGCAAGGCTGTAGAAAGCTTTGATATGGGAAGGAAATGTACCTCTCCAAAGATCGCCTTACTAGCCGATGCAATCACATTTCCAAGGATCGCAACCAACAGATTCGATAACGGAAAGCTGATAATCTGACCAATGAGCACATCGTTGGGTTTCCGTGCGTAGCGTTGAAGATCGGCTGCGTTGGACACGAATGTTCCACAAGATGCAAGACCCAGCCAGAAGAACTTTAAGATCAGGTAGCTCTTCTCCGTGCCGTGAACGGTGGATGGCATGTGAAGGAACTGGGAAGAGCCGCCAGCAAGAGAAACGGTCCATGCTAGCATTGCGATGGTACCGGCAAAATAGACTACTACTTTGGCATAGACTAGCGATTTCATTTTCGGGACGGGGACAACGAGGAATGCGCAGTTGATGATCCTATTGGATGTTAGTGATTAATATGCTATGCTGGGAGTTGATTTTGACAGTACCAATAGACGAAGAAGCACATCATCTGTGCTGAGGTCAAGGCAGACTTTGATCCCATCTTATCAGGGATTCTTTCGATTGAAGGGAAGATGGCATGTAGGAAGACACTGAAACGGCACTATTAGCCTCTCCATTCTTCACCAAATCCGATGGTAAACTTACTATAAGCACTGCGCTCCTTGAACCGAATTAACACCATTCCACACGATCGACATAACTGCCCGATTTAAAGTAGGCCAGAAAGCACCCCAAGGACCAAAGCTTGACCGACACAGCACGGGGAAAGGAATGCGATACATTGCACCGGCACGACCATTCAGCGCCATCAAGCATCCGGCTAGAATCTGCCCACCAAAGGAGCAGGCAATGGCCTCCCACATGGTAAGGCCCATGGTCATGCCCGTGGAAGCAGAATACAAATTGCTGACGTTTGCCGTCGCAGAGAACCAGAACATCATGTAAGTGAATTGAGTCCATGTTCGATCTTTGGCTGGTGTTGGTCGAATGGAGTCATTGTCCAACATATCCACGGGACGCTGTGCGCCATCCTTGTCGACGGCCTTGACGAGTAGTCGCTCATTCAACTGTGATAGTAAGACTGTCATGATTTCGTTGGTATAGTAGACTCTCCAGATGTGGGAGTCTGCCGTTCTCTTTCAAAGGCGAAATGAGAGATTCTCCTTTGCATTCTCCGGGCGACCACCTTCAAGTAAATGAAATATAATGCGAAATGGTTTATCGCAATCAGATAAAGAAGCAAGACATCAGGCGATAACAGGATAACAGAATCAAGGCCAAGATGCTAGCGGTAGTTAGGGCTACGCCACGCATACCGCGCTGATAAGAACTGCCAGTCACCACTCGGCTTGGAACAGTCGCGGTGATAAGACCGAAGAAAACCCGACGCAGACTCATGAATAGATAGACATTCTTATCATGAAATGTCAACACTAATCTATAGGAAATCGGCGTTCTCCGTGAGATTCATGACTGGTTGATTCGACTATAGTTATCTGTAAAATCCCCGAATGTTGGTATCGCGGTTATAGATATCTGCTGCAGCCACCCGCTTACGCCATCCCCTCAATCTCTCCCCCAGTCCAACTCAAACCCCGCAATTCTTGCCCTTCTCGCAGACGCCATGGCAACAGTCACTCAATACACACAGGTAGAACTACTGACTCTGCATGGACCGGAGTTTCGTCGAGTGTCCACTGCCCCGCCCCGACTACCTACCGAAGATGAGATCCCAATCATCGATCTAAGCACCATTGATAACGGCTTTGAAGCGAGGAAAGCTATCGCATCCCAAGTTAAAGCTGCGGCTGAGAGTACGGGATTCTTTTATATTAAGAATCATGGGATCTCGGAAGAGCTACTGGATCGCGCTCTCTCCACAGCTCAGGCTTTCTTCAGTCAATCGATCGAGCAGAAAGAATTGGTCTCGAATAAGAAGTCCAAGCATGCGGATGGCTTCCATGGTGTTGGAAGTACGCAGGTGAACAAAACAGAGACTCGAGGTAGGCATTTACTATTAAAAAGGGCATGATGGCCGAATTTCAAATTAACATGTGTCATTCAGATCGCAAGGAGACCTTTTCACTGCGTTATAATCCCATGAATGACCCAACAATGTCCAACCCGGAAACCCTTCTCTCCGATCCAAGCTATTCTTACGGAAACGACGAGTTCTTATGGGAGGGAACTTCGCACATCCCAGGATTCCGAGAAACAACCATTGAATTCTGGCAGCGACGCCTAGCTCTCGCCCGCAAAATGATCCGCATCTTCGCCCTAGCTCTCGACATGCCCGAGGACTACTTCGACTCCGTAACAACAAACCCCGGCGCCGACGGACTATACGTCCACTACCCCGGATCCCCAGAGACACTCTCCGAGGACACCGAGACAGACGTCGGAATCGGCTCGCATACCGATATTCAATGTGTCACGCTGCTCTGGCAGGACATGTCCGGCGGGCTACAGGTTCTCTCTGCGAGCGATGAGTGGCTAGATGCGAGACCTATACCCGGGACTTTAGTGGTGAATATCGGGGACTTTTTACAGCGTCTTTCAAATAATCGGTTCAAGTCGACGGTGCATCGAGTGTATAATCGGCAGACTACGTCTCGGTATTCGATGCCGTTTTTCTTGGGATTCAATCCTGATTCGGTGTGTCAGGTTGTGCCGTCGTGCATTGATAAGGATCATCCTGCTCTGTACGAGCCTATTTCTTGTGGAAAGGTAGGTTCCCTTTTCTTGTTGGTGTGTGACTTTATAGCTGACATGGGATTCAGTGGCATCGGAATCGTCTTGCACTGTCACAGGGGAAACCTATTACTGCATGAGCTAGAAACTAGGACTGTTGATAGTATTTTGAAATGTTTAAATACATTTAGTATATCTTTTGGGAACGGTAGTCTGTGCGTCCACTCAAACGGCCTGTAGGTTTACCCTCAAGCTCCACAGCAAGAGGTTCATGAGAGCGCCGAATCTAGAACCCACCCGATGAACAAGAACAACAAGAATGACCCGGATCAGGCCTGGTTCCGATTTTCCCCAGTGTTAATCGTAGATCAAGTAGCAAGTAAGCAAGTCAAGACCTGGTGGCAGGATTGTGATCGTTTGTCGACGTCAGGAATGCGATGCCGATGACGTCGGCGATTGCCAAGTATCGGCCAACACAAGGCCAACTCTTCACGTTAACCGGTATAAATCACCATTGACACGCCAAAAGTTTGACCATTGAAACATTCTTACTCTATTTTCAAGCAGCAAACAATTCGAAACAATTAAGTTTTCTTAAACTCCCATCTTCTCTACAAACTCAGTACTTTGCACTCTCATACAACAATCACACACCATGTCCGCCGCACGCTTTGTCCCAGTTGTCAGGTCTCGGGTGGTCACTGCTGCTGCCCCGACTTCCGTGACACTGCGATCTATCTCGACGACCGCCAGACTGGAGAAGGGCCCCGTGGATGTTACCAAGGACACCCTCAAGGCAGCCGACCGGGTTGTCTCCGACGCAGCAGTCAAGGGTATTGATCTCGGCAGTATGTTCATTCTTTGAAGCTCGGGAAACATATTGTGAAGAACCGGACGCTAATATGAGATACCTATACAGGAGAGGCTAGCGAGAAGGTCAAGAAGACCGTCGGTACCACCAGCGCAGAGGCCGAGTCGAAGGCCCAAGACGTAAAGGGCGAAGCCCAAGAGTATATGGGCAAGGGCAAGGGCCAGGCCGAGGAGCTCGCCGGGAAAGTCAAGGGAAAGATGCACGAGATGGAGGGCAAGGCCAAGCAGGCTAAGCGGGAGCATCTGGGTTGAGGGCGTTGCATCGCTTCCCCCGCGTAGGGGATAGTCACGCCCCTACCATTCTGTACTGTACATCACAACTCATGATATCAAGTTTGTATTCAAAATGTTTTCATTAATGGTCGTAAAGTTCCAGCTCGTTATGAAGCATGTAAGAAGCTGAGTGTTCAGTTTGGCAGCATAAGAACGTATTCACGGGTACTCAACCCGAATTTGATGACGTCCTTGTCCATGACCTCCACGTAGCGACCTGCGGGAATAGCCTCACCATTGACATGAGATCCATTCGCGCTCTCCAGGTCAATTAGATAGGGCTTGACCTTGCCAATTCGATCGCCGAATTCGTTCCGTTTCTCAACGTAGCGGAACTGAAGTGCAGCGTGCTGCTTCGAACAGCTTGGGTGTTCAAGGGGGAAGTCCACCACACGATTCTCACGACCGATCAGCCAGCAGCTTCGTTCCCCAAGCTCCACCACTTCTAGCAAGTCTTCTCCCTTGAAGACGTAGAGGCGCCAGGCCTCTTTGGCTGGAGGTTTGCGGGCCTCGGGAGGCTCGTGGTATTTCAAGACAATCCCTTCGCCCCCTTGGACCTGGACCGTGTTGCTTTCGGCTGCAAGTCGTCCGGTCTGGTTGAAATTGGGCTTGATCTTCTCGGGTGGAGGTGCATCGCCAGATTGTACCAATTCACCTGTAAAGGCGTCGGATTGTGAAGGCAGGGGGCCGCTCCGTTGTAGCGCACGCGCTGGAGATTTTGATCGGCGTGGAGAGCGAGATCGAGGTCGTGGGCTTCGATATCTTCTCGAGGATCGTTCGTGATCACGATCGCGGTCGCGGTCGCGGTCGTCACGATGTCGATGGCTGCGGTGTCTATCTCTTCTGCGATCCTGGTCGGCAGGGTCTGTAGAGCGATCCCTTCGATCCCGACGGGATCTTTCATGGTCTCTCCGAGTAGATTCCCTCCCAGAAGGGCTGCGCGACGATCTGCGGGGGGGACTGTCTCGACGAGAGCTTCGACGGTCATCATCCCGCCGGCGCGAGCTCTTATAGTCGTCCCGGGTGTCTTGCCGGCGTTCGCGGGTCCGGTTTGAAGAATTGGATGGCGAGCGTTGCCGGCGACCTCGGTCGCCGTCTTGCGACCCAGCCATTTTGTAGAGACGAGTAGGAATGAGGCTGTTGTGAAGTGATGGCACTCAGAGCTCTTACGAATTATCCGGCAAATCAAGCTCCGACCCCACGTGACCTTCTCCAATCATCGTGTGAGGGGACGAATCCCCTCACTACTTGCCGTCTTCATTTCAAATCACCAGAGAGCAATCGGGAGTTTTACCCTGCTCTCTTCCTAGAATCATGCGGCCATGTTCAAGAAGGCCAGCTTCTTCAGTTATGGCGGTATTCAGCTCCTGAGTCCGTCCATCACGACTCTGCCACCCACTCGCGCGAGCTTCGGTGCTTCATGCCCTGGACTCTGGACATCCCGGTCCAATCGAGGTTATGCCACAGCGTCGGATACCTCGGATCAGCCATATTCCTGGCCCTCGAGCTCGTCCTTCACTCCATATGAAGTCCTCAACCTCCATCGCAACGCCCCATACTCCAAAGCTCGGTACTATGATCTGGTAAAGATCTACCATCCAGATCGGCCATGTGACGAGCACCCTCTCTGTCGAAATATTACTCCCGAAGCTCGTCTACAACGGTATCATATTGTGGTCACCGCACATGAAATACTCTCCGATCCGACCAGACGAGCTGCCTACGATCAAACGGGAGCCGGATGGAACCACAATCCTAAACGGTATAACACCGTAGCCGATGCATCAGCCGATTGGGGACCCTATGGGCCTACTATCTATGCAAATGCGACGTGGGAAGACTGGGAACGATGGAATAATCGCCATCAAGGGAAACAGCAACACGTTGTTGACCAACGTACCTTTACCCGGCTCGTCATTCTGCTCGTTCTGTTCGGCGGTGCCGTACAAGCTTCCTGGATTGGACAATTGAATTCAGGATATGAGCAGCGTTTGCGCGAGGTAAGCGAGGATTCGATGCGGTTCTTGACTGGCCGTCGACAGCACACGGTCGCTCAGATGCCGCACAATGACGCTCGAGTGCAGAGTTTCCTCATTCGTAGAGATCCGACCGGCTCGGGTCTGAAGGAAGAAGAAGAGGCTGTTTATCAAAAAGAACTGCATCCTCTCCGTGGAGTGCCCGATGTTCAACAAGCGCGAGATCGCCTGAGCAGCCCGGAGACTGTGGGGGCTGCACCACTAGTTCATGCCGAGAGATCAGAGGATCTTTCCCCACAACCTTGATCTAGGTTTGCTGCATTTTGGCATCCGATACCATGAGTTTACGATTTGCAACGGCGTTCTGGGTCAGGGTCGACGTTGTGCAGATAACAGGGACTATACCAACCGCACATATACGGAGGGCTGGCATAAGTTCATAAAACGGACATATCTCTCCTCAAATTCCAGCAAAGACTTTTCTAGATCTCCTCTCTTTATAGTACGGTAGCATGTGCTTAATTCTCAACTTTTAGTCTTGTCTTCGACGTGTTCTACAGTCAGAAGTTGGCACAAGTGGACCCCGCAAAAGAAACGGACCTCGGCTCGATTGGCGCCACTCCCAAGGATCCGGTTTCTCCAGGTGTTCGACCAGTTCATGAGTTATAACCAGTTGACGGTCTCAGCTGGTTCCCTACAGGGAAGCTCTCCTAGTCTGTTGGATCATTCTCTGTCATCCCTCGTCCAACCTACCGGGAGCAGTGCTCCAAGTCACTCCCTTACTCTGCTCAAGATGGGCGACTTCAAACGGACCATCCACCTCCTTAAGGAGCTACTTGTCCGAATCCCATTGATTTTGAAAACCCTCGTCCTCCATGGAATTCAAATGTCTCCCGTCAAGGGGAAGCAAGACATTCGCACGGAGCTGACGACATCCATTATTCGCTCCTTCATGACCTTCAGTGCGCCCGTCGATAAGACGCAGAGGAGTAGCATGCGCGATCCCGGCATCAAGGGACCCATGTGGGTGTCCAAGGTCACCCTACCACAGCCAGAATTCGATGTGCGCGATGCTGTTATTCGCGCCATTGAAGATCTTAAGACGACGGGAAATGAGACATTCGACATGCCCCCGATTGCAGCAGTCGAGGCTGAATGGACCGGTTATCGCAGTGGAGTGGGCAAGAAGACACCACAGCCTGATCTTTCAGAAGAAGAAAAGTATCACGAATTGCGAAGGGAATCTCCCTCTGATATGACCATCCTTTATTTCCATGGCGGTGCCTACTTGTGAGTTGAACAATTCAAATCCTTAATACCCTCGTCAAGTACTCATAGTTACAGCTTGATGGACCCTTGCACGCATCGCGTACCAGTGGCACATCTTTCCCGTCTCACGGGAGCCCCAGTTCTCTCGGTGCGATACAGACTTGCACCGCAGAACCCCTTTCCTGCGGCGCTGGTCGATGCGCTAACGGCATACTTATCACTGATTCACCCGCCTCCGGGTGCCCTACACAAGCCTGTTCCAGCGAACAAGATTATCATTGCGGGTGACTCTGCAGGCGGGAATCTGTCTCTTGTTCTGTTACAGACACTTCTCACTTTGAAGCGAGCGTCTCGACCAGTTTGCTTCCATGGCCAAGAGGTAAACATCGAGCTCCCGGCAGGCGTAGCTACAATCTCGCCCTGGTGCGATATGACCCACGCCATGCCCTCCATCATCCGCAATAAAAACTATGACTACCTCGACATGAAGGTCGTACCATCCGATGACCCAGATGAACCCGCTCCCGCTTCACCATTGCCGTTCCCACCTGGCTCTATATGGCCGGTGACTCCGCCTCGAGTAGACATGTTCGTCAACGCAAACATGATGCTCCACCCTCTCACCTCTCCCCTCGCAGCGAAGCCGGAACTGTGGAAAGACGCACCGCCTGTCTTTATCTCAACAGGCGAAGAACTACTCACAGACGAAGGCCTCATCCTGGCAAGGCGCATGCACAAAGCTGGTGTACCCGTTGTCGCAGAGCAATTCGAGGGAATGCCGCATTGTCATGGGATACTGATGATCTCTACCCCAACTGGAAAGCGTTTTTTCAAAAGTCTGTCCGAGTTTTGTCGAGATGCTGCGGCTGGCCGTGTCAAACCAACTGGGCTATGGACATGGTTTGAGCACGGGTTACAATTATCCCTCGGGTACCCATTTGAGAAGGTGTCTGAGATTGATGACGACCAGGTTGATATTCGGATGCGCAAGGCTGCCGGTTGGCGAGTCCGCGATGAGGAGGCTCTATTGAAGGAGTGGCGTGCACAGGCGAAGCTGTAAATACGTGCGAGGACTATCTGAGATGGATCTCATTCTATACCCATGTTATATGTGTCATATTGTCCAGAAATTCATGAAATGAATTCATCTGGAAGTTCGAAATATATGTGAGAATACGAAACAACCCCTACATACAGCGAGCCCTTTCGTAAATTCCATTCTATTCATCATCAAGCTTGTGCAAGTACTATCATCGCCTTCTTAAAATCAACAGTTCTCGTCTCCCCCGCTATAGTAACGTTGATCTTCAAATGCAAATAATTCCTCCGCTGAATTGTAGGGAAAACGAAATCCGGCTCAATCTTATTAACCACCCAGCCGTTCAGCTGTCGCTCACCGGCCGTCGCACAGTCCGTATGAAGGGCAAGCTTGAACATGCTCCCAATATCAACGGACTCGGTGCCCTCAGCCTTAACAGTCACCTCCAAAGGCGTCTCGAGATTCTCGAAGACTTTTTCCAACCCGACATCGATAGAGGAATCGTGCTCACGGTTAATAGACATGTTCAACGCCCTGGGCACTAGAATGCCCGTTACCGTATCCACGGCCATTTTCACGTAGTTGATTCGGACAGTTGGAGCAACATCTTTAACACCAATACTAGATTTGTCGGGCAACGAGATGAATTGCAGTGTAATAGGGAGTGGCACTGGATTATCGAGCTGGACGACAGACGGCGATTCAACAACAATCTTATAATGCCATTCCGGAATCTTGGACGAGCCAAAGAGTTTCTGGGTATTTTGTTTGAGCGATAAACTGGCATTTTCCATTCCAGGGCGCAATCGCTGGCTCTGGATCATCATATCCGGAGTAGCTGACTTGATCGTTTGATAAAGCTGCCCGGTTGTACTCCAGACGGGAAATCCCACATCAATAGGCCAGCTTGCACGCTCGATATGATGCGTATCACCTCGCTTATAGTGAAGCCATGCTTGTAGTGCATATTCAATCGAACCTTCGGAGTACAACCGTCCCAAGCCCCCACTGCTAAAGAAGGATCCCGGTAAGACGCGGTGCGCTTCATGATCCCTGTCTTTGGAAATGAAGCCTTCGGTTTCAATGTGCATTTTTTGCTTCGGCCACGTTGGCTCGGTTGGGATCTGGAATTGAAATGGCCAGCTAGACGCCTCACTGCTACCCTTGGATATGTGTAGCGGTCCTTGGAAAATCGTCGTCTGATTCGGGGCTAAGAAGTGCCATTCATCGCGGTACGTTCTATGCAACTGATCATTCGTAGCACTTTGTCCAATCTGTGTTTTTGCGATTCCCGTCAACTCCACTTTGAGCGTGGCCTTGGACGTGATAATATTATCTTTTTGCAGGACTATGTTGCCGGCGATATTGTCACCAGGAACGAAGGAGCATTTTGGCGGCGCGTCGAGGTCGATGTAGAAGCCGCTTTGGCGGTCAAGTTTGGCTTTTAGCATTTTGAGTTGATTCTAGGAGCTTTAGATTGCAGTTTAACAGTCGTTCGTGAGGCACTATTAAAGAGTGGAGATCAATTTTGCTTTTGTGGGGGATCAGGGATCTGCGTGGCGTCCGGGGGCCAAAGCCACTATGATGCCATACTCGAGATCTAAAGATAGAACTATACCCTAGAAGGCAAGTCCCTGCGCCAGGGCCTGCTCTACACATTGTTAGTGCGTAGTTTTGGGCAAGGCCCTGCGAGTTTGGGGGCTCAGATCCATGGCAGGCCCCCTGAACGACAGTTTATTGCCGCCGGGGCCTAAGCAAATCAACTACGCGCACCTAACAAGTTTGAAATCTAGTAAATATGATGAGTACGTACTGCTGAACAGCGCTTCAGATCCTATCAACCATAAAATGTAAGAGTCCACAGGGTAAATATGAATTGTAAATAATGTTAAATACTGCGCTGATACCATGCCCTAATTTTCATGCCTTTTCCAGGCTCCCAAACCAAGAACACCTTTCCGGCTATAAGAGCACCCATGAATGCCCATTCTCATTAATAAAACACAAATCAAAGATATTCATCCTCGTCCATGGATACTCGATCATCAGTCCACTGGATAGGAGCTTCATTTTGTGGGACTTCATTGCGAGGAGTCCACACGGGCTGTTGCGGTGGAGATGGTTGTGACGGTACAACAGTCTGACTCGGAGACGTTAACCAGGGGAACGAGACTGGCGTGCCATTCACACGAATCTCGCCGACAATGTTGCTTAGCTGCAGCGGCTCATCAACATAGCCATCCCACAGACCAAGTAGCTGTGCCGTGAGACGGAAGAAAGCAACGCAGATGGTGACGATAGGTGCCAAAAGAGACCCCAGATGAGACCAGCGCCAGAGCATGGTCACGGTCACAAATGGGAACTCAGGCGCATCTGCTTGTAGACAATAACCATCGCAGGTCTCGGAGACTGATGGGTGGGCATATAGATCCCACATCAGACATTCAATGATATACCAAGAGAGCGAGATAAACGTAAACCAACCCAACTTGGTGAGTTGACGACGGTGGGTTATAGGATCCCATTTCCAGAGGCGGGGGAGTGGGATAGCAGCGTATACACGGCCATCACCATGGACGCATTTCTCGCAATTCTCACTCGAGTGAGATTGCAGTGTCTGCGCGCCAGTTTTCTTAGGAGAGCCTGGGTTCGACACAATAGCCGCATCTCGGATAACATGATCTTCCAGGCTATTCAACCCCTTCTTCACTTCATTGATGTTCCTCACGAGTGAATGAAGTTTATCGTTTAGACGATCAATATCAACTGAGTCTTGACCATTCGCATTGGCCAGCTCCAGTCTTTTGAGCACCTCCTGTTCGTAGGCAGCTTCCTCCTCTTCCTCAGTTTTGAGCTCAGTCTGGTCGTCCATAATTGCTTGGAGTGATTCAATTGTGTCATCTCCCAGGTCTAGAGTCTCTTTGCCGGAGCTCACGTCCTCGATAACTGTCTGAAGGCCACTCTTAGGTAGTTTAGGTCGGATCACAGATGCTCTGCTCCGTTTGGCGGGTTGGGCTTCAGCAACGGGCTCTTCTGAAGCCCTCGACTCTGGCTTCACTTGTGTGACTGGTGGTGGGACAACAACTGGCGGCTCCTGTTCCTGTTTGGGAGCTTCCGGTGCCTTCACAGGCACCGATGGTAGAACAATATCCTTGGTCAAATCTGGAGGAATCTCCTTCACCCGCTCAGTCATCGGAGTATCAATCCAGGCACCCGTCACTCTGGGTGTCTTGTCGTAGATCCTCCGCTCAAAAAGCTTTGGTTGATCAGGTGTCTGCATTTGTTCAGGCTTCGGGCTTTCGGTTCGTGCAAGCTTGCGGAGCAAATCTTGCGAGTCTCGTTTCAGTGCACTTGGCCTGTTCAAGCCGGAGTTTTTAAAGACAACGATGGGGGTGTTTGGTACGTGGACTCCTTCGCCTTGCAGTGCGTTCTGGTCACGACCAGGTATCTCGGCCTTCTTGTTGTCTTGGGGTAATCCCTGGGCGTGAAGATTGGCGGTACGTTCACCAAGAGCGCTCCGGACTGGAAGGTTGCTTCGTTCAATAGCCCGCGAGGATGAATGGCCGGAATATTCCCGGGGAGGGATATCTTCTGCCCTGACTCGTGTTTGCAAGGCATCATCAAGGGGCATTTGCTCTTCCCTCCTCTCTTGTTGCTCGGATGAAGTGCTTCCGCTGACGTTCCTGAGCCATTCAGAACCACGTCCAGCTCGACTCCCCCAGGTTCGGGGTAAATTCAACGCTGGACCAATATCCCCGTCATCCTCTTCTGATATGTGAACATGTTCTTCCTCCTCCCTCCGCTGTAAATTATCCGCCGTGAGAGCAGCTCGACTCCCGACCTTGGCTTTGCTGAACACCGGCGAATCCTTGCCGGTCACACGTCGAAGTCGCTGTTCGTCTCTGGTGTAATCGGTAGTCCTCCTGCGTGGCGAGTTTTCATTGGCAAAGCTCGCCTCTGAGAATGCGCGACTTTCAAATTCTCGTTCTCTCGCTCGAGGCGACGAGCGACTCAGCCGACTTACTGGACGCGTATCGAGTGGAGCATCCCAATCGTCCAGCGGTGCAAAGTCTGCCAGCGCTCCGTCTTGCTCAATCCTCCTGTATACATCGGCGAGGTCTTCCGGTGGGTTTGACATATCCGACGAGGGCGAACGCGCACTAATGTATTCTCGGGTCTGTCGCGGGCTGGTGGTCAACCCGAGTCCGGCGCCGTCGTCGGACATACTCGTACGTGAAGTGGCTCGATACGCGCCGGAAAGTGTTCCAGTGCGGAAGCTGGGTCTTTGACGCGTCCCGTTCTGTTTTGAGGGTGTAGGGAAATTTGAATTATCGAGATCGAATTCGTAGCTGGGCTCTCGCGCGCGAGCAAAGGGCGACTGCGGGTGGTGGTGACGCGCGAGTGCAGCTCGGTCGCTCTTGCGGGGAGAGGCCATGACGACGGAGGGAAAAGAGAAAGGCAGCTCTCCCGCAGACTTTTTAGAAAAAGATCCCTCCTTCGATACCTTTGTTGGTTGATACAGATCGAGTACCTGGATTATTTCCACGTTAACGAAGTACTTCACGTAAATACGGAGCTCCCGCATTCCCCAAAGGGGTTAGAGCGGCCCGCAACAAGCTTCATTACTGTCTCTAATTTTAACAACTTCGATTACCTCTTCTGCCTACGAGTCAAACAGTGCAGTACCTTTTTCACACTGCCACCCTTGTGTCTGCAGCCACTTCTGCCTGCTGCTTCATTTGGCGAGTGCCAAATCATGCGAGCATCGCCTGCCACGCAAGTGACTCGATGCTGTGACATGTGACCCGCTCACTTGCCCCGATCATCTATCACTTTCAAATTACGCGACAGATAAGAAGGAAAAACCTCCCCGATCGGCTGTGCATCCTGGTTTCACCAAAGAACCGAACAAACACTATCAAGTCCGCTGTCCATCCAGTTACACTCCAGCCATGGCGAAGAAATCGTCCCGCCGGAGGACGCCTGCGTCAACACCAGCTTCATCGGGCGCTTCGACCCCAAGTTCCGTCTCCTCTGGACCTATCCCACCCTTCACTAAGGCTCCCTCGATTCTCAACCCTTTCCTCGACCCGCTCTCCCCGGAGGAGGTATACCTAGTCCATATCGACACCTCAGCAACGGAGCTGAAATGGCAGACCTTCACTGTCCCCACAGTGGTCAACGTGGTGGTGGCAGCAGTGATTGCTCTACGCGTATACTGGGGCTTCAGCACATACCCAGCGCTAGTAGCCATTCTCGTCGGAATGGAAAGCTCACTAAGCGTGGACGTCGCCTCGACACCGTGGACGGAATTGGCACAAATCACTCTCCGCCGGGTCGGTACCATCCTGATCGACTACTACCTCGTGACGCTGTTCCTATCCTGGCCCATCCACTTCCTTCTCGGCCCCGTGCGCTGGCGTCGCGCCATCGGCTTCCGGGACCGCGAGATTATCGTCCGTCGCAGCCAGCGCAGCTGGAGCAAGAAGCTCGAGCGCAACAAATGGATCCGCGATAACGACGCTATGCGCGACAAAATCGTTGCCGCCGTGACGCCCGAGCGTATCGGTAAGACGGGGTACCTACTCGTCGACGAGGACTGGAATCTGGACTATAGCGCCATGGTCCGCGCCCATGCTCTGGTCGACCTAACCCGCAAGGGCGAGGGCGTACAGCTGGACGAGTTCCGTACGGCCGTGCTGGTTCACACCGACTCGGATGGCTGGTTGATCTGGCGCGTTGCGGACGAAAACACACCCGCCGGACGCCAAAAGTCTGCTCAGCGAGACCAGATCCTGGCTTTCAGGGAGAGGTTGACTGCCATGGGGAAGGAGGATTTGTTCTTCCGCTGGGTGGAGCTGGTCCAGTGGGAAAGCTCGCAACCTGGTGGGTTCACTCCAGAGAGGCAGCGGAGTGCTATGGTGCAGGCTAAGCAGATGTTCGATGAGGAGAATGTGGATTTCAGCCAGTTCTGGGATGATGAACTGGTGGGTATGGCCGGCGCTGAAGAGACAGCGACGTGATCCTGGTCTCGTTTTGTTCTCTATTCAAGGGGGTTTTTTTCGTTTCATATGCATATAGCTGGGCTGGTTACATTATTAATTTTAGCATTTTAACGGCCGTTTTCAAGATATACCCAGAGATTTCCTTCTGTAAAATAATATTCCATGTGTACTACTAAAACCACGAACAACCAAGGCTTGCTTACGGAGGTTGTGGAGGCTACGTGGTAAGTGGAACAGAAATATTCGTAGAGATGAGGCTATGTACTATTGGGTATCTCGTCAAACTAAATTCCATCAAGGGCATATAAATCTCCACCGGCCACACATGTGGCCCGGGAGGAGGAACAAGCAAAAACAACCAAGTAGAAAAAAAGGATCCAAAAAGCAAAATCACAAGAAATGAAAAGGAAACGCGAATACTCCATAAACCCCAGCCCGACGCTCAGGCTTTCAATACCCTTCTATTGAGAGGCATCTTCGAATCGATAATCAAGGGACCACAATTTCTCCCATGGTCTCCGGGCCCCATTTTGACGACGAGTAGAAGCTGATCGGGAAGGCGGGGATGCCGGAGATGTGGCAATGTCGCCCGGATTAAGAGACTGGCTGGCAGAAATAGGGATCCGCGCTCGATTCTGTACCTATAAAAGCAATATCAGATTAGCGTGTTGGTACTTTAAATCAGACCCGGGAAAAGATAGATCTGCGTCCTACTTTTCACGGGCCGAGGAGCAGGTCACGGCGCACCTCGTCGAAGATCGGGGCTGACTCGCGAGGCTGCGAGCCGGCATCCGCTTCGGCAGGGCGGACTAGATCAGAGGAGGAGTCGTTGGCCTTCTGCGAGGGAGTAGGTGTGCCTCGTTTCGAGTTTGAGCTGTTGCGACGGCTCTCGAGGCTTCTGGACAAGGTTTGGGCGACGGTGCTTTCCTCTGTGGGTCGCTTGAGACGAATGCTCCCTTTGGCGTCGACGTGGGCGGATGCAACGGTGCTCTTAGCAATGCCAGGTGTCGCAGGGGCACCGGGCTTTTCTTCCGTGGCATCCAGAAGGTACCAACGTAGGCCGTCGGATAGCTCGAAGGGATTTTCGTCAATGGAGGCGCCGTCGCTAGCGTCACCAAGAGAGCGGCGGTCTGGAGCGACACCATTCAAAGACTTGGATAGGTCAACGACGCGCTCTTCGATCTTGCTGATACGGGCGAGTAGCCAATCCCGTGTTTGGAGTTTATGGGAGTCCTGCTCGCGTAGGAAATAGTGTGGTGCACCGACATTGAAGGCGGCCCAGGAGCGGATGGCTTGGTTGCGCGTAGGGAGGAACAGAGCAAGATCTCCTTCCTTAAAGGATCGATATGCAATCTTCTCATGTGCTTCGCTTTGAACTCGGTGATACTTTTCGCGGTAGCCCTTGGCCTCTTTCTGCCACTTGCGGGCCAATATCTCGATATCCTTAACACGCTTGACCACCACATCTCCGAAGACGGCAACATCAAAGTGGTTTAGGCTATCCATGAAGGATTGGAATCTGGCCTCCTCGTCTTCAGGGGTGTCTGCATGCATCCAGCCTAGAAGGCCCGAGTCTGGTCTCGCCGTGACGATACCCGATTGAGCAATGCTTTCGCCCAGACTAGATGAGGCGCTGAGCTTGGATGCACGCTGGACGATCAAGCGACCGTCCTGTTGGATAATTGCGAAGCCGAGCTGCTCTAGCATACGCTCAAGTTTCTCAACCTGTGCATATAGTTGCTTGGACAGGTCATGAGACTTGGTGCCTCGGGCATCCAGTCTAGCCACAGCGTGTTGTTCTGCCTTGGAGGCTTCTTCGACCTTCCTCTCCCAGTCTGCCTCCTTGGATTTCAGATCCCGGGCTAGAGACTCCGCATCGGCTAGTTTCCGCGCCAAGTCGGCCTGCTTTCGTTCTTCTTCCGCAATCTGCTCTCGCAACGCGTCAGAACCACTTTCGCCAGCTGAAACTTGTGACTGCAATGTATTCAGTTTGGAGCGCTCCTGGTCCAGCTCAGCCTTGACAACGTGCAGGTCCGACTTTTCTTTCTTAAGTTCTTCCGTCAATCGATTGATTTGGGCCTCACGGTCATCGGCAACCTTCAACCGTCCCTCGAGCTCATATTCCAGCTGAGATATTCTCTCCTCCAGAGCCTTGTTCTCGGTCGTCAACTTCGCGGCACTATCTTCTGCACTCTTTACATGGATCGACAGGCCTTCAGATAGTACCTCAATAGCTTTGATGATACCAGGAACGTCGATAGGAACCGAGCCCCCAGGAGACAGATTCATAAAGGCCGAGTGTAGAGCATTGTAATGGTCTTGATCCTTTTGAGTCCATTCACCATGCTGACGTTCGAAATCTTCAATCTTCGCTTGCAGACTCTGTTCGTTCTGTTGCAGAGATTCCACCCGCTCGTTGAGATCACCAATCGTGCGAGTTGCCTCAGCAGATTTCTCATGAGCAGTTTGCAGATCAGTCTCGAGTTGAAGAATCCGCTCATCAACCTCTTGCTTCTCGTGCTCCCGACCGTCAACAAGTCTATCCAGCTCTTCCTCCACTTCTTCGGTGCGCAGTCGAAACTTTTTGACCTCTGCCTCCAGATATCTTCGCTCGTCTTCAAACTCGCGTTGTCGGGCTTCGAGGTTCCCAATGAGATCTTGTTTTGTGGACTGGGCCTCTTGGTACTTGTCAGAGTTTGACTGACGCTCCGCGTGGGCTTCTTTATGAAGTCGTTGCACTGTCTCCCGCTCCACATTGAGCTCCGCTTCTAGGGAGACGATGCGTTGGACCAAAGCTCGATCCTCGGGGGACTGCGTCATCGACACACGCCTCGACGAGACAGAAGACCGCCTTGAGAGGGCATCGGGGTGTGGCGACGCGGGAGAGAGGGGGAACTCATGTCCGAAATTGCCGCTCGAGGGCCGACTCATATGGCTCTGGCGATGAAGAAGATCTTCCAACTTTCGAATGCGACTGTCCGATCCCCTGAGCCTCTCCTCCAACTTCCCTTTCTCCTCTTGCAGACTTCGAACCATGTCGTCGCCGCGTAGTAGCATAGAACTCCGACTCAGGTCGAAGACACTCCCGTTCTTGAACGCTTTTGCTCGTCGCCTTTGCTGGCGAGTTGGCGCATCCAGGTCCTTGAGTTGCTGGGCCAGGTCATCTGCAATATTCGACAAAGAGTGCTTATTTCGAAGGTCTTCAATATATGTCTCAATCTCGGTTCGATTGACTTCGGGCCAGTCGTTATCTTGCCCGTGGAGGTTGATTTCTATCCCTGGCGTTGTAGAGTCTCCAAAGGAAATGAAGTCGCCCATAGTTTTGACCCACTTCTTCCGGCGGCGCTGTTCTTCATCTCTCAAAACGGCCATCTCTTCGGCCAGGGTCAACGAGTCGCTCTTGATTTTATCATTCCATTCACGCCGCCGAGCCGACTCAATGAGAACCGATCCGTAAATCATTGGCATCTGGAACACAGCATAGAGAATATCAAATGCATTGCTGTCAATCCCAAAGTTGACAAGCTGCGCATGAGCGTCGGCAAGGCGTGACTCGATGAACGAGATGGTGCGCATGTGTTGCAAGGCTGTCTTCTCAGCAGCGGCGCGTCGGCGAACTGCTTGCTGCAAGGCATGATGGAGATCGCCACTGAGGTCCAACAATGACGGCAGAAGATTCTGAGTATGGTTCAGCGCAAGCCGAGACACGTTGGCCAGCATCTTCTGATTATTGGGCAAGCCGAGCACATGTTCGTAATCGGAACCGATCTTCTTTGCAAGAGTTTCCACTTCCTCAAGCAACCCATCCTCGCCATCCGCAGATGCGACAACCACCTCATCCACCAAAGCCTGTGTATCCGAGGCGATATCACTGACGGCCTGTTCAAGGTCCCGAGCCTGTCCCGCAAAGCGTGGAGATACGACTGCTGCATCCGAGCCAGCTTGCTGAACTTCATTGAGATCGATAAAGTCACGCAACGTTCCTGTAGGCTGATCTTTATCCTTCTTAGGGGTGGATGGGCGCCCGAGCATGGGGAAGTCCTTCCGAGCCGGGATATTCTCCAGCGACTGGAGAGCACGCTGCCAGCCGTCGAGAGCAGCCTGCTGCTCCTCAAGTAAATTATTGGCCCATGTCTGTGCCTCCTGGAAGCGATGCTCCAAGGTTCCCACGTGTGATTTGAGGTTCTCCAAGGCAACACCCACGGCGCGGTTGATGACATCAGTCCGCTCGTTATGCTCCTTGACATTCTTGTCCATCGTTCCACAGCGAGTAGATAGATCCAGCGCCCAAGTTCTCCTTGTCATGAACAAATTCCGCCATGATTGTAGGTCGTTTTGGTCCGTCAACGAGGCCGGAGGGCTTTGTGGTTGGAATGGCTCCAGGGCAGGAAGCTCGGGGAGCTCGAAGTCGGCGGGTTCGCTCACGTACTGCCGGTCATAGACAAAGATCTCGGTCTGGGTTTCCAAAATTAGAATTCGCTCAATTTCACCTTAGGATGGTTGTGGGCCTTTGATCCAATATAGCTTTCATACCTCGGTGGCGAGCGTCTGGGTCTTGACATTCTTCCCTCGGGCAGTCATCAAGATCTGCCTGGCAATCGGAATCGAGGTATTTCGAACGATCCATGTTTTCAAAGAATCCGGCCTAGATCAGTCAGAACGGCGTTAGCTTGCATACGGAGGTGATTCGGAGGCACAAGACACCCATAAGGCACCCCCTCATGGACCAGGTTAATCAACATACGAAGCAGAAGCGACCGGATCCGCCAGCAAATGCTCGCCGGAATGAGCAATATAGATATTCAGCGACATGATTCCCCTCCTCACCACCGAGCGCAAGAGCTCGAAAGACCAGGGAAGTGGGAGGGGAGATGGGTTTAACGAGGACAAATCGGGAGGCTGAAGCTCTCTCCAGGTGAGCGACTCCCCACCGCCCTCCGCTCATGGAGATATCACAAGGCACACGCCCGCCCGCCCACGAGATCCCCCCATGGCGACCAAACTGGCCTTCACAAGGCCTCACCTGCTCTCTAACGAGCTTGCCCTGCTGGACTATTCGGCAGATGATGTCCGCGATATCGTGACCTTGTCCGATAAGGAGGCGCTGGTGCTGCAGCTGGCTAGTCAAGTCCAGGAACAACAGTTGGAGAAAGCATTGCTGGAGCAAGGTACGATCTACCATGCGACAGGACTTAGTCCTCCGAAGAATTCCTGATTGCTTTTTTTTGGTCTTTTACTTTGCTTTCTTCCGTGTCATGTGCCATTTGATTCCTTTATATACTTTTACGCACTTGTTTTCAAACTACTCACATTTCTCTGTAGAAGCTGAATCATTGTCGGGCGATAATGTCGAAGAAGAGCTCGCGATCGCGGAACGCGAGTTCCTCGAGGCGCGCGCTTCCTACACCGTGAGGAGGAAAGCCGCACGAACAATTCTCATGACAGATCCCATTCTCAAGGCAGTTCACTTAAAAGCCACTACACCTCCTGAACGGTACGTGAGTTCCTGCACCTCTAATGTTACCCGATTCTTATCTCATCCCCGCAGAGCTCTACTCCGTCTCGTCAACCGACGCGACGTGCTCGCCCTCGCGCAGGAGAATTTAGCATCGGCCCATGAACTAGTGCTAAAACAGCTATCTGACGCCGAGGTCGAGAATCTCAAAATCAATCAGGAGAACCAGGAGCTAGTGCGCGAGCTCCTCGAGCTCACCAAGCAGGATTCCTCCTGGCGCGAGCGGCTCCAGGACGCAGATCTCTCGTCGCAGCTGGATCAGCTCGAGGCCGAGCTGAAGACGAGCAAGGCGAAATGGGAAACCATGAAGAACATTGCCAGCGCGATAGTGGTCGGCAGTGGACTTGACTGGGCTGATGATGATACTCTCCGTGCGTTAGTGCTGGATGAAAGTGATGACTGATTTCTTGTGTTTTTTTTAGTTCGAGGTGTGGGTGATTATCATCTGGTGGCATACCCTCATAGTATTGGCGTTTCCAGGTGCTACAGAGTACTCGTTGTATTCTCCGTTTTATCTAATAATGGCATTTCTTCAATGGCGATCCTAGGCCCTGCAGAGCCCCTCCCACTAGCCTCATAGGGATGAGTAGTATTCTTAGTTGGACGTGACTATTCCTAGAAGGAATTGCCAAAACTGAATCACCGAGCAAACCCAAGCGTCCGGTAATTTGTACGTAGGACAGGGTCGAGTGTGGCCGTGTAGGACGACCCACGCCGACATCACTGGACACCCGCAATGACGGAAATCAAGCAGAAAAGGGCAATCATTTACGGGCGCGAGTCCGCGCTCGGAGATTCGGACCCGTCCTGGCCTCGATAGAATAACAGCGGATTACATATCCCGGGGAAGAAGAATCAGGAAATAATGTGCTACATCATATTGCAATTCCTCGCTTAAATCAACCATCGCTAGCGAGAGCTATGGAGTAGCTTTTACCTGCTAACAGGTAACAGGTATGTAACAGCGATCAGCGATCAGCTCCGGAGGGACAGGTGAAATTGCTCAAAGATTGGGACTACCTGGGTACGGAGTACGGATCACACAGGAGTGTGGCTATGGGCCCAGCTCCAAAGATCATCAGAGTTTTCGAGTAATACCATATTATTGGGGGGAAAGCAGAATACCGACGCGACGCAACGACTCTATGACGCTCTCCTCTCGGAAGGAGTGGAAGCTGGTAACGTTACCAGTGGATTCACGCGGGACGGATGTACGGCCAGTGTGATGTATTGTCACATTAATTACACCGAGTTATCATTACTTGCCCTTAAAAGTACCAAAAGTACTATTACTATTGCTCTGCCAGGACTCTGAGCACGCTAACGTTGCTGTGTACCACCCATATTCCAAGCTGCCAGTCGTTTCCCCGGGGAATGTGAGCAAAAATCAATGCATACACTATTCTCTTTCCCCGAAACCTTCGCTGGCTCAAGTTGGGCGCTGTTGCTTCCCAGCAGGGGCATCGCATTAGTCCAATCCATCTGCAGTGGTTTCCTCTCCACCGACATGACAGGGACCTCTATGCCCTATAGGGTGGTCGTGTAAGCGTTGAACTTTGCGACTTGGGTTCTCGAGGTTCTGAGTACCGACTGGCAAAGAGTACGAGTATGTACCGAGGGACTCGACGCGTCGCAGCACCCCGGTCCACCACCACCAACTACCGCGTTACGACTGCTTCCCCCTAACAGTATGTTCTTACGGGAGGGTAAACAGGTATCCTATAGGTACGCCAATACTAATGAGCTTGTGATCATGGTGTGATCCAGGCAAGGACGGAACCTGCTGCTCCAATTGAGTTCTCTACCTCCACCTCCACCTCCAACAATGTACGGCCCCCCTCCTGCTGGCCCAGCGACCTGGATTATTACAGTACGATATCCAGAAAATGTACCATAGCGCATCGGCGATAAGAGCCTGGCGCAGGGAACCACTGTTCTGATTGATAATACCAAATTACTCTGATAATGACTGCCGTCCTCCATAATCATGGTCTCGGGGTATTTCCCATCGGTAGCTACAGTATTCCCATAGATTCCGATAGAATACCCATACGCAGACAGCTAGGCCAAAGGTTAAAGCCATTCTTTTTATTACTTCATTATGGGATTATCGCTTTCCATTTTTCAATCTGATCTCCTTTCTTGCTAATTACGATCCTGAATCGCTAGTTATGGCCGTGTTTACAATGGGCGGTTCGGCCAGTAGAGTACGCCACGCTGGGAATTGAGCAACAACCTGCTCTGACCGTCTGGCGGTTACAAGATCCAGACCCTTACCTCGAGCTAATTCGGTCGCGGCATTGCTCTGCATGCCCAGTCAACACGGTGTGGATGGTCATTGCTCCGACTACATATGTACATAATACATGGGGTAATGTAGGTCACTGCGTCGAGTCTTGTCCTAGGGAAGCTTTTACGTACGGAACCCTACCCATCCTGTAGCCCGATGTCTGTAGGATAGACACTGATACAGTAGTTTCTCCAGTCGTTCTGGTGGCAGGTCTTTTTTCTTTCTCTGATCTGCTCGTGACCGAGCTGCGCCCAGGATCTGCTGCGGTATTAAAATTCTCTAGCCAGACTCCGTTCTCCCTGGCGGATGTACTTCTCGTCCTAGCTCCTCCATCCGGCATACAGTACGAGTATTGCCGGGGGCCCAGCAGAGACATGGGTAGAAAAGTATGGTACTTGCGGTACTTGGGCTTGATTTCACTCCATACACTAGCTCCCTCTTCCTCCTCTTCTCCATTACCCGTATCGTCTCGGACATATTGCCAGTACAGCCAAGGTGCCATTGTGCGATCACAATTCCTCCGCTAAGGGCATCGCGCAACCCTGCTCCGACGCAGCGCAAACGGGTGTATTATTTGTTGACACAACGGTTTTGAAGGGGGTGATCGCGCAAGCTGCGACTAGACGACGCGCCCATGGGTAGGATCTGGTCATTATTTTATTTCATATTTCAAGTATTGAAAATGATATCACGATCTCTCTCAGGCCTAAGTAGGCTGGATCTATCTTCAGAGCAACAAGTTAAGTTTCAATATATGGACTAAATTATACAAAAAGGAAAAGCATAATTGACCAGCGATTGAATCTCCAGGTTTCAGCTGCACAATTTATTGACTCTGTGTATTTTCTCCCTGGGTGGTTGCCCTAGGGGAAAGCAACAGGATGACGGAGGGAACGCGTATGGAGGCGGTACTGGGTACTTGCCTGTGCCGTCACTTGACTATGCAATACCAGCGTACTTGATACGATGGGGTGCGCGGTTTTAGGGGAATGGATCAAGGCGTAATACTCCACTGTGAGATGCTGGAGGTATGTTACCGTTTGGTATGGTCGCCCGTACTCACAGCACCAGAAACCCCCCCCCCCCAACACATACGAAATCCAACGCAAGCCTAGTACTCCGTATGGAAAAATAATATGAAAGGATCCCTAAATTTAAGTGATGATAAGATAACATGACACGAAAGAGATGGGGGGAAAATGGCCAAGTCAAGAGGATGGAAGCCCAAAAGTGCCATGGTAAATCGTACACCAAGCAGGGACTTGTATCTGTTAGGATACGCTCACCAGAACTCTAGTTTTCTCTTTCTTGAGGATATTCTAGAGTGAGAATATTCTCATGAATAGAATGACTTGTATAAAGTCAATAAAAACGATATAATCACAAGGTTGAATTGTAGTATCCTAGTATATTACTATGAGCGTGTACTGTAAACTGAGGTGTACGTGTATTAGTCAATACGTTACATTCCCCAGCCAGTCAGCAAACAGCGGGCTGCCCTTGCTCTGTGCTGCCCCGTTCCCACAGTTAGTCCCGTCTCTCTCTCTCTTCCCCTACTACTACTGCCTTCCCCCCCTCTCCCTCTCTCTCCCATCTCTCCTACTACTACCAACCGCTCTTACACTATTTGCCCATACAACTCAGGTACTGCATATCCTCACCCACCCAACACTACTATATCCCGCTTCTGCTGTCCCCGATCCTCGACACAACCACCACCACTATTCCTCCCTCCTTTTTTTTTACTCTCATCGCCCTTGATTCTGTCATTCTGTCCTCATCAATGCTATTTTTTCACTCGCGCGACCGAGTCCTCTCGCTCGGTCGCGCGACCGCGCACCTATGTTTACTTGCAACACCACCACTAACATGAGATTCCGCTTATTAGATTCGCTCTGATTCATTTCCTTTGAACCGACCTCATTTCCCCTTCCAAACACAGTAAGTCCCGTCTTCTTCCGCCGTGAAATGGTCGAGTTAGGACCGCCGGCGCGCTTGTTACCAAGTCGCGTCGCGGCACCAACTACCCACTTCACCACACCAATTCACTTAACTTTTTCCCCTCATTGCTTGTCGCATTGCGGTCGCTTGCGGTCGCATAGCCTTACCCTACTCATTGCACTCGTCTGCCTGCCTTTCTCGGGCTCTACGCCTCAGTTAGGCGCCATTGCCTCTCACCCCAACTACTCTTGGAACGACTTCTAACTTATTCTTCTAGTCCAACATGCCTAAGGAGAAGACTACTCGCAAGGGCGGCAAGGAGCGCGTTCAACGCCGTAAGAAGGGTAAGTTCCGTCTGAAGAGAAATTGACTTGTCCTTACAAATCGTGGATTCTAACCTGCCCTCCAGACCCGAACGCCCCTAAGCGCGGTCTGTCCGCCTACATGTTCTTCGCCAACGACAACCGCGACAAGGTCCGCGAGGAGAACCCCGGCATCTCGTTCGGTACGTCTTGCTCGCTACTTTCCCATCATCTCGCTGGTGCATCCTAACTAACACCCCATACAGGCCAGGTCGGCAAGATGCTCGGTGACAAGTGGAAGGCCCTGACCGAGGCTGAGCGCAAGCCCTACGATGCCAAGGCCGCCGCTGACAAGAAGCGCTACGAGGAGGAGAAGGCCAAGTACAACGCTGTAAGTTTCCTTCGTCACCCCCAGCCTCAATGGCGATCCCACTCTCGCCTGTCAAAACCCCCCGATCCTAACAACCATTACAGCAGGCCGAGGAGGACGACGAGTCTTCTTAAACGCCCCGCCGCAAATCTGATTTGCGCAGCTGCTGGCGTTTGTGTTTCTTTTCGCTGACTCTTCTGGTTATCTTTTCTGCGTTTTATCACTCACGGGTCTTACGGAATGGTCTCTACGGTGGTTTCTTACTTGCTTTTTATGATCGCCCCGGCCGATGGGCTTAGTGTTTTGTGTGTGGGACTTTAGCTTAGACTTTCGGCTTCCATTCCCCAGTGTCCCCCTCTTGGCTTCTTTCCCTTGGTGGTCTGGAATTTCCCGGGCTATCTGGGTGAAGATCACGAGTGATACTCTTTGGGAATGGCCTAGACGTTGTGCTTTGCGAGATACTATTGCATGCCCCGTCTGACCTACTAGCTTAATCAATGCTACTGTCTCATTGAAATATAGTCCTTGGTCTGTTAATCAGTAAATTGCTCCATGCGCGTCTATGGTTGATCTCGTCATCTGTGGATGCGCGTTGACCTCAATCCGCGGTTTCGGAGATGGCCCAAGCTCCCGAGCTTCCCCCGTTTGTTTACTCCGACGCGTCCGGGGTATCTCCGATGGTGGCCTGAGGCTATTATTAGCTGCCTGGTCTATGAATAGTATCTTCATCAGTTCGGATATCCTGTGTATGAGAACCAGGCATTCAAAGCAAGTGTCTGATTGGAGATACTAGACTAGACTTGTCGGACTTTCTCCTTAGGTGTAGCAACTAAGACGATGGTTTTAACTGGCTAAGGCCTATGCTGGGTCTTGGACGCACTCTTCATGCATCAAACTATATATGCAGGGCGAAACCTAAGGTTGTCTCGAATTCTGGACCCCACCCATCGTAACGGCACTGAACGGCTACCTAACCATTATTTCATGTAACGACTTAGCTCACTCAAACGTGTTGTTAAACTCTGCCAGATCCATATATCTGGTGTCTATTCATTGCTAATGCAACTAGTTCTCATTACATTCCATCCAGCCTCTATACCCATAACCGAAACAGTTCCAGCCCTACCAATGCACCGCCAACTCTCTATCTCCGTCTGTCATGCCGCCTAAACCCAAAATCTTGAAACAACTAGGTACAAACCATCAAATTCCATCATCCTCCTGCTCAACACTACTCTCCTCCACATACTCATCCCACGCCTTACACCCAGACTGCAGAGAGCTATAATCAATCAACTTCCGCGCTTCCTCATACCTCTCCAAAAACTGAATAGCAAAGCCCTCTTCCGTATGCCAACCAATATGACAATGCATCAACCACGCGCCAGGATTATCAGTCTTAAACGCAACGACCAAATACCCCGAACTAGGCAGCATAGCCACGTCGCGCCGGGGCGGGTTCGTTAGACTAGTAATATCCGAGAATCCACTGTATGTACCAGAGCCCTGCGCAAGGACGAAAAAGTCATGTCCGTGCAGGTGAATAGGGTGCGGCACAGTGAGACTAGTCTCGATAACGACGTAGGACCACTCGTTGGCCCGGGGTAGTTCGACCACGCCGCTGGAGTTTGTGAAGCTGGTATCGTTGTTCCAGATTTGGAGGAGAGTGGGGTTATCCCATTCGACTTGCATCGAGGTCCCGTTCATTTTCCAGCGGAAGAGGTTCTCAGAGTTCTCGCCTAGCGTGACGGGTTCGCTGGCGTTGTAGTAGGGGAGTGAGGCGCTTTGGGGCAGGTAGGGGACTAGATCGGACATGTCCATGTCGTCGCAGCTGTCGGTGTAGGTGTACTCGGTGGTGGTCGGGGTTGAAGGAGTGTTGCCATAGTACATTATTCCCTTGATGTTGTTTACGCTGTCGTTGTCGGAACATGCTTCTTGGGGGATGGCGCGTATCCAATAGCTGTCATTGCCGGTGGACTGGTCTGCGTGAACGACGATGTCGTATCGTTGACCTAAGTAGTAGATATTGGTTAGCTAGATATTCATAACGAGAGGAACTCTGATCTTACCCATGCCGATGCTCAAAACCGTGGTGTTGAAAGGCTCAACAGGAACAAAATCCATCGCCATCACAGTGAGCGTGTGGTTATCAATAGAAAACTTGAAGTGCGTATCAATTGCAGCATTAACCAAACGGAACCGGTACGAAGTACCCGCAGTGACGGACGTGTTAAACCGGTACCCAGTCTGGCTACTCGAGTTATCAGAACCATAGACATTGGTGCCATTAATCAGACCATTGTCCAAGGTAGGCGGGCCGTTCGACTGAGCAGAATCATACAACTCATCAACAGTCTGATGACTCCAGTCATTCAAAAACAGACTCCCCTTGTCAACATCATAATTCTCCGTAGCAGGGCCATTAATCACAATACCACCAAAGACACCCTCCCAGGCCTGCAGCCCGATATGAGAATGATACCACGACGAGCCATACTGCGTCGCACGCCATTTATAGGTAGTAGTTTTCCCCGGTGCCGTCGGGCATTGTGTGATCGAAACGACACCATCATTAGGATTTGTATAGTTTTGACGGATCCCATGGAAATGAATGCTTGATCCATTCTTCGCCGAGGCAAGATTATTGGTGACATGGACAATAACGTGGTCACCCCAGTCAGCGTGGATGGTAGGACCGGGAATGGAGCCGTTGACCGCCATTGCGGATCGGGAATAGCCATCCGGGGCAACTGTGACCTCTGTGATATCGAAGTAGTATTCTCTAGTCACGCCCGTGTTGGGGACCACGTCGTAATAGTTGGTGCTGGCGTTGTAGTTGCACCATTTTTGCCTGTTACTCGGAGTATTTCCAGGACAGACATCTCGCTTGAGCTTTGGATGGAGGTGTTGATGGTGCAGAGAAGCTGCGGTAGTCACACCGATGAGGGCGAGAATGAGTGATGCGGCCTTCATGGTTGATTCCGGTAAAAGAGAGACGAGAAAAAGGAATGACTAAAATATCAATGGAAGAAAGAGTCTCAAGGAGTGACAAAAGAATTATGGATTATAGAAGAAGAAAGGAGAGTATAAAAAGGAAGTATGACTGCAATCAAGAGTTGAAGATGTAGAAAAAGAGTGAATTCGACACAACGACAACAGGAACCAAGATAGTAAAGCGATGTTCATGAAATACTCTCACACTCGTATCCAACTTGATAGCAGTCCACTCGGCATCTTCTTCCGCTTATTCATGATAACTTAGTGCATCTCCATATAAAATGATGGATCATAAACTTGCTTGGCTTTGAATCCTCTTTTTTCCCATTGGACAAGGTGGTGCCAGGTACGCTCACTGGATCGTAAGCTTAAATGCCGCCACGCAACCGGAGATTCGGATGGGGTGTCCGATAGTGCTCTTATTCGCTGTTTATTTTTAAACTATGGATAGCTCTCACGCGACAAGCCGGAATCTGATATTAAACATGGAGGGGTTCGCGCCACTGCCGCCGGCGTGGGTCTGGTGCCTGGTCGATGCTCTAAATTAGGTAGATTGCGTGGCAGCAGCGAGCTCAAAAACAGGTCGTTTAGGTATATATTGACACAATTTGATATGTCAATAAGATATCTGCGCACTGGAGAGCTAGATCTCTGTGCGCAGCGGAGGGTGTTACGTCTTTCGCTAGGTTGATATAGATTTTGGTGACAAACAGCCACCAATCGTATACTTAAGATAAACCGAGATTAGGATCTCTAGCCAAGTAAAAAAGCAGGCACTCGCCCAGTATTGAGTACATACTAAATAGGCCTCTAGTAATCCCCACCTTTCAATTCTCAGTTCGCGGACAACTTTCCCTGTGTACCCGCAAGTCCAACAGCACCAACGTCAGCCAACACGCGGCCCCAGAGAGTGGAGTTCATACACGTCCAGACCAGAAAATTGTCCAACGATTATTGTTCACAAGCTCGAAACCCCTGTAGTTTGAGTGCAAAGATAGGTTTGACAGCCTGCTAGACCCCCGAAGCCGTTCCGGCTGATGATTAGGTTAAATTCTGTTCCTGAAGAGGTACGTATGGGGCAGCCAGCGTATATAGGGTCTGAACTTGTCAGCAAAATATTGAAGTAAACTCAGACATTCCTTTGCTACATCTTTTTGCAATCTATTACACTCCTTTGAATCCTGTCAGTATGCTTCGCCATTTAATCTCTGGTGCTATGCTGTGCCTCGTGGCATCGGCTTCTGGCTTTGTTCCCCGGGCTGCACCTGGCGTTGACGAGAGCTTCAGCTTGTATGCCTATGGTGACTCTGTCGGTGGTCTTTCAATTTTCTACGCCGATGGTTTGACCCTCCCTACCTCTCTATGCTCTACAAGCAAGTTGCTGATCAATCGAAATAGGCAAGGCATTCGTCGGCGACCCATCTAACTCGACTTCATCGTCCGCCATCCCGGTTTCTTGTGAGTTGGGTCTTCTTTAGCACAACTACCCGGGGTTTTAACCAAGTTAAAATATAGTTGAACGATCCTCCTCCTCATCTTCGAGCAAATGGATTGCCAATCCGAACACCACATCCTCTACCGACAATACCGACAATACCGACCGCTGGTCCAATAAAATGCTTTACATTCCCAGCTCATCATCTTCTTCGCACCAGATGGGCTTCACCTCGAAAGCCGAGTCCAACGAGACCACTACCGGCTTTATCTTCTACGGGCAGTGGGTGATGATCGAGACCGAGTCTGGGGATATCTCCTCCAGCTTCTATGTCAAGGCTTCGTCCGAGGGCGAGGGGGTTTATTCTCTGCTGTGGAATGTCACTGATGATGACTCTGCTATCCCAATTTCGCTGCGCTCAGTCAAGCCTTCAAACTCCTGAGGATTATTTTGAGATGCCGCTGAAATCTTTTGCTCGGATGAAGTTCGGGGTTACAAGGATCACTCATTAAGCAATAGGCGAGGCCCATTATATAGGGAGGGTATGTACAGAGGAGATGAATTTAGGACAACACAAGGCTCATCTATATAGAAAGCTATATCTTTCAATATAGCTTAGTTTTCTCGAAAGCAACCCCACTGTCACAAAACTCTATCTTTCTCTAGGAAGATGTTATACGAGGTCCGAGGGTGATACTCCCGAACTGGTGTCAATCATGTAAGAGGTTGACTCTGTGTAGAAAGACAAGAAGAGGCTCTTTCCCGAGACAAGCCAAGGCGTATGGACTCAGGTTCCGGACCAGTAATATGGAAGCTTCTATCATCCAAGGCACAGCCCCAGCCCCCGATACGAAAGTTGGAGGACGGGGCTAAGCAGGCAGCGCCGTTATTGCTTTTGTGAGTCAAGCCATGGCTCATAGCTTTATATTCAAGAGTGCGCCTCGTTATAGCTATTTTTTATTCTTCTACTTCTATCATCTTTCACTCCGTTTTGTTGTTTTTACCGGATTAGGCCCGACTGCAGTGGGCTTGCATGCCCCCTCACCACTAATCAAGTCTGCCTATCGACATGTCTGGTTTGACAAAAAGCTATTATATGCCCAGATAAATATTTCTCCTATCTTCATCTCTTCTGTCTCTCAGCCCTATGCTCTATTATGGGTCAAGTGTGGACTTGATGGAGAGCAGAACCATGGAAACGCATCGACCCCAACCCGGGGGAAGGTTGCCAACTGGACTAAAACAACCTTCAGGATACAAATACAACAGTACATCCATCGCTACGCCTCCTTATCTCTCTCTGCTGTCGTGACCGTCGAGGACCAGGATTCCTCGACCACTGTGCACTGCACACGCATGCTGGGTGATTCATCCCCCTCCTACCCCACCGAGCCCCGCCATTCCCGGGCGACCACGTCAAGAACGCAAGGGATTCCAAATTAAAAAAAAAAAAAAGTCAAGAGCCGCATTGCACGTGAGGTGGTGCTCGCTACTCCCTTGGAAACCTCGTATCCCAAACCCACCCCACTGCGACCTTCATATCGAAAAATCCCCGGATGGCCTGACGCGCTCATGGCCCTGCGCTCGTCTGCCGACCAGGCCGAACGCGCCGCCGACGGCTTCAGCTCCTTTCGTGCCCCTCTTCCCGAACATGCCACCGAGATCACCGGTCTGATCTCTGACTTTTACGCTATCAGTTCGTCCCTATCGAGCCTGGATGACCTCTCCAAAGATCCTCGTTATCGCCGTAGTTGGGCGCTTGTCCACCCCGATGTGGAATTGCTGCGCTCGAGTCTGAAGTACACCATCGAAGATATACTGGACTTTTTCAACCGGTTAGACGGCGGTCATGCCTCGTCAGATACGTACCAACGAACATGGTTGTCGATAGAACGGTTCTTCTGGAACGAGGCCCAGTACTCGCTGGGTACTCGCTTGGCCAAGTATAAGAGCTTTCTCAGGGAGCTCGTCGACGCGGTGAGAGAGTAAGCAATACCCCGCAGATTATAACCGTCAAAGAGAAAATTGCTGTAGTAAGAGGTCTGACTGATCATCGTAGCCCCCGCCATGAATCTCCGCTCCTCGCAGTTTCCCGCAGTAACACGAAAGTGTTACTCGTGGAGCAAGAGAAGCGCCTCGCACCGCGACTCGCTCGCCTCTCGCTGGGTCGTAAGCCACCATCTACCGGAAGTACCAGCACGGATCAGCCTAGTCCTCGAAAGGAACGTCGACCACCGCTTCGACAACGATCGTACGAGAGAAGCCGTCCACCACATGTATCCCCTCAGTCCCCGACATCACCATCCTCGGCATCTTTCTCCGATTTCCCTCCTTCTGTCCCGGAGGTGCCGAGCTCGCCTCTGGGATCTGCTTCGGCAACGGGTACTAGTCAATCCACTCATTCGGATGTAATTGAATACCATTGGGTTAAAGAAGTCTTTTCGACCTATGACACCGAGACACCAATCCCCCCAGGACGAGAAAGGTGGGAGAAGACCTCGCTCACACGATCAGACCATCATAGTATAGTTCACTAACAATCGTAATAGAGCCGGCTGCTTTGGCGACGCACACGCTGGGATCAAACCGTGGCTTCGAGAGCAAGGTTTCGACTTGCTCCTTGAATTGTAAGGCATTCCACAGACTTTGTCATGGCAATTCATAAGTTAACCCTCCACAGAGCCTTTAATGACGACTCGAATATGACTGTATTCTTCTACCTGCGAGAACGAGACCATCGCGTGCGTATTGTCTGCAAGGTCCCGCATAGGTCCCGACCGAGCGATTACTATTGTTTGCCGTTGAATCTATTGGAAGTCATTCGGGAAGGGTCCTGCCTCCAGCTGTGCCGCAGACGTCATGGCGGCAGTGAGCTTGTCTTGTGGGCAAGCATTCAATTTACAACCATGGAGAGTACGTACCACCAAAAGCTAGAAACTTGGAGATGTTGAGACCGGCAAGCTAACCGACTTATCATTAGGCATGGTTGCGTTCTACGTAGCGTTTTTGGCCCTCCGTTCTCAAGACGCTGGTCATCCCGTCGAGGATATCCGTGACTATGAGTTGGAAGGTGAACGACAAATATATGGCGGGTGAGTCAATTCTCATACTCCAGCCCTAAGAAGCCTCGTCTAACCAGCGACAGTCAAATTATCGACGACGATTATGCTCATGCTCTTCGTGTTTACCGTGACAAGACAACCAAATCTGTCAGGCTACAGGCCTCTGTCCACAAAGGGGATATGGACCAGTAAGTGATGCGCCATAACCAAGCCGTATAGAAGCGATCTTCTAATTGTACCAACTACAGCACCCCCGTCTGGACTGCTTTTATCACCTCCCACCTTAGCCGACGCAGCTGGCTGCGTGTCGTCGACCATCGAACCGTCATCATTCGTAATCTGAAGCCTATCGTTCTGATACCAGCTGATGACTATACACCCCCGCTGAACGATCGCAATGAATATGAGCTGACATTTGCAACCACCGAGGGTACGTTCTATTCTGCTTTTTTCTTTCCGTCCAGATCCTTTACAACAGAACTAACTAAATGCCCAAACTACAGATGCTGATTCCTTCTTGGACCAAATGGAAGCCCTGGCGGCCAAATATTAGCGCAACTGCGTTGCTGCACCTCAGGCTTCTGGCAACATTGTTCCACCGAGCCTTGGTTATGACTGATGAGTTTATGCTGATATGATTGTCATGAACAAGATCAAAAGTTGGATTTGGGGGGCTATCTTGGTGCTTCTCATGGTGGCGCCATTGGTATTTTGATCTTGTTTGGAATTATTTTGGCGGGATCTGGTGGTATCCTTTATATTGGACGAGTTGTAATTGGATTGTGGCTAGGATAGGTGCTGTGCTGGTCTTCAGAGTCATATTTGCCATTTAGCTTTTCTCTTGGAGATAAATCTATATTGATGACCTTTATGCTATATACATAGCAGGAAATTCCACTATAAACACTTCGCTTAGAGCTATTTATCGTTGCAAATAGCATGTCCAATCCCTCTGCTGATAAATTGCCTAATCGGGCTCAGTCCGCTCAAGTCCGCAGCCTCGCGGTTCGTTCTGCCTTACTCCACCCGTTCTTAGCTTCCCACACCTTCCGAGCTACGACAGTGAGGCTCCTCCCTGGACCCTCGAAACCCTTCCTCTCCTTCATTTGAACTCTCCAAAGTCAGCTGTCTCATTCCCTACAGCTCCCCTAGCCCCTGCATCCCGAGCTTCCTCGGCTGCTCCGACACCGCCTTCTTACCTCCGCATCGCGAGCCGTCCTAACTTCGTTCCTTTCCCCAGGCTCCAGACAGGGACTGTGCGGGGAGGGGCGCGTGTTCTGGAATACCTCTTAACTCGGAGTTCCAAGCGCACTTGTGTGCTCTGCGCTGTGCACTGGACCCCCCTTCGGACGTCCCACCTGCCCCAGGCAGAGTATCGTATTACCCCGGATTATGGGGAGTGGGGAGGACAGCATCACACAGGACTAGCGGACTGCGTCAATTTCCGAGACATCAGGCTTGTGAGGGGGTCACTGGCCAACAATACAAAGGTCTAAGAGAGGAAGGTATCGAGCTCTATTGCCCGTTTCGCAAGCAGCGACTGCAGACTCGGTCATCGGGGACCTTGTCGAGGTAGCCAGCCATAGATTATGGCGTGGTACTCCATTCTCCCGCCGCAGCTCATCCAATTTGAGAGCTGGGCAGTGCGCATCTTCGTATGTCAATCTTCTTTCTCATGGTTGGAGAAGTATTCTCCCGTTCAAACACGCCGGCTGACTTCTCCGCTTGCTATAGTTCCTCCTCGGCCTCATCACCATCGTCCCATGGGCAGCTCTCATCGTCTTCGACGCTGGTCTCTATATCTACCGCATGATTCTATGGGAATTTCCCTGGATCGGAGGACGCGCGCGGGGCCATCAACGGCCACGGGCACCGAGTTTGCAGGAACGGCCTGGCGGGCAAAGACGGGCATTTGGGTTGTGCGGCGTCGAGACGGATTCTGGGGATAGTGACTCTGGAAAGTCCGGACATACGTCAAGGAGCAAAGGTACGGTGAGGAGTCAAGATGCTGGGAGGGAGAATACTGCTCCTACTGCCGATGGTCATACTTCTTTCGGGGCTGACGGAGACGTGAAACGCCGATTGACGCGACGAGCTTGATTGCTTTTTCTTTGAGGATTTTACTGTTATTACACAGATCACGGTCTGTTTGCGAGTTTTGTCATGCTGGAGTTTGTGGCGTTTATTTCCTGCGACCTGTTAAGGCGATACCCATGTTGGCAGTCTCATATGGTACGCCCACCTCGATCGAGACTGACCACACTTGACCAAGCTTCAGTTATACTTATTGTGAATATATTTATGATTCTTCTACACTGTGGTGCCGACCGACAACCCCGGTTCAGCAATCCATGTGGAAAGAGTGCAATCCTCATATGCAGACAAGCAAGATAGCGGTCTGACTATGGAAATAATCCTCGATATTCATTCTCTGAGAAAGAGATGATCTTTGGATGCAATCCCAGAGAACCTAACACTAACTGTCCCAGTCATGCATATCCCAGGAGGAAAACACACGACGACGACGAAGGAGCAGCATGTGGAACATCTCTCTACCCTTCAATTAAAAGAAGCGTACATATAAAATGGTCGTATTCTTCAGCGCTGACATTTCAATTGCTTTTCATGACGAATTTTCAAGTCGTTGGATATCTAGTTACTTTTATTCTGTATAGAATTACTGCAGGCGCTGCACGACCTTGATCAGATCGGCCGAGACACCCATGGCAGTAACGTCACCACCGGCACCGGCACCCTGCACGATCAACGGGTTGGCACCGTACCGCTTGGTGTAGAAGCTGATGATGTTGTCACTGCCCTTCAGACCAGCGATAGCGCTATCCTTCTCGAAAGTCTGCAGACCAACCTTGACGCTCTTGGCAGCAACGTCGATGCTACCAACGTAACGCACAACCTTGCCCTCCTTCTCGGCAGTGTCCTTGATGTTAGCCATCTGAGCATCAAACTCTGGCAGACGCTTCATGAACTCGGCAATGCCGTCGGACGAAGAAGGCAACGAGGCCAGCTCGGTAGGGATGAGAGACTCAATAGGGAATGAGTCCGGGCTGGAAACCTCCAGACCAGCCAGACGGGCCAGGATGGTCAGCTTGCGGGCGACGTCCATGCCGTTCAGATCATCACGAGGGTCAGGCTCGGTGTAGCCAAGCTCCTTGGCCTGGGCAACGACGGTGCTCCACTTGGCATCCGAAGAGCCGGAGGCCGGGGCAAAGGTGTTGAAGAGGAAAGAGAGAGTACCGGAGAAGACACCCTCGATGCGAGTAACCTCATCGCCAGTAGCGACTAGGTCCTTAAGGGTCGACAGCACGGGCAGACCAGCACCGACAGTGCTCTCGTGGTAGACGAGGGCCTTGCCCTCCGCGGCAGAGGCGAAGATATCCTTCCACAGGGAGAGGTCATCGGAGAAACCCTTCTTGTTGGGGGTCACGATTGAGATGCCCTTCTTCAGGAATGTGGGGTACTGGCGGGCGAGGTTGATGTCGGAGGTGTTGTCAACCAGGATAGCACGTCCGGGGGCAGATGCAAGGTAGGTAGCAATCTCCTCGGCGGGCAGGGCACCGGTCTTGGTCAGAGAAGGGCCTGCGGCGGCGGTTGCCCAGTCGGCCGCGGGAATGGCCGGTGAGTAGGCCGGTGTCGGAGCGAGGAGGGTCTGCGAAGAACGGGCGAGGAGGACGAGCTTGGGAGCATTGGGGAGGCGGGCAAGCTGGGAGAGGAACGCAGTGCCAACACCGCCGACGCCTGGAAGGAAATATTAGAGGGAATTCCATAGATGAAGCATGAAGCTTTAAATTGCGGAGGGGTATCCTACCAATAATGCCGAGATAGATAGGGTTGGCGGACATGTTGATGGAAACGGTCAATTGGATAGTTCTGGGGGTATATTTAAAATCAGGGATATGTGAAGATGCACAGATTTTGACCGTATGGAACAAGTGACAATTAGAAAATCAGAAATAAGAGAATAGAAGGATTGAGTCAAAGATCCTCGAGCTCGTCACTTCGTGGGGCCCGCGGGGCATCTGCTAAGTCAGCGGATGACTCAGCCATTTCAGCCTGTGAAACCAGGCCGAAACTCTTATCGCGCTATCGATATCGTTATCGACTCCGGAGATTGTTCTCGACTCCGTCCTTTCAACATTCACGTGCGGAGCTGCAACAGCTACATCATGGCCTCGGAACAGTCATCGCTGTACGGCAAACCCAAGGCCAAATCATCTAAGACACAAGAGATCACATCATCGTCCAACCTCGCTTTCACCAGCCAACTATCCTCCCTCATCTCCCAGGGCTCTGGCACAACCTCTCACGGACGCCCACGACCATCCAAGACCTCCAAAAGCGACCTTTTCGCAAAGAAAAACAAAGGCGCCGAGAAGCGCGCTGCTGCAGATCTCCAGGATGATGACCACCATGTCTCCAATCAAGTACATAAGCGAAGCCGTGACATTGGGGCAATCGATGGCGCCACCTTGAATCGATCCAAGCAACGGATGGCGAAGAAAGTGCGCATGTACGAGGATATGAAGAAGGGAGTGCACCTCACTGGTGAAGATAGTGATGAGGATGGAGGAGACGATTACATATCACGATTGCGACGCAGAGAGAAAGCCGGACTGGTCGACTTTGATACGAAATGGGCCGACGAGGAGCGCAAGAAAAGTGGCTCCGGTGACGAAGACGAAGAAAATGAGGACGACGACAATGCTTCCGTTGTTTCCTACGAAGACGAGTTTGGTCGAACGCGTCACGGCACCAGGGCCGAGGCTGCACGCGCAGCCCGCACCAAAGAGGAAGAAGAGAATCGCGGTCGAGCTACAGAGGAACGCTGGCGACCCTCACGGCCAGAAAACCTGATCTACGGTGAAGCCATTCAATCCCAAGCTTTCAATCCAGACGCGAACATCGCGGCGCAAATGGCCCGCCTCGCAGCCAAGCGAGACCTATCACCCGAGCCGGAATTTGCACACTACGACGCCGATGCCGAAGTTCGCAATCGCGGAACGGGCTTCTATGCATTTTCACAGGACCAGGAGGAAAGAAAGAAGCAGATGGAGGAGTTGAAGAAGGCTCGCGAGGAGACGCAGCGGCGGCGAGAGAAATTGGCAGCCAGGGAGGCTGAGCGACGGGCTGAACTCGAAGAGCGACGACGACAAATTCAGGTACTCCGGAATAGGAGACTTGCGGAACAATCTATGGCCACGTTGGTGACTCCGCCGCCGGAAACATGAGTTAATGGTCATTGAGATTCCTTTTTATGACATTCAACGATACCCTTTTTTATCTTACCAGCTTTATCATCACAACGAATCAATATCTCTAATTCGTAAAACGCGTTCAGATTCCACTATGTCGAAGATCCTTTTCCTTTTGAAGCTATAGTTGCGAAGGATGGGACGCTAAATTGCCCAAAACGCCTAGTGCCAGGCCACTTGTCATTCTAGCCCGTTCATTGAAGAGCCTTGGTTTCTTTCCAAGCATATGTCATATTGCGTTCTCTGGGACTGTTGTCGGCCTGTCAGCTTTGCCGACCAATCAGTTTCAAATCTCCAGTCGGAGCTGAGCCGCTAGCAGGTTGGGGGCTACTACAGCATCAAAGTCTTGGCATGGTGAGATTTGATATTTTATTTAATGAAGACCGCGCCTTTTTCCTCTCTAAAGTCTTCTCACTCTTCGTGATTGTGATCTTATCTGATTTCCATCTTATCAAAGGTACTTTCTACCCAACCCAGTCAATTGGGAACTATAGCGGGACCTAATCTTAGCTCAGAAAGGCAACACCAATAACAAAATGGCTTCTCTTGATGAAGTAACACGAGCTCCCAAACTCATTCCAACTCTTCTTGATGAAGTCGCCTTGCTGGACCCAGAAAAACCTTTCGCCGAGATACCCATCTCTCCTACAGGCTACGGCCTCGGAACCAGAAAAATCACCTATCGCAAACTAGCCAACGCCGTAAACGCCATCTCCCACTGGCTCATCAATACTCTCGGCCCTGGCAAAAACTTCCCAACAATATCCTACCTCGGACCCAACGATCTAAGTCACAACATAGTCCTCATCGCCTCCATAAAAGCCGGCTACAAACTCCTCCTCACATCCCCGCGCTACGGAACAATCGGCCAAGCCCGATTAATGAAAGAAACACAATGCAGTCATCTCCTAATTTCATCCGCAAGCCCAAGTACCCCAGCAACAGCCATCGCCGCAGAACACGGCAGTCTACAAATATGGACACTGCCCGATCTGGCAGAACTATACGATGTTGAGTGCGAGTTCGCATATACAAAGACCTATTCACAAGCCAAAGATGAACCCCTCGTGGTAATCCATACCTCTGGGACATCCGGTTTCCCCAAACCAATCCTGTGGACGCACGAGTTTGGCTATTCATTCGGTCGTCAGCGAGAACTACGGCCACCCGTCGGTTTCGAGTTACTCGATACTTATATGACGAGCACGCGTATGCTGAGCATGTGTCCGCCTTTCCATGCGGGATTGCTATTCGCCAGTCTGTTTCTTACTTTTTATAGTGGGAATACCATCATTTACCCACCAGCTGGGTTACCGGCTAGTATCGAGACAGCGGCGGGAGTCGTGAGGAACTCGTCACCGCCTGTGGAGTGTCTTTTCTTGTTACCCGTTCACATGGATGAACTCGGTGGTGATAGTGCGCTTGTGGAAGACGTGGTGTGCGGGGGAGTCCAAACGGTCGTTTGGGCTGGTGGGTCCGTGATGCAGTCATCTATCGATAGAGTCTCAGCGCGTCTACGACTGTTTACGTGTCTAGGATCAACAGAGACGGGCATGTGGCCTTCAATTCGTCATTTGGAAGGAAACAACAATCCAGACGACTTTACCTCGTTGTGTTTCCATCCACAGGCGAATATCGAGTTCCGCCGTCAAACGGATGATCTGTATTCGGCTGTTTTCGTGAGAAATCCGAGTTCAGAGGACAAACAGTCTATTTTCTGTGTCTTCCCTGAACTGGACGAGTTCGATACTAAGGATTTATTCCGACTTGTTTCTGGGACGGCGGAGGAGAGATTCTGGACGCATCATGGTCGCAGTGATGATTTGCAGTGTTTCCATTCAGGAGGGAAATGGCATCCTGTTTCGACGGAGCGTCGGATTCTTGCTGAGCATCCGGGTCTTATTCAGGAGGTTCTTGTTATCGGGACGGGTCTTGATAAGTCGGTGGTTTTACTAGAACCTACTGCCAAACTTCGTCTTCAGCTTGATGCAAGACAGGGAGGTGGAGATGAAACAACAGTGAAGGTGTCGGGCGGGGACTTCATGGATCAGATTTGGCTGACAATCGAGGGGATCAACAAAGACCTCCCTGTTTATGCTCGAGTGGAACGGAGTCGGATTATTGTTACAGATGTGGCACGGCCAATGTTGAGGACTGGCAAGGGGAATGTTCAGCGCAAGCAGACTGTTCAGGAGTATGAAAGGGAGATTCAGAACGTCTCGTCACTGGCTGAGGTCCAGAACGAGTCTTATTGAGTCTGTTCTATGATTAATGTTACATTCTAGAGTTGTATAGATTGGGGTTGGACTCTGGCTGTTTACAATAAAGAACCATCAAAGTCAAGGTCTCTTTGCAACATCCTCCACTGAAGGGTGATTTTACAATAGATCACATTCAGACCACTCGAATCGAAGTCTTCCAGACCCCAACCCCTTTTAGCTCTTATTCAACTTGAAATATTCATCCAATAAAATGTGATTTTGTACAATAGAGATGCTATTTTCACAGACCCCTTCAACCCAGAGGTCAAAAGGTAAAATATTCGTAATATCGTATCCAACAGATGTATGTACAGAAGAACAACCAGGCCCCTCCAACGCCTCAACAGCCGCCCTTCGCCCAAAAGAAAATCGCCAAAACAAACAAGACCGAAAAAATGAGATAAATATATGCACACAGAGATGATTTTCACAGAGATGAGAGAAAAGCGCCAGACATGCCGATGCCGGTACAGTCAGGAACTCTCTACTCTCTACCGGGTTCCACGGTACGCCTCGTACGAAGTCTGATACGGATCATCGTCCTGTTGGACAGGACCGTATCCACCGGTCCGCCAGCGGTCGAGCGGATTCATGTCTACCTGTCCGGGTGTCTGTGCGTGACTCAGTAGACGATCCCCAATGTCGTCTGATGCGTACGCCCCATTACCGCTGTCGCCTCGGGAGAGTGGGACACGGAAGGCTGGGTGGATGTGGCCCTGACCCTGGTCTGGATCTTGGTATCCTTCTTGCAACTTCAATCCCGGTAACGAAGGGAGAGATGGTGCGGGCGAGGAGGCGCGTGATGAAGAAGGGGACCATTCGCCGCCGAGCATGCTGCGCGGTGTTTGCGAGCGCTCCGTCATCAAATCCTCTGGTCTGCCATAAATACCACCGCCGAATTCGTCGCGGAAGTCGGCCCGGTCCTTGAAGTATGAGAAGTCTAGGTGGGCTTCGGGGACGACTTCGAATGGAGCGGGCTCGGCCTTGCCTGGTTGTGAGGGGAGCATGGGGTTCATGGCGATGTCGGAGTATTCGTTGTTCATGTCGCCGTGGTCTAGTCGGCCCTGGTAGATCTCCTTAAGAGCTTCAGCGGCCTTGGCGTGGACCATCGGTGTCATGAGGGGTTTGTAGAGGGCTGGGTGACCGAATTTGGAGTTGAGGCGATCAGCGGCCTTTTTGCTTATCTTCGACCCGCCGATGGCTTCGGCGTCGGTGAGGTTGGCGCGGTTATAGTACATGATGTCGGCGTCGAAGGTCTTCATGCAGTAGAACTTGAAGCCCAGCATCAGGAACGGTAATGGGATGATGCAGAAGACCATGGTCCAGGTACCCTGAACCTTTGCGACGAGTGCAACGATGACATTGGCGAGAATGCTTGCAAAGACGAGTCGGTTGAACAGGGCACGCCAAAAGGCTCCGGCTGACTCGTTCTTGGTCACGAACACGTACATGAGCAAGTACTTCTTCAGCATGGCATCGACACCAAAGTAGAGTGCCGTCACAGGCAGCACAATGGGCTGGAGGGTGGCGAAGCACAATGCAACAGTTGCGTAGAACAGGAAGTAGTTGTAGTAGCTGGCATAGTCAAACGAGGGCGGAGCGGTCCACTCAATCGACTGGCGAGGTGTAGGCGCGAGGAAAGTCTTGGCGAACCAGACCCAGGCCAAACTGATCATTTGCACCAGGTCAATGGTAGCTCCCAAGTTGCGCTGCAGAATGTAAGTCACCCAGAAAGGCGAGACGGTACACAATGCACTCATCAACTTCTGGTACAGGTTACTGTCGACAATAGCCTGCCAAGCGCCCTCATCAGTGTTAGTCTTGTCAATCACAGCGGAGACAAAGGCCCACGCAGCAGAGAATAGCGAGAAAACAACCAAGTTGTTGAACACGAAGAACGCATACAACTGGCCCAAGACGTGTCGTTCCCGTGAAGTCTTGGTCTTGCTACCACTCTGGATCGAAAGGCGTCGGAAAATAATCGGCAACACCAGGTATACGAGTGAAGTAATTGCAGGAGATGCAATACCCTGAACAGCAGCCCAGACCGTGGGATTTGCCGAGAGCGAAGTTTGAAACTTTGGCCAAACGGAACCCAAGTTGTTCAAGTTGGACAAGAACACCGCAATGAGAGCGTTAGGAACGATCCACACGAGAGTGAGAGCAGTAACCCAAATGACATTGAGGAAACGCTTCCACTTGCGCGCCTTCTTGGACAAGGGCAAGTTCTCCCAGATAAGATCACTGGGTCGAGGTGCAAGAGCAATCGTGGTGCCCTTGGGATGCTTGTTCCGGGCAGTCCATGCCACGGCATGCGCATGCTCGATATTCTCCCAACTGGCAAATCCATACGGCATCGCATTACGGCGATCAATAGAGGCCCGTCCGTGCTTGATTTCTTCCTCCAAGACGCGGATTCGCACGGTCAGGTAATCAATAGCATCCACCTTGCCACCGGGATGCTTGTTTCGCTGACTCTTGGGCGGACGCATGGTGGGTCGTTTAGCGGGCAATTGGTCGGGACGTTTGAGGTATTTGGCGAGGACAGATTCCAATTCACGGACATTATCCTCGTGCTCTTTAATGATAACGGGCAAGTCACGCACATTGCGGCCAATGGCAGCCCGGGGAAGGGCAGCCGTAGGATTGACCTCATCGGTGATGCGCAGAATGCCTTCATCAGAGCGGTCCGAGGGAGGAATATCGGAGACCATCAGGGTTCGCGCATGCAGACTCCGCTGATACTCCGAGCTCTGGAAGTACTGTCGTCGAAGATCCCTGACAGCCTTGTAATTCCTCCACAAGAAGAACGCCAGGATAATATCGAAGCTCCAAGCGCACACGACTTGACTCCAGATAGCGGTTGGATTCGTTACAAAGAGCGGAGTCATTTTGCTCAATGCCGTCGAGGCGCTGGATCCAGTCGTTTTACTTTGCGAGATATTAACCGGAATAAGAACCAGACATCCGATGATGCTGATGAAGATGAAGATGTTGCGACACATCTTGGTGAAGCGCAAGAAGATGGCAGCGTCCAATCCGACGGTCTCGATGAGTTGCGGTTCACGGGTATTGATCACAGGCTTGACCCAGGAGAAAAAGCCCTTGCCCACCGGGGGAGGAGCATGTTTGCGATCGGCATGTTTCACTTTGGGCGCATAGACGACGTTGTGACGGGGTCGGAAGAGGGAGAAGAGTAAAGCGAGGAGGACGGAGATGCCGATAGAGGTACCTAGTGAGGCCCAGATAGCGCTGACTTGGAACTGTGTGTAGCTAGTCAGTATACATTTAATCCTCTCTCTCTCTGTGTGTTTGCGACAATCCAAACATACCTGGGAGTAAAAAGGATTCGAAATCAGCGTGAGAAACTTGTCAGTCCCAGACTCTTCGGCCCGAGGCCATAAGCTTTGTCGCAGATCCAAATCCATCACGTCCCGCCAGAAAAAGATCACCAGAAAAACGAAAGACAAGTCGACATGAATGTGGACGAGAAGTGTACGGGATGTAGTCGAGTAGAGAATTGCAAAGCGACCGACAAGTAGCGGAGCGGAGGGAGACCAAAAGAGAGAAGGAAAAAGCGGAGTGATGACGGAAAAACGAAGGATGATCAACGATGTGAGACAAGCAAGTCCAAGAATGAAAGAAAAGTGGGTTTCTGACGGGGGGTCCAGACTCTAGACTGGTTTAGCTCGGTTATTATTAGAAGAGACAAGTTGATCGATAGTCAAAGAGTCAATAGTCAATAATGAATAATGAATAATAGGCGGCATTGCCGATCAGCCGTTAACCGAGAAGAGCTCGATGCAACAGCCACGTCTAAAAATCAACAATGACAGGGTCAGCAGTTTAATCCCCATTTGCAAAATACCAAAATACCCGGTTTGTGCGTCCAACACATTGCGTTCCAGTACAACGCTGTCATCCGTGTGCCTGGGTGGCGGTATCGACACGTTTGGTCTTCCCCTCTGAGACCCAATCCCCACCATTTCATTGGCAGGCTGACTCCAGGATGCCTCGAGATGATCCAATCAGATGTGTTGTGGGGGAGAAGTCTGGAACATCTGGAACACTGCAACAATCGGGTTCCCGCAAAGACCCAGGGTCACGCTGTCCCTGTGGAACACCGTGATGGTGGGAGGGGCCAGCGTAGGATGCGCCAGACGTCAGTGGAGGAGGAGGACTCGAAGAGTGGAGGATTGCAATTTAATTAGAATACTGTACATCATGTATTTGATTGTGCTGGTTGACCGGGCAGAATTTGAAATGCCACTGACGACATGTGTCGATCTTACATAACAATGTTAGAGAGTCGACACCTGAGGCATCAAGTGTTATAACCAGGCAATAAGGCACTCAGGCCACAAATTCTAATCACAGATTTGGGACACCTGTTAAGGTCACATGGCCTCTGCACTCGTGCATCCAAAATACGAACCAGTCATGCACTCATAATCTCCCCCCTTACATATTGATATCTACAACCAGAGATGAATCCTTCTTCCAACGGATCAAAACCGTAATATGGACATTTCATTTCATTACAACGTGTCGAAATACATCGCTACATACAACCGGTACGCCACAACATCCCCCAGGCGCGATCACTTTTTCGGCAGCATGGAATGATTTCAAAAAAAAGTTGGGTAATAAGTCATCGCCGCCCTTTCACTTCGAAGGACGGCATCAGTGTGTGTGGGTGATATGAACGGGGATAAAATAAAAAGCTAAGAGGATTAACCTTCCACCATTTAGATCTGGTTGGAGGTGTTGAAGTCCTCAAGAGCAACCTGGGTACGCTTGCTCATGCTCTTCTCACCCTCACGAACCCAGACACGGGGGTCGAAGTACTTCTTGTTGGGCTTGTCCTCGCCATCGGGGTTACCGACGGTGGTCATGAGGTAGTCCTTCTTGTTCAGGACGTAGTCACGGACACCGGACAGGTAGGCGTACTGCATGTCAGTGTCGACGTTAACCTTGACGACACCGTAGCTGATGGCCTCCTTGTACTCCTCCTTGGAGGAACCGGAACCACCGTGGAAGACGAAGAAGACGGGCTTGTCCTTCTCGGACTTGAGCTGCTCCTTGACGTAGGCCTGGTGCTTGGAGAGGAGCTCGGGGTGCAGGCGGACGTTGCCGGGCTTGTAGACACCGTGGACGTTACCGAAACCAGCGGCAATGGAGAAGTAGGGGGAGATGGGAGCGAGGGCCTGCTGGATGGCGAAGATATCCTCGGGCTGAGTGTACAGGGAGTTGTTGTCGACATCCTCGTTGTTAACACCGTCCTCCTCACCACCGGTGATACCGATCTCCTGCAAGGGATTATTAGTATACGCCTCATACAACAATCTAGATTTGTTGGGAGCGAAAACTTACCATCTCGAGCCACTGCTTCATGGGGGCAGCACGCTTGAGGTAGGCGGCGGTGGTAGAGATGTTCCACTCAACGGGCTCCTCGGACAGATCGATCATGTGGCTGGAGAAGAGGGGCTCGCCGTGGAGCTTGAAGTAGCGCTCATCCTCATCCATCATGCCGTCGAGCCATGGGAGGAGCTTCTTGGCGCAGTGGTCGGTGTGGAGAACGACGGGAATGCCGTAGGTGGGAGCAATGGCACGGATGTAGTGAGCAGCGGCGATGGCACCGGCAATGGAGGCGGCCTGGCCGTCATTGCTAACACCCTTACCGGCGAAGTAAGCAGCACCACCCTGGGAGACCTGCAGGCAGATGGGGGACTTTTGGTCGCGAGCGGCCTCGAGGGCAGCGACGACGGTGGAGGAGGAGGTGACGTTCTGAAAGATGGTTAGCTTTTGCTGGTGGTACTATAGGTGGTGATGATAATGACCGGGGGAAATCATAACCCATCGTCATACACCAGGATAATCACTTACGATGGCGGGGATAGCAAACTGCTTCTCCTGGGCGTACTCGAAGAGACGGAGAACGTCGTCGCCGACGATGACACCGGTCTTGCGGCTCAGCTTCTCAGTGACACCCATATTGAATGATGATGGTAGTTGTGGAATTGAAGGTTTGTAAAAAAGATGTGATGGAGCTGGAAAAAGAAGAGAGAAGAGAGAAGAGGTCAGAATGCAAGTTATGCCATATAATAAGCTCTGGGCTTTACCGAAGGACGAAAGCGGGCAGGGTTAAATAATTGCATCGAGGGGCAGGCAAATCAGGAGGGGCAAATTAGAGGTATGGAGGGGCAGAATCGTCATCGGTGAGGCACTTGGGTATGGGAACACCACTGCTGGGAGTAGGGGGCAATTCCAGACTGGGTTCAACTACTCACCGGGTCGGTGGAGCTCTGAGTCCTGAACGGGAGGACTGAGGTCACAATGAAATCAGCGGGAGTGATGACTTAATGCACTTTTTCAGAGGGAAGAAAAAAAAGAGGGGGTGGTTCGATGGACCAGCCATCCTACTATATGTACTCCGTCAACTAACTCCTCCAGTCCAGACGTTCCACTCCAGCTTCCTCTTCTCCCGACTCTCTCCGTGATAGCCCGATGTTCGTTGCCGGTTCTACAACCTGCGGCCTCGAGTCGAATCGTCTCAGAAAGCTCCGTTGGCGGGGTATTCCACTGCCCCCAACCCGACTAGATTTCTTCGGCACCAGCATAGCATGCAACAAGTCAACGAGTATGCAATTAACATGAAGATTCTATAGTAGAGAGCTTCCGGAAAAACTACCTCAAGCTTGATACCACTCCCACCCCCGATCCCGATGGACCTTACCTCTGAAAAGAATTGATCCATGATCCTCCCGTCTTCTCCGTAATTTGTTCGTCCGCCAGGCGGGGTGCCGAGGAATTCGAGGCCATTCGCCGTGCTTCGCTTTAACACGGGCGCGTTTGAAATCCTCCGTTTGTCGGATCATAGAGTCTGGATTCTTTACGGAGTAGACTTAAAATAGATCCTCAATCCTGTTCACTGTTCCGATTTCAATGCTACTAGCCATACTGAAGAAGTAAATACTTACTCTCTACTATCGGCTCGGGGTAAGGCTTCAAGGAGCTTTCCCCAACCCTTTTTAGTCATGGGCACATGACCATGCAGCAGCCCCCACTTCTATCGAGTACAACCGGATGAAGCATCATTGACGGAGAATACATACTTGTCCGCGGGAATTGAACTAATAGGTCGCCTCCAGACCATCTAAGGAGGACGGGTACATTCATTGTAGAACCCTTTCTCTTCTATGAGCGTCAGCTATATATATCCAATGGCTCTTTGCAGCACGTCTGCACCCAAACCAAAGTCCCCTATACACAAGACATCCAAGATTTATGTACGTGACATAGTCATCTACAAGGAGAACGGAAGAGAAAATATGGAAAAGACAACCCCCACACAGCAACTTCCTCAAAGTCGCCCAACGGCAGCCACGGGACTCGAATCTGCCCGCTCCATCTCATAGAAGAGCAGGTACACCTCCTTTTGCATCCCCAGCACGTCCGACGTCTTGCATTCTTTAACCTTTTCGTCGGAGATCCGCCACCAGCGATCATTTGGCTTGCGTCGACGTCGAAGCCGCGAACTCACTCCGGACATGGTCTCCCCCGAAGACCGGGGAATAGTGCGGGAAGGACGCGGAGCAGACGAGGTACTAAACCGGCCTTGGTCCGGGGCTGGGCTGTGGTTGCTGTCCGATCCAGAGGTAGGCTGGGGTGTAGAGGATCGGGAGTTGGTACTCTGCAAGGACCGGCGAGAGCTGGAGGTGGTAGGACGGGGCATGGGAGGGGTCAATTGCGAGGCTCCCGGGGACACGTTTGATAGCGACGTGGACGAAGTCGTTGAGGAGAGATTGCTGCTTTCGCCTTCCACGTCCAGCTCGGGGGTACTCCGCGGTGCGAGTCGAGGACTGGGGGCCACCGAGGGAGTCTCGCTAGCAACGCGGCTCTGCGCGTAAGAACTGAATGCCTCGGGGGTCGAGAATGGTGCATAAAGGTGATTGCGCCGGAAAGACTCGTAATGGCCACTGTGATGGCTCCCCTTGTGGCATACGATTGCCAGCAGCTTGTACCATGTCTGGTTTAAGATCCCACCCAGAGGCAATCGCTCAGGGAATGATACCTTTGCCGCATTCTTGGTGGAACTGTTGCGGTCATAGATCGAGCGTGAGAGGTGAATTGCGATCACTTTGGGGAAAGATACGATACGCATATGGCGAGCAATCTTTCGCTTCGGGGCGAGTTCTGCCGGTGGCATCACAATGCCTTCTAGCTCATTCTCGGGGTCCGACTCCAATGCCTCTTGGATCCGCGTGATTTCCTGGTCAAGTCGCTCCTTTTCAGATTGGGGATAAGCTCTGGACTTCTCTTGCGTTTTGAGCTCAATGGCATGTTGCAGACGACACCGGTCGCATCGGAAGTCATCAATGTACTCGGTCTTCAAAAGACCATCGAAACACGAATTGAGCGTGGTAGAGCTCTTCTGTGGCACCTGAAGTGTCAAGTTGACAAAAGCCGTCTGGGTCGGCTTATACTGGTATTGACAATGTTGGCACACAATCTGTGATTCCAACTTGCCCTCGAACGGAAATCCAGCCTCCCTGTCGATCTCCTTCAATTTATTGTCGATTATTGCAGGCAGACCATTGGGTGATCCGTCATCAATTCGCACTTCCACCTCGGCCGCATTCTCGTCCGCCTCGGCCTCCACTGCTCCCGAGCCAGCCGGCGTGGCAATGGGGCCGAGGGCGCGTTGCCTGGCGCGAACACCAGCATGATATTCGTCACATAGCCGCTCCAGTACAATCTGGAGAAATTCCTGTGCGTCCTGCTGATTACGGCTAATGCGCGTGCGGAACGCGAACTCCAAGGCCTGGATAAACCCGCGCGCCGAGATTGTCTTTTTATAAATTGGACGCTCATTCAATCGGTCCAGCATCTCCTTCAACGCCCGCGTAATAATACCCTGCTGCAGCTCCCGCAGCTTGTCCGGTCGTTCGGCGCGCGACAGCTCATCCGGGCTTGGTACCGTGTTGTAGATCTCTGGCCCGTCCAGTTCGCGCCGGTGAAGCTCGCGAATCAAGTACACTCGAAGATCTCCCAGGCCTGCCAGAGCCTGTAGCACCGAATTGATGAAGCAGTCATTGGCCAGGTTTGACAATCCCACGATGCTCTTCTTCCGGTTACTATCGCTGGACTCGTCGCCGTCGATTGTGTAATTCGGCCCGAAGACGTAGAATAGGGCGACGGCGGCGAGTGAGGCTCCGGCCGCATAGGCCGCAACCGTGCTCGGCTTTTCTTGCATTGGAAGTACTGTGGGCGAGGAGGGAGGAACGGTGGGCGAGGAGGGAGTGGTTCGGGTGCGTAGGTGGTTGGTCTCGAGGCAAATCAGCTCAGCGTCTTCATCGGGCCATTCTCAGATTGGCTGTGACGGTGACAAGGAAAGGCGCCCAATATTCGATATAAGCGTGGTGAGAGGCGACGACTATATCCTGGAAGCTCTCCGGTTGAGTATCGTGGTTCAGCACCGTTCGTGAAGAATTCTGCTGGTTGGAGTGGGTTTCGGCTGGGGAAGAGGGGAGAGTGGACCGAAGGGTCTCATGCGGAGAAGGAGAAAGAACGGGGGGAAATCGCCTGAAGAACGCAACAGTGTCCAAACGGGGCAAACTCCGACCGGTCAATTCAGCGAGCCTCGAGAATAAGAGCAATGCAGAGATCTGGCAGAGAACTACTGGTTCATCTCTTGCTAGGCTGCGATCTTCGGGCTGTTTGGAATTGGTTTCCCCCCGCCCAATAATAAGGGTGGCCGGGGCATTTTCTTGGGCCAAGACGCCGTTGCATTAAGTCATCTCCCCGCGACGGATCCTCCGGATGTCCGTGGGAGATGTAGACCCCGCATTGGACTCGAGGTTGACACCCCCAGACGGTTGCGTCGAGAGTGGTCTGGGAGGTTGAGATCGGGTAAAGTGCGGGAGAACTCGTGAGGTGAGGGGGTTCGCTAGTTCGCCGATATTCATGTGCTTTTGTACCTGTTGGATGTATCTAACGATAGGCTTTCCTCCAGGCGAAACCCGCGATTCGTAGATTGCTGACCTTGTCGGAAGTCTAAATGAGAACAAAAGTAGTCATAAGAGGAGTTTAGCATAAATTAAACAAGCAGGATTTTTCCTGTCGCTGAATATTCATTCCAACCAAGTAGCTTGTACAGCGAACTCCTCACTATGACCCTTAAGTGCACATGGCCGCCGCTCCCAGGCTGACACGAAATAACCCTAATAATATCTGACGATGCTAACTGCAATGGAAACGACAGGGTGATAAGATCGTAACCAAGGGTGGTTGCTAGTCTAGGTACCAACCAACGTCTTGTTAGATTTCGCAAAAAATTGTGGCAACAAACATGGTATTCCCGAAATATACTATGTGGACAACAACTTTTATAGCATTCCTGCTTTTCAGTCCAATTCCAATCCAAAATCTATCAATGTGCCATCAAGTCATATCTCTTCATCTCTACCGCTCATTACAATCGTTTACGGGCGCAACGATGCAGGCAGAGTAGCAACCTTCTCGTTGAACAGATCCTCAGCCTGGGTCCAGACACGGGCAGTGCTGCGGTCCTTCAGCTGGAGGAGGCTGGGCAGAAGGGCCTGGCTGAACTGCTCGGAGCTCTCGCGGGGAAGCAGAGAGGGAAGGTGGTCAATGCTGATCACGCTCAGAGGGAGGCCTTGGGTGTCGGCGGGCAGCTTGACGGGCACGGTGGGCTTATCGAAGGTGGTGGTGATGTCGTAGATGGGGATAGGGTTGTGAGGGTTGGTGCTGCATAAGACTCGTTAGAATACGAGGAGCATCATATTTAAATTTGAAAATGACTTACGTGTCGGCGCTGACGTCGCAGACAACGGACAGAGCGCGATTGGAAGAGGAGAGGGTCTCGACGTTGACGAAGGGAGGGATGGGAGAGCTCAAGTAGATGCAGCTGGAGAACATGTTAGTTACCACGATTAAAGTCGAATGGGTAATGGAGATACTGACTTGACGAAGATGTCGCTCTCAACAATCTCGGTGAAGGGGCCGCCTGGAGGTAAAAGTCAGTCACAAACCCTTCTTGTTGGGTATGTATGGTTGCAGGAACTCACCCTTGGCGGTCTCTGCCATATCCCACTGGATGATGTTGGACTCGGGAACACCAACATCCTTGGCCAACTGAACAGCACCCTTGCCACAGCGACCCAGCTATATAGTCATGAGTATGCGCTCCAGACTAAGCCAAGGAAAGTACTTACCGCTCCAATGACAAGAATCTTAGGGTAGTGACCAGCAACCTTCTTACCAGCCTCAACGCTCTCCTTCACGGAAGCAATGAGGAGGTCCTGGTTTGCATAAGGGACTTCACCGGGCAGAGGCTCACCCTCGGGGTGAGTCAATTGCCAAGCCCAGTTCTTGATAGCGAGAGCAGAGCCAGCATAACCAGCGGAGAAACCGAAAGCAGCAACACGGCGGCCAGACTCGTCGGTAAGGAACTCCAGATCCAGCAGGAGACCCTTACCACGAGGCCAGCGGCTCAGGACATTCTCCCAGCCACCCTGCTGCTTGTAGCAGTGGGCGAAAGTGACGTGGACGTGCTCCAGAGGGAAGTCATCCTCGGGCAGCTCCTTGAGACCGAGGATAACGGCATCCTTGGGGGCATCCTTGACCCACGAGCCCTCCTCAACGAGAGGAGCTCCGATCTAAAGCCATTGGCGTATGTTAGGACCTCTGCGGATTTTGTATAGGGAGGAAGGAAGGCGACAACGGGCTAACCTTGGCGAACTCGTCATCTATCGAGAGAATTCGTTAGTCCTAATTCCATACAATTTCAATTTAGAGTGAACAAACCATCAAAGATACGCTGGGTAGAGCGCTCAACGGTGACATCGTATCCGGCATCGATCAATGCCTTGCAGGTAGTCGGGGTCACTGCGGCAAGCTGTGAGTCAACATCGCCATTCAAATCAATGTGGGGGAGGGGCAGGCGACTCACAAGCAGACCGAGCCTCGGCGGGCTTGGTCTCAGCACGCAGCCAAATCTTCTGTCCAGCCATTGTGATTGTGGGAGAATTGGAGGTCAATGGAATAAGAAGACCAAAAAAATGAGTGATAGTAGTAAAGCACCTGGGAACGATATTATTCTATCGCCAATGACACACTGATAGCGGGGGCGGTTGTTCCGTTCCGGGGCAAAATGAGTCAGCCCGATGATCGGCGCCGCTTGAGCCGGGTGATTTAGGGCTCCAGGAAACTATGACTACGAGATATACTACGAACAATTACTGATACATCATCTGGTTGTAGGATTGTAGGATAATTGAGACACTAATTGTACACGGAAAAATAGCTTCATCCACTCAGGAAGTCACTGGTGTAAAAATATTTTTGATTAACCTCATATTCATCACATCACCTCCATGAGTTTCAGCGCATCGTGGCGTTCGGATCGTATTCAGCGTGTATGGTTAGATCAGTAACGTTGCAAGATGCAGCCAACCCCCGATTAAAGATAAAACTAAGGCTAAGCTTGACCTGTTCGAACAGGTCTCCTCGATCCCTTCGGACCTTAGGAATCCTTGGTGCGGCTACGAGTGCGGCTGCCAGGTCCATCGGTCGGAATGATCTTCTTCACGACATCCTTGATCTTTTCCTTCTTGGAGCGACCAGCCTTCTTTGGTTCCTCATGGGGTTCGGCCGCCGGAGCTGTAGGTGTACTGGTAGCAGCCGCCGCCGCGGGAGTAGTTGTAGTACCATTGATGTCCTTGGCGGGCTCCTCGACCGTCTTCTGCTTCTTGCTCTCGGGCTCCTCGACCTTCTCAGGGGCAGGTGCAGGCTCGGGTGGCTGTCCCTGTTCGGGAGCTTGAGTTGCCATAGAATCAAGATCACGCTTCTCTCCAGTCTGTGGCTCTTGCGTGGCTGGCTTCGGGGCTTCTTCCGCGGGTTGGGGTTCCTCCGTGGGTTGAGACGGCTCCACCGCCGGTTTAGCGGCCTCACTGGCAGGCTTTGGAGCTTCCGTTGTGGCCTCTGGGGCTGGCTGAGCTACGACCGGGACTTCGGGCTCAGAAGCTGCGACGGAGGGGCCTAGTGGGTGATTTGTGGTCGGGATAAAGGGACTTTGCGTGGTCTCCACAGGCCTGGGAGCTTCTGGAAGTTCGATCCCGGCGCCAACCTGTGCTGTCTCAGCCGCAAGAGACTCGGGATCCGTCTGGCAAGTGTTCATCACATTGTGAATTGGCTGAGGAGGCTCGCTGATCTTCGGGGGCGCTGGCGCAACAGCGGCTGTACTTAGTCAGCATTTATAGTTGCTGGCGAGAAAGTAGTAGGCTCGTGTGGGCTCTCATCCGGATGGATGGGCGAAGCTGGACAAGTTCCAAAGAGTCCAATTCACCTGTAAGAGTACCGTGACGGCTCCCTAGAACATACCTGGTGCAAGGGGAGCGTTCTGTTCTGGAAAGCCCTCAGTGGCCATGGTGGATCGATGATGTCAGACAAGGGCACGTGCTTTGGAAAGTTGGAGGGTTTGCGAGAAGGAAAAACGATCGCAAATAGAATGCGACTGCAATTCGAACTAGATAGAGAATTTACTAGAGAAAGCAGGGAGTTGGAATGAAGTCGATTGAGCTCGAGGGAAGTTTGAGGTGATGTTGCGCGGTGACGTTTACTAAGAAGCAGCTGGTCACGCTAACCCCATTGATCCACAAACTGGGCTGATTCGCCCCCGTCTGCAACCCTCCCTCCGGCTGTAGTGGCTGGCTGTCACACAACAAGAAAATTACCTCAATCCAAGACAAAAAAGACCCCCCAATTCATGCCTTCCGTCACAAACCTGGACTTTCTCCACAGTGAGAATCCGTGCAAAAGCCCTGAGGCCCTGGAATGCCTCCAAACACCAAGCACTATGTAAAGCAATGCCAAGACCGGGCGCCGATTATGTACACACAAGATCACGCAGCCTCCCGAGGCTGGTGGAGTAGTGCGGAGTACCTGATGCGAAAATCGTCATCGCACCGCTGTCCTCCGAGAGAGACAGAGCGCCTCCTAGGTACCGATCGCCGCTCCGGGGCTTCTGGATGTCTCAAGAAGAGGGGTAAAACTGGACCATGTTCCCAATGACAATTAGGGCAGGCGTAGTCCCATGGTTTGAGGCAAGCTCATCGCTGCCTATAAAAGGATATAAACCAAGAAAAATCTGCCTCGCTGGAATATACTGGTGAGGATTGCATCAATATCTGGTAGTAGATGTCCGTTTGAAAGAAAAGAGATTGAACATGAATTCATCAAGTCCAACTCAACTCCAAGCGTTGCAAGAGAGTATCCTCTTCGACAGCGGCGCGAGAGCGAGACGCTTCAACGCTCGCAGTGGCAGTCTCCTCGGGAAGAAGTTCTTGAATTTGGTGTCCTAGGCTGGTCGCAAGACGGATCTTCTTGCGGTCGATCAGCGTGCGGAGAGCGTCACAGCTGATCCCGAGGAAAGCATCCCGCCGAGCTTGATTCCATTTCTGGAACTTGTTGGGGGATAAACTATCCACGTAATGGATGAAAGGAGTTGGATCCGGATGGGTTGGATGGCAAAGGGCCACGGAAGAGAACAATAAGGAGCGAGAGGATGACAGAGTCGAGATAATCTCGGCAAACTCTTCAAATGTATGCACGGGGATTTGATCACTAGATGGCTTCTGCTCCATAAGCGTGCGAGCTAGTTGAGCGCCCGATGCGAGCAGCATTGACTTGGAAACCTTGAGATCACCCTGCGACTCCACGGAGGAAAAATGCAGCTGGCACGCACGCAAGTAATACTTGACGGCCGAGCCGAGTCCAGATCCGTAGCGGATTTCGGCATCCACGAGATCCTGAAGAAGATAATTGAAGGACGCCCGAGCCCGATCTTCCGCCATCTGGCCATCCAGGCCTCCAAGATTGCCGCTCACGAGCATCTTCAGCCACTCCATGACGGTATCTTGTAGATCCTCTGCTACCATGAACTTGGTCAAGGAGCCTGTCGAAGCTCGAGTCTGTAAAAGCATCTGCCTGGAAGCACCGTCTGAAGCCCAGAACCAGTCAACTACTTTCGAGCCCGCTCGAGTAATCTTCATGGCATCTCGAACTCCATTTTCACCCCATGAGCGGGCGAGAAGGAGTTGTGACTTTAGACAGTCTGTAATGAAGGAAGGTGTAGCAGATCCGGAGGCGACAGCCTGATCGAAAAGAGCCATGGGATCCTGAACTGCTGCTGGCTTGGACTCAATGATGGTCGATGCGGTGGCATGATCACGGGAGGCCGACTTGGCTTTCTGCGGCACAATGCGAAATAAAGGGTTATCGAGAATACTATGCAGGTGTTGGTCGGTTGCATGAATAGAGGAGTCGGTATTCAAGGGCTGTCGATCGCTATTGGGGTTAGAACCGCTGGGGGCCGGGTACGCGCGGTCCAGCTGGCGTCGGAAGGAAGAGGTGAGGGCGTTGAGAAGTTGCTGAGACTCTCGTGGTGTCCGAGGCAATGGCTGATGGATCTTCGGCCAAGATTTGAATTGGAAAATGGAAGTGCCTTTCATGGTTGCGGTGTCGGTGAGTCCCAATCCGTGAGTTGATGCACAGGGAGGGATCGTGAAGAGAGATCGCCGCGAGGGGTGGGCGGTGAGCGAAGACGAGGGTGCCCGAAGTGGATGACGAGGAGACCAGGCAAGCACGCAAGACTCGACAATTCCGAACGATATAGAATAGCAATGATGGAGGGGGAAAAAGAAAATATATGGTAGTTGAAAAATCTTCGAGTCGAAGATCCAGGGTAGTTTTTATCTAGATCTACCCCGTGCTTTGTTGTAGATAATCATGGAAAAGATGGGGGAGAATCAAGGCAAAAAGAGGGAATCGACCCAATAGGCGCCACTCGCTAAAAAGCCAGGCAGTGCCAAGACCAGCTGTGACTGCGAGCAACACATCAGAACCTTAGCTTTTACCTTCTCCATTCAACTGCTGTTCCTTCCTCCCCTCCCCTTCCACCTTCCCCCGTTATCGATCCTCTTTTACCAGGTGTTTCTGGATTCTTTTCTGGCCCGCTTGTGGTCCTGGTGCCGTTCCTCTTTCGCGAGGTTGCATCCCGACTCGTTTCCAATTCAGATCCTTCCTCCCTACCACGAACACCCTTGCGACATCCTCCATCGTGACCTCCTTCCCCGTTTCGCTTCTTTCATCTCACACATCCATTTGACACAATGTCCGAAGTTCAGAGCCGGTCGTCTGCGCGCGGCAGAGTATCCACCCGCGGTGGTCGTGGTGGTTATAGCTCCAGAGGTGGCCGTGGTGGAAACAGCAGAGCCGCAAACACCGACAACTCAGACCTTGCCCCCTTCGATGAGGGTGAAATTGGACAGATGAAGAAGAAATACTCCGACGCTCTGCCCACTCTCAAGGAGCTGTTCCCTGACTGGAAGGATGAGGATCTCGTGTTTGCCCTCGAGGACTCCAATGGCGAGATCGAGGAAGCCATTGAGCGCATTACCGAAGGTCGATATCTCCCCCCCATCTCCCTCGTCCAGCTCATAGACATCCATCTTTCACCCCTTGATTCCTCAAAGAAACCAAAGCCCTTTCATACTGACCGATGATTCTTTGATTGTAGGCAATGTGTCGCAGTGGGGAGAGGTCAAGAAGAAGACCACAGACCGATCTCGGCCCAAGCCCAAGGAAGTCCAGAGCACCTCGACCGAGTTGACTGGAGCTTCTGCCCGTGGAGGTCGCGGCCGCGGTGGTTTTGAGGGCCGCGGTCGTGCTCGTGGAGATCGCGGTCGTGGCGGACGTGGTGGACGGGCCGGTGCCCAAGCCACGAACGGCGCCCGTACCGCAGACGTCTCTGTTCCTACTTCTACTGCTCCAGCGACCGAGCCCGCGCCTGCAGCAGTCTGGGGAGACGTTGAGAGCGAGCCCACAGTGGTAGCTACAGAGTCGACTGAGCCCAAGACCAGTGTGATCCCCGAGGGCACAAAGAAGGGATGGGCCAGTCTCTTCGCCAAACCCCCTCCTCCTCCACCGCAGCCCAAGAAGGCTCCCGAGCCTGCTCCCGAGCCTGCCGCCCCCGTGCAGCCCGAAGAGCCTGTTGTTGAGCAGCAGAAGGCCCCCGAGCCCGCCCCAGTTCCTGTCCCCGTCCCCGTCCCCGTCCCCGCCGCCACACAGAAGACGCCCGTTGCCAAGCCCGCCGAAGTCACCGTTCCTGTTATTCCTCAGACCACCGTCAAGCCTCCCAAGGATGACTTGACCGAGACCAACCTCGAACAGATTCCCGACGTTTCCGCTCCTGCTCCTACTGCGACTGCTGCCAGCACTGTCGGTAGCGCCTTTGACCCCGCTGCGGCGACTGCCACTCCCTCCCGTGCGCCCCCAGCTACTCTTCCTGGTAGCGGCCTGAAGCAGACCAGCCGCGCTCCTGGCTTCCAGCGTCGTGTGATGGAGCAGCAACAGGCTGTTGTGATGCCCGGTAACCACGCTGTGGACCGTGCCGCCGTGCAATTTGGTAGCATGGGCTTGAACGGTGACGCTGTTGACATTGATGAGAACCGCGAGGAGGCCGAGACCCGCGCCCAACCTCCTCAGCACTCCCCCGTTGCTCCTCGTGCCTCCCTTCCTCCTGCGACCCAGGGTGCCGGCGAGACTCGCCCTGCCCCAGGTCTTCCTCCAGTTCCTCAGGCCTCTGCCGAGACCTTCAACGACTTCGCTCGCTACTCCTCCGAGACCCAGAAGCCCTTCGACCCCTTCACTCAGCAAGTCGGCCAGCCCCAGCCGCAGATCCAAGAGCCGTTCGCCAACCAGGCTCCGGCTCAGCCTACTGCCACCACTGGCAGCGAATACTCTCCCTTCTATGCTGTTGACCAGCAGCGCTTCCCTTACAACTACTACGGCAGCTACGGCCAGTCCCAGGATGCCAATGCCGCCCCCCGCGGTGCCGGTTTCGGTGGTGTCTCTGCCGCTGAAGCCCAGCCCCAGATCCCCACCACTCAGCCTGCCGGTCGCTATGGCCCCGTTGATGCCACCAACAGTGGTCACAACACTCCCAACCCGACTCTCCCTGGTGCCACTCAGACCCCTGCTGCTCAGCACATGCCCGGTCAGCAGAGTGCCCACGGTTATGGCTACGGCTATCCTTACTACTCCAACCCCCACTACGCTTCGTACATGAACCAGATGGGTCAGCACGCCGGCGCTGCCTATGGCCGCTCCGGTCGTCCTTACGATGATGCCCGCCGTTATGATGAGCAGCAACACTACGGCATGCCCCACACCTCCCAGTACGGTTATGGTAACCAGTACGGTCCTTACGGTGGTGCTGGTGGCAAGGGCGGTATGTACGGCCAGCCTCACGGTTTCTCCTACGATCACACCTCCTCCCCCGCCAACGCCGCTGCCAGCAGCTTCAACCAAAGCGCCCCTGGTCGCGACTCCGTGTACGGCCGCACTGGCTCCGCTCAGCCTTCCGACACCCAGCAGACTGCTGCGGGCTCGAATGCCTTCAGTACCGGTATGTCGGACGTCTTCGGACGGTCCCAGGCTGGCTTCGGCCAGAATCCTCCCGTTGCCCAGCAACCCCCTGTGACCACCGAGGAGTCTAAGGGCTTCGATGCGTCCAAGACCGGTGGCCCCTCCCCGTCTCTTGCCCAGGCCAACCGTCCCGGTTCTGCCACCAACACCCCTGGTCAGGCTCAGACTCAGTCTGGTCTCCCCCTCTCCAGGGCCAACAGGGCCAGCAGGGCTTCAGCGGCTACCCTCACCTGAACCCCCAGTACGGTGGTCTCGGCGGCCTTGGTGGCCACCAGGGTGCCGGTTCGCAGACCCACCAGCAGCAGCAACAGCAACAGCAGACTGGCTACGGTAACTACGGTGCAGGCTTTGGTAACTACTATGGCAACACCGGCCGCGGCAACGGTGGCTGGGGTGGTAACTACGGCCACTAGAGCTGATGAGAATCCTCCCTTTATTCCATATTGTTACCTTCCCCCGCCTCTCACAAACACACATATGGCGTTGCATTTGCAGGTGAAATGAGAAAATAAAAGGGGAGGCATGTGTTTTTCTTTTGTCTTGTCTTCAACATCATCGAGGCAGGATAACCACATTCCTTATACGACTCGTTTGACTCGGGCCAGACAAGAAGAGCAAATCATGAAAAACGAACCCTTGAAATTTCTCTTCATCTTTTCTTTCCTCAACATTTGTGTAATCACTTCTCTCTTCTGGGAGCCTTTGGGCTGGGCTGGGCTTGGGAATCGAGTCTTCGTTATGTTCTTTTTTTTTCTGCTTTCCTGGTCTTTTCATTCATCATTTTCTCGCGTCTTGCTTTTCTTACATCTACTCCTCCTCCCTCCTCCTTTTTTTTGCTCCCACTACATCCTCCCCGATGTAGTCTGTATTAAATCCACCAATTCTCCCCTTGGGATGATCTTTTCTATTTTTTCTATTTTTATTTTTGCCCTCCTATTTTTTACCCGCTTTTTCCCGCTTTTTTTCTGTTCCTGTTACTTCAAAACCTAGCTCATGAGGTGTCAATTTGGGTCCGGGGGTGTCATTTTTGTGATTTTCATTTCCTGTCCTCTTTACCGTTTTGCAATATCGGTTATGATGGTTGCGCTGGATCGGGTTGAGAGGGAGATCGTGATGGACACTGCTTGGGTGGGTTTTACGGGGTCGGCTAACGGCTAAAAGTGTGATGAGTTATGTACGCACCTATACAAATCAGATATTCCAGGACCATATTTGGTGTTTTGCATCTGTAGGATACTTGTGTAGATGATGTGAAAGGGTTTGGGTGGTGGATTTACTTTGCCGAAGGGTGTGGGTGGGAGGTAGGAGAAGACATCCGCTGTCAGCCGTGGTCATCTTAGGGTTTGTGGTACTATGTATGCACGTCTTTCGTGACTTGGGAATCCGCACGTGCTCTCTTTCTAGATTTAGGACCCTGGTCATCTTTTAGTTGGTCAAAGAGAATGGCTTGAAAAACAAAAAAAGTAATATCATCAGATTAGATGAAGCAGCATTCTCGCCGCTCGAACAAGCATATAACCAAACAGCCTCGCCTCAGGCTGGAAACTATATACAATCGAAATGCAGAACCAAAAAAAAATTCTAGGCCAAACCTAGCAGCAAGAGGAACCAGAAGTCCCCACAACGGTCAAATCTATGTGTGAAGACAATTGGTTCCGAGAGATGTTCGCAACTCAAGAGCGGTCCCTCCGGAAAACAAGAAGAGAAACCTTGGATCCAAAATAAATGAAAATATCATGGTCGGCTTCCGTCCCAATTGACATTGACGCCGAGGGTGTTTGCCCTAGATCCATCAGAGATAAAAGAAAAGACGAGACACTTTCTTACTCGGTAAGACCCAGCCCCTCACCACCGGTCTTGTGATAAGGAGGTTGAGCGCCGGCAGCGCGCGTCGTGTCGAAGCGCCAGATACCGCCAGTCTTATCAGCCTCGAGAGAGCTGGCAAAATCAATTGTGCTAGCCACCTGCTGGAACAGCGGGTCATCGTCCTTCTCGTCAACGCAGTTGAAGAAGCGGCGCTCCCACTCGCGGCCCTCGGCCTTTTCGACGCGGCGCAGTTCGCGCTGAGCGTTCTCGATGCGGGACTTGTATCCCGAGACGGCGTCCATATCGCCCTTCTTGATGTTGTCGGCGACATCTGCCCAAGCACGACGGCTCTCATACAGATCCTGCTGGTCGAGCGGGGCCAGGGTGAGAGGGGTAACCGCGTTGTCCTTAACGACCCAACGGTCGACGACCGCCTTGGTGCGGGCATCCTTGATAGTGAAGGTATCTGACCACTGGCCGTCGACGGTGTAGAGGGGCTTCTTCTCGCCCTCGCTGGCCTTGTACAAGCTCGCGGTGAAGGTGTTCTTCTTGCCGCTCAGCCAGCCCTTGCCCGAGTAATCGATCTTGGCGACGTAGCCGCTGCTGCTGGCGATCTTGGTGGACTTTTCCAGCTCGACGAAGGGCGTGCCGTAGATGAGAGACTCGATATGCAGGTTGGGGAGGGTGATCAGGTATTTCTCCTTCTCGCTGGAGCCTGGCGGGGTGATGGTGTACTGGGCGTGGCCGATCTGCTTCACTTGGATGGTGCTTGAGAAGGAGGCCTTCTGGGCGTTGTATCCTTGCAGCTGTAGTGAGGGGTCAGTTAGATGATATTCTTGTTGGCCACGTACCAGGCAACCATAATTATTCTACTTACCTCGACTCCATGCTTCTCGTTCTGGATCGCGTATGCGGTGACCGGAGGGTGGTGGCTACAAAGCAGTCATGTTCGTAAGGAGTGCCCAATGCTTTGCAGAGTATTTGGGTGTTTCACGCACCTCACTTGCTCACTGATCAGAGTGGTCTCGCCCAACTCCGAGTCGGCGCCGTTGGCAAGCCACTTGCCGATGAACAGCTCACCCAGGAAGGGATTCAGCGGCTTCTTCTCGCTACCGAGCTTCTCACTCCGGCTGCAGTATTGCTGGTGCAGGGTGGTGAGGAACCACTTGAGCACGAGGAGGGCACGTTTCTCGGGATCGGCCTCCTTAGCGGGCGCCACGAAGACGGAAGGGTGTTCGGCCCAGTAGGCCGAATACTCGGTGAGCGAGGTGGTTGAGAGGATAAAAGGCGGGGCCGTCAGAGAGGAGAGGTCACCGTTGAAGGAGGCGATTGACTATTGCGATCATATGCGTTAGTCCTGTTTGTCTGCGGAATCCCGGGAATCGAACGTCACGTAGACAACTTACCTTAAGGAAACTGGTCCATGAGCCCTTGCTTTGAGGCGGGACCTGGCTCTGGGGCTCGTTCTTGGATGACATGGTTTGGTAGATTTGGTAATAATTTCAAAATAGAGGTGGTTAATATCGAAGTCCAACAAAAAAAAAAAAAAACAAGGGTTGACCTGACGTCTCCAAAAGATTGGGTGGGGGGAGAAAGTGGTGGTTGGCGGTCAGAGGATAACGTCATGGCGCCCAGGGGATGATCGGACTCGGCCACTTTCAAACTCACAGACCACCTCGATCTTCATGTCACTGAAAGATTGCATGTCTCTCGATCTGTCAGGACTATGATAAGATGACCTAGTACCAGCCAAGGTCACGTTCAGTATCCACGACCACTTGACCGAACAAGGTGGAGCCGTCCATGATGGTGCCTGGCCAACATTATTGTGAGGGGGACTTAAGCTACGGAGTAATGTTGCGCATGGATCTAATCCGATCAGGTTGGCCACTCGATGGACTTCTTCCAAGATCTTGCCGGTCAACTCCTAACAAAGTCCAGAGATATGCTTGCTCAAACCTGGAACTGACTAACTAGTGGTCGGCTGTCGCGTGCATCCAAAACCCTCACGCACGGATTCTTTTCCGCGCTGCTCGTCCTATCTCGGTTGTCGGGAGTGGCAACCAACCAGTCCAGCCAGCTGTCCACGGTCTTCTGCCCGAATCATTGGTCACAGAACCCCTCGATCTGGTACCCAAATGGACCCTAGACAATCAATGCCACCTACCTGGCTGGCTTCTGGATCGCTCTTTGCTCCGGCCCTACTGTACGAAGTTATATCCAGCGCCGTCTAGATGCCACCCCCGAGCACGCCGATCCTCGGCCAAAGATAACCAACGCCGAAGGGCTTGAAATTTTCTTCTCTTCTGTGACTCACTTTCTTTGTCTTCAATGTATATCATCTCAAGATTTTTCCCATACATACTTGCTACTCAGTTCAATTGAAGCACTCTCTGTTACCTCCTGCTCCGGAACTTGTCCGTCCGGGGAGTATGTTTTCGGAAAGATACCGGTGACCTAACAACGCTATTGTACCCTTGTACCTGTCGCCAAAAAATTCAATTATCCGGAGAATAGAACCCAGGTTTCATACCAGAAAATTTGCTCACCAGCTTTGATTATCACAAATCATCGCAGTATCAACCATGTCTCCATTACACTCCCAGTCTTCTCTCGAGAGCATCGAGGAGACCTCGCAACCAATGGAGGCAATAAGAACCAACCAGGGTTCTAAATCACAAAAAGGCGCAGAGACAACAAATGAACTCCACCTCGTACAGAGTCATCTATCACACCATGATATGCCCGTGGCCACTGAGTTCCGCGAGGTGGACGCCGAGCAATACTTGCGCTTCTCACCACCACGTAAAGCACTCATTGTCTTTGTGCTATCCTTCTGCTCATTTCTGGCTCCCATCTCTTCAACCTCGATCCTTTCTGGTATTCCAGAAGTGGCAAAGACCTATAATACTACGGGTAGCGTCATCAATGCTAGCAATGCGTTGTACTTGGCATTTATGGGAATCTCTGCTCCATTCTGGGGTCCTTTCAGTCAGGTGTGGGGACGTCGTCCAGTGAGTATCTTTCCTGATGGTTTAGTAGCTTCGTGGTCTCTATTGAAGTTCTAGGTTCTAACGTTCAATTCATAGATCTTCCTTGTCAGCGCTTTCCTTTTCTTCGCGTTTAGTATTGGCACGGCCTTGGCGCCAAATCTACCGGCCTACTATATCTTTCGAGTTTTGACAGCCTTCCAAGGAACATCGTTCCTGGTGGTAGGAAGTTCTGCCCTTGGTGATATCTATGAACCCCGGGCTCGTGCTACAGCTTTGGGGTGGTTCTTGTCCGGCACTCTCATCGGCCCAGCTTTTGGTCCTTTTATCGGCGTATGTTTCGCATTTTGCCGTTAGACACTCTAATCACTAACAGTTCACGACAGGGTGTCATCGTCACATTTTGCTCCTGGCGGGTAGTCTTCTGGCTTCAGGCTGCCCTCGGTGGCTGCGGCACACTACTCGTCTTCTTTTTCTTCCCCGAGACATACCCCCATCTCAACAAGTCTGACCTGACCTCCAAAACCCCGGCTCAGAAGGCCAAGTACCTATGCCACAAAGTGAACCCTCTACGGGTTGGCATACTCCTCTTCTCATACCCGAATCTCTTCTTCGCAGGCCTCGCTGCAGGGGCACTGGTCTGGAATCAGTACTCTCTGCTCACCCCGATCCGATACGTGCTTAACCCACGTTTCAATCTCACGAGCCCCATTCAATCAGGCCTATTCTATATTGCCCCCGGATGCGGATATCTAGTCGGGACATTCATGGGCGGTCGATGGGCTGATCACATTGTGAAGAAATGGATTCGCAAGCGTGGAGGTGTCCGTGTACCCGAGGACAGACTCAAGTCTTGTCTCGTGTTTATCACATTTGTCATTCCAGGATGCATCCTCGTCTATGGCTGGACAGTCGAAAAGGCCGTTGGCGGTATTCCTGTCCCCGTGTTGGCTATGTTCCTTCAGGGTGTGGGGCAGCTCTTTTGCTTCCCCAGTCTGAACACCTACTGTCTGGACGTGATGCAGTCTAGTGGTCGAAGCGCAGAGGTTGTAGCGGGAAACTACATGTTTAGGTATGTCTTTGCGGCGCTGGGCTCTGGCACCGTTCTTCCTGCCGTGGAAGCTATCGGCGTTGGGTGGTTCAGTACGATCAGTGCGATTTTCTTGGTTGTCTCTGGTCTGTGTGTGTGGGCCACTACTATCTTTGGTGATAAGTGGCGGAATCAAGTTGATGAGAGGAATCAACGCAAGGAGCAGAAAAAGGTACAGGAGAATCATGTTGAGCGTGATATTGAAAAGACTGGGGTTTAATGGGGTATGTATATGCCCCGTGACCGGGCTTTGCTTTCTAATTGCCGTGGATTGTGCTGCTTGGAAGCTTATGGTTATCTAAAAAACGTTTAATGAAATGCCAAATAGATAGAAATGAATAATGACCGTTATGCTTTCCTATTTGCTCTGAAGGGGTGATAGTGTTAGTACCAAAGCTTCTAGGTCCTGAGACAAGTTCGGCCATTCATCACGCCCAAATTGGCAAATGCCTCAGGCCGATCCGTCTCATTCCACAGGCTCTATGGAGTTATGTCCATTGCCATTGATATCACCATCTGCCCTCCCTGTCTCACCGCTGTCCATGACGCCCTTGCCCTTAACAATTGCATCGGCACTTAGTCCCGTCTCTGCTGCAACACGATCTACCTTGCGCCTCTCAGTGAATCTCCTACCATCCTCGCGACCTTTTTCCACATCTACGAAGCAAATTGCGATCATTGCTGCCGCACATATGGCAAAGAGGAATGGGAAGCCCATCCAATTATTGCGTGTGTCGTTGATGATAGCCTGGATTACATTCGGCCCGATGATGGACGACTTTGAAACAGTTAGTAAAGAGAGACTTGACAGGGATGAGCCCTTCGGTACGTACCGCACGGTTAGTGATTCCAAAAAGCGCGAAGAACATGTTGTCGTATCCACGAGGCATCAGCTCGCTTATCATTGTTTGCGCATACTATACATGACACGATTAGCAGATACAAGAGGCGTTGGATGAGAAGCTCTTACCGCATAGTAGGGTGCCTGGAAAAGCCCGAAAATGACATTGTAGAAATAGAACTCCCACTGTAACTGATCAGTTATCGAAATACCGAACAATTGAGGACCTTATTACTCACAGTATGATGGTATCCGATTTTATTCGTCCAAAGTCCGAGCATACCCCAGAAGGGGATCAATACGGTAAAGAAATTGGTGAACAGGAACATGGATTTCGTCTTGAACTTGAAGTACTTCTGAATATACCAGAAGCCAAAAGTCGAAGCGATTGAGCAAGCCGCCTGTGTGATTCCCAAGTAGGTAATTTGAAGGAAGGAGAATGATACTTGATCATTTTGAATGATGCTGACGAGGGTTCCTAGGGAGTATCAGCCAAGTACTTCCCTTTTCGAGGCTATGATCAGACTTACCAGTTGTGTTCAGGCCGTCTGCTAAGAGGAAATATGCGAAGAAATAGAGGAATGTCTGTGGGAGAGATCTAATCTCGCGGATTGCCAACCAGATCTGCTTGAACCCGATGGTCGCATAACTCGAGCCTTTGGGGATTTTGGGACCTGGTCGCTTCTGCTGGAATAGAAACCACCAAATACCCAGAATTACCCAGTCTTTGAAGCGGGATCTTAGTAAAGGTATTACCACCAAGGAATATTTTCTCTTACATGAATTAGTGAGACACAAGGCCAGGTTATTCGCAAACTGGTTATTCTGCATCGGCAGCAGGACGCTCAGGTTGAGCACCAGTGTCAGCAAGTATCCAATATTGCTATGCGCCGTCGAAACGTTACTATACAAGTCTGTCAGTATGAGCAGCTCTTGATATTGGATATTTCCATGAATACCTGATATGATTTCGCTCCAGTGACTCGATCGCATCATACTCCTTCTGGTCAATCTTTCCCTCTCGCAGATCTTCCTCCCGCGCCTTTCGCACATGAGGCATATACCGCGCCAATCGAGGAAAGACTGCAGCATAGAAGACGAGCGTAGCACCGTAAGCAATGTACGCAACGACGTACATTGCCATCGCTGCAGGCCATTGGCTCGGGTCTCGAATCGCCATCATACCGTACTGGAGTGCCCAGCAGATTACGGTTAGGACTAGGAGTAGCCACCGACCGAATGAGCCGTAGTCAGCAGCACTTCCTAGCCACACGAAGATGACCGTCATGAAGGTGAAGCAGAGGCCATTGGCGATTAGAACCACCGATGAGATGGATCGCGTGCCCCCTGCCCAAGGTACCACGCATGCCGAGGACGTCGTACAGGGCTGGGGTGGATTTGTGTCGGGCTGAAAGCCAGCACCATTCAGTGCCCATTGAAAGCTATTAGAAGAAAATTAGTCGCTCTGGGGGTTCAGCCTCGTTTGATAGCGTGGTACACGTACAGGGCTTGGCTGTAAGAACCCGGGCCAACTCCATTGTCACCTAGATTGATCTTGTCAGTATCAGAGTACGAGACGAGGGATGGCCCTCCGAGCTCACGAGTTCATGAGCTCACCGTTGTAGTAGAGGTAATAAGACCACAGTTCTTTGCGGGTGGTGGTGGGCTGCTCATACGCCTCCTCATCGACGCCAAATAGCCGCTCGTACTCCTCAAGGGTATGCTCGGGCTGGGCGGGCGTAGCAGCCACCTCCACCGTGGCGTCTGTTTTGGACCCCTGTTCTCGGCGGTCTCTCACGGCTGAGTTCTCCATCTCGGTCGCTGCGTTGGTAGTTCCGAAGTGAGTGAAGTGAAGATCAAAAACAAGCCGGGCTCATTTCACTTTAAGCTGTCGTCCTCTTTCTCCCTCGCGAGTGTTACCCCGCATTCCACGACCAGGCTAGTCGCTGTTGATCCCCTCTTATCATCCACTATTCCGTATCAAACGAGGTTGGAGTGATAAGGTTAGGTCTCATTGAATGTTAGGTAACATTGGAGCCGTCCACATGAGACCCTCTGTTGGAGTAACCTTACTTTAAGGTTGCCATGTGCCGACTGCTTACATACATCATCTCATGCCTGCTACCAGTTTTTCAGAAGATCAAACGATGATAAAAGTAGTTTCAAGCATGCTCATGAAGAGGAGATTTATTATTAGCAATCTATGGATAGTATTACAGTCATTAAATATTTTCAAGCTAAAGCAAAAAGCCAACCCATATTATCATCCGCTCGACACTCAAAGAGCCGGAACCGCAACTTCGTCCTTATTACCTCCAGCCTTCTTCACACTCTTCCACTCCAAGAAGAGACTAGCCACGAATGCCACCACAGCCAGCGCAAGACTGACCCGATAAGCATCCCGCAGTCCACTCATATAAGCCTTGATGACACCGTCCAGCTGGCTAAGCTGTCCCAACTCGCTCAGAACATGGCGCATTTCAGTCGCACCCGCTCCGATAATAGCCTTGGGCGCCACATCAGGCGCATACTTGACGATTCCACTGATCAAGCCATTCTGGAAGACGGATTGACCAACTGCAATGAAAAGAGCACCTCCTAGCGTTTGGAAGAACATCACTGCGGCTGTTCCGATGGGGATATCCTCCGGCTTGAGGACGGTCTGGACGGCAGTCATAGGAACTTGGAATCCAGCACCAACACCAGCACCAACAACAATCTGATAGCCAATCCACTTTCCGGAGGAAATATCAATGTCGTACAAGGTGATGAGACCAGTGCCGATAGCTGCGATAGCGGCACTGACGATCAGGAAGGGAGTATAGTACCCGGCAGCGGTGATCAGTCCACCGACGACCACGGATGAGACGACAGTGGCCAGCATCATAGGAAGTAGCTGAATACCAGACTTCATCGCAGAAGATCCTTCCACACTCTGGAAAAAGATGGGCACATAGTAGACGAGTAGGAAGAAGGCACCTCCGAAGAACAGGGCGAACAAGCACGACGAAAGTACAGTTCGTTGTTTCAAGATGGGAGGTGGCAGGGTGGCCTTCTCTCCGATCCACAATTGAGAAATAGCAAAGAGAATTGCTAGCAGTCCGAAGCCCACGAATAAGCCAATGATTCGTGAGTTGTTCCAGGCGTACTTGTTGCCTCCCCATTGGAGAGCAAGCAGAAGGCAGACAATCGCGGGGATTAATAGACTTGCGCCAATCAGATCCAATTGACGGATTCGTTCCAGAATTGGCTTTCCCGCCCACTCATTTGTGACTGGGAGTCGGAGGAAGAATAGGATGACCAAAATCGAAAGCCCACCAATCGGCAAGTTGATATAGAAACACCACCTCCACGAGATGCCATCAGTGAAAGCACCTCCAAGAAGAGGTCCTGCAATAGAGGCAATTCCCCAAACCATGCCGAACATGCCAAAAACAAGAGGACGCTTGGGTAAAGGCACTGTCATAGAGATAATGACAAGGGCACCGGAGAAGATACCCGCGACACCGATTCCTGCAATCGCTCGTCCAACGATCAAGACGGTACTAGAAGGGGCCACGGCGCAGATTAAACTGCCAATTTCGAAGATCAGAACGGCAGCTAAAAAGGCCCATTTAACCTGGATTGTAAAAAAACAGGTTGATCAGTAGGTGTTCTTTGGTGGAGTAATGCTAGCAAAAACTCACGCTGAAAATCTTGTAAATTCTGCCATAAGACGGTTGCAGTGCCGTCGACGTAAGGAAATATGCGCTGCCATACCAGGCAATATCCGAAATACTCTTGAATTGATCGGTGATTTTGGGAATAGCCACACCAATGATGGTTTGATCCAAGGCCACCAAGAAGACGGCCAGGTAGAGGGCAAGAATAATGACGATCACCTTGGCTAGAGGAGGGTATTCTGGCTCCTTTGGTGTCGGTACCTCCTCCTTGATATCCTTAATGTCCTTCTCTGGCGCCGTTTCGACATCCGTTGTACTGCTGGCGGCCGTCATTGTCGATATGTTTTGCTGAAGATCACGACGGGAAACTCGTTTCGAAACTTTTGATTGAAGGTGAAGTCCCGAGGCCTGAGCGTACCAGGCTAGAATTAGGGGATTAAGAAAAGAAGGCCTCTGGTCAGTGCTAATTAGAAGTTATAGCATACCATCCACACGCTGTTTCTCCCTCTAGTAAACATTCAAACCACGCGACGAGGGGAACCATTATTATATGGTCTATGACGACGATTCCTTCCTTTTTACGAGATCGGAAATCGGCGTGTCTTCTAGCCGATTTACCGTAATTTTCCATGCGACACATGGACGACGGGTGCGGTTGGCGCAGTAGCGTGAAGCAAATACGAGTCGGGATTTTCGAAATGGACCAATCAGTGAGCTCGAAGGCGTTCGATTAGCCTCAGCGCGTCAATTCTCCGGTGCAAGTGAAAAATATGGAAGCAAGTGCGAGTTGCCCTTTTCGGACACTAGTCCAGATGAGTCACATAAGCACTAGATCCAATCTAACCTATTAGCTGTGCATGGAACAATTTAGCCTTCAGCAACACCGATTCCAAGTACTATTAGGCTGCAAGCCCGCGATTTTCCCCCCTTAACCGTCTTGCTCGGCCTCTCGGAGGATTCCCGGAGATAAGAATCGGGCGAATTCCATGGAAGCGGGCGAAAAAGTCGGTCGAAGGACCCAGTTTCAGGGTCTTGTAGACCCTGACATTAGTGGTGCAAACTCCGTAAATCCCGTGAGTCGGTCAAATTATCGGACCAAGGTTGCAATACATGCTCGGGCATCCCGCTACGGTATAGTTGCTCCATTTACTCGATACAGTCCATGGCACACACCTGTCATAGTAGTCATACTTTATCATCATGAGAAGTAGAGTACCTTCGTATGTATCACCTAAAGTAGTCACATCACAGCCAAGAGACACGTATCAGATCTCACCAGGCCGATAGCTGCGCCAGGTCTTAAACCCAACCTGCTCATACCATCCATCTAATGCAACCCAATCTACAAAGACACCCTCGATACCACGCTGCTTCATATTCTCAATCGCGTGACAGATCATTGCCAATCCAATACCAGACTTGCGGTGAGATGCATCAATGCCCACGCAGCCGATTAAACCAGTCTGAGGACCGCAGATCTGGGGGAACGCCCAGACCTTGTTTAGAGCTGGAACGGGGGGCAGCATCAAGGTCCATCCGACTTGTTGGCCTTGAGAATCAAAGGCAGTCATCACACAATCGGGATAGTCTTTAGGATGAAGAGTGACGTAAGCTTCGACCCAACCCTATAATGAACATTGGCTTTGTTAGCTCGTAAATTCTTCAAAGGGTTAATACTCGTGTTCATACGGATTTATCCGAGAAGTTCCTTCTCTGCCCGACCAAGCATGCCTCATAGTCCTCCGGTCGCAAAGGTGCAAAACGGAACCCTCCTTGTTGCGCGCGCGTGATATACTTCTCTGGAGCCTGGAAATTCCGAATGTCCTGGAACAAGTCAACTGACCTCGAACCAGGCGGGCTGAGTCGGAATCCACGATGGACGAAGAACTCTTGCACCGTTTCTGGAAGCTCCCGGGGTATTCCCGGCCAGAATCGTGGGAATGAGCTACCAAGCTTCAATTGATTGATGTCAAACTGCGTTCGGAAGTACGATCGCGTTTCGGTCAGAAGCGCAGTTCCAATGCCCTGTCCCTGATACTTGGGCAACACCGCTAGTACCGCAAGGTGAACGGGCTTTGGGCCTCCGTGGGCATTAGTATAAGCAAGACAGAATCCGACTAGTTCGGATCCGATACGAGCAACAAAATGATATGCGTTTTTCCGATCAATTAAAGATCGCAAAGTATCAGTAGGCAAGATGTACGTTGGCAACGCTTCCTTCCATACAGACACGATAGAATCGATATCTTTCTCTGCATCAAACCGCGCCACATGCATATCAGATTTCTTCGGATCGGGCAGACCGACTGGCAGAGACCCCTTGGCAGTCTTTGCGCCAAAGATGATGTCAGCAGCCACAGAAAACGCCTCAACGGTTGGCTCGTACGTAGCAAGGTATGTCTGGATATCCAGCACCTGCAAGAAATCATAAGGGTTGCAGGCAGCAATGGCAACCAGCGACCGAGCGTTTTTGGGAAGCAATTTACCCAACGAATCTTGGTATGGAGATTCGCGCGCATTGACCGAAACGAAAATCACAGCATCAGCTGCCTTGACGATGTCCCATTGGTCATCACGGAGACCGGTCTCTCCGTATTTGATTTCTGTTATTGATGGATTGTGTCGTCGGAGGGCGTCCAAATAGGCTGTAGCCTCATATGAACCCTGCCGACCCATGCCCTCTCCATCGACTGCGCCACCAGCAGGGGTTTTATCTCCCGGGAAGAGGAGGACAATATTTGCAGTCTTAGAAAGAGGAATAATTGAGGCGCTGTCACGAACAAGCGTGACTGATTTTTCGTAGGCTTCTTCGCAAATTGGCGAGATCCTCGTATTCAAGATGTCAAGCTCTTGAAGACTCTGTTCACGCAATGCATCATCCCAAGTCAAGAACTTGTCCTTTACATGAGCCACGCGGCGACAGGCATCTGCCAGACGTGACGACTCGATTGCGCCAGACTGAATTGCATCACAGACTTTCGTGATGGAGCCTACTTGCACCTCGAATGTGTGACAAATCATGATGCTGTCACTGCCAGCTTGCAACGCGAGCACCGAGCCCTGCTCCGTGCCAAACGTGGCACGAATACCGTTCATCTCCAAACAGTCAGTGATAACCATACCGTCGTAGCCCATGTCATTCCGCAGGATACCCAGAGCTTTAGGCGACAACGTTGCAGGGAACTTGTCATCAATGCTAGGAAGGGAGATATGGGCAGTCATAACAGTTTCCACCTGCTCCGCCACAGCCCGGCGGAATGGAATCAGCTCGCAGCGTTCAAGTTGATCTCTCGTTTTCGGGATGACAGGCAGCCCGTAGTGCGAGTCAACAGCAGTATCACCATGCCCGGGGAAATGCTTCACACTGGGAACGATCTTCTTTTCCCGCAGTCCCCGTGCCGTAGCACTAGCAAACCGTCCGACAAATTCTGGATCATCGCCAGGGCTACGAACACCAATGACAGGGTTCAACGGCTCAGAGTTGATATCGCAGACCGGGGCATAGTTCATGTTGACTCCAAAGAAGTTCAAGATCTCACCCGTGGCTTTCCCGGCTCTGTAGGCCAATTCTGGATCATGTGCAGCACCTAGGGCCATCGGCCCTGGAATTTGGGGGGCAATTGGAGGCAAGATTCGGGTGACCAGGCCATTTTCCTGGTCTATTCCAATGAATAAAGGCTGAGCATGCCCCGCGGATCGTGCTTCATTTTGCAAAGCCAGTGTCAAGGCCTGTTGGTTGACCGGTCAGCACAAAGGTATGGAGGTATAGGAAACTGAAATTTTTGGAGCTTTACCCGTAGCTCGGAGGCAGACTGGAAATTGCGCGAAAAGAGGACGATGCCACCGACGTGATAATCGTGAATCAAGGTCTTGATCTCTGGGCTCGGCGTATGACCGTGAAAGCCGACCGCGAAGAGCTATGTTATCGTCAGCTTTATAGCCTTCTTATAAGAACACTAAGCCTCCTTACCTGGCCAACTTGTTTCTGGAGTTCTGTCGTTGTCATTGCGCTGATTGACTGACGAAAGGTTGACGGTCGGCGCGGGGAATGGCAGAGCGATAAATAGTGGCACTCCGCGTTCCTGGGGATCCACTTGGCGGATGCAACGTCTCATCGTGAGAGACGCTATAAAGCTGCTACTCTAGTGATGGTTTGTAAGATTAGATTCAGAACTAAAAGAAGTCCATGTCAAGTAAAACATTAAATAAGTTTACATTGGGGCAGACGCTTCAGCAAAAATGAGGCTAAGCTAAGCTCTTATGTACAACAAAGAGCTTTGTTCAACCACACTGTTAACCTTAAATCACGACTTACTCCGACCTATCTCTGTGTGGACGCGGCATCCTTCCAACCTTGGAAGTATATATGGAACTAGGCAAAATACGGTCAGATACTTGATCATCCTTAGATATTATCATTAGTGTAGTTTCTCGATCCTTACTCCAACTCCCAAGTACACTATTACCCTCGTCTGGAAATCTCCCCTTCACAGTCGGAATGAGCAGAACGTCGAACCCACTTTCAAACCCACGCCCCAATACCCCAGTAAGGGCCATACAGCTCCAAGATCCATTAAGCGAGGCAGAACTGAAGGAGCAAATGACATATTACCTCAGAGAGGGTCTAGTCAAGAAACTAGCACAACTCTTCCATGAGAATACCTGCCCCGGTGACTGGGACTGTGAACCCACGGCAGCATTGGGGAGAATCCTCCAGACATTCTATGAGGGGGACTGTACCGATGATCAAGAACCAATTGCATCCACAATTACCTCGATCATTCGATACCGATGGGAAATGGGGCTTCTGGCCGATCGAATCGTGAACCTGTTCGGACTACCCGTACCTGGAAATTCTGTGTATCTTGTGGGACATTGACAGTGAAATGAGATATCAGGGAGAAATATCTTCGACTGATCCTTTTACCAGTAGTTACGAATTGATTCCTCGCCAACCAGATCAGGGGCCTGAGTTCAGACGATCTTGGCTGTATTTGATAGCGTCACTCTCCGAATGGGATGAATCACAGTCGAAGAAATTGCGCATGGCCCAGCGTATTAGTGATTTTCTCCAGGTGGTCAAACGATTCAATATTCAATCTAGGGGACGAGTGCTTCCGGTGAGGCGAAATGATTGTGTCCCGAGATGAGCATCCTGTGACTTCAAGGTTTCCATTTGGCTATCTACGACAACCGACTTGGTTTGCTTTTGAAAAAACTTTACTATGAGTATAATATACGAGCTTTAGCTAGCATTCATTTTTGTATCATCAATTGACAGTCATTTGCATATCAACGCTTTGTTGTGTATAGTATCCACTTAATGCTTATCGGAGTTGTCCATGCCGTCAATTCTAGCACGGGCGCTCTTGAAGAATTCCGCACGATCCGCATCCGTGCGACCAGTGTGAGGTACATCTGCTCCCTTCTGCACCGCAGCCCTCTGCCCAATCTCATCGGCCCACTTCTTCAGAGCAGGGAATTCGGAGAGGTCAATCTCTAGGGCGCCGGGACCGCTGCGAACCCACGAGTAGTTGGCAATATCGGCAATTGTGTACTTTGAGCCAGCGAGGTATGGGCTTTCCTTCAAGCGGGAATCCAGGACCGAGTAGAGTCGCTTCGTCTCGTCGGTGTATCGCTTAATGCCGTAGTCGGAGCGGACACCAGCAAAGAGCCGGAAGTGGTTTGCTTGACCTAGAGCGAAGTTTAGCATATACCAGATGTAGAGTATCTAAAGGTAGCGTGTCATGACATACCCTGCATGGGACCCAGGCCACCCATCTGGAACATTACCCAAGAGAGCTGCTCGATGTATTCGGGGGTGCCGGGCGCATAACTAATCTTTCGCTCGGTATCGTACTTGTCGGCAAGGTACAGCATAATCGATCCGCTTTCGAAAACACGCTGCGAGCCATCTGTGAGAGCGGGGATGCGACCATTGGGGTTAATCTTCAAGAACCAGCTATTTTCGCACGGTCGTCAGCAAAAGCCGCTCCTCTCGAATTATTTATTGGTTAATTCCTTACTCTTCCTTCTGAATATTGGTGCTAATGTCGATCGGCTCAATCTTGTAGGGCAAACCAAGCTCCTCCAAGGTGATAGAGGCCTTGATGCCGTTCGGCGTGGTCCAGGAATAAAGGGTGATGTTGGACGACATGGTGGAGTAGGCAGCTCGGATAGTCGAGGATAGGCTGGAGAGTCGGGAAGCAGCTTTGAGTGAGCTGGTATTTATGGTGCGAGGGAGCATTCCCAGTGTATTTAAGAATGATAAGACTACCATAAACTCTGTCACTCAAGCTCCGAAGATAAGTACAATCCCCGCCTCTGTCAATAATTTGTCAGCTTCGAGCTAAACCCGCCCGGAGTGATGATAAATGGAACATTCGCTGCGAACTTCGTAATGATGTCATTTCAACGCCCGGATCTAACCCCGAACCCCGCGATTCCCGGCCTTAAGGTTATTAATATTCAAAGATTTGAGCTTAATTACAGGATATTCTGACCAAGCATTTCACTTTGTATTCCGGACTCCATCTGTTTGGCTTTTGGGTATATCCGGTCTGCTCCAAATTCTAGTTGCTTGTGGACTGGCGGATCATCACGGGTGGTGTCTTCAGGTTTGAAGAGTACAATGCATAGTTTAGACAGTTGGTTAGACTTAACTGGGTAATTGCTGTATGTCTATAATTCTACCTCGTGCACAGCCTTACGCGGTGCCTCAAAGCTTGACTGTTAATGGACGAGTTCTGGCCGCAGATCATCGCTGCCTGCCATATATATATATCGTGTCAGTCATGCCAACGTATACGCCTGCAGTGTATCTCGAGCCTACCAATCCTAGAATGCCACATTATGAAAACAAACAGATTATTCCTCGCCTATTTGATGGCAAATTCTGCAGGATTTGGTGGTGGTGCCCGAGTCCAGACCCAGAGTCGTCCATCATGCGATAGCCAGGAAAACTCCTCTCAAGCCATGATCGGGCTATTGTCTGAACAGCATTTTACGAATCTTTGATTTGAAAATAAAATCCTCATATGTAAGAATAATACACCATCAATTTTAGAAAAAAAGAGAATGCGCGAGAGATAAGAGACTGGGTAGGAAGTGGTAGGGTGGGTGAAAAAAAGGGAGCAAAAAGATAGCAAACCCTGGTTTCGATCCAGGTACCTTCGGGTTATGAGCCCGACGCGCTTCCTATGCGCCAGCTTGCTTGTTATTGATATTCGCAAGAAAATTATGAAATTATGAATGAAAAATTTGCAGGGCTATATGAGTCATCGAGGACCCACTCTCTTACTAGTTAGTTGACTATAGTTAACTATTCCCCCTTGCCGATTTGATCAATAGTCGCAACATGTGGAGCACGTACTTGGTTGATAGGAATGGAGGTATTGTGTGAAAAAATTGATGGCAAGATGGGAGGTGACTTCGGAAGTCTGTCTAAAGGGGTCCACCTTGTAAATTCCTTCATAATAATCTTGAACTGAACGCTAAACTAAGGAATGCAATATTTAGTCTTAGGACTACTATGGTCAGATCTAAGGCGCCTCAAATACTCAAGTTCAGCGGAGGTACTTCTAAATAATGACGGTGATTTAAGTACCACAAATGATTCAGATAGGTTTGAATTACTTCAGAATATTTCCCGAGCCATAAGTACCCTCCGTAACCCCTCAAGAATGTACCAGACCCGTTGTTCTCAGTAGTATCGTTAGTTCTGAGATCTCACGATATTCTTCCACTAGAAATCATTTCTACTGAAAGTGTAGTAACTAATAAACGAGGGGATACGCAGTGGCAGTCTGATAGAAACAGACAGGCCAACGCACGAAATAAAGAGACAATTAGAGAGGGACTCGAAGCTATGAAAAACACCGCCTATAAGGCGGCAAGAAGCCATACAAAACCTACCGAAGAGTAAGTACGCGCAACAAACAATACTGGATGGGTCAATTAGATACGAGAACGTGACCGCTAGAAGATGAAGGAAATAGACTGAGTTGATTATAATAGAAGACTCGTAAAAAGTGCACGTAAATTGTATGTAGACCGAAAAGACTGTGTCTGTGTACAATCTCCCTTCTCCTCCCATTTACATGATGCTTTTCACCATAACTCTCCAAATTAACAAATTAAACTAACCAAAAATGGCAAAAGACTTAGCAGAGAGCAGAAAGCACATCAAAGCAAAGAATAGCCAATTACGCAATCTGGCAAGGCATCAAAAATCTGTCAGGGGTTCCCCCACTATACTACTACCTTAGCGACTTAGACTCATCAGGACCTAAGGTGTTAATCTACAAACGGCACTATAGCGAAAATCATAATAGGATCTGTACTGCGCGAGGGTCCTCTACCTATACGATGTTACTTACCTAAACAATCTCGAATCTATATATAATTAATTAATAAGTTTTAATACTACTAAACTAGCCTGATTGATGGATTTATAGCCGAAATATAATATATATGAGGCTCAGAGTATGGTTGTGAGATACTCTAAGAATTCAATAGAAATTAAGCAAGTCTAACCGTAGTCAGCTCTATTCACAGTGATAAGTTGACACCGCGTAACATGGCCTCCGCACCTTGATGTCTATAGCATGAGTTTAGTAGAGGAAAAAAAAAGATAGCCAAATCATCAAATATGAGAAGAATCGGATAATATAACCAAATGGAGATAGGATCGCTAAGCGTAAGGAAGGTGGAAGAACCAATGAAGTTCGATCATATCTAACGAGAGTACTAGAAGCAAAACGGCCTAATATGGGCCCACAAGAACCGACCCTGTAAACAGCTGGCACAATCCAGGAGGGGAAGACCCGGGGGAGATTCCATAAAAACCTATGAATCGTTCTACTTGCACTAAAGAGAGTGGAAAACCGTTCATTGCGTATACAGTACCTATCTAGTGACTAAAAGTAAAAAAAATACTGGTAAGCTCCTTCAAAATCAGGCAGCGAGCCATTCTTGAACCAGCTTATCTAGGTTCGGTTTAAAAAGCCACTCCATGTTGAAGTCCTCCGTTCCAAAGACCTCGTTATTGATTCCATTTTGGGCCAACTCGGGAAAGCGACGGACATTCATCTGTTGGGCCAGAACAATCAGACGGTCAATCTGTTCCTGTCGACCACGTTGCCATTTTGCCAAAACAAAATCCAACGAGGCTCCATCGCACTGACCGCGCATCAGAGCATAGGTGTAGGCATCTTCAAAGACTTGATTGGCCCCTTGTCCCGAGGATGGGGGAATGGCATGAGCAGCATCTCCAAGAATGGAGACGCGACCTCCCTTTGACGTCCACTTGTCCATCTTCGGAACTTGATAAAAGGGCCAGATGGATACAGACTCTTGTGTAACTGCCGAGATAGCCTGACGGACAATGTCTGGGAAATATTCCACTCCCCGACGAAGGAAATCATCAGATCCTTCTTTGTCAGCCAAGAGATCCTTCCAGCCCTCCCGGTCATGTTCCTCAACTCTTCTCTGTTTGACAATGACTAATTCAGAGCCATCAGGAAAGTTCGGGGCGAGGATGTAAGCGCCATGGTTTTTGCTCATGATTGTAACAGGCAAGGCATATTTCTCGGGCAGCGTAACCCGATTCGTCGGAATTGTCGCTCCAATTGCCATGACATTCATGAACTTTGGCTCAATATCAGGGTGAGGGTAAGACCGAACACGAGAGTGAATACCGTCGGTACCAACGAGACTGGCCGCTTGGCCAACAGTGCCATATTCAAATTCCCAGGTCACCCCGGCCTCAGACTCCGATAAGATTCGTGTGAATTTCTTGCCGAAGATAATTTCGATGTTCTTCTCAACACACTTTGCAAGGAGTGCTTTAATCAGAACTTTTCTGTAGACACGAAGGCCGGGGTACCCATATTTTTCCACGCTGCCAATCTCGTACGTATCGAAAGGCTTATTATTGAAAAAGTTGATCTGATAGGCCCGCACTTCCATCTCTCAGTCACGTCCGCTCTCATTGTTTCTATATCATTGACACATAGACAATAGACCATTACTTTTATTTCATATTCGCCCTCTAAAATGCTTCAAATCGTAGAAAGAGTGCTTGAATCTTTCATCCTGGTCTCAATCTGCATCCTATCGCTCATTGAAACGGCAAGAAGACGGTGCCTCTATAATTGTATATCTCTTTCAAGGTAACTCAATCACATATGCTGTGCAGGCTAGTTGACATCAAAGCGAGTAAACCGTAGAATTCGCAATTGTTGGGCGAATTCTGAGGCTAACTCAACTATTGTTTGAATTGACTCGTGCCACCTGTGGACACACTAGTCGGCAAATCTTTTGCTCCCGATCAGATATCGCGTTATGTGTACCTATCTCTAGATCTAACGTAATATAATGGACTATAGTGGACCCACCATTTGAGGCTACTATTAGAGGGAACCCGCCAGAGCTGCGGCCCGATACAAGAGAATAGGGGCAGCAAGTTGAACTACATATTCAAGGATATCTCTTTGACTACCTCGACACGAGTCTGTATGACTTCAATGTGTATCAAAACCTTGATTGAAAATATGCCACTTCTATCTGCCGTTGCTTCTTGTATTTCGAAGATCCTGCCTTTCTAAATTCTAGGACAAGGGAAATATTGCGTAAGTCCATGAAATTCAATGACTGTAGATAGGAGGTGAAGGGTTCGTTCAACCATGTAGTGTGGGTCCGATAATGATCCGATTTTGTCAAACAGGATAGTGAACATACAGAATCACTTCCCAAAGCCCTAGTAGGGAATATGGGGATTCATTCCGAACCTCGGAGGGGCATTGGAAGACAGATATTATTGCAAGACAATCACACACGCTCCACGTGCTCTGCTAACTCATAATCTGGTTTTTTCATGCCAGCAGCGATCTCCAATGAAAAACGGGCAGTGTCCGTTGTCGCAAAATCCCGGGCCTTGATGTTATTTTCAAAAAGAAGGTCAATCTGGGCAAAGGTCCTTCCAGAAGTTTCTGAATTTGTGTTAAACGGTTGTCTGAGTTAAGAAGTAGGCTTTTCGTACCTGGGAGACGAATGAAGGTCCAAATAAACAAAACCGCACACATTCCGGCCCAGAAGAATCCGCACTTGGCACCCCAGCTCCATGAGGCACTGCTGATCATACGAGGTACTAAGATATTGGTGACGATAAAGCCCTTGATGGGATCAGAAAGTGACTTAGGTTTTTGAGTTGCATATTCGGAAGGAGTCTTACCATGTTGTAAATGTTGCGAGCAATCGCTAAAGACTTGATTTTCAAGCGTGTTGAAGGAATTTCTGAGACAATTGCAAAGCATACGGGACCAATAGTGAGGTCGTATACTAGAGCTAGCACGAGCAAAAGACATCCAATAGCCCAGCTGATGTTTGTTGTTTGTTGGCAAGCACCAAGTACACCGATAATAAGCAAAACGGCGCACATCCCAGTTAATCCTGAGAGATATAGAGTACGTCGCCCGAAATGATCAAGTAGGTACCAAGATGCTGTTTAATGAAAATATAATTAATCTCAACCCACCCTCACGAAGGCTCCAAGTAGATGTGGAAGGGGATAGAAGGAATAATCTTATTCAACATACCCACTGTACCGATCCAGCCCAAGCCAGAAATACCCAGAGTAAAGGAGAAGCTATTTGACTCGCTGATGCCTGCGCGCTCCAAGAATACCACTGAGTATGAAACCAAGCCGAACCCGCAAAATGTCTGGGCGAGCCATGCAACCGACACGATTTCCGTTCGGCGAAGATTTGTTCCTTTGAAGCAGTCAAAGTAGCTTGTTCCTGTGCTAAGCGACAATTCTTGATCATTTGTAGCCTGGATCATTGAGATTTCATAATCGATGTCAATTGGAACTCCACAGGTTGAAGAAGTAAGCCTCCGCAGAGATTTCTTCGCGTCCTCTATTCTCCCACGACGCACCAACCACCAGGGTGAGTCGGGTGCGAGAAGAGTGAAAAGAATAACAGGCAGCGGCCAGACCCACTGTATAGCTAGAGGCAGGCGGTAGGACCATTGGTCCATTCGCGAAGAAAAGGCTTTCACCACTCCGGACCCGACCAATTGACCAGTGACAAAACAGAGGTTGATGAAAGTGGTCATATACCCCCTTAGTCGAACAGGAATAACCTCCGCAATATACGTAAGTGGTAGGATCTGGAATACACCCCTATTTGATTTTCTTAGTGCAAGGAAGGAAAAAGTAAGCTTGAAGTTGAAGTGGATACTGACCAAGGGATTCCAATCAGAACAGCACCGGCTTGGATAGTGATAATATTTTGTGCAAAGAACGTGAGAAAAATAAAACCACACATTAAGAGCGAGGAGCCAATGAGTGTTAGTTTGTAACCAATTTGATCGGCAACCAAGCTGTTCAGATAAAGACCAATGATGCACCCAGCCTGACAAAGATTTTAGTCTCAAATCCACAAGCAGCTGACAGGATGAGAATGGCAGCCGTGACATGAAAAGACAGTATATGTTGGTGAAATAATACGTACCAGCCCTCCACAGTTGATTGCTGACTGCCAGGCTGCTGACAGAACTGCATGACCAGACAAATCAACTGCTCCATACCTGCAGGGGACATTTAATACTGTTCAAGCAATACGGAATGGAAAAGCTGACTTACCTCTCGATAAAAGGGGGTGAGCCCGAAGAAGCTTCCCAGAAGGACGACATCGTACCCCTCCATAATGGTCGACAAAGATATCGCCAAGGACCAGAGTATAGCTTTCTTGTACAACTTGACGACGTCTCTAAGTGGGAGGTTTTGGGAGTCATGAGCATCACGCGTCGACTCGGATGGGCTCCCACCCATGGCTTGAGCTTTGGACATTCTGAAACAAGAAAGGAAATCCTATCTCCCCGTACTACTGATCGGAGAATTGAACAGGCCTCCAAGAGGAATATATACCCCCGGGAGCTTGAGTCGAAAGTCAAATTGTTGACACTGTATGCCGAGGGTGTTTCTGGACATGTAATTCTGAAAGGGTAAGTGAACGAACTCAATTGGACGCCATTTGAGAGGTTGCTATCTAAGTTGCCTCTTTTCTCTCTGCCTGGAGAACAGTTATTTCTCTCCACACCCCATATGGCCCAACCTGGGGCAAAGTCGGATGTTGCGGGGGCCTATCGGATTGAAGCGACCGACTACATCCGTAGGGCGCGGGGACCCAAACCGCAACTGCTCCTTTGGGCGCTCAAAACTGCTGAGCGTGGTGTTTTCAAATGCCGCATTTGTCGCTTAATTTAGCCCCGAAAATTCGAGCGGACCACCCGGAAGTTGCGGTGCCCCTCACCACGTTCTTGAAGGGCGGCGAAATTGGCTTTCACTCGGATATAATAATTGGCACAATACCGTTTCAGGACGATGTTTAGCCTTTCTAGCACGCTAGACGCATCCCCAATCACTTTTGCTGAGTTACATTGAGCGATATCAACTTTTGATTTCCCTCATTGTTTCAAGTGCCTGACAATTGAGAATGGCTTCCTATGCGGCTGAGCAGGCAAAGCCTCTTTACCGTGATAGCTCAAGATCAACCGACGAAAGGGTTTCAGACCTGTTGGGTCGCATGACTCTCGCCGAAAAAGCCGGACAGCTTTTTCATACGATGCTCCTTCCAGGACCGGAAGGATCGCTTGCGCCAGCAGAGCTGAACTTTGGCATTGAAGATACGAAGTCGCTTCTTTCCGAAAAATATCTAAGCCATTTCAATCTTCTTGGGGCAATTCAAGATCCATCAATGATTGCCAAATGGCAGAACACCCTCCAGGAGTATGTTCTGACTCATACTCGCCTGGGAATACCTGTTACTATTTCCTCTGATCCTCGAAACCATTTCAACGAAAACGTGGGGACCGCGTTCTCTGCTGGCTCCCTGAGTTTATGGCCCGAAACACTGGGCTTTGCAGCTTTACGCGATACCAAGTTGGTCGAGCGATTTGCCGATATCGCGAGGCAGGAGTATATCGCAATGGGCTTGCGGGTTTCCCTTCACCCCCAAGTCGACCTAGCAACAGAATATCGGTGGGCCAGAATCAGTGCCACGTTTGGTGAAGACGCAGATTTATCAGGGGAACTAGTCCAGGCTTATATTCGTGGCTTCCAGGGGGGCAAGGATCTATCTTCCACCAGCGTGTCAACAATGACCAAGCATTTCCCTGGAGGTGGCCCACAGTTGAATGGAGAAGATCCTCATTTTACTTATGGTCGCGAGCAAGTGTATCCTGGAAACAACATCGAGTATCACCTGAAGCCCTTCGAAAAAGCTATTAGTGCTGGTACCCGCCATATTATGCCATACTACGGCATGCCAGTAGGCACTGAATGGGAGGAAGTTGGGTTTGCATTCAACAAAGCGGTGATAACAGGCATTCTCCGCAACAGGATGAAGTTTCAGGGTATCATCTGTACCGACTGGGGCCTTCTGACGGATACTGTCATTCTAGGCCAGGCAATGCCAGCACGCGCTTGGGGATGCGAGAGCCTTTCGGAATTGGAACGAGCCAAGAAAATCCTCGATGCCGGATGTGATCAATTGGGAGGCGAAGCACGAACAGATCTGATTATACGACTAGTCAAGGGTGGCCTTATTCCTGAGTCGCGGATTGATCAGTCCGTATCGCGCATATTGCGAGAGAAATTCGACCTCGGGCTTTTTGAAAACCCATTTGTTAATGCGGAGGCCGCACAAATGATCGTTGGACAGCCTGCATGGAAAGAAGAGGGCAAGGCAGCTCAAAGAAACGCATTGACTCTCCTGAAAAACCAGAATAGTGTTCTTCCACTTCGAAAGGAACACTACCTGGGTAAGAAGGTCTATGTTGAAGGCGTCAGTCAGTCCTCTGCCGCATCAAGAGGATTTGAACTCAGCTCCTTGGATGAGGCTGACATTGCTATCTTACGCCTGAAATGCCCATTTGAGCCTCGCCAGGGCGGCTTCGAATCTCATTTCCGTGCTGGCTCTTTGGAATTCTCCTCCGATGAAAAGATTCGCCAAGCTAAGATATTCTCCAAGGTCCCTATCAGCATAGTGGATGTGTATCTTGATCGTCCTGCTGTCATTCCGGAAATTGTGAGCCAGGCTAACGCACTGACAGTAAGCTATGGTAGCAGTGAGGATGCATTCTTGGACGTTATCCTGGGATTTAATGGGGCCAAGCCACAGGGCAGGCTTCCTTTTGACCTACCCAGCAGCATGGAAGCCGTAGAGAAGAGCAAGGAAGATTTACCCTACGACACAGAACTTCCCATCTTCAAGTTTGGTTATGGGCTAGAATATCTCTGAGGCATAGTCCTACCACGTGAGCCTTTTGTCCATATTATCTTATAGCTTGAGGTACTTTCTTTTGTCAATAGATTGAGAATTGTACTCCAAAGTGAAGACTATTAAAAAGTGGAAAAAGGGAGCAGCCTTAGAACCAACTAATCAACCAACGTATCAATTGCTTAAGTTAATTGAACAAACGTTCTATTTTGCTCCCTGGATCTTTTTGTCTTGTATGTTGTGCCCCTCTGATTGGTCACACCTGACTTCCACCGTTGTTGTCGTCTACAAGGGTTCGGCTGGCCTCTTGGCATCCCCCGCGGGTTACGGGCATAACATGATACCACATTAATACAATGCAATTAACCATTGCACAATTGACATTCATATCCATGGAAAGATGAACTTTTTATATCCGGATATCCGATATACCAAGAAGTTCAAGCGCAAGAAATCCCCACTCAAGCGGGGTAGAACAGGGAGGTAGAGTTGGAGGAGGGGAGCCGACGGGGCCGACGGGGGCCGACGATGGAGAAATGATTGACTACTAGTAGATCAGACAGACTTAGAGGCGCCAAACTATGTTATAAGATCGTTTCGCTAGATTGGGCTTGGATACATTGCTTTTTCCAAAATACAGGCATTCTTTCAATTAGACTCACAAAAATGAGTTCACAATCTCCGTTTGTTCAGCAGACACTGCAGGAGCTAGAGAAAGCGAAAAAGTTGGGCAGTTTCATCAAGGGTGCGCCGGCATATTCCTACTCATATGACTTGACCGAATCTTCTTGACTTACCCTCCCATCGAACAGCCAATGATCCTGAAATTCAGGGCCTGCTCGAGCCATGTGAAAGCACTAGCTGCCATGATGGCATGATCATTCATACCGATGTTATTATCCCCACTCGTGACGGCGTCAAGTTGTGTGGTAATATCTTCCGCCCAGAGAATCAGAGCGACAGAAAACTTCCAGTTCTCCTGAACTATTCTGTCTATGGTAAAGATGGAGCTCTCGAGGCTTGCATGTTCCCGAAAGGCAGCAGATTGGATCCTAGTCATCACACTCCTTACTATAGCTTTGAAGCGTGCGATGCACCGTGGTGGACTCAAAGAGGGTATGTGGTTGCCTTCGTGGATGTTCGCGGCTCCTTCAAGTCAGAAGGTGACAAGAGCTACTACTCTCGAGATGTGGGTCTTGATGGTAAGAGCATGTGCCCATTCCAGAATATGTTCCTATACTGAAACATTTTGCTTGTTTAGGATACGATATAGTTGAATGGCTTGCAGTCCAGGACTGGTCAAGCGGCAAAGTTGGAATGTATGGTGCCAGTGCATTTGCTATGGTTCAATGGCTGGTTGCAGCTGAACAGCCTCCATCCCTCACGGTAGGTTCCTCGCCAACAACATGTCAAAACTGAACGAGAAGAAGTTGACCAGATTAGGCGATCCTTCCATTCGATGGTATGACAGATCTATATCGAGAGATGGCTCGAAAGGGCGGTATTCCTGAGACGCAGTTTATGGCCGTGTATGTCCATCTACCACGATCACAGGTCAGGAGCCATCTTGCTAACGATTGCTTAGGTACCCTCATCTATACAACTGGGGGACAAGCTTGGTTGAAGATAGTGGTAATGCTCATTTTGAGCATCCATTCTTTGACGATTACTGGCGCAGTAAAATTCCCCGGTTGGAAAAGATTAAATGTCCAACTTATATAGTCTGTGGTTGGGGTGATCATGGGATCCACACGCGCGGAACCTTGAATGCCTACCGTCAGATCAATTCTCCAAATAAATATTTGGAAATTCACAGTCATCAAAAGTATTGTCCGATTGGCCTAAGCGAGATTTCCAGCTCTATACTAACCAATATTTCCTAGGTGGGAATCCTGACTGAAGAATCTCTTAGCAGACAGAAGGCATTCTACGATACGTACCTGCACGGAAAAGAGACTGAGCTTAAGTTCTGGCCACCTGTTCGATATGCCATGCGTGAAAGCTTTTATGTTTCTGAGTGGCGTTTTGCTCCCTCCTTCCCCTTTCCGGGAACCGACTATAGCAAGCACTATCCGACCCCGTCTTGCAGTCTGTCAAAGGTAGCTCAGCCTACAGAGTTCGAAGTCACATATGATGCTCTAGAAGGTGAACTCACATGGGAAATCCCTTTCATGGAGTCGTACGAGCTTGCCGGATACGCTAAACTTCGTCTCTGGGTTGAAGCCCGTGGCGCTGATAACATGGATCTCTTCGTAGTTCTGAAGAAAGTGGACGCAGAGGGCAGGACAGTTCACTTCCCTTGGCTTACAGTCATCGAAAATGGTCCAGTTGCATTCGGCTATCTACGTGCCTCCAGGCGAGAGCTGGATGAGACCAAAACAACGGATTTCCAGCCTTATCACAGCCACCAGAGGGACCGTCTGCTTGAACCAGGCGACGTAGTTCCGGTGGATATTGAGATCCTGCCTACAGCTTGTCGATTCCGCGCAGGCGACCGTCTCCAAATTAGTATTTCAGGACATGACTACGAGAAATACCCTCCGATGATCCCGGTCGCCCGGCATGGCCAAACAATCAACCAGGGAACACATGTCATTCACTTCGGTGGGAAATACGACAGCTTCCTTCAGCTTCCTACCTTGCCTCCTGTTTCAGGATCCAGTTTAAACCATGGAAAAACAGTCAAAATGTCTATGGTTGCCAACCGTGTCAAAGGCTGGTCTGATGAAAAGTTTGTCGCGGAGTATACCGGTATCCATGCCAATATGACGAAACAACTATCTCAATTTGTTCCATTCCTGCGAAGCTACACGCAGGTAGTTGGTGTTCCTAAGCCGTCCGTGAATACTTTTTGCATTAACCAGTCCAGATTTGAGGTTGCAACCGTTCTTGGATGGTCCAGTCTCACGAAATTAGAAGGCTCGTTCCATCATCCGAGCTACAAGGCCAGTGCTGGAAAGCATGTTTTCACGGAGTCGGCGTTCATTGGATCGCTCAGTCAAGCCTTTGAAGATATAGTCTTTGATCCAATCATGTTTGAAAATCGTCAGAACGCCTTTGAGGTCGTCGCTTTCTTACCCAGGTCTTCCACGGGACAGATCATCACTGATAGTGACCTTAAGTCTAGGGCACAGGTGGTCAGGGAGATCGGGCAAGGAGTAGGACTTCTTCGCTACGTCTTGAATCGTGACATAACTCCTGCAAACCCCTCAGTGTTCTTCAAAGATACATTGTTCGAGAATGCAGATTGGAGTAGTATCGGGGCCATGGAGCAGTACTGGTTTGGAAGTGAGGCTGCTGCAATGGAATTTTTCGGAGATGCCTCTAGAGTCCAAGTGCTCCAGAATCTACCTCCCTCTTTTGATCCGAAGAGAACCATCAGTGTCGCAGGAAAGGAGGGCGTTGTATTTTCAAAGGACCTGAACTTCTAGTCAATCCTCTCAACTGGAGTTCTAGAATGATCCATTCATCTCGATTGCTCATCAACCATTGAAATTTGTGACGTTGTCCTGTAGGTTTATCGGAGAATATGATAGCCTTTACTCCATATTATCTACTTTACTCAAATTAGCTGAAAACTGAATGATTGATGTAAGGTGAAAGGGGAGCCATTTTGGGAATTCCGCTGCTCTTCCAAGTCGTGTCTTTGATGTCTACAATGGGCTTACTGAGCTATAACATGAATAGGAGAACAACTTCCCCCATTTTTTATATTTGACACTGTCCCTTCGGTTTTCATTCACAGGTCCTAGCTAAAAGAAGAATTCTAAAGGTAATGTAATAGCTCTGGCATTTAGTCTTGCTAGAAGACTTCGGTGGGCTACTGTTGTTAATCATAGTGTAATCCATTCGCTATTAGGCGGTTCCCGGAGCTTTAATAATTCTGTTCTGGGTTTCTTTTCCTTTTCGGATAGAGCCGAAAAAACTTCCGGAAATGAGACCGTAAACTAATTTTAGCCATGTCCATATCCCGCAATATTTTGAGAGCTGCGCTTCAAAAGGACATCATAACTGTAACAGCAATCATTCTATACGGCAGGCCTTGGCTGGATTCCAAATCGTCAAATGCGCTACCGTGGCCACGCAACACATATAATGCGATCAGCGAGAGTAGTCTGACGATTGTCAGGGCAGCCTGCCAGATAGCTAGCTGCATTGAGGTTTTTATAAGGCCAACTCTTAGATGAACCAAGTCGTTATTCGCTGGAAGAATAGAGATATGACATATGTGGCAGCTTTTGTAGAATTGCCAACGCCTATATTTTTGATGATCGTTCATCTGGCCAAACTAGAACAGGCTTTATGGTAGTCCCAGTTTGCATATCCTCCACTGCTTGCCGCCAGTCTGCGATCGGATAAGGGCGGACCATTTTGTCAACTGGAAGCTTTCCATCGAGATACCAAGACACGAGATCTCGCAAGTATATCTGTGGAATTGAATCGCCCTGAACGCAGCCAATAATCTGGCGCCCTGTATTCATGTGGTCGGCCATGGACACATTCCACTGGTCGCCTGGTTTCGCCAACCCAACCTGTAAAACTTTACCCTGAAAGCGCACAAAGTTCCACCACTGTCTAGCCAGTCGCTGGACGCCAGTTGTATCAAGGGATACGTGTACTCCTCGGCCGTCTGTAATCTTCAAAACCTCAGCCACGAGATCAACTTTCGAGTCTGAGGTATCGATTGCGTGGGTGGCACCCAGGGACTTTGCTACATGTAAGCGAGATGGAACATTATCAATTGCAATTATCGTCTTGCAGCCAATAATTGCAGCTGCCTTTATAGAAGAAAGCCAAGTTAGCATCAAGATCCAGATGATATAAGATCAGTACATATGTGTGCAGGAAATTGAATATTGATCTTACCATAATCGCACTCATACCCACTCCACCTACACCAAGCACTGCAACATCGTGATCCTGTTGAACGTTGGCAATGTTGGTAAATGCTCCAGCTCCAGTCTGAACGCTGCATCCAATAGGGGCGAGCATTTGTAGGTCACGATGCGTGATTTCGAGTCCTTTTAGGTTGACAACGCATACTTCTTTCACGATTGCCTTGGCAGAAAAGCTAGACTGTCCGAAAAATGCACCAGCGATGTCGAAGCTTGACTTGCCCTGGCTGGCATAGACATTTTGATCACCGAGGAAATTGCATTCGAAGGATTTGGTGCAATATGCTGGGTGTTTGGCATCGCAGTTGTAGCACTCCCCACAGGACATTATCGAAAGAATAACGGGATCACCGGGGTTAAACCCTTTCACTGAGCTCCCGACCATTTCCACATAGCCTGCACCTGAGAGAAGAGACAAGAGTGTCAATTAACCTTTTCAGAATAGCATCAATGTCCGGCAAACTGAATAAGTCTAACCTTCATGGCCCATCACACGAGGATAAAATGCCGCTGGATTCGTGGCAGTCTCCTCAAGGGCAAAGTCTCCAAAGTGAATGTCGGCACGGCAAATGCCCGTAGCAACCATACGAATCAACAGCTCGTCACTCTTGACGGCACGAGGGATGACGGATTCTAATTTCCATTGACCAGAACTGATAGGGCCATATGAAACGAGAGCCAGATTTCCTTCCGTCATTTTACGGTTTAGCTTCGTGAATTTTGACGTACTTGTCAAGCATGATTTGGGCTCAGGGCAAATATTATAGGCACAGTTGTACCACGAAGAAGTCAAGTCGATACCTTACCGTACGGCCCCACGTAGCTCAAGTTTCCCCGCGTCGGATGACCCGTTCCCCACGAAGCACTGTTTTCAGCTCCTTTCGGGTATAGTCCCTCCCGGTTCTGCATCTTTGACAAGAGGAAGTTGCAAATTATTGTTGATCGGCCTGTGTTTTTGCTTTTGATAAAATTATCAGTATAATGGAGAATAGAGGGATATGTTGTGTCAAAAGGCTGCCGTAGGGACTGGTGTCGGAGATGTAAAATTGTATCGGCTATGACTCCTTGAGCAGGGTCAGATAGAATATAATTTTGTTTGCGTCACGGCGCCATAATTTACGAGATGTTTATTTCTACTCAACAAGATTGATGTAGAGTGAGACCTTCTGCAGCCCAAGTTAATTTCCTAAATCACTTTGACCTGGACAGATTACGGAATTCTTTAATTCTCTCTTACTTCACTAAGGGTTCCGGGTAGAACATAATGAGCCAACAGGCGGCGCAAAACCCAAAGCGACCGTCGGGCCAGTACGTGCTAAGTTCCATCTATAACCACGTACGAACCCTTCGGTCACTGCAGCAAACGCCCATGTTCGATCAGATTCCCATCGAGATCCGTTGGATCCCCGCACACGTGGGCGTTCCTGGCAACGAGACCGCTGACGTTGAAGCAAAGTTGGCGGCAACGGGGGGTGTGGAGAACGGAGCGGAACAGCCCTACCCCGAGGGGCTCGCGCCTACCGGTCGAGTCCTTCTAGCAGCGACCGCCAAGCGTCGAGTGCGGCGGCGCATCAAAGAGAGATGGGCACAAGAGTGGGCGAAGGAGCGAACTGGCAAGCCGAACCAGCGACTAGTGAAAACACCAGACAAGAGGGTACTCCGGCTATTCGAATCTCTTTCGAAGCCGTATACCTCGATTGTGATTCAGATGCGCTCAATGCGTATCGCACTGAATCACTTCTTATACAAAACCAAGGCGGTTAAATCAGATAAGTGTTACTGTGGAGAAGGGTCTCAATCACCGAGACATATCTTAATGCAGTGCCCGTTGTACGCTGATCTGAGGAAGACCTTTCTTGACAAGATCCGGATGACCGATCTTGGGGATTCGACGGATTACGATGCAATTGTATCACACTCGCAGGCCACCCGCTACGTGGCCGAATTCATGTTACAAACAGGCCTTCTGGGACAGTTCCGGCACGTTGAAATCGAGCCAGAGCCCCCGCAGGGTAGTAAAAACGATCTATAAGGATGATCTGGTAACGGTATAGGGGGTGAAGACGCTGGTAGGAGGAACGCCAAACCCGAGGCCTACCGAGAGGTCGCGGACGACTACATCTAACATCAACGAACGCTATAAATCGAGGACGAAGCAGGAGGATACCGGGGATGGAGATGCAAAGGAAGCGGTAAGTCAATGTGAGGGCTGATTGAGAGATATATTGTGGGATTGAGGGTATTACGGGCGTTTTGGTACTGTTTTGGACTGATTTTGGGCTATTTTATATGGCAAGACGCCGTTCTCCTATGTATTTACTGTTTCGTGCGCACTGGCGTTCGGATCACTCTTGCTTCCGCCGGAGGAAGCGCCTGCATAGCCATACGCCACTAGTTAGGCTGCAACAGGTTAATAGAGTGTTGATTTGATTTGATTGATTGAACATAATGAGCCAACCGTAATCAGTTCCAATAGGGACATCAGACTATGAAGAGCAGACTAGTTGCAATAAGCTGAAGAAAAGACAATATTGAGCAATATTTTCATGACCGTATTCACCCGGAAAAGGCGGAACTGCTCAAAGGGAGACAAGCGATGTCATAAACTCCACCGGTAAGCGCATGTAGCTATAGAAGCGACCTTGGGGATCATGCTTCTGCCGAAGCTTCTCTAGTCGTACATAGTTCTGTGTTCGCATGAATTTTCCTGGATGGGACGGCAAGTTCTCATCCGCTAATTGAATGCCCTTGCGGAAAGGTTCCATACGAGTGAGCGAGTTGACAACATACGTGGAGTTGCGCGCATCGTAACCAGAGTCGGTCGATATTGCGTAAAGGGCGACATATAATTGAGCTTCCATTGAGAAAGCCATATCAGGTCGATTGTGGACTGGGAGCCACCAAAGGAGATACAAATGTGATGGAGCTGGTGGAAGGTTATCGATGATTTCGTTCATAGACCCCAACAAGTTTTGCACCGGAGCGTCTGTCCACATGTTGTTGGTCTCATAACGGCGTCCTTTGTTATCGAGAATATCGTCAAATCGTTGAAGCATGTCCTTAAGCGTACAACTGACATAAGGATATGATTTTATCGACTTCTCCTGTACGATAGGAAGTTCGTGTATGAGCTTAAGAGCTTGATAAGCCTCTTCTGCGGTGTCAGAGAGTGCGTCAAGTGTCAAAGCAACTGTGCATCGCCCATTGAAACCATCTTGATCATAGGCGACAAATATCCCTATCTCCAGATCTTCAGAAACTTTATCTGAAATACGTTCTACTGCAAGTGTAACTTCATCGAAGACATCTCGCTCAAAGACGTAACGCGCAGTCAGAATACCCTTTGGCATGGGGTACAACTTCAGGTAGAAGCGGGTCACCAGACCAAAATATCCACAACCAGCGCCCCGAGCAGCCCAGTAGAAGTCCGAATTATCTGTGGCACTGGCGTGTATCAAATTGCCGTCAGCGTTCACGACGTCAATGGCTAACACGCTCTCACATGCAAGTCCCCACTTTCGAGAGTTCCAGCCAAATCCACCTTGGAGCAGAAACCCTCCCATCCCTACTGTCGGGCAGTGACCGCCAGGGAATATGAGGTCGTGCTTCTCTAGGGCGGCGTTGAGATCAGAGCCATAAGCTGCCGGTTGGACTTCCGCTGTTCGAGATTTCACATCGAACTGAAATTTGTTCATGCGGATCATATCGACCATGATTCCACCGTCGCGCAGAAAAGAGGCCGTCCAGGAATGACCACCAGACTTAGTCCCAATTGACATATTGTTTTCCTTGGCATACACAACGATCGCTTGAACATCTTGCTCAGTTTCGGGGTAGACGATCAACGCCGGGTAACGATCTGGCACACGTCCATTCCACACGGACGAACACCTTGCCTTTTCGTAGTCGGCATCATTGCGCCTTATGGCTTGAAATTTCCACGATTCCATGGCCGGATGCATAGAGGTGAGGACAGACAGGCAATATTACAAGAATTTCGTGTCGTCGAATTTGAAAGATGATCGATTGGAATTCCGAGGGGGTAATTGTTACTAATAAAAGGGGACAATTATTCGCCTTACATTCATTCATATTATACATATATTTGAAGTTCTATCAATTATTGTTTTGAAAGTTTCCCCACGGACTGCCCCAAGCGGTAGCTCGTACCTGTCATCGTGGGATCAATAAGAGCTGGCATGTTTTCTCGGGGCAATTAAATAATTCCCCACTACCCAAGTTCGTCTGTGCTGACGTTGACTGTTCCCCGCGAACCCCACATTACCTAACGTCGTAGGCCTGCTGCTATGTTTTAATTTCTGGGTAGTGCGGGGTGGCATGTCCATTCTATCCAATTCATATGTAAGATACTTCAACGGACTTCTCTGGCGATTTGTAAATACAACTCGCACAATAAGCTTGTCCCATCAACCGAGTGACTCCATTCATCTGATACTCTGCAATGTCGGATCAACTCACGATTATCCCGCTGCGTATCGGCGGCAAAGATACGGCATCGGCCCCTTCTATTCGCTTTCCTGTATACTCCAACGTACAGCAGAAAGATGTATATATGGCCGAGTCTGCTGATGCGACAACGGCGGCACGCGCTGCAGATGCCGCCCTTGAGGCTTTCACGACTTGGAAGAAAGTTCCAGCAGTAGATCGTCGCGAGCTTCTGCAAAATTACGCCAGATCTCTGCGCGCGAATACGGAAAGGCTCGTCGCTGTTCAACAGGAGGAGACCAGTGCACCGGAGTTATGGTGCCGCAAGAATATCGAACTTGCCGTTGGCTTAGTCGAGGAAACCGCCGCATGCATTACCTCGTTGAACGGATCCATTCCGCAAACCAGTTCCTCGTCGGTTCTATCTCTTGCGTTCACCGTTCCGGTCGGTCCTGTTCTGGTCATTGCACCGTAAGCCTATCCCGTTTGCTGAAGTCTCTCAACCTTTGCCCTGTTCAAAGAGAAATATGTGACCATCTATTTAGCTGGAATTCTCCCATTATCCTTGGTGCGAGAAACATCGCAACGGCTGTCGCGGCGGGCTGTACAGTTGTGTTCAAGGTATCTGAGAATTGCCCTCAGTTACACCACCTTCTCGTTCAGCTGTTTGAAGATGCTGGCCTCCCTAAGGGCATAATCAATGTAATCCAAGCAAGTCGAGAAATGGCTAGTGAAGTGACTGAGGCAGTAATTGCCCATCAAGCCATCCGAAAAGTCGAGTTCGTTGGCAGTGCTTCAGTTGGTCGTGCCATTGGTCAGCTCTGCGCGAAGTATTTGAAGCCTATATTCATGGAACTGGGCGGTAAAGGACCCGCTATTGTGCTGGAAGATGCTGATTTAGCGGCTGCTGCAAAACGTTGTGTACTTGGAGGTATGTGAATCTCTCGTTAACCCAAAATATGTTCCGAACGCTGTGAGGCTGGTACTAATTCAGCCGTGAGACAGCCTTTCTTCATCATGGTCAGCTTTGTTTCTCAACAGAGAGAATCATAGTCGCGGAGAAGGTGGCATCCGAGTTTCGCAAGCTACTGCTAGCCGAAGTTGAATCCTTCCCTGTCACGGACGGAGTCAGTCCTAGGATCGTGGAGGCTTCTCGTCAAAAGCTTCTCGACGCAGAGAGCAAGGGAGTTGTTTTCCTTTGTGGTGGCACTGACAAGCTGTCACCATCAAAGCTTCGCCCAACCATTCTTGAAGGAGTGACGAAAGACATGGATATCTATTATGAGGAAGCCTTCGGGCCTTCTGCAGCTCTTTTTGTTGCCCGTGATGACAATCATGCCATCGAGATTGCCAACGATAGCCCTTATGGACTGAATGCTGCGATTCACACGCTAGATTTCAATCGAGCTTGGCAGATGACTCAGGAGCTTGATTTTGGGCAAGTTCATGTCAATAATATGACGCCCCATGATGAACGTAAGAAGACAGTCCTTGAATCCCCTTGCTATTCAATAATGTACTAACTTTGTACTCCGCAGCGACTTTCCCAATTGGTGGAGTTAAAGGGAGTGGATGGGGTCGAAACAATGCCCTTTGGGGTCTACGGGAGTTTAGTGAAACAAAACTAATGACTTGGAGCGTTGAGGGCCAGAAGTTTGTCTAATCAGAGCGATCTTATTAAACATATGGAATCCATCACTCTAGCTATTTCTCTGACAACTCTTGTTATTGCGGACCACCTATCTGCCCTTCGGTAGTATCAAGCCTTTTTGTGCACCAGCGATTAATGACTAGAACTATGCGAAGGCGTAAAGAGAGTGCTAGCACAACGGAGTAAGTGCTTTCGGCGGCGATAGAAGAGAAGACATGCGTTCAAGTTAACAACTTTGATGTCAAACTATTTGGAAGGACGTTAGAGGCATAGTCGTCGATGGTTCATATGAGATTATAAATATAACATTAAACGTGTATGTATCTTGTGGCTGAATATCGAGCAAATTTGTCAGTTTTGCGTAGTGAGACATAAAGTCAGGGCTATGGTCAATTCTCTCAGGGGATATATACCTATCTAAATGGATAGACTGCGACCACCGTACCATCGTCCTCTTCCATAGTATCTCTCTCTCGTTTCTCTAGTGTACCACTAGCCCGAGCGGGCTACTTTAATCACGCATGATAGATGCGCACAAACGTAATCTTATATCTTAGAAGTGTGACTATACATTAAGTTGACAGGAAGCATGCTCTTACGAGCAGCAGCGCCATGTGTTTCAATTGGCTATGTTGAGCTGATTTCCTATGTCAATGCAAAACGCAATGTAATTAAAGCACTGAATCTTGAATACAACTTTCCCTAGAATTTCTCACTTTGATATTCAGAAAATCTACTAACATTCCAGTGGCCTTATTTGAATGTTGGCTTCCAATTTTCTATCTACAAGGAATTTGGTTGTTGAGCAGTGGCACTTGTTTTGGAATGGCCTAGTTAGGTTGGAAGGAAATTAATTAATCTCACCGATATCCTTAATCACCCTTCTTTACAATTACTCATTGTATTAGCATCAAAATGGAGTAAAACTAGCGATCTTAGATGAGACCACGACGAGCAGCAAGCTGAGGCGCATATCAGTTAATGCAAAGAGAGGAGGGCCGGATGCTGATCAGAGAAGTTCTCCTGATCCAGGCGGCATACCAACACTCGGCGGTCGCATCCAAGCTCGAGTCAATAAGCGATGTTAGATAATTATGCAGGAACACCTAACAGTGGGAGGCAATATTTGAAATTAGTTGGCCTTTTTGGTACTGAGGAATTCATATATTTCGGCAGGTAGAACTTAGTGCAACAATGCGGGGCGGGTTTTGATACATCTAGAGGATGGAAGTTTGGCGAGGGCTCGCATCCGAATCGGCAATCCGGAATTATGAAGGTCTGGTGAAGAGAGTACTAATAAGGCATTTCAAGCAATGTGGGGAATATATCAAGGGAAAGTGCGGGGGAGGGGCCCAAGACATACCGTGGCGAAAATGAGACAGCTGGGTTGGAGAGCGCCCAAAAATTTCATGGACGGCACATCACATAAATTGTGCGAATGAAAACTCAGAGTCCCATCATCAATACTACAATTATTTATCCTTCTATCAATATTTCTCATACATCAACATTTGTGCTAGGTCACCGTCCCTTAGGTGTCTCGCAATAAACATGTTATTACGACAGATCAGCTTGAATATTGACCCAGTATGGCGATCTTCCGACCTCGGTCTTTTTTTGCTCGCAGCAATTGGAATACTCTCCCGCATGCTATACAATCGATATGCTAGACCAATTTGCCGATACCCAGGCCCGCTTATCGCTTCCTGCACGCGACTCTGGCTTGGTAGGTCTGCATAAACACTCACATGACTCTTTGGAGGCTGATTGAAAATTATCTTAAATTATATATCGCTTGGACTGGGCGTGTCGAAGAGTATTACCATAAATTGCATCGTAGATATGGTATTTGATTCAGTGAGACTTGTGACTCCACGCTCGCAAACTGACAACAATAAAAGGCCCAGTAGTGCGGATAGGCCCGAATGAACTGTCCTTTGCCCCCGCCCGACGCTGCGCTAGATATATTTCGGACAGGACGGGGATTCCACAAGACGGATTTCTATACTGTTTTTCTCCCTGATGGCATCAAGGATATATTCACCGAGATCCGAGAAAAAGTGCATGCTACGAAGAAGAGATATGTTGCTCCACCGTACAGCCTTGCATCGGTGAAGCGACAAAACGAGCAGATCGAATCGCTCATATTGAAGTTGCTTTCTAAAATGGACTCTACTGCGGCTGAAAGTCAAACGATGGCCTTCGATCTCGGAAGCTGGTTGCACTTCTTGGTCATCGATGTAAGGAAATCTACCCATTGATCAACGTCGGGCCTTCCTTTAATACGCACGATTACTAAGGCTTGACTCGGTAGGTGCTCGCCCTGTTTGCCTTTGACAGAGCGGTTGGATTTCTGGAGCAAGGTGAAGACATCGATGAAATTCTTGATGGTATCAGTCAAGCACAGTACGAGAGCGCGTTCCTCGGCCAGATGCCGAGATTCGAGCAGCTCACGCGTTCTAATCCAATCTGGAATATTATCCCATTCCTACCGAAGAGTAGTCTGAGGCTGATGCCGCAAACCGCTCAGTGCTGCAGGAATTTCAAAGGGGTGACAGTGATAAAGCGAAGACTTCTGCCTGTCTGTTGAAGTCTCTTCTGGATACACACTACAAAAACCCGGAGGTATTCGGAATGCAAGATGTATTGGCAATATCTATGGGGGCTGTGTACGGGCAACCTATCCCACGATTGATTATTATTTTGTCAGGTCTGACAAACCAACTAACAACTTTATAGGGCTGCAGGTTCAGATACAACAGCGTCGACTATGCATAGCTTTTGCTGGCATGTCCTCACAAACCTAGAGGTACACAAGAAACTCATAGCAGAGTTGGTCGATGCGCAATTATCGCCTGTGGTACAGTACGACCAAGCGATAGCACTCCCGTATTTCCAGGCATGTCTGAAAGAAACGATGCGTTTGCAGCCCGCACTGCCGTTTAACATGACGCGTACAGTCCCAGATTCTGGTTCTACCGTAAGCAGTATGTTCTTGCCCGGCGGCACTAGAGTTGCGGTTAGTGCATGGGTGGTTCAACGCGATGAATCGGTCTTCGGGCTTGATACTATCTCTTTTAATCCTCAAAGATGGCTTGAGGCGGATGTTGACCGGCTGAAGAAAATGGAAAGATGCATGTTTCAGGTATGGCTTGGAAATTTTGTTTTCGAGCCCCCTCCAAAATTATTTTGTGATTCAACGGAATCTGATCCTGATCAAACCCAGTTTGGAGGCGGATCTCATGTCTGTATTGGCAAACATCTAGCTCTTTTTGAGTTGAATAAAGGTTTGCCTCAAATACTCTATCGATATGATATGAGGCTGGTTGATCTAAGTAAGCCTTTAGAGCATGTTACGGAGCTTTTCTATAATCAGAAAGGGCTTCAAATAACATTGAAAAAGCGCGAAATATAAGGAAATTCATGGCTTGTTTGACGGGTTTACACAAATACGACGGGGGTATTTGTGGCTGTGGTTACATTTTGATAATCATGTACAGGAAGTGCGAGGGATAAAATCCTTATGAATATATCCAACTGTTTCAAGATTAACGTTATAACCTGTATTTCAGACGTTTACACAGCACAATCATGTACTTTCCCCTATCTCTCTCCACAAATCCATTAATGTTTACCAAATAAGTTTCCGGTATCAGCTTCATGATGCTGTCGACATATCGGGGCTCCATCCTTGAAGAACTCAGGCCCTACGTCAAGCTTCAACTTGAAGAACCTGAGTCTATTCATAAGAAATCAGGGTACGGGATTACCACTTCAAGGAAGATTATAGGAGAGCAAGAGATTGGATGAGTAATTTAGATCAAAGTATCATCAAGAGCTGTCAAAGGTGGCCCAATATTTTGGGACCAGAAAGATTCATACACTCACTTTTTAATCCGAATAGGCGTATCGCATTCTGGTTAGAAATAGCGGCCCTCGAATTCTCATTGATTTCGAGGGCATCGAACCAGTCCGCAGCATCCTCATTGCTTTCGTAAGGATAATCGACACTGAACATCACTCTTGACTCCCCTAGTTCCTCAATAGTATTTCTCAGCGTACTATACCGGCGAACCCCGGCCAATGTTGCGTAAAAATGAGATCTGAAATAATACATGAGAGGCTTGATATGCTTGCCATTACTTCCGAGATTTCCGATGTTCATTCGATGATCCGCGCGATGGATGAGGAATGGGAGGGCCTCGGCACAGTGACCTAGGATGATGTTCACAGGGTATTTGTCGAGTATACCCGAACACATGATTCTGAGAGCATGCCCCGCGCACTCCACTCCAAAGCCATATGACGCCGAGGCCAGATTCGGGTACTGGCTATACAGCACTTGCTGATGAGTTGGAGGTAATCGGGGATGCAAATATAATGGCACCTTGAGATGATATAGCATTGCCCAGAAAGGCACACATTCTGGTGCATCAAGGTACCGTAGCTTTTGATCATGGTCATCGAGATTTGTGAATCCGTTGATCAAGGCTCCCTTGCGCCTAACTGTGTGACAGCTCTCTCGAGCTCCTTAGCAGCTTCTTTGGGGTCATGCATTGCCACACATGCAAAGAAGCCGAATCGCAAAGGGTGTGGCTTAACGTATTTATGATACATGTCATCATTTGTCTCTCTGGCGAAACGAATAGCTGTCGAAGCATCACTAACACCCTCAATACCAGGTGAAGTTAGACTAAGAATGGCATACTGGATACCACACTGATCCATTGATTTAAGACGAAGATCAACATTGTCTAATCTCTCTTCAACATCGGCGAGGAACTGAGGATTGAACGGCAGGCCACCCAGCCCTTTGATTGCTGGTCGAGGCGGATAGTTCTGATGTGCAGCAAAGACAGGGCTGCCGACTGCCTCTTCAAGGGCGATCTTTCCACCCCGCCGAGTAACCTGAATGCGCTCGGTAGTTTCACGATTGAGGGCCATCTGAAATATGAAGGTGCAGAGTTAACCTCGGCAGTGGGAGTATAAAGAGACCGTTATATACACCACCTCGCTCTGATGCCGGTAGAACCTCTTTATGCTATTTCGATCCACTTCTTGTAGAGTGTCATCCTAGATTTGGAAAGTAGCCGTGTGGAAAAAAGACGCGAATCGTGGGGAAAGTGGGGGAAGGGCGAAACTTACGTGGGGAATTTATGAAGCATGTCTCGGCTCCGCAGAACGAAGTTAACCAAAGGCTGGATTTTCGCCATCGACAAAAACCGTTAGTTGGTATGACTGAATGCCGACGACGCCGACGCCTTAACACCGACAACTGAAAAACCGAAAAATCAAGGATAAAGAGACTGGAGGCTTCAACTTACAGAAATCTATCTGCTATTGCGGAGCAAATGTGTTAGGACCTAGGCCTCGTCCCCCGAGGCCTAACGATGCGCGCTACTTATATCGATCCCAGGCGTGCTAGAACGCTATGTTCTAGCATATTCGGTCTTCTTAACCTGTTCGTCTAGTGCGCCTGGGCACGTGCCGTAACAAAATGGTACGAGACTTTGGGTGCCGCTAATTACTTGACGGCCGTGGGTGTAGGTGTAGGTAGAAAGCTTCCTTCCTACTAGGTGAATCACAAGAACTCGGAATAAGCATATACATAGTAAACCCAGAGGATAGCTTTCGCACAGCATCTGCGAGCAACTTCGTGCAAAGAACCGCCAAGAAAATTTCTAATAATATATATGAAGTTGGAAGGAGGGTGACCAGGACCCCACGACGACCCTCATATCAATTAATTTACTTATCTCTCGACCTCAACAGGAAAGGAGGGAGCACTTCCTGACAACATTTGAAGCAATGAGTGTTTGAAAGCATGCGCGTGTGTTGACCAAGCCTTCCCATGGCTTAGAATTCTCACTGATTCCCTCAAGATGCGTGGCAGGCTATCCTGGCCGTTGAGAACCCCAAGCCCACTAATATGAGCTAGCCTCGGAGGTTCCACTGTGCCTGTTATCCATTGATCCTGTAACTCCTTCTTCATATTTTGGTCAATTCGAATAATCTCCTCGGCGGCTCCGTCCACAGGCAATTGTGATTCGCCCGAAATCATGAATCTATCATAGTTCCAGATGTATAGAGCGGCCATAAGAAGAAAGAAGGAGTCGTAGGGGTCAAATTGACGTTGAGAACGGATCATTCGGAACAACTGAGCAGCGTGCAAGAGACCCTGACGAGCCTGTTTCGGCTTTGCCTTAAGTAGCTGTGAAATATGTTGGGCCGCAGCGTCAACCTCTTGATGCTGTGCCATCCAACCCGTAGAGACATACAAAAAGCGGTATTTGACGAAGCGCAGTAGCCTAAGAACGAGAGAGAATTTCGTGATTGTGAGAAAGAGTGGCGAATCTTGGCGATGTCGAGTGGCAGCTTGCTGAAAAGTCTCAAGTATGGTATCAACGGGATCTTTAGTTTGGTCTGGGGCAACGATTTCCTCCAGACAAGGTTGGTTCCAGCAGGTTGAGATACCGTGCATGCTGGGATAAGAGTAGAACAGCTGCGGTGGAAGAGCGCGTCTTTCCAGAAAATACACCGCGGAGACTGATATCCACAGCGCCGAGTCACTCAATGAGCGGGTACGCTCTTGGTCGATGACTTTTGTTTTGAGCAGAGAAGCAGCGCTGTGACATTCTGCTGGATCTTCTAGACTAGGTTAGTCAAGGAACTCTTTGTGAATGCTGACAAAGGGCATCAAATACCTCCTTGTAACTCTTTAGCCCTCTCCCAGTCATGAAGGTTTGCAGACTGCCAGAGTTCGTCATTACACGGCATGCTCAGATGTATCTCGTCAACAGTGAAAAGAGGTGGCAGGTCAAAAAAGACCAGTTGAAAGAACTCGTTCACTTTGCGAGTTTGTAAGTCAGCGAGCATGCACTGGCAGGCGTTGGGGGGGGGGGGGGGGGGTTGAAAATCAAGACACTCCTTACACCACGCAAAGTACACTAGCCTCTTGCAAGACTCGGTCGCGATCCATGCAGCCCAATCTCCGATCGGCATATGCTGGTCCGATAAGATGGCGCTCTTCGCGAAGAGAATACCGGGAACTAGGAGTGGGCGGCACATTGTGACAAGCAGGTTTCGTTGGTACTGCAAATGCATTGCATTATGGCGTGTCCCCCCGAAGAGGAGAGCAAAATTGAAGAGCAGTGTTGCCTGAGCAAGTTCGAGATTGTTTTGAAGGGACAGATTGGAGCCGAGCTAAGCCACCATTTTAGACCAAAGCGACGGAAATAAAACGTGGGGGACGATTATTAGACATACCTTCCGAAGTAAAGACATGCGGATGGCTTTCACCAGGTTAAAAAATATGGTATTCCGGCTTGAAAGTCGAGAATACTGGCTTCCAATGGCAGCGACAGCGATGTAAAGAAGCCACGACGAGCTTCGAACTTCGAAGCTACCTTTGTGAAGAATAGGAAACCCTGGATGAAAATGTTCGAAATATAGCTGCGTACACACGTGCAGAATATCCAATGAATATAGGGCTGGCAGTACGGCTTCTGGTGAAGACTGGCTCACTTCCGCATAGTGAGCGCAGATTCGTTCATATGTTGCAATAGACGGCTTGGGGACATGTCCATAGTCTTCTGATATCAAGACATCGCGGTCTTCCTGAGTAAGGTTGTCTTCTGACAGGCACTTACCTGACTGGCCATTGAAGGGCGTGGGAGCCTAATCAGCCTGTCTTGAATACTCCTGCTGGAAACCTGAATGCTCCACAAGAGCATCTCCTGTAAGTGACATTCCTATTGATTGATTCGCGGCCCCTGCAACACCAGATGGCATCGGAAAACGCGAGGGCTCAATTGAAGCCATATGAGGCTGCTCAATTAGATCATCCAAAGGCCATAGAAGATAAGAGTCGAATAGCGAGGTAGGTTCGCCATATTGTGAGGTTCGTGGAGCCTGGCTTGAAAAAGGAAGATCCGCATATGGTTCGCTAGCACCGTTGTCACTATCTGGGCCACTAGGGTTCGCTTGGCTAGTGCTTATTGGAGATAGTACGCACGCAAAAGATGCCTCAAAGGAATGATCATGGCCCGAATCGGGATATATCTCACGACTTGTCGCTCCTTCGCGTACATTCGGCAAGATCTCCGGCTCTTGCCGCGTAACTTCCTTGGAGCCCTTGGTGAACTGGCAAGGCCAATTTTTCCGATTGCAGCGATCGCATGGATGGGATCCAGAACAACGTTGTTTAGACTTGACACAGTTAAGACAAGCACGCGACGCTCTAGGGAGCGTCTTTTGGACTTTGGTAGCTGCCTGCCCATGGAGCGTTGAATGGCGTTGCAACGTATCCCTGAGAAAAATTTTAAGTCTATTTTTATGGCAAAAAATGCTCCTAGGCACTTACCTCCGAGCAAACTGTTTGTTACAAACGTCACATCTGAAGTCTTTGCTCTTAGAATGGCCTTTAAAATGACGCTCAAAGTGCTCACGGCGGCGGAAGGAAGCTGAGCAGACGCTACAATCGTAGCTTCTTGGCAGAGAGGAGGAGACCTCGTTCAGGCTAGGTGGTAGTTGTATATGAGGATCATTATGCTGGTAGGATATTGAAGACCCGGAAGGGAGATTTGCCATTTTGAACGCACGGTACATGATATAGCCAGGAGATCCCGACATGAGCTGGGTGATCGAAAGCGGGCATCCGCCTACCGGGCTATAACTAGTTACCTAGGTTAGGCGGTAATGCTGAGTCAGCGGAGATTGGTTGGGCATCACATGATCGAATCTGGGGAAAACTTAAATCCCGGAGTAGTTTATTTTGGGAAGGGAACATATGGTGCACGAATAGGATAATAGAGTGAATAGCAGGAGCTCTGAATCACTACGAAGGCCCTTCACCGGCAATTTTGACCGACTTGGAGAATAATATTGTGAAACATAGACTGATAATTTAACTAATATAAGTAGATTATAGTACCTCCTCTCCTAGACACCTCCGTGTGTCCACCTGTCCTGCTGCTCCGACAGTTCTTTCTGCGCATTGGGACTAGCTTTTCAACTACTTTATGAGGATTTTTAATCATATTGAAAGCAGTGACTATGAATGTATCAATTTCATTCACACGGATTGTTTTCCTTGCAGTTTACAAGAAGAATCGATAATACGACTTTGCGCGGGCTCAAGTGGCGGTTTATAGCGAAGATCAAGTTTAGGAGTAGTTAGCTCTTACATAGATTGATGGCTGCAGATCTTGCTGTCGAGGTTACCAGCTGCTTTGGTTGCCATTACTTCATATCATAGCAAATTTTTCTCCTGGGCCTTCCCTTCAAAGTGACACAGAGCCCCCAAACGACACTCTGTAGCAATGCGAAGAGACATGAGCCATGAGCCAGGAAAGGGGTTACGGCCACCTTGGCCAGGATGCCCTTTATTGACGAGCTTTGAACACCACGGGCAATCCGGGCATTTCGTACTGTAAGGTAAAGCGATCTAGCCCCTTCGGTGTCATGTGCCCTTCAGGAAGGCTGAGCTCGAAATTACGGAACAAGTAAGCAAATACGAGAGTAATCTCAGCCGGTGCAACACTGTAATAGTAAAGAAGTTAGCAATTATGTGAAGACACATAGCAACAATGCCGCAATTGCGAGTCCACTTAGGGTATCCAAACTTACTTTTGCCCCAGGCACATCCGTGCGCCTTTGGAAAACGTGCACATCCATTTCTCCTGATCCTTGGACTCGGGTCCAATCCAACGGTCAGGGTTGAATTTGCGGGCGTCAGATCCCCAAGCTTCCACAGAGTTATGCATGGTGTAAGCTGACATTCCAACGATTGTCTAAGGTCCCCGTAGATATACTGTCAGCATCTCAATCATGAATTGACAAGCGATTTCCAAGAGAGACAGAACTCACACCAGGGGGGACGACTTGTCCCTCGACAATGAATGGATCCCCATTGGGAACGACACGAGGAAGGCGACCAGGTACAGCCATACCAACCCTAATTGATTCTTTGACACACGCCGTCTGATGGAATGCCGGTGGTTTGAAGTAAGCAAACGGCCTTGTAGATTGTTTACCGTCAACCTTGATTCGCAGAGTCTTTACGTACCAAGTATTCCACTTTCTCCAATGATTGCAGTGAAACTAGCTTTCCGGGCTCTGGCATGGCCACATCGAGTGCCCTGACAAGGCGTTCTTTGAGCCTTTGATCGGAAAGAATATGATAGAATCCAGTTGCCAACGTAGATGCCGTGGTATCAGCACCAGCGATGAGAATGTCCATAGCCTCAGAAACTTTAGCTTCGTCCGAAATTGACTTTAAGCTATCGAAGATGACAGGGTGAGAAGAGCTTCCTGACGACATCTGCCAGTGTCGCATACATTCTCCGGCATACTTAAAAGGAAATTCGTCAGTTAAATTGCCCAGTCGCGAGGGGGCACTTACTGTACCTTTTGGAGATTAAGAATAGAGGCAAGCCTAGGGTTGAAAAGCTCACTAATCCAAACTGGAAGTACGGCCACGAGTTTCTGAAGAATTGTATTGTACTGCAAGTCGACCACACTTTGTGAACCAACATCAAAAGCGTCAAGAAACCACGAATCCATTTCATCAGTCTTCTCTTCGATGAGATTAGCTGATTTTGCGAAAGCAAATTCTGTAATAATATCTGTCGTCAAGAGGCTGTCCCCTAGTCGTCAAAAACACTGTAAATATCAGGTTAAGCAACATGCACTTACCGAACTGCATTATAAATATCGATATTCTTAGAGCCACAGAGACGGTTGATCTTGGATGAGAGAGTGTATATCTTCTCATGAATCAGAGGCTCCAGCTTGTAAACCCCGACCTTCGAAAACAATGGGTTCAGCATGCGTCGGCGCTCTTTATGCAAGTGAGGATCGAGTTCCGCAAAGACCGTGTGGGGTGTGTTGAATCCATCATAAAACGGGGCATGCTTGAGGAATGGCTTGGATTGATTGTAGATCACTTTGTACAGTTCGATGTCGGTAATATGAAGCTCGTTTGGTCCAATTCGAAGAGCCTTCGTGTCTTTCCGTCAAATTAAACATTAGCATCATGTTTGGAAGCCACTGGAGTATCACCATTTTATTCGGAGGCGTGGTATTTAAATCCTTACTGAACTTTTGGTGAAGAGCTTCGAATTGCTCTTCAGCGGTGCCGTCCTTGGTGACCTTGTATAGCCAGTCCTCCGAAATGCATGCCTCTGTGAGACCTTTGAACGATTTCAGGGGATGCATGTATAAACGGTAAATCCGAAGGGCTAGTTGAGTGATCATCACAAGGACCAACAAAGCCAGAGTAGCAGCCGTGGCGGAAAACTGCACACTGGGTATGCCCCAGAGGCTTGAGAAAGAATCCTGATTTGTCATTGCCCTGCACTGTTCCGTGGATAGAGACTGCGCGACAAAAAGCTGGCAGAGATCGTGTTTCTATATGGTGTTGATTCAGGAGACCTATCGCGTGTTAAAAAATTGGCTATCTTGCTTCAACCGTAACCATGATCACATAAAAACAGAAACTTTGAAACCCAGACGCGAGAATGGAGACTCCCGTCGGCCCCGCCGGACTATTAGATCCGATGCACCTAATAATTACCCAAAATTGACCGGACCATCCGAAATTGTTTTCTCAGCAGATCAATCAAGATGGACGATCGGACACTTGTAGCCCATAATTAACGAATAACGGAGAAAAAAGGGCGCTGCTGGCGCCAGCTATGCGCGGTTCGGCCGGACACCCAACAATTGCCTAATTTGGCTAATTTCTTGCCTGACGACCTAATTACATGCCAAGACTATAGCAATTAGCAATCTGTCTTATTATACACTACAATCTCATTTGGAAACACGCATTCATGGATTCGGGAACTTGGAGCTGATTTTGGACCGATTCCCAGAGATGGCCCAGCGAATTCTTGTTGTCTCTGGTGGGTGGGCCGGATTCGTCCGTGAGCTACCCACGCGCTCGGGGACATTTATCTGCTCGCATTTTGAACCTATTAGATATCACTTCGGATTGTGAAATTGTATCTCGCGTTGGGAAGAGACGAAGTAAACGCGTAATCGATCTATGTGACGGGGATTATTGTAAACAGTTAACTGCTTCGAATAAACCGTGGAATCGGGAGGGGGGGGAGTGCGGGGAAAGTGGGACACTGAGCGTTCCGACGGGGAGGCTTTCAAGTGGTGCCGATATTCCAGTTTCGTCAAGTGACGGACCACGTACCTTTGCAATCAATCAAAGCGCTTATAGCTTCCTCAAGGGCAGCTGCTATAAGTGAATCGGGGGGTTGACTTAAATACTCATCTCACGAGTTGTTTTTTTCTTCTCTCCGCTCATCTACGAGTCCATTTATTTGACTTTACCAGAACATAGAGAAGGGAAGTCTCGTCCTCATGTCTAGAAGTCTCCGGGTTGCAGTATTGGGGCCGAAGGGACAATGTGGATCATGCGTTGTGGATGAGCTTCTTTCTAGAGGCCATTCCGTGGTCGGGATTTCCCGTACGCCCCCTCAGACGTGGGCAAAGTCTGGAAAGTACGAGGGAATTCCGTGTGACTTCAACGACATCAGAGGCCTCAGTGACATTTTATCTAATGGGAACTTCGACACTGTGATATCCGCCTTTGCTCCCCCTCTGGTGGATCTGAAGTCCGTATACAATGTGGGTGTTGAGGGCCATGGCAATATCAAAATGGCAATCCTGAGATCAACCTTTCGCGGGAGTTTCATTATCATTGGTATCATCTGATCCCTTACAGTCTTTTCATCGATATCATGGTTTAACTCTGACAACCAGGCGGCGCCGGTTCACTGTATTACAAGCATGGCGTCCAATTGTGTGACGATGAGGACTTCTGTTTCAAGCACTGGTAAGTACTCAGAAAGATTTTGAATGTATTTCGGTCAGAAAGTTCACAAAATTTAGGTACGCATGGCCAGATGTCCACCTAGATTACATGTCAACTCGCATGTTTGATCATGGTCAACGATCATTTGGTACATTTATCCGTCTATTTAAATGGGCAAGAGGGAACCGCGAGAATCCTGGCTGTAAGTCATACGTTTCTTGTCCATTTTTTAACCAAATTGTGACTTGGCCTTATTTTGCAGGGTTTTCGTGGCTTTTCAGGCCTTTCGCCAACTGGTTCTTGGGACTCGCGAAAAAGAATTTGACGAGGCCAGATACAGTCGGCCTTATTTTATGCTCTCGGGCGGCTCTGACCATGTGGGAAGGGGTCCAGGAGATGAACTGGAGCTTTTTGTCACCCCCGTGGCAACTGCGTGATAAAGGTAATGTCATCTTGTAATAAGCTACGTCAACGATGTTAATTCTCTTGAATTGCTAGGAATTCGCACTGGAAAGTACGAGTTCCATGTGGATGATTCGGCCGGTTCTGCTGTGCAGGGTATTGACAAGGGAATTTACAACGAGGACATGGCGGTGGCTATCGTGGATGAAGTTGAGAACAAAAGACTGATCCATAAGCATTGGACATGTACCGGGCCTATTGGCTTGAAGGAGTGGTAGGTCTGTTTCGGCTCGCGATGCGTTTGCTTCAGACCATTTATTCTTGTACGAGGTGATTTACCCGGAGAGGCTGGCACTTAGCACCGAACAAGACAGATTCAAGTAGTTGACTCAAATTTCGTCGATCTATATATTGGGAAGATTCTCCCACCCGTTGGTAACATTTTCGCGGGAGCATGAATAGAGTAAAAGCTCGGTCCTCGCTTGAGCTACATAATTATCGCGTTTTCAATTATTTAGAAACCAAGCTACAACACTAAACTTCATATGAAAACAAGACGTTGTTTAAGTAATAGATCTAAGTACTTTTGGCTGTCTTCCGATGCGGGGGAATTTTCTGGGGTTAGTCTTCCCGAATATCCGGGATTACAGCCTTAATTAGATTTAACAAACCAAGTTGGATCGCGATTTTTTCTTGTCTCGCAGGAAATCTCTCCATTGCCTCAAGTTGCGTCAACCATGCCTCCGTCAGACACTCCACGACGCACAGATACAAAGCTGTTTCAATGCCGGATCTGTAAGACCAGCTTCTCGAAGAATGAGCATCTGGCGCGACATGTTCGGTCTCATACGAAAGAGAAGCCCTTCGCATGTACGGACTGTGGGAATCGATATAGTAGACAGTAGGTTGTAATCGAAATCCTGATGGGAGTCGCCAACAGATACAGAAGCGCTAATTCGAAGCAAAGGGATATCCTGATCCGGCATCGTCGTGATGTTAAGTGCCGACCATCAGATAAACACACCACGACGGTAGATCCAGATGCGTCGAGTCAAAAAGAACCGAAAGAAACTTCGTCTACGTCAAATCTAACCATGAATACTCCCGAATTGCCGGAACTCATTACTGCTATCTCGGGGAATGCAGAACAGCCGGCACAAACGTCAGTGAATAACCCAGGCCCGAAAGTGGGGAATTTCTCGTTTGCACCACCATACAATCCAGCTACATGGATGGAATCGAATCCCATCCCATCCGCTGATGCAATTCTGGTAGAAGAGCCTAACATCCAGATCGATCAATTCGGCCTAGGGGGGTTTGACCTGAGCGGCTTTGATGTCCTTCGCCATATAGATGCAGGGCTACGTGAGGAGATCTCTGCCATGGAGTTCCATTCTTCCCAGCGGACTCAGCTCTTCCAAACAACTCTATCTCAGCCTCTGAGCCAGGGGGCATCTCCGTCACAGAGCGTGCAGCACCTTTGGTTCACGACGATTGTCGAAAATCCGCTACAGACCACAACCCTAATGCAGAACCACGGACAACCGTCTGAGCTTCTCTCCCCTGAGTCCTTGATCACTACAATAAATGAGAATCATCGCCAGAGTATTTATGATCGCCTTCAGATACTCACATACGAGCCGACCATCCCTTCAACCGATCTTTTGAATGTGGGCCTTCGTCTCTATTTTGCCAAGGTCCATACCATATTCCCGTTAGTTCATGCGGCCACCTTCCAGCCTTGTCGGGACAATGCAGACCTTGTGATTGCGATGTGTGCAATAGGTGGACTTTTTACTGGATCAGATCAAGGCCTTCAACAGGGAATTTATCTCTTCGAACGAGTCCAGAAAGCTACATTGCACAACTGGGAACAACTTCTGGCTAGGGGCAGGGAGGAGTTAACCATCGCAATTCAAGGCGCGGCTATATCGCAGTTATTTGGCCTGCTATCTGGCAGCGCGCATCTCTTGTTAACTGTGGATGCCTTCCACGGCCCGCCCATAGCGTGGTCGCGATATTTGCGTCTGTATTCACGCCCGGTTATCACTCACATTGACGCTGATATCGATGGCCACGAGCTTGAAAAGATCTGGCATGATTGGGCTCGTAACGAAGAAATTGTTCGTGTGGCTCATGGGCTATTTATCATGGACGCAGAATTGGGAGGTACCCTGCACCATGAGCCAATTCAAAGTTGGAAAGCATACAAAGTTCCATCTGCTTGTTCAGAAAGGGCCTTCTTAGCCTCAAACGCCCGAGATTGGAAATCAATCTACTGCGAGGACTTGAAACGACAGCGAGCTAACTCGTTCCCATCCAAAGTCTCCAAAGCACCAACACCCCCACTGTTACCTATGTCTCCATACGTACCTGAGACTAGCAGCTTGACCACTTACGCTGCTTTGGAAAGCATTAGCTCGCAAGTGCTTCTTCGACGTTCCTATGAAGAAACTTGTCAGACAAAGATTGGGGATATTCAGGAGTCATTTGCAGACCTTCATCATCATATCTTACGCTATTGCCCGCCAAACAGTCTTTTTCGAAGTGCACAGGAGCCCCTTCAACTCCGTGTTCTCCAAAGTCTGATATACATGGAAGCCCTCGCCGATTTCAATATGTTGGAGCGGGTCGTCGGTAGAGATGGCCTCAACTTGACCACCGATGAAATTGCAAGCGTCACTGGGTGGGCTAACTCTGTGAATGGGAAGCGTTGCATCCTTCATGCCATCATAATCAAGCGGCATGTGGAGGAGAGGAACATGACATTAGAGCCTGCGCTACACACCCCACGCGCAGTGTTTTGGGCCGGGTTGGCTTTATTTTGTTATATCCGCTTTGGAACGTCAACCCACGATTTTCAACCCTTAACAAGTCTAGACTTTCCGGAATTCTCGTCAATGGGAATTGATCTACAGACGCTGGTCTCCGAAATCGAATTTCCCAACGCCCATGTTCTTCTCCCTTTGAAGCTGATATTCTTTTCAATGATTGATTTCCTGCAGCATGCTGGTCATTGGAGAATCACTAAAAGATTTGCAGCTATCCTATCTGCTCTGGGAAGTTCTGCCTTTGGTTCAACTTCATAGTGATATATGGTCTCGGAAGTCGTCTTGTTTCTGATCAAATGAGGATATTGAATCGGATGGTTTGGGGAACAATTAAGATGCACCGATGATATCTGTGTTTAACGACTAATAAAAGGCAATTGATGACCAGTCCCTGCAACGCAGATAGATCATCGAAGCCGTCTTAGTCAATATGTGAATTCCTTTTTCATTCTAACATGGACACCTGTCGCACAAATTTTAGGGCAAAATATCGCTAGACCAAAAATGCTTCATGAGCAACATTCTTAGTCTATACGGTTATTCATCTTTGGCAATACCGTAATCCTCGAACTCTTGGAATATTACCTTGATCTATCTCTATTGGTAATTTTTACTAGACAGAAAGGGTCAGTGGGGAGAAATGACATGTCAGGTCATATCCAACTTGTGACCACTGCTTACGCAATTGTTTGGGCTAAGGCTGGTTGGTTTGCGGGGCCGACGGTTCCGAAATGGCTGATCCCGCTCCCAAGTCCCGTTGTATCCCCACGCAAAAGTAGGGAGTGCATTAAGTTGCTCAGCACTGGGGCATCTTTTCCGCAGGCAATTCCACGACGCAGGTGTTGGAAATGAGACCGGAGGTCAATACGAATGGCCCGTCTCCATTGAATTCCGCTAGGGTTATCTCCGCGACCAGGTTCCCCACGTCGCCCCGCTTGGGAGGACCCGTAAGCTAAATAATCTTAGTACATATTGCACAGCTTTATATAAACTATTCAGTAGAAAGGCCAAAGTCTTATATTTACCCATTAACGTACAACAATCGTTTCTAATTGAATTAAATTGACAATCCCATTCACCAAGATGCCTACTCCGACAGATAACGTAGCACTCAATGTGCGAGAGGTATCTACAATTTATCCTCACCTTGACCTGCAAAGCCAAGCAACACTTAATAACTGTGTTGCAGCCGGAACATCTTCCTGACAAAGTTGGTGGACCTACGACTACTGGAATGGTTGGCCGCACATTCGAGTATCAATACCCCACCGGCCCCCAGTACCGCATCAGTTTTAGCAAAGAACTGGTTTACTTCACTGTTCCTACCTTGCCGGATGGAACATCAGTTCTTGCAGTACCCTACCAACAGCGGGAGGTCCGTCCGGATTTATTCTTGGTACATTGGATGGGACCCGGAAGAAAGGGACATGTGGCCCTGGTATTTGACATAGAGCAACGGAAAGTTGACTGTGCAGCCTTGATGCCAGCCGGACTATACGAGCTATTCGATCGTGCTGTTTTCCGAGAGGTTTATGAAAATGGGGACTCGGCGTTGTACTTGCCATATGAGTAAGCAAGGAAATAAACCTGAGAGGGAGAGCTATCTGCCAGACCAGAACTAGCCAAGTAATCTTATGAGCAATAATTTTCAACAAGTCTTCAACAAACGATAAGTAATGCGGCAAATAAACTGTCACGAGTTGCAAATCCAGATTAAAAGAATGGGGTCTCGAGAGACCTATTGGTATTAGCAGAATTAACCATATCTTTGCTTCTATGGAAGCTCATAAAAGATATCGCCTAACGCATATTCAGTCTAGTAAATATTCATTACTCTTACACGATATTCGTGGTGATGACTTGCAAGACACTTCATACTTTGTCTCACCATAAAGGCGAATTTAAACTGAGCCGGGCTGCTATTCAAGGGTTTGATGGTCTCTTTAAAGGCCTGTGAGTCAGTATCTTCCCCACGCGGAACACAAACCCCCACAATTTTTATTTATACCATGTTTGACGGCGCCCCTCGGCCCCTAATGAAGTATCAGAGCGTCGACATTTTGGTCAATTTTGATTAGTTTCTGTGTCATTAAGTCAGCTTAGCAAGAGAAAACGTTCCAGCGAAAGCACCACATGAAGAATGGCCAAGAGTCGATTTACGGGATGGTATGGCTCTAGCAAGTTTCGACCCCAAACTGTACAAAATGGCTGTGCAGCAGCATACAGAGGAAACCTAGAAACCGCCCGCCATACTTGCGACTGACAGTGTTTTGATCCAATTGAAAAGGTGTATTTCTGTGCGAGGAAAGTAAGTATATTCCCCCGTTTTCTAGAAAGGCTCGCTGCATGGCGCCCGAAGGATCGGGTGGTATAATCTAGGGGGGCATTGCAGGATCGCAACATCATAAAGTTTCCTCCCACTTTACGGTGAACGAATTTGAGGGTCGATTGGGGGATCTCACTGTCTGTATTTGGGAAAGCAGCCACATGACTTGATAAGAAATATGAAGCGGAATATGTAGTACAAGAATTAATCCCCGTCAGTCATTCAGCCGCTGCTCTTGGGACAGTACCAAACACGAAAAGAATCAATTCCGTCCGAAACATAGATACCAGTTGATCTCACCCGTTGGTTGACCGTATCCGTCATGAATTACATAGACCTCGCCGGCTAAATAGTAAAACACAGATCATCCATAACCAGCGATAGACGCATTGGGCAGAAGTGTAACTCGTCGATCCCCACATGGGGCAAAGCCACGAGTGAATGGTGCAATCCCCCGGCCGTGCAGGGTGGGGGAAATCAAAATGGCAATGGGGGAAGTTAGCTAGAGCCTCGATGATGTTGTATTTTCGCCGGACCGAGAACGGGCGGCATAGACGCAAAGTACGCTCGAACAGTGTATGATCCGACCATCTTGACGCCTAATGTCTTTGGCCTATCCCCTGCATTCTTTTGGATTGGTGTGACTGGCAAGGTTTTAGGATTAATTGCTGCAGGGCAACACGACTCTTGATACGAGGGCGAGGTGGTACAGGAGTTAACTTGCCATTTATGATTATTATTCTAGCTTTAGTGCCCAGGGATGGCGGGGTTTATGGTAGAAAATATCCTCGGAAGACCGAGCCGCGTCGGCTTCGATGGGTTTTGGTGAATGTACCGACCGAAGCCAGCCTCGTCCCCCATTTACCCCATGCGAAGGCCTGTCTGGTAGGCGTACCCCGTGTTCTCGGCCATAATTGAGGCTTTTTTGCCCTGGAGGGAAACCCAGGCCCGAAGATAATGTGGGCGATACCATCAAAACGATAAAGAGTGGACTTGGCTGGCGCCGATTAGCGTCGGGAAGCAAGTCAAAATACGTTGATGCATAGCTTAAACATGTCCCACCGCTGGGGGCGGACTCCAGTTGCTTGTAGCCGGTCGCTGGTTGCTCGTTGCTCGGTTCCCGTTTCCGGTCTCCAGTACAGAGTACTTCTGTGCAGATTTATCGCTCGTTAGTTTCCAGTTTCCAGCTTCCAGTAGCTGTAAGGAGTTGGGGGAAAGGGCGAAATCCCCAGATTAATTTCCCCGGCTCTCCACACGGGAGAGATCTCATCGTCCTTCACGTTGCAACCACATGGAAAGACCCCCTTCAAAAGTCATCGCCGGATGCGTTCTTATCTTTGCAACTCTCGGCCCGTATGACCTGGCCCAGATGATGATGCAGCGCCATTTCCGTCTCGTCGATCACCGCCAGGGCCCTAGGATCAAGCCAGGGCCACAAAGGTAAAATAATGGTGGCGCTGACAGGATTGACCTGTTTAGACCCGATTCAGTGGTAGCCTGCTCTTCTGGCTTTCTTCCAGGGGGGTTGGCTTTGGTGTGCCCTGCCTTGACCAGCGAATCAGCGGGCTTGGTGGCGTGTATGTTCTCGACGCCCAGCCAAACCGGGCCGCATGGAATTGTCGGGTCCAGATCGAAGATGGAGTACTTTTGATGGTGGTCTTGAAAGGGCAATACAAAGCCTTTTCATTAGTCACATCTTTTCAACGAGAGTGTTGTTCTTCGCATGTTTCGCCCATCCCACGATAATCCCTTTTCCGGCGTCGACCATCTCCTATCTCCATTTCCGCAACCAGAAACCACATGGGGCACCGACCATCTGCTGTAGGAAGCAAGGGCCACATGTGGCTTTCTTGGGTCCACAGAAGTCAATAGAGTGGGTATTTGTAATTTATGTAGTCTGCCTCGACTGCAACAGAAGGCAGACTCAACAGGGCGAGGGCTGCGAGCCCGCTGAGTTTCTCCAACTGCCCCAAACATCCAACCCCATCAGATATGATCCACTCTGCTGTTGAACCGGTATGTGGTATTGAACTGGGATCCCGGTCCAGTGTATCCAAGATACACCACGAGGGTCGGACTCGTGTCAATGTGCTCTAGTCGGCCTCGAAGGGGATGATACCCCTCGCCTCGCTTTCTCCGGGGAATAAAACACATGGAGTAAGCTTATCCCTAGAAACTGGTCAGTATGACGGGTCAAGTATGTTCGGGATCGGATTATCAGGGATGAGCCTTGAGAAAATGATATCGTACAAGCATAAAATACCCGGGAAGGTTGAAGGATTCGTATGGATGATGACAATCAATGTCTCCAATCCCCGCGCCCCGGAGATCCAGAGCCCCAGATAATTGGGGCCGTTTTAGGAAGTTAAATCACTTCGTGCCATCAGGTCCCCATCATCATCATGGGGCTAGTTCTGCTCTGGGGTTAGTTGGGGAGGGGAATATTGAGATGTCCTGTTTGTCAAAGACCCAATGAGCGCAGTGCTTGTCAAACGGGCCGGTGTGAGGTGAAAAAAGGCATTCGATCGTGCGTGGAGGCATAAAAGGCAGTTTCCTCCCTTCTTGATTGTCCCGCTTCGTCTCTGACTTCTCTCTCGACACACCCTGGACTCTTTTTCTTCTTCTTCTTTCTCCCACCCACTGCTTCCTGACTGGAATCATCCTTGCTCTTCTCACTCCACACTTTTACCATCTTTGATCCACTGATACTCTTCATCACTTACCTTTGATACCGTTCCCTTTCTCCAAGATGGAGAAAGACAAGACCGATACGGTCACCCCGGCAGCTGAGGAGCTGACTGTGCCGGCGAAGCATGAACCCATCGCTCAGGTTGATCAACATGGTCTCGATTACGCGTACCGGTCAGTTTCACATTTGAATACGCGTTTAACCCAATAAGCTGACAAGACCGATTCCAAATAGCTCCAGCAACGATGACGGCGCCGAAAAAGGCCATTTCGAGCAGATTAACCTGCAGAACAATGTCTCCGCTAAGTATGTCCCGAGTTCCTATATTCTTCATACTACTGCCAACCAATGAATATCCAGTCCTCGATATTTCATATGGCATAACTTGGCAATAACTCTTCCTGTTGGCCCTCTAGCTGCTTCTAACATCCAAAACCAGGATCAAGAACCCCCTCGCCGACCTCAGCAAGCCCCAGGTTCTGCGTGATGTGGAGGACTTCGCCAATGAATACAATGTCACCGATATCCTTCCCCAGCTGAAGAAGGGTGCCCTTGTGGCACGCAACCCGGAGGATTTCGAGACTGTTCCTGACTTGACTGAGCAAGAGATTATGGCACTACGTGACGAAGTCCTCCACAAGTGGCGCCAGCCCAAGGCTCTTTACTTCACCATCATCCTCTGCTCGATCGGTGCCGCTGTGCAGTATGTGAATCTTTCCACCGAATGGTTGTGAAATTGTACTGACTCTTTATCAGAGGCTGGGATCAAACCGGCTCCAATGGTGCTAACCTCTCCTTCCCTGACGCCTTCGGTATTCCCGAGAAAGGAAACTCGCGCAACCAATGGATCGTCGGCATTGTCAACGCAGCTCCGTACATTGCTAGTGCTTGCCTGGGCTGCTGGCTGTCTGACCCATTGAATCGTATTCTCGGTCGTCGCGGTGTAATCTTCATTTCCGCGATCTTTTGTGTCCTAACTCCCATTGGTTCGGCTCTAACCCAGACATGGCCCCAGCTCTTCGTCACCCGTTTGCTGCTCGGCCTTGGAATGGGACTGAAAGCATCTACCATTCCAATCTTCTGCGCTGAGAATACACCTGCCATGATCCGTGGCTCGCTAGTGATGTGCTGGCAGTTGTGGACGGCATTTGGCATTTTCCTCGGATTTAGCGCCAACCTGGCTGTCAAGGATACTGGAAGACTGTCGTGGCGACTGCAGCTTGGATCGGCTTTCATCCCTGCAGTTCCGCTGTTGTGCGGTGTTTATTTCTGTCCCGAGTCTCCCCGCTGGTACATCCGGCGTGGTGAGATGGGCAAGGCCTATCAGTCTCTCTGTCGTCTTCGTAACACCTCGCTGCAGGCTGCCCGGGATCTGTACTACATCCACGCACAGATCCAGATTGAACAAGGCATGGTTGCCAAAAGTAATTATATTACTCGTTTCGTTGAGCTGTTCACTATTCCTCGTGTGCGCCGAGCTACTTTGGCCTCGTTCACTGTGATGATTGCGCAGCAGATGTGCGGAAGTAAGTCAATCTTGTACCCTTCGATCTAAGTGTTTCCCCTACTAACGATTCCTTTTCAGTCAACATCATTGCCTTCTATTCCTCAACCGTCTTCTCCCAAGCAGGTGCTAGTGATACGGGGGCTCTATTTGCTTCCTGGGGTTTCGGTCTGGTGAACTTCCTCTTCGCCTTCCCAGCCGTCTGGACAATCGACACCTACGGACGACGGGCTTTGCTTCTGTTCACCTTCCCCCAGATGGCCTGGACCCTCCTTGCGGCTGCGTTCTGCTTCTATGTGCCAGGAAGCGGAGGAGCTCACCTGGGCACAATTGCCCTTTTCGTTTTCCTCTTCGCCGCCTTCTACTCCCCCGGAGAAGGCCCGGTACCCTTCACTTACTCTGCCGAAGTATTCCCTCTGTCGCATCGCGGTATGTATATTCCATCCACTCATTTCTTTCTCTCAAACGCTGATAAATTCCTCAGAGGTGGGCATGTCCTGGGCCGTCGCAACCTGTCTCGGCTGGGCCGCGGTGCTCTCAATTACTTTCCCCCGCATGCTTTACGCCATGACCCCCACTGGTGCATTCGGATTTTACGCGTAAGTTTGACTCCTACAAATTTTGTCTCGGCTCAATTACTAACCTCATCGTAGTGGCCTCAACATAACCGCACTAGTCATGATCTTCCTCTTCGTGCCCGAGACCAAGCAGCGCACCCTGGAAGAACTGGACTACATTTTTGCCGTGCCTACCCGTGTGCACATTCACTACCAAGTCACCAAGGCTCTGCCATACTGGTTCAAGCGCTACATCTTCCGGCAGAAGGTGGAGTTGGAGCCACTGTACAAGTTTGACCACATTGCTACTGGCACTATTGTGAGCAGCACTGAGGTCAAGGGTGACCATTAGTGGCTCGATGGGATCGTCGCTTTGATTGCCCAGAGCAATTTTTGGCCATTTTGTTTGAATAAGTACATGTTAATGAATATTTATGTTTTGATTATTATCATGTTGTTTTCAGGCAACCCCTTATAATGTCAAGTGTATAGAGCTAGACTCAATAGTGGCCGCAAGAATGTCTCCTATACATGCCTATAGTGGTGGCAGTCATGGTGGTCTAGGCTAGTGCCCTGTATAGTAGGTTCAACCAGGGTGTCTGGTTTTTTCTATGCCATTACATCTGTTTGCTTGTACAAAGGATCATGCGTCTTTTTTTCTTTCTCCTTCGTACACCACTATTCTTCCGATGTTGATGTTAGAGAGTACAAATTAATCTGGACGCAAGCCCAGAATTCCATTTTTTGAGAGCTTTCTTATATCATCACTTGATTGATGGTTTCAGACCACATGAGTACCTATTCTCGAGCCAGGAATAGGGTTGGAGGCTATGAATTTGATGACTGGTCAATGTTACGACGGCAATCAAAAGCAGTCGATCGGTCACGTATTTCTAAAGGCCTACTACTTTGTGAGCCTGAGGCCGATGCTGGGCCCCCTTATAAACGCGGCGTCGTCCTAACTCGAGACTCAGTTGTCGGGAGAATGCAATGCGTGTAGTATAGATACCTAGTTACTGGTCCTTCTAGACCGAGTGGACTGTTATTTTCTGGCTGGCTACAATAGACAGAAAAATGAAACAGACAATAGTCTCAAGAACAACAGCGTATCTTTGCGCATCAAAGGAAGTGTCATTAGACATGGACATATGGATCTATGTGTAAGTCCAAGGAGATCTATGTTTTTATGTATCCAGAGGGGCGTACATTCTACCCCCTCTAACCACCGCTTGGGTATATCAACTCTCGTGGCCGTAATGACCTCTCTTTACTTCGTCTCCTCCCACTGCACACCAACCCATTCCTCACGCCAACCAAGTTGCCCAATCTTCTCCGGTGCACAATCCTGCCCACACACACCGAAGATAATAGTCCCCCATTCCATACCGGCATCACCTTCACCAAGGCCAACACCCTCGCGCCCATCCTCAAGCATACTGATAGCATGAGGCACCAGTTGCACCTCGAACACACGTGGAGCACCACAGTACTCACACGGCGGCATACTTCCACCACCGGTAGTCGTCACCCGACCAGCGCTGTGCTCAGGATGCAGACGCTTGCCGACCTGGTCGGTGTACGAAGAAAGTAGTGGAGTACCGCGGTACTCATACCGCAGCACTTGCTCAGGGTTATGGGCAAGACGCATGGAGAACTTCATAAATGCCTTATCCATCTCTGACTCGAATGTATCCTTGAGCTCGACGTTACCCTCACCACCAGCGCTATCTTCCTCCATAGGCTCCACGGTGACGTTTTCAGGGATCGTAGGGGTAGAAGGCCGCGACATGGTCTCGTATTCGGCGTCGAGGAAGTACTTCTTATATGGGGCCGGGAAGGCGGACTGCGCGGGCCATGGTGCCTGGACGCCAGTCGATTCGGGCGTTTGCTTCGTCGCCGTGCCTGAAGTGCTGGCCGGGGCGGGAGAGGAAATCCGGACCTTATCGGCGAATGATTCAGCAAGCGCACTTGTAGAGGTCGTAGTGGAAGATTTGGCAGCCGGGGTAGGGGCCGGGCCAGCGGGCGTCGCGGGCTTGGGCATCGCAAATGGATTGGCCCCCGCAGCCGCCGCGCCGGAGCCAGGTGTGAGCGAGAAGGGATTGGAGTTTGCCGACACGCTGCTCGTCAGCGCGGTCGCGCCGAACAAACTTGCTCCCAGGTCTAGCTTGGGCTTTGGGGGCGCGACGGGCTCGGGCTCGGGCTTGGGATCGGGTTTCTTCTTTTCCACCTTCTGCGGCTGCGGCAGTGGTAGGCCGGGAAGACTGACCTTGCGAGTTGCGCGGTATGCCCGGATACTGCCAGGCTTGCGATTGCATGGTTTCCTGGGACATCCAAATATGTACAGGCGGCGCTCGTTATTGGGGAAGTTGTCGGGCAGATCGCCGTGCAGTTCGAGAAGGAGTAGCATCGGGCTGTTGCAGACTTTGCAGTTGGCGTAGTCGCCTGGTGGAGGGGTATTCTCATCGATCCATGACTAGAAATGCAAACAGGAATCGTCAGTTCATAAGTCCGCGCATAGATTCTTGCTTGGAGTTGGTTGGGTACGCACCGGCCAACCACCAAGATGGCTGATGGTGTCTTCTATGACCTCCTCATCGGCGTATCCGAGAAGCACACCGGTCTCTGTGAAATCTTCGTCCACACTCGAGTCGCTGTCGTAGGGATCCATGGTGTTTCAATGGACAAGGGTATCTGATAATGGCGAGGCAAAGCAGAAAAGAAGAAAAAGTTCCCCCTCACTAAAAAATGTTGCGATAAGCGATACGGCGGCCCCACAACGCCGTAATATTACCGCGTCATTCGATCCCTTGCAACATCGACATCCTCAGCTCAGCTCACTTTACTTTTTCTTCTGTCATCTATCTCCTGAATGTGAATTTGGGGTCTACGAAGATGGCTTTTATTTCACGATCTTTGAGTGGTCTGTGGATAATATATACTGTTGTGGCGATTCTTTTACCGCTCAGCAATGCGATCCAGCCACAGGAACCACTACAAGCTGCTATAGATGTGCCCAAGCGGGTGGCTGTCATCGGTAGGCGCCCAAGAGTTTCCTCGAGATCCTTAATCTGGAAGATTGCATCACACGATTTCGCAGGTACTAATATAATTTGTAGGAGCCGGTGCTGGAGGCTCTTTTGCTGCGTACGAGCTCCGCAAACTTGCGGATGAGGCTGGGATTCCACTCGACGTCACTGTCTACGAGCGTGCCTCATACATCGGAGGACGCTCGACGACAGTAAACGTATTTGATCACCCAGCATACCCAATCGAGCTGGGAGCCTCGATCTTCGTCGAGGTTAACGAAAACCTGGTGAATGCCTCCCGTGACCTAGGTCTTACTGTTAGTGCTGCCGACCATGGGCGGCCTCGGGAATCCGAGGAATCGATCGGTATTTGGGATGGAAAACAGTTTGTGTTTACCATGAAGAATTCCTATAGCTGGTGGAATCTTGGTCGGCTTTTCTGGCGATATGGGATGGCTCCGCTACGTACGCAGAATCTAATGAAGGAAATCGTGGGCAAGTTCCTGCGTCTATACGAGGAACCCCTCTTTCCGTTCCAGTCGCTGTCCGAGGCTGCCGCTGCAGTCGGTTTGCTCAACGTTACTGCGTCGACCGGTGGTGACTTTCTTGCATCCAGCTCGATCTCCTCGTTGTTCTCTCGGGAGATCATTCAAGCAAGTACTCGCGTCAACTATGGCCAGAATTTGGGCTTGATTCACGGTCTGGAGTCAATGGTCTGTATGGCCACAGATGGGGCTGTGTCGATCGATGGTGGAAATTGGCGAATCTTTGATGGAGCTGTCAAAGCTGCAAAGGCCGATATCAAATTGGATACTACCGTCACTGGAGTCGTTCGCAATGATGACGGGACTATCCGAATCACATCGCACCCGAGCGCTGAGCTTGACTCTCCTCAGTCTGTTGATGAGACTGAGTTCGATGAGGTCATCATTGCTGGGCCGCTGCAGTATTCTGGTATTTCCATATCTCCGCCACTGGAGCACATCCCAGACGAGATTCCATATGTGAAGTTGCACGTCACTCTTTTTGCCTCGCCTCATCGAATCTCCCCAAAGTATTTTGGACTTGACGGGAAGAAGGATGAAGTTCCAGAAGCCATTCTCACAACCCTTCCCGAAGGCCTGGATCTAGGACAGAACCCACACGGCGTCGGGCCCGCTGAATTCTGGAGTATCAGCACACTCCAAACTGTTGATTATTCAGCCGTGAAGGATGGGGAAGTGCAGCAAGAGGTGCACTACGTGTACAAGATATTCTCACCTGAACGACCTACGGCCGAATTCATCGCGCAGATATTTGACATTGACTATCGACAAGACACTGGCTCGATAACTACTCCACATGCCAACACTACCATTGGCGATCTGCCCAAGACGGAGATTAGTTGGTTTCACGAGAAGCTTTGGCACCCTTATCCGCTTTTATACCCGAGAGTAACCTTTGAGGAGACTCTCCTGGCTCCTGGTGTCTGGTACACTAGTGGAATTGAGAGCTTTATCTCGACGATGGAGACTAGCGCCTTGATGGGTCGCAACGTTGCCACGCTCATGGTACAGTCGTGGAAGAAGGAAAATGAGAACAAAAGTGGCTCATCATCGAGTGTGAAGACGGAGCTCTGAAACTGGACTCTGATCATCGTTCTGCATAGTATTTCCAGCTAAACTATACAGGTTCTATTCATGCCCTCTCGTTTGAAATGTAAATGAAATTGAAATTGGACTTTCTCTATACAACTCAATCATAAACAGCATTGATCATTTGAACTCCTATATCAACAAAGGCTTTTCTTTCGTAGCCTAGATCAATCCAGATACAACAAAAAACATGCATTCAGTGGATGATTTCTTAGATGTATAGACCGCTTACCACGCGGCGGAAAAACAGCTCCCGCGGGCGAGACGTCAGCTGGCGGCCAAGCTTGCGGATCTCATTCCTGAACAACCCAACCCATACAGGGACTCGACGAACTTCGACCATGATCAGCCATCAAGTGCTGGCATTACTACAAACGTTGAGGCGGGTCTTGATCATCTGGGACGGGCCCTGGAAAGGACTCTACCCTACCGTTGCTCTGGGCCTCTCGATCTTACGGGTCTCCTCGAATTTACACGTCTCCTCCGGGCTAAAAACGCTGTTTCAGTCAGCTATAAACTCCTTGATAGGATTGAAGATAGTGTCGTTGGCGCCCAGCTGGTAGTGGTTAGCCCTCTTCACAAGCTTGGATTAAATATGAAGACCTGAATATAGCATCTCATAGAACCATGTTTCTCAACTCACGTGCCAGATTAAGCATACTACGTAGACCCTCAAACTGTGGTTGATAAAAAACAGAGAAAAGGGTATATTCGAATTTAACAAGGCGAAAGACCATACTCTCCCTTCAAGCTCCAAACGCAAGAAATAGGAGTCGAGCCTGGAGCCCGGAAGTCCTCCAGAAAAGGCCAAGAACGCCCAAACCCGCTAATGACGCGTAACTCCACTCGCGGCAGTGCAGAAATCAAGAGACGGAGTGATGCTAATTACTCAACGCTTTTGCAGCCAGGGTGGTATATTAGGTGAATTAATAGGGTGACAAGAAGAGAAAGGGAACATGGAAAAAGGACATGAAAAAAAATTATACCACTGGTCATACACCAAGCTCGCCCCCACACATAACACCTAACACTCATGAGTGTAGGTACATCAGAAAAGATAAAGAAGAAAGAAAATACGGGATTGATCGTTCAGTCAAAAGATGCGGAATTTAGCCGCTGTAGTCCAGGGTGACAGCCAGACGGACGGGACCGGCAACCAGGTTACCACCGATACCACCCTCGTCAGCGAGAGCAGCGGTGTAGGCATTGTCGACGGTACCGGCATCGGTGGTGATGGAGGAGCAAGTGCCGTCGGAGAGGGCACTGCAAATCTTCATACCCTGGACGGTGAGCTTGGCGTTCTGGGCTTGGATAGCGGAGACGTCGAAGCCGGACCAGCCATCGTTGGCGTCAGAGCCGAAGTCGAATTCACCCCAGGTGGAAGCGTAGCTACCGTAGTCGTTGAGAGGGATGGAGCCCTTGGCGGCAGTCCAACCACCCTGGGAGTCGGTGTCGAAGGCGTAGTACTTGGTAGCACCGGGGGCGAGGGTGAAGGAGTGGCAGGCGTTGCCGTACCAGCCGTCCATCTTGCCATCGGAGCCGATCTTGTTCCAGATCACGACCTTCCAGGACTCGGTGTTGGAACCCTGGAACTGAATGACGTATTTGTAGCTGCTGGCATCGGAGCTGGAGACCTCTTGGATGTTGCTACCGTAAGGGCTGCCGACGTTGCCGACGTAAGTATCGCCCGAGCCGGAGGAGTTTGTGACACCACCGAAGCCGTCAGTGCAGTAGTCGCCGCTGGAGGGGTAGGTAGACCAGTCGGCACTGGCGCCAGACGAAGTGGTCGTGGCAGCAGTGGTAGAGGTCGACGAGGAGCTAGTAGAGGTAGAGACCTCGGTCGAGGAGGAAGTTGAGGTCCAGACGGAGGTGGAAGTAGAAGTCGAGGTAGAGGTCGAAGTAGAGGTAGTCGAGATAACAGTCGAGGTCGAAGTAGTCGAGGGGATCGGCGTCGAGATCGACGCCAGACTAGTCGAGGTCGACGAATCACACGGGCAGACATAGACGGTGTTGGTAGTAGTCAGAGTGATGGTGCTGCCGGTATCCTGACGACGAAGATGATCTTCATGAACGGCATTGTGACCATGGCGAGCCACAGCGCCGCTGGTCAGGGCTGCCAGCAGCGTGAAAGACTTAGAGAAGTGCATGGTTTCACTAGAATCACTAGAAGATGGAGAGTTGATTCAAGACCAAAGGGCACCGCTTGAATCTTGCAAAGTATCGTCTTAAGCGACAGAGACGCAGCAGGTCAAAATTGTGATTCAAAAGAGTGACTGGTATAAAAAAGAACGGCACAGCGACTTCGCTGGAGGAGAATTGAACGAGCGTGCTGAAGAGAGAAGGCAAGAGGGTTTAGGGGGGCCAGACCTCAGTTTTAATTTAGTGTGGCCCCCCCGATGGCGTTGGGATAGCGAGGCGGGGGCTATACGTACACCAGGCGCTAATGATGGGCTTGGAAGACGCATGGCCAGCCCTAAAAATGATAAAATGAGTTTTTTTTTCTATCATAATTCTCACGAGATTGTTAGTCGCTCCGGGAGTTGACGTATACTCGCCCACCAACGGAGCATAGCGGCCGTCTAGTGGACTCGAGTGGAGCTGGCTTGGTATAAAAGGGGAATGCCAATTGGTGAATTCAGCATCCAAGCCTGAACGAGACCCACTCGTTTGTCGACCTAATCTCTGCCGGCTTTCCACATGAGCCTAGAACATACGTGTTCAACGTGAGATCGTCCGGGAAAGACGCAACTATTGTGATTGCCTATCCGTTTTCCATCCTGCTATGCCTAACTCTCTATAAACTAGAAAAAAAGAGTCCCCTCTAACATCTCATATGGACCCATAGACTCCGTATAGCCTCCCCATAACCCCCAATTCCCCCAGTGTTCGAGGCGCTTTAGCCCGGCAAATCTGATACAATGGCGCGGGCCCGCTCGGGCGCGCATCCCGAGTTGACTGGGCTGACCAGCCCAGCTAACAAGAGTAGGCGATATTCGGCTGCTTTGAACGGAGGCTAAAATTGTGTGGGCGCCAACGCAGGTACAAAGGAAAGAGTGCGAGAAATGGTGCCCTTAATGACCCCTTTCGACTCATCGCTTTTCTCTGGATGGGCCCCATTGGTGGCTTGCTGTTAACCAAAGCATGTACATACCGAAGTTTTCCCCCGTGGAGCCTAAATTAAAGAATCAAAATGTCCAATACAGTAGTATGCCATTGCTAACCTGCATAGGAAATTTTTCATGTACAGATGGGCCTGGCAACCTATCAAGTCGCCATCGTGGGGCCCGATTTAATTATTGCGATTTTGTTCCTGGACCGCGTCGCCAATCGGAAGGCTGGAAGGAATTGAGCATTTGGTCAAGTGCGGGCCTTTTAATTCCCTGGTCCACGGTTCTTGTTGGACTTTGAACTGCTTCTTTTCACTGTACTTTGTATTAAAGATGTACTCCGTAGATACTCCGTCGTGTGTAGGTTATATTAAAAATCTATCATGCATGGGTGATCTTTGCCTCATATCCAATCTACGATCTCGTGGGGGTCCACTTCTGCAACCATCGCTACTCCACGAGTTCTCACATGCGTCAAGGCTGAATGAATAATATCAACCGGCAACTCATCGTCCTAATAATAAATGGTACCCCCGAGTGATAGCATAAGGAGGAGCTCACTTGTGTGATCCCGTACCAGCGATAGGATCTACCAGGCAATTAATTCTATTCTTCTTCTATCTCACCCTATAGGCGCATAGCCTCCAATCTAGACTACCGGAGTGATATGCTTTTTGAAACCAGCCCTACCCCGGTGTTGGCTCATATCTCACCACCCACGACGTTCACGGAAGGCCCAAGCCATCGAGGCCCAACTCATCTGATGCATCTGAGCAATGGGTAGACCCGGAGATTGCCCTGGAATACTGGGGTTTGTTAATGGCACTTGATCAACTGGATAGGTGTCGGCTCCGGTCATCCCATATCCAGAATTTGGGTTGCCAAATCCCATCGGCATTGACATGAGTAAGTCGGTGATATCGACGTTGGTAAAATCGCCGAGCTGCTGCCCCATGTTGCCATTTTGTTCATTCCGTGCTTTCTCGGCCATTCTCACTTTGAGACTCGATACGATTCTCGGTGGAACCAATGGCTCTTGAGCAGCTGTTCCGAGGTTTCTGGAGGCATTTTCGAGAGCATCCCAGGCCTGGAGAAGAATCTTGGTAAAGGTGTTGAAAACGGGATTGCTGACAAAATCTGAAGTGCCGACCAAAATTGAAGCGTTGAATCGGGCCTCGTAATTGTCGCTCATGACCTCCCAGGCTTGTTTCGCCTCGGTACGAGTGGGCTGTTTGATCAACTCTTGGACGATGTGGATATAGGCTGGAAGAGGAAAGTGGGAATGAAGAAACCATGTAAAGCCTTTGGTCAGCGGCGAACTGATGATTTTCGTATCGCTCTCAAGCACTTTGAATGCATATAGCATCGGGGTATCACTTTGGTTCGCCGTCTGAGACTCATAACAGCACCGTGAATAGTATTCTAGCAGTCGATGCTTCGAAATAGTGGTTCTCATCATCCAAATTGTCATGAAGTGAAGTGAATTGTGCGAATCGCAATGATCAAGATATCCTTTTTCGATAATCCTCTCCAGAGCATCAAGGTTCCCCCCTCCAGGAAGATCCTTGGCAACACGCTTCAGAGATGGATTCGTAAATTCAAGATGAAAGGAGCTGTGCCGAATGAACTCTCCTAATTCGCAGCGCAAAATCGTGAATAATCCCTCTGTGATTTTACCCTGCACTGCCGGTGGCTCCTTCATCTCTGGGCGAATATCAAAGTCATTCACGTTGAGAGGAATTTTGCAGTCCCAGGTTGGGGCCAGTAAGGTGGTTCTATAATCAGACAACTCGCTTATTCGCGCGTCGAACAGTACAAATGACCACCACAGTCTTCGGCGCATTTCAGCTTCAAGGACCGGGTATTTTGAGTTATTGGACTCGGATTGAATCCCCATCCGTTGGGCGATGCGACTCGCAATTCCAAGCATGGACGATAGAGAGCGAGGATTTGTGCTAGGATGAACCGACACCTGGACACTTTTAGTGGGCAGTCCGAATACCACAAATCGCCAAGCCGAACTCACAAGATACAGATATAATGCCGTTAAGCAGTCGCGGTCGGCCGATCGTAAGAAGCCGCAATTTAACAAAGCTTGCTGACAGCCGAACTGAAACTTTCTAAGAAGCTCATTCTTCGGCATCCCGAACGATGTCTGACAGTCCTCGCCAAGGCTTAATACAGCCATGCTATAAATGCCAAACATTAGGGCTTCCAGAGCAGGAGTCACGTTGGTCAGATTACTCGCAGCTTCAATGATACGACCCTGTAATGTTGGAGTATGTGTGACCCTGAGCAGCGGGTTGACATTCTCGAGATATATTTGCCAGAGTCGGAAAATATGTACCGGCTCCGGATGGAGCGTAGAAAGTTCAACGGCAGCCTGTCGCGAACCAAAAAGAAGATGATCATCGTTATCGAAGAGATTATCCCAGGTCTTCCCGACCATGACCTCTCGAACACCATCGTTCAAATCGCCGTCGTTATTCACTCCTCGGAACTGTGTTTGACATTGTTAGTAAGTAGGCTTCATGAAGGTGGGGGCAACGCACGCCTTGACTCAGAGCATGCCATATGTTTCTACAAAGGAGAGTTAGTCATAGAAAGATCTGAACAGCATATAAACATTGTTTTTTTAGGGAAACTCGAAATCATCGTACTTAGCTTCACATGCGCTTTTCGGCTTCGACGGGCCAGTCGGAAATGACCCATCAGACCTCTCGGATTCTGGCTGTTCAGCACCCGAATCTTCGCTATCTTCCTGCAAGTCCTCACTCCTCGCAGTGGAGCTGGAATCTTTGTGAAGTGGCTCGAACTTGATCTTGTTCTGACGCAGCAGCTCCTCATAGCTTCGGAGTCGCTCCAGTAGCTGGCGCTCGGGGAATCGACGTCGTCGGGGACGCGTCTGCGTAGAAGGAACGCATTGCGTTTGATGCTTAATGCAATTGGAGCAAGGAAATTTACGGTCGCATTTCACCTTGCGCTGTTGACAGAGGATGCAGGCGAGGACTCGTTGTGACTTGATTGATGAGTGATGCGGGGCCCGGTAGGGAGCTGGACTGCTGGGACCTTGGATCGACATGGCTCTCGTAGTATGGATTTACAGGCAAATTTCAATCTCTCTAACCTGGACAGGAGAATCTTTATGAAAGAGAAATAATTTTTCCAAACCGAGTCAGACGATTCAGAGATGACGGGATGTCGTCTCGGGCGTTAGTAATTCCCGAGCTTCGGGTTTTGGCTAAACCCGAACATTACTTACTGCTGGTGCCTTACCGGCCTGAAAGATAGCTTCACCGTAGTCAAAGAGACAAAGTTGGAATCGAAAATCAAGTGGCCTGTGCCATTCGTTCGTGTACTGTAGTAGCTCCACAATTCTAAGTCTAGAGACTAGGGAAATGGTCCAACTAGGCATGCTTAGCTCTACTTCTTTCGGGACCTATTCCCTTGGATACTCTTCTAGATCGGTTTGTTTGACGTTTCTTATTTTTTAAGCATTCCATCGAATGCTAATGAGATGATTTTTATGATTCAAGTATTGTTGGAAAATAGGTATATTACATGCAAAGCATATTACCAGTCAGTCTCGCTCTCACTACCTGGATATGCCTTCTTCCTCAATTTCCACAGCGACTTTTCACGCTGCGCCGCAGCTTCACGATGGCGGCGACTATTATCCTCAACTACCGTCATCCACGGCACATTGCTTGCACGGCGGATTCTCTCGCGCAGAACTGCAAGTGTCTTGCTCTCATCTTCCTTACCAGCTGCAGGATCGTTGGCCTTCTTTCCTCGGGCAATTGATTTCTGATATCGCCTCTCGGCGGCTCGTGCTGCGTAATATTCCTCGCTAATAGCCCAGTTAGGGTTATCCACTTGGCCACGAACCAGGACAAGCTCATGCCCTTGCTCAATAGCGTCAGACAGACGGGACGATGGAATAGGCGTAGAGAGTTCCAGTCTACGCGATGCGACATCGACGGATCGGATCAAGGCCAGCCCTAGGCAGTTTGAGGCACTGGGGTTCAGAGGGACGGAGGTGCCAGTACCAACGCAAAGGTAGGGAAGGTCTTCCTCGGGAGTTCGGGAGACGCTGTCGGCCATGGACTCAGAAGCGGCATTCTCGGCTTGCTCTTCGCCCGAGTTCATTTCAATATCTTCATCTGCATCAATATCGTCTTCGTTATCGTCATCAGCCGGCTTGGTTGTTGATGAATGAGTAGCTGTGCCCATGATGGCACTCGGAGATTCAACTGCAACGACTCCGACAATCGCTCCTTCGAGAACCTCGCGAAGCATTGCAGGGTTGATGTGGGATCCCAAGACCATTATGCCTAGAATTCCCTGCTTATCACCCGCGTAGTCCACGGTGATAGGCCTCGTCCGGGAGAGAGGTGCATCCGACCAAAGTGGATTGTTAAGGCCACTAGGGTGAGACATGTGGAAGTAAGATTGGATCTGCATCAAGCGCAATTGAGCGCTGGATCGGCTCACAAAGTCCGTAGGCTGCGATGGCAGAACGGTCATCTGAACCCGAGCCTCGTTGGCAGCCATGGACAGAGGCTCGACGACTTCTGAAGGCCCCTTCTCACTCATATACACAACATCGGATAGACCGAGAGTCTTGATCAGCCAAGTCGCCACTTCAAGTCCCTGTCCAAAGATCCAGCCGGGATAGTTGATGATCAATGGGCACTGGGGGTACCTTGTTAACAAGGACCGATATTGCTCCATGAGATCCATGGTAGCCAGAGCATAGTGGTCCGGGTCTTCTTTAGGTGACGTTGCCCCGATGTGGTGAGCTCGCAAAATCTGGCCATCACGGGAGTCATCGAGAGAGGGGTGGGTGAACGGAGGTCCAAAGAATGGAGCGCGTAAATGCGCAAGGTAGACTTGCCCCATGGGTGCGAACTCGGGCTGGCCGGGGTCTAAGTCAAGGAACGCACAGCCGTCGGTATTAATGTAACCATTTTCAGTTTCTGGGGCTGGGCTGAGGACGTGGTTCAGTAGGTAGCGACTGAAAGTTGATTTCCCCGAGGCCTTTGGACCGCAAACCAGAACTCGTAGTCGGCCATGTCTCTGGGAGAGTGCCTTCATAGATGCACTCCACTTCTTGTCGAGATGAAGGGGGCGCAGATGTCTTTTTAAAGGATCGTCTGCGGAGGTATACAGCTATCGAAGAATTAGTCTCACCGTAGAGAAACGCGGGCGGGCAATCCAAAGTTCACGTACCACAGAGAAGGTTCGTCGCGAATCTTTGAGGGCACCTTTCAAAGTGAATTTATCTGCGGCCGTATTTTGCCCATTCCAAATCTTCTGATAGATGGGTGAGATATCTCGTAGGCGAGCAATGCCACTTTTGCAAGACTTGATTTCGACCTCTGCCTCGCCCTCGACACCGGAGACACATTTGATGACCGGCAAGGAATGGGTTGAAGGAGCGTAAACCCTATAGGCTCGGGCAGATGGGTGTAGCTTAGCACCCATGAGGCTCACAACTCCTCGTTTAACCCAAATATCATACTGTCCCAACAACGCCAAGTTCTAATGCAAAGAGTAAGCGTCATTGAAGCTACAAGGGGAGAGTGTTTGCCATACCGTCTTCTCTTTGATACGAACGCACATGGCATCGTCATCCGCGTACAGGATATTGCTCTTGTTCAGCCGTGCTTTGGACAGAGGGAAGTTTTGGAGCTCTGCTGGAGTCTCCGCAGGCGATTCATATCCATCAGCGTCTCCAATGACAGACGCGACCTCATCTTCTGCCATTTCCTCCTCGACCTCGGTTTGATCCTGCTCAATTTCTTCCTGCTCTGAATCCCCATTCTCTTCAACCACCCTATTGGACTGGGGTTCCAATTGCTCAGACTTTGAAGACTTCTTTTGCCGCGCAGCCCTTGTCACTGCAGGCGAGGGTGCCTCTTGCTTCGTCGACGACCTCGTGCGGGGTCCTTTAGATTCTTCGCCATTGGGGGTGACCTGTTGCCCCTCAAGAGACCTTCGGGGTCGTTTCGTAGGTGGCTCGTTCGTAATCTCGACGGTGACTTCGGTCTTCGCAGCTTGCGCTTGTTGCTGCCGAGCTTTGCGCGCCGCGACAGCGCTCATAGCGCTGACTGGAGCTGGCGAAGGCATTAACGAGGGATCAATTTCGTGGACGTTTATTCTGGTTAGTTACCGGCGGATTGTTGTTTCTCGGCTTTTCGCTTCATCGTTCTATGCCGTGAGATCAGTCCTAAGACACGATTTTCACAGTGGAGGGTCGATAATGCGGCGATGAAGCCGATAAGCAAAAAAAGTTGGCGGGTGGTCCGTGCTCCCGCGGAGCAGAAAAAAAGATCGGCCGGAATCTCCAACATTCCCTTCAACGTTACAGGGAATCGACGGTTTGCATAGCTATGAGAATAGTTGGCTAGCGATTAGTTACCTGTTGCGCATTACACCTCGCTTTCAATCTCTCTCTCCGGCCTCAAGCGCTGTTACGACCCCACAACCAGCTCCCATCTATCCGAGCGCAGTGCAGAGCGCCAATCCAAGCCACGATGGCTGCCGCTTCTTCTTCCTCGAGCGACAGCAGCTCGAGCAGATCAACCTCACCCGAGCCCGAAAACACCCAGAAGAAGGCCGTAAAGGCGGCGACCAAGAATAAGGACGAAGTTGAGAATGAGTCGTCAGAGTCCTCGGATTCTTCAGATTCGTCCGATTCGGACTCTAGCTCAGACTCTGGGTCAGAGTCTGAGAGCGAGTCTGGAAGCTCAAGTGAGATGGACACCAGCGAGGACGCCGCAAAGGCGCCAGCGAAGAAGTGAGTAGTTTTATTCCTTGCTACATTGAATTGTCATCTTGAACGCATTTGAATTAACCAAACCCATAGGATTCACATTCCTGGTCCGAACCAGCCATACAAGCCACCCTTCGGGTTCAAGTCCGCAAAGAAGCAAAATCCCCCCTCCTCGAGCACCTCCTCCGTTCTTTCCAATCTCCGCGGCAAGCAGGTTTTCCATATCACCGCCCCGTCGTTCCTCCCGTTGTCCAAGGTCAAGGAGATTACCATGTCCAAGGTTCTGAAGGGCGAGCCGATCCTGGCATACGACGGCAAAAACTACGGAATCCCCGCCGATTCCATCAACGATAACGACCCGGAGGGCAAGACTTTGCTTGTCTACGATGAGAGCACTCAAACGTATTGCAACAAGTCCGACCACATTCAAAGCTTCCACGTGCAGGAGTTGATCGGTCTACCGGAGAAGGCTGCCAAGTCCACTGCTGCAACAATCGAGAAACTGCGGGATTTCGTCAAGCCACCCCGCCCTCAACCAAAGGGTATGAAGATGCGCTTCCGCCCCGTCGGCAGCCTACCCAGCGAGCCAGAAACTCTTGGAGCAAGCTCGGAGTCCGAGTCTGAGGAGCCTCAAATCAAGGCCCCCGCGGGTAGCAAGCGGAAGCACCATCACACCGAAGGAGATGCCTCTCAAGCGAGTGCTGAGCCTCGGAAGAAGTCCAAGAAGTACACACAAGAAACCGGGGATGATGAGGAGCGGAGTCAAAAGAAGTCAAAGAAGTCTCACAAGGACCGTGAAGAGAAGAAGCGGAAGAAGTCCGAAAAGGCATAATTGGTGTTATGGGTTTGTTTAGCAAAAAGATATCTTCGTTATATGATCTACAGGACAATTTCAATGTACAATTTTACCATTTTGAGGACCATACTTACAGTGCTCCAAATTGGAGTGCCTTTCCATCTACTCAAAGGACAACAATGGTAGGTAAAATAGAGTCACCGAATAGGATCAAGAGATTTGACAATGTCTTCCGCTCATTCAATTAGCAATTGTGATCTTTTTCATTATAGTCTTTCCGTCTTATACTCGTTGTGATCCATCTGGCAAGCAATTGTCCATATCAACCACACAAACTATTCACCACGACAAACCCCTCAGCTCCCACCTCACGAAGACCGGTGTTTGATGTTAGCGTGGAAATTCTCATGCACACTGACGAGCTGAACTCTCTTTCCATCCGCATTAAGGATGCCGCCCTTCTCACCATCGTCAGAGGAGCTACGTTCAGCAGCCTCCCATTCCGTGCCAGCAGCAACCTCGAGGTTCTTTCCACGAGTCTCCCGAACAAAGAACCAGCAGAAAACAGCAGCAACGGCGTCAAATCCCATGAAAATCAGGAAGGTGTTGGCACCGACGTTTGCAATCATGTAGGGACTCGCGAAGGAGAAGCAGAACGACGACGCCCAGTGAGCCAACATGCTGACTGCCAGACCAAGAGCACGAATGCGTGTAGGGAAAATTTCCGGGACGTAAGCCCAGGGCAGAGGGCCCCATGAGCAGTTGTAAATCTAAAAGTTGCTAGGTTAGCAAAGGGTATATCAATGGAAAGCCAAGGGGAATTCTCACCATGATGTCGAGGTAGATCATTGCTACAGTTGCCCTTCCAGCTGCTGTGACGCTAGTTGCGGATTGGGTCGGGATATAATCGACGATCAGGGCAGTAATCAACATGCAAATAGACATCAAAGCCGAGCCACTCACTAACGTCATACGACGACTGAGTCGCTCTGCTAGGAAAACGATGAAGAATGTGCATGAGATGACCTTGACAGCACCGAACAGACCGGTCAGAAGCATGTTACGGTCAGTCCCGCTGCCAGCAATCAACTTGAAGTACTGCGGCGCAAATACTGCCAAGGCACTGCTACCCGTCGCATTCTGGAAGATGAAGAGTAGAGGGCCAACAAAAAACCGGAGACGATTGGCCGGTTCCAGCAGCTCACGAAGAGAGAATCCTTCTCGCTCGACACGCTCAGCTTCAAGTCCCAACTGTGTCTCTGCGAATTCATCACGGGTCTTCGGTGTATCACCACCGCGGATCCAAACAATAGACTTCCAGGCGTCATCAGTACGGTTCTGCGACAAGAGCCAGCGGATAGATTCTGGGAGGGTGAAAGTGCCAATGAAGAGAAGGCCTCCAGAGATCAATTGGAGACCGACCGGAATTTGCCATTCACGCGATGTGCCCGAAATCGATGTGCTCTTGGCGACGCCCTATTCTGTCGTTAGTTTATTTGATCTACGTGGGAAAAGCTACACTCGAGCGCTCTCACATAGTCAACCCAGTATGCAGTGAAAACTCCCCATGTGTAGAGCCACTGGTAGAATGAACCACAGCGACCGCGAATCTCCTTGGGCGTCATCTCTGCAGAGTACATGGGAATCACGACACTCTGTCCACCCATGCCTAGACCGGCCACAACGCGACCAACATACCAAGCCGCTAGCGAGTGGGTGTTGATAAGCTGAATAATAACTCCAACGACGAAGAGGGCAGTTGAGACGATAATGGCGATTTTGCGCCCATATTTGTTCGTCAACGGATAGACGAAGAGAGCTGCGATGAAAGATCCTAGTTGGCCCAAGCCCACCGTAAGTGACGAGACCTTGGACTGGTGCTTGCTGGTGTAGCCAAAGTCATTTTGAAAGGATGTGAAGCTTAGGATTCCACCAGCAACTCCCGAGTCATAGGCGGAGAGGAAAGAGGAGATGCTGTGAAGGAAGAGTATATTAGTTTGAGACATAGCTCATTTTGTAAATAGTGTAATCAGCTGCAACTTACAAGACGATCGCTGCCAGATGATAGGCCCGCCAGGTGCCCAGGCGGGTGTTGAGTTCAGGAATACTGAAGAGCCCCATGGTGATTGGAGTTAAGGGAATGAATACGAAGATACGATCTATAAGAGCCAAGGCGAGGCCAAGAGCTGACATATAAAGCTTTTCTGTTGAAGCGCCATGGCATAGCAAACAGTGGTTTTGGTGAGCAGATACAGGGATATTTTTGCGTGCTTTCCCATCTGACGCCAGTCAGGGTTGACTTTAGTCTAGTCTAGCGTTAGTTAAATGTCGATATGTAGTATGTTCGTAGAGATCAGTGGTGGTTGAGGCGGCCTAAGTCCTGCCTTGTTGGTGGAGGAAAGCACGCCTTCACATGGTGCAATGGTGTTATGGATGTACCCTTCAAATCTTCAAAATCTTTCTGTTGGCGACGAGTTGAAAGATAAACTAGTATATCATGTTTGGGTTTTAAAAATGATTCAAGTACAGCTAGAATGAGATTTGAGAAGAAAGGAAAATCAAGCCTGGTGGAATGGATCGTTCCTCTAGTCCGTAAATCTCTTGTTCACCTTTTTGTGGGTTCTATAGTATCTTTACAGCCTTGGTAATGCGGTTGTCAGGATTCAGAACGCGCGTCTTTGGATCAGCCTTGGAAGAGCACCCGGTGTACCAAGTAGCTTTGGCTTTCTTTCTTTGTAGATTGGTCAAAGCAAGGGGGCCAATGCATGGTCTATCTCCCGCCCCAGGCACAGCGGGAAAGCCCATTTCCATATGTGGTGATTCGGAGAGAATGCGACGCGGTAAGTGTATGTTGCCTCCGGGGAATAGGATCTTGGATCTCAGTCTAAAAGAGACGGAGAGGTTTATACATAACATAGCCTTACGCTCTCACCTTTAGACGTCTGTTGTCTGTTGCATTCAACGTTTGAGTGTACACCGCTCCGTTGAACAGTTCCTCTTGGCGATCGGGTCACATCCGCCATGACTGGCTATATGTCATATCCTCCTGAGAAGATGGTATCTGGGCAGAATTTGAGGCTCAATGAACAATTATTATCCAGTTCGACAAAACAATCTTCCAAGAGACTCGAAACCTCATAACTACTTAGACTTCCAGCCCCATCATCGATTATATAAGCACAGTCACCTGACAGCCAGTGATGCCGCCATCACATGCGACTCATCATCCCAACCAACCATCGCAATCATCGGAACCTTGCGAGGCAGCTGATGCGCCTCACTGGACTAATTAGAGGGTCACTTTACCCTTTTGCACTCTTTCGAATCGACTGACTCATTACATGGTACTTACTATCGCTCACCTGTCAGTCTCTCGTCTTTGAATGGTTGCTTGCGGGGGACGTTTGATTTGCTTATCGATCCCGCAAAGCTTCCTTATCTCCTGGTTGGAGCTGTCTGAGCTGCCTGACCCGCTTGCTGGATGATTCACTTGCCAGCGTCTGACCATACACACTTCATCTGATATGACCTTGTCAGTTACATATCTACTGCTTGGCTTGCCGTAATCGAAGCCCGCCTGACGCGGGCCCCCTCGAGGCCAATACCCATCCCTCATCACCGCCCTATCGGCCCCGAGCTGCCATCCACACCCCGGCCTGATTCCCCCGATCGCTACTACTCTTCTCCACACCGGCTTTGGGCTTGCTCAACTTTAGCCTTCAGCTTTTCTTCAGGAATAACGAGTTGTGATGCGGCCTTTCCTAGACGATGCCAAACGGCAGTCGGAACGGGCAGACCAGAGGTTGAGTGCTAGCATGAGGCCTTTCTCTGGTCAGCGTTTGCTTTCCGATCGATTGCCGGAGCGATTTAAAGATGGCGATGACGCCCAGGTTGACTACACAGCTCCACCGCAGAACATGCGCTCCAGAGATGGCCACATGCACTATATGCAACAGTCTCTATTCTCCGTTTTAGCTGCCGTTGGCTCGAGATCTGATTTCCGTGGTCGCTTTGACGACTCGAGCGATAGCGATGGAGAAGCCGGTGAAACTCATACAAATATCGGCCTACAATCGGGATCTAGTCGGGAAGGCTCATCGGACCGACGTCGTACCGGTAGGAAGACGGACACAAACTCACGAGACGAAGCCGAGGAACGAGGACGTCGCCATCAAAGAACGAAGTCAGAGAACAAACTACTACGGAGGATACCTGGAGTTGGATCTCAGGACAAACCAGACGAGTCGCTAGCGGCTAGCGGAGCGACTCTCAAAGTACCCACGAGGCGAACGCGTAGTGCCACACCCCGGGCAGCTCCCATCCTCACTCGCATGGTACAAGCTCAGAACCGTTTCGATGTCGCCACGGAGCCCGAAAACCCGCCATCCAGGCCAGAGTCTCCGAGTCATGACCGCTCAGAGCCATCGGACTCTTCGGCTTTGTCCACGAGGCTAATGGAAATGTTTGGTTTCGAAAGGCCTGAGAAGGTTTTGGTAGAATATGCTTGTGCTCTACTGCAGAGTATGCTCCTCCAGGGATATATGTATGTCACGGAAGGACATATTTGCTTCTATGCCTACCTCCCAAAGAAGTCGACTGCAGCCATCAAGTCTGGGTTTCTCTCGAAGCGTGGCCGGAAAAATCCTAAATACAACCGCTACTGGTTTGTCCTGAAGGGTGACGTTTTATCATACTACGCCGATCCTTCAAACCTATACTTCCCCAGCGGCCATGTAGATCTTCGGTACGGAATCTCTGCGTCTCTCACGGAGACCAAGGCCCAAGGCTCTGATGTGAAAGATTTTCAAGTCACCACCGATCAGCGAACTTATCATTTCAGGGCCGATAGTGGAGCAAGTGCGAAGGAGTGGGTGAAATCTCTCCAGCAGATCATATTCCGATCCCACAACGAAGGAGACAGTGTGAAGATCGCATTTCCCGTTGAGAGTGTGATTGACTTGGAGGAGAGTCCCATGGCCGAATTTGCCGAGACCTTCAAAATCCGCGTCCTTGATAACAACGAGACCTATGCCATAGACGAGGTAATTATTCGACCTCCACATCTACCCATGCAGCTCTAACCATTTCTAGTATTTCTTCACTTTCTTCAACTCTGGTCAGGATGCCTTTAATTATTTAAAGAGCTTAGTCAATTCCTCCTCCGCGAAGAATCTATCGGATGATTCCCCCCACAAGAGTGACGACAAAGCTCAATATGGAATTAGTACCAGGGATTCGAATATAATCGCTGCCAACAGCCGACGCTTGTCTCTTCCGACAGATGATCAGTCCCCACGTGGTCGAAGCACAGGCATTGAGAACGACCCTCAAGATTCCGCAGATTCGTTTGCTGCGTCAATAGATCGAGGCACGGAATCATCGCCTATCGTCCAGTCAATCACCGAGACCAATGAATCTGCGAGTCAAATACTCAATCGAAGTGATGTCTTCCAGTCACCTACCATGCGATCACTACCGAGGCGTCCCTCTGATGTGGGTGCCGCTGGTCGGCGACGATCAGATGATACTGCTCGATCCGCATCCGCACGACTGGGCGATATGGTACGAAGGGACAGCTCGGGACTATCGAGCCCCAGCAGAAATGCAGAAGATCATCGTGTTGCTCGCGGGCCTGCAGATCAAAGGATCCCAAATTCTTCTCGGTATCCCCCTGGTGCGCCTTTGAACGATATCGTGAAAGCTGGCGCATATCCTCTCCAGCGTGCCGCTGGGTTCGCCGAATATCTCAAAAGCAGATCTAAGCAGATGAGCAGCTTGCTAGCAACGGAATCAATGGGCTATATCGAGAAGGTTTCTGGCATGTGGGCAGGGGGTCAAAAACATTATGGTGAAACTGAAGAAGTGATCCATGATGATCCGACAGTTGATCCAGAGGACAAGGAAGACGGGCTCAAGCATGGCGACCGGTTCCGAGCGCATTTCGGTCTACCTCCGACCGAACATCTCCAAGCAACATACTATGCGTACTTGACCCGGGTTCTCCCTCTATACGGAAAAATATATCTCAGTGAGAGGAAAATCTGTTTCCGGAGTCTGCTTCCCGGTACTCGCACCAAGATGATTCTACCGCTCAAAGATGTCGAGAACGTGGAGAAGGAAAAGGGCTTCCGGTTCGGCTACCACGGGCTTGTTGTCATAGTTCGCGGTCACGAGGAGCTCTTCTTTGAGTTCAATACCGCCGATGCACGAGATGACTGTGCTGTCACACTGCATCAAAATCTGGAGTCCGTCAAGTTCCTGGTGGAGTCGGGAATGCTCGCAGAGGAAGAGCGCGACCGAGTAGAGGCTGCTAAAGCGGAGCATCGCATGCTCGAAGAAGCTAGACTTGACAGTCCAGAGGAGCATGACACCCACCCAACGCTCAATGAGAGCTCGTCTGAAATCTCTCCATTTTTTGATGACCCTCGCGCCTCGATCATTAATTTCAAGCCTACCGAGTCCCTGAAGATCACTTGTCTAACCATCGGCTCTAGGGGTGATGTGCAACCCTACATTGCCTTGTGCAAGGGACTTCTCGCCGAAGGCCACAAGCCAAAGATTGCAACCCATGCTGAATTTGAGCCATGGATTCGCAGTCATGGCATTGACTTTGCTCTCGTGGACGGAGATCCTGCCGAGCTGATGCGGATCTGTGTGGAGAATGGGATGTTCACCTACTCTTTCCTTCGGGAAGCTACATCGAAGTTTAGAGGATGGATTGATGACTTGCTTTCCTCATCGTGGGCCGGTTGTCAAGGGAGTGATGTGCTGATCGAATCGCCAAGTGCAATGGCAGGCATTCATATCGCAGAGGCTCTTCGGATTCCTTATTTCCGTGGCTTTACCATGCCATGGTCAAGAACTCGCGCATACCCACATGCCTTTGCAGTACCGGAAACTCGTATGGGAGGGGCTTACAACTACATCACTTACGTGATGTTTGACAATATCTTTTGGAAAGCTATCGCAGGGCAGGTGAACCGGTGGCGCGCTAACGAGCTGGGTCTCAAACCTACTACTTTGGACAAGATGCAACAGAACAAGGTTCCATTTTTGTACAATTACTCGCCTTCCGTGGTACCACCGCCCCTCGATTATCCAGATTGGATTCGCATCACAGGCTACTGGTTCTTGAACGAAGGTTCCGACTGGACCCCGCCCGCTGAGCTCTCTGCCTTCATTGAAAGAGCTCGCGCTGATGGCAAAAAGCTTGTCTATATTGGATTTGGGTCGATAGTTGTCTCGGACCCGGCTGCTTTGACACGAACGGTTATCGAGTCGGTTCGAAAAGCGGATGTTCGATGTATTCTCTCCAAAGGATGGTCGGACCGACTGGGGGATCCTTCTAGCCAGAAGGTTGAAATTCCTCTCCCAACGGAAATTCACCAAATTCAATCGGCGCCCCACGACTGGCTTTTCTCACAGATTGACGCTGCTGCTCATCATGGAGGAGCAGGTACCACCGGAGCGAGCCTACGAGCTGGCGTTCCCACCATCATCAAGCCATTCTTCGGTGATCAGTTTTTCTTCGGGTCTCGTGTTGAAGATTTAGGTGTGGGAATCTGCATGAAGAAACTAAATGTCAGTGTCTTCTCGCGGGCACTTTGGGAGGCTACACACAGCGAGCGAATGATTGTCAAGGCTCGAAATCTGGGCATTCAGATTCGTAATGTGAGTTTTTACAGTGAGACTACTAGATATATTGCTGCTAACGCGTAAAATATAGGAGGACGGAGTTGCTACAGCGATTCAATCTCTATACAGAGATATGGAGTATGCCAAGACACTCGCACGTCAGCGTTCAATTGCCTCGTCTACGCCCTTTTCACCCACGCCTTCCGCTCAGGCCTCGCCAGATCACGACGACGACGATGTTGACGACATTGAAGAGTGGACTTTTGTCGGCGACGAGAATGAAATGGATTTTACGAAACGAATGCGTGACCTCTCTACATCAGACCGGGAGAAAGTGGCCTCGGCTATGTTCCAGTGACCTTTCTCTGCTACTTGATTGATCTTTTCTCACGTTCCTCTTTTTCTATGACTTTTTTTCTCTCATTTGGTTTGAGTGATTTTGACCGTTTAATGATGTCATGGACGCGAGTCTTCATGATTTACGAATGCATGCGTCCCTAATTATCTGGCGTTTGCGAGTTTGATCTTACGCAGATTAATTTCTTTGCTTACTCTGGGATGTTTTTGATTGAATACACCATGTTCTCCTATTTTCCAAGTTTTGTTATATCCTATAATCAGCTAGATTGTTTTCATTTCCGTGGGTTCATTCATTAGGCAATTTAAAATGCCTTTCAACCAAAGATTTCATTCCTACTTGATTGCTAGCGTCTCAAGAAAATTTGTCTTTATTATAAGATTCTTGCCAAAGAAATAACTTGCTTATTGGCGATCTACATCATAAACTTCAAATCCAAGACAACGAAGCCGAACAATAAGAAGTCACACCTCACAAGCGAGGCTGACTTCTTGGTAAAAAATAAGCTGAATTCGGGACTGGGCCAACACTGAACGTACTTGTACAATAGGTATATTTCTGTCAACCAAAAAATACTAGTAGATTAGCCTCTCACTGCTGCATGGCATGGGTGATGACGAATTTGATATTCGCACAACTCAACTCATGGTTACAGAACAACCCACAATGTAAGCCTAATCGGGAAACATGCTATCAAGGCTCTTTCAATCCAAGGTTATAAGGAGATGCAATCATTCAAAAGCACTAAGTTTGAAACAGGCGTTCAAACAAAAGGATCGTCAGTGGAATCATCGTTCCATCTATACTCCAACTCCCACGCAACGGATCGAGCATGTTCCTGAGCCTTCTCCTTGTCAAAGTTGGGCAAGACGACCTCATCCCCATTCTCACTGGGTGGTTGGACTTCACGAGATCGACTTTCGGGAGCCACATATGTCTTTGCAAGGAAAGCAAAACCCGCATCGATTCCAGCCGTAATACCTGACGACGTTAGAAACTTGCCATCGTCCACCCAACGACCTTGTCTTTTCCACTTGACATCGGGGTCTATAACAGTCAGTATTATTCATTATATATACAAGGAACCTTCTCCCGTTGTACTTACACTTTGGAGTCATTTCATCAAATATCCGCTTGTTACATGTTGCCTCGCGTCCGTTCAACCGTCCCGTCGCAGCTAGGATCAACGACCCCGTACAAACGGTAAAGACAAGTCGAGCACGATCAACCAGCTGACCGATCTTTTTGAGCAGCATTGGATCGGACAGTAGATGGATCATGCTCAGGCCACCTGGAATGAAAAGAGTGTCAAAGGGTTCGGTGTCTTTGAGGGCATCCGCGATGGACATGTTGGGCATTATTCCGATGCTGTTTTTGATGGAACATTCGAGGCCCTGTGGGGCTGCCATGGTGTGGACATTGACCAGCTCTAGGGTGTAGTAGTCGCTACGGGGAACTATGGTACCTAATGGTCCGAATAGGTCCAGGGCTTCGAAGTCATGGTAGACTAAGGCGAGGATGCGGTGTTGGAGTGGCATTGTTATCAGGTTGGGCAAATGGGAGAATTGAAGAATTAATAGTGTTGTGTGGTCTCAAGGGAAGAGACATCTTTGGAAAGTAGGTCTACAGCTTTTATAATACAGTCTAGCCTTCAACAATGGATGTTGCACCTCTCGGCAATAATGTTCACCTTGCGGAGTTGTGCGGACTTTCGGACTTTCAAGTCTTCCAACGTGGACTGGCGATTTTAGTGAAGACTAATTAATTAGTGAAAATAATTTACATTGTTAAGAGCTCAAAATCACTCATAATAGATACAGATAAAAGTCGAGTTGTCTTGCCTAAATGCAGAGCTGAAGCAAGGCTATGTTATAGGTCAGACAGAATTATAGGCAATCTTTCCTTATAAAATATAAGAAACCCATTTCAGTACTATTTCTCAAAACCACTTCCAATCATATAACAAATTAAGCCCATTCAGTGACTCCCTGCCAACCGGCACATGGTAACGGCAGTTATAGGCAAAAGCGACTTGGCCGTGGCGTCCCATTCCGCAGCAACCTTCTCCGAGAGACCATCTGGCTGTCGTGGCTGCAAATGGGTGACCTCCTTTTGTATAAAGCCGTGGCGCTCATAAAACGGAACTGCCGGCGGGGCAGCTTCAATCCATACATCCAAGCCCTTTTCATCAGCCTTTTCCAGTCCCCACTGCATAAGCAGATGACCTATCCCCAGCTTTCGATATTCTGGCAGTGTGAAAAAGCTGCCGAGTGTAGCATACGGGCCGGTTCCAGTTATTCCTAATCGATTTCGTTCTTCGCATTCGCAAAGGATTCGGAAGGATTGCTCTGCGAAGAGTCTGGCCCCTCCCTCAGGATGACGCTTGGCTAGTGACTCGATATGGTCTTTAAGATCGCTTGATCCATTCGAGATAAAGATCCACTGCGCACCACCGACGAGTTTCTCGTCGGTTTCGGACTCTTGTGAGCTAACAGCTTTGATCCACATGTCTTTCTCGTTGACGTCTGGGTTTCTTGCTCGTGCTTGCTCTTTGGCTGCGGTGTCAGCAATGGCCTTTTCGCGATCGTTGTCGATAATCGGGCAGTATAAACGGAAAATAGGTTGCAGCGGAGTCTCAAAGGCATATCTCTCTGCAGCTATCATGTCAGGGAGCTCTTCAACGGATACATCTTCCACGTTGAAGCACATGCTGACGGTATAGTTGTCGATGGAAGACACACGAGGTTCAACGAGCCCCGCGCTGGGGGATTATTGTTGACAGCCCGTTTCTGTACCAAAGGAGTTAGTCAATCCCCGCGGCTCTCGCGCGTTGACTGAGGTCAGACTGCTTATTGACAGGTGATCAAATGCTTGTTCATCACTTAACAAATTATTTTGCTTATTACCCAGGGTGGTCCTCGAAAGATACGGCTGCTAACACTCACATCATAACCTAGCTACTGGCCCGGAGACATGACATGGGATCTGTCAGAGCCGACAGCATAGTTTCGTGATCTTTGAAGTTTTTGTTTTGCTTAGAGGAAGTTTATTTCCCGTCTCTTGTTTCAGCTGCTTACTACTTATTCCTTGATCCGGGTGCCATGCATATGTTGGTCGTAGAACCATGTAAGATGCCAGAATTCTGTACGCGGACTCGCCTATCAAAGAGGCTTCAGCGTAGCACTAGATGTATCATAGCATTATTTTCCATGGACTTGTAGGAAGCATCTATGCTCATATTGGGAAAATACCCTACCGGAAACCTCAAGCCTCATTCGAGTGAAAGATCTACCACTTCTGGTACTCGAGTATTATATCAAAAGTCGTTTCATTTTAGGTATCCAGTAAATCAACTTTATCCCGTCAACCAAATACTCCAATTTCTCTATTTCGTATCATCTCCCTTCCCATCAGCCTTCTCTTTACGCCGTTGCACCACATCCCAGTTATACACCCGCGCCGTCGCAACCTCCAGAGTCTAACCAGCAAAATATTAGCTCCTAATCCATCGAGATTGCAAGGTTCCACACAAAAAGTCTCAATACATACCGTAATCTGTTCACGCAAGAACTCCAGGTCCTCCTCGCAGTGGGCAAGACTAGACTCCGCCGCCGTCAATTTCTCCGCCAGCATCTTCTCGGCCTCATCCAGCGGGTAGGCGAGCATGACATTCGCGCCGAGCCAGAGGTATACCTCCTCCATTTCGGCGGGGGAGACTGAAGCACGGGCGTAGAGGGTATCATTGAGTTCAAAGTTGGTTTCGAGGTCGGTATCTGGGTTGGCCTGCAACAAGAAAAGAAGAAAAAAGATTAGATCATTCATACCCTGGAGACATACGTCTATCTCAGTTCTAATTGTATCGCAACGTACCTCCTTGCGCAACTTCAAAAAGCGCACCATCTCCAAGGTCTTCTTGATATCGGGGATCTTCTCGCGCAGTCCCTGCCCGCGCCGCTGGGTGTTGACCTCCATGAACTGGTACTTGGAGATCATCTCCTGGAAGGAGCGGAGGGTGGGTTCGACCTCATCGCGTGAGGAGACGTAGTCGCTCACGTTATCGATGAAGGGCGCCGCGGGGATTCCGCGTGGGTTGGTTTGTGTTGTTACCGGGCTGGAATTGATGGAGGGGTTAGTTTGGACGGGGCATATTCGCGGGTGGATTGTGGTCGGGGCGGATGGGGATTTTGGAGATGAGAATTGTCTCCTTGTCTCGTGAGTTGTACAGGATCGAATTGAGTACTCACGCCTTGGATTTGGAGTCCGCCATGGCTGGGCGCTGTGGTGAAGAAGCAAAAGTGGGGAGAGAGAGCTTGCCCGAACGGAGTTTCTGGGCGGGCGGTTGGTCTCTCCGCCGGAGCTTTTGGAGCTGTTCTTTCCCATCCTCCGCAACAACAACACTGTATCCACGAGGATGGTCCAACTCACTGCGACCCGGCGCATAGTAGCAGCCCTCGAAGCTGTATCTGATTCACAGCGTTCAGAGCTCAATCTCCCCGCGACCCTACAACTCCACGAGCCGATTACACACGAGCAGCTCCTCCGTCTTGCGAAGCATCTCCAGAATGACGCCGCATATCAAGCCACCACCACCACCAGCGAGACTCGCTCTACTGTACTAAACACATTACTCCACGGGACAAAAGTCTACATCCCTCCTCCCCCAAAGAAACCCGAACCCGTACGTATCACCAATAACCACAAGCAACAACGCACTCCTCATCCCACTCTAACAACCCCCAGAGCCCGGAATACCTCGCCTCAAAAGCACACCTCCTCGCCGAAGCCGAAAAAGCAGCCTACCAGCGCCTCCTAAACCCAACCTACACACCAACCCCAGAACACGCCGACCCGCACGCCTCCTCCTCCGCAGAAGAAGACACCCTCACCCCGAGCTTAGTCTTCAACATCTTCCTCTCCGTGGTAATAACCGGATTCAGCGTATACTGGGCGCTAACCAAGTTCACCATGCCCGCTATCCTGGCGCGAACATTCTCTTCGTGGACGGGGCCGGCGATACGAGATGGGGAGGGAGGAGGGGGCGGGGGAGGAGCGTCGGATGCGGTGCGCGTGTTGATATCGTTTTTCGCGGCGTTGGCAGTGGCTGTTGCAGAGGCGTTTTTGTATGGGGCTTATCTTGAGAAGGTTTCTAGGGCGAAAGCTAGGGAGGGGAGGATCAGGGAGAGGAAGGTTTTTGTTGGGAGGGTTGAGGGGGAGGGTGAGGGTGAGAAGGGAGGGGAGAGTGTGGATGTTGATGGCCCTGTGGGTTTGGATGTGGATGAGAAGGAGGAGATTTGGGGCAAGGGAGTTAATGGGGGTGTGAGGAGGAGAGTTCGAGAGAAGTGGGAGAAGGAGAATGCGAAGGAGAATGAAGGATAATTTCATGGATTATCCTCCTTGACTTTTTCAAGGACTTGTATACTAGATAGAAGAATATACCCAGAGCGATATGATATCAAACATATATACTTTTTGTATTCTATACCTAAAGCTACAAACGCGCTGTCATTACTCTAACGGGTATGAATGCTGTTCAGTCATTAGTTGCTCGTCAAGAAACGAGATGCAAAAAAGGAAATGGAGAAAGACGTCGCATATGGCGCGCTGCCAGCAAGGTCAACTTGTCCCGCACGTCGGTGACAAAGGAAATGCGAAAGAGAAAAGAAAAAAAAAGGACGAAAGAGAAGCAGGGACAGGATTGTTTAAACCCGCTTCTCGAGGAGCAGCTTGCCGGTAGGTTCCTTGGTGTCAAAGCCCGCGTCACGGCTGAAAACACGCTCACCACGCAACCAAGTCTCGCGGACCATACCACGCAGAGTGCGGCCCTGGTAGGGGGAGCACTTGTTGCGGAAGAGCATGGTGCTAGGCTCGACGACCCACTCGGCAGAGTCATCGAAGACACAGATATCAGCGTCGAAGCCGACACGCAGATCACCCTTGCGAGTCTGCAGACCGACCTGGGCAGCAGTGTTGGCGCAGCAGAGACGGACGATGTCTTGCAGGGCCTTCTTGGTGTTCTCGTCATCGGCGGAGGGGGTCAGGCCCTTGCGACGGCTGAGCTCGGTCCAGAGGATGGGCAGGCCCATTCCAACGGAGGAGATACCACCCCAGGCGGAGAAGAAGTTGCCAGTGTCTTCGACGACGGCACCGTTGGTGGAGCAGGATCCGGGAACATGGGCGGGGAGCAGCTTCAAGTTGGGGGTGCAGGGAGAGTGATCCGAGACGACGGTCTGAATGACACCGTCGCTGCTGTGCTTCTCCAGCTCCTGCCAGAGACCGTCCTGGTTCAGCTTGGAGCGGATAGGCGGGCAGCACTTGTGGCGGGTATCACCGTCACGGATCTCCTCGGCGGCTAGGGAGAGGTAGTGGAAGCAGGTCTCGGCGGTGATCTTGATGCCCTTGGCGCGGGCTTCCCGCAAGAGGGGGATACCTTCCATGGCAGACAAGTGGACGATGTGCAATTGGAGGTTAGGAGCAAGGTGGGCCATGGACAGGATGCTCTCGATGGCGCAAGTCTCAAAGGCCGAGGGGCGGGAAGCCAGGAAAGTCGAGTAGGCCTCGAGAGGACCAGTTGGGGCCGCTGGGGGCTCGGAAGCCTGGACATCGTCACCAACCGAGGCAGTGATGGGGGGAACCATCTCGGCGTGGAACATGAGGGTGGTGGGTTCATCTGCCAGTTCAGCCATGGCCTTTTGAATATCCTCTTGGCCCACAGCGGGGAACTCGTCAACCTGTAAATTTTTATTAGGATTGCGAGTCTCGACGAATATTATTCGCTTGGTGATTACTTACACCACTGTCAATCAAGAAACCCTTGAATCCGCGAACACCCTCCTGGACCAGACTCTTGAGATCACCGGCATTACCGGGGATGATACCGCCATAGAAGCCAACATCAACCCAGCACTTGCCTTGGGCAGCAGCGAGCTTCTCCTTAAAGTTGGCCACAGTGGTAGTCGGGGGGATAGCATTCAGAGGCATATCAATAACGGTGGTCACACCGCCAAAGGCCGCAGCCTGGGTGCCGGTATAGAAGCCCTCCCATTCGGTACGGCCAGGCTCATTCAGGTGAACGTGAGCATCGACCAGACCCGGCAAGAGCACATACGGCGAGTAATCGGTATACGGGGTACCCTCGGGGAATTCCGCAGCGGGGATAATAGAGTCAAAGACGGCGGTAATCTTGCCAGTCGTACGGGAGATAACCACCGTAGCAGAGGTCAAACGGCCGGAGATAACCGCACGGGAAGAAGCCACCACGGTAATGGAGGGGATGTTAGTTGTAGCCATGGTCGCTAGTTTCGATGTGGGGGGGTTGGGCTTGCTCTGTTTGCCTGGTCAGAAGATCCCAAGGAGGACGAGTGATCGGTAGTGGCGGGAGGATAAGAAAAGGATAAGATTAGAGGGAGCGGGTCCGATTGCAGTTAGGGTTATATAGAAAGAAGCAAAAGTCGAGGTGGCGGCGACTGATAAGAGCGTAGCGGGCTGCACGAGCGCTCGTCCGGGTGGTTTCGATAGATGAAAGTCGAGACGGGATTGGGGGAAGATAAGATTATCTGGAGTTATCTGCAGGAGGGGGAAGTAAAGGATGAAGAGGGGCAGAGATAAGGAAGTCCGGGGGGATATAAATAACAAAGCACAGCCATGGACCAGAAGGGGAAACTCAAAATTTCTTTACCCTATGGAACTCCGTTGACCCACAGGCAGTCAACGGGAAAGAAAAAAAAAGAGCATCGAGATGTACCCACTGGGGGAAGTCCCACCCGGTCGAGTGCCGAGGACATTTCCCAAGACCCCCGATGTCGTTGCGATTACTCGATAATTGGCAAATGGGTGGCTAAACTGCAGTGCTGTTGAACTGCATGGCGGGTACTCGGAATGAAGAGCCAGTCAGCACGGACTTGGGTGCCAGTGCACATGCAGAGGATCCTACCGAATACCCTCACCTTTACCGTATCGGGAGGGGAAAGATGTCTGAGCGCGGTCTTCCGACATTTGGCTCTTTGCGGCGGGCTCCTACAGGCGTAGGATGATGGATCTGCCATAACATTGTCCTGGGGGTGGCGCTGGTCGATGGTGACCCTATTAACGAGTGGTTAATAGTCACAAGGCACAGGAGTCATCCATACAAAGCACTAAATCACGACTCTCGATCCACGGTTCGGAATCACCAATGGAGAATTCTCAGGGAGACGAAAACCACGGCCGATGGTTGGCCGATGAAACATGGAAAGACCCAAGAGATCCAGGCCTCGTTGAAAGACGTCGGGCACCTCCGAAGACCTCCAGAGGCTTATCACTGGGCCGTCCGATCCGAATGCGACTCCGTTTTATCAGCAGCCCGTTACTCGATCAAAACTGCCCGTCTGCCCCTTCCGATCCTTTTCCCTTACTCGATGAAAACCCTCGAGCGAATCGCAGTGCCTCCGACTGCGCTGGCAATAAAAAGTGCTGGAAAACGGTGGATTCGGCCCCTCTCGGCGGTCGCATTTTCTTTGCTGGAGTCTCCTCTGCGGTCGGCGGCCTCCGATGGATGAGGAGAGTGAGTTGGGTTTTGATCGAGTAAAACATCCCGCCACCGGGTGATTATTCTTTCTCGGTTCCTGGATGATTCGCACGATGATGAAAAGAAGATGGTGAAAGGGAGGATTGTCGGTGGTCATGGTTCTGCGGGGTTGGAAGAAGAAACCGCCTGCTCTCGTCTGGACTGTTGAACAGGGTAAACAGGGAATGACCGGATTGCGCCATCTCTGCGCCAGCTAGATGCTTGTGACCAGTCGATCAGCAACGCTGCATTGCTCTGCATTGCTGAAATGCTTAATGAGACGGTCGGAACTTGAGAATTCTGTCTATATACTGGAACTGACTATACAGAGCGTACTGTGGCGTGAAGTACTACTAAACTAACATCCACAGACCACCATGGTTGAAATATGACTGATCATAGTCTTATGAAAGAAGATGAATGTACAAATTTGGATTCGCTATCGCAGCAAACTCAATTCCATACTGCTATTCAATCTGTCTATACTCTTGAGAGTGCGACTAAAACCAAAAACTAGAGCAGTCAGAAAATGTCCCAAGTCAAAGCCCCCTGAACAAAAAAACGTACAATATAATCCATCAAAGTTTACTCTGCAAATTGCCTTCCTCACGCATCGCCATCACTCCCATACCACTTGCAATAAACCCGAGGGAAAGCAGACCCCGCATATAACACGCTATTATAGCATATCGGCGAGGCATCACTCTCCGCGAAATCACTCGTACACGGGACCGTTCCCACCCCCTCACAACCCAACGTCCCCACGGTATCCTTATCTCCCGTATACACGCAGGGCAACTCACTAGCCTTGCCATTCAAATCTTGGAATTTGATATCGGGAGGGTAATAGTACCGCGTGGTATCCCCGCTCGCCGTCATGGTTCCATTCGAGTCGTCGCACCAGTCTGGAATGGTACCTATGACGCCCGGGATGTAGACGTTCCAGGTAAACGTGTATCCCTCGGTGACGATGCCGATGTATATTTCCCCCGTTGGCTTTCCGGTTCCCGTTGCGGAGACGCCGGAGGATGTCGTGGAGGATTTGCTCGTGGTGGTGGACGTGTGAGATGCCGTTGAGATGGTGGACACTGAGCCTAGGCAGTACTTGCTGCTTCCTCCGTCTTCGGCCCAGTGGGCGGATGTACAGTAGACGACGTCTCCGTCGGAGAGCGTGCTTGTGATCGGGCCGACGTTGACGTCCGTGTATAGTGGTGGCAGGGTCGTCCAGGCACAAGGTTGATAGTTTGTCATTCCGGAGGTCGAACTCATGGTCTGGTATGATCCGGTGTGTCCCTCGCAGTAGCAGCTATCCTCGTCGGTTTCGGAATCGTATTGATTAATGCAAGTTAGAGCAGAGGTCGTAGTGGCGGAGGTTGTCTTGGATTTGCTGCTGGTGCTGGTTTTTGTGGTCTGAGAAGTTGTCTTGGTAGTCGACGGCGCAGTATGGCTTGTCGTTCTGGTAACAGCACTGCTATGGGTTGTGCTGGTGGTTGTGGCCATCGTTGTGGGAGTGCTACTCGCTAATGCCGACGAGAATGCTGCCAGGAGCGAAGCGTCTGCGGACATGATAGAAGACGCCAGCGAGTTAACTGCCGCTGTGTCGATGGTGGTATCAGGGTAAACCCATCCAGGTCCATCGGTGAATGTCGGACAAGCCGAGCTTGCGGTTCCAGTACCGCATGCCTCAGATGTAATGGTGGTAGTTGATGTCGTGCCAGTTGCAGAACATCCCTCCACGGTACTACACGAAGTCGTGAAGCAGGTTGTCGTCGTAGTAGACTGGCCACTCACGACGGTAGGGCTACATGTAACACCGCAGTCGGTCACAGTCTGAGTTTTGGTACATGTAGAAGTCGAAGTCGTGGAAGTTGATGAAGTCTTCGAAGTTGTCGATGTTGTCGAGGTGTGAGTCGAAGTAGGTTCCGTTGTAGGATTGTCATCCTTGTTCGGATCATCAGCAGGATTGCTATTGGGCTTATCATCCGGATCAACATCCGACCCATCGTCCGTCGTGCTTGTATGGTCAGATCCACAAAGCCAAGCGAGAATAGCTGGGCATTTCAAAGTGGGAGTCGAGATTGACGGCCGAATGGGATCGGGGATGATGATGCCACCACTAGTACCGATATGGTCGTCATCCGTAGATGGAGGCCATGACTGAAGCACGATACCACCAGTTCCCACGTAGATAGGGCCTGTCGTGGTTTGGGTGCTCGAAACGATGTACTCCGTCGTGATGATCGTGGGTGTTGTCAAAGTCTCGAAGTCTGGCAGAGTGACGATACCGTAGAGGCCAGTGGTGGATGCGTCAGATAGCGTGGTCCATGATTGACTTGATGTGCTTGAAGTCGTCGTGAGAGGAATGGTAGCCCCACCGACAATGACACCGCCACCACCTGTCTCTAGAGAAACAGTCTGTGTACCAACCGTAATCATACCACCGGGTGTGAGAGTGGTAGAACCAACTTGGAAGCCACTGGGATCCGCGGTGACGGTAAGAGTCCCAATTGTCAAGATCTCATCGGTATGAGATGACTGGGGAGTGGAGTGTGAAGTGGGGGTGATAGGCTTAGTTGAAGTAATGGTAGGCTTAGCCGAAGTAGTGGTTGGCTTGATAGATGTATTGCTGGGCTTAGTCGAGGTTACACTTGGCTTTTTTGAGGTAGTGGTAATTTTTGTGGTCGGATTGGTCGACGGCTTCGTACTTGTCCTAGAGCTGGTCGTATGAGTGCTCGTGCTGGTAGACGTAGGAGTACTCTGTATTTTTGTCCTGGATGTAGGCGTTTGCTTGGGCGTCTGAGACGGGATAGTCGTCGAGCCCAGAATAGTTGTGGTCGTCGATGGAGAGTCGATATGAGTAGAGCTCCCGTCGATGATCAAGCCACCGCTGGGCCCTAACGACAAGGTATGCGTACCGACTGTCACTTCTCCTCCGGGAGTCAGGGTTTGAGTGCCCACTGCAAAGCCAGTTGGATTAGGTGTCACGGCCACCAAACCAATATCAATGACTCCGAGGGTTGTCACGGTATCTTTAATACACTTTGTTTGCGTGCTTCCCGCTACCGTAGCAAGGGTAGGATAGCATATAGATGTCAGGGTATAGCCAGAAGTCGTGCCTGTAAAAGTGGCTGCGTCCACCGCAGTATCGGACGGCTTGATGGTAAAAGCAGTTTCATAATCCGAGATTGTCAGAGTCGTGGTGAGTGTTGCAGTGGCCTGTCGGTCGAAAGAGCTGACCAGAATGGCTTGCCATTTCGAAGGACTTAGGGTAATATTGAAGCCTTCCATATTGGGGATATCATCGGTAACGCCATTGGCTCGTGCATGGATTGAAGTGCCACCGACAGAGCGAATCCTTCGATTGAAAGCAGCACGAGGAAATGCAAAGGCAGGCCATACGGCCGCCAAAAGAAGCAGGACCAGATGATGCAGCATGATGCCCATCTAATCAAGATTTTGGAATGAGAGAAAGGGCAATAAATTGGATGGGTATTTAGGCTTTATATCGAAGAGGTCAATAAGTTCAGATCAGGCCTCAATTATATCTCATAGCGGTCTAATCCAAGCCGCGCAGACCTATGCTATCAAATTACATAGTAGCTACATCCTTCCAATCCGGCATATCCTGTCAGACATCGCCCCAAAGTAACATCATGCTGAAGGCCTAGCCCCCACATAAGCAGATTTACAAATGGGGATATCTACCCGTTATACAGTGTAGAGATAACTCGACGAGACAGCAAAGTTGGCGTTGAAGTCCTATGGTATACTTCGTACTTCGTATAGTTTCCAACTTCCGAGTACCAAGACTCGGCCCCTGCAGCGCCCCCACAAAGTGCGCGGGTGATCGCACCAGTGGGGGCATATATTCTCCGCGGTCCATTGGACCGAGCCCTAGGTGTCGGGGATTAGTCTTGATCAGCCTAGCTTACAGTGGGTCTTGAATCGCAGAAAAGCCATCGAGCGTGCGTATGCACATCTATTTTGTATACTTTACCGTGGCCCTTGGCAAGGCTATTAGACCCCAAGCTTCCTGGGCATGGAATAACCCCTGTATATAAGAGATTCAGGTACGTATGTACCTGGGGGCCAGACATGGATGCTGTCATGAATAATGTGCTATACCGCAATAAAAGGATGAAACTAGTCTGACATTCGACCAAAGACCCCTTGTAGGCTAAAATCAAATGGTCGATTACACTGGATATTCCTTTTCTACTTCAAGTTGGCCCCTCCAGCCGTGTTTCACCTCTAGAATCGCGATGAGGCTCGACTCTTTCTGAAATATGCTATTTGTGTATACTTCGGATTTCCATTCGAGGGGATGACGACGCTGATGTCGAAGGATCACCTCGTGAACATATCAGAATAAAATAGCGCATGGGGGCGAAGGCGATAGCAGGCGAGATATCTACCATGGAGGCCGACGATCGGTTACTCCTATGCCATCTGACTTAGTATTGAGTATATGTTGGAGGGGGCTGTTTTCGATTATCTTTTATAGATCCTGACCCCCTTTGATTTCAGAATCGACTCGTTAACTTCAACAACATAACTCATATTCTTATTTTTCAAAATCAGCTCTCTTTCCGCTGGCCGACCTACACTGGCTCAAAATGCTTCTGTCCTCCGGATGGCCAGTCTTGCTATGGATGGCCACCGTACTGCTGGGCTTGTTAGCCCCAGTGACGATGGCCGCTGATATCAAGACATCGAACACCTTCAAAGTCCTTACTGACTCTGACAATATGGGAGGAAGCTGCGACTCCAGGACGACTCAGGTCGATGCTATGGTTCCTGAAATTCAGGCTTTGATCACGGCGGCGACCGACGCAATCGACACCCTCCTAACAACACCAACGTTTAGTTCATTGGCGATTCCGTCGAAGAAGAAAAATAGAGAACGCCTTCTTCTGCTGGCGAAGCAGTTCTTCGGTATAAAATTCAACAGGTATCTCAAAGTTACATCAGGCGAGGGAACGCTGCAAACTGTCAAGGGTAAGTAAGTCATGGTACTTTGATGAGAAACAATGCCGATCGATCACATTAGGGAGATTCAATCAAATCACGGCTCAAATTAATGCCAAGGACCAGAAATGGCGATTTGGCTGTGACGACTCATGGGTCGAGTACACTGAAACGTTGAAGTCGGAGTATGCAGGCATGCCATCAGGCACTCCGATCACGGACGTCCGTAGGTATAGCCCTCTCTTTCAATCCTGCCCAGTCGTCTAACCCTTCCTACAGCTGGACTTGGAGGCATAACCAGGAGTTGGGCATTCTTTGACAAAGGAGGTCCGACGTTGAGACCTGAAAAGAGCGACAGTGACGATGCCACTCAAATGACTTGGTACATGTCCCAAGACAGAGGATGGCTTGCCGGAGGTCCATGCACCGGCATTAAAAAGGACGCCCCAGTAGTTTACCCAGATGCTCAGACTCTCCAAGACCAGCAGATTATTTACTTCTGCCCTCGTCTCTGGGATGACATAGGCACGCGACTCAAGGACGATGTCAGGAACTATAAGACTACCACCATCGCAACCGATGGGACGCAGTATCTTGATCGTTATATGACCCCCGGGGCTACTCTGCTTCATGAGATGACCCATCAGATATTTAGTTCAGGTATGTTTCTAATTACCTATGCTTAGAATCGCATTCTTGTTCTGATCACAGTCTACCGCAGCGGATGGACCACCAGTTGGTCTTGGGTATTTCTTCGTGAGCGTGGCCCAAGGGGAGAGTAAGCCCGATCAGGCAGCCATGAACGCAGATAGTTATCCCTACTTTGCCGTGGCGGCATATCTTTCTCAGGTGCGATGGCACACTGGCATTGCGACGACGGAGTAGGAGAGGGGAAAAGGATATTCATAGTTAGATGGGAGGGATTCAGCTAGCCAGATTGTGAATAGCTCTATTTTACCATTGTCGCATGCATTTTATCGTTATCAAGAAATTGATTGTTTAGATGAGACCCTGGACATAATTTACAGGATCATACATAACCGCCACTTCTTGTTTCCATCCTTTCCCAAGCCCAAATAGGCCTCATTCACCCAGACTCCGGTCAGAAACTGACGCTGGATATCGGTCGCACCGGTGCTTTCAAAAAAGACCTGGAGATCCTCTTCCCAAGTCAAATCCTCCTCTGTCTTTCCGAGTGCTTGAATAACAGCCGCTCGGTACTCCGCGTTGGCTCTCTTCATCTCCTTTCTCAAAGATGGATCCGCATATAGAGTTGCACGATCCTGAAGGCTCTTCCACTCGATGCAGCAAAACAGAATCGTCTTTCCTTTAGGTGACTCAATGGTCTTAGCAGAGAATGACCTGACGGGGACGTGTGCCAACCCCGCACACGACGCTCCAGGCCAGTGGGGCTCAAGGAATGGGTAGAGCATCATAGGACGCTTAGGACTGTAAAAGGTGATGAATTCCAAGCACTTGGGGCCAGAGTCTGCGCCCGGATATATGAGTCCGATGCTATCGGGTAGTCTAAAAATAGACTCTGTGGAAATGGGAAACTCCAAGAGGGGTGAGAGTCGTCGGTTCAGCGTCGAGGCCTCGGACATACACTCGGCCTGGATGCGTTGGAGCTTTTCATCCGCGCATTGTGCTGGTATTGTTAGAATTGTGAAGATTGGCACATGGGATGCAGACTAACGGTATAGATATATCACTCTATGAGGGTTCTCCTGGTCCACACAGCAGTAGCTGTACTCTGCAATCATCTGGCTATGATCGCGGGTCGGAGTACCAGGTATGTCCAGGCCCACGTCGCGCAGCCGCGCCAGACTCTTGTACCAGACATTATGAGAAGGATGCGATACTTTCTCCAAATCCGTTGCAGATTCTCGTAAATTCAGCGTAATAATGCAAGCCATAGCTGTTGAAATGCGTTTGAGGGTCGCTCGTGCTCATCTTGCAAACCGGAAGGGACTTGTTTCAATTTCAATGGCCTTCTACGTCAGCATAAATCGGCCCCAACAAGGATCAGCGGTCAGCATCCAGCCTTGCCACCAGACTCTAAGTGAAACCGCTGTCGTGCCCCCAAATCAAAGTAGCCCAAGATGGTGAAGTATCAAAGAGGTGACAAGAGTTAAATGGGAGTAGGAGTGATTGGTTGTTCGGGCTTGGCAATCAGGCCAGCTGACGATATAGACGATATCGGATACCGAGAAAGCTCCCTCACACCGTCATACATGGAATTATGGAAACTATCAGATAAACAAAAGCTCTCTTTCGAAAGTCTTTTTTGATGTTCCGCGTAATGTTAAATATCGGCCCTGTTGGCTACACGACTAGCAACATACCGGAGATGCTTCATAGACGAAAATATAGGCGAATCCAGCTAACTTGTCGATCTGACTTTGCGAGTATATCTACGTATCTCTGGAAAATATTTCGCTATCCATATCCTGTTGATCAGGGACAACGTGATGATTGATAGAGGCCTGACTGACTGTCACTCTCTGTACATATTCTTCCATTTTGTTCATTCTCCTTCTATTTATATGCAATACACATCACCTTGTTAGAAGGCTATTTTAATTCAGTTTCAAGGCTTTGGAGATCCGTGGGAAGATTTCCAAGGCATTTCCGTATTTGATCGAGACCATCTCCTCATTAGTAAAATTGCCATTCGTCTGGATGCCATTGAGGCCTGGCAAAGCCTGGGTGAGTGGCACATAGGGATCTATCCTCGTTAGTATACAGGATCTACACATAACCTGGGGTATAGATAGCGCAGGGAAGGGAGCCTACAGTCAATTCCAGTCACGAGCTTTCCGGCTCCGATGAAACTCTTCAGAGCCGCAAGCTGGATGGCAGTCGTTGCGCTCGCGAGATCGAAATAATATCCAGCGAGTTGAGCCATCGTTTGGGCGAAAGGAATGCCGCCCGCGTAGTCGAGTGTCGCGACACCAGCAATGCGAGCGGCCAAATAGGGCATAGCACCGCCACCGTGAGAGAAGATCATCTTGAGATCTGGGTATTTGGCACGCTGACCAGACAATAGTAGATTCTCCATAGCCCGCACGGTATCGAAAGGATATTCGGTCATCGGAATGGGGTGACCCAGAGCGACGGACGTGCAACTTGGGGAGGCTGGGTGCACGAATACACTGGCATTGTGGGCACTGAGTGCTGAGAAAACAGGGTCCAAAGCAGAATCACCCAAGTACGTGCCATTAGCATTGGTGTACATGCCTACACCCACAAACTTGAGGGTGTCCATGCAGAACTAAAAGGAAAACAAGATTAGATGATTTGAAAGGCCATGTGTCATGTATCAAAATAAACGTACTCGAAGCTCCTCGACTGCTTCTTTGACGTGAGGAAGAGGGAGAAGACAAAGCGCTCCAAGCCGAGTCGGGTAAGTTTGGGTATATTGATGAAGCAAGAGATTGATGCTTCGGGCCAAAGACTTGGCCTTTTTAGCATCATTGACGAAGGAAACACCTGGTGCAGTGATACTGATGGTCGAGTAATTAACTCCTAGGCTGTCCATAGCGCTGATGTGCGAGTCCAGAGTCCAATCAGGAACGGGGGCGCCGTCATTGTACAAAGTACCGTTCTTGACGGGGAAGCCTGCTGAGATCATCGCATCTTTCCAAATAGTTGGAATAGCATGAGAATGGACGTCAATGCGATAATTGGACCCCAGGGAATTAGTTGCATGGCAGCTGACGAGGCCTGCCGGGATAATTCCCAAGAGCAGGGTTCGGAAAAGGGAGGGCATTATGATTATTGTAAAAGATTATATGAACACCTCCAAGAATGTAGTGTGATATGGGGGAAGAATCCCGACAGATAAGTATTCAACCCGGATCCAAGATGGAAGAAGCGAAAGATGCCATTAAATAAGAAAAGCTTACATAGTAAAAATTGCCGAGTCAGAATTAGGCGCAGCGGGAAGTCCGAGGAGGGGGAAAGGAAACTAGAATGAGACTAAAGGAGACCGAGGCTGGAAAGTCCGACGCGGCTCAAGCCATCGCGTTTGAAAACAGCTAGTAAGAGCAACAGCTGCCAATTTAAGGGAACTACAACTGCCAAATTGGGTCTACTCTAACTCAGCCGTCTTGGCACAATTTATTACTTCGGACGGATAAACATAAATTCCGTACCTACAACGGAACCCTTATTTTCTTACACTTGGTTGATAGCGATACAGCACCATCCAAGCTTGTCCGACAGACCAGACCTACTTGGGGATCTGGAGATCGGGAAGCCCTTCTGACAGCACAAACGGAGATCCCCCAACAGACCGAGTGCCAATCCTGTGGTCTACTAACAGGCTACAGCGGTGGAAGAAAGAGTCGATGTTCGTAATTCCATAAATGTCAATGATAGAAATTCCTGAATGCTTCAATGCCGATCAAGTTATACATCATGAAGTATACAAATACATGTCATGCCATCCTAATTTCCCGCCACAACGGCCAAGCCCTCGTAAATCTTCCTCTTCACCGCAAGGAAGCTCCCAGCGTTACGGCCAAGTGCCGCCTGGTTGGCTGACGCTTGCGCCGCGGCTTCGATCTCAATTCTGCCAGTGCCCGACTTTCGCACGGCGACGGATTTGTCGATGAGAAGAGTACCTTCGCCACGGAATTCTGCCGTGTGTCCAGCGGCTTGCATGAGTTTGCGAAGATCGGCAAGACGAAGATCGCCGACGTGAAGTGGACGGGCCATAGACCGCGTACCGGCAGCCATGCTGGCTGGTAACATATCCAGAAGAGGGAAGGATTCGTGCTTCTCAGCTGTCTTGGTACCGCCGTTGATAGTCGGGGCCACTGCAGACGAAGCTGCTTCATCTTTGGCTAGCTTCATCTTCTTGCCAGCTGCATCAGCGTCGGCATCTTCTTCCTCTGCGGGAAGCTCGGGTGCCCGAAGTTGCGCAGTCAGCGCCACAACACCCAGGCTGCGGACATGCTGCCAGTTGAGACGTCTGACGAGACTGTTGCTCAACTTGACCGTCCAGGCATTGGTATCGACACTTGCGTCAATGACCTCTCCATTTGCAGGAGTGAAGATGATAGCTGCGGCATCTGCACTTGTAGTCGAGACATCACCGCCGACCTTGACAGTGAGCAGCTTCTTGCATTCGTCTGCCAATGCTGAGGTTTCATCCTTCATTCCGCCAACAAGGATCAACTTTTGTGGCTGGATAAGCGGGATCAACATCTCCAAACTGCGCTTGTCGTGCAAGCCCATAAAGTCCACAAAGGCAATGCGGGCGTTGATCGTGATAGTCTCTTTGTTGTATACAGCCTTGGCGGGACCCTCGAATGATTGCATGTCTGCCTCGTCTTCCGAGGATGCAGCTGCATCGGCACCTTCGCCGTCCGAGGGGAGGCTGAGGTCATCGGCAATGCCTGAGTCAATTTTCTGGCCGTTGGTCGACAAATGCTGGCGCTTGCGACCCCCAGCGCTGTCGGATAACCTGCGTCCACCGGCCCCAGCCGCCTCGTCCCAACGTCTCTTCTGGCCGAGCTTCGTCTGTGCGTCAGATCGCCGTTGTTGCATGTCGATTTCTTCACGCTCCTCTGCGCGAAGGTATTCCTCCGGTCGAATGAACTCTCCATATTCATCTCCTCTCTTCCGCGGCGCCACGTACGGGAACATGCGTTCGCGCCCCTTCTTGCCTCGCACGTCGTAGTCGTAGACATTCTTGCGCCGAAGAAGGACGTTGATGCCCAGGTCTTCGTCAGTAAGAGCCAGTTTACTCCGATTTGAGTGCGCGAGGGTTGTTGAAAAGTTGAGAACTCGGCCCTGCTGTTCGGAATCGGAGTCTTCCGAAGAGGTCGAGCTAGAACGATCGTCCAGTGCATCTGCCGCGGTCTCAAGATTCTCCTGTCCTCGTGCCTGGGAAGTATCTTGGAGTTGTCTTTTTGTAGCCAGATATTGCTGGTAGAGTAGTTGGTCCCTCGCATCCAGGGGGGCCCGCTGTACGTCGGTCCAAGTCAACTCTCGTCCGCCGCTATGGACTTGTTCGAGTAGTTCACCATCGGGTCCTTTCTCCAAAGCGACTCCGTCCCTTCGTTCCTCATACCATTGCCATATCATACTTCCAAGAGATGCGGTGCTGGAATTTTCCTCGGTTGCTTCGGACACCGTTTTTCGGAAGGATTCGGTCAGCAACAGCAAGTTATTAGGCCCTTCGGCGACTTGTCGCAGGGACTCCTTTGAGAACCCCCATGCCAAAGAGGTGTCCGAGGCAAGGATGACTTTGGGTCCTTGCTCGGCCAGCAGCTTTTCGAGACGCTTCTTGCGCTCGACAGTCTTCAGGTGCTTGAAAGTAAAGGGACCGACGCCTTTCCCACTTCCCTTGTCTTGTCCCTGGCCGCCAGCTTTTTGGCCATCGGCACCCTCGGCCGCCTCAAACTCTCGAACGATATTCTCGTCCATCCACTCGAGCATACTTCGGGCAAGTCGCATCGTAGTGTTGACTTTCCTGCCAGCTAGGTATAAACCTGCACTTTGGAGTACATCGCCCTTGTCGCCAGTCGACGCATCACGCCAAGCGTGCTCGAGGGCATATGCCAGTTCCAGTACACGCGAACTCGTATCCGTCGGGATGAGAACTGTACCGCCTTTGGCCAGACTGCTTCGAATCATGTCCAGCAAAAGATCATCTCTCCTCTTGCGGCCACCGGAAACCGCTAACTTATCACCTCCCTTGGTACTGCAGATCAGGGCCGTTGGCTTTCGCAACTGCTCAATAACCTCAGTTCCACTCGCTCCTGAGCCACCGAACCATGCAGCACCTGCCACGACGCTCTCTCGAGCCTGGTTCCAGTCCATCGCATAAACGATGGATTCCATCCCATGCTGAATGTGCCATATCGTTCCTCCGACGGTGTGTCCAGCGTTGTAGGCAGTAAGGGTGAGTCCGTCCAAGGGCGGCGAAAATGGAGACGGGAGCGGTTGGTGAGGCTGAGAGTATTTGAGAGGTTGAATGAGGGAAAAGTATCGGGCAATCTCCTCGGTTGTCGGTGCTTGAAGAAGAATCCGACCTGAGCTGCCAGCAGCTTCGGTGCTATCTTCACCATCTCCCACCGAGCCTACTACGGATGCTGCCGACGACGCGCCGGGTTCTGAGATCGAGGCTTTTGGAAGGAATGTTGCCGCAAGTGGTGACGAGACATAGAGGTCTTGCAAGCATGTGCGGCCGAAGGCAATGACGGGGCTCGTCGCGTAGATCGGAATCTGAGTGAATAGAGGGAAAGTTCGACAGCAGTGGACGAAAGCACCGATATGCGCTGGAGTCGCATGAGTCAGGAGAATCAACGAGAGAGTTGGGATATGTCTATTGGAGATGTTCGGTCAGCTTAAATTGTTCAAAGAGCATGAGAGATGCGGGTTCGAGCTCACTTCTCGAGCTCAGTTAGGTCACGAGTATCAAAAGTCTCGTCCCAACCGACGTCCACCAGGATCTTGATACCACCATCCAATTCTAGGATAGACTGTGACGCTCTCGAGTATGACGACTGTGCCCCAAGTAGGGGAGTGAATGTGAACATTGTGATTCCTTGTCGTTAAGACACGGGAGCATGCGCCCAGCGTTTTCGCGATGTCGCAACGCGCAATGGAGCCAAGGGTTGGATTTTTCGTTCAAGAGATTGAGGAATTCATTATCTCATATTGGCCAGTGAAAACTCCTTCCCTCAATCGAAGCGCAGAAAGAAAGGGACTGGGTTAAGCTGAGGAGTGAGCGGGTCCTTGGTGACACTGCCAAAGCTGCCTTCCCGAAGTGTTTGTGCTGTTTGTGTCGACGATCAGGTGATCTGGGCCGACTAACTATGAGTATGGACAAAGTCATCGATAACTATTGAGTGATGACACCGAGTATGCAAAAAAACGACAACTCTATTAAACTACAAACAAATCTTGCAAAATGACAATGAGCAGAACAGACACCCGCAAAGTTCAAAGATCCCCCAGATACCCCGCTGGACCCTTGTCTTAACCTGATCACAATATATACCCCCCAGGTTTCCCACCCTCAACATATCTTCCTGGAAGCTTGGCCAAGTCCATGATTTCCAGTTGTTAGCCTGGAGATACCTATCTCCACGATCCCTATCAAATTTCAAGTTCTCCTCCAGGGCTGCTACTCGTCAAACAACTCCAAAGCTTCACCCATTCTTAGAAGCCTAAGGCACTGGTCATCAGCGGCGCTTTTTGTCAGGCCATTTTTATTCCTCACTCACCTCCCGTGTCCTCTTCATATTCAAAAATGGTCTGTTAGCCCTGGGAACCTTGGAAATATTTGCCTTGACATCCCTTTCGACACCTGCGGGCATTACAGCTCCAGCCCATGATCGAATCCGACGAAAGGCCTCAACTTTCGGATAGTATTTCTGGCGCGCTTCGGGATCATCGACGATTTCGTTGCACATACGGAAATATTTGGAAGATTCATCCATCTCGTTAGATGGAAGCTGTAACTTGGGTAGATCCTCCTGGACAGCTCCAGCAAGAGCAGCAAAGTTTTCTTTTGGGGCTACACCCCGAACGGGAGCTTTCTTTGCAGCTTTGCCACGGCCTCGTTGCTGAGCCTGAGCTTTGTGTACAAATTGTACTTGAGCCAGAGTACTGTTAGTGTCTGGTGTATCATCGGGTACAGGGTGCGTCCCTCAAAAAAGGGAATGGATGAACTCACGTTGCTCGTTTCTCACAAACCGTTTCGCTGTTGAAAGTAGACAAGTCAGTATCAGTGCTGAATCAGGATCAGAATACAAGTTAATCTCAAAGGAAACAGAGCATCCATGCAAGGCTCCATGGGGATTGATGGCCGACCACATGGCTATCCTGCTTCTTCCTTTTTCACCAGGACAGACATATCTCCTCCCGAGGGGTGCTGGTGATGCATCTGATTATCTTGATAGCATACAGGAAGAGATACAGAAACAGGCCGCTGAATAAGACGAAGACAACAAACCAAACACCAGTGTACTCACCATTTTGCATAAGCCTCTTTGCATCTCCAGCCACACTTTGGGCCTCAGAAGTTTCCGGATTCTGTCCACTCAAAGTAGGTAGATTCCCGACAGCTTTCTCTGTCTGTTGAACAGCACTCCCTCCAGCTGCGTTGGCGGCTGCTCCTGTTCCCCCAGTGGGAGGCTGTATTCCAACAGGCTTGGCGTTCAGCTTAGCAGTTGGGTCGAAAGAAGGATCTTGGTAGCCCGGAGGACCCAGCGTCCCGAATCGATGGTTCTTCATTAGTCCAACAAACCGCGAATAATCTCCCATATCGGGTTCGACCTCACCGGGTCGCCAAGCAAGTGACGGCCGTTCAAATTCCTGCATGTCTAGCCACTTGGGTTTGTTTTTGACTATGTGATCAATCTTATAAGCATTTTCTTTGATCCGTACAATGAGCGGGTCGTTGGGAGGCACCTGCAACGCACCTCGGCCACCGAAGCGTACTAGGGGCGGTACCGGATTCTCGACATAGGCGATGTAGCGCGCATTTTCGCCTTTTCGTATAGCGTCTTGCAGTTGCCATCGAGCCCATGGATCATCCAATGCCGCTCTGAGACGCATGCATGCTTGTTCGTAAAGCTGGTGGCCTGTCAAGCCACCCCAGCCTGCAGCCGGACCTGGTTCAAAGTCCCACTTGACACATCCAAGGCCGATGGTGTAGTCATTAGCCCTCGGGTGGCTTCCTGGTGCTACCCCCGGGATATGAGTTCTGCCAGGGTGTGTCCTGATCAAATCTTTCTCAAGATCCTCGCCAAGGGGCCGTTGATCCAGTATGGTTCTCCAACGAGGATATGGTGCATCTTCTCCATAGAAGATTCTGGGCTGACCCGTTGGAGCATCGGCTGCAAGAGGCAACTCCAGCGCAGTTTCCGATAAACCAACCCTGGGAAGAGGCTTGCTGAGGTCCAGCTGTGCTGGTGGATTCGGGAGATGCGGCTCTAAAAGCAGCCTTTCCTGTGCATTCTCCGTCTTCTTCTTCTTCACAGGTTTGGTAACAGCCTTCCTTCCCAGTCTTGTAGTCGCGCCTCTCGTCGGGACTTCATCGCCGAACGGGACTACCTTCTTCGGTATAGAACCTGTCTGAGATCGTGTTCGAGGTGCCATGGTTCTAGTCTATTGTATAAATTGACAGTCAATGAATTTTTACTTGAATGTGCGAATACTGGAGGGTAGAGCTTTTACCTGTACACCGAAACTGATTTCTTTGCGACGAGACTCGAAGAAGGAACTGATAGTGCTAACGAGAAGCGGTTGTAATTATTGTTTTCGATTCAAGAAGAAAAGGATTGCAAGATCTGGGGCTTTAGTCCGAAGGCGATCATGGTAATTTAATCTCTGCGGACTCGCCCAAACAAAGGGATGTCTTATGTATGCGAATTGAATAGTTTCTTTGTTCCTAAATGCGCCACACCAACAGCGAACTCATCGACCTGCCGTTGAGAATACTATATCCTCCGGGGCTTAGAAAGAGTCTTTCTTTGTCTGAATGCAAGACAAAATTTTCGAGTACAAGTTGCCCGACCGATAAGTGTCTGTTAGACCACTCGGAGGTGGACTGGTGACATAGGAAAGAAGCTTTAGCGGAAACAAGGGCGTCTTGCCTCTGAACCAAATGATCAAAAATAAATGTCGAAATCCCAACAAAGGAAGAGATCACATTCACTCTAGGATGTCGGAAGCTTTGTCCTCGGCTCGTATAATTAGGCCCAGAAATTCTTTATTTACGTTGCCGAAGCAGGAGAAGGGTTCATAGAATGTTCATCTCAATTGAGGAAGAGCATTCATGGGTGCACCTCTGAATTTCCCACGCCTTGAAAAGGCCTACATATTATAGTAGGCGTTTTGCATGGTGGCTATTGCTCCATAAGTTCGTACTGTAGAGTGGGAGAGGGAAGAACAAGACCAATGAAGCACATACAACCAAGAAATCAGCCGCGAACCCGAAATGCGACTGCTCTACTATGCCGGGTCCTCGAGGCTGTGCTGGCGAGCTACCAGAAACAGAATCGAGTAAGACCTCTCGAGTGACAAAAACTTGGAACGACGTTGGATGGAGCATATCAAAGAATGAGTTCCTGATGAGGTCATCGTGCCAGGAATACAAGAAACAAAGAAACGGATATTCAATTGGATGCTGACTCGGATGCCATGACTTTCGGGTCTTGCTTTGTCCTTCCCCCGCCGCTTTGACTGCAGAAAGTCGAGACGTCGAGGAATGGTACACACCACTGAACTTGACCGTAAGAAAATCTCAGGCCCGCAGAAACCCATGTGTTTCTACATGCTGTACAATGCCAAAGCTAAACTAGGCGCAGGCCATTCCTGCACGTTAACCATTCATCTCAACCACGTAAAATGAAACAAATCAAATGATTAATTCTCTGCAGGCGATCAATCCACAAGGACAATAGAATGTCTGCCTTTCCTATTCCACAGTATTTCACACATCACAAAATCATAAGTCCTAGTAACCTCTAACAAGCAATTATTTTCTGTCAAATAGTCCCAGGCTTTGACGAGCTATGTATAGCTCAGTTTACTGCCAATACCTGGGCTCGTCAAAGACGTGGTAGCGGTGACCGCGAACACCCTCACCACGGAAGAGTGCAGGGAAGCGTCGGCCAACTGGGACCAACTCCTCCGGAACGCGGACTTCCTCCTCGGGCTCGGGCTCGCCGATGACGAACTTGCCGACCTGTATTATGGGTCAGTCATGTCACGTCTTCGGTTAACTTTGTATTGGGGGAATAGTAGCATACCTGAATCTCAGTGTCGGTGATAGTATCACGGCTAATACGGGCGTAACCAGTACGCTTCAACTTCTTGAAGAGAATGTACTCGCACCAACGGTCCCAATCGGTGGGATCGATATCCTTCATACCGCTCAACTCGCTGACATAGGTGTTGTAGTTGCCCTCGAGCGGCTTGGTGACCAGATAACTCAACAGAATCAAGGGACGAGGGGACGAGCCCATCAGCTTAGACAGATACTCAGTCTGCAGACGACGGTCCTCGGGGTCCTCCTCCTGACCGGAGTGGAAGACGACAACGTCAATCATCTCACCGTACATGTCGAGAGTAGCGTGGATGGCAGGAGCCAGCTCACCAACGGGCGAGGGGAGAAGGTGGTGGGTAGAGTTCACAATGGGGAACTTGGACAGCAAGGCAGAGCCCCAGGTGTGCTTGTTAGGGCCGGGGCCAAAGTCAGCATAGTAGCCGAGGTCCTCTGCGATGTACTGGGTGACATCCTTGTTACCCATGATGACGCGCTGGTTGTCGGACTCGAGGAAGCCAATCACGTCGAGCTCGAGCTCACCCAGAACATCGCGCATACGGCGCTCAGCAGCCCACATGTTGTTGTCCAGACCGAAGTGGACGGTCCAGATACCGGCGGTAACAACCTTGTCCTCTTTGTGGTGGGGAACGTAGTCATTGGTAGGGAAGCGCAGGTAAGCCACGGAGACGGAGAGCAGCTGCAGGGCCGCCAGGACGTAGATGTAGTACGAGCGCTGGCGCTTGCTGTTGGGGCTAACGGGCTTCTTGCGGGGAGAGCGAGAAGAGTTGGTAGTAGCAGCGGAGAACACACCAGCACCGATGGCGAGCATAGTAGTCATCATGAGCCAGTCGGTGTGCTCACGCACCAGAGGGCCACCGGGAACGAAGGCGTAGGCAACGACCCAGACGTGGAAGAGAAGGAGGAAGACGTAAAGCAGGAAACCAACACCGAAGGTGCTAGCAGCACCGTGGCGAACGCAGGAGGTAATGAGAACAGGAGCAACGGCCATGATGTAGAAGGCCAGAGCCAGAGCACCGTAGAATCCAGTCCAGTGGTGGTAGTAAGTGAGGAGAGTCGCGCCAATGGATCCAAGTCCAAAGGCCGTCCAGGTACCCGCAATCGCAGGGTTGAAGATACCATAGACCAGACCAGCGCCCATAGCGAAGATGGTGACGGCACCGTGCGGCACGGCAATGGGACCACGAACCGGATATCCTTCCCAGACCCATGAGATCATGGTGCTAGAGTCAGTCAGAAGAGAGACAATGGCAAAGAGGAGACCTCCAAAGCCAAGACCGGCCAGGAGAGCCGAGCCCTTCTTACCGCCAGCGGGGAGATAGTCACCACCGCTGGTAGTCGTGGGACGCTGGGAGCGCAGAACGGAGAAGATTGCAAGGAAAAGACCAATCTTGTTCCAACCACCGTTCTCGGCGTGCATGATGGGCCAGAGGGGGTTGTTGGTGGAGCAAGCGAACTTGGCAACAACGGACATGATCAGACCAATGCCCCAGGCCATGATGCGAGTCTCCAAGCGCGGCGTGTTGGCACGCTCGGCGAAGAAGGTGGCAGTCCATGCCGCACAGGTGATTGCGAGAGCAAAAGCAGTCACGAACAGACGGTGGGCAGGATTCTGGAACTTGTAGGCCAGCAGACCGGACAGCGAGATCAGATGGAGGGGTCGCAGGTTCTTAACTGCAAGCTGTCGCAGAGAAGGGATGGCAAAGAAGAAAGGCGAAACGACAGCAGCAATCGCAACCTCGTAGCCCGAGATACCCATGTGCCAAAGAGGGAAGTCTGTCATGGTTAGCACAAATTGTAGTCGAGAGAGGAAAAGTACGCACACCACACCAGGACGGGAAGACCGGTCACAATAGTCCAGAAGACAAACTATAGCCACTAGTTAGTAGATGAAGCAGATATCAGACTGCAATTCCCAAGGTCATACCCCATTATAAACATCAGCGGCAGCGTCAACGATCTCAGTCCAGAAGAAGCCCTCGCCGAAAGTGTTGCCAACGGGCTTGCCCTTCCTATACTACACGTTAGCCTCCGTATGGGGCCGAAAAAATGGACTTAATTGGGATGTACGCACTCTTTCTCAAGAACAGAATCCGCGGTCGTTTTCAACTGTCTAAATTGATAAATGCCAATTTAGGAAATGTCTTTTCTTCATAACCAAACGTGACATGTGGCACTATACATTTGTCGTGGGTGTCATTTCGGAAGCCACGGTACATACCCTCTGCTGATACCCTTGATATCCCGAACCACAATTTCGAATCCTTCAAAGTCGAGCACGGTGATGGCATCGAAGCCGACGTCGAACAGAATCAGGGACCACTCGAAGAAAGCGTAACGGGTGTATGCTATGGGAAACAAATATCTTAGTGAGCCTATCTAGGCAATATCGAAGTGGGTCAAGCTGAATCTTACCTCCAGCCACCTTGTGGACCTTGTGTTGGATGAAGTAGTAGATCAATGGCACCAAAGTTCCGAAGAACAGGCTAGCCATGATCTTACGGTACTTGACGGCACGACGGTTGTTAGGGCTGAGTGCAAGGCAGCCCAGCGTCCATGGCAAGGTCGCAACGAGGTACGAGATCATGAAGATATCGTGCCAGTCATGATCGTCAGTGGAGGTGACATAGGTCCATCCACCACAGGTCAAGGTGCGGAAGACACCAACACCGGCAACGATCTTAGGGAGAGACGAGTTCGGACGTGCGGTAAGCACGTACCACAGGAAGACGAGAGCGAAGCGAGGACCGGAAGTGATGGCGATGAAGACTTGGAAGAACGAGCGTTCGGGATAGCGATCGCCAATTGTCGCGGAGACGGAGGGAAACCATTCGTCGGGGTAGCCATAGTGTTCATTCTGAACGATCTTGTGGTAATGCAACGCGCAACCGACAATCAACGCGCTGAAGAACGCGGCATACGCGAACAAAGTGTGAGTCCATGAAATCCATTTTCCGTTGATCTGCATTGTTCAAAAGTCAGTGCCTATCCGAGGAGCTTATCGCGTGTGTCAAGCCACGTACGGCAACCACGGCATCACCGTCCTTGAATCTGGGTGCCATGGCGGCGCAGAGGGAGGTCGAAACTCTGCACCGATATATAGGGAGACCGAGATTGAAAAAAAAAGGGCTGAAACGAATGTGAAGAATCGAAAGATTAGAGAATGACGACTTGTAGAGAGCAAGGGCCCCTGAGGAAAGGAAAACATTCGGATGCACCGGTGCTCCAGAGTGTCCTTGGGCTGGCTGGCTGGCTAACCCGATGTGGTTTAGCGTGGTCCCGGTGGTCGGTGCTTTGGTCAATGCGGGATGCCGACAACTTTTTTTCTTCCTTGAAGATCACAACGTCAACCATGTCCGCCGCCACAGATAAGGCTCGATTCTTTCTCGAGCAGTCGGTGCCCGAGCTCAAGGAGTACGAGCGCAAGAAGCTTTTCACTAAGGTCGGTCCCGCGCTCGTGATCCGCCTAAATTTGGGCCTGCGCTAATGTTGACTTTTTTCTCGTTCATAGGATGAAATCACCTCGATCATCAAGAAGCGGTCCGACTTTGAGCACAAGCTCAATGCGCGCGGAGCGGCTCCCGTCGATTTTGTCCGATATGTCGAATACGAGATGAATCTGGAGACCCTGCGAAAGAAGCGAGTAAAGAGACTGGGAATTCGGTCAGCTGGACACAGCGGCCAACGGCGCATTTACTTCATTCTGGATCGTGCCACTCGCAAGTTCCACGGTGATCTCAACCTCTGGATTCAGTATATTGAATATGCGCGGAAACAAAAAGCCAACAAGAAGCTTTCCATCATCTTCACGGACGCCCTTCGGTTCCACCCGACCAGCGCAGAGTTATGGGTCTACGCCGCCAAGTACGTGCTCGATGACCATGCGGATATGTCGCAGGCGCGAAGCTATATGCAGCGCGGTCTCCGTTTCTGCAAGAGCTCAAGAAACCTCTGGCTTCAGTATGCCAAGTTGGAATTGATCTACATCGCCAAGCTGATCGCTCGTCAACGGATATTGGGATTGGACGAGGAGCGGCCGACGAAAGTCGAGGTGGCCGGGGAAGGGCTGGACGGTGACATGATTGCGCTTCCGGACATTACCGACGAAGATGTCAACCCAACACGGAATGATGGTGAAGTCGATGAGCAAGCGTTGCAAAACCTGAACTCCACCCCGGCGCTGACCGGTGCGATCCCCATTGCCATCTTTGATGCTGCGATGAAGAACTTCCACAACGAGGACCGATTCGGCGCCGAATTCTACGAGATGGTTTTGGAATTCCGGGATGCGCCCTGCCTGCAGAAGATCCTGGGGCACGTGGTGGACACCATGCGGGCGCACAAACCTACCAGTCCCCGTACGCAGATCTGTTACATCAAATTCCCCACTGCAGGCATTCATGTCACATCTGCGGAGTTCCCTCGAGCCCTTGGTACCTCTCTGGCCCGTCTCCGCGAGTCAGCTCTAACCCATGATCTGGCCCAAGAGGTGGTGAGCTGGCTGCAACCCATTGCGGACACGGAGGACCTGGACCCTTCGCTGAAGAAGGTCATCCAGGCCACATTGCGCACCGCGGAGCGTGCATCCTCCAAGGAGTAAACCAAAAAACCCTATTTGTATTCCTTTTTTAGCGTACTCGGACATTCTCCTGCACATTCAATGGCGTTGTTTGGTTGGACATGGAAGCAAAAAAGAATTCCCAGGGAAGATAGTTTATTATGTGGTATATGTGCTAGTCATAATGTTAGCTCCTTTTTGGAAGAGGAAAACTAAAAAGCTCCCCCCATCCTCAATCATCGTATTTATTTCCCCGCCGATTACTCTTTTTGCTGCTGTGGAACTTTTTCGACTTGAGTCGGGCCTCATTTTGGGCGCGTTGTCTATAGGCCATTGGTTAGGAAAGTGTGTACTGTACCACTACCACGGGGTGGATGTGGATGATGCTGCTAATTTTAAGCAATAGAGAGAGCACAAAAAAGGGAGCAGTGGGCCTACAATTTGTTCACGCGATCTTTCTGTTCCTGGGAGGTTTCGCCGGGAATGACCTCCTTAGCCGAGCTCACCAGGAGCCGATTAAGCTTTTCATAGCACAAGTCCACGTTGGAGGCCTGCTGCCGGGATTCGTCCGATTGAATCACCAATGCCTGTGAACGGTCGGTAGCGTAGCGGGAGGCGCGTAATTGAGGATGTAAAAGAGGCGGCACCAAAGGGAATAACGTGGCCAGCGGTACTTTTAAAGTAGCTTTAGAATTGACTCTGTAAGGTTTTTTCCAAGATCGCACGGTTAGCTCCGAAGCCCTGCAGAAAGTATGTGTTCCTAGAACTTCTTAGAGAGGGGGAACCGTTCGCACGGATCGGAATTGCACCGACTTATTCACGTTCTGACCGCCAGGCCCGCTTGAACGGCTGAACGAGACCTGGCCGACATGGCGGGGAATGGCCTTGAGGCCCGACTCGAAGGCATTCAGCCACCTCCTCGCTAGCTCGAGGTCGTGAGGGTCTCGAGGGTCAGATGACCCCGTGGAAGCAAACTTTGCACTCCGGCCGGACGAAATGGGCGCAGTGAATGGTAGGAATGGAGAAGATGGCGTTCTGCTCCACGAGCGAAACGCGCACCACCGTGATCGGAGCGGCATTTGGTGCTGGCGCCCAACGCCGAGAAGGGGAAGAAAGGACAAATAATATGATATGATATGCTAAACAGTCAACTTTGAAGCAATAGAAAGATGAACCTCTAGGGTGGAGCTGCCCTGACTAAATTAAAAATTTCCAGGTCACCGCGGAAAGGAGGTTCTCCGACTTTTGTCGATGATCTGGTCTGGCCAGTCTGAAAGCCCAGCCCCTCAGCGTGGGCAGTTTCAGTGGGTTCCCACTAGTAATAAGGTGGCAGGTGGTGAACGACGTAAGAACGATGAGGGCACCAAGCACTGATGGGCCCCCCCTTTCATCTTCTGCGTAATAGTTTCGGGAGGATTGGCATGCTTGACCTGGTAGACCTGGTGGTCGTGTAATTGGCGGAAAGTGGTCAAAGGCACAGGTTTTTTTGGCGGAGCTACCGGGGCTAAACTGGTAGTTCTCATTCAACTGGCCACCTGCAAGCTGGATGTACTCCTGACCTCGAACATGAAGGCTGCAGGCGCCTAGGACTAGACCAGTACGGAGTAGTCCAGTACTAGAGTGCAGTATACTCCAGTCCTGTACGGTTACTCCTCCATCCTACCCCACGGAGTATATCAGCAATTTCCTAATCCTGAGATATCATCCGTTCCTCCTTCACTTTCTTCTCTCTTATTCTTTTCTTTCCACCTCGTAAACCCTCCGAACTTCTCTCCATCTCCTTCCCTTCCGTGTCGGCCCCGTCTGCCTTAATTAGGGACCCTTACCGCCCTTCCGGACCCATTTGGTTCAATACTCTTTTTTTCTCATCGCCCCACTTGAGCTTGCGCAAAATTCACAATCTGACCCTCTCGGCCCGTGACTTCGAACCTTCGATCCCCAAAAGATCCTCGACTTTCTTACTTACCCCCCACTCTTTTCTTCCTTCCCCTCTCCTTCTCCTCCCCCCCTTTCTACTCTTGTAGATGAAACGCCCACCTCCCCCTCGCTCTACATGACGCCCAGTCCTCCTGATGAAGCTCTTCACTTCCGCGGAAAGACACTGACTCCGGAAAGCCCGCGCCCACTGCATATCCCGGAGCCGGCCAATATTCCCGTCCTGGAGAATCAAATGGACCCCGTCTTTAATGACACTTCGACATATCAACGCCCAGAATATCCCCAGGAACCCGTTGAAACACAAGATCGAGATGGATGGTCGAGGATTGCGCAGGATGGCCAGGATCTAGGCTTGGGGCTGCGCAGGGACCCAAGTAGCTTGCAGGGTGCGCAACCGAGGGAACAGCCCGTGATGAATGATATGCCTGCTTTGGCAGCGCAGTTTTATCCTTCCAATACCGCAGGCACCCAACAGCAGGTGGGCAATATGAACATGAATATGCACATGAACCCAAACCTCGCCTTTGCAGCTTCCAGTCATTCCCATGCGCCTCCGGTTGTTCCGGGTTCTCAAGGTTATGGCCCGGCTAGCGACATAGACAATGCCGGTTATGCGGTTTCGTCCTTGAAGCCCGATCACATAGATGATGGAAAGCAGGGTATGGGTTTGGGTGCTGCGGGGGTCAACTTTCAGACTCTGCTGGACAACCTTTCTCAACACTCTGCTGCCACTGCCAACGCGAACGCTACGGGGGCTGCCTCTTCTCTAGCGGAGGGCTCGTCCTTTCACCAAGCCCCCAAGGACGAGTCTCTTCACCCCGGTATCCCACCCACGCTGGATGCTCAGTGTGTGGACCTCCCCCGCCCGCCCTTCCCTCCAAGACCCCTCCCTCCCCCCAAATTACGCCCCGAGCAATGAGAATGCCCATCACCAAACCCCCGCCGCCCCAAACACTGCTCCCTCCTCCGCCTATGCAGCAGCCCAATCCAGTAACAATGCCCATCCAATCGATCCCCCATCTATCCCCCCGGTCGCTCCCGGTACCGAGTCCGGTGCTGGAGACCTCCCACCGCCGCCCATGGCGAGTTTCCAACGGCAAGGCCCTTCTTCGGCCGCAGAGTCGCAAGGCTCTCAAGAGGGTTCTACCGCGTTCAAAAGAGGCCGCCTTGATAAGCTGCTAACCCGTGGGGGCAAACCTCTAAGTGATGATGATCAACCCTGGGGCCCCGAAGTGCAAAAGAAGTATGACGAGTTCCTACACGACGAGCGCATCTATGTAACCGAAGGTCTCTGGGACCGGTTCCCCGTTGGGTCCAGGTTGTTTGTCGGTCAGTATCCATTTCTCCATGCTTCAACCCTACTATCCTCTCGTATGGCCATGATTACTGACGTTATCTATATTTTTATTTTCAGGCAATCTTCCTACCGAGCGAGTAACGAAACGAGACATGTTCCATATCTTTCACAACTATGGCAAATTAGCCCAAATTTCAATCAAGCAGGCTTACGGCTTTATCCAGTTTTTGGAAGCCGGTGCGTGTCATGCAGCACTGCAGACTGAGCAGGGGGCCTTGATAAGAGGTAGAAAGATTCGTGAGTGCCACCGTCTTATCTGATCGCCGGAAACATTTCCCTAATTGTCCGCAGACCTCGAAATCTCGAAGCCACAAAGATCAACTGCCCGACCAGGTCCTGCAGAGCCATCTCGTGCACCCCCGCCTCGTCGTTCCAGGTCGCCCGAGTTCAGCCGGACTGCTCCTGCCCGCAGCGCCGCTCGTGCTCCGGGCGACCGTTATGATCGGCCACACGAGTCCAATCGGCTGCCATTCAGTGACTATCGCGATGAGCCTTCTCATCGCCGTCGTGACGACTATCGCCCTCCACGGTCTCCTTCGCCCCGACCTTTTCGGACTCGGGATGGCTACCGTTCACGGGATAGGACGCCAGAGCGATTTGATCGCCGTGAGCGCAGACGGTCTCGCTCACCCCGCTCACCTCGCTCTCCCTATGCGCGCGATCGGCGGTATCGAAGCCCCAGCCCGAGACCTCGAGGTAACTACGAAGGGGAAGCAGACCTCCCAGTGCCCCGTCGGGCACCACGAGATGTGCCGGAGGTACAGATTCTTGTGCTGGAAGAGCTCGATCGGTAAGTTTGCACATATTGCCCGGTCTCCGTTATGACTACAACTAATATCTCTTAAAGGAATTTTATTCTCCACGTGGAGAATGCCTTCCGCAACCGCGGTCTGCGCGTAGATGTGTTGGTGCTTGGCCCTCGCATCCCTCTAGGCGCAGCCGTCCACCGCCAATATGTCGAGGGTGTTTTGGCAGTCGTGAGGCTGTCTCGCCCTAATCAATTTTCCCGTAAAATCCCACTTCAAATGTTCGATCGAAGCGCGGGCCCAGATAATGTCCGCTTCACTGGTATGCTATGCCCCATCTCACCGCCACCTCTCTTCCCTCGTGACCAAAGGTCGTGCTGATCTCGTTTTTAGATTACCCCGAACTAGACCCCAACATCGCTGCGGAGGTCATGTTCCATCAAGCCCAGGCTATGCAACGCGGACCAGCAGCCTCTTTCGCGCCTAACCCTGCATTCGGTCTCGCTCCGATGCAGCCCCTGCCAATGCCTCATCCACCCATGCCAACTCTCTCGAATCCTCCCAACATTGCCCATCTCATTAGTACTTTGGATGGGCCGGCTCTTCAGTCTCTCCTCTCAGCTCTTCAGCAGCGCCCCGGCCCCTCATCACAGCCCGTCTCGGCCACGCAGTCACCTTTCGCCTCTCCCAATCCTCCACCACCAGCCGACCTGGCCAGTCTGTTCAGTAGTGCGACCCGAGCTCCTCCTATGCCGTCTCTTCATCCTCAACAACCTCTTCCCCACCCACCATATAATCTCCAACATCCAAACGCCCCCATGGTCACTGACCCCAATCTGCTTTCGCTTTTGGCGAAAGGGCTTGGGGCCCAGCAACCACAGGGGCAGGCCCCAGTTGGTTCTAATGTGCAAAACCTTATGAACCATCTGACCAAATGGAAGCAATGAATTAATGATTCTTTCACATCTTTCTCATTTACGTTTTATATTTCGGAGCTTGGCGTTTCCATCGCCTTCGGCTTTCTTGGAAAAGCGGCGACTACCATTTCTGTTTTTCTCTTTTCGAGATCTTGCTTTCTGTCTTCATGTTTCATTTTCATGGCTGGAATTTCTCTCCTAACATCCCAGCGACTTTTGCAAGAATTGGCGTTTCATTGGGCCCCCCTAGGGCAACAAGATTCTAGATACTAGGGTGATTGGCGGTGTCTAGGTTGGAGTTGTCTTGTGTATTTTCTTTTTTGGTGTTTGACCATCCGTCTTCCATCTCCATGTACTAAGCTTTCCTATTTCTTGCTAACAGCTTCGGGATATCTGTTTGCTGGGCAAGGTGGATATAATATGACCCGTCCTCTGGGACATGGTGCTTTATGATCATTGTGACTATCTCGCTTGCTCTTGTGTGATTTTGGAGTGAAGAGACCGCCCAGTCGGTCATGTCTCATCCCAAAGCTAGAAAGGCGTGAAGTCTTTCCTACACCACAATCCATTTGGTCCCAAGTTTTAAGCATTTCTCTCGAGAGATAGAATATAGAGGATTACGTTCCTGTCCATTTGATTGATAGATACTGCTTTGAATTGGGGGTAGCATAAATTGGAGTGCTCATGGAAATACGTCAAGAGTGGATATGGTACATAATGTACAGAAAAAAAAGTAACCCGTCTGCCCTTCACCTGTAGCCTTGAATCATCTAGCTGGACTTCCAGCCTTGAGACTTCAATTCCTTCACTTTCTCCGCATCCTCCTTCTTGATCCGCTCGATCGTTTTGTCCCGGTTATATTCCATCACTCGCTTTTCCTTGAAGTATTTGACCTAGACAGTTTCAAAATAAAGTCAGCATAGAGTTCCAAACAGCAAACACATAGAATGGACATCTATGAAATCGAATGTGTTGGATTCCCCTCCTCAACAAGGATATATAGCCCTGCAAAAGTAATTCCAACGTACCCAAGTCGCCGAACAAGCAGCCTCAAACTCGGCAACCTCCTTGGCGCATTTCCGACGCGCCTCCTTATCATCTTTGATTCCGTCGAGAATATCATTCCGATCCAAGCAGGCGAAGAAAGCATCCCTGCCCTCCCAGCAGCGCGCACGACTCGTGCGATCCGGGGCAATGCGGCCGCCGTCAGAGGCTTTGTTGGAGTCGCCGGATGACCAAGGGAGCCAGCCCATTTTTGTGGAGGTGTGTGGTGTATAGTGGGAGCTTTGAAATAGATTGGGAGGATAGCTGAGTACGCGAATGCGTGTGTGGTGGCTTGGAAGAGCTGTGGTAGATGGGGTTTCGTGGTAATGCGGGAGGAATTGGCGGCGTTGGTCGTTGCTCCCGCGGGCTCGGCGGTGCCAAGACTGTTGATCGGTGATCAACAGTGCTCGACGTTGTCCGTTTCCCTTTTTTTCCACATTTCCTCGCGCCGACTCGATATTACTACCCCAGATCACTTCGAAGCGCTTTATACGCACACCACAACTCGGAATACGCACTCTGGGTCTGCCGTCCTTCAACCCGTGACTCGCAACTGGCCACCGTTGCATGCACCCGCCGCCTCCTAAGCTCCTCGGTCCTTCTCCTCGCTCTCGAGCGCACCGCTCATACCTCTCACACCCTCTATACAAAGGCCGTTGAGGGGATATCCCTGGCCTCATAGTTGATGCCCGGGCGCCGGCGCCTTCCAGCGGGGTCGCGATCCGACCTCCCGCCACTGAAAATCATCCGCAAGATCCTCTTGCTCCAGGTTGCCTATTATGTCTGCGCAACGGTGCTTATCCTGTTTACGACCGTTGTCTATGGCACGCCTTTCTCGCTGAATCTTGTATTCGGTTGGGACTATTTGAGGGGTGACACTACGGTTGGTTGGATGTTGGGATTGGTTTGGATGTTGAATTGTGTTATCAGGTACGTTGCCTAGACCCTCCTACAAGGGAGCGCATACACTCGAGATCTCTGGGCTTTAAACTAACCGTATCGTCATCTCAAATCATACAGTGTGATCTTCCTCCTCCTTTTCGTCTCCCGATCCAAGTTGGTCCCCGATTTCGCCCTCACAATTCACTTCCTCCACCTTGTCGCCACCATCCTCTACACGCGCTCCGTCCCTTCAAACCTCCTCTGGTGGGGCCTCCAATTCGCCAGCGCTGGCATAATGACCTTCCTCGGTATGTGGGCATGCCAGCACCGCGAACTCAAGCCCATCAGCTTCGGTGGACTCGCGAGCCTCGGAGGTAGCTCCAGCCAAGCCTCCTCCTCACAACAACCCGCCGGTGATAACCACCTCGAGTCTGGATTTGGTCGGGGTCGTGGCCGAGAACGTAGTCTTCAGGCTGGAACGGGCGAGTACGAGATGGACGAGATGAAGTCCGGCGAGCGTACTGTATGAAAGGCTCTGTTATGACATTCCCCCTTCTTTGATTTCTTTTCTGTTGCAGCCGCTTTGGGCTATGATATTCTTTGGGCTGTTCCCCATGTCTGCGAGGACTCTTTTTGCATGTCTCGTTCTCGTTTTCGTATACCCTGCCATGGTTGCATCTGTATAGATGGCGTTTGCCCTGATGATGAAGGGAATGGATACTCATTTTCTTTTGTTAAATAATGTTTGAATAATTTATCTTCGAGGCTTGGCCTCTCTTTATGACCTTTTGAATGTACGTCTATCATCTATTAATCCACATATCGTATCTATGGAATCTCACAAATCTGATGTATGTCTGATACTAAGCTTCATCCCTCTCCGATCCTCTTCCGGTCATAATTCTAGCCCTCTGTAATATTTTAAAGTCTAGGTTTTGCCATAAGCCCCCCTTGATTTCCCAGCTTTGCAGGAACGACTGTATCTTCATAGCTTGTACCGATAAGTCGGTGCTTTGTCGCCCATATCGAGCAACTCCTCGTCGGTATATTGAAGGACTCTATCAGCCTCTGCTTCCCTCTTTGCATTCACCTTTGTGCAGATTATGTAGTATGTTGCCATGCTGCTCAGCCCAAGAACAGCAAATACAAGCACTAATATATGGCCCAGGCGATATCGCGGAGCATCGGAGCTGCGATAGAAATTCGAGGCTGCAGCGCCTCCCATCGTGCCGAATCCCATCTGGATAGCCATTCCGACAGCACGCTTGCCATTCGGGGCCCAGTTATTTGAGGACAACACGAGAAGGCCGGGGATTGCTATGATTCGGCTTGAGTCAGCGATATCTACTCGCTAGGGTCTTTATAGTGGAGACAAAGGAGACTTACCCGGATAAATCCCACACGCCGCAATAAAACACCCAGCGTACGTTAGCCCTGGGATGAACTTGGCTGGAGCGACGGCAATCAGATACCCGACCATGACAGCGCCGTAACATATGAAAGTGAAAAAGCTTCTTTTGCCTGTCTTGTCGGAGAAGTATCCCACGCTTATACATGCGATGGTTGCAGCTGCGTAGACTGGGATTGTAAGGAGTTGAGCATGGGCAGCTGTATAGCCGAGACCCTTGATGATTGTGGGGAGAAATAATGACAGGGCGTATACAGCACAGGCCTATGAGTGGATACTGTAAGTAACATCCTAAGTTTTGAACTCGAATAGAAGGAAATACTAACCATTCCCCAATATCCCAAGCAATGGAAGATGGTCTGCAAAACATCTTGTCAGCGGTGACTTGCGCCTGATCAAGATGAAATACATACCTGCCAATCGAGAAGCGCAGCCATAACTTGTTTCCACTTGAAAGAGTGGCCGTGTCCAAGCTGTGGGTTTGTTGACTGTGCTATCCGAGTGGGCTGTAGGGCATCCAGTAGAGCTTCCTTTTCGTGGTCTGTGAGGAAGTTTGCAGTGGCTGGTTCATCCCAGACGTAGAAGAATGATATGATGGCAACAATCACTGTGAGCATTCCCTCCAGAATGAAACTAGCGATAATTCAGTATCTGAATATGACAAACGGGGAAAAATCATAGTTTCATACATCCATCTCCAACCTTCAAGACCGCCAACCTTATCCATCATGCCAATGAGGTATGCTAGGAGTCCGGAAAATGCGCCTGCCATAGACGCCGATGCAAATATCAGAGCAAGCCGAAACTGGGCATCAGCATGCGGATACCTATTCTGGGTGAGTTGTAATGTTCTAAACTTCGGAGGGCTCACTTACCATAGAGAGACGTAAAACGCCAGACCAGGAACTATATTGATAATTGTTAGATTCTCGCCCGTCTCGGCATATATAGTTTCAGAACGGATGTAAAGGCATACAGAGACCAGCCTCGGACAGACCTACAACATGTTAGAACTATTTTTCAATAAGGACGCATCGTTACATACCAAGGAAGAATCGAGCCACCATCAGTCCGGTATAGCTCTGGACAATTCCCGTCAGAGTTGTCACAATACCTATAGAGAGTAAGTCAGATGGCACAACGTGACACTTATTTTCAGCAATGGGAGTATACCCCAAGCGACCATGATGGATGGGAGCCATATGCTAGGCTTGAGTCGAACAAGTAGCAAATTGCACAAGGGCTCGGTAAACGAGTATGGGAAGAAAAATATTGTCAAACACCTATGAAGAATGAGTCACTCCAGTCTCTGCATCGCAGCACCAGACATACCAATTATATTGATTACCGACTAATCCAAGCGAGGTCGAAAGTCCTTGGACGTTTGCGTTACCAATGTTTCCTATCATATTCAGTTCGCACCATGTACCTATCTCATAGCAAGCTTTGTTTCTGACCTCGATCGAGAAAACTCAAAAGGTATAGAATCGTCAACATAGGGATCACATGGTAGTCGATCTTTCGCAAGAGCTTTTTGTATTCAGCAGGCGCTAGTTCAATATGTGCGGCTTGGCCACCGAGGGTTTTCCCTTTGACATCCATGGGCGAGGTCAGGTACTGGAATTCCGCCGTCGTGTTGAATTGTCGTAATTTTCAAAGACTGTGGGGGTAAAGCAGGATCACGTCTAGGATTATTGTGACCTTTTATGTTACCCCAGCTTCTTCATCCCCCACTTTCTTGGCATGGGGTTATTTATGCACCCCAAATGTAGCCTTCTCTTTGCTTCTTTCTAGCCCCACAAGCGGCTTTCTACCCGAGTTTTCCAAGCAGCCGAGGATCGTACTTGTATTACAGTCGAAAATCAATCTAGAAAGTCGGCTTCTATGATTTGACAAGTCCCGGCTGTAAGTAGCAAGATCCTCGATTTCTCTTTGACGTCTGAAATTGGCCAATTTCACCGGCAGCCTCGGTGCTTTAATCATAGGCTTCGTGCCTGATACGTATGACCATATTTGGCGAATCAGGCTATGTATTGAGGCTTGTCTAGGCTGTCAGAAGCATATATGTAGATTCCTGAAAAAAAGGGGGATGATATATGAACTGCATAACTCAAGGAACAGCTCACAAAGTTCCACACAGGACAACCGGGTTATCCTGGAGTATAGAGAGAGAAAAAAAAGGAATTTTGTATGATGAAATGCTCTTTCGACATCGTTCTTCCATTCTATGGCGTTACCGGATTACTTGTTTGTAGTAAGTGACGTTGCTAGTCTTCGAGAAATATACAGGAGCCATATTTAACGCCCCTCCCATCCCGAATCTATCCTAATTATAAACAAGCTGCTCATAGGTAGTTAACTATTTCACATCAAGATAGCGGCTCCCATCAAAACAGCGCTCAAAAGGATGGAGCCTCCGGTTGAAGGGGAAACAGTTACTCCGCCACTTACTGCAAAAGAACTGGTCGGTGAAGCGGTAGGCGTAACACTGCTGCTCGAAGACGATTTTGCCGTGGCCGTGGAATTTCTTCCATCCAGCAAAGCGCTGACCTGGGCCCACAACTTGCAGATGGAGTAGTCAATCTGGCCAGGCGTACTCGAGTTTCCAAAGACCATTCCAGGGGTCTTCGAGCCCGTTGATGTAATTTTGAATTCCGGCCATTGAATAGCCTTGGTCGACGGTTTTCCATTCTCTGCCATCGCAGTCCATAGGCTGATCATCTCATTGCTCAATTCCCTCTCAGCTGTCGAACTACTGCAGGTATAATTGTCTTCGGAATAGCTGAAATCCAAATTGCTGAACACGAATGGGATTTCGGCAGTATGAGCAGCACCAAGGAATGACAAATCGTCTGCGATCGCGACGAGCGTATCCAGCCACGCACAGGTGGAATTGTGAGTGAACTCATAGGTCCATACCGGGGTACCGTTGCGTGCGGTAGACTTCGCACTCTCATATGTCGGGCATTTGAAATGTGCGTCCGTGATGACCGTCGAAATGGCCTTGAATACACCGGCTCCACTCGTCAACCCGGCTTCCTTGACAGCAGACTCAAACACAGATAACGGGTAATATTTCTCGATAGTCTGAGCTGCGGAGCCAAAGTCTCCTTCGAGGAAAGCCTTGTAATCAGCTGCCGTGAGGTTTGCGATGAGCTCGGCCGACGGATACTTCCCGATGGCATCCAGAGTGCCCTCCTGTTGGTCTTGTGGTTTAACCATGTTAGCGTTGAGTCAATAATTCGACAGAATGAAGGCGTGCATACTGTATCCAAGGACTGCCGGGACTTGTGCTCCACGATGCAGAGGATTCTCTTTGATGACAGTGCCATCCACAATTGGCCAGAACTCAGGCGTCTGGCTATTGGAAACACCAATTCCACTAAGTCCCCCGACCCCTGAGTCGATATAGGAATCGGCATAATATGCCTTCTGAAGCTCGGCAGAGGAAACGGACTGGAGACAGGATTTCTATAGCACAGTCAGTCCAGTACCTATTTGTAACGATAAGTTTTGTCCACTCACGTCGCTGAGACCGCATGAAAGCCCCTTCGCAAACGAGGCACCGAGCTTTTGGGCAGTCAAATTCTTTGTCAATTGGGGTAGAGCAATTGATTCAATGATGGCGCTCTTGAACAGAGACGGTGCCTCAGCAAGAGTCGCAATAGTGTACACGTCTGTAGCACCGGCTGATTGTCCGAAAGCGAGTACTTTTTCCTACATTGACAATCCAATTAGTTTAAAACTTCGAAGCAAGTCGAAATCACATACAGGGTCACCGCCAAAAGCAGAAATGCTTTTCTGAACCCATTCAAATCCAAGAATAAGATCTTGAATGCCTTGATTACCATAAATTCCAGCACTGTTGAGTGCTAAGAAACCGAGGGGCCCGAGTCTGTAGTTCAATGACACAACAACTGAGCCTGTCTCGGCTAGGTTGCAACCATCATACAGAGGGTATTCAATGCCTCCTTCAGTGTCGGATCCGCCGAAAACCCAAACCTTGACAGGAAGTTTGGAGTCTTTTGTCGCGCTAGATGGAGCCCAAATGTCCAAGTAAAGGCTAAAATAGAAATGCATTAATAAATTAGTCGTTTATCAAGCTAAAGGTTTGCCTCACCAGTCTTCGGATTTCTTTCCAGATGGCACAGTTTGATTTCCAAACTGAATACAAGTTGGAGCAGAGATGGTTGAATTGAGTACTCCGTTTGAGTACTTCTTGTTGTAGGCCTTGGGAGGTTCGAATCGCAAGTCCCCGACCGGAGGTTCTGCAAATGGAACGCCCTTGTAGTAGACCGCACCACTGCTGCACTTTCCACCCTTGAGAGTACCAGCATCAATGGTAACGGAAGGCGAAGCCAGAGCCGTGGCTACAACGGCCGACAAAGAAGTTGGAAGAAGCAACCTCATCTTTGCTAATATTTGAAGAGTCAAGTTGAGATGAAGTCAAGAGCATTTGCGGTGCTCGCACGTTGGTCTTTATAGAGATATCCAGGTCTTCCAGTCGCTCATTACTTCATAATACTGCATTGATCTTCATACAAATTTAGACTATATCCACCTTTTGGCCCCGGCTGTGCTTCTTCTTCTCCTTGTTTGATGGAGATCACGGCCCTCTTCTCATTGGCTGTGCATTTTAGTTACCAAAAAGAGACTAGCTCTCACAGCCTTGTCGACTTCGGCCCCTGAGTCCAAACCAGATCGGGTATCAACATGCTGAAAGTGCCTATTCGTCTCTCAGCCCCAAACACGCGAACCCCTAGCAGTTCTCCTACGGATCACCAATGGGTCCACATGGAGCAGATTATCATTGAGGCGCAACACCCAGTCTGGCATGTCAGTTGTAAGTTGTAACCCGCTAATTTGATCAGCTATGTTGAAGCGAGATTATTAGTTGATTTCTTCGTTTAACAACCGCGTCTTATAGCATCTATGGGGCTTAGCTGGGACATTGCCGAAGGCACTGGAGAGCTAAATGGAATATTTATGGGTTATTTGTGAGAAAATAGGTGTTTAGCGTCATGGTCGCTAATTGAAAACGATGCGAGCGGTCATTGCGGAGAACTACCCGATCAAAAAGTTGTTTTCATTGTTGCGCCCCTTGTTTATAGCATGTTGTGTCTAATATTCGTCGATTCAAAGGTGAAAACGCGCAAGAAGGAAGCGGGGGGTGCCATAATCCCATGGGATCTTCCAACTGTCCCCTCCGGGACCAGAAGCGTATGCTACGCCGCCGCTACTTGGCATTCCGGCGGGGGAGGAGAGTGTATGAGACGCGATGGATAAAGATTGACGAATTCATAAGAATAAATCAAAGGGATACCAATAATTTTTGACCATCCTCACCAACTATCTCACCAAATTTTTATTTTTGATTCTCTGGCAAGATGTTTCGTGAAGAAGGAAACCGACTGGTGTATGAGTATGACTCCGAACAGCTCTGGATTGAGCCGTGGGGGGAGAACGCGTTCCGGACCCGAGCCACGAAATGCGCCACCATGCCGATGGAGAATTGGGCTCTGAGCGACAAGCTGGCTGATTCAACTTCTCCAGAGATCTCTATCTCTTCCGTCTCTGCAAGTATCAGCAATGGCAAAATACGGGCTGTTATTTCGAAATTTGGGAAGCTCACTATCACCAACTCTAATGGCAAAGTACTGCTTGAGGAGTATACACGAACTCGTCGGGATATTCTTGATGCGAAATGCAGCGCTATTGAGGTCGAAGCTCGGGAATTCAAACCTATTCTTGGTGGAGATTACCATTTCACCCTACGACTGGAGAGCATCGACCCAAATGAAAAGCTCTTTGGTATGGGCCAGTATCAAATGCCATACCTCGATCTAAAGGGCCATGATCTAGAACTAGCTCATCGCAACTCCCAGGCCAGTGTGCCCTTTACACTGTCGTCTCTGGGGTACGGCTTCCTCTGGAACAATCCCGCAATCGGACGTGCTGTCCTAGGGAAGAACATCATGAGCTTCGAGGCCTATTCTACCAAAGCAATGGACTTTTGGATCGTGGCAGGAGATTCGCCCGCTGAAATTGAAGAGGCTTATGCCAATGCAACAGGCAAAGTCCCTATGATGCCAGAATTTGGCCTAGGATTTTGGCAGTGTAAGCTACGGTACCAAACGCAGGAAGAGCTCCTTGGTGTGGCGAGGGAATATAAACGCCGCAATTTACCGATTGATCTTATTGTGATTGACTTTTTCCACTGGCCTAAACAAGGAGAGTGGAAATTTGACCCTATATACTGGCCTAATCCAGGTATGTCTCTAGAGCTCCATAATAATTTCAGTGAGCTAATCGGAAATATTCTTATAGCCGCAATGGTTCAGGAGTTGAAGGAAATGAATGTTGAATTGATGGTTTCTATCTGGCCGACCGTCGATAAAAAATCAGAGAACTATGAAGAAATGCGTGAAAAGGGTCTTCTGATTCGTGTGGATCGCGGTATTCGGACTGGTCTAGATTTTGAAGGCGAGACTGTTCATTTTGATGCCACAAACCCCAAGGCGAGAGAGTATGTCTGGGGTAAAGCACGGCAAAACTACTACAAAAACTACGGCATCAAGGTTTTCTGGCTTGACGAAGCTGAACCCGAATACACAGCTTACGATTTCGATATTTACCGGTATCACCTCGGGTCAAATCTTGCTATTGGGAACATCTATCCGAGTGACTATTCACGAGCCTTCTATGAAGGTCTGACCCGCGAAGGAGAAAAGAATGTCGTCAACTTGGTGCGATGTGCTTGGGCCGGCAGTCAGAAGTACGGCGCACTGGTCTGGAGTGGCGACATCGCCTCGTCCTGGAGTAGCTTTCGGAACCAGCTTGCTGCAGGCCTGAATATGGGCATTGCTGGTTTCCCCTGGTGGACCACTGACATTGGTGGCTTCCATGGAGGAGATCCTAACAGCACTCACTTCCGCGAACTGTTTGTGCGCTGGTTCCAATGGGGCACCTTCTGCCCGGTTATGCGCCTGCACGGTGACCGTGAGCCTCGACAGCCTCAACAAGGCACGACCGGGGGTGCATCCTGTTGCAGCGGTGCCGATAATGAGGTTTGGTCTTATGGGCCAAAGGTCTACGAGATCTGCAAGAAGTATATGCTCATTCGCGAGGAGCTGCGACCATATACAAGGCGACTGATGCAGGAGGCTGCCGACAAGGGGACACCGGTGATGCGGACTCTTTTCTACGAGTTCCCTGATGATGAAAAGTGCTGGGAATTGACTGAACAATATATGTATGGCAACCGGTACTTGTGCTGTCCTGTGCTGACGGCCGGGGTGACCAGGATGACGGTCTATCTGCCAACCCTGATTGCTGGTGAGAAGTGGAAGGCGTTCGCTGGGGAGGAAACTTGGGAAGGAAACCAGAAGATTGAGATCGACTGCGCCATCGACACTATGCCGGTGTTTGTCCGAGTCGACAGTAAATAGGCTATAGAATGCAAGAATGCAGTTCGATAGAACTAATCTCGAACATGACTACTGGGTCATCACCATCTAACCTCGAACGTAGTTGACTATAAGTCGTTTATCACGAGATGGAAGACTGGTCATTTACCTCTATCTCTTGTTTCCACCAATGCTTGTACTCTCGGGATTCTACTGGCTGAGTTCCTTGAACATTCCCGGAAAACGGACCGAAAATGTGGGGGAAGCTGAACTCCCCACAGGAACGTGGAGTGGCCGCCAAGTAACGTGCGGTAGGGGGCCTGTTGCCAACATCTATGAGGGAGCTTCTGGCTTCCTTCGTTGCCATCTTCGTGGGTTTTCCATTCGCAGACCAGTTTTCCCATGGATGGGGGTGAACCTTGCACTGCCAGCGAACAGAATGCTGGCGAGGGCTCGAGGCGCACCCGTGCGCCTCTGACCTGTACCCTTTGCTGTCGGCGTTTTGCGAGAAAGGAGCACCTTGTCCGACATCTGCGGATCCACACACAAGAAAAGCCATTTACGTGCGGTACTTGTGGGAAGATGTTCTCTCGGATGTCAGTAATAGCTTTCCCCCGATATTTACTGTCTGAAACTGACTATCGTCCATCGTTAGGGACATCCTAAGCCGTCATACGGAGATCCATGCCCAGGAGCGACAGCCAAATACTACAAAGCACCTTTCGAAGAGGGCATGTGTGCAATGTGCGACGAGTCGAATCCGCTGTACAAGGGAAAATCCTTGCGGGCGCTGCGACTCAAAAGGTCTCCGCTGCGAGTACGGGATGTCGCCGACTAGGAAGCTTCGTGACAAGGAAGGGGTATCTGAAGTCGACCCAAATCCAAGTCCAGATGACGTGGCTGTCAATGATGCGATAGCCGGGCCCATGAGCCAAACCGCCGCGTTGGATGACGGCCATAGCACTCAAGATCCGCTCTCTTCAGGGGTCCCCTTGAATCGCAATGATCATGGTGAGATATCCATCAGCGCCGACATTCCCCCTGGTCCGATCGTGTATGAACCTGGCTCAAGACAGACCCTCGGTCCCGAATTCATATCAGGAATAAATTGGCTCTCCCCGGGCCAAGCAATTTTCCAAGAATGGGGAAGTCAACTGGCCGAAATCACCGACAACGAGTTTTTTCCGCCGATGTTCAATATGATGGATCTAACGGAGATGCCCCAGCTCGTTAGTGCTGGCACTGAACAGGAAATTGCCTCTGGGAACCCCAGTCAACCTTTCTCAGGCTGCGCACAGCTTGGATCCTGGGATGATACGGAAGGTCACCCTGGGATCGGAGAGCCTAAGTCACCAGAAACATTCCGTGACGGGCTGTCAACGGGCACGTCTGGGTCAATTGAAAGCAAATACTATGTTCATGGGGTTACATCAAGAGCTCCTTTTCAACGCAGGTCTTGTAATTCCGGGGCAGTGCCTGAGGGTTCGACGTCGGATCTTTCAACATCTGCCAGCATTGCTAGCAATATCCCATCGTCCGTTGACCATTGGCTGACACGAGAGGTATATGCCAGAGTTGTTTTCAGCATACAAGAGCAGATAAAGACGCAGCCGCAAATTCCGCCGCTAGAGTACTTTCGGCTTTGTGTGCACCTCTACTTTGACCGCTTGCACCCCAATTTTCCCTTCATCAATCGAGCGACCTTTCTAACCACTGACCCCCACTGGATCCTATTAACCGCAGTTGCTGGTGTAGGGGCGGCGTATGTACAATCACCGCTAGGGACGCAATGGAAGAACTCGCTGATGGAAATAATGGGAACGACTCTATCGAATCACCTCAGTCGCTACCAAAATATCCCCCAAGAGGCTGATTCAATGCAACCTTTGGATATACATATCACAATGGAGCTGGTGGATGAGGTCATGCCACTCATTCAAGCCAAGATTTTGCACATGCTGTTCATGCTTCATAATAGCACCCTCTATATTACACGACGTGCTGGTTTTGAGCGTGCTGAATTAACACAGTGGTGTTCATATCTTAATCTACTATCAACATCAAACGCTCCCACATCTATCAAAGGCGCTACGGATGTGCAGCTCTGGGTAAAAGCCCAGTCACGGCTCCGAGCGGGAATGATGATATGGGTGAGTGCAAATACTAATCCATGAGTGTAATGGGGTCCTGACATGTTGTCCAGCTTTTGGATTCTATGCTTTCCTATGAGTTGAATTGCAAGCATGTCATGAAGCTCGGTGACACCGCTAAATGGCTGCCCTGCCTTGAAGTAGCATGGGAGCAGCCATCGATTGCAAATATTGAATTTGCTGAGAAGTATTCAAGTATGAACTTCATCTCGGCTTGGATCCCCTATATAACGCCCCTTACTGACGAGTCCCGTCTGAATAGTATCTTTTGTGGATGCGATCGATATGTTATACATTGAGAAGCGGGTTAGCCCACACATTAGCGAATTCAGCCATGTTCTGCTCATCCACGCTATCTACCGACGCACCACTGAAGTCCTCGACGAAAGCTGCATGCGACTGTTATCCTGGAGCCCTACATCCAGTATGCAAGTCTTGGGCAGCGAGCCTAATTCAGTTCAGGAGTGGCCACCATCTAGCACAACGGCGTCGAACTGGCGCAACGCGGCCTGTGACTCACTCGATGTTCTGAATTGGGCAGCCAACAGCAAGGCTGCTGAACTATGCTGGGAGGAGCCCACCATTTTGTATCTGCATCTTTCTCGGCTGATGCTCCTTGCTCCGATTGCTCATTTTCAGACTCTGGCAAGATTTCCATCATCGCACACTTTGAAATGGCCCGCGATTCCTCCCAACCAATATGATTATGAGAATGCACGTAACCAGGTCCTCCAATGGGCCATTCGCGATCAGTTCAAGGCCCGACTGTCGGTCGTACATGCTGGTGCCTTGCTATGGCATGTCCGCCGCTTCAGCACTGACAACGCCATAGAACCATTCAGCATATATATTGCAGCATTACTCCTCTGGGCTTACAGCGCTTCGACGTACGCGGTCAGTAATTCCGGTGGTCCAATGAGAGCTGATGAGACCTTGCGAGGCGACGGTGTCGATCTAGATGATTCTGATGATGAGCCTCTTTGGATTCGTCTTGATCGGCCTCTAGACGATGAGCTTGTCCAGACATACATACGTGTCGGAAATAAAATGTCTGCCCATCTAAAGGGGGTCGGGGATATCGGCAAACACGATGCGCCCTTGAAGATTCTTAAGCAGGGGTATCATCTACTTACCGGGAACAAGTATGATAGGAGCCTCGACAGCAGATTCAATGAAAGTGTGCTAGGGGAGACAAAACATTGCACGTGGGAGATACGGCGATCGTACGCATCAACAATCCAGTTCCTGATTGATGCGACAGGGGTTTCTTAGCTGAAAAGGAAAACCCCTAACGGGACATCCAAAATATGAATTCACTTTGCAAATTTCACACCTTGGTACAGAGCATTCCTATATTGTTAGACACTTTGCCCCAGTCCCTCATTGGATAAACTAATGCCTGCAATATAAAAATGACGTAAGCTCTCTAACTACCTGATTACCCTGTATTCACCACGACAGTCCTGAGTAACTCCTGTACTGCGGATGTGCTCAGACTACATTAACGCCGGCACTATATACTGTAAGCACATGCAACATCTTGAGGGGCCAGGTTAACCGCCAACAATCAACAATTTTCTCAAGCCTACAGCCACTGCTTTCTTAGTCTGAAACTATGTACAGTCTGTTGCCTGTGCATACAGGGAATGGCCTCTGGCCATTACTCTAACATATAGAGGTTTTCTTTCCTTCTCCATAGAAAACGTATCCACGGTGCATCTGGAACTCAATCATAGCGTCTACTATGATATACCTTGTCAAATCTTTGTCTAACAGTAATTCCGAAATGATGGTGTTGAGCGTAAATTATTTTAGCTATTCTGTAGACGCGGCATGACTAAATAACAGAGCTATGAAGTAGGGAATCAGATAAACTATGTATAGGCTCTGAACATTTGATCGTTTTCAAAGTACCTGCAGAGTGTATTCCACTGATGTTAACCTATAGATTTAGTGGTTGACTAGATAGGGCAATAAGTGCACCATAGAGAACAGTTGGGCAATTTAGCTACCGCGGCAAACCCCTTCCACTCCAGTATGACACGAAACCTTCTCCAAGATGCCATTTAGCCTTTCAACGCGACAGCATCGTTACCCTCAGCGTACGCATCAACACGATACTTGGAAAAGTCCCTAGCGCCAACCTCGCGCGCAAATAGGATATCCAACTCCTCGAACGTTTTACCCTTCGTCTCGGGTAACCTAAAGAATGTCCAAACAAAAAAAGCCAAGGCGCAGCCACCCCAGAAAAACCCAGTCTTGCCCTTCCAATCTCCAGCTGTAGGGTTCAGCATGTATGGATTGATGACGTTGCAGATAATCTGCGAAATGTAGTAGACAATACGAGCAAGACAAACAGACTTGTTCCGCAGGCGGGTGGATGAGGTCTCACTGATAATCGCATAGCATATTGGCCCAACAGTGAGGTAGTATGTAAGCAGCCAAAGAAGCATCATTGTTGCTTGCGCGTAGTTCCCCTCAACTGAATCTCCGGCGCCTACGGAGACAAAGCCCACTACCATCAAAATGATAGTTAGAAGGCCCAACCCCCAAAGATAAAGGGTACGACGGCCGAAGGCATGCAGGAGATACCATGAGACAACAGTGCCAACAAAGGCGAGTCCAAGGCCTCCCACGGACATCTTGAATGAGATTGAAGACGGTACGCCGGCCTGTTCGAAGAAGTAGGTTGGAGTGCCACCCATAGCTGAGCCACAGAATGGTTGGGCGGCGAAGGCCATACAGGCAATCTCAGTTCGGCGACGATCAACACCACGGAAACAATCCCAGTAGCTTGTGCCTTCGTCGATTTGTTTCTCCAGCTCGTTAGTGTGGATCATCATCGCCACACCTTGTTTCGCCCCACCATTTGCGTCAAAGCCTAGACGAATCATGCTCCGCTCCGCAGATTCATAGTCACCTCGCCGGACAAAATACCATGGGGACTCCGGAGCGAACAGCAGGATCACGAACAGCGGAATTGGCCACACCCACTGGATAGCAAAGGGTATACGATAACCCCACTCCGTTGCGTATTCAGAGAACCCGGACTGCACTCCGGCCGAGATAAGCTGACCAATCGCCCAGCATAGGTTCACATATACAGTAAGATAGCCGCGCAGGGGGAGGGGACAGACTTCAGACGCGTATGCAGGTGCCATGGTTGCAAAAACTCCCCAAGGAATACCGCATAAAAATTCACCCACCAAGAGGACAGGTAAGTTTGTCGCAAAGAAGGGAATGAATATGAACACGGTGATTGCAACCAAACTTGCCAGCAGCACCTTGCGGTAGCCAAAGCGATGGGTGAAATAACCATTGGCGAAAGCGCCCACGATAGTGCCGACAGAGACTGCATTGCTGAGGCCATTCTGCCAGGAAGCAGTGATCTGGTAGCTGTCGCTGCTAGCTATATACGAGCCGTATCGTTCCTTAAAGGCTGGTTGGGCGAAAAAGGAGGACATGAGGACAATATCGTAGCCCTCCATGATAATGCAGGTTGAAAGCAAGACTGACCACATTGCCGCTTTAGGGTACTTGCGAATCGCTTGCATAAATGTATACTCGTGCTCCGCTGCGGCTGCCTGTCTTGCAAGATCATCGGATTTGACATGATCGTCTTCGTGGCCGTGCTCCATGTAGGACACCTCCTCGTCGACTTTTTCATTGGATGCCATGGTCGGGCGCTTGTAGGAGAATACAAGTTGAGTGGTTATGCAAAAGTCTGGAAGACTGGTCAATAATTGTTGTGCGGTATGCAAGGGAAAATCATTTGACTAACATGTAATCCCGTGTTGAAAGATTCATGTATCTCGTTCCCGGATGATGGTCTGATGTATGTCAAGTCAGATTTTAAAAACAGGGTCACCACCGTCCTTTTAACGAGCATGGATAGTCGCCATCGACCTCCTTCACGCATTGATCGGTCCATACTCCATAAAGATTCCATAATCCGGGGAAAGACTCACTAAGTGGGCTCATCTGGTCTCATTGGATCGAGGCGGTTGGCCCTAAACAACTACCCCGCCGGAGTACAAAGCCAAGCCAAGCCTGCCCTTGTCATCGATAGTGAGGCTGCTTTTGAGTTCCGACGGGGTCAAAAATATCTTGCCCCCGTCGCGGATTCTGCGCATTGCCCTCCGTTTCACCACTTGTCGGAACTGCCATAGCTGGACTCAGACGAATCTACGCAGCTGAAATAGCCTAATATTTACGCTCAGGGTTTCTGACCAGTCAAGTATTAGGCTATTTGGTGCTGCGGGGCCCCCGCCGACATCAACTTGTAACCAGCTCCCTTCTCCATCTGCATCTTGGACGAACAATAATGGAGAGCAATCTTCATAATCTTTGCCTGAATTCTCCACGTTCTACTTCCCCTCAACTCCCCCACATTCCCCACCGACCCCCCTAACATAACCGCGAACAATAATCTAAGATTATGGAGTCCAATGATCTAGTTTCTTCAGAAATTAGTCAGGGGAGGCATCATAGCCACCTCCGAAGAACTATAAAATGACACTGGTTACTGCATGGAAGATAGATTTGAGAATCAAAGCACGAGTCCACTTGATTCTATCCGCACTCTCAGAATGTGGCATCAATCCTTCGCATCGCTTCTTCTGGCCCTTGTGGCTCCATCTATTACCTATGCGGCGACCATAGCTCAACGAGACGACAGCGTAGGCAATGCTATCGTTGATCTCTCTCAGAACAACGGCGCGGCGACCTTCCTCGGCTCGGGTTTCATCTATGGATTCCCAGACAATGGCACAAACGCTGAAGATAGCATCCCTGACTATCTCCTCGCCGATATCAAGCTTAGAACTTGCCGCGGTGGCGGCGCTCAGATCGACGCTGTCGGGTGGGCAGAAGGCGGCTATGATGGTTATATCGGGCGTTTTGATTCAGCCCTTTCAAACTACCGTTCGGCCCGCAAGTATAATGGGGAATTCATCCTGATGCTGAGCGACCTGTGGGGTGCTCAGGGCGGTGCAACGGCGGATTCCATTTTTCCAGGCGACAATGGCAATTGGACGGAAATGGAGTTGTTTCTCGACCAGGTGATATCTGATATCCAGTCGAATGACATCTTGGAGGGATTGATAGTTGATATTTGGAATGAGCCTGACCTCGAAATATTTTGGTACCCCGATTGGTCTCAATATGTGGAATACTTCGTCAAGGCCACTCAATACTTGCGGTAATTTGATTGCCGATGCTCGCCCTATCAGAATCTCGTCTTGAAACACTAACTTGACTCTAGATCTAACTATCCTGATATTCCTGTGGAAGGTCCATCGATGGCAAACTCGCCCAGCACCGACAACACTAACTGGCAAGCCTGGATGTCATCTATCTCTGGAAATGATACGGTTCCAGACCGATTTTCTTGGCACCAGATTGGGTCATGGCAGCGCGAGCCTGATCTTACAGTGGCTGCTTTTACCTCTTTACGGGAGACCTATTCCGTTGCTGAGAAGCCAATCGATGTCAATGAGTATGGTTGGCCCTCAGAGCAGAATCCCGCCAACTCGATCTACTATCTCTCGCAATTCGAGCGTCACAATATTCGAGCCTTGCGGGCTAATTGGGGTGGTGGTTCAAACTTGCACAATTACATGGCCAGCTTGATCTACGCGGATGATTCGGGATATTATCCCAATGGTGATTGGCAGCTTTACAAATATTACGGAGGAATGGTAGGTGATCGGATTGCAACTACTGCATCTTCAGACCTCTTATTCGACGTCTTTGCCGTTTTATCGGATGGGAACCTTCTCAAAGTTATTGCCGGTACCAGGACTGTCCAGGCCTCATACGATCTTATCATCACAGGATTCAGTAAACATGGGCTTGCTACCGAGGGCACGCTCGATGTTCAAAGCTATCGATTTGACTGGGGTGGCTCTGAGGTAAAAGTCGACAGCCCAGTTGATCTGGGCAGGGCTTCCTATGGCTATTCCTCAGATACAGTAAGTTGCCACGGTTACTATATGTTTGTGGCCAGGTGGAAGTACCACTAACTTCTCCGTTCCCTAGCTCGCCATTACTCTTGATCCGCCGACTAACTCAACCGGTTACGCGTTTGAGATTCAACTCTGAAGCTGACAAAGGCATGATTGGGCCGGTTTAAGGGAAAGCAAGAGCTTGAGGACTCAAAGATGTCAAGTTCAGCCCACCGAGAGGTTTATATTTCGCTTAGGCTCGGCACACAATACTAGCAGATTGTGAGAAATAGGACTGAGATTTGATAGCGTTTGGGTGTTGAGGGTAAGAGGAAGTAAGAAACCGAAGATATATCTACGTAGTTAGTAGTAAATGGTGTGTATGTCGAATGGAAGAAGGCGAAAGAGCGATAGTGTAGAAATACGTAGAATGGTTACACTTCGATTGTTTCAATCGATCTCGGCAGGGCAGGCGGGTACGTAGGTGGGCGTGATGACGTGTAGAAAACCAGGGCACTACCGCCGTAGGCCCACTTTAAAAATCATGTATCTGACGTGTATTTCATAACTCAGCCTCGAAAACCGAGGGAGGTTACTGACAAAGGCTTGATTTCAAAGGGAGAAAATCAGTGATAAGAATAATCTTCACTGAGCCGTATAGGGTATAGATTACACACCACATTGAATCAATTCGCGTTGGTGTCCAAGACCCAGTGTCTATGGCATACAACTCGCTAGTTTGGGATACACAATGCGTTTCGAAACGAGCTTCTGAGGCATCCCCAATCATCCACTTCTCCTCTCCTCTTCGAGTAAGAACTACTTTACAAGCTACAGGAAGTTTTGTTCAAGTAGGTGATGGATGAGGAAATTTTTACACTGGTCAGCTTTGCAAGTATAGTAAGGATAATAAATTATGAGTAGAATGGTCAAATTTTTCGGGGGGTGCAAAAATTAATAGTTCCCAGCTAAAAGCAAGATGCAAAATAGGTTGTAACAGATATCGCTTGAGAAACAGTTCACATCATCGTATTGCAACAGCAAAACGGCTCGAAAGTTGTCTTTGGGTGCTTAACTACTCGAGACTTCAGAAAATCCGTGCTATAACGCTCCCTTCCATGCTCACACATCATTAGGCTTTGGCTCCTCTCCTTCCCGAGTAGGCTTCACAAAGTCTGACTGCAGGATAGCCGACACGCCAAAGATCATAGCGATGACCATAGAGATAATCTCTTCAAGTACAGACATGCACAAATAGACAGTGAGGCTGGTGTGATTGTTCTCGGCTAATGAAGCCACCGAGAACTTCGGATTGTTGGAATAGTCACCGAGGGCCGAGTAGACCATCCGAACCAACAGGAAGGGAGCGGACAAGGCAATACCAAGGAACAGCTTCTTCTGATACTTGAGCGTTGCGAAGGAGTAGGTGTAGAAAAGCCAAGCGGTAAGGAGGATGACCAGGACGTATACAGCGAGGAAGAGACCCATGGCTGCTTTGGGCAACGTTCCTGGGGTGTATCCGTGCGATGTATCGGCGGTGCTGATTCCGACTATACCAAGGATTAGGCCGATGATAGCCATAAGAGTCACCAGGAGGAGGGGACGAGGAGGAATCTTCTTTTCCAAGTCACTAGATAGACATTTATCAGCCCATACTCATTGGATGTTAGCGCTCCACCGTTAACCATGATCAACTCACATCAGTCTCAGCATTCCGACATAAGCCAACAACAGGGGCGCAATGCCAATCAGCTGGCACACGAATATGGCAATTTGGACATTTTCCGAATTATTATCGATGGAAATTAATGTAGCAATACTGCCAGCAAGCCGAATGAGAGAGAGGGTGAAGGGATATCGCCAGATCTTGGCGCCAACTCTCCAGCCTGTTCGTTTCCAGATGAAAAGGGAAGCGACGAGGATGAACGGGAAGACGATGAGCTGAAGGATAGCTATTCCATCTTGGTATGTCACTTTCCCCATAGTGATCTTGCTTGATATAGAGGGAATAGATCGAAGGAAGTTATGAAAGATGTTGGTAAGAGATGAATGGAAAAATAATTAGCTGTCGTATGCTCCTCTAGACAGCGGAGAAATGGGCCCTTTTATGTGCTTGTTTACGCGCAAAAGATTTTTGTTTTGCATACTGGATACCCTATTTAGAGTCACCAAGCCACAGCCTTAAACTAAGCTTTGCGATAAATCTTGACATCTCTAGATGCTCGTTCCGATTGGCTGTGCATCTCAGATACCCAAAACAGACTAGCGCGGATGGACTCACCGTACTCCATTTTTCAGCCCTAAGTGGGCTGTACCCAACCAGCTACTTCTGGGATACCCTTCTTGGTAAAGGAGTGCAGATCTTCAGATCGTCGCTTGTTAGTCGTCATCGCGCATCTTTAGTGCGCAACATTTGGGGGCCGTGGCGCATCGGGGCCGTGGCGCATGGGGGCCGTGGGGTCTGTTTGGGCCACGAATTTTCATCAATTCAGCCCCACGGCGCCCCCGGGCCGCGAAGAGCTCGAACGAACTTGTGTGTGGAAGAACCACTCCAAGAAGCCGAGGGCACTAGCAAGTAGCTTGTTTCCAGGGGAATCCATCTTCAGCTCGCCTCAGCTCTGCTGCGAACGACTGTCTTCATTTACAAGGCCCCCTTTACTCCTTGAGTTCTCGTCATTAGCTTTGCGATAACCTTGTCGACGGAGCCATCAATATGCCTCGCCCAAGAACATCCAGGAGTTGCGAGAATTGTCGGCGCTTGAAGCGACGCGTGGGTCTTTCTCCTTGTCATCCCAGCGAAGTTAGCACTAACCTTACACGGCGAAACAGTGCGATAAGCAGGTTCCCAAATGCGGTCAATGCATTCGCGCGCACGACACTTGCCTTGGGTACCGCGATGAATGGGATCTGATCTTTCGTGACCAAACAACCCACACCATCAAGCGATCCAGCAGGACACCGGAGAGTAATGGGGCTTCGACCGTGCTTACTCCCCCGTCGACTCCACCTACCAGAGGTCTGAGTCCCAGTCTCGAGGACATAGGTGTGAATTATTTCCTGCAGGAATTTGTTGCGGGTGGCCGGTGTCCCTCGCGTGGATATCTAAACTATATCCCCACTGTCTATTCGGCTGATGCGGAGCATTTGACTCTCGTCACTAGTATGACGGCCGTGGGTCTTGTGGCGTTGGCAACTCGCCAGCCAGAGCTTACCGTCCAGGCGCATGCCAAGTACTCAGAGGCGATCCGCCTTGTGAACAATGCGTTGGCATCCCCTGTCGAGTCAGTCAAAGATAGTACCTTGATGTCGGTGATATCACTGGGGGTCTTTGAGCATGTCTCCAACTTTGAGTCGTGGGTTCGACATGTCAAAGGAGCTGCCGCGCTGGTGGTTGCCCGGGGTAAATCTCAATTTACTCGTAGGCCTGCCATCCTGATGTTCAACCAGGTACGCGCAGATATGTCCGCTGCCTGTATCCAATGCGTACAGCCCTTTCCAGAGGACTTGGGTGAGCTGCAGGAAGAGGCAACCAAGTACACAGACCCCTCTGATGCATTTTGGTTACTCGGGGTGCTTGCCACTCGTTGTGCGAACCTTTTCGCGGCTGTCGCGAAGAAGAATAATGACAAGGCTTCACTCATACCCACGTCCTGGCCTTACTTCCTAGAAGAAGCGATCGCGATTCAGAGTGATTTCCAACATACTCTAAGCATCCTTGCCATGCAAGAACCGTACATGACCACCCGTGAATCCGATGGGAATGCGACTTCCATGTCCTTTCATGGCCAATATGACCTATACAGGTCATCCTGGGCAATAAGACTCTGGAATAACTCGCGAATGATTGAAATCATCGTTTGCGAGATTATATGCTGGCTCATCAACAAGATCTTAACCGAGGATCCGGCTCATTCGGCTGAGTCTCGTCTGAAGCTTCAGTCGAAGCTCCAGTATGCAGTGAACATCATGTCAAGACGATCGGCGGAGATACTCGCGAGCACCCCGCAGGGCCTAGGGCTTATATCGGCATCTGGTGCCTATGTACCCCAAGAACCAAACGTGTCGGGTGGTTATATGCTGATCTGGAATCTATATACAGTCGGCAAATGTCCGACGATCAGTCTGCAAGATCGCCAATGGGTCATCATGCAACTCAAGGGTATCAGTAAGAGTGGAAATATCGCGATGGCGTTTCAGCTTGCGGAGGATCTTATTAGAACGGAAAGAAGTATACAATGAGAGTTTTGCATCTAGATGGCCCCTTCAGAGATCATTCTCACAGGGGATTCGCGACTTTACTGTTATCAGGATGATCAATGAGTTGGATTGATGCACTAAATCACGCTAGATATAGAGAATTGTCACATGTTTCCTAGTCAAAGTATCGTATTTATGATTAAGAAATATGAATATCTGACCAATACTCCGAAAGGTAAGAGCCAGCCCTCCAAACACTCCAAACTATGGTGTCACCGAGTTACCAAGTAACTTCCCAATTTCCTCTGCAATCGCCAGAGTACGCTCTTCACTTAGTCGGCGACCAATGACCTGAACTGCCACAGGGGCTCCATGATATACCTCCGGGTCATACTCGGCTTGCACAGTGGCATCCAATTCACTCAACGGCTGGTAATCGTCTTTCTTCGCGTCCAATTTCTTATCGGCAAACGTGACTGGAACAACGACGCTAGTGAAGTCGAGCAAGTTAATCACCGATGCATACCCATAATACCGGAACTGATTATGGCGGATGGCTGCTGTTGCTGTAATTGGGGCAATGATTGCGTCCAATTCCTTGCCTTGTTGCTCCTCGAGTTCACGCCATTTATCGAGGTACTCGCTTTGATAGTTCCATTTCTTGAGATGGGTGCCCCACAGTTGGTTCATGTCAATCTTTTCCTTGTCTGGGTTCAAAAGGTCTTTGATGTTTGGGATTGATGGCTCCCCTGAAGCATTGATATCTTTGAAAACATCCTATATTGGATAGGTGAGTTATCATTCGAGGGTCAAGGTTCCGGCGGTGGCTTCTTACGGCGTTTCCATCTGCTGCGTATATGTCGTTGATAAGATCGTGCCCAAAATTGTGTTTGTACGGCGTCCAGGGGGCGACTGTATGTCCATTTTTCTTCAGAGTTGAGACCACCATCTCAATACCTCTTAGAATTGGAGGATGAGGGAGAACCTGGCATTTAACACCTTAGTTTGTTTCATATCTAGTGACCCAGGAAGACCTACAACACCATCGCAGGAGTAGTATCCTAGGTTGAGTCCACTTTGAATCTTCGATTTGGTCACCTCTTCCTCAGTCGATCTCCACGGGAGTGGGACAACCTTTGAGTCGTACTTCCAAGGTTCCTGGCTCAACACGGAAGTAAGGAACAACCTAAGATCTGCTACTGTGAGCTTATTTGAGCTTGCGCTATGAATGGCATACTAACCTGCTGCTGAATGGGCCATCGGTCCAACTACACTATGCACAGTCTCCTGGCCCTCCATACTATTTGCCATTTTTGCGTACGGCATGCGGCCATGACTCGGCCTGATGCCGTATAAAAAGTTGAAGGCAGATGGAACACGAATTGAACCACCTTGGACGAGATTATATTAGTCTCACTCAATGGCCATTGGTTAATGTACGTACCAATATCCGTTCCTACTCCAATAACACCGCCTCGAATACCGACCATGGCACCCTCACCCCCGAGCTCCCACCACACGACCAATTCTTATTGCGAGGGTTGAGCGTCCTTCCAATTATGTTGTTCACTGTCTCGCAAACCATCAATGTCTGTGGTACACTGGTCTTCGTGTAGAAAATGGCGCCGGCCTTCCGTAGAAGAGTCACGAGAACCGACTCAGTCGTGTCATATTTACCAAGCCAGGAGACATATCCCATCGATGTTTCAAGACCCTGTTTCGGAGAGATTATGAGCATTATGGTTGGCAAGATGAGACTAGGGGCTCCTCACCTTCACACGTAGCTGATCCTTGAGCGAGATGGGTAGACCATGTAGCGGACCCACGGGTTTCTTGTGTTCCTCGAAGTAGGCATCAAGTTCTTTTGCTTGAGCGATTGCCATTTCAGGGAAGAATTCCAAGCAACAGTTCACCTGTCCGAAGATTAAGAGACAAAATACTTGTTGGCATTAAATAACATTTTGTGCTCACCAATTGATGGGCCAGTGCCGCTCTCTTGCAAAATGCGATTGTCACGTCGACTGCTTTCAACTTTCCCTGCGCCAGCTGCTTGACTAGATCAGTAGCGCTTGATTCGGTGATACTGATTTCTTGATCCGAGATTAAGCCCGACTTTGCCGGGAATTCGAAGACGGAATCATCAGCGGGCGGGTCTTTGATCCTCCATTCCTCGGGAATCGATTCATTGATGCGATTTCGTTTGTCGGCAGCTAACTCTTCCCATGTAGAAGTCATGTTTTCAGCTAGTAAGTGTCGTTTCAAACAGGTTTTGGTCAAGTTTTGAACTCAAATGTTTCGCGCTGGCGCTGGTGATGTGACAAACCCTTCGACGAACCCCCCGGAGGCGGGGGGGAAGGGTCATTAAATGCCCCAAATCAACCCCGCTTCATGTATCTTTGACTTATTATCTCCAATTACCAAGAGTCAGTCTCACCTGTTGTTATTGACATGATAAACTGATGTTATCTTATCATTTCTGTTATCTGTGCACTCCGAGAACGTATCAGGATAAGCCGCCAAGTTGGGGTCGTTGGAGCAGTTGCCCCTCTCTATCGGAGACCCGGATATGGTAGTGTTTTCTCGTATACTGTATCGGAAGTTTTTTAATGGCTACTGACCAGACCTCAATTGCCGGTTTCCCTATAGATCATGCAGGGTCTTTATCAGACGTAGCTTCCCCGCAGTTTGTTCCGTTGACCCGGTGTTGGAGACTAAATCTCGATTCATCTCACTTTTCATGTTATTCAACGTGCTGCTCAATAAAATTGCAGAGTGTTAACGGTAAATAAGTAGATTATCAATTTCTGCAGGAGAATTCGTTTCGCAGTCGAATACCCCTTTCTGGATGGCGCAGCCAAGAGGATATAATTTATTAAGAGACACCCAGAAACCTCTCATTGAAAGACCCGTCCGTTGCTCTCCTCCACTACCAAGTCAAATTCAGGCTGGAACTCGGTGTACAGGTTGTGCTGTAAGTTATCAGCATATTTTCATTACAGTAAAAGCAGATTCGTGAGACAAGACTTACGGCGTTCTGAGCAAAATCGGCAGTGTATTGGGCAACCTCGTTGTTGATAACACGCTTGGGAATACCATTTGCAGCAGCAGCCTCGGCAAGAAGCTGGGAGTGGCAAGCATTATCCAGCATGGAATAAAGAATGGCAGCCTCGTCGACCGTTCGTCCGACAGTAAGAAGACTTGATAACCCTAAGTTAGAATCTGCCAGACAATACAGGAGCAAGCAAAGAATTTCCGAAAATGACTTACCCGTGATTCCGGAGAATGCATGCAATGTTATCCTTGCCGAGGGCCTCAGCGATCTGCTTTCCTTCCTCTTGAGAGAGAGCAACACCACCGTGGTCATCATATACGCCTAGGCGGCCATAAAAGTTGCAAGCATCTGTCATTCATCAGTATAGTTGATTGAGACAAAAGTTTTTCCTTATGAAGTGAAGACAAACCTTGTGTCAGCATCTCAATCGGCTTTCCAAAGGCACTCCATGTCTTGCCATAAACACCATGAGTATGCGCCGCGGCAATGACATCCGGACGAGCCTTGTGGATCTCAGAATGGATCATGAAGCCAGCCTCATTGATGGGCAATTGAGCACCTCCCTCGGTAACATAACCATCACTATCAACCAGGACCAAGTCAGAGGCCTTGATGGTCGAAAAGTGCTTGGCAAAGGGGTTCATCCAGAAGTGATCCTTCAGAACGGGGTCTGAATGACGCATTAGCAACAGTCAAGAATATTACTACCGAGGTGTTTGAGGTATACCTCGCATAGAGATGTGTCCAGATACACCCTCGGCGTATCCCATCTTGCCGAAGTAACGGAATGCAGCGGCCATGTGTTCCTTCATCCATTTGCGCTTCTCAAGCGGGTCTGTGAAGGTAGGAATACCGCGTAGCTTCAGGGTTCCATTGCGATTACCACGAGCCACAGACTGGAATTGAGTGTCGTTGGCCGCTGACTTGATCTGCTCCTCGCCAGCCAGGAGAAAAGATCGCTGTGTCTGCTGGGTAGTTACTGTAGATATCGACATTTTGTTGATTGTAATGGGCACGACTCTGATGCTCTGATACTTCGATGAAGGTCTGTAGAAGGGTCAGAATCACGAACAGGGGCTCCGAAGGAGTTACACACCAGCTCAAGATTCAACTTTCCACCTACTTTTATGACCCAGGGAGAAAGATGGCAGTTATTTAATTGAACGCTTATCTAGGTGAGCCCCACACCCCCCAAAACCCCGCCCGCGTGTCGTTGGAAGGCGGGCTGTAGCTCGGACTGCTTCCCGAGGAACCCGACGCCGGATAGTTTTGCTGTTGGTCATCGTATCCGAAATCTACATCTCATTTTGTTAGTTGGCTCCGAGGATTGATCCATATTGTAAGCAGGACGTTCAAACGCGACTGAGTGCAGCTGCCTCAGGAAGCCATAGTTACAATCAAATTAGCAGCGAATGTATACACAGGTTCATACAGAATCAACGAGATTCCAGGATAGGAAGACCGTACCCGGTCTACTCGTGAAACCGGGTACAGGCACCCGGAGGCTCTCTTTCCAGTTGCCTATTCTGGCAATCTTGAGGGCCTGAGGCCAAAGGCCCTTCACGTGACCTGTGTTATCAGCACCATGTGGGATAATCGCGGAGCTAGCGACAGCTGTCTTTCTCCAGGAATCACTTTGCATGCCCGCAATCGAGGTACTGCGTCTCACGAACCTTTATCATTTAATAAGGGGCCCCCGAAGATACCACCTAAATAATCCACAAAACTCGCAGCGGTTGATAGACGCCAATCACAAGCTCCGCTATACGTTGCCTAGGTCCAAGTGTGTTTGAAGGACCCCAATTGAAACTCGGAACCACTTCATTGCTCCTCAGAAATCCTCGGATACAGTATCGCCGAGCTCTTGATTATTTTACACTCCTAAAGTGTCGGATCCCTCGAAATGGCGGAAGGGGAGCCATCGTATATCGACTACGAGGCCTTCCTCGACCCCGACTTCTCTCCGGCTAGCTTTGCCAATACTCTTGTCTTGAGCACCAACAATGCCACCGACACGCCACTCGATCTATCTACTCCACTCTCCCGAGTCCTCTTCGACCTGCAAGAAATCGATACCCACATCCACACCCTCACCACAAAGTCCGCACTGCCCCTATTATCACACACCCAAGGCCAGACCGAGGCCGCAGAACGGGTCCTGAAGGAGGCAGGGACACAAATCACCTCCGTGACTCAAGGGTACGAGCGATTGGAACAGGAGGTGGTGCAGAAATGGAAGGCAGCAGATGAAGCGCGCATCGCTGCGGAGAACTCTTTGGCTACGGTCCGGCTGACACGGGCCGTTGGGCGTTGTCTGACGCTGGGTCGGCAGCTGGAGAGTCAGGTTGGAGAAATCACGGGCAGAGGCACCGGTCAACCATCCACAACGGGGGCTGATGGAGCCCCGCCAGTGAGAGAGGGATTCCGGGCGCTGGAGCGGGCGGCTTATACAATCTTGAACCTGCGTCAGATGTTCTCAGCTGAAACGGAAGATGACGAGGGTTATGGACTGGAACGGGTCAAGGTGATGCGCACGTTGCGGAACGAGTTTGTGATCCCAGCCGAAAACATGGTCAAAGCAAGGGCGCAACAAACTATCAACCGATTCTCCTTGACAAGTCCAATGGCCCCATCCAACGGCCATGCGCCGGTTCCCTCGAGCTACAAGCAAGTCCGTGATGCGCGGGCACGCCTAGGTCCCGCCGCCGCAACTCTATATCTTCTCTCCCCTATTCCAAAGGGTGGCGCAACTGTATCCGAGTACAAGCCGGAGCTTCTGCTCTCGACGTTGCAAGGCTACATGCACACGGCCATTATGACCTCGGTAAACAGTCTCGCCAGGGCACTCTCGCAGCTACCCGCGATGGACCGAACTCTGAACGAAGTTGCTTCCCGATGCCAAGATATCGCTGCGTTGGAGTCCTTCCTCAGGAACCTTCGCGCACCAACCCATCCTCTTCTGGTATCTAGCCCTGGCGATGGATCCCAAGGGGTCACGGAGGCTGCAGGAAATGCAAATAAGACCAACTTGCTCCAGCCCCTACTGAATGCCCTCGACACCTCGTCACTACCTTCATATTACTGGCGTTCGCTCGCATCTTCGCTCACGTCACGCGTTCAAGAAATCATCGGTCGAGGCGGTGTCTCCGCTCGGACATTGCGATCCAACCGTGATCGTCTCAAGACGGAAATTAAAGAGTGTGTTCTACGTGCTTCGCAGGTGTCTGCTGCCAGCCTACTAGCCGAAAAGGGCCGCTCTGGCACGGATAATGTAAGTGTGGGCAACTGGGAGCGCGAAGCTGCCGTGATGGTGAGCTCGGTAGTCGGCCCACTGGGCAGGTGAGACTGGCAAGCAGAGCATATTACCCTATATTCCGATGAGAATACCATCATTGCATGTGATAGAGCTGCCGAAGCATGAAAATACAAGATACCCTTATATATGCCAATTCACCATGAATAGAACGGGCATTCGCTGATATAAAATGCACTGGATCATATTCCATGACCACGTAGATCATGAACTATATTTCTTAGCTCTATAAACTAACCACAGGTCACTGTATATCTAACCAAACTTACCCATCCTACGGTCCCCCGATCCCATCCAATCCTCACACCCCAGGGATCAACCGCCCCAGCATCCAGGAACAATGTGCCGGCTACCTTCCCCAGGGCCCAGGTACCAGGTACCAGGCCCCCAAGACGACAACAACCCCGGAACGCCAACCCTTAGGGCCCCAAACAAAGCAAAGCCCGAATCACGCACTCCATTAGAAGCTCATAGGTGGTAACACCAGGGCGAACGACATGCAGCACCGCATAACAAAGAAACTTAGAACAACCCAACCACGAACTAGATCCGACCCCCCTCCTCTCACCCTCGAGCCGCCAATATCCCCTGTTCACCGGCAGGTACGAAGGACAAGATCTGTCAAAACCTCCGGATCTCGGACAATTACCATCCTGGCCCAGAGGGGGGTTCGGGACGAGGTCAGATGACTCCCGCACGGTGGTGCAGTTTTGTTGGTTTTGTTTCGAAGGCGGCTGGTAAATGGGACTCGGGTTGCCTTGCCTTACATTGCTTCGAGGCGTACAGGGCTAGGCTCCCGTGAAAAGATGGGGTGTGAAAGCTAAGGTCAGATGGAGATGTAAGGTTAGAGGTATGTGGTGAGCTTTTTTCTTTGTGTTGCGGGTTGGGCCCTTGTTCGACCGTTCTGAAATCACATGTGGGAGAGTGGATTGCTGTACGTCTGTATGCATGTACCTAGATGGATATGGTTTTGGTTAAATTGTGGAGTTGGGGTGATCAGGAGTTTGGGTATTGTCGATGGATAAGAGTTATCTGATCATTTCTTGTAGAATTTACTTTTTTTGATCTTTCTGTTTGATGGCTGTTTATAGAAGTATATCGGGATTGGGTAAGGTTATCAGGTGCCCTGCCCGGCGGTAATCAGTTCGGTCGGCGATGGCCCGAGTAGCCTCATCTTTCCCAACTATAAATATCCAACGCCTAATATACCCACCTCGCATGGTTTTAGGTACCTACCGTATACCTTACCTACCTTACCAGATACTCTCTACACCAACCACAACAGAACAACACAAAGCTGACAATCCAGAAATACAATCCTATTTGCTAATCCCACCGACTCTCGTCATCTCGAGCCCCAGCTGAACTACTTATCCCTCCTCAAATATTTCCATACGATGAGGTGAGGACATACGTGGCCGGGACCTCCAGGCACGCCTTCTTTCTTAGGACGCCCGCTCCCCTTAGGTACATGGATACTCCTGGCAGGACATGCAGGGCGGGTGTGATTGGCCTCGTGGCACGAATACATTTGAAGAGAGGTTGGACCTGTCATCTGTGCCTCTTCTGTGCGGCGCGAAAGGTGAGAAGGGGGGTTGGGAGGGTTACTAGTGTACATAGCTTGACCGCTTCAAATGCAAATGGATTAGACAGAGCTGGGGGCGAAATAATGGGAAATCTGAAACTCGAAACGTGGAATTAGAGAGTGAGTGAAGTACTAAAACTAGATAGTAGATACCGAAAAACAAGAACGACAGCTCTAGATAGATGGAACGTATTCGGGTTCGTTAACCCGATATGAATGTGGTGAGAATCAACCATCTTCCGGTTGGAGGATTATTCGTTGAATAGTACCATATTAACTACCCTACATGTTGTAAAAATGAAGTCAAGATGAAGTATGTGATTTGTACAGATCTCTCTCAACTCTCAAGGGGGGGTATCCTTAGCGTCCAGTAGCATACAGTAGTATACTATGAGTCAAGCTAGATTCGGCCAGTGAGAGTGGAGTATCGAGTCGACGACGTCAGAGGGAGGGGAAGGGGAGGGGAATACGATCCCTGCCACCCCCGCCGATCCAGCCCATGATTCAGGCTGATCGAAGGATCCAGTTATCGATAAGCCCTGCAGGTACCTGGCGCTACTTGGAGTTGGGCTTGTGGGTGCCTCACGGAGTTGCCCCCTGCGGTGGCGTGCAGGTGGGCTATGTACGGAGTACTTGAATGCTGTAGTTAATAGGTAATGGTGTACTGTATCATGGAGGGGTAGATACGGAGGAGGTGTACATTTTGAACAGATACACGTTGAAGTACACTGTAGTAAGAACAGCAAGTGTGCGCAGTGCGGAGTACCATCAGGTACTGGGCCCTTTACAGCCCGTCGCCTTACGTATACTTTTACAGACAACCCCCAATCAACGGCTGTCACAAGGAGTACGCGGGGTGAAGATCTCCTTTGCTCCACTGTGCTAGAGAGGCTCAAAGCTCAATAGTGGTCCGGTCATCATCTGCGTCTTTTTGTACAGACTCATGATGTGCCCCTCTTCGCACACCACAATATCGCACTACTATAATATACGGATATTAACAGGTAAAGAATCAGGAATTAAAGAGGGGCAAACAGGTCGATCAGCGGCCCGGAGATATCAGCCACCAAGTCAGGGCCCTGTCGTATGTCCGTAGAACAGGTTCCAGCAGACTGGGTACTGGAGAGGGAATAGATGAAATAGATGAAACATCCCACCTTCCAACCAGCGACATTGAGGCAACCCCAGACGGGACGCGAATACATTACTTGCAACAAGCCTGGCAAGAAATGAAGCACATCATACATGTCACTAGTGGCGTCACGAAACTTGTGGTCAAAAAGTTGAACCCGACATGCCGGCACTGAACATACCGTACGTACCTCGAAATTTCGATCAGGGCAAAAAAAAAAAAAGCAACGGGGGTGCTGGGCAACCGCCCACAAACACAAAATTTATTAGACAATAAAGGCAATGAGCAAGGTTCAGCCAGTTAAAGGAGAAAAAGACTAAGGATCATATTAAAGTCCCCGTGTACCGTGGACGACAGAATACAGACATCGTCATGCGAGCTTCTCACCTCTCTAGACGACTCCGCTCGCCGATCATCGATATCATGATCCCGCAGATAACCCGCTAGTCTTGCCGTTTGCAGAGTCCGCAGACCCCAGTCGAGACTACTGGAGCGGGGAAAGAGACGGAGGGGGCTGGGCGGGATTAGGGAATACTGGTTGGTGGTTGGGGGAGGCAAAGTATATTCTTGTGGAATAGGGCCAAAGTGGGGGAGGCGAGAAGCTCAGACGCAGGCACGGAGATCCGTCAACGGGCGAGTCGGTGGGCGCCGGGCCCTGAAGGTTTATGGGATGGGGATGGGAGAGGGTTTTTAACGGAAAAGTGTACCACCGTTTGGAAGGGGGATTTTGAATTTGGGAGCTGAACGCGGGGAAAGAAGAGAAAAGGACTAAAGAGATCGAGATCGTTGAACATGGTGGGAATTTTGGTACTGTATGGAGGAGTAAGAAGGTCATGTTACCCAGTGTACTCCGTATGATAGTTTTAATGAAGCAAAGCAAAACTGGATTTCCCCTCTTGTGATAAGCAAATATGGTCCTATCGAGGGAGAAAAAAAAGTACCACACGAGGCGGGTATAGGTCGATATCAGATATAGCTACAGTAGATGGTTAGATAGCTAGATTGTGAGCACTTTCTTATCGTCAGCAAAGATTGACGAACGCTTAGCCCAATGATAGTACAGGTCTGTATCCTCCTGCATTTCCCACTTGTATACTTCAGGTTCCCGTACTATCACGTACCGAATACACTGTATACATCGAACTCTGGCCGGGGTCCATGCCAGATCGTACCTCCCGCCGCATGCCGAACGGGCTCGAGCCAACCGGCGTTACTGGTGTACAGAGCAGCCAGCACTGACTCTTAGGTATTTCAGCACTGACGCTGTCAGTGCTCTTGACCAGGGGGAGGGGGAGAAGTACCATAGAGCGGAGATTTTCTGTCTTCGTATCAGGGCGGACCATTCGGAATTAACCCCTACCGCGTAACCATTCCAAAGTCCAGAAAGTCTGGAGAGTATGACGAAGGTAGAGTGGATCAGAGGATGAGTTGAGTTTTCTTCTCTCTAGAATATCATCATCATCATCATAACCTTCAGGGACCATTTAACTATTCTGTAACTAGCTGACATTTGTATGAGCTGAGCCTCGTTCCAACCTCGATGATACCGTAATTAGATATATGATACATCCACTCCCACGCCGTTCAATGCAAGGGGGTCGCATGGCAGGGAGAAAAAAAAGAACAAGTAAAAAGAAAAAAGAAAAGCCGCAAACCAGTCACTCAGTAACGAGTGGGGAACAGTAGGCCAAACGGTCGAGACTCTCGACCGATCTCTCTCCCCCCAAACCCGTACCAAACTGCCCGAAGGTCTTGGCGGGGGCCCTGGAGTGGATTCAAGAGTTCATCCAGGGTCTGCCGGGATGGTGAACGTCAAAGACTTGTTTTGTTAGCTCCGAAAGTTCTTGCACTACCTCTCGACTCTTCTCGAGTTCTGGTTCCCGGGAGCTCAGGGTTGCCTTGGGACCCATGGGACTGTCAGGAAAATGCAAAGGGGACCCTGGTGACTGGTTGAACTCGGTTGGAAGACTGGAGCCCTATGAATCATCATCTATCGAGGCCATCCGGTGCCTGGTGCCTTTTACGCTTTGGTCAAAGCAAGAGTCGAGATTGGTTCGGGAGTTACTCGTCGCCGCTCTTAGTCTAGCGTTCCTGGGAGATCGAGATGGACGGGTATAACGGAGCATGAATGGATAAAACTAAAGATGAATTAGGACGATATTTATGATGAGGGTTCTCGAACCGAGGGGGAGGTCTGGAACGGTAATACTCGTAGTCTCATCATACTCATAATGTAGTCAATATGGTGAAACGATGATTTGCATCGGCAGGTCCGGAAGGCCCCCTAATCCAGTTTTGATTCCACGTCTCGTCTTTCCCCTGGGATCTTCCATCTGGCGTAAGCTGAGAGTCTCGTTCTCATAGGTTGGCCTATGGGTAATCCTGTGTTCATAGAGTCGGTACTCGAAACCGTGAATACCTTTTTGCCCCTCGCTTCCCACCGATAAGCCTCCTTCTCGTCGTCACCACTGGTCGACTTGGGATCTTCCTTTTCTTGGGACCTGGTCTTTTTTACTCTTTTCTCCCCGTTTGCTTTGCTTTTCTTTTTCTTTCCCCTTTTCCCCTGGCCCCCTTTACATACGGATACTCGTCTATACTGCCCTCCTTATTCGTCCGATATACTACATTCTATACATCACCACCGAATATATACACATCTCGTCCCAGAGACGATCATCACACCCGGCTGGTCGGATATCTTACTTTTTTTCCCCTTGGATCCCGTTTTTTTATAATCTATCATCATCTACTATCGACACTATCGACACCATCTCTTCTCCTCGATCTTTTCTTATATATCAGATCGGCTCGACTCTCCCCCTCTCGTCTCGGCAGCCCGCCCAGGAACCAACCTGAAACATTCGCCCTCCGATTCTCCACCAACCGCCCATTTCAGCCTTTCCCAGCTCTCCCCCTCAACCCTGAACCTCCCGGCCGATCCCAGTTTCTTCGTCAAGAGATGCTCGAGATCGGCTAACCATCCTTCCTTCCTCCCTTCCCTTTCTCATATTTCCCCTGCACAAACTCCTTGCGTCGTTTCGACTAAATCCGGTTGTGCATTCCATCTCCGACCCTCCATCCCTCCCCCCCCACCCTTCGCTTCTTCTTTGCCGCCATCTTCCCCTCCTCGCCTTTCCCCTCCTCGTGAGACCGAGAGAGACAGAGAGAGCTGTGGTCAAAGATCCCGAGTAAGCGCCACAGCCTCTACCAAAATCGTACGTGTCGAAACTCTTCCTCTCCAAGTTCCTCTTCACTCTCTTACGTTCTACCTCTTTTTCGCATCCTATTTTTATCCTGTAGTGGCCCTGACTAAAAAAAAGTTTCTTGCGCAAATGTTTACAGTGAGCGTTGCCCTCAGACTCTCCGCGTCTTCTCTCTGCCCTCCTGCTCCGGTGTAGCGCTGCGGCTCTTGCGATACGAAAAACAAAATAGACTCCTCCCCGCTGGATTCCGGGGTCAATACTAGTGACGTGGATCGGCCAGCTTTGCGACCGCGGTCATCGCCTCTTGGGACCTTTTCCCAGTCTCCGAAGCGACCAACCTTGACATCACCCGCCTCCACCCAGATTACGTCGCCCCCTCATGGCCTCTTTCCTTCCCGTCAACACCTCGGCCGCGACCGATGACCACGCCATGGACGGTGCGACAACCCCCCGTGCGAATCCCAATGGCGTGCCGCCCCCCTCAGATCGATCCTCCCCCGCGGACCAACACCCGGATACCGGTGCAAAGTCAAGTCGAAGCGATGGCTCTACGCGGGCACCAGTCTCGGGTCACTCTCGAACCGCCTCGAGTATTTCGGATGATGCGATGAATGTCGACTCGGATGGAGAACGGGATGGATCTGATCAAGAGACCGAACCGGGCGGTGCGCCTCCGTCGAAAAAGAAGAAGGGACAGCGTTTCTTCTGCACGGATTTTCCTCCTTGCAACCTCAGCTTCACACGCAGCGAGCATCTGGCTCGACATATTCGGAAGCATACGGGTGAACGGCCCTTTCAATGTCACTGTTCCCGACGGTTCTCGCGACTGGATAATTTACGGCAACATGCGCAAACGGTGCATGTCAATGAAGAGATCCCCGGAGATTCGCTGGCAGCTACGGGCACTCGGTTCCAACGCCAGGTGCGGACGGATCGAGTGCGCCCGACTGGCCGGGCTCGTGCTGGGACTGGAGGGAGCCAGGGTGCCCATAGCCGTGGACATAGCAGGAATTTGTCGACCTCCAGTATCGCATCTACGACGTCCACCTTTAGCCAACCCCCGGAGCTTCGGCGACGACCCCCGCCACTGATCATGGCCAACGACCCTACCAGCCGGGCACGCCTGGGACTGGATCCGATGGGAGAGCCTCCGAGTACGCCGCCAGGCCAGATTCGTGGAATTCCTGGCCCCTCGGCTGGTGGGTCGCCTTATACTCCGTCTAATGTCTACACTGGTGGCCCGACGGCTAGCCCCCAATATACCTCTCCCATGTCGTCCGCAACACATAGCTTCTGGGAAGGCAAGACCGCCGCTCGCCGACTGTCCGTGCCAACCAGCAGCAATCCGTTCCTCGCACAGCATGGTGGTGCATATCCCCCACCATATGGCTCGCCCGCTGGCCATCCATACCCGAATGCAGCCGGTGTCTTTGCAAGCCCCACTAGTACAAACTACCCTGCATCTCGGGACGAGAGCACCCTCAGCGCCGCCGAGGCTGAGATGCGGAGGCGAACGTGGCATCCCTCGACATATCCCGTATTTGGCCGGCCATCTACAAGCGGGTTAAGCCAATATCACACGCCTGATACCGTTCAGGGACCGCCTTTGATGGGAGGAAACAACTCTGCAGAGCAACCGCCCCGGCTACCCGGAATTGAGAGTTTTGACAAAGTCGTGTCTCAGCACCGCCCTCTGACTCCGCCCACCCGCAAAGCGAGCCCCATGCAGATCGACAATCAATACCGACCCCCTCCACCACCACCAAACCATAATTTTGGTTCTGGCTACAACTACGGCGCTCCATCAGTGCGCCCAGCGCCTCCAATTTCGGGGCCCGGTCACCGTCGCGGCCACGTGTCGTGGGACATGTCCCTGCATCACAATCTCACTGGACTCGACATTCGAGACCGACGGGCGTCTCGGGATGCCAGCCAATGGAGTCAACAGACTATTGCTGAAATTCAAAACGTCTCTTCCCGCCCTTCGTCCTCGTATCAGCCAACATTCCCGCCCACCGTTGAGCGTAGCCCAGAAGAGCATCGGGGCCATACGTCGAATCTCTCAACGAGCAGTCGCCCGGCGCAGACATCACCCGAAGACTCTAGCAGCAGCGAGGGAGTTCACACTCCGTCCACAGCCTCGGTCGAGTACCACCCTGCCATTGTGCATAGCAGTGGATATATTGAATCGCACGACTCCTCGTTACCATCCGAGCATCCTCAACCGGTAGGACCCTCTCCTTCGAACGGACGGCACGCGACCCGGATACTAATGCCGTCATAGATCTGTGGGCGACAAGCCTCTCACGCCGACGGCTACCCGGGACACGCCGAGCAAGAGCCCCGACCCGATGTATATTCTGACTCGTCTGCACGAGACAGCGGTATGGGCCGGCTCGAGGCCCTGGTTGCCGTCGCAACGAGTGAGAACAAAGGTGCCGCCAGATTGTTCTTGTAAAATTGATATTCGACATAACCGGGAGATTCACGTGGCCTCGCCTATAATACCTATTTGCCTTTAACATTTTTACTCTAACCCGCCACTATCTTCTCTCTTCATCTTCTTTCCACGAGAATGGCCTCTTCTCCCGGCTTTGCGAATCTAAGCTTTTCGCTAACAACCCTACTCAACATTCGCTCCGAAACCCATAACCCAATGCTCATCCATTGTGAGACAATCTTTTTTTTCCATTTACCATCCGGAAAAACGAGCGGACCTCTCTCCTTGAGAACTGCCCACCCTTGACGAAGTAACGACCTTGATGATTTATACATGAAACTGGAACTTTTCATCTCTCTTTTCTATCTGATCTGATCTGCTCTGCGTTTCCCATTTTCCTGTTCGGCAGTCTCGTGTCTGGTCTTCCAGAGTTGCCGATTTCTCTGCTGCATGTTTTGGCGTTTCGAGCAGGAGCGTATGGATGGCATCGTGTGTGCATGCGATACCCGCCTCGAATCAATTGGTTTGGCGTCTTGTTCTCAATCCATCTCACCTCCCCCTCTATCAAGCCTCCCTCCTCCTTCTCTTCTGGTCTAAGCGTGATTTCGATCATCTCGAACACGTTTAGCTTTACATCCTTCACTCCTACTCTCCATCACCTCACTCTTTCCCGATGGTGTTCATGCAACTTGTTTTGTGTGGTGGGTCTCATAGTTTCTGCTTTTGTCTTATTATTAACCTTTTTTTATGTGGTGGAATTCATCATGTCAATGTTTTATGTCGTCTACGGCCGTTGTTAGGATTGTTATGAACTTAGGTTTTGACCTCGATATGACTGCAATGCCAATTTTGAACAAATACAGCTGCTTTCCTCCCTTGTTTTAGTAGAGCTGAGGAGATTAATAGAAACCAGGGCTGGTTCCTGTATGTACTTCTGCGTGCCGTAGCCAACTATGGCTCGGAAGCTCAGAAGCTCTCCCGTTCAAGATCGGAACCACATGCGGCAATGACTCGCTAGTGACGTCGTCTGGGTACATTGAAAGTGGACCCGCCTAGCGCCGAGCTAATTAGACCCCAGCTTTACTCAAAAGATGGAAAATATGGGAGAAAACGAAGATAGAAAGAAAAGAGACAAGGGAATAGACTGGTTCGATGAACCTCGTAGTTAAAGTATACAAGTTTTCCACCAGCTATATACCACGAGCCATATACCCTCAAACTCTACAAAACACAATCCAAGCTCAAACCACCCTCAAAGTTCTACACCCAATAATGTAACGGCAACGGCAAACCAAAGAGTCTGGCCGCCCTCATGCAGGGCCGAAGGTTGCCAACGGGGAGGACAGACGTCATCGTCCTGTGACTGGGAAACCGCCCAGTTCTGAACCTGTCTCTGAGCTCTTCCAACCCATCTCCCTCCTCCTTTAAATACTCCCAGTCTACATACTCGAATTAATCCAGGATTCCCGTACTTCGACCCCGTGGTACTTCGACTCCGATTTACAAAGCACCACCCTCCCAACACAGCGACATCATGTCCAAGAACAGAACGGGCCTTTACTTGGGCCTCGCCGCGGCCGGTGCGGGCGGATACTACCTGTATCGCGCGGGCGGAGATGTCAAGGGTGCTAAGCAGGAGATGAAGAGTATGTTTTTTTTATTCTTCGTTGTTTGAAAGGACTTTGCTATCAGGATACCTCGTTGAATTATAATGACTGACTTTTGTTCCTCCACTAGTTGATGCCGACAAGGCGCGCGAGAAGCTTCCCCGCGGTACCAGCGCGGAGAAGTTCGGCGAGAGTGTGGGCAAGGAAGCTGGTTCTAATATCGATGAAGCTGTATGCCTCTCCCTCCCTCTTCTCTTGTTTCTATTTCCTTGTCTTGCTTTTCATTGCATCGGCTTGGCCACTGGGGTCATACTACCAGCCACTGTGGCCACCGCCTCCCATCACACATTTTCGAGATTGAAAGACCACGCCTTGAATCTACAATGTACTAAACAACACCAACAAAACAATTCTTTCTAACCGGTTCTTTACTAGATTAACAATGCCCGCTCCAAGGCTAAATTGGACGAGCGCATTCCCGCCCTCATCGATAATGGCAAACAGCACTTGGAAGATGGCAAGAAGCATCTAGAGGATGGCAAGAAGCAACTCGATGGGCTCCGCAAGGAGGCGGTTGATCAGTTCAATGCCACCGTGGACAAGGTTGATCGTACGGTGGAGGAGAAGGCGGCTGAGGCTAAGGGGACTGTTTCTTCGTGGTTTGGTGGGAAGAAATAGATGATGAGGGCGCTGCTTGGATTGAAACGCTGAGAAGGAGTAACTCTATGGAAATTGATGGTTAATGGCAGACTACCTGGGATTCTGTGGATTGTCTGGGTTGTCGAGGATGGGAAGTCAATTATGAGACAATGAATTTAATCGTTTGCAGATGCAACTGTTTAGTTCTTGCTTGAGCCTTGTATTGGTATTGAATTTGTTGTAGTATTTCAAGTCCTGATGGTGAATTCCAGGTGGTTGAGGATTAAAGACTGTCAAGAAGGTTGATTACAATTTCACCACAACGCTAGATTACAAGGCAGTAAAGTAAATATACTTCCTTTTTTCTTCTATTCTCAAAATCTAGAGTAATAACGGCCCTTTACACGCGAATTTAATCGAAAAGGCGCAGGGAGCTTGAAACAGCTAGATCTAGATATCCCTGTTTATTTACTAGCCACTATGCTACACAGGGTGCAGGCAATTACCGAGGCAGATGGGTGGTATACGGATATACGGAATACTTGTGAATTAAAGCAGTTTTGGTGATGATTCGCGGCTGACAAGTCTTGGCACGGCTGGCAAAAAGGGGGTCCAGGTCGAAAACTTATGTAATACCGCTATTCTAGTTAGTTAACTATCTATAGCTATCCGTGAAGGGAAGGAGGAGGTACCTCAGCTGGACCCCAGCCAGCAAGCTCCAAAGTAGATCCTCTCGGTTATAGTTAAAAGAGCTGAGTACTATGATGGTAATACCTTTCAAGCGGGTATATAAGAGACAAAGTCCCTCGTCAATCATAACTCTAAACAACGTTCTGGCAATCATCAAGGTTGCAACTCATATACACTACAATGGTTCGCCTACTCTCGCTCGGCCTCGTGGTCGTCTCGGCCTTTACCTCTGCCAATGCACTAGGCATCAACTGCCGAGGTAGTTCTTCCTGCCCATATATCCAGAAGGGAGCGGATACTGCCCAGGAACTCGCAAACTACCTTTCCGGCGTCTACGACCACCAATGGTACGACAATGGCCAATATATCGCGTGCGTTGAAGGCCCGGCCACCGACGCGCCTTCGGTCCCGAACTACACAGTCTGTGCTTTCTTCCAGAACTCTGGCGGTGGCGACGGGGCCCGAGTTAAGGAGCTTGCGGGTTTGATTCCAGGCCACGGGTGCAAGACGTGCGGCGCTGTGCCTTATTGGGCTCCTGAAGGAAACAAGAATGTCAATGATGGCGAGCTGAGATACGATGGGTTTGGGTTTGAGGATCCGAGATCAGTCTGCCCGGGCTACCCTGGACTATGCTAAAAGGTTATATGTAAGAAAGCCCTATTAGGACGAAAACTTCCTCAAAAATCATATAACTAACGAGCTCTAGCCATTGACAAGACGTGTGGTTGAAGTAGGTTTATACAGGGAAGGGTCTTTTTAGGAAGAACACTAGACGGTTATACTGGGGCGACTTGAGTCTAATTGGTGGTCACAAATCAACGTTCTTTTCTAGCTTTTAGCATTGCGAAATTGTACAGTCAACGAATTGTCATCCCATTGAAAATGATGGTTTTCATCCAGGACACTCTCCTGGCCAGCCAGTGCCGTTTCCCCTGATATCTGTAGATATTCCTAAGACTGCCGAAGTATTAAGCGCGGAAGGATGATCTGGACCGAGAGCCTTCTTATAGCCAGACACTAGTTATAAGAGTTGCTTAATAATAATAGGTCCTTCAAAGGAAAGCCAAAGGAACGTTTCTTTGGGTGACTCTCGTCGTCCAGGAAGGAACTCGAGGACGGTAGGACTGGATGATCTATATGCGCGAATGATAGACTAGATCAAACTACTAGCGCCTCGAAGCAGGGATTAGCTAATTATTGATCTGTGAGATATCTTGCTTGCATATTCGGAGTATTTCTTGCGCAGGGTCGGTCTGGACGCAGCATTCCCATGCCGGAGGATTACCACAGTGACGAGGATGCTAACCCCACAATCTACTGCCCTTCCAGCCCATCCATTTTTTTTTCTCAAATGGTGCTTAAGAGTCCTCAATTCTCTGCTCTAAACTAGTGCTTGCGCAAAAAGACTCGTTATCTTGTGGTATTCTTAGTGGTATCACTGTGAAACTCCTCCGACGCGTCATTAACCCCGAAACGGACTAACGTCTCCACACGCGTCTGGACGCGTCGAGCCTTTTCGCGCCCTGTTTTCCTTTTCAAGTGATAAAGTGCTAAGTGCTCCTCCTTAAACACTGCATCACTCCTCCCTTCTCTCCTCTACATCATCCCACCTTCCCACCTCTTACCACCCTTTTACCCCCCGCATACTCGGTATCTCTTACTCTGATTATATTTTCAGTCGAATTTATCGATCGCAACTACCTCCACACCCCCCTGAACCCGCTCCCGTCCGAAGGGGAAAATTTGCAGCCGCGATGCCGCGCACCGCCAGACAGAGCGCCCTGCTCCAAGGCCAACCCGCAATTCAAAGCTTTGGCCGGGCAACCAAGGCCGGTATTACGCCATCGTTACCTGCGAAAAAGACTGCCTCTTTGCCCGTTTCCCCGTCGAAGAAAAGGAAGCTGCAGGAGCTCGAGAATGTGGACGGTAACGGTCGGCAATCGGTCGAGGAGGAGGCCAACACGCCTTCCAAGACTTTGAAAATCAGCCAATTATCCGTTTCATCACCGCGCAGCGGTCACTATGCGTCGCCAAAGCGGACCCCGAGTCGTCGCACTCGTGTCTCGACCGTCGCCAATATCCCCGAAGTTCCCGACACCCCCTCGAAACAGCGTACCATCACCTTTGAAAAGGTCATCCCCGAGCCGAAACTTGCACCTCGCGCACCCTGTGTCAATGATTTCTTGAATCTACACTCTGCTTTCGTTCAGGCTCTGTCCATTCACTTCGCTCACAATGGCCCCATTTCCCCAGCCGATTTCCGCGAGTTTCTTCCCAGCGTGACCAGAATTTGGAAGAAGCGCAAGGTGCAGCCGAAAGATCTTCAACGCCTATTGTGGGTCTGGGACCGCAGCTTGAAGGCCAAGGATGTCTCTTATCGCCTGGCAAACTACGGCTTGGGCAAAGTGTGTCTGGAAAGAACCGTGCAGGTGGATGAGCAGCCCCCTGCTCTGCAGGATGCATTCGAGCAGGCTTTGGATCTACTTTGGGAGCAGACGGAGCCTTCTCTCGAAATCGCCAAAGAAGAGGATCGCCCGGCACTATTTCTCGAGTCTCTCGGTCTCGCGCCGATTCACGAATCCCTCACGCCCTTCACTGCGTTCAAGAAGGGCCAGCAGCGTCTGCAGGACTTGAGGTCTGGCGTGATCCGCATGAAGACCGAGAAATTGCGTGCGGAGGGAGAGGTTGGAGAGTCCAAACCTCTGGCTCCTGCGATCAACCGTCGACAGAGTCTTCTGGATCGCATTAAGAATAAGGAGCTGCGCCAGTCCAAGCTGCCCCCTCCGCCAACTAAGAAGGAGATGATCCGTCGATCAGCTGCTGATCGTGTCGAGGAAGTTGCCGGTGTTCTGGCTCTTCTGCGACCAGCTACCTATGTGGGCACTGGCATCAAGGCCATGTTCGCTAGCCAGCGCAAGCCCTTCAAGTTGGACACGATGGTCGACCATGTTCGTGATTCTGTCCGAATTCCCATCCCTCGGGACGAAGTCGAAGCGTGCCTCGAGATTCTGGCAGATACCCGTGTGGCCGGTCACTGGGTGACTATGGTCACTGTGAAAGATATCCGCTCGGTGGTGCTGAAGTCTTGCAAGGACATCGAGGCGAATGAACTTGGAGCCAAGGTGGCTCAATTGAAGGCCGAGTGGGAAAAGCCCGTGGCTTGTGTATCGGCCCCCATCTTGAAGATCTGAAGGATCCTCGGTGGATTATTGTTTTGAATTTCTTTGTTGTATACCTCGCATTCGTGGAGCCGGTTTTGCTCGCGATCTTGCATTGAAGCGTTGTTCTGATACCCTGTACTTTGTGAACATCATGTCTGTTAGCATACATCTTACCTACCATCATACCCATTACCTCATCAATAAATCTTAATGACTGTCACCAGAGAACTTGTCTCTTCCTTCCTTAAGTATCTAGATTTAGTACACAATAGTTCCTAAAATGAGTAGAGTCCCTAATGTGACACACCACTTAACGCGCGACGCGTCCCACGTGACCGTGTCCCCCCAAAACGCGTCTCGAGCTCACACCAATTGCCATCGAACAACCAAAGCTCGGTGATTGTTTAAAATACTGCAATCAATAGCAGAATCACCGACAAAATGTCATCTCGACCAGACCTGAAGGTATTCACCACTATTACCCATCTATCTCAAAAGAAATCCCCGCTGAAAACAAATAACTAACCAATGCTCCTAACCTGACCAGGTCGACGACGAAGTCGGTTTCATCCGCTTCTACCGCTCCCTCCCCAACGCAGACAACAATGAGACAATCCGCGTCTTCGACCGAGGCGACTGGTACTCATCACACGGTGCCGATGCCGAGTTCATCGCCCGTACCGTCTACAAAACCACCTCCGTCCTCCGAAACCTAGGTCGCAGCGAGACCAGCGGCCTACCCTCCGTCACCATGAGCGTGACCGTATTCCGCAATTTCCTCCGCGAAGCCCTCTTCCGCCTCAACAAGCGCGTCGAGATCTGGGTGTCCGGCGGCACGGGCAAGGGAAATTGGAAACTGGGCAAGCAAGCTAGTCCCGGCAACCTGCAAGATGTGGAAGATGAACTCGGCAGTGTGGGTGCTATGTCAATGGATTCAGCACCTATCATCTTGGCTGTGAAGATTTCTGCGCGTGCTGCAGAGGCGCGGAATGTCGGTGTGTGTTTTGCGGATGCGAGCGTGCGCGAGCTCGGCGTGAGCGAGTTCCTCGATAATGATATTTACTCCAACTTTGAGTCTCTGGTTATTCAACTCGGTGTCAAGGAGTGTCTGGTTGTTATGGATTCTGCCGGGAAGGATGTCGAACTTGCCAAGATTCGTGCTATCGCTGATAGCTGTGGTATTGCGATCTCCGAGCGGCCGGCGGCAGACTATGGCGTGCGCGATATCGAACAGGATCTCACACGGTTGTTACGTGATGAGCGGTCCGCGGGTACACTGCCCCAGACGGAGCTGAAGCTTGCTATGGGGTCTGCGTCTGCGTTGATCAAGTACCTTGGTGTTATGACCGACCCGACCAATTTCGGCCAGTACCAGCTTTATCAGCATGATTTGTCGCAGTATATGAAGCTTGATGCGTCTGCGCTGCGTGCTTTGAACCTTATGCCTGGCCCGCGGGACGGATCGAAGAGTATGAGTCTGTTCGGTCTATTGAACCATTGCAAGACGCCCGTAGGAAGTCGCCTACTGTCGCAGTGGTTGAAGCAGCCTTTGATGGATCTTGCCGCTATTGAGCAGCGGCAGCAACTGGTGGAGGCATTTGTGGTCAACACGGAACTGCGTCAGACGATGCAGGAGGAGCATCTCCGTGCTATTCCTGATCTCTACCGTCTTGCCAAGCGGTTCCAGCGGAAGCAGGCTAATTTGGAGGATGTTGTCCGAGTTTATCAGGTGGCTATCCGGCTACCTGGGTTTGTTCGGGCTCTGGAAGATGTTATGGATGAGCAATATCAAGTGCCGCTAGACAAGGAGTATACGACTAAACTCCGCGGTCACTCGGATAGCTTGGCCAGGTTGGAGGAGATGGTGGAGACTACGGTTGACCTTGCTGCACTCGAGAACCATGAATTCATCATCAAGCCGGAGTTTGACGAGGGGCTTCGCGTTATCCGCAAGAAGTTGGATAAGGTCCGATATGATATGGATATGGAGCACCGACGAGTTGCCAAGGATCTGAACCAGGATATGGAGAAGAAGCTATTCATGGAAAACCACCGTGTACATGGCTGGTGCTTCCGTTTGACCCGCACTGAAGCGGGCTGCATTCGCAATAAGAAGGGGTACCAAGAGTGCTCGACGCAGAAGAACGGCGTTTACTTCACCACCTCCACCATGCAATCTCTCCGTCGGGAGCACGACCAGCTCTCTTCCAATTACAACCGAACTCAGACCGGCCTCGTCAACGAAGTTGTCAACGTTGCTGCTTCCTATTGCCCTGTCTTGGAACAGCTTGCCGGCGTTCTGGCACATCTTGATGTGATCGTGAGCTTCGCACATGCAGCAGTCCATGCGCCTGCCGGATATGTTCGACCCAAGATGCACCCCCGAGGCACAGGTAACACCGTACTCAAGGAAGCTCGTCACCCCTGCATGGAAATGCAAGACGATATTTCCTTCATCACCAACGACGTCTCTTTGATCCGCGATGAGTCCTCGTTCCTCATCATTACCGGCCCCAACATGGGTGGTAAATCTACCTACATCCGCCAAATCGGTGTCATCGCGCTCATGGCCCAGACTGGCTGCTTCGTGCCCTGCACCGAAGCAGAATTGACAATCTTTGACTGTATCCTTGCCCGAGTCGGTGCTAGTGACTCCCAACTCAAGGGCGTGTCCACCTTTATGGCGGAGATGCTCGAGACCGCCAACATTCTCAAGTCTGCCACCTCGGAGTCCCTGATTATCATCGACGAGCTCGGTCGTGGAACTAGTACCTACGATGGGTTTGGCCTGGCATGGGCTATCTCGGAGCATATCGTCACTGAGATCCGTTGCTTTGGTCTCTTCGCGACCCATTTCCACGAGCTGACCGCGTTAGCGGACCGTTACCAGAAGGCTGTGAAGAACCTCCATGTCGTGGCATTCATCGGCGACGGAACTGAAAACGAGGCTGATGACGGTGCCGAAAAGAAGAAGCGGCAAGTTACATTGCTGTACCGCGTGGAACCTGGTATTTGCGATCAATCATTCGGTATCCACGTTGCCGAGCTCGTTCGATTCCCTGAGAAGGTTGTCAACATGGCCCGTCAGAAGGCCGAGGAGTTGGAGGACTTTTCCTCTGCTGAGACTGCTGAGAACCAGCAGCCTACTCCGTCATTGGACAAGTACTCCCAAGAAGAGGTGGAAGAAGGCAATGCCCTTCTCAAGGAGATGCTGTTGAAGTGGAAGGCCGAGATTGAAGGTAAAGAACTTTCGTCTGAGCAGAAGCGCCAGATCATGCGCGATCTTGTCAAGGGTGATGAGAAGTTGCAGGCGAACAAGGTGTTCCAGGGTATCAAGGCTCTTTAGGGATACAAATAAGTAATGGGCGAGGATTGAGGTTTTGTCATGGAGTCCGGAGTCAGGGATTGGGGGTAAAGGGAAATGCATTTGACGAGGACGTACTTTACAATTATTTCGGGTACAGTCGTCTTATCTATACTCAATCTGATCAAATGATGCACAATATTAAAAGTCCAATGACTTCGTGAATGTTGAAACTGCCAACAAAAGATGTAGATCCAGGGACAGTCACGTGGGCCAACCATGCCGGTCTAGACGCCAACGCGCCTCGGAGCAACCAGAGCGGGCGGCTTGTCCAAAGCTTGTCTGTTATTCTTCATTCACTCGTTCATGATTCTTCCAAGAACCTCATCCTCACCAGTTGAACACTGCTGACTATCCTCTCGTCCTAAACCTCTGACAAAAAAGTCCCTTGCTCGATATTCGCCCCCTCCAACTATGCGCGCCAACTAAACCGCGGACCGCTTGAACCACCCTGATTCATGCACCCCTTTTCCATCCTCACCCTTGGGATCTTTGTCGCGGGCTACATCACCGCTCGGTGGGACCTTGTAACCCGCCTGTACGAATTGGCTATTTTTGCGTGGGACCACGGCGTTGTGGTATGTTTCGTTGCTGGGGATTCGGAGAGGACACACCCCTCCCTCCGTTGCTCAGTGGGGATCTCGGCGCGCGGGACTGTGGACTTGTTGCTGACGCTCATTGGTGTTGCGATTGAATATAGACAAGAACACTGAAAGGTTTTCTATTCCTCTCCGTCTTTTTCTTCCTCCTGGTCCTGCCAATCAATCACCTGGCATCGAGAGAGGGGAATCTGGTAAGCTCAACCCGAAGTGCTCAAGCGTTGAACTGCTGTAAATCAGCTTTGCAACATGGGAGATCACCCATTGCCAACAGATATACTAATATATTTACTGCTTATTAGCACCCACGCCACGTGAATCTCGGTGTCTCCGCGCGAGAACAGCTGCGCCGTCGAGGCTCGTTCTAAGAGTCCGGAGAAGGATGACAATATGCTCATGAGTGATGGGCTATTGCGGGTATTCTGGCCATATGATCTCCCGCGATCCTCGTCGCCAGGAGTAATTGTTGGATGGCGGAACTCGGAGCTAGATCTATTCGTGCTCACGGTGTTGGAAGATGTCGAGGTGAGTGGGTTATCGGTGGAGGGGTATATGGTCTTGCGCAACAACATACTGATTGCACTTCTATACGGAACAGCCACGCAATGTCGACAATGCGCTCCGCGCAGGTATTCTCTTTAGGAATAGCCCACACCCGATCGTTCGCATCTTTACCTTGTGCGGCCGATCGCAGATGCACGTCCTTGGCTCGACGAATCCGCAGTCACCTTCGACCTCGTTCAATCCTTCCCATCTTTACGTGAATACACAATCCACATCCAAGGTTCCTCAGATATATTGTCCTCCGGGCACGAATTTGTCTGTTCAGGTTATCATGTATGATCGCCCGCATCCGACTCGTATGGAGTACATGTCTTTGAATCCCATCTCGCTGGCATTGGGTGATAAGGTCGCGGCGTCAGAAAAGTTTGGCCCAGTTTCGGACAAGATTGAGTCGGAAGAGGAGAGGGAAAAAGTGAGGGGCCGGCTGCTGGTTGAGAAACTCAAGTTTCACACAGTTGTGAAGCATGCGCCCTCGCAGAAGGAACAGGCCCTTCCATTGATCATCAACCAGGTCAATTGTGCATACGAAATGGCCCAGCTGATGCACAAGAATACTCACCTCATCGGTATCCGTGCCAAGCGGAGTATGAGTGTTGGAGAGCGCGTGGTCGAGTCTGCTACGACATTGTGGGGATTCATTGTCCTCTGCCTAGCTCACGTCTTTTGGCAGTGGATATGGCCCGTCATCACTAGGATCTTCGTTATAGGACTTGTGGGTCATCGATCTGTCGCAGAGATTGTTTTGCAAATCCTTGAGTGGCGAGCTCGACCGGATGCTGCTGCTCTCAAGGATATCTCTGCGACCGCCCAGCAAGTGGATATTCGATTGCAGCAATTCTGCTACTGGCCTATTCAGTATGTCAAACTTCGACAACGAAAAGATAACTGGGAAAGCGTGACTACCAGCCACCCGGATTATATCCGGTTCTATAACAGCTTGTGGCTCGTCGCTAATGATGTGATCATCGGCATCGCTCTCGGGTCGTATATCATCGACAATGCAAACTGGGTAGCATCGCAAATCAATACTGTCCTGACGGGCTGGACTGTGGAAGGCCTGCAACGCACCATCTCTTGGTTGATGGATTGGCCTGCTGGTTTGAAGTTGAACAACGAACTCGCAGCATTCCTTGGTGACTTGTTCTTGTGGGTTATTGAAAACTGGGCCGCGTGCATTGCCAATTTGCAACCATACCTCCCACATGTTATCTACATTGTGGGTTGCTCCAGCTTCGCCGGCGCCAGCATGCCCATCGCCCTATTCTCCGACCTTCTCTCGATTCTCACCGTCCACATCTACTCTTTCTACATTGCCTCTGCTAGAATCTTCAACTGGCAACTTACCATCATCATTTCTCTGTTCCATCTCTTCCGTGGAAAGAAGCGCAACGTTTTGCGCAATCGGATAGATTCATGCGATTACGACCTCGACCAACTCTTGCTTGGCACCATTCTGTTTACCGTCCTCTTCTTCCTCCTCCCTACTGTGATTGTCTTTTATCTAACCTTCGCCTCGGCTCGAATGTTGATCATCACTATAAAGGCTGGATTCGATACGTGCCTGGCCTTTTTGAATCATTTCCCACTCTTCGCATTGATGTTGCGTGTGAAAGACTCGAGACGACTACCCGGTGGCATCCGGTTCGAACTCCGGGATGCATTGACAAAGGGACCTAATGAAACAGAGTCCCCGGCTGTCTCTTACATTCACCTCGAGGTTTGTCATATCATAACATGACTACCAGAATCACACCCGCTAATCCGATTTCTAGTCCATCCCCCTCCCGCTCCGCGCGATGTTCGACCAATACTTCCAACTCGGCCACCGACTCCGCACACATTATCTAGCACCCCGAGTCATCTTTTGTCTTATGACGGGCCGCTTCGTCCCGCCCATTCACCGCCGCAACCTGTACAGCATGCAATACAGTATGCTGCCCGCACGGCGTGCAGGCATGGCGGAAGTTTGGTCAATGTTGACACAGCCCAAGAAGGGCGGTAGTGGGAGTGGAAGCTCTGGCTCCGTGGGGGGAATGGGGGCTTTAGGCAATCCGGTTCCCAAGGTTCCGCCTAATTTTGGACAGGGAGATGTTCGTCGACGGGGGCATCGGTGATGATGAGTTTTAAAATAATACCCTAGTATATAGATCGTGTTCGCTTTTGATTCTTTAATAATTTTTGCCTTTGGGGCATATTACATTTTGAACACTTGCTTGAAACCCAGTCTACACATATCCGATTCGCTATGTAGTGGACAATACTACCACTGAATAGCGTACGAATAGTCTCCAACTTGCAACTAGGCAACGAGATGATTTTGGTAGAGTCTCACGGAAAATTAATAGTAGAATCATGGTGATACATTTAGACTTGATGGTATGAAGAGAAGAGAGATCACGCTTGCCTGTATATAACACATGCACCCGTTGCCGTTGCGCCCAAGTTTATTAAACATTGTCTTCGCCACCAGGAGATAGACGAGAGATAATCACAGAGAATGCATAGAGTAGAGATGAGAAGAATTGCGAGGGAGAGATCAGCCACGTCTCATGACTTTTTAAGAAACTCGGCATCAGTCTCACTGCTGCTCTTCCGAGCATCATCGAGCATTGTGTCGATGCCTTTCTCTTTGAGAGATTTCTATGCGGCACGAAAAGATGGTTAGCTCGAGGTCTCGATGTCAAGTAAGTTTTCAGAGAAATAACGCACATGCAGACACGTTTTATACTTCTTGAACAGCTCCTCACAGTCATTTGATGAGGTGTTGCCTCGAAGATATTCTGTCTTGTTGTCAGCTATATTTGCTGCTTGTAGAGCCTAGGTGATCAAGAGATAAGACTGACTCTCACTATACCACTTCAAAAAGCAGGTATCATATCTCCTGGTGGATATATGTCAATTCTCTGTATCTTTCGTAGCCACGCAATGTAGAAACTGGAAGAGTGACATGGAACTTACTCTTTAATGTCGTTGCATTCGGGAGCAATCGAGGCGGCCATTTTTGATAAGAGAGGATTGAAAGAATAGTAGAGATGCAAAACAGATTCTGCAAGTTCCACTGGGCTTGCTTCAAGGTGGACTCTTTGTAAGTTGGATATGTTTGACGTGTTGGAAGCTCCGCAGGAGAAGAAAGTCGCCGCGGAGCCTCGGAGTTTGGCCAATTAAAGACCCGCACCTTACCACCTTCTTTCGGCAGGCGGTCACAGCGCAACTCTTCACGCTTCCACTTTTTTTTCTTCAAAAGGTGCCGACTACTCTCATTTGACATCTACAACGGCGTTATAGCTCTGCTTGTCATGGATTCTGCAGAGCTCGCTCCGTTTCACGACCAGGTTACCGCCGCTTTGGTGCAGGTGAGCCGCACCGTCGGTCAGCTGGCGTCGGAGGACCTAGGTTTCCACCGTACTTCGAGCGCAGACTTCACAGAGTCGCTCGATGACCAAAGCGATCGGATTCTTACCCTGACGACTGCCTTGCTCAAGGCTGCTACCGCTGGCACTGAAGTCGCTGCGCCTACACTGGACACGGAAGATTCGATCGAGGACAATTGGCGTGGTGTCGTGGATGTGATCGATTCGCTTCTCGAGAAAGCCGATGCTTGTTTGGACGAGTTCACGGGTGTGATCAAGAAGTTGAGCCCCTCACAAGAAGAACAGGCACCGGTGGTTAGAAAAACATCTAGATTCCCAACCACCTTCGACTACGGCCCATCAAAAATCCCCAAGCCGCAGCTGCTGTTCGATCGCAAGCCCGATAATTCAGACCTGGGCCCTTTCCATCCTCTTCTCAAGACCAAACCTCATGCCAGTATTCCTCTTGAAAAATCTCTGAAACAACGACAAATCGATGGCGCAACTGCCTACCCGCATCCTTACGAGACCGAGATTCGCAATGCGCAATACCCAAAGCCTGTTTACAAGACATCTCCTGCCATCGATTATCTTTCATTCGAGGGCACAACCGCTACCTTTGTTGACACCTTGGAAGGTGTTAAGGAGATGCTTGAAGAGCTGAAGCAGGCTAAGGAGATCGCGATTGATTTGGAACACCACGATGTACATTCCTATCACGGCCTGGTGTCTTTGATGCAAATTAGCACACGGAACAAGGACTGGGTGGTTGATACCCTGAAGCCGTGGAGGGAAGAACTCCAGATTCTCAACGAAGTCTTCGCGGACCCCAAAATTCTGAAGGTGCTTCACGGATCCACTATGGATATCATCTGGTTGCAGCGTGATCTCGGATTGTACGTGGTTGGCATGTTCGACACCTTCCATGCCGCATCTGCCCTAGGATACCCTAAGAGGAGCTTGAAGTACCTGCTTAAGAAGTTTGTCGACTTTGAAGCCGATAAGCGGTATCAGATGGCCGATTGGCGTGTTCGTCCACTTCCATCTGGCATGTTTGACTACGCCCGATCGGATACTCACTATCTCCTGTTTATCTATGATTCTTTGCGCAATGCACTCATTGCGGCTTCAACGCCGGAAGAAAGCCTCATCGACTATGTGCAAGAGCGCTCAAAGAACGAGGCCTTGCAGAGATACGAACGCCCTGTCTACGATGCGGAGAAGGGCCAAGGTGCTGGAGGTTGGTACGATCTGCTTTCTAGAAACCCAGGCGGAGCGCTTTCCAAAGAGCAATTTGCGGTCTTCAAAGCCATTCACCAGTGGCGCGACGAGGTAGCACGTGCCGAGGATGAGGGCTGGCAATGCGTGTTCCCCAAGCATATGCTTTTCAAGCTTGCTCAAGTTATGCCCCTTGACATGGGGACCTTGTTGCGCACCCTTTCACCCATGACCCCCCTCACCAAGAGCCGGGCTAGTGATCTGCTTGCTACTATCAAGGAGGCTCATGCTGCTGGGGCTACAGGTCCGGAATGGCGCGATATCGCACCCCCACCCAAAGGTCTTCGAACGGCCCTGGCTGTCGACATGGAAGATGTCGATTTCCCCATTGCTGAGCGTTACGAGACATCTCAGTTCTGGGGCGACATTCTGCAAGTCCAAGAGCCCTCTGCCCCTGCATCATACTCCGCTGTTGCATCGTTGGAAGCTCTCCGACTTTCTCTTCCTTTGCCGCCAATGCCTACTACCGTCTCCCAAGCTCGTGAAAAGCTTGTTGTCTCAGCCAATGCCCAACCAACCCCGGCTCCACAAGCGGCCCCTGAGCCCGCTCCTGTTCCCGAAGAGCCCAAGTACTTCACTGTGAAAGACCTCGGTGCTCCACGCAAGCGAAAGGTTGCTGCAGTTGCCACTCCCGACGAAGAACTGTCTACGCCCGATAGCTTGGCCGGACCAAGCGACGAACCAGAGTTGACCGAGAAGCAACGCAAAAAACTACGCAAGGAGAAGAAGAAGACTCAGAAGGCTGCCCAAGCTGCCTCTCAATCCGAGGCTGACTCCACTCCCTTTGACTATAACACTGCGGATTCAATCCTCAACGTGGCTTCCACAGCTGCGCCGAGCGTTCAACAGAGAAAGAAGCCCTTCAACCCCTATGCTAAGGCCCTGGAGGCTCCCTCCGGCGCACGCAAGCAGAAGCGCAACGATGCTGGAAAGTCTTTGACATTCCGCAAGTAAACTGCCCGATGACTTGCCGTCTCAATTCTCTAAAAAGCATCTATGGGGTTGGTGTTTTGTTTGCTTCCTTGTGTTTCATTTTAAGCATAGCGATACCCTTGCGTCAATGGGAGGCCCTGGGATTCTTCTTGTGTGTATAGATAACGGGTTTCTCATAGAAATGAACTATCTTAACATGAAATTGTTAGCTGTCATAGTGATTCCTCCTAATCTGTGATCAAATCAGTCTATCCATCTCCTTCGTTCAATGCGAATACAGTATCTATAGATTGTCACGTGAGATATAGTGGTATCCACCAATCATATCATACCCCTTGATAGCAAGGTGGGTCTGACTCATCGTCGAGGGGCAGAAATTCCCCCGCCCAAGAATTGTAGATTGTCAACGCAAGCAGCCCATCAAAGCACAGAGTACGAATTCAATCCCTTTAATTGATAATGATTCATTCTAATTAGCTCTTGAGCAGCTCACATCATGGCGGACGAACCAGGACAACCCCCAGCGCTCACCACGTTGAGCCTCGCCGAACAGGCGCCCGCCTCAAAGGCTGTCGGCCAGGTCATCACCCCGTTCGATGTGTCTGGCGGTGTCGATGAGACTGGCAAGCTTTTGCCCGTCGACTATGACAAGCTCGTCCGCGAGTTCGGCGCCACTCCTCTCACTCCCGACCTGCTCGAGCGCTTCGAGAAGGTCACCGGCCACCGCCCGCACCGTTTCATGCGCCGCGGCGTTGTGTTCAGTCACCGCGAGCTGGGAAAGATCCTGGACCGCCATGAGAAGGGCCAACCTTTCTACCTTTACACTGGACGTGGACCCAGCAGTGACAGCATGCACGTGGGACACACTGTCCCCTTCGAGTTCACCAAGTATGCGCCCTCATTGTTATGTGCCTCCTTAGTAAATGCGATACTAATCTCTTTCTCTTTCCGCAATTAGATGGCTGCAAGATGTGTTCGATGTTCCCCTCGTCATCATGATGACCGACGACGAGAAGTATATGCATTCTCAGAAGATCGAGATTGAGGACGCCAAGCGCTTCACAAAGGCCAATGCCAAGGATATCATTGCTGTCGGATTCGACATGAAGAAGACCTTCATCTTCAGTGACTTTGACTTTGTTGGCGGCGCATTCTACGAGAATATCTGCCGAATGGCCAAGCGCATTACGATCAACCAAGTGCGAGGCACCTTTGGCTTCAACGACAGCAACAACATCGGAGAGTTCCACTTCTGCGCCACCCAGTCCGCGACTGCATTCGCGACTAGCTTCCCTCAGATCTTCGGTACCGACCGCAAGAAGGTCTCTTCCATCCCCTGTCTGATTCCCTGTGCCATTGACCAGGATCCCTACTTCCGCCAATGTCGTGAACACGCCGAAAAGATGAAGTATAAGAAGCCTTCGCTCATCCACGCTGTCTTCCTGCCCGCTCTCCAGGGCCCTGGCTCTAAGATGTCTGCTAGTGTTGAAACCTCCGCCATCTTCATGAACGATACCCCCAAGCAGATTAAGAACAAGATCAACAAGTACGCCTTCTCCGGTGGCCAAGAGACCATGGAGCTTCACCGCGAGCTGGGTGGTAACACAAAGGTCGATGTGCCCTTCCAGTACCTGACCTTCTTCCTCGAGGATGATGATGAGCTTGAGCGCATTCGCGCCGCTTATGAGAAGGGTGAGATGCTCACGGGTGAATTGAAGCAACTCTGTATTACAGAGCTGCAGACCTACGTGAAGGGATTCCAAGAGCGCCGGGCTCAGGTCACCGATGAGATTGTGGCCGAGTACATGCGCCCGCGTCCTTTGGAGTGGAAAGGCAACCTTAACCCGGTGGTTGCTGAGAAGAATTAAAGTCCATCAGGAGCTGAACTGTCTAAACTATGATCTCAAAATCAAAATCAACCTGCATACCTCACTCGATTCCATGATCATTTACATTATCTGTATCTCTTAAAAAGAGTAAACTGGATTGTATGCGATTGCTGCATGCTCCGGATATAAATATATGACCATCTCCATTATGTATTCTGGCATGGCTGGGGCCTTTCTAAGATGTATTTATCGACTCAAGACGACCACGCCGCGAATGAACCCACGTACTCCATTACTGAGCCAGCACTCCTCACCATCTACCAGGTCGGCCTTGGTGATCACTTGCTCTATACAAAATCCTTGAGTCAAGGCATATCTCCTACTTGTGCCTGCATTTCCACCACTTTTCAATGGCGGAGTGACCCAAACTGCCTCATTTGCGTCGGTCTCCCTGCCCACGATGCGCCGTCGAAAGTAGGGCGTGGTAATGCTTCCTTCCATAATTTCTCCGTCTGAGTTTACTACTAAAACCTCAGATGTCTCTGCCGGAGAGGTGATTCCCGCGCGCACGCGAGCGGCTGTGTAATCGTCTCGGGCGGTAGTTTTGTGTGTTGTGAAGCCAGATGGGGCTATGGATTGTGAATCAACAAAGACCTTCCAAATGGTGGGTTGTATATCGCGGTGGAGGGAAGGGATTAATAGGTTCAAAGGGTCAATCGCTACAGTAGGATTGACCTCGACCGAGCCCTTGCCATTGCAATCCACCGCGATTCGCAACCGCCATGGCTTCTCCCTGTCGGGTATTGAGCCGTCCAGAAATCTCTCGAAACGGTCTAGATCTTGTCGTAGAAAGTCTATCGCATGGTCCCATTCAAAATGATGCGCAGCGTTAAGCAGTCGGTCTCGGTGGTAGGAGAGGAGGTAATAAGGCGAGTCCGCTGGGGCTGGATAGCTCTCATCATTCGCACCGTGAGAGGTCACGTTTGGCAGGGCAGGATCATATCGGAGGGATGAGATTATTTCAAACGATGGCGCAGCGGCCGGTATGGAAGTCGAGGCCATTGTCTCGTGTCTTCAATTCTTTGCTCCGTTCTATCCTGACGTTAGTGGTGAGCTGCGTCATCCACGGGAACGGCGCGGCACACGAGCTCAGTCCAGCGCTGCCTCTGGTGTCTTGTATCGAGATGCAATCCAATTGAGCACCGATGAAAGTCAATCGACATTAATCAAGCACTGGCACAGGCGAACACATCGCTTTTCGTCGGGCAAACCGGGTGATGCAAAGCAGATATGTGGAGCAACTACGCCGAATCGTTGCCGTGGTTGGCCCGTGCGCAGTGGCCGAACTCTCGACTTTTCCTCCAAGCTTCCGTCATTATTCCTCCCTATCTCACACTTCCCGCCTTCTGGCCAAGGACTGGTACGTTTCGCGTCGTTGGGCCCTATATTAATCAGCGCATTGCTCGTTTGAATCATTCTGTACTGACCGCGCCCAGAATCAGGACTCTCACAGCATTGGCCACCGCGTCCAATACAACCATGTCCAGCCAGTCGCCATTGCCCACGCCCACGCAGAACGTGGTGCTGGACACCTCGAAGCTGTCTGCCTCGACCACATCCTCAGTTTGGGATCGTATCTCAAACTGGGTTTCGGAGAACAAGGCCGTTGTCTACACCATTGCCGGTGTCGCCGTTGTCGTTACTGGCGCTGGTGTTGTCTACTACTTGTCCGACTCCAGCAAGTCGAGCGCTTCATCTACTCCCTCCGCCCCCAAGAAGAGCAAGAACCAACGACGGAAAGAGAAGAAGAAGGCTGAGGAAGAGAAGAAGACCAAGGCTGCTTCCGTCCAGGACGGTTTGTCACCTACCAGTCGGTCATAACACGATGGTTGAACCGCGACTGACATCATTATAGAACCTGCGGCTAAGAAGGCCGAGGAGCCTGCTGACGAGTTGCCGGAGGTTGATGAGGCCACCGTTGGTCAGCTTTCTGAGGAGGTATGATTGCTCACCTTGATCCAATCTCGTGGATTGCCGGACAGTCACTAACAAACTCCTTTGAAGACCCGCAATGAATACGCCGCCAAACTGAAGGCCGCCGGTAACAAGGCTTACGGCTCCAAGGATTACAACAACGCCATTGAACTGTACGGAAAAGCCATCATTTGCAAGCCCGACCCCGTCTTCTACTCGAACCGCGCCGCCTGCTACAATGTTCTGTCCGAGTGGGAAAAGGTTGTGGAGGACACCAGCGCCGCGATCGCCATGGATAGTGAGTACGTGAAGGCCCTGAACCGGAGAGCCATTGCCTACGAGCACCTTGGCAAGTTCAGCGAGGCTCTCCTCGACTTCACTGCTAGCTGCATCATCGACGGGTTCTCCAACGATGTCAGCCGTAACTCCCTCGAGCGCCTGCTGAAGAAGGTTGCCGAGCAGAAGAGCAAGGCTATCCTCGATGCCCGTACCAAGAAGCTGCCCAGCGCCACCTTCGTCTCCAACTACCTGCAGAGCTTCCGCTCCCAGGAACTTCCCGAGGGCCTGGAGGAGTCCGTTGAGCTGAGCGAGGATTCTGGCAAGGCTCTGCTGCGCAAGGGTCTGATTGCCATGGCCAAGAAGACTGGCGATGGTTACGAAGAGGCCGCTGCTGCTTTCGACAAGGCGCTCGAGGCTGGCGATCTCGGTGAATTCGAGGCTTTGGCTCTCAATATGAAGGCCACTTTCACATATCTCGGTGGTAACGCCAGCGGTGCGTTGGAAGGTCTGAACAAGAGTGTTGAGCTCCAGCCTTCCCTTGTCCAGAGTTACATCAAGCGTGCTAGCTTGCACCTTGAGCTCGGTAAGCTACCTTTTGAGTAAATCTATGCTTGATCTCTTTACTGACTGTTCGTTAGGCAACAAGGATGCTGCTGCAGATGACTTCGAGCTCGCCATCACTCACAACAAGGACGACCCCGACATCTACTACCACCGCGCCCAGCTCCACTTCATCCTGGGCGAGTTCGCCGAGGCCGCCAAGGACTACCAGAAGTCCATCGACCTCGACCGTTCTTTCATTTACTCTCACATTCAGCTCGGTGTGACTCAGTACAAGATGGGCTCTGTTGCTTCAGCCATGGCTACTTTCCGCCGCTCGGTAAAGAACTTCGAGGAGGTTCCCGATGTCTACAACTACTACGGTGAGCTGCTCCTCGACCAGCAGAACTACCCCGAGGCCATCGAGAAGTTCGACAAGGCCGTTGAGATGGAGAAGCTTAGCAAGCCCATGGGTATCAACGTTTTGCCCCTCATCAACAAGGCTCTGGCTCTCTTCCAGTGGAAGCAAGACTTCCAGGAAGCCGAGAACCTGTGCCAGAAGGCGCTTATCAGTAAGTTTACCAGCGCATATACCCCGTTCAACTGTTGGTAATTACGAGTACTCATTTCTGATACAGTTGACCCCGAGTGTGATATCGCCGTTGGCACCATGGCCCAGCTGCTCCTCCAGCAGGGCAAGGTCTCGCAGGCCCTCAAGTACTTCGAGCGTGCCGCCGAACTCGCTCGCACCGAGGCCGAGATCATCAACGCCATCTCCTACGCCGAGGCTACCCGCACCCAGCTGGAGGTCCAGGAGAAGTACCCTCAGCTGGCTGCCCGCCTGAATGCCATGGGTGCCATGGGTGGAGCTCCCCCCGGCATGTAAAAGCAATATGATCGGTCTGGTTATTCTTTTGTTTGTGTTTCCCCCATCGTCGTCATGCCTCTCATCTTCCCTCTTCGTTCGCTTCGTTTCGTCGTCTCCTGGATCTGGAGTCGGGTGCCTGTCTAATTAACCCCCTTTCGATTCCGGTCTTTGGTTCATCTCTCGGTTGTCCCGACCAGCGGTTTTTTCTCCTCCTTGTATTTAGTATCCTCCGTCTCTCGACATATTCCCTCTTACCACCTTGTTGGTTCTCATTTTTGTTTGGTCTTTTTTTTATCTTTTTTTGTGGGGCACCGAGCAGAGAGATACCCAAGGGGATGCGAACCGGGATGTTTGGGCCAGCACGGGGCCCAAGCCAACTTCTGCATAGGGCTGAGAACATGTGGCGAGTAATCTATGTACCATAGAGGTGAATGTGATGTCTTTTGATATGCAGATTTGTGTCAAGAGTGTAATGGTGGTAAAGCACTTGGCATTCACTACTGTAGTAGAGTAGATCTCTCAAGGATCAGGGGTTGGGAACTCGAAAAGGATATGGATGATGGATTACCTAGTCTTGTGATATACATAGCAATAGTATGAAAAAATCTCTCTCTGCCGAAGGTATGGCAGTGGTGATAGCCACAAGACATTGTATGGAGCAGTGCAAGTCTGGGGCAGTCTCCACTTGGGGCCGTCCAAGCGGCGATAAGGAAAAGGATAAGGAGGAGGATAACACGATGCCCCACCCGACCGATCTACTGCTAACTATATCCTAGGAGTAAGTCGACTAACTACAGTATCTTGTCCTGCCCATGTTCAACCTCTTATCGCCTCGTTGAAACCTTGAACCTTTACCCCCCCCCCAATAAGGGAAAGGAGCTGTCTCCGATCACTTTCCTCACCAGTGGTTCCGTGCCTGCTGGCCCAAGGATCCCCATAGGGCCGGGCCCCCAAACCTCTTAGAAGCCTTGACCTCAACCTGATTCTGATTCATCATCATCTACCCCTCTTCCCTCTCTCCCTTCCACTCCCACCTTTCAACCTCCCACCTTCCCCTCTACCGTCATCCATATCCCGCCACAGGGCCCGTTTCTGATTTTCCAGTCCTGGCAGCTCGTTGGCCTTCTTTGTTCCTCTAGACCGGGGATATCCGGTGAGTATCCTTCGCTTCCCCCGCCGCTTTTGCTTACACGGCAGCTGCAGCAGCCTGGCTTCGCCGACTTGCTCTGCCCGTTGGACATCCTTTTACTGTCTCCTTCTGTCTGCTGACTCCTCGGGCCTAATAGATTACAGCCTTCTCTGCCGGCTTTTAGCTCCTGGTTCCTCTTCTTTTTTAATATCATATGAAACTGGAGCTTCTGGGCAACCACGATTCCCCTCAGTCACCATGTCTGAGGCTCAAGGTATGTACTGCAGGCATATACAAGCAACGTCCCGTCGAGATAGTTGCGCCCGGGCTGACATATTTCCCCCTACCAGCAACGGTCGTTCTCCACCCCGTCGGCCCTTTAGGCCCCGAATCCTCGATCACCCGCACCTTCACCCTCTCCAACACCAACCCTATCTTCGAGATCGGTCGGTCGTCGAAACGCGAAGTGAAGAATCGCACCCCAGCCAAGGATAATGGGTGGTTCGACTCTCGGGTGATGTCTCGCGATCATGCTGAGTTGGGCTTCAACATAGATAACGAGGTATTATCATCATACTACCCACCCTTTAGCTGCCTCCCTCGCCGGATGGGATGTGCTAAGCCAAGATACTCGCAGAAGATGATCTACATTCGCGATTTCGGGTCGACCCACGGAACATGGCTGAACAACGTCAAGCTTGTTACCGACGAGGCCACCCCATTGCTTAATGGAGACATCTTACGGTTCGGCATTGACGTCGACCGTGGTGATGGTGCGTCATAGTTACTCTCACCCTGCTTCTGACAAACATGATCGACTAATACTTGTTATAGAAGAGTTTCCAGCTTTGAGCGTCCGCTGCGACGTTACGTGGTCCGAGCCCACCTCTAATCTCGAGATCTCCCCGTGCGATCCATCGGACATGCTATACGACGAGACCACTGATCCAGCACCAACTACATCTGAGTCCAAACCAGCCTCCGAGCTTCGTCCAAGCTCAAACACATTCTGTGTTCCAGATGATGATGAGAGTGACGTAGGGGAGATCAAGGCCAACCAGATTCCCCCTTTCAAGATCGGCGATGGCGATATCACGGTTCTCTATGATGAAAATATCCAGGCTAGTCATCAAGCCTCACACAGACCCGAGTTGCCTTTGGATTCCGGAGTCTATGGTTCTGAATGCGAGGAGGCCTTCCACATGGAGAGCTCCCGTGAAAACTATTCAGAATCAAGCAGTGGAGAGGATTCGGAATTCGACTCTGACCCCTCCTCTTTCAGCCAGGTCGGCGATTCTGAGGAGGAGGAAGGGGATCACTTTGACTACCTAGAATTTCATTATCCAATCAGTGACGACGAACTTTCAGGTTCGGAGGATGGCTCTGATGTTGATTCTGATGCCGATTATGAGGACGAATACTCTGTGGGCCAGGATGAGGATGAGGATGAGTGTATCGACCCGAGTATTCTGACTCATGAGGACAACGTGGCACCGCCCACCCTCAACGAAGCCGTACACAACTTTGCCGAGGTTGTGCACAGCTTCACCCCCAGTGGTGGAATCCCCAAGCCACTTTTCAAGGTTGAGACTCAAGAGCAAGGTCCCAGCTCAGTGCAGAACCAGCACATTTTCTTCCCCAGCCCTTTCCCTCTGACTCCTATTACTCCCGTGCTGGAACAAAAGCGCGAGGAAGATGATGGATCCCAACGTCTTGGTCGCCTGAGCATCCGCGATATGCTTAATCATTACCAAGATGGACCTTTCGCTGGCCCCAGTGACTCGGCATTCAAGGACTCCTCTCTGGAAGAGGAAGTAGTGGCCGAGTCTTCTAGCCCGGCCCCACTCAAGCGAAAGGCTTCTGAGATGGAGTCTCAGGATGCTCAGATTATCGATTCGGTTGTGCCACCATCTGAGAAGCTAGATCTCGAGACCATCTCCCAGTCTCAGGTGGCCGAGGCAATCAGCTCTGCGCTTTCAGAGAGCCCTGAAAGTGAGCCTCCGAAGAAACGAGTCAAAGCCACACACGATACATCCAACAACATGGCAAGTTACACGGCCACCGCCGTGATCAGTGCATTGCTCGGTGGTCTGGGTACCATTGCTCTTCTGGCTGCGCTTCCAGCAGAATATTTCCAGTGATTGCAGACCGAATATACTTTCAACACATGGACGGGAGTTTTCTGGTCTAACCCTCTTTTTTTTCCCTTTTCTTTTTTTCTGTCTATGCACTACTCTTGTGGGCACAAAGCACGATGCATGTTGGCTTTGAGTCACGGGAGGATCGGAGTTGCAGGGACGAGGAGTTCGTGCGTTGGGGCCGGTGGCTACTCTGGTTTCTCTCCTTTTACACTGCTATTCTTTTTTGTTTTTCTCATTGCTTTGACTGTCCAGTAACATGGGTTTGAGCTTCACGGCCATGGCCTTGTTTCTGGGCTTTTACTCGGCGTTGCTTTATGATATCTACCCCCCGTTACTCTCTTGGTTACTCTGCAGATGATAATGACTTGCAAGAATGAATGAATCTCCTATCTTGAAGTTCCCTTCCCTAGTTCTCATGCAGAGTTCGTTCCATCTTGTAAAATCGGCCATGCCATCCCTCCTCCCTCGTGTGATGCCCCTCATTCTCGGCGATGCTCGGTGCTGCCAGGTACGGCCCTTCGACCGCTGGACACGTTTAAAAGGATGAGGAGCACTGTGATGTCATGAGACGGGTCAAATCTGGATAATTCACAATTGTCTTTCGACTGAAGAGACGGTGCCATTGCAATTATATCATTAGTCCTAGAGAGCTTCGGTTTACTCGTTGCTCAACTTTTGATCCTCCCAAGCCAAGTAAAGTCGAGTGCCTTTGAATAGAAAAACAACAATAGGCGGCCATCCTCTTGCCAGGACCAAATCAGATTACGCATTCTCGTTGATCAGAGCGCATAGCGGAGATATCACAAGGATCCTTGTCAATTGGGCTGCAGCTTCCCTACCGATTCATGTCAGCTGACTAGAGAGTGTCCTCGACTGCGTGACTCCGCGGCAACTGGCTTTTCTTTTTCTTTCTCTGTCGAGGATCATGCCACTACCCCCTGGCTCATCGAGCGGCAAGTCCGAAAGAATCAGAGCTATGAAAGATCTTCCAGGCTTCTTTCAACCCCGCTGGTCTCAATTAGCCTCTTCAATGCTCTGATGGTGGATCCGGGGCCATGGCCGAGAACGTCTGTTACCGCCGATGTCAAGCCCCTTCCCCAGCCTGCATCGAAATCCCGAGCCTAGCGCGTGATGGAGGATGGCTGGCTGCAGCTTTCTCTCAGTGAGCGCTTCGATCTACAGGACTCGAACAAGCCCTAGTTGGACCCCGCCTGGAGCTGCTTCTCTTGTCCTCTCTTTCATGCAACAAAAATCCTTGAGGGCCGGCCCTTCCGTACGAACCGATGAGAACGACTACAGTATCAGCCGTCCCACAACTCCAGGCACATATCTAATGCTGAGTGGCTGCACGGGATTCCTGAGCGGAGAATATCCACCTCTTGCAATACGTCACCCAGACACCTCAGCTCTAGTGTGGATCGTGGATCATCTTTGGATCTCAACGGCTGCCAGGGGTCCCCTTGTCTCCGACACATCTCAAGTCTGGCCCTGAGTCTTAACACGGGAGAATTTGTGCCCATCTTGCAATCCCATCCCAGAGTGGAAACAACTTTCCGGTTTTTTGAGGTCTCTACCTTGTTGACGGATACTTGCTTAAGGAAACAAAACTTACAGTCGTGGCCCACGCCTGCATTTCTTTCCATGATTTTTCGTTGGTCACTCTCTTGTACGCTGTGATCTTGGTTACATACTATTGGCCCCGAGGTTGGCTTTTCGACGTGTTACAGGCGCTGCTATTCGCCCGTTTAATACCTCCCCATCCTATGCAAGAGAATTGTGGTGACCCACACATCATGATTCAAGCCAGGGAAATACACTTGCCCTCGGAGCTCTGGAACAGGCCCCTCATGCATCAGGATTGTCCGTGACCACGTTCCTTCAATCCGTCGATGCCTATCTCGTGCCCATTGGGCATATCTGATCGTCTTGGACCCTTTCTAAGACGGCGAAACCAGAGTTGTGCATTGCATGCACCTTGGGGGCACATGCACTCCAACATTTCATGCACGAGGCACCGCCCCCAGCGCCCTCCCACCAACCTACTTGTCCGCCACGAAGTTGAATGTGAAGTGGGCGTTCAATATCCCGTTTCCTCTGCTTTCAATGCATGCGGATGGCCATCTGACTACTAACATGAATTGGTGACATGGTCGTCTCAAGCAACGCCACCCCCTACTCCCGTCAAGATACAAAGAACGTCTTGTCTAAAAGGGGTAAGTATTCGTATGAAACTCTTAGATGCAGCCGCCTTGGCTGAAAAATAACACCTATATGAGTTAACTTGCCCTCGGCCTCGTCTGGGTGCTTCGTAAGTCTCGGAAATGAGATCATACACGCATGGCTTTCTGCAGCTATCCGTGGACGGGCCAACTCATTCGGGCTTTCTCTAGCGAGAACATCTATGCAATTGAACCCCTATGCAATTGAACCCCTATGCAATTGAACCCCCAGCCCGGGTAAGTGGATTTTTACTAATACACATGCAATTGTGATACGGTCAAGGCCCGACGATCCTGGATATCCATCATACATGTTCGCTAGTCGTAACACAAGGCTGTGGTGGCTGCCATGCGATTGGGGACTTATTTTCCGCCTGGCAACACCGAGTCCAGGATTGGTGATCCCCTGCCCAACAATCAGCCTGTCTCTGATTCGCGGTTTACGAATGATTCCCGTGCGATAATCCCTGCGTTATTCCGCTGGTTTCGTCGTCTCGAGCCGCCGCTATTGAAGAACAGCCGTCCAACCCAGGACACCGTTGCAGTCAAATCGTAGCAACTGCTATTCAACCTTGGCCCTCTTGTGAACTTGAGGGTCATCAGGGCATTCTCCATAACTCAGTTGACTAACATTGATCGCTATGACCCACAAAATCAAATGCCCGGCCCAGCCAGCTTGGCCAGTTTCAACAACCCTGAACTTGCATCTTAGGATACATTGGCCTAAGATCTAGGTGCGCCATCTTGCGCCCCTCCAATATGTACCCCTCTTGAGCTTCGGGACCAGACTAGACCTAAGATGGCGCATGCACCGTTCTCTGTACATGCCAGATCTACAACTGCCGGTCTCATTGGTAGATCGGATTCTGGAAATATGTCGTCTGCCCCAGGGTGACCGACCTCAATATTGGATAAGGCTTAATCCTCGGCCTGCGAAGCCGCCAGTCGTTACGACACAATGTCCTGCTGATCAGCCGGACGGTCCCCATTTATCTAGGATCGCTGGGGTTATCGAATTTTTATTTTTATTGATCTTTTTGTTAGATTATCGGACAATGTAACCGTTTAAGCTTGAGAGGTCGTGTGCCACTAACACGCCCCCCTCGCATGTATAAGAGTCCTCGCTCCTTGTCTACTCTATTTCCGGACTTGTTGCACTCTGGACTGGGTAGGATTTTATCCTTGTTAGATTGCTGACTCCAACACGTTGCCTGCTTTCCTGTTGGTTCCGTTGTTGGTCATCATTAAAGATATATTCATAAGGCTGTGATTTCTCGTTGCCCTCGCACCCTCATTTACAATTATCAACCAGTTAAACCGGAAAGAAGAAAACCATCTGCTTCTCCATATCAACTATATTAACTGCATATTCTACGGTAGCTTGCGTACCTCGCCACATTCATCTCAGAATACCTCTTCCAACTTTGAGCGACCATTCCACTTGCCGAGCCGCTCTACCACTACCAACACAATGACCTCTTTGAAATTTTCAAGTTTCCACCTCGACCCGGACCATATCTCATGTATCGGCGGTCGAACAGTTGTAACATGCCGAGACTGCGCTGGCAATGCTCCAAGGTAGCTACCAAATCCTCAAATCTTCTGGTCTCGCATGGAATACTTACCCGACTTCTAGAGGCGCGATCTGTACTAGTTGCGGCGGTCGTGGCTTCAACATTTTCACCTGTGGTCACTGCAATCCATCAGCAGTAGTAGCAGCTTCTAGTCTCTCCAGTACTACCGGGGCTTCCGCTACAGCCAGCACAACACCAGGCTCATCCGCACCATCTTCTCCCGGCTCACTAAGTCGGAGCCCATCTACTTCCTATCCGTCACATAGTGACCCCCGAACGGGTCGAGCGTGGAGGCCACCTGGTGATTCTAGAGATGGAACAAATTGTGGACGTGTGGGAACAAAAACACCACGCAATCTTTGATCTATGATGGGCTCTCTGGCTGAGTCTCTTCACAAACTAGGTGGTGATTATCTGCAAGGGGCTGGTATGCAGCCTTGTTTTGCTTCTTTTTTCTACATGTAGCGCTGATCTCACTGGATGCAATATTTCTGTTGGTATACTTCGACATTTATGGTCTGGCCTTGAGGAATTCTGTGGCATGGGCGCAAATTGGGTTGGTGTATGTTTCGGTCTTTATTTTTGTAGTTTTGTTCGTTTATCACTAGCATCCGGAATGCACACAATTGATTTGGGATCATATTCATGGCACTATAAGAAATTATTGTAACACTACGACGCTTAGAAACAAACCTTATGAGTAGCACATAGTTCATTCGATATCTATCTATTAAACCCTTCTGTATATTAGGGAGAGTTCGTTTTTTTTGAAACAGGAGCGGGAAAGAAAGGCCTAGCTAGATACTATTTAACCTCTTCTGTCTATAAAGGTCATTTAGAATGTCTTTCTAGTTATCTTTTTAGAGAATCCTAGTAAGCTCTCTCGATTTATCTTTCAAAGTATAGCGAACAAGATGATTTAGAAGCCCAGTTAGGGGGTCAAGCTTTTAGTAATTCACGTATCTCTGCTGCCAAGGTCACGGATAATCTTGGTTTCATTGTACCGTTTTATACTCATCGAGGAGGTACGTTTTTAATTAGGCCTAGCGTTGTAGTGGAACGAACGTTTCTTGTAGTGCCGTGAGTATGATCCTTGGTTTGATGGATCATTTCTACTACGAGGGTTGCAACACGGTATTCCCATCCATCCGAAACTTCATTTCACGTTATTCGACAGAATCTCTCCTTGTAACCGGCACACTCTCTCCACAGCAGTAGGTCAATGCAACGTCAACCAGAATCTTTATGTGTAAAATATAGTTTTGATAAAAGAATTCCATGTCATTAGAAGTTTAGTGGTCCCTTTGCCTTATATCTAGATGTAACCTGACAAATAACTAGAACAACTTCTGGGTCCGAGCCCGGAGCATCGGTCCAAAGATATACAAAGGCAGAGCCAGGAAGATGCAAGCCCACTGAATACCAGCAAACTCATAGAACATCTTCGCGACGCCCTCCTTGGCCATCCAAGCATAGGCACCCTTGGCCAGTCCGAATGCAACCACGTTCTTCGAGGCGTTGACCAGCACAAGCGCCTCGCCGCTAGTCCTGGGGTATGAGTCCACAACATAGGACAGCATGACCGAAGGCACCAAGGTCAGACCGGCGGCGGAGATGGCTGCACCGACGGCGGGCTTGACGTAGTGCTCTTGGCGAGCGATGGTATATCCGAAGATGACCAGACCGACGGGGCAAATAAGGAAGGGGAAGATCAAGGCGGGCAGACGGTGCTCGGGCTTGTGGACATTGTTGTTACGCTTGCGAAGCCAGCGGGAGAGGAGATCGGTCAGAGGACCGGCGATCGGCCAGGCGATCACGATGCCAACGAAGCTGCTGAGGGTGAAGAGACCGAGGTCGGCAGAGGTGAAGAGGTAAGGAGGTGCCGATAGCAGAGAAGGGGTGAGGGTTGAAATGGCGACGACACTAATCAAGGTTAGAAGACTGATTCAGAGAGAGATAGACAATGTTCAAGGAAGTCGTTTACTTACCCGCCAAGGACAACACCGTACATGATCGAGGCGATCAACACGCCAGGAATAAGGAGCAGAGGGAAGGGAAGAACGAAAAGGTAGGCGAAGTACTTGGCCACGCCAGCTTTCTGGGCACCCTTGGTGAGGCCCACGGTGAAGAGTCCCTTGAAGTATTCACCATAGTCCATGCTGGCACGGTCGCCGACCTGCGATCTCGTCGGGATAGACTCCAGGTGGCTATGGGCGTCCTTTTCAACCTCCTCGGTCTGCTCTTCGGTCTCATCAACATCGGGCTCGTAGATGGTCTCCGGCAGCATGAAGATGGTGGTCACAAAGTTGACTGCGGCGATGATGGCGCAGAGGATGAAGAACCAGCGCCAGCCACGGGCCTCGATGAGGTAGCCGGCAATCATGGGTCCAATCTGGGAACCACCGGACAGGAAGGCAGCATAAACTGCCATTGCACTGGCATAGTTTCGCTCGAAGAAGAGATCTATGGGGGGTTGTTAGGTTGATGCTTTCGCGATCGGGAAAAGGAGAGGGTCGTGACATACCTGCGAGGATACTGGGTCCCAGCGACTCGATAGCACCATATCCTATGTTAAATTAGCCAAGGTGCAATCGAAAATTACTTGATGTATCCAACTTACCGAAACTGGCAAAGACTCGCGATGCGAGCAGGCTGTTGTACGTGGGGGCAACGGCACTCCAGATGATTCCACCCAAGAACATCGCCATAGAGAAGATAACAACCGGACGCTTTCCAAAGCACAAGGCAAGAGGCATCCAGAATAGGTTAGCCAAACCCATGGCCAGTACGGAATATGTGACTAGTGCCGATAGCATGTCATTGTCGGCATGGAAATAGGCAGCAAGAGATCCGAATCCCGTCGTGATTCCCGACTATTCATAGCCGAAATTAGGAATATGGCCGTGGTGAAGCAGAAATAGTAAGGATGAAACTCACCGAGTACATATTTCCCATAAAAACGTAGACATTGACAGTGAGCAAGGCGGCATACCGCACCCGTTGCGGGAAAAGCTGCCGACATTAGCCATTCAAAGTCATTCCAGGAGTAAACGACAGGAGGCTACATACTCTGGGATCGACAACCGTCATTGTGGGTAAACGTCCAACCGCTGGGGAAGGTATCAAACGTGGGGAAAGTCGTACGATTCTGGGATGATCAAGACAGAAGGGGGAGTCGCCCCATATAAGCAGCAGCTCCGGCATCAACGCTCGGGAAATGCACAAGCCGCGCTGGAAGTTCCATTGCTGGCTTAGCCTAGCATACTAGCATTGATAGGTCCATTTCCCCGCGGATGAGCCGTGATCACGAATCAAAATTGACTGGGGTTGCTGGAGAGGGTCTTCGGGATGTCCGTGGGGGAGATTCGGATGCGCGTCGGGTCCACATCCCTACGACGCCTCTTTAAGCGAGCATTCATCAGGATTCATTGGTAGAGTTTGGCGATTGGCGATGAGAAAAGTGATGGTTTATTTTCTTCTTCAGGGTCCGGAATCCGGGAACCCATGTAAATCCTGTCAAGCTCTTTGGCGGTTCTTTATTTGAGCCGCCTGCCGTGATAGAGTGAGGTTCTTGGGAGAGTCGAGATGCTCGGTCAAGCCCTAAAGCCGCAAGCCTCTAAAGCGCCACTAAACGAGACTCGGTCAACGAATATGGTCATGAGGTTTGATGGGATGACCAGACCCATACCTTGTCGGCTGAATGGAGAATGTATTCCCATCATAGTGACTCAATATTCTTGATCTGGTGTCGACTTCCCCAGATTCTTGTCGGTCTAGTCTTGGTACCCCAGGCTGACCCACGAGGGTATGAAAGTTCAGCTCCCCCGCGATGATATGCACCCCGGACACTGACGGCAAGCCGCGTTACCGAGTGGATGAAGGTATCCACCGAGAAGGCGTCTCGCTGGACTTGCTCGTGCATTGACAGTTTCGTGGTTGAATTCGTTGAGACTGGAAATTCCGAGCGTCGGCTTTCCCGAGCGCGGGGCGAGTTCAAGTTCCGGTCGGCCTCGGCCTTTCCGGCGAAATTAACACCGACAGCGCGAGCTACGAATAACTTCTTGAGCGTGAGAAGGTCCTTCTTCTTTGAAATATTCAAGAGAGACCTCGTTTGCGTTGAGTTCTCATTGTTGTGGCTGGTATATCTATCTCTTTTGACATCCGAGTCGTCAGCCATTACAACCCTTCAACATGGTAAGTTTAGTGCAGACTTTCCATCTGCTTACCCCCCTGCTGAGATTCAAACAACACAGGTCTCCCAAGAAGCTCGTCTCCGCGTTGTCATTGTCGGCGCTGGCCTTAGTGGCATTGCCACGGCCATCTCTGCCGCCCTCTCTGGTCACTCCGTCCAGGTCATCGAGCAAGCACCGGAGCTAGCCGAGGTTGGCGCTGGTCTGCAGATTACCCCGAATGCCTCGCGTCTCCTCAAATACTGGAAGCTCCGGGATTCACTATGGGAGGCAGCGGCCGAGCCCACGAAGCTGACCGTCCACCGGTACTCGGGCGAAGTGTTGGCTCACGACGACGCTTTCGATAAGGGCATCCATGCTAAGTATGATGATGCACCCTTTGTTGATTTGCACCGAGTGGATCTCCAACAAGGCTTGTATGCGCGCGCTCAAGACCTGGGCGTGACCTTCCACCTGGGTGAGAGAATTGAGCGTGTCGACTTTGATACTACCACCGTCCACTCGGTGGCGGGAAACCAATACACCGGTGATCTGATTGTCGCGGCGGACGGCTTGTGGTCTCAGTGCCGAGAGGCATTCGAAGGAAGAAAGGATGAGCCTCTTCCGACGGGTGATCTGGCGTATCGGATTGTCTTGACTTCTGACCAGGTTACTGACCCGACGCTCAAGGCGCTCGTGGAGAACCCCGAGGTGCACTTCTGGGTTGGACCTGGCGCTCATGCTGTGGGCTACTCTGTCCGAGGAGGAAGCATGTACAACATTGTCTTGCTGGTGCCTGATAATTTGCCACCGGGTGTCTCAAGACAGGCTGGCTCGGTGGATGAAATGAAGGAGCTGTTTGTTGGTTGGGATCCAATGTATGTGTATCTGGTTACACATGTGGAGTTTCACTGGCTAACCCATTGTCCTCAGTCTTACCAAGTTCCTGGACTATGTCACAACCGGTAGCATCGACAAGTGGAAGCTGATGCACCGTAAGTTTAAGTACATTGTGAATTCAGTTCAAGATTGATACTAACATGAATTTAGACGGTGAGATGGAGAAGTGGGTCAATGACAAGTCGAACCTTGTCTTCATGTATGTGCCAATTGACATCAAGGTATCTTTGAGATTATTAACTAATTATTTCGAATAGCGGCGACTCTTGCCACCCTATGCTTCCCTATCTGGCACAAGGTGCCAACTCCTCATTAGAGGACGGTGCCGTTCTCGGCCTCTTGCTGGGACACATGACGGATAAGGCCCAGCTGCCACGTATCCTGCGTCTATATGAGAGCCTTCGCAAGTCTCGAGGAGAGGCTATCGTTCGGGAGACGTTCAAGCAGGTAAGCTTTGAAACTTTCCCTTCTCAGTGTCATGAGAATGTAATATCTAACAGCCGTATCTACAGAGACACGACTTCCACATGGTGGATGGTGAAGAGCAGAAGAAGCGTGATGAGGTTTTCCTCTCGCAGCTTGGCAAGGAGATTAAGGGAGCTTTCCCCAGTCGATGGTAAGAAGTCTCGACCCCGTCTTCAAAGTACATGTCTAATACAAATCTCCGAACAGGACATGCCCGGAAGTTCAGCCCTGGCTATACGGCTACGATGCCATCAAGGAGGTCGAGAAGGCTGTGGCTCAGAACCCAGAAGTCTTCGGAAAGCAGACTTCTCGATCATCCTGTTCAGTTTTGTAAACCTTTTATACACAATTTAGCATTTCATATAGTTCTGTTTCAATATATGCATTATACATGGAAGACTCATTAAATCTTGTTTACAGTAAAAAGCTATCAGAGTCGAGATCTATAGATTGTTTCAATAATGTACACTATACCCGCGAGAACTTCGCCCCAGGAGGTTCCATACTCACCTCTTCATCAACGAGAACTGTTCGGCCTTCGCACTCAACAAAGGCACAAAGTCCTTTCCCTCACAAATCTCCATGGCTTTCCGATACGCCGGTCTCTCCCCAACCCTCTTCAAATAAGCCAAGATATGCCTATGCTTCTCCACATCATACTCAACAGGACAAAAGCCACGCATAGTAGTCAACGTGAAAAAAGTCATAATGTCCGCAGCCGTAAGCATCTCACCAGCAAGATACGCGCCCGTCTCAGCAAGTCTATCCTCCATCATAGACAATAAATGATCCCACTTTGCCAACGTCCGCACAACAACGGGGGAGTTAGGATCCGACGCCGGGCCGCGAGCCATAAGAACCCGGAAGAGAGCCGGTTGAAGGCTTCCATTAGCGAAATGATACCATTCTAGGTAATTCGGGTACGCCGATCCGTCTTTCGGGGTAGGCGCGAGTGCTCCCTTTCCGTGGACGGCGATGATGTAGTCGATGATAGCGCCTGATTCGGCGAGGACGACGCGGGATTGGGTGACGGTGGATGGATCGTCTTCCATGACTGGGGCTGTTCCGGCTGGGTGGAGGTCTTTGATTGATTGGGGGGCGAAGATGGGGTCTCGCTTGTGGTGGACGAGTTTGTAGTCTAGGTTGAGTTCTTCGGCGAGCCAGATTATGCGCTCGGATTGGGAGAGGCCCAGGTGGTGCAGGGTGAGTGGCATTTTTGCGAGTAATAGGAGTGGCTGTACAATGGGACAATTATGTGTAGGTGAGACGGTGAGGAGATGTTCTTGAAGAAAATAATGGCCTGGAATTTAAAGTATTGTCGATCGGGGAAGTTCCTCGGCTTTAAATAGCTTGCTAAAAGCTGAGGTTACACTCGTGTACCTCGTGTTTCGAGGTCTGGGGTATGACGTCGAATAAGATTTATGACCAATAATCAGAGTCTAGAATCTAGATCGACGATCTGATAATCGATAGTAACCAACTACTACTGTGAGTCAAACTTAGTGCTATGCCAGCCTTGCCAAGGCAGAAAGGAAAACGGGTTTAAGCATTCGATAAGTCCGCACGGTCAGCACTAAGACAAGAAAGGTAGGACTCCTCCGTAAAACCACGAGTAAATTCATGACTCGACATAATAATTCATAAATATCTATACATCCTCATACACAATTATCCACCTTATAGCCCCCCCCCCCCCCACACCCTAATCACCATCCAGCATAGGCAAGCCCCCGATATCATCAAAAAGCCGGGCAATCCCATCAAAGGAATAATCCGGGAACCCGAATCCATAAGCCCACTCTGGAATTTCAAAGCCCTGGCCAACCCCTGCTTCCGTAGATGCCGGCACTTCCTCAGTGCCATCACCTGGACCGGACGCAGGCTGCTGCGCACCGGAAGCTCGGAAATCACGAAGATACTGCCGTATAATCTCGACTGATTTCCGGGCGACGACGGATTCATCCATGGACTCGAGGATTTCCACGCCCATCTCGACGGAACGGAGAAGGGGCATGGTGTCGGCGCACATTCCAAGTTTGGACATGGGGAGGAGGAGGGTGGATGTGGCGAACATTACATAGGTTGTGTTGTACCACCTAGTTAGATGTTAATATTGCGGTGGGTGAGGTTGACCTTTGGTTATAAGGTACGTACCAGCATCGGAAAAATGTGTGCACTCGGTAGATGTCATGAATCACCTCGATTGTCTTCATGGCCGCATCCAAACACTTGGCAATCGTTTCTTCTAGTTCATTGGGTGGATGTCGGAGTTTGCGAGTGAAATGGCTCAGGAATGGTCGGAACAACAGCATTTTCACATTGTAATATCCTGGAAGAAGGTTAGATTTTGTACTAGCGTGAGTATGGTGTTAAAAACTCACGAATTGCCAGCACGAGGCGCTGCCTCCGAGCCCACTTGGGATCACGAAGTGCGCTACGCGACAGCCTATAAGCGCCGATATCTGGCTTAATCCTCTCCGGTAGCCTCGCGAGCCAGCGATCCATCTCCATCTCGATTTGCAGAGCTAGCTGGAGTTTCTCTTGGAGAGTGATGCGTGAATGGTAAATTTGAACAGATACTCGTCGTATGATCTGGGCAAAGTCAATCATCCACGGGATAATGGCATATTCGGTGTCATCGCGGTCTGGAATGGCTCTGTTGTGGTATTCGTCCATTCCAAGAGTATCTGGTCTGCCCACGGAAAAGCTCATTTCACTATGATCAATCAGTAACTACTCTATAGGGGAAAGGTAGATGCCCAAATTTCCTACATTTCCAGCGAGAACATGCCCCTGAATAACCAGTCAGCAAGTAAAACATTGCAAATCATGAAGACGAGGTTGTCGACTTACCACCAAGTCTTCGAGATCCAGCTCGAACGAGGATCTTTGGGGCACTCCACTTCTCGATTGAACCCAGCAGAGAGACATGTGCGTACCGCCAGACCCAAGTACATATAAGCCACTAACCAACATTAGCATACCCTGCATATCAAGCAGTTGAATATACTCACAATTTGGATTCAACTCGTTTTGGCAGATCTTGGCCTAGCAATTGTAAGCACGGTCCTCACAGCCAGAATGATCCTCACATACCATCATGTAAAGACACTGCACCGTTTCAAGGTCATTCGAAAACCGCAAATAATTCAGATACGCCTGAGCCTCACCAAACAATTTCCGGCTCCACTCAAAGCGCCCTAGCCCAGCAAGCTTATCTTCGTCCCAAACACGCACCAATGCGCCAAAGGATAGTACGCTCAGATATAGAGCGACGAAGCTAGGCTCCGGTGTATGTGACCGGTTGAACCAGAGGTCATTTGCACGTAATAAAAAGTCCTCTTTGTCGATGAATGGGTGGATGAAATGGATATTCTCGAAATACCCGTTCATAAACACATGGGCCTGGTCAAAGTAATAGTTCTGCTGCTCAATCGCAGCGGTCGGCCCGGTGGCATAAGACGGCGAGAAACTTGGATTGTGTAGGGTGGAGATTAGCGAGAAATCGGATGGTCGGGGATACGGCTCTTCGTGGCTCTTCGGTTCTCGTGCCTTTTTCAAATGGCCGATAATCGCTGCTGATGAGGTACTCCCGTAGAACTCGATGCCGTTTGTGTGGTGGTTCAATTCTTTGATTTCGTCGTCTGCGCTCTCGGCGGACTCTTCATGTGTCGTGTCACCCGGTAATTTGGCTGGTTCCTGGGGCGTAGACCCCGTTCGGGGCATCGAGCATGGAGTGGTTTCTATTCCTGTCGGTGCTGGGGGCTGGGTTACTGGTAGTTTTGTTGATTGCGGGGATGCTGTGACTCGAGCTTCGGCATTACGCAACCTCGAAGCCAGTTCCTCGACCTTTTTCTCGAGGTCGGTGACATAGCTGCAGGAGATGTTAGCTACGGTGCAACACATGGTGCGATGTCAATCATATCCTACCTGGCAGATCGGTTGCTTTCCCGTTCCCGATAATTCCCCTGGTACACACAATTCAACTGACTCTCTGTAGCACTCGTTAGCGGATCCGATCGTACAGAAATTCGAACACTCGCTCGAAGAGACCCCACTTTTACAATGCGAGCACGGATACTGCTCATCGCACTTATACTTCTTCGTCCTGCAGCGGTCGCAAGCCTGCGCGGCGCGTGGCCTCTTCGTCCGCTTGGGCGCCGGTTCATCCGCAGCAAAGGGCGGCGTACTCTGGTGAGTTTGCATTATCCAGACATCGTTCGCAGCCCGCGAAATCTGTCACGTCCGGGGTAATGGGGTATCTCGCGCGTATATTGGCGTGGAGATGGGCGCTAGTTCAATGCAGATGGTGATAACGACGCAACGTCCGGAAAATCCGGATTGTCGGACGTGCCCCCCCTTGGTCCACGTGACACTCCGCGGGGACGGTCGTGTCCGTGGGAATCCGGGGGCCAATCAGGGAGAGGAGGTACTGGGGCTAATTGGTGCTAAGTGGTGTCACATTATTAATGTTGGGTTGGGGGCAAGATAGTTCGGCAAATGCAGACAGATAGTGGCTGTGGTTAATGGCCTATTTGCCGATGTACTACGGGCGTGTGTGTTGGAGATCCACATTGGTATGTCTGGAATTTGGACTGAAAAAAAAATGAGATTTCATATGCCGCTATATACATTTAGATCTATTCATTTGGCTCATACACATAATCATCTTAGAAGGTAATCTTAAGCTCCTCCGCAACCGAGGCCAGCTTTGATGAATCGTACTCGGGGGCCTGGTCTGGCAGAACGACTTCCTCGATCTGCTTACCGGCCTGGTGGATCAGAGACTCAATACCATCACCGTCGGCAAAGGAGTGGACCTTGACATATTTGCTCTCGAAGCCGAGGGAGAAAGCCTGGCCGGCAGGAATCACCACGGTCTCGCCCTCGCGGAAGATAGTCTCGCCCACACCCTCCAGGCTCACCTTGAGAGCACCCTCCATGACGCAGAGACAGTGGTCCACAGAGGCGAAAGTGATATACTTGGAGAACACAGTCTCGCCGTAGTCCTTGGAAGACTCGATGCTAGAAATCGCACAGACACCGGTGCTCTGCTTCGTCGTAACGAAAGGACGAGACATAACACCACCCAACATCCAGCGAGGACCGGTGTTGGCGCGCAGGAAGTAACCCTGGTGGCCCTCGGGAAGCTTCTCGTCCTCCTTGGTCCAGTCGCTAACCTCGGGGGGCACGTAGTGGGGCTGGAAGACGACGTCGAACTTGCCCTTGGCGGCCATGACCTTGGGGATCAACAGAGACTTGAGATCGCGGTTGTCGGTCTCGGGCACCAGGATACCCTCGTAGGGCTCGGAGACGTAACGGAAGAAGTCCACCCAGTCACCGGGGGTGATCAGGCCCTGGAGCTCCGTGTGGGGACCGACCATTTCGGGGTTGTGAATGACAGTCTATAAGGGACAGTGTTAGTTTAACGTCTTACCAAGTCCACAGCTTAACAGGAAGAAGTGCACATACGGGAGGAATATAGGCAAAGTCGCCAGGGCCCAGAATACGGCACTGAGGACCGTTCCACAGCTTCAGATAGCCCTTTGTGACCAAGAAGACATCGTGGGCCTTCTCGTGGTAGTGGAAACCCGGAGCATCAGAGACAGTCGCGCCACTCTGGAAGACCGCCATGAGACCATTGGTCTGCTTGGAGGAAGTCAGAATGCGGAACACACCCTTACTGCCGGGAATGGTGATGCGCTCGCCCTCGAGTTGAGGGATAGCATAAGGCACCCGCTCAGCGGGGGGCTGATTTGAGAATGGGAGAGACATTGTGTGTGGAGGGGGTATTTTTTGCAGGAAGATGTTCAAGGGGAAGAATCGATCGAAGGTCCTTGGAGTGGCGGAGGGAGCTTTTTTAGTTTTAAACTTGCCGAAAGTTGCAGCTGGTCGGGATGCGGGGGACCTGATGCCGAGGGCGGAGAAGCCGTCCTCGGAAGATCCGAGTTGTCTCTGGAGGAGGTTTTGTTTGGGGAAGGAATTCATTGTGAATTTTGATTTGTCCATTCTATGGCCCCAGTTATTGGCTTCTGCCTGAGTCGGTCAATTGGACCATCTTCCTACACGGAGTCGGTGCGAGAAGAGGCCGAAGTGCGAGTCGGCCTCCGTCTGGCTGGCTGCCGATTTTTTTTTCACGGCAGTGATTCATCTCCGGAGGAGACAATGTGGCACTAAGCCGGTGGACTCATTGGACCTAGGCCATTAAATTTCCTGCTAAGGAAGATAATCTAAGAAACTAGATTGTACATTTACTCCAATATTTTCGGATGGCGGGGTAACTCGGATAGTCCGTGGAATCCTGCCCCGCGACACGTCGACGCGGTTGGAGTTGGTCAAAGTACACAATCATAGCTACCTAAGACCAGGATCACCTGATTTAAAACATCAATTGATAATGATGACCATAGACTCTGCTCTAGCCCCAGATTCCCTCATCATTCGTCCTTCTAGGGTTCTTTTTCCCCGGAAGCCAGTCTCCGAAGCAATCGGCTCTCCCACATTGAGCCCCAGCCGGTCGATGGGCTGATGCCACAGTGAAAAAGACCCATTCCCACCTTCTCTCTGCCTTACTTAATTCTTTCCCAGAGTGCTGTACGCAGTCTCAGACGAAATTCACTCGTAAATGCCTATCCGAAGCATCCGGATTGGTTCCCAGATTTAAAAAACCGTTCCTCGCCACCCCGTAACCCCGTTAGTCATCGCCAGATTCCCTTCAGATTCATCGATCGGATAAGAAATCACCCACAATCCCCACGTTCGTGGGGACGCCGCCTCAGCCCGAATCGTGTGGGGTTTGTGGTCCTGCGAGGGACTATAATACTCTGGGGAGGGTACACTTGCTGCCCCTCTCCTTGGTTTCTCCTCACTCTTTTACAACATTGAACACAACATGGCGACTACATCTGATGCACAGCTGGCAAAGCCTACGGGCGAGTACCGCCAGTATCTGCCTGATTTGAACCTGCCGCGCTTCCAGGTGATGTGCACGCAGGATGCTCACGAGTATGCGCATGCCTTTAAGACGGGGAAGCAGCCCCCATGGTTGCATGCGCTGTACATGCATTGGTTGGATCTGTTGCAGGAGCCCTTCAAGGGTGTCACCACCGACGGTAAGAAACTCAATTGCAACCCCAGAGCTAGCTAGCTTAGCAACAAGGAATAAATTTGAAAATCAATTCTAACTAAAACCTACAGGCAACGTCCGTCCCGATCTGTTCACACTACAAGATGAGGATGTCCCCATCCAACAGATCGTCGACGCAACACAATCTCTCCTGTCTCTCCTCGACGACAAACAAAAGGAAGCCGTCTGCTACCACATCGACTCCCCGCAATGGCGCACCTGGTCGAACCCAGAGTTCCTCCTCTCCCACAAGGGCGTCCGCCTCGACGAGGTGACCCCGACCATCCGCGACGCAGTCATGAACATCCTGCAAACCACCCTCTCCCCAGAAGGTTACGACAAGGCCGTCAAAGCCATGCGCATCAACCACTTCCTCGGCGAACTCGTCAAATCCCCGCGCGTCATGAACGAATTCTCCTACAACTTCGCCCTCTTCGGTCGTCCCTCCACCACCCGGCCCTGGGGCTGGTCCTTCTACGGCCACCACCTCTGTCTGAATATCTTCCTGTACAAGGGTCAGATTATCGCCTCGCCCTGGTTCACCGGCGCAGAGCCTAATGAGATTGACGCCGGCCCGTACGCGGGTACCCGCATTATGCAGGTTGAGGAGAAACTAGGTCTGCAATTGATGCAGTCCCTCTCTGCCGAGTTGCAGTCTCGCGCTCGTGTCTTTGCCCAGATGAAGGATCCCGCTATGCCTACCGGTCGCTGGAACAAGGATGACCAGCGCCACGTGTGCGGCGCATACCGTGATAACCGTGAAGTGCCGTACGAGGGTATCCTCGCGTCTACCTTCAGCGCAGAGCAAAAGGATCTTATGTATGGGATCCTGGAGCAGTACCTACTGTATCTGCCCGCCAAGGCCCGGGCAATGAAGATCGAGCAGGTGCGTCGGTTCGAGGACGAGACGTACTTCTGCTGGATCGGTGGGTATGGAGATGAAGATGCGTTTTATTATCGGATTCAGAGCCCCGTGATTCTGGTCGAGTTTGATCATCACTCGGGCGTTTTCTTGAATAATGAGGAGCCTAAGAAGTTCCATATTCATACTTTGCTGCGCACTCCCAACGCAGGTGATTACGGACATGCTTTGCGTGCTCAGATTCCCGCTGTGGAGGGGTTGAACGCGAAGGAAATTGTTTGGTAGGTGGTTTGAGTTTTGAATAAGGAGAAAGATGTCCCCCCCCGTCATGTATATTGTATGGAATGAATCTCGATGAAGCATTTTTTTTGGTTCTGCACCTGCGTGTTTTAAGCTGTGTCCGGTGTATGAAGGCTGTTGTTACTTCCCTCTTTTCCTTTTAGACCGCGCTGATCATGTCTTCGTTCTGATTGTTGCTTGTTAAAGGTCTCCAACCCGTATCACGAAGATATGATTGATATTGAGGCTCATCTCACGCCTATCACTCAGACTTGCTCTATGCTTAAAGTTTTCAACAAAAATGATATCAAGTAAAGGCATGATGATCCATATTAGTCGTAAACTACCACCGAGGCACGCAAGATAAAAAGTTATTTACATCCCCTACGCCCGAAGAAGCAGATTATCGCCAGGACAAAGATAAGAGATAAGAGGGGGAAACGCCAAAGTAGATCATCAAATCGGAGCGGGATATTAGTGTCGCATAAAATCGAGCAACTCGATCTGTTTGGCCCGCCGGTTCGAATTCATAAGAATAGTTCGTTTCTCGGACGACTCGAATTCGCATAAAATGATGAGACAACCACCATATATCACAAAGTTAGTCCAGTCCCCATCAAGAGGTCACCCTAAGCGTATCATGATCCGGGATAAGCTCATAGCCTCCCTCGGAAGGCAAGATCTGAGCAGCAATAACGATCGCGCCCGCGCAGATCAGACTAAAGCACCAACTGACAGTACAGAAAACCCAAGACTGGTCCAAACGCCAGCCAACGAAGAACCGGTCCTCGTTATCGAACAGATATGCCTGCCAAAACACTCGTCAGTATATATTCAATGCCGTAGCCACCCAAGGTTAGGAATGGCCGGGTCATCCGGCTGTTGTTTCCATTGGGAAGGGGACCTACCACAATCGACATGCCCGCAGCTTGCACAATAGCAGACAAAATAATCAACAGACTGAGAACCCGCCAACCATTCTCTCGCAGCCGCTTCCCACCGCCGAGGATAATCAGGTAGGCGACGATGCTCATGCCTTCCAACACCACGGCAAAGGACATCAAGAACCCGACGGATCGCCACATCGAGCAGAAATACCGGTCATCTCCATGGCAGTCTTGGCTCTGTGGGAAATTCTCGCAGGTATCGGTGAGCGAAGAGCAGCGTTGGTGGAGACCGTAGGAATAGTGGTGGGCGGGCTGGAGGAGAGAGTAATTGCAGTGGTTAGTTATACGCAGTTCCGGTCGCATATGTAATTTCATAGGTAACCTTGACCTACCTTCTCGCTATGATAGCTAACCCATTTTGGAATGACGATGGAGCATAGTGTCAACGCAAAAGCTGTAGTGTATATACTTGTCAGCCAGAACTTTTTGGAGCTGTTATCCGGGTGATATGTAGGCGGATAGGCGTGTGGATCCATCCCATCGTAGCGCGGGGAGAGCTTCGATGTTAACTCACAAGCTAGGAACAGCACCAGTGTGCCTGAGTAGACGATTGTCTTGGTTAGGAAGCCCGTATAGTTCCGGTCAGTGCCCCTCGGTACCAGGTGGAAATCCATGGCGGGCAGAGGAGGGGGCGAGGGACAGGAAGGAGGAGAAAAGGGAGGAGAAGATGTACTGATGGGGGATGGCGTAGGTGTTCAGGACGAGATTTGGCCCGTGCGACAGGGCGGTACATCCGATGAGGCTGGAATTTCGGGGAGTGGACACGACACCTAGATCTGTAGGCAGCAACTTGTAGAGGATTCTACAGAGAATCAAAACAAATAGAATAGTCCAGAAGAAGAAGATCGAGGCCAACTATATGCACTTTCACGAAGGTAAGGGGGAAGGAAAAAGAGTTTCGCGGCGAGAGTCTGGTGATTTCTGCTAGTTACCTACTTGCTTGACTGAAGGTTACAATGACCAGGAATCCAGAAATCCAGATAATCACGCCCTCCACTCTCGTCCCACCTTCATTCCCCCGGTCTGAACTCCAGTACTTCGTATTTCCTGGCTAATTGCAACGGGGGTGTCTCTTATCGCGGGCAACTCGCCCGCAAAACAAGGCAGAAGGACCGTCCAAGCACCTGCAGGAGGCGCAGAGGCGGCGATCACCTTTCCCCATACTTAAGAGAAAGAGGCGGTAAAAGCGGTCTACACGAGAATATCAGATTGGATGGGCGCAACTCCCTACCTGATAGGCCGGGGTCTGAATCCATACTAGTATGCATTTTTCGGCGTATTTAGCATCTCTTCACTCCTCAGGCTATCATCAAACCAGTCCTACATGGTTCCATCTCCAAGGCACGATACTCATCGAAGGTTACACAATACGAAAATGGACAAGAAACACACATCATTGCAAGAACACACACTCATGAACCGATCTACCAGATCTGCCCAAAGAGGCATCCCAAAAATGGCCGTCATCATTAAAAACTAGGCAAGAAGTTACGAACCAGCAAGATACATGAGGCATAATATACAGGCAGGACACGCATGCCCAGCGAACATCATAGAAAAGAAAATGGGGGGGTAGAAAGGAAATTAAAAACACGAGCAAAATTGATCAAGCCACGACACGAAAAGGCCGGCCCGAGTGATGTACAGGCACAATCTCATGCTCGAGGTAGCATCGGGAAAGAATGACTACCGAAAGAACAAACGCCAACCAGATTTCATGTCAGACCGAATGTTGCGCCGAGGTCATCGTTGTCGTTTGCCATGTCACTTCACTCCGTGCGCTTCTGTCCCAGCATCGCGCGGAAATCATCATTGCTCTTTTTGGACGGGACACTCTCGCCGGCCTTGCTGTCAGCGGTGGTGTCCATCTTGTCCTTTTCCGAAGCTGCACCGGAGGCAGTGGAATTTTGGGGTGCAACGGGAGCCCGCTTTAAACCCAGGCCACCTCGACGGCCGCCACGGGCACCTGGCTGCTGAGGGCGCTTGATAGGACCCGCAGGTTGGAGCGAGGGTTTCGGCTTCTCCTGCTTGATCGAGGTGATGCGGTCCGTCTTCTTCTCCGCCTGCAGTTGCTTCATCTCATCGACACTGCCGATGTGAAGCGGGCGTCCGGGAGCAATCTCCTTGCCTTCGAGTGCTAAAGAGGCCTTGCCGGCATCATGGACATCAACGTATTCGACGATGGCACCCTGGTGATCCGGTCTAAGGACAATCTTGACCAGTCGCCCAAACGGCTCAACCAAAGCGCGGACGCGAGCGTCATTAACAGTATCGGGCACATTCATCAAGGCGAGGGTACGTTCCGATCGGCCACCGACGGTTTCAACCACACCTCCGGTGTTGCCATTGGCCTCGGCTGGCGGTGATGCCGATGAGGCAATCTGAGAGATGATGGTACTAGCGATACGCTTAGCGCCAGTGTTGCCGCTCAAGCTCACAGCTAGCTGGCGTCTTCCGAGGGTTTGTTTGTCCATTGCGAGGGCTGCCTCTGCTTCTTCCTGTAGAATTTATTAGAATCAATTATTACCAAAAAGGCAAAGAAACTCAAAAAGATTCACACATACCTTAGAAGAATAGGCCACGAAAAAGTACCCTCGGTGGGAACCGTCGGCGTTGAGTGGGAGGTGAAGATTTTCAATGGTGCCGAACTTGGAAAATGCATCTCGAGCATCGCTCTCCTTGAGCTTCCAGTCAAAGCTTTTGCAGAAAAGTTCACGACCTTCGTGCATTGCTCCACTACGCTTTTCCTTCTGGGATGGGTCAGAGATCTTTGCAACAACCTTGTAGCCTTTCTCTACTTCGGTTCCACTAAGCTCCGTAGCTTGGTGTGCTGCACTAGCAGCAGCAAACTGCACATAGCAGAACCGACGATTGGTTTGGAACTTGAGCGATGGGAAGCGAATGTCGACGATGTGGCCGTACTTGCTGAAGAGGTTGCGGATGTACTCCTCGTCTGCGGTAGGGGGGAAATTCGTGACCCACAAGGTCGATTCAGACTCCAGCGTCACTTCAATAGTGTTTTCATTGAAGATCTTCTGGTCACGCGTCAGAGCAGCCAGGGCTTCATCCTTGGTCTCAAACTCAATAACCGCAACTTCAGAATTTCCGTCCTGCCCGGGAAGCATCTTGACCCCGTTGATCGTGCCAATGTGGCGGAAGAACTGCCGAACATTGTGCTCAGTAGTCTCCCGAGGGAGATTCTTGACCACGACAGTAGCATGCTCACGGTCGCGGGCAGGAGGCTGAGTCTCGGCAGCCTCCTGTTCCTGGGCCACCTCTTCTTCAGCGCGCACTTTCTTGCTAGTGGGCTGCCCATTTGCATCCTTCTCGTCTTCGCGCTTTCGCTTCTCCGACGTAGAAGCAGCTTCGGCTGCGGCTTCCCACTGCTGTTGCTGCTGCTCCTGTTGCTGCTGCTGTGCGGCGGCAGCTTCGCGCGCCTCTCGCTCTCTTCGAGCCGTAACGGCTCGGACAGCTTTGCGAGTCTCGATCACGGCAAGCTGCAACTCATCTGCATCCTCATAATCCTCGCAGTGGGCGATGTAGGTCTGCACGAGCTTCTCAGGCCAGTCAAGGTCCTCCCGCTTGATTGCCTGTTTGAGGACCGCCGTTGCAAAGCTAGGATTGGGAGTGCGCCGGGCAGCATCCACAGTGGCCTCACCCTGAACGAACTTGCTCCAGCAGACAAGTTCCCAGTTGTAATAGGTGAGCCAGAACTCGTAGCTATCACCACGACGAGGAACGAGGCCCTTGAAAGTCTCCCGCGCACTGTCCCAACTGCCACTTTCACTGAGGTAGCGGATATAGATACGCTCCAGGCGGAAGTGAGGGTCTCCCTGGTACGACCGACCATACTTCTTCTCGCCCAATTCCTGCACGCTTTCAATTGCGGATCGAATACCCACCTCGGCCACATCCAAGTCCTCGTCGGTGGCATCGGAAAGGAAGGCTCGTCGTCGGAGATAGCTGCACCAGGTCGTGTGAACTTTCAGCACCTCTTCCATGCCACCTGCGTCTAGCAAACCCGTACTGGTAGCTCTGTGCTTAATACCGGAGATCTTGGAGAAAGACTGGCCTTCTCGCTCAGAACTCATCAGGTACTGGGACCAGAGATTACCGGACCAAGGGCAGTGGCGAGTCGCACGGTCCAAGGTTGAAATTGTCGTCGTAGAAGCATGGCCATGCATGGATTCAGCAATGAGGAACATGACATAGTCCTCCCACAACGAGACGTCCGTAGGGAAACGCAAAACAGCCCGCTGGTAAACAGCATTGACGAGCTCAAAGTGGAATTCTCGTCTTCGGCGGTTGCGGCAGAGTTCCCAATCAATATATTCTCTGTACAGGTTCCACTCAACAGACTTGTCACCAGAATCCTGGGCCTTGGTCAGTCGGTGCTCAAACTCTTCTCGCGCGGCATAGAAGTTCTTTGCAGCCGACGCTTGGGCAACGGTCTCCGACATGATCTCCTCATAGTTGGATTCAAAGTAAGAAGAAATGAAACTGGAGAATGATTGGAAGGTCTGGTCCCAGGTAGCATGAGGAGTCTGTAGCCGCACCTCATAGAGACCGCGGAGGTGGTTGATCTTTTCTTGAGATGGTCCTCGGCTTAGATCCTGAGTCAAAAGCTCCAGGAATCGATCCCAAACGAGATGGCTGTTATTAATACGCCACTGCGTCGCTTCCGCGGCTCGCTGCCACACGTCCAAGACGGTCTGCCAAGTGAACACTTCGCGGCCGATCATCCGGTCTTCTTCGGTCCACTGGCCAGCTCCGTGTTCGCCGGCTGTTGCATTGTACAAATAGAGCACCCATTCGCCATAGATGTGCCAAAGCTTAGTGCAGCCAAACTCTTCCTCGACCGATCGCTGACACAGCTCCATTACAGAGGTGCGCTCCATCACCGTATGCGCAAGCATGCTCTCATCTTGAATCCACTCTGCCCAAAGATCCTCACCCATGGCAAAAAGCTTATCCATCTCCTCACGTGCGGTCCTCAAATCCTTGAGGAGATCATACCGACGTGGGTCGCCGTGGATATCGGGATTATTGGGTGGATAGACGTGGTTCACAAAGCCTGCATGCAGCAATCCAATAAATTGAACATGCGCCTCGTAGGTGTGGGGATTCTCTTGAATTTTATTGAACAACTCGGTTGCCAACAGCTGCGCTTCGGGCTCCAAAGATGTTTGGACGTAGTTCCTTTGCGCGGATTCCCGTGGACCTTCCGCCATGGCCAAATCGAACGATGTGCGAGGGGTGGGAGTGTTGTGGTTGATTTGGTTCACGTGAGGGTGGATGGTGGATGGAGAGAGTTGGCTCTGGTGGAACTCGGCATTTCTCAACATGTTAGGTGCGTTCTGGCGCGCCGTGCGCTGGGGATGCTGCGCGTGTTGATGCTTTTGCTGTTGTTGTTGTTGCTGCTGCTGTTGTTGTTGCGGCTGCTGCTGCTGTTGTTGAGGTGGTGGCGGGGGAGGAGGTTGGTGGTGCTGCATTGAGGCCAGGTCTGCCAGCGTATCCATTCCCGTGGAGGGCTGTCTCGATGGCGGCCGCTCCGTCACAGGAGAAGTTCCATTCCCGGTAGCACTGACACTGGGACCAACACCGGGGCTAGTAACGGGGGGCGATGATTCAGGTATCCCCGTGGGAGCATAGACTTGCTGCGCAAGAGGCGAAGATGTCTTGTTTTTGCGGCCAGGACCTGAACGCGCCCGCTGAACTGCCTTGTGGGGGGATGGCCCTGCAGCCGGGGTCGGTGCGTTGTTCGACGTAGGACCGGGCACGGGCGTCGAGTTCCCAGGCTTCGGATTCGAGTCCGGAGAAAGCAATGAATTGATGTCCATAATGGCCGATTTCGAAGAGGGGAGAACCTGCAACACGTCCAAGGGAAAGAAAGAGTGATCAACACCCAAAGAATAATGTCAGTGACCAAAGGCCGCGGATAGTGCTAAAGGTAGCAGAGATCCAGATCAGACAGTAGCCAAGAGGAGTCTCAACAACATGTCCATTCCTGCACCGGCAAACGTAGCTCGATGTTCAAATCCCGGCTCGTGGGGTAGGTGGCCGAGATCGCGAGCGATGCTTTTCTTTTTTTCGGCGCAATACCGGTCGCGCAAAGAACGGTGTACTTGAACGCTTGCGGCTTTCGTAAAGAGCGATGGAAAGAGATCCGCAAAGCTGGCGACAACGGATGAGCGCGAGAAGGAGCGGGAGAGATAGTCGCCAGGGCGTGGTCGATCGATCACCAGGTAGGAGTGTCCGAGTGCGTGTGAGAAGCACAGCCGGAGAAAGAAGGAGGAAGAGGAGAAGAGGTAAAAGACCACAGGCGAGAAGCCTGGGAAGGTTGGAGGGGTGGGGGGGGAGGAGGATGAAGAAAGGGAAAGGTGCCGGGCAGTTGAAGAAGGAGAGCACTGAAGGCCCTGAAAGAGGGAAGATGATGGCTAGTGGATCTTCACTGTGGAGATGACGGTGAGAGGGAAATGCCCAGCAGCAAGTTTGGAAAGATCAAGTGGATAATTAGTGATTAGGGAAACATCAAATACAGCTCCCCTATAAGAGGATATGCCGCTTTACTGGACCCTTGTCTTAAGCTACGATCTCCTCTAACATCGTGGAGGTGCATCCTTTCTGATTGATCACGTCGCGACTGCATGGCTCTGAGTTGGCCTGAGGCAATTACGGGTAGCAAGTTGGACCAACCGCGCAACCGCCAAGTTTGACCTTTTTTCCGCACCGGCTTCCCCGACATCATTAGATCAACATCACATCGCCATGGCTGCAATGGGTGCTGTCTCTCCATATGGACAGCTGGTCCGGACCGGTGAGTACCCTCTGAGTCTTCTTGATTCACTCAATTCCTTTTGCTAACTCTGTGATCAGCGGCCCGGGCCCAAATCTCATGCGTTCCCCGACGGACCTTCACCTCGACCGTCACCTGCCAGGCACAGAACGACAATGCCACCCCGAACAAGAAAAAGTCCGGATTCCTCTCCTCCATGAAGGATTGGGTCCTCGGTGAATCCAAACCCAAGGCTGCCTTTACCCCGGTCGCTCCGAAGCGCGAAGAAGGTGGACTCGGTGCTAGCTCCATTTTCGCCGACGACGTAGGCCACGCATCCGGTCCCAAGCCCAGCAAGCAGAAGAAGCAAATCCAAGACCAACAACAACAAGGGGAGGAGGATGTGCCTCTGGAGAAGCGCAACAAGGATCGCATGCAGATGGCCTTGAACCCAAACCCCAAGGCCCAGCTGCGGTGGGAGAAGAGGGTGGTGATCCGCGAGATCCGCAAGCGCGGCCGCGTTTCGAAGGAGGTCCAGATCAAGCGTACCGAGCGCGAGTCCATGTCCAAGTCACACTGGTTCAAGACCTCCGTCAAGAAACTCGGCCCCCTTGCCCGGCAGATTGCGGGTAAGCCTCTCGACGAGGCGATCTTGCAGATGCGCTTCAGCAAGAAGAAGGCTGCCAAGGACGTGCTGGGACATCTAGAGCACGCAAAGAACGTCGCCATGGTCCGTGCCGGCATGGGCCTGGGAGCTCCTGCCGGTACCTCTGCCGAACCCGTCACCGTCACTCTGAAGTCTGGTGAGCGCAAGAAGATCAACGACCCGACATCGATCTATATTCAGCAGGCGTGGGTGAACCGTGGCCCTTACGGCTTCGGCATGGACCACCGTGCCCGTGGTCAGATCAACCGTCTCCGCCCCCCAGCGACTGGTATCTCGGTCGTGTTGAAGGAGGAGAAGACTCGCATCCGCGAATGGCAGCAGCGTGAGGCTGACGCCCTGCGCAAGCGCAAGGCCCAGCTCTGGACCCAACTGCCAGACCGCAAGGTCTCCGCACAGAACCAGTACTACAGCTGGTAAAATCGCGCAGGTTTTCTACCGAGTTGATTTCCCTTTTTTTGGCGTTGCGCTGTATTATTTCCTCTTTTGGACATCACCCAGTCTCCTTTGTTTCTGTGCTACTACCGGCCGGGTTGGAGCAGGGAGAATTTGCATTGTAGTAGAAAGTAGGGCGATCCTGCCCATGTACAATATATACAAGATTTAAACACACATCTCAAGGATATTACCCCTCATACATCCAAGATCTCGGGAATAGATACTATCTCTTCTCTGCCTTCACAACAACTGGAATAACCGCCCCAGTCGCCAGCGAGAACTTGCGGTGACCAATAACACTCAAGATACTAGTAATAGCCCCCGAATGCGCCGTCAAAGAAAGAAAGACATTCTCATCCGTAGCGAAAATATCATTCAACAAGTCCAGCAATCGCCGGTCACGGTGTCCATCCGCCTCGCGAACCTTCGGATCCCAAAGCTCATCTTCCTCTGTGAAGCGCGGCTCGAACCGGTACCGTGGAAAATCAGCGGCGATAGCCGACTTGGTCGAACGGCGGTCGCAAGTGTGCTCGCCCATGGTTTCACGGAGTAACTGTATAGATCGAGGTTAATACGTATACTAAATTGTGACCATCGAAAAATTCTAGCTCATCGAGCCTAGAGTGCAGTAGGTTCTTCGTACCTCCTTTACAAGCGGTTGAAAAGGATTCACCAAGGGCATGTCGAGCCCTTCAAACGTAACCTGCGCCGTCTGACAGCACCGATGCAGCGGACTGACATAGTAAGACTGTGGTGCCGGGATACCAGTCTCCAACTGCCGAGCCCACGTATCGTGAGCAGTTTGAGCTTGGGCGATGCCTACCTCTGTGAGGTGGGCATCTAGCCAAGTGCCGTATTCATCCCCGTCCAGAAGGGACCAGTACTCCTGAAAGAAACGTCAGCTCTACATCTGGTAAAGCGTATAGGTTGAACTTACATCCCATGCTTTAGTCCCGTATCTCCGCTCAGCGACATTGTGTACACCTTCACCGTGTCGTCCCAGGAAAAGTACTTTATACTTGGTTTGCGGACTAGCGGTCTCGTTGAGATGTGTAATGTGCCGGCTAAAGCGTTGCCATTGGGTTTCATGGGAATTCGCAATCCCGCTGTCATATTCTTTCGGAATCAAGCCAAAATTTTGGGCTGACTGATGTCTTATTAGTGCTTGGTGTCTTGAGATATGATCCATTTGAACCGAAGTCTTAGGGGCTTACATAGTCAAAGGTGTCTGGGTCAGTGGTTGGCTCATCTTGGAGGAAATAGCCTGGGACTGTGCTAAACTTGAATGAGTCTGGCTCTGTCGTGAGTTTCGTGAGAGTCATGCTGCAGGTCCGTATTCCTGTTTTCCTAAGACGAGGCTTTTCCACCTTAGCAGCACAGGGGAAGAATCGACTTGGAGGCTTCAGCGTCTGACTTGCAAGGTGGGGCGGGCAGTGGGGTCCCGTAGGACGAGCTTCAGGCTGGATGATATCCTAACAGTCCTTCAATAAGGATGGCCCTACTTGTGACTCCAACATCCGGGCATTACCTCGAAACCCTACTGAAATTTGGAACTGGTGATCTTGGTGGAATAATGCCAACGAGTCCCATTTACTTCCAGGGTCTTACAGCACTATGTTTACCGCCTGCTTCCACTTGGAGGAGCCTTGCCCCTCCTGGAGGTAGGTATACTGGAATATATACTAAGAAAAGCTTAGCTCCAGGTTAGAGGATCTAGATAGGGATCTCAAGACCTATTCAGATTCGTGGTTCTGTTCCTATTTTGAATCTGGGCTTAAAAGGTTCTTAAGATGTGGCGCCGAAATATATATTCTAGGTTTGACATCGAGGTCAAGTACCTATGCCGACTGGTATAACCCCAAATTCAAAATTTCACTTATTATGACTACTTGCATTCCTTTAAGGTTAATCATCTTTTGTATCCTCGTCGCTATTCGTCCCTTGTCCTAGATGAAAATCAGTCCGCAGGGCCTCGTACTGTGATTGGCCCCCACCCTTACCTCAAACAATCGGCTTATCGGCCAGTGCAGGTAAGATCTGGGTTCACTTATGACCACTGATGGAATCGCTGTGTAGAAAAGTATTTGCTCGGCAGGAAAAGTTATGCAGGCAATCGAATGAACAAACTAACAATTACTTCATAGACCTCGGGAGAGGCGTAGCCCTGTTGTTGAGGTTGTCAACCAATGGGAGAGGTCAATGCTTGAATGATGTCGAAATTTCAATTAACTCATGTGCATTGAAGAAGAATTGACCCAATCAAAGGCCTGGAAATACCGTGACTGTCTCATGGAGGTCCCGCTTGGTGGTCATCTCAGCCACTGTGCAGCGGAGATGGGAACGATGGAACGCAGAATGAGTCAACGGAGGCTGAACCAGTAAAAAGCCAATAATGAACGAGGAAGAAGGCAGTGTCGGGGTCCCAAAGCAGTTTAGTGGAAGTCGGGGACCCCAAAGAGGAATGGGCTGCGCGCTGCTCCGCCGAGTCGAGTGGGGCTTCATTTTGCGACCTTCTGCGACCCTCTGGACTACTGCTCCGCCTTGAGTCCCTATACAACACGGTCCTTTCCCCCTCTGCCTCAGTCTTCAGGTTCTTCTCTTTCTTTCCCCCCTACCTCCCCCTCGGCCTCATCACTAAGGGATTGTTGGCCTCTTGCCCAATTTGATACCCCCCAATATACCCGATACCCCGATACTCTCTACATCCTATTCTCATACTCTCATTCTTCCTTTAATCCTCCTTATCTACTATCCGAACCCCCACTCCCCCATACCAAAAAAAGTCGCCAAGTGATATCCGAAATCATGGCGTCTACCTCCGATCAGTTCTTCTATCTTGATAGCCCGACTCAATTCGAGGAGTGGGTCGACTTTGACCAATTCTTGGATCTGCCATCCGCCTATGGCGACGAATATTCTGCCTCGGTCTCGACCAACTCGGTCTCGCCAGACATGGCCTTGCCCTATGATGCTGAGATGCTAGGCACTGACCTACTGGACTTCAGCCAATCCGCATTCCCAGACATGATCAACTATGATGCGTCACAGGAGAGCTTCTTCGCGGATCTATCCCCAGAGATGGGCACGATCCCCGACCATGCGGTTGCGATGGATGACAGCGCTTTCTATAACTACCCACAATACGATGCTTCTTTCGACTTCCGTCAGGTTGTCGAAGCGCAGGCTGCCGCCGACCCGCGTGCTGCATCCATCAAGGAGAAGCGCCGCGAAGCTGCCATTGCGTTGCATCTACAGCGGCTGTGCGAGGCCACGGCCCTCGATCTCGACATGTCTTCCGACTCCAACACCAGCTTCTCCTCCCCAGCCTGGTCGGACTATGTTCGTGGAAGTAACTCTCCGCAATCCGCTAGCGCTAGCGCTAGCCCGAAGACCCCTTCCGCCCCTGCCCCTGCTGCTGGCACTGGAGGAGTCGAAATGGTCCTGGACCTGAACATGAATGCCGCTGCGAACCTGCCTAAGAAGCAGAAGCCCCGTTCTCAGGCACAGAAGGAGAACTACATCAAGGCTCGCAAGTATGGAGCTTGTGAGAAGCACAAGAAGCAGCACAAGCGAGTAAGTTCATCGTCTTGTCTTCATGTCAGTTCCTCGTAAGATGCTAACCATGGAATAGTGCAACTGCTTGGAGAAGGCCGCTGCCCGCATGGGCGTCAATGATGTTCCAATGAACGTGGCTTACAAGGAACGGCCACAACAACCGGCACATTCGTCACCGGTTCTTCCAGATTCACGTGTCTCTAGTGTCCCAGGCCATGACAGATCTGTCTCACCTACACTCCGACCAATGGCCCCGGTGCCAACCGTCGAGGTGCTCAAGAGGGCCATCAAAAACTCTTCAGGACACGACCCATCGATCAACTCGAGCGGCGTGCTCCCGGCCGTAAGGGCCACGATGAAGCGCACAAGCGGTGTCCCTGGACACAACCCTCAATTCAGCGTATCCGCTTTCTCGGCTCCAGCCAAGCAAGCTGGCAAGATTGCCGTTCAATCCGATCGGGCACTCCATGTCACGCGGAACCTCAGCGGTGTCCGCGGACACGATCTTCAATACAACGCTTCCGTCTTCTTGACCCCCGTCAAGGATGCGGGCAGGAATGTTGTTTCATCGGGACAGAATGTCTCGCGACCAACTACGAGCGTCTCTCAACCCGTTCAAGCGACAACCAGCCGTGGTGTCACCCAGACGAATCTGCGCGGCGCTACCGCTGGCCTGTCGTACGTCAAGACAGCCGACAAGGCTGCTGGCTCTGTGGGCCAGAATGTATCACGCCAATCCCCGAGCGTCCCTCAATCCGTCAAAGCAACCAACCGGCAGGCTATTGCCCAGCCAAACCTGCGCTGGCGCATTGTTGGATTCTCACCGACAACCGACGCTGGTGTTGCCAGCGGTGTCCAGGAGAACAGCAACACCAGACAGACCACGTCGACTTCGACTATATCAAAGTCAAGCGTTACACACACTCCAAACTTGGATGTCCGACGTCCCCGACACACGTTGTCTGCTCACCGCGTAGACAGCACCGTGTCGTCAAACACTCCAGTTTCATCCCAAGTCCTACCCTCGACTGTGCCGACAACCGGCCGGACATCGGGAAACTTGGGTGTACTGGCAACCAACAACACGCAGCGATCTATGGCCGGCTTCAAGAAGCCATTGGAAATACTCTCCACTCTCGCCCGGGCGCAAGTGGAAGTGTCTTCCCAAGATCGCCGCTCCAATTCACCGCGCAGCTCTTGTCCGAACCTTCAATCTGGACCAAACAGCCTTGCTGGTCGGTCGATTTCCACCCAACTGGGTGGCCTCTTTTCAAGCACCGTGTCAGCATTTGCTGGCATTGGGCTTTCATCTGTCTCATTTGCTTCTTGGTCCGAACAGTCAATTGGCAAGTGCATATCCCTTGTGGGTAGCCAGCTGATGTCTGCGAGGAAATCATTGCAATCGTTGCAAACGTCTATCATCTAAGATAGACGAGGTTTATTTGCATGATTGAGAGACTCCAAGAGGTCATCAGTGCATTTGAACCTAGCCGCCCGTTGCTGCTATCGTCTCCGCACTGTGAACTGTTTGAGCTCGCATGACTTTTGTTTTGATTTTTCAGCGCAGACGACCCTGTCTTGGATTTGGCGATGTTTCATTGAAGTTGTGTGGTTTACTGCTTATGCATCTACCTACCTAGCTGCTACTCAGAGATGAGGATTCGGTTTTATACAGACAACCGACTAGAGGAATGGGTGATCCACCCAAAATAAGAATACAAAAAAAGCTATGATTATGATCAAATCTGGATTTTTCTTTTCAATCGTAAGATAGAGACCACAAAGAATTCATTCTTGGCAGAGAGACGGTGTATGTATTTGCAGTGTTTTACAACTCCCTAATTCTCTGTACATGGGTTTATGCCGGGATGATGCTCCACGGTCAACCTTGGAAACGCCTGAACTTGAGCATAATTCAAAAGGAAGCGAGTGGATGGCACTCCATGTAGCAGAAAGAAAACCACAAAAGTGATGGCGAAGGATTTGAAGAAGAGAGAGGGGACTATGGGCTTGAGCTAAGGCTTGAGGGTTAAGGCCAAAGCTAGAGGTTGAAAAGAGAGACAAGGGTGTGAAATTGAGAGACGCAGTAGTATTGACCTAAATGGATCCGTGTCAGCCAGAACCGTCTCGGTATCTCTCCTGAGATGTTTTGGAGTTTGTCTACTACTTTATACTTCTTAGCCCAGCATGATGTTCTTTCCAGAGAGCTTGGTCTGCTGGACGGGATATGACGTCACCTGCGGCTATAACCATAGACCCACTCTCTAACTAGGGCTTAGAGATGATCACACGTCCTATAACTATGCAAGCCCGAACATCTGTCAGTAGCTCCATATATACTTCATAAGCCCTCGTTGCCACTGCCACTACCGATGAGAGGTGTAGCAATATCTGGGGTATCAGTAAGGAGACCCACCCGACCCACCAATAATAAGTTGGATTCAACGTGTATACCTCGTACAGTACACATTATTAACTGGCTTGCTGGATAGTTCTTTTTCTGATTGTGCCTTGATGCTTATAATGTTATGCTAATCAAGATGAGTGTTATTTTAGTAGTCACACCACTACTAATAATTCTAGGGATTTGGTTGAAAACTCGTAAGAGCGTAATATCCCCATCTCCGAATGGCACGGCGTAACCGGACTCCGGGGAGTTAAATCCGGATTCGGGCCGCTGTTTGATCAAGCATCTCGGCTGAAGCCCCGGAGTGCGCAACGCTCTTAAACCGGTCGTTTAATCCGTAATTACTCCATCACCATTCCTAACAGATGACGGATGGACTTTATATTATTCCAGATGTTCGGTCGGCTTTACTGTTCGCCGTGATAATTCCATCCGTGAATAACTTCAGAGATCTGTTTGACTGCTTAACTCCGTCGCCATCAGTCATGTCGCGACAGTGCTTTCTATCGCTTCTCCTCGTTTTCGGGGGATTTAAACCGAATTGAAGAGCCACCGATCTTGTCTGAATCAACTCAATTATAATCACATCTCAGAAGCTTCAATATTCAATCTTCACATCAATCTTCATATCTTAAAACACACACTCAAACACTACAATGTCTCTGTCTGGCAAAGTCGTCCTCATCACCGGCTCCTCCAAGGGAATCGGCAAAGCCGCCGCCCTTCGCGTCGCTATCGAGGGTGCCAACGTCGTAATTAATTATCTTCGCGACCCGGCTGCAGCCAACACTCTTGTCGACCAAATCGGCGCCGACCGCGCCCTTGCTGTCCAAGCCGATGCCTCAAAGATGGCCGACCTCGATCGCCTCGTCGATGCTGCAGTAGCAAGATTTGGCAAGATCGATGTCCTAATTCCAAACGCCGGAATCCTTCCACTTAGAGACTTGGAGCATACCACTGAAGAGGACTTTGACCGAACCTACAATCTGATGGTAAAGGGACCATACTTCCTGGCCCAGGTACGTACACTAAATCCCTCCAATCTCTCAATCTCACCCCAAGCTAAGTATTTGCACAGAAAGCCGTTAGGCATATGCCCTCTGGCGGACGAATCATCTTTGTCTCCACCTCAACCGCTCGGTTCGCAAGTGTTGCCCCCGCATACCTACTCTACACCTCCTCCAAAGGCGCGATCGAGCAGATGACCCGCATCATGGCTAAGGATTTGGCGCGAAGGGGCATCTTGGTGAATGCGGTTGCTCCCGGTCCAACATCAACCGAGCTCTTCCTCGAGGGAAAGCCGGAGCAAATGATCAAGGCTATCTCTGGGTTTAGTCCTTTCAATCGGATTGGCGAGCCCGAGGAAATTGCAGCAGTTATGGCGTTTTTGTCGGGGAAGGACAGCAGTTGGATCTCAGGCCAGGTTGTGGCTGTGAATGGAGCTATGGCATGATGTAGTAGGCATAGGAATTAATAGGAGTAGTACTTAATAATATGAGAGTCGTCGGAGAAGAATATGTGGCGCATCGTGTTACTCATCTTTAGATCTTGTTATACGAGGCTTCCGACGGAGCTCCGCAAGGTTATCTGTATGTACTTGTCTTGGAGACCCCACAAGATCTTAAAATGCCAAGAAACAGATAGATGACAGCTTGGATTGATAACCGCTTGAATGGCGTCACGGCTGGCTATTATTGTCTAGCATTTGATTTAGTACAGCACAATTCAAAAGAGTGAAAGCAATCATTTGGAATCATTCTACTTGAATGTAGCCTGTGAAGCCGCAATCTGATTTCTCGGAGCATTACAGAATTGCCTGCGAATTGCCTCGTGTTCCTGGATGAGTGGCGTCGACTAACATAGTAATCACGAACACGCGCCGTTGATTACACCTTTTGTTTGGTACAATCATGACCTATGACAAGCCCGGAGACATATGTCGGATGAATAATGCAAAAAGATGGTGGAAGCTTCGGGGATTATAAATCGAAGTGGGGGAAATCAAAATGAACTCGAGCCTCGTCATTCAAAAACCCCACTTGAGCCCTCTAAAACGATTTGATTCTGGACTTTCTTCATACCATCTAAATCAATCACATCGCCCAAAATGAGCCAACCCAATATCACACTCTATACTACCCAGACTCCCAATGGGATCAAGATCTCAATCGCTCTGGAAGAGCTAGGGTAGGCAATCTGCCCAATTATGTTAGGGCCATGTGAACTAACAAGATGGCAGGCTGCCCTACAAGGTTGAGAAGATCGACATCTCCAAGAATACGCAAAAGGAAGAGTACGTGCTGAATCTGCAATAATGTCTGCATGCTAAAACAACCTAAATGACCCCAGACTAACCTATTGCTCAGCTGGTTCCTCGAGATCAACCCCAACGGTCGCATCCCCGCATTGACCGATACCTTCAGTGACGGCCAGACGATCCGTCTGTTCGAGTCTGGTAGCATCTTGCAATACTTGGCCGAGCAGTATGACACGGAGTACAAAATCTCCTATCCCAAGGGTACCCGCGAATACTACGAGACCAACAACTGGCTCTTCTTCCAAAATGCAGGCCTAGGTCCCATGCAGGGACAAGCTAATCATTTCGTGCGATACGCGCCCGAGCGCATCGAGTACGGCGTGAATCGCTACGTCAATGAGTCTCGTCGCCTGTACGGCGTTCTCGACAAGCATCTCGCAAAGTCAAAGTCCGGATATCTGGTGGGCGACCACGTTACCATCGCCGATATCTCGCACTGGGGCTGGGTCGCCGCCGCCGGGTGGGCTGGTATTAATATCGATGAGTTCCCGCATGTGAAGGCGTGGGAGGAGCTTATGGCCTCACGGCCGGGCCTTGAGAAGGGCCGTCATGTTCCAAACCCGCATACTATTAAGGAGCTGCTGAAGGACAAGGAAGCTGTGGAGAAGAGCGCTGCGCAGACTCGGGAGTGGGTCCAGGCTGGCATGAAGGATGATGCAAAGAACAAGATCTAAGTCGAGATTAAGAGAGTAATGCCTCGTATTATGTATATAGCCATCAATGTGGTCTGAACCTGACAAATAATGAAGCTTTCCAATGTTTGGCTTGGTAGCTGTCATGGTTGTTTGGGTCGAATCCAACCTTGGAAGCTCTAGGGCTCAGGGCGGTGGCCAAAGTAATCACCGCCTTTGGTAAATCACGTGTATAAATTGGCACTTTTCACGGGCCTCCTTAGCTTTCTTTCATCTCCAGATCTCTTGTATCAACTAACCTGCCATCCTTTGACTTCAAGCAGAAGCTATGGCCTGGCGCAATCAAGGAATCACAGGCTCCAACAACATCCCCCTGGGGCGCCGCCGCTTCGGGGGCGAGGAGGAAGATGAGAGTCGCACCGCTTCTCCTTCGTCTATGCCTGATGGACCGAAGCGTGGTCGCAGTCCAGTTCGAGGTAAGTTGCCTTTCTTTGAAACAACTTGTTGCACTGATGCTAATCGAATTTCTTTAAAAGCACCCGAGCCCGCAGCCGATGGTGTCAAGCGCCGCAAGAAGCGCAACCGCTGGGGCGACCAGCAAGAAAACAAGGCGGCCGGTTTGATGGGCTTGCCCACCATGATCATGGCGAACTTCACTAGCGAACAGCTCGAGGCGTACACTCTGCATCTGCGCATCGAGGAGATCAGCCAGAAGCTGCGGATTAACGATGTCGTCCCTGCTGATGGTGATCGGTATGTATAACCCCAGTTTTGTTGTTCACTGAATCCTTCTAACATTCGGACAGGTCTCCCTCGCCACCGCCGCAGTATGACAACTTCGGTAGACGTGTGAACACTCGCGAGTACCGCTATCGCAAGCGACTCGAGGATGAGCGTCATAAGCTGGTCGAAAAGGCCATGAAGACCATCCCTAACTACCACCCGCCCTCTGACTACAGACGTCCGACCAAGACCCAAGAGAAGGTCTACGTCCCAGTGAATGACTATCCAGAGATTAACTTCAGTATGATAACTAACCCTCTAACTCCTAACCGTTCCCCTCTGATGTCTGCCATGACTTTTTGCTCGACTCGAGCTGACGAGATAATTCCCCTGGACCTCGTCGGCCCGTTTCTTGCTAACCCTCAGTGCTTGATGTTGCACATTACTTGAACACACTTCACAAACACAGGATTACTAACACTTAGCTCTTTGCTATCTTTTTCAAAGTTGGCTTACTCATAGGACCTCGTGGAAATACCCTCAAGAAGATGGAAACCGAGTCTGGAGCCAAGATTGCCATTCGAGGCAAGGGCTCCGTCAAGGAGGGCAAGGGCCGATCTGATGCCGCTCACGCTAGCAACCAGGAAGAAGATCTCCACTGTCTGATTATGGCTGACACCGAGGAAAAGGTGAACAAGGCCAAGAAGCTTGTTCACAACGTCATTGAGACGGTAAGTTATTACACTCCTTTCTTCTTATTTTTTCTACATATACTAATTGTCTCCTAGGCTGCATCCATCCCTGAGGGCCAGAACGAACTCAAGCGCAACCAGCTTCGTGAGCTGGCTGCCCTCAACGGTACTCTCCGTGACGACGAGAACCAGGCTTGCCAGAACTGTGAGTATTCCCTATACCATCTTGCCTGTTTTTCATGATTTCTAACCTTCTAATAGGTGGTCAAATCGGACATCGCAAGTATGACTGTCCCGAGCAGCGCAACTTCACCGCCAACATCATCTGTCGTGTTTGTGGCAATGCTGGTCACATGGCTCGTGATTGTCCCGATCGCCAGAGAGGCAGCGACTGGCGCAACGGTGGCGGCTATGGTGGTGGTGGTCCTCGCAACCCTCGTGCTATTGGCACTGGTGATGCTGTTGACCGTGAGATGGAGGTAGGTTTTCACTCTCGCTAGAGTATAGTCGAATCATTAACTAACGTTCCAAATAGCAACTCATGAACGAACTCTCCGGCGGCGCTCCTGGCGAGTACCCGCCTCGCCGCATTGAAGCCGGTCCCGATCAAGGCGGCTACCAGCCAGATGATCGTGATTCCAAGCCATGGCAGCGTGGCCCGCCTGCAAGCGATGTGGCTCCCTGGCAGCAGCGACGTGAGCAGCGTCCTCGCGACGACTACGGTTCTCGCGATCAAGGTGGTCCCGCTCCTTGGGCTACCCAAAACCGTGGTGGCAACGACTACGGCTACGGATCTCAGGGTGGATATTCCGCTCCCGGCACCGCATCCGGTGCTGCTCCCTGGCAACAGCAAGCTCCTCCCGGCGGCGCTCCCCCTGCTGCTCCTGCTGCTCCCGGATATGGATATGGAGCCTACGCAGGCTATGCCTATCCTCCTGGTATGGCAGCACCCGGTATGGCAGCCCCGCCACCACCTCCGGGCATGCCTTCTATGGGTGGTTATGGCGGCGCTGGCAGTCCTCCACCTCCCCCGCCTCCTGGTGATGGGCCTCCTCCCCCCCCCTCCCAGCGACCAGCCCCCACCCCCGCCTCCCCCTGCGTGAGAAACCTTCTAGTCCCGTCGATCAATGGAAAACTAAGAGTCGGCGGAATCGTTTGCTTTTTTGCTTTCGAAGATACCGGGTGGAAAATGGTTTATTCGTCGTTTCTTTCTTTTCACTCCGCATGAAGTTTCCAAAATAAGTGGAATCTCTTGGCTTTAGGTTGATAATGCAAAAGCTGCAACACATCCGTAGCGGATTAATTTGATGATATTTCAAAACTTGCAATTTTTTAAACTACGTAGCACAGCCGGCTGTCGAACATAGTACTCCTTCAGCATAGAATGTGTAAAAACGACAGTGTAGAGATCATATACTGTAAGAACCAACTTCACATAAAACTGTCTGTGGCTGTTTGTGGCGGCCCCACTTGACATATGTGACGCCTCAGGCATCAACATTTATAGCCTGATCTCTGCTTTCTTCCCAACTTCTTCATCCCCGCAAATTTACAGTGTACTTATGCGCCCTTTTTCCACACAGATCGAATCCAAAGAGGACCGTCTGAGTCCAATTTCGGGTGTATCACTTTAACACACCTTATCTGGGTTCATTCGGCAAATGCAGACTCCACACGAGGAGTTCTCCTTACCTCTGGGCGCGAAGATGCATGCTTCTGCGTCCTCTACCGAGCAGCGAAGACCTTCTTGGCAGTCCCGGCGACGATCATCCATCCGCTCTGGAAACTCTGGACATGCTCTTTCGTCACGGCACTCAGTCTCGTCTGCCAATGCACGCAATGCTTCGTCGCAGCAGCAGCAGCTTGAACAGGAGCAGCTTCGCCGTGCTTCGCTTTCAGCATCTACGCAGTCATCCCAGTCCAAATGGTGGCGGATTCGTTTCTTCCGTGGCATGATGAATGATGTCAAGCGTAGAGCGCCGTATTATTGGAGTGATTGGACTGATGCGTGGGACTATCGTATTGTGCCCGCTACGGTGTACATGTACTTTGCTAAGTATGTTTTCAATACTAGTATTTGCTTTTTCCAGACGCATAGTCTTTGATACCCCTATCAAAATGACGATAGCACTCGATATATTCAACCAATAAGCTTACAATGGCTACAGTATCCTTCCCGCCCTGGCTTTCTCGTTGGATATGTTTGAAAAGACAAACCAGAGCTTCGGCGTTAATGAAGTCTTGCTTGCGTCTGTCCTCGGCGCCGTCGTGTTTTCTGTCTTTGCTGCTCAACCATTGGTCATTGTTGGCGTTACTGGTGAGTTCTTCGGTCTGCAGCAAATAAAAGGTCGAAGCTGAGCATGGATTAGGTCCGATTACCGTGTTCAACTATACTGTTTACGATATCATCACTCCGAGGGGTACGCCTTACCTGGCCTTTATGTGTTGGATCGGAATGTAAGTGGAATCATCAAACCCCACTAGAACAGTCTCTGACGTGTTTTGCAGCTGGTCATTGATTATGCACTGGGCTCTTGCCATTACAAACGCTTGCAACGGACTCACCTATGTCACCCGATTTTCGTGTGATATTTTTGGGTTCTACGTTGCATTCATCTACCTTCAAAAGGGTATCCAGGTTCTAACTCGCCAATGGGGTGCCGTTGGGGAGACTTCGGCATATCTGGCTATCATGGTGGCGCTTCTCGTCCTCATGGTAGCTTGGATCTGTGGAGAGTTGGGCAATAGCAACCTCTTCACGCGATTTGTTCGGAAATTCTTGGAGGACTATGGTACCCCGTTGACAATTATTTTCTTCACTGGCTTCGTGCACATTGGACACATGCGGGACGTGGATGTTTCTACCTTGCCGACGAGCAAGGCTTTCTTCCCAACGCTCGACCGACCCTGGCTGGTGCATTTCTGGGATATTGATGTTGGCGATATCTTCTTGGCCATTCCATTCGCCATTCTTCTGACAATCCTGTTCTACTTTGATCACAATGGTAAGTTCCGAAGGTGCGATAAGCTTACTTGTTCGGCTGTTAACCGTTCTCTAGTCTCGTCTCTCATCGCCCAAGGCACGGAGTTCCCTCTTAAAAAGCCCGCTGGCTTCCACTGGGACATTTGGCTTCTCGGTCTTACTACCTTTGTTGCCGGAATTCTTGGCATTCCCTTCCCCAATGGACTCATTCCCCAGGCGCCTTTCCACACTGCTGCTCTCTGCGTCACCCGCCAAGTAGCCGATGAAGATGACACAAACAAGGGAAAGGCCATCCGAGTTACCGACCACGTGGTAGAGCAGCGAGTCAGCAATCTTGCTCAGGGTCTCTTGACTCTGGGCACGATGACCGGTCCCCTCCTCATCGTTCTCCACTTGATTCCACAGGGCGTCATGGCTGGTCTCTTCTTCATCATGGGAGTCCAAGCTCTCCAAGGTAATGGCATTACCCAGAAATTGATCTTCCTCGCCCAAGACAAAGACTTTACGCCAGGATCCAACCCCTTGAAGAGGCTTGACCGTCGCGGAGCTATCTGGGCGTTTGTCATTGTCGAGCTAATTGGCTTCGGTGCCACATTCGCTATCACCCAGACCATCGCTGCTATCGGTTTCCCCGTGATCATTCTCCTGCTTATCCCAGTTCGATCTTTCCTGTTCCCGATGTGGTTCACTCGAGAAGAACTGAACGTTCTGGATGCCCCTACTGCCAGCCCTTTCACTATGGAAAGTGTTGGCGGTACTCATGGGTTGGAAGAAGAGTCTGCAGATTTGGCGGCTACGGGGGTAGAAATTCCCTCAAGCGGTGGTAATGGAGTTCTCAGAGGCCGACCATCTTCGTCCTCGGATTCTGCGTTTGAGGAGGATGATCTAGAGAGAGGAGAGGCATACGAACTTCAATCGACCCTTCATCGACGCAGCAGTCACAGTCGCGTTGACTAATGTGACTGCAGAAAAAGTTCTTGGCCATCACTATATAGGCCGACATGCCGGGTCCATATTTGGAAATTTTCATCAATTGACTTCAAAAGCCAAGTCAACATACATCATTTGGAGATTGTTAGTACATAAAGTATAACCAAAATCAAAGCAGTGTCCACCAATAGTTGATTTCCTCACGTGATCCAGTTTTGTACTTATGTATGTTGTTTGGAGCCTTACCCACCAGGCAAAGGTTAATCTCACCGCCAGATAGAGATAACTTTTTCTGCCACAAAATTATTTCTCAGAAACAAAGAATAGAAGCGCAAGCAACAATGGCGCCCTCAAAAGATGACCCCCAATCGGACGACAGTTATCTCTCCGAGACCTCTGACATAAATCGACCCGACACCGAAGACCGCGCCCCTAAGCGCCGCCGCCTCTCCGAGTCCGAGGACGACGACGATGAGTACGTTGCGCCAGCACCGCTCCCCACTGTCTCCCGAATCAAGAAGAAGGACGAGAATGCAAAGAAACCCGAGCCCACGGAGGAGGAGAACCCTGTCACAATCCGTGATGCGCTTGAAATTGGACTTCGCGCGGAGGAATCGACATTCGGCGCTTTGAACGTGTCACCATGGCTTGTGGGTTCTTTGACGACGATGGCTATTCGACGACCTACCGCTATTCAGAAGGCTTGTATTCCTGAGATTCTGAAGGGGCGAGACTGTATTGGTGGAAGTCGAACTGGTTCAGGAAAGACCATGGCCTTTGCCGTTCCTATCATTCAGAAGTGGGCGCAGGATCCATTTGGTGTCTTTGCTTTGGTTTTGACCCCGACGAGGTATGTTCAATATGTGCAAATGGATGGGATTTAAAGTAATAAGCCATCATATACTAATGTATCGTTTTTGAAACTGATAGAGAGTTGGCCCTTCAAATCTTTGAGCAGTTCAAGGCTATCTCCGCGCCGCAGAGTATGAAGCCCATCCTCATTACCGGAGGCACAGATATGCGCCAGCAGGCAATCGAGCTCGCATCACGACCACACGTCGTCATTGCGACCCCGGGTCGCTTAGCCGATCACGTCAAGACGTCCGGTCAGGATACGATTGCCGGTCTTCGCCGTGTGAAGATGGTCGTTCTCGATGAAGCCGACCGACTTCTCGCAAGCGGACACGGCAGTATGCTGCCAGATGTCGAAACCTGCCTTTCAGCAGTTCCTCCCTCCTCCGAACGCCAAACCCTCTTGTTCACTGCGACTCTGACGGCCGAGGTGCGGGCACTAAAGTCGTTGCCGCGCACCGGTGACAAGCCGCCAATCTTCGTGACCGAGATCTCGACCGAAAACCAGGGTAGCATCCCGCCAACTCTCAAGCAGACATATCTCAAGGTGCCCATGACGCATCGCGAAGCGTTCTTGCACGCTTTGCTTGCGACCGAAGAAAACATCTCCAGGCCCGTTATTATTTTCTGCAACCATACCAAGACTGCCGATCTACTTGAGCGTATGTTGCGTCGACTCGGTCACCGCGCTACTTCCCTACACAGTCTGCTCCCACAATCCGAGCGAACGTCGAATCTTGCCCGATTCCGAGCCGCAGCTGCCCGGGTCCTCGTTGCCACTGATGTTGCATCTCGTGGTCTCGATATTCCCATCGTTAGCCTGGTTGTTAATTTCGACGTGCCGCGGAACCCGGATGACTACGTGCACCGTGTTGGTCGTACTGCCCGTGCCGGCCGGAATGGTGAAGCCGTCACCTTGGTCGGCCAGCGAGATGTTGAGCTCGTCCTCGCCATTGAGAAGCGTGTTGGACGGGAGATGGTAGAGTGGGCTGAGGAAGGTGTTAATATTGAGAGTCGTGTGACGAGAACCACCATTCTTAAGGATGTTGGCGCTGCGAAGCGCGAGGCTGCTGGAGAAATTGAAGAAGGCCGTGATGTGCTGGGTCGCAAGCGGAATAAGTTGAAGAAGGTCCGGTGAATGATGGAGTACTAGTCTGTATATACCTATCTGTTTGATACCATATTCATGGCCGATGAGATGTCTTTAGCGAGTCTTTATTGAAATGCGTCGTCCGTGCAGATAGGCATTGCGCTGATCATGGAAAAGCAAGTAGAGATGAATGTCCTTGCTCGACCAGATCAAATATGGGTAGACGAAATCCGAGTTGGTAGTTTCTCAGAATGCCCAACATCGAATGCTGTGAGAAGGGTATGATCCCCGTAATGAATACAATCACACTGATGAATCTCCCGATGCATCAAGACCCAAATGAATGACTTGCAGATAGCACGATGGCATACGTTTCTATTTGCGTCATTCAGCATTGCCCTACCCACCCCTCGCGTCGTCCAGATCTGGTGATCGGTCACACTCCTCGGTGACACAATACCATGTCACGCTGCCTCGTCGGGCATACAGTTCTACTGAAGGCATTGACCTTTAATCAAATGCTTCCGTGAGTGTAGACCGCTAGAAACGCAGCTTCCAGAAGACACGAATGGTATCATTGATTGCAAAGTAACAAAATAAACAATAGTCTAACAAGACGCCACATGATTGCAGTATTAGAGAGCCCATCCTCGCATATCCAAGGTAGTCAACAAGCAAGTATTCGTCAGGGTATACTTCATCATGTCTAGGCCAAGAAGCCTCTGAAGTGGGCATCGACTGCCACGCGATTACCCACTCCATACCTCGGTGTTATCATGCCTATCCGACGTGCTCATAAGCTTGAGCAACCCATCTACCGCGTCACCTCTCTGCGAGGGCGAGAGAGCATCGTGCGATACATGTGCTTCCTCAACGTCTACCCCATCCGTGATATCCCGACTCCGACTATAGCGGACCACCGTAGCGGGCGGACTACTTAGTTGCATCGGCGATCCCAGGGTGCGGGGTGGAGTCCGTTGACAACGCTTCGCATAATTCGTGCTCTGAATGATTGAAGAGGGTTGTCGGGGGAGGTCGGGTGTTTGTTGGTAAGGGGTAGAGCTCATGTTTTCCGTCGAGCCAATTCGCGGCGTCTTGAGCTGAGAAGGCGTGAAGGTGTGGCGGAATGAGGTGACCGGGGAAGAAGAGAGGGCGGAGAAGGAGAGTCGGGGCACTTTGCGACTGTGTGCTTCCAGTTCCGAGACGCGTCGGTCAATTTGGTGGTCTGGGACGTTGCGCATGGCGGTTTGGAGTTTGTTTCGGAGGAGAGCTGCTTTCTGGAGGGTGGAAGGTTTATAGTTAGGAACGTGTTCGGTAGGCATGTTGAAGGTGATGGATGGGATGGCTATTGCTTACTTCTTGGATGAATACCTTTCGCGCGTCAGGATCGTCGGGGATTGATCTTGTATCTGAGTCTGAGGCTCGTGACGCGCTGCGGGATCTGGTGGTATCCATTTCTTGGGGTTGGTCGCGTGTGGGTTGTGATGATGGAGCTGGGAGGGGGATTTCCATCGCGTCCGATTCTGGGCTCAGCTATAGCAATGACATTTTGTGTTAGCCAAATTGTTGATCTGATATTCTGATTGTAGATTTCTCCATATAGCTTCAAGACCATAGCTTACCTGTTGGCTCTCATGTTCCACGGTGCATGGTGGGCTCTCCACGCGAAGCTCGCGCGGGGCTTGCACGGGTGCGTCGTTTACATCAACCTCTTCCACTTGGTCTATCGTTCGCTTTTGGCCTGCAAAAATGGGAGAAGGGAGGAGTTTCTTGGGCGAGATAGTCGTGAATAGGGTCCGTTTGACGGGTGTGCTGGTAACCGAGAGGGATTGTTTGCCGTGGTGGGCGGGGGACAGACACGCGTTGGAGTCCTTCTCGCCGAGAATACGGCGGCCATCCTTAACGGGGCTGAATTGGACTGAGACTGACTGCATTCTCTCGAGGTGGAAGGTCGTCTAGGACCAACGGTGGACGTGGAGGGATGTGTGTTGTAGGGTCTTGAGAAAAAAAGATACGCCGCGCGGGGAAGAGGCGGGCAAAGAGGATGGGGGAGGGTCCACGCGAATGAAGCAAACCACCAAGGGAAGTTGACAAAGGAATTGATCAGAGTGATAAAGGGGAATGAGGAAAGGGGAGAGGAAGAGAAAGAGATTCTCAACACAAAACGGTCGCGTCAATCGCGTATAGTCCGAACCCCCGGTACCTTACTAGCTCTGTATAGAAGCACGGACACGGGCTCCACTGGTCGTGTTGAGCACGCGTCCACGGGTTGCCTCGACCCTAGCGCCTTTAGCTTCCTCGGATTGTACGAAAATCAAACATTCATTCTTTATTATAATCTCTGAGAGGCACTTTTATCTGTGGATAATCGAGAAACTTGAGTAGACTAATAGATCATGCTCATGGAATCTACCAAGTACGTCTACAAAGTACTTAATCTTGCAGGATTAGGTATGACTATCGGCAACACGTCGAAATGTCCATAGCTTCACAAACCCTTATGAATTGTGATTGTTATGATTGTTATGATTCAGCACGTCGCTGTGTATTTGTAAATTAAGATTTGAATGGAATTTAGGACTCCTTTTAAAATGCATTTGAACTTTCTTGATCCCGTCACGTTGATGGTCATGTGCCTCCATCAAGTCGCGCCGAGACGCGCTTAGTGGGCGCGCTACTCAACTTGAGCCTGGTTAATCTAGTACGGGGACTACCATAATAGCTGTAGGTTGCTCCTTTTTTCCCATATTGAATCTAATCTGTTTAGACTTCATATATATTTATGTTATCTGCGAATATAGGTCAACTTGAACCTCTTATGATCGAAGGCGTCATGAATAAATGGCTAAGGCTAAATACTCTGGGGCCTTAGATCTCTGCCTGGCGGGCTAAATCTTGAGTACAAATATCTTTCAGAAGGTCTCGAGAGATATCTTTCAAAGTATGAGGAATAAAATGGGTTTGAAGTTTGTTAGTCAAGCTTCTGAATTTACCGTAACAGTTGAATATTTTGTATCATTATGCCAGAAATGTAAGGCCCCAGAGGGTGGCAGTAGCCTCGCCCTTAATATATCACGCTATATAGCTATCTATGTAACCCTTTATCTTACACTGACTCTAACATTATCAATCAATCAAATTTGAATGAAATCTATAAACCTTATCTCTATCTTACCAACTATCCGACAAACTTAACCGAGTGTTCCTGAACGGTACTTAGGGACGCTCATAATCAGATCGAACTCGTCTCCGCATGACATCATCAGACCTCCACCGAGGGTCCTTCCCAAAGAACCATCGTGCAGGACTGGCAACCACTGGGGTGCAGTGAAAACAGCAAACGCACAGATCTCAACCTTGCATCATCAACTTCCTTCCTGACCTCTCTCAGAGTTTGCCGCAACCAACCAAGAGGCAAACTCCACCAAGCTGATCAAAGCTGGCCCCTGGCTCCCCCCGCATTTTACATTCCTTTACCTTCGGCCCCTGTGTTTCACCTTTCTCGTTACACACTCGTCTTGTGTTCCCGGTGACCTTGGTTACCTTCTCAATACTCTTCACCCATCGTTCATTTCAAAGCGGCCAATCATGCAACTCTCTGTTGCCGTATTGGCTGCGGCTCTCAGCCATGCTGTCGTTAGCACGGCTTCCACGCTCACCCCGCCAGTGCTCCCGTTGATCGTGCGGAATCCCTACCTGAGCACCTGGCAGGGAAATGCTCGAGACGCTCCTTGGACAAAATGGCCCATGTTCTACACTGGAGAGGAACTTGGCCTCGCCTTGATGGCCCACGTGCCCAGCCAGGGAACGGTTTATCCTTTGGTTGGTAGGCCACAGGATTCTTTGAACTCGAATTCTGGGTATGATGAGCTCCTCTTACTATACTCTGTGATTTTGTGAGCTAATGATGGACTCTAGATCCCAAGTGAAATACCCCGAATACCTGGGACCCAATTATGACGCCTCCACAACCAACTTTACCTATCGGATTGACATTGATTCCAAGCCCCTCGACATTACTGTCTCCTTCCTCTCGCCCATCACGCCGACTTCGACTTTGCGACAGTCGATTCCGGCTTCCTATGTGACAATCGACGTACAGGGCAATGTCGATGTCAATGTCTATATGGATATCGATGGGCGATGGGTAAGTGGAGACGGAGGCAGTCGACTCAACTGGCAGTGGGACACGCTAGACGTCGAGGCCGAAATGAGCAACAGCAAAAAGAGTTCTGGCCTGCAGAGATGGCAGATTCGCCGGGATGCCGAGCTCGATTTGTCTGAAATCCGCGATCGTGCCGAGTGGGGTACTCTCCACTTCACTGGACCCGACGTAAGTGCTAGTATCTTCTCGTCAATGTGCTCCTATACTAACCTATGGCCTTTTACAGGATGCAAAATACGAGTCCGGAGAAGCATCACAGGTGCGACGGCAATTTGCCAAAAGCGGAGCCCTGAGTAACTCGAACGATGGCCAATTCCGAGCTATTCGGGATCGCTCGCCCGTCTTTGCATTCTCCAAGTCGTTCAAGCTTGCCAAATCCGAGCGGCCTTCGCAAAGTGTCACGTTTACCGTGGCTCTTATCCAATCCCCCGTCGTTCAGTATGCCGCTGCTCGTGGAATCACCATGATGCGGCCTCTTTGGGAATCCTTTTTCCCATCTACCGAGCAACTGCTTATTTTCCACTACAACGACCATGCTGCAGCGAGCGCCCTGGCATTGAACTACTCTGAACAATTGGCCAAGGACGCATATCTCTCGGGAGCGGAGGACTACGTCGAAATTGTTGCCCTGACTGCCCGACAGGTGATGGGTGCGACTCAATTTTCGGGTACTCCAGACAACCCTATCCTATTCTTGAAGGAGATTTCTTCCAACGGTAACTTCCAGACCATCGACGTTATCTTCCCGTCCTTCCCATTCTTCCTGTACACCAACCCCCGCTGGTTGGCGTATCTCCTGGAGCCATTGATCGAGCATATGCTCAGCGGACAATACCCCAACACCTATGCGATGCACGATCTGGGCTCACATTTCCCCAATGCCACTGGCCACCCTGACGGTAATGATGAGTATATGCCAGTGGAGGAATGTGGTAATATCCTGATCATGGGTCTTGCGATTGCCAACTCACTCCAGTACGAGGATAGCTCTGAGGCTGCTTCTATTTGGTCTACACAGGGTGAGCCGCGATCAAAGTTCTCGACGCTGAAGTCGGGTCTATTCCCTCTGGATGATCTGCAAGTCATGTCCGGTATTGGTTACCAGGACAGCAAATGGGGCGGGGGTATTGAAGGCAAGAGCCTTGCAAAGAAATGGGTGCAGCGAAGCTACCGTCTTTGGAAGCAATGGACCGGCTACTTGGTCGAATTCTCCCTGGAACCCGCTAACCAGTGTAAGTTATAATGAAAAACCCCACTCGACTGACAAGATACTGATACGGTGATACAGTGTCCACTGATGATTTTGCTGGCTGGCTGGCCCTTCAAACCAATCTTGCCCTGAAGGGCATCGTCGGGATCAACGCCATGAGCAAGCTCTCCGAGCTGGTCGGCAATGAGAAAGATGCTTCCTACTTCAAGGTAATTTGCTCTGAGCACCCCTAACGAAACAGTGACTCACACTATCTTGAAGGAAACGGCCAACAAATACATCGCTAAATGGGAAGAATTCGGCATGTCCCGTGATGGTTCCCATGCCAAACTTGCCTACGACTGGTACGGCTCCTGGACAACAATCTACAACCTTTACGCCGACGCCCAACTATGCTTCCACCTCGAAAACACAAACTCCTCCTCCAGTAACAAGGCCCCAGGCTTCGTGCCCCGCCACATCTACCAAAAGCAATCCATCTGGTACCACTACGTGCGCCAAAAATACGGTCTCCCCCTCGACAGCCGTCACCTCTACACAAAGACAGACTGGGAATTCTTCTCGATGGCCGTGGCATCCAAGCCCGTGCGCACAGAGATTCTCGAATCCGTCGCGCGGTGGGTGAACGAAACCGTCACCGATCGTCCATTCACAGATCTGCATAATACGGAGGGTGATGGGAACTTCCCCGGACCGCATTTCTTTGCTCGGCCCGTTATTGGTGGGCATTTTGCTTTTTTGGCGCTGGAGCGTGCATGTGGGGGCAAGGCTATGGCCGGGTTGAGCTTTTTGGATGAGCTCGACGAGGGGACTTTGCAGGAATGGGCTAAGGCTGCGGAAGTTGCGGCCAGTGAGTTTGGAAAGCCTTGGAAGTTGCATCATGGTGATGATGAGCTGTAAGGTGTGAGGGGAGAGAGAGAAACTTGGGGCTTCTCTCGTTGCTTGGCTTGACTTGGATTTTGGGGAGGTGATGGTAGTTTTCAGTGCATTGCGTTTTGCCGTTTTCATAGTTGATAGTTGGCAGCTCACCCAGGTTGGAGCTGAGTTTTCGGGAGGTGCTTGGCCTGTTTGCTGGAGGTCTACATAGCTAAGTTATTTCATTCCCCTCGACTTGATGTTAGATAGATTCGAATATTATTGAGATCTATAAGACCAGCCACTGGTGTCCCTGCCGTATTCAAGACTTTTATAGGGGTGAGTAGATGAGGTACTTTGATGTTGATGAGCTGGCGATACGATTGAGTGCACTAAAGAACAGACACCTTGAGAGTTCTTGGAATCGCACGAGGTGTTATCATTTACTTCCAGTTGAAGTCAGCAACTCCTCTGAGTCGAATTCACTAAGCTTTGAATTGTACGCTTAGCAAAATCCTAATACACCAGAAAATGTACTAACACCTTGTAGTGGGGCGTCTCACAACTCTTCTTAGGATAGACACCGAGGAAGAAGGACGCTAGACAGTTGAACAACATAGCTTAGCCCTTAGAATCTAAAGGCGAATACTTCGTGAGACGAAATCGCCCGGATACTCGCAGAGATCAGGAGCACTAATCTATCGCTCCGATATCCTATAGATAAGGTGCTTACTAGAGAAACCCGCACGAGAGTAGCTAGGTGCCGAATTGTATGCCTTAGTGTATTAAGTAGAAAGAAACTTCTATCCCTAATATATTTAATAGCTGAAAATACACAATTTAAGAGGCTCTTTAGCCTATAATCGAGAGATTTTCTCCGAATATTATAGGTTTTCGATATTTCGTCAATAAACGAAAATTCCGGGTTCATAGTCCACCCGGGTAAATAAACGTTTTGAAAGCTAGGGCCATTAACGACTTCAGTGGTTGAAGTCAGCTAATTTAAATTAACTAAATGGTTGAAGAGACGGTAGCTGAAGGATACAGACTCGGATATTCTTTAGGGATAGATTACCTTCTTTCAGGATTTCAGGGATATCCTTATTCTCTTGCAAATCCTAGCTAGATTCGGCAAGAAACTTTCAGACGGCTGGAGAGTGACTTCGAAAAACTGTTCTAAGGCCCAGATCAAAAAGAATCTTTCACTTTCATCCAGAGTGATAAACTAAGAACGAGAAGGATGGAGGGTCGAGATATCGAGGTTGCGGTATGTCTGGTGTGGGAAGAAGACAGCATGGACGTCGCATGCGTGTGCTTTGATTTAGAATCAGCCTGTGATTGATCTACCTAAAGATGGCCAGTTTCAGGCTTCTCCGGTGAAACTTGTCGATTTGTGTGTGCCCTGGATAAGAACTGCCTGTGGATGACTGCAACCTCGTCGAGCCGCTTGGAATACGGTAAGAACACACAATATAAAGATATGCTGAGAATGCTAGGTCTCACTATGCTGGGTGGGATAGTATCAACATCAATGTGAAGTGGGGAAAAAGTGGGGGGAAATTGATCAATTTTGACACACTTTGCCCATACGTGATAATTCACAACTGGCCGTCTTGAGGCCATTCTGTCTCAGGCTCTCATACTACAGCAGACTTTAAGGTGAAGCCAATATCCCTTTCTCAGCTTTCAGAATCGGCAGAATCTCAATTTCAGGCATTATTCCTCCCATACAATCTATGCATATCCTTCATACCCTCTATAAAGTGCAAATTAACGCAGGAAAACGATTGAAAAATTGTTTGAGATTAAGTGACTAATGGGATTACTAGAGCCAATATTAGATATAATCTACAGATTTGATGTTAAATCCTCTCTAAACCCTCTCTAGCTTGATGTTGAAACCTCTTACAGCCCGACTTCACCTAATCCCACCAATGCTATAATCGCAACTAGGACGGAGGTGTAAGCCCTGAGCCCTATATTTTCATGATCTTATGAATTTAATTGATGTTGTAATCGAGCCCCCGGCGGTGATGCTACCGAACTAGTACTTAGATTAACCTACCAACGGCGGAGATTCCTAGGTATAACCTCTTAGACAGGTTTCTAGAAAATGTTAATAGTTTCATAGGTAGATTCCTCGACGGATTCCTGCTTGAAGGGTCCTGTACTTTCAGTGCTAAGTTTGTGGTGTTTCTTAGATGCGACTTGGCATCATTTGTGTAACTGCACGTAAACGAGGTCGCCAACTGTCGGAAACCATAGTTTACGGTCCGCGTTGTAGCGTTCCGTCATCACCAGTTCGCTGTACGCAAGTCAGTCGGTGGCTTCTAAGTACGCTCTTCGGGAATGTTGGATACTGCCAGACGTAAATTATTAGAATCTAAAGACGATCTCGTCCGGAGATATTCCGATGGATGCGGAACGAGATGCGTTATACGTGCGCACAGTCGTAGGCATAGCACACTCCTAGTCGTCGAATCGTGTGTCCTCTACCGTAAATCTACTAGCCATCTCAATCTCCTGATTCGTGTGCTCGGTCTGATCGTCGCTCTGACCGTCGCTCTGCGTACGCTGTGCCATACCTATGCGGATCTTCGTGGTCAGTCGTTCCTATAGGCAAAATCCTCTCAATGAACTTGATGTCGCGATCACGATTGTGCGCCTATCTGGCGGTCGAAAGGAAATGTAGGAGTTGTGTCGCCTAAGTTTCTGCATTATCCTTATCCGTCCCTGGCAATTCGCTTCAAAAACTTATATGTGACCGTCATACACGCGTTATTACCGGAGCCCGATTGAGACTGTTTCCTAAATAGTTTCCCTATTAGTCTCCTAGCTAATCTCCTATTGTTATAAACACCAGGGGTCCTAGGTATAATCTTGATTATATGAAGCCGGGCAAGTCGAAACAGATATTCTTATTACTCTTTTACTAGTTGAAACAGGCTGTCACCTTATCTAAGTGGTAACCATGAAAGTGTACTTGGGCTAATTAGAGTAAAGGGGCGGACGAACAGCGCGGTGAATTGGTCTTTAAAGAGATTGAGGGTAATGACCACTGCCCCCTATGGTCCGCCCTATCATATCGTGTGGGAACAACAGAAGCCCGTAGGACCCCCAGATTATTAGAGTCGATAAACATCACGCGTATTTGACTTGTTAAGACCTGGTTGAGTTTGAGTTTCATTAGAAATGGCCTACTACAAACGAAAGCAGGGGATCTGGAATCAATCTTCATGGAACTATCTCTATGAATAACTATACCTGGAAGGAGAAGAGAGATGATGGTAGCGAGGACTATGTAGTCCTACACACACCTATTAAACGAGCTTAACCTAGCAATTAAGTATATGAAAAATCCTTGAATCGAAGCTTCCAATAGAATGTTCATCGGAAATGAAAAGGATCCGTTCTTTTTTGAAGGCCGAGTGTTCAGATGGTCTGCAAATCCATCCTGTATAAGCCACTAAATTAGCTGCAAGACTGACAACATACGCAAGCAACAAATTATGGGAAGAAGTTTAGGTCTGAGCAATCACAGTAGGAGTAGCTAGTTGATAGACGGTAAAGTATACTACGAATCACGCAAAGCGCGTCGTACAACGAATGGTGCGCTTGGTGAAAAACGAACCCATACTGGTTCGCTCGACTGAGTGTGATGAATCTTTGACCCACTCCTCAAGTCAAGAGATGCACACCTGAAAGTAGTCAGCATGATAGTTCAAATGTAGATGAAAGCTAGGAGCGACATACTCGGTGCTTCCCTCCGGGTTGTAGCAAAGATGGCTCCAAAGTGGGTCATCTGTTTTATCAATATACCCAAGACTTTTGTCTGCGATAAAAGTCACTGTACCAGGGTCTTCTTGAGATTCTGGTTCTCTCCAAACAGTGTCCCCGGTATTAAGACGGTTATAGTTCTTATAGCGATGCCACAGGATAACACCCCTGTCAGCCTATGTAGGTGTGTGGGTGTATATGCCTATATGTGCGTGTGTGTTGCCTGACCGGGCTGGACCATGGTTTTTCCTGCAGAAAACCCCTCTATATACACCTCTTCAACAGAGATACCGACCATGGCCTAATTGGCTATTTGACTAAGGATCCTGACGTCCTTTCTGCACATTTCCATCCTGCGTTGAGATCTATCAGATTATTAGATCTCTGCCCTATTCCCTTGCTGCCTAAACCACTGCAAATAGTGTATTTAAACGCTCGTTTACACCACTGTTTAGCTAGCAGTTCAATCGACTTTATTGTTCTCAAGACCTTCTTTCCCTTCCTAGACAGTAGGATCCTATAACCAAGAGGAAGCTACTGCCTAGTCCCCTTTCGTCCTATGTGGATCAATCCCCGGTATACTAGGATCTGTCACTTCTCCTTATAAGTACGCACGACCGACATACTCATACCAGTGTAACCAGATACTATATAGTATAACTAGACACTACATTAAGTCCTATCCTACCACGACTTTATAGTCACCGCCTAAAGTCCGACATAATCTTACCCGTTTTTCCGTTAATCAGGATAATAGAGTAGAGATAGCGTATCGAGATAAGGTAATTTCTAGCCTAAGTCTAAATATCGTAGCGTATTAGAATTTATATTACTACTATTAAAAAAAGTGACTTAATAGCTAGGTATCGTCTAACTTTTTCGATATTATTTAAGTAATAGGTATCCTTGCCTAAGCCCCTTCTCTCGGACGAGTCGAGAGGGTTAACGTAGTCGAGAGCGCGCTAGTTAAAAAGTACCTTATTTATCTCGAGATTAATCTCCTAGATAATACCGTCTAGAATCTCGAATAAGAAGGGTAAATTCTATCCCTTATAGTTCGTACCTCGAACGCGTATCTTATTAACTCCGGTGACTAACGCTATTCTATTTCCTATAAATATAAACTCGTGGAGGTTACTATATATCCTAAGATTCTCTACCGATACTTTATAGGCTAGGCGATAGGGATCGTTATACGCAAAACTATAGCCGTCACTAATCCCTTCGCCTTTATCTCCCGCCCAAAACGTTAAGTACTTCTTGCCGAAATTCTCCTATACTCGAGTACCGAAGATATTCTGAAAGGATCGGTTCATGAATGTAGCGTTTAGATCGTTAGCGTCAAGGATAAGCGGTGATGAGAGAGGTGACGATTCGTTACCGTTATGTCGAAGAAAGATATAAGAGCCCTCTTGAGATATAGCATCCCTGTCCCATATATTAACTTGTAGCACGGGTGAATATTCGCTGCTTGAGTGGAATTCGAGATGAGGACGGTGGCCCAATTCTCCATCATTGTACTTGTGATAGTTAACTGACACAAAGTCCCCGCGAGCCTCTGAAACGAGTGCGGCAAGACATGCCCAGACAAGAGAGAACATCATTTCGGTATGTCTGTGAGAGCTACTGATATAGGGAGCGAGAGGTCGCAGGTTCGATTCATGGCGAGGGCGACTCTTTTTAAGACCGGCCTTAGTATAGCAGTACCGGGCAAAGGAACTATAGGGATCGGCCTCTCGACTACATACGCAGGTGTAAAGATCTGGAGCGAGCATGTAAGTACTTATTAAAATCCATTCGGTAACTTGGAATTCAAATGGATTGAGCATTGAAATCTTAAAGTCCCACCCAATGTCGTCATGATTTTGAACTACTAAGAAACCAGCGACAGTAGTAGACCCCCGCCAAACCGATGGAGGCATCGAGGTACTACAGTCACGTTCTAGACATCTTATTCTTATTAAACGAGATCTACAAACTACATAGAAGAGCCAATTGAAATTTCAGTTCATCCAATTCACGTTTGCACACCTTCCACATCCGAAGGTAGGAAAATAAGAAAAAAATGTCAAGAGAGCACAAGACACATAGACCCCGGATTATCATCTCCATCCCCTCTCCATCGGGGGCAAGAAACGAAACAACCCAGAGCCCCTAGATAATTTTTGAATTTTAGAGAGCACATTCCCGGACAAGACAGAAGAATCCACCATGCCCTCTCTTTCCCACACACCGTTCCGCCCTCTCCAAATCGTCATCCATCATCCCACGAGAAAGCCCAGTCGTATCGGAATAGTAAATAAAAGGAAATGGAGGAAAAAAGGTAAAAACCCGAGCAAAAGGGGGAGAGAAAAAACAATTTGAACAATTTTTTTCATCGAAAATCAATTCGTCACACCATTTATTGCCATTGCACGAGTTTGGACATTTCCCCCATGGACGACTAGAACAAGACATAGAATAACGACTCTCTGGGTGATGTAATACGGAAGTTACATCCAGAAGAGAAGAGGAGAGAGAGAGGAAGATAGAGAGAGAACGGGCCAGAGAGATAGACAGAGAGAGAGAACGGGGTGGGAAACAGAAGAGAACACAAAGCAGGGAAGGGCAGTCTGCGAGAAGAGCGAAATGCCTCCCAGTTTCTAAAACCGAGGACACTCGTTCAAACAGCGCTTGGGCCAAAGGCTTTTTTGGGTGTTCATTTTTTAGTTGCCGCCCAGGCTGGGGAAGTTCTTCTCGTCGACGGTAGGGCCGGCGGGGGCGCGGGCACCACCACGGCCACCACGGGGAGCAGCAGAGGGAGCAGCACCACGGGGAGCAGCAGAGGGAGCACCACCACGGGGAGCACCGCGAGCAGGGCGGTCACCACCACGAGCGGGACGGTCACCACGGGGAGCGCGGTCACCACCACGGCCGCCACGGCCACCACGGCCACCGGTGGGAGCAGGGCGGGGCTGCTCAACGAAGCGCATGTCGACGTCAAGGTAGTTCTTCTCCTTGCGCTGCTTCTCGCGCTTGGTCTTCTCAGAGGCACCCTGGAAGTAGGTCTGGGCCTCCTCGTGCTTCAGCTCCTTGGCAGCAGCCCACTTCTTGTCCTCCTTGGTGCCCTCGTTGGCGGCACGGACGGGCTTGGCAGCGAGGCTGTCCTTAGCAGCCTTCTCAGCCAGGTAGTCGGTGTAGGACTTGGACTTGTCGGCCTCCTCAACCTCCTCAGCGGGGGTCTGGGGCTCGGTCTCATCGGCCTTGGCGATGGTCTCGCCAACACGCTCATCGTCCCAGTTCTTCTCGCCGGACTCGCCGCCCCAGCCCTGCTGGACCTGCTTGCGGGTGTCACTAGATAGAAAGGTTAGTCTCAATTGCTTCGTCGAAGCAAGCTCCTGTAGGATGCGGGGGGCTTCTATGCGGTTGCCTCCTCTGTTCCCATTCGAGTCTGCTTCGTCATCGGAAACGGGTATCTCTTACGTCTGGCCAGTGCGGGACTGGCGGTCGCCACGGCCACGGTTGCCGCCACGGGGGCGGGAGGGCTGCTCGGCCTCATCGGTGGGCTTCTGGCGGTTGTTGGTGCGGCCGGCGTTGCGGTCACGGAAAGCTGTACCGGATTGTCAGCCATCTATGCAGACAATTTCTCCATCTCCACCTTTTGTAATAGATGGAACCCTATCAATTCACATACCGGCATCGTTGCCACCGGTCACACGGCCACCACGGCGGCCAGCGTTCTCACGGGGCTGGGTGGAGGGAGCCTCCTTGGGAGCATCACGCTTGCCAACGCGGGGAGCGGGACGGTCGACAGCCTTGGCGGGAGGCGCAGGGGGTCTGTTAGGGTCGAGCTCGGGGTCATTGCCTGTTAAATTCGAATGATATTAGAACTCTGATTAGAATTGAAATGGAAGGAATCCATTTGAATGTGGTTCGCGGGGGGAGAAGAGTTCCGACGGAACCCGAGCTGAAGCTCGAGAGCACACAAGCATCCCCAAGAAACCCCCAAAAAAAGAAAGCGTAGAAAAGGGAAATATTTACCAAGAAGCTCATAGAGGTTCTATAAAATCGAAAGAAAAGCACAATCACACGTTAGCCACAGCCTCCGCCAGCTCTCAAGTCGACCCGTGAGCTTCCAGGAAGCCCTCGCGGGCACAGGCGAGAGCTGTTTCATCGGTTCTCAGCGTACCTTGGACCGGACGTCCACCATGACGCCTGGTGTTGCGTGAGTCCTTCCGGGCAGGAAGGCGCTCGACTTGTGTAAAAAAAAGGGGGGAAGAGGGCACACAAGGCAGAACCTCAGCAGATCCGGCCTTTTGAATGCGAAGGGATGATGATGAAGCGGGTGATCGTACCGAGTACCGAGTGATCGAGGGAAGAAGGGGAGGTTTGTGGTGCACCCCGAATCCGGTTAGGCGCCATTTACTAAGCGAATCAGGCTAGGGCTTAGGGTATCATGGCGTCACTGGCGGAGCTTCCGGCATCATACATTTGCTGTCGCATTTTCATGAAATTTTAGATTTGACCTTAGTCACATTACGCTTGCTTTAGTGGGGTTTGACGGAGCTAATTCCTGGTGTAGCTAGGTAGTTTTGATATTCTACCGGACGAGTCGTAAATATGTATAACCGTCGTCATCGTCCCCGGAAGGTTAACTATTGAACCCATGAACTATATACGCAACGGGTTTAGAACATGTACTGCATTTGCAATTCAGTCAATTCATCCAGACCATAAAATCTGGATGGTGCCGTTGTATTCCCTGGTATCGATTCATTCCAACAACGCCGGGCAATGCTCAAAAAATGACTTTTTTTGCAGTAAAGACGAATTCAAGGATTTCGGACAAGATGACGCAAAAAAGTTGGCCGACAAGTGAGAATGTACTTTTTGGATTTTCGTTTTCTATCCTCTGGTCAAGAACGAGGATTGTTCTGTTCGTAGTTGAACGGCGTCGGGAAGTGCATGCTAGCACTCAACCCGAATGGATCTGCGTCCAACATGGGCTCGTATTGAGCCATGAGCTGATTGGCATTGCCGTAATCTCCGGGCGCTCCATCTTGAGATGGATTATAACCCGTCATGTTGTGAGAGCCCGAGGCCACCGACTGTGGGGTGAAGCCCGGGACGTAGGAGGCATTGACGGAGCCGTCATGGTCATCATCGACGAGATCGGCTTGTGCGTCGTACTCTTGTTCTGGCCGTGGTCAGCAAAGCATTCACTTGGTTGGAATGAATAGGAAGATGAGAGAGGTATTGCTCACCGAGTTGGTCGTAATGTTTCTGGAATGGAGATGGGTAATAGGCAGCCGCCACTCGCGCACCGCGAGGCCCACGAGCCTTTTCCGTGGGGTCGGTTTGGGGCATGCTGATCGCGCCTGGGGATGTTTGGCTGGTGAATGTCCGTGGCTGGGGCAACAGTTGGGGACGGCCGCCTCCTTGGGCGTTGACTTCAACGGGCGACATACCACCCTGGAAGCCATAACCCGGTGACTTGGCGTGTGATGGCGATGATACATGGGAGGTTGGGGTGGCCTGGAACTGCGGCGATGGTACAGCATAGGCACCTTCACGTTGAGAGATCGCAAATGCATCCGGCTTGGAGGCGATACCTGCCGGATGTCTCTGGGTAGGACGAGGGATAGGACCCGACTTGGCTGGTACGGGATTGGGTTTGGCCGATGAGCCTGGAGCCCCGGTCTTCAGCCGTAGCTCAGCTTGGACATCAATGCCTGATTGAATTGACAGTTAGTATAGATAGCAAGATAAAAAAAGGGTGAAAATAGGACAAACCTTTCTCGAGCAAGATTCGCTCTAGCAACGAGTTCTTATACCGCAGCATCAAACACTCATCTGCGGCGCTGCGATGGCTCTGCTGTAGACTCTGCAGAGACTCCTCATTGCGCTTGATGGTAGTCTCTAGCTGACGAATGTACTCCGTACGACGTTCTCGGAAGGCAGCCTGAGCCTGTCGGTTGCGCTGCTTCCGTTCCTCCGAGGTAGCATAAATCTAGGATGGTATGAGCCAATGATCATAAACGGTAACGATGGGGACGGCGATATTATAGAGGCCATCGCAAGGGAAGCATATCAATGTAATCGGGAAAGGGAAAGGAATGCGGGGCCCCGGATTATTGCATCAAAGATGCATCAAGCACAAGCCCAAAAAAAGGAAAAAGGAAAAAAAAAGAAAGTTGGGAGGTGGTGGTGACGTACAGGTTTGCGACCACCTTTTCGCTTTTGAGTCTGGGTGGTATCTTGGGTTAATGGTTCAGCCTCAGCGTCTGGCGTTGACACCGTCGAGCTGATGGAACCATCAGGTAAAGGCTCCGACTTGGGGACGACCGGGTCCATGACGGTGTCATTGTGTTCGGGATGGGAGGCGGTCTCGACCATAGAGACCATTGGAGCCCAACAGGCGCGTTCTCGTTATCAGAGATAGGTGGTTTTTAACTTATCGAACCTCCCCCCAAGACTCTTCCACCAACCCTCTCTCTCACACTCTCCAACGATGGTTGATTGAACAGAAGACACGACCAGTAAAGCACACCCGCACAGGGGGGTTAGTCTTTCTAGTCGGGTTTTGCTATAGAGAATACGTTTCCCCTCCGGCCTCTTTTCCCCCCGCCGAGCCACGGGCTTTGGGACCGCGAAAAAAAGAGGAGGGAAAAAAAAGAGACGAGCAGACGCAGGAGACGCGCGGCTAAGCGGTTAGAAGGGACGTGCGGAAGGGAGGCGAGAGAGTGACATAAAAGAAATTGATGATTATGAGAAAGGAAGAGTCAGAGAATTTGAGATAAAACGTAAACGGGGTGGGAAGGAAGGCGGGGGGTGGAAGGGAAGAAGAATTAATGTGAGGTAAAGCGATTGACTAAACGAATAATAATATTGTTGCCCTTGGCTCCTCTTTTCGAGTTGAGCGGGTTGGGCGGGTTTTCGGTGGGTTCTTTGGGGGTCAGACGAGAGAATTCACTCCTAGAGACCTGGACAGAATTTTCTTTTCTTTGCCTTAGTTCCTTTGACTTTCTTTTTTTTCCTTTTTTTCCTGTTCATTTCTCCCCTTTGCCCTGTTGGCGACTCCACCTCCATGAATGGCCGCCCTCTCCTCTCGGTGACGGCACGGGTCCACTCAAGGCAGAATGGTTGGTGGCCAAGTCGCAAAGTCCCCCTCGTGTCGTACGGGCCATCTGGCCGTGGAGAAAGAGAGGGAAGGAAAAAAAATCAAACAACAGTCCTAGGGCTTCCGCGGAGAAGGCGGGAGGGACGTTGGCTTGAGTATAACTACGTCGGTAAGTCTATAAATGAGTATGAGAACAAATAAAGTGACTACAGTAGTTATAAGGAGTCTACATGAGTTCTATAAAAGTATGAACGACAGGAGTAGAACAAATTGATGAATATAGGGAGTAGTTTGAAAAACAACTATTAGTAGGTGGCGAAGGTACCAAAAGACTAGAACAGAGACTTCAGAGCCAAGACAGCCCAGAGGCCGAATAGCCGATACCGGGGCGAACCGGGGGTCAGCCCAGCCTCACACCACCACTATGCAGTCCATAGTTAACAGCCTGCTCGAGTCTAGGGACTCTAGGGCCTACGGCCTATGCATACCTAACACTCTCCTCCCATCGGCGTCTTCCGCCGCGCCTAGTCCAGACTCAGCTCACCGTGGGGTTTCAGGGGTACATGCCAGTCAAGGCCACCGTTATGACGGTTCTGCCGACATCGTACCAAGTGCTCTATATAGAGTATAGTACGAGTACTTTTGTTCTCTCGCTTTTTCCTTTCCTACCGCGACAGCCTCTGTATACCATCAACGTCATACTACTCTAGCATAGACATGCAACTTGCATCCGGCATCTCCTAGTATATCCTCGTACGCCCGGTCTACATGTGAGGTATTTCATGTTCCCCGGGTACCAAGGGTTTTTGATTTTTCTTTGCCCCTAGGCCACATGACCTTGGCCCCCTCATCACGAGGACAGAAGAGGGCAACACGGGCCTGCGGCTGCTCAATAATATCCCCCTAGTGAAATAATACTAAGACCACCCTAGCATTCTGTTTGATCACCAGAAGCGCTTTTTATTGGCCGAATTCCACATGATGGCTGCATTTCTCTCTCTAGTGCCCAGATCCGGCCCCAGATTCTTGCTGGGATGATGCAATGCAGACTCGCTTCCCCCAACTTCCGGTGCGGGGTGGCCATGCAGACTCGGACGCATCGATGAACACGTTGTTTGTATGGCCTGAGGCACTCTACGAATGGGGAATGTTGATGTTGACTCTAAGAATCCATCCCGCTTCTGCTTGAACTCTTCAGAACTAGATCTCGGTGTTTATGCATTCCATACTCGGTGCCTGGACCCCTTCTCATTGCTTGGAAGCACCCTGTAGAAACTAAACTATATACACTCTAACGAAGTTGGCTCTGGCTGGACCACACACATGACATGAGCATTTCTCTGCAAAGTATCACGGAGTTCACTTCAAAATGCAAATCCTAATTCCATACCATCCCATCTTATACTCTCACCCTTCATACCCTCTCAATGCCTCATCAAAAGGACTTGCCGAACCGCCGGCGTTGTTCCCTCGGCGATCGGCGGTCGGTTCCCCGCCAAATTCCCATCCCATCACATGCCGTGACCGTCTCCTTCAACCAGCCCAACCCTCCTTTCTAAACCCGGTCGCTAGATCTAGCTCGCCGAGCTGATTTTCTCGCGCACGACAAGCTTTTACTCGGCTTCCCCCCCTTTCTCCCCCTCCGTCATAGGAATTTACCACCATGGCGAACCCTGCCTCCGGCTCGGGCGACCATCCCCGCGAAGAAACCCCCGCGACTCCAGCGGCCACGACGACGGTGACCGGCGACCAGTCTGCTCCCGAGAATGCCGCGCCTGCATCAGCAGAGTCTACACAGAAGCCGCAGGCCACAAATCCACAAGTCGGAGACGAGGACGATGAAGACTCGGACTTTGATGAATTGGATGGTAAGCAACTATCAATTCAACCCCGCCATCACATACACCAAAGCCACACCACACCACGCAGCCCTCTCCTCGCACATAAACTAACCTCAAACTTTTCACCAACAGACGTGCTAGATGACTTCTCTAAACCCAAAGCTGTGCCTGCACCCGCGCCGGCAGCTACACAATCCGACCCCGCCACCGGCATCGCCCCGCCCGATTTCGACGAGGATGCCTTCCTCAAGCAACTGGAGAAAGACATGGCCAACATGATGGCCAACCCTGGTGCCGCAGGCCCGGCGCCGCCGACGCACAAGACTTCCAATCGGCCGTCGACCAAGGCGCAGACGCCTTTGCGAAACAGCTCGAGGAGAGCGGGATTCCACCAGGTGATTTCCTGAAACAGCTGCTTGCAGACGTGATGGCCGAGGAAAATGGTAGCGCCGGTGCAGAAGGTATCGCAAAGGGTCCATCAGCAGCCTCGGCTACGCCACCGCCAGCTGGTATCGCGGACGGGGAACAACCCGAGAACTTCAACGATGCGATTCAGCGCACCATCGAGCGAATGAAGCAATCCGGTGATCGTGCGACGGAAGCTGCGACGACAGGTGACGGGTTAGACGATGATTTGATCGCGCAGTTACTCAAGGCTGTGGAGGCTGGTGCATCTGGGGCGGGTGAGGACGGTGATCTGACGAAGATGTTTATGGGGATGATGGAGCAGTTGTCGAATAAGGAGATGCTTTATGAGCCGATGAAGGAGTTGGATGGCAAGTTTGGACCTTGGATTGCGAAGAGTAAGGCTGAGGGGACGGTGCCGGTGGAGGATATGGAGCGGTATGAGACGCAGGCTCGCGTTGTGAAGCAGATTGTGCTCAAGTTTGAGGAGCCGGGGTACTCGGATGAGGATGCTAAGTGTCGGGAGTATGTGTGGGAGCGCATGCAGGAGGTGAGTTTTTGATTGATTTTTTCTTCGTTCTTTCGTTGCAGGATGCTGATGATTTGCGGTATAGATGCAAGCTGCTGGCAGCCCGCCGGAGGAGTTGATTTCGAATCCGCTGATGGGAGAGCTGGGTGGTGCGCCTGGAGGTGCACCGGGCGGAATCCCTGATTGCCCACAGCAATAAGATCTTACGATCTGTACAAGAATAACGAGGAAGAGATGGGATGAGAAGAGGATTTGGCTCTTCGTACAGAAAGATACACATTCATGTTGATGCTCATCGGCTTGCTTTGTACTTGTACATATACACAACCACGTCGATACCCTTATTTACTCCGAGATATCCACGCATCGAATCTTACAGATTCCACATTCGAAAAGATTATACCCACAACGCCGCCATATGCAAAATCCCACGCTAAAACAGACAAGAACCGAACAGATTAGGTCAATAGACTACCCACATCCACATCCACACCCAACCCAACCTAAGACATATCCATATCCTGCGCAGGTTCCTCCAAATGCATAAAAAGATCATCATACTCAGCATCACTAAACGGAACATCCTGTTCCACAAGTCCATGCCTATTACCCAACGACTCCTGCCACGCCCTCTCCATCGCCTCCTCCTGCGAAACAAACTCATCCAACGCCCTCAACTCAGCTTCATCTATACCAAAAAACAAGGATTAGCAAACGACCCCCAAACACCCCAAACACAAGCCCAAGCCCAAGCCCAAACTTACCAGGAAGCATCCCATCATCCTCAATATCCCCTTCAACCCCACGCAGGACCCCATCCACATCCCGCGCCATACTCTCCTCCCACCGCCTCTTATCCGCCAAATACTCCGCCATCATCATCTGTTCCCCGCGCGCCTCGAACCGTCCCGCATCACGCTCGCTCTTAACCCGGTTCAGGAACATCTTGCGGGTCTTGGAGCGCGCGAGGGAAGTCGTGGTGCGCATGGGGTTTGCGATTTGCGTCGCGTACCGCTCTGCGAAGCGGGGGCGTGTTGATGGGGTTGGGGAGGCCGGGGAGGGTGATGTTGGTGAGAAGATGTTGGGTTGTTGCTGCTGCTGCTGCTGCTGCTGCTGGGAAGTTGAGTGGAAGGTGAATGGAGCGGGAGAGGAGGCGATGTTGACGAAGCTGGGGGAATTGGAGTGTTCGTTTGACACGGAGACGGGATTAGGGTTATGGTATCGCTGTGGCTGCTCCGTGTGCACAGCAAATGTTGGAAAGGAGATGGGCGAGATTTGCGCGTTTTCGTCATGGCCGGTTGGCTTTTGCAGGTTGCCAGCGCGTGTGGGAGAGCCCATTGTCCATGAGGGTGTGGCGATATTTGTGCTTCGTGGGCCGAGCGGGGATGGACGGGCTGGTGTGTAGTGGCCTGTTTGGCGGAAGGGAGTGGTGGGTGATGAGGGGATGGTTTGTGTTGCGAACATGATGAGATGTGACGGTTTGGAGATTAGAGAGTGGAGAGATGTGGTTCCGCGGTTCGGATGTAGAAGTGTGATGTGGTTTTGCTGGATTCGGCGATTTGGTAGCTTGTTGTAGGGGGATTGGGACCTTTAGGTTGAGAACTGGGGTTTATGGATGAAGTTCCACTTTCTCAGGCTCGAATGAGGTTTAGTGTTAGTCCAAGGTCGCGCTGCTGGTCGCGACTTTTTGTATGGGGATGGAGTGGGGATGCTGGAGAGTGGACGAGTCCCATTCAAATGGCTTCGCGACGCGCATTCCGCGCGCCACGTGATGATCGCGTCGGCACGTCAAATGCTGTCGATCCTGGATTCGACAAGGGGATCTACAGTCTTAGCTGAGGCAGTGGAGAATTATCAATCTTGGTATCAGAAATGCATAAATTATGAGTCTGCCTCTAGTGGATCTCGCGAATAGAGCATATGCCCGTCGAGCGTCTCTATCTAAACCCTCTATATCCGCAACCGGAAGAACATGTAAGGACTGATTGCTATTATGCTGTACAGCCATTTGGAAATAGAGTAAGCGGTGCTTCACGCGCTCATTCTAGTCCTACCCAATTTTAGTCGTAGATAAGACGAGTATAAGTACACAGTCTACAAAATAAACCATGGCACTCGAGAATAATATTAAGTTGGATTGAATCGCGATGGGATTGGACATACCTGTCTACCATGTCTTTCTTCAGCTAAAAGTAAAAAATATCGTCTGAGATCGGGCTATCATCAACGCCTTCGAGGCCTCTACCAGGTAGAACGCTTCTGGATTGAACGTAGAAAGATGCATTTGAAGGCTGGCCAGAGGTGAAGTCCCAGGTATCCACCCACTAATATGTATACTTCAGTAAGAGGCCGGATCTCGATGATCCAAGAGTTTACCGTCTGCCTGTTACGGTCTCGCTGCAAAGGGTGTTTCTCTATTTTTGTTTCAAAAATACACATACTCGACTCATTATCTCCTGGTACTCTTTAATTTATTAAACATTATTTATCCAAGAGGACGATCTAATCGCTTATAGACCCAAAAGTCTGGAAACTTAGCACGGCAATGGCAATTTGCCTCTTTTTGCGGGGTAGTCCTTCTTCTGCTCTCGGGACCGCGCTTGGCCCTCGTTCTTCAGCCGGATCATTGGCCTACCTGAAGTTTAAATGGTCATGATCCCCGGTAAACTTCGACTCGCCCACTTTACTGGGAGTCCTTTCCCCCATCATGCCGACCGTGGCAGGAGACCGGGCTGAAGACATGGGGTAAGAGAACTTTACTTTACCTTCAGGCCTCCCCTCTTGGACCGCATGCTACTCCTCCCCCACTGCCAAACCTCCGTCTACACGGCACACGTTGCCATCTGCGTGGGCATGCATCCCACAGGTCCTCCTGCTGGTCGGCCTACCACACCCCATCACATTACAGCATGTCTGGATCCCTGCAGGATCCCCAGAACCCATCATCCCCGCATGGGACGGGGAACAACAAGATCGACGATGCCCTCGATATCAGCATCATCGTGTTCATGGCCATCGCCTTGTACAATGCCCTCGAACTAGCAATTCTCATCCCGCTATCCTTTCACCGCTATCGCAGCCTCTACTTTTGGTCTCTGTTGACATCCGCCGTCCTCGGCGTGGCTCCCCAGTCGATTGCGGGAGGGTTGCAATACTTCAATCTGGAGCCACTCAGCGCGAGCGTCGTCGTGCAGAATGTTGCATGGATCCTGATGGTACCCAACCAGTCTGTGGTTCTCTACTCACGACTACACTTGGTGTCGCAAAATACGACGATACTGAAGACCGTGCGGTGGCTGATCGTGCTGAGCCTGGTCGTGATAGTCGTCCCGACTATCGTGTTGAATGCGGGTTGGAGTTACAACCCCGAGTCTCCTAGTTGGAGTCGCGGGTACTTTGCCATGGAGCGCATTCAAGTGACCTGGTTTACCGCGCAGGAATGTTTTATCTCGGGGATATATATCTGGAATACGACGCGGTTGATTCGATTGAGTCCGACTGGAGATGCGAAACGGCATAAAATTCTGTCCGAATTGCTGGCCGTCAACGTCGTCGTTATTATCATGGACTTGGCCCTGGTGATTCTCCAGTATTTGAACTACTATTTTACGCAGGTGATTTTCAAAGCGACAGTTTATAGTGTCAAGTTGAAGCTTGAATTTGCCGTGTTGGGCATGCTGGTTTCAATTGTACATAGGCGAGATTCGGATGAGAGTTTCTGGCGGACTGATGAAATGATCGCGAATCCTTCATGACATCAGCGTTTGTATGTACTGTATATCTAGAATTATATTGATGAGTACTTTTCAAGAAGAAAGTAGAAACTCGAGTAGAAAAGGAGCGACCTGGAATGATTGCTCGGGAGCGATAGATAAGTGTCGCCTGCACGAAGCAGACCCGTTCGGAGCGCCACTCTGTGCAGCCCTTCCGAGTATAGTCTCGACCTGGAAATATGAATCTAATCTAAAGAATGATTGGCTTTTCAATGACTTACTGTACCTGCCGACATGGTCCTAGTTCCCCAAAATCCGCCCACCGGTATCCCACAGGTATCCCACCGGCATCCCACCAACAGTCCTGATTAATAACAGAGCCTGAGCGGATGAAGTAAGTAGATCCGAAGCTCTCTGCATAGTATATAAGCCTTCCATCTACTCATCGAACAGGATAAACCCAACCTCTACTTCACTCAAGTCCTCTATCATACAAACATAAACTCCACCATGTCTACCGACACCAAATCCTTCCGCCAATTAGTTGGCGTCACCCCATCCACAGCATCCGTGCAAGACTCCACCTTAATCATCATCGATGCCCAAAACGAATACGCCTCAGGCAAACTGAAAGTCGAAAATGTCGACGCAAGCCGCAAAGTCATTGCAGATTTACTATCTCGATACCGCCGTGGCGGTAATGGCAGTAACATTGTCCACGTCGTCCACGAAGTACCCGAGGGAGCACCGGTTTTCACACCCGGCACGCCGTTCGCATCTGTATTTGACGAGTTGAAGCCCCAGTCTGGCGAGAAGATTGTCACTAAGCATTATGTGAGCTCGTTTGCTCAGACTGATTTGCATGAGTATCTTCAGGGACTGGGAAGTACGGGGAAGAAGATTGTTCTTGTGGGATATATGGCGCATGTCTGTGTGTCTACTACCGCGCGGGCTGGAAACGATCTTGAGTATGACGTCTTGGTTGTGTCGGATGCTATTGGTGACCGGCACATCCCCGGTGTTCAGGCGGAGACTTTGGTTTCTGTTGTGCTTTGTGAATTGGGAGATGGATTTGCTTCTATTATCCAGGCTGCCGATATTACTGAATAATCTTTTGCGTTATGACCTAGGTTTGTCGATAGGGCATGTATCGTGCGAGTTGCACTGATTTACGGAATACGAAACCTTTCCCAGACGAGTACAAAGCTTGTATTAATTATGTCTTGCTTAACGAGGGAATTATGAATAACAGAATATTCCCCTGCTCTTCCATGCAATATTCTCGAAGAGCCAATTATCAAAACCACCACCTCTCACTGCCCGATTCCAACACCTTCCCACAACCCGAGATCCAATTCGCCATATCACTAGCATCAAGCCTCTCCCGACCAGCCTCCAACTGCAATAATTGCGACAGTTCCATATCAGACTTTGCATCCCACAACGTCCGACTATCCGGAACAGGAAACTGCAAATCCGACAACTGAAGCAATGCATTCTCCTTATCCTCCAAATTCCCAGCTGTGCACAAAGACGAGACCTTGTACATCGCCAGCCCTAACCGACCCATCTCTTCCACCCCAATCCAGATACAAGCCATAGAATCAACGTCCTGGTATCGTTCCAGCATACCGGGGTAGTAGAATACATGATTCCGGCGACAGACTTGTACTAGCACGCAGAGGATTTCATAGTCGGATTGTGAAAGGGATAGATTTAGGCTTAGAGAGCGGGAGTTGGTATCCTGGATTAATGAGAAGATCAGGTATAGTAGGATACCCTGGTATGTGGCAATGGGACATATAGAGACGGGGCCTTCTTCTCCGTTTTCTTTTCGGGGTATGAGATTCTCCCATTGAACCTGGATCTGTTAGTAGACATCATATAAGAATAGTGATAAACGTACTCTCTGTTCGCGAATCCATGATCCCAGCTTCTGATGCAGATCTACCGCGGCCTGTCGTGCCGACGGTTTCTCACTCACCCACAGACCGATCATCAGGACTGCCTGAACCAGTAACGGTGGCTCATCCGGGATGCTGAACGTTGCGCGATGCAAAAAAGGCCAATGGGGATGGAAGTGTGTAAAGTAAAGATCCACATAGTGCTTCGTCTGGGCCGTACGGTCTTCCATAGGGACTGCAGCCTCTACACTGGCCGCAAAGACCTCCTCGTCCGATGGCGAGCGTGAAGTTGTCGATGCGGCCGTTTCAAAAGTACACGCTTGTCCCTTGGTACGGCATTGCAAGCAGGGAGTCCCACCATGACATCGTGTCTTGGCGAGACGACAAGCATTACAGGCTAGGGCAGATCGGGTGGAGTGCTGTTCGGAAATACTATGGTCTTGACGAATATGGCGTCTCAACGAGTCACTACATCGGAATTAGCGATTACTCAACAACTCCACAATTAGACGTAAGGTTGCCGAGATGGAGAAGTACTTTCGAGAGAAGGTGCGATTGCAGAGAGAACACACGCTGGCGAGAACGCCGGTATGCTGTGCTTCGTGTCGATTCAGGTGTTCCTTCCGCTGATAGCTTGACGTACAGCCGGGGAATTGACAAGCGAATGGTTTGGTGGAAGTCTTGGAAGGAGGCATATTTTGTTAAGCAAGACTTAGAAGATGAATTGATAGTCAAATGAGCAAACAACTCGCCAGTCTCGTGAGGATGCGAATAGAAACGTCAGTCTCATCCCACCGGGAGCGTTGTCAACGTTGCCGGTGGGATGGAAATCCTGGGGTGATCTGACTAATCCGTCATCCATTGGGCAATCGCCAAGTAAATAGGTCCACCTCGACTTCGATAGGCAGGAGACGAGTTGATGAGACACATTCTCCTCCTACATCAGCCATAGTTCTGTCTTATAAAAATGGCTCAAAATGTAGGAAATTCAACGACAGCCACGAGGGGATTATGCAGTCGCCGATACAGTACTCTCATGCCTAGCCAGGAAATAGCTCACTGGTAAACAAACCCCTTGGAGCATCTCCTGCAGACCCCTTCGTAAACCCAGATCCTGCACCAATCTACCAGTCATCAATAGCGACGACTTGTTAGCACTACGATGGAAAGAGAAAGCTCTGTACTGTCAGATATTGTCTTATGTATTTGTTCCAATAGCTATATCAAAAAGAACAAGGAACTCAACGCTCCTACATGGGGAATCAAAACGAGACACAAGATAGCGAGGCCGAGAAAGCCGAGAGGAAGATATGGAAAGGGAGAGAGGTCCCGAAAGATTAGTAGGTGTAGCAGAAGTATCGACAGAGGCGATCACATTGAGGGAGTGTGGAAGGTTGCTGAGAAGACAAAAAACGCTCAAGGAGTGGAAGCACATTTGATCTATGATGCTGTGCCGAAAAAAAGGAATGGAAGGGGAGCAGTCCAAATGAGAGGCCCCCAATGCACAAAAGATATCGGCAACCAGAGAAGAAGAAAAAAAACGCAGTCGTGACCTTCGCCTGACCAGCCCATTGCGCCTGAGGAGAATTTGCATGATGATCGTACACAAGAAATGGGAACTTTTTACACTGCGACTAAAGTTGTCGCACCAAAGCACTGCTTCAATCTAGCTGTTATACAGTCCAGAATGAGTAAAAGGTTTGGGCATCACTTAGAAGTTGGATGCAGCGTTAACAGGACCCGGGTTGTGGTACTGGTCAAGTGTGTTCTTGAAGGGGGTACCGCCCTGGGACGGGCTAGGGGCCTTCTCACGAGGGCCGCTGCCGACGGCGGTACCGCCCATCAGATCATCATCTTCATCGTTGTAAGCCTCGTTGCGCTTCTTCTGGATGCGCCAGAAGACGACACCCAGAACACCGATCAGGATGGCACCACCGACACCGACCACGACACCGATGATGATCTTCTTATCCGAGGAAGAAATACCACTGCTGGAGGAGCTGTTGTTGCCGTTGAGAGAAGGAGAGGTGGTCTGAGAAGCCGGGGAAGTGGTGACCATGACAGTGGCCTTGGTGGTACCGCTGATGGTCACCTCGGAGGTGATGGTCTTGACCACATTACTCTGGGTAGTTGAAGCCGTATCCGCTGCGGTAGTCTTGTCGGCAACACTGGTGGTGGAGGAATCCTTAGATGAGGTAGTCGAAGAAGTGGAGGAGGTCGTGGATGGGGCCTCGGAAGTAGAGGAAGTGGTGGAAGTCGTGTGCGTGGTGGAGGTGGTGCTGGGAGGCTCGGTGGTCGAGGAAGTTGATGATGTGGTGGAAGAGGTGCTGGAAGGAGCAGAGGTAGGCTCAGAGGATGAGCTGCTGGTGGATGAAGATCCGCTGGTGATATCGCTGAGGACGTTGGTAGCGTCCGCGCTTTGAGCCGCAACAGCGGCCAGGAGCAGAGCCTGGACGAGGAACGAGAGCTTTGAGAGACGCATGATAGGCGATGGGTGATGAACGATGGACGGGGAGGTGGTTGGATGGAAGAAGTCTTTTCTCTGAACGAGGGGAGAAAGACAGGAACGATCGTGGAGTAAAGAGAGTGGAAGGCGAAAGCGAAAGCGAAACGGCGTGGGAAAAAGGGAGGAGAGTCAGCCCAAGTCAGGTGGAAACAACAGGCAGGTGCCGCTAATCCTAATTGGGCACGCTAGCCCGGCCCTAGTCTCAGGTCTTTTCCCCCCTAAAGACTCCTGGGTTGCCTGAATGGCTATGCTCCAAGGGTTACACTGGCCGTATGCGAATACATTGGATAAGTTTCCCTGATGGTTGATGCAGCCAAGTCCATTTCTCTGATAATCCCACCCAGCAGGTCATTTTTTTTGGTGTACTCCGGATCGAGTACTGTGTGTACCACCCTCAAAGGATTCGCGTCTCTGGCCAACCAATAAGCCCCCACCGGCCAACGACCCACACTCAATCCTGCCATATTTAGCATCTGGTGCATCCTCGCCCATTCTGTTCTGCTTATTGAACACATGGAGGTCTGCATATATTAAATGCGACCCTTGGCCCTCGTCGATCACAGCTGTGCTCTCAAAATAGCATATCATCATGGAGACATTCCAGCGTTCAATAATCAACAGGCATTGTTTACAATCTGACGGTTCCTGACCCATCCAGTATTTCCACCATTCATACCCGACCTCATCCGCTAGGCGAAATGAAGCCGACGTACCCGGCGACTAGCCCTGAGTTGGCCCCCGTGGCGTTAACGCTGGCGACAACGCGCTGTCACTTCAAGGGGTACATGACGCCAGACACGCACTGCACAACCTACAGTACTCCATACTGCAGGGTCGGTATGAGTCCTTCCTCGGTGCAGAGTAGCCCGGAGACGTGACTCGTCGCTCGAGTTCTAGACTCGCAGGGCCAAACTCTGAAGCCCACTTGCGCAAATCATCTTCTCCCTTGGCCATAAGGCGTAGCAGAATCTATCAAATGGACCTGTCATGCCAGTGCGAGTTTGTCCGAATTTCCCGGCTGACAGATAGTCTATGAATCCCATAACTAGTCAACTATTAAGACTTCTGGTCATTCAGAAGTCTTGCTGGACCTTTTAGTTAAACGGCGCGAACTTTCACGCTCTCCGATTGGTCTATGGTACAGCCCTGCATTATTATTGAACTGAGTTTGTCAGGTTGTCAAATGGATACATTCTATTACATTTCCACAAAACTACTCTGCCAATGAATTGTACTTTGATCTATGATTCCCCGTTTTGTCCATATACAGGCGCCTACGCGAGCCGCTCATCGATTAAGGACTCTACACGGGAAACAAACTCCTCGGGAACTGTGTTCTGCAAGTCGTGCCGGCCTTCTGGCACCAGCTGAAATTCTGCTTGCGGCAGTACAGCTTGAACCGTCTCCTGATTTGGCTTCATCACCTCGTCTGCGTCGCCGACCAAACTAAGCACGGGAATCCCGCGTTCACGCACCGTGGTGATTGCCGGTGTGGCCTCCATATCGGGTGGGGTGTTCTGCACCATGCGCATCCGATTAGACATCTGATGGGCGACATAGGCCTGCGTTGCCCATGGCTTCTTTGGGTGGATGGGCGGTTGACTCGTGGACATAGGCCGGAGATCCTGCGGCCGACAGGGGGTCATCGATCCCTCGAGAATGATACCGCGCACACGATCGGGCATCTGTGAAGCAAGGTACATCGCGTTCCCGCCGCCCATGGAAGTGGCAATCAGCACGAACGGCCCATCCACCAACTGCTCAACCGCCCGAGCTAGAATCACACCGATCTCGCTCTGGGGCATGGGCCGTGAGACGTCCGTCTGATCGCCCCAGCCAGGAGGGTTCACCTCCAAGACTCGATATCGCCCCGCGAGCTGATCCTTCGCCGTGGACATCTCCAGACCTGCGGATCCTGGTATCGAGACGATTGTCCCGGCTGGATTGGATGGCCCTGCTTCCGCATAGTGGATCGTGAATTCGAGCGCCGGGATAGTCTTGTGCACAAATTTGGCCCCAGGTAGTGTGACAGGCTCATCGATTGCAGAAAGTTGTTCTGTATCTGGTACCGGCTGGGCGAGTTGCTTGGCCAAGGCGTCCACCATCACGGGAATATCATCTGCAGTAGCTGCGGTCCCAAATATATAGAAATCGGGCCGGCTCAGGTACGCCACTAGTCCATGCGCTTCCAGATAATTTTGGTAGGTCATATCGAGGTCGACGGCGGCTTCAGATCCAAGGACCACAATATGGGCGCCGAGCTTGTCGAGTAGTTCTTGCTGAGCAGGCGACAGCAGAGCGTCAACGGGGATCCGGCTCACTAACTGGAATCCAAAGCCGACTAGGCTGTCAAGAAGCCCTTCGCGCCCATCAATCCGCACACGTCCTTGAGGGCTTAACGTGCCTGCTAGCTGGGCGAGGTTATCAGCTGTTCGTTGAAGGATGCCTGTCGTGAGAGTTGGCTTAGGCGGCGCTGGCGCTAGCCCTGCTCGAATAAAGTTATCGCGAGTAGCAGCTTTGGCCGGATCGGTCTCCGTTGTCATCTGCCAGCCTAGAATAGACCCTTGTACGAGGGGCGTAACGTGTCCCAGGCGCTCGGGTCCGTAGCTATCGAGGATGGCTGCGTTTGCGCGGGAGGTCAGGACCAGGTCAAGACGCCATGCAAGGTTGATACCGTCGCGGATCGCACTGCAGCAGCCCTGTGCCATACCGGGGGTCATCAGATGGGCTGCGTCGCCGCCAATAAAGACGTTTCCTACCCGCATACATTGGGCGATCGCCGAGCGAAATCTGTAGATGACCTGCCTCGTGATGCGTACCGCCTCCGGTAAAATCCCAGTCTTCTCTTTTAGGTAGGCGAGGGCTGCGGCATGCGTTCTAACCTCAGGCCCGTCGTCCGGAAGGAGTTTCATATCAATACGACAGCGGCGAGCTCCGTTTGGTCCCCAATAGTAGGGGCGTGGAACGTCCATATGCACCTCCGTTCTTGTGGCCTCTACGGCGGGATCAAGAATATCGTAGTCGGTTAGCTGCCACTCATCATCGTGGACTTTCAGCACCTCCATCTTGATGCCCACCGCCTCGCGGACGAAGCTCGATCCTCCATCCATGCCAACCGCGTAGCGGGCACGCACTTTGAACTCCTCAGCTGGAGTATTGGTATCATCGCTTGCTACTTTCGTAGCAGTGATGACCACGTGGTCCTCAAGATTATCAATAGCCGTGGCTTCCGTGCCCCAAAACACTTGAACCGACGAGCAGCTGTCGACACGAGTATGCATGGCGGATTCGATGTTCGGTTGATGCAGACTCAGCCTTTCAGGGTGTCCGCAGACAACAGTGTTCCAGTCTGCGCGGCTGACGAGCTCACCATCCGCTCCATATAGGTATGCTGCAGGCTGCGGTAACGAGTCCTCGAGCGCCTTCTCAGGGTCTGCGGTGTGTTGTAGCACACGCGCGATTTCACCATCAAGGGTGCTCATCCGGGGCAGATTATAAGGGCTGGGAAATTTCTCCAAAACAGCGACTCGGTGACCTCTTTGACCCAATAGGGAGGCCAAAACGGCGCCTGCAGGCCCATAGCCGACGATGATGACATCGACGTTGATTTCCATTTTGATGTTATAAAGAAATTTGACTCTGTTTTTGCGACTGGGTTAGAGGATGTCTGCGAAGGGGGATTTTAAACCAGCTACATTCCCGTGGGACTCCCTCCCATGGACATGACTATCATCTATCAAGTATTCTACAGGCCTGAGTGCGACCCTCGTACCCTACTACCCTGTACCCCGATAATCTGGCACTGTGGGGGTGGGGGGATGCCTCGTCCTCCACTTGAAGGGCGGGGGTATTCGAGGCTTTCATGAATCTGTAGTTAGTCAAGACTCGGCGCCGGTTCCGCTGAATAAGCGGAAAGGTAAGATATCCATGCGACTTGACGGAACTAGGATAGGAGCTCATTCTTGGAGCCCAAAAGGATGAGCTTTAAGATCCAGGGAAGAACATCTTACCCGGGGAAGTATACAGTGACACCGCCCAGTAGACTCCCTACCGCCTGCCATACCCGCTTGGTTACAAAATATGTAGTGAAATTCTAGTTCCACGGGCGCATAAATCCTTCATTTCATTCAAATTTCTATCCACCGCTATGAAATCGATTCCTTGGACTCTTAATAGAAGCTTTTTGGCAGGCAGAATATTATGTAATGGGATAAGGGACCTCCAGGGGGTTTAAGAATTAGTTAAACCTGTATATATATTCTGAACAAGGAACTGTTTTGAAAACCTACAATTGACTGACTAAAAGACAATCATAATTTTGTGTTCCTTTGTTGTGACAAGCAGTTTAAATGTGGGGGATATTTAGCTACGCTTTCGTCGTGGGAGGCTGCGCCCTCCAGGCGCTGGCTTCATATGACTTTGTCCCAGACGTTACAGGGATGCAGCTTGGAAAATTCGTTTGTCTCATCCCTCCCAGCACAAAGGCAGTAACTAACTTGACATCTAAACAGGTGGATCCCTTACCTGTTCAATATGACCTGGCCGGGTCGCAAGCTTTCAAGTCCAATATCTCGAGTTCATACTGGGCATCCTCCTACATCTATGGTAGCGATAACCACCAGTATTTGGCAGTATCCCACTTCCTCTCCCTGGAATCGGGTGTTTCTGTGCGGCGCTCTTCTATCCTTGATGTAACCAACTCGTGTTTCTATAACCAGTCCACAACAATTGCTGGCCTGCCATCAAGTGTTAGTGGAAACACAACCGGTGTCAAGATCAAATTTGATGACTACGGATTTATCTCGACTACAGACGATCCTCTTGGTTCGATCAATATCTACAGTACTGATCCAGCATCCATCTTTAACATCACGTTTTCTCTGACCTCCCCTGTGATCCTCAATGGCGGACAGGGCAGTTTCCTTTGGGGTAGGCTCTATCTGACCGACATTAGAACGCTCTAACTAATAAACATTTCAGAAACCGTCATAGCAAATGAGTGGTCCATGCCCAAAGGCACTACAACTGGTTCCTTGACCTCTGGTGGCAAATCCATTGCCATTGACCCCAAGAGGTCATTCACCTGGTATGACCGCCAGTTCCAGTCGTCCGGAGCATCTCAATGGACCTGGTTTGCCCTTCATACAACAAACTCTCTTACCAAAGCCCGCAAATCATACTCAATCTGGTTCTCGCCAGATGGGCAGGGTGGGACCAAGGGCTTTGCTACTGTGCGTGCTCAAGATGGCGTCCAAGTAGTGGTTGCTGCCAACTTGACAACTCGCGGCTCTTCCTGGCTCTCTCCTCACAGTGGGAATGAATATGCAACGGCATGGACGCTCAAACTTGCAGATGGGTCATTTTTCAACATCACGTCTATTCGCAAGGATCAAGAGATGATTGACTCTCAGGCCTTAACCTCAACTTACGAAGGGTTCGTTAATGTTGAAGGAGAAGGCGTATCTGGCTATGGAGTCGTCGAGATCCAGCCACCAGTTAGCTTTTAGGCATGATAGGCATGGTTTGTCTGCTCTATGGGTGCTTGCCTGAATCCAATCTGGGCTTAAATGTTGAGTACGCACATGTATATATGGGCTGTGTATAAACAATCAAAACGTACAAGAGGTTACCCTTCTAGAGTCAATCGAGGGTTTTTCTTTTCTTTTTTCTGTCTTTTCTTATCAAGAACTTAAGAATTAGGAATAGACGCACCGGGTCGACCAACAATGTATCAACTTGCCCGTAGAAACCCCGTCAAACCCGTCAACTCTGTCGACCCCGTCGCAAGACGTGCTGAAGAGAAGACTCGCCTACAGCACTGGCATGTTGTACGGAGGAAATTGCTGATTTACATCCTGTCAAAGTCCAAAGTTGGATCCGAATACGCTACAGCTACCCTCAACAGGGTGAGATTGTACGCTGCATAACACTGTTATATAGGTGTCTATCGGGTTTCAATGAGGAAAAAGCGCCAAGAGAGGATATTATCGAGTCAAAAAAAATCTAATGCTGGTTTTTCTGATATCAATAATTCGAGAAGTCTACCTCAGAAATCGTGACTAGTGTGAGTGAGGCGGACGATAAACGCCAGTTGCTCAAACCCATAATTGGTCAATTTATCGACCGCTTCTATAGCCGCCTTTGCGGTAATGCCTTCTTCTTTAGGCCAGGGTGCCGCTATTCCTGTAGTACCGATTTAACTATCCCCTTCCTTGTCTTGCCTTAGAAAATTAGGTTTGAGCAATTGGCGCTTATCTTCCACCTCGGTGTGAGCTAAAATGCTTCAACATGAGAAATTTAATCTCGTTCATCAGCCTATATCGCTTCCTGAGCCAACTCCAACATATGTTTCCAAATTTATTGGTCACTTTATACTAGGACGAAGATCGATAGGTGCTCTTGTCGAGACATTAAATCGAAATATTGTATGACGGTGTTACGGTTGAATAATAGCGCGTTGAAAATTCTATGTGTACCTAGTGGGTGTTCGCAACATAAGAACATTCAAAAAGCAGTAGTCAAATGCGTTTGCTTCTAGATTGACAATCACAGTTGGAAATTCGAAAGACTCGAAGTAGAGCGAGAGTTGCCATGTTGAATCTCATGGAATCGAATTGGCACTCAATCAGCCGATGCAGAGGAGGGCTCCTTGCTGAAAGTCTTTTCAACCACAGTGGATATTTCCTTTCGAAGGTCGTCGAGATCCGAGTCTGCTTTGGCCCAGGCGACATGCCCATCTGGTCGGATCAATGCTGCTGCAATGTCGCCCCACTCCTGGGCTTTGGTTGCCGTGCGGTCGAGATTTCGCGAGCAGTAGGTGACAGGTAACTTATCGTCAACTATATACTCTCCATTGTAGAGTGGCTGCGACGTCAGCGTCAGCAGTAGATACCGCCCGGATTTGAAGAGCGGGTAGAGTCTGGCGCCTCCGTTGTCCGTAAAGACCAAATTAGGCACTCTCGCACCGACCAGCGCATGCCCGCTGCTGTCAGTCGAGGCATACCGAACGAAGAGCCCAGACATGTGCTCTGCAAGATAATTGTTGAAATATGAGGAATTCTGGATACAGCCATCAAACAATTCTCGTATCCCTATACCATCAGATCCGAATAGAGTGCCGAGTCCAGTCAGCGCGCGCGTCTGCCGGAGCAATTCCCTCCCAACCGGCCATCGCTCCGCCTCATACGTATCCAGCAGACTTGGCGGCATCAAGCCATTAATCACGGCTGCAAGCTTCCACCCGAGATTCATGGCGTCCTGAATGCCCACGTTCATACCCATTCCACCCGTCGGTGAATGCCTATGCGCCGCATCCCCCGCGATAAAGATCCGGCCCTCCCGGTACTTCGAAGCGATGAGGCTGGCGGTGCTAGTTGAGGAGATAGTATCACTGTGGTGCATTCCGAAATCTTTCCCTGCAATTCGCACAACTCTGTCTCGCAGATCATCGAAATCCATAACGCGTTTCCCGTCCGCGCCAACGTTATCTGGGTTCATACCCGCCACACGGAATTTCCCTCCAGGCAAGGGGAAAATGGTAAGGGAGCCTTCGGGGGACCATAAAGACCCTGGAAGCGTTGAAGGAGGGTCAGTGAGCGTCAAGTCGTCGCCCCATACCCACACCGTGCCTCCTTCGCCCTCGAATGTGATCCCCGCTTTTTTGCGGACCATGCTATCTGCGCCGTCGGCACCGATGAGATACTGGGCTTTAAGTTCGTAGGTGCTTCCATCCGCGTCATTTCGCACAGTGACGGACACGGAGTCCTTCGATTGGTGGATTTCAGTAGCTGCATGACCACGGCGGATATCAAGCCCGAGCTTGATGGCATGCTTCTGGATGACTGCGGTAGTGCGAGGCTGAATTTGCATAACGACGAACGGATAGTCGGAATCTTGGGTTGCGAAGCTAATTGGCGTTGGCAGCTGGCCGTAGGCAGCATGAACGAGCTTACCGGAATTCTCGAGAAGGTCCTCGTGAATACCGCGCATTGTGAACACCTCCATAGTCCGAGTATGGATTGTGGCACCTCTCATGGCGTTGGATATTTCCAAATCTGATTCCAGGACAATGACGCTTATGCCGGCGAGGCGAAGCTCGTAGGACGCCCATAGTCCAACAGGGCCGCCACCAATGATGATAACAGCAGCGTCCATGGCGTTGCCAATGTCCAATACAGAGGTTGTATGTAGAAGGATGTTCGAATATATGAATGGGAAGTAGTGGCTGGCTCAACGTAACAGAGGCGACATTCAAGTATGATATAGGAGTTTCAAAGATGTAGTTTCAACGATGTACCTCCCGATGCCACGTTCGTGTGTGGCTGCCTTCCATACTCCCCCGGACTAAAGTGGGACTTCCTCGGATATTCAATAGCTCGGATTGCCCCACAAACACAAACGGGCCTGTTAACCGCAAGACCGGTTTCGATTGGCTGGAATGTATTACTTCAACAATAAACTGTCAATTGTGAGAAATGAGACATTTGCCATCCAGAAGGGAAGTAGTTACACTGCTTGATGACATTCCGGCGATAGTACGTAGAAGGCACTAAAACGCTTTCTCAATTTCTACCGCCATAGGCGAACAGATAATAGCCAGGAGATAACCCCACGCGCAAGATTCAGTGTCCTCCATCTTAGCCTTAGCTCGTGTGTAGATGACTTAGATTAATAGTATGTTGATAGCTGAATACTAAGGACCTGAAAATCATGTGTCACACGAGGCCAGGTGATTTAAGCTCTCAGCCTGCCAATCAAATCGTAGGATCCGGATTTAGAGTGTTCGGTTTCATCGTACATACGCTCCGCTTTACTCTGCAACAATTCCAGGGCTCAAGAAACTCATATTGATTCAGAATGCGTACTGTTAGAGGTACTGCAAACAAACTATCTCTAGTTTACCAAGGATCAATTTCTTCCTCCGGGCTCTTATGGTATAATGCGCCTTCTCCACCGGATTTAAATTCGTCAAATGTCGCCCGGTCGAACAGTTCAAATTTTCCAGGCATCAATGCTGCTGCATCAACGCGCTTGTGCGTCAAATCAAACACAAGTGCCACAGCGCCTACACGTCCTGGAATTAACCAATGGACCAAATACTGATTGTCTCGTAACTGACGCGCTCTATAAGAAAGGCCACCATAGGTGAGGCCATCGATTCTCCATGGAAGTGAGAAGTAAGCTTTCTCCTCGTCAAAACTGATGCGGTAGTGGACGCCTGAGGAATAAGTGTATTCGAAGGTATGCCCCGCTAAATCTTTGCAACCATCATGGCCGATTTTGTCCGGCGCATGTTCGACCTGAACCTAGTCAGCTGTGGTATTACTAGGAGTACTCTGAAGAGATCGCACCTCGGGGGCAGTAAGAGATCCAATCTTCTCGGGTGCGATGGAAGCCATGGGGGGGGGGGGGGGGGGGGTTGTTTAGCAGATATGACGATGCTACACTCATCGAGCTAGGTGGTATTCGAATCCCTTAATAGTCATACTGTGGAATTAGAGATCCGGCATCCAAGTTCTTGATCCCCGGAATACCATGGGGAGCTTTGCAGGGCATTGCATTTAGGAATGCATAACCCCCGCATGGTTAAGATGCATATGCCCGGGTTTTCAGGTAGTTGTCTCTCCATTACGATGCATCTGGAGATCGGGCTCTAGCCGGATACCGTAGTATAAGTCGATACTTCAAAACACGATTCCCGGGTTTTCTGTTGTACTGCATCGTGCAGACTACCTCGAGTCGTTTATCAGGGTCAAAATGCCAATTCCGAAGAATCCGTGCGTCTCCAAAGTGTGGAGAGACGATATCTTAAGGTTCCACGGAAGGAACCTTGGCGGGGGAAGATTCCGCTGAGTCAGCGGCACCAGGACCACGGGCGGTCCCGTGTTCCGTGGTATTAATACGAGGCGTGCTCGTACGTACTGAAATTACGCGGATACTACGGTAAGTTACGAAATGAATGCGTCCGCCCAAATCGAGGTTTGTTATAGAATGGAGTCAGCAGTTCAGAGCCGGTAGTATGTGACGGGGTGTACATTCTGGCTTCTGCCATTCCAATCCAGTGATATGGATGCTATCTCCAGATTTTGCTTGCTAGTTGACGCATCATCCATCTATTTCCATCATTGCCGGCGCACATTCGAGCCGACATAGATAAGGTCTGTCCCTTTCATCCTATAGGTTTTAAATGACGTTGATTAGATAGAGAAATGTGAAGTCTTCCGAGGACTTCCATCTTAAACGGACCTGTGATTTCCATGTCCTAATTCCGATGTGTAAAGTAGAGTCCAAATGAACATATCCATTGTCTGTTTACCTAGCTCGAAATCCCATATACTAATACCGAGGTCCACCAGAATGATCAAAGGCAGAAGCAAATCAGGGCCTCAGATTAATGACTATGTACGTCTCAAGCCTTTCCCTGTCCTCTCCAGCATAATATCAACGACTTTCGCGGAATAAACGGATAACTTCCCTGCCATAGTCATTCCCATTCGGGAGACGCTGTATGGTATGGATATGGTGCTTGACCGGCTTACGCTCACTATCTAACGCGAGGCCCGAGTGGTGATCAAATTCGAGGAGAATCACCGGGCTTTGGATGCGATAGTAGAATGGATCATCGTCACCATAGCGGCCAATCCAGCAGAAGAACGTCTCGGCCAAGTATGCCCGAACTTCAGCCATGCGCTGCTTGCGAGGCTCCTCGGGCAGGATATTTTGAAAGCTCTCGATGACAGTCCACAGCAAGGCCTGTTGAGTGTCGTTCAATTCACTGCAGTTGATCCCTTCATATGGGATCTGCCGGTTATCTTGATAGGCCCCGGCAAGATGACGCTGGTCCGCAGGATTATATCGCCACTTGGGAAGGAGTTCGCCATCCATCTCAGGGTAGAGCACTGCAATCTTTGCCTGTTCGGGGGTAAGAGACTGCATAAGCTGCAGCCCAGTGACCTCCTCCTCTTGTAGCAAGAAGGTGCCCTTGTGTGGACCCTCGTCAATGACCTATAATACATGATTCGGTCAGAAATAAAGGCAAGAACGTGCAGACTAAGGAGGTAAGACGCACGTTGGGCTCTGCGCCAATGAAACAAGGACCGATCACCATTTGCTTTCCGACCACAAAGACGTTGACGCACACGTGGTGGCCGTGCCACGTAAAGCCCCAGGGTTCGGTGGTACTTGGGGTACCGTGCAGCATAAAGCTAGAAGAAACGCTTAGTGACACTGCTGAGAAGTAGCAATTATGTAGACACATACAAATAACTCCATCTGTTAAGTATCTTGGGCAGGTTGATTAGGTCGCCAAGGAACTCATTGGTAACCAGGCCTGCTTGAACCTTTTCGTAACCTTTCTGGCTCAAGCTTGCCCGAAGTAAGCCTAGGATGACATCGATCGTCTCTTTTTTCACGCCGTGGTCTAGTCGTAGGCCGCAGTCGTTGAAGAAGATAAATTCGGGATTTGACCACTTTCTCCTGGAAGAGATATGCCGTTAGATACCGCCAAAGATGGCAACGGTTGAATCAATGTCTTATACCAGTGTTCAGCGTCTAGGTCGCCAGTGACCCTGGCCCGTTCCTCTGGGGTCAAAACTTCGAGCACTAGATTGGCGGCGGCCACCTGTTCCGAGGGATCATTAAGATGATAGCCTTCTAATTCAAAGGACCACTAACCATTTCGTCTGTAGGTGCTCTGTTCTCCTCGAGCTTATAGACACCTTCGATCTTGGTTCCGTCGGTGGTGATGCCGCTGAATGGGGTCTTCACAGACTCTACCCAAGGGTCAAAGATGGGCTTGAATTCTGCACGTGAGAGCAGGGCTTTGGAATAGGCATAGACATCGTTTTTGTCAAGCCCAATAAAATGGCTTTCCAGCTTCGAGTATTTCTCGTCGCGAAAGTCGTTTTTCGGGATGCTCGCAGTGGTCGCCATTGCGTTTCCGATTAATCGTGTGTCACTTTGAGTGGTACTGGGGCCTTACGTGTTGAGAAACAAATCCACTCCAAAGAGCAGTCGATAGAATTAAATATGAGGGGAATCGATCATCGGCAGATCGTACGATCTAGGGTAGCGGGGACAGGCGCTGGGAGCTGGAGATACCCTTGTGTTCGGAAAGCCGTGGAGCTGGAGTGTATACTTCCGTGGAAGTTGGAGGTGGGTATCGTGTAATGTCAAACATGTTTTATCGCAAGAGCTAGGTAGGTAGCTATTCTACCAGGCCACATCGGCATGCCAGACAAATCAAACTACAAATATCAAGACAACTATGACTTAAGCTGATCTCGTTGTCGCCGATGTCGCCGATGTCGCCGATGTTGTCGATGTCGTCGATGTCATCGTTGCCGTCGTCGCCAGGAGATTTTCTGCTGCCTGTAGCATACTTTCAAAGAGCCCCTGGAGCGTTGGGGATAAAGTGCCCGGGTATCTTTGTCCCTCAAGATGAAGTTTGCCCGCACGAAAATACTCCAGATCGCCCTTGGCGGTGATACGGTGCGGATGCAAGATCACGTTGCGGTACAACAGCGAGCTAACGATAATGCAGCTATGACTGTGAAAGCTAATTGATTGTCAGAACCACGTAACAGGATACATCGTTTCAAGTGGAGACTTTACGTGATTGGAAATAACGTGCTGCCGTCATACTCTGTGTTGAGACCATTGAGCACATCGACGAATGATCGAGCAGCTGCGACGCAAATATGTTCGCTGGATTGGATCCGAATGCTCTGATGAGCCTTCAGAATAACGGGATTGGTGGTTGACAATATGGATGCCCAGTGAATTGAGCACAAAATGTGAAAATAATCTAGATGGAGTAGGGCAACAAAATGATACAGAGCCTTGGGCGCTATGATCTGTTGTCCAGGACGAATATCTGGCGGAACTTCCTCCCGCCATTGCAATAGCCTGTGGTCCAGCGTAGCTAGCGCATCAAGCCGTGAATACACGCTCTCGCAACGATTTACAATGACGCAGTATTCATGCCGGATGCGAGTAAGCCTCAGACTCCAATAGTAAGTGTCTGCCACATCGCCCGTACAAGCGTCCATAGGGAGAGTGTTGATGTTGAGTGGTAATATATCATGGTCACACATGCTTGGCGGCAGGCTGGGTGGCCGGCACTCGACTGCAGAAAGAAATGAATCCAGGCTGAGTATAGCCCACCAGAGATGGGAGCGGAGGTAGACCTCCGGCTCCCCAAGGTTGAATCTGGTTGGGCTACGGCGATGAAGGCCAAGAGACTGTGCCATACGACTGGCAGTACCACAGAGAACCCATGCAAACCCCTCCTTGTTAAGCTGGATCTGAAGGATTACATGTAGAACCAATACCTGGACGGACGGGAGAAATGGAGAGCCAGTCACCTTGTCTAGAAGATACCAGCTCTGCCAGTATAATTTCAAGACCGAGGTCTGGTAGTCAGTCACGCCACATCGGGAAGAATCACTCAGGGCTCCAATGGCGACCAGGAGGACAAAAGCAGAGTATGTGATAGCGTCCAGCTGTTCGGGTTCCGTATTGTACAGGGAAGGCCAGTTTTCGAGGAATATTTGTCGGTCAATTATGGGGTATATCGGGTGAATATTTCTGAAATATGCTTTGGCACACCATATCAGTACCACTTCTAGCATCACTTGACAGGTGTAATCATACCCCGAATCCCAAATTCTGCGAAATCTCTCGCTGGGAATTCTCTCGATAAGGTTTTCGTCTCCTCTGGAACATTACACTCATTGATATGCGGCCCCGCATTGAAAAGAAACTGGACATGGTCCAGCTGGCCTAAAATCTGTGAGCTGGCGGAACAGTCCTTCAGGCATATCGCCAGTGTTGATCCCGCTGAGTGAAGACCTGGGGCAAAATGTCAGTTTAAGTATACATTATACAAGGAGTAGCATACGCACCGATGAAGGAATTAACTCGAGGATCCTTGGCGATAAATAGGCCTACGGGGATGGCTGGCTGGAGATTGGTCTCGGTTTGATCGCCGGCAAAGGAGAATATGCCAGATACTCTACCAGTCTCCGACAATGTTGACACTGTTTTCGGGCCCAGTATGGTTGATTCCGGCTCTGCGAAAGACGATTAGAGACATTGATGTCTTAGAAGCGCCACCCCTTGATATGACTTACCGAAAGCCTCCATGTTGACGGGAAGATCGAGGTCCCAGTAGTCCATAGGAACTTGCAATTCCCACCCTTGTGCCAATGAGGTATAACCATTTTCTACCTCGGAGTATGCTGTCGTCTCTAGCGAGTGTTGTTGATGTAATTGGTCCACTGCGCTCGGGTACTCCAAGTCCCATTGCAGCGAGTCTCCCGTGCCATTATTAGATGGTAGAGTGTCTGTAGGACCCGGAGACACCAGCGTATTTTGAGGCCGTTTCGGGTTTGTGTCAGTTTGCTCCGCAAGGAGAGAGTCCACAATTATCGCAGTGGGTTCCCCTGCATTCGAAACCATTTCCTGCGTCTCTATAACTTGGTTCGTTCGTTGCAGTGGCTTTCGTCCTACGCTTCCACTGCTTCTGAAAGGGCGGCCCACTCCGGAATTGCGTTTTTTGCGTTCAGTATAGACACACTCTTCCCGATATAGTTGACAGTTGAGACAAGGGTGCTGTTCAGGGGTACATTTAAGCTGTTTTCCCAGTCAGAAGTCCATTCCAGTTGCGCTTCCGGAGACTTTCTTACTCTCTTCTTTCGGCAGTACTCGCACGCTCGACTGGCACGCTGCTGGCCATGTCGTTGTGGAGGCCTTTCGGAAGGAGTCATCAGATTGGTCGTGTCCAGGATAAGGGTTTAACAGAAATGCCAAAGCCAGAATCAATGCAGGAAACCGACAGAATCAGGAGGCTGAGAGTGAAAAGCCCGGAATCCGGGGGGACAGAACATTATGCGGGGAAGGTGCAAGCCACGCGACTAATAAGACAACTGGAAGTTGTGCATCATAAAATCCTTCGGAGACTCCCCGGCTAGACAATGGCCCGCTTAGTTATGGGGGTCATCGCAAAACTAGTTATTCCAAGCGATCCTTATGTAAAGTACCCGCCAAGCCCGCCCCGGTCCCTATCCTTACATTTAAATAGATTTCTCGACGAGGAGCTTAAAGAGGACGCGTAGGAAGGAAAAATATACCATTGCTAGTTTGTTCTAACTAGGGGGCACTACACAGGGAGGAAGGAATCAAAATTAGTACATCCTAAATCACGACATAGCTAAATCGATTCCAAATGTCTGCGCCGTATTCTATGGCGTAACGTACATGGTATGAATAGTATTACAATTTCGTTCACCCCCACAGCTAAAAGTGTATCATAATTACCTTTAAAATTTCAGAAACTCTCATGTTGATTAACATTGAAATGAAAAGAAATAGTACTGATACAACATGACTTCTACTTGAGAGATCATACTGCTGTAATTTCAGGTTTGCTTTGCCTGCTAAGTGCAGAATCGCTTGGCCGCAGCGCCAGCCATTTGCTGCAGTGGCAAAGGGGCATCCGACTCTTCCAACAACAGCTCCACGATCGTCAATCCTTTACCCTTGACAACTTGAGGGGCCTGCAGCGCTTGTGCCAGCTCCCTCCAATTGGATGCCCGCTGAGTGAGAATCGGATAGCTATCGTCCTGCACGGCCCCGAAGTAGTCAGCTGTCTGAAGATACCGCCAGGGCATAATATCGTTATAGTGCGCCTTCATTCCATGGATCCACCGCTCCACCGTGTATCCCTGATTATTGAGCACGATGATGATTACATCCAGCCGGGCGCGAATCATATCACTGACTGACTGTGCGGTCATCTGGAAACTGCCGTCCCCCTCGAATACGATCGTGCGACCACGACTGGCCTGTCCTGTCAGAACTAGATCTCTCTTCGCCGCTGCGGCCCCGGCGGTTGCAGGGAGTGCAAATCCGATAGAAAGCCAGATTGGAGAGGTGATATAGGTGCACAGTGGAGGAAGTACCATTGTACTAGATCCAATTGAGCTGGTTCCGGTGTCAGCAAGAACAATGTCGCCGGGGAGAAGATGCTGTGACAGGAAGTCCCATAGCGTCTGCTGTTTTAAGGGTTCGTCGTAAGATGGGATCTGGAGGGGCACATCCTGTCCTGCTATGGCTGGGTGCTGCACTGAGAGCAGCTGCGCGGTGTCCAGAAGGTTGAGGATGCTCCGCAGGAGCTGGTTCATAGACACCCCGTGTATGGTCTCGCTCCGGTTAGGATCTGACCCAGGAAGCTCCACATGCTCTCTATGAATGGCAATCGAAACTTTCGGATCGGGCTTGGTGGTGAATCCAAAGGTATTGGAGTCCGAGAATAGCGGTCCCAACGTCAGGACCAGATCGCAACTCTGGGCCCAGGCGTGCAGCTTGGAGTTTCCGGTGGGCCCTGAGTAAACCCCGTGGAAGTTTGGTAGCGGCTCTTCCAGAACGCTCCTACCGAAGGCAGTCGAGTAGGTCGGGATCCCAAGCGCTCGTGCCAACTCTTGGGCCTCTGCTCGCGCGTTGTATCGGCTCACAAATCCATCCAGTAAAAGCATCGGCTGCTGCGCAGCATAGAGTCTCGTCAAAATCGCCTGAGACGTGGTTTCCACGATCTCACGGTTCAAGACGCATGTGTCCGCTGGTGGAATGACTTCTTCCAGTCGGGCCCGGGAGACTTGGGCCTTGACCATGTTTGTTGGCAGCTCGATGTACACGGGGCGGCTGTGCAGTTTGCACATGGTCAATACGCGGTCAACTTCCTCGGCGCTGGTCTCGACCGTGGTCAGGTTGGCGTGGGCGACTACAACATGCTCTGCCATTTGAGCAAACCGGCGGAAGTTGCCATCTCCAAAGGTGTGGTGAAGACACATGCCCGACGCTTGTATTTCAACCGGCGGGGTGCCGACGATATGAACCACTGGCGAGCGCTCTGCATACGCGCCTGCAATCCCGTTGATTGCGGACAATTCGCCCACCCCGGACGTGGTGACAAGAGCACCAATTCCCTTCACCCTGGCGTAGCCATCTGCCGCATAGCTTGCGTTGAGCTCGTTGGAGTTTCCCGCCCATCGCAGGCCCAGTGGTTCGATAAAGTCCAGTGCGCTGAGATTGTAGTCCCCGGGCACACCGTGGATCGTGTCCAGCCCCAGCTGTCGAAGCCGGATGAAAAGGTATTCTGTAAGGGCAATTGTGTCCATCGTTGCCATTCTATCCAGCGGCGATTGGTTAGAAACACTGGCGAGTAATTTTCCATGGTGCTGTCAGTTTATTAATGGTTAATGTAGCCGGAATTTCCCAGTGGATGTAGATATACTGCAAATTTCCGGGGAATTTCCCAGGCTGCTTATAGTAAAAACCCCTAGAACAAATATCCGGGGAGAAACAACCAGGTATCAGGAAAATGAATTAAAGCGCATCGAATGGCCACAGTCTATGTATGTCCACATCACCATCACAATGGCAAATGTTTGGCTGCAACACCGATCCTCGATCGCCGGCGTCTGGGAGTTGACCTCCTTTGACATCTGGGACCGCAATGGTTCCGGGAGAAAGCTCTTGTCGCAGCCCAATGGCGTCGAGCCCCTAGGTCGATCCGTCATCACTCCCGGGGGGTTCTCCTCTGCGCACAATGTGAATCCGCAGACGCTCCGACAGTATAGTCAAGTGTCTCTCTCCGAGGCCACGGACGCACAGCTGGCCGAAATTTTGCGAGCTGTATCCCATTACTGCGGACAAGTCCAGCTGTTCGAAGAGTCGGATGGCACGCTTCGTCTCGAGATCACTGTGGAGGCTGCGAGTGACCCGCAACGCCTCGGGTCGATCCAAAAGCGCAATCTCGTGTACTCTAACGCAGATGGACAGACGACTATGCTGTTGAAGCCCGTCGGAGACTTCTATTTGAAGGCATGCTTGTTTGACCCAACCTTGCCCGAATATTGCTGACAGTATTCTTTTTAGGACGGCACTTTGGCCTATCCGGAACTACTTTGGACACGACGTGAGGCATTCGGGGGCATATGATAGTAATGCGTATTGCAGGAGGTTAAACTAGATCACGCATTCTTATTTTAAAGAATTCACGGACCATCTCTCCCCTCCTCCATCACCATTCTGTTCTTGATCCGTCCGACTTTTTCAATCGTAACCTCGACCGTATCTCCATTCTTCAGCCAGACCTTGTCTCTCATTCCAGCAATCACGCCACTCGGAGTACCCGTCATGATTACTGTCCCTTGTTTGATCGTTCTCCCTGTGCTGATAAATCGAATAATAGCGGGAACATCGAAGATCATGTCATCCAGGCGATGGCGCTGTCGTTCCTCCCCATTGACATGCGTTGTCAGCATCAGACAGGACAGATCCGGAAGAAGTCGGCTTGAGGTAATGACAGGGCCGATAGGAGCGAACTGGTCGAATCCTTTCGCATAGCCTGCCTGATTACTAGATATGGCTGGAGCCTGCCAGTACCTCGAAGAGATATCATTCCCCACTGTATACCCAAACACATAGTCCAGGGGATTGTCGTCCTCGGCGAGGTTTTTACAGTCACGACCTATAACGATGCATAGTTCGCCTTCATAATCAAGACATCGAGCTGTCGGATGGACGTGAATGTCCTCATCGGGACCCGCTAGGGCATCTGATCACAGCGGAGTTAGCGACGGCATATCCACGGCACGAAAAAAAAGTCTTCTTGTGCACCTGGTGGCTTGTAGAACAAGGGAGGAGTCGAAGGTATATCGACCTGTTCCCAAAGTGTCAGTCACTGTGATCGTATGCTTCCGGGTGAACACACGTTCACTTCCGCTGCGTGGTGCTGATAGTTCAGCCCGACGCAAGGAAAAATCGGCACAGACGGGAGCGGAGCGAGAACCTGCAACGTGTGTTAGAGGGATTCCAAAAACCCAAGACGGTAGCCTCACTCGATAAATGCGTTGTTTATGACCAACTTTACGGAATCCAGAGTCCCACGGTGAGGTACCTTCGAACACCTCGGCTTCAACACCAACTAGAGACTCAAGATGTGACACATCTTCTGTAATGTCCCCTATAAAAATGTGTCCTTCCTTGCTCTCGAAGCGGACAAGGTGATGGAATTCGTTCATTATCGCGGTGCCTTGCTGGCTACACCATGGGGCAAGCTACGGGTATAAATAGACTGTAACTGTACGATAATTCCACGGAGAAAGTGCTGGTCCATGGTAGAATTCGTTTGACAACAATGGATAGTGAGAATCTGCCTAAATATTTCCAATCCCATAACTACATGCAGTATTCCTGAATATAGATAAGGTGCTCTCTGCTCCACTTTCCGGCCACGATATCCGTGCCATATTCCGCATTCCCTTAGAGTACTTGTCTCTATTCACCCACGCTTCTCGCCCTCTTCATCATACTTCGATGGGGCAACAACAAGCGGGGCGTCAATGGTGGAAGTGAATTCCGACTTGACATTTCGTAAGAAGCACGCGACTAGGTCATAAGGTCAGCCCTGCGTATAAGAACCGGTGTGAGAACCTGAGAACATACTTAGAAGGCCCACGGCCGAAAATGAAGCTGCACAAATCCACACATTCCGGAACGAGGCAGCATATGCGCTCTTCACGGCGCTTCCGGCCGCCTCAAGCACCTCGGGGGTCGAGTCCGGGATAGATTGAATTGCTGACTGATCTCCAGATAGGAAAGCTGGGATCAAGACCCCTAGCTCATCGGGTGGGTACCCGAGGGGAAGAACCGCGGAAGCTACCTTGGATCCAACATTCGAGGTGAGGGCGCCGTTGAAGATGGCGCCATTGACGGCAAGGGCCACCGTGGCGCCGAGACTTCGGGTTGCCGTGAGAATACCGGTAGTGATAGATACCATCTCTGGAGGGGTGCTCATCTGAGTAATTACCGTCAAGTTCGTCAGCAAGACGCCTATACCCATTCCACAGATCACTGGATAGCCCCAGAAGACGTTGCTCGAGGTGTGCGAGGTGACGGTTGCCATGAGAGAATTGAATACCGTCAAGAAGATGAATCCAAGGATCAAGGGCTCTCGCAGCTGCCTAGTCCAGGTTGTATAGGCGGCTACTAAGACTGAGACGAAACCTGCTGAGAAAAATACAATCGAGTACTTGAGGCCCGCGTCAAAGAGGTTCTCATCAGTCAAGACCTGCACCTCATAGGCATAGTAGCTGTTGCTGGTGAAGTATGACATGCCCTCGGTAAAGATGGTAACCAGGCAAATGAGAAAGTTCCTGTCATGAAACATCCTGTGGTCTAGGAGTCCGTCCTTCTTCACTTTCCACTCGTAGAAGCCAAAGGCCATGAGAAGAACAATGGCGATCGTAAATGGTGCAATGATATGGGGGTCGGCGTCACCCCACGTATAGGGATTACCCGACCACTCCAAGGCAATTGCAAGGAGTGTCAGACTGCCAGTTAGGAGGCCTGCACCGATCCAGTCCAGTGAGGCCAACTTTTGTCTAGTTGTAAGAATGCTCTCGAGCTGCCGTGGCGGGGGGTTGAAGCAAAACGCCACGCCAGCGATCGAGATAAAGAACAGACCCGCAACCACATACCAATAGATACGGTATTTTCCATAATCCCCGTCTTTCAATAGAGCTCCTCCCATCAGTAAAGAAATAATACCTCCGATTCCACTAGTGAAGTTGAGCGTGGCCTGTGCAACAGCTCGAAATCGCCGGGGCACAATCTCGGAGACGACCGTATAGAAGAGTGCCTGGCCTCCAAACGAGAATCCAACTATACAGAAACCGGCAATCAGAGCATTTACAGTCTGAGCTCTAGAGATGATGATCGAGCCTGTAAGCCCGCCGACTGCGGTCGTAACGATTATCCACTTCCTCCCCCAATAATCAGCAGCCTGGCTGAGAAGAGGGCTGAAGGCAAGTGTAAATATGGTCAAAGGCATGCTCAGCCATCCTGCTTTCGAAGAATCACCCAAGTAGGCGGTCGTTTGGTTGGCAAGAACGCCAGAGCCAACGACGCTGATGATTTGAGCAAGGGCCATCGAGTTGATTGCCTAGAGAAGGAATGTGCTTTAATCACCGCTATGTTCAAGGAAGAGCGGGGGGTGACATGAGACTTACTATCAGAGCGATTACTGGTGGTGCCGATGGGAACTTCTGCTCTTGCGGAGCTGGAGGAAGAGGTTGCACATCCTCAACCATCTCAACATGCTGCTTGCTTGTCTCCATATCAAGTGGGATGCTCTCGATCGTCTTCTTTAAGATGGAAACAAGGCCAGAAAGGGGGGTTTGTAGTGAGATCGTGGAGGATGACTTTAAAAATTACTATTTATGCCGATGTCTGGGGATATCCGGGGTTGACCCACTCCCGTCTGATATTGCGGGGAGGCCCTAGCTATAGTGGATATCTGTCAATGTTTCGTCGGCAGCCAGTAGAAAAGCCAGCTGCTTTGCTTACTCCTATCTACAGATGGTGGTTGGCAGCGAGTATACAGAAACTCCCAAACAATGGATGACCCGGCCCTATGGGAGCATAGTTGGTTCAACCCCATTGGCCAAGATATTTGTTTGTTGCTAGCCCCTCCCAGTATCTTGGTTCCGTGGAGTTCGACCTCCACGGACTTATCTTTAAAATCCCATGGAATTATAGCCGTCACCTCCACTTCCATCTTCAAAGAGCATGATTGAACCCATCTCCCCGCCCCTAAGACGAATTCGGGGGAACCTCGCAATAATGAATGCCCATGAAGTCCGTCTTGAACAATGTGCTTTAGTAGTTAGTAGTTATATCGTAACTAGCAGCAATCTAATATGTAGTAGGGTAAAATCATCTGGCTGATGAATGCTGGAACCGGATCACTACCAGCCTAGGTCAATTTGTCCCAAGCAGCTCAGCTCGAATGAACATGATTCAACTTGTTTTGCTCCACTTCATCGGCAATATCAACTGCCGTGTCTTCATTGTAGATGCCAGGGCGGTTTCCTTCGTCGTCGACAGGATACCTATCAAGAGTAATGGAATACTTCCCGGAACGAATGCCTATTGGCAGTTGTTTAGCCATTGCAAACCGGTCAATTGCCCTTCTTACGAAGGAGCCATGCAGGAGAAAAGGAAGGACCCTGGTTTGGCGGTAACTCCTTCATAGGTATAATGTGAGGGCAACTTAGCAAGATTCACTAATACATACTAATCAAACCAAGCTGAGAAGACTGAAAGTTACACGGGCTAAGCCTAATAGGGCTAGTGGTCGTGCAAATAACAAGTCAGTTCAATGTTAAATTGCGGTCTAACCAAGGGCTCGCGCAGGCCTTATCGGTGCCCAGCCTTTGGCCCTGATTCTAATTCCATTTCTGCCCGTCAAGTCAAACCCCACATGTGAGGGATTTCTCGGCGACTATTAACCTTGGAGACCCGTCGTTGGGCTGAGACGCGCGCGGCTTTTATTTGATTCGCGCAGCTCCTGCGTTCTTATCTGGAGCCAATAGTCCAAATACCTATCGACTGTTTACCCCATTTTTTTTTCTTCAAGGTGCTTACTTCTCATCGTAATCTATAACTAGATAGAGAGTCATGATTCAAAGAGTTTTTCATTTGCTCCGTTTTGACATCTTTCGTACACGCTCCTTGCAAATCGCAGCCATGCTGTTACAGAGCCACAAGTAGCAGAATGAGAGGGCGATCAATACGTTTCAGCCAAAAGCGCACGCAGAGCTGGATCTCACGAGGATACAAACCCCCTTGACCGATGGCACTGCTCGGTATGAGAGATGGAAAGAAGAGAGGAAAAAAAAAGAAATGAGATGAAGATTCAAATTGATGGGTATCATGCAGTTTTGTCACCAAACGCCAACGGAAGAAAGAAGATCGATGGGCCGTTACAACTTGTTAGGCGGCTTTCCCTTCATCTGATCTTGAATTTCCTCCTTAAAATATCGAACGAACTTATCGAGGGATCCTGCCAAATAATAACTGATCAGCTGTACAGTACAACGAGGCTACCCATTTCGCGACCGGGGTTCGTACCTTTTTCCTCGAGGGTTGTCCGTGATGGCTCCGGAGGTATACCGTGACGAATCTGCTCCACGCGTTGATGAACGCGACCGACCATTTGATGGAAGAGGGGGCTTCGGATGAGCTGGATGGGGGGTTAATATCGTGGACTTGCGATGAGATGCGATGGATTTCAACGTACTCGACCGTACAACCAGACCTGCAAACCGTTAGCGGGGAGGCACGACCTCAACAACACTGGAATCCACTTACCTCCAAGGCCCGCAGCCCGAACAGATGGAATACCATATCGACAGGTGGTGATCGACTTGACTTTGTTCAAGTGATGGACTTAGATGGTGTTCGCGGAGGAGAACATGGAGAAGTCCTCCAGCTTCGTCTCCTTAGGTAAGCCCCGCACCGAATTACCCGGCGGGACTCTGGGACCCGCTGACTCTTTCCCAGCACAACTTTTTGACAGCTGGGGAAATGCTCTGTCCCTGAACTACTCCAGTCCAGCAATGACGGAGTGGCCTTGCCAACGATTCACAGATTCCTGACCGCGATGGGGAGTACGGAAGCACTCTCCAAATGGCCAGCCTCTTTCAACTACGATTCTAGAAATTCACATCTCCAACTATTGCGACTTCGATCATGACCAAGGGTTGCTATACCTGTCGACGCCGTCGCATTATCTGCGACAATGGCCAGCCGACTTGCAGAAAGTGCCGCGACGCCGGGAAAGAATGTCTGGGTTATCAGAAGCCGCTGGTTTGGGTGAAAGGTGGCGTGGCTAGTCGAGGCAAGATGATGGGTCGCAGCTTCGACGATGTCAAGAAACCAGACGGCGATTCCAAAGCCCAGAGCTCTACTCAAGCTAAGACGACCGCGGCGACAAATACTTCCGGCTTTGGGTTCTTCTCCATCGCCGAATCTTCCTCTGCTACGAGCTCGCCGAGCTCTGGAGCACATACGAGCCCGGAATCCGATACATATGTACAAGAGAGCGTGGAACACGAAGGCTTGGAAAATGCCGACGAGGAGATAATGTATGGGTCGGGCTTCGCAGAAGAACCGGACAACAGGGTGGTACATGTTCCTCGAGCTGCCTCTACGGATTACATTCAAGCCCCGTGGGGTCTAGTAGACCCGTTGTTCAAAGACATGAGTCAAATGTCTCGGTTCTATCTTTTTCACTGTATGTTGTGTAAGCATATGCTAAGTGATAAATTTGACCTTCCTGCTGACTTTTGTGTGTCTAGACAATCAACATATGACCAACGACTTTGTTGTGTATTCTCAGTCCAAGAACCCATGGCGCGACATCATTTCTCTAGTCGGTGACTCGCCGCTTCTCGCACACGGGTTATGCGCCATGGGCGCTCTACACTATTCGTTGATGTCGGACTCGGACTCCTCCCAAATGCCTTGGTCGTCGAACAACCTCTTGGCCAGCAGCTCACCTCTTTCGCCCGAAGATATTGAATCCATCGTCTCCCCAGCAGGTAATCGGCGGCCATCTTCAAGGGCATTCAAACACTTCCTTGAATTCAAGCAACGCACGCTCCATCAGCTGTCCAAAGACCTGTCAAATCCCGTGATGCAAAAGGACGACAGAACATTGGCAACTATCGTCGTGCTTGCTCTTCTGGATATATTCGAATCGGGAAGCGGAGCATGGAGTTATCATATCGAAGGCGCGAAGAAGCTCTTGAGGGACCGTCCAGAGAACAACCTCGGCCGAGGTATCCTTGACGGACTCGAAACCTTTGCTATTGACGGATGCTTAATGTAAGAATTTCCACTGTGCCCCCCACACAAATACCCAACTAACCTCTTCCCCAGTATGGAAATCATGGGTTCAACTCTCGCCCGCCCAGGCGCCCTCTCTAAACCATTCTACTCCGCCGCCATGGGCCCCGCCATGCTCAAGCGTCTCGAAGAAACATCCTGGGTCGGCTGTCCCGCCTACCTCCTAGAAGTAATCTTCTTCATCCACACCCTCTGGTATCCAGACTCGGAAATCACCACTGCAACCCCTCAACCATCCGCCCTCCCCGCCTCAATGCAACAAGGCCAACCCCTCTCCCTGGAATCATACCTGGCCCTCCTCCAGGGAATCCGCGACTTCGACCCCGTGGCCTGGGCCCACCACATGCAATCCTCCCATTTCCTCTCCGACCTCTCCACCCGCATCGCCCTCGCAAGATCCTACCAAACAGCCGTCTACCTCTACACCAGCCGCGTACTATCCCGCACCCGCGAGGGCTACACCCCTCCCTGGGTGGACGTAAGCCTCCCCGCCGACCACTCTGCCGTGGCGAGCGACCTCCTCAATCAAATATGCTCCGTACCCTACTCAGATCCACACTTCAAATGCCTGATATGGCCTACATTCATCGCCGGTGCCGAATGCCGGCGTACCTCCCAGCGTCCCCTTGTCCTGGAAAAACTCGGTGCTCTCTACCAAGCCGTAACGAGCGTCAACGTTCAAAATGCCGCGTGGGTTCTGCGATTGATGTGGCAGAAACATGATCAAAAACGGCGCGAGAAGTGCTTGAATACACTTTCTGATCTTGGGCTTGAGGATGTGGATGGTGGTGGTGGAACTATTAATGTCAATATCGACCATGATGATGACGAAGATTATGATAATACGTTTGACTGGGTTGATGAGTTGGATGAGTCACGGCTTGATTGGCTGTTTATTTGATATAGCGTTTGCCAGGGGAATTCTTGTGTATAAAAATGGTCCGGTGCTCTTCTTTCCTCTGCCAATTCGGGCTTTTATTACTTGTACATAATCCTGATAAGTGTTTATTAATGACTCGGATGAAATTGAAAGGCAGTCTTTTACTGACGACCATATACTACATTAACATTGATAGACGGAGCTTTCCTTTTGTAGACTGTTCGTTGGAATACCAGTATTCTTCAAATCTCCATGTAAACCATAGCACGTTAAGCCTCACCTTGAATATTCGTACACGCTATACTTGATATACAAAGAGAATAATAAAAGGAGATTCGTCCTCAAGAATCCTTTTGTAGGTGTTTATAGTATATCTGATTCAGATCAAAAATTCATGATATGCTCGCTTAGAAAGATACTTTTCTCAGCACAGAAAATTCATCTTAATCGCCACAAAGTGTTCAACCAGCTCGGCGGCAGCAGAATTGATAGAAAAAAGAAGGGAAAGGAAAAAGAAAAAAGCCGGGTATATCAATTTTCGAGTTCAGCCAAAGGGAACACAGACTATAATCTGTCAAGAGAGGAAAAGGGGTTAAAAAGGAAAGTTGCAGAGAAGAGTTAAGTGTGTGAAAGAAGGAATTGAAAATTGGGAAGTGGAAAGAAAGTCACAATGAAGGTGTTCAGCCAGATTAATGGTGAGTAGTAAAAATTGGATATGCGGGGGTAAGCAAGGAAGGTGACATGAGAAATTCAAGAGAAAGAAAAGAAGGTATCGAGTCTTGCTCGGGGGTTCTCAAAAGCACACGGGCGAGTGGGAGAGGAGTATAGAGGTAAAACATTCATGTTGCGAAATGGCTAAACAGCTTCTCTACCGTAGCCTCAACAATAACCCGGCAGTAAATCAACATCTCGTAGACACAAAGAAGCCAGGTCGCCAGATGCAGAAAGGGGGAATGGAGATAACAAAGTATAGGGGAGAATACCAGCTGCGTTGCGAGGTTTGTCGACAATATGCTTCAGATCAAATCAGGGATATATAACAATTGACCGAAGCAAGACACAGAAGAGAGACGCGAAGAAAAGAAGTAAGACTTGGAATAGACGCAAAGCAACAGCAAAGATGGAATCACGCATGCTCCCTTCCAGTTCTAAATGCAGAAAACATATTCCAAAACGAACAAAACACGCTCGTCACTGTAAAATGCAAAAAGGGTAGAACAACCAATATGCAAAGGAAACACCGTACTTTCTGTACGCTTGAAGCGGGAAGGCCAGTGGGGGGATGAAAAGGAAATAGCAATAAGATGGGATCAAGGCCCCGGTAGCCAAGAAAAGACGTCCGTCAACGGCTGGTAGCATGTAGCGAGGACAAGGCCGCATGCCTAGGGAAAAAACCGAACAAGAGTAAAGTCTAGTTCATATTTAAGGAACCTCTGGGGGTTGGGTGCAGGAATATCATCTAGCACAAATCCCTTCTGGGGGAGCAAGATGGCTAGGCGCCAATGTTTAGAACACAGCAGCAAGGCCGTTCTTCGAATGGCGTCGGCTGAATCTCTTCTTCCCCTTCACCGATTCCGAGTCGTTGGCTTGGTGCTTCACCAAGTGATTTCGCCCCGGAGGAGGCACATTGGCCTCATTCTGAAGCTCCGTACTCCGATCGAGTGTGTTGGCATGACTAGAGAACCCAGATGAAATATCGCGGAAAGCGTCTTCGGCGGAGTAAGGGCCAGCACTTTGATGCATTGAGGCCATCTCCTTGGCCCGGTCCAGTGCATCCAACCACTCTTGCGCTGATACCGCAGTGGCTCCGATATTGCTGGAGGAGGGCTTAGGATCTTCAAAGACGAAGTGTTTATCTCTCTGTAGTCATGTTAGTAAATTGATTTCATCGTCTATAACTTGTGTTCGTCGACGACATACCGTGTCCACAATCCACGAGGAGTGACCCTTGGCATCCGTCGTGCTTCGATAGTGTGTCCCCGGCGCAAGCAGCGAAATCTCTGTCTTCGCTTTCTTTTCGTCGCCGCCAGCTGCAGCCAAGATAATCCGCGCGGAGGATGTAACCATCACCAAGCGCGATCGCTTCTTTGTTGCTGTGCCCGAGAAGAAACGCGAGAACTTCTTGGGTGCCTCACTCTCGCCACTGCCATTCTTCGATGTCGGACTGTGCGATGCGGGCGAAGACAAGACGACCATGTTACCAAGTTTCAAGATCCGTTCGTTCGTCTTGCTAAGCACAGGAGACCACTCGATATCCAGCTGACTGGGAGGAGGTAGCTCGGTGACTACTCGGGGGAGCGCACGCGAATTGTTGCTTGTCGCATTTGATGGCGCAGTCGAAATGACCGGAGGAAAACTATCACCACCTTCGCCACCATTGAGCTTGATAGGCTCACGCGCGGGAGGTACGTACGCCTTCAATCGAGGCGCCTTTTGCTTCCACAACTCCGGGCCCCATGAAATACCGTCAAAGAATTCATGGTTCTTGATATGCTCAATCTGTAGACGACGAGCGGGGTCGAGGACAAGAAGACGCTCAACGAGGTCGCGAGCCACCGCGGGGAATCCGATCGGGAATTCGTAGTCCAGTGCAACAATCTTTTGGAAAGTCTGGTACTCATTACCCGCCTTGAAGGGCGGACGACCGGCCAGGAGTTGGTAGATGATGCATCCAAACGCCCACAGATCACTAGCCTTGCACGCGTTCTTGTCAACCAGCAATTCCGGGCTGACATACTCCGCGGTACCAACAAAGGAGCTTGCTCGTTCCTCTTCAGGAATCTCGGTCGAGTCGATCGGTGGGATAGAGGTCTGGCTTTCGTCCGGTCGCCGCGTCTTGAGGATCTTAGCGGTTCCAAAGTCGGTAATCTTCACATACATCTGGTGGTCCAGCAACACATTCTCTGGCTTCAAGTCGCGGTGGATCACGCCACGTTTGTGCATATAGTCTATCGTGTCGAGAATCTGGGCGCCGTAGAACCTGGTGCACTCTTCATCAAAGGTGGTCATGCGCTTCAAGACCCCAAGGAGCTCTCCTCCTTTGCACAGGTCCAGTACGAAGTAAAGTGATCGTTCATCCTGGAAGGTATAGTAGAGGCGGACGATACCCGGGTGGTCGGTCAGACGGTTCAACGTGTCTTTCTCGATGTTGACGTATTTAACCTTCTTCTCCTTGATGATGTGTCGCTTGTCCAGAATCTTGATGGCGTATTCCTTCAAAGTCTGTCGATCCGTCGCAAAAACCACCGTACTATAGGATCCCTCACCGAGCGTGTTTCCAAATGAGAAATCCCGCACACCTTTCTTGATATACCGAGCGACCGTCTTCCCGTTGGCATCGACTTCCTGTCGCACCGCGACCGCAGCTCCACGGTCCTGCCAATCCTCACTGCTGGGCGCGGGACCGTTCTCCATACCGTAGGGTGTTCGCGACATCTGAGCTGTATTCCCACCACGGGCATGTGCTCGAGACGATTGTCGCATTACCGCCGGCCCATTGGCCGGAATCTGAGCTGTGCGGTAGGAGCGATCGCTGTGTGAGTTGTCGCGCGCCAGAACCCCCGCTTGCAAAGCTGCCGACCCGCCGCGGGTGTCTACTCGCGAATGTGATGTGGAAGTGGACGAAGCACCAGAATCGGTTCGTATGCGATAGGTATTATCACGCGGGAGAAGAGAGGAGACGGAGCCGTTGGTGTAGACAGAGGAAAGGGGGCGGTTCGGATTTGGGGGCGTACCAAACTGCTGCGTCGAGTAATGTTGATGGGAGGCCGACGCTGATTGGGAGGGATCAGAGACGGGATAGATGACGGAGGAGCGATTCTCGTTGAACGGGGGATTGTCGAGAGGCGCAGGAGGAAAGGTCGTCGGGCGCTCGTCGAGCGGCGCGGGAACTTGTGGAGGTGTTGATACCGAACCGTCCGGTTGAGCCGTTGGAACCGGACTGGCGACCTCAGATTGGAGGGGTGAATCGTCCGGATTCGCAATGCGGAGCCCTCCCAGCGATTGGGAGAGACTGAGATCTCCGTTCATGCCGGGCGGAGGACGGGCGACCGGTGAGATGAGAAGGTGGGCGTGTTGGGGTCGGAGAAGAGAGAAATGTCAAGATTGGGGGTGGATTGCGTGGGCTCGCCAGGGGAAGAAACGAGAGGCGGCCGACGGACTAAGACGGCGAAGGTTGACACCGCGGAGGCATGGTCCAGCGAGAGGATATTAGGGGAAAGGATAGGGAGGGTGATGGAAAAGGATCAGCGAGTGAAGAGAGTGAAGAAAGAAGTTAGTGAGAAGAGGGGGGAGAAGAAGATCAACAGGAGGCTCCGTTGGTGGGTTTAGTCTCGAGGGGGGGCGGAGCATGCGATTGACAGCTTTTTAGGAAGTGGAAATAGGGATGATTATAGGATTATCTCAGTAGTTACTCCATAGTTAATAATAGCTCGACAAGGAGGAATGGAGACTGCCTAATAAGCACGGAGTTGGTAGTCCGTGTAAATATGGACGTGTATATACTAACATCTGTCTACGAAAAGAATCTATTTTCAATCTGCTATAACTCTACATTCTCATAATACAGATGCATTTCAACCATACTATTAACCACTCGATTATCCATAGGTGACTGTCAGAATATCTCGAGTATACGATCTTGTCGGGCCTCGTCGTCACGACTGCATTGATGCTACGGGATCAACCTAGATCTGGCCTCCAGAGATGACATGGTGTTCCCTGGAGAGATCCATGATGTCTCATATCGATCAAAATAAACTAACACGTCAAACACTCGATACTTTACGCAGGACAGGGCAGACCGACTGCTCTTGCTCCGTGGTGATTTCCTTCCCTCTCTCTCTCTCTCTCAACCTTCAATCTCACCAACCAAGACAACACAGATCAAACAGCCACCAGCCAACATGCTGAGACGACCTCCAGCCGTGATTTATCTGACTGAAGATGATCTTCAATTCCACCTACCACGAATCTTCGCTCAGTCCCTCCCAGTCAATATTGACCACCTGAGCCTCGAGGAAACGGACGAGAATGGTGCTGATCAAGACCCAACCTCTGAAGTCCAACAGCCCTCGACCAACGATCCTACCGGTCGGTTCGATCCTCATCATCCTCTGCATGGCTCGAATGAGAGTCTCTCGTGCATGACGCGCTCCTCTCCAGCTGTAGCTCGGACGCACCCAGCGTCCCTCCCTGCTTCGATGATGAATGGTTCGACCCACCGAACTATTGTTGACCCAAACCAGGCTTCCACAACTGCTGCCACCACGGCCCAACTGATATCATCTAATCTCCCACAGACTCGAGCTTCCCGGCTTCGAGAGCCCTCGCCCTCGCCCTCGCAGCCAAGGACCGAATTGACCATCCCGCCACAAGAGTTTCTAGATCCCCACATCCTCCCATCCCCAGACCGCAAGAAAGGTCGGTCTGCTGTCCCTGGAAGTCAAAACTGACAAGGGCGTTGATCGTGCCACACCATCCAGCATCCAGTCGTTGACTAGGCCCTCGCGCAGAAAATCACCGTCGTAGTCATCCCCAGGATGCATGGACCACTCTAAACAAGGATGAGTCGCGGGTTTCCACCTCCCAGTCTTTCCGCCTATCTCCCACTGCCTTTCCGGATCTGACCATCGACCTTGTTCCACAGCGGGACCTAGCCTTAGCGTCTACAGAGTCTTACGAGGCAGGCTTGGCCGACACGAAGGTCTCGCCCACGATGGCGGATACCAACTAAGAAATTTGACGCCATTCCCACCTGATTTGGTTATTTGAAGCTTTCTGTGCGGATCGAAGGCGTGTCTGAATCTCCGATGGTGGCGTGCCGGGCTGGATTACGCGCGGTCTGCGCTTGCCAGACGCACACATCATTGTTGCTAACTATTCATCTTCCAACCCCCGAGAGAGTGCATGTTTTTATGCTCTGTGCTCTGTCTATCTTAGGTCTATCCAGGCATTTCAATATCCCAGCCCCTACTCATGCAGCAGATCAAGCTGACCACCGGTTTGAGCTTGGCTAAGATATCAACATTATCAAATACACTTGTTTAATCCCGCATCAGCCAATCCGTAAATGCCCATTAAAACGGTAGCTTCCTATCGAGCCTCCGCCGCGAGGAGTAAGAAAAACGGCCGGTGACGCTCAACGCTCCACTCTGGATGCGCTGCAATATCATCCTGCGATGGAGCCCAGTCCTTCAGTCCTGTCAAGGCAAATCCATTCTCCAACAACAACGACACATATGTCTCCGTCGTTCGATGATACTTCCTCACCCCATCAGTACCCAGCCAGCTCGTAACCCGTAATCCTTCCTCGCTATAGGAATTCAACGGCCACGCCTTGCCCTTGCCCTCATCAACCGGGACATCAATCCAATCTGCCGCAGGTCGAACAGGCGCGGAATAGATCGGATGCTCCACAGAGAAAACTAATTTCCCGCTCGCAGACCCATTGCCTTTCTTCAAAAAAGAGTGGATCTGCCGAAACAATCGGCCAAGATCTTCGATGTAGTGCAATGTCAAAGAACTGTAGACCAGATCGTAGGATTCGCGGTTAGGATTCTCATCCAAGGTGATTGTTTCAAGATCATGTCTTTCATAGCATATCTCCCCCGGGAAAGTGGACGCTGTATCTGCATCGAATGACTTTGCTTTCTCAATCATCTTCTCGGAGATTTCCACGCCCTTCACGTAACTGGCCCCATTTTCGCGGGCCCAGCGGACAAACCAGCCATATCCACATCCCAGATCAAGGACTCGAGATTGTGGGAGGGCATTGCTGGCTGAGCCGAGAATCATATGGCGCAGGGATGGCCATTCTGGTGCTGCGGCGAGTCCTTGCTGAGATCGCTGCAGTGTACTGTACGCCGAAAAGAACTGTGGGTCGTCGTAGATGTTTTGTGTTCTGGCATGCATCTTGAGGTCGGGCAGTGCGCTAGTATAGCAGTTGTTTTTTTTTATTTCATTTTCTGAAATTTGGATGCGACTGAATCTTATATCGAGAAGTCGTCTTTTGTGACGGAGCCATACGAGCTCCGAGATCCGTGATAAAAACTTTCCTCATTCGGTGCCCGCCTCGGTTGCAACAAGAAAGAAGAGGACAGTATCGCCATGACAGGATGAGTTCCACTACTGCTCTTCTCAATGATGTTAATAGTAGTCCAAAGGAAGATGTAGATAGAGTATTTAAAATCGACCAATCAAATCTTGAAATCATTCTACATGTAGGTTTAGCTAGCTTATCAGGTAAGCAAGCCCCGGGCTCACTGCGATGCATTCCCCAAGCTCTAGAACAATCCCCGAACTGCTTATTCTCTTACATACCTGCCGCTCAATGTCTCAGTCTATCCAAAGAACAGTATGTGTCTCTCAGAGTCTAGATTTAGGCTGAAACATACAGCCAAACTGCCCAAAGCTATGTATAGTTCCCGGGCGGAGAAACAACCGCCTCCGCCCACAGTTCGGTCGCCTTTGCCGCCCCACGGAATGACGCGTCCCTCCTGTCACGGCCCTATTTATGGAATTTTCACGATCGACCAAGTCCAATGCTTGGATTTATTAAGCCTTCGGCTCCCTCCGTCGATGCTGCCTACAGTATCTCTGGTCGTAACATATATAGGGTTAAAATTTGTGCTTCGGCAGAAGTTCGCTTATGCTGATGTTCTCGTATTTGCACCCCGCCAGGCTACAGCCAAGTCTTTAGTCTGATATGCATGAGAATTAAATATAGAAGCACGGAAACCTGGAATTGCATCGAAATTCCACAGGTTTCATACCCCGCAAATCCGGATTTGATTAGATTCGGCCTCGATGGCTTATCCTCCCTCTTAGGATACGATAGTTGAGACATTCTGGGGAGGTAGTCCAGTAGAAAGATATCATGTATTGTTATCTTGCGTCGATGCATGAGAAACATACGTCATGCAGTGCATCCATCATGCTGACCTGGTCGAGCTCACAATTGTTGATTATTTGAGCCTCGGGATATCTGGTTACACAGCCCAATTCACTACCTATGAATAGATCCAACAATTCAAAGACCCGGGAGAGCCACGGTGAACTTGACAACGCATATTATGCATCATATCGAATGGGTCACAACTTATCTATAGATGGATATACCCATTGCGGTAGTGACATTGCTCATAGCCATCGGTCATACTCAAGAGATTCATGCTTCATAGTTCTCGCTTCCCATAATGAAACATCTTCAGAGCGGTCAAAACTAAAAGTTATCAGTCAGATCCGGCTTGTTCATGTTCTCGCAGTGCTGGATACTGTAGGAGTAGCTTCTCCTCTGTCTGTATGGTGCAAGAAACTTCGAAAGTTTCACAAAAGCAACCAAAGTAGAAAAGAATCAAGAAAGTACTCAAGACACTGACCACTACAACAAACGGGACCCTATATTCGAAGACTCATGAGATGACTATGAAGATTAATTAGAATAAGAAACCGGGAATTCTTAGCTCAGGAGAAACCAAAATTGACCGGTAGGAGAAAAACCGGCGAGACACACCTGTATCGTGGAGAATATCTTTGATGATGTCTTGATAATAATACACAGCATAATAATATAGATACACACTTTCCCATAGTGAGGTAGACGATAAGCGCCAATTGTCCAACCCCAATTTTCTAAGGCAGAAAGTCCGGCAGAATTCACATAACCTACAAAAGAGAAAAGACAAGGAAGAGGGTAGTTAAATCGGTACTACAGTCATAGCGTCACCCTGGCCTAAAGAAGAAGGCATCAGGGCAAAGGCGGCTATGAAAGCGGTCGATAAGTTAACTAATTATGGGGTTTGAATAACTGGCGTTTATCGTCCGCCCCACCCATAGGAGACAAACAATCATACACTAGCCATTACTCCTCATGAGAATCATCACAGTCTGAGTCCGACTCCGAATCTTCCTCCTTATAAGAACCATCTAAAATAGACGGATGTGATTTCACTTGATTTGTAGCAATATCCAATAGGAAGTTAGCGTCCCCTTTCTTATTAGAACCTGCTCCATCGAGAAGAGACTTGTACTCGTGCCTAAGCTCTTCAACAATTGCTAGGAGCATGTTCTTTGGCAGATATCTACCAGGTGTGCCCCAGTATGGCTTGCCGTTCTCATCCTTTAGAGCACCCGCGGCTTTTGTTGGACTTTTTGCTTCATTGTGTTGCCAAGCAAGTCGTAGCACCTGGATGCAGTAATGGAAATAGAGATACCTTGCTGCAGGTCGAAATGAAGAGAGGAAATGTAATTTCCGGCCATCAAGCTCTCTGAACGTAAGTAGGGTGAAGCAGTAAACCCGAGAGTCCAGTTGATCCTGTTTTGGTACCGATGATTTCTTTCGGATCGGTCACGCATTCTGAGTCGTCGGCCTTGGAGTCGTTGGCATTCAGAATATGATGGCGCGTGCGTTTATGTAGGGCTGCAAGATCCGCCTTGACACTCTCTGGCGACGAAAAGTCCACCCATAGCCCGTGGGCTTTGTCCTTGTCCTCATTCCCTTACGTAGCCCACGTCTTCTTTTATGTTTCCTATGTTTTCTCTTGCGCGTCGACAACGGGGACGTTGTCTTTTTCCAAGCCGGCATTGTTACAGTACATGTTGTAGTTGCGGTCCTACGTCGCAACGCATGTGACGGCACACGTGATTAGTTATTTCTTATTCCACGTAGCCAGCCTAGCTTTAGAAAGAATGAACACATTTCTGGCTCATCACACAACATGGATGGTCTACGGGACCGCTTAGGTAACCCCATTAAGATTTTGTATATCCACACTTTCGGTTTCTCCTTACGGCGGTTTTCCTCCATACAAGATTCATTGCCACAGACAGTTCGCCAATATGAAAGAATCAGCCGTGCCCGTGCTTCAAACTATGGGCAAGCTGCTCATTTGCCCGTATTTCTCCTCGCGAGACTTTCGCTCTAGCGTAGATCCATCACATCCAACCTATCCTCCTGTTTCATAGATCAACATCGAGGGTATCCCCGTGCAAAACTCATTGGCCTATTTCGCCTTCTCATCGACTGCCGGGTGACTGATAGTCATAGTGCGTCCATCTTTGAACTTAACCACCGCCTTGATAGATTCGATATCATCCGCAGGGACAACTTTCGTAATGATTTGAGTCAAGACATCCAGCTTCGACTCGGATTTCTCACAAGATCCTCCGGTCTCATTCCCAAGAAGCCAGTGTTGCTTCAAGTACACCGCTCCTATAGCAAACACCTGTGCAATCAGAATCGACGAGATGAAGCGCGAGCTAACAAATGCCCACAGTGGCCTGCCTATGGCTGCAAACGCAGTTGCGATTTGTTCGCCATGGCTCGATCGTATCGCGTTGACTGCGGTTACGCCTGCGGCCGTGGTCATCCCTATATAGATGGGTGACCATGAGTCACTATTAGAAGCCCACCAGGAATCGACTGCCTTTTCTAAGCTTGTATGGTTGTTGAGGGGAATAATTCGGTACGATTTGACATCTGGGAAGATTTCGGAGATATCGAAGCAGCCTTCCTGGAAACGCAAGGCATTGGTCTCGCTGCAGTCATCGGAGTTGGAGAAGAGGACTTGGTGCTCATCATCGGTCTTGTCGTTCTTTGTGATGCGGACGTACTTCACTCCATCCGATTTAAAAGGTGTACACTCTGCGCTTGCATCGCCACTCCATGTACCCCGCCGGACGAGTTGATCACTCTCGCACCCAGTGCCGGGGGACCCGTCAAAGTCATAAAAGTCTAGTTTATAACCAATCACGACCGAGGCCATGACACTGACTGTGCAAAGAAAAGCTTGAGAGAGCAGCATAGTGATGGTTATAACTCGAGACGAATAGTTGTTGACAAGTCTAAAAGATTTTGGGGCGAGTGGAAGAAAACGGTTCCTTTACATACCCCAGCCGTGGTGCGGTTCTGAATCCAACTGCCAAGGTTCTTGAATATTTCCTGAATGTACCTACCACCAATCTGCGTGTTGGCTCTGTAAAGTTAGTTGCCCGAGGGGAGTACGGGCGCACAATCGTGCCATTTAAACACCAACAATAATGCTTGGCCGACGTCGATGCGGGGGGCCTTGCGGATGGCGATGCTCTCCGCCACGCGATCAACGCCCACCTTAGGGGCCAAGTCTATTTCAGAAACTACATCCCTCTCTGGGGCTTTTTTTCATCTAGAGAGCAGCGAAAAATAAAGAATTTTGCGGAATGATGAAGAACGAGTATAGCCTGAAGCAAGAGACACGGGAAATATCAGATGAGATTTCAATATACAAAATTCAAGGTTTAAAAACACTCAACCAGGTTTCCAAGAAGACTGGTGAGCTTAAGTTCATATGCCAAAACAGTCAGAACATGACTATTCACTTAGGAGATCACCGTACGAGATATACCGCTATTACCAATCTTAACAGTGCCAGTTTTGTCAATCTACAAAGGTCTGGGGGTTAAGAGGCAAGGTACAGAAAATCATTATGAGACCTAGTAAGTTATATCACGCTTTTCAAAACTATCTACTAATGATTTCTCGGTCATTCTAGCGGCGTATAAGAACAACCAGCTGGGATCGGGAAGTCTGGCTTTCCACTATATAAAGATCCTGATATTTATCCCTATGACCTCACTTCCGCACTGCTGAACCCCTGGGCTACATTCCTTGAATTAAGGCTGGACCTCCCTTCTGTGCGGAGTATCATGCGTTTTTTAGACGCTGGAGTCCGAGAACAACAACATACTGTACTCGTGGGAAGCTATCTTTAGCTGCTAGAAGGGTCCTTTGACCTGCATTTATATGAACAGACAGTGCATGGTTTTCCGCCACCCTTATGCCACAAGAGCCAAAGTCAGATCGGGGCACTTGGTAACCTAAGATTGTTTAGTAAAGATGGAATTCTATCCAACTTTTATTCTCTATCGACCTTAGACCACTCCTCATTTGCCCAACACGATCACCAGTAAACAAGCACTTGCATCGTTGTCACTTATTCAAGGATAAATTATGTATCAAACTCAGTGTGAAAATGGGCAGCATTCAATTTCCTCTAATGGTCTCTAACTTAAGTAAAGGAATAACTATCCCTTCGCGGGGTGGATTTCTTAAGTAGATAGGACTAAGAGAAAGATTTGAAGTAGTAAGATTAACTAAGCCTATTCTAATAATTCTATAGCCTTTATACTAATTCTATAGATTTATAAGTAACTATTAAGGTTATATTGCTTTTTGAAATGCTTCTATGTTAGGTAGAGCTGGTAGAGCTGCTGGGTAGAAGACGATTTGGATACACCATCGACCATCAAGGAAGCGAAGACGTATAGGTCAGATGGACATAGGTCCAATATCATAGATCAAATGACATCTCCACCACGACAGATATCTCTAGGTTATTGGGTCTTTTGTAAGAAATAACCTCGAGCGGTACGCGACGACAATGTAGCCATACTCAGTTCTCCTCTATATCGCTTACGCTCACGGTTCTCAAGACGTCTCGACATTAGATAACTACAAGTATGACAGCGACGCCTGCAGTCAATACCTGATAATTAGCGACCATTAGTATCCTGTCCTAGTCTCTTTGAATACGCGTCAAACAAGCAATATTATCAAGCCCTTCAATGGAGCCATATTACCATATGATAGACTAAACTGACGTGCTCGCATACTAAACTACCCGTTGACGACGCATCTCAGCCCTCAAACATTCAGACCGCTCTGCACATCAAACTTGAAACACGGCCATCAGTTAGCCGTCGGCAACTTTATCTCTAACTGCCGCTCGCAACGTAATCTCCAAAGCCGGTGGCTTAAACTTTCATGGCAGCCTGATAAAATAAAAGCTACAAATGTTGGATACCCACTAGTTAATCTCATAATCCGTATCTTTAGGCGAGCGCTAATGACAGCCACCAGGGTCCGTCACTCGCCGGGAGACAAGAACCAAACACTGCTGTTTAATTACGGAGAAGAGCCCTTAAATGGTCATGGTGTATAAGGCTCCGGCATATTGATAAGAAGAACTTTCATTTCATCAAACCTTACTGCAGACAAGGCCTGTTTCAACTCCTTATCTTCGTTACATATCGCCATCCATCCACGCGTCCTGGTTCAAGCCGTTACGCTAAAATTTTCGCCTTAATCTGCGACGATGACAGCCCGGCATACACTCATACAATATGTACAGTACCCAAATTTCAATCCTCCCAAGCGACGAACCCGAACCACTCAAATCCAGGGCCCAATCCCCCAAAAACCCTTCATTCGCAACAATGCAACTATAATCTATAGATAGCAACAAAAAAGTACTCCCTACAATGGACACTGGCTACGGGTACCCTTCTTCCAATTCCACAACCCTCAAATTTTCAAAACACGGTCGTACCAACTTTGACCAACCACCAAAATCCTAAAATCCTCCCAGAATCCTCCCTATTAACCCCCCAATCCAGTCCTGGTCCGGCCAGCCACATTTTCAGTCTGTGCAGACGATTGGAGAGTATCCCAACTCCACCGCTAGTCTTGGCTCGTGGGGGCCCACATAGTAAACGCCACCCCAATCTCCCCCTCGAACTCAGCCGAACCATGGCGCGGGCTGGACGCGTCCGTTTTGTGATGGAGGTTATGATACCCGGAGATCATTGGTAGTTTTATGTAGTAGTTGGTCGGATACGTATATGCGCTTGTGTGCTCCGTGTCCGTGCTGTATGTACCTATGGCTCGACGCTAGGGCTGGAGATGCATCAATATTTTGTGCTGGCTTCTTGTCTATCGCTGTGTGGTGGAGTGAGGCGTTTCGGAGGAGGTGAGATGTAGTGGAGGTCTGGGTTGGCTTGGGACCAGTGAGAAGGACACAAGTCGATGCTTGATATACGTATTGTCTACGAGGAATGCAAAATCCATGTTCATCAACAGGCTTCAATTAGAGCAACATCACCGCATCAAGCAAGTCTAAAAAAGTGTGTATCGAGAAAAGAAGGCCCACAAGCAACGTCCAGCTCTAGGTGACAAGGGGGGAAAAGATGAGGCGGAGAGATAGATGTGGAAAGAAAAAAAGATAGATAGTGTGTAAGAAGAAAATGGAGGGAGATATAGGATAAGAATCACATGAAACGCCAACAAAGATCATCTCCCAGATGCCGCTTCAGATGCTCCCTTTGCATGTGTATTTTTCCCGTGACAGTGTGATCTCGTGCAAGTGTACCAAAAAAGGAAAGGAAAAGAAAAAGGCATTCAGATGGAAAGAAGAGAGAGCAACAAATTATCTACTGCTTCTTGGCGAAGACCTGGGCACCATCAACCAGGCGGCGCTCGGTGTTCTGGCGGCCGTTGACAAAGTCAGGGTAGTTGAGGGTCAGCTCAACGGCACCGTTGACAATGTTGTCGACAGCCTCGACACCCAGCATGAAGGAGTGGTCCTGGTTGCCGACCTCGTAGCGCCAGCTACCGAAGCGACCACGAGACCAGATACCCTTCTCCTGGAGCTTGGGCAGGATCTGGGTGAGGGCACCCTCGCGCTCCAGAGAGGGAGTGGGGTAACCGTGGTCGAAGCGGCGGTGGTAGGTGGAGACGATCTCATCACCAGCCTTGAGCATGTCGGTGTTGACCAGACCCTGGATGGAGTCGGCCATGAGGGTCTCGTGGTTGACGGGCTTCATAGAAGACTCGGAAACCTCCAACATAATGGACCAGTAGGGGCCCTCCTTGGCCTCGTCGCTGCTGGGCTTGGAGCCATCAGCCAGCTGGAGGGTAGGCAGCTTCTTGGAGGCATCGGGCTGGTTGTAGGGGGAGTAGTTGGAGAAGATGGTGGCACGGTAGAAGGGGCAGTTGTCCTCGGGGAAGTACAGCCAGCACTTGTCACCAATGCGCTCGGGGCGAGAGCCACGGATACCAACACCGATGACGTGGGTAGAGGAGAAGAAGAGCTGCTTGGTGAGGGGCATCAGCTCCTTGTCGTCCATGGCCTCAGCCAGGAAGTCGACAGCCATGGTGGAGACCAGCTTGGAGTAGCCAATGGTGGTGCCGTCGGCAAGGGTGACGGTCTTGTTGTTGGCGTTAACCTTGGTGACCTTGCCCTTCTCACCGAAGCGAGTCTTCTCCTTGGGGAGGGTGTTGGCAACGGCAATCCAGATACCACCGGTACCGTCGCGGGCGGGGAAACGGAAGGTAGCGTTAGGACCCCAGTTACCGGCGGTCTTGTTGAGGATGACGTTGGTGGTCACGGCCTTGAGGTTGGGAGCAGCGACACGCTCACCGAGCCAAGCACATTGCATCTGAAAGCGGAGGAGGGTCCGTTAGCCTGGGAACATGGGGGCGAGGCGTGGGAGGCCAGATGAACGGAGATTTTATTATCACTTACCTTGGTGGTGGGAACGGCCCAGACCTTGTAGTTGTAGGGACGCATGAACAGGTCGGCGATACCAGTACCCATCATACGGACGATCCACTCGTCGAAGTTCTTGGGCTTGGTGTTGGCAACGCGAGCCTCCATGGCGGCATCGATCATGCCGTCAATGCACTTGACCTGCTCGGCCTTGGGCAGCATGGAGATGTTGTTCTGGAAGGGGTAGGGGACCCATTGCTCCTGGCAGCGGACGTAGGAGATACGCTCGTGGGTGTACCAGTCGTCCTCCTTGGGGAGGGCCTCATCGATGCAGTCATCGAAGTACTTGTAGTGGGAGAAGATAACGTGGCCACCGACATCGTACAGCTGGAAAGAACGCAGGGGAAAACTCAGGTCAGCGATTGTTCGAATTTGCGGAGGGCGAGCGGAGCTCTCGTCCAGGGACGGGGGGAAAGGTAAACATACGAAGCCCTCAGGGGTCACATCAGTGGAAGCAAGACCACCGGGGATCTCGTTGGAGTCGATAATCAACCAAGAGGGGCCATCCTATTTGAATTGGTGTCAGTTTGGTTTTTGATTCTCGCGCTTACCCCTCCATCAACCCCTTATTTTTTTTCGGGGACAGAGAGGGGGAGGCTTCACCGCCGAGTTCACAAGGAAAAGAGAGAAGACTTACGATCTGGTTGAGACGCTTGGCCGCACCCAAACCAGTCGGGCCAGCACCAATGACGAGAACGTCAACAGTACTAAGTGAAGCAGTCAGTTCGGGGATGTTCAATGGAGAGAGGAAGAGGGTTCGGCGACGAGGACGAGGAATCCTTACATGTCGGGGTGGGTCATCCTGCCTTGAAGGAGGTCCTGGAAGCTGGGCACGCGTTTAAAAGTTCGACGAGCGATGTTCAGCATAAGAGAAAGCAGTAGCAGCAGAGAGACTGCGAGAAACTGGCGAGAGAAGGGAGACGGGGAGGATGATAAAGGATGAGGATGGGGGTGAAGGGAGGAAAGTGGGAGGAGACGACAAGCAGTGGTGTACCGTGGACGGTGGACTGGTGGCCAGGAGTCCGTGTGGACTGCGACTTTTTGGTGTGGGCGGTGGAGACGACAGTCCAGAAGCCCGTCGTGCTTCCGCACAAAGTTAAGGGGCAGCCAATGGATGGACTCCATTCAGGGGGCATGGAAACGGACCCGGTACTTTCCAGTGTTTCCAGTCGTGTCGTGAGTGGGGTGCCGTGCCTGTTTCAGGTTTACATTTTGTGTCTAGACGCCCTGGAGGCACTATGGAGGTGTATGAGAATGAATAGATTGAGCCACAATTATTTGATATTCATTTTGTACTTCATATATGCAATAGGTACGGAGTACAGTCTGCAGACTGATAGATTTATCATCTGATTGATCAGATTCCCTCTTTACACTCGAATTAACTGCGAGCTATACGACCATATAGCCAATTCCCTCCCCTATTGATACAAGACCGTGTCCTCGTAGAAACTAATAACCGAATTCCCTTTCCTTTGCCTTATCACACTCTATGAATGCAGCCAACGACCAGTCTAGCCCCCTTGATAACGATCACATTGTCCAAAAGACCATCATTAATGGACCAGTGGCGCTGCCGCGAACAGAGAGGGCTGCCCCATACTTAGAGGAGGCACCGGATATGGTCAACGACACACCAGAACACGTACGCTTAGGCCTGGGGACCTGGGGGAAGGAAATTTTTTTTTAAAAAATTATCGCCCCTTTTTTGTTATTTTGATTCCTGGGTCAAATGGATTGTTTTTACTTGATTGCCAAGTCTTTTTAGTGATCATCTCATTCGCCATCACAGCGCCACCTGCCGGACCCTGGTTTTTAAACTATCAAATCTATCACAAACCACGCAAGGCCGTTGGGTCTCCAACTTCAGAGAGGAGGGGCAGGGCTTATCATGATCATTTTAATCCGTCCACCACAGGAATTCCATATAACATTGCTATTGGTTACTTTTTCCTAAGACGATGCAATCCCCTTCTACATCCGACAAATTCATCCCCTCGGCCTTGGCAGCAGATTTCAGGGTCTCGGCACGAATTAGGAATGTTGTTATCAGCTTCCTATCTCGGAGTATTTTGATTCGCATCTTCGAGGGGGCGACACTTACTCTAGTTGAAGATTTTTTTATTATTATTACTTGCGGCAGGCAAGGGGAAGAACTGAAGCAGCGAAGAACGCTTCCCGATCGGTTCTTCGGGCGGGCTAAAAACGCCACCGATGTCGTTTGGCACGTTTGGAGGGACCGCTAAGCTCTGGTCCTGAGAAATTGGTGTCCGTTAGTGGGTTGTGATACAGCGACTAGTATCGGTTGTTGCCTCTTGACGTGGATTCTCTATGCTCTGGTAAATTCGTACAGAAGGATTCTGATACTGTAGTCAGTGTCTGGTGACCTATAGAGTAACAAACATTGAGAAGTAGTTTACTTAGACTTCCTTCGAGTGTTACAGCTTGCGTAACCTATGTGCATGGATCATATCGAAAAGGCCCGACACAGTGTTTCTTTTTTCTGCATTTCAATTTCTTTTTGTAAATCTCTTTCCTTCTACAGACTGTGGTCCTTGAACCCTTCGCGGACCAGCATCCGTAGGACGATCGTCCAGCGGTCCTCCGAGAGATCAGGGTATTGAGCAGCGGTACGGCGTGTGCGCACTGTGCAGGCGAAGAAAGGGTCCACTGATTGTCCGTCCTTCCCTACCCAAGACGGGAAGACTAACGAGGATCTTCTCAGTGAAAGAACCAGGCTCCGATCTCATTGATCGACAAAGTTGCCCCGAGAAAGTTCTTGAACCAGCCTCGCTGGCAGTTGTTGGCCCCTCATTTCCTTTCTGTAGGATGATGGATCTCTTCCATACGGAGGACGGACAACCGGGTTGGTACAGTGCTACAACCACTCTTACCCAGCGGAGAAGGATTTCAATATGGATGGCTGCAGGGGCCTATGGCATCTGGCATGAAAAAGGTCAAAAAAGCTTCTTTTCATCGGGGGGCAAAATAGAGATTTGGTCAACTCTCCACTTATCAGTCCTCCCCCCGTTCCCCGGGCCTTGCCAGGCACCGTTTCGGTGCTTCTTCTTTAGCCTCCCGTTGGCTCTGGATTGTTCCCTTTTTCCACCCCCCTGGTTGTGGAGACAAGTCCCTGGATGGAGGGGGCAATGGCGTCAGACACAGCCTCCCAAGGCGATCGCCGCATTCTCCACTCGCAAGGGACCAGGGCGGATGCAAATGGCTCTGAGGGTCGCTGAACGCGGGCCCGGTGGGTCGGGACTAAGAGCTGCTTGCGTAATGTCCGCCTGCTTGTCAAACCTTTGGACCGTCCATGTAATTTGGATCAGCAGTGTTTTGCCTGGCCGAGGATGGTCGGGAGGTCTCTCTATCTCAAACCGATCGGGGGAGGACGGGGCCAAGGTCGGTTACATTTGTTTGTTCTTGACGTTGCTCGTCAAAGTCTTATCTTGAATAACCGCATTGGGAAGTATAGGGGGATACAATAGTTAGAGTACACACTGGAGTTAGTAATCGGCTGTCATGGTCACAGAATACCAATCTAAGAATAGCGTCAAAAATCCAAGCACCAATAATTGAAAATATAGAAATACCATGAACAAGCACTCCGTACTCTTGTAAGGAGAACCAGAGAGGACGCCAGTGGAGCGTGGGTGAAGATGACCATTCTGATTGGACTTCGTCGAAAAGAAGTTGCCACGAGTCGTCGGCGTTTTGCGTAAGAGCTGTACTGGTTCCGTCATTACCGTATTGTATTCTTGGTTATTTTAGGATATTCACTCTAAATCCACCCCCTCGCCTCTCGATAAAGTCCAGGTGGCCTTTGCCGCCACGGTCACCGTTCGTACGTGACGACTCACGAGCCTCGTCAACACTGCAGCCCCCGTTTCGGTTTCAACTCTGTTTGCAGCGGAGACTCCAAGCGGAGCCTTTTCGACGGTTATTTTACAACTAAACAGATGCCCTCAATTTCACTTCAATTTCCCAGGTCCAGATCATCTCTCTAGCTCTCTCTTGCCTCGCCTAGCCCTCCTTCAGTGGTTCCCGAAACTTTCCAGCGGACCCAGTGGTTCTATTCTCCTCCCAAAATTTACAGTACGTACTTCATTCCATCCCTTCACCCTGTTGCGCTGCTCGTTCCATCATCATTTCTTCTTCCTCCCCCACGCTCCTTGAAAAAAACGCTTTTTGTGTTGGCGCATTCTTTTTCACTTGTCTTTCTGGGTCCAACTCCAATCACACTCTCGTTAACCATTCCCGACCTCCAGTGTCCCTTATCGCCTTTTAATCTCCCCCCGTTCTCTACCCCTCGTGGCTTCCTCCGCGTTTAGCCAAGGAAGCCTGACCCGGCCCCGGCCCTTTGAATTCCGACAGTTTCTCTCCGACCAGACTCGAACATTCAATATGAGTTCCGAAGGCGAGAAAGTCCGCGCCTCTGGCGAGACTCCTCGCGAGACTCTGCCTACCGTTAACCCGGCTGCTGAGAAGCAGGAGCCTCCCAAGGCCGCGTTTCACCCCGCTGTCTACGTGAGGTGAGATTTCGAAAGCCCGCTCCGGGGAAGATTGCAAACCAGAGATTGGGGACTTTGAAGAAGATGACATCGCGACTAACACATTGTGCAGTGTCTGGATCACTCTCAGTTCTTCCGTTATTCTGTTCAACAAGCACCTCCTCGACTATGCCAACTTCCGTGAGTCTCCGAATCCTCCGCACGCGACAACTGGACTTGCAGTTCTAACCATTCTGCTCTCTCTTTACAGGCTTCCCTATCGTTCTGACAACATGGCACTTGACCTTTGCGACGATCATGACCCAGCTTCTGGCCCGCTTCACCACTGTCCTGGACGGCCGCAAGTCTGTCAAGATGACTGGCCGTGTCTACCTCCGTGCGATTGTTCCCATTGGTCTCATGTTCAGTTTGAGTCTGATTTGCGGTAACATGACATATCTATACCTCAGCGTTGCCTTCATCCAGATGCTCAAGGCTACCACTCCCGTGGCTGTCCTGATCGCTACCTGGGGTATGGGCATGGCCCCCGTCAACTACAAGACCCTCGCCAACGTCTCCATCATCGTTGTTGGTGTCATCATTGCCTCCTTCGGTGAGATCAAGTTCGTCCTGGTCGGTTTCTTGTTCCAGCTTGGTGGTATCGTCTTCGAGGCCACTCGTCTGGTCATGGTGCAGCGTCTGCTTAGCTCTGCCGAGTACAAGATGGACCCCATGGTCTCTCTGTACTACTTTGCTCCCATTTGCGCTGTCATGAACGGTCTCGTCGCTCTCTTCCTGGAATTCCCCCGTCTGACCATGGACCACATCTACGGTGTCGGTATCTGGGTCCTGCTGGCCAACGCCATGGTTGCCTTCCTGCTGAACGTCTCCGTGGTGTTCCTGATCGGCAAGACCTCCTCCCTGGTCATGACCCTGTGCGGTGTCCTCAAGGATATCCTGCTGGTGGCTGCCTCCATGTTCATCTGGAGCACCCCCGTCACTGGCCTGCAGTTCTTCGGTTACTCCCTGGCTCTTGTCGGCCTGGTCTACTACAAGCTCGGTGCTGACAAGATCCGTGAGTACACCGGCCAGGCCAACCGCGCCTGGGCTGAGTATGGCAACACCCACCCCGCCCAGCGCAAGTTTGTTATTTTCGGTGCTGCCGCCCTCATCTTCTTCCTCTTCGTTGGCTCGATGGCTCCCAGCTACGCTCCGGGCCAGGTCGACCGCGTCAAGGGCATGCTGGGCGGTGCCACCGCTGGCAATGCTTAAATGCATGACATGTCCCCCACACATCTCTTTGGAGTGGTGTCGCTCCATAACTGCTGAAATGCGCACGGAGTCCATCTTCAAAAGATAATGAAGGGTCGGGCGAGGTGGCTAGCTTCCCACAAATTCTCTAATGGACTCTACTGTGTTAGAGTATTGGGGCCGTTGCGCCACCGCTGTTACAAAAAGCGCGAGAGAGAGCATAGTTGCATCTAGAAAAATCCTTGTCACTCTGATCTTCTCTTCCTGCCCTTTCTTTCTACCTTCTCTCAACCTACCCTCTTTTTTTTTTGGCTCGGGAGCTGGCTTCGGCGGCATGCAGGAAATGCAGCCGTTGGCCGGTCTCCAATTCCGGAGAACTCTCGCGTGATGGGGAAACGGAGAGCTCCCATCTTTTCTCCTTTCCATTCTTTCCTCGACCGCATTCCCGCAAATGTATACAGTGACTAGGGACGGGTGTTTGCTGGCAGTGTATTTCCGTGTTCTTTGTTTCCTCCTTGCTCTCCCTACCTGTTTCTTTTTTGATTCGACGAAACATTGATTTGAATGTTAGACTTGCACGAGCTCTGGTGTCGGTTTGCTTTGGACTTGACTCGTTCTGGGGTTTCACCTTTTTTTTTCTGGCTGTCTTCATAGTTTGACAATAGACTTTTATTTGGAAGGTTTCTTTGACGTTATATTCGACCCGGGCTTTGCATGAGGAGTTCTGAGCTGGGACATTATGATTGGTAGCCCTAGGGTGATAGGGTGACTACGCTGATTATTACCCAGGTGACTGGCTGACGGGGCCAAAAAGGCGGACTGGCCGATGGCAGCTCCGAACTGGCAGAGCAACGTGAAAATGACTGGCAGGAACCGTGACTGGCGACGGGGCTGGGCCCATGCTGGGCTGACTGATTCAGTACTCTGATTGGCCAATGGCATGCAGCGGAGCCCCACTGGCCGCAGCCAAACGACGTCGACCAGTGCTCGGGGCTCCACTGGTATCGTCCCCGTATGGTCATGGCCGATCGGAACTCTTCTACACGCCCGCGTACTGTCGTTTCGTACCGTTCCCTCCGCATTGCGGATCCCCCCTCCGATCGCCTCAGATCGTCTTTTGCGCTCTTCTTCTGCTGCGCTCTCTTCCTCTTCCTTCTTCTCTTTCCTCTCTACCTCTTTGAACGCTCGGCCTACTTTCTTGCCAATCATCTTCCCCCTCGCCCTCTTCTGTCCTACCACCATTTGGACTCCTCTTCTTACTTTTACATCCCACCTACCTCTCCTCTATACTTCTTGACTTACTCGTCCTCTTTCTCCCTCTCTCTCCATCTTGCAACGTGCTCGCCTCTTAGCTCGTGGTCTATATACTAGGTGGTTGAAGCTTATGGTGTGTTGCTCACTTAACCCTACAGTACAGTGCCTCTCGTCTGGGACCTCGCCAACCCGTTCATCATGTGTCCTATGATCCTCAATCGCCTGTCCGATGGTCCCGCTATGGTCCTCTCTCCTTCCCAGGAAAACGCCTTCGGCCAGCTCCCTCCCAGTCCCTGCTGGATACTCCTACCAGCTTCCACACCTACACGGGTACCTTCAACTCTGCTTTCGCCGGCAACGGCTATGCCCAGCCAGCCGTGAACGCCAGTGTATCCGCTGCTCCCGTGCCTCCCAAGCCCTCTCGCAAGAGGTCGCGTGACGAGGCTGCCTTTGACGATGCCCTCGCCGTCAATACGCCTCCGGTGCCCCAACCTGCTCCCGCTCCCAAGGTAGAGCCTATCTATGGCGAAGGCATGGTTCTGTTGAACCCGCAGACGGGTCTGGCTGTCTCTGCTGAGAGCCAGACGGGTACCTGGTATGAAGAAAAGGCCGAGTCGCAGCAAGCCGCGGCCGCCCCAATCTCGTCGCGATCCGTTGCGCTCCAGTCAGATGGTGCCGAAATCAGTCGCAAGGCCCAGCGGCTCGATACCTCCGCCCCGGGCTTAGATGATATTGCTCTCGCCTCTATGCACCAGCGCCTGAACGGCTCCGAAATGGCTGACCAGCACCGCACCGCCCCGTCTACTCCTCCAGCCGAGCCACTCATCGACGATGCCACTCGCCTTCTTGGCATCAGTTGGCAGCGCATTGATACCGACGACGACATGGCCCCAGCTGTCCGTGGTTGGACCAAATATATCGACAATCAATACGCCGCCTATCTGCACCACTCACAGATGCTCATGAAAAGCCGCGCGCTGAATGCCTATCTTGTTGCCGCCACGCCGAACACTGCATTCTCTCCGGCTTTCTACCTCTTCAACGAAGACCTCACTCAAGGTCAACTCGTGGCCACCTCTTGGGAAGCATGCCTGCTTAATCTCCGCTCTACTCCTCCCGTCTTCCAAGGAGCCGCTCCTATCGCTGCTGCCGGCCGTCCCCAATCCGCTGCCAACCCCTTCACTACCGTCGCCGAACCTGGCGTGCCTCTTCTGCAGCAGGCTCTCTCTGGTCACCCGTACTCATCCACCTGCGGTATGGACGCGGGAACGGGACTGAACGGAGGCGTCGAAATGGGAATGGAAATTGACTCCTAAACACTCGCTCTCGATCATCACCTCGCCCCAAAATGTCACTCTCGATCATCGAACTTGCGCAGCACCGGACCGCCGACCATTCGACTGTAGACGAATCTCCTCATGCCGTCGCCCGATCGATCCGCTTGCTCGGGGCGGTTTCATGTTTCGTCCTTGCTTCTTCTGATTCTTCTTGATTACTGGATTTTCTAGTCTTTATTTCTCTGCTTTCTCCGCCCGCGCCTAACCGATCCAGTTCGGACTTTCGGGTCAAAACTCGCCCCAGGAGGGTGAGTGGGTATGGTGTTTTACTGGTTTTCTTAATTTTTTTTTCTCTTTCTCTCTATTTTTGGTGGGGACTTAAGGCTCTGGCGTCGTAATCGTCTTTCGGGGAGGTTGTGCTGCATGTTTTCCTTTCTCGATTTCTTTCTTGGCTTTGGGCTCTATTTATCTACCCTTAAATTTATATCATGACGCAAATGAAATAAGAGATCTGAATTTGAGATTTGAGTTGAGATGTAGGAGAGCTTCTTTAGGCAGTTCGTAAAAAGCACTGGAGTAGGTAGATGCTGGTTCAACCCGCAACGTGACGTCCTCGACAGTGGAGTCGACGAGACAATCAATTCGTCACAACTTTTTGCTGCTGTATACAATCCTCGGCTTAGCCATCCCGTCGGGGCTATCTGGCATAAAGAGTGTAGTTTACAACAATGCCGTCTGCTTACACGTGAAATCAATTAAAATTGAACCTTATACGACAAAACTTGCGGTCGGGGTTAGGCAAGCTCAGCAAACCAAAATATATATCTTAGGTCCAACGACCATACTACCATCAACCACCACTTCTCCAATCTCTCCATCCCAAGTGAAACAAAATGCCTCCTCGCTCTCTAAAACCGGGCACCCCATAGTTAAATTTCTTCCTTGACATGATCCTCCCGCACTTCCACTGGACTGGTACTCCCACTCTCCTTGCCAGCATTAGCCGCATCACCGTCATCACCGTTGACACCAACATGACCCCGCAAAGACGGATGTCTTGCACGGTCGGTGAAGAGGAAATCGATTTCTTCGAGGGTGAGATTTGCTGTTTCGGGGTAGAAGAAGTAGACAATCTATAAGTGAGAACAAGGCGGCGAGGTTAGTATTGTGCTCGACGGATGGATGACTCCAGGGGGGTGGGGAAAGAGACTAACCGGGACAAAAGCAAGATTCAAACACATAAAAATGAGATAGCCCTTCCAAGCTAGATTCTCAATTAATGTCGGGGTGATCATGACGACGAAGAAATTCCAGAGCCAGTTTGCGGATATACCGATGGCTTGTCTGGGAAAGCACTAACTTAGCGGGGGTATACCAGGGCAAGCTTCCATATGTGGTAGTACGTAACCCTTTTGGAATACAGTTGACCGAGGCTCCGAAGATGAGCATGAAGAGGAAGAAGAAGGCGACTGAGGCTGAGGCCGTTGGTTTTTCGACGGATGTTCCTGGACATTCTCAGTTAGAGGGATCTTTTCACAACTAAGCGATAACAGTGTGTGGCTATTTGCATACCCTTGAATGAGAGTAGAATGGCAATCATCATCATGGATATGGAGAGACCGAAGGATCCCCACATCATGGGTTGGCGACGACCGTATTTGTCGGAGAAGAATGTTGGGTAGAAGGAGCCTGGTTAGATTGTCATTAACAAGGAGTCTTTGAATATCGAGGATCGATGTAGATGGCATACCAATCACAAACATAATCTGAATGACTCCTCCGAGCAGGAGACTCAATTTTCGGTCCAAACCAACATTGTACTGCAAGACCGAAGTAACATAGTACTATTAATAAAGGCAAGAAGGTTAGCTAACCCCAAACAAAAAGCCATCATATCACCTGGAAGGAAACCACTTACGACAACCAGATTGATACCGCCCATCTGGTTCATAAATTGAATCCCATAAGCCAACAACACACGCTTCCCCGTCTGAACCTCATCCCTCTTGAGAATCTGCGACCACTTATATTCACCATGAAGAGTCTCAAGCTCAATAGCTTCCAGGATCCCCTCCGACTCGGATACAACCTTTGGATCATCGGGTTGCATGTTATACACATCACATAGAACCTGCAGCGCCTCATCAGGCCGGTTATGTCTGTATAACCAGCGCGGACTTTCGGGCAAACTGCACACCGCGACCTCCCATCAGAAACACTCTTAAGGAAAAGACTTATTTATCGCAGGGAAGACAACTCACCCAAACACCAACAAAATAACCATAATAGCGAAAATCATCTGACAAGCGATGGGAAGACGCCAATTAATTGCGCCGGGCACATACGACATCCCATAATCGAACCAGTATGCAATCACGATCCCGACGCCGACGAATAACGGCTCACTACTCACGTACTTGCCTCGTTTCTTGGCTTCGCAGAGTTCGGATTGATATACGGGGACGGTGGTCGTTTCGATGCCCGTGCCAATACCCGTGATGAAACGGGCTACTAGGAGTTGGGCTCGTGAGAAGGCTGTTGTTTGGAGGGTTGCGCCGATCTGTATTAAAATATGGTGAGATGTCTATCGCATTGATCTTCTCTTGATGTCTTTCCTTCGCCGAGATGCTGATTATTGCTAAGAAGGAACGAGAGGAGGAACGAGAGGAGGAACGAGAGGAGGAAAGACGAGAAAACTCACGATAATCCATACCATCGCAAACCACATCGACTTTCGTGGACCGAGTCGATCGCCCGTTACGAATGAGACGATAGTACCACTGAAACAGCCTAGGTTGTATATCGAGACAATGATTCCTAGAATGCCTGCGCTGGGGTGGTGTACGACCTCGAGGAAGTCGTCATTGCCTACGATTCCTGAGAACACTCCTTGATCGTATCCTTGAATGGGTCATAGCGTGGGTCAGTTTCTGTAGACATTTATACTCGGTTGATGAGCGACGAAACACATACCAAAGAGAATAAACGCCAATTGGCACGTAAACATAATAGCCATTCTGAGCGGCCGCCCGCGGCCATATAGATTGAGCTTGACCATTCTGAGGTGTAGCAGGAGATTTCAGTCTTCTCGTCCTACTCCAAAATAACAATGCAGGTATATAAGAAGCAATAAAAACTAACATCAATTTCGATTCTCCAAGGCACCGATCCCCCTTTTAACAGAAGCGTCCGAGTTGAGATACAGGATCTGGATACTACGTTTACCCCGTACAACCAAGTCAGTCAGTTGCCGGATCGACCAATCCCCTTGCATGACAAGAGTGTCCCACGAGCCTGTTCTCCGAAATTGGCATTCCAGAGCGCCGGCTTTGTCTATAATTGAACTGGAACACGGAGTTTGGCCGGTGTATGATCGGTAAGGGTATCTTTAAGCACCGTGACTAGGTAGAAGGGTTGCTGTATAGAGTGCTAACGGGTAAAAGGGACAAAGGCAGTGAATTATTGGGCAGGTCTTGAGGTGCGTTGGAGTTTTAGATGCTTCTACAGGGATTGCTTCATGTACTCCTTTCCCATTTCTCAGCTACTTTCTGTATGTGAAAGGTATAGTGGGTTGACTAGTTTGACTATCACCAAATTTATACTATCGAATCCAACATCCTCATTCTTGGTTCTTCAGGTGATTTTTGCTTTTTGCGGGGGATGGAATCTGGGGAAGAAGTTCGAGTGCCCCCGCATCTGACGGTCGGGGTGCAAGCCGATCGTATCGCGGGCTCGGCTAAAGTAAGTTGAAGATCTGCAGGCGCATGCATGTTTCTGGTAAGTATCTTCTACGCAATGAGCGCTTCCAATTGCCATATTTGATAAGTAGTTGGAGAAGTTGGAGTGGGGTGGGTTTGCTGATGGGCTCGAGTGTACGGGAAATCCGTGATGTTAAAACATGATCGATTTGTACGACGTATGTAGGACACTCTACCTATCATTTCCCCTCGCCATTGCTTTCTGAGATGCCGCCGCTTTAATGAGGGCGCTTAGAATCAGACTCACTCAGTAAATTTCGAACCAGGCTCAGACTCGGCTATCTATTAAGCACTTAGAATTTTGTACATACCGGCATCATGTGCTGGATATCTTTCAATTCAGTGGAACAATCTGCCAATATATTTTATTTTAAGTCTTCATAGGACTTGAATCGATATTATCGTGCTCCTCACTTTCGTTGAATGGATATCCAATGTTCATTTATTAGAGATCAAATCTTCTGACGGCAATTGAGGATCTCCTGGCAGATTCCACTTCAGCCTTGTTTCTTCGCCAGTATACCCACATGAGCAACAGTGTGACTGGGATTGATGCAATATACAGTAACAGGATAGCCAAAAAGGATTCGGTATACATGGGGGCATCTGAAGACCGGAAAAGTTGTTGGCCTGCAAGGCCTCCGATATTACTTCCCATGACAGCCATGGCAAGTCCCAGACTTCGGTTGATGGAACTGGTTGCGTTGATGTTTACCCAGGCATCATTGAGACCTTGCGCCAAGGCATTACCTCCAGCCAGCAAGGTAAATATCGAATACCGGGTCCATTTGCTCCCTCTGCTTGCCATGCCAAATAGCGCGCCAGAAAAAACGATGGACCATGTAAAAGCAATAATGCACCACGGTCCTCGGAGGTTTGTTCTGTCAGACCCGAGCGAAATCAGGTATGAAAATATTATAACAAGAACACTGCTCACGGCATTCAGGAGATTCGCGTTTACTGTCGAAAATCCCAGGGACTTGATAATAGTCGGGCCGTAGAGTTGCAACCCACCTTTTGGGGCAAGGCTGACGATGTTGAGGATCATATGTATCCAGAGTCGGTAGTCCACAAGACCTCGGAGAACGGGTTTCAAAGATATCGAAACCTTATCATCACCTTTGGTGTCATCGTCTGCTACGACGCGGGACCGAAGAATGAACCGTTCACGATCTGAAAAGAAATCCCAACGACCATGCATCAGGGCCGTATGGGTCGGGCTTCGAGGAAGAAACGCCGCGAATATCATGAAAACCAGCAGCGTAAGCGTTCCCTCTACTGCAAATTTTGTTAGTCTTGAGAGTAGATCACAATTATGCCTTTACTTACAGAGAAAAAGCCACTGCCAGCCGGAAAGGCCTTGGATACCCGCCATTTGCAGCACACCCGCAGCTATCAGAGACCCCGTAGCAGTAGCTCCGTAGTTGCCGAAATAAAATATTGCAGTCCGTCGTGCTAACTCTTTCCGAGTATAGAATAGAGCTAGAATGTACTGCGCCCCGGGAAGATATCCTCCTTCAAACAATCCAAGCAGGAACCGAGTTGCATAAAAGGAACGGATATTCGTACACCAGGTCTGAGTAAGAGCAATGGTGCCCCATATCAGCATTTGAGCCGTTAACCAAACCGAGGCACCCAACTTCTGTAGAATCAGATTTGCAGGAATCTCGGAGATGATTATCCCGATCGAGGAAAGCTGGCTCCCGAAATTGACTTGATCGGATGTGATGTGGAGATCCTCAGCAATGGTGTTTGACAGTGCGTTGGAAATGTTGCTTCGATCAAGTTGAAGAACAAAGAGCCCAAAAATAAGAAGAGGCATGAGGAAGAAATCGAGTCTGAAGCATAGTATTTGCACGTCAGAATTTAGAGCTAGAGTTATCCAGGAAGAACCAACTTTCTGCGCAACGCTTTCTCTTCATCTTCGCTCCATTCGAGGTAATTACCCTCTTCATTCACAAGGGAATCAACGAGATCCTTGCCATTTTCACTCAACGGAGCAGCTTTTATCTCAGTCATTTAGAACGCTTTTGAAAGATGATACCCAGGAGTATTTGGAAATGAGTTGCTGTTGCGGTTCATTGGGGTTGGAGTCAAAACAAAAGGGATCACAGTTTCGGGAGGTTGTATTTACTGTCTTCAGCATCGAAGCATATCACGACAAGGGGAGGTCTGATTGCGTGCTATTGGTGTGCTATTTATCCAAGGGGATAGGAGGTGAGCGACGGGATTAGTGCCGATGAAGGACAGTGAAGATATAGTTTCGGCAGTGAGCGTCGGAGGTGAGCGATAGCGCAAAAAACGGCTCCTCAGCTAGGATTCGTCATGAGCCTCAAACAATTATCTCCTCTTTCTTTTTTTCACATCTTTCTGTTCCATCCAGATTTCTGGTCAACAAGTTACAATGTCCAATGATCCTGCTCGACCCAATATCGTCCTCGTCCTTGCGGATAACTTAGGATGGGGAGAGTTGGGGTGCTATGGTGGTGGTATTCTTCGAGGGGCCGCAACTCCCCGTATTGACAAGCTCGCATCGGAGGGTCTTTTGTTGCATAACTTCAATGTCGAGAGCGATTGTGTACCGACAAGATCGGCCCTGATGTCTGGACGACACCCGATTCGCACCGGTTGCCGCCAGTCTGTTCCAGCAGGATTCCCGCAAGGCCTGACAACATGGGAGAAGACTCTTGCAGAGTGTCTCAAGACAAATGATTATGCCACTGCCCACCATGGAAAGTGGCATCTTGGAGATATCGAGGGCCGGTATCCATCTGATCGAGGCTTCGACGAATGGTTCGGTATCCCTAGGACAACGGACGAAACCCAGTTCACCTCCGCAATCGGTTATACCCCAGAGGTCGCCGAGCTTCCATACATAATGGAGGGTAAAGCGGGTGAAAAATCCAAGAACGTCCAGATCTATGACTTAGAAAGCCGAAGGCTAATCGATGAGATGCTCGTTGCGAGATCAAAAGACTGGCTCACCAGAAAGGTCCAAGAACAAAAGCCATTCTTCCTCTATCATCCACTTGTTCACCTTCATTTTCCGACTCTACCCCACAACGATTTCAAAGGAACTACAGGCCAAGGAGACTTTGCTGATTCAATGGCTGAAATGGACTACCGGGTCGGGGAAATTCTGGATCATATTGATGAACTCGGGGTCCAGGACAACACGGTGTTTATCTTCGCATCCGACAATGGCCCAGAATTCCGCGAGCCGTACCGCGGAACTGCAGGCCCATGGTCAGGAACATATCATACTGCTATGGAAGGCAGCCTACGCGTGCCATTTATCATTCGATGGCCCGGGCAGGTCCCCCAGGGGACAACGTCCAATGAGATTGTTCATGTCACCGACATATTTTCGACACTTCTTTCCATTGCTGGGTCAGAGGTCCCATCCGATCGGCCAATTGACGGAGTGGACCAAACGACATTCTTCCGGGACCCTGTAGGAACAAAGTCCCCAAGGACAGGATTTCTGTTTTACATCAAAGAAGAACTGCGTGCTATCAAATGGAAGGACTGGAAATTACACCTTGTGTGGGAGCCAAAGGTAAACCAATCTTCTGGGCGTCTTGAGAGTCCTTATCTATTTAATACTGTGCGAGACCCCAAGGAAGAGTCGGACATCCTTGCTTTCAATACCTGGGTTATGCAGCCGATGATGAAACTCAAAACGGAGTTTGAACGAAGCCTCAAGTATGACCCTGCTCCGCCGGACCCACTGAAACAATGGTAGATAGATCACTTCTTCTTCTTCAGCTATATACAAAACAAATATACATATTACACTATACTTTCCCTCCGAGTACCTCATGAAGGAGTGAACCCCATAAACAATAAATCAAAAGCACTAGAAGACAGAAGACTAGCATCTGCCCCCAGAGTTATATCATCCAGAATTGGGAGAGGCCCTGGAGTTTCAAATGATACCTCATGACCCATGCCTCCAGCTCCGTCTTTCTGAGACAGAACCGAGTTGGCCAATTTATCAAAAATGTCTCGGTATGCTTGCCCTGCTGGATATCTCTCCACCATTCCCCAAAGAAGCGAGGAACATGAATTGATTGACATCCTTGTGCTCTCCGGATCGAATCCAGAGACGCGATTTATTCGATTTTGATGAGCACAGTAGACAATGGCAACTCCACTTCGAAATAGATTATGCACTGTTCTCCAGAAAAATCGTAGCTCTCCAGATCGAAATCCATCTTTATAGCAAGCAATTGCGTCCGTCGCACTCCGAGTCAAGACAGTCATGTTTTCGGCCGTTGGGCTTGGGAAGGGTCGTGACGGATAGTAAAGTAAGACTAATCCATTCAGAAAGCTGCCATTGAATATCTCCATGGGTGTCAGATGAGTGGACTTGTGGACCGAGGGGGTAGAAGAATGCCACTCTTGTAGTCGTTGGTGCATGTTTTCTCTCCACGTATCTTTAGTGAAAGAGGTGCGGTGATATTGCCTTTCATTGAGTATTGAATATATTTCCGATTCAAGCAGTCGATACTTGAGTAGATGAATCGCAAGCGCACGCTGTGGGTCTTGTACTGGAAGAGGAGTCTCGATGGCACCGTCCGGTATAGAAAATGGCCGACCGATAATGACGCAGAGATTGCGTTCGAAGGTATACATCGTCCAAAATAACCATCTTCTGTGATTTGATTGACTTGGATGAGGTGTTAGAAGACAGGCCGTTTCTTTCTGTAGGTTCAATTCAACCGCAAGTCGGGTCGCGAGCCCAAGGAAGTGCCACGCAGCCGTTATGTTAGCAGCGAAACAACAATACTGAATAATGAAGAGCAAGTTTTCAAGGTGATTTAGATCACCGGTGCACGTCAAATCCGTGTTTTGTGAAAATATCCGGATCGCAGTGTTGAAGAATCTTTCCGCCTTCGATGAAGGAACCGTGAAATCGACTCGATTCAGAAGCAAGACAGATGTTGCAAAGACGATCATAGCACGATAACGAATGTTCGCCAGGGATTGATCGGCTGTGGAATTTTCGTATAAGAGCTCGACGGATTGTACGAATTCTTGGCGAGAAGATAGTATTGGGGAAAAGAACTCGCAATGTTCAAAATAAACGTCTAGTAATTTTGTGACCGTTTCACGTCGGGGTAGAGTGGACATGGTTTCGGGTGGAATTTCGTCCAAGAGTGACCGGCCGTCAGACTTTTCAGGAACAGATAGTTCTGATACTGGGCCGGACAGAAGAGAATTGAGAGTTGAGAGGCCATCCGGGCTTCGAAAGACGGTTGAAAAAGGCTGCTGTCTCATGCAGCTAGACGCTATTTGATCCACCAAATCTTGGGACTCTTCTCGTGCCTCGTGGAGTAGAGCTGACGAGGAAGCAGTGTTCAAGTCGGTAGTCGATAAGATGAAATCTGGCGATGACGATTGACTAGGTTGAGCGCCGCGAGCTGAGATTTGAGCCTCGAGGAATGCGACGTGATCCTCAAGGCTCTTCACATAGCTGAATTTTTTTTTATGTTAGTCAAATGCTACAAACATTGAGCGGGAAGAAAAAACCTTCTAGGGACAGTGCTTCCATCTGTATCAGTGCTCACGCACTCCACTCCGGCACGCTCGCAATTTGAACAGGCTGGAATCCTCTGATCACACCGCTGTTTGCGTGATTTACACCTGGTGCAGGCTGTGACATTGGCCCGCCGAACGTTGGACCTTGGTTGCCCTCGAGGCATGTCAAATCTGGTTGGAAAATCGATCAATCGGAATACCAAATCTAGCACGAGAAAGTGGAGGAGTTGCGTAGGAAGCTAAGTATAAGCTACCCGGGGAAATGGCCTTTTCTGTCAGGACTCCACTTCCTCTTTCCTTCCATTGGCCCGTAGTTCCGATTACGATAACCCGAGGAGTTCCCAGTGTTTTACGCGAATATGCGTAACACTTGGAGATATTTGATTTCTGAATCATTTCTTTATTCTTCTATGCCAAGTGGGATCTTGGTAGTTGTGTTGGTACAGGGCATCATCTCTAGCTATGAGAGCGCAAAAAGCAAGATCGCTTCTATTAAAAAACACGATGTAGGGCTCAGTGTTGAGAGCCTCGTTTTTGAAAAACCACCCTTAATCATAGTCGTAGTCGCTGCCCGCATCGTAGTAGTCGTCCTGGTAATCATTGTGGTAATCTCCTGCGAATGCGTCGTCAACGTGGTCATCCTCAACATCGTCATCCTCCTCATCCATATCATCTAGATCGGTGGCTGGAGGATCCTTATCATCCATGGGGCCAGACGGGGCAGTCGCCGGAGGTGTCAGCACAGCCGAGACGGCTGGTGCGGAGGGAGGCGGAGTTGGTTGGTGACTAGAGAATATCACGGGCTTGCTGGTCACAACCGAAGGGGCTCGTGAGGTTGCCCGGGCTGTACGGCGGGATCGTGCTGGCTCGGGTTGGACACTTGCGCTGCGGCGTGAGACAACGCTCCGGCTGCGACTGCGACTGTCGCTTCGACTCAAGGATTCAACCTTTGCATTTGCATCGCCTGGTCCATCCTGGTCGTACAAGTTGTCAAGAAGGGAGTAATTAATCTTCTTGCTGTATCCACGCTTCTCCAACATGCGTCGAGTGGCCTCTGCGGGGGTGGCAGCACGAGAGCTACGGCCATCTTCACCGTCGCCCTCGCCTTCAAGGTAGGCCACATCGCCAAGACGACCCTTCCGGCGCTTTCGGGGCTTGGATGAGGAGGGACCGGCGGTCGCTTCAGCGAGTGCACGCTTCAGGGCCTTGGCTTGTTGTGTGCGAAGATATTCTTTATTTTCATGGACCCAAATATGCTCCTTCAGCTCAATTTCTTCGCTCGAGAGCAGGCAATTGGCAACCTCGGGATCGTCCGCAAACTCGGCCTCATCAATATCAACGCTGTCAGGAACGGCACTATCTGGTTTCGGCTCCATGATGCTATCAACTAGGTCCGAACCTTTGGCCAGCATGGTCTGAATCTCTTCTTCTAGTGCATTCTCCGATGCGACTTGATCCGCAGAAGGTGCGGGATAAGATGGGCGTCGAGAGCCCTTGACTTTGACGTCCTTGAGGTCGGCCTTCTCCTTCTCGGCGTCCTCAACGGCCTCATTAACAGCCTTGGTGATAGATCCTCGTCGTTGAGGATTATCCATCAAAGCGGGATCGATGGGGAGATTTGGAATGGCAAATCCGTCGGCATCAAACCGTGGTGGCTGAGTTGATTCCGCGTCGCTTTCTCCGTAGTCTCCCTCGATTTCTGCTGCGGTCTCGGGGTGTTTGGTCGTAGCTCGAATGGACTTTTTCCCTTCTCGGCCCCGAGTAAAAGATGGTGGATCGTGGGAATTCTCCAATTGTACGGAGCGGAATTGGTCCACAGTAAGCTCGCCGCTCTCTGTCGAACCGAACTCGTAAAGACGTTGACTAATGGTGACCTCGGTGACCTTGACGACGTAGACAACCTCGCGGATAGTTCGACGGAAATTGTTCATCCGCGCAGCCAGGATCAATGCCGCGCCACAAAGACCCGCAGGGCGTCGACCGGTTGACATCCAATCACGGTTCATCCGCTGAATGATACGAACAGCCTCGCCGGCCACTTGCATCGTGGCCGGACCAAACTCCAGTTGCTTGGCGAATCGGTAGATCAAGCTTTCCGGATCGATAGGGTTCATTAGGAACACGTTGCCACCCAGCCGAAGTTCGTCGAGAAGGGCTTTGTACGTGCGACCAAGTTTGAAGACATTGACCATCAAAATATCTGCAAAGTCGATCAACATTGCCGTGTTGCCATCCTGACGACGGCAAGCAATGTACAGGGCAACGCCAGCGACATTCTTTGTGCGTCGACCCTGAATGAAGTTAAGGCCAACAGCGAGCTTGAAAACCTGACCAGCAGCTTTCGTGGCGCTCTCGGGGATGTGTAGAGTTCGGGCCAGTTGATTGATGAATCGATTTCCAGTCTGTTCAGTGACCTCCCGGCTTTCCATGCCACCATTCCGCGCAAAACCTGGTCCGAAGCTCCGTACATGGGTCTGGTCTGATCCGACGAAAGATCCTTGTACAACCGCGGCACCAGATGATGTCTCGCCAAATGTCACCTCGGACACAATGTTTGATTCACTGATAACAGTACCACACCCGGAGCACACTTTTTGGCCTTCATCCTCGACGATATGCGGGGCAGGACACCCAGGGTTGGGACAGCTTTGAGTCTTCGGGTGTGTCGTAGGGCGTGCAGCTTGAGGGCGCCCAATTGGTTGTGGGCGTTTGATTGGGATTGAAGTCGGGGGCTTCAAACTAGCCAGGCGTCCAACAGGAGGCCGCGGACCACGAGGGGTCACGGAAATGCTGGCAGACCGAGACGCCGACATGGCCGCGGGTGAGAGGCGTATGCAGATAAGATGTAATAGTGACCAGGACGAACTGTAATTATCTTTGGAACTCCTCCGGTGGTCGAATGGCCTTTCAAGTAGATCTTTAGGTCAAGGACACTGACGGGGTCGCGGGGTTCGTGCTTGCGGTAAAGATGAGAATCTAGGAAGTGAGGTCTAGGATGGAGGAGGGGGTTTCTGATCAATATGACGATGAGGGAGCGACTGAGGTATTTCCGACCGAGCGCTGCAGCGCTACCTTAGTCTGTAATGGCCAGGAAGCCTTGAGTCGCGTGTCGCGAATGTCGATGCGCGTCCGGAAAAAGAAAAAGATAAGTGATAAGGGCAAGGGAACGTGTGAGGTGGGGAGGCTGGCGACAATGAAGTTTTTTCGAGTGGACGTCACCCGTGGCTCAGTGGTGGGATCACGTGGCTGGCTGGTTCAGCTGGCGGGGCGCACGTTCGACTCGTTCAGCTGGCAGAGGTTGAATGTGTAAATTCAGTGATTTCCACCTTTGCAAGGGGAAATGAAGGGCGATGTACAGGGTTTGAGAGTTTGAGAGAAGGATAAAATGGAAAGATGGCTATCCTGAACCATGATTTATCTGTCTACTCTGATGCTGGTCCGAGGCTCTTCCAGTCTACCTAAGGGAAGTTTCCAAAGACCACGTCACATGACTGGGATTGACTCAAGTAAGAGTGGGCACTAGTCCTAAAAGGGTCATATTGATTCCATGAATCGAGTGTTGCCTGACTGTTGCCTTGGCGCCTGAAATAAGTGGCAATGAACTATTTAGGCATCAAGGCCACCATGCATATTGCCACGAGCCCGTCATGCTCACACTGCAGCAGACAGACACATGGAGGGTGGTTGATTTTACGATCGGGTTCCGAAGCTAGTTTTCCATACCTGGTGGCTGTTCATCCCGAAATATGGAGGGGCATACCTGCATGGGGGTCATGGCACTCGATAGAGTTGGAATGTTGTTGGCCTTCTTGCGGCATTTGTGCGTACTCCCGCGAAAATCTCTCATCGTCGCCTTTCGCGTCTTGTCTACTTGATTCTAATTTGATTTTTCTTTGCTTTTTGATTATCAATCTCCCCGCTGACCATCCCTTTTGTACTTTCATGACTCTTTCTCCCTTTATGATGCAATTGGTGCTGTCGCGGTTGCTGTTTTCTTAAGAGGAAATTCCTTAATATACCTGCCTGCCCGCTACCCTGTGGCATCGGAATACTCGAAAAACAACCTACTCTCCACGTGTCTTCAAATACATCTGGGGAATATCATTACCTCCTGGCACCTATCATTATCACTCTCTTTGAAAACAAGTTCGCGACCATTGTCAACTTGTCTTTCATTATTGGTACCCGCAGTCTGTGCGATCGATAGCCAAACCTTCTGTGGATCATGTCTCCCGAGCGAGAACTTCCTCACAATCCTCCGCATACCCCAAAAGTCCAACAGGATTCTCTCTCTAATACGATCATGAGGAGAAGTCTCTTTTGGGTCAGCAACGTCCACTGCGCTTCGTGTGTGGCCTATATCACCGAGGTCCTCTCTGAGATTCCCACAGTCCAAGATATCGATGTGTCGATCTTGACACACGAAGTGCGTGTATCTCATGGAACTTCCGTACAAGCAGCAGACTTGGTTGCTGCTCTAATTCAAGCTGCCTTCGAAGTTCATCATGCCACGACCTACGATGACCGGGGAGTCATCGTTTCCGAGCTTGATACAACGTTGTGGAATCATCGTGGTTCGGCACTTTTCACGCCTCGTGCCTCTTATTCTAGCCTCTCGTCCAACATCAAAGAACGGCTACATAATAGCCGAGAGAAACGTCATATTGCCAACTGTGATGCTTGCAAGAAAGAAGAAGCTCTTGAACTGTCTCGGAACTCGACCCAGACTGAAATTGACACTTTCAATGAAAAGTCTCCTCGGGTTCCCACCTGGAAGGAAACTGACGACGATGAACACGCTCGACGCACTGAAAAATTAGAACAAACACCAACAAGTCCAATTTCTCACACGCCGTCGTCGGCTGCCACCTCGGAAACTCGGGTGGAACGTTCAACGGGTTTCTCTATATCGATTCCCCCCGAAATCAATGAAACGCCTCAATCACCGCCAGCTGACACGAGCCAAGATTTCGCCGCGAGGATCAGCCTTAGTGGCATGACTTGTGCATCCTGTGTCAATAGTATTACTGGTGCCATTCAAGAGCTTGATTGTGTTAAGGAGATTACCGTCAACCTGCTCACAAACAGCGCGGCTCTTATATACACAGGACCTCGAGGAAATATTGACACCATCGTTGGGGAAATCGAGGACATTGGGTTTGAAGCCTTCGTTGATGAAGTTAACCCAGTTTCAAGGTCCTCGAACCCTCAAACGGTTCCAACAACATATGTTACTGAGATTGCCATCACGGGCATGACTTGTGGCTCCTGCGTAGGCACAGTGACTCGAGGCTTAGAAGAGCTAGCCTTCATCCGCAATGTCTCTATTAATCTGCTGTCTCACAGTGGAAAGATTGAGTTTGAAGGACGAGATAACTTGGATCAAATTGTGGAGAAGATTGAAGACATGGGATATGATGCTGCCGTTAGCAGTGTCCATGCCATCTCTGCAGAGGAGGATGTCTCTGAACCCGTTCAAAAGAGAACGATCTCGATCCGTGTCGATGGCATGTTTTGTCATCATTGCCCAGAGAAAGTCCTGGCATCCTTGGAGCTGCTTCACAATGTCACCGTGGAAGAGGACCCCACCGAGAAACAGCCCATTATCAGGGTCACGTACACTCCTGCGCCGCCTACATTGACGGTCCGTTCAATTCTCACGACCATCAATGAGGCAAATGGTGCGTTCAACGCAAGCATATACCACCCGCCTACCATTGAAGATCGCTCCCGAGCGATGCAGCTCCATGAACGACGCAGGCTACTTGTCCGCCTACTATTTGTCTTTGCCGTCGCAATCCCGACCTTCCTCATTGGAATCGTGTTCATGTCACTCGTCCCGTCTCAAAACTCGACCCGGATGTACCTGGAGCAGACTATTTGGTCTGGCAGTGTCACTCGCATCGAATGGGCGTTGTTCATCATGTCAACGCCGGTCATGTTTTACGGAACCGATGTTTTCCACACACGCGCGCTAAAGGAGATTCACGCTTTGTGGCGCCCAGGAAGCCGAGTTCCCATTTTGCGGAGATTCTATCGCTTTGGCAGCATGAACCTCTTGATCTCGGCAGGCACAGCAGTTGCTTACTTCTCTTCTCTGGCCGTGCTGATTGTTGATGCGGTGGTTGGAACTAAAATAAGCGCGCATAGTACCACCTACTTTGACTCTGTCGTCTTTCTCACATTGTTTATTCTGGCTGGTCGTTTCTTGGAGGCATACAGTAAGGCCCGGACTGGTGATGCCGTTTCCTCCCTTGGCAATCTTCGCCCTTCCGATGCCTTGCTAGTAGAGAATCAGGCCATGGGTGTGGATTCTTCCGGTGCACTTGGCTCAGATCAAGTGACTCGCGTTGGCATTGATCTCCTCGAGGTCGGCGATATGGTTCGCATTCCTCACGGTGCATCTCCGCCGGCCGATGGCCTGGTGGTTGGTGAAGGTTCCTACCAGTTTGACGAGAGTTCTCTCACAGGCGAGTCTCGGCCTGTCAAGAAAACTGTCGGTGATCAAGTCTTCACTGGGTCAGTCAACGTGGGCCAGCCTGTGCAGATTCGCATCACTGAGCTTGGTGGTTCATCTATGCTCGACCGAATCATCGCCGTGGTTCGCGAGGGCCAAAGCAAACGCGCTCCCTTGGAAAGGGTTGCCGATCTGCTCATTTCCCATTTCGTTCCTGTCATTACCTTGATCGCTATTCTTACCTTTGTCATCTGGCTTGCCCTTGGCCACTCGGGTGTCCTTCCTACTGACTATCTCGACATTGCTCGTGGTGGCTGGACTTTCTGGAGCCTGGAATTTGCTATTGCTGTCTTTGTCGTTGCCTGCCCATGTGGCCTAGCACTAGCTGCACCTACTGCCCTCTTCGTTGGTGGTGGCCTTGCGGCAAAGCATGGTATCCTTGTGAAAGGTGGAGGTGAAGCCTTCCAGGAAGCCAGTCGCCTTGATGCTATCGTGTTCGACAAGACCGGCACTCTAACCGAGGGAGGAAGCCTCAAAGTCACAGAGCACGAGGTTCTGACCAAGGATGATGATCTTCTGAAAGTCGCTTGGACGCTTGCACGAAAACTGGAGGAGAGTAGCAATCACCCCATTGCCCAGGCAATCTCTACTTTCTGCCAATCACAGTCCATGGTCAATGTTGTATCCTCCGATATCCAAGAAATTTCGGGTCAGGGAATGAAGGGCGTTTTCACAGTGGCAGTAGAGAACTCTGGCAGCAGCGAACAGTATGAAGCTGCAATTGGCAATGAGCGCCTTCTTTACAGTGTCCTCCCAGCCAACAGCGACACATACTTCGTCTCCAGTCTGCTCTCAAAGTTTCAATCGGGCGGCAAATCCACCGCCATCCTATCCTTGCGTCGTAACTCTTCCGAATCATCACCGTTTGTCCCGGTGATCGTCTTTGCGACATCGGACACGATTCGACCCGAGGCAGTTGATGTTATCTCTCAACTCAACAAACGGCACGTTGAAGTCTTCATGTGTACGGGTGACAACCAGATCACTGCGCGCGCAGTCGCCGAAATGCTGGGTATTCCCCGTTCGAACGTCATGGCCAACGTGTTGCCGGCAGAGAAGGCCAGCTTTGTGCGGCAAGTCCAAGACGGCTCCGTCCACGCAACAGCACACAGCTCCGAGGCGCAGGGTCCTCAAGACAAGACGGAAAGGCGTTTCATTGTTGCCTTCGTCGGAGACGGAGTCAATGACTCACCTGCCCTTGCTGCCGCAGATGTTAGTATTGCAATGGCATCCGGCTCGGACGTCGCTATCAACTCTGCCAGCTTCATCCTGCTCAATTCAGATCTGAGTACAATTTTACAACTTGTCATTCTCAGTCGTCGTGTGTTCAACCGTGTCCGGATGAACTTTGGATGGGCTGTGGTTTACAATCTGTGTCTTGTTCCCGTCGCTGCTGGTGTCTTCTACCCGATTGTGAGTGGTCATCATCAGAAGGACATTGGTGGTGAAATGATCACCGTGAATGAACACTGGAGGTTAAGCCCTGTATGGGCTGCATTGGCCATGGCGCTGAGTAGTATTTCGGTTATTTCGAGTAGCCTGGCTTTGAGGATTAATATGGAGAGTGTGAGGAGGTTGTTGACTTGGAAGAGATCAGAGCGTGATTCATGATTAGAAATCTCTTGTACAGTTTGTCGCCTGAGCGTTCCTTTACCAATTCCCATTGAATAGAATTTCATTCATTTCATCCTGTGATTTCAAGTCTTATCTATGTAGCTCTGTTAATAAAAGACACTGATCATCCGGATTCTCCCCAAACTTCGGCAATCTTCTTGCTCAGTACTTTGCCGAAGGTTTTCCGGCCAACGACAGAATGTAGTTTATCTGACATCAATGTTTCTCGCTCGCTAGGCTCCAGCGCCATGTATGCTTCGACGAGGTGTCGTGGCGTTGGCCATAGTCGCTGAATCGCCATTGCTCTCTCACCGGTCACCTGACGCATACACATGAGCATCTTCAAGAAGACGTCCCGGAGGGTTAAGGTGTTTGACTTGGAAGCAAGAGCTGAGAATGTGGAGAATGTGACACCGTACGTGACGGACAGATCCTTCGCTCGGAGGTCATCTAGTAGACTGAGATATGATTTGATCGAGGAGATGCGCCGGCTTGGAACAACAGCAACCGAGGTTGGACTCGATGTGGAGCCAGATTGAGGCTCGTCATTCGGCGAATCTTGCGCGCCGTACATTTTGCGAAGAAGTCGAGTCATGCGGGCGAGATATCGGATCGAGTCATCGAGAGAACGAGTTTGCTTCAGGAAATACCCATTAACCACTTGCGTTGATGCAATAGCCGAAGCAGCCATCTCCTGGTACTTCGCTGCACTGCCGGGACCAGCGTCGGCGTGAGTTACTGAGAATTCTTCGATGAGGTAGATGACATTTTTGATACCCGATCGTTTGAGACGAAATTTCTGCTCATGGAATCGTCCGTCTTTGATAGAACCAATGAGATCGTCAAGACGCTTTCTTTCGACGATCCAATCCAGCATTACCTCATTACCTTCCTCGCCATAACGCGTGAGATATGCAGGGTCCCGACACTTGGCCACCCACATGATGTCGCCTAACTCCAGAGCCCGCACCTGTGGCGTGATGCCTTTTTTTATGAGCTCGTTGGCGATGTAGTCTCGGTCGTCTTTACTGCGTACCTCTCGAGTATCAAGCACTAATTCAATGGTGAAACTTCCTGGGGGGAGGGTGATAGGTTCCGTAGGGCCGTCGGTGTGAGCGCTTTGCCCAAGAAAAGAGGTAGGCTGCGCTTGTATTACAACGTCGCCGTCGTCTTCGTCGCCTGGAGGAGATCTGTTCCCAACTGCAGGGCCCATTTGCGTCGGCTGGATTCGAGAACTGCTCTCTGTAGGGGCGGCAATATTCTTAGATGCGCCGGGCAAAGTCTTTTGAATACGCTTGGCCACTTCCCAGCCTTCCTCAGAAAGCGCATATTTTCTGAGTGGGCGACCGCGTTCGGTGACGAGGTCCTTTTGGATCAATGTCTTCATGGAATTCCACGCGGTGTAGAATTTCGATGGATCCGGAGGTGCAGTAAACGAACTGTCACAGTACGGCTGTGCCACCTCTATCAGATGAGATTTTGTCATGCCTTGATCTGAGTTCTCGTCTTGAGTAGCCAGGCCCAACAACAGCGCATATGGTCCAGACCGTAGAGTCGGTACATAAGGTTTGGCTTTTCGTGGCTTCTTCGTCGGTTGTTCAGCAACACCTGTATCTGATGTCCTTTTTTTGCCTGAAAATTGAAGTTAGTTCACAAGCCCTGATGAGGGAATGTGCCCACGACACACCTTGACTAGGGACTTGTGGCAGAGGAAGTCCATTCTCTTGGCAGTAGGCCTTCAGCTTCTCCGTCAGGCGGTCACACAGTTTTGGGCCGAGTCCATTCAATTGTTGTGCTTGTGAAGGGTGCTCAAAAGCCAGGGGGCACGCTTTCATCGACTCATAGGCTTTTTTGTACCTGGACATAAATTAGGCATGGAGTATTCAAGCAAGGTACGCGTGGGGTGCCTACACTGTCACGCCTTTGCTGTTGCGTTCGCGGGCCTGATCCAGCCATTCTTTGATCCACCCCAAAAGGAGGGGATTAGCACACTCCTCGCTCATGGTGCCCTTTCGCCGGTCAGGCTATGAGTGAGTGTTGAGTCGAAGGTTAGTTGATGGACGCGACGTGTATTTCCTTTATTTCCCCTTTAGGAACGATTGCGGTCATGTGACTCCAGATGGGTAAGCAATTATTTAAGGTTGAGGAACACCTCATATTGTGACGAACTAGTGAGCATTAACCTGTAAAGGTCGGGTTTCTGGAGAAATGAAGCCCAATGAGCAGTTCAATACTCCAGCCTTGTGACTAGAGTGCCCTGTGTGGTGGAGCATGTCCTGTCGTAGATACTGGACTGCGCAAGGATGACGTAGCCAACCCAGTTGCCCGGACCGCAAGAACTACTTCATATCCATGGCTGAAAACCCCTGCCTAATCCGTGGATTGATTGTATCTTTTATAATTCCCTTAGTCCTCACACTCAAGTCCAGATTCATTTGATTGAAATCTCTTTACACGATGTCAAATAACGACGACGAAATCCCTATTTGGAACTCCGTCACCACCACGGATCCCAAGGTCAACACCGCCGTTGATAATGCCGAGAAACCCCCAACTCCAGCAGGGCCAACGGATAGCCATGTACTATCGCAGCTTGAGCAAGAAGACAAGGGCTTGATTCAAAAAGCTGGCGAAACAGCCCACGTCACTGACGTCGGATGGAATAATCTCGCGGACCACACTGAACCGCTGATTGCCGGCTTATCGAATGAAGATCTATGGATGCTCATTCGACGGTTTGACAAGGTATCTTTGCTCAACGAGAATATTCATCGTATCCAAAGCGTATGCTGACCTGTTTGTAGCAAGTCTATAATGTCAAAGCCGTTCCCGAAGCACCGCTTCAAAATCTTGATCTGACTCGAGCGGATGACGATGAATTTTCGCCAGACAAGCTACGGGCAACAATCGAACGCTTTTATACCACGGTAATCGTCAAGCTCACCAGCTTCGTCAAGCACATTGCGCGGTTGCGATCTTGGAAGGAGACTCGAAGGACGTCTGTCTTCTGCGCCGTAGGTCAACCTTAGGAAGACGCTCTCTAAGTACTCAGCACTGATTAAATGAGGTGATAGGTATACTGCATCGCCTGGCTTCTGGGCCTTCTCGTTCCCACTTTCTTCGCTGTCCTCGTCGCCTTGGTTGTATACCCACCATGCCGGGCAGTCATGTTTCCACCAGCACCTATTGCGTTGGTCGACAAAGACACGGGTGGTGTCCAAAAGCCTAAAGCTGGAGTACTCGGATCTCACGATAGTATAACGGGGGCTCCACAGAACTTCAAAGGCGAAGCAGCTGAGCAAGAAGCCAGTAATCTAGTGGCAGGTGTTGCTGGCGTTGCTGTGGGCAGTGCTGTTGGAAAACACGACCAAGGAGTGCCGGATGATGCGCCTTTGGAAGATAGTGTCCCTGATGCCACAGATTTGGTCTCTCACACGGCCGATGCGCAGAGTAAAGCGCACGGTAAAGTGCCATCTGATCATTATGACAAGACTCGGCAACCGATGAAGAAATCTGTCATGGAAGGAGCTAACATGCTGATGCAAATCATTTCTGATGTCACAGATGCCTTCGAGAAATTCGAGAAGTAAGTCTCGCGCTTGACTCTCCCTTCTTTGCACTCGATTTCGTATTGACAAGTACAGTGCGCTGTCTCCTACGCCGCCATTCCCGCAACTTAAACCTCGCCTGCGATTGGCAGCCGTTTTGGTTCCAGCATGCCTTCTATCAGCTTGTACTCCCCTCTACATCTGTTCGAAACTAGCTGGACTCGGTGTGGGCCTTGGCTTCTTTGGAGATCCAATAATTAAGCGTGGCCTTGCCATCCTCGAGCGGGATTTCCCTCACTGGCAAAAGATATTCGAACTGCAGAAGCAAGTCCTTCATATTACCTGCCGGGTCATCCGATGCTTCACTAACAGCTTCATAGTTCGCTTCTGAAAGGAATTCCAACAAATGCTCAACTTACTCTAACCCTCTTGCGCTTAGGCGAGGCTAATGCATCACCGTTGCCACCTCCTCCTACCTCTCGAGCCAAACCTCCTTCCCGGCCAGCCTCGCTCCGTCACGAGGAGCTTACTTTAGGTGCTACTAGTGAGGAAATTCACCAAGCGGCGTCGGCTCAACCAAATCACCAACTGCAAGGACCTCAATTGTCGCCCGGGACCCCCCAAAAGAAGAATTTTGCCTCCAGAGTTGTCGGCTTCTTCCGTGGGACAACTGCTACGGGAGTGGAAAGCAAGCAAGCGATCGATCGAATGCGAGCAGTTGTCGGTTCTCGCCATGCCAAGAATCGAGTCGGTGTTCTGCGCCCGAAGGGACGTACGGAAACACCAGTTGGCCCTGTCGATTTCGATGCCCGATACAAGGGTGCCCACGGGGCTGTGGTTATTGACTCGACACAGGAACCGCCGGTGCTTTACTTTACCACCGACATCCCACAAGACGGCGATCTCTATGTGGGGCATCGCAAGAAGGGATCAGTGCTTTTCTCTATACCAGTTACGGATATCCGGGAAATGAGAAAGCTTGGCGGCATGGGCTGGAAGGGAAAGCTCGTTGTTGGCTGGGCGATCGGTGGAAAGGAGGTTGTTGATGGCTTGCTCATTGTCGGCAAGGATCCCAGGCAATCATACCAAATAACAGCCATGGGCATGAGGAATCAGCTGTTTAATCGGTTGATTGCTATCGATGGACAGGTTTGGGCGAGCTTTTGACATGACAATTCTAAGAATGCACGCTGAATCAATCCCAGGTTTGGAGATAGAGTATTTTTAGGTTTCGGACCATCGATGGACCTGACTTTCTTTTTGAACCATGCGGGGGACTTCAAGAAACCGTTTCCAATGTGGAGCAATTTTGGAGTAGTCCTGTCGATATCGATTAAATCAACTTCATCGGTATTCATTCTTTCTGGTCCACGTTGACATAGAACGAGCTCGCTCGACAAATTAGGGCTGGTTCATATTGTTCATGCTCCATTGCTTGTAATTCGCTCGGCAGGATCTACTCCCCGACTAAGCCTCAAACCGATGTTGATGATTATGCTCCGAAGACAAGCTAAGGGGTGACTTTAAAGCTATATAGGGGGAAGATCAGAAAACCTTTACAAGGATCTTCCAACGGAGAGGAATTTACAGTGTATCTAGCTATGCATTTTGGCCGGTCGCTGCGGAATATATTCAAACTCTAGACGGAGGGGAAGCCTGCTAGGTGAACGAGGCGTAGTCTGCCTTGCGGGTAACCAGATGCAATTGATAATAATTCTGGGCGAGAACAGTCATGTGTGAATAGCTATTGAAATCCTCGAAACCGATCAATGAGCCATTACAGGATTTTTGATGTCAAAATGACCAAGACATCCGAGATATATTGATTATTCAACCTTAATCTACTTCGTACCTGTTGGCTATAAAATTCAAGTGGTCCGAGCTTCTCGGTTGGGGAATACACTTTCCCAATTAGGAAGGTAGAGGGCACTTACCGAAGGAAGCCTAAGGCCCCCCGGTATGTCAAAAATTCCCTCCACTCCCCCGTTCAACAATTCATCGAGAATCCTTACATTTATCCTCTGTCAGTCCCGGCTGGGTGGTGAGTATTCTCATATTCTATGTAAGCTCGCTAAATTGACAACCAGAATGACAAGATCATGCCCTCATCGCTTCATCCCACATCATCTTCCCCGCCCCGTCACAGGCGCTATTGAGCCACAAAACGGCCCCCAACTCCATCTTCATCTCATGCCAAGTCAATAAGCACCGTGATCCGGCATAGAGCTTGAGCTTGTCTGCATACCAGCTCCTCTGTGATGACGACTTTGCTGCGATCCCACCCATCATGAGACACCAACCATACAATTTTTGAACTTCAAGTGATTCGTCTTGAACCACTTGGCTGTATGCTTGAAGTTCAATCTGCAGCATCCGAGCGAGGCTCGCCATCGGAGAATTTTGGGGCGGGAGAGGGAATATGACGCCAATCCCAAAGGTAACCAAAGCCAGACGACAGCACTCATACAAGGGATAGAAGCTAACATGGGCTGACCCAAGCTGACTAGAAGGCAGTAAGGACATGATGTGCCACTGAATGACGTTTCGGTAGTCACAAAGTGTGTCCATGCCCATCTGAATTCCATCTTGGTACGCTTCGATGAGTTCAAGGTATATCCGCAAGCTTCGGAAAATCCTTTGCATCTCCGGCATGACATGCTCGCCCTCGGAAATTTCAGACTTTGGGTGTTCTAAAAAGTCGTCAATCCCAAGTACGTCCTGCAAGGTCATTCGAGTGCCTCCACGAATTGAAATGTACGGGAAGGTAGGTCGGGTAAGTGCTCGGCTGGCGCCCAGGACGCTGGAACTATACTCGGCCGTCAGTATTTCACACTCAAGCGGTCTTTTATTATGGGGTTTGACGCAGGCCATCACTTACTAGGCGATCACAGTGGCGAGTCCGGGCAGTTCAATTTTCTCTAAACCACCTCTGAGCGACACCAGCTGCCGCAAGCCAGCTTGGTGAACTGGATGTGGAGACAAGCGGCCGTACACGTCAAGCCACTGCAAACTTCGCAATGGAGATTTAAATGGAGACTCCGTGATGTCTTCCCATAACGGATTCTCCAACTTGTTTGTGGCCATACACAACACGCACAAGATCAACGAATCCGTGACGGCCTCAGAAGGAATCTTGATGGCTCGGTTGATTCTTGCAATAGCATCCGCCTCGCAGGCTGCCATTTGCTTGGCATCCTCAGTGCTGAAATGACCTCGTTGCTTCACCATCCATAGTGCTCGTCGGTGGGAGTACGATCCATATAACAGGGTACTATGGACTGCTGCGTTGCAAGTAGAAGTTGCGAACCATCTTTGCACGCCGACATGAGTTGTCCCCGAGGATGACTTGGGCATCAGGCCAGGCCACAATATTGATAAAGCTTATGACTACATGTTAGTCGACAGAACTTTGGAATCAAGGTAGGTTGAGAAACATACAGTATTTGTTAGAGCTACTAACGAGGCCTAGTGACAAGGGCGATGCCCCAATGGTCTGGAAAGGATCCAAAATGGTCGGGCTGATCCCGCTCAGACACATAGACGAGCCAAAGTCAAAATCCGTCGCTGTGTTGTGCTCATCCCAGGGGTCGGGTAGGCCTATCTCACTTTCTTGATTAGAGAAGGTGAAGACATCCTCGTCGGGCAGGTCATGCCCAAGGTATGGCTGGTCAGGCACCGCCGACTCTGGTATCAGGAATGGGTACGATTCTGTATCTGGAGACGCGTCTCCAGATATATCACCAGTTGAGAATTCATTCGTTTCAGAATCCGGGGAACTTCGGTAGTCGTGAGGGGACTCGGCAGCGGGGAAGTGGTCGGTGCCACTACTCCTTTGACTCTCCTTTTGTGAGTTCTGCTTCGCTTGCTGCCACCTCCATCTCCCAACATGCGATCGGACTATCCGAAGATTATCTGGTCGTTCTCGACTAGAGGATGGATCTGCGATGATGAAGTGAATGCCCGCTTGGGCTCGCGTTGATTTTTGTCGTTGTCTCGGCATCTTGTCAAAAATGCCCCACTTGGAATCTTTTTGCTCCTGCTGTTGATCAACAAACTCAGACGTGAAGATATCCAAAACCTGGATTTCATTTTGTCCAGCCTGTGGGGATCCTCGGGATTATATACACCGCATAACAGAATGCACGATATCCAACGGTTCAGCAAATCGACAGGCAAAACTTCGGGAAAGTGCCGATCCTACCTAATTAACGCATCCAGAAGTTTTTCCAACAGGGTCCTAAGCGAGCTGGCGAGCTCTCTCAAACCGGGCTCCATTCGAGTGGTGACCACTGAAACGCCACTTTTCAATTAGCGCAAGCTTGGGGCAGAAGGCATTCCACGATTTGGGAAAATGCTCGGAGCTGACTGTACTTTGACCCGGACCAACGGTGCAGTTCGACCGGCCCATCGACCGGCCCAATTTTTTAGCTATGCAAAACTATTGTGGAGCGTACGATAGCTTAAATCAGAGACTGCCGTAGATCGGGAGTGTCGGGATGAGCCGGATCACGTTGAAGAATGGAGCTTGAGAAGACCCCTTTCCAAGTTACAACAGAAAACGATGGCTACGATAGTCTTTACAGACTGCTGGGATTTGAAGCCGTTAACGGCCCGGAGAGCCAACTTTGTTCCCCTCTTTTTCCATTCGTTCCGCATGAACGTCGTTTCGCGGGTTTGTTTAAATTGAGCATCAAGCTAGTCTAAATTAAGCATAAGGTAACTCTTGGCGTCAGATGATAAATTTATGCATCGAGACCCTATCCTGAATACTGGAAGGCGAACGAAGCTGAATAAAGTCAATTTGCCCTATAGAATGAAAAAGCCTAACCAAAGGGAGGTTTGGCGTTAAATGATCTCCGCGGCCTTCTCAGGGATTCTTCCAGTCAGGCGCGGACCTGGCGCGGGCGCGGTGCGGACTTTTGCGGACAATTGTGGGGACAAGGGTACAAATAGCGTTCTTCTGCTGCGGCTGAGGTATACCCATAAGCTTGGGAGCGGGGCAAAATTATGAACTTCACAGCCCGCTATGCCTTCATGCTCTATGCACTTCGAATGCTGATAAATAATTTGCTCTGGTGTGAAGCATTGATCTCTCTCGTGTGAGACATGGGTCTGGTACATTCCAAATTATCGCGTGGGTTTAGGTTTAGTCGGATGTCATCCGTCCATCCAGATCGTCTGATATTCATAATCAAGGTATGCACTGCCTTCGGCAGTGGCCCAATCCACCGCTAGAGACGGGATCCACAAGGGGTTGTTGTGGCGTCGGTTATTCGCTTATAGATTAGATCGAATAGGTCCATCAGTCTTAAAATGACACCGCATCGTCCGATGATTTTAGGTAACCGTTTTAGCGACTCGACTTCGCATCTTCTTTCTTTAAGGGGAAACTACACTATGCAATTTATGGTATAGTGTGCAGCACCCTGTGCATGCTTACCATTGTTTCCCTTGCATTAGTCCAAATGTCTATCCGTCTAATAGGCATCGATATTTGGACGAGAGTGTCATCCATGCTACATCGTCATCCGTCTCTGCACATGCGCAAGTTTCCCGCACTTGCTTATTTGTTCTGAAGCTGATCATCCATACAATTTGTGGTTCATTATCTTTGGTATTACTCATAACCGATAACGAAACTCTATAGCCGAGATCATGACCGCTCCAATGCGACTTTATAATCTCTTACAGTTTGCTCGAAAGATTCATCGCGCTTGAACCCGAGAGAGATGGCCTGAGAGTTATCAAACTGCGTAGGCCAAGACTTCAAAATTGGAACCAGCGCAGGATCTTCTTTCTCCGTCAGCAAGTCCAGCTTATCCTTGCCACCCACCTTCTCCAGCGCGTCCATCATTCCTTGCACCGTCACACAGATACCCGGGACGTTGATCTGACGAATATGAGGAGGCACAGAGTCAGTGGGTAGACGCAGTGTGAGAAGGAGATTTTGCACAAGAGTCTTGGGCGAGCAGAGCCAGGACTTGAAGGACCGGTCTTCGATAGGAATGACGCATTGCTTGCCGTCCAGTGGCTCGCGAATCATGCCGGAGAGGAAGGATGAAGCGGCAGCTGTCGGAGCACCGGGGCGAACGGAGATTGTAGGAAATCGCAGTGTGAAGCCGTTGATGAACTTGCGACGGGTGTACTCATTGATCAGTGTTTCGCACACGACTTTCTCAGCACCGTATGAGGACTCGGGTGTTGGGATGACGCTGTCGGTCACGATCTCGGGTAATGGCTGACCGTAGACAGCTTGACTGGATGAGTAGATGACTCGTACTCCGGGACAGGTATGGCGCAGGGCTTCCAACAAGTTGCGAGTCGCGTCGATGTTGACACTCATGCCGAGGTCGAAATTGGCCTCTGAACCAGAGGACATGATACCGTGGAAGGCGTAGACTGCATCTAACGAGGAATTGACCACATCTTTGGCGGCATTGAGGAGATCGGCCTTGACTGCCGTGGCATTCTCGGGATGGCGAACGCCCTTGGGGATGGGAGGTTGGACGACATCGGTCAGAGTGACATGGTAGGTAGGATCGTTTAGTAGCTCTGTAGCGAGCAGCTGGCCGATGAAGCCGGCAGCACCGGTGATGAGAATCTGCATTGTGGTGTGAGAATATTGCCGATGTACTGGATTCCCAACCTTGGAGATTCTGTCGCCGAGGCGGGTTTATGAGGACAGCACGCAGTTCTCCGCATTCGCATCAAGTCCGAGGCGATCTGTTGTGGCTCCTCCGCACCGGACTTTGCCCGGCAGGTTGCCAGCGTTCGGGGTGGATCTGCAGTGTAAATGATCGGAAGGGTATGCTCGGCTCTTCAGGGTCCTCACAAGGACCGAGATATCATCTGCGAGTGTGTTTAGAGACTGTAGTATTGATCCGGAGATCAGAGCGATGATGGTGGGGGGAATGGCACGTCATTCTGTCGGACTCCTCTGCGGGAGAAGAAATCCATAGACCAGGGACCGCGAGATCACGGCGATACTGAACCATTGGGAGACCGTAGTGCCTCGGTCATAGTTAATCCATCATAGGAAACAATAAAGGGGAAATACCGAAAAGGTGTCTACCATTGTAGCATCCGCAACTGCCTCGGGGTCCGACGGGCAAAAGTCACTAAAACGAACCCACTCGGCCTCCCCCGACTTTCTCCCTCTCTCCTGCCCCGCCCCAAGTTTTGCCCCTAACCCGCGCGGAGCATCACCGACTGCTTCTCTCTCCAGCTCCAAAATGGATGCTTCTACTCCACTGAAGCGGTCATCGACCGATGCCGGACTCGATTCGCCTCGCGAGTCGAATCGCTCAACAGAATCACGACCGGTAGCTCCTAGGATATCCAAAGCCCGAGCCTGTAAGTCAGCGGCCTCCCCCACATTGTCCGACCGAGTCCTGTCCATGACTGACTCGGGATTCTAGGCGCAGAATGCAAGCGACACAAGATTCGCTGCGAATTCCGACCGGGAGAGAACAATTGCACTAAATGTATTCGCAGCGGCATCAAATGCGTGGTGAACGACTTTTCCCAGAAATTCGTTGACGATGACGGAGTGTACGTTTCCCGGCGGAGCCCCGCCTCACTCTTGTTCTCTCAAGGAGGCAGACACTACAAAATTGATCGCAATTGCTAATACTCTCTCGTGTAGATGGAAGTCGCAGGCAGCGTCAAGTATGCAGCAATTGCAGGCCGCAGTCTCGCAGCTTTTGCGACAAGCAGGCCTGCCAGACCTCTCGACCTTTGGCAGCGGTGACACCCGTAGCGGACCCAGTCCGGCCGCCTCGCATCACACCCATCGGCCATCCATTGATGCCTCCCAATCGCACCACAGTCATCACGAGGGGCCAGGGGTAGTGATGGATGTCACCCGGGAGCCATCTCAGGAACCCGACCTCCAAGACCCGGAACTGGTGCCGGCACCTATGCGGAGTCTCTACGAGGTCACCAAGCTGCGCAATCTACGAAACAATCATATCGAGGCACCCAAGAAGACACTATTGGAGGAAGACTTTATCACGCGAGGGTTGATCTCAATCCACGAGGCCGAGGAGCTGTTTGCGTACTTTAGTCGAACAATGAATCAGCTGCTGTGGGGTGGAATCATCCTGGTGCATCGCGATCTGACATCCGTCCGTCGCGCTTCCACCTTGCTCTCGGCGGCAGTCCTGACCGTTGCGGCTCTGCATATACCCAATCGGACCGACACGCTAAACCGATGCTATCACGAGTATGTCTCATTGGTGTCCAGCATGGCTCTCACGCGAGCCCATACGCTGGATGATATTCGGGGCCTCTGTGTCGGTGCGTTCTGGCTATCCGAGCTGAGCTGGAAGCTCTCTGGACACGCTGTGCGAGTCGCGACCGAGCTTGGTCTGCATCAGAGCTACCAGCGCCTGACTCGCGGGCATACCGATCAATATGAACGCGCTCAATTATGGTATTTGCTGTATGTGTGCGATCATCATTTTAGTATCGCTTACGGCCGGCCTCCCGTCATCCACGAAGATGTTGCGATTCGAAATTACGAGGCCTTCTTGGAATTGCCCATGGTGGTTCCTGGTGACATTCGGCTTCTGGCGCAGGTCGCTCTATTCATGATTCTGACCGAGGCGTACCGCATGTTTGGGAGCGATACGGAGCAAGCGTTGACGGAGGCAGATTTTGGTCAGTTGCGGGTATATAATGTTGCAGTGGATCAATGGCGATTACTTTGGCAGCCTCGGTCGGGTAAGTTTGATCTGCAGTCGCTCTTTTGCGCGATGTTTTGGTTACTGATTTTCCCGTCTAGCCGACAGCTCATACGTGCGAACATATCCCTCAAAGGGAGTGGTGTTGCACTACCATTTCGCAAAATTCCAGCTCAATTCGCTCTCGCTCCGTGGGCTTTCCCCTTCGAATACCCCAGTCTTCTCCATGGACCGGAAGGAGTCCGCCAACATTGCTATTTCGTCAGCCATGGCATGCTTGAATATGGTGCTTGAAGAGCCCGATATCCGGGATGCGATCGTCGGGGTGCCCATTTTCACTCATACCATGGTGACCTTCTCCGCCGTCTTCCTGTTAAAGGTCGCAATTAATTGGAACACGGCGTACCTCAGCATCAATGCGCGACAAGTGCGGCGACTCGTTGAGCGAGTAATTGAGCTAATGAATTGCGTCTCGGCCGGGGAGCGCCATCTTACCCGACACATTGCACGTGGACTCGGCAAAATGCTGGAGCGCTTCGACTCTTGGGAGGCTGGCTGGCAGGTGGGCACTAACCACAACGGCAGCGACGTTGATGTGCCCGGGGGTGCGAATGCGATGGCACAGGGGTTCCCACCGCCCGATCTGATCTACGATATGGTGGGCACCTATGGGTTTGGGCTTGATGAGAACCTGTTGGACCCGAGTATGGCGAACTTTGAGTTCTTGGCGCAGTAGCGCAGAGAGAGTCAGACGGGGGGACATGGGCAAAAGGCTGGCTTTGACTCTCCCCCTGCGTAGCGCTATCTGCAAGTATGAGCGGGTCTGAGCCATTCTTACGCAGCCTAGAAATATTAGTCAACTACCAGGATCAGGATTAGGATTAGGATTAGGTGTTCTGGAATGTAAATAGACTGTATATACACGCACTGTCTAGAATATGACCACGCACTCGAGTCTCCACCTGGCAAGTGTGTAAGCTCTCATCACTTTACCTTTCCCACATAGTCTCAGTATGTAGTCGACCCCATGTCGTCACCTCGTCACCTCCCGGTTGATTGCGCCCCCTCTCCCTTGGTTCCCCCCCCCAGCTCTTCCTTTACGCCCAGCTTCGATTCGTACTGCCACTCTTTCCCCTTTCCCTTTCCCTTCCCTCTCGTGTTTTTTCTCACTCCCTTATAAATTGTGCTAGTACTGCCGACCCCAATTCCTCCCTATTCCCTTTCTCCCCATTTCCCCCATCTATATAACCGGGTCCACGCCCACCCCTTGCCAGCCTTGATTTTGCGCCAATTCTACTGAACCTTTTTCTCTTTTTCTTATCCCACATATATTCTGACATAATGTCTACCCGCAAGAGAAAGGCGGATCCTGAGGAGGAGCTCCAGGCTCTCCCTAGCGATGAGAGCGAGGAGGAAGAGGAGTAAGTATTCAATTTGTTTTCTATGCAATGCTGCGCGGTATAACAGCGAGAGCTGTTTCTATTCCTTGTCGCGGTCGTATTACCCAACTGCGCAATTACGATGCGCGCAAGATACCTGTCTCCTTCTGCTTACGCCCCCGTGATCGCGTATTAATTGCGGCGCTCTTCTGGGCTAAGATATCCCCCTTGCAACTCCACTCCTGTATGGAATCTCTGCTAATACTCTGCGCGCATCAATCTAGGTATGAAGACTCCGAGCCCGATCTTTCGGACGTGAGTGACGAGGGCGAGGAGGAGGAAGGTGGGGAATACGACGAAAGCGAGGAAGAAGAGGGAGAGGAAGAGGGCGAAGGAGAAGGTAATCATGAACCATGCCCATCGATATCAAGATACCATCCCCCATACCGTGGTCAATTCCACTTACTAACGGATATACGCACTAGGTCCTCCCGCCCACAAGAAGCAGAAGACTGAGCGCACCAATGGCAAAAAGGACGAGGAGGAAGAGGAGGAGGAGGAGGAGGAGGAGGAGGAGGAGGAGGAAGAAGAAGAGCCCGCCGAGGATGAAGGCGAGGACGAGGATGCAGACGATACTGCGGAGACTAGTGGTCCTGCTGCGGCTGCTGCGAAGGCTAAGGGTGGTGTTGTTCCGAAGGAATCTGATCTTCCCGAGGTTGATGCTGCTGAGTAGTTATTGGAAATGACCTCGGATGATGAGGTGCATAGGCTAGCTCTGCTGTATGACAATTGAATTAAAACGATAACCTTCGGGGTCGCTGTATGATCGTACTACTCTTGCTCTCTCGATATTATATTCCTCCAATGAATGGGTCCTTATGGGGATGGATACTGCAGTAAGTTATGGATCTAATTATGGATCTGGCCGGGGCTCTCTGTTGTGCACGGGCTACATAACTACATGTAGGTTAAGAGGTGGGCCTCTACCTCAAGATGCCCTCTAACCACAGGTCCTTAGACTGATTCCCTTCTCGTCCAGAATAATACTAAAAAAAATGCCACGCGTGAATCCATCGATATCACAGACGAGCTTTAGCAACAGTACCACTCCCCTGCCACCTCCCCCGAAGCCCATTCTCCGAGACCCCAAAAATAGGATCAAGCTTAGGCTTCGGCACACTCCACACCTTCTCAAAGTCACCCCCCGCAGCAACAAAATCCCATTCCCCTCCACTATAAGCCCCCATCATAGTAAACCCATCCAGTTCAACCTTCGACAAAGCCTTGCCCGGATCCTCAGCCTCAATACCATGCCCTGTCCCAGGCGATAACAACGCAAACTCCGCATCAGGCTTAGTCTCATGCGTCTTGTGAGCGACACCAGCCGGAATGACAAACACATCCCCAGCTTCAGCCTGTAACACGACACCGCCATCTTCCCATGCTGACCCGTACGTATTCGCATGCATATCTGGCGAGGTATCTGCCACGCCGAAGCGGATCTTGGCTGTCCCCGAGAGAACGGCCATACACTCGTGTGCCTTGGAGTGGTAATGGGAGACTTGTGTGGGGCCGTATCGGAAGATCCATTGTACGTCCCATTCGTTCTTTGTGAATGTGTTCCAGACTTCGACTGGGTCGCAGTGTGAGGTGTTGAGGCGTTTTGCGAGAACTTTCTTGTAGTGTAGTAGAGGGCGGGGGGAGTTTGGGATTAGACCCGTTGGGAAGAGGTGGTATTGTTTGATTTCCGCCATGGTATGATGCGGAGATTGATCGAAGGGGCGAGAGTGTGTATTGCTGGGAAGTGATAACCCGGTCAAGTTGGATGTTGAGTAAATGGTATAAAAATGATCGCAGAAATGGGTAAGGTGAGGAGGTCGGATAGCTTTCCGATATTTTAATGAGCCGAGCATCAAGGCGCCAATGAATCGGGTTGGATAGTATGGGGTAGTTCGGGTGTATTTACCGTTCGAAGCAAAACAACCCGGCTGAGATGGTCAACGAATCCTGTCTGAGCATATCATTGCAGCTAACTAGTGTAGATTGATAATGACCACGAAGTCGTGGTTAGTAACACGTATGAATAGACATACTTGTGTACAAGGTCGAAACTCCCCTTGTACAGTAGATCATGTATCTCGGACCGAGACTGATGTTGGCTCCATCCATCGCTTATGTTCAGCCTGCAGAATAAGATACACCAAAAGCGACAGGGAAGGCGTCTTGATAACGACCTCATGCCGACAGGAAAGGACCCCATAGTGATGTTGAACACGAAAAGTGTATTTAAGGGTGCGAATTCATCGTGACACGATGGTAAAGGCCCATGTGGATTATCCCGCAACGAAGGGTTATCACCAACTTCCAGTTCTTCCAGGTAATCTCCCCCCTCATATGGCCTAGTTGGTCAGCCAGGTTTGCGCCACCTGGTTGGCCAAGGGTGTGCCCCTGTGAAGGAAAATTTGAGGGGAAATATGGTTGACTGGTATCCGATGTCGAGCATCGCTCCACGGATGACCGGGCACACCCAAGGGGGAGAGTGGGCGAGCGAGCTAATCCCCCTCGCTCGCCGATTTCTTCTTTTGTTTTTATTTTTTTTATTGAATAGATAGATCTCGTTTATATCTTCTATTCTAGATTAAATATAATATATTTAAAGCTATTATGGCAGTGTAAAGGGAGATTGTTTGGTGGGTTTAGTCCCGGAGGGTGTGGACTTCGGCATCGTGGGATCGCGATGGAGCATTTTGGTCAGGTATATAGGGAACATGAAAGTCGGGGGTTCGATTCATGGAACGGAGGGTCATATTTCCTGGATTATAACATTTGGCGTGTGGCCAGTTGGGTATGGCTCGATCGCCCAGAGAAACTATTTTACACTCCTCATGAGTGCCTGCCTTGAGATTAATCTTCCCAGGCCCGTAATTATTGAGACTGGGACCATATCATTGGTATGCTTCTGGTCTTGGTGGACATGTGGCCGAAAGGAGAGCCTCGGGGCATGCGTCTTAAACCGATTTTCTGATTCAAAGGGTTCAGAATGGCAAGGAATAATGAACAATGAGATCAACCATTTACCTATATACCGTCTAAGCTACATACGTAGTAAGAAATGAGAAAAACGAATTATGGAACTGGCCACATCAATATCGGTCATTAACCCTGCCAACGCATTTCTCTCCCTTGGCATCCCGACATATCCTGAGGACCTAGACGCCGTCCCGCAACAATCCATATTTACCAGCTTAAAACAGCTTTCGACTAAGCGTCACTACCACTGCTGCGGAATGTAGCACACAGCTGGCAGTATTGGTGTGTGAGATCCAGGACGGGTTGCGGTAGGTTGGTCGCTTGAACAATGCTGCGGACCTTGACGGCACCCTCGTCCTCGATCAGCTTCCGTACCAGGTACAAAAGTTCCGGGGAGAACTAAATTGGGGGTCAGTATTGGAACATGAACTTCGTAGACTAGGCTGGAGGGAGCTCTTACCTCAGAGTACCAGCGGTACTGCCAAGCGATCAAACGAATCAAAGCACCCAGCATGCCCCGGGTATCATTCCTCTTTTCGTACAGCTTGAGAAGACCACGCATGGCCTTAGGCGAGAATCGAATTCCTAAACAACTCTGGTAGGCCTCGATACTCTCGTCAAAGTGGTGCAGTCGCTCTGCGAGTTCACCGAGGATTTCCCATTCGGTAGCTGACTTCTTGTACTCCATGGCTTGCTGGCGGAACTGGGCCATCTCGGTCCGCCAGATCGTGTAGATGCGGAGATCCTCGTAGAGCACCATAAAAAGGTTGTCCAGCCACCGCTCACAAAGGCGCTTATTCCGGAATTGTGTGTATGTGCTGTGGGACGGGTCGGGCTGTGAAAAAAAATCATTAGTAAACATATCAAGAATCCTAGGAGGCCAGAAGGCGAGAGAGGGCCTACATCATCATTGCCAGACTTGACCACCTCGGAGGCCATGCTTTGCTCAGGTCGCTCAATGGAGCTTTCGACGTTTGTCTCATCTCCATTGCCGTTGGTGGACGCAGACTCTGCGGGACCAGGGCCAGAAACGGATCCTGAATCATCGTCATCATCATCCTCGATCGACACCCCATTCGTCTCGGCTCCGAGTGACTGTGCGGGTTTCGGGACATGCTGGCGCTCGACACGGTATTCCTCTTCCATAACAAAGACCTCGCTACGAGTCTTGAGCAATTGGTCCCATCCAATTGCAGCAGCAATCTTGGTAAGCAGGTTGTAGGCCTTGAGGAACGTTCCCTGGTATCCAGCAGCGTGCAGTTTCCTCAAAGAAGGATGAACATAGTCGTGAGGATCCCCTTGCTTAGGTTGGCCCTCATCAATCTCATCCAGAATGCTCTCTGATAGGATGGGAAGCATGATACGAGACGGCTGTGGCATGCGCGGGGTATCCTTATCCTGGTATGTGAACATTGGGCACGAGTTGAGAGTCAAAAGCGCCAAATCCCACTGTTCCAAGCCAACATAGACTTCAGCCAAGCGGGCCCAGGTGCTGAACTCACTTGGCGCGGCAGTTACAGCCCGCTTAGCACACTCGAGGGCCATTTCGCCTTCACCCTTGCTCTGGCAGAAGTTTGCCTGGCAATCGAGGAGAGCGTAGTCCATCGGCACATCCTGCAGGGCATCATACATTAAGCGCACTGCTTGTACCTCCTCGTCTGCCATGATCTGTACACGGGCCAGAAGTGATGAGACCTCCACGTCGCGTGTGCGTAGCTTCTCGAATAGATTGATTCCGGATGTGTAACGACCGGTTGTGTAAATGTATTTGAGGATGCCGGAGGTCAAGTGGTTGCTAACGGTGTTGGGGACTTGCGTCTCGGGATCGGAGCTGAGCTGGCGACCTATGGCAATGTTAGAATAGACCAACCGCAAGCACCAGTTTCATCTAGACGTACCAAGGAAAAACAGCTTTTCAGCAGCATCCAAGAACTTGTGTTCCATCTCCGTGTTCGTCACTGGGTTGAACCGTCTAACGCCCACAATCTTCTTGATAGCATCTCCGCTCCCATCATCAGCGTACAGATAAGCCCTCAGAACAGCGCACAAGAACGTCTCCAACCAGAGCGCCTCCGTAGCCACACGCTTATCTCCGTGCTCATCGATACAGTATGCCTCTAGACTGCCGGGAATCTTCACTTCGACTCGCATGTCAAGGTGGGAGAACGCATTGTAGCAACTGTGCAGATATTAGCGACAGGATTCGAACCGACGACAATCAAAAAATCTAACCAGTAAATCCCCGACACCACTTTATGCGTCTTATCGAGGGGTGAGAATGTAAGGGTGTTGACATAGGCGGCTAGACTAGCGGACGAGGACGCATCGATTCCGGTAACATGGTGATACACACCGGTCTGCCAAAAATAGTATCGATTGTTAGAAACCGAGTATAGCCAGAGAAGAAAGGGCCTGGAACCATACCTGGCGGGTTGAATTGGCCTTTGGTTGCTTCACCAAGTAGACCAGGTCCGGGGGACCCAATTCCCGCAAGCTCTGCAGCGACTCTGTGCGCGCATCGACCGCAACGAACAGTTCCTCCTCCTCATGGATCCTAGGCAATTCCAAAGTAGTCAGTTACATATCCTGTAAGTTGCGCAGCTTTCAATCCTTATCCAGAGCGAGCAATGGCTATGCGCATGCATCTCCGGGGAACACGTAACCCCGGGGGTGTTTTCAGGAGCACTTACTCGGGGACAGCGGGCGCGACCATGGCGCCTGCACCTGTAGTGTAGAATAAGAAGTAATAAGGGTTCAATATCAGAGAACAGATCGAGAAAGAGAGGGGTTTATCGAAGCCAGCACTGTCGAGGGGAAGTTGTAACTAAACAGCCTGAAAGAGCTTCAGGCCATCAGGCAACAAGGCGGAGAGAGGGCGCCCTTGCCTGATTTGGCAGCCAACGCGTGAACCGCGATTAACTTGCGCCGGGCGCTTGCTTGTTCATCTTTCGCCGTACACCGAGCCCAGCTGTCGTCAGGGCGATCGGCGATGCATCTGATTACTCTCACATTCGTTTATTGTCATTGAAAATAACCCACAGGAAGCTGGCAACATGGCAAGCTGGGTCGCGCTGAACGTGGAACCGGACGATGGTATTGAGGAGGAGGTTGACGACACCAAGGAACTCCAAATTGAAGAAGCTCTGAAGCTGTATCATACTGCTCTGAAGCTCCACTCGCAAGGCCCGGAGTATTATCCTCAAGCAGCAGAGGCATATGACTCTTTGCTCAATTCTGAGATCTTCAAATATCCCGAATCTCTCTCCGACTTCAAGCGGCCCGATCTAGCGGATGCGCAAACAGCTGCTGCTGTTCCTGACGACGCCGCCGCTGCAGCAGCAGATGCGGTCGCGGAGTTTAATGTCAACGATTCTACATCCAGCCTTTTCCAAACCCTCTACCTCTCCTATAAGAATCACGGCAAATACCTCCTCGATTCGCTTCACGAGACTCTACGGAATACACCTCAGGAAACCGAGGAATCACAAGATGTTGCGCGAAGGACGGCAAAGGCAGCGAAGGATGCGGTACAGTCATTTGCAGAGGCGCTCGAGCGTGATGATACCGACCTGAATCTGTGGAGGCAGAGCGCCAGACTCGGTAGTGCTCTCCAAAGCTATCGCCTGAACCGGTTTTGTCTCGAGAGTGTCCTAGCAGATGATGACAATCGCTTGGAAGTGCGATCGACGCAACTTGGCTTGGAAGAAACATTCTCAGAAGAACGCCTGCGGAGCACTCTCCAGTCCCTCTTTGATGGGCTCTCCGCATCCCAGATTCCAGTCAAGAAGCCGAAAAAGGCACTCGAGAAATATCTTAAACAGCACGCCGATTTGTATTCGTACCTACCTACTCTGCCGACCGACATACAGTTTCTGGACTCGGCCAAAGGCCCTCTCGCCCTCTCGACGTCGCGCCGGGAAATAAGACCCTCCGAAGCAACGTGGGAAGCTGTCGGCCAAGCTCTTCTCGAAGCTCTAGATGACGAGGAAGATTCGTCTATTGCTGATAGCCCCAGTAAAGCCATATGCGTCTCACTGCCTCCCAAAAGCTCCGAGGCTCTTGATTCTCTTGAAATTGAGGAGATGGACACAGTTCCCGAAGACGACGCGGCAGACAAGGCAGGAAAGCCCGAGAATGAAGATGTGGATATGCTCAAAGAAGGCGAAGAACACGCTGAGACTGAAAAGCCTACAGAGGAGAATGGACAGGATCAGACGACCGAGGAACAGTCTTCAATTGATCAAAGCGCAGAGAAACAGCTGATGGAATCCCTGGAGCGACAATCCGTTCACCCACCCGAAACACAAGCCCCTGAAGAGGATGCCAACCCTGAAGAAGCCGAGCTAAAGTCTCCATCTGATACCCGAAAGAGATCATCCGCATCGGCTGCCAACGATGAACAGCCAGAGGGAGGCAGAATGAAGAGCCGACGAACCCGAGCTCGAGAGTCGAATGCTGATGCATTGGCTCAACCTGATGAAGTTGCTTTTGATCAAGAGAAATACTACGAAGACCGTTTGGAGATCTATGTCAATGCAGATGACTGGATGTTCAACACTCTCAGTTCCTTGTACTCAAACGTTGGCAACGAAGCCCTAGGAACTATTGAGAGTCTTAGAGAAACGGTCGCAGCGTTGAATGATTCTGATGAAGCTGCCCATGAGCCGGAGACACGACTGATTCAGGATCTACGTGGAATCTCTAAGACTTGGAACGATGAAAAGTCTCGCTTGATGCAGCAAAAAGACGATCTGTCTTCATTGAAGGACATCCGTGGTTCCAACAAGTCGGGATTGTCCGTATTCCTCGAACACTCTAGAAGTGGTACTCGGAAGCCCGTTGTTCAGCAAGAGTTGGGCTCAGGAGAGGAGCTTTATCAGTTCTCAGAAACGGTAAACGGCAGCTGGCTACATCCACATCAAACCTCATACGAGTGGCTTAAATGTCTCCTCATGCCAGAGTTTGGAAACGAACCTTCAAAATGGCCGGTCATGAAGTCAACATACACGGCACTCTTGTGGTCCAAGGATCTCAAAGAGACCGCTTTGGAACTTTTGCTGCGCGAGGATGAATTCATCTTTTCAAGGATGAGCGAACTTGTCGCAGACACTCAAAGGCGTGTTCTTGAGTCAAGCTCCGAGTCCTCTTTCGAGTATCGAAAAAGCGACCTTTCTGAACTCGAAATGATTCAGTCCATCTACGAACTTCATTTGGATGTATTTGCCTCCATCGAGAACGCTGCCAGCGAGGATAGTCAAGAAAAGCGACACGCCCAGAATGACCGCCTTGCCAGATGGGGTATCCTCGCCCGATCAGCGCTGGACCTCCTTCTCGACTACTGTCCGTCAGAAGACTGCCGCCAAAATCTCGCCCTTCGCCATCTGTGGGCCTCGACGTTTCACGTGAACCTTGCCGGCGAGGCTGATCGTGAGCATATCTTGCTTTGTCTCCAAGACTTGAAGGACATACTTCAGGCCATCGGTGACCCATGTCTCACTCTTTTGAATAACCCTACCATGTCTGAGCTGTCTGTTGCGACAGTTGATCAAGAGGTTCTCAAGCTCAAGTGTATGGATTTCTTCGCTAAAGTTTTCAACCCCGAAGATGAAGATCCTGTATCCCTCATCGAAGCTATCGAGCCTATCCTTGAACCTTCATCTATTGAGTATGCAGATGGGTCGCCGGAGCAGAATGGCTTGAATGGCCCATCCTCTATATCCAGTGAAATGGGCGCATTCCTAGATCGTGGTGATGCCACATTACGACTGTTCCTATGGCGAAGGCTCCAAGAAGCGTATCAGGCTATTGATTATCCACCGAAGATTGTATCATGCTATCTGCGGAGCATTGAAATCATCATGAAGGAGCTAGAGGACGCCAAGCACCTTGAAGAGACGAGTGGACACCGACAAGTGACCTTACTTGGCTGGCTAAAGTCACTGGATTCACTCATGGGAAAGGCAATTCCACTCATTCTCCAACTGGTCGACAAAGCATATGAGTGTGTTGATATGGAGCACCTTCAATCTTCCATGTCAGCAGTAGCCCGTCTCACCCGACTCGTTCATACTTTTGTGTTATACGAGGATTCGATCCGTGTGGGCCAAACGTCGGGCCGTGAACTTCGTGGATCATTGGCAAAGTCCTTCGAAAATTTCAAAGAAAGGATGCGAGAGCTCTATGTCCGCTGTTGGATCCTACAGTATACCTTGTTCGTGGAGGCAATCTCCCAGAACAAGGATGTCTTTGAGGAACCACTGGAAGATCGGATCAGGGTTCTTCGGTCGGTGCATAACGCACTTGGTGTTCGCTCTATGTGCAGATACTCTCAGAAGCGATTCCTGAAGCTCATGAAGTCCGAGCTGCTGGATCTGGAGACCAAGGGCGATTATGAACTCGATATCTGCCAGGTGCTCTTGGATCTTCATGGCATCAAATTTTCGCCATTTGATGGGACTTCTGACCACGGATGCTCCCCTGAAAAACTAGACCGCCCTACTGCTATCATGATGATCGACTTCGTGATGAGACAGGCACGAAACATGAACATGAAGGATTTATCCAAGTCTGACTTGAAGACGACTATCGAAAAGATGCAACAAACTATCGTTCCAGCCAAGATTTCATCCTCGCCCCAAATGTCTTTCAATCGACGGATCTTCCATGGCTACATCAAGGCGGCAGTCAACCCATGCATTCTTCTCCGGGCTGTCCAGGGAGTATTGGAACTTTCAATGCTAACTGTCCCGGGCGAGAATGCTCAAATCGCCGCCAAGGGATGGTATTTCCTCCTCGGTCATGCCGCGTTGACAAAGTTCCGGTCTCAGAAACGCCTCAGTCCTGGCTCGACGACGGAGCTCGATGATGCCATCAATTTCTTCAGACTGGATATCGATCATGGATCCGGGCGCTGGGAGACCTGGTATCGCCTGGCCCAGGCGTATGATACCAAGCTTGAGGAAGAAATAACGTGGACAGCCGACAAGATCAACAACAACCGCAGTGACCTGGCAGCCACTCAGCGGTATGCAATCCATTGTTATGCAATGGCCGTCTCAGTAGCAATGAGAAGTGCAGAGCCGACAAATGAAACCCGGGCGCTTCTGTCAGACCTTTACACTGATTTCGGAATCCGGATGTACTCTTCGTCTCGTGGACCACTCTCAATGGGGGCCTTTGGTCTTTCGGATTTCTCTCGCCACTTCAGTAGCGAGGAGAGTCAGCAGATGTACAAAGGGCAGCCTTTCAAGGAGATGTCCTCATACTCCGTGTGGAACTTTGCCTGCAACCTCCTTAAGAGAGCGCTCGTGGATAAACCGAAACGGTGGACGTAAGTGTCAAACCATCGACTACTACTTTCACGATGGGGGAATAGCTAACAAGCTTTTAGAACACATTATTTCATTGGCAAGTGTCTCTGGAAGATGTTCAGTTGTGATGATTCTTTGAGAACGACTTCGAAGCGCGTTGAAACGCACGATGTCTTGGATGCTTTTCATGATGCCATCTTGAGTCTTCCCAAGAAAAAGGACTCGCGCGCAGACCCTGTCTTTGAGCCACATTTCAAGCTCGTATCTATTGTTCACAAGCTGGTTCTCCGCGGAGACATGACTGTAAGTCTGGATCATAAATTTCCCGGGTCCAGTAGCTGACACCTACGCAGCCGACCGAGGCTAGCCAAGCCCTTCAAGTAACGCCTTGGGCTCGCAAAGTGGAAGAGCCTGAGAATATGGATGGATGGAAGCCATATATCCTCGAGGTAGTCAGGAAGTTCAAGAGCGCCGACAAGTCTAACTGGCACCATCGAATGAGCGCCAAGGTAAATACTATTGCCTTCATCTTACGTATTTTGACCTGTCCTCTTTCTAACGGGATTAGGCTGCCCACATCATCTATGATGACGACAAAAACGCAACCGCCGCGACCGCTGCCAAGCAAGAACTTTCACAGATCTTCACAAAAACGCTCACCATTCAGGTCTGGCGACCTGAATTCGAACGTCCAGGGAGGCACTTCGTGTATACCACTCGTTACGTGTACTTCTTTGTGAGCCTATTGGATCAGCTGGATGATCGGGCGAGCTTAGATCAGCTGCTGCGTCGCGTGAGGAAGAAACAAGGAGATTTCATTGACCACACCAAGTTGTGGGAAGACGTGTGCTTGACCTACGCGAAGATGATCCGCAGAGCTGCGCATATCAACGAGGGCCACGAAGAGAGCGTATTCAAGCCCATCGGATGGGAAGAGTTCTCCACGAAAACAGCTCGTCTAGAGACTTTGTCACAATTGTCTCACGACAGTCTTCCCCTCCTCGAGCTGATTCGTGACTCGTTAGAGTTGAAGAAGCTCAACAACAACTTGATGAAGGTGACCATGTTTGAAGACCTCGTTGCGGATCTGTACGCCCGAGTCTACGAGTTGAATATGCCGTTGCTCATTGAGCAGGTAAATGAAGAAAACAAGGAAAAGATGAAGGTTGACCATCTTCTGATGACTGGGGATGGAAATACAGAGGCATCTACACCTGCAGCCTCTCTTCCAGCTTCTGACACTCCTGCCCCTCGAGGTAGAACGAAGGGAATTGCTCGTCGTGATGTTCAAAAGCGCGCCGACACTATTGTGAACCTCAAACTTGGCCCGCGAACGGCAGCGAGCAAGTTCACCACCGCGGCTGATGCAGACCAGCCTTCCTCTGCTTTACAGGGCCTCAACGCATCCTCGGGACCTACTTCAGCTCCTTATGGAGCAGGGGAACAGACATCTGGTGCGGGTGACAATGCTGGTGTACAAAGGAGCGATCAAAATAGCTTCAACGACACTGCAGACGAGAGCGATCTGACTGACGTCGATGAGAGCAAGCTGAACAAGCTGAACAAGCTGAACAAGCTGAACAAGCTGAACCCAGAACACAAATCTCTCTTTTCCAAAATCCATCATGCCGACGCAGGTGACATCGAAACCGAAACTGAGAATGATGGCGCCGACGAGGGGGAGGGGGAAGATGAAGAAGGCGATGAGAACGATGAGGGCGAGGATGAAGATGACCCTGCCGCCACAGAACCTGAAGCTGGTGGCGATGATGAACAAGGTGATGAGGGGGACGATGAAGAAATCCAAGACGAAGACGAAGTTGGTCCAGATGGCGACGAGACCAAGCTCGATGATGATGTCGAAGCTACCGACAAAGAGGCCGATGAAGACCAGCCTGATCACAAAGACCCTGATGATTCAATCCAGGACGAAATTGCCGAAACCCCGGAGCCCATGGACCTCACACCGTGAGAAATTTCCAATCTATTATTTTCCTTGCTTCTTTAGCAATGGTGGCGTATGGCTCGCATGTACCGGGGATTTCTTTCAGGGTGTACCGGCGGGGCGTTTGGATATTGCAGGATATACTATACTTTTGATACCAACCAGATATTTGATTTTGCGTCTATTTCTTTCTCTTTGCGGGCGACGAAATGACGAGGTAAACTATTCCTCGGCGTCCCCCCCTGCATAGTCCATACGTAGCTTGTCATCACTCATTTGAGGGTATTGACAATTCAGCAAGACAATCAACAAATAGCAAAGAAATTGAAAATTATCGAAAGTATTAAAACAATAGAAGTAAAACACCCATGTAACCAATTAGAACGCCTCAATCAACAATATCCTTCCTTGCCCGGGGTGTATCTAACCAATCCAGCTTGCCAAAAACAATTAAAATCAAATCGTAAAGTCATGACAAGGATCACTGCAAAATCCTAGATCTCGCTCTCTGGCGCCAAATCCCACTTGCGAGTCGAGATCTTCCTCGTCTTCTTACCGGGTGAAGAAGACTTAGGCGTGGGAGATGGTGGCGAGAACATGCTGTCGGTAAGGTTGAGTTGGTTCATGCGCTGTAGAGCGTTTTCAATGTCACTCTCCCGGCCAAGACGGTTGGCGGATCTGGTGGGAGATGGCGGGGCGTGTCTTGCCCTTGGCTTGCGAGTTGGTGAGTGAGACGACATTTCACGTTCAAGAATGGCCAATCGGCGACGAAGTTGCTCGTTTTCGTTTTCCAGTTCTTCCACTCTATCATTCGTTGACTGCTCGGGGTCTTCGTAGATGTTGAACCCGCGAGAGACTAGCTCAATCTTCTTGTCGATGTGGTCATCATTGCGGCCGATCTGAAGATGTTGGGGTTAGCAATTGCATGCTTGCCATTGGCCTTGTCGGAAATCCATGCTACTCACCTGCTCATCCCATGCAGCCTGCCAGCGCCTTCGCTCTTGCTCCATTTGCTCATCCATATCAGCCCAGCATTCTTCACGAACCTCTTGTTCGATCATGACACATCGATCTTCGGCAGCTTGCAGCCTCAGCTCGACCTCAGAGCGAACAATCTCTTCTTCAGCCAATCGCACGGCGAGGCCGTGGCAATCTTTCGTCAGCCTGGCAATTTCAGCCATCGCACGATCTAGATCTTCTGCTGAAGCATCGTTGGGGGAAGCGCGACCGCTGGTTGATCGACCCCGAGCAGAGGCCACAGAAATGATTGACTCGGTCAGAGATGGTACCCGTGGCACTGTCACCTCGCGTGCTAGTGCTGAGTAGCGCAGGATTTGAGAGGTTGCGTTAAAGTCGCCAACCGGATCAGCAGTCACAACCATGACGGCCTTTTGAGGATACTGGCCCCGAGACATTTGGTTGGATGAGGGGAAGGAATTAGAGAATAGGAGTTCAGTGAGTTTACACTGACGGTATGGAACGAGGGCAGTCTGTCAAAGTTAGCAGTTACTCAATAGGTAGTTTAAGAAGGATTCTTACCTTGACTCCATCTTGGAGATTGCTTTGCATTTGCAGACATTGACCGAGGTACATGAGACTCTCGTTGATTTTGCCAGCCTCTGCAAGAGTTGCGCCAGCAGTTTTCGCGGTTCTGGCTCGTTCAGATCCTTTTTACCGTTAGCATTCCAGTGCAATCTACGGTACAGGAGAGTTCAATATTACCCGCTAGGTCAACCACTGTCAGAGTGTTTCCGGTCCAGATTGCTTCGCCCTGTCGCTTGCTATGTGCCAGCTTCTTAACCTCGAGACAGAAAAAGCCATGGCTCCGTGAGCTAACACTATTAGCTCCAGTACCAGTGACTTTGCGCTCTGTCAACCCGACATCAAGAATAGCCAAAGCCTCCTCGTAACTACTGCAGGCAATCTTACGTAGACCTGCGACCAGCTTCCGGTCCGGAGATCCCTCGGTAGGTTTGAACAACAAGGGGCGGCGTCGGTCCTTCTGGGCGTTTCCACGGGACATGGTGCTCCCTTGGCCAGGTACAATCGAAGGCGACAACAAATCGAAGATGCGGTCATTATAAACCTCGTACATGGATACCAGAACAACGTAGTCTGAGCTTGAATTAAGATCCACGGCAAGATGGCTCACATCGGGTAGTTTTTGGGTAGTCGGAGGTCGTTCGCGGGGCTGACGACGGGGAAAAATCAATGCGGGGGTCGGCTCCTTGAAGACATAAAGTCGTGATTTAGCTAAACGGGTCTCGTAGGTATTGATGCGGGTAAAGGGAAGAGGATTTAGGGATCCGGGGTCGATCCTTCTAGACTGCTCAGTTGACTGTGGGTCAAAGCTGAGTTGTTCCATGCCATTGGGACAGTAGATCCGGCTGGGGTCTGGCCTGGGGATACCGGGTCCAAGTACAGGTACTCGCTTGCTTGGCGATCCTTCCTGGGGGTTCAGGGATTCGGGGCTCCGTACCGTTGATGGGGTGTGCGCACGAGACGGGCTCATGGGAGTTTGGGCTCTTGAGCTACGGCCAGCATTGGGCTCGCCGTATACGGCTTCCAGAAAAGTTTGGGCCGAGAATAGCTGGGCCTCGGAGGCGTCCGATGCAGCTAATGAGGCGAGCATCAAAGGGCTGATGCTACCATCCTCGGTTTTCTTGGTGGGCTCCAGGGACCGGAAAATGACGTCGAGTGCCATCTGAGTAATGCCTCGTTGCGATTTATCTCCTAGAATAGTGTGACTCTGTGCGCGCGTACCCAGTCAGCTTTTATGAATGCCATATATCGAAACCAACGTATTCGAACCTTTCCACTTCCTGTCACTCCGAGTGTAGCAACCAATCCATCCCGGCCTTCTTTCAGAACCCCTCTCACGATGGATTCCATCCCTGTGTCGTGGAAGATATCCAATTGCGTCGCATTTTCCTCAAAGACCTTTGTGAAGCCAAATTTCTCGATGGCACGTTTGCGCGTATCGTTGGGCGGCTGCAGGGTGATGTGAGTCGGAACGGGCGCGACGATCTCTCCGTCATCGTGGGACGCCTCTGGGGCTTCAACGGTCAGGAAACGTTCGGCATCGTCGTGTCTTTGGGTCATCGGGGGTCGCAGGCGCAGGTAGACCTGGAACAGCGCATTCTGGGGCTGTTTGGACGGCATCTTGACTCAAGTGTCTTGGTACGAGTCTACCGTTAAAATCGAATATGGAGGTTAAAGGCCGTTGAGTTGGAGAGGCAGCAAGTTGAGACGTCCAAGTCAACACCGCCTTTTCCAAATCCGGCTAGTCTTGCGTTTCCCTGGCAACCTTTTATCATGACAGTCACGGGACCTGCACTCCCTTGTCCCTAGGGTGGTCATGAATTACGTTGATAAACAGACATTTAGCTTGTGTAGCTAAGTGGGTAAGGTGCTTCACTCGTATGGTATTTACAAAAAATACATAATGAAAAAATTGTCGGTTCGTAGCGTATATTTACGCCAGAGATTGCTTTATCGAGTATGCTATCCCTTCTGTCAAGCACTGAGATCCGCCCCTCCCCCTCTCTTAACCACTGAAGACCATTTATCATTTCAGAACTTTTCACAAAGACGATATTCCATATTAGAATTGGGCTAGACTTTATCCTTGTCAAAAATTGGGCACTGGCCCCCAATATATTGCTGGCTATCTAGGGGACTATCTTGCCTGATGATATCAAATTGTTGATGCCGAGGGGACATAATGAACCGAAATCTGATTAGATCACATGAATGAAGGTGCGACTATATCGGGTCAATGGGAATTTCCCGTTATCCGTCCCTTGTAAAATCATGGAAATGGTTTGGCCAGCCTTTGCGTCGGCGGGGATCTCGATATTCGCAGTATGATCCCCACGATCAGTCACAGTCACAGACCCTGGGTATGTGCCTTCTTCGAAGAACTGCCACCAGGATGTGGTGACATCGTCGAGATCCGGGTCACTAACTGAACCTGCGAGGATGACCGTCTTCCCTGCCTGCGCCTTTACTGCAGTTCCATTCAGACACTCGACATTGGGCGCATGGTTGGCGCGAGTATAGTTCGCCGTCAATGTCCACTGAATGCGAGCCGCAAAGTCATTCTGGACTGCAGCCGACCAGCGATTCGTTGTATAGTAGGCAACGTCATCACCATTTTGGTTCTTCTCTTTACTGACCATCTCCCACAGATTTGGTGAGGTGCTGTTCTGAACGGACCGGCCGCCCCAGCCACCAAGCGCTGGATTAGTTGGGTCTTGGAGGCCGGTCGTCAACAAGGGGTTAAACACCACGTTATCACCCTCGGACAAAAATCCGTATGGGCCAGTAGATTTGCACCACTGGCTTGAAGATTCTAGCTCTGTCAAGTTGCCAAATACATCCTCGGGGTCACCAGGCATGGACTGGCCATCGAGCCAAGAACGATAGAGTTTCCCATATGGCCCGGTTTCGATATGCGCCTTGATCCAGTCACCCGAAAAGTATTCTTCGTCATCTGGGTAGCCACGGGGATTGCCTGAGCCCTGGCAGTTGTATCCCCACGTCTTGTATCCAGCTGACAGCTCCTCGACGCGAATCTGTGGCCAGTTGGGAGCGATGTAATTTGTGTATGTCTCGTCCTGGAAGCCACTAGCCAGGATGATAGCCTTGCGGGAGACAAATTCTCTAGTGCTATTCCAATGCTGGGACTTTGAGTATTGCTCCTCGATTGATTTGAGGGCACGGGCAATAGTGTTGGTTCCACCCCATGCCTGCAGGTATAAAGGTCGTGGGTCATCATCTAGTAGCAATGACCGGACATGATTCGAACCATCGGTGTCATGCTCCATTTCACCTTCGAAATCAATATTGCCAATCTTGACCATAGAAAGCAACTCATCCGGCGTGGGGTAAAAAGGATCGTGGCAATTCAGATTGGGATAAATCTCGGCATACGCCTGGAGGACTTTATCCTGGATGGTCCGCGTACCGGTCCAACGCCATGCCCATTGTGGGGTGGTGTATTCTCTGTCAGAAAGAAAGAATTTGGTACCATTCCCATCCCCGGCCCAATGATATCGACTAGCTGTGTAAATAATACCCTGGGTATCGAGCTCATTGGTGTAGAGCAGATAGCGGACCAGGGAGGCTAGGTCGTCTTGCTCCATGTCGGTTGTAACGACAGTGCGAACCATTTGTGACCTTTTACTAGCATATCCCTCGGCTGTAGGTAGAGCGGTGGCCAGCAGGCCAGCCGCAACCAGAAGGTAGTCGAGAAAAAGCATCGGTTGAAGGAGGTGGTGCGCCTTGGAAGGATGCGGTCTTGATTTGCAAGATTCTTCATCCTGACTCCGGCAGCAAGCTTGCTGGATTTAAAGAAACCTCACAGTCTCTATTGTAAAGGACCTGGTTAGTTTTCCCGTGGTTATTCTTACCCCAAATCCTAAAGCATTGTACCTGTTACTCCTGTGATGTGGGGCTCGTCGCCCCGGGTATTCTGGAAAGATCTTCATAGGCGGCAAATTATTCCCTTCACGCTGTGGAGAAGTTCGCAACTCAGTGCGGGGAACATGGGGAGGATTAAAACCCTTGACTTAGCGCTTCTTGAAAGCCCCGTAGCGGTGGTTAGGCCTGCTTCTTCTGGACGTGATTCTATCTTGGTGGTTCGGTTCACCAAAATGTCCAAATACTGACACCGCTGCCTCGGTCAAGTTGGTGCCTAGGTTCTCTCCTCGAAACATTGAAGGGACAACTCTTGCTGGCAAGTATTCTTGAAATACTATCATCACAGATAGGTGGATGCAACGTTACAATTTTAAACAGGTCATATTAGCCGGGGCTGTTCTCCTCTGTGTCTGCAATATGCTGGTATGCCTTCGATGGCCTATTCCACGCTCCATCTACGCCCTTGTTGCTTAATTGACCGTGGGTATTAGAATGATGCGTTACTAGTGGGCCATTTTTGGTAAGCAAAACTGGCGATGCGGGATGAACCGAGCGTGAGGTTAAGGTGCCGGAATACACACTCATCAGACACCACCAAAGGTGTTGGTTTCATCTAGACAGCCCGACGGTGGCCATGGAAGTCGGAATCCGCTAAGGAGTGTGTAACAACTCACGGGCCGAATGAACTAGCCCTGAAAATCTCATCAGTAGCAATCTGAGCAATTATGCCTTAGCTTACAGGTTGAAAATCGCATAACCGTCTGACGAGAGATAAAGCCGTGTATCTCGCCCGCCATCTGCGTAAAAGAAATCCAGTTTGATCATTTTATCTCCACCACGTGCTCACTTTTCCCTTCCTCATCCAGTACGTATTCGTTTCCATCTCTTCTAATGGCCTAATAAGACAATTTTGATAACAAAAAGCACACGAATTCTTGGGTAAGAGTTCCTCTACACGCATGATTGATTTCGCTACCTAATTAACATTGCGAAGCTTCAATCCCCACTAGGCCGTGTGAATGGCCTGAAGTGCTCGTATGCGACTCCATCATCTCCCTGAAGCTAGGCACGCAGGCAAATCCCCTAGTGATCGGAGATGATCTAGCGTCATTGGCTCGGCTTCCAATCCCATCCTGCTCCATGTTGACGAGGGTTGGTGCCACGGTGAGGCAATACACCAGCTTGGCTCTGATGTCGACACTTAGATTGGACTAGTGACTGCTCCAGGAGCCTTACCTAGATTTCTAGGATCAAAATGGCTTCCAGGAGAGGAACCTCATACTCCCAGATGCATGAGATCGTTGAAGAGTGTTAAAGCTGACTACTTGCTAAGACTGACCGGTGAGTTTTTCAAGTGACCTATCTGAATCCGGGTTTTGCATTTGTTATGCAAACTCCTGCACTGTCACAATGCCTAGATGCATGAACGTATGTATGGAAAAGACCTCACAGTTGATGAAAATGGCCCTTAGTCCATGATGGAATGGAAAGGATACACTTTCAACGTGCCCATGTGGCTTTGGGCTAGATCTCAATCCGGGCTTTCAGCATGACTTAATTTGGCATAGCGGCTTCTAGTCTATAAAGTCAACCATTGTTTTCGGCGTAAGGCTCCCATATGAAAAGTCTCCAAAGGCAAAGTCTTGAAGGTTAGCAAGACCGCCGGATGCGAAGGCCTAGTGCGTAAACTCGTGACTACCATTCCTAAACAGGGCTCGAAAGTAATTAACAGAGGCTAGCGAATGGGAATGAAGATGGCTTCCTTAAAGCCGTGCCCTTTCGTGTGTTCCTATCTCAAGTACTAGCTCGAGATCTTTAGGTCAAGGTTATCAGGTTCCTAGGCTAAAACCCTCATTCTCGTCTCTTCTAGTTTCTTCTCGACTACCTTCTCTATATCTACTTTTTCTTCTTCAGTACGAAGGTTTATCCGTTCTTTCCAATGGTCGTCCTCAGTGGTCGTTCCGGGTCTAAAGAATCGGCTATTAAGCTTTTTCCAGAAAATTGCGTCGAAAGCAAAGTTTTTCCTCGCTACATAAGCAACCCAAAAATCACCGCTCTCCTAGCTTTATTACATTAGCCTAGAGAGCCTTTATTTATCTTTTAGTCTACCGCGGTCTATAGCCACGTCCTCCTATTTACGTAGCGCCTTTAAGAACGTCTAAAGTCGTGACTTATACACTATTATCCATACCTCTATCCTATCCGGTTAATACTAGTTACTCAAGAAGTAGCCACCACGGTGGGGCGTAGGAGAACTCCACTAGTGTAGCATAAGTGAATTCCTAGTCCATAACCCCTACGATTTAAAGTTAATCGTCGACTAAGACGTTAGAGGGCCGTAGGTCGTTATACTAGATATTAAACGGCCTGATATCCGTGGAAGAGGTCGTGAATCGACCCTCCCTAGCGAGCCTACTAAATAACAATCTTGTAATATATCTACGTCGATAGTTATCCGCGGAATTAATAGTACCGTTCTTTTAGTGTATAAGATACCCGAGGTAGAGATCTACTAGTGTATTAAAGTAGGACGACGCTAATTAAAAAGTTATGTCCCTCCTTAGTAGCTTCGAGCGTAGGAGAGTCCCTAGACGGACGAGTTCATTTGCGTTATTAGGTAATAGTCTTTATACCACCTCCTAGGTAAAATCGTTAGCCTAAACCCACGATCCTATTCTAGGCACCCGTAGCGTAGATAACTAAAGCAAAATATCTATAAATTATCCGTATAATAGTTTGAGCTTAGTTTTATTAACGTTTAGGTCAAGGATCGGACGATCCTTAATCATAAATCTAGGGTATTAAGGACGTCGCTTAGGTCCATTGTATATTCAATATTTTCCATAATAATAAATAGACTAAGGCTAAGGGGATTATCCTCTTTAGTGCCCTAGTGTAGGACAAATAGTACGGGAATCGTCGTAAACTATTAAAGATACCTAATTATATCGACTTTATTGCGCACCTTCTCATCGGGAAACATCGTAGCACCGGGGTTAGGAAATCGAATGATAGCTGAACCGCCGTCCTCGAACTTCATTCTGAAAGAAACACTGAAAGCCCCAGCTTTTAGATTGCATAGCTCTATAGGCGCTCATCTTCGATGTTTTAGGATAAATTTACCTATAGCCATCTCTCTTCATTGAACAATTCGTGTACCCAGGAGTCTTGGATGGCCTCACTCCGTTCCCACGCGACATCGTCAAAGCATATGCGAGTCCGCATCTCTGAAACCTTGGGCGAAAGGGACAATAACGCAAATGTACCAGATGCTTAAGGATTGAAGAGGACGAAGCGGCGCTCTTAGGGGGGGCGGGGGTAAGCTCAACACACCGACTTTGGGCTTGCGGTATGTGTTGAGACAGCTCCACGTCTACACAGCCACCAATGAGAATACATAGTTATAGGATTCTTGAAGCGAGAATTTAGTCGGACATGATTCTCCCTCTCATTTACATACAACATCAGATATCGTACTCATCCTTTCCCATTTCCTCTTGAATCTCCCAGCTATACCTTGCAAATCGACTTCTCCGTCGAATCCTCTCACCATAACACAAAAACAACGGAGGCACAATACAAAAGACAGTTGCCACAGTTGCCAGAACCGAGACAGCAATATTAGCTCCTAGTCCGTCGAACATTTGATTCGTGAAAAGCGGGAATGCTCCGGACAGCATGCCTCGTAGGAACGCCACCGCTGCGGTAGCACTAGCGGAGTAACTCAAATAGCTATCTGAGATATACCCATATAGCACGGTGTCCATTTCCGTCAGAGCATACCCAACCAGAACGAGGGAGATCGTCGGTACAATCCACGGCGTGTCGGGTCCTGGTGTCTTGGGTGGGATTGTCCAGCCAAACCACCATAGACCGATAGCTAGGAATGGAGCCCCGAGTGCCAAGCCTACAAGCTTGTCTTCAGGTCTGATGGGCTTACCTCGCATCCTGCGCTTGTTAAAGATATAGCAATCCAAAATGCGAGTAAAAGTGCTGACACATGTCCCGAGCCCGATAGCCATGAAAATGAGAGACGCCTGCGATGCAGAAAATCCCATGGATTGATATATTGGTTGTAAGGCTTCGGTGAAGATATAGATAAGGGACATCGCGACGGATATCATCATTGCAATCGTAAATATGATGGGCTCTTGGAAGAATAGCTGCGCAGGACGGAAGAGTGCCTCTTTGACGAAAGTTTGTAAGTTTGGCGAGTGGTCATGGTTCAATGCGGGAGGTACTTCTGGGATCTCGTGTCGTAGTCGGTCAACTTCGCGAGTCAAAATGTAGGATGACCGGGATTCTCGAATAAGGCAAAGGAGGCCAGTAATGCCACCGATGATGATTGCATATGTAAAAAATACCCACCTCCTGTAACTTGATCAGTGTTGGGTTCTCGATAATGATGATGAGATGGTCTTACCAGTTGAGAAGTTCAATAACGTGACTGCTCATGATTGGACCAACAATCAACCCAATATTTGAGGCCACGGTCCAAAAGAAGACAACCCAAATACGGGCCTGCGAGTTGAACATATCTTCAATGCTCCCGCCCACAATAGTACTAGGAACTGCTGATAGCAATCCAGCCAGTGTTCGCATGATAACAGCTCCGGTAAGTGACTGTGAAAATCCGATGACGAGACAACAAATAGAGCTCAGACCACTGCTAAGAAGGTACATCTTTTTGCGACCGAATGATTCGGACCAAGGTGGGAACACGATCGTGCCAATGGACTGGCCTAGAAGGAATCTGTCGCATAATCAGCTCAGTTCCTTCACAAGATGAGCCCACGTGTACGGAAACCTCTCACAATGTGACGAAACAGAAGGTTGCAAAGGTATGATTCAAATGATATTCATGTTTAGCTTGCGCTGCTGCCGCTGCCTGCGCCTGTCGTTAGAACTTCTATTGTTGTGACATGGTTCTGAGGACTCACTCCCGCCGTGCTGCTAGCAGTTCTTTTCAAGCAGAAGAAAGTTAGTCATCAAGGCTGGTCGGGCATGAATAGGTGAGGGCGGTCATACATAAAAAGATCCAAAGCACATATAAGCCCAGTATCATATGTCTTCCGAAGGACAGACCAGTTCCTTGGATGTTTCGGATTCTCTCTTAGCCATCGTACAAAGCTTCCGTCCGGTGTGAGCTCAAGATGGTGGTTTCGTAGATACTCTTGAATTGAGAACTTGATCTCTTCCATGGTGTCGTTTGAGTGGCATTTCATCTTGAAAGACCGCAGATTGGCCGTTCATTCTGTGCAAAGAGAATGGAAAAGCTCTGAAACTTGCTCGTGAGAAGTAGTCCAGCATTTGTCAAAGCTCAGAAGGTTTGACATAATTGTCTTGGCTTAGGTCTTTTGCATAGCGCATTAGGGAAACCAGGGGGGTTTAACCCCGAAGAATGGAATAACTCCCCTTGTGATCTGCACTCCACTGAACAAAACCTCCAACTATATCACCATCGACCAGATATATTCTCCGCTTAGTACGGAAGAGAGCTTGTAAAGACCTAGGAGAAACTTATGTAGCATACTACAAATGGCTCTTGTAATCCCCTAAAATCTCTTCAAGTTTGGTCCGAACATAATCGCGAGAATCATTTCTAGCTGTTCCTTTTCTTTAATCCTGTGACATCGAGTTCTAGGGATGGAGAATTAACAGCATTCTTGGTGGAATCAAGGGGGACTATATCCCCGGTAATCCACTCATTCGGCTTAATGAATAAAGTTTTCGGCGACTGAAATGTTGTATGAACATCAATGTGATGTCAGAGTTGAATTTTGCATGTCTTTGGAGCTCCTCACTGGCCATCAGCGGCATATTTCTACCTGACAGCTGTAAATCTCGATGTCCTTCAAATTAGCAATCTTTCTGTAGTAATCTGGGCAATTCTACCATCATGCAGAATTTAGACATACATTGAACTTTCTAATACGTAGGACGTTCCTTATACTTCTTAGGTGGTGTTTTGCCCAAGGTTCTAAAATCATCAAATGTCTAGTACCGCAGTAGACAAGCGTTGGTTGCATGAAATGTCTAGTCTTTGATGGCGAGCTGAAGGAGGGGAATACATAGCCATTTTGACGATATTTAGATGTTTTTCCAATTTTTAAAACCATCAATAAGGCCATGTTCAATCTAACACTCATGGAAGACATATATATCACGTGACACACGCGGGCTCCTTCTTGGTGATGTATCATGTGGGTTCCTGCCGCGGGAATACGAGGCGTTGCAACCGACAGCCAATGGGCGTTCTCAGCGACGAGCAGAACAAAGTACGATGGACCAAATCAGATGGGCGGTGAGATGCTGGTCGCTTTGCTCAGGGGGTGCCTTTCAAATCTGGCGTTAGCTGGAATTCAATCACACCCCACCTGGAGGATTCGGGGTATGGCAGGCATACGAGGGTGGCAGACTGGCGGGTCACATTATTGAATATTGAACTGCCATTATGGTTGGCGTACCTTACAGCAAGGGCTGTCTGCTCTGCCGAGAGCGACGCATCAGAGTCAGCAGTTCTCCACGCTTACAGTCTGACACGAAGCTGACTTTGGATTAGTGTGACCAATCTATGCCACATTGCATACGGTGTCGCAAATACGGCGTGACATGTCCTGGATATAAACGTCCTTGGCAATTCCAGGATGAGGGGCCGCATCTCCAGAAACGTTATCAGAAGAAACTGCCAAGTGCCGGTCATAGTAAAGTGAAGCATGACCCCGAGGCCATCCGTCGTAACGGCTCTATACAAAGCCAAGTCTATCCTCACGTTTCGATTGATGAACGTGTTTATCCGGCTCTGATTCAACAATGCTTCATCAGCCAACAGCCGCGGGTATTTAAAGAATTTATCTGCGCTGCTTTCCCCACGATGTTCTTTCACAATGAGTTCCGGTTCGGAGACGGCTTCACCTTCCCAGACTGGGCTCTAAAACATTTTGGTAGCAAGCCTTACTTCGATGCGTCCGTCTCGTGTCTTTCAGCGCAATACCTCGCCCATCTCACTGGAGACCCAAGTATCAAACACTTTAGCCGACAGAAATATTCACAAGCTCTGGCGGCAATCAGGCAAGTTCTAAACTCAGACGAGGAGGCGTCCTCGGATGCGTTGCTGATAGCGGTCATTCTTCTCTCTTTCTATGAAATGAGTACGCGGACTACCCGAGATGCTTGGGTCTGTCATTCCAGGGCGGTAAAACACATAATGATGAAACGGGGAATGAATCTTCATCTCTCTGGCGCCGGTCGTGTCTGTCATTTTGCGTACCGACCGTTCCTGATTGCGGCCGCAATTTATGAAGGCGAACCGTGTTTCCTCGGTGAAGACGATTGGCAAGACCTGGCAGCTGCCCTTCGAGCCGAAGACTCCCAAAAGAAGAGCGAGTGGTCGTTCTATATCGATGTTTACGAAACCATTTTCATGGAGCTGGTCAAATGCCCTAAGTACCTGCAAGAGGTACGAGAGATTACTTCCATTACCACTGCAGAAGCCCGAATCCTAGAGCGAAGGATTGCCATGACCTGTAATCAACTCCGGACACTCACCGACGAGTTACGATCGCAGCTGGCATCGAATAACCAGCGAAAGTTGGGAATACTCTTCCGTGGTTTCATCGGTCCGGAGCCGAACGGGTTTCCTGAGACAAGCCCATCACTACTTCTCAGTGCAGCAGTCAATACTCTCGAAATACTCGAAAACCTCCTTTCTCGATTAAATATGCCTGTCTACATCGACGAAGGAGCTTCCTCCTGGGAAAGTGTGGTATCATCACCCGACCCCCAAAATACAAGCCCAAGTAATACTAGCCGTCCATGTCTTGATTTTCGTCTCACTTGCGAGCTTGGAGAGGGTATTCAAAAAGACGATCCACGGGCCTTTACGTGGCTTGATCGGGTCGCCGGCTCAATGGGACTATTAGGAGCGAAAGCCATCTACTGAAATCTGCTTGAGGCGGACCTTCCTCCTATAATTACGTGTATGAGCTTTCTCTTTTTCCATGTATTAACAAACGATTCCCTACGTTGTTCTACTTGGAGAGAGATCTCACGATTGACATATATCCACGGTGTTAAATATCTGTACGATATATGTAGTTTTAGCTCGTGGACTCATCGCCGAGCCAAGAATCGTAACTTCACGCCCGCCATCAAGGCGATGGCTCCCTTTTGATCTCAGGCTCTAGCTCATCCACAAAGGGCTTCCGAGCCCATACCCTTCGTCTGTTGGATTTTGTTAGTGACGATCTTCCTGTAAGCTGCACTAAAAACTCACGCTCTCTGATAGATGTGATATCGTGGGGTCTTCAATTCCGCACGTAGTTTCGCGACGTACACTTGGACCTCCTCCTTTGTCCACGGCTGTGGTGATCCAAATTTGGTCAACAACCACATACACCATCCTTCCATTCCAGACATCCAGTGTTGGAAATTGACCATGCCAGCTTCTTTGAGCTTCTTATCTTTGGGCCATGGGCCGATGGGCCACTTATATTGCTTTTCGTGGATGTCGACAAAGCCGGCCTTGCGAATGCTGTCGCTCATGGTGTCGATAGCATCCAACTCGCGGCCGGCTTTCTTAGCACACTCCATCGTGTAGACTCCCCAAGTATGAAGGATGCTATCTGGAGGGAGACTACCGTCATCGCATAATATCATAGGGCTGGCTTCGACTTGTTCGATCCATCCGCCAGGCTGTAGCTTGCTAGATAATCGAGTTGTCAGATATGGCCGTGGAGAAGACATCGCAAATAAGTGCTTACTCGTAGCATTGTTTGTACACTCGATCCCACTCCGGCTCAGTAAATGATCCGATCATGATTCGCATGTGTATCAAGTCGAATGGCTCACGCCAGGTCCACTCTTGCAGGGCGTCGTCGACCTCGAGAATGCAATTTGGTGGCATCCAGGATACTGGAGGGGGAATAGATCGACTCCGCGTACCGTCGCTGGAATCGTTTAGTACTTTGTTACCTTGTGCACTGTATTGGGTACTTGCCATTAGGAAACATGTCAGCCACGTCGCTGAGACTGTCGTTAGCATTCTATCCTCCAGACTGAGATCATTCGAGAACATACATTGCCCAAACGCCCTTTCCAGTCCCAAGATCAAGAATGTGCTTGGGGTCTGTGCCAATCGGGGATCGGAAAAGCGGGTTCGGCCTATCTGATTCCAAAACAAGAGCTACGAGGTGTCTGCCAGAGTCAGAATTGTTTAGGTATCCGTATAAAGCACCGCACTTACCCGGCTTCGTATGTCTCGAACATTTGATCATCCGATGGGACGCTGTGATCGAGTGTCAGGTATCAGTGGTGATGATAATATATCGAATTGTCCTTACAGATATCCCTCATCTCGAAGATTTTGATATCTAGGACATAGAGGTCAGTTGGGAGCCACAATGGTTCTCCGGTTATTACACCCTCACCGTCGACCATTTTCCATCAAACCTCGATAAATTGAGGATCCGATGGATGTCGTTTCCCTATGGCGATCCAGTTAAGACTTTTGAAAGAAACGAAGCCACGTAGACAAAGAATAAGCACTCACGACTGCCAATCCTCGGGGTAGTATTCGCCATCTCTGATCTGATACAGATCTGTATCCTAGGGTTAAACGTCAGCAAGAGAAACATACCAATAAAAATAGTACCCTTGAAAAAAGAGCCGTTCTTACCACAGCGATGACCTGGTCATTCATGATCACCTTTTCATTGACGCGGGCAGACAGACAAGGAAAAGTTCCCAGAGACAGGGAGGGGCGGCGGTTTAACAAAGAACTCGCAACGCAATCATAGTGGGGCCCGCAACCTCGACCTTCCGATGCAAGACCGTTGCACATCCCCGGCCCTCCTGCGTATTACGGTTTAGTGGATGCCGGGGACAGACGTGCCGTCCCGTCAAGGCTGCCGCCACGGGTTGTTGCGGGGCGGCAGCACGGTAAATCATGGATGTGACAGGATTGACACCAGCCTGCATTTGTATTATCCTCCGAGTGGCCGAGGACAGTATGTACAAGAGAAGCAGGGAAGCGAAAAAGGATTGGATTGCGTTGCTTATGTGCTTACTACTACTTGCTACAGTGCTATTGTTATTGTGTGAAACTAAAGATATGCCAGAGGACTGATTAGGAAAGTCATGCCAGTTCTACTTGGCTTCTATTACGCGGTTCGTCAAAATTGACTTGCATGGTTCCACCACATGTGAGTTCGAGGAATCTTAGTAACCTGTCAAAAGGTACTCTGGGTCCAGCCCACAAATTATCAGGCAGAGCGGTCAAATGTTCGAAAATTAGAATTCATCGAACAATGGATTAGAGAAATGTCGGTCTTGGAAGGATAAACTCGGTAACTCGAGGCGAGCACTCAGTTATCATTGGTTTCTGGCTTCCCCTTTCTGATCGAGTAGTAAAGCATAATAATCAATCATTCAACGTCAATCCAATCCACAAAAAAATACCTTATTAGATCTGCCCCAATGTAGGAGGTTTTCCGGTCGCTTGCTTGTTCAGGCCCCCTGTCTCTTGGCCAGTCTTGAAACGGTAACCTCTCCTGTGGATCAAGATGGTTCACTCATAAGTCAGTAATGTAACAACAGCCAGGTACAAGTTGGTAGAATCAATAGGATATGATGCGTTTTGATGACTCCAGTTCCAAGTGTAGAAGAGCATCCTAAACCCGTTAAGGTAATTGATCAGATGAGCGCCAAGCGGGCTGACCGCCCAACGCCTCAGATCAGCGAGGCCACCTCTCCGCAATATTCTGCCCGCCCAGCTCGGCCATAACAAAGCTCAGAGCATAGCTGGTGTCACTTCGCGCTGGTCTATCCAACATGCTGTCTTCACTCTCATCCAGCCTGAATAATGCCCGGACTACCGTGGCGCAGGTGCTAAACTTCGCTTTAGTATGTGTTGTCTTTACTTCAGGAACCTTCCCACAGAATGAGAACCGTCCCTGCGCTCCCGTCATGCCAGCATAACGCTAACACTTTCCTTCGATCCACAGGTCCTATCGACTGCCTTTATGTTATGGAAGGGATTATCGGTCGCGTCTGCATCTAGCTCCCCAATTGTGGTCGTCCTCTCGGGTAGTATGGAGCCTGCCTTCCAACGAGGTGATCTTCTGTTCCTATGGAATCGCAGCCCTCGAACGGAGGTGGGAGAAATTGTGGTGTACAATGTGAGGCAGCTCTTTAATCCTTTGTATGAATTTCGTGTCTTGCTGACATTCAAATGAAAGGTGCGAGGCAAGGACATCCCCATCGTCCACCGCGTCGTCCGAACCTTCCCCGAGGTCGAGGGAAAGGCCAAGAAAGTCAAGGAGATCACAGTGTATGTTGCTGGCCATTCGATATCTACAACATACGGGGCACTAATTTAGAACTACAGTGACTCAACTCCTTCTCATATGCTGCTGACCAAGGTATGTTCATCCACATCGATCACGTCCTAAGGTCTTCTCGGGCTAATCTCGTATACCTTTCGCTAATAGGGTGATAACAACCTCGCCGATGACACTGAACTGTGAGATTATTCCCTCTACCTCCTGCTACCCATGAATGCCTTTCTTATCTAACTATTTTTGTTATCTTCAGCTATGCGCACGACCAGGATCACCTCAACCGTTCTGAGGATATTGTAGGGAGTGTACGAGGGTACATCCCGATGGTGGGATACGTTACAATTATGCTATCAGAGCACCCATGGTTGAAGTCGGTTCTTCTGGGTATAATGGGCTTGATGGTCATGCTTCAGCGGGAGTAAATGGTGTTTTGGTAGAGGCAAAAGGGCTGAATAGCTAGCTAGAACAGGCTGGCCCGATCAAATTAGCATAACATATAAACCGAGCCATGAAAAAGACCTCAAATATCAAATTGACAAAGCATCCACAACAGTTGGGCTGTGGTTATCGAATGGTATGCTCAAAGATAAGCAGCCTCTGGAGACAAGGTTGAGTTGGCCGATAACAGACTGACGTTTCACCCCACTCCGCAAGCTAGAAAGCTTCCAAGCTACCCCCCTCCTTTCTGGATCTCTCCACTCGAATCACCACACGGCCGTCTTTGGTCTTGCCAGGAGATTTCCCTAGTCTTTGATTGACTCTTTCGCTCGCTTGCAAGGGGTTCTCCTTAGCCGGTCACTTTTGTCTCCCTTGCCACCCATTTTCCTCCATCCACCACCCCGCACGCGCCCAGCCACGGCTTGACCACATTGGACAAGATGGGCAGCCAAAAACGCATAGCTAAGGTATGGTATTGTCTAACTGCTCCTTATTTGGCTGATACACGTCTGCTTACTCTTACTTCGCGAACAGGAGCTGAGCGAGCTCGTCGAGTCGCCTCCGGAGGGCATCATCGTTGAATTGGCCGATGAGGCCAATCTCTACAAGTGGAAGGTGTTCATGGAAGGGCCAGAAGGGTCACCATACCAAGTATGTCCTATTCAAACATTACTAGCATTCGAGATAAGCTCCTCCAATATCACACGCATCTCAAACTGCTGGCTGGACAAGGGGGGAGGCAGCGACATCGAACCCACCGTTCCATTCTCCATGTGAAGCGCTATTCTAACATTTATACTCACTACTTCAGGGCGGCAAATTCATCGTCAACCTCACCCTACCCACCGAATACCCTTTCAAGCCCCCGACCGTCTCGTTCGGAACGAAAATCTACCACCCAAATGTCACGAATGACGAAAAGGGGAGTATGTGCTTGGGAATGTTGCGGGCGGACGAGTGGAAACCCAGCTCCAAGATCGCAGCTGTCCTACAATTCGCACGCCAGCTACTTCAGGAACCCATGCCCGATGACGCTATCGAAGGACGGATCGCAGAGCAATACAAGAACGACCGGAAGCGCTACGACGAGATTGCGAAGGAGTGGACTCGGAAATGGGCTGTTTCTGAATAGTTATTGTGGAGGATGGGAGGATGGGATAAACATTTGAGTTTTGTTTTATGATCTGAGGTTCGAGTTTCGTGCGAAATTTCAATGTCAACATACTTGCTCGCTCGCCTACAGCTGGGTGAGACGGGCCTGGAAGAAATCGGGGATTCGCGATAGTCCTCGTGCGATGAACATATACAATTAAATAAGGGATTGCCCGCTACCAGCAGATGTCTGTTCCGCATGTTAGCCTCTTTCAAGCCCTGTCCTATTGGGCGAATGTCGTATATGTACATGAGCCCCTCCAGCTTCACATAGAACGAGGCCTGAAGGGAAGAGAAGAGCTCATCCGACTCATCCGATTGCGCAAGCTTCTCCGAATATTTTACTCCAAATCTGCTACGTGCTCAAAGGGTGGTGGTTTTTTTCGGAATCTTTCTTATAGTTAAGATTCCGAATGGTCCTCCGTGCCCTCTATTGCGGAACATTTCCATGGCATACGCTCTCCGTGTCACGGTACTTTAGGAATTTAGCCTGTATGATCATGGTTCCCCATGCTGATCAAGGTCGATAGGATGGTGCAGCAGCGGAATTACACCTCAAGCAATCACTACTTCCCCGCAAATGACCCCACGGGGGCACACGCCCCACGGTATCTGGTTGGCCCATTTATCTCTACGGTACTTGATGCCTCGGGAATGTAGCGTCCTGGGGCATTGTTTAAATATCAAGGTTCTTTGATCTGCTGCTTCGTGTCAATTCGAAGTCGCAAAACGATGGCAGTCATCTCTGAATCAATATCATTTGTATCGCAGCATGTCGGGGGTGTCCTTTTCCTTCTCGCTGCGCTCTATCTGGCTTCCAATTACCTCACTCCAGGGGTATGCACCGTGCCGGGGCCCTTCCTAGCAAAATTTACCAATCTGTGGAGGTTCCTTGACGTCGCAAATGGCCATGCTGAGGCCACTTTGTACAAATTACATCAGAAGCACGGGGACTATGTACGACTGGGACCAAATGTAGTGAGCGTACGAGACTTGGATGCGTTGAAAGCTATATATGGTATCAACAAGGGGTATCGGAAGGTATGCCGTGCTTGAAACTATATGGTACAATGGGGCTGACATGAGTACATCCGAAGACGAATTTCTACCATGTGCAGCAGCAGTTGGCCAAGGGAAAGCCGACTCCCACGCTCTTTACCACAACTGATGAAGACTTCCATGCGGCTATCAAACGGCCTATATCAGGTGCATACTCGATGAGTACCCTGACCGAGTTTGAGCCCTTTGTCGACAAGACAATTCAAACTCTGTTCAAGAAACTTGACGAGTTTGTGGACGGGAACGAGATTTGTGATATTGCGGTCTGGTTGCAATACTGTACGCTTCTTTCTGCCTTTACAAGCTTGTCCCGGAACAACCTGCTTGACTGGCCCATGCACTAACATCAGCAGATGCATTCGATGTGATCGGGGAATTGACGTTCAGCAAGCCTCTCGGGTTCTTAGAGGAAGGCGCCGATGTTGACGGCATTATTGCGGCTCTTGAGAATATGCTAGACTACTCGGGGAAGGTATGATTCACCATACTCGTAAGCGAACCGCTTGCTGAAACATTTACAGATTGGCCAAATGCCGTGGCTTGATTATATTTTTATCAAGAACCCCCTGAGACAGCTCATTCAGGGAGGTTCAACAGGTGCCGTGGCTCGGTTTGCGCGGGCTCGCCTGGATGAAAGGTTGACGCACTCAAGGTCGACCGCGAAGAAGGCTGAAGACCCCAGCAAGTCACACAGGGATTTCCTCTCGCGTTTCCTAGAGGCAAAGAAGGAATACCCAGATATTGTGACCGATAACCAGGTCTTCTCATATACCGTGAGCAATATGAATGCCGGCTCCGATACCACAGCCATCTCGCTGAGAGCCATTCTTTACTACACCCTCAAAAACCCAAGGGTCATGGCGAAGCTAAATGAAGAATTCACCACAGCTTATCAAGAAGGCAGGATCACCTTGCCCGTATCTTGGAAGCAAAGTCAAGAAGAGCTACCCTATCTCGACGCAGTGATCAAGGAAGCACTCCGCCTCCATCCCGCTGTCGGACTACTTCTCGAACGAATCGTCCCCACCGGTGGACTCCAGCTTCCCAACGGTGGGCCATTTTTGCCGGCCGGCACCATTGTCGGCGCTAACCCCTGGATTATCCACCGTCACTCCATCTTCGGAGTGGAAGTTGACTCCTTTGTGCCGGAACGTTGGCTGCAGGCAGATGGCGAGTCTGAAACGACCTTTCACACGCGGAGGCAACAGATGCTCCGAGCAACGTTCACTTTTGGAGCTGGACCGCGGACGTGCATTGGGAAGAACATTAGTCTGTTAGAAATTTACAAGCTGGTTCCTTCTCTATTTCTGACATATAAGGTGAGACGGGAGTTGCTATCTTCCATTTCCAAAATATATATCTATCTGACGCGTGGTTCATGCAGATCGAGCTTGAGCATCCGGACAAGGATTGGCAGACTGTCAATGCGTGGTTTGTGCGTCAAAAGAATATGGACGTCAGGTTGGCTCGCTATAGTTTTCCATAGATCTAGGTATAGTGAGGTGGAGGTATGTCGTCTTCGACTGCTAGAGAAATAGACATGTTGATTCTGACACACCAGCAAAGAAGAATTAGCGCTAAGATAGCGCCGACTTGTTCGCAACCCCGCACAATGCCGAGAATGGGAAGTTTAGGAGAGCCAATGGGCGCAAAACCTTCAGCGGCATCTTTGTTGGCGCGGGAAAGGGGGGTTTGGTTGAAAACCAGGCCTCGCACTTGCATTTGCACGGTACAATCGGGGGGCGAGCCGCTGGGGTGGATCCGCACTAGGGTCCAATTGGCCCAACCTATCAGGAACGATTCAACTCGCAAACGGGAGCATGGTCGGGATGGATTGGTTCAGCGCCTACAGGTTTCTCAGCAGTCGTTCGTTCCAGATATATAGATCGATCATGCAGGATTTTGTCACTTCTTACGCTCTGACCAGTACAGTACATACGTAGGTAGTGTAATTGCTCCTTGACGATATCAAACGTGTCAAATGATTCATTTGAGTGTGCCGTGTCATAGCTTAGCGATCGTCATTTAAATCTTGACTTTTACCATTCTAGAAGGAATGGGGCGTCGGAGGTGAAGCCGCAGCCGAAGCTCCGATCCTGGTTCCTCGGTTAGGGGATGGCCTAGGCCTGGAATTGGACAGGTAAAACTCCCTAATGGGGGAGTTTGGCGACTTCGTAATTTTGGAAAACCAATTTTCCATTGCAATAATCGTTTGCTGTTAGGGGCTTAGGCGCGGACCTTCTTGTTCTTGCAAACAAAGACCAACAACAACAAGCAGATTACCCTGATCGACAACGCATCAATGGTCGGCTTCTTCCCGGGAGATACCCGAGGAGCAGGCAATGCCTTTCAGTTATTAAGGTACTGGGGAAGGCTATTGTTCGCACTCTGCATCATGCACAGGAGGTTGTAGCCACGGAGACACAGTATGTAGGCCAAGACGTAGTATTATGTGATGATGAGCCATCCGAACGCGCGAGCCGTCATATTTAATATGGTTGAGTTAGCCATTGGCGCCTACAAATTAAACATCTACTCCAAAATAATACGAATCACCAAGAAAAGCAAAAGTGATTAATCTCGATCGAAGCGAATCCTGAAACCGCCGTCGTCCTTTACGTCATGTGACGCTAGCCTCAATCGGGGTCTGTTGATTTTTGTCTCATCGACCACTTCTTTTCCGGTTTCTTCATTCCAGATTCCTGTCGCCCTCTCATTCCACTCCTCTGGCAGGCTGTGTCGGGGTCGTCGGGTTCTCTGCTTCTTTAATAATCTTCTGTCCTTTCCGTGGCTATTCAAATTGTCCATTCCTCTTGCTGGAACCTTACCCAGCGTCCGACGAGCCACCCGCTCAACCCTTTTCGCTTTTCTTCAGCTTCGCCCGTGCATTCTCAACGCCGAACGCCCTCGTATACGGGTTACAGTGTACAGTGTACACCCGCCGTGATATTTCCCTTCCTTTCACCTCTTTAAACATTCACTACCGACTTTCCCAAACCTTGAAGGGTCCTCGGCTACCCTCATATTGAGCATTCCCTTGCCAGTCACGAAAACCAATGTCCAGCGGGATCTGGGTGCGAGCTCGTGGCCATGGTCACAGAAAATGGAACCCCTCGATACCCTCCTCCCTTGGGTGAATCTGACCTGCGTGGTCGTCGAAAGATTCCGCATCCACCGCGGCTGGACCCTTTGAAGATTGATCCACGCGCGCCGCAAACCGTAAAATCGACTCCGAGATCGTCGCCGCGCTCTCCCCACTCCCCGTATCACCCTCGCTCGCATTCACCTCTACCTCCCGGGGCACAGACTACCACAGATGACCGACCATGGCTCCCTGAATCACTCCGAGCGGGTTCACCGCAAGGTAGAGAAGAATGGAGAGCGAAACAGAATTCGAGTCACGCCCCCCTTTCACGCCACCTCCAGATCGAACCCCCCCAATGTGGTATCGTGACAACGACTCTGACCGGCCTAACCACCGCAAGGCCCCGCCGGCCAGAGGTGGTCTGCGTATTTCTATGTCGACCTCCCGACTGCCCAGCAGACGACCACGGCCGCAAGTATCCCCCGACCGTTCCCAGGATGCCGGTGCCCGTGGCCTGCCATTGCCCCGGTTCCCGTCGAAGGGACCCACCGATGATAATACTCTCCGGACAAGCTTCAATTCCGCTATGACTTCGAGATCTAGCATTGAACAGCATTCCGGTACCGAGCGGAGTAGTGTCCTGACGAAGAGCAGTTCGATTACCGATCTATCACCGGATACTCCCGACGCTCCGTATGGAATGGATGGTGGCATGAGTGTGGAAGATGCGATTTCCATGTATCTCGATGGATTCAGCGACGTGGCCGAGGAGCCCTCGTCGCCCATGTCGCGCACCGAGAGCAAGGCGCCCTCAGTCACACCTCCTCCTTCGAGAGATACCTACCTAGAGGAGCCAATTATGTTTCCACCAAGGACGACCTCCCTCGAACACGTACCCCCTATCCCTTCACCTCCGCAGTCCGATCTGCCAGAGGCAGAACTCTTCGAGTCTGAATCATCACAACCTTCAATGCCCGAGCCTATTCTAGAGATTGCCTCTCCACCACAGACTCCACCTCCTCCTCCACCTATTACTTCCCACCCTTCGGCTCCAGAACCCGTTCTTCCCGACCAAGCATCGCCTAATTCAAAATCTACTCACCAGCGACAGCCGTCGAGGATAATCATACCCGGGCCGGTTCCCCCGCCTCTCACCTCCGCGAGTGCCACACGCGATGACTATGGATTTCGAAAAGCAACACAATATGTGACTTTAGACCAGTACGAAGCTTGGAAGGGACCTTATTCCAACTATGCTGCGCATCGTCGGAATAAGTGGTATGAATTGCTCAAGGAGCATGGCCTTCAAACCACCGAACCCACTGTGTTTCCAGCACAGTCCAATAAGGTCAAACGTTTCGTGCGCAAGGGCATCCCCTCCGAATTCCGGGGTGCTGCTTGGTTTTGGTATGCCGGCGGGTACGAGCTCCTGAACCGCAACCCTGGTCATTACGATCAACTCGTGGAGAAGGTGATGGCCTCTCCTAGTAATGATGACAAGGAACACATTGAACGTGACCTGCATCGCACATTCCCGGATAATCTCCATTTCAAACCGGAACCTGTGGATACTGGTGGTCCTCAAAACTCGAATATCACGACTGAGACCCAAATGATCCAATCATTGCGCCGAGTATTGTACGCTTTCGCGCTTCATAATCCAAAAGTCGGTTACACGCAGTCGCTTAACTTCATCACCGGCATGCTCCTGTTATTCCTTCCTGAAGAGAAGGCCTTTTGGATGTTGCATATCATCACCTCCGTGTATCTACCAGGTACTCATGAGGTTAGTCTGGAAGGTGCAAATATTGATCTTTGGATTCTCATGGTTTTGCTCCGAGATTCCATGCCGGGTATCTATTCCAAGATTGCCAGTATGGATGGATCCTCCAGTCGTGGCAAAGCACCTGCCCTCACGGTGAATTCGCGACTCCCTGACATCACATTGGGATTGACCAATTGGCTCATGTCCATTTTCATCGGAACGCTGCCTCTCGAAACAACGCTTCGGGTTTGGGACATTTTCTTCTACGAAGGTTCCAAGACGTTTTTCCGCGTTTCACTTGCAATCTTCAAGGCTTGTGAAAGAGACATTCTCGCCGTTTCGGATCCCATGGAAGTCTTCCAAGTGGTTCAAACGGTTCCTAAGAGGTTGTTGGATGCCAACGCTCTCCTCGAGGACTGTTTCGTGCGACGCCATCGTGTTGGCCAGGGCCGTATCGAAGAACTGCGAGCCGCCCGACGTGTCGCTGTCCGACAGGAGAAACTGCGGCGCTCGGTCGCTTTCAGCAAGGGCCAGATTCAGTCCGCGACTGACAATTTCCCAAATCGTCCACGAAATGGGGGTCCCGATATCGAGCAGCGGGTTGCAAACTCCTGGCGTCACCTCAAGCAGCATGCCTTCCATAGGGAACCAACTCGTTAATTGAGTTGTTTTCGAGGATCATCCCTGTAGACACGATCGCATTCATTTGGGCTGAAGCGGGTAATCAGAGCCAGACCAAAAGGCTCTCTGCTCTAAATCTTTGTTTTCTTAATTGTAATTGACCTTGTCAAATCAAGGCATGTCGGGCACCTCGCAGCACAATTTGGCGGGGGAAGCCCTTGCATTTTATGGGCGTCTCGAAGGTCGGGGGAAAAGGCATCACACTCGCATCTGTCATATTAGATATCCTGTCTGCATTTTGTATGTTTATTTTTCGTTTTTTTTTTCTTCCTAGCATGTTTCTTGCATTACCTGTACATATTATAGCACATGAAAAATCAACCGCCAAGGGTTGCCCAGCAGGCAACCTGCTTGACCTCTTGGCAAGATTGAAAGACCTGAAAACTGGGTTTGGCCGGGATCTGGCACGAACTATTGGATCTTTGAACCCTACAGGGCTGATCATTGGGCCGATCGTGGTTCCTCGGGCCAACCAGCTGCATGTCGTCATGATTCAAATGCGGAAATAAAGCTCCTTACATGCCCACCAGGTTTTGCGCAACTCTTATTCTCTCTTTTCTTCTGGCAATTCCTCATTTTGAATTTCGACGTCCTGATCGTCCCGGTGTGCAGCTATGAGTGGACAAGCTGCTAGTTATTATGACCCTGGCCAGGGCTTTGATGGCCCAGGTCAATCAGCTCCTTACGAGAAAAAGAACGACAATTACACGAATGGTTATGATCAGCGCAATAATGGTAATTACCAGCCACCAGTCAATTACCAACAACAACCAGCAAACTACCAGCAACCGGCAAACTATCAGCAACCTGGTCCTGAGCAGAAGCCTCAGCAGCCTCCGTACCCTGATAATCCACCCCCCTACAGTACATTTGATGAAGCTTTCAAGATCGAGAAGCCCAAGTACAATGATATCTGGGCGGGTCTTTTGGTAAGTCTCTGAACCACTGCATGGTCAGAACGGTCGGACAACCGCTCTCGACCAGATTATAGTGGCGCAAAGTAGCAAGGCTAACATTCATCAAAGTTGATTGCTGTTTTCCTGGGCTACGTCGCAGTGTCCGGAGTGACCATCCACAAGTATGCCTCGAACAAGGGATTCAGTGGAGGTGGTATCTACGATTCCTCGAATGATTTCTCACTTAACACGAACACTCTGGTGCTCTTCATCTTCGTCCTTTGTGTCGCTCTCGTCTTCTCATGGGCGTATTTCATGGCCGCTCGATATTTCACGAAAACTTTCATCTGGGCCACCGGAATTCTGAATATCGTTTTCGCACTCGCAACCGGAATCTACTACATTGCCAAAAAGCAATATGGAGGAGGAATCGTGTTCCTCGTTTTTGGCGTCTTCGCGATCATTTGCTTTATCAGCTGGATTCCGCGTATCCCCTTCACGGCTTTCATGTTGCAGACGACTATGGATGTTGCACGCAATTACGGCCATGTCTTCCTCGTTAGCGCACTGGGAGGAATAGTGACCGTGGCGTTTGCCGCCTGGTTTTCTGTGACTTTGGTTTCGATCTATGTCGCCTACGAGCCTGACTCCTCTGGCATCAACCCAGCCTGTGCGAACGGCGGTTGCAGTACCGCCAAGGTTATCGGGTTGACGGTGTATGTGACGTTCGCTATGTACTGGTTCAGTGAGTGGATCAAGAACACTGTGCACACAACCATTGCTGGCGTGTACGGATCGTGGTACTTCTGGAGCAAGTCTGCCGGTGGAATGCCAAAGGGCTCGACTCGTGGCGCCTTCCGACGGGCAACGACCTACTCCTTTGGTAGCATCAGTTTTGGCAGTTTGATCATTGCCTTTATCAACATGCTTCGCCAAGCATGCTCGGTCGCGCAACGACAAGAAGCCGCACAAGGGAACATTATCGGCAGCATCTTTTTCTGCATCTTGGGATGCTTCATCTCGCTGCTTGACTGGCTCGTCACGCTATTCAATCGCTATGCCTTCTGTCACATCGCCCTTTACGGCAAAGCCTACATCCCAGCAGCTAAAGACACCTGGAAGATGATGCGGGATCGGGGAATTGACGCCCTTGTGCAAGACTGCTTAATGGGTCCTGTTTTGACTATGGGCTCAACTTTCGTTGCTTACGTCTGCGCGCTGCTGGCCTATCTCTACCTGCAGTTCACCAAGCCTGCTTACAACACCGACGGTGACTTTACTGCCGTTATCATGGCCTTTGCCTTTGTGATTGGTTTACAGATATGCCAGGTCTTTATGACCCCCATTGGCAGTGGCGTTGAGACAATCTTTGTTGCTATGGGCTGGGATCCTCAGGTCATGATCAACGATCACCCGGATATCTATTACAAGCTGGTAGAGCTATACCCTCGTGTGCAGCAAGCCATTCACGCCTAATATTTCAACGTTGTGGAACACAGCTTTATCTGTCAGTCTGCCTGGGTTATCTACTATGACTAGACATCGGGGTCTGGATAGGAAAATCCCTAATTTAATTCAAGAATGGTACTCGTATTTCATTGATCATTACAGTCTCAATCCTAAATGTCAAACATAATGTTATACAGAAACAATTTCACACATCCGTCAAGACTTCAAAATAAGAAAAAAAAATAAATCCATCAACTACATAAAGCTTTGCCCAAAACCTCCCATCAGTTTTTAGCTCAGTATGACTTACAGAGCGATCATCAATCCCATAATAGCAGCAACACCAAGGGCAGCAATACCGCCCTGGACAGCATTAGTCTTGGGGGCAGCACCCTGGAAAGTGTTGAAACGGTTGGCACTAGCACCGCTAGGAGTAGGAGTAGCAGCAGACATCTGGGAACCAAAGATAACAGAAGAAGACGCAGCCATCATAGCACCGTTCGAAGGGGCAGGAGAAGAAGCTGACACCATGGCGCCCATGCTGCTGCGCACGGGCACGCTAACGGGGATCTGGGAAATGTGCATAGGGTCGTAGGGCGCCGGGGTGCTCTTGCAGCTGCATTGGGTGACTGTCTCGGTCACATAGACGACGCGAGGAGCGGCGGTGTCTTCGTAGGGAGATCGGAAGGCACGCTTGTTGTGCTCCATCATGCCGAAGCCGCTGGCGGGCTCCATGGGCTTGCTGGCGTGGCGTTCTGGGGCGACGGCGCCCTTGGTACTGTCAGGGCAGATGGAGGATGCCAATTTGGTGAAGTCTAGCGGTATTGTTAGTTTGGTGATTGGTATATAGTGTATGTGGGAATTAACGTACCAACTCCGGCAGCCTTGCAGGCAGTCGTGGCTGCGTCGGACAGCTTGGTGAGAACATCTGTGTTGGCACAGAAGCAGTCGATGCTGCTCAGATCAGTGCAGCCGGAGAGCGTTGAGGTATCAACACCATCAAGAGCAGCATTCTAGATCTGGTTAGTAATTGGCTTGTCAAGGGGGTTGTATTGTAACTTACAGCGCAGCTAAGGAAGTCCCCCTGATCCTGCGCGCTGACCGCAGCAGCACTGGCAAGGAAGAGAGCAGCGATGAAGGAACGCATATCGAATGATGGTTCAACGAGAAGATAGAATTGAAACGACCGAAAGGATACTAGCCGATTGGATCTAGTATTGAAACAAGTATGAATGTCTTTTGAAGGTGGTCGACCACGGCGGCCACGGGCGTCGGTGTCGATTTAAGTAGAGAGACGCGGTCATAACAAACAGTGCACATAATTGGCCCTTTAGTATCCCTTGATGCCATTGAAATTGAGAGAAGCACACTATGACGTGAGAAACATTCTGGAGATGTTCCAGTAGCCAAGGGGATGGTGGCGTTTATCAAATGGACAAGCTTTGACTGGTATCTGGGCCAGGTCTTCGACCAGGGACCTCGGAGCAGTACGTGGTTTCACACATAACAAAACATCTGCACTGCCCATGTTGATCTCTGTGGAATGGTCAAGGAATGTGCCAGTCTGGTACCGTGTCCTCTGTTGTTGTGCCTGGCACACTACTGTATCCCTGGATACCCTTTTCTCCGAGGAATGTCCCATGTCAATTCGTCGCTCGCTAATTCTGATTTGAATACGGAGCACTTATCAATGATTCAGCGATTGTCAAAAATAGAACTGAGAATTTGATGTTGGAAGACTAGGATTACATGATGATAAAAGTTGGATAGATCTCATCCTACAACTGTTATACGAACTGGACCAATTCCAATCACTTGACGTGGGCTATCACCAACTTTCAATCACCCCCAGGACAGAGATAGCTGATATTCAATTTATGTGGTAGAGGGGTTGCTTATTTCGGATTCTTTTAAGTGGTTTGAAGGCAACTGCACGGAGGATGAGTTATAACCAGTTTAACCTCCCGAGGTCTTTATGAGCCTCGGAGGGTTATATAGACCGTAGCCAACCAATAAGATTGCACTGGCGTGGCTGGACCTTTCGTCTAAGTCAACCTCAGGGCCATATGACGAAATGCCCGATCTTGCTGGTAGGTAAAGACATTAATATTAGAATTGACATCGTAGAAGGTTGGGTCTTTACGGAGTACACAAGCTGAATTTCGGTCGAGTGCTTTGAATGCCCAAATAAACCGATCCGGCCAGAAATAAAACTGGCAATCACTGGGTACTGTCTACAGTATACAGATCACAATCAACGCAGAGATTCAAAGCCCATTATTATGCTCAAGAAACATTTATGGGGCTGGTGAAACTATGACCAGACTTGACGACGAATGATGGCTTATTTGTGATATAGCAGATCAAATCAAATTAATTACGCCTGAAACCACTCTCATCCTCTCCCCATTAATCACTCCATTAATCACTCCACCACAATTCCTAGGATCTGAATCCGGGACCAGAGTCCACTTAGCTGTCAGTAAAGTACAGCCTCTAGAGTGTATAGAAAGAGGAGTGCCCGCAACTCTCTATAAAGGGATTTATGACAGACTGACATCATCACTCTGAATAATGAAGGTAATTTGGACTTATTTAATCAAAGTTCCACGGTTAATAACCGGCTACGTAGTGAGGTAGAGTATATACTGGTAATATAGCTTAGATAGATCTAGGGTAGAAAATAACGGAGAGCTTAAGTTAGTAGAAGGCTCCACTCACCGTATAGCTTAGCACAATGAATCTAAATACAGTACCGTCAGTGACCCTAGAGACGAAGAAGAGACTATATCCCTAAAAAATAATGTAATAGGAATCAGTGGACCAATGAATCGTTGTTCTATAGCTATCGACGGGATGACGAGGGTTATGGGTAGAAAGGCGGCCGTTTCTGGCGTCAGAGGCTGTCATTTTCGGCGTCGTTTTCACAGGTCCCTATATTCTAGTTGTAAAACGCATGAAAGCGATGAAAGGGATTTCCAGACACACCAGGAACCTATGAAGACATGAATATGATGAAGCTAATTACATAGAAAAACTCAATAAAAGATGGCAGGGTATTATGTATGAACGTCCAATATCCGCATGTCAACATTTACTTTCAATACCTATGCCCCGATGTATAGGAAATCGGCGTCTCCGCGTACGAAAGAGGCCGCTGATCCGGAGCCGACACAGGAAGCTCGGCAACAAAGCTTCGCGCATCCATCTCTTGTGGTAGGGGACCGGATTGGAACTTCTGTTCTGCTTGGTATGCATCGACAGCGGCGTATTTGTGGTACGAGGATCCACTGACCTCCGACGGTGAGGGAACATCGCTCATGGGAGGGGGAGGGGGAGGAGGTGGTGGTGATGACATAGTGCTACCCCCCGTAGGAGCTGGCTCGTACGTGGGCTGTTGATTCTTCTTCTTCTTTTTCATCAAGAAGAACATGAAGATGGCTGCACCGATGCCAGCCAGGCCTACTACTCCACCCACCACACCTCCAGCAATTGCGGCGGTGTTGGAATGGTGAGACCCGGAATTAGATGCCGCCGACGATCCTGTTGCTGAACCTGAGGCCGCACCTGATGAAGCAGCGCCAGAGGATGTTGGTACGTTTCGATTCACTGATCCTGTGGCGGCAGCTTGGTTGAAGTAGTCCGAGATGAAGTTGTCGTTCACCAGAGATCCGATCACAGATGCAACTGTGGGTATTCCGTTGTAATAGCTGAGACTCTTGCTAATTGGGACGTTGTTCGAGTATGGGTGGGCCGTCAAATATAGTGTCTGGGTCGTATGTATATTCGAGCATCCGTAGTCTGTGATGGACAGCTCTGGGTATGTCCACTGAATACAAGAGGCAGCGGTAGGCTTCGTGCAGAAGATTGCGAATTCATTTGCAGGTGACTCAGTCAGAGTAGGAGTTGCGGCGACTTGGGCGCTGTCGTAGCAAGTGGTCTCGAACAGGCATTGTTGGGAATAGGCATTGTCGCAACAGCCTACCATGGCGGGATAATTGACATCTGCTGTATGGAAGACGCATTGTGTGTAGCCGTAGCATGCGATTTCGGAGGCTAAAAGAGTCAGAATTGAACAGTGCATGGGTTTCGTGGAGTAATAGAGAGTGGGAGAGCGTACAGTAGTCTAGAATTCCGTCGACGAAACCACATACGCTCGCACTTGCCCATTCCGTATATGTAGTTGTCGCAGGGAGCGCTGCACTTCCAGTTGCAGAGACAATAGTTCCTGTATAAGAGTCGTTATAACCACTATCACGTCGATGTAATCCCCTAAGACCGGAGTCTGCCCAGGGTGTTGCTTCAGCGAGATCCGGCCGCAATGAATCATGAGCAGCGGCAGTTGTAGAAGCCGTCGGATACACCATGGCCTTTGTCAATGGTAATAATAAGAGGGCATAGAGCCCTATAGATTGTTTTTGAACCATCTCGATAGTGGTAGGGTGTGAAAATTCGTGACAGTGTGCGCGTGGCGCACGGCACCCAAGTCCCCTATATACTCCGGAGTGCAGCCGACCAAGACCCCCTCTCAGCAAGAAAATTCCTCATTTCCCGACTGGCCTTTAGCTTGCTTTTTCATACGGAGCACGATCGTACCGAGTTTGATAGGCTTCGGCTGGAAATTCCCCACATGCTCGCTTCTCAGCCTCGTATGAGTGGTAAGTTTGTGCCTTAGCGTGAGCCGAAGGCTTTAGCCTCCAGAACAACCTCGTGAATACGAGGTCGGCTAAGCAGCAGATTGGATGGGTCTCAGGATAGTGATTGATGATGCCCAAGACCAAGGATCAGGATGCATGTTAATTTCCATTCCCCATATATTTTCTATCTTCCTGGACATATTTTTGACAGGATTGCTAGCTCAGGAAGGGCCTCATTAAGGTACGGTGAGGAGGAGACTAGCACTCCGTACTGTGGAGGAATAGGGGTCCAAGGGCCATGACCCACATAGAGCCTCCATTAGGGGTCTCAAGCCCGGAGTAGTTATCGATCGAAAGTCTAATGGCCCGTTGGCGCCGAGAAATCACAGCCCCGAGTCCAGGACGCTTTGGCCCATTGACGCAGGGAAAACGAGGCGCTATCGCGTGGGCTTTCTCCATCTTTCACCGTCACAGTCTGTATGTACTGTACAGACTCGCCGAAGCCTAGACCCATGGATCTGCTTGCATGATTCTTCAAATACAGAATGCGATAAGGATCGCAAATGAGCCCGGAATATTATACTCGTTCTCCCCCGCTTGGCTAATTTCCGTCCTAGGGCTGGTGGCGTTGGAGTGGAGCAAGTGTGCCGAGCTGATTCTTGGGATAGGGTGGATTCGAACGAAGACGCATAAACAATCACAATTCATTGGGTATAGCAAGCCAGATCATTACTCCCGTCGCTCTAAAACAGCAGATATAAAGCACCAAAGACTCGATCCGAGACCAGCTCAGAACTTCTCACTCGTCACGCAACGCGTCGAGTGAACCAACAACCATGCCAGGATTTTGACCATCAACGTCAACCCCTTCACCAACATCTCCAGTCCGAAAAACAATATTTTCAACAAGGTCCGCGTAATGCCAGGAAGCTTCTCGCCTTCTCGCGACGATCCCTTGCCGTAGCGGCCATATTTCTCGAGGTCGAATTCCTCGACCACAATCTCTTGGCCTTTCTTCGTAGTCCGCACCTGACCTGACGGCGTGGACTGGTATCTATCCCAGAATTTAAAGAAACTTTTTCTTTTCGAAGCCCCCTCTGCTTTGGTATTTGCAGCCCGAATCTGAGACGCGAGCTGGAGACTTTCGGCGTAGTCTTCTCGTTCTGCCTGTGTCGTGATGAGCGGCCCGCGGTACGGTGCACTAACACCCTGTAACGAACCCGGCTCGGTGAAACTAGGCGATCGGAGTTCCATGTCTGCCAAGATTGGATTCGTAGCTTCGTCCGAGACTGCGACTGCGAGCATGGCTGCGATGAGCGAGTCGATAGCATAGAGCGAAGGAATAGTGGCAATGACAGCAGCAGGTGAGATGGTCAGGGTCCTGGTTGCAAAGTCCAGAGATGCCAACGCCTCATCCGAGTCAGCAACTGGGAGAGTTGAAGTGCGTGGGTTAGCAGCTTGCTGCGCCGCTGCCAGGGCCATCGATGATGGGGGACCAGTAACGAGGATCGTTGGGGCTTGATGAGGCATCGCGTCGTTGGATGGTGCAGAAACCGTGATGTACAAGATTCCCGAAGACTTGGATCGCACGGGGGAGAGAGGGATACCCTCAGCTCCCACCAGCGCTGGGGGCTGTCGTTTGGACAGCGAGGGATGCCGAAGCTCGTAGAGCCTTGAGTTGCGATTCCAGGATAAACGGCACGACTCTTGCGCAGCTGCCCGCCTGAGAGCTTGATTCTCTACATCCGCAGCCTCGGATGGAGCGAGTTGATGGAGTTTGCTGATTTCATCTGCTTGCTCGATAGCAAGCATGGCGGCTAGCCTCGAGAAGAGAAGAGCAACAAGGCCATCATGGGGATGCTCACGACGTCCACGGTCTTCCAGACTCAAAGTCATGATGGGTACATCGCTGTTAGCTTTACATGGAGCTCCTCGCGAGATCGATAGTTCGTCATTTTCATAGGTCTGTAGCGTGTAAAATGGCTGTTGAGAATTGCCAAATGTGAAGGTCGCGGGTCCAGTTCTTGATTGGAGTTAGCCACTGGCCACATAACGTATAGTTTTGGGAATAAATACCTTGTCATGTGGAGGTTGAATGTTCCAGCGAGATTTTGAGGCCGTTGGCCATTAGCAGCCTCCCATAGCATCTCCAACTCATATGGAGTCGAGTATCGAATCTCCTCCGAATCCGAAACACCATTTGGAAAGTTCAAAACGCTCGCGGGAACAGTCTTTGGGCCCAAGACATGATCGATCTCGGAAGAAGTAGTTAGGGTGAGTTGCGGTCTGCGTGACTTCTTAGAAGGTTTATCATCACTCGACATCTGGGATTGCGTAGTTTGATTGCTCAGAGGGAGTTTGGGATCGAAGCGAGGAAACATTGATCTCATGGGAACTGGCGAGACAGAGGACTGAGACGATTGAGGTGAAGCCGTTGAGCTGGCAGTATGATTACTGCTACTACTGCTAGTGCTAACGCTGCCTTGTGATTGCAAAACTCGTGCAGATGACTTGTTCTCTTGACGGCTTCGGCTGCGAGGGGACCGAGGTGACTTGGAACTAGGTGATGATTCCGCCACGGACGGAGATTTGGTCCGTGTATTTGGTGGTTGAGATGGCGGGGGAGGAAATGAAGAAGTGTCTTCGATGATTTGTAGCAGCACAGACTCGGCTTTAGTCGAATCTTTGATTTCATTGAGAGAAATCGGAGATGCAGGCTCAACTTTCACAGCGGGTGGTTTCTTGACGCCTCTGCGAAACGGGTTCTTGGCCGCTTTTACCTCCGGCGAAGGCGGAGGAAATAACTGAAATTGACTCATCGCGGCAGTCGTGTCGTAGTAGAATGATACAGTGCTTTCAGTGACAACTGCACTTGGAGAGGATATGGTAGGCTCGTTCGGTGTCCCGAGCAAGCTTGACAGGAGACGCGAAAGAGCGCGACCAGGGGGAGGGATGTTTCGACTGACATATACTCCATGGCAATTGATGAAATCTGCTGGATCTTGCGGAATCGCAGTAAGATGTGCTGATATTCTGCGGCCATAGTATGTGACAACCCTATTTTTGGTGTAGGCGCTTAGCAGATGGCGGGTGTGATTGGGCCGCCGCGGTGGGACGAGGATGCTAAGTGCAGGAGGGCGCTACGATGAGAGCCGCTGATTGGTTTTGAATCCTTCAAATTCATTTACTTCTAGCCACTCTGACCTCAGATTGGTGGTTGGCATTGTGCAGAAGTCACACCGTTAGGTTTTGTTGTGTTGAGCGTCGGCGCATACACAACAGGCTTTGGCGGCACAACCCCGCGGGGGGTTGGGCAAAGGAACGCACCTGCAGGGTTGTCGGTAAAAAAACGAGGATATCTATACATTGACTCGATCATGCAGGATCATATTTACATCATATGGTACAAGTTATTCGCTTCGACCCTGGTCATGCCCCGAAGCCTCATCATGGACGGAATAGGTAAGTCCCTCTGCCATGGCAATCGCGCCCTCCATATTTCCCTTGTTGTACAAAAACAGCCCTTGTAGAGCCGCTGCGCTCGTGTTCTTCGATCGGTCAGCTTTGTGACCTTGCTCATCCTCGATCAAGCCGAGCTGCTGGAGTCGGTCAAGGAAGATCTTTCGGTTGGAGCCATCGGTGTCGATCTCTTCATAGAAACGGTCCCAAAGACGGCCGACTTGGTATCGTGTCACTTCTCCGAGACGCACCGTCATGTCTACGCGCCCCGGTCGGACCAGGGCCTCGTCCAGGCGTTCGACGTGATTGGTGGTGAGGAAGATAATGCGTTCCTCGGCGCTGGCAACGCCATCAAGCGCATTCAGCAGGCCAGAGAACGTGACATTCGCGCCGCGATAGCCGTCAGAGTCGGTTTGAACGCGCCGATTAGAGAAAGCGGCATCTACATCCTCTAGTAGAACAAGGGTTCGATTCGGAACGATGGTGAGAAGATGGTTGAGCCGGTCATCAGTCAAGCCACGTTCACTAAGGTTCAAGATTGCGATATCGTAGTCCAACTCTCCCGCTAGCGCCTGGATAAATGAACTTTTACCCGTACCAGGAGGACCATACAAAAGATATCCTCGACGGTAGGGAATACCACGGTCATGGTACCATGCAGAGCTCGAGATGAAATCTTGGACATCATCTACAATACGCTCCGAGACACCCTCAGCAAGCACAACTGATTCCAGAGGACGCTTGCGTCGAGGGTTGCCAAATGGCCTCCATTCTGTTCCCCAACTGTTGTAGATTGTTGTCTTCCCCTCATGTGACTTTGCAGCGTACGCATGAGCTTCCGTAAAGAGGTCTTCGAAGATATGGCGTTGAGAGTAGAGAGTAGTCAGGGTGATGGTCTCCCAAGGCTTTCCAGTTTGGATGTCGCGGGATTTGGATTCTCGCACTCGGTTCACGAAGACAAACGCGTTTTTATACCGTAGAATATGCTTGCCGGGACCTGGAACTAACGAGAAGTGTGTATGAATAGCGCCATTGGAGTGTTCAACCTTCGAGGTCTGGATAGAGAGGTGGCGCATGCCGGGGGTCATTTTGTGGAGGAGGCGGTCGACGAAGCCGGTACTGTTGGCAGCTGCGCGGGTGGTGTTGAGCTGCGATTGTTGATAAAGCGTCATCCAGTGGAGGAACCATGGGTATGAGTCGTCCTTGATGCTGATCTCCACATCCACTAGCATTCGGCGACGCAGGAGAGCTGCGCCATGGCGAACTCCCCTCTGCGCAAACGTCAAACCTGCACCTAGCGCTCCGAGGCCGAAACCCTGGACAGGAACATGTTCGTCAGCAATTCAATGTCTTTGCGACACCAAGAGTCATCGGGATAGGGCCACATACAGCCGTGAACAAGGGATTGCTCGTGACCTGCGACCAGAGGCTGCCATCTCCCTTCGATACCACTTGCTGCACCGTCGCCTGGGCAGATGGGGATCCCCCAGTCCTTTGCTGCAGAATCAAATCTGTGGCAGACGGAGCAGCTGAAGGCACCACATTAGAAGCACCATTGGGCTCCATGCCGGCCTTATCGAGTTGAAGTTGTGGACGTCAAAAGGTCCAATCGACGATAAGAAACATCATCAGATATCGGAGTTACAACGGGCCGATGATCGTTGCCTCCCCCCGGTTGCACAGCGGCAAGTCAGCCATGGAATGATCTACAGAAGCCTGGATCGATGCAAGTTTATTCGCCTATCTCGCCGGTCTAAACAAAACTCCATTGGTACCCGATCATCATCGATCATGATTCCAATCATGATTCTAAGCCGGTTACGGGGTTCGCATGTTGCCGTCGGAGTGTGAGACTCTCCGACGCGGAGTTACCGGGCTTAGCTATCGATGGCTTTTTCCTTCCTCGTCATCTTACTGTACTTCCCCAATCACATAACCGGGACGCCTGGCGTAGGGTCCGCGCGCTGTTCGATTCGAGGGGTAAATTGCTGGCCTTAAAGCATCCCAAGTTCCCCATCGATGCGAAGCTTCCTACAGCGCCCCCGGTTTTGTCAACCGACAAATCTTTGGCGTGTTTCCTCCTGTCCTGTACGAAATATGGGATCAACCACTACTGGCGTGCTGTATGCCCTCAGTGTGGCCACCTCACCGGCCAGACCTGCCCCAGAAGATGCTTCGGCGAAGAGTCATCATGCGAAATCGGGCTATAGGAACCCCTGGGAGTAAGTTGTGTACTTCATATTCCCTCCCAGCGTCTTATGTGAGACTATGATGCTAATCAGACGATCGCATACAGCTCATGGAAAGATGTCACCATGAAGATTCCTGCCGAAATTCTGATGTAAGCTCAACTGTGACAATTTTATGCTTTATTACCCATATTCTGACGTCTTTTGCTTTCCCAATAGGCGTCGCTTGATGGGCAAGGCAAATGTCCCTAATACAACTGCGCCGACAGTCCCCGTCCGCAAGCCCGAATTCCTTCCGAGTCGAGAAACTCCTAACCTCCGCGCAACATGGCTCGGACACGCCTGCTACTATGTCGAATTCCCCGGTGGCCTGCGGGCACTCTTTGATCCCGTACTAGAAGAACGTTGCGGTCCTTACAACATGTTGGGCCCGAAGCGATTCACGGATGCCCCGTGCAAGATCAAGGACATCCCCATGATTGACGCAGTCTTCATATCTCACAATCATTATGACCACCTCTCATACCCCGGAGTTATGGAGATCGCGAAGCGACACCCGAACTGTCACTTTTTCGTTCCATTGGGCGTAAAGGCCTGGTTCAAGAGCTGTGGTATTAACCAGGTCACCGAGCTGGACTGGTGGGATGAGCGTGATATCACACTGTCACCTTCGGAGCAAAAGGAGGTTAAGGTCGAAGTAGTTGGAGATGCTGCTTCCACTGCAGCAGGGATCAAGGCGCGGATCGGGTTCCTACCCTGCCAGCATGTTACCGCTCGTACCCCATTCGATCGGCACCAAACTCTCTGGGGCTCCTGGGCCGTTGAGTCTGGAGGCAAGCACCTTTACTTCACAGGGTATGTCTGGGCAATGAACCTTTGCTGGATAGGGAGATTGGCTGACCTTATAACAGCGATACTGGATACCGCACTGTCCCTGAAGTGCCTGAGGGAGAAGACGATCATGATCCTAAGTACGATTTTCCCATCTGCCCTGCTTTCAAGCAGATTGGTGAGTTCCGTGGACCATTCGACTTGGGACTGATCCCCATTGGTGCATATGCCCCTCGCCATATGTTCAGTTCTGCACATGTGGATCCCCATGATGCGGTGCATATTTTCCAAGAAACCAAGTGCAAGAAGGCATTGGGTATGCATTGGGGTACGTGGGTGCTCACCGAGGAAGACGTGCTCGAGCCACCTGAGAAACTCAAGACCGCACTCAAGAAATTCGGCCTGCCGGAGAAGGGTGTATTTGACGTGTGTGAAATTGGAGAGAGCCGGGAGTTTTGACCAGATGGCGCTGGATGGATGTTTAATGGAAAATCATCTACTGTACGATAGTTGAAGCACATACGAGGTGAATAGCCATCTATGGATGACAATCTACCATAATTTGTGATTTATCATGAACTAGGCCCATGATAAGTTGTCTTTGATCTTCCCCTTTCAGTATAATTTCAGTTCAATAATGAAATCAATATCAATCTACAACACTCAATAGTTCCTAGCGGGGAATACTCAACTGGCCGGAGTAGATCTGTTTGCCTGGTTTGTCATGCCCGTTTGGGTTTAGTGTCAGGGAGCTCCCACTTTGGAAATTTGGGATGCGGGCGACCTTCGACGTGGATCCGAGTTGGCTCCTTTTCTGTGTCCATTGGGAGTGTTCTTGTTCCATCTGCCTCAAGTTCACTTTTTACATTCCTCCGATCCCACACTAGACCCTCCGCCAACATGCAGGCTCCAGTGGTGGTGATGAGTACGATGCCCCTCATTCCCGTTTATCGTCCTCCCGGCTGATGCTAACCCGCCGAATAGACACCAATGCCGGTGACCGTCAGGTCGGTCGCCGCGCACAGCTTTCCAACATTACCGCTGCGAAGACGTACGCAATTCCCATGACCCATTTCAAGGCCTAACCATCGCCTCCGGTGCTAATACATTCCACAGTGTTGCCGACATCATTCGGTCATGTCTCGGTCCCAAGGCCATGCTGAAGATGCTGCTCGACCCCATGGGCGGCATTGTTCTGACCAACGACGGCCACGCCATTCTGCGTGAGATTGAAGTCTCGCACCCCGCTGCGAAGAGCATGATCGAGCTCAGCCGGACCCAGGATGAGGAGGTTGGAGACGGAACCACAACGGTCATTATCTTGGGTATGGATCTGATCCCACTTGGAGGGGGAATGCTCGATGGACGCTTGCTGACATTTTACTAGCCGGTGAAATGCTCGCCCAGGCTCTCCCCCAGCTCGAACGTAACATCCACCCCGTCGTCATCATCTCCGCCTTCAAGCGCGCCCTGGCCGACGCTCTCCAGATCATCGAGGAGGTTTCCGTACCCGTCGATATCCACGATGACAAGGCCATGTACACTCTTATCCAGTCCTCCATCGGAACCAAGTTTGTCTCTCGGTGGTCCGATCTGATGTGCAGCTTGGCCCTCCGCGCAGTGCGGACGGTCTCCTTCGATGTGGGTGGTGGCAAGCAGGAGGTGGATATCAAGCGGTACGCCCGTATCGAGAAGGTTCCCGGTGGTCAGATTGAGGATTCCGAGGTCATCGATGGTGTCATGGTCAACAAGGATATCACTCACCCCAAGATGCGGAGGAGAATCGAGAACCCCCGCATTCTCCTGCTGGATTGCCCCCTGGAGTACAAGAAGGGCGAGTCCCAGACCAACATCGAGGTCTCCAAGGAGGACGACTGGAACCGTATCCTGCAGATCGAGGAGGAGCAGGTGAAGCACATGTGTGAGGCTATCTTGGCCTTCAAGCCCGACGTTGTCATCACCGAGAAGGGTGTTTCCGGTAAGTCAGCCCCGTGACGGCGGCAACAGTGCTTCCATTCTAACTTTCCGTCAACACTAGATCTTGCACAGCACTTCCTGATGAAGGCCAACGTCACCGCCCTCCGTCGTGTGCGAAAGACCGACAACAACCGTATCGCCCGTGCTACCGGTGCCACCATCGTCAACCGTGTCGACGACATCCAGGAGTCCGATATTGGTACCCGGTGCGGTCTGTTCGAGATTGAGAAGATTGGTGACGAGTATTTCACATTCATGCGCAAGTGCACGTCCCCGAAGGCCTGCACTATCCTCCTGCGCGGCCCGTCCAAGGATATCCTGAACGAGATTGAGCGCAACCTCCAGGACGCTATGGCCGTTGCCCGTAACGTCATCTTCCACCCTCGCCTGTCACCCGGTGGTGGTGCCATCGAGATGGCTGTCTCTGTGAAGCTTGGACAGCTGGCTCGCTCTGTCGAGGGTGTGCAGCAGTGGCCCTACAAGGCCGTTGCTGACGCCATGGAGGTCATCCCGCGGACATTGGCCCAGAACGCTGGTGCCAGCCCCATCCGCGTGCTGACTCGCCTCCGTGCTAAGCACGTCGAGGGTCACACCACCTGGGGTCTGGACGGCGAGTCCGGCAACCTGGTTGACATGAAGGAGTACGGTGTTTGGGAGCCGGAGGCTGTCAAGCTCCAGAGCATCAAGACCGCAGTCGAGGTAAGCTATCCACAATCCCACCTCTGTAATCACATTGTACTAACTGCCTATAGTCTGCATGCCTGCTCCTCCGTGTCGACGACATTTGCAGCGGCAAGTCGGCGCAACAGGCTGGCAACGTTGGCGGTGGCGAGGAGTAATAGACGAGCAAGACAAAAAAGAAAAAGAACAGGAGACAATGATCCATGGACTTGAGGTCCGTACATATAATGCTACACGACTGCCTCTGGGGTGTTTCTTTTCTGTATGAATATCCTAGACCAAAATGAACTGTCATATGGGTATCTTCGTATAATATTGTACAAGTAACAGCTATGATGGCTCTCCAAACTAGGGCAATTCTTCAATCTTCATCATGGATAATCACACCAGGTACCTCGGCCGATGGATAACCCTCGACACCATCCGCAGACTGATCCATATCCCGGTTCGGCGGCAGAAGTCCCTTCATCGACGGCCTATCAACATCCATAGCCCCATTCCCACCATCGGCCTTCTTATTCCCACTCCTCGCCGCGCGCTTCTTCTCCCTCCTCCGCCGATTCTTCTCCGTCTTCTCCTCATCCTTGCGCTTAGTCTCCTCCCGCTGCTTCTCCCACTCCGCATCCCCCTTCTCCCGATCCACCTCAGACTGCATCAGTCGCAGACGCTCATATTCGCGCCGCCGACTCGCCTTGTAGACGTGGAACTCGCCGGAGCCCGCACCCGCCGATGAACCCTGCACATTGGCGACGATTTCTGGTGGCGGGGCGAGTGAGGATGAGGTGCGTTCTTTCGGGGCCCCGGGGAGTCGGAGCTCCTTTGAAGGGTCTTTGAAGAGGGTTTCAATTTGGTTGGCGTGTTCGGAGACGGGGGTTATGGCGCGGCGTTTGGTGGGCCGTTTGCTGCGTGGGTCGGCGCTTGTAGGGACGGACTCGGGGCCTGGTTCCGACATGATGGTGATTTGGTAGGAGGTAGGTTGGGAGAAGATGTAGATAACACAGGGCTGAACGGGATAGCTGTTGCGCCCAGTCTTGTCGGGACGTTGCGATTGATATGGCTTTGTGGCCGGAGGTGTTGCGGGGCTTCAGACCAGGGTGGCTTGTTGTTGAAAAATGGTATGTCTCACGAATGTTCTTGCAGACTAGAAACTAGAGTATAGTTGCGATTGAGGCAAGGTGAGAGGTTGTCATTAGCAGCGAAAAAGACCGCGGGGAGCTCGGGGCGGGAGGCAGATTCTGCCGGTTTTATTTATTAGTAGTATAGCTAGGGGAGTTATGATATTAAACTAAATCGATCTCATCTTTTTTTTCTCGTCTTTTTCTTCTCCATGGCCAGGCGATTCTCCAATTCCTCTTCGAATGGGCCGGAATATTGTCACCAGCACAGAGAACCTCCGATGTAAACATGTCAGAGCTAGAAGTTGCAGGCAGAGAGGTTATGTCGATTAGCGCGTGCATAGCACAGCACCAGAGGTGATCATCACCAGCACACCGTTGTAATAGGGCCTTGCGTTGCGCGTTATCTATGGATCGGGGCGCAGAAACGGTGTTCGTCTTGATGCTTTGCTTGCTGATATTGTCGGTCAAGCTACGCACCAAATCCTTCGACATGGTCGTATCGCTGGTATCTATGAGTCTGTCAATGATGACCTCACGCTGCTGCTGGCACAAGGTGCCAAAGTAATACCACTCCAGATCTCCCTCACGATCTGTCGACAAAGCACCACCACTACTGGCAGGACCACCACTAGCCGAAGCCGTGGTCTTTCGTTTGCCATCCCGCCAGGCGAATCGAAGCGAAGTCCTGTTGCCTGTTAGACATTTTACCCTTATGCGTTTGCCGGGTCTTATGATAAACGCACATTAGGCAGAGACCGTATATCGCCTCGTAAGGATCCACCTTGAAGGGATGTTTGGTTAATTGGGACTTCGCAAACAGTGATGGAACCGCCTTCATGAGCTGGCAGGCGTACCACATAGTGAAGAAATTGGCAGTTTCACTGATGTGGAAATTGTCCGGAAGGTCTGAGCGGGCATCAAAGCCAAGTGTGGCCGAGAACTTCCTCGATAGTTGGGGGCTGAGGCTGGTCATCGGACGCCACCCAGCCATAGTCGGTCTGTCGGAAGTCATAGTTTAACTTGATGATCCGATGGGCTTTGTCATATTCAGGCAGGCCGTAGTATTGCGGCAGCGCAAATGACGGTGGAAGCGAGGGCCTTGCCACGGCAGGAGATTTGGCGGAGATAAATGCACTGTGTACTAGAAGTGAGAGGTTGGTATGAAGTTGGGGTATTTGATAGCCATTATCAAGTAGTAGAATGGATATGAGATTACATGGATGATCAAGAGTCTATATGGATCTACATATAGCCTTATCCACTCAGATAATTCACGAGGTCTATTGTATGCAATTAGGGAGTGAATATTAGAATACAAAATCAAATTCCCTCGTGGTGGGCATTCAAATCAATCAGTCCGTCCACGGCTTTAGTCGCGTACTCGGCTCAATCATCAGCGATGGGAGCGTCGACGAGACACAAAAGTCGGGAACACTGAGAAAAGATCAGAAAGGAAAATTTCAGGTGCCAGACTTGCACGGTGATATGTAAAGCACAAAGATCGAATTTCAGAACACATATGTAAAAGAAGATAAAATGTCACATGGGGCATCCAATGCCCAGCAAAGAGATCACTTTGGAGAAAGAAATGGCAGAGCATAGCACGTTTAGAGCATCAGGCCAAGGAAGGCAGCCACGGAGCCCAGAAGGAGGCTGGAAGCGATCGACACGGTCGAGGCCGAGTTGAAGGCAGTGGGCGAGGCGGTGGCAGTGGCCTTAGTGCTGACATAGGGAGTGGAGCTCACAGCGGCGGTGACCCAGGTAGACGAGGCAGCAACCGGGGAAGGAACCTTGCCAGTGTTGGCGGGAGAGGCACCGCTGGGAGCAGCAGGAACCAGACCGACAGTGGTAGCTGAGCCCGAGGCAGTCTCAGTCACGAAGCTAACCTGGGGAACGGTGACGGTGTAGGTCGAGTAGGTGATGGTAGTGCAAGGGGCCGCGGGGGCAGAGGTGACAGCAGGCGAGGTAACACCAGCGCTGGCAGTGGCACCGCTGGCACCGCTAGGAACAACGGTGGGGACCAGAGTAATGGTGGAAGGAATAGCAGTCACGATGCCAGGGTTAGTAGGAACCCAAGCGGCGCAAATACCGGTGAAGTAAGACAGAGCATTCTGGATCTCCTCCTTGGAGGAACCCCAGGCCTGGACACAAGAGATGACCTTGTCGGTGAACTCGCTGTTAGGGCAGAAGCACTTGGCATCACTGTTGGAGGTACACTTGGGAACGAGGCTGAGCCAGGTGTTGATGCACTGGGGCACAACATTGGGGCAAGACGAGGTAGGCACAGGGCTAGAGACAGGCGAGGTCTCGGTAGCGCCAGCACCAACGGGGGTGGTACCGGAGCCAGATGAAGCAGTGGCGGTCGCGCTAGCACTGCACTTAGTGCAAACGGTGTGAGTGGAAGTCACGGTGATGGTGGACTCGGTGCTGGTGGTGATCACAGTGGTGGAAGAGCCAGAGCTGACAGTGCTGGTGACAGGGCAAGTAGTGACAGTCTCGTAGGTAGTGATGTAGGTGGTGGTATCCTCAGAGGGAACGGAGGTAGAGCCAGCGCTAGCGCCAGTGGGGATGGAGCTGGCAGGGACAGTGCCAGAGGGAGCAGGGCTAGACTCGCTGGAGCCAGGGGCAGTCTCCGTAGGGCTAACACCGGTAGGGGCCGACTCCGATGGGCTGGCGGTAGATCCAGCAGGGGCACTCTCGGTGGAGGAAGATCCTGCAGGGGCAGTCTCAGTGGGAGTAGATCCAACAGGAGTAGACTGGCCAGCGGCGGGAGTAGTCTCAGTCACAGGGCACACGGTGGTTGAGATAGCAATGGTCGAGGTGACGACAGTGGTGGAATCAGCCGGGCAGTTGGTAACGGTAGGAGCACAGCTAGTGATAGTGATCTCGCTAGTGGTGTACACAGTGGAGGTAGTCCACTGAGGAGGAGAGCTGGCACCGGGCGTCGTAACGGCAGCTGGGGAGGTCGCAGCAGGCGAAGAACCAGCGGGAACAGATCCAGAAGGCGAGCTGGGGGAGGAGCTGTCACCAGGAGCAGGCGATGTAACGGGCGAGCTACCGCTGGGACCAGCAGGGCTAGTCACTGGAGAGCTACCGCTAGGGCCGGCAGGGGTGGACTCAGTTGGCGTAGAGCCAGCGGGGACACTCTCAGTGGGAGTAGAGCCAGCAGGGGCGGTCTCGGTGGGAGTAGATCCAGCAGGAGTAGACTGGCCAGCGGCGGGAGTAGTCTCAGTCACAGGGCACACGGTGGTTGAGATAGCAATGGTCGAGGTGACGACAGTGGTGGAATCAGCCGGGCAGTTGGTAACGGTAGGAGCACAGCTAGTGATAGTGACCTCGCTAGTGGTGTACACAGTGGAGGTAGTCCACTTAGGAGGAGAGCTAGCACCAGGAGTGGTACCGGCAGCCGGGGAGGTCGCAGCAGGCGAAGTACCAGCGGGCACAGAATGAGAAGGCACACCAGGCACGGATGAGCCAACGGGGCTAGAGGCAGTAGGCACTGAAGCAGTGGGCACTGAAGCAATCGAGGACGAAGAGCTACCGCTGGAGGGGGTGGGGGTAGGCAAGGCCGAAGTAGTACCGGGAGTGCAGTCAAAGCCCACGCTGTAGATGCCAAAGTCGCAGCTATCGTGGTCACTGTGGTCGGGCAGCTCAAAGGAGACGGAGGTAGCACCACCACACTGGTCGTTGGTCACAGTAGTTCCGGCAGACGAGCAAGAAGCGGTGTTGCGGCACGACGAACCGTCGGGCATGCTATAAACGATGTTCATATCGGTATCCTTGTCGGTGGAGATGTGGAAGTGAGTGATGGAGAAGCCACTCTCGTCGGAGCCGCAAGAGAACGAAGGAGCAGAGGAGCCGCTGCTGCTAGAGCTCGAGCTGGAGCTGGAGCTTCCACTGGACGAGCCACTGCTGTGAGAGCTGCTGCCCGAGGAGGAGGAGGAAGAGCTACCACTCTTCGAAGCAGTACCAGTGATGCATTTCTCCTGTAAGACCTCCAAGTTAGTACACAGAGTCCGAGTGTGAAATCATTTGATATCCAAGTGGGAGGATATGTAACATACACCACGCTTGGAGTGGCTGGCACCACCGAAGCTGTTGCTGCAGGAGAAACCAGAGAAATCGAAGCCTCCATAAGATGAGAACGAACCAGTAGAGAGATCCGACCAGTCGAAGCCCTTCTGCTGCTGCTCGTTACACTTGTTGGAAGAGCGGCTTGGGCTAGAGTAGCACTTCTCTGAGCCCCAGTACTAAATATCCAGAATATGTTAGCATCACGAAACCAATATCACACACCCGCACATTCAACGACGTGTTTGCATACCTCATAAGAAGCCTGGGCCGAAGCCAGGAGCGACAGGAAGGCGATTGAAGTAACGGCCTTCATGATGAAGTTGGATTGTCAACGAGCGACGTAGTTGGATGAATAGAAAGAATTGGCAAAAGAGGGCCAAAAGGGAGCAGTAAGTCTATTCTTATGGCAGATTGCAGACCAGCAACAATCAGAATGAGTGATTGGGGGGAGGCGAATCCCAGATCAAGTTTTGATGCTGAAGACACAGCGAGAGGGACAATCCCTGAGCGAGTGTGGTGAGTGTCGAAACGATGTGGAGTGTGGAGAGAAGGAATATAAAAAAAGAGGGCCGAAAAGGAAAACAAGGAAAAATAACGAAAAGACGAAACAATGGAGAAGCCAACTTCCTGCTTGCCTGGGGAGGCTGCTGCCTTTTAAGACTCGTTGAGGCTACGAGGTTCCTCCATTCTTCCATCTTCTCCAACCGCCACAACAACCCACAAACAACCAATCCACAAACCACACAAAGGAGACCCTGTTCCCCTGGTGGCTTGCAGCTTGATTCGGTAAGTACTTGCTCTACGGAGTTCTTGGTGCTGGGAGGCATAGAAGGGAATGGACAAATGGTAAGACATCCCGTCACAGAAGGCGTTTCTAGTCCGCCAATCGGCTCAACGCTAGAGGAACAGATGAAACGGGGTCCCTCCCCAAAGCAGCCCAGGGTTGGGCTTCAGCGCGAACCGGACATGCTTCTAGTGCAGGAACTGGCTGGAGCAAGCTGCAACAAGGTCTAGCGCCGGCATCAGAATGGTCCAAACAAGACCCAGTCAACTTGCTCAGATGGACCCGGTGCTATCCGTCAAGCGACGATGTCCACTATACCTGACCACCCTACGTCCCTGGACCAATGGGCAAGATCCGGGGATGGTTTAAAAATAGCGCCCCATTCAGACCAGTCCCTGAGTTCCTGAGTCCCTGCAGACCTTGATGAATGAATGATGGGGGGGGTTTTCACCCTTGCGCTTTTTCTTTCGGCGGTCCGTCAGGCCCGATGTGACGAACGAAAGGCTGGCGCCAGATCGACATGGACTTGCAGACACAAAGCCGACCGAAGAACAATGGAGTTCCCAAGACTTTGGAGGCGATCGACACTTTGGATGTCCAGCTCGCCCTACAGATAATCCTCAATGCCGATGCTTGATTTCATCAGGTCAAATTCGGGCTACGATCATCGCTTCCTTTCCCGAGGTGCATCGCCCGTCTCTTTCATGTCTCCACTGGCGGGGCTAGCCTCCTCGGTCCCGGCTTTACCGACGAGGCTGCCAGGCTGGGAGCCAGGATCAAGCCCGCATCGACTTTGCTTGCCATTGATTAATTTTCAGGTACGAAGTACGAGGTACGGACAGACGATGTAGGACTCGTCCACCGTACAGACCGAGTACCGCAGTCCATTGTGCATTACTACTACCCTACATTCTGCAACCCACTTCGTCGGAGAGCGACCGATCAGAAAACCCAGCATCCTCAGGGCTCCGCATCTGCAGGGTGGAATAGCCAGTTTGCCGCCGGCGTCTCGCCCTGAAACTTCTCGCTAGAGAGAGATGAGTCTGCTGGTCTTGATTCATGCCAAGCAGGGGTCGATGACCTGACAACCTCTGGAAAAGCCTGCTCACTACACATTATTATTACATACTACGAACTGGCAAAGTACAGTACATGCAACTTCTTCCTACTGACTAGCGAACTAATCAGCTCACTTGTTAGCCCATCCAGAAGGAACCCTTTGCACTAACGTTCCTCGGTGGGGGGAGTGGTCCCCGGCGCCGCCCTGACTGGTTAGACCATCTTGGCCCCGGCGTTAGCGACGGAGCAAGTCTTTGTTCCTGCATCCATCGTGTGCAACCGATGCCAAAGATGGGCCTCTCCACCTTCAAGTCCCGATCGATTGCTCCACTGGAACCAGAATCTGCTATGCTGGATGCGAGAGATGTCGCGTCGGTTAAAGGTACTCGGCGAACTCGGCGACCTTCCACATCTTCATCGGATTTTATCAGGCACCGACTGAGTTCCCCGGATGTGATGTGTTTCGCATGAATTGCTCACATTTCGTTTCACGAAACGGATATCAACGTTCGTGGTCAAGACCAAGGCCAAGGTTTTGCCGCCCCTGGCCATGTGTCGCACGATTGCTTTGTTTGCAGGCTAAGGCGCCCTCTAAAAATACCGGCGAATGGTACCCGCTACAAGCATCACTTGGCGCCCTAAGGCAAGTATTAGGGAAAATCCTAACCATGTCTACAGGAACCTATCCATGATTCTTCAAACCAGAGGTTCGTTCTCGGTTTTTAGCTCCAGATAGGACCCTAAATGCAGGATCCCGCTTGCATCGCGAGGAGAACGTTTCGCTTTAAACAACGTTGCATCATCGTTCCTCACACTTGCAGCGTGGCTTTTCTTTTGCTTTTTTTCTTTTTTCTGAAGAGTCACACACGTTTCATCGATCAGCATGAAATATCACTGTTGACTGTTCGCTGTTTCCTAGCCATAACTAACCCAATCCAGCGGTTGCTCCTTAGAGTATTCCTTAGCGGGGGAGGCTTGTCGCTAAAGTTAAGAACCTCTCTAGTCCACCACAACTCCGGACTAAATCCTGCTAGTCCATAAACCGGCCTTGTTGAGACCATTGGTGCCACACGAGACTTTAGACTGTCGGACAGAGCTACCCCAGCTCGCGTGGGAAATTTTCCGTGGTGGATATGTTTCGGGCGGGAATTTTGTTGACACTTGACAGATACAACGCAGAGCCCCTGGATGCCCGTGCAGACGTACCAGATGGATTTTACGTCTACGACTCGTAACCCACTGATCACTGATCCCTGATTTTTGAGACTTGCAGGAAGCTCAGTCACAAATCTGAGAAAACCGCTATGTGTCAGGCGTCGGGAGGGCGTGAGATAGATCGCGAGCAGGATATGAGAATGAAGCATATCGTGCTATATCTGAATAGGGTAGTTCCTTGGCAACTTAGAGCTCAAGCATGTTCCGGCCGAGACGGTGAACCTGTCCTAAAAATAAGAGGGATAGGATATACCATCCTAATCAAGTCTTTTATCCGACACTTGAGGTCGATAGTTTACTCAATCCATGTCTTTCTCTAGTACTTGCCTAGCCAAAGAACTCTCAGTGAAGCCCATCTCGATGGTCTTTGAGGTCTGTCAGTATTCATTGATGTCCTGGGGCAGATTGGGAGTTCTCCCATTTGACTACGTACACCGTACCAACATTCCAGCCGGTAGTAGCATCGGGTCAAGGTTTCCTTTTTTGCGGTCCCATCAGGTCGAGATAAGTTGACCTTGTCAAAACGAGCCAGTGCGCCTCCCTATCCCAAATAGGTTCTTCTTGCATTCATTGAAGTGGGATCGCTCAGATTCGTTGCAAACCCCGTTGAGATTTCATCGGGGTAACGTTGTCGGTGCCATTCTAAGCTCATTCTGGACGGGATAGGTCCGGTCATCAATTTTAGTTTTGTGTTCTCGATAAATATTACAGTATATTTGGGCATGGTAGTGAACTAGGATAGTATCTTGCTTCGATTTGTGATTCGATGTCGCAAATGTAAGACAGCCTACACTTTACATTTCGCAAACCAGCGCGGTAAACATCGACGATTGTAGTGTACTATAAGTTACTTAACTTTATGTGAGAAGACGGAGTCCTCATGGTGTAATATAGTCATCTAATCCATATGTTTACATATTGCTGAAATGCAGCGGAAAGTTCAAGACTCACCTACAGAAAGATTCTTAGACTTGACTTACCTATAAATACGCGATTCGAAAGTTATTTACCATTGTCTTGATTCCAGCCTAAATAAAATAACAGCAAATATTTGCGCTTTCCATCATATTCAAGATGTAAAATACTCATCTTGTAAGCCACCACCAAACACCCGCCCTAAAAACCTGCCAAACATGAATCGGCCTACTGAAAAGCCTCGATATCAACGAAAAAGAAGCCTCATAATCAACGCTCACCGCGCCGCGCCAAAAGAAGGTTAAGGATTGTGGGAACCTCACCAAACTGCCAAAGCATATGAAGCCAATCCGAGACTACCAGAATCCCCCGAGAGATAAGATAATGTCTATCTTGGCCATCTACATCCATAGGGGTATCGCATTCGATCCTGATAGGGATAGCATGTCTCACTATAGGCATTGGATCGTCACCCTGGATTATCGTTACGGCTGTGTTGCTTGTGGTTAGAGAGTCGCGGATTGCAAGGAGGGCCAATGCGGAATTCTGGAAAAGCTGGTAGTCCTCGACGATATGGTCGTCCAAAGGGACAATGATGAAGTATGTCCACATATTTGTTGAGTCTGAGTTTATGATTGGGGTTTGAAAAGCTGGAGTATTGTAAAATATCACGTGGAGGAGAATTAGTCTGCGCGTATCTCTTCGAGGAGTCTTGTGGATTGGTAAGGATGTTGAGGGGACCTTGAGGAATGATACTAGGATGATATTATGAGGACGGGGGGGTTTATATAGTCGAGATTAGGCATACTTATTATAGCTGCAGAGATATGGAACAATAGTACGATAATTTTAGAGCTCCTTTTCTTATTCTGAGTGCGTGATACAAAGGCGTTGTCGTCCAGAGTTCTTTGTTCGAATTTTCATACGATGTATTTCTACTCGACCAAAGACTCTTGCCTCGATGTAAAACCAGTGTAGACAATGATTCTTTATGCCTATTTCGAGGAACAATGTCCCTTGTCTTCGAGTGAAAGGCTTATTTCTAGATCTCAAGGCGGGTACGGCAACTCTAACGAATGAAGTGATAGTTTTGCCTGAGAACAAAGTAGGCATTATCCAGGATACGATATGGAGAAAATGGAATAGACGGATATCGGGTCACCTTAACTGATCTTACAGAAAATGTCTTCGCATATATACCGAAAAAGCAAAAGACTAACCAGGGCGTCATGTCGTAGTGCCTGAGAGCCATATAACATTAGAGGGAGTCAAAACTAAGAAATTGACATTATAACTAAGGGATGAAACATCATCTACACAGTTCTCGGCTGTTCTACTCTACGGATTAAATCCACTAGCAACGACTCACAATAACAGTCGAAATACGAAAGAATTGATCGATTGTGAATTTGATATCTTTCGCAAAGAATCCCTCAAACCCTCCTTATCACATCTAATAACTCAGATAGAAAGCTAGACTTCACTCATTAGCAAGAACAAACCTACTAAGAGAACTTACCAAAGTTGACCCTCCCCCCTCCTTCTCCCTCTCATCAAATAAACCCAATCTCCTGCAAAAAGATCTTCATCCCAAACGAAATCCTCCCAAACTCCCTATACCGAAACATCCACCCGGCAACGTTAATTTCCGCCTGCTTAATCAACCACTCCCTCTCATCTTCATCATACAGATCAAACTCACCGGCAGGATCAGTCCCATCCTTAGGTTTGAGATTAACTGCAACAGGCACGAAATTATCCTTCACCAGGGGTCCGTCCCCGATGACCATTTCCAGGTCTCTGTTGTTTGGGACGAGGAGTTCGTGGGTTGCTCTTATGAGGATTGCTAGGTCCTTGTTGGGGGAAGCTTTGAAGGCGTCGATGGTTCTGTTGTCGAGGGGGACGCAGACGTAGATTGTGGTTCTGGAGGGGTTTGGTGGTGGTGGTGGGGTTGTGGGTTGGGATTGAGTGTAATCAGCGGGTGGCTGCATTTTTTTGAGTATGTTGAATTGATTGGAGGCTTAGTGAGGTTTTGATGGAGAGGTATTGTGATGATGGAGTGGTATGGAAGAACTGATGAGTTGATGGCTGGTCTAATGGACGGAGGAGAAGGATGCTTAAATACCTAGTCTTCGTCAATTGAAATCTATACAAGAAATAAACTATCACCAATTTATTCCTAGATGTCCTTTATCTCGATGTGAAACAAACATCTTGTCGCCGACGGTCCTTTGTTCGAATCTCCATGTGCTGTGGTTCATCTCGACCGACGTAAACAATGGCCCATTGTGTTCTATTTCGAAGGCTAAAGCCTCTTGTCTTCAAGTCAGCTCGTGTATACAATGCATCTTTGTGGCTATTTCGAGGAGCAATGCCCCTTGTCTTCAACTCAACGGCCGACTGTGAATTTCCAAGGCGTGTGGAGCCCTAAAATGAAATTGAGGGTACATTATGGTACTTGAAAATAGAAAGCCGTTGTCTCGGCTGCTGCCAGGCTTCCAGGTTGGCAATACGAGGGATCTATTTGTCTCGGACGACTCTTTGGAGGATAGTTTGAACCGGAGTGATCATCATAGGCTAGGAATAGAGAAGTCACGGGCCTCAATTGGAGATCTGACCTAGGCATACCGTATCAATTGACTATTTACATAGGACATGAGACAACAGGTCTCGGTGTGTCTACTCTACAATTTGGCCTACGAGCAACGACTGAATGTTTTAAAAGATTGATTGAAAAGTATGAACCTCACTTAAACTCCATAAGATATCCAAAGGTATCACCATACCCCGCACACAGCGAGGGAGCACATGGCAAGGAAAAAAAAGAAGACAATATAGAAAAGAAAGTAAGAGGAGAAAAAGGAGTGAAAGAATGGCAAAAACATGTCACTCAATGCGAAAACACAAGAAATCGATCAACTTTTGAGCTCGTGAGCCATCATCCATCGATCTTCTTTTTGGGTAAACAACATAGAATGTGCGAGGGGAGGTGCAATGAATCTGCCTCCAGTTTATTCTTTGAGATACAAAAAACGAGAAGGGCAAGATTGATCTTGTCTATAAACCGGAGACGCGGGCTACATGCCGCCTCGGTGTGAAAAGAAAGACCTCTTCTGAGTGTCTAATCTAGACACGAAGAAAAACATCGACTGTCTCCTTGGGCCAAGTCTGCCAGCGACTCGAAACATATTTAACAGCGTCCGTGTGTATCATGCGATCTTGGGAGGAACAAAATCCAAACTTCGTCGAAATCGTTAAGGGAGGAGCTGGGGGGTCAGCCAGCCGAGGGCACTTGTACAAGACTGAACAAGCGGGGAGGTGGTGCGAGGGGTGCTCAGAATGGGAGCTGGGTGCGGCGGTGGGCATCCATAAGCTTGCGCCGCACAGCCTCACCACCTGCATAGCCACTGGCCTTGCGCTTCCGGACTGGAGTGCGCACGTCTTGATGCTTGGCGTGTCGGAAGACACTGGCAGGACGCGAGGGGGAGTTGGCGGGCATGAACTCGCGGTGTTGAGGAAGGCGGAGGAGTGCCTGGTACCGATTGTGGTTACGACGGAAGGCCGTGACGATACCCTTGTCCAGATGGTTCAGGAAGCGCTCTGCGTTATTATCCTGCTGGGACACCGAGTTGCGAGTAGGTGTAGGAGTACCCATGGGCTGCATAGATGAGGTCGCCATGGGAGAAATGAGAGCCTCATCGTCGAAACCATTGAAGGCGTCGTTATCCTGGTCATTGTCTTCCTCGTCGGAGGATCCATTGCCAAAGTCGATAAAGTCATCCACATTGAGAGCAGCCTCGGGATCGTCCTCGTCATCATCCTCGAAAGAGCTATCAATGGTGAAGTCTTGAGAGGGGTAGAAAGCCTCGGGAGGACCCATGACCTGGCCACCCGGCGTCAAATCGTTGCCGAGGGCGGTCATCATCAGATTGGCACTAGAGGCCAGCATGGGACTGAAATCAGTCTGGTTCGGAGATGCAAGGGCATCGGTATCGCTCTCATCAATCAATTGCAGGGTGGTCTGACGAGGGCTGTTGTTGGCAGTTCCGGGCATACTGTTGGCAGCAGAGTCCAGCCAGTCATGACGAGAAGAGGCATATGCGGGAATGATAACGAGGTGCTTGCCAGTGCAGTCAACCAATGCAACAGGCTTGTTTGGATCGGCCACGAAAGTTCCCATGATTGGGCCTCGGCGGCGAGGGACAGTGTCCGCCTTGTCCTCACCGGGGGCGACCAAAGAGTCGGTAGAGTCTCGGCGAAGAAGAGAACGCGGGTGGGTAATGGTAGCAGGGGGAGGCAGGTCTTCATCTGTGGTATCACCATCATCGGCTTAAAAGGGTTCGTCAGCAAATTAGTACAGTACAATGCGAATGGACAGCCAGCATACTCTCATAACCACTGAGGCTGCCCTCGGACGTCCCCTCGGATTCAACGTGGTAAATGTTTCCGTGGCCGTAATCAGCGTCGCCATACATCTCCTCGGACTTTTGACGGTGGCTGCGGTAGTATTCGTTGTTGTCGTTTTCGATCATGCGACGCAGTTGTGGGTCCAAGGCATCTTGCTGGAGGAAATCGCTAGGAATCTCATCATCCGAGTGAGAGTCACTATCGGAAGATGAGTCCGACCGCTCCTCAAAGTGGACCCGACGAGCCACGGGAGTTTCCACGGCCTCACTGGCCATATCGGTCTCGCCAAAAGTCTCCATAGCGCTGTAAAGCTGCTCTTCATCAAAGAAGGATGCAGCGGGTAGGAGCATAGAGTCGCCAAACATCTCAGTGCCAACCCATTGGCTCTCCGAGATTTCCGAAGAGGGCAGGACCCGGTGTTTGTTCTCAGATTCCATGATCATGAGCTCCTCTAACTTTTCCACATCGCCTTCCTCATCGTCTCCATCAGTAATATAGTCTACTGCGGCGTAAACGTCATCCGAGAGCTCGGAATCGCTAAGATCGCTCAGATCGGTAATAAAGTGACTGTCCGAGTCTTCGTCGTCAGAGACCCGTCTTCGTTTGCTTTTGGCAGGCTGGCGCCCCGTCTTCCGGGAAGTGGATGGACGACGACCGTAGGACGGGGCGACGGCACGTGGGCGGTCTTCTTCGTCATCCGCATCATCTTCCGAATCATCCAGGTCGTCACTGAGGCCACTCTCGAGTTCAAGATCGTCAATGGATGAAACGGATGAGACACTTGAGACGGAAGACGTTGACGCCCGTCGTTTCCGGCCAGACGAGTTCTGTCCGCCCATGCGCCCGTTACTCTGCTTTTTGTTCTGGTTCGCCGTCTGAGGGGACAAGTCGAGTTGTCGCAGGATGTTGGCATCCGGGGTCGAGGGACGGACGGTTTTGGAGGAACCCTTAGGGGCCTTCTTAGAGGCATAGGGGTTTGATTGAGGCATTATGGTGGGTATTTTGTAGGTTGTTTTGAAGATATTTGAGGGTTTTGTGTCGTAGGGGATGAAATGATATCAAGTCTTTTTTAGGGTCGAGTAAGAAGTTGTAGGACGAGAAGTCGGGTTTATCTTCGTAATGTTCCACAGGAATAGGCAAGTAGCGTCGGAGAGATATAAGGAAGATTGGAGGAGAGTTCGCTTGAGGAAGGATGGAGAAGAGGTATCGAAGGAGGTCGAGGGAGGTCGGATGAGAGAGGGGGAGAAGACTTGGAATATCGTAACCACGCAAGCACCTGCAGTCCGTGGCGGACGCTGAAAGTGCTCCTTCTGGGACTGTACTGGGGGGCAATTCCGACGCTTCACAGCGGGCGTCGAAAGAGGGAAACAAATATCGTCAAGTGGGAATTGAAGATCGGAGCTGCTGGACTGGGGAGCCGGCGAGAACAGGCTCCCCAGCGGGGCGATTTACAGCTCAGCGAAAGCCATTTGGCAGGAATTCTCGACGATATTTTGTGGGTGACAGTTGTAAAGGGGTTAGTGGATTGAGTGGGATAATGAGCCGAGGAGCGAAGTCGTTGAGATGGTGGTGGGGGAAGAAGAAGAAAGAAGGGGGGGAAAGAAAAAGAAGGGAAGGGGAGGGATTCGAAGCCAAAAGTAAAGACGATTTTTCCCGCCCGCAAAGTGGAGCTGGGGGGACGGCCGAGGCTCCGCTTTGATTGGGCGGGGAGTGAACTCGCCCAATCTCCATTCGCTGGCTTCACTTCACCGCATCTTTCGCGCCAATCGCAGCGCGGCAAATCTGCAGTTCTCTCTCGATGATGATGATGATGCTACTGATGGCTACATTCTACTTGGCTGGGAATGAAGGAGAAAATGGCTGGTGACTCAACGAAATCTAAGATGCTGACCTATGTATTCGGATTAGGTCAATGATTAGAAAAGGACAAGGATTAGGAGTGCTTCAATTATGGGAGGGAAAAAATTCAAAATAAAAAAAAATTCCAAACTTGATGACGGAGTTGACAAAAGAGGGGGGGGGGGCAGAAAAAAAAAGTCATCAGCTCCAAAGAACAAGCGCAGCGCTTCGGATATATCCAGCGGGTCCTGCCACCGGAAGAAGAAACCATTCATACTCGCATATCATTAATACGGATGACTCGACAAGGATTTGTTATGATCCTTCCTCTCCAAGGATGAGGCAAAAGAGGGCTTACTTCTTTCCTCGCGCTAGTACAAACACTAACTAGTGAACTGCTGTACATACGATGTCAGCCCCCCTCCCGCTAGGTGCAGCACTTGACCCGTGCAGACTTATGATTCATCGCCTGATCAGACCTGATTTGATGCGGAAACTGGGAGAGAATGAATCATATTGTTTGATGACTCGACCGTTCCCGAACATGGTTGGACATGGTCAGATATGATTAAGCTAGCTATTCGGTTCCTTCCTATTGGTTGGATCCATTCATCGTGTTGCTTTTTCGGTGGCAACTCGGGATTCTCCATTCCGGCCCAATTTGGCGGGTCCTTTGCGACTTGGGAAAGCTCTGCAGTAATAGTTTTGCGCAATAATAGTATGATAATATAGAAGTACTCCTGATATCTACCGTTTACTCTAAAGAGGCGGTAAGCAAGGGTGGACAACATGGCAGACGCGGCAACCTGCATGAGATAGATCGCCTGTACTCTCTGTCCCCGTCACATATTGGGCCGCTGGACATCACTGATCCCCCAGGATCGTGATCGCAACGCGGGAATGGACTCCCAACCGTACGCAAGGGGCAATAGTGCATATTCCTTGGAGTCGGTGCCACTTCTGCTTTTTCCAATCCTCTCGTGGTCTCCTGCAAGATCATCTTCGCCCCGCAGTGGCTGGGGTGGATATGAAAATTCTCCCAGGCGCCAATAATCAAGCTCCACTATGAGAAAATCCTCACAGCGCTAGCCTATTTTTAAGTCGGCGCTTCGGAGAACGGCCTTGCCCGTTGGAACTTGCAAGTGATACCGTAGCGTGCTTTTTTTTTCCTTCTTCCGTGGAAGCGCCACCGTGTTCATTATCTGTCGAGCCGGAAGTTTGTCCTGTATGGAGTCAATTATTCTGAATGCGGTAAAGCTCAGGGATCCATCACCGGCCGAGGTTCGAGAAAATTCGTTTCGATGGAGCTCCCGGCGGATGAGGAGGTAACTCCACCTTGCAGACCAGAACATTCTGTTTACACTTCTCCACATAAGGGATAATGAGCAGATCCGCTGGAGGTCGGCTTGAAAACGTGGCATTAACTACAGTACTCCTGGATAAATGTATTGGAGAATGTCGACTCTAGCATGTTCGGTACTAGAGTCTGCTGTCCACGGGCATACGATCAAGGAAGTTCCTAGGATGCACAACATAGTGGAGATACTATACAAATCCACTATGTCTACGGAGTAGTGGGAACTGACTGGTCAAATTATAAACTGCATAAACTATTCCCTTAAGTATCTTCAAAACAGCAGAACTCTTTGTACCATAAATCCCATAAATCGTCATCGTCCTGTACTTTCTGTCGTATATTGAAGCCATTGTATCCTTTCTAACAGATCCCCTTGCTAACAACAGACCTGGGTGAATTGATGTATCTACTTTGCCGGTTCTAGGTCCCGGGATAAGGCGCGATATTGCTCGGAGTTGGCTCAGGCTTGGATCGAGTCCAAATAGCCAGACGGGACTTTGACCGTGTCGGAACCGCAGCTGGGCGAGGGGCTTCATCGGTTACCCTCTGAGTCTCCAGCTCGGGTTCTGAGGCTGCCGCAACGTCGGCCGCCGAAGCTCTGGCCTCTTCCACTCTCCTCACACCCTCACGGACTTCCTCAGCCGAAGCACCCTGGGGTGCGGTGGTTGTCAACGTCTCAGTCGGCCGGATCTGGCCATCGGGGTTCTCCTTATTCAACTTCTTAATTTCTTCCTCGGTAACCAGGCGCTCGTTCTCGAGACGAACTTCACGGCCACGTTTGTGGCAGTACCAAAGGACGAAAAGCAGAACTAGATATCAATCAGCCTCAACATTCGAATGTGAGCAGCTCCCCGCTCATGGCTACTTACTGAATAGTGCCAGCGACCAGAGGACATTCATGCCCAGCACAGCTGGGAAACGAGCCCGCAGGAATTGCATGATGGACCGTAGCATGCCAACGATCGCGGCGGGCTTGGAAACAAGTTCCTTGAGGCTTGGAACATTGAGGCCCGCCTTTTCAGCGACTGCAGCTGCTTTGCCCACATTCTCCATATTAATTCCACTCCGACCGGCCCGTTCACTGGCGACAGCGAGCATCTCCGGAGCCAGTGACTCGGTCCATTTTTCTGGAAGTTTCTCAATGAGTTTCTGCATGAAACCGGGTAGCTTCGTGTATGTATCTTGTAGTTGCCGGTTGCCGTTCGTCAACAACATTTCCAGGTCATGGTAGGCTGTTGGAACGCCGTTTATCAGATCTTTGAAGATCAGCTTGAACTTGCGGAGCAGCTCCTGAGTTTCCTCGCTGACTGAGAAGACCCGGTTGTTATCCGCAGCTAGGTTCAAGCGTTCCAGGATATCAGACATATCTTCCTGGTCCTTTCGCGCTTCGTCTCCATTGTCTGTTGCAGCTGTTGTGGTGGAGGGGGGAGCGTTCGTATCGGTTTTCGATTTGTCTGTGGATTCCGACTCCTTGTTCTGTAGAGAAAATGGTGACATCAGTATCGAGGGGCCTTGTAAGCTAGAACGAGCGTCCTCGAAGCGTGGGACACGTACCTTCTTTGTATCCGCAGGCTTCTTCCAGAACATCGTGCTCCATCGTTTCTTCTTTTCCGGTACGAAGGCATCTTGCGGTTTAGCCGGTTCGGACTTGGTTCTAGCATCTTCAGGCTGCTCTCGTGCCTTTCTTTCTTCCTCGCCAAGCTCCTTCCCGAACTCCTCCACCGGCGAGGAAGGCAGTGGGACATCTAGAGCACCCTCATCGACAATAGGCTTCTGAGAGCTCTCTGCTAGACCTTCCAAGGTCTGGGCATCGTTCTGGGCAGATAAATCTGGCCTGTGCTCTGGATCGGACGTGAGCTGTTGTAGGAAGGCTTCGTCCTCCGGAGTTAGGACGGGTTTCGGAGGGTTCACGATATGCGACGACCGTCGCCGGTTTTTGATCTGATTAAAGTATTGCATCGCCATCAAAAGTGTGTTTGTATGAAGTTCTGGCAACTCGGGCGAAAGAGGGAGGTTGAAAGAAGAAATAAATTATTGAAAAGCAATAGCGCGTAGTCGAGGCAGGGGGTTTGCACGGGCACCTGATTGACAGATCACCTGGTGTGGCGGCTAAAGATGCAGAAAACCCAAGTCCAAACTCCAGACTATTGACAGTGGCGTCTTGGCCGATCGGGAGTCCTGGACGACGGATGTAAAATTGTTGGATGTTTCTTAGCTCAATCGTGTTCCTGGAAGGCGATGATATCACCGGTGGCTGGCGTGCGGGACAAACCCCACAACCTCCCCATCGCACCGCCACATGTTCGTTCTGCACCGCCACGTGAGGGTCCAAGTAAGCTTTCTGTCATGTGGCGGTGTCAATCATGAGGGTAAGGTTGGGTGGGTAACCTGGTGAATACAGGGAAGAGATACAGGACTATTGGGTTAAAATAAAACATGGAGTGGGTTGGCATCTAATATTGTCATTTTGCACTCTTTTGTCAGTTAGGGTAGGATATCATGAAAATTGACCTCAACCTGGTCTGGGGATATATAGCTACATGCTCCTCGTGTACCACAGAACTTCTTTTGGAGGATTCGCATGACCGGAGGAGCTTGCAAATCATATGACTCAGAGGAAACAAAAATTGCATCACATAGATCCAATCTATTAGAAAAATCTAGTACCAAGGCGCCAGGGGCTACAGGGCTGTACTTTGAAAACATGACCGCCGGCCCCGCGTGGACGATGTATTTCACATTAGTCCAACCCCAATTACATGATGTAGGAGCAATTTGCTAGATGAATATGGAGGTAGTCAGTATACCAAGTTCCTTGAAGAGAGTCCTCTCCCATGATGGGTGGAAAAATCATATACTATAGATTGAGTTACACCATGCCGAATTCAAGACATTTACGTTTCGGAGTAGTTTCCGTTGACAAAAAGCCGGGAGGCAGCTAGGCTTCAACCTCGGTCTCAAATGCCGAACCTCATGTGCCGACTTGGCATCAGCCTTTTTTCGGCCCTGTAAGCTTTGAATCAATACCCCTGCACTCGGGACTTCAGTTGGACCCCACATTCTGTCCGATCAAATACATAGAACTTGCAGATACGAGTTTCACTAGTATCATGCGCAAAGCCTTGTGACCTCATCTATTGGTATCAATCTCCGATAATGGTAGGGTTCGTAGCATCTTTGATGATGGCGCTAGAGAAGACTTGAATCGAGACAGGGCACAGATGATCGATCATCTCCGAGCTATTTTCGTGAAGCGGGGTTTCAATATGCGATACGACCTTATATTCTCAAATTAGTGCGACAAGCCAAATCAGATCCCGACACTAACAAACGAAATCTACAACGCGGCATTTCTCTAAATGAAAGAGAATATAGTCGGTATATCCTCGGCGAACTTTGACCATGAAACCCCCAGCTGTGAGATTCATCGAACCCAAGCCACTAGTCAGTAGTTTAGAGAGCAAGCAACCACCAGTGTTAAATTCAAAAAGGACCTCTCTAGCCATAGCCCATAGATTCAGAATTAAAGGTCTTTTGTGGCCTGGAAGATCTTGTTATACTAGAACCGACGTAGAGTTAGAGCCGTTCCTGCGACGGGACTACTCGGACCGATTCATCTACAATTCTGTTTTCTAGACCACTCGAGGGCTTCTTTAGGTTCATGCGCTGCAATTACAGGAAATTGTCACTAGCCTTGTTAGGATATTCTTCGGACGACCAAGTCCTTCGTTATTTTGATCAGGGCCGAGGATCCATTCTCCAATTCCATTCCCTGACTATGATCATTCTCCAAAGTTTCATGGCGAGACAACCACGATGTGCCAATAAAGTCGCGACTCGAGATTAGCCTGAGCGGGGCACGATGCAAACAAGGCACTGAAAGTCAATTTTACTTCCTCGGCTCGCTGGACCCTCTCTGTTTCTGCATCGGATGATTGGGTCGAGTCTGTTTTCCCCGCCTTTGAAAATCCGGGGGAACCCCAGGTTGGAGGTATCTCCGAAAGTCTATATGGATCAGATTGCTTAATCCTGGTAGAGCTCACTTTTTTCATACCAATGGCGCCGACAAAATATCGTGGGTAAGTGCCAGAATGTACTCGGCACTCAATACTTTGTATATGGGTATCCCTTGATGGAGAAGGGAGCAAAATGTATATAAATGAGAAGCGATCCATCTTGCTGTGTATCAAGACAAGAATCAGGATCAGTTTGTGCTTCTTGAGTTTGGAATATCTCCTCTATTGAAAAGTTCTACCTCTTCTATTCTTTGTTCAACATGTTTTCTAACAGCCTCTCTTTCCTCGCCATCATTGCATTGGCCTCCCAGGTCAATGCAGCCCCGACACTTGAGAAGCGAGCTACATCCGGTCTGTAAATACGGCTCGAGTGATTGTAAGGACAAAATCTTACTCAAATATATGCAGATCCATCCGCTTTCACTTCGCTTCAGCGAGCTGCCAAGCTGTCATCTGCCGCATACACCGGCTGTCTGGGAACTGCCTTCGATGTGACCATCACCAAGCAGATCTACAACGCTCTTACCGATACTCAGGTGAGTATATGTTCAAAAATTTGCGAAAGGTGCGAAATTAACCAGTCCAGGGCTACATTGGATACTCTTCGACGCAAAAGAAGATTTCTGTCGTTATGAGAGGCTCAACTACTGGTTAGTAATAAGGTCTTGCTTCTATTGATGGTCACAAAGACTAAGAACTTTCAGTCACCGATATCCTCAACGATGTTGATACTACCTTGGTCACTCCCTCTCTGTCGGGAGTGACATTTCCTTCTGGAGTTCAGATCATGAATGGTGTCTATAGCCCATGGGCTTCTGTACACGATGACGTGATTACTGAAGTGAAATCTCTCGTGGCGAAGTATCCGGACTATACACTGGAATCGACTGGCCATTCACTTGGTGGTGCACTTACCTACGTCTCCTATGTGGCTCTCGCTCAGAACTTCCCTGGAATCTCAATCACCAGCAATGCATTGGCTGCATTCCCAATCGGAAACGCTGCTTGGGCAAGCTTTGGTAGTGCTCAGAACGGTACCTTGAACCGAGGCAACAACATTGCCGATGGAGTTCCGGTAAGTCCGTAATCGGGTTGAAATGACCTTATCATATTGTCTAACAAAGCCTCTCTAGAACATGTATATCCAGTCGCCATATAAATTCCAGCACTATGGAGTTGTAAGTAACTTGCACTGCTAAATCTACCCATTACTAGTCTAATTGCTGATGTCTTTTCATACTATAGGAGTACTACAGTTCGGGTACTTCCGCGACGTGTGTACAGTGTTCCGGTGAGCGCGATACTTCATGCTCTGCTGGAAATGGTCAGTACGGTGTCACTATTGGGCACTTCCAAAGCTTTGGAATCACCCTGGGCTCAGCTGGATGTTGATCTTGACGTGGACCTGGATGATAAAGTGCTTCGTGCCCGTGCTTGATTGAACGAGTCGGCACCTAGCCCGGAGTCGTTGTTCAGGCAGAGTACTTTTCTCGCGGGCGAGGAATTACTATGCTAGGGACTCGTCAGCTTGAGATTGGAGGCTTGGCCATTCAACATGACCCACAGCCTGTGTTCATGTATTGATTTACAAGCTATGTACTCACCGAAGCGTTATCAGAATGTCGACATTGACCAAACTCTCCTTATTGATTCCGTAACGCCCTAGGCAGTAGCATCGGATATGTACTTCCATCTATACTTCTTAGATAAGACTAGGCGACCGTGCATTTCTCCACGCCGATCGCCGACTCGCCCCGCCAATCCGGTGCCAGCTGTTAGCGCCACCATCCGAACGCCAGTCACCAACGAGGCTAGGCAGATCCCAGTCATCCAGGCCTGGTCTGTATCTGGCCTGCATTGGCCTACACTGGCTTGCACCGGCCTGCGCCCGGGTGACAAGGGCACCTGCAGTTGATATCACCTGACCCCGTATCTTAAATAGCGCCGTGACCCCCTCCTCCTGCCGTTCTTCTTCTTACGCCTGCCAGAGTCGACAAATCCGCGCCCGTGAGTCTTCCAAGGACTCTCGAATGCTAAGCCATCATCCCGAATCTCTTTCAACCCGTCTCTTGATGACACGGGAAGACTGTTTCGGACGAAGGCTTCCAGACTCCGACCCTCACATGCTCGTGTGATCTGCAGCGTCAACTATTCCTTCTTTTTGACCAACTCGTATCGCTCCTTCTGATCGTTCAGGATTCCTCCGACACTTCGTAGTTATTCGAATCGAACACATACCGTTATACCCACGATGTTCAAACGTTCCTTTTCGTCGAAGAACCGGGCAGGGAAGACCGTCAAGCCTTCCAAGAAGAAATACGACGAGCAAGCGAAAGACAAGATGCAGGAGAGTATGGACAAAGGCGAAACCTCGTCCGCGGGAAGGTGGTAAATTTCGAATAGTAGAGTGTTCTATCAAGTCAAGACTAATGAAAGCTTCATTGTAGCCCTCTTACCAGCCCCATCATCACCATGGTGGTAGGCCAGGATCAGCGTCTTTTCGCCGCTCACGAGGATGTCTTGTCCGTCTCGCCGTACTTTCGCTCGGCTTTGAAGGAAAAATTCTTGGAAGACGGTTCAAAGCAACTTGCTTTACCTGACGAGTGAGTGCCAACTTTGATATATTGATATGAACCAAACTTATGAACTGAATAGGGAGCCTGAAATCCTGTCTTGCGTTCTGGAGTTTTTATACAAGGGCGACTACTACCCACGCTTGCTGCATGGCAAGCGTCGAGACTCTTGGCACCTCGAGAATGCACAGGATACCAGCAACAACGGAGGCCGCGGGTCGAGCGAGGCAACGTTCTTCCACCCTGGTGTAGGAGACGTTGTGCTCCGGGACACGGTCGTGTACTGCGTTGCTGAGAAGTACGGCCTGGAAGACCTGAAGCGCCTTGCTCTCCGAAAGCAGGGCCTTCAGATGGGGATTCCAGCCGACGTGATCTTGCGATCTGCTCGGTATGCGTATGACAACACACCGGACTCGGAGTCTCGACTGCGCGCTCACTACCTGGCTCTCATCATCCGTACTCGCAGGACTTTTAAGAGAAGTGGAACCATGCAGATGGAAATGGAGATGGGTGGCAAGATGTTTTTTGATCTGTTCGTGGCAATGTGCAACCACATGGACGACCTCGTGGAGATCCGGTAGGATCCTTCTGTTCCCGTCTTCTCGTTTTTGCCTTTTGGGTCTGTTCGTCTTTTGGTCATTTTATCCCCCTATCAGTATTTGCAAACTTGGCTCATGGATGCTTACTATTATCATTTTTTAGCCCCAAGCGGAACCGTGGGTTGTTCTAGTCGGTCATTTCATCGCCTGTATTTTTGTCTCAGTTCAAGCGACTTCGATTTCGAAATTGATTACGGGCTGCATGCTGATTTCAACCAGAATGGCTTTTATCTGACTGCGATTTTTGATATTTGAACCAGTTCATGATTCTGCCTTGACGGCAAAATCGACTTCTTCGCTTCTATCGAGGTTGGCCGCCATTTGATGGTTTGAATGAACCACCCCCCTAGTCATTTTTAATTGATGCTCCCCGGCGCATGGTGACTTGTATTGATTGATACGCTCATCCGTTGATTTGATTTGTCGAGTCCCAACAGCATATCCACTGACTGACTGCATGCGTTTTTCGTCTGCGTTCTGCGCTTTTGTTTAATTTGTCGACATTATGTCTCCACTCCTTGAGTGCACCGTGACTGGTCACCGTGTGTTGCTTTTGGGCTACACGCCCATATGATGATTGAGAAATAGGAAAATGAGAAATACGGCCGCCTCAAACTTTTGTTTCGTAATGCTTGTAGAAGTCCGCAACGTTCGTATCTCATCTCGCAAACCAGATGCCCGAAATTTTGGCTCAGACCTAGGCCACATATCTTTAACGAGACTTGCGTGACACAATCGGAGTTCTCTTGAAAGTGCTATTCTCAGAGAGATAGATAACTAAGGAGTTTGGGCCTATATGATCTGTAGACTTGTGTGTATATGCGTTAGAACTTGTATGTTTGCCGATGATCCATGGTCTGGATATAAGAATCACCTCGAGGTCAATAGAAGTGAAGTATCCTTACCTTTGACCTGTTATCTCAGCGTTGCTACCCCTAGCATCACCCTCTGTCAACCGGGCTGCCATTCTTTGTCTCATTGCCTATTATTATCGTGGCAATTCTCTCCTTACTCAGTCCTAGGATCCTCCGATAATCCAACGTTAGCATATGCTACTATTTGGCGCACCGAAATACCCAGAGCATTCGACGGGAATCATCCTTCGATGATCAATACAAACCGCATAATCGATGTATGTAATTTCCATTTGTCTCTATTCACTATTTCTTCGTCTCGTGTTGTTTCCCTACGTAGAACTCCTTGATCCGACCGAAGCGTGGGTAAGTCAGGGCTCTATGAACGTTTGCCCAATCTTTCCTGACATCGTTACGCCATCGTGGCTGTGAGCTCCGTCCAGCTCTTTCACACTACACCTAACTCATCAATTTACCTCTGCCGAATTGTGTGTCCGTCACCATTGCACTTTTTATCATCTCTGGGCAGCCGGCATCAATTCCCGCCCTTTCTCTTTCCTGCATCTCACTCTTCCTATATCCACGTACTTTCTGATACCCTTCCTATGTCAAGACTTTATTAACATTTTCATCACAAGGTACCTCATCATTAACCTATACCGCTCGCCTCCATTATTGATACCTCTCCGTGAACCGAGCTCTTTCTCATCTATCAGATCAGAATCTCGTTTCTTCTATTTGCTCGCAAGTCTCCTTCTTCTTCACCTCTGTTTCTCCCCTATCCCGATAGCTCTCTCTGAACAGTATTCAGAACGTTCAGAATCACGAGTTAAAAAACGTCTTTTGATTCAAGAAGACGTTACGCGACGATCCTCTTCCCCAATTCTTCCTGCGCTCCTTCCACCTGAAGCTCAAAGCTACCGCAATTCCCTCCACAAAGCTATCTCCAACAAGTATCTACGAACCTCCCTTTTCGATCTCTACACCACATCCTTGATAGCACACTCTAACAAATAATCCGCGTTCTCTGGCTGAAATACTTCGGTATTTCCCGTCTTGGCCAAGGTGAGTCTATCTTCATCTGATCAGGAAAGGCTATATAGGGTGAGGTTGCGATGAAGGACTATATGACCTCCATTGAATATGCTTGGTTTTGCTTCGAGGTCTAACCATCTCCGCATTGCAGGTCAAGTATCGTGCACGCGAATTTCGACCTCTATCCTCCCGAAACAACCTCCTTCTACGATCAATCGAAAGTCACATCCGCCCCGCAAGATGAACACTTACGCCTCTCTGATAACGGGACTGAAACACGTCTCGCCTGCGAAAGACCTCAATCCCGGCTGCCTTTTCATTGTCCGGTACAAGAACAGAGCCCGCAATTACAACACAGACCTCTGGATTGCGGTGCTGCTTCCGGATGACTTCCAGGCTGCGTTTGGCCTCCAAAGGCCGCCCAAAGGGGCGAAGCCAGCATCGGGCGAGTGGACTACAGATCCTGACAAGCGCGTATACCCGGCCTATCTTCCTGGAGTAAATCTATAGTAAGTCAGACCTTCTATCTCACAGTTCCTTCGATACATCATTATGTTACCCTCTCTTGAGACGTCTTTTTGTACCTCTTTTTAAAATGAGTTTCTAGCCCGATACGAACTCGGGCGGAGACTTTATAGCTCGCTCATCTTGAGACACTCGATAACATGATTGGGTTTGAGGCCTCCTTGTTAATCGTTATTCTAGTCGCTGGGTCCACGTTACTGACTTGTTTGTACTCACAAACAAGCCTCCTCACATTTTCGTCCAAACCCCCAGTCGTTATCACAAAAAGGAGCTCAAGGTCTACCGTGACCTACTCGCGATAATCGACAAGGAACCCGGTATAGAATTCTGGAAAAGCATGGCCAAAAAAGAGTCATTGGCGAAGGGCAAGCGCGGCAAAAATGTTGAACTTGTACTCCCTGATGGCTTCGAGGACATACTTGAAGGGATTCCCACCCTTGGCGATGACGATTCGGATAACGATGCCAGCGATGCCAGCGATGCCAGCGATACCAGCGACGCGGAAAATCAACCAGACGTAGCGGAGCTTGAAGGAGAGCCGCCGCGCAAGGTGCTAGCAGTGACTGGCTCATTCTCTTCATCAAAGGGTCTGGCTGGCCCCTCTCGTCAACGTGAGAAGAGTCCGAAATCTCTCACTTTCCCAGGAGAGAAAACCCCATTCCCCAGCTTCCACGTTGGAACGTCTGAATTAGCTGGAGGCTCCCAGTTTGCGCAAACTACCTCAATGTCAACCAAAGCAAGAACCCAGGTCTCAGGGAAGGGTGCGCTGCTTAAGGTGGAGGAAAAGCCCGTCGAGGGTGTCAACAATGCCTTACTCGAGCAGCAAAGCTCGGTCTTCGAACAGACTTGGACTCTAGCGGCCATGATTGAGCATATTCTCCTAGGAAAAGAGAACTCACAGGGACTCCTTGCCGTATTCCGTGACATTTCCACTGTTCAAGAGCCCGAGTCTGGCAAGCTGATATCATTCCTCAAGACTCAAGAATTCACTCCTCATCTACTGAGGACGTCTCTCGCCCGACAAGGAAACTCTGGAGAAGGCGAAGAGTTTGAAATCGGCGACTGCCTCGGGATCCACCGCCAATTCCAGCTTCACGGAGTTACAAACTCTACGGATCTTCACGAGCAGATCGCTCAGCTGGGAAGACTCTATTCCTATGCCCGTCGCCTGAACATGGTTGACCTTGTGGAAAAGATCACGTTCAAATTACAAGCTGCCTGGAATTCTTACCCGGGCCTGTCACAGCTAGAATCTTTGCTGGACGTGACTGCAATGGCATTTAAGGATTCCACCTGCACTGATCACTTCCAGGATTGGCTGGTGAAGTTCATTGCCGATACCCTGGACTTGATCTTCTACCAGTGCCCCCATCGTTACTGGGCGCTTATGAGGGGCCAACCTGATCTCTACAACTCTGTCACCCGAATGCGCTCGGAGCTGAACCGCAAAATCCCAGAGAGACATGCTAATCCCCGAGATCAGATCCGCCAACGCGGCATCGATGATTTCTGAATCAACACGCGCCTATGTCATTTTTGAATTTTCATGCGTTACGTTACAATTCTAGGTGACGGTCGGGTGGGTTAATATGAAGACTACGTGCGTTCTGCAGTCAATTTGGGTTATATCATTCAGCACGCCATATTGTTATTTCCAGCAGACTCGGCGAAAAGCTTCCGCCAACAAGAAATGGTGCTTTCGTTAGCAGGTTTAAGCAACGTTGATTTTGACTATATTCATAGGCGTCGCAGTTCTTGAAATTGACAAAATTGCATCTTCCATTCCGTTGGCCGACATTTTGTATCTTAGAATCTCTTTAACTTCGTCTCATCGCCGAGAGGAGAGAGTAGTATCTCCAATTGGCTGCATTCGCATCTTTCCAAATATGCGGTGATAGCAGTAGTTGAACTCCTTGTAACCAAATAGCCAACTACTTGAAACAAGGCTCTCTCGCGTGTCAATTGCCACTTTTGGGCCAAAGATCAACATTCGGCCATTTTCCCGTTCTGGTGCATTTTGACGCCGATCGATCTGCGGCTGCGTATTCGGAAGCCGAATACGCAGCCCTAAGCAACGATTTTGGGGGTTCACATGTGAAATGGATCTATGATTGACATCAACTAGCGCCCCCGCGGGGAATTGCGACCCTTGCCGATTGCGGATTCAAATAGCTGGAGTTCGCCCCAGAATCACGACCAGTCCAGTCGGGGGTTTTCCTCTCCTTTCCCCACAATTCAGACGTTTCACGAATTACGATGGGAAGGGTTATTTCGTTGTCTATGTTTCTAGCCTTCACTTGATCGAATATTGCCAACAGCTTTGCACGAGGTCTCGCAGCATCGAGGGACAAATTAACCAAAAATCAACAGTCCGCATTGAAAAGATGTCCAAATCCGACCTCGAAGATAGCTCCGGCTCTGATACGAATGTCGCGACCGAGGCACTAGCGAAAAAGCCTACAGTATGGCAACGATTCAAGACACATATGAAGAAATGGTGGTGGGTGTATTTGATAGCATTCTGCTGCATTGTTCTTGTAACTGTGCTTCCGCTGTAAGTTTCATGTCCCCAGCTGCAAGTTCGGAGTACCATTGCTAATGCCGATAAGTCTCTACGTGGGCATCCCTCATTTTGCCAACGACTATATCAACAAGTATCAATTCGACTATGACGGAATCGCGATTACCAACCCACGGCCAACTTCATTCCGCGTTAGCATGTCGAAGAAGATCAGTATGGGAGGTGGATTCAGTGGCAGCGGCCACTTGACGGCATTCAATGCAAGCATTCGAGTCCCGTCCAGCAACGAGGAATTCGCCCTGTTCCCGGTGCCCCAGATTGATTTTAAGAATGGCGCGGACATCAATATTGATCAAGACCTTGACTTGTCGTGTGTGGATTGTCTCTCCAAGTTGGCCGTTGCGGCCGCTACGAACGAAAGCTTTGGTGCGTTGGTTACGGGCGATCCGGACTTGAAGTTCGGTGCGCTTCCAACTGCTCACTTGAATATTCATAAGACGATGAATATGAATGGTAAGAGTGGACACTCCTTATACTCGTCATCTTGATTAGCGATGCTGATACTTCACGGTTCATAGGTTACAATGTCACCGGTGTGTGCTGACACCCTTCCGAGCTTCATCACATACATACATGTCCTAACCTTCTACCCCAGATTTCGTCAACTCACAAGGCGCATTCAACATCACAAGCCTGGAGCTCTTAAATCCAACAGTAGACGGATTTAACTTCAACGCCACACTCGCCCTCAGAAACCCGACCCCGTTTACCGTGGAGATGGTACGTAACTGGACTCTGAGCATGACAGGAAATATCAAGCCTTACTAACTTACCAAGGGCCATGTCACCTTCAACCTTAGCTTGGCCGGCTCAAATCTAGGATACGTGGATATACCAAACCTGACGCTCCAGCAGGAGAACACCACAGCCATCGTCCTCGGAAATGTCGACGAGTCGATGCTCATTCAGGAATTTGTATGGGGCGATGGTGATAGCGGCGACGTCACGATTGGTGTCAAAGGGCACAGTTGCGCCTATAATGGGGTGGAAATTCCGTACTTTGCTGCGGCTATTAAAGCTGTTGATGCCTCGGCTATCGTTGATCTGCTAAAATACGTTAAACTACTGACATAGATCGGAAGTGGGATGACGGTTTCGGAATGTGTTGATGGCAATAGATGTGGGCTACATAAAGTATAATCATGAATTACAGTCCAGTCGACGTATGTTCATAGAGCTGGATTATATTGTCGGTCGAGGAAAGAGAGTCGCACGCTCTTGCAGACTCGAGCCCAGGGATGGGAACACTTGAAATTGTATACACGAGAACCGTGGTACCAGTTGTATGGTACCAATTGTCAGAAACATTATAAGACGAAACGACAAACACCTTCCAGTTACAAGGCATGTACCTAGAAGTCAGGTGTCCATCGCACGTCTCCCTTCGTTGTCAATGGTTAGTATGAGATCGTATTCAACGCAAGCAAGCTTCATTTACCACTATGAGCAAAATTTACGAAGAGGAGGTCCGATCGGGTGGGAAATGTTCAGATTAAAATTGCAGTCCTCGGACGCGATATGACAGACTTCGAAATATTCATACATGATTGTCCATGGCACCATCTCTCACCAGTCATGGACTAAACGCGAAGAAACCACCCTTGAAAGAAAAGAAACAAATAACCGTTGAGACGTCTCATGGAGATCACCTTAGAGGACATTCCTCCCATGTGCATGAGAACTGAAAACATGCTTCAACATTCACTGTCGAAAACGTAGCATCGATCCACGATCATCCCGGTTGACGTAGGTACAGTACAAGCTTCGATCGATAGGACCGGTGACTCGTAGAATCCGGGAGGACTCTACTCCTTGGTGGCCTTCTTGCGGCCGCGCTTAGGCTTCTCAGCAACAGCTTCCTGCTCCTCGGTCTCGGGGGCAGCGCGCTTGCGGCCACGCTTGGGCTTCTCGGGGACAGCCTCTTGATCTTCAGTCTCCTTCTCGGGGACAGCCTTCTTGCGACCGCGCTTGGGCTTCTCAGGGGCAGCTTCCTGCTCCTCGGTCTCCTTCTCGACCACCGCAGCCTTCTTGCGGCCACGCTTGGGCTTCTCAGCAGTCTCATCCTGATCATCATCAACGGGAGCCTTGCGCTTGGTTCCCTTTGCAGCAGGCTTGGTCGATCCCTCAGCGGCATCGGCAGACTTGGCGGGACGACCGCGACGCTTAGCAGGCTGAGTCTCGGCATCAGCATCCTCCTTGGGAGCAGCCTTAGCACGAGGAGTTCGCTTGGCCTTGGCGTTGGCCTTTGCAGCAGACTCAGTAGTCTCATCCTCAGCGGACTCGTTGGTCGTGGTCTTCTTGGCACGAGTGCTTCTCTTGGCCTTGGCGGGCTTCTCATCCTCACCGGCCTTGTCGTTATCCGCCTTCTCATCATTGGCCGGCTTCTTGTTCTTGGCGCTGGAAGCCTTCTTCACTTCCTTGGCAGGCTTGATATCCTCAACATTGGCGGCGCCATCATTCTTAGGCTCATCCTTGACTTCCTTCGAGGTTTCAGGCTTGGCTTCCTCGCCCTCGCCATCGGCATCCTGTAGGTATGTCAGTTCAAGCCTTAGCAAATAACGAGTAATTGTGGATGACGAACAGCTTCCTTGGGGGCGGCCTTCTTCTTTCCGGCGCGACGGAAGCCACGCATACCAGGTCGGTTGCATTCAGGGTCCTAGTATTGGCCGTCAGTGGGATTGAATCATAACAAAGACATACTGTCAAAGGACTGTAGTCAAATGAATGGCAGGAACTTACACCCTTCCAGGCATCATCGGCGACATGTCCCTGAGTCAGAGCGTTGCGGATAGTCTCCTGGTACACCTCAGGCAGGTCCTCCCAGCCATCGATGAGGTCGAATTTCTCATCGCCAGTCACCTTGTCCTTCTCGAAGACATCTTTGACGATGTGAGAGAGAACAAGTGGAGTAGTACAACCCCTTGAAGTAATCAGCTATGTAATTTTTTGATATCTCAATGATAGAGAAAACTTACCAGTGGCGCCAGTTCCAGCTTTGGTAGTTCTCGGTTTCGACCCAGGTTCCGACTCGGATTTCACCCTTGGTGATCTTGATCTTCTGATCCTTGCATTCCTTGTTCGAACAACCAGCACGGTTGTTCGGAGAGGCCTCTGTAAAAAGAGTCAGATTTTTGTAATGATCAATGTATCAAAAGGTGGTATTGAGCATCCAGGCCAAGGACATGTGGTGCACGGGCCACCTGATGGACAGCTTGACCATCACGACTCCACATCGCGTGCATTGACGCGTCGAGAGCAGTGTTAATGAATCTGGGCATCAAGCAGTAAATGCACTTGCCCGCAGATGCCGGCAAGAAACATGAAGTGTCTCTTGGTACTGTTTAACAAGAACAAAGGGGAGAATCTTACCGATACGGTACGGCATCGTGAGCGGGGGTTGTGGTCAGAGGAGTTTGCAAACGCAAAAGGTTAAGAGGGGAGAAAAGGGGTGCAGAGAGCACCAGAATATTCTGGTTGATTGCAGTTTACAATGGTAAGAGGTTGGTGTTGAGGGAAAAGGGTTGGGTGGGAAAGGAAAAGAGTTGAGTGGGAGGGAGAGAACAAGAGGAGGTGGCGTCGCGGTAGAAATACCAAGGGCAGCGAAGGAAGACAAGCCCAAGGCAGCACAACCTACAATCGGGGCCTTGGAGTCCACTGAAATTTTTACCAGAAACAGGCAAAAGAACTTCAGCCTAGTTTTTCCAAAATCTTCAAAATAACTTCCAGACCTTGCGAGGCAAATTAGAAGCTAACAGGCTATTCTAGGCCGCACCCTTCCTGCGACTTTGAACCGGGAGCCTCGAAGGCCTCGAAAACTCCTCCCCGATTTATAATTCTACCTACATGTCAACTTGTGTAGCTTTGTCCATTTTCACAATGATAGCGATTTGAATTCCCCTGTTACTACGCAACATATTCGCATTTCATATTATCGAAAAGGTGGTCATAAAGCTAGATAGGTCAAGCCTCTGTCATGGCGGTAGAAGCATCTGTAAGCTATAAGAACAGGATCAAATACATGACACTGCAAGAGAATTTCGTGACACTACTAATATAATTGGGTGCTCCCCAAGAAAATCAGCGCCTTGAACTGTGTGTCAAAGTACTGATCAATCTGCGTGGGGGGAACCACCACTTCCCAAGGATCGTTGGGTGGTAGAGACGCGCACTGAACGTACGTCTCATTCCGGCCTAAGTGTTTAGGCAGAGCCTCTATTTACTACGTTCCAGTGGTTGAAGGATGCCGTTTACTTAGAACATAAGTATGTATGGCCCTGCGAAAAGCTCTCGTAACAGACATGAAGCCACTTTCTTGTGGATACACTCGACTTCAGACCAGTTTCCCTTTCTAGATAGGTAGCACTGGCTAGCTTGAAATTAGCCACAAACCAACCATATAATCAGAGTATAGTAGTGGAATGAGAAAGGTATACGTAGGAAACATTGGTAGAAATAAAAGATGAGAAAAAAGATAAGATCAATTTAGTTTAGCATCACCTCATTTCGGTCGCCAGTGATGATGATGACACGAATTCCGACACTCTTCTCCTCGCCCCAGCTCCTCACAACTCCCAGACTCTCGCTGTCTCATCCCCAACAGCGGTATTTTTCTTTTTCTGCTCATCTAGTGTCCCGACCACCTCTAGTTATGTCGGTCAATAGGAGGCTGGGCTACTTCGTTTCTGTGTTGAGCTCGAAGCTCGCTGGAAAAGGCACCGGTCCCTACTAGACCCGAGCACGCTGGATTGTCCAACCGAGCATGTGGCTGTAGTCTAATGCGCCATACAGCCCATGAAGCAGAAATATATGGGCATGTTCAGCTGCCTGTTGGGTCAATGGCGAGATCACGTTCAAGTTGAGTTGGTCATTGCTGGTTTTGAGGGCTTCCTCATAGGCAAGGTCAACCTCTGCGCATTCTTTGACCACTTTGGTGGTATCAACTTGGGCTTGTCCGTCTACGTTTCACATAATGACGAATTCGTTCCAATCAATATGGCTCAACTCCGGGCTGACTAGGAATCGCCTATGGCACAGCTTCCCCCCCTCCGACACAATTTTTCGTGTTGCAGCATTCCTACATCGAGTAAGTGAGAAGCGACGTGGCCTCTTAAATGCTGCAAAGGACCTCAAAAGGGTGAATCCGGGTAACTCACGAACCCGGATTGGGAAAAGGCACAAGGTTTATTTGACGCCCTCTCTCCAGAACTAGAGGGAGCCTTCTCACTAATATCAAACGATATAGCCTACCAAAAAGTCCGACGGCTACCGGACAATCGAGGTATACACAATCCACGAGTTTCCCCAGTGTCCTCGAAAAGCCCCCAGTGTCCCCGAGAAGTCCTTACAGAGGTGGCATTCAATGCCCACCGAAATCGAGTTCACGGGGACCACTCTAGGGTACTCAAGTCGATAAAAGGAGTGGTTAAGCCGCGGGAAAAGCGCTATTCGACATGGCACCGGGGGTGGAATCCGCCATCAAACTTACAACTCGTTTTCTGTGTAAGGAGTGTCCGGAGTTGAATCCAACTCTTTCTTTTGGCAGGTGGGCCATGCATACTTATGTTATAAGTAAACGACATCCTTCGACCACCGGAACGTAGTAAATAGAGGCTCTGCCTAAACACTTAGGCCGGAATGAGACCATCTGCAGCAAGGGTATCTCTGGCAAAATTACGAAGTTCACGAAAGAGTAAAGGCAGAACGTCGCTAGCATTTTGACCTCCTCCACAAAGTTCGCCTCGTCGAATGTCAAGTGGCTGGGAATGGTTACCCGCTGGCTCCGGGAAAATGATCTCTCTCTGGTCAAGTTTCGGTATTCCCTGTCGGTCATTTCGGTAGACTTCGACAATTCCATCCACGTGTAAATTTGCGTGTTTTGTTCATTTCACGATAATAACAACCTTGATATCCCCATCGCCACCGATAGGCAACCGCCTCATATCATCGAAAAGGTCATTATAAGATTCGTTGAATCCAGCCTCTACTATGAGGGCGGGATGCCTCTAATGAGGGACATAGATATAAGCATCTGGCTGCTTTAGAAAACTGGAATATAGACCGTGGGTGAAAGTAAGTACTGGAAAGATTAGTTACAGTGCCGCCCGCTATTGCCTTCCATATCCGAAAACACAGAGTTGCTGTTTGAAACTCTGATCACATAATACGCTAAACCTAATGTGGATTTTGCGTAAATTACCGGTTTTGAATATACATACATAGCAACGACCCGGATTTTGTACCTATTCGTATGGATACAGACCCTGGACCCTGGACGGCTAGCGGGCTTCGTGCAACCCAAGTAAACTCAGCGACCATTAGCAATCTGCTAACTTCCCTCCTCCATCCCTCACTTTCTTCATTATGGAGGGTTGGCGCTGTCCTGGGTGTCCTACGGTGCAAGGAAGACCTTTGATGGAGCTTGAATAAGCCTCGTGTTTCCCCCCTAATCCTCTCTCTCTACAAGGATGTACCTCCTTCCTGTTCTGAACAATGAGGCTATATATAAATCGAGTTATGAAGAGGAGTGTTAACAATCCTCAAGAAACAGTCGTGAAATAATCTGACTTGTTTCCTTTCTCCTACCTGATTGACGGACTTCTACCCTGATTTGTAGTATCTTCTCACAAGTTGTTTCCCGAACCACAACTTAACACAAACTTTCCTAATAGTAGTGGCTTTTTCTTCCTGGGAGCAATGTATAAGGTATAGTATTATATTATACATAGCCGCTGTGCTCCTCAGACCCGGGGAGCTATCTTTTTACAGGAGCAATATCGTCTCGCGTTTTACCTTAAACATCTGCACAATATAGCACCGAGACAATGGAACTCTCCTCAACGCTACAATTACCTCAAAATAAACGATAGTTGTCATTATCTAGCTTCTGTGTCGGGAATAGAAAGACGCCATTTCAAACACTAGTTATATAAAGTGCTGATCCTGTCATAGGGTTCCCATATTTGAAGTGCTAGTTACTAGTTTAGGACCCACATAACCCCACATTCACAACAAGATGGCGTAGACTATGAACTGATTAGTCCGTATTTAGTTATTAATTGAATCAACTAACTGTTTAATCATTGATAACATCATTGGTCATTACGTGCCAAGTCTTCCCTAAAGCAATTTATTGTGCGCCTTTGTATAGGTTTATCAAGTGGCTAAACTAGCTCTGTTATGCTTAATAAAGGGGATTTTCCCTCTCTAAACACTTGCCTAGTCTTACAGAAAACTATAAAAGCTCACATCTATCAACATTGGAAGCCACTGAGGTTACAGTTAATGTTAACGACCCTAATTCATCCAGTATGCATTTCCCTCTAACCACCCTCTTTTCGTCCGTGCTCTTTGCCATTCTGGTTTCATCCCAGGTTGTCTCTCTCGACAAAACTGTCGAAATGTGTCACGGCGGCCTTGGTATCCCATCGGCGGCGCCCGGTGGTTTCTCCAATGTCGATTGTAATGAGGAGAGCGTAAAGGAAGCCGCACAACTTATACAAGTTCCCGGGGCAGAGATTTCGGGGGTCACCAGCCAGGTGGTGGCCGGTGAGAAGTTGGTCTTCTTCGTGGTGAGTGTATTACGTGGCAGTTATGACCAACAGTATACCAGTATTACTAATATGAAATAAATAGGTTCAGGATGAAGTGGCTTATAGAATCCCTATTTTGAGATATCTGGACGGTACTGTGAAGGTTTTAGAAGATGAAATCTGCCGTGTGAGTGATAATCTTCAATTTTGTTCCCGCGTAGATTGATGTTCCTTCTACGATATAGTGCTAACAGAGGTGTTAACTATAGGATGTAAGTGATTACTGTTATTTAGGTTTATATTATTCTGATGTACTAACGAAAAGGAAAGGGTGCTTCGCCATCTGAAACTGTGCGAAATTGTCTCTCTTAAAGTCCGCCTTTAACTATGTGAGATATGGTGCCACCGATTCAATGCCCTCTTTTCCGTGATGTCGATTTGTCCGCCTTGATATTGGGCATCCCTTTTCTTGTAAGGGTTTCTGTCATGGGAGAGAAGGGAAGGCAGCTTTCAACGAGAAGATATTTCCTGGGTGTACGTACAATACTTTTTAATCAATCTGTTCTTGAGGGAGAGAAGCTGGCAGGTTGCCGACAGTCGCTTAATTTGCTGCGTTTTGTATAAATCCTTCTATTCGTTCAGGCTTTCAGAGACTGGTATCCATACGAATAGGTACCAAATCCGGTATCGTTGGTTTGTATATTCAAAAATGGTAATTTACGCAAAATTCATCTTAGGTTTAGCGTACCATGTGATTAGGACTGTAAGATATGGAAGGCAATATCGGGCGGCACTGTAAGTTCACGATGGAGGAAGGATATGATAACCGAACTTGTATTATATGAGACCCGGAGAAGTTTATTCTCGGAATGATTTATAATTCCATTACCGTACCACCCTGACTTTGTATCTGCGAGCCATGTAATGACGCAAATATGAGTCCAAGTCTGTATGGTTGAGAGTCGTAGTGTATTTGAATCGTATGAAAGCTGAAAATGACAAGGGAGAGTCTCGGCATTTTGCCAAACGAAAGTCTCCCAGCCCTGGGGGATGTCCTTGATCACTAGCTCTTGAAATCACTGAGCTTGGTTTAATACTTCCACAATGGCTTCCTGAAACTGAGATTCAAGCTAGAACTGATTCGCGGATATCACAGTCCTTGGTGGATCCGTTTGACAAAGAGAAATCGATAACATCGTGAAGGCGCGAAAGAAATTTATGGAGAGATAGGTGTAAAGGAGAAAGAAAATCTAGGATAGAGAGAAGATCGTATGAGACTATGAGCCAACTATAGTCCCGCTGTCTCAAGAAGTCTAAGAACGGTGAGCGTGTTCCGCAAGTGAAGCGTCAATGATGCCTTACTATGTCGAAGACTACGTATTATTATTATTAACTCAGGCAGTAGCAGCAGCCTCGCCCTAATTTTATACTACTATATCACTTATAGTACACAGTGCATTTAATCTCCACCAAAATCTCCTCCCGTGGTAAGGCCCTCACTTCCACCGTCGTTCTCGCAGGCGCAGTATTACGATCGGGCCAAATGCGATTCCACTCCTCATTCATCCCCTTGTAATCATCCTTCATATTTGTCAAAAACACCGTTGCATCGGCCACATCATGAATGCTCGCTTTGCCTTCCGAAGCACCTTGGATGATGGCGTCGATATTGGATAACACGGCAGCGGTTTGTTCTCGGATGTCGAGGGTAATTGTGCCGTCTTCTGAAAGTGTAGCTCCGACAAAAGTCCCATCACCGCGGCGGGATGAAGTCCCAGAGACGTAGATATATGACCCATGGCCATCGGGCGAGGTTATTGTCCGGGCGTGGGGGTAATTGGCAAGTCCCTGGGCGTGGGTTGCAGGACGGAAGTAGGGTGTGCTTTGGGACATGATGGTGGGTTGGGGGGTGTCAATAGCAATGACTGGACAATGTTTGATGAAGGGCGATCAACTTAGATGATAAAAAAGATAGTCAATTGTTCATCTACTATGAATGAATTCTATTCCATATGATTTATCTTGCACAGATCGTAGGTCTCCACCGGATGTATCCGACCGGCCCGATATCCGAGGCAATTGGGGCCAGGCCGGAACCGACCCGCAACGTCATCCGAGAAAGAGCTGCTTATCGAACATGAAGAGTTCGCAAATTGGTAAACACATCGCGGCTTTGGGACCCTCCCTCACGGCCAATGCCAGATGCTTTCATTCCCCCAAATGCCGTGCCAAGTTCACGTACCAGCCAACAATTGACCCATACCAATCCAGCATCGATTCTCTCTCCGACTCGGCGCATCCGGGAGAGGTCCTTGGTCATGAGAATGCTTGCCAGACCGTTCGGGTTGTCATTTGCCAGTTCAATGGCCTCTTCCTCCGTATCAAAAGGAGAGACTGTAACGACCGGTCCAAAGATTTCTTCCCGCATAATGCGACTGTCGGTCCGTACGTTACTCAACACGGTTGGAGTGATCCAGAAACCCTGCTGGGCCACTACCGATGGAACTTCTCCAGTGAGAAATTCGGCGCCCTCCTCCTTGGCTAGTTTGAGATAGGATGATATCTTGGTATAATGCTCCCGGGAGACCACCGGCCCAATAGTCTCTCCGCAGCGGTAGTTCTTCTGGACATAATCCGCCAACTTCGACAGGAAATTCTCGTAGATGGCGCGGTGGACGTAGATCCGAGAGCCGCAGAGGCATATCTGTCCGCTATTTTCAAATGCAGCCTGAGCAGCTAGTGGTACAGCCTCAGCCAGATCAACATCGTCGAATATCAATGTAGGATTCTTCCCACCCAGTTCCAGTGACAGATGCTTGCCAATATCAGCCACAGTATCCTGTCTAATGCGGATTCCCGTAGCCGTGCCACCAGTAAAGGAGACTCCTCGAACACGAGGAGACTTGACGAGAGCTGAGCCTGTGCCAGGTCCGTCTCCAAAGATAATGTTCATCACGCCAGGCGGGAGTTTCGCTTGTCGGAAGACCTCTCCAAGCACTTGCTTTCGAATTAGTCGTCTATCGGAATATTGTTGTACGAAGAGAAATAACTCACAGAATGCAGTCATGCTAGTCACTTCACTGGGCTTTGCCACCCCAGTGCATCCGAATGCAATGCAAGGAGCAATCTTCCATGTCAGGAGGTAAAGCGGCATGTTCCAAGGCGAGATTAGAGCGAAAACACCCACCGGCGACCGGTGCTCATAAGTCATGGTGGACACCGGGCCGTCAACATAGCGAACTGCACCTTCTTCATGGAGAATGTAGGTTGCAAAGTATCTAATGGTATATCAGCATCCCAGGCAGGCTCTGTTTACTTTCTAGCCAAAACTTGCATACCGGAAATTAGAAATCGCGCGGTCAACCTCCACACGGGCACGACTAATAGTCTTCCCCTGATCAATACTCTCCCAAACAGCAAATAATTCTTTCTTCTCACTCAAGATACCGGCGATCCGGAGGAGAACTTCTGAACGCTCTTGTCGCGAGGTTCGCGACCATGTCGGGAACGCCCGTGAGGCGGCATCCACAGCATGATCGACGTCGGATAGCGCACTGCGAGGGACCTGTGCCAATAATTCGCCAGTTCGAGGGTTGAATGAGTCGATCCAGTGGCTGGGCTCTGAATGATCTGAATAATTATTTTCAATGTAGTTTTGGAGGCGGATTGGTCTGGCGAGGCTGGTTAGGTATGCGTCGGCTCGTTCCGTAGTGTCGAGTTCCCAAAGCGAAGAAATGAGGTTCATCTTTAGATGGGAGTATAATAGAAATTGAAAATTGAAATCTTTTTTCAGCTATTACTGTCTATATCATGACATTGTTCGAATATGGGCTAAAGTCCCCGTTATAATGTACAAGATAATGCATGGTGGTCGTTCCGACGCGCGAGTCCTCATCCGCCCCGGAGAGGCATCCGATTTGACCATTGCTTGTGCTCTTTGGCCCACCAGTAACGAGGACGAGGTCAAGGTCAAATTACGGGTATTTTTCTGTCAATATAGTCGGATATGAATGAGGTAATTGAGCTACAATTGTTTTCAAGACCAAGTTCAATGGGTGACTAACTAGATTCCCTAAATCTTATGCTCCTGGTACATATCCCCCAATCCTAGAAATTCAATCGCATTACCCGCAAGCATGCGTGCCCTCGTCTCGCTGGAAAATAACTCGCCCACCTTTGCATCACTACTTAACATCTCACCTGGATTAGGCATTTCGCCAAGCGGGAAAGGGTAGTCGCTCCCCATAACAATCCTGTTCGGGCCGATCTTCTTGCAAATAAGCTGCAGTAGATCCGGATCATGTACCAAGCTATCAATCCAAATATTGTGCTGGTGTGACTCGAGATAGTTCTGTGGAGATACACCTTCAGAACGATGGGCTACCAGGTCTGGTCGACAATCGTAGCCGTGCTGGATTCGCCCCAGAAGCGGCAAGTATGCACCGCCAGCGTGTGCAAAGCAGAAGCGTAGTTTTGGGTGTCGTACCAAAACGCCGGATGAAAGAATGGTGTGGATCGAGAGTGCAGTCTCACTTGGCCTGGTATAATTTCTCACGTTAGATTATTTTGTATTATTTCATGTGCGTCCCAGTGCGTTACTCACATTCCAATTAGCCATGCAGACCAGTAGTTGCCCCATCGGCTCTTGTTTTCCCGTTCTAACTCATAGCCCAAAGGGTGTACAAAGATAGGCATGTCCAGTTCTTCGCATGCAGCCCAAAAGAGATCGAATTTGGGGTCATCGAGAGAGCAACCATTAATCTCGGTCCCGATTTCAACACCCTTCAGCCCTAGCTCAGACTTTGCTCGTCGAAGTTCAGCCACCGAACTAGAGACATCTTGCAGTGGAACCGTAGCAAGTCCAACAAATCTTTGTGGGTTATCTCGGCAGACTGACGCGATATGATCGTTCAAGTAACGGGCCAATGCCGCAGCGGGTTCGATCGGTTTGTCGTATGAAAAAAGGATAGGTACGGTACTGATGACCTGGACATCTACCCCCGTGGCATCCATTTCTTTCATACGGACGACAGGGTCAAAACAGTTTGGCTCTACCGTCCTGAAGAACTTCTCTCCAACGTACATATCGACTTTGTTTAATTCCGCGCCAGTCAGATCAGAAACTCCACCAGTAGAGACATAATGTGACCGAAGTGTCATCCAGCCTTCTCCATTCTCTTCTGTTGACCCGTATAACTTGGAGAAGTCGGGTAAATTTGGCGGCATAATATGCGTGTGCATATCAATTCGGAAAGGCGCAGTGGCGCTGCGAGGCTCGTTGGATTTGGCCCATCGTTGCTGGCCAGAGTTGCAAGAGCAACAGCTCGAGTTGATAGTCATTGTGTTGATCGCTTTCAAATTCTTGAACACGGTGAAGTTAAAGACAAGTTCGTAAATTATATAGATCGGGGTAAGTTGCCGTCACTTTTGGATGGGTGGGGGTGCCTTTCACCAATCACGCTTTTATGACCTAGTAGCCACTCAACACAAGCTGTTTTGAAATTCAATGCCAGCGTCGGGTGGCCTCTTCGTGTCCTTTACTTTCGTCAATTGCACAGAGTAAATTGTAGTAGTCTCGGATCTATCCGGTGGTTCAATCGGATGCCGTTGCGGGTCGGCTACATCCATGCCAAGACTATGTCTGGGGAGGGGGATGACAACAGCTGGATAAAGCATGCGGAGAATACTGGAGTCCTACTACTATCTTGATCATTGATACATGTGTTAAATTGTTTCCTGGCAAACCAGGACATCGTTGCCGTTCTTCGCCTTTACTCCTAACAGGAAAATACCATGGAATCACAATCGTCATCTATGCCTTCTATTCCGGGCCCAATAGGCCTATCTTCTTGGCTTGCTATCAACTCAGAAAAGTTGAAGCCACCGGTGAATAACATGTGCTTATACTCAGGGAAGGACTTTATTTTGATGGCCGTTGGAGGACCAAACACGAGGAATGATTATCATAGTGAGTTTGTTCTCACAACGCCGTTACAATATCCACAGGTTAAGGCTAATGGAGACTATGAAGTTAACCAGACAGAGGTAACTATCTCGCCACTGGATTTGAATGATAGTATCTGACTGTCGTGATTTAGGAATGGTTCTACCAGATCAAAGGGGACATGTTGCTGAAGATCGTTGAGAACAATGATTTCCGCGACATTGTAATTCACGAAGGCGAATCATTTCTCCTACCAGGTATGACAAGGGTTATTTCACCTGGTTGTCCTTCAAACTCGGACAATCTTGCGAGTACATATCACTTATCTACACATGTCTATTTCACAGGAAACACGCCTCACTCTCCAAGAAGATCAAAGGACACGATAGGCCTGGTAATGGAACGTGCTCGTCCAGCACAGATGATCGATCGAATTCGGTGGTATTGTGATAATAAAGCGGCCCATGGCGCAGTCCCTACAATCATCAGAGAGGAGGCATTCTACTGCGCAGATATTGAAATACACCTCAAAGAGGTTATCGATAACTGGATGGAGGACGAGAATAGCCGGAGGTGTGGCAGCTGTGGAGAGATCGCTCCTGCTCATTGATCTTGGTTTTAGAACTTTGTAAGATCGTTGCCTGGAAGGCGTCATGTTGTACACGATAATGGCCTTTGTACTTGATGGAATACGACTCAAGGATATTCAGATTATTATGAGGTGTAAGACGTGCGAAAGAAGGCCATATTCAGTACTTATATTCATGTTATCATCAATATGCTATTAGGCTTCGGATTGAGAGAAAAATTGATCAATCGAGGTCATCAACAATGCATCGCCGAAGAAAGAAGTGGACAGTTCCTCCGAATTAGTTGACCTTGGGGAAATATCAGGAAGTAGGAGATCTCCAGTCGTAATCATGTGGTCCATTATGGGACAATCAGTTGAATCTCTCAGCATTGGGAGCAGATCCAAAGCAAGGGTATCATTGACAGGTAAGGGTGATTGCGATGGAAATTGACGCAGTTTTCTCCGCTTGGATTGTTGTTGAGAAGGCTCTTCAGGCTGGCTGTGTTTTGCTGAAACTGCAATTTGGGAGGACTCTGTTGCGAGTACGCTATTTGTGGTGCCATTTGAAAGCTCCCACTGTAGATTATCGAGGCCTTGCAAATCGAGGAAATCTTTGGGGCGTTGACTCGGATATGTTCTGTTGAAGGGTGGTGTCGCTCTTTCACTGGTCTCCCCTGTACCAAGCGTCTGCCCAAAAGAGTCAAAAGTCTTGTAATAGAGATCATGTTTGTGAAGTTCAGTTTGAGTGTGATGCATATCCTCTTCAGTCAGAAGTTGGTACTTCTTGATCTCAGGCCACTGAATCTTCACCTCTCGCAGCATTTTCAGGCCGCTCTCAACATCTGACCAGGCCTTTCTGGTAAAGCTTGGGTTTCGGGCCAATCGCATACAGTGGAGGAGCACCTTTGTACTAGCAAAGATAGCTCGACTTTGTTGGATCACAAAGTGGCTCGCCGGTACATGGGCAATTACTTGAGGGGTGACTTTGATGCAGTTAGACGCAGCCTCGGCGCATCGCAAAAGGGAGTCCGGCTCGGTAATATCGAACCGTTCGATAAAAGTGCGATAAAGGAGGACAAGCCCGATGTAGTATGACGATACAGCAATTGTTTGCAATGCAAGAGGTCCCACCTGTGAGTTGGAGGTCTCGATTTTCGGCAGGACTTGGTCTTTATAGTACTTCTCGAGCTCTGCGTCATGTCTCTTGACGTGGGATCGAACTGTATCCTTGAGATTTGCATTCCGGGAAGACTCGGCTTTTCGAATTAACCTCACCGATCGGTAAATGCGGCCCATAGTGATATGAAAGTCGGCAACGACCGAGAACCAGAGATCTGCTTGTCCCAGGGTCGAAGGTGTGAGGTATTCTTCTCCGTCGCAAGATTCAATATCGCTCTCAGCGTCGTCAATAGCCAATGGTTTCAGAAGTGCCGTTGACAATGAGCGATCCAAGATATAGAGACACCACCAGAGATTTCTATGTGCGAGACGTAGGTCCTTTGCATCGCTAGCAGCACTGACGTTATCCTCAAGATCGAAGCCCTGATATAGGCGAATTGCATGCCCTGCAGTGACCCACGCGTCATTCACTTTGCCTCGCTCGATCAGGTAGAGACTGAGAAGCCCCTGTGCAGCGATAGTGTTTATAGCCGCCGAGGGGCTTTCTTGGCAAGATCTGCCGGCACTCAGCGAGATAGCATGATGGTACAACAGGTCTCCAAGATCCATCCATTTGTAGATTTCGAAGCTTGAGTTCTCAAAGATTGGGTGATTTTCGGGCATTACCGAAGCAGCGACCGCGAGAAGTGCATACAGAAGAGGTTGAAAATCATGATCAGCTGCACTAGGACCATTGTCCCTGCCATAAGAAGACCAATGATCAAAATGTGGTTGGAATCTGCGACGGTGGATGATTGGGAAAATGGAGTAGATAGATTGATAAAAGAAGTCGATTAATGCTTGCAAAAGTGGCTGTTCAAGCTTTGTTACGTCTGTCGAGACATTTTCCGTATCAAAGCAATCAAAGGCTAAAGTTTCGACCACCTGGTCATCGCCGTAAGTTCTCTCGCGCAGACGAGTTGTCGAAGGTCGCTGTGGTGTCTGGACCACCGCATCCACCGAGGATCCTCGGAATCCCCCTGGCGGGTCGGAAAGCGCACTCTTGTCGGCTGCAGGGGCTCCGGCAGTGACCGACTGGCTTTCAACACCAGAACAATGGTCAGTATCGTTATAATCACTAATAGCGATCATAGCAGAGGCATCCAAAGGTAGAGCCTCCTCTCTGGCCTCCAGTGCAAGTGATTGTTCTCGGAGTCTTTGCTCCATGAGCGATATGCGGCTCTCCAGCTTCAACACATATCTACAGCGAGAGTCAGCCCGTTATCCCGGATTGTATACATAGACCTGTAATCATAAGAACATGGAGAAGCACTCACTGGGGGTCCACGAGTCTCGAATTGCCCTGAGGTTCGACGTAGAGACATTCCGCCTTGTTACGTGTACAACTTTGACAAGGATGCTCGCCGTCACATTTGACCTTCTTCCTTCGACATGCTTGACAAGCTCGCCAGACCCGCTGCCGCTCGTACATGATGCCGCAAAAGTCCCATCCCACTAATGAGGGCGATGGAGATTGTTGGAAAGGTGGAGTAGGGGGTCAGGCTGAACAGTGTCGGATGGTCGGATAACAATTTACCCCCGCTCCAAGGCGGAATCTATTCCGAGATCTCAGCCTTCATAAAACTACTAATCGAAGCTTGATGTAATAAGAATACGCCGAGAACTCAGACATTCATAATTCATCTTTACCATTCCTGGCCTCGGGGTTGTCCCTTCGACTCTCTCGCCAGTCTGGCAAGTATTGCTTCAAGCTGGCAACTGTAGCTTTCAGGTGTGTAAAGTCAGGAGCATCCTCGCCTAGGCCCCATGCAAACACACCACCCAACTGCTTTTCTTCCACTATCGCGGGGAACTTCTTCTGGATGGCTTCTGGTGTATCCCAGGACCAGAAGATGTTTTCCTCCGAATCCCAGAAGTAGTACCCACCTTCAACAGGATCATATTTGCCGCTTTCCTTTGCTCTCTCAAAGGATGTAGCTAGCTCTGAGGGAACTTGATCATGCCATGAAAATGCCCCTGCTTGCCCAAGGTCAGCCCCCGTGTATGGGTCTTCCATCAATGCAGTTTGACATCCGATGGGATGTTCTGCACACTCTGCAACATGGCTGTCAGCCGTCTTGAACCACTTTACGTAGTAAGCGAGTCCCAAGTTCAGCTTCTCGGGCGGCATGCCATTTTCCAGGTAGGCGTCAATGGAGTCAATAGACAGCTGTACGCCTGTATGATGCTTGGTGACGGTATCTCGTCTGTTCATCAGGTCATATGTCATGACGTTGAGAAAGTCAATGGAGCCGCTGATTGCAGGAATAGTTTCCTTTGTAAACGCGATCATGTCTCGCCGGAGACCTGGGACAGCGGCGGTGATGAGCTTCTCAGGACCTAGTGCCTTTCTGATCTCTTCGAGGAGCTTCGGATATGCCTCGACTTCCCATGCCTTTTCGACATTAGGGATTTGTTTATAGTCCTCTCCGTTGCCTCTGTGGCTAGTTAGAAAAAAGACACAAAGAAAGTTCCCAGGCTCATGAGGCGTAGGAGAGCCCGATTGAAAGAAACATGAACACACCCTGGATACTCCCAGTCGATATCCACTCCTGGGAAGCTTGTCAGCAGTCGAACACGCATGCCAGGGAGTATAATTTACCATCTGCGCCAGTGTCTTCAACCATCCTTTTGATGTTGTGTGCGAATAGCTTCCGGCTCTCATCTGTCAATGCCGCCTCGGAAAACCCTTGCGTATCGCCCCATCCACCGATGGCGACAAGAATCGATGTTCCGACCGAGAATTTTGTTCGGACTGCATTAACGGTGGTAAACAGAGGCCAGTCTGAGGTGTCATCCTTGTTATTAAAGACAGATGATCGCATAAATGCCAGGGCAACATGTGTCACATCTGACACAAGGGATAACTCAGGGACAACATCGTGCTGTCTAATGATTTCGAGCATTAATTCGCGTGTCGAGTAGCTATCCAGATGGAGCGAACCTACCCCGTGAGATACATGACACATTTAATCCCGTGTGCATGTTGAAACAGCGCCAACAGACACAAAAGAAGCCCGGAGACTAACATATTGGCCAAATTTCAGCGAAATTGTTCTATTCAGGGAAGAACAGGAATAAAACCTCGTCGATGATGTTGATGGGAAGGAGGCTGCGACGTGGTGCCAAGACTGAGCCTTCGCTGTTTGTCTCTCGTGATCAGGTGATGAAACATCAGCTTCAAATTTTAGGTCCATTTCTTTTCAAAAGTATGGCAGAGATGAAACTGTCTAATAATTTCCTAGGAAAATAAATGCAATGCAGATAACCTTCTTAGCCTATGGGTCCAATCCGGGCGCGAGGCTACTCACCCTTCGTAGCAGACAGAAGGCTAGAAATGCGTTGTATATATATCTAGCCGTCCACAAACTAGCCCCGCAAAGGAAATTCCATTTGAAAACAACCTTAGACGTCATTTTTCTCCCTATAACTCACTGTCGCCAGATCCCAGAGAGAGAACGTACCAAATCAGGTGAAGTACTTTATCGTGCCCCCTGAAACCGGGGTGCTGGTAACAATATCCTAGATAATCACTGTTGGATGTTTTGGTGTCGTACTGGGTTACGAAGCTGTGGCCGGAGAATTTGACTCGCCAAAGCCAGGAGACTCGAAAGAGGATTTAGATGCTTTCCCAGAAGAGACAGCTCTCATCTTGTTAGCGGGGGTTGATTCAAGGCTTTGGCAGGAGAGAACTGTCGCTCCTGTAGGCACTGTATACTACTATCATTTAGTCAATTGATTTACATGAGAGAAATGAATGAGCACCAAAAGTTGACAGAACCTTGTCGAAGCCCCGAAGGCAGGTTGGCTTACCTTGTCGGTTGGAAGAGAAACATTGCACCCAGTCCAGCGTCAGGCAACTTGAGCTATCCAACTGCGTCCAAACCCGCCGGGAAAACAGGAAGAAGCAATGCCCAAAAGTCATTCTGGAATGGATCCCGTTAGTGCTCCACTAACGCCCAGACACATACTTCAAGGACCCCATGAAGATCCCCTCCCGCAGAAAACGCCTCCATATCAGAGATCGCCGTGATCTACAAAAAGCAACGATTGTGGATACAACACGAACATATGGTCAGTGTGGTATACTCCATATAATCCGTTTTCCATCAGAAACAAAGGCAATAGTTCAGGATGATCAGCCCCACTATCCGAGGAATAGAGAGAATCCTTCGAAAACTACCGGCGCGCCACGCCCTATTCTTCACCGTTTGGTACTTTATGTAGATGCACAGAGCAGACACGCTTGCATCATATAGCGACTATTGAAAGATGGTCTGCAGTTAGGAGATTTTGCTTTTGATATATTGATATCGTGGATTATAGGGCTAGGGTATGGCTGCTTTAAGTTTACTGTATGCTTGACAGGGGCGAGATCATACATCGCTAGTTTTGCTTTAGGGGATCGAACCTCGAGTTTGACCTTGATAAACGGTCGTACGTTCAATGATATACCATCCAGGGGGCTGTCTGAGGGGTAATCCAGAACCTGCCCTTTGCAGTCGAGACCAATGGAAGGATTCGTCACCGAGAAAACCCCCCGGTTTCTACAGATAAAGATCTGACACGATGCAAATACCGTACCAGGAACATATTGACTAAAGGGGTTTCTTCCAAAGTCTATCTCAATATCCTAGTCATTAACCCTCCCTTGATATCCCCTCGGCATTTACGGAGTCCTCCGTCCTGCACATGCTGACGGGGGCGGGCAACCCCCGAAACAAGCAAAATGCTGATAGAATTCGGGGACCAGCCACGATTGCGACACTTTGTTGCACACACGACAATGGCAACGCCACGCGGGGCATCTTCGAGTCAGCGAGATAACTCTTGGCTACTGTGATGATTCGAGAATGAAGCCATTTGATGGTCCAGAGGCGCAAAGGCCCGGGAATAGCCCAAAGCGGGGGGTCCAGCCGACCAGGCGGATAACCAGGGGGTCAGAGAGTATATGAGTTATTAAACAGGACACCGATTGAATAGGTCCGTAGATAATGAGAGATTCTGATTGTGTTGTTCTAAGTAGTTTGATTGCAAAGTGTCAACAATCGCTTTATCTCTGTTTACATATGGAGTACATAGTTTGCGTTCAGCTTTGTGGCGTCGTCAGCGCCCCTCTCCAAGAGCTAAACACGGAGTATGACCGGACGAACAGTAGAATGGATGGGGTACAGAGTACTTCAGTATATACACAGTGTTTTGTATGTACTTTGTACTCTTTATGGCCATCATGATCACCAACTATCCCGCATGCATCCACTGATTTCTTCGTGCAGCATCATTTGGATGGCGTTCAATTATCGAATTTGCCTCCTTGCAAGAGGAAGGACTAGCTCTGGGGTGTCAGAAAAGAAAAGAAGGCCGTCAGGCGGAGGATCAACCCGCTTATCTCGGCTTTCCGTTAAGAAATCAATGTTGACAGTCACTGTATGTAGTAAGTATATGTAGGGTGCCCTAGCGCGCTAGTGGCCCTGAGTGATCTTAGTGGACCAACGAAGATGCACTGATAAGCTCGCGACTTACGATAGGCCAATGGACCCCGACCAGTCAAGGGCGATGATGCTGTGGTCCAAGGCCATCCATTATTTCCCACGCGATCCATCATTTCTTGGCTTTCGCCGCATCCCGGTCCATCCAGGGAATAATATTGAAAAGGAACAAAGGGTACTTTCTGCGCTGTACAATGGGCATTGGCCCCATTGAAATCCTCTAGAACAATAAGACCCAAAATATTCACGAGCTAATTAGAAACACAAGTGCTGACATCAATAACTACTCCTCAAACATGCTTTCCAAAAAAAAACTATCGACTTGCTATCCGGAGCTCCCCTTGCGGAGGTCGAGATAAGCATCACCCTCGGCCAGTAGGCGTTCAGCACAACCTTCGAGGAAGACTAGAACAAAGTTGACCGTTGGACCGGGGGAGCTGACGCCAATTAATCAACTTGAAAATAGTACAAACGCTCGAACCGGGTGCAATATCATTTCTCTTGTGATTGAAAGTGTGGACCTGTGGATCGGGGCTTTATAGTGAACCCCAGTCGCTCCATCTGGTCTTCTCGCCGAGGGAACATCCCCGATCTATACACTCCGCACTCTTTTGCTTTCTCTCTATTATCCACCTTGGTAGTTTCTTCTTCTTCTCTTATTCTTCTCCATGAACCATGCTTCAACCATCATGGCACAACCCCAACCACAAGATCACGACTCCGTCTGGTGGCCCGAAGACCGTATTAAAGCCACTCTCAACACTAAATATGTCGTGAGTCGCCTCCGACCCGAAAACGTCCCGCGACTATTCGACCTTCCACGCTGGGGCGAGGGTTTAACCAGCGAGACGTACATGGAATGGATTCTGCTCAAAGCTGGCCGTCTCTTTTTAATCCTCGATACCATCGGAATTCCCGACCGTATCTTTGCACTCGTCGACGAGTCGTGTGATGACGATGATCTCCCGATCGCCGAACAGAACGTGGATCGACTGGGTCTCTCGCCGGTGGGGAACGATCTCGCCCTCGATACCAAGTTCTTCCATACTCAATGGCGGTATCTAGTACGCGGCATTGGAGAAGGAGAACACGTCACCTATACGCAGAACGAAGGCGTGCCCGTGGAAGTTGTTCGCACTGCTACCAACAGTGGCGTGCAAGGCCGTGACGACACCGCCGATAAGGTCGTTCTCGCCGGCGTAGTATGTCGCGCCTACTTGCGAACGCAGATCCAAGTGGGCGGTGCACCCCATTTCTTTTCCGCGGCAGAGGTGCTCGAGGAAGTTCGAGGTCTGCGCAAGTTAGCGCATCAACATGTCATCTCGATCCATGCCTCGTATTTCGTCGACGACACGGTCTGTGCCCTGTTCACCGGCGCCGATACCGACCGCACTCTACACAGCTTCTTGACGGATGAACCGCCGGCATTCAAGCGACAGTCCAAGGAATTCCGTCGGCAGACCTTGATCACCTGGCCGCATTGTCTCGCATCGGCCGTGGCATGGCTTCATGCCCGTGGCTATGCGCACGCCGCTATCCGGCCATCCAACATCCTCGTCGACCCCAATTACCACATCTATCTGGGCCAATTCCAAGCGCTGGACTCGCTCCTAGCACCACCCCGAGTCAATGACCTAGAGTCATACCAATACTCCGCGCCAGAGCGCTGGGTCCGCACAGCAGCACCAACCATCCAACCCACAGTCCCTAACAAAACCCTCCTCCCATCCGGCGGTCGAACAGGACGACGCAAGAAGCCACCCCGACTAGCCCTATCAACTCTGAAAGAAAGCCCCCCCTCATCCCCAGACTTCCCACGCCCAGACTCGGCGGCATCAAAGGGAACCGTTATCCGCATCGGCCTACCAGGCTCACCATCCCGCTTCTCCTTCGCCTTCTCCTCTTCATCCTCCTCATCCTCCGCAGCATCAACCTCAGGATACACAGACAGCTCCCGAGGCACAACACTCAAACACCACCGCAGCGCAATCTGGAGCAGACCAAGAGCCCTCCTCTCAACACCATCAATAACATCTTCCAACTCCTCTTCCTCATCGGCATCAACAACCTCCCTAGTAACACCACCCCCAACCCGCCCAACAACAATAACATCCACAAACATCCCCGCTTCAAACCCTGCCCAACCCTCCCTCCACACATGGCACTCAACCCAAACAAACCCCACAGCTGCAGACCTCTTCTCCCTCGCAGCAGTAATCCTCGACATCCTCACGCACCTATGCAAGCGATCCCTCTCCTCCTTCTCATCGCACCGTTCCGCGCGGAACCGCTCCGCCGGTCGTGGCGGCGGTATGGCCGATGCATCGTTCCACCTTGACCGAAACGCAGTCCAGGTACAATCCTGGATTGCCCTGTTAGAAGGTGATGCATTGAAACGATGCCGGCGAGACAGGGGTAGTGATCGGGCGTATCACGCCGTGCCAAGGATGCTGATCGTGTTGAGGGCGATGTTGGCTGTCGAGCCGGAGAAGAGACCCCCCGCGAAACGAGTGAAGAAGAGCTTTGCTTCAGCCATTCGGGAAGTCCCTGTTAAGGGTGGGGAGGGGGTAGTGTTGCATTGTTTAGAGGCTGATAAGGAGGAGAGAAGGAGGCGGAAGGTGGAAGCAGAGATAGCTGCTCAGAAGGAGAGAAAGATGAAGGAGGAGCCAGTGAAGAAAGAGAACAGGGCAAAGGAGGTGGATGTGGCAAAGGAAGAGGCTTTCCTGGACTCCTCGTCCGTGTCCGATTTCGACTTCGGATTCACTGATGCGGGCAGTGATAGCGAGACTAATGAGGACCAGGAGGATATGGATGTGATTGATCGGTCAATTTTGGAGGAAGACGACGTCCCTATCCAGGTCAAGCGAGTATCTCCGAAGTTATCACTGCCTAACCTCGATGTGCAAATCCGCGGGATAGAAGGATTGACCTTTCGCTGATATATATTTCTGGACTGATTCTGGCTAGCTCGAGTTTGATAGTGAGTCCTTCTGTCGCTGACATGGGGTGGTGGATTGTTGTATTGTACTTGTATACCTGTTGGAACCTATTGTATGAAAGAACGACTGGATGAGATATATATCTAATTTCTTACCCGAATTGCCTCCGAAACCTAGTCCCCTTTGTATAGATCGTAGAACATGAACACTGCCCAAAAACAGGCGGCATCTCAAGGCGAATGTACAAGAATGACCACGTCATTAAACTTCAAAAGGTGTGCACCTATTGTCATTATGAATATATTTGATTTGTTTGAGACACTTGGTGTACGGTGTAACTCTCACGAAAACTCCTGTCTATCCTGTAGTTGCAAGAATGCGTATTGATACAATTGTGGATTCACATCACTGTCGTCACCAACGTACACAGTGTACGTCGACTCGTTCCCCTCACAGCCAGATGGCAATTGCTCCCACGCCAGCGGAGAGCAGAACAGAAATCGTCAACAGATGAGCAGGAGCCGAGGAGCCATGAACTCCAACGGTGCTGGCGGCGTTCTTGGTAGAGCTTGAGCTGGCGCCGGTGCCAGAGGCTGTCGAGCCCTTGCCCGAAGCAGTGGCAGTACTTCCAGACACCACCTCCTTGTAGGTCTGACCCAGAGTGGGGAGAGAGGAGCTTGGATCGACCTCCCAGCCGCCAGAGGTGTAAGCAGGACACTCCATGGCCGAGATACTGGCCGTCTCCTTCTTATAGCTGGAAAGGGCAACTCCAGTCGGGTTCAGCGTCGCCCAGTGGGACTTGAGGTTGGAAAAGTCAGGCGACACTGGGGTTGGTGTGCCCTTGCGGGTGTAGCCATCCTCGACGATGGTGTTGGTCGCAGCGCTAACCGAGGGGCCGTAGCTGATCAAACCGTAGTCGTTGGTCTCCTCGATCCACTCATAGATGATCGCACCGGACCATGTGCCGGACATCTTCGAGCCAAAGATAGAGTCCTGGTCGTCAAAGGTACGAGGTGCGGGAGTGTTGCAACCCGTCTCGGAGAAGAAAATGGGAATGGGGTAGTCCGTGGCATTCTTCTGCAGCATGTTGTACCCCGAAACCTCGTAGCTAGACTCGCCGCACCATTCGTAGGCATTCAGCGAGTAGAAGTCCAGGCGCTCCGATTCGTTCTTGGAGCATGCAAGGTAGTTCTGGAGCATGGGGCGCAGGTCAGCGATATCTGCGGCGGAATAGCCAACTGGGATGTCCCGATAACCCTTCTGGTCACGGTAGGCCTTGATATCACGGGCAGCAGCCAGAACGTAGGGGGCAGCATGGGAGCCATTGGCCATGGTTAGGACTTCGTTGCCGACAAAGACACCGGCGGTGTTATCGAACTGTTGGAACTCATCCAGGACTTCCTTGAAACGGTCGAATTGGGTCTCGTTCCAGTGAGGGGATTCCTATACGCGAGCGTCAATGATAAGTGTCAACTCGTTTCACTAGCCATAACTCCCGTGGTCCATACCTGCTCAATTTGGGTCGTAAAGGTATCGAGATCTACGAACAGGTAGATGCCAGCATCTGCAAAGGCCGTCATGCAGCCCGTGTGGTCGCCATTTGGATCCACGTGGTACACTCGGATGGCGTTGGCGCCCAGCTCGGACATGCGGACGATATCGCGCTTGCACTGGGCGGTGTCGATAAGGGGATCGTTGGGAGTCAACTGATAGGCGATACCTGCCCAGGCCAGTTAGCAACACGGATTTTCCGGGGCAATGCGATGCGATGGTTGCCCAAACGTACCCTTGAGGTAGTACTGTGTGCCATTCTCATAGAAGAACTTGGATCCGACCGCCGAGATGGTTGGAACGGCGCCCACCGTCGCAGCCTGTAGGCCAGCCAGCAGCAACGGGACCGCGGAGAGCGCGAGGGAGGACAGCATGATCAATGATCGATGATAAGATGCGTTGCGATTGGGTATTTGTATAGATTCGTAATACTCGTAGAGAGGTCTGCGTGAATAATTGGAAATGCAAAAAGGAAATGAACGAAGTTCTGCGCTGGACAACGAGGGAGTCGCGGGCAGTCTCTGGCAGTCTCTGGCCGTGTTTGTAGGAAAGAACCACCTGGGGGGCTTGAGAATCGATCAAAGCAGATCAAGACAAAAGAGTGGAAAAAACAGCAACTGCACCAAAAGTTGGCAGGAGCAGGGGCAGATACTTGGATCAGAGACCTTGGCAACCGGTGTTCGCAGATTGCAGTGGCAGCCACTACCCAACTAGCGTGCCCAGGGCCTTCATTCTGGCCCTAGTCCGCGACATGCCAGGGGGCCCGGGCAGAAGGCAGGATATTTTATCCGGGTGAAGGGCGGGCATTGAAGATTGAGGACAACGAAGATCGATCTGTTGTATAGATCAACATCAATGACAGGCCACAGCATGTAGCATATCGAATAGACTAGATAATGTCCCAAGCCCAGCAATTGTCGACCGTTTGAATTGTTTGGTGGAGAACGGGAAGCTCCGAAAGGCTTGTGCCTGTTTTTGACCGCCCACACCGTTACATTGGTGATTGGCCATTTCTGCCATGGCTATCTCTCACCGCCAGGATCTCATGCACGAGGTGTGAGATCCATCGAGTTTATCTCAGTTCCTCATGTACAATTAGTTAATCTCTGGTTATTTCCCTGGTAGGTCAAGGTCTACTCCCTCCTAGAATTTGATCCTGAATGTTCTTCAATCTTTCTATGTATATCTTTAGGTACCCTAAAGAACAATCATCTCATGCAGCGTAGCCACCCAACCCACAATTTCTCATGAGATTTGACTTGATGTGATGCAGTACAATCGTCTAATTGGCTGGTGAATCATTAAATAATCGGCTTTTTTATTTCTAAAAGGCCAACTTTAACATGAATAAAGCAGCCCCTGCTCTAGATCCAGTATCTCGCCGCTATCGGCTCTAGACTTGCCCTAGCCCTAATCCTAATCCAGTGGAAATGCGGATATCCGAGTGGCCCGCATGGCATCGTCCGCGTGGAGTCTGCATGTACTCCGGATGGGGTATGTATGCCATCATATGGCGTGCTGTCATGACGACTACAAGAGATAGTAGAGAAGAGGGGAGTAAGTAATAGAAATTTCATATTCTCTTAAAACGATGTTGGGGAGAGGAGATTCGATAGCAAATAAGCACTTCGTTCCAGGGCTCTGAGGAAGTCTAATCACACAAAGAATAAGCTTCTCCTCGATAAGCATCGGAACGTGGCCGACCAGACCATTCAATTTAATAGAATCCTGACTCTCCTCGCCGAACATCAACAGGACCACAATCTTTTTTTTTTTGATCAGCCCGGAGTCTGCCGAGTTCCACTTGAAATTCATTTTACATTTTGGATTTCTCCCGCTGCTCCTCATTTCCCCTCTTCTCCAAGCCACGGCCCCTGTGCCATCATTACTATTAATAAAAAGGAGGGATATCTGACGAATCTCCTCCATTCCACCACGCATCGGAATGGAGGATCACCACATGGTCGCACCAAGGAGAGGCAAACATTACGACGACAAATAATCTACTTCGCACAATAAAGGACGAAGCGGAAGATTTGTGTGTGTTTCCACTTACTCTATTCCCATCGGGGCTGCCAAAGGAACCCTGCCAATCTTTAACTTGTTAAGCATGGCCCGATGGAGTCCTTCGTTATCCACTACCTTAGTCGGGAGGGATTAACCCCCCTCAGCGAATTTGAACCGAAGGCTTCTAGAGTCTGGAATCTTTAGGATCCCCTCTCCGATTAGCGGTCAGATAGCGTTCACCCGCGACCGAGATATCGTGACCATCGGGGACACTAAGGCCTCCGGCAGACGCCGATGTTATTGGGTATGGAGGGGGCCTTGGGCCGCGGTGGGCTTGCCGATCGGGAGGAGGGAGCTGCTCGACCTGCTTCCGCCGTATCAAGCTCATGATATCTGCCTATTAAATTGGAGAATGTATCCATCGTTGGAGTATCAAAGAACAAGTAGCGAGGATCGGACCCTGGCCACGCTGGCACTGGGCATCCATGTTTAGATGGTGCATCGTTACAGCTGGTGGCACGGTGATCGAGTCAGGATTAGATACCCGAAGTCAAAGACATCAGCAAGTCAGTCTTGGAGTCGGTGGGCTTGATAGATAGGGCAAATACGACATGCTGAGTGGATGGGGGGTAGAGGACTGTTATCTCTAAGTATAGAAAGGTCTCAGAAAGGCACGAAGGCACGGTAGCAGGCCCGGTCAGGACCACCGCCAAACACAACTCTCCCCAATAATCTCCTCTTTTCACCACCGCAACGCACCAGCACACCACCACCATCCCACCTTCCCACCCAAAGAGACTTCAAAGAAACTCCAAGAGACTTCGTCCAGACCGGCCAGACTCTGGAAGCCACTCCACTTGCCCCCACCCATTCCGACCTCCTCCGCCAATTATACTATGCAATATCATTTGTGTTCGTCAGCAGTGGACCCGGATCCATTGCGATCGACTGCGTCGACCCTGGACTTGACCCTGGACCAGCTTGGCCTGGCGCCCGTTCCAGAGGCAAATTGCGCTTCGATCTGCAATCCCCATCGACTCGCCCTCATGACGTTTCCTCAAAGGGGGCCCCTTTCCTTGCCTGGGACCTTTTAAGCTCACCAGGTTTTGGACTATAATAACGTCCTGCCCGCATCCGGCGACCCAAGACCCCCCCCCACACGATCTCGCTTTCTTTTACTTCCTTTCCTCTTTACCCCCCTGACCCTACCCCTTAGGGCCCAATCTTTCCTATGATCGCATATTATCGACATGATTCTTTAATCTGGCCGACCTCATTATCGATCACGTCGCTATAACCTCCCAGGAAAAGAAGCCAAAAAAAGGAGAGTACATTATATACTACACGCACACACACACGACCTCGCCCAACATGTCGAGCTACGAAGCTACTTCCCCTTTTCGGGTCTCGACCCACGATCTCCTCCAGTTGGAACGTAATGAGGCCTTTCGCGCCATGCGGGAGCAACTACGCCGCCAAGATTGCGGTATGGAAGGACCCAGCTTCTGCGCTACCCACCGCCACTCGTGCAGCTCCGCCGATCAAGAGTCCTTCCGCCTCCATCGCGACATCATTCACACCCTCCTGGTTCCCCTCTTCCTGATTAACCACCAAGCCGAGCGAGTCGCTGCCCGCGCACTCCCCAACAAGAAGGGCGCCGAGCCCGAGCGTGCGTTCAGGGGCGAAGCCCGCAGTGCCTTTGCCTGGCTCTCATGTATCCTGATTGAAGAGCACGATTGGTACCTGACCGCGCGGTGCCCGGCCTGTATCGTCCTGCATGTCCTCCACTCCGAACCCACTATCCGTTTCGTCACCGTCGCGGCCCTGCTAGCCGGCCCCCGCTCCGGCTTCGACTGTTGGCTGGCCGCTCTGGAGACCGCCGTGCGCGAGGATCCATTCTGGGGCGACGCATTCTGGCCCGAAATCGAGGACCGCGCTGCCCGTCTGGCCGACGGTGTCCAGCAGCTGGTCCGTCAGTGTCACGAGCTCCGCACCACACTGGATAGCCCGACCCTCGCGACTCCCACACTCGCCAAGACTTCTACCACCGTCTGCGAACGTTCCGCGTCGACTTGCACAATCCCCTTGAAACCCTCCAGTTTCGCTCGGAAACAAGTTCGTCTCAGCCGTGAGGAGCAGCGTTATCGGTCGTCGCTGGTCTGGAACTCGTGGAACTGCTCTCGGGAAATGCGTCAGCCACTGGGTGGCAGCACCCCGAATCAGCCTCGCCGCCGTTCTATGACTTCATGAGTGGGGTCGCAGAGAATCATGGGCATGGTATTACATGCCCATATCCATTTAACATGAACACCTCGGTGCAACTCATCTTGACACCTAACCCCTTACCGTGAAAGGAGACATTCTGGCGTCTGGCCACGACTCCTGGAAAAGATACTTGATCACATTTTCCCGTGGAACGGAGTCCCAGGACTGCGGGGATCTCTCTTGGATGTACAACCCAAGTCTCTCCATGCCGCAGACTCATGGCGTCATCCCCGCACCCGGCCTCCCCCCTTACCGATTTGCGACCGTGAGGGTTCTCGCGACTCAAGGATCGACGGACAGCGACAGCTGCACCCGCAACCCCCTGCATTGTAGTGATGGATACGCGACCATGACCCGAGAACTGGGCGGGCAATCCCCCTCGATCACGGAACATGTTGGGGCAGCGTGTGCTATCTGGGTTGCACGGCGGCGGGCCAGACTCGTCGAACCGCGAATGGAGGTCGTCTTGTGCAATCTGCCAAGCGTCAACCATCAACAATCTGCTATCTACCATCTCAGCTATCATGCTATATGCTGCCAAGCGTTTGCAATTGTGCTCGACGTGATGGTGACAATTACTACACGCCAGCTTATTATAATACTAATTATAATGATAATGATACCAATCTTGCTATCTCATCCCGTTTCCTGCAACCCACCTCAACTGAATGCTGTACAACCGTAGAGTACTCTCCCCCACTACACCGTATACTCTGCCACCAATTTCCACATCTTCCCGTGTCTAGATTGAGTACTGTGGGTAAAACAACGAACTCTAGGAATATATTCATACCAACCCACCTAGCAATAGCAAACCAGATAGTAATATTTCTCACAAATAAGCAAAATCCATCCTTTTGCAGGGCATTCGTCACCCCTCCATCCTCGACGCCTCCCATCCCTCGTGTCCCAAGCTCTCCCACGTAAGAGCTGACACGTTTTCCGTGCCGGGTGGTGGCAAGAGTGTACTCTATCCGAGACCCCTCGGTGGAGCCAGGGAGATAACCCTGGACGACGAACCAGATCACGGCCAACTGTGGAAATTAAACGGTTGAAACCTTGAAGGGCGGGGTGTTATTGTAACTAATGGTCGCACTCTTACTACTATAGGGTGCTCGATTTTTGTTGGATCGTGAAATTATACTACGGAGTTGACAGGTTATTAATTTATTAGCATGGACGGGTTTAATCTAATTTAATACTTGCAGAATGAGGTGTGGACTAGACTATGGGGGGGGGGGGGTCCCTGTCATTGCGCTTTGGTGTCCACTCGGTCGGACTGATCCGATCGTTGAGGGAGGGGCAAGGGTCTAGAAAGGATTCTGGGGGAAGGATCGTTGGTAAAGAGAGAGATGCATGTAGGTATGTACTGCGTAGAAGGCTAGAACTAAGAGGTAGTTAAGGAGGGGAGAAAGTACCGAGTACTTACGCATCTGTTTCCAATTGAAGCTTTTAGCAAAGCCATTTACAGTAGAGGAGTGGTCAGGTATTAATAAAGTCATACATTCGCCAGGTGACTGAGTGAATTAATTGATTAAATGAAGACCAGTCAAACTAGATTAACTACTAACACTGTGTTTACGTAGTCGAGATGGTCACCAGGATACCAATTCCGCTTCGGTCAAAGGAGATAGATACCTGTAGGTAACTGGAATAGGGCACACTTACACAAGGTAATAAACAGCCAGAGTTTGTACACCTTGGAGATAGTTACCAACTCCATTACCTGGCTACTGGGATCCTCTTCGCGAAGCCAAAAGGAAAAAGAAAAATGCAGGAAACCCAAGGGAGGCCTAACCCCTCAGTGGCGAGGTCGCCCGATCTGGCCGGAAACGTCGAAGAGCCAGGAAGGTATTATTGGGTAGACCGGGGAGGACGGCATAGAAAGTGATTTACTGGTAGGTACTTTATACATGATGATTTGGGTTCTTTGATTTGAAAGAAAAGTTGGGTAGGCACAGAAAGCATGTAAGTATTGTATATCATTCGTGGGTAAGGACCGATAGTACATAATATGCAAAGTACTCTAGTACTCTAGTATGTACTGCCGTTGCGACTCTCGGATTAATCGGGACCCAGATTTGGAGGAGACCAAACTAGAAGGCCCTTGGTTCAGATAATGACAGGAGGTCACAGTGAGGCGCATAGATACATAACCGAGCATAGTTTCATATCACTCCACCGGGAGTGAAGAGATTTCGAGAGGGGGCATTCTCATATTAATGATGCGACCCAAGTTGATGATGAGGATTATATTGTTGTACAGTCGTACATAAAAAGGATGATCGCCCCCGAGTGGGACTTGGCCAGGCTTTTGGTCCAGAAAGCCACCACCCAACGGGGCCAGGCGGGGCACCTGATCAGCCAATCACGGGTCTAGTCACAGGGCCCACCCGCCTGAGACCAAGTGTCTAGACTGGGCCTCTTTTTTTTTCCTGCCGTAGCCTCCGTTCTCTCTGTATCGTGCAGAACTGGGCGTCCTATTTGAATGTACGAGACATGGTCCCTGAGAGTTGGCAATATGTCGGGGAGAAAAGTAAGATGAAAGGCAACAAGATTGAAATCGAGTGAATCCGGTGGACTCTTATTATAATGATTCAATAATGCCCGGAAATCCACGACGAAACTTGGATCCGATGACTCGATGACTGAAGGTCTAGAACCTGCCCCATCTGCCCGAGTCTGGACTCTCCACGTACCGAGTACCTTTCCTCCAGCTGTGCCCGTCATACTTTGGCCAAGTACCCGCTACCTTCGCCCTTTTCCCTTTCCGCCTCCCCTTACTCTCATTCTTCAACTCGTCGACTCCCTCAACTCTCAATCCTTTTTCCGATCTTTCTTGCTTCATATCCTTCGTCGTCATCCTCCAACTGTCCTTCATCGCTCTACTCCCTCCCCCGCTTCTTTCCACCCCCCTCCGCCTCCTCCCTCTGTCTTCTCTCTTCAGCTGGGAACTATTCCCATGCCGTCCGTTGTCGCCCTTCGCCCTCCCGACCGGACCGACTGGACTCACTGGATGAATTCACAGCACTGCAATGGACGGTGTGGGCCTGCAACTGCCCTCCTAGACGACCGAAACATGCATACCTCTCGCGCTGCCTTGAAAATTGATACCGACCGTCGTTTCTCCCACCACGCCGCGCTCGACTCATCTAACGAGGGCCCCAGTCCAGCTAAGCTCCGTCGAAGAGCATCTCAAGGATCTCTACGAACCAAGCCATCCCCCGTCTCACGCTTTCTATCCAAGAGCAGTGTGGCTGTCCACTTTCCTTCCTGGGACCAACGTAGCTCCTCCCCGGTCTTGCCATCTCGAAACCGCTCGGCCGATTCCCGACTGCGCTTGTCCACCACCGTGTCTCGCGGGCCGAGACCGTTGACGGCTCATTCCCGCTCTCCTTCAGCATCTTCTTCGCCGTGGAATTCGCCTCCATCTTCTTTCCAGTCGGATTACCCGGCTACTTTGCCGCCTACGCCGCCGGAGGACGATAGCCACATTGCGTGGAACCCCCAGTCGGAAATGCTGCTCTTTGATGATCAACCGCACCAAGAGGCGGGCTCTTCGGCCATGATGGATGAGGGTCCCGGGATAGATACTTCGTCGACGGGTCGTTCGGACACTCTGAGCAGTCCGTCCGACGGGTCTACTCATGGGTCTTCGAGCTCGGGTGGTAGTCCCGGTCCTCAGGACGAGATGGATTTGCAACAGGATGTAGGATCGTGGCTGGACCATGGCATCAATGTGACTGGTAAGCAAGCACCATTCAGCGTTTTGAGTGGCTTTTTTCCCGGGCAGTGACTAACGACTGCGATAGTATCTTCATTGGGGATTTCTAACCCGCGAGGGGAAGCCGTCAAGATTGTCTCGCAAACACTTCCATACCCACGACCTTCCGACCAGTCGATCTCTGTCCCAAGGAACGACAGTATCTTCTACTCCATTGTCCGATCTGTGCACAACCACCTACAGCCCGGCCACTCCCCTTATATCAATGTCACCCACGCCGTCCCCGAACAATTCAGTCTCTCCAACCTCCCCCACTCTCCCCCCAGTACCCCTCACTCCCCCACCGCTGCCGATGAATACTTCAACGCAACTGTCTTTTCCAGCGCTGCCGTTGTAGGTGCCTACCATGACTACCGTGGGCCCATCCAACGGCAGATTGCACACGCCCCGATGCCCATTGTACCACCCCACAGTGTTCATATCTCCGTTCTTGAGCGATACCTCCCTCCACCATCTGCTCAAGAGTACCGCGATGTCTTTTGCGCTACTCGCCCATCTTTCCTAGTCGATCGTCTTTGTGAGCTGTCTCCAGACGGCGGCTCTCTCCTCTTCGTCTACCCCACCAAGAAGGGTGCCTCGACCTTCAAGTCCCAGTACTTGGGTCCCCTTCTTGACCCGCTGCTACGCCAGCTGGTCGTAGTCAATGGTCTCTCTGCCGATGTGGGCCGTTATCTGGGCAAGCTCTCAACTGTTTCCATGATGGACGACTTTGCCACGATGAAGGCCAACATCGTTGCCCTCTGCGAGGATCTGAGTTCTTCATCCTCGCAGTTCCACGTTGCGGATGCCGGCAAGGCCAGCGCCCATCTGGACCGTGATCTCTGGGTGGAATGGTATATCCATCAAGAGAAGGCCCGGATGAAGGAGGTGCTGAGCCTGTACTGCCAGAATGGCCGCCGTCCACCGATCAGCAAGGCCCTCACCACCGGTGGCTCCAGCGGTCTTATGCCCGACAAGGAAGTTACCTCTTCCATGCTTCTGGGCGAGATCTTCGACGGCATCCGCAAGCGCCACTATGGCGAGGACAATGAGCCTAGGGATGGTGTTGAGCTGGGTGTGTTCGTGATCCGACGCAGCCACTAATCAACCCTCCTCTCTCCCTTCAATACCTACCACCGCTCCCCCGATAACACATCCTCCCTTCTCCTATCCTCTCTTACACACATACCGAATATTTAAAGCGCAGCCAAAATCTCTCTCTTTCTCTTTTTACCCCGGCAGCCTCGGCCTGAGGCTGCAACGAACGTCATACTGGACCCTGGCGAGTGGTCCTTGGGAGTTGGATGTTTTCTATTTTCTTGTCTCGCTGCCTTATTTTCCCGGGCTCGAGTTGTTGGTGTCCCCTTTTGCATTTCCCCTGGTTGGATTGAAACGAACGTGAATACCCATGATGTTGGTGCTTGTTTTCTTTTCTGTGGCAGATCAAGATGTGATGATGGTTTCGGTTGTTAGATCCCTGGCGATGAATATAGCGACATAAAATACATGATCAAGTCGAGTATGTGAACGAGGCTTTTTTGAAGAACAACTAGAAGAGTATTCGTAAAGATTGTATCGAGATTGGTCTGTGGAGATTCGCCTGATCAGGCAGCCTAACGTAGACAGCGTGTATGGCATCCTTGACCACCCTTCTTCTTTTGTTACTTAACGTCCGCAATCCTATGTAGGCAATGGTGAGCAGGCGTCATAAGGCTGCAGTCTCTTCCAATCGGGAAGGTACTGAAAGTTTGCATGATGCCTGCTCATGCGCGGTTAATCGGACGCTCCTCCTACACGCGCCTCGGAACAATAACAACCATCAGAATAGACAACAACACGTACACGCTGCCTGCGAAGACCAGCTGCCTTAGAAAACCCCAACGGTTGCTTTCTTTTCCTGCCCCATCCAGCTCTTTAAGCATCCTCCTTTCCTCCTCTCCACTACCCAAACCGTCCACTTCAACTCCACACTTTTATGCTTCGTTCCGGTCAAACTTTGATCCGACAATCTACCGCCAGCCCGGGAAAGTAGCCCATGCTTCAGCGCCGTCTGCTTTTCTGACGACAGAACAACTTCTCTTTTCCCCCTCCTCAACTCTTTTCTCCCCGTCTCCCGCGCTGCTCCCACACATCCTCCTTCGAGCCAATCTTGGCTGCATTTATCAACTTTTCCTCCCGATCACCTCCCGCACTCACATCTTGTTTCTTCACTCAACTCAATGGCCTACTCCCCAGGGCCCCAATCCCCCGGCGGCGGGCCTGCCTACCATGGCGGTCTGACCTCGCGCACACGCTCAGCCAGTCCTCCCGGTGCATCTGGGACTCTCTCTAAGAGAGATAAACGTCGAACTGCCCTGCAGGAACGACTCCACGATTTGACGGCTACTTTCTCCCAAAACCGCGACGCCCAGTTCCGACAGCAACTCCACTCCCTCCAGTGCGATATGACTCTCATCAACAACGCTGATCCGTACCAGTCTGGCCCGCTGCCAGACTCTTCTGAGGACATTGCAAATCTGATTGAGGAGACCGTTGGTGGGGGAAATTCGCCAAGGAGATGGCGACCCTGTCTGGCACTTGGTACTCCAAGTTTGTTCAAGAGATTAATAATGTCAAGGAGCAGAAGGATTCAGACCTGGCACAGATCATGGTATGTTCTCTTTTCTTTCGTTTACTTCACACGACGCACAGATGCTGCATTGCATTACATTTTTTGGTCCTGTCCTTTACCTGCCGTTACTGATTATGGAATTGTCTTGCGCAGAACCGACACCAGAACAGCCTCGAGCGACACCGTCGCGAGTACGATTTCCGAGTCCACTTTGCCAAGGAAGAGTTCAACCATCTTTCTGGCACCTTGCGCGAGCGCCTCATGCAAAGCATTTCCAGCAAGAGGTCTCGTCTGATGCGCGAGAAGGAGCAGCTGGATATCGCCGATACCAACGCCCTTCTCCTCCATCCCAATCAGTTCAGCATAACCAACCCTGCCAGCCCTGGCGGTATCCACGGGAACCGCAAGACTCGTCACACCCGTCACCGGGTTGACCTAGACGAGCTGGGCAACGGCATCGTCTCTGAGCTGAACAAGCGCAAGCGCAAGGCGCCAGAGGAGGAGACTGGATCGCCAGTACGGGAGGCCGGCGGCACCACCCCGGCCGAGCGCTCCAAGGCATACCTGGAGAAGCAGGCGGCGCCGACCTACTCGATCCAATCCCTCTTCACCGACAAGGAGCTCAGTGCGCACTCAAACCAGGCCCATGTCGCGACCGTCCACTTCTTCTCTACGTCGAAGCGGGCCGAGCAGGGCGCTGGTGCCGTGACCAACGGCAACAACACCGAAACCGAGGAGACACCCGATGGCACCGGCCACGAGGATAACGGGACCCCCAGTGCTGCAGATATGATGCGCACTGCAAGCCAAAATTTCCACGTTACCCGGTCGACCCGGGGCACGGCCGCTCACAGCGCTCTCAGCGCTCTGGCCGATCTCGCCGATAAAAACGCGACGCGCCCCGCCCTGCCCTACCATGTGCTCTCCAACTATCACGCTCGGCCGAACGGTAACGCGCCTCCGTTGACCTCTCTCCTGAATGAGGAGGTCGACGACGACCTGTCGAGAGTAGACCGGCTACACAGCAGCAAGCCGGTGGGATGGATTGACTCCTCCCTTATCGATTTGGTCGTGGCGCCGTTGCCGACCGAGCCAGTCAACGGGCAACCGCCCAACCCCGACCGCTTCACCTCGCTGCACCCTGACTTCCCTTCGGTAGTCGGGGTGCAACTCCAGCCCGCACGACCTAATCTTGGTGCGGAGATGTTCCCGTCCGTCGGGATGGAGCGCGAGCGAAGCAGTAAGCGGACGCGCCATCACTGAGAGTGGTCGCCTCAGTGGTGGTCGCGATCCGTGGGGGTGTTGACGGTGTGATAGTTGCATGAGTATATGTTAGGATAGGGATCGGGTTGTCTCCCACGGTGTTATGTGCGGCTTCAGTTCGGTGTCTCTTTTCTCTTTCTTTGCTTTGAGTTCTCGTGGGGAGTTGGGTGGGTTTGGAGTGGCATTTGGCGTTTGGTGTAAATTTTGGATTCTCATGTTTTCATGTTCATATTTGAGAACCAGTTCTAGTCTTGTTTCTCTGGTGGTGGAATTCCCCGCAGGTATTGCCTGCTTGAATTTCCAATTCTTATTTCTCCATCTCTTACACATTGCTTTTTGATAGACACTATACTACTGTAGTGGCTATCGAATCCGGCGGAAGCGGTTGACACCTGAATAATCAGGGATACATCGGCATGACGCCATCGGCTTGATAAGCTGGATAACGTTATCGCTATCATTCATGTCAATCTACGAAACTACAGTAAGGACATTTTGTGAGTGCGTCAGAAAAGCGGTTTGACTCGGAGATCGGGCAAGCTTAAGTTGACGAAATGAGGTGATTTCGGAGAGATATGGAGTCATCGGCTGCGTTGCGCAATCGAGGGTGGCCGTTGAGTGGTCACTTCTCCGCAATTCTCGCCGAGATGACAAATGCGACGATGACGGGTTTGATCACTAATTGTCTCGTGTTTTGTCAGTCGAGGATATTTTGTTGATACGGGGGATATTTAAGAGGATAGTTGCATCCTGTTGAAGATAGCAGATTCTCATCGAGTGTGTCTATCTGCAGTGTTCTGCATCTTTACTTCTTGACTTGCTGCTTCCAACTATATCAACTACTCGGCATACCAACTCCGCAACTACCTCGATAAAAAGACAATATGTCGACTACTACCACAACCACCACTTCAACTATCACTGCTACCCGGGCAGAAGCAGCATCAGACTACATACCTCGGGGCCCAACAACCGCCTCTCTCACCTTCTACGCCCCTCCGGCAGATAACTCCGCGCCCTTCAACTACGTCGAATCCCCACCAGAAGGCCAACCACAACGCAACTACGGCGACGACACGCAAGTAGTCTCCCTAACCGACATCCGCGGCACCGAAAACATCTTCACCCTAGACAAAGACTCCTTCCAAGCCCTCCAAAACATCCCCTCAACCACAACATACGCAACTTTCGACTCGGAAACCTCCATCCGCGAAAAATACTACCCAGAAGTCGAAGCACTGCTGTTACAACACATCCCTAATGCCCATAAAATAATCCTCTTCGACCACACAATTCGCCGCGCGAAAACGGGTGCCCCCCGTCAACCCGTTAACCGCGTCCACGTCGACCAAACCGCCGCCGCAGCCCTGGCCCGCGTAAACCTGCACATCACCGATGAAGCCGAAGCGAAAGCCCTAGCAGAAGGACGCTACCGAATCGTTAACGTCTGGCGACCGCTGAGTGCGGACCCGGTGCAGTCGTCGCCGTTGGCGTTTGCGTCTGCGCAGTCGGTTGAGGAGACTGATTTGGTTGCTGTGCAGCATCGGTATCCGAATCGGAATGGTGAGACGATGGGGGTTAAGTTTAATCCTGGGCAGAGGTGGTTTTATTGGTCTGGGATGACGGGGAGTGAGAGGTTGTTGCTTAAGTGTTCGGATTCGAAGGGGTTCAGGGATGGGGATGTTGCGCAGTGGGTGCCTCATACGGCGTTTACGGATGTGAGGACGCCGGAGGGGGCGAGGCCTAGGGAGAGTATTGAAGTGAGGGCTTTGGTCTTTGGTTGATCTCGGTGATGCACAGATGCTTCTGGGTTGCTTGGACTTGATTTATAATATATTGCTAGTTTAATGGGAGGGTATACAACGTCTATGATTTCGGGTTTCATGATCTATATTAATCAACTGTTATTTGATTTGTTAATTAAATGTTTCATGGAATCTATCATTGAACTTGTAAAGGAACTTCTATACTTCAAGGCTGGTCGAAGTGTATACTTCCATAGTAGCCAATAAGAAACAACTCAGTTCATAGCTAACCGTTGCCACTTCCACAGTCAGTCCGTGGAAACTGGCAGATGGCGCCTCCCAGCTCTATTCCCCGAGTTAGGGCTCAATATCATCATGATGAAAGACTCGGAAATAAAGGCCGGTCTTGATAATCAACTTCATCTAAGACTCTTGCTTTTGCCATTATCAAACGACTAAATACATAATCCCAACCTACATGTACAAACATATCAATCCCTTCATAATTACATCCGCATCTACACCCACAATGCCCCGTCCATCCAGCGACACAGCAACCTCCTCTGGCCCATCCCAACACCCATTCTTCCGTGGCAACATCGGCCCTCCCCTACGCACCTTTACAGACGCCGCAGCCGCACCAGCAGCACACACCCGCATCCTCCCCGCCATAAAACACGACCACCGCGAACTAGAAGCCCACATCTACAAGATCCTCCACTCCACAGACCCAGACGAACAAACCCGCTACAAGAACCAATTCATCTGGGAACTAGCCCGACACACCATCGGCGAGGAGCTAGTCGTCTACCCCGCACTAGCCAAGTACGTCAAGCAAGGCCAAGACCTCGCCGACAAGAACCGGTCCGAACATCAGGATATGAAGCGGCAGTTGAAGAACTTTCAGGGGTTGTCTGCGACGGATGCACAGTTTAAGCCGGCGTTGCAGGGTCTGTTGAAGGATTTGGAGCGACATATTGAGCAGGAGGAGGGAGAGGATTTGGTTAGATTGGAGGAAGTGCTTTCTAGGGCGGAGAGTGAGGCGTTGAGTAGGTCGTTGGATCGGACGAAGATGTTTGTGCCGTCGAGGTCGCATCCTACGGCGCCGAATAAGCCGCCGTTTGAGACGGCGGTGGGATTGTTGACGGCGCCGGTTGATATAGTTGCTGATTTGTTTCGGAAGTGGCCTCATCCTGACGAGGATGAGGCGAAGGGCAGGAAGACATCTATCGTTCAGTAGAGTGGTAATCACGAGAAGTATATAGAGTAACGATTAGTGGGATGTTTTTCATATATTTTAGAAATCCTAGTCCATTGATTATATTCCAGTCAAGTATTATCCGAGTAGCAGCATCTTTCAAGCCTGACATGTCAACACAGTCGACTCCGTCGTTGCCAAAGTAGACCCCCAGTGTCCATATCTCTGCAGTCGACGAATTTTAATAAACCTATTAGTATCACTCCTTGTAATCGCAGTCTCCTCCTTGGTAGTCACTGCATTCTCCAACGAACGACGTCTCTTCCATGCCTTGCGGAACTGATTTCTCTCTTCCTCTTGCTGTCTGGTGCGCATCAGCATGAACCCTTCATGGGCAGCTTTCTCTTCACTCAATTCATGAATCTTAGGTTTAGTGGCAAGCGCATTAGAATCAAACTCATTTCTTGATAGTCCATGGGGGTCCAGGGGTATGGTCTGTATGTATGGGGGTGGATGTCTTGGCAGAAACAATTATCTACTTTCCACCCAGACAAGCGTAAATCAAAATAGAAGAGAATAAAGACACGTACATAGGCAATCCAAACTTCCTGCTCTGAGCTCCAAGCCTTTTGACATCTGGCAAGTTGCTTCTCCGCCATAAGCAGCTGCTTCTCTTGTTCATTCGTCCAGCGGCATTGACTTCGAACGATACTCGCCCAGCTAACCACGCGAGCAAGCCGCGCCCGCGCGGACGACGCACTGCCATGCGAGGGACGGCGGTGATCATTCTCGAATTGGGACTCAGAATCAGAGTCCGTTCCAGATGACTCGCTTGAATCCTCCGGACTCGTGGTATGGTCCGGGCTCGGCTTCACCGCTATATGCAAGGTGTGCGAGACGTCACAATGCAGGGATGCCGTGCCTGGGGTAGGGGTATCGGCATCGAGAGTGCCGAGATGGAAGTGATCGTGTGAGTCACGATCGGAAGTGTATACTTCGATATCGATCTCTTTGTCTTTCCCTTTGTCGGTGGAGGACCGGCGCTTCCAGGGGAGGGCAAAGGGGAAAGCGCGGTGTACAATAGTCAGGACCGACATGGGCACGCTGGGGGGACATGGAAGGCGTGGGGGGAAAAAGAAAAGAAAGAAAAAGAAGAAGAAGAAGTATCTTTAATGAGAATCGAGGAGTAGTTGAGCATGCATTCTTTTTTTTCGCCCTGAAGTTGTTCCACCCCTGCTTCTTTTATAATGTTCTCGTCGTTTCTCAAGCGTTGTACCTATAGTTCTAGCCAGACCCGATCCCTCCAGACACGAAAACGATCATGCAGCGGCGATTTACACCAAAGTGGGGTTCGATCAGATACGTCTCCTACTTGGCTGTCCACGCGAGAGACACGAGATTTTCGGCGTCTATGGTTGGTCCAGCCCCCCAGTGTTGACTGCAGCTTTGGTCGAGACTGCAACGGCTGCCCAGCTTGAGCGTTGTGCGGGTGTACCTCGAAGATGTAAGTGGTTGTACATACATTTTCTTGATTTCAAGTTTTGGAGGATACTGTGTTCTTGAAGATTTTATGAGCGTTTCATGATGGTCAATACCATCTGGAAGTAGATGGCATAGATGGCTTGTATGGCTGGAGATAATCATAGATTATCAGATGGTTAACCGCAGTGAAGTATCTACTTGTTTGCCACTCCAAGGCTAGCCTTGCTGGCCATCGGGAAAACAAGGAAGCATGATGAACGATCCGAGCGTTCGTGGCCAGGTCTTTCCGACAAAGTTGCAGCATTTGAAACTCAATACAAGATGTTCGCAGTGGCCCAAGGATCCACTTCAGGGACATGGTCATTGTTCAAATTGCATAGTCCAGGCCAAAGGGGGTTAACCCCTGTTACATACAATGTGCTTGAATACCAGTCAAATCCATAAACAAGATGGGCACAATCCAGCCCAAAAGAAAACCGTGAGGGAATCATGAAAGAACAAAAAGAAAAGAAGACAAAGGGTACCCGCGTTGGAACAAAAACCAACGCCTCCATCCAAAATGCCCAAAGCCCCAACACCCCAACACTACTCCAAGACAAAAAAGTAAAGAGACAAAAGGGAAAACAGATCAAACCCATGTATACATCCCCATCTGTACACACTCAACGCCATGTATCAACAGACACTCCCCGGGCCGACTTGGCCTTTTGATTCTCTCGGATCTGCTCGCCAATAATGATGCTTATCAATCTCCGATGTAGGTCAGCTTCGGTCCAATCGACCTGCCCACTTCCACCATACGCAACGTCGGCGCGTGAGAGGTCATGCACAAAGCGGTCGATGATGGCAAATTGTACTTCGGTGATGGGGACCCCATGATGGCCGTCCGAAGTCCAGATCCAATCACCGATGATCTCAGCACGCCCTGGCGAGTCGTAGTAGGGGAAGCGCTCTGGGTAGCGCTTTGTCATTCGGTAGATGCGCCGAAGGGCTTTGTAGTGGTCGTCGGAAAAGTAGCCGAATGTTGGTAGAGGTCTGGCCCATACTGATTCGGCATGGTCGCCGTTGATCATCTCGATAGGGTCGGCCTCGACAACATCGTCTTCCACAGCATCATCTTGGGCAGTGCTGCCTTCTGCATGGTCCTTTGGAACATCGTCTTGCACATGATCAAAGTCACCTTGCTCGGAAGAATGTTCATCGCCTTGTTCAATGGAAGGCACATAACCATGGCCATTTAACTGCGGTGGACTGGCCGATTCTTCCAAGTATCTTGAAGGTGACATGCTTGAACGGTCTGAACGAGGTGCTTGCTCATAGTTTTCGTGAATATGGTTGGCTAACTCGATGTTGGCAATTTCCACCTGATTCTCCTTGTCATCGTCTTCATATTCGTCCTCAGAAGCTGCCGCCGAACTGGAACTGTCATCATCATCTCTGTTGGGCGCTTTCAGCCACCTGGGGGTGAGACTGGTAATTCGCTGGAACCAAGTTGATGCCGGGGCATCCTGGTCTGATTGGCGTGGAGGCTTCGGAGTGGCGGTTTCTGCATCCGTATAACCGGGTTCGATCTCGTGAGCACGATCAGAGAAATTCCCTGGTTCGTCGGCCTCAACCTCGATCGGATCGTGGTGAGAGATATTGGGTTTGAAGGCAGGAGAGTAGCTGAACTCTGCCTCCGAGCCTATTTCCGGGCTAGACTGGGGGATAGGCTGCAGGCGCACCCGTTGGCCCGTCTTCCGCGTGGAGTTTGCAGATTTCATGGCGGAGGAAAGTGGAGCTCCAGGTCGGCGGTTAGGCAGCTCTCGAGGCGTGCTTGTGCCGTTATAGTAGCGAGCACGGTTGGGTGTCTCTTCTTCTGCAAGAATTGCAGACAGATCGACATCCTGATCGCGTAGCTTTCGAATATGTGTCGGCACCTGGTGTAGCCCATCGTTGTGTTCCACGGTCACGTAAGCTGGAGAAGAGCTCAAATGATCGTGATCTGCAGAAAAGCTCGCAACCTTTCTCCAGGGGCTAGAAGGGACTTGAACAACGTCCTTCTCGGCCCGACTCTGGGAATGTTGCGAGAGGTTGCTTTGATCCCTAGCCTCCAGTTGCCATATGTCATCATCACCATCGTCATCATTCAAGGCCTCTTGCTCCAACTCCATATTTTGATCATGTGGTTGAAACGGTTCAGGTGCATGCTCGGGCTCAGAATGGAAAGTATCTTGTCGCCATATGTCTTCAGAGCCGTCGTCATCATCCTCGTAGATAGGTTCCTCATCCATGTGTAACGCTTGGGTTGCGACAGGCTGGGAAAGGGGTACAACATCCGGCGAGAGGTGCTCAGGCTGTTCATCGAAAGATGCGTCATCAGGGACTTCATCGTCAAGTGGCTCCTCTTCAAATGGCTCCTCGTCGAGCGGGGGTTCATCGACAACAGACTCAACGTCAGCTTCCAGATGACCACCAGAGGCATACTTGGGTTCCTCTTGTGGGATGTCCTCATCACTCTCAATGTAAATGAGCCTTTCTGAGTTTTTCGGGTCCCTAGCATGGCGACTGACAATTTCGCGCTCCCGCTGCCACTCTTGCTCTCGCTCTGTCCTTGCAATGTCGTAGCTGTGGACTGGCGGGGAATTTTTCTGCCGAGGCTGGACTGATACCACCATAGGCTCATCATCCTCTTCCTCTACCTCCTCATCACCCTCGCTCAAGTCGCCTCCTTGCGGCTCTTCCATCGGATAGTCATAATCATTCACAGGGACATTTTCGTCCTCCAGTTCCTCGGCTTCTCTAGCTCGCTCCTCCGCTGCTAGTGCTTGGCGCATTGCGAGCTCTTGGCCGATTCCAAGAGCAGCCCGCAATTCTCGCTGCGTAGCAGGGCTAAAGCTGCTAAAGACGCCCTCGAGTCGCTTCTTTCGACTCGCATTGCCGCTTCCCGGGACTTCATTTTCACCGGGCTTGAAGGTGCCTTGGAGTGCCATACCGACGCGGACTACCCTGGCCAAGCTGATGGGAGTCCGTCTCGGTGTGTCGTCTAGCGGCTTCTCCGCCAAACGCGTTACAGGAAGCTCGGGGTAGGAAACCTGAACTGGAGCTCGCGTGTTCACAGTATGTGGCTTGGGATTGCTGCGTGCTAGGGTATGTGGTTTAGGAGAGTGGGTTTGAATCACTTGGCTAGGCCTTGTCGAGCTTTGCGCATCACTTCGGAAGCTGTCAATTGTTCCTGACAATTTACGCTTCAGCCGGTCGCCAATGCGTCCGGCTTCTCGCTCTTTTCCGGAGCCATCTGAATTGAGTTTAGCGCTGGATCCGAGACCATATTGCTTCGCCGATGGCAATGTGTCAAGAGAGACCATAGTAAATCCTTCGCTCTCCATGATAGAGTCGAATTCAACATGCTCGTCCGTAGGATCCGCCAAGGGATCGGTCTGGGGCTCCTGATCGGTGCTTGTCCGTCGCGTTTCTTCTCGAACCTCCAGGGTCTGCTCCCCGGGTTGATTATCTTCATCGGCCAGCGAGGAAGTCGGGGTTGGAGTCGGGTAGGTACGTGGAGACACGGTGCTTCCGGCAAGGCGGGAAGATCTTGCGGATGATTCCAGTCTTTCTCGTGTAGGCGATGGCATCTTGGAAGGAGTGGAATGTATGTTCTCATCATTATCGAGGAAATGGTGTTCGGTAGCACCGATGATTGGGGTATCGTAGGTAGCTCTGCCGTATTCATGACCTGGATTGTTTTCTTGGGTCTGCCTATGCGCTGGCGTTGGAGCACGAAGGTCTGCGACAGGTAAATCATCCGCGCCGAGGGAATCGCTATCGTATGCTCCATCCGTAGCAAGGTTCATCGGGCTCCATTGCCGGTTGGGGTTCGCGCTGCCATCAGCTGTTATATCCATCGGACTAAAATGTTGTTGCGTCGGCTCAACTGTTGGAGTAGGCTCGTCTTGTAGCTCGTCTTCAGGCTCATCTTCTGGGTCGTCTGCTAGCATCGAGATTACTTGCGGCTGAGGCTTTGGCGTATTCTTGCGCAGCTGTCCCACTCTCCTGTTAGGCGTAGTTCCCGCCGGCCCTGGCGTATTCCCTGGACTTCCAGGCCATGGCGAGCCATTCTGAATATCTGACTTCCGTGGACGGCCGCGTCGCTTCGCAGGTGTTTTCTGTTTCAGAGGACTCCCGTCGTCCTTCAAGGGAACCTTTGTTGTCACCGTCGAGGGCCTTAACCGTTTCCGCGACGGGCTCGAGTTACCCTGGTTGTCCTCGTCCTGCGTCGCCTCGAGCGTGACCCGAATCCGCCATGGGCTCACGTTTCCATCTTGTCCAAACTTCTCCGGCGAAAGCGACCTTTGCCGACTATCAAGTTTCATTGTAGGCGACCCAGGGAGGAGGACATCGTCAAAGCGAATCGAGTGCGCGCTTCTCGTCGGGCTGAGCGTCACGCGCCGCCGTTTCGCGGGGGTCCTTTGGCGTTTCACGGTCGCAGGTGACAGCCAGCTCTGGCGACCCGTGAAGGGTTTTATAGGGGACGAAATAAGGTAGTCGGCATCGCCTGGAGGGCCCAAGATGTCGGGGGAGGAGCTTTGGCTGCGCGACGTGATTGACATGGCGTACTCGAACGATGGAGTCTTGGGCACGCGTGCCGCTAGGGAGGGGGAGAGGGCGCCCCTTGTGGAATGCCCCGAGGACGAAGGTAGCAATGAGTAGGGGATATGTACACAAGTAGACCAAATACCGCGGGGCAATGGCGTAAACAACTCTCCCGAAGCGGCACGAGTCGGTGTCCACCTGTAGGTAGGTCGATAATGAAGATTATGTAATCGTGTCCCGATTAGGAAACCATGTAAATATCCAGAGCGTTTTGTTGCAGAGACTCTTGCTTTTTGATGTTCTGATGGAACTGCATCTGAGCAGTTTAGTTCATTCTAAATATTCGTGGTGAGATCATAATTAAATTTCCTCCTCCGTTGCTCTACCGCGTCCATCATGCTTGCAACCAGTGTCTCGACCACTATAAAACCTTCTTTGCGTCCAAGTCTGATTGCACATTGAATCTCCCATGACTCTCAAGACCTCGACGTTTGAAGTTAATAATAATTTCCAAAGCTGCTAGCATCGTGCAGATCTATACATGGAGTGTAAAGATATCAGTATTTACATTCATATCCCATCCTCGTCGATCTGCATATCCCGCACGCGATCTAGCGCCGTTCCACAGGCATGCGCAACAGCATGAACACATTCGCAGAGCATCTCAACGTCCTCTTTGGAAACCCCAACTCTTCTACAGCCCCTTATATGCCAATATGTCATCCGCGGAAGATTCTGACCCATCACAGCAGGCAAAACAACAAGCTCCGTATCCATATCATCTAGAATCTGACGATCAGACAAACATAGGCCATAAGCAATGTCGCAGACGGCAGCTCCAAAGTCACGATGCTTCTTAAACAAATCAAGTAGGGCAGGCGTATTCTGAGCATATATTTTTTGTAACCACGACATCCCACGCTGGTGGTTTGCTTCGTCACATTGCCATCCTTCTCGACTAAAGGGTAGTTCTTCGTGGTCCACTGGCTCTATATTAGCGATGGCAATGGTAGCTTCGGCTGGTTTCGGGATTCCCAGTAATGCCACAGCCTTGAGAATCACTTCATGAAAGCGGAGGGTCAGGGTTTTACGCCCGTCGGGTGTCGAGTATGGAGGCTGGCTGAGCAAGTACAGGTATAATTGACCTGCCATGCATGGCTCTGCGCTTGGGATGATAGCACCGAGTGTTGTGAGATACCACTTGTCGGTCGGAATATTTGAAGCATCGAATTTAGCCTCGATTTCACGGAAGAGCTTGTCGCATCGGGGATCCACGGAAGAGCGGTCGACGACGGGGGCTTCACTAGCCATGCTCAGGTCGACATGGTATCCAACCTGGAAAGCATATTCACAAAAATACCTCGAGGCATTATATTGCATAAGAGGACAAAGTTGAGGAGGTTTTAGTTTTCGCCCGCTCACCCCAATGACGCATGACTGAAGTGACCTGATATGGAGTGGCAATCCACGGATTTCAGTTCCTCGAGCATGGTCAAACCCTTGGTTAAACTGATATAAAAATGCCATTACTTTGAGATAAACATCAAATGTGAACCATGTAGGGTATTTCCCGCATATCTCGACATGTCTCCATATAATCTACTTTCATCTTGCTTTCAATCTACTATAGGTCCATAGTACATGCATGATGCCGCAGAATTACTAGTCACGAGTAGTTCAACGCGGTATCTAGTCTAGCCCCTGGGCTGGTTCCATTGTCGATCGATCTGCTTCTATCAACCTAGCTATTACCGGCATCCTCAATGCATGTCGGCACTTGACATACTGCGCCAGTTTCTTGGCTTCAGACTATCACTGGATGATCAACAGGGACAGCCCTACCAGCTAGAAGGCCCCTGGTCAAGTCTCCCTTGGATCTATCAACCTCGATCCTATTCGCTCCGTGAAGGGCCCTGATTTTAGCTATTTGTCGCTCATTTCGGTAAGTCGATGCTCTTGCTTTTGCGGCTCAGTGCGATTATATCAGGCTTGTAGAGGTCGTAAGAATATGGTGTCGAGCTCTCTGTTGCAGTTTGAGGGATATATAGAGTAAGTATAGTAACTTTTCCCTTGTTTCTAGCAACATTCAATTGTCAAAAATGCTAACAAGGCAGCTTTCTTACATTCAACTTGGTTAGGTCCAGGAGCGCCCGACTTGGGAAGCACGAACCAGCTCAGCGCAGATCTTTCCTAACAGGTAGAGACGATCACTCATGCCATGTGAGCAACTGGAAAAGAGGCCCGCGTCACTAAAGTTGAGTTAATCGTGCATGAGAGAGTCCATGATACCACGCGAGGCGCCTTGGCCTTCTATGGAAGTAACAGAATCAGGTTGATCAGCATTACCCCGCGGCCTGGACTGATCGGGCATTCCTACGTCCAAGCTGTCCCTGCTGCTCTGTGCCTGGCAGGAGTATAATCTAGGACGTGGCACCAGTCACAAAGCTCTGCTTTCCGCTTGTTAAAATGATCTAGCACATAGGAAGGGCTTTGACTTGAACCAAGGGACCGAATTGAACGGAATCTGTGGCATAGCATGGCTTGCTTTCTCGCCCAGCTCGCTAAGTGAACCCAGTATGATGGCCATGGTTAAATTCAATCATGTTCTCTCGAGGCGATAAGCGAGTAGCCGAGCATGTTGCAATCTCGGAAATCAGCGATTTAAATGTCCGGATACCGGGGTGCTCGAAATGGATATACTCCGGGCGAGCGACGACGAGACGAAGGCAGTCAGACCGCCATCTGATCACAAAGGGACCAGTTAACTGCCTAATAGAATAATGGATTTTAATTATCAAGAGAAAAAAAAAATCAATGTGCTACAATAATTAATTTTTCTGGAAGAAGCAAAAGTACCAATTAACTAGCGATCGGCATTTCCCTTCATTTTCTACTCCCATTGCCAGCCAGGGATGGGCATTCCACCAATATCCTGCATCCTTGGACTAGGACTAGAATGGTATCAACTCCATTGCTCGGAGTAACTCTTGCTACTCCTCCGTCGTTCGGTACACATTCGTATAGATTAATCTTCTTGGGGGAAATCAGTCAGGATACTCCACCGGAGTTTTGCCGCTCGTGCTTGGAATTCGCGGGGCTAAGATTGATGTAACATTTTAACCGTCCCGTTAAGATGCGCCTCTCAGAGCTTGTTGGCCACTGGCGGGCCTAAACAAAGCCCCAGTAAGCCACTTTTCCGTGGGAGATGGATTCAACTTGGGATCCAACTGGATCCAACCGAAGGTCAACAAGACTAACCTCGGAGGAGACTAGCGCAATGCGCTTCTCCGCTCATCGACAGCCTCACACCTCACATTTTCTCCCCCCTTAAGCCTGGCCTCCATGCACAATTGCATCTCCACAGCCCAAAGCACTCGGGTTTTCCCCTCAATCCTTTCATTCTCCACTTGGGCCATCCAATGGTCGTGTATGATCTCTTCACGTCACTGCTGTCGGATAATTCGTGATTACTGAGAGACCCTCAGACCATCCGAACTGCATCTTACCCCGGTTTCCTGAAGCCCCTGCTAGCCCCCCGCCTGCCCCCTAGCGTCCAGCCATGCGGAGAGAAGTTAGCGGCGAATGACGATGTTTGCTACAATCGGAAAGGAGCTTCCAATTCCATAAAATGCGCAGTCTCCCCCTCGGCTGCATCCGCTCATTCCTGTGTCCGGCGCGTGTTACACCTCGACTCCTCTTTGTTTACTGCTCCCTGTTCCTTACCGTCACTCTACTTCTGGGCATCAGGATGCATTTCAAGTCGTACATCGCCGCTGCCATTTATGGCCTGCCGGCTCTTGCGCAGGCCGCACCCTCTGGAGCTTCGTCTTCCTCTGCGAGCTCGAGCGACCCTCACTTCAAGACCTACACCATCAAGGCCGAGAATATCACTGCCACCCTGATCCCTTACGGTGCACGTCTCACTTCTCTCTTGGTGCCAGACCGTAAGGGCCAAGTGCAGGATGTCATCGTTGGCTATGATGACCCCAAATACTACCTTCACGACAGTGAAACCAACCGTACTTTCTTCGGTGCCGTCGTCGGTCGCTACGCGAACCGTATTAAGAACGGAACCTTCTCAATTGATGGCACCGCCTACCACATCCCGGAGAACGAGCACGGTGGTCTCGATACCCTCCACGGTGGCCCTGTCGGTTATGACATGCGCAATTGGACCGTCACTTCGCACACTGACTCGTCCGTTACCTTCACCCTTTTGGACCAGGGCTTTGAGAACTTCCCCGGCGACGTGATCTCCCATGCCACCTACAGTGTCTCCACCGAGAAGTCGGCAGAGAACCCCAAGGGTCTGCCCCAGCTGACAACCAAGCTTGTGTCGCTGGCTCTGACCGAGAAGACCCCCATTATGCTTGCCAACCACATCTACTGGAACCTGAACGCGTTCAAGAACCCCACCATCCTGAACGACACCACCCTGCAGCTCCCTCTCTCCGAGCGATTCATCGTTGGAGATGGCATTCTGATCCCAACTGGCGAGATCGACGACGTGGACACCGCCTACGAGGGTGCTCTGGACTTCACCGAGCCCAAGCTCGTCGGCAAGGACATTGACAAGACTGCCGGTCTGTGCGGCACTGGCTGCACCGGCTATGACACCTGCTGGCTGGTGGACCGCCCAGCTGCTTACGGTGGCGGCGACGCGGTCGTCCCCACCGTGCGCGTCTCCTCTGACACCACTGGTATCTCCCTGGAGATTGCCACCAACCAGGCCGCTATGCAGGTCTACTCCTGCAACGGCCAGAACGGTACCATCGCGACCAAGGAGTCGCAGGCCAAGCGTAACAAGGCCCAGGATGGCAACTCTGGCGCTGCCTACGTCAACAAGTACGGTTGCATCGTCTTCGAGACCGAGGACTGGATTGATGGGATCAACCAGCCTCAATGGGGTCGCCGCCCTTACCAGATTGCTGGCCCTGACGATGGCCCCATCGTCAACTTTGCTACTTACCAGTTTGGTACCGTGTAAAGGAGACATGGTATTCTAAGGTTCTCCTTGCGTCATCCAAGTGCTTGGGAACCGTAATATCCTCTTAATTCTTTATTTTGGACTGTCAATAGGTGACTACGGAGGCCGTTGGCCCCAATCATGTACATATCCAGTCTTGGCAGCCGCACACTTCATAGTAATCTGCACTCCATGCATTAAATTATTCCTCATAACGTAGACCAAACTCTCATTAGAGATCGCAAGCGCTGACCAGCTTCTCTACGCCACCAGCGACATATAAGTCTTTTTAATCGTTCTCCTTCTCTGCCTTGGTCACCGCACATGTCCCAAGCCACACCAGCCTCATAACAAACTTGCTAAGTTCCCGAATATGCGAAACCTCGGTTTTCGTCAAAGCTCGCACGGGCATATTGCGGATCGTATTGGCAGCCGATATGAGCAGCTCCAGATCAATCCGCGACTGTGCGTCGAGGGGATGAATAACGATATTGAGAAAGAGCGTCAAAGCAGCCGCAGTAGAATAGAAAGTGACGAATGTTCAGCCTCAGTTAGTACCCGCCGCACAAAAATCACGTCCAGGAGTGTCAAAATAGAGCGAGTACTTACCGAAACGCATCTTCCGCAATCAAACCGACAAGCGTCCTCAAACACCATAGCGTTGAACGACCAGCTACCAGAGACAAATCGAAACTCGAATGAACCACACTATGCAGATCGGGCGTCTCGTCACTGGTCTCGACGGTGCATTTTCTCACCGTTGTATGGATGACGGTCATCAGGTGGTGATAGTCTAATTGTAAAGACATGCGTCGAATAATGAATGGGATACCTTCATCGGATGCATTTGGCATGGTATTCTTCGAGACGAATAGCGCGGGACGAAAATTGACCGGGATGGAGAGTCGCCATTGTTCTATCTCGTCGTCTAATTGTCGGATATTTAGCAGGAGTTGGTTATCATTATCCTTCAGCGCTCGGGCGGATAGAAGTTGTCGGTAGACTTTCTCTTTTAGGTGGCTTAGGTGAGGGTCTCCCGGGAGATAGGGGCTGATATTTCTTTGACTTTTTTCATCGCCCGTTAAGGAAGTGTTCAGGCTTGGTAAGTATGTGTAATGGTCGTAGTAGTTGTCATGCAAAGTCAGGTCACAGTAGACTTCGCTGAGTAGAGGGGGGTTGCCGGTGAAGAGCGAGATATCTTTGTCGAGCATGTAGCATAGCCAAAATAGCGTTCGGATGTGGCTAATCTCCCGTTCTGGACGAGTAATCTCGAGTCCAGGGGAACTAGGCGATTGGCCCATGTGTCCTTTTAAAGCGCACACTATGCGACACGCAATCGATTGGAAAAAGGTAGCGCCTTGCCAGTCGGTGCAAAATGTACGCTGTATTTGCTATTGAAATATCAGTCTCTATCATTTTGATCATCATGATTAGACAAAAACTGACCAACATGATTGCAGTCTGCAGTGTCGGCAAGCTGGTATCCTCGGCGACGCGTAACAAGAGACAATGTGCCTTGGCTGCGCATAGATCCGTATCTATAGGGACGGAGAGTTGCCTCGACATGTCGATGCGAGGTGCAATAGCCAACATGCTCAGAATGCATGCCTTAGCTGAGATTTGCATTGGCGAGTATGAAATCCCATCCACATGCTCGTATGCGATCTCCAGCGTTGTTTGAAACAGAACTTCATCCAAAACTGGGAAGGCGAGTCGGAATGAGGACTTGAGGAACGCAGTCATGACTTCTCGGGTCGCCTCCTTATCCGGTAGTTCGCATAGAGCTGGCGAGAGAGATTGCGCAAGAGTAGAGGCTTCCGAAGTTTGCACGATCGGGATACTGAAATCAGCCCATGAGACTGGCTGGCCGGTTCTTTTGGAGACCCATTCTCGGCCTGCTTCGGAGGAGATGGGTATACCATTGAAGTACCAGTTGGGTCCCCATTGACGTGCAGATCTATCCACCTGGGCAGAACGCTCTGTGGTGATATGGCTATAGGAACTAGTAGGCGTCTGTGCGAAGGTAATGGGTGATAGAGAGCTCCCAGAAAAGGTCAGTCCTTCCCTACAACTTGCGACGGTTGAAGCATGAGTAGTGTCGATAGTCGAGCGCACTGGTGTCGCTAATTCTTCGGTGTTATCCAAAGCCTGGCCAGACGACTCTGGGGTGGTTCCAACCCGCGACAAGGCGCCTTCCAGCTCCTGGATACGTTGGAATAAGTTCTGTACATCACTAGAACCCGAAAGTTAAAGGTTCAGAATCGAGTCGTTGAAACAGCGGTAGGGGACACGGGTGAGGATTCAGACCTGTTACGCCTTTTCTTCCGTGGATTTTCCCTTTGGAATGTACATTCGAGGCCACGCTGATTGCACCACTCACAAGGGCCATCTGGGTTCGGAAGTGAGCATTGAACCTGGATTCGAGGTGGTCAACATGGGCATTCTGAACTCAGAAACCTTAACTCAGATTCCAAGATAATCACCTTTCTCCGATAACAAACGTCACAAGCCTTTTTCTGACGTAAAGGTCTCTTCGGAGGCATCTGGCGGTGACTAGTCATTCATTCAAACGGGGCGTTTACTTTTCGGAGATCGTGAGAATCTTCGGAGGTTTCGGAGGCCGCTATCTGATCATGTGATATTGAGTGCTGGTTCCACTGGAGTGTCATTGGCTGAGCGGTCCAGCAAGCAGAGCTTAGTTTCGATTCTGTCACGTTACTGCCAATAGCGATTGGCCTTGGTTCTCCACTCCCTTTGACCTTCAGTTTCCAGCGGCGCTCGGAACCTGAGCACCCCGGATCGTGAGATTAAACTTGCGACAATTCTGTGCCATCATGCCAGACTCTATTCCCAGACTAGAGCCCCTGGCTTTGCGGGAATAGCTCTCACCCCCGATACAACTCTTCCCAAAGGCCGTGTGAACGATGGCCGCCCGCCATTGCCCGCAAGCGACGCCTGATGAGAGCGTACCTCTCATCGTTGACCCTGAAAACGCTGAGACTGCACCTTCAACGTTCTCCGAGAATGAAGAGCATCCACAAGGCCAGATCTCGAGTAGGATAGCTTCTCGTCTCTACATATCACATTTTCTATCAACATGGAATTCTCGCGTTTTCGAATTCGGAGCTGTCCTGTACCTGGCCACGGTCTATCCAGGGACGCTACTTCCCATGTCAGCATATGCACTCTGTCGTGGGCTCGTGGCAATTATCTTCTCTTCACCGGTGGGCTATTACATCGACGTTGGTAACCGTTTGCAGGTCGTTCGAGTTTCAATTGGTAGGCTTTCCCACTCCTCAGAGACAGGCAGATGTGCCGAGCAAACTACTAACCATCTTACAGTGCTGCAACGACTTGTCGTGGCTGCATCGTGTGTAATCTTTTACATACTGGCGATTGGTCGTCCTATGACACGCATCGTCAACGTGTGTTTGCTGGCAGCTCTGACCTTTTTGGCCTGTATTGAAAAGCTATGTTCTATTTTGAACATGGTATCTGTGGAGAAAGACTGGGTAAGATTGCATAGAATTTTTTGAATGCCAATTCCTACTGACTGGTATTACAGGTTGTAGTCGTTGCTGGAACCGACCATGCAGGCTTGAGAAGTATGCTGCGAAGATTTCGAAACGGATTGAGAATTTCAAAGCTAACTCATTTACCACAGCAATGAACGCCCAGATGCGACGAATCGACTTGATCTGCAAGCTACTCGGACCTCTATTCATCGCCCTTATCGATGGCATATCCACTGAAACCGCCATCATTGTCAATTTCGGGATGAATGTCTCTTCTGTTGTGGTGGAGTATTACTCAATCGCCAAGGTGAGAGACACCCTTAATCTATACCCTCAACTGCTACGGAGCGCTTTCCTCACTGTTTGCCTTAGGTGTACGATGAAGTGCCTGAGCTGCAGGAAGCAAAGGCATCTCCTCCCGGGGCCCCAAGTGGGCAATCTGTAGAGCAAAGCGTCTTTTCACGTGCCAATGGAGCTGTCCGCCAAGGCGTACGACAGGCTCTAAAAGACTCCAGTTTCTATATCCGACACCGAGTCTTCCTCCCGTCATTTGCTGGAGCTTTGCTGTACTTGACAGTTCTATCTTTCTCGGGGCAGATGGTCACATGGCTTCTATCGACAGGCTACGACTCGACGCAGGTTGCTGTTGCAAGGACTTTGGCGGTTGCGTTTGAGGTATTGGCCACGTGGGTCGCTCCCTGGCTGATGGGGAGGATAGGGCCCACTCGAGCTGGACTTTGGCTGGCAAGCTGGCAAATTACATGTCTGGCAGTTGGTCTGGCTATCTTTTGGCGCTTCGCGAGCGAACCTTTTCTCTCGGCATCTGGTCTTGTCGGTGGCGTAATTCTCAGCAGGTTAGGCTTGCGAGGGTTTGATCTCTGTGCACAGATCTTGGTTCAAGAGGTGAGTTGTTAAAGCATGATCAATGTGATATTTTAGCAGAGGAAGAAAATCTGACGTTCGTTAAACTCCACAGGGCATTGAAGCCGAGGCTCGAGGCTCCTTCTCCTCGACTGAAGTGGCCTGGCAGAATTTATTTGAGATTTGCTCCTATCTCTCCACCGTGATATTCTCGCGCCCAGATCAATTCAGATGGCCAGCCCTTATCAGTGTGATTGCTGTTGCTCTTGCTGGTCTTCTGTACGCAATATTCGTACGGATCCAAAGGGGGCATTTGTTGCACCTGCCGAGTTGCTTTACCCATGACCGCCTACATCGTTCTGGACAACGAGCTCTAGACAGAATATCCTCCTTTTCCGATATGTAATTGTTTTTCGACCGTCACAGCAATCTCGGTGCCTAGAAAATGTATTCTATACAGAAGAGATGAGGGAAAGGGAACTTGACTTTGCCGCGTGGATACAGAACACGCGGTGTGGCTCTAAAAATGTAAATTTTACTGCTAACTACGTACTTATGCGACGAGCTTTTCCTGCATAAAATAACTTGATCTTATTTGGGAACCCAATGATATCCAAAGACTGAACGATGTTCCGAGAGCCATGTATTTCCTAATTAAAATTCTATCTTTATGTTCATGGTTTACTTCCTTGATAGATACCCTTGTACAAGTATTCTCTACTTAACCGTTAGATTATCAAGTTGTCTTGCCGAATTTCCTTTTCTATTAGAACTATCGTAGCAGATGAAAAGGTCGTTTAGAAGGTACTCAAATAGAGTTTAGTATATACGACATTATATTGCTTGTTATTTATCCATTAAGAAAGAAAGGAATACGAGATTAATTGAATTTCTTTTCGATCAGTACTGACTGGTCCCTAATCCTTGTAGATAGTGGTGCTTAGACGGACGAAATCCTATCCGAAGTCTAAGGTACCGAGGCTGCAGGCTGTCACTCCTCGTGGTAGGATCCATACCCCTCACCATGCGGTGGCGTGATGATTGACTGCTGTATGGTCTCCATACCAACTGATTCATATTGACTCCCAGGACAAGGGTTCAATCTTGTGAATACTTCAGCGCCTCCTTGAAGTTAGCGGGCCGTGGGCCCCACCTGGTTCTGCACTAATGCTTGGATGACGCTTTTTCGTCCAATCAAAACGTAGGGTCTAAACTAGATATTCACATTGAAGATTTCTCTATTTACTTCCGTATCGCCACCATCTAGTAACATAAATTCTCACCCAAGGTGAGACTGAGGGCTCGCGCTCACAGATACTGCGTAAGAACATAATGGCCTCGATTGCCGCAGTACTGGATAACAACTCTGCAATCACCCGGCGTTATGGGCCAGGTTTGGTCGCTGTCTTTGGTGAGTCTTCTACGTTTTGTGGCTGCAGTTTTCCCCCAACGCGAGGGTCCAGGATTACGCCCTTTCTTGATTGAAATTTTTGAATTTATACTGAGCAGTACAGTCGGTGGCACCAGTGGAATAGGCGAATCCACCGCTCGAGCATTTATCCGGAACACCGATGCCTCTCATGCTTACCTTGTTGGACGAGATCAGGCAAGGGCAGCAGAGATTATCAGAGAATTACAGCAGATGAAACCGGACGCACAAATTACCTTCATCAAATCGGACGTGTCCTTGTTGCGCGAGGTGGACGATGCATGCAGTCTCATTCAGCGGAACGAAGACAAAGTGAATATTCTGTTTCTGAGTCCCGGCATAGGTACTATGAAGGGCCGTGATGGTATAGTGTTCTATTATCAAGTGGAAACTTTGATCTAATACTGATATTTCTCCCCTATACCAGAAACAGACGAAGGCCTTGACAGGAAGCTCAACCTTCACTATTATTCCCGCATGCGATTTGTGCAGAACCTCCTGCCACAGCTGGTAAAGGGCGCTGATATAACCCGAGCCACAGAGTCTCAGCCCTCTTTATCGCGCGTGGTCTCCGTTCTCGAAGCTGGAAGTGAAGCTGCGATGAACTTGGATGATCTGTCGCTCAAGACCCACTACTCGCTCCGCAACTGCGCAAAACATGCCATCACCATGAACTCTGTCTCAATGGAGCACCTGGCCTCTCACTATCCGCAAGTATCATTCATCCACAGTTTCCCAGGCATTGTTCGAACACGCCTTAATCGAGATTTGGGCACCGTCGCTAAGTGCGCCGTCAATGCCTTAGTAGCCATTGCCAAACCGTGGGAGATTCCCTTCAATGAAAGCGGAGAGAGACACCTATACGCCGCCGCGAGTCCGACGTTTCCACCGCTTGCATACAAGGACAGCTCCATCGATCCTGCGGAAGGATCAGATGGTCGCAATGGCAGTGGATTCTACAGGCTGAGCTCAGATGGCTCTACCTATAAACCTAGTAAAATCATGGAGCGCTACCGTGCGGAAGGGGTGAGAAGCCTGATCTGGAACCATACCGTTAGCGTTTTTGCTCATGTCCATAATAAAGTGTCTGTCTGAAGTGAGTATAGGGTCTAAAATGGAATTCGGGGTAATTCCGGGAAAGAAAGCAAATATGGTAAATCGTTCTTAGTTTCTAGCTTTGCTAAATTTATTCAAAGTACGACCAAATCCTCTTCGTTTGACTTATTCGCAATAGCGAATTTAAAACCGAGCATCCCAAGCGAGAGAGGTCAGGACACTTAGAGCAAGCCACACCGAATAAGGGGGCGACTGGGTAAAACAGGCAGTAGTTAGACTCAACGAAAATGATCTAATTTAGGCACAAGACGATTTGATAAGAAGACTCAGAAATGGTCACAAAGTATTTCACAAGAAAGCAAAGCAGGACCTATTCCTCGATTGTCTCGACATGCCCTAGAAGCTCGCCTTGGACCCATTTGAACAACCTTTCTTGAAGGGCACGATTTTGAGCAAGTTTGGATCCTGATTCTTCTTTTCCTACGGGACCATAGTACTGTCCAGTTTTGACATCAGGACTCACGGCAGCAAAGATCTGGGAGAGAGCGCCCTTCTCGACAGGTGTCGCGAACATGATCGCAGCATAGAGGAAAGGCTTCAGAAAGTAACCAGTTGAGGCATGATGGAGATTGGTTGCCACCATGCCCGGGTGAACAGGAATTATCTTGAACTCCTTTTCTCTCTCGGCCAGAGCCTTTGCATAATGAAGATCGGCGAGTTTCGACATTGTATACCGTGCAGTCGTGTGTCGGTCGGACATTGTTGTACGGACCTCGTCGAACTTGTAAACATCATCGGGGGCGCGAGCGTGGGCAGCAGAACTCAGCATCACGACTCGGGCCTGAGGGTTGATTTTGACCGTTTTTCGCAATGTTGGCAACAAAATCTGTGTGAACAATGCTGGGCCAACCACGTTTGTTCCGAATTGTATCTCATAGCCCTCCTTTGTGAGTCCTTCCGGCGTCATCATTATTCCAGCATTGTTGACAAGGATGTCCAAGCGAGACTCTCGGTGAAGGTACTCGGCAGCAGCTGCCTTCACACTTTCGAATGATGCAAGGTCAAGCTGGAGGAATTGGATATCAGCAGCCTTCGGATGAGATTCGCGTAGGTCATGGATTGCTTTTGTGGCCTTCTCTTTCGATCGAGCAGCGAGGTAGACTCTTGCTGGGTTGTGCAAGCTGAGCTGGAGAATGGTTTCATAACCGAGCCCTATATTGCCTCCAGTGACAATGATGACTTGCTCACGGAGATCGGGGATGTTATTGCTGGAGAATGTAGGCATCTTCGGCATCGCAGGGGTGAATCAATCGAAGACTGAGCTGTCAGATTGGCGCTCCTATCCTAGTTAAAAAGAAGATCGGAATTTGGTTGAGAAAGTGCTTCCACATGCTCTTTCTTATAGGCTTTTCATCAAAAACACGATAGGAAGCCAAACTACCTGAAATCTCTTGAAGAGAACTGATTGGTCCAATTCGCGTCAGCAAAGCCATAACCCACGGGTCTAACGTAGTTCCCGGGCACCCTAACACTAAATGCGATTTTTCAAGTCACAATATTATCAATAACGAGGAGATATTTCTACTTCAGTTCTAGTAAAATATGATTTCTGAGCTTTAGAAACGTTGAGAACAATTGATATCTTCAGGGTATGATTAATTACTGCTATTACCAAGACTCTGCTCGACCCGTGACGTGGATATATTCGTCTACATTATGAAGGCCTAAGATAGTACTCGACCCGATAAAAACACCTAGTATGATATATTAAATACCAAGATATCCTAGGACTACAAAAACAGCCTGGAGTGTTGAAATATGGAGCTGTAAAAAAGCGCTTTTAGAGGGAACTACGTTAGTCACTTTTGCTCCAATCGGTCCATCGCGGATATCAGCCGCATTCGGTACGTAGTGAGTACGGTACACTACAAGGGTGGCAATTTGGCAAAGAAAAAAATTACCTCAGGACCCAAGTCTGAGTTGAAAATATGAGTTGAACCGATCGGAGAGAAGATGAAAAAAAGCCCATAGAAGTAAGGACCTATTGATGTCTGCGAATGTCGAGATTGCCCTAGAATGGCTATATACCAACCAACAAACAAACACAGTAACGGCCGAAAAATGAGGCTTTTTTGGCGTATTTTACTACTCCACCTGCCTCGCCGAAACTTCTATTCTCCTTTCCTCCTTGCACACCCAACAGGCTGGTGACTGTTTTGCAGCCAATGGATTCAAACCTGTCCAAGCTAAATATTGATGCTGGTGCGATTTCATCTCGGGCGCGGATTCGCCAGCCCGAGGAAGACTGGACAGGGATCACCGACCCAAGTGCACGACGGAGAATGCAAAATAAGCTGAACCAACGTGCTCAAAGTAGGTAGATTGGTCAAATATGCTCTATTTGAATCTCATTCGCAGACCCACTAAGTTTCATTTCAGGAGAAAGACGGAAAATTATACGCGAGCAGCAAAAAGAAGCTATGCAGCAGAGAAAGGGTAATCCAAGGAAAGCCTTCATTCTCCCAAGGCCGACACAGGTAGCAAAGTATCAGCAGCCAGCAAGCCTTGCAGAAGCGGCTCTCATGATGGCACAATTCGACCAAGACGCATATGAAAGGTATTCCACAGGGAACCCTTGCTTGGACCATCTCATAACCCTATCCAAGTTCAACGTCCTACGTGCCTTCATGCAGAACCTAAGCCTCCTTAGTATTCCGCTTCAGGACATCGAAGACGATATCCCATCCCCATTCAATACACCCCAGCCATCCCCTTATGAAGACAGAAAACTTCCCCCTGGGCTTTTCCCAACCGCTGTCCAGATTCATGTCCCTCACCATCCCTGGCTAGATTGCTTTCCCTTTCCGCAAATCCGGGACAACTTGATCCTAGTCGCGCATCTATTCAATGACTGTGATCTCTGTACAGACATCATGGATCCCGCAGATAGAAATGTTGGCATGGTTATATGGGGTGACCCGTGGCTGGCCTCAAGCTGGGAAGTGTCTGAATTTTTTATCAAGAAATGGTTCTGGGTTATCCAAGGGTGCCCAGAAATTATACAGTCGAGCAACGTCTGGAGGGCGAAGAGAGGCCTCAAGAGGCTTAGTCTAAGTTGTACATCGCTAAATATCCCGACCTTCGTTGATAAAGCTACAGGAGCGTGAGAGAACTCCGCTGGCTTATGGTAATGGAGCTTTCATATCTCAAAACCTGTTCACAACTGACTACGAGTAGTGTGCAATTTGGAAAGTTCAGCGCCGTTTGACATAATCTCCTCTGTACTCTTGCACATCCCCGGCAAATTGATTCAACCTGGGTATATCGGCTAGACAAACAGCGTCAAGAGTAGCCGTTTTCGGCGTCGAATTCACTGTTATCTAGCGTTCTAGTGTACGCTCGGCTCAAGTCTAGGCAAACTCAAACTTCCAGACATCCCCAAGCCGATCATTGGACTCTCCCAGACCACCATGAACAATGATTGAATTTGAAGCGGCAACATCGGCATCAAACCAACCCCTAGCAAGTGGGAGTTCACTACCCTGCATGTCCACCTGTTCCCACTTCTTATTCTCAATATCAAAGCCCCACACATCACCCAACATCTTGCCCGCACCCTGATGGCCCAATGAACTGGGGTCCCGCTCTCCGAACAAGGTAATCAGATAGGACCGGCCACTGATGGAAATAGCCAACAAGGCGCTAACACTTCGTGGAGAAGGGCCTTCCTTTCCGCCGGGGGCATAGACATGGGTCTCCCAAGAATTGGTCTCTGGAGTATAAATGTCCAAGTTTCCACCCTGCTCGGTCTTCCCGTCAAACCCATTCATACGGTACAATTTTCCATCCGCAAAGGCAATGGATGTACCACCACGAGGGGGATCGAAGGCTGGAGCAAGTTCGGTCCATTCTTTGCGTGAGACATTGAACGCCCACAAGTCTGATAGTCGTCCTGATTCGGGACATCCTGCGTGGATGTAGAGTGTGTCTTTTCCGTTGCTGGTCATGCAATGATAGCTGCGAGCAGCTGGGATGGCAGCCGACTTGGTTGTTGATGGTTCGATCAGACACCAGGTGGAAGTGGAAGGGTCATATTCCCAGATCGCGCCTTGTTCTTCGATAGGGGCCATTGCGACACCCCCACGGCCAGAGAAAAGATATATTTTTCCATTGAGAGTGGCAGATGCTGTTCCGACTCGGGCAGAGGGAGATTGGGAGGATTGGGGCTGAGAACTTATTGAGGCAGTAGCTATGAAGTGAAACTATTAGCATTGTTGAAATTTGAGGGCTGTCTCGAAGTAGCATGCAGCTTACCGTTGTCCAGAGATACGGCGTGCACATCATTGTCTCGAGGCTCACGAGGTCGTAGCTCTCCTCCGAAGATATATGCTTGTTCGCCAACAACCGAGACGATTTGCGAGGATCGCTGAAGGATTTCAGCCTCCAGGAGCTTGTGGCACTTAGCAGTGATCGCCATTGCGACAGAAGCGAGGTTGTTTAGCGCGTGCACTTGTAGTGAGAAAGTGACAGCCAAAAAAAGAGGCGAGTTCGTAGCTACAAATAATCAACAGTAGCTCAATCACTTACTCGGCTCCAGATGATGTCCTCCCACAGTGGGGACCTTGCGAGGTTCCGAATCGCCGCTGCACCCCCAAGGCAAAATTGAAGGCGGGATGGACAGCTAGAACAGCCAATAATAAGAAGCAATTCTTACCCCACACCATATTGCATATTTACCTAAACCTAAAATATACTAGCGCAAACTTTACCTCTGCAAGACAGCCTCCGAAACCTCCGAAACCTCCGAAGGACCTTGTTGTTTTGATTCCATACACCTCTGCATTGCCGGACAGTCTAGCCGTACTATAGTCGTGACTGTAGTTTCAGCGATCTATATCCTTGATCGCCCTTGGGTGACCTTAAGTCTAGCCTACATCCTGGTGGCATCCTGAGTTGGGAACTAAGTACCGAATATATATTGGTTTGATTCAAGATGCTTTCAAGTAGACATCAGGCCACCATTCGGAATGAACTCCCTTTACCTGATATCTAACTCAGTGAACAAGATTATGTGGCCTCTAGGTTACAACTTGGATAAAATGTTTCGCCCATTCTCCCCTGTTCCCATAACAATTTCCTCATCCCAGTAATTAGGGTTGAATGTGATCCGGTTCAGCGGGTTCAAGCGATGGGCTCTGTTGTAGAGATCCTCATATACACGGCCATCGTATCGCCCCAGAGCACTGTAATCGTGGTTAGTTCGTCTCCAGCACTCGTGTTATTGACTGGGCAAGGAAATTATTACCTATCTAATAGATAGTCAGGAATCTTCCACGAGTCAACCAGGTTGACAGCATGTGGGCGGATTCGGGCCATCAATTCCTGAATGCGGGATGGAAGGGCGTTGAGATCGGATTGAGACACAGCATTGCAGCGGAAAACTAAAATTTTGAGCGTTCAATTAGTGATGCAGCATGGACAAGATTGTGGGAATGATATTTTCTCACATTCATATCCTTCATTCTCCATGGTATAGTAGGCAAACAGGCGGAAGAGGTCACATAGAACGGTTTTTGCTGGGCCAGATAGAGACTTGTCGCTTGACAGTGCTTCGAAGAAGGTTGCCACAAGTATCGACTGGGATTGAGCTAGTTTAAAATATGAGTGAGCACAATGGCTGAGAATTTCGGAGGAATGGGTTATACCTTTGCTCAACTTGTGAAGCTGAATGAGCAGGCTATTCCAATTTTGCTTCTTCAATACCCGCTGCTCATATGCATCATATGCCTACAGATTGTCAGAGAAACCACTGATAAAATGGACTTGAACCAAATATATTGACATACCAAAGCTGTTGCTCGAAGTTCGAAGCTCTTGACAATATCTTGGTCGCTCGACAATGAAGTGTATACAGGCTGGTTGGAGCCAGCACTTTGCTTGTTCCGAACAAACTCTTTGAATCTAGCATCTGTCTCATCTGTGCCGGGGGCGTTAACAGATTCGACAGCAGCGGTCATCTTCTTGATCAGATAGGCGGCAACTTGTTGCGTGATCATCCAATTATCTCCCTCAACTGTTGGCTTGGAAAGATAGTCGTTGTTTAACTGAATAAGGCCGCTTCCACCTCCGAAGCCGTGTCCACCCATCGCACGTCTGCAAGTTTCGATCCCATCTGCAGCAAGCATAGTGCATAGACTCTTTAGTCCTGATGACATGCTATGCATATGAGCCAAGGAACGGAAATCACCGCCTTCAATGTCCTTCCGGGTAGCTTGGTACACATTCTGCATAGACAGGCCGGTGTAATGAAGTGCAAATGCGGTCGCTAGGAGGGGGAGAATGCGGATTTGGACAGTCGGGTAGTCAAGGACGGACATTTCGGGCCCATTTTTGTCACCGTCTCGATCTTGGAATTGCCGCCGAATAGCTGTGTACCGGACTGCCACTGTCACTGCTCTTGCAAGCACTAATCGGGCATGATGCACGATGTTTGCGCGGACGTATGTCAGAGATCCATAAACTAAAGCTGGCTGCTCTGGCTTTGCATACGCCCCAGAGGTGGGATCGACGCTGGAGTACCGGCATAGCATTGCAGAATGAGGGATACTGACCGTCGTATTAGCTCACATTTGCTCCAAGGAGAAGACTCCTGGCCTACCGGAAGTTATCAAATAGCATGTAGGCATTATCCATGGTGATATAACCATACTTGGGCCCAATATCACCGATGACCACGCCATTGAGAGGCTGATGGGTCTTCATATCGCGCACTTGCACAATGAACGGATGAGGGCCATGAGACACGTATTTGACCGGTGACCCCGGCTTTGGAAGAAGCAGCTGGGCGACGACGATGGCGTGATTGGCAACGCGACCCAAGCTTCCATTCCACCACTTGCTCGCCGTAAGTGTGGGACTGTGAAGTACAAACTCCTTGGTACTGCTATCCCAACGTGCCTCAAGCTCCAATCCTCGAACATTGCTACCATGGCCAAGCTCAGTTTGAGCGTAAGCACCAACGATCTTCCACGATTCAATCAAAGGCATCCAGTAGGCGCGCTGCTCTTCGCTTGCTTGCTCACGAATGGTTGTGACGAACATCTCCATGTGCAGGAAGTAGGGGGAGACATCATCAACCAAGTACTGGGCCATCTTATAATCTTCATGGTCCCATCGATGCCGGTCAGTCATTCGACGCAGTAACTTTGCACGCGCCAGACCGAGCTTGAATCGTTCCACTCGTGACAGATTTTGCTGTTTCTCCTTGGAGAAAAGTGGCTCTTTCTGCACGATGGGAAGTATCTGAGCTTGTCTCTCGAGGAAGTTATCTACAGAAAATAGATGTTTGCTGAGCTCATCCACCGAGATATTGGACTGCCCTCGCTCACGAGCGAGGGTTGTAGGGCCATCTGGTTGACTTGGGCGGAGCTTGTCAGTGAAGTCGGGCATATTGTTGAGTTTGACTGTGACAACCTATGAAAATCAGGATACTATGACAACCCATAGCCAGCTTATATGGGTTCAATCTTTGTAGGTCCATCTTCTTCCCGAATTTAACCTAGGCTTCTGGTGAGGCTGCCCAAATTCGCCGAGTGCCGAATGCCGGCCGGTCTTCCTGCTGCGGGGCAGATCGTGGGGAAGTAAGTAGCCGACTTGAAGATCTCGGAAATAAGAAGATTAACGCGGGGAGATTTCTATGGCCAGATTTCAGTGTATTAAAGTGAAGAGCTTTTAAAGGTTCGGCATTTCCCCTTATCAACAGCGGGCAAACTGGTCGGTTCTGAAGGATATTCGATAGCAATGGGTGACCGAACTCTTTATGTACCCTCCCATTGGGGGAGAAACGTGCTTCCCAATCTTCCTTTCTTTCATAAGCTGCTTCGATATGCTCAGCGCAAACCTTCGCGCACAGCTGTCCGAGATGTAAACGCAGGCTTGGAGAAAACATACCACGACGTGCTGTCCGATGCTCTTGCGCTTCGTGTCGAGTTGGAGAAGGTGCTTAGTCAAAAGACTCTTCGCGACCTATCTGAAGATAAAGAAGTCTATATTGGTTTACTGGCACCGGGTGGTTATGAATATACTGTGGGGTTCATTGCCATCCTTGCTATGGGCGCTGCAGTGGTGCCAATGGGTGAGTTCAATTCCGGTAGTAACAATGAAAGGCATAACTGACATTGAGAAGCTGCTGGATTACCGGTAGAAGAAGCGTCTTACTTTCTCCACAAGGCTCAATGTGTAGCCCTGGTGGCCAGTACAACCAGCGAAGCGCTCGGCCAGTCCATTGTCCAATCTATGGCTGAGAAGAAAAACTTCGCTATTCCCTGTCTTTCGCCTATCGCGTCGTTCTTCCTTCCTACACCCATTTCGGCCGAGGATGTCGTTATTTCCTCAAACAGAATGCTTGATATGAACGGTGCAAGTGCAGTGATATTCACATCAGGGACGACAGGCCCGCCCAAGGGTGCAGTTCAGCGGCGTACTTGGTTGACGGGCAATGCCGAAACCGACGCAGACTTCTATCGAATCACCGAGAGTGACGTCGTGCTTCACGTATTGCCAGTTCATCACGCCTCCGGTGTGGGACTTACATTCCTTCCTTTCCTGACAGCCGGTGCATGCATCGAATTCCGGAGCGGTGGCTTTGATACGGCATGGACCTGGGAGCGCTGGCGTCGTGGAGGACTGACATTTTTCTCCGGTGTGCCCACCATCTATATGCGTATGATGCGGTATTATGAGGAAAATATTGCCAATCAAGCACCCAAGGTGCGTGATGAATACATCGCTGGAGCGCGTAGCATCCGCACCATGTTATGTGGCTCGTCTGCGCTTCCTGGCCCTGTGCAGGAATTCTGGGAGAATTTGCGACAGCTGCCAATCCTGACTCGGTATGGTGCTACGGAGTTTGGGGCAGTGATCAAGACAGACCTGGATCCCACGGGTACGCCACGGAACAGCGTTGGTCGAGTGGTCGAGTCGGTATCCCTTAAGCTCGAAGAGGATGGTCATCTTCTTGTCAAGTGTCCCTTCATGTTTTCAAAGTGAGTGACAAGCGTTCCTAGCAAATTCCCTCGGGCTTTATTGACACGTCGTCTACCTGACAGATATCTTCACGATGAGAAAGCCACAATGGATGCCCACGACAAAGACGGATACTTCAAGTCGGGTGACATTGCCCGCAGGGAAGGGAAGTACTATTTCATTCTCGGTCGTGCCTCCATCGACATCATCAAGTCTGGTGGTTATAAGATCTCGGCATTGGATGTTGAGCGAGAGATTCTGGGACTGGATTACGTTTCCGAGGTAATGGTGGTCGGCGTTGAAGACGAAGAATTCGGACAACGAGTAGCAGCCACCATCAGTCTCAAGACGGACCCAAACACCACCCGCAATAGTCTCACTCTGGCCGAGTTGAGAGAAGATCTCCGTACCAAGTTGAACGGGTACAAGATGCCAACTATTTTGCGGCTGGTTAAGGGGGAATTGCCCAAGTCAGGCACGGCCAAGGTGCAAAAGAAGATTTTGGGACCGAAGTTCTTCCCACCAAACTATCGTGATATTCCTGAGGTTCAGGTATGGAGCAAAGAGAAGCGGTCGAAACTATAGATACTTTAAAAGAACGCATTTACATGATAGAACTTCTCTAAATACAAGAATATAAGCCCCATGTTTAAATGATCCATTGAGGTAACAGGTATCTCATTGAACTATGTACAACTAAATCGATAATTTCTGGAAGATCATATCTTTGCCTTTGCAGGGGCAGTAGTCATACGACTATGAACATAGCTAATCCGCTGGAATTTCTTGATTGCATCACCCCAAAGCTCCTGGCGCAGCAGCGCATATACCCTGCGAGTATTGTTAGCATTGAAGATACTGCAAGGTGGCTAAAGACACAGGTCCTAAACCTGGGCTAGCATCCAAAAACTCACCCCATTTTAGCCTTTGGTGCTACCTTATTCCCAAGCTCAAGTGCAGCATCGAGCATTTTCTCCGGTTCAGCAATAGCGTCAACAATTCCATCTTCTAACGCCTCCTTCCCGGTCCACTTGTGTGCCTCGAGAAGCATTTTGCGTGCGATTTGAGGACGCAACTTGAGCCTCGGCAAGGAGCCAATTCCATCAAAATGCAAACCCAGGTTCACAGGGGGCATGGAAATGAAACCTCGGCGTGAGTTCATGATACGATAATCGTGTGCCAATGCAAGAGGACAGGCACCGCCGAATGTGTGGCCGGTGAGTAATGCGATGGTCGGGAATGGGAAATCGAGGATGGTATGGATAAGCTGGTGGTAGATTAGCATCATCTGTAGGTCGAATTGCCCCAGCTGGCTCATGACTTCTGAAAGAAGTGCATACCGGGTAAAAGCCATCCGTGTTAGCAAATTGGTTGGTATCAGCTTCGTCCAACTCGAGGCCCTTTAGATGCTGATCAGCTTTCCATATTTACGAGAAGTAAACCAGAAGTAACACATACAGTGCACCAGAACTTTGCATCACTGCCTCGGGTGATAACAGCACCTTCAGAGTCGGGACCTAAGAGTCTCTCCACTGTACGATAAGCGCGTATCATTTCCTGGCAATACCAAGAGTTCAACCGGTTCTCTGGAGGCTTCTGCATGGTCAAGACGAAAACATTGCCATGTCTCTCGAGTGAGAGATTGCGAAAGGTCGGGATATCAGTCATATTGTCGGGCATTTTTCCCCAACCTGAAGTCAAGTCACTAGAAGAAGGAAAAAAATCTTGTAAGCTGATCTTGTTAATCTAATACTTCTTTTCCTCTAGGCCACATCTGCGAATATCCTTGAGCCGAGCTTGAATGCTTCCCCCGCACGCGCTGATCCCTCGGACCCCACAATCTGCCAAATTCACCGATTGCCGAATGCCGGAGAAAGGCAAGACGGCAATTGTGCACTCTACAGGTCATTATACCCTTTTTGAAACTAGTTGACATACTTCTTTCTTGTTTGACGTGAATTTCGATCGGGTTTCTATCGTTTAATAAGTCTGCAAGTAGTCCTACCACTGAATATCGCCAGTCCATTCCAGGTCTTCGAATAGCCAATCACCCATACCCTGGTATTGATTGTGGAAAAACTCATCAGGCATCCCCCCTGACATATTCCCCATTGAAAATCCCATGTGAGGATCCAAAATCGTATTAAGAGGCCGGTATTCCTCCGTAGATGGCACGACAGCCGGAGGACGGGATTTAGTAAACCCTTCAAGTGGGACATCGCCAGTCTCGGTAATCGGCGAGGCACCGGATGGATTTTGAAATGTAGGGGTAGATTCCGAGGGCATAAAACACTGCCAGGCCCAGGATAAATCCAGTCCGAATTGTTTAAAGAATGGTTGATGTTCTCGTGGAAGCTTCTGCAGCGGGGTCGCCTCTGATCTCGTCGCTCGTTGCTGCTTCTCGGCGATGCTCCTCAAGGCCCTGAGGCTACCTTTGGCGGAGGACCAACGTTTGGCAAGAACCTCTAGAGATAAATAAATATTCTCGAGATCAGTGGCTGCTTTCCTCCATAAGTTGGGTATGTGGCGGCACGAGAGTAACCCAATGCCGGCTGCCAGCAAGTGGAATGTGAAGATCGGGCCCAAGAACTGAATCTCATCTCGGGCTAGGAAGTCTTCGAATATACCTGCTACAAAAGAAGATGCGAGCACCACGGCTGGAGATGGTGAGTTTCCCGGGCTGGGACGGCACATGATAGCGAGGCAGATGAAGTATGGGATGTGGAGCTGGCGGGCTTCAAAGCGATATGGAGCTAGAGTGTTTTTTGAAGCCTCCCATTCTGATGAAGGCGAGTGCCGATTAAAAAGTCTCAGGGAAGCTGGAAGATCTCGCATCCACCGGTAAAGACGATTTTCGATACTTTGTCGCATGTGCCGTGTGAAGCTCTTGCGCCGGTAGCACTGTGTGAGGTGGCCAAGGATAGAGCCAATCTCGACATATGCAATAAAAAGAGCACCGTCTGAGCTGGAGTCATCAAAATCTTCCAGGCACGGTGGTGCCAGTTCACAGTCATCTATGTTGACTGCAAGTGGACGCCCTTGTCCTGCAGAAATCAAGCAATCCCTGGCCTAACAATAATCAGATCAGACATCGGATATTGTATCACAATTAGCTCCCGGAGTGTGACTTACAAATAGTGTCCACCAAAGCCTACGCCTGAGGCCAGCTTCTCTCTTGTTCGTGGGCTCCTTGTGTAGACCTATTTGGTGAGCGAGTCCGACCCCAACGTACCGCCAGAAACCGCTGGTGTTTGTAGAGACGTGTTCAGGGCCTTCAGGATTATACCAATGCAGAATGCATACGGCTGCGACGACAGTAACCGGGTTCTTTTCATATCCAGACCAGAAGAGGGCTTTCGCACGGCGATAGAATTGATGAGGTGATGCATACGCAGTGATAGCCGGTGCAGAACTGACTCGACTTGCCGCGACGAATATTGATTGCAAGAGAAGGATTGAAGGTTTCTGGGCACCACTTTCCTCTAACCAGCTACGCTCAACAATGGGCATCCAGGGTGAGCAGCGTTCCATAAAGGTATTGATCAAGCCATCACGGATTGCGCGTTGAGGAAGCTCAAATGCACCTTGTAACCGAAGTACTTGAATGTCATCATCGGAAGGGCCATCGGCCTCTCCCATGGGATATGACCTAGCTTGGTCTTCATTGATAACCACGGTATCTTCGAAATATCTTGACCGCGCCATGAAACTCAGACTAGAAGCTGATGAATACGGGTTGGACGCGTGAGGGGAGTTGGTAAATCTCGACCTCTCCTCGATACCCGAGACATCTAGTGGACTAGGCTCGTCCTCAGAATGTTCGATTGAAGAACGTGCGGCATTTCTTGAAGTTTGTAAGTGCACAGACTCCCCTTCGTTCCAACTCAATCGGCGTCGATGTTGTCTTTCCTTGACAACTTCAGTGTCGAATTCACCATCGCTGGCTCTCTGGCGTTTACGCTTGCGCTCTCGCTGGCTATTATAGGGTTATTCGTCTGAATCACCCGATTGTGATAATATGTGGAAGCCCACTTACCAGCAGGGCCATTGGTGTCGCAAGCAATTCAAGCATGAGCTGGTAGAGCCTTGAAAGATGCATCGAACCTACGATGGTCAGCTATGTCGTATCCTCGCCCTTGCGAGGGAGGTCCGATCTGACCTTCTTTTTGTTACAGGCGACACACGCCTTGGGTGCGCGTAATGGTGGCGGACTAAAGTCCTTCATCGCAATAAGTATCGTAGGTCTACCGTGCACGCAAGTCGCAATGCCCATTCACGTTGGCATCGAACGGGCCAAGGAAGCGTGGGTCTGTTCCCCGCATTTTCCGGTCCGAGGCAAGTTGGCAACACAGCCAGATTTGGTGGTGAATTGTGGGGGTATCTATTGAGGTATCTTCTTTATGTAACGCAAGATTGTTTAATGTACAGCATCATGCCCACCCAGCCAGGGTCCAGCTAGATCGATCGCCGGCTCTCAGACCCGATCGGCGATCAGGAACAGGAGGCTCGGAGTCGCGCGTCGCACCAGCAAGCCCGTTCTGCAGGAACTTCTCTCGCTCGATCTCGACCATTCCACGTAACTTCAAGCTAGTCACTAGACTAGCTCCAGCCCAGGCGCCGAGAGATTCGACTTCTCGTAGGACTCCCTGCACAGGAACAGGCGTATCTTTGTTCTGTCGGCGCAACTTCTGTTCCACAAAGTCGATCTCCGGCTCTTCCTGGGAAGGCTCTATTTTCTCGTCCTCGGCTGGGCTCTCTCCATTTTTGCCAGCTGGTGGCTTCTGCTTCTGTCCATTACTCTGAATCGAGAGAGACGAGATCCGCAGATCCTCCATTCGTTGGCGTTGTCGTTCAATAGCCTTGCCTCGAACCGCACTCCATCCGTATGTCTTTATCAGAGCAGACACTTCATGAAGAATCCTCTTTCGAATTCCAGGAATTCGAGCTCCACCGCCCACAAAGACAATGCGTGACATGCACGTCCCGCGTGCATCAGGCGGTAAAGCCAGGAGAGTTTTGTAAATGAGCAAGGGAATCGTCTTCTCCTCGTCATCCAATTCGCTTTCGGGGATGCCCGTTGCAAAGAGAACTGTTTCAACAGGCTCTGCCAGGCGGGAGAACGGTATATCGATGAACTCTTGCGCTGGATTTCTGGGAGAAGGTATTGAAACGGTGCGAACGGATTGGACCGGTTCTTCTCCACCCTCTGCGAATGGCTTGCACCAGGCGAATCGAGTGAGAACCTCCTCACAGTATGCGAACCCAACGGAGATCACATCCTTGCCCTGTGCCACGTGATCCTCGCCAGTCTCGAGGCAAGAGAGCAGCCGTCCCATCTCCTGTTGAAGAGATTTCATTGACCTCGTGCTTCGCTTTGTGGTGATTTCTCTGTACTCGTAAAGACCGGTCGCCGTAGTTTCCGCCCATCCAAGGTCCACCACCAAAGCCGACCGCAATCCCGCAGCGGTTGCCGACATGGTCGCACTCGGAAGAAGGGTGATGCTAGGAAACCGCCAGCGGCTGAACAAGGTAGAGAGTAGCGACGAAAGCAATGGATGCGGCATGAGAGAGGGAAGGGTCAGGACCAGGCGAGAGGAACCGGCGTCTGTCAAGAGGTAATTGTTGTATGTTTCGCGAAAGAGGCGCTCGATCTTATCCTCCAGCAAGCCCAAATCAATCTTACGAAGGTCTGGTTGCCACAATTCATAGTCTCGTACCCAGTCCTCCGCATCGAGGGGTTTTGGCAATGGCCCATTGCCCGCAGCGCCCTGAATCCATCCTCGATAGTCCCCAACTCTTCTCGATTCTTCAGGACCGAATCCCACCGCACAGACAGGAGTACCATTGCCTTCAAATCCTGCGCGGAGCCATCGTGCGCCTATCTCAAAGATAATCGCATCATCCTCGTTGCGAAACGTTGAGCCTGGTGACGTCGTACTAGCAAAGGAGGTATTGCCGGAGCGCGGAGCTTGTTGGGGCGTATGAGGGGAGGAGGGCCGAGCTGTCTGTGTATGACGCAAATTCGAGGGCGCTGACATCTTGGATTTGCGTTGATCGCCAGACGGCAATGCGCTTTTTGCTCTGTTAGCGAGCTCGTATGCGTGTTGGAGAGTTGCGGTGCCCCTCGGAGGTTCAGAAATCCGCGGCACAAAGAACTCGCTTTAGCGGGACGCCGACCGGTGACAAACCGCCATAAAAGTCGCTTCTGTTTGTTAGAGAAAGTCTCCTCTCAGTAAGGGGCAGTACTGACAGCAGATGTGGGAAGCCAGAGGTTGATTGGTGAATGGGGTCGCGGAGCTGGACGCGCTGGTACTAGAAGCAACGGAACTTCTTCGGGCCGTGGTTTATTTACTCGTCAACATTCAACCTGTCCCTCTGAAAACTCCTCACCACTTGCCCTGCATGGCCATATACTTCTCGTTCTGAAGCTACCGACTTGCTGACCGGCCTAATGGGTATCCCAGGGTACGTATTTTCAGTCGTTTTGTAGCTCGAATGCATGGCCAGATCTGCGGGGTCAACCATGAACACGCTCGCCTAGCAACGGCCCTTCGGGGATCATATCGGGGCGCATCCATGACCTTGAGAACCCTCAACTAACTGGAAACAGGCTCATCGGCGCCATAGGTGCAGGAGAGCGGGTCTCCCTGGCCAAAGTGGCCGGATTGCACCTGGAACGAACTGCGAGGCCCATCCGAATCGCCGTTGATATCTCCATTTGGCTTTTCCAGGTCCAAGCATCGCGCGGAGGAAAGAACCCGGAACTACGAACCCTTTATTTTCGACTGCTAAAGCTACTTGCTTTGCCTGTACACCCACTCTTCGTCTATGATGGCCCTCATAAGCCCCCGTTCAAGCGAGGCAAAGCGGTATCGCGCAACTCGGGCAATTTACCAATCATCAAACGCTCGAGGGACCTTATCGAGCGATTTCGGTTTCCATGGCATGAAGCACCCGGGGAAGCGGAAGCCGAGTGCGCTCGGTTACAACAGGCTGGCATTGTCGATGCAGTTATAAGCAATGACGTTGATGCTCTGATGTTCGGGTCGACTTTCACAATGATGAACTTCTCGAACGAGAGCGGAAGTGGGGCATCTGGTGCAACACACGTCACTTGCTATCACTTGGGTGACCAGGGCTATGTGTCAAATATATCCTTGGATAGGGCTGGAATGATCCTCTTCGCTATGCTAAGCGGAGGAGATTACCTTCCGTCCGGGGTCGAGAAGTGTGGTCCTGGTACCGCTGCAGAAATTGCAAAGGCTCAGTTTGGCGAGGATCTTCTTGGATTAATCGCCTCAGATCCGCCGGAACCTGATGGAATAATCACCTCGGACGCGCCAGACCTTGACTCGAAACTCCGCGAATGGCGAGACCGACTGCAATACGAGTTGGATTCAAATGAGAGTGGCTACTTTGTCAACAAACACCCAGCAGTCCGAATCCCGGAGAACTTTCCCGATCCAACTATTCTCAAGTACTATGCTGAGCCAGAGGTTTCCACCGATGAGGAAATGGCAGCTCTTAGGCATCGGCTGAAACATGCCTGGGATCGCGAAATCGACCCACTAGCGATCAGAAGCTTCGCTGCCGAGTTCTTGGATTGGAAATATCGCTCCGGTGCTCGGAAAGTGATCAAGAACCTAGCCGAGCCTTTGGTTACATACAGACTTCGCCGCCAAAGACCAGTATCGGCCATCTCGGGTCCCTCGCTTGCACCGGAGTGCGATACACCATGGCTCCAAAAGGTTTACAAAAGCCGTGTTAGCTTCGGTACAGATGGCATGACCGAGTTGCAAATTGATATGCTCCCAATTGACGTCGTTGGCCTTGACCTTATGAAGGAAGAACCAAATCCTCCACTCCCGTCTTCGGAGACGGAGCCTTCCGTCGACACGGCTCAGATTGAAGGCGAAGAAGACGAGGCAGAGCTTGCCGCCGATGAACCTCAACCCGCAACGTCTTCTAAGGCTCGAGTCACAAAGCGCTATGATGTCTATGCTGTTCAAAAGATGTGGGTGCTGGAGTCCGTCGCCAAGCTTGGCCTTCCCACTATTGTCAAAAAGTGGGAGGATGAGCAAGCTGAGAAGGCCAAGAAGGCCGCTGCTCCCAAGAAGTCGGGTACCCGACGAACGGGCCCGAAGAAGAAGGGGGCCATCGACCCGGGAATGAAGCGTGGTAGCATATTGAAATATGGAACGCTTACGAAGGAAAGATCCAACCTTTCTGCATCCAATAAGTCATACTTGCTGGAAAGTGCTTCTACAAAACAACAGCCGGCCTTGCTTCGGGCTTTGTCTTCTTCATCTCAGGTCATAGACCTCGAGGATGATTCTTTCACGCTGAGTATGTACTCCCAGCAACAATCCTCGGGTCATACGCGTGCTTCCTCACGTGAGGTGGACGAGTTAATTGAGACGTTCTCCTCGCTAACAACTAGACCACCATCATCAAGAGTGAAGGGCCCTCCAGCAGTTGACCAGTTTTCTATACGATCCCGAGCTCGGCCGGTGTCAAATGATGCGTTTGATGTCAACAAATCAACCCTATCGGCTGTCGAGTCTGTTGGTGTGCAGGAATCCTCGAATTCGTCAGCAGAACCGTCAAGCCATTCAGTCAAATCGAGAAGCTCAAAAAATGAAGGTGGAGCCGCAGGAAAGAGTCTTGGGGGTACCTCACGCAAGCTCAAGCAAAAGACTTCCAACACTACACACAAGCCCGATATGAGCTCACACGCTCTTGAGGACGCCTTCAGTCTCGACTACTTGGAGGGACCTATGGGTTCACTATCAATTTCCGAGGAACATGATGAGCAAAAACATGATCTCCCAGCCCGCTCATTGCGTAAACCTAGGTTATCAAAGGCGGATGATGGCACCACCGGGCGTCCTTCGCAAACCAGTCCTGTGAAAACTATGCAGGCATCGGAACAGGCTTTGTCGCAAAAGATCCCGCTAAGAGCCCAACCCAAATACTCAATCAAGCCGAACCAGGAACGCGATAAGCATGCCATTCATTCAAAGACCATTGCGTCGTCCAAGAAATCTCGCGCCACCTCAAAGGACCACTCGATGACTTCTTTAAAGGCAGAGCAGCAGACCTCAATCAATACGCGAACAAAAGGCCATATCGAAAACATCACGATATTGGATGGCTTCTGGACAGTTGATACATTCTCTGCCACCGGTATGGATCCGGTCAACTCAGATGCTCGTCAGACCGATACAAAGAACGATGCACAATCTACAAAGAACCCTCGGAGGAGGCGTGTGGCCCGGGTGAGCATTGTGGACATGATTTGATACGATTGAGATACCCTTATTTTATTTCTTAATACCATCGTTACAAAAATGGCGTTTAATGGGATAATTAGGGCAATGCATAGCAACACTTCATACGCATAGATCTGCTTCTTGGGTTTTTTGGGATTATGTCTCCAATCTAGCGGTCATTTTGCTACTCGTTTTCTGCATACCTTGAAATCATGCCTTCCTAGACAAGCCTCTTAAAGTGTCGATAGCATCGCAAGAGGGGGCAAAGTGGACGCGAAATGGGTGTCTCCAACAGAATGTACACTACACCGATAGCTCCATTTTCTCTAGATATGGCATCCCAGCCAGCTGGAATGGGATAGTTGCAACATGAAGCTCTATTGAAAAATTCAGACGTTGCAAAGAATTGATCAAGACAGAAACTTTGTCTCCTGGGCTATATAATTCCCAAATTGATGGATTACTACAGAGCATCGTTCGATTGCTTATCCCGCCTTCTCCTTTCTCCTCTCATTGCTTATAGTATTCCTCGACCCAAGTTTTGATCTGTGCCACTTCAGCATCAATGATCTTCTGTACCCCCTCGTTCACAGCACCATTCTTCACAATCAGATCCGAGCAGTGGAAACCTCCTGGGATGACATTCAACGGGGCGGATTCCCGTGACTCAAGTGGCCCTCCAGGTCGGAAAGAGGAGGAAACACCGGCCGATCTCCACGGATCATATTGACTGTGACTTGGTCAGCTTCATCCAATAGAAATCCTATTCAATAGGGGTATCATGATCATACCCATTGGCCCAAATCAGTCGAGTGGTGTCGGTCAGTTCCCAACCCTTGGTCCACGCGTTGACCTCCGCTTCGGTCTTGCCCTTCGCACTACCAAAAGTGTAGCCGTTCACTTCGGGGAAGAAGAGCGAGCACTGTCTCTGCCAGTACTCCGCGTTGACGGTGCGAGACACGAGACTTGAAACGCCAGATGGCGCGCCGCTGAGAAAAGAAAATATTAGAAACCCAGGCCCGATCTCGAATAAGGAGTGACATACTCTTGCCAGTAGAACAGAGGCTCATTACAAAGGAACCACTGCCATTGTCGGTCAACGGTATTGTTCACGGAAGTATCCGTGAAGATAGGGCTGGACGCATTGTATGTGTTGAAGCATGCAGTAGTCGATTCATCAGTCCAGTAACCATAGTTCGCGCATGCTGGTCCCCCTATCAGTAATTGCGATATATTCGTCGGAAGTTGTAACTCACATCCAGGGAAGTAAACGTTCTTGAACCATCTCGCATAACCTTGGAGTGCCTTGTGAAGGCCGACACCATCTGATCCAGGGATTTTGCTCGTCCCGTTCTCAACGTTCTATGTCGAAGTCAGCACCAACAATTCCCAAGATCATGAGAATTTTAGATTTCTCATACCTCAACATAATCACAAAACTCAAAGAACCCGGAGTAGCCTGTGTAGAAACTATTGGACTGCCATAGCCACGGTCCATTCTCGAGGGCACTGAACAGAATGCGAGTCAGCTTCTATGGCACCTCATGCTGAACCCCGTGAGTAAATACCTAGCAAAGTCATTGAAATGTTCGATATCACCAAGACCAAACAAGTCCTTCAGTTCCTGGACCTGCTTCTTTGATCCGGACTCGTTGATTTTATCAATGTAGTTCACAACTCTGCTGATATCCCGGCTGCAGTTTGTGGGCATTCCTTCTTGAACAGGGGAAAAGTATTGCCACTAGATTAAAAGTCAGCAATTGTTCAGTCTGCTTGCTCAACCCACATAGTAAAATATTACTGACATAGTCATCGATGGCCTCGACTGGGGCGCTGGACGCATGATACGCCCAGAATGTTCCGGGGGATGTAGACTCAGTCCAAGCTGACAGGGCACCACTATAAGATCCTCCGCTCAAGACCCATGGCTATTGTTTATACATTGGATCAGTTAAGTGGCTTTGCTATGAATAAAGGAGACATCATACCGCATTCTGAGCGTTGCTGCTGCTGTTTGTATCAAAGGGAAGCTCGACATTCTTTGCGAAGTAAGTAAGGTCCGCAATTGAATTCTCCAAAGTCAGTTGTTGCAGGTTTTCAGCAGTCAGCTCCAGATAGGGTGATGAGTCTCCCCAGTAACGGTCTTTTGTCCAACAAAAGTCAGCACTATTGAAGTTGGTGGTGGGAAAAAAGGACACCTACGCTCAAGCATTACCACAGCACCCTTAACTTCCTGTGCATACACACCGGTGATAGTCCTGTTGGTCAAGTATCCCGTGTACTCGTCGGCCGCTTCCTCTCCGGGAGTGAACAAAATCACCTGGCAGTTCTTGAGTCAATACATTGAGCAATATCACCAAGCAAATAGAAGATTCTACCGGTGCACCCTCTCCGCTCCACCAGGCCGAGTTCCACCAGTAACGTTGAGAAAATGTACCCAAGCTAGGATTCTTATGGTCGATCAACTGCTGAAAGGTTGACTGGCCAGAAGTCGCAGTTGAAGCAGCTGTCGAAGGAGGAGGGACAGGCTTTGGTGCAATGGCCGCATGGGCGACCGAAGCACAAAGTGCAGGCAACGCTACGCGAATTGGAAAATACATCGCGAATCCTTGGGGTATGAGCTATACCCTAGCAGATTTCCCCTCAAGTTTCATACTAGCAGACCAAAGCGTCCCCTTTATATGATCGCTTGATTGTCACTAAGCAACCCGCTTGAGCCACCACTGCACACGACGCTCATGGTAGTATTCTAGGTCCACAAAAGACGGGATGCTCCAGTAAATTGGGGAGCATTTCGTGCCGGCACATCACCGGAGCGGGGGGTTGTGATAGTAACCATTTGGGGTTGAAGCAAGTACTTACTATCACGCGATAGTTCTAGTGCAAAGCTAGCTGCATGCAATGCGGTCCACCTGAACAACATTGTGATCGTTTTGATCCCCTGATATGACCAATACAGCATACTTACAGCTTTTGAATTTATCATATCCATTGACTAAAATGCTAAAAGAAGACGTGATCAAACCCATAATACCTTCCTCAATCATGGAACTTTGGTGTAGCACCATATCTCCCCGGGAAAGCCGAACTTTGGCTAGTTCATGATACCTCCGTCGGGAGTCCGAGGCGACGATTAGCCGAGAGACAAACTAAACCCGATCGATATTCACATTTCAGTGGTCACTGATAGGTACTAGTAGTAGTCTAAGTAGTAGATAATACTCAAGGTCGAGAGCCGGGCCGGTAGATAAGATTCGTGAAATTGCACTAGATAGGCAGCACTATGCTTAACGCGAATTACCCCGCAAGACTCGGCCAGCACCGGGCGGACGTAGGCAAATTAGCATTCTTCAGCAGAAAATATTTCCTCTCATTCGGTCTCTATTCACCTCTTCAATTACAGTACTGCATCAGCCATCACGATCTATTTTTCTGTGGCTAAAGCTGAAAGAAACCAGCCGGTGCTGTCTGGTTATCACTACAGTGCAATCAATGACGCCCTCAATTTTACCACTAGGCGAATAATAAAATCTGACCCTTACTAAAGTACTAAAGTGCTCGTTATTTCTAGGTGCTCGAGGTCGTGTCAAGATTACGGAATTAACACTGGCAATTGTTTCAACACAAGCATCATCTCCCACACGGAGTACCATCGGGTGGCTTCACACTAACATCAGGAACGGAGGAGACTAATCCATTTCGGAACATCATATTTATTAGCTGAACAAGGCACCACCCAATCGTCTTCGCTATTCCACTGCTGGTGTGAGAGCAAATTCGGGGTGGCCAAAAGGACGAGCAAACATTGAGTGTAACCTCCTTGACTGCAGATTCAGTTCTCGTAGGCTATACTCTTTTTTAAATCCAAGGTATCTTCTGCCTGTTGCAAATTTCGAAAATTAAGCCACGGCAGCGGGTTTGCATCACATTGGGCATGCCAAGGGGCATATCAAGCCAGTCAGACTCCAAATTATTAGCCTTTTGTGGCTTGGAGGGCCGCTAGTACCTGAGACCTTCTTGGTCCTGTGGCGTGGATTTTGTTCACTTCTCTAGCCCTGCTGGTATCTTCGCGCTTTGATTTCATTCCAATTCGTTACGGCAATACTTCATACAAACATCCATGCTTCTCCAGATTCATATACATATTCAATCCACCGCTGCGGCATTCCTCCCGTCTCTCTTAGCTTCCAAATCTTCTGCAGAAGTCTCAAGGCATTGGTCACATTTTCACAGCGCCATATCGTCCACGAATGACCATAGGATTCGACAATGATACTTTTCTGAGCGGGCGTGTGTGCCTCGGCACCGATGACAAATGTAGGCCATAGCAGACCTCTGTAGTGTGCATTTGACGCGTCCATGGATCCAATACTTGAGATAATTGAGTCGAGCGAACTCGTGGGATATTGCAGATTCATATCGAAATCTTCAAAGGCGCTGAAGACCTGCGATGCATATATCTCCACTGCTGCTCGCCAAATCCTGGCAAAATGATATCGCGGCATGACGTTGTCTGCCTTGCTTCCGGTGGTAGCCCATTGTATAGGAGAGAACTTTTGAAGGAGAGAGCATATGTGATATACCAGGTCAGGAGTCTGTTCTAGATTTGATGAGGCGGCGTTGATAAGTGATAGTGCAAAAAGAAGCTCTGCGGGGCATCCGGCCCATGTCTGGGACTCAGAGAGTTTTAAGACGTCGATAACGGGTATCGTGGTGAAAATAGGTTGGTAGGGCAGTTTGGTTTTGACGAATGTCGGGCCAATGATCCCAAATCTGCGATAAAGGATTAGCCGATTCAATAGGACGGGTAATTGAGTCCAGCAAAAGCGTACATGGCATAATTAGTGTCAAAGCATTCAGAAAATTGCGGGATAGACGCCGCTAAGCCCCTGGGGAAGTTGAAGGTCTGCATGATCTTTTGCAATCCATGTAGATGATCCTTCCAGCGATCTTTCCCGGAATCCATAAGCTCGAACCAGATTGACAAGAGTATCGAAGCAAATACTTCATCTGGATTTCGCAATTCTCCCCTTGTGCATTGGTCTCTGAGGAAAGCGAGGGTCTTCTGTTTATGATAGAGAGCATCGTAGTATGCTGGCACTTGGAGAAGTTGTGTCGAGATTTCTGGTATGTTGACTCCCTTCAGTACAGACATGAAACTCCGATGCCCATGAGCAGGACTCGTTAACTGCCGGTTTGCTTGATGTAGCGCTGCAACCGAGACGACCGTATGGCGAAAACCAGGAGATGATGGAATCAGTCGCATCAACTCTTTTACAGAATTGGTAGGCTCTGTAACATCTAGCACAAACTCATGGCAGCATTCCTGTTCGACTTATTTTCTCTTTAGCAGGCACTTCAGCGCAGATGCAGCGACTCCACTTACAGTATGCGATATAACCACGAGTTGTAGTAGGCAAATCCTGCAGGTCAGGATCGACAAGGAGCCTTCCGATGGAGAAGAAGGTTGCTTGGCGTGGCACAGTCTTCCCCATCAGTTTACCTCTGCTTGCCACACTATTTGTCCATCTCAGTGGTCGCTCCTTGCCATATCCCAAGCAGGGCTGTCCCACAGCGGCACATTTGCAGCAAGATGGGAGTGTCCGATCGCATTTCCATCGACGACGGCGACACGTCCAACAGGAATCATCAGCTTGATTCGAGGAAACCCGGTCCATGGCACATAAAGCGCCCAAGGGAGTGCATCTCAACCACGAGAAGTTTGAAAGACATGAATTCATACCGCCGTGGGAAGGCGATATTCCTCGGGAATATCGCGCTAATCCTATCAAGGAAGCCAAGACGCATCGCCCCACATACGTTGGAGATCCACTGGAGATTCTAAGGATTGGCGAGTCAGGTTTGATCAAACAACGTACTGGGGTACAGTCAAGGGTCCACTTCCTCTGGGGAAGGATATAAGCAACAAGCACAGACATGTATGAATATATTCGTGAGTTCTGTAGTGATGTAGATATGAAGATACGTTGGAGATGCGCAATGTCTTTCCACGCTGCCGCCCACCTTTATGGACTTTCTGGGGAGATGAAGCAATATATCGAAGCATGCAGAGCCATAGCGCAGGGAATAAATCAAATTCAAAGGCAATTCAACGCCGAAAGACCACAAGAGAAGAGAGAAGATATCCAGACGGGCAAGATAGCTTGGGTCATGTACCATGTCTAAGCCAGAAACCAGATCTGATGCAATGCCATGTTGGAGAGGGTAAATGAACCATCCAGTCATCTAGACATTAAAATCCGAGAAATGAAAGAAAAGAGGAGACATTGGGGGGAATAATATGGGGAGTTGTACGAAAGAATGATGAGATATTTAGCCGAAAACTTTCAGGAACCCCCAGAGGCCAAGTCCACTAAGGACAGGGATCGTCAGATTATCATCCCAGCCCCACAGATCAATGAACTCGCTGCCGGCGGCCACAATGCCGGAGACAACACTCATCACACCCAGAGCCACGGAGCCGGTAACCGTAGTGGAAGTGACGCCAGTTTCCCACCCCAAAAGACCCCGAACGCAATTCGGGAGCAGGTTCAAGCGACCCGTGAACATGAACGCATCCTGGGGATCGTTCGGGAAGGCGCCCATATAGGGGACAAACCAGCCCCAGAATGCTGCAGCCGTGACGACACCAACAGCCCAAGCGGCCATGGTTCCAGCCAGGCTCTTCCCAGGGCGCAGATGTGGTGTATAGCGGCCATAGAGTCGGCCGAAGGTGGATGCAGCGGTATCACACCAGCTCAAAAGCAGGACACCCATAACACCAACGTCCTTAGGGAAGAACCTCAAGACGACGTATGCGCCGAGGAGATACCAGATCACACCATTGTATCCAGAGACCTCGGTCTCTCGCATAAGCGCACCCATACACCGGATGTACAACTTGTTGACTTTCTCCGAGCGATGGCGTATGATATCCGTTGCTGCGATGGGGACTAGTGCGGTAAAGAGCACTGGTGTGATTTGAGATGTCTGAACGCCGCGGCGGTAGAGGTCGAGCGTCAAGAATCCGATCGAGACATGTAGAAGCTTCCGAGGAATTTCATGGCGATGAATGAAACTGCGATACCGCGTGTGTAAAGGGATCAGGCCGAGAGGCGAGGGAGAGCGTGAAATATCGCGCAAAGCATCTGGAAGTTTGGGCGACAGAAAACCGTTGGAGGATATGCCGTTCGTGGCCGGGGGCGAGGCTGGAATTTTTGGGTTTGACCGCCGTTTGGGTCGACGGTTGCGCGAGGTCGAGGGCGTCGAACCAGGCGGGCTATGCGACCTCTCTGGGCCAGAACCTTCCTCTGTGACCCCAGATAACTGCTGTCGACGCGATGCTGATCTCGTCGTCGGCGCAAAATAACCATCACGTGCTTCTGATCTGTCGGACAGCGAGGGCGAGGGAGATATGACTCGAGGAGTCTCGGGGACAGTATTTGTAGAGGCAGACATCTCGGGTGCTCGTATGGAAAACTGTGGGAGTACTGGTGTCCAGATAAGTCCGAGCAATGGTCGTGTACAGGGCTCGACGCTGTCCCAGGCAAGACTGCGGCCGCAGGGAATCAATAGACTTCCTAACGACTGAATGATGGGCGGTCTTTTGGAAGAGCGGTCGAAGGAGGGGATTTCAAGGGCACCAAAGTAAATCACAGTGCATGGCTTGTGCCCTAGGGTATCAGTACAGGACAAGGTAAATCTGGTCGAATCGAGGCTGTGCTGGCGCAAAAAGCAAGAAGAGCTGATGATTTGCGATCTCCGTTTCCGCTCAAACCCGCTGTCACGTGCCTCCTATCTAATCGATAACGGATTTTTTTTCGTTGCGACTTTGCGATTTTGCGATCGGAAGAGCAACTAAAGGTCAATTTGTGATCGTTCTTGATCTGCCTCGACAACACATGGCTCCTAAGGCTTCTTCGTCCTCGAGGGCGTGGGATGGCCTCACGCCATCATTGTCGCAATGGACCCTCGATGCCGTGGCATCGATGGGCTTTACACGCATGACGCCCGTCCAGGCCTCGGCCATCCCTCTATTCATGACGCATAAGGATGTGGTTGTGGAAGCAGTTACTGGCAGTGGGAAAACGCTGTCGTTCCTGATCCCAATCGTAGAAAAGCTTTTGCGCCTTGAAGATCCGATCAAGAAGCATCATATTGGAGCTATCATTATCTCTCCAACAAGGTCCGTTACACCCTGAGCGAATGTTACTCAAAATCTCCTGCTAATATTGACTGCACAGAGAATTGGCATCACAAATCTATCAAGTCCTTTTGTCTTTGCTTGAGTTCCACCCTGCATCGGCTGCAGCGATCCATCCCCCCGAAGGCGATGCGCCCCGTTCGAAGTCCTCCTCCTCGGTCCTGAAAGTCGTTCCACAACTCCTCCTAGGCGGTTCTACGTCTCCCGCGGAAGATTTGAGCTCTTTCCTCAAAAAATCCCCAAATGTGCTCGTTTCCACACCTGGCAGACTGTTGGAACTGCTTTCCTCGCCTCATGTTCACTGTGCACAATCATCCTTTGAGATGCTGGTATTGGATGAAGCCGATCGCCTGTTAGATCTCGGATTCAAGGACGACCTGCAAAGAATTCTGCGTCATCTTCCCAAGCAGCGAAGGACGGGTCTTTTCAGTGCCAGTATCAGTGAAGCTGTTGATCAGATTGTCCGAGTGGGTCTTCGCAATCCCGTAAAGGTCGCCGTCAAGGTCAAGGGCGGTGCTGGTTCCGAAGACAAGCGTACTCCTGCGAGGTATGTTTCCAAATGCCTGTATAATGACCCAGTGGACTCTCACTAATTCCTTTCCAGTCTTCAAATGACCTATTTGGCTACTCCTCCAGCACATAAATTCTCCATTTTGAAACAAATTCTGACAACCGTTCAACCTACCCCTCAAAAAACGATCTTCTTTGTCTCAACATGCTCCAGTGTGGACTATCTCGCCATTATATTACCTATCACTCTTGGGGATGAATTCCTCCTCGTTCCTCTTCACGGAAAACATGCTGCCAACGTCCGCCAGAAGAACTTCACCCGCTTCACCACCTCCACCACCCCCTCCATTCTCCTAACCACCGACGTCGCTTCCCGAGGACTGGACATTCCGTCTGTCGATCTAGTTGTACAGATCGATCCTCCCTCTGACCCTAAGACATTCATCCACAGATGCGGCCGGGCTGGCCGTGCTGGCCGACGGGGTCTCAGCATCGTCCTTCTCCATCCCGGCCGCGAAGAGGACTACGTTTCATTCTTGGAGGTGCGCAAGACGCCTGTTGCGCCCTACAATCTCCCAGATTCTCCCAGCGATAGCGATGCTGCTTCCGCAACCCAACTAGTTCGCAATGCCATCTCGAAAGACCGCGCTCTCCATGATAAGGGCCAGAAGGCCTTTGTCAGCTGGCTTCGCAGCTACAGCAAGCACCAAGCAGCCAGCATCTTCCGAGTTGCTGATCTAGACTGGGAGGCCCTCGGTAAAGCATGGGGTCTTCTCAAGCTCCCCAAGATGCCCGAGCTCCGTAACTTCACTGGGGATAAGACCCTAGGTGTTAGTATGGAATGGGACAACTATACCTACAAGGACAAACAGCGTGAGAAACGACGCAAAGAGATGATGGAAGAGGCTGCACATGGCGACGGCAACCAGCAGCAGGATTCGCGGAAGCGCCGTGCTGCTGAGAATGCCTCCTGGAGCCAGAATATGGAGAGCCGAGAGAAGAAGCTCAGGCGCAAGGAACTCAAGAAAGCACGGAAAGACCAGGAGAAGTGGGAACAGCTACCGGAGGAAGAGAAGCAGAAATCCCTTGAGACAAAGCGGATGGTCGAGGAAATTCGTCGCAAAAATGAGCAGCGGTATTTATCAAACCATTCAGGCAATGCGAAAGCCTCGAATGATGCAGGTAGCGGTGATGACTTTGAAGGATTCGATTGAAAATGTGACCAGCCTCTTCGGGCACAATCATCATCGTCGGTATATAATGTTAGATAATTATAACAAACCCGTGGCAATCCTTCCATGCTTAATTCCACCCCGACTCACGAGCCCTCGCGTTTTTAGGTCAGAGATTCTCCTATTCGGTTACAATAAAATTAGCTGGAACTTCATTTTGTATTCAGACAAAGATATCTGTTGCTACTATTGATGAGTGATGAGATCGTCAAGTCTTGGATTCTTCTAACTACGAAGAGCTATCTCTGAGCTTCCTCGTGATGGGGGTCACGAGGTTCCGCAACATTGCCAGTGGCAACCAAAAGACAGCATCGTCGCTGTAAGAAAAATATAGATTCTCTCTCGCAAAACAATAAAAACCATCTGCGCTAAGGCAGGCACAAGTAATCAAACTATCCATCTGCACTAAGGCAGGCATCAAAAACAACATGAATGAAGGCAACGAATGTGCAAATGCAAAAGGGCTAAGCGCATTCCGGCTCGTCGTAACAATCATACATAGTCCTCAACGGGGAAATTCTCGGGGTCGGCTTGGAAGGCCTCGAAGAGGTCCCCGAAATATTTCACGAGTTCGGGCCCCTTCTCCTCCCAATTTTGTTCCACAATTGCCACAGCCTCTGGATGAATATTCAACTCTTCAACGAGGCTTCTGGGTGGCGGGAACTGTAGGTCGGCGAATTTTCCACTCGGTAATGTCTCCTTCAGCCAGGCGACATCGTCGGCGAGACTATGCTCGGCGCTTTCGGTGGTGTTGGCAACGACTGCAGTTGAGGATGCTTGGGGTTGTAGGGGAACAATATCTTCCCTGTGGGTATCAGTAGAGACAGACTGGGTGGTGCAGGCTTGGGTCCCAGCTGGAGTCGCATCTGGATTTACGACAAACGATGAGCCATCTATGGACATCGGATCGGAGCGGAGGGGAGTATTATTGATGGACACACCAAGGAAGGACGGCGAAGAGAAGCCGAGGGCGGACGGCGTCGAGGTGTTGCTGTTTGGGATTCGAGCAGATTCCCGCAGACGACTTGGGGTCTTTGGCTTGAACTGCTCGGCCATGTTGCGTGCGCGGCTGAGAGGAGAGGGGTCTTGGAGATCGTTCGTTTCGTCGCCGGTCTCAAGATTTTCGTCCTCGGCTGTTTGGGGATTGGAAGAGTTAGCGATGGTGGTCATAAATGAGCCCTCTTGGGGCGAATGCCGCTGAGGCTGCAGGCCTGCAAAATACGAAGCTGCGTCGTAAGGGGATCGCGGAGGAAGCGAAGCAGGAGAGGCAGAAGGTGACGAAGAAGAGGCAAACGGATCTGGAGCTTCAAATCCTCGGCTGCGCTTTAGAGGCCGCGCTACAGAAGGCAAAGCTTCGGGGTCCGATGTTTCGGGTTCTCGCTTTCGCTTGATCAAGCGGCGCCGCGGGGTCGGCAAAGCTGGGGATGCAGCCGGAGAGGAAGCTCTCAGGAAAGTGTTCTCGAACATCCGTGACGTGTTAGACCGCCGAGGAGTTCGGGACGGGGGATAGCCAGATGCACGACGTCGAGCTTCCCAGCGCCTGTTGATTTCTGCAATTTCCCGTTCTTTTTGTTTTGCTGCTTCTTTCTTCGCTACTTCTGCCCTTGCCTCTGCCTCTTTGGCTGCTTTGCGCTTCAGCTCCTCTTGCCTCGCTCTGAAGGACTGGAGATAAGCCACATAAGGAGAAGGCTTATTACGCTTTGCGTCCCTCTCAGCAGCAGTCGTAGGAAGCTTAGGGAGCCTTGCAAGCACCTGGAATCTTCTTCTCCATTCCCTTTGGATTTCCACATCGCAATTTGGGAGTTGACGCTCAGAAATGAAGACGCCGTTGATGATCATACCTTTTTTAGAGGAACCTCGGGATTTTGAGGTAGTGGTCCCGCGACGAGATTTTAAGCGCTTTTGTGAGGCAGGCTGGGTTGAGGCCTGAGGAGTTTGAGAATTCGAAGGTGATTCGGGATCGGTGAACAATCGGCTCGAATCGATGGGGGACAGTTCGGGCAGCGCAAGAGTTCCTCGTTTGTTTGGAACATAACCAGGAGTGCGGTTGGGAGCCTCGGTTTGGCGAGGTGTCCCAGAGCTCTGACGGCGGGCTGATTGCTGAGTACGCTTCTTCTGCTGGGAGGATTGATCAACACGTCGCTTCTTGGTAGGGGGGCACTTCGTTGAGCTGCTTTCGCAGCATCTTCCTCGGCCTTCTCAACCTGTGCCTTTAGGGCTTCCCATTCCTCGGAAGTGAAATCTTCCTCGTGGACAGCTAGGTCATCCTCATCAAGCCCAAACCCGCGACTCCGCTTGCGTGGATTTTGATTCTCGGCATTCGATTTTGCTGCGGTCTGAACAGCAGCCGCTTCGGACGCTCTTCCGCGCGAAGCTGGGTTGATTGAAGCGGTGATAGGCGTTGTCTGACTGGGTCTTTCAAAGAAGAAAATAGGACCCCGTGTTGCAGTGTTAGAAGTAACTTGTGATGCTCTGGAAACACTGGTCAGGGTCTTTGCGGGGGTAGGAGAAAGAAGAGATTGCTTCCGGCGGGCTTCCTCGGCGGCGGCGGCGGCGGCGGCATACCTGGCTTCTGCTTCTTCACGGGCTTTCGCCTCTCGAATCTGTCTGTCGCGTTCCGCCCGAGCAATTTGTCGACGCTTCACGAATTCCCGTTGGGTCTCGTAGGCATAAGGATCATTGGCTGACCTTGGCGCACCGACACCAAGCAGATCCCTTGAGTCCACAAACGACGCACTACGACGCCGTGGACGAGGTTCGGGGGGAATACGAGAGTGGGGGATGAAATGAGGTGGGGGGCGATTCAGAGGCGACTTTCTGTGGGCGCCACTGTCCACTGGTGGAGATCTCGGTGTGTTAGTCTTTGCAGGTGATGCGCTGGAAGCAATGGATGGGTCGGTAACGACTGCTCGAGCGGTTGGCGAAGTCGTGGCATTGGCAGCTGAGACGGCTTCGGCAGGAGAATCGGGAACGGTGGGAACGGTTGGCTCGGCAGCTTCATTACGATTGTCATCATCATGAGCAAACCGGCCTCTCAGAACCGTCCATCGTCTCGAGACACCGTTGAAAATCCATCTGCTCCATCCTGGAGAAACATCAGTACCCGCGGGAGGGGCGGTCAAAGGAGCCACGGGGGTGGCAGGGGGGCACGCTCGGGAGTCGAGGGGGGGGTTGCCTCGGGAGCTGCAGTTTCCGGGGGAATGTTCAAAGAGTCACGCTCGTCCACACGGTTGGTCTCTTCTCCAACGTCATCCTGGAGCTCAGACTGGCTGCCGAAGGACAGAAGCTGCGGAAGGCGATACAAGGTCCGGCCGAGACTACCACGGCTCTCGATGCGGCGAGAATTGGACCTGTTGGCGTGAGGTGTGCGAGACCGGCGGATTGGCGTGGCCCCTTGGGCACGTAGCACTCGGGACTGCTCGGAGGATGAGGACGGCGAGCCTCCGGTGCGGCTGTGACGGCGGCTTGATGCTGTTCCGGTGGACCGCACTGCGCGAAGGATAGAAATCAGTTCAAAGTCGTCCAGGGCGGATGTCGACTGGCCCATGTCCAGGTTCAACATGGGGATTTCCAGGGACCATCTAACTGCGGGAGCAGTGATGGCGGGGGCGGGTACTGCGGGGGCACCATTGCTGCTGGTGCACAGGCGGTAAATGGACCGCAACTTGGACATCAACCAGCCATGGCGGTGGTTGCCAGCGTCCTCAGTGGCCGGGGTGGAGGCCGTCGAACTAGACGAGTCGCTCGGCAAGGAAGCGGCCGAAGCGACAGACGACGAGCGGACGGGGAAAAAGGAGGCAGGGGGAACGGGGAGAGAAAAGAAGGAATCGGGAGACTCACGGACTCCGACGGCCGGAGTCATCAACTCAGGGTCACTGGGCTCAATTGACGGGAGGACAGTGACGGGGATCTCGACGGACGGAATTGCAGGCTGTTCCTGGTCAAGGTCTGGGCGATTCTGCTCGGCCACAGACTCGTCAGCGCTGGGTCCTTCTGATAGGTTGCGCGATTCCTGCGCCTGGACACCCTGCATCTGGTCGACGGGGGGCACGTCGACATTTACCCCGTGGGGTTCGTCGTGCTCTTGGCTGGCGCCAAGTTCGACTTGGGGGGACTCCACCTTTGCACTGAGTGCCTGGGCCACGACACCCGAGGTGGTCTCATCACCCTCCAGCTCTTCCGGCTGGGGGTCTTCGGGGGGAGAGGGGGGAGGGGGGGAGGAGGTACGGCGAGTCGTCTTCTAAAGTAAAACAGTCAGTCAGGAGCTTTTGCTCGAGGTGTCTCAAACAACATACTTTTTTGCCGCGGGAGGCGGCCTTGCCACGGGTCTTGCGAGCCTTGGGCTCGCGCACTGGCGGGGCAGGCTGTTCTTCCTGCGGTTGAGCAGACGCAGAACGCGTCGCTCGGCGACGACGAGGAGCCGGGTCAGGCAGGGCCTGAGCAGCGTTCGGGGAGTTGGGGCCGTAAGGCTTGGAGCGGAGGCGTGGTGGCATGGCTACTACCACCTCGGCAACAAGCCGGGAACGAGGGTTTGGAAAAGGTTTTGATTGTTGAAACGTAACTGAAGGTGAGCGGGGAGGAAGGGTATCCTCAGAAACTTGTGAACGATCAGTAACGTGGAGAGAGAGAGAGGAGAGAAGAAAGAAGAGAAGGAGGATGAGGCAGGAGATATTTATGTGTGCCAAATTGACGTGTTGTTTGGGTCTGTTGTGATGGCGACGTGTTTGGGACAAACAAGGCAGGCACGATAGTTGCCTGCTTCCCACTGTGGGCAGAAGAAGTGATGCCTACCTTTTGTTTGCCTACCATGGGATCATGACTGTGACGTGCCAAAAATCATTCTCGCGACAGGCAGAATATCTCCAGCCCGCAGGGCGGTGAGCCTAAATTATATTGGTGCCTGAGGGATTAGGCACCAGGCAGCATGATCACTTGGCTAGACTCGACGAAACTACTAGAAGAGCTTTAAGTCCGGAGCTTGTAAAGGTGTTATACTATATTTTTGCGAATGGATAATTGGTCTAAGGAACACTACATCAATACCATTGTCAAGACCCTCCAATGTATGAATATGATGCGACGTGGGTAATCATCCTTAGATTGGGATCTACGAGAATCAGGGAACAATGTCAATAAAGGGAAAACAGTGCTATTGGTACATTTCACAAGTATCTCTTCTGAAAGAAAGAGAAAGGGGAAAAAAAGAAAATGATATCTTGCTATGTTACAAAGGCTCTAAAGAGCAATCTCGCCCTTCCATGCAGCATCGGACAATCCCAATGTCTCCATCAAGTTCTGCCACCGAGGGCCGCCACGCTCCTTTTGCCGGATATACCGAAGAAGCTTCTGGCGCTTGTGAACAAGAACTTGAAGATTGCGCTTGTTGTGCTTATCCTTGTTCGCGCTTTGTAGATGCCGGGACAAGTTCATAATCTTGACGGTCAGGATGGCGGCCTGCACTTCGGGGGAGCCGGTATCCACTCCAATGCGAGGAATCTTCTCTTGGTGGGCAGAGACAGATCCCTGTGGCGCACCGGATGGCTTTGGTGGGAGGATAGAGTCGGTGTTGTGTCGCCCGAATTGCTCAATACACCTCTGCACATTCAGACGCAGGCGATCTTTTGTATTTCCGTTGCTGAGGTTGACGATGCGCTGGATTGCATCCTCTGCAATTTGGTGCTCCTTCTGATGTAGCTCCGCTGCTTCCTTCTCCAACTGGGGGTCGGCGGTGTCACGGTCCGGGTTCTGGAGCGGTTCCGTCAGGTCCATCGAGAACTGCAACGCGCTGCTGAGCTCGTCCGACTTCAGGTAATAGTTAAGCCCTGAGCCTGCAGAGGGGACCTGTGATCCATTTTGAATCGCTTCAATCTCTTGAATAAAAGGCGTGGGCTTGCTCTGAACGGGGTCGCCAAGCGAGGCTTCCCGTTCTGTCTGGAGAACTTTTTGTCGAGAGAGATTGGCAGCCTTTCGCTGACGGGCTTGTGCAATCATGAAAAAGTCGGACCGCTTTTGAGGTTGAGCCTTGGCCTTTGTGGATGCTGATCGTAGAGAGGCATTGGTCGCGTGTGGCAGACCGGCGGCCCCCGAGGTCTGTCCATACAAGCTGCCTGTTGAAGTCGGTGGTGTTAGCATTGAACAGCGTAAAGCGAGATTCTTTATAGAAGTGAGCAAGTACAGTACCTGTAAGGGCCTTCCAAGAAGGCTGCACAGAGATACGTGGAGGCATGGTGGCCGGACTGTTATCCTCTCTCAATATTGAATGGCCCGGGACAAGCCTGAAGTTCTTCGCATCAACCTTTTGGTCGGGAAATCATACGGCCGGCCGAGAATACGCTAGTCCAATTTGGGGACCATACGAATTATGCCTCAGGCACCAGGGGCTCATGCCGCCAAGACCTGATGGTCCTTACGTAATCACATACTGCCCTAGCCCTAATTCTCACAACCCGCAAGCGAAATTCTCCCGAAGCGCGGCGTGAAACATTTCGTGGTTCGGCTTTCGACCTCTTCCCTCCATCCCCACGACAAGAGCCAGACGATTGATCTTTCCAACATCATCAATCAATCAATCGCCCACCATGGCCCCCTCCCAGCTCCCCCCGGTTTTCAACCCTACCTCGCAGGACATTGAGATGCTCCTTGCTGCTCAGTGCCACCTCGGTTCCAAGAACCTCCAGGTGCACATGGAGCCCTACCTCTGGAAGACCCGTCCCGATGGTGTCAACGTCCTCAACATCGGCAAGACCTGGTATGTAGGAAGAATTGGATCGCGGCTCGATCAAATGTTGTGCGCTGGAGTCTAACGTGCTTTGCGCACTTGAATAGGGAGAAGATCGTTCTGGCTGCCCGTATCATCGCTGCCATCGACAACCCCGCCGATGTCTGTGTCATCTCCGCTCGTCCCTACGGCCAGCGCGCTGTCCTGAAGTTCGCCGCCCACACCGGTGCCACCGCCATTGCCGGTCGCTTCACCCCCGGTAACTTCACCAACTACATCACCCGCTCTTTCAAGGAGCCCCGCCTCATCGTCGTGACCGATCCTCGCACCGACGCCCAGGCCATCAAGGAGGCCAGCTACGTCAACATCCCCGTCATTGCCCTTTGCGACACTGACTCCCCCACCGACTTCGTCGATGTTGCCATCCCCACCAACAACAAGGGTCGTCACGCCATCGGTCTCGTCTGGTGGATGCTCGCCCGTGAGATCCTCCGTCTCCGCGGCACCCTGGCCACCCGTGAGACCGAGTGGGACACCGTTGTCGATCTCTACTTCTACCGCGACCCCGAGGCCGAGGAGAACAAGGAGATCGCTGATGAGGCCAAGGTCGCCACCACCGAGGAGGTTGGCGCCGCTGCCGTCGAGTCTGGCTTCGCTGGTGAGAACTGGGATGCTTCCGCTCCTGGTGCTGGTAACCCCGGCACTGCCTTCGCTGCCGCTTCCGCCGCTGCCGCTGCCACCTCCTGGGACCAGGCCGGTGATGCTGACTGGGCTACCGCCGCTGAGCCCCAGCCCGCTGCTGCCTCCGGCGAGGCCACTTGGTAAATACCAAATCGGTGGTGACGAGGATAGGCGTTGAAAGGAGAGATATTCGATCTCAATTTCAAAAGCCATGTTGGGATTACTGTAAGGGTTGCTCTTGTCCCCCCAAAAGGGCACGAGGAACGAGGGGAAAAGCTCTTGTCTGTTCTATCACGTTCAATTCCGTTGGCAACAATGGGATTCACACCATTTTCCCGCAAAAAAACCCCCTTGACATGTCTATCCTAGTTTCTGTCAAATGATCCAAAAAGCAAGAAACTGAAAAAAAGCAGAAGAAAAAACGAGCTTTCACCGGGAACCTTCCAGTCCTTTTGCATCAGTGGCCTCAATCTTTTTTACCAGCACAATTCTTTATTTCGATTTTATGTTTTGTCGCATCGGGGAGGAATAGCGATGACAACCATTGACCTGGCGCTTATGAGGGAAAGAGATCCAGTTGCGTTCTGTAACTGGGGGAAAGCCCTGTGCTGTCAATCAAACAAGGTGGACTTGATCGTTACCTTGGTTTCTCCCTGTTTGTTTATTCTAGTGATCGGAAAGAAGGTTGTGCTCGGTTACATTTTGGTCACGTAGTATAAATCCCCTTGTAGGCATTTCAACAATAGGCTTGTAATTATTGTACTTGACCAAGTATGTTGCACTTCGGTCGAGTACAAAAACTGTGTATTGCCAACAACAACTAGGATATTCACGCTTCCAAGTTCCCGCGATCTGGAGATCAGCATCGTGGAACTCTACAGGGGACCAAGCGGAGCCGAGCCATGGCCCAGTAACAGCTTTGTGTACGCGTCTGGCTGCATATCTCCGTCTGTGGTTATAGGTAGGGTTGTCAAATTGCTACAAGGTGCCAGTTCTTGCCCACGAGGTATGCGTCATGCGCAGGAGCTTTACTTAGAGAGACGAACGTCCTGTTCGCGATCTACAGGTCTCTTGTCCCATAAATAACAGCTATCTGATTGAAACTTAGAGAATATTACAACCACCTGCACTTTGTCCACCTTTATCAGTGGTAGTCATGCCCGCAAGCCTCGCCAGATCTTCGAAGGTCTCTGCTAGTAGTTCACCAGTGAGTGCTGAGCACTCGGCATACCGGTCACAACGGAGCTCTTGGGCAATACGGTAGGTCTATACAGAACTGTCAGTCAGATTTTAGGGATATCTCTCAGGGTTGTCGCTCCGTACCTCCTGTGGGTAAATGATACCCTCGCCTTCTTTCCTCAGGTCTCGTTTCAATCCCAGCATCATGACAGGAATGCGCTCGCCATGGCCATGTTGGAAATAACGTATAATATCGTTTCGCCACTATGTAACTTGGTCAGCGCTTTGAACAGGATAAATAACGAGCAATGTAGGACAGAAAGCTTACGGCTTTTAGCCCCTCTAGCGTTTGGCGGTTTGAAATGTCGAACGCCAGGAGGACAACATTCGGATGAAGACTTGTCCAGTGCTGATTTGGATTAGACGTGTCATATAGCTCCAATGTGAACTTCTTTTTTGAGAATCGTATATCATAAATGAACGGCTGATCGCTGTCCCGCAGGATCTCAAATTGGGTATCTGGAGTAGTCCCGGGCTGGGACGGCGTCATCCTCTTGCCACTCTTCAGGCGCCTATAATCCGATCAGCCTCTATCTTCAAAGAATCATTTTCTTCTTTGCAACTCATGAAGAGCAACGATGGCTTCAAATTCGGACCTGGTGTTGCTAGGGACTCACGATAAGAAGGTGGACTTTCCACAGCCTGGGTCGCCCAAGAGCAGCATTGTGACCGTTGTTTCAGTCTCCAGAGGCTCTGGTTCAGCCATATTGCTTGGGTTATTTCTGTGATTATCTGTCTTGAGTGAAGGATCTCATTTCCAAATCGATGGCAGCAAGATTGGTGACCAGGTGCAAAAATAAGGTTGGTGGTCGAAGCGCGGAGGAGCTGCTGACTGGATGGATCTACACCGAGATATAAATGCCCACATGGCCGCACTCTAGGGAGAGTATTTGTGGATAAAAGCCGAATCCAGCGATAGATATGATAGTTAAATCCCACTGGCTAAGCAGTGTTGTATGTTATGTAGTCTTTGATTCCATGGATACAGTCAATTACAACACTAAATCGAGAGTATGAGGACGCCTCCGCATGAATGACATTACATTACCAAGTATATTACGGCAAATACACAAAGCTCCGCGGACTTCAAATTTCTGCCCTCCTCCAATTAACTCGCCCAAAGACAGGGTGGACCGATTTCGCATTCACTCTCCAGTGGCATGTGGAGACCACAATCGAGGCCCATTCTATTGACTTTGCTTCGATCCCACACCATCAAACCGCAAACGCGATTCGTGAGCGAGTACCGCTCATCCAAGACAAGAATCATGGCGGGCACCAACGATGAGGGGAGCCCCGACTACAGCACCTGGAGTAATTCCAGCCTGATTGAGCGCATCACCGAACTCGAGCGCCAACTGCACTCGCAGACTACGCAGTACACGGCACCGACTCCCGCAGTCGGTGATGCGATACCCCGCGCACCGATTGCCACGGATGTCAGCGAACCTGCGATCCCTCTTGCCGACGCATATGCCAGCTCCTCGAAAAAGAAGAAGCGTATGCACTCTCCGGATGGCGATATTTGTCATACACCTGGGCGGTCGCGTCCTCACAAGGACGAGCGTGGGTTTGATCCGTCGAAGTATCAGACACGGTTCATTGCGCTCAAGTTCGCCTACTTGGGTCAACGGTACAATGGCTTGGAACATACAAATGGGAACACTACGCCTCTGCCTACAATCGAGGAGACTCTGTGGAAGGCGCTGCGCCGGACACGATTGATTCTTCCGCAGACCTCTTCTCCAGAGGACGAGCCCGATGATGCTCACCCAAGGGAGCAGCGGCCCTACTCTATCCATTGGGATGGGTGTGATTACTCTAAGGCTGGAAGAACTGATCGAGGTGTGAGTGCTTTTGGCCAGGTCGTTGGTCTTAGAGTTCGTTCTGCGAGGCCGCAGCCCAAGTCCAAGGCTTCAACCGAGCAGGAGGGTCTACAAGAGGTCGATGCGATGCAGGTCGAAGAGCCAGCTGCAGATGCGGACTGGGATGATATCGCGGATGAAATTGCCTATATACAGGTTCTGAACAGGGTGCTCCCAGAGGATATCCGTGTTCTTGCTTGGTGCCCTCACCCTCCGGAGGGATTCGATGCCCGTTTCTCCTGCCGTGAGCGCCGCTACCGGTACTTCTTCACCCAGCCAGCTTTCTCCCCCACGCCTGGCGCGTTTGGCTTTGAGAACCGTGCCGGAACTGGTCAAGGCGAGCGCACCAAGTACCGCGAGGGCTGGCTAAATATTGATGCCATGCGTGAAGCTGCCAAGCACTTTGAGGGAACTCATGACTTCCGAAACTTCTGCAAACTCGATACAAGCAAGCAGATTGAGAACTTTGAGCGGATTATCTATCATTCCGATATCCAACTTGTGAACCCAAAGACGAACCCTCTGGGATACGTCGGCCAATCTGGATTCCAGATCACGGAGGACTTTGAAGCAGATGTGGACATGCTGTCTTCGCAACAACCCGAACCTACTACTCCTCAGGTGTACTCTTTCAACTTGTACGGATCTGCCTTCTTGTGGCACCAGGTCCGCCACATGGTGGCCATCCTTTTCTTGGTTGGTCAAGGACTCGAGTCTCCGTCCATTGTTCCGGACCTGTTGGATATTACCAAGAACCCTTGCAAGCCATCCTATGAGATGGCCTCCGATGCGCCTCTGGTTCTGTGGGACACTATCTTCCCAGACGAGAGCACTGGCAGCCGTGCGGACGCCCTGGACTGGGTTTATGCCGGCGACCCACGCCTCAACAGAAGCCGCAGTGCCAAGGGCGATAGCAAGTACGGCCTGAATGGTGCTGTCGAGAGCCTGTGGACAGTCTGGAGACAACGCAAGATGGACGAGATTTTGGCTGGAGCACTGCTGGACTTGGTCGTCAGTCAAGGTGACCACAGCATGGTGACAAAGATGGACGGCAAGCAAGGGACTGGCAAGAAGCAGAGCAGGGGCGCTAAGATCTGGTTGGGAGGAGACGAAGCTCGCACCGGAGGAAGATATGTCCCCGTTCTGCAGAAAGCGAAAACGGAGTCCGTGGATGTCCGGAACGCGAAGTGGCTCGCGGCTAAGCAGCGCAAAGACGCCATCAAGGCGGCTGCGGCGCAGAAAGACGAGGCTTAAAGATGCATGTATATACTCACATATGAAGCATTGTATACTTTCATGAGCTTACACCGTGCTCTGTAGTAGATATTCACTATCTCTTTCGCAATGAAGATATGTGATTCTGGCACATCAGGACTTCGCGTCGTAAAGACAGCGTCGAGAACCTCTCCAGACTTCCTCTAGAATCTCTCGTTTGGGAAGCATTTGCTATAATTGATCAATTCACATTCGCATAGAATGTATGCCAGCCAGGGAGCAACTTACAGGAAAGACCACCAAGACACCGGGCTCACCCTCCACAATGACAGCCAGATAGAAACGGACCTCGAATCCTTTGAAGGCCTCATGAATGACAATGTCCTGGATCTGCGTAGTAGGGATAAATCTTGTCGCAGCTGTTGAGAGATAGGTGGAGGATGATGTGGATGTCTGGATTCCAAAGCCTCGAATGACCAGGAGGGATTCCTCTGGCAAAGTGTTAGGGCATGTACAAGCAACATCCACGGTTATGTAGCTCCCTCTTACCAGTATAGCCCCTTCTGAAGACTCCGTATAGCACCAATGCACTGACGATAGCAGTCACCCAGGGGTTGTAAGAGTCCACCCGGCGGCAGACATGCGCTCCGAGAGAACTTGACCATACATCTTCCCATGATATGATAAACAAGCTCCCCTTCTCAAAGAAATGTCGTCGTAGCCGTGTAATGCCTACCACTATTACACAGCAGAAAAGCAAAGCCCGTAGGAGGATCTCGAGGCCAAAGAGGACCTTCGCGGGGGAACTGGATCGCCGCGGCGCATTGGAGACGGTGAAGCTGACGGTTGTCGGCGTAGGCCGCTGGACTGTGAGGCGGCCCGGCATGGTCGATGTGCGGGGGATCCGGGGCTTACAATCTAATCCCGAAAGCCCTGACGATTCAATTGGAGTCTATAAAAGAACACTGCCCCCTCGAGAAGTTGGCGCAACCCGCGGGAGAAGCTCACCCCCGAACCAAACACACGCTAGTCCCCTTTTAGGCCTTTGGGTTTGGCATCTGCAGTGTCCAGTCACGTGTCTCCAGCTGCAAGCCTCCGTTGACACTGGGGCTGGCCTATCGGGCACCAAAACCTTCTTCTCCCCCTCTCTCAACTTCGCCAGAATGGGTGACCGAGATCGAAGCCGGTCTCCACGCCGGCGTGATAACGGCGACCGAGACCGACCGAAAAAGACGAGTGGCTTCCGCTGGAAGGAGAAACGGCGCGACGACGATTCCCGCGGCGATGACCGCCGCCTAGACCGTGGCTACAGAGACCGGAGCGACCGCCCACGATCGCCTCGGAGAGATCGCGATGGAGACCGTCCTGGAGACCGATACAGGGATGGCGATCGTGACCGTGCTGACCGTGATCGTGAGCCCCGACGACGTGACGACCGCGACGCGCCCCGAGAAGACCGCGAGAAAAAGGTCGAAAAGAAGGAGAAGAAAGAGAGGAAGCCCGTTGTACCGCAGTCATCCGAGCCCATGATCGTCGTCCATGTGAATGACCGTCTGGGTACCAAAGCTGCGATTCCCTGCTTAGCTTCGGATCCGATCAGTGAGTGTCACACCCTGCAGCTTTGGCGAGACTCTCTCGGCCAAATTTACTAATATGATGTTCTCTTTAGAGCTCTTCAAGGCCCAAGTGGCCGCCCGGATCGGTCGCGAGCCCCACGAAATCATGTTAAAGCGCCAGGGCGAACGCCCCTTCAAGGACCAGTTGACATTGGAAGACTACGGCGTGAGCAACGGAGTACAGCTTGACCTGTGAGCCTTCACACTTGCCCCTGCCCTCTATTTGACCACGTTTGATGCTGACTGCTTTACAGGGAAGTTGGAACCGGCGATTAAAAGGAATCATTGCCCAAATGAAATCAGGGTGTTCGGCGGGACAGTTCGGCGTTATCAAAATTCCACGGATCTGGGTCATAAAGCGTTATGATGCTTTTTGTTTTGTCTGCGTCTCTTATCTCATCTTGCTTTGCTCTTTTTTTCCCCTTTTGTTGCATCCCACTGGTCTATGAGCATATGGGTCTATGGATAGGAATATTGCATATCCATGTGGACAGACGGCCATATGGACATACAATACGGACCTATAGATCCGGATCATCTACCTTTCCAACCAACAAATGATGACTCAGCCGAGTCTTCCACCAATTAAGGTTCCTGGGTAACGAGACGTAAGGTATCTCTCCTCCAGAGTTCGCTTACCAGTGCTGCATTCCCGTTTGCCGTTTTTTCCTGCGGGGCTAAGGCCTTAAGCAGCCCGCTTGCACCGATGCCGCAGGTCGACTGCCTGATCCTGCCTGAGGCATCCGCCGGCAACCAACCCGAGGACGAGCCGGCGGTCCACTCTCCAAAGAGGCTTTTTTTCGATCGCGGGACCTCACATGGGCAGTTTCTTTTTTTCTCTAATGCCACTTACCTGAACAAAAGCTCCCTGACTTGTTCGAGTCCTCCCCGCGATGAAGTGATCGCTTTTACTCTCCACTCTTCCACAGTTCTCCTTTCTCCTCCAGTTGCTTTTCTTGCACTGAGCATATCCTTCCGGCCCCAGTTTTTCCGTCCCTCCGCAAGATTCCTCGCCCTCCTCCACCCGGTCCAGCGCTTCCCCTCGATCTCTCCATTTTGAGATCTTGATAGCTCCCGCCTTCGCCATTATTTCGTCGGAAACACTCAAGTCGAGCGATATGGTTCGCAACATCGTCGTTATCGGGGGCAACTCCCACCCCCAGTTGACTCAGACCATCTGTGGTGTGCTTGGCATTCCCCCGGCGGACGTCCTGCTCTCCAAGTTTGCTGTCGGTGAGACCCGAGTCGAGATCCAAGAGTCTGTCCGTGAAAAGGACGTCTATATCATTCAGTCCGGTGGCGGCAAGGTCAACGACCACCTGCTTGAGCTTCTGATCACCATCTCCGCCTGCAAAACGGCCTCGGCCCGCCGAGTCACCGCCGTTCTTCCTCTCTTCCCTTACTCTCGCCAGAGTGATATCCCTTACGACAAGGCCGGAGCTCCCCTCGTCAAGTCTTCCGTGCGGGATCGTCCCAGCAATGGTTACACTTTCGAGAGCACTCCCCCCACACCCGGCCCTGGAATGAAGACTGAGGGTCTGGGCCTCATGAACGGCATGGAAAACTTGCAAAAGAGCCTTGCCAAGGCCCAAATTGAAGAGAGCAATGGCAGTCCGGTAAAACGGCGCCCTGCGAACGGGCTTCCGCGGAGTGACACTGCTGACTCTCTCAAGTCTTTGACCAACGGCGTGCACGAAGATTCCTCCAGCAACGTTTCCAACTCGTCCAAGATTAACTCTTTCCAGCCGCGACCGGGCTACAAGCAGTGGGTTGCGCAGGCAGGCACCCTGGTGGCAGACCTGCTCACCTGCGCTGGCGCGGATCACATCATCACCATGGATCTGCACGACCCGCAATACCAGGGTTACTTCGATATCCCCGTGGACAACCTTTACGGACGTCCTCTGCTGAAGAGCTATATTCAGCGGAACATTCCCGACTACAAGCAGGCTGTCGTAGTCAGCCCTGATGCCGGTGGTGCCAAGCGCGCCACGGCCATTGCCGACTCCATGGGCATGGAGTTTGCTCTTATTCACAAGGTACGGCATTGGTTCTGAGTATCTCCCACTTTCTAGGAGTATTCATCTAATCATATTTGCAGGAGCGCCGCCCCACGAAAATTACTGACCGCCAGAATGCCACTATGATGCTGGTCGGTGATGTCCGCGACCGGACCGCAATTCTTATTGACGATCTGGCGGATACCTCCAACACCATTACCCGGGCGGCCAAGCTCCTCAAGAAGGAGGGTGCCTCCAAGGTGTACGCTCTCGTCACCCACGGCATCCTGAGCGGCGATGCCATTGAGCGCATCAATGCCAGCGCCCTTGATAAGGTCGTGGTGACCAACAGTGTGGACCAGAGTGAGCACCTGCGCCGCTGCCCCAAGCTCGAGGTCTTGGAGGTCGGCCACGTTTTCGCTGAGGTGAGTCAGATACGTCGAAATTTTGTGGATGACGCCACTTGCATTTGCTGACCGCTCAAACTCTAGGCCATCCGCCGTGTCCACCACGGTGAAAGTATCAGCGTTCTGTTCCAGTACGATTGATTTCCTACAATTTTTGCATGAGAGGAACTGGAAACAGACCGACTGAAAAATCACAAAAAAATACTGGCTTCATCTTCTACATCAAGCTGGCATGCTCTAAATGAATTTCTTTGGATCTATGGGCGTTGTCATTGACCCAGAGTCATCTTTCTATTCCATTGTTTACCACAATCTTTGTTATATTCTCTACAACATAGAAACCTCGGTCCCAGTAGGCTTGGTGCTTTGAGAGCGTGTTCTTGTATTACCGTGCGTTCCTGTTGCTCTCGCTCTCTAGTCCGGTCGCTGGGACTTGGCCGGCTGTTTTTTATTCGAGTCATGCTTGAAACTAGCTTTGTCTTGGGCCGCCTGCTTTATTTGTACATACTCTACTTGGCTAAGGATTGACAAGATATTTTTGATTGCTGTCGTTTTTTTGTCACTATGCGAACCTTTCGTGCTCCTCCGGAGGCAATATTTAGAGCGCTGCACTACCATAGGGAGTAGAACGAGCAGGGAGCAGGGGACGCTGCGACATGGATGTGGAAGGCTGTTATTTAGAGGTAGAAGCGCCAAATCAGCAAGGGGCAGGGCAATCTCGTGAAAGAGTGAAGTACTAGTGTATCAGAGCGGTCGAGGAAATCCAGTGTATCGTCGATTGTTTGACTTTGAACAGTTCTGGGATCTATTATCTTGGACTCGGCGACCTTCCGTGAAGAGATCTATCGAACAGTCTGCGATATTGTTGGTGAACTCTTCAGACTACCCTAGCAGTGATTGAAGATGTAACCCAGGAGATAGCTCATCTAGTTGATGATGATTGCTCTTCTATTTCACGAAAGAGATCACACGCAAATTTGCCCAACGCCTTAGGAAAACAAAAAGCCAAGAAAGCCGAAACCAGATGTGGTCATGGCCCTGACCGAGGAAGGTGATGCGCTGACTTTGATACTGAGAAAAGAAACGGAACTTGGGTACTCGATACAACAAAATCGGCTGCCCGCCAAAAAAAAGCAAATACACACAGCCGTGGAAAAGGTAAGTACAATGAGAACAAAGGTCATGAGATATCCGGGCTTTAGAAAACGGAAATGAAGTTTCCAATTCTCTCCTTCTGGTTCTGGGCAATACACTCCGAGATCCAGGTTACGTTGCGGATTTCCTGGTAATTGTCAGCTTTGCAGATCCCAAGGAATGTTTTGTTTAAATGGCTGGTCCTTACCTGCTCCTTAAGCTTCATCCACGCGTAGACCACCGCCGGGGTGAATTGTCGGGTGAACACAAACTTGGACATCTCCATCTCCTTCTGGTAGAAGAGATCCTCCAGACTCTTACCATCGGCAGGGCCTCCGCCCATTCCACCGAGGCCGCCACCACCTTGGCTCAGGCCTACGGCGTCAAAGAAGCTCTTGTAATCGGAGACAGCACTGACAGCCAAGGCAACACCCTCGACATCTTCGGCACGGGAGAGCATCAAGCTACCCTCGGGATAGAGGTTGCCGAATTCGGGATAGAGCTTCCTCCGCTCCTGCTTGGAAAGCTCAGTGCCGAAGGAGTTGAGGGTAATGTTGATAGCGCGGCGATCGGCCTCGAATTGCAAGATCTCTGACATGATCTCCTGGGTCGGGCCAGAGAAGTCTGGGTGGGTTTGCACAAAGTTGTAGAAGTCCTCCAGATAGTTCTTGTACAGAGTGTTGCGCACAATCTCAATGTTCAATTCATCCAAATCATGGTGGCTCAGGCTGCCCTTGAAGTACGGAGCGAGGGGGGTTTCGATGAGCACCGAGTTGTACAGCTCCTCGATGTTGGTTGCGACACACAACACCGGCAGCGTCTCGAACCAACCCAGCGGGTGGCATCGCTCCAGGAGTTCCCGTGTGTCTCGCTCGTGCAGGGTACCGGTAATCAGGAGGGCGATGTTGTCGATCATGTAGCCATACGTCAAGTACTCAAGGAACTTGGCAGTTGAGCCGACGGACTGTGCGACGAGGTATCGGAACTCGGAGACCAGCTTGTCGGTCATCTTGCCTGCGAGGGCGGAGGTGGAGGGGTTCGGGGGAAGAGAGGCAAGAAAGTCGCCATAAGCCGGGCCAAGCTGCAGCTTCACATCTGTGATTATAATCGTTAGATATGACAGCCTACATTCGAGGAATCAAAGGGTATATACCGTCAATGGTCTCGCATTGTGTCAAGTTGGAGTAGTTCTGGCCGGTCAGAAGGCTGTTCCGATATCCTCGAACAATGCCCTCGACGAATCTGGGAAGAGATCAGTACCATATACCTTCATGCTGCTGCAAATTCACTAACCCGCCATTCACATTAAAGAAGAGGCCCTCCATGGTGTGTGAACTGGGACGATTAACTTGGGGGAGGAACAGCTGTAGCTCCCTCGACGCCGTATGCTGGGCGGGTCTTACATAAGCCACAGCCACAGCCACGACGTGTGGCTTGCGCTTTTGCACTTTTTTCTTCCGTGCAAAATTTCTAGATTTCTCCTCAACGGTGAATTGCGTCCACGGTCCACAATCCCCCTCTCGTCTTTCTTTTTTTAATTTCGACCTGGGCCCCCTCGTCTTTCAGTCGAATTCTCTGTTCCCATAAAAGCCCGCTAGCCGTGGTCGCCCACCATGTCGCTTTTCATCCTTACCGAAACCAGCGCGGGTTACGCCCTGCTGAAGTCCAAGGACAAGAAGCTCTTCAAGCGGGAGTCTCTCCCCGAGGATGCTAACACCGCCGAGGGCATCTCTAACCTGTATGTGCAATTCCTGTTCTAGCGAAAGAAAAACGCCCTCTTGGGCGAGCAAGAAACCCCCGCGCAGCCAACGCAAAAAAAAATCCGGGTTTTGCAGTCGATAGCCGTACTGACTTTTTTTCCGCGTATAGCTTCAAGTTGAAGAACTTCAAGAAGTTCGACAGCGCCGCTACAGCTGTGGAGGAGGCTGCCTCTATCATTGAGGGCAAGGTCACTCCCCTTCTGACTGAGGTCCTGAACGACCTCAAGGACGAGAAGAAGGCCTCTCTGGCCGTTGCCGATGTCAAGCTCGGTAGGTACTGCTGATTGAACCGTCCTCGAATATTCTGCTGACCTCAATCGCCATTCAGGAAATGCCATTAGCAAGGTTCCTGGTCTCTCCCTCGAGCTGATTGCTGACTCCACCACCGCCGATGCCTTCCGTGCCATTCGTGAGAACCTGATCACCCTCATTCCCGGCCTTGCCCCCAGTGATATGTCTGCCATGTCCCTTGGTCTTTCCCACTCTCTCGCTCGTCACAAGCTCAAGTTCTCCCCCGATAAGATCGATACCATGATCGTCCAGGCCATCGGTCTGCTCGATGATCTTGACAAGGAGCTCAACACCTATGCCATGCGTGTTAAGGAATGGTACGGCTGGCACTTCCCCGAGTTGGCCAAGATCCTGAACGACAACATTGCCTACTCCAAGCTTGTCCTGAAGATGGGCATGCGCACCAACTGGGAGACCACTGATCTCGCCGAGATTCTGCCCGAGGAGATTGAGGGTGCCGTCAAGACCGCTGCTGATCGTTCCATGGGTACCGAGATCAGCGAGGAGGATCTCGAGAACATCCAGGCTCTTGCCACCCAGGTCGTTGAGTTTGCCGAGTACCGCCAGCGTCTCGCCAGCTACCTGACCTCCCGTATGAACGCCATTGCTCCCAACTTGACTGCTCTCGTTGGTGATCTCGTCGGTGCTCGTCTCATTGCCCACGCTGGTAGCTTGACCAGCCTTTCCAAGAGCCCCGCCAGTACCATCCAGATCCTTGGTGCTGAGAAGGCTCTCTTCCGTGCCCTCAAGACTAAGCACGACACTCCCAAGTACGGTCTGATCTACCACGCCTCTCTGATCGGCCAGGCTACCGGCCGCAACAAGGGCAAGATGGCTCGTATTCTCGCTGCCAAGGCTTCCCTCGGTCTCCGTGTCGATGCTCTTGCTGAGTGGGACGAGGATGTCACTGAGGAGGAGAAGGCTGCTCTCGGTACCGAGGCTCGCTTCAACCTCGAGCGCAAGCTTGCTGCCATGGAGGGCAAGCCCATGAAGCCCCGCGGCGTCAACATTGCCCCCAACGGCGCTGCTCAGCCCCAGAAGTTCGACCTGAAGGAGGCCCGCAAGTACAACCCCGATGCCGATGCTCTGGCCAGCGACGAGCCCGCGGAGCCAACATCTGCCAAGAAGTCCAAGAAGGACAAGAAGAAGCTTGTCGAGGATGTCGATGAGGATGAGGAGATGGAGGATGCTGACTCTGACGAGGAATCCGAAAGCTCTGGAGACTCTGAGCTCGAGAAGCTCGCTGCCAAGGCTGGTCTCAGCGTGAAGCGGTACCAGCGCAAGCTGGAGCGGGGTGAGATCACTTTCGATGATGCTGGCAACCCAACGGCAGTTAGCAAGAAAGATCTGAAGAAGGCCAAGAAGGATGCCAAGAAGGCCGACAAGGAGGACGGCAAGAAGCGCAAGCGTGATGACGGTGACGACAGCGAGAAGAAGAAGAAGAAGAAGAGCAAGGGCGAGTAAGTGGCTATATCTTGTTTCAAAAAGTTTCGTGCAATGTGATGGATGGCTTTCGCGAATCTGTATGATATCACTTTTTTTGTTTCGCGGCCTTGCTCGCTACACGCATGTTTGGGGGCATTTCAAGGTTGATCTACCTGTTGTTTGTTTTATTTCTGGCGCAGACGGTGCTTTATGGTACAAGGCAGTACAGTTTTTAAGCTGAATAATCTGTTTATACTTCAGTTTTTGAATAGTTTGTAGATTCTAGATGGAGTATACAGTAGTAGTATATTCTGTAGTATATCTTCAGGCCAAGGCACCGCCTCCAAGCACCGCTTTCAGCCGCCAGCGCTAGTCCAGGTTGGACCGCTTGTCATACCGCCCATTCATGTACCACGAGATTCTGCCGGCACAATAAGCTTTTTTCCATCACCACCACTCTCATCTCCACCTTCACAGCTTCAATCTAACCAAGCAACACCATGAAGGTAAGAGAGATGGCCCTATGTGATTGATCATCACTAATACACATACATAGATTCTTGACCCACAAGCTGCAGTCCTCACCAATGTCGAGGTACTGGCCTACCTTACGGCCAACCCACCCCGCCGTCCACCAAGTCGGCCTCCAAATGCACGACAATGGGTCCCAAGCCCAGATCTAAGAGACCACAACACGGTCGTTAAAGAGGTGAGTCCTCACAAGCCATCCGTACACTTCTGCACAAAGTCCCCTGTGCCTGAATCTCAACATGTCAATCCAAGCCTGCCTATCGCAAGATCAAGGCATACCAAATCTCCCCGAACCATGAAGAAAAAAAAAGCGACAACCAAGAAACACATCCCCAACTAACAACCCATTTCTCACCAGTTCCACAACTATGTCACCCGCATCTCCCCACACCTCCTCAAATACCCCCGCTACACAGACCGACCCAGCTCCTCCCACTCCCAAACCCAAGCAGCAATGACCAGAACAATGCGCCCAAACGCCCCAACAGAAGAAACCACGTCCACCCCGCACCAACCCACAAACGAATCAACCCCCATGGACCGCGCAATGCGCGATCTAATCCTCAAACTGCGACCCTACGGCCTGACAAAAGCCGAAGTCCTAACTATCATCAATCTGGGCATCGGTCTGTCTGCGGGTGAATCGGAGGATCAGACCGGTGAAGCGAATGGTGAGGGTGTCATGGACCTTGATGAGGATCCCGCTGTGAATGGGGAAGGGGAGGAGGGTGAAGAGGCCGAAGAAGGGGAGGGTGATTTTGGGGCGTTGGCGCTTTTTGATGCCGTTATTGAGGAGAGGGAGTATCGGATTTCGAATGAGGATTTTGTGGCTATTTTGGAGATTATTCGGGAGACGTTGGCGGAGAATTATCGGGGTTGATGAGCTGGGGGTGGGAGAGGTGGTACTTGTGTTTAGGAAGTTTGATTTGATATCCCGAGGCTTGGTGCCTCACTGCTATTAGACTACATGAATGTCTTTATTGAATTCGGGGTTTGGAGCTTGTAGACTTGATTTCATTATGTACGCCATTTGAATAATGACTTTGGCATCTATCTATGATACAACCCAAACAATAAACCGGAACTCCATAAAAATGGCTATGAACATGGCCAGATTGCCATGGTCCTAGCCAGAATCAAAAACAGTGGTATCAAGCGAAAAGAAAGTGCTGGGTAGTCTTACAGCAATGGGAGCTTGGGGTGGTAGTAGATCCGAAGCTCGAGATTCAAAAGTGAGAAACTTGAAAGGCCTTCTTCCTAAAGACTCTCTCTATGCCATGTGCAACAAGAGACCAAATGGGACCATTCACATCTCTAGAGGAACTCTTCCTCTTCTTTCTCTTTCCCCTTGATCAAGTTTCCAAACTGATTATAAACCGGCACGTCCGGATCGCCATTCTCCTTAGCCCAAGGACCGAGATCGTCGTCAAACAGATCCCGCTCCTGGCCCTCGCAGACTTCAGAGAGTGTAACCCAATTCTCGTCGTCCGTCCACAGCCCACCACGGCCACCACGCATATCCCACCACTCCTGGCCACCCAGGAGCGCAGACTGCGCAGCATCAAAGCCGTGCGAGGAGCGGACATATCGACGGAGCAAGGCACGGGCCCATGGGAAGAACCACATCTTCTCCCACCAGGCATTGCGTAGTTTAGGGTCTCCGTTGAGATGGGCCAGAACTGGGACGGAGGCCGAGTGGGGGTTTGTCATGAGGGGGATATTGTTCCAGGTGTGGTCTTTTGGGTTTGGGAGCTTGTCCAGGGTTGCGTTGTACGCAGGTGGAGTGGTTTGTTCCCTGGCGAAGCGAGTCTGATTGAAGGGGTTTGGCAAAGCTGCAATGTCTGCTGGTAGAAGAAGACGGTGTTCTCGAGGAACACCGAATTGCCCTTGGAGGAGGGAGGTCTTGGTGATATTATTGAACTTGATCCACTCGACGTCGTTGCGTGAGAGGATCTGGTTGAAGAAGAGCTGGGACTCGTAGTCCACGCCAATGCCGTACTCGTAGCGATGGCCAGTCTCGAGGCGAACACTGATACCATCAATGTTGACTGCATCTGATATACCCAGCATTCCGTAGACCCATTCCTTAATCTTGTTGACGGTACGAAGCCGCTCCAGCTCTCGGACCACTTCCTGTCGTCCAAAGATCTGGGTCAGGGCCTGGTAGTCGCCATGCTTCTTGCGGCGCTGCTCCATCACACGTAGAACTTCATCATAGATGATTCTCAGGTCGGCGGCCTGGCCAATCACTGCACCAGGATTCAACCACCGAGGTCGATTCAAATGTCCATCCGGATAGACGTCCGTCTTCCATCCGTAGACATCTGGGGGTAGAGTTGACTCTGGGACAGACACGCATCCAGGATCACTGTCCAAGGCACCGTAACAAAGCTTGCTGGCCCCGAACAGAACGCGCTGGGTATATTTCTGCACCAGATCCGGAGGAGCACCATTGGGTTTCTCTACCACTGCATAGCCATACTTCTTCTGCAGCTTCTGATTGTTCTTCCGCAGAAGCTCCTGGAATCGCTCTACCAAGACCCGCGGGGGTAATTGGAAGAAGACATCCTGGGCGTCGACAATCAACACGAAATCCCGATCCTTGACCACGCGGCTGTTCTTGAGATAATCCCGCACGCGAGTGATTTGCTCCACCGTACGCTCGAACTCGGTCGCCCCGGGCCTTTCATGGCCGTAACCGATCAATGTTGGAGGTGGATATCCGAGAATCATGGCAGACGTCATCGTGCGACAGGCGCCGCGGGAGCCCTTCACGGTCGGCACGAGGACATGGAGGTGGGGGTTGGTCTTTCCCAGGTCATGGGGGAGGGTATCGTTCACGGAGAGATCTGACTTTCGAGGAAGAGCGACCTGCGCATCTTCCGGGCGTTCAGGAAAGGGGTGACGCGATGGGAACTTGGCCCAGAAGTCCGGCTCGGCTTGTTGCTAGATGAGAGATAGTAGTCGTTAGCACTTGCGGCGACTTTCAGCTAACATGCCTCGATCGAGACATGGCCCATTCCACAGCCCGTTAGGGGAAGAGATCACCACATACCCGAGACGAAGATATCATCCATAGTAGCAACAAAAAGGAAAGTATGGAAAAGGCAATTGCCTTGGTCCTGTGTGTTCGCGGTCGATACTGGGAGGCCTGCCATAAAAGGGTCGTAGCGGAGGGCTTGGCCTCGTCGAACTGCGAGAACGACGTGCTCGACGACGCCATTCTGAAGGAGAGACACTCAGATGCGAGTGAGGTTGGACAAATTCAACATTGCAGCCCGCAGCGTCCAAGGGTGCGGGCGGGAGAGCGTTTCAGATAATTAAACTGGGAAGGCCACGCGGGAAGTACGCAATCGACCATTCGACGTTTTGACGTGGAGAGGCAACCGCAGTGATCGGCGCGCCTTTCCCGCTTTCGTACAACTTGGCAATATGACATTGGACGCATTCATTGTAGTCTAGTTCAACAATATGAGAGATGGTCTGAGAATCACTCTGTCTAGTAATATTAAGCTTCTCTACTCTCTACTCTAAATAAATCTCCTCCCGCAGGCGCTGCAAGTTGCGGAATAGTCCGCCCCCGGGTCCTCCACTGTCACTATCGCGCCTTTGCTCCGTTCGCGATCGAGGCCCTCGTTGACTCTGCTCGGCCATGGCCTGCTGGTGCTCTAGAATCCGACGCCTCTCGTCCACGATCCTAGCCAAGGCATCCACGAATCTTTGGCGTGCCTTCTCCTCCGCAGAACCCTTCCAAACCACCGAAAGGTTCCGCAGAGCCTCGACGCGGCGAGTAGCGGCCTCCAGTCCATCACGCCCACCCCCATCACGATCCAGTAGGTCTGTGATCTCGGTTCGTATTTTCTTCATGATTTCCTGTCCCTTTTCTTCTTGGCTGTGGCCCTCGGTGCCTAGCTCGGGACCCGATACGGAGATAAAGGACGAGGAGAAGGAGATTTCGGAGGGTGGAAGTGGCCATTCCATTGCATCGCCAAAGGTCTGGACAACGTCTTCGAGCCGGGAGCGGACTTGGTTGAGGGTGCGGAGATTGGTAATGTATTCGGGGTCGTTCGTAGCTAGGGGTTCCTCCTGCTCCTCGGTGGGCTCTGCGTCTTCCTGGATGGCAGTGATCTCTTCGGTCGTCTCTTTTGTAGATTCCTCCTTCTTGCGATTGGCCGCGCTGGTCTTTGCCTCTGAGGGTAAGTCGGTGACAAACTTGGTAATGTCCTCGCGCAAGACCTCGGTCAGGGTCTCGGACAGTCCAATTGTTTCTCCCCGTAGCACTTCCACTTCGTAGGCTAGCCGTCCACCGCTGCGAAGAATCTCATCGCTGAGTTGGGAGAGTGTACTCGATAGACGGACGTTCTGTGCGCTGATCTGCGATAGCAATGACTGGACTTGAGCTGACAGCTCCGTCAGGGGCACGGAGCCTGGCGCCCGGGATGCATTGGGCTGGAAGGATGATACTGTCAATGGCGACAGTGTCTCGTTGAGGAACTCGGCGGGGTCAAAGGTCGGGTCTTGGAAGTTGGGGGTGTTCTCGGACTGGGTGGATGGTTTACCACCAGCTCGTGCGGTCGAGCTGTAGCTTTGAGATACCATTGCAGGTTGGCTGTGACTGCTTTGTTGGCATTGGCCTGTTCCACTAGGTCATAAATTATTGCAATGGACCGTTGATGTCTTTGGGAGCAGGGGCTTTTCAAGTCTACTTGTTGTGTTGGCCGCAACATCTCCGCATTCCCAACTATTCACCGCCTTGCGGGTCAGTATAAGTCCAAATGTATCACTGTTCAATATGCTATTATTCGATTCTAGACAGATGGTCAAGGTAAGGTTTTAAAGAGCTATTCGGAGTGTCTACTGTATTCTATACTAGGTATATGTATTATAATCACTACAGCGGGGGGTGTTAGGGGTAAAAAGGCACAAGTCTGGGAGCCCTCAACTTGGTAACCTGAGTAAGTAGAACAAAATATATCTCCAGCTTCACCGGCGCGAGAATATATGCTCTCACTGGGAAATTGAGATACACTAAGCTACAGCCTCTAGAAAAAACACAAAAACAAAAGCCCGGTACCGGGCATTCAGACTCGTCAATCCAAAAATATGGGGAATCAATGGGAAAAAAAAAAAAGAAGAAGTGTGCATCATCCGTGAATCGAACACGGGCCTCGTCGATGGCAACGACGAATTCTACCACTAGACCAATGATGCTGGTTGATGTAAGAGTGACAACATAAGTGTATTATATTCCAGTTTGTAAGTTACAAGCATACCCAGGTCATCTTTCTCTACCTTGAAGTAATCCTAAGGTAAATTAGCTCTTGTCCTGATAACCCTCCTCTATTCTTTTTCCAACCACTCCCCCGACATATGAGCCTCAATGGTATCCAGTCACCAGGCCCGGCACTGCCCCCTCATGGACCGTACGATCGGATGGTTAGGGGATCCTGCAATTTGGGGGCCATGAACCAGTGAGCAGCGCGCGTTGGTCTTTTACGTCACTCGATCTCCCTCGTTTTCGTTCCTCGTCGAACAAGCTCTAAGCCCCCCCTTGATTGAGTTAGGGATTTGATTCGGACAAATTAATCGCTCAAAAGACTCTAATAACCTCAACTATCATAGTGCCAACATGACATTTCCGTGGAAGAATAATAATCGATGGGTTCGATGAATCGGACAAGGCCCATAGCCTCTTGTCCAAGACCCTCCAAGGCTCCAAGCCCCGGTCTGCCTCGCAGGGCACCCGCCCCACTACTAGAAGACATCTGGAAGATTGTGGGCCTCTCATCCTGGCCATGACGATGGCCGAGCATGCCCAGGATGCGCCAATTTGCCCGCAAACGATCAGACACATCCCCGATCCTTTCAACTCGTGTTTGCACGGAAAAGTGGAACCCGGCATGGCATGCCAACGCGACGATGGCAACAGGAGAAGAGTCCAGGAATGGAAGAATTCCAGACATAACGATGTGTAGATAATAATCGGTTGCATACCTCCGTACGCGAATACGGAGCTGCCCAAAATGGACATACCATCTTTACTTCCATACTCTTAACAAAATATCGCAACTCTGCTATCGTACTCGTAGGTCTGGAAACAGAAGGTGAATGAATGCAGATGATCACCCCCGAAGTTGATAGTTCGGTTAGTCGGCAACCGGGGCGACCAATGTATTCAACGGATCATGGCCAAGTGGATCAAAGGTCTTTGCGCCCGAAAGACACAGCCATGACATGGCGGCCATGAGGGAGGCTTAGAAGGAAAATCGCCGGGACTCGGGGGGCAACGAACCAAGGCTGGGGTGCCATTGGTGAGGAAATCCAGGATGATTCAATCTTGAGAAACCGACCTTTTTCCTATGCAGGGCTGGGCCCCACTGCGGAGAAAGCTGGCAAGTTTGGATCCTCCTTCTTGGCTTACAGGACTAACAGTAGTACTAACAGTAGTTGGACTGGAGGAGGCCCAAGTTCCCTTTTTCACAAGGCGGCCCATCGGGACTGTACGAGTTTAGCTTCTGTTTACCTTCCCCAAGGTTGTATTTAAACCTTGCAGCTCCCCCTCATTCTTCCTGCATCATCCCCGTCTTTTCTAGAACTTCCCTCCATTCTATCAACCCTTCTACTCCCCGATCAACCATCCATCTACATACAGCATGTCCGTCAACGGTGCTAGCACTGGCAAGGCTTCGGTCAACGAGCCATCCTCCTCTCGCCCAGCCCACGGCCTCGTCAATGTCCAGCCTGCCCGCCTGGGTGACTTGCAGCCTCGCTATGCCGCGACCATCCAGCACGATGATGACAACCCCGACGCGCATGGTTGGTATGCGCAACTGAGTAAGTGGCCTGCAGCTTGAATCAAGGTGTTGTCAATTCTAATCATCTAATGTTTCACATCCGTTTAGTCCACAGCCTGGGAGAATGTATCGGCTTCTGCGGTGCCATCCCCTGCTGCATCTGCTGCCCCAACCCATTCAAGCCCGTCGACCAAGGTCAAGTCGGTCTCGTCTCCAGATTCGGACGATTCGAGCGCTCGGTAGACCCCGGTCTGGTCAAGGTCAACCCCCTCAGCGAACACCTGACCACCGTGGACGTGAAGATCCAAATCGTCGAAGTGCCCCGCCAGGTCTGCATGACCAAGGACAACGTTACCCTCAACCTGACCTCCGTCATCTACTACCAAGTCACCTCCCCACACAAGGCCGCTTTCGGTATCTCCAACGTGAAGCAGGCTCTCGTTGAGCGCACTCAGACCACCCTGCGCCATGTCATCGGTGCCCGTGTCCTGCAAGACGTTATTGAGCGCCGCGAGGAGATCGCCCAGTCTACAGCGGAGATCATCGAGGAGGTTGCCTCTGGCTGGGGTGTCCAGGTCGAGTCCATGCTCATCAAGGACATCATCTTCAGCAATGACCTTCAGGATTCGCTCTCCATGGCTGCCCAGTCCAAGCGTATCGGTGAGAGCAAGGTTATCGCCGCCCGCGCCGAAGTCGAGTCTGCCAAGTTGATGCGCCAGGCTGCCGATATCCTGTCTTCGGCTCCTGCCATGCAGATCCGTTACCTTGAGGCCATGCAGGCGATGGCAAAGACTGCCAACAGCAAGGTTATCTTCTTGCCTGCTATGAACCAGACCATGCAGCAGCAACTTGCTGCGGCTGATAGCGCTGGTGAGGGCCCGAGCAACTATGGTGCCACGGACAACCACCACCAAGACGATGGTTTCCAGCGTGCGATCAACGCTCGCGTCGTTGAGGATATCTAGATGCCATGACTGCGTAATTTGAGTTGCAGTGCAGTGCTTTATGGCTGTTTAGCTTTGGCTCCATGACGATATGACCTTTTATCTTCGCCTTGTTATTTATCACGCTTGATCCTGAGGTGGTTAATGCTTGGGTGGTATGGAGTATTTCCTTGCCTTCCAAGTCCACTCTTCCGGATCTTTTGACGCTTTGTACTATGGTTGGACGCAATTTGGAACCATGACGATACCCCACCTTCTTTTGCTGTACCTTGCTCCATGGTGATACCTTTGCTTATTGCGCTCTTAATTAGTTTGATGCTCTGAGCTTATAGCATAATACAATTTGCTTTCATCATAACGCGGTTCATTCTAATAGTAAACTTGTGCCTCTTAATGATAAAGAACTCGCTAATCTAAGGGATGGTGGGAAAGCAGATGGAAAGGTGGTTGCTGGTTGACCCATTTGCCAAGAACGGGACTAGTACAGCTTCACATCTTCAACTCTAGCCTTTGCGTCTATCGGCCGAGGGACAACAGGACGGAACAGTGAGATTGATCCCGACAAACTAATGGTATTATCAATTCATTAAATAATACCCCTCCAATGCTATCGGTCCCTTTGCGACTCACCCCACCAATGTCTTGCTGACGCCATCGGACTCCAACTTCACGTCTTGCACCAGCATGCACGCCATCCAGATCTGCACAGGGAGAGACCTGCGGGGGTGACAGGCCAGGAACAATAAATTTAGAAGAACTACCCCTCGAAAATACATAGAAAACCAAAAAAGTTCGGAAAACAACACAGGACAGGATAGCTTCTCCAATCCCTCCTCCTCTTCTCTTTCTATCTCTGTACTTCTCCATATCCATCACCATCATCATGTCGGAAACACCCAAAAAACAACTCATCATCAATGCCTTCGCAATGCATTCCCCCAGTCACCTAAACCCAGGTCTATTCCGCTACCCAACCGACCAAGGCCCCTCCTACAAAAACATCCAAACCTGGACAAACCTCGCCCAAAAGCTCGAAGCCGCCAAATTCCACGCAATCTTCTTCGCCGACGTCCTGGGCGGCTACGACGTCTACAAGGGACCCGGAAATCTAGATCCCACCATCCCCGCCGCAGCTCAATTCCCCATCAACGACCCGCTATACAGTATCCCCGCCATGGCGGCGGTGACGGAGAGTATTGGGTTTGGCGTGACGGCGTCGACGACGTATGATGCGCCGTATGCGTTGGCGAGACGGTTTTCGACGGTGGATCATTTGAGTGGGGGACGCGTTGGGTGGAATATTGTTACTTCTTATTTGGATTCTGCGGCGAGGAATTTTGGGCTGGATACCCAGGTTGAGCATGATGAGCGGTATCGCATTGCGGATGAGTATTTGGATGTTACTTATAAATTGTGGGAGGGGTCTTGGAGGGATGATGCCGTTGTTTGGGGGAGTGGTGATGATTCTTCGAAGGCGAAGAAGAACTCGCAGTATGCGGATCCGACTCGTGTGCGCCAGATCAATCACAAGGGGAAGTACTTCCAGGTTCCTGGCCCGCATTTGTGTGAACCGAGTCCCCAGCGGACCCCGTTCTTGTTGCAGGCTGGTACTTCGACGGCTGGAAAGGCCTTTGCGGCTAAACATGCCGAGGCAGTCTTCCTCCATGCGCAGAAACCTGAGCTGGTGCGTCCCTCGGTGGACAGTATCCGTCAACAAGCTGCCGCATTGGGTCGGAACCCGAGCGATATCAAGGTTATTGCGGGCGCATTGGTGATTGTGGCCGAGACCGATGAAGCTGCGCAGGCCAAGTTCGACGAATTCAAGAAATACGGTGATCGGGAGGGTGCATTGGCTCTGTTCGGTGGCTGGACGGGCTACGATCTCTCCACGTACGCAGACGACCAGGACTTCCGCTTCGTCGAGTTACCCGCCGTTCGAAGCATGGTGAATCACTGGGCGAGTACGGTTCCTGGCACGGAGGGTGTGAAGTGGGATAAGAGGACGATTGCGGATTACCTTGTTCTCGGGGGAAACGGAGTCAAGATTATTGGCAGTGTCAAGACTGTTGCGGATGAGTTGGAGCGGTGGGTGAGTGTTGGTGATGTGGATGGGTTTAATCTGAGCTATGCCAGTTTGCCGGATACCTTTGATGATATTATTGAGCTTTTGTTGCCGGAGTTGCGTCGGCGGGGTTTGTTCTGGGAGGATTATGCTGTCAAAGGGGGAACGTTGCGGGAGAATATGTATGGACAGCGGGGATTGTCGAGACTTCCGGAGGCTCATGCTGGAGCCAAGTATTTCTGGAAGGACGGTCAGGATGTGCCTCCATACTCCTTGGAGGAGTCGGCATAAACGGAGATGCTGTGTCATGAAGTATGATAGTTTATGGGTAGCAATAGAAGAAAAAGAATCACAATCAAAAGCACGCAACCCTCTTGTAGGTACTCCTACTTAGATAGTTTCGCTGATACCCCGTAAAATTGGTATAGAAACTCAAATTATGCTGTGTTTTTGAGCATACTAGGATCTAGTGAGAACCGGAAGGATTCTAGCCCGTTGTCATCAGGCTCGGCAACATGAATTCCCCCGACGGGACATCTTTGTATACAGCAAATGCTAGAGCGTTATTGTTTATTTAATACATAGTTTCATAATCGAGCACTTTGATCTCAAGGTCAATCAGTGTCACAACGATGGACTCACAAACAAAGTACGCCCTAATCACAGGCTGTAGCGATGGCGGCATCGGCTCAGCCCTCGCCCAAGCATTCCACAGCAAGGGCATCCACGTCTTCGCCACGGCTCGAGATATCTCCAAACTTCAAGGCCTACAAGATCTCTCCAATATAAAATTCCTTCAACTGGACGTGACATCCCCCGAAAGCATTGCGGCAGCGTACAAGATTGTTGAACGAGAGACTAATGGCAAACTACATTATCTGGTTAACAACTCTGGCGCGGGCTTCGTGATGCCTCTCTTAGACTCGGATGCTGAGATGGGACAGAAGATGTTTGATGTTAATGTTTGGGGCGTTGTTCGAGTCACTCAGGCTTTTGCGTCGCTGGTGGTTAATGCGAAGGGGACTGTTGTGAATAATGTGTCCACGGCTTCTTGTTTGGGGTTACCATATCAAGGTATGTTCTTGGACTAGCGGCAGCATTTTTACATCGGATTATTCTTTTAACAGAAATTAGGAATGTACTGCGGCTCCAAAGCGGCGATTCGATTAATGAGTGAAACGTTGGCATTGGAGATGAAACCACTGGGTGTGAAAGTGATTATTGTTATCACGGGAAACATCCGGACACGATGGTTCACCAACTCCCCAAGGTTTGAACTACCAGAGGGTTCTTACTATGCCTCGATTATTGACCAGATTGGGGTCTTTGCGAGGGGAGAACAAGGGCATCCGGAAATGGAGCCCAAGGTGTATGCAGAGAAGGTTGTGGGTGATGTCCTCGGTGGAGCTGAAGGGACGATATGGCGAGGTGCACAGTCAAGTACTATTAGAATCGCTATGTCTATCATTCCAACTTGGTTGCTGGTAAGAACTAAAACGAATGAGCGATGGAAGTGATCTTACTAACGGCATGCAGAATAAACTTGCTTTCAAGGGAACAGGACTCGATACCCTGGAGATATAACGGGTTCCGTGGTTGGAAGACGAGTCTCGTTGATATTCGAATTTGTATTTTCAAAAGCCGAGAAAAATGCATTTGAAATTTTATATAAAGTTTCAAACATCCCACCATCCCTCCAAATGCGATCTCAAATCAATATCCTCTGGCAACTTCAGATGAGGCGTCAAGTTGGCATGCTCCGGCTCAAGCTCCCTCGAAGTCCACCCATTCCCAAAGAAAGCAAACCGATTCCCACTACCATTGACATAGCTATACTCCCAATCCTCCCACCGAGGATCCCGACGAATATAATTTGCATGAGCCGCACTACCAGGGAATAATCCGTGAATCCGAGCCCCGGGTTGACCACCATTATACCACGAACTGCAGTTGGCCGTCCACACCGTGCGCGGATAGAACGAGTCACAGTACTCGACAAAGTCATCTGCAGCTTGCTTCGAGGGCACGATAGATTTGATCCCCTGGCTGCGGAATTTGCGAATCACCTTTGCGATGTACGTGACCTGGTTCTCGACGCTGTTGGGGACAGTACCACTGTGGCCGGAGGAGTAGGGTCCACCTAGCCAGAGAAGGTTGGGGAAGCCCGGAGTTGCAAAGCCAAGGTAGGAGTATGGGAACCCGAAAAGGCCGTCTTTCTTCCAGGCGGATTTCAGGTCGATCCCGTTGGCGATGATGGAGAATGGCGGGGCGTGGTCCACGTTTGCTCCTGTTGAGCAGATTGTTACATCAACTTTTCGCTCGACGCCGTCTTCCGTGATGATTCCGTCTTCTGTGAACCGCTTGATGCGTGGGCGGATGTAGCTGACATTATCCTTGGCGAGGGCCTCGAGATAGCCCGGTCCGGGAGTAGGACGGCGGCAGTTGGGTGGAAAATCTGGGAGAATCAGCTCTGCCAGCTCTGGCTTGTCTGCAATGCGCTTCAGCATCAGTTCTGTCCATTTGTCCTTCAGTTCTTGGTTTTCTGCGGTGTCTTTGAAGATAGCTCCAAAGCGCTGGAAGAATCCACGCTCCACTTCCGTGCGGTACTCTAGATATTTCTTGGGATCTTTGAAAGACTCTAGCTGGTCCTTGGAGAAGAGATTTGGCTCTAGTCTGCGGACACCGGTGTTTCCACTGCTGAAAGAGTCTGCAACCCAGGTGGGGTTTCGAGCGTAGTGATCGACGTGACTGGCGATGGGTTGAATGGACGGAAGCACCTGCAAGCCTGAGGCACCGTTTCCGATCAGTGCAATCCGTTTCCCCTTCAACTCGATATTGTGATTCCAGTTAGAGGAGTGGAAAAGTGGACCCTTGAAGTCCTTGATTCCTTCGTAGTCGGGCAGTCTCCAAGCGTTGAAGTGGCCAATGGCGTTGATAACGATATCCACCTTTTCTTCGTAGACCTGAAGACTTTCGTCAGTCTAAAATGCTTGTCTCAGGATACGGAATATGATATTACCTTATTTGAGCCATCAACATGCTGGATAGTAACTTTCCACTTTCCCTCTTCAGCAAGCCACTCTGCTTTCTGTACTTGTTGCTGTTGCCGAAGATACTGGTATACGTTGTACTTTTTTGCTACTCCTTGCCAGTAATCTCTGATCTCTGCACCCTGGGCAAACTCTTCTGTCCACTGTGTATTTGGAGAAAAGACTGATTGATAGGCATGGGCAGGAATGTCGCATCTCACACCAGGATAAGTATTCTCGAACCTGTTTCTCTCGTTAGAGTCGCAATCCACTTGATGGAATGCCGTGGCTGATATGAAACCAGGCGAAGGCGTCTTACCAAGTACCTCCCTAGACGAACATGTTAGCATTCTAGGAGAAAGAACAAATCAGATCACCGAATGTAAGAACATACCACGTCCGCGTTTTTATCCCAGATGCGAAGGTCCAAACCAGGTAGCTTGGCAGGGAGTAGAATACCAGCAGTAATTCCCGAGAGACCAGCACCGATGATGCCCACTTTAATCGGTCTTACTTGATCAACTGGGTGTTCCTCCAGCTCAAACTGGGGCTTCGGAGTGGCCGCATTGGATTTGGTTTCTTCGACTGTGCTTTCGATTGTCACCGTAGGACCTTTGAATGGCTTCGTAATGTAGGTATTTTGCGGCACAGCCGTAATTTGGGGGTCCTCCAGAAGCGCCATGCTGATTTATCACAGATGTACACTGATTCTGCTTTTTAAAGTTGAGGAAATATGGCAGATAGATCCAACGTATCTCAAATTGGGAATACTAGCATTAATGTATGGGTCGACCCCTCGCGGTATTCTGCACGCCATCTGGAACATTTCACACGCAACCCGAATCATAATCTAAGTAGGTAGCCATAAAAGATGATGACTTGGAATTCTCGCTATAACGCCGAGAGGTGTGGCCATGCTTAGATTTGAACTCGCCTGATTTGGCGTTACTAACACCATTGCCGAGGCCGATGGCGTCAGGGAGTTGGAGATGTATCTTGTGTCAACAACACCATCAACCCCACTGTAATCGCCATTGTGGGGTAGACCACGGTTTAATATTACCCTTTTTTCAACTTGTGCAGGTCCCCGGACACCATGGCGCGACTCATACTGCTTTCGGCTCGTTGCTGATAAGCAACCGTACTGTAGCCGATTCGTCGGGTTGAGCTTTGAGCCTGTCTCTCGGCCGACTTGTAGAGACTCCAATTCTATTGACAAAGACTGATGGGTGTATAGCACGTGATATTCATTGAAATATCATGAGTTATTGTTGATGAATTATTCCTGCTAGTCCTGAATGATGTATAAAGTATTACCTACACAAATCATGTAGCCCTCGCCAGAATTGTGGTGCTATACATCTCACACTTGCTGATAGGGTTTACATAGAGAATCTCTATCTGGAGAATTCAGATAGAATGAATAGCTCCAGACTCAATAAACATCACATCGTACTTGAGGGGGGGGATTCCCTTGGTAAATTGTTGCTCCACTACAGACACACCTTCAGGCCAAGACCAAGAAAACCCATGGAGAAATGGGATTCCCGTCCATCAAACAAGTGACTGCAACAATCACAGACTGTACCTACTTATCCAGTCACTGTCACCAAAAATACGTCATATCGACCTGGATATCATTCGGATACGAGGTTGTCGCAACATGACGGCGGGCGGAACATACAAGGCTCGGCATCCTTCTGCCACATTTCAACCTCACTGCCGATGACTCACCTAAAAACAACTACTTTGAGCAAACCAACTGCCGTTGGTAGCTAAACAAAAGACCGAAACCCCCAGAGCTCGTCCTCAAACTGGGGTACCGCTATCTTCTGAACCCCCAATAGCTTCAGTCCACCCGCTCGTTGCAATTTTTCCATCATGTCCACTGCCCCACCAACAACCACGACAGCCCCTCAAACATGGACACGGCCGAACAGCGAGTTCTTCATCTCAAACAATCCGTCCCTTCTATCAGTCAAGGCTGTTAATGATGCCTTTGGGCAAGAATTTCTCTACTGGGGCAAACCTTTTCCCGAAGAAGTTATGCACCAGATGCTCCACGGCTCCATGAGTTTCGGCGTCTACAAGCACACCCAACCCCAGACTGAGGGTGAACCGTTCTCTCCCACTGCAGAAAATACGGAACAAATCGGCCTTGCACGGATGGTGACAGATGGTACCACGTATGGATACCTCTCAGATGTTTACGTGCTCCCAGAATATCAAGGCCATGGACTCGGGAGATGGCTTATGAACTGCATCTCGGAGGTGTTTTCCACAGAGAACATGCCATATCTACGCCGGATCATGCTTTTGACCGGTGACAAGCGAATGCAGGATTGGTATACTAAGATCTTTGGTATGGAGGTGATTGCACACGAGCGTCGGCCGGATATTGGGCAGGATTTGGTCTTTATGTGTGCTCGGCCGAATGCAAAGAAGTCTTGAGTATCAGAATCGAAATGACAGAGAATAACGGGCTTGCATCCAGATTCTTTGATGTATATTTAGCTAATCTCTACTCTCATGAATCAACTTATAGACCATTGATGCTCAATCTGCACCCCCGGGCCTGTGCAATATGTTGATGGAGGGGGCTGTTCATATGCTGAACACGCCAAAGGACCGAATATTCCTCTTCGCGTCTCTAAGCGTGTGTGTCTGTCTCTCTGTATATCCAGAAAATGTCCCATTTGGGAATAGAGGCATCCTCTGGGTTTCCTTTATATTCAACTTCTCCCCTCCTCCCCTTCTTCCCATCACAACTCTCCTCCTCCCAACTCTCCCTCCTCATCCTTTCAACTCCTCCATCAACCTCTTCCATCAACCTCTTCCATCAACCTCTTCCATCAACCTCTTCCATCAACCTCTTCCATCAACCTCTTCCATCAACCTCTTCCATCAACCTCTTCCATCAACCTCTTCCATCAACCTCTTCCATCAACCTCTTCCATCAACCTCTTCCATCAACCTCTTCCATCAACCTCTTCCATCAACCTCTTCCATCAACCTCTTCCATCAACCTCTTCCATCAACCTCTTCCATCAACCTCTTCCATCAACCTCTTCCATCAACCTCTTCCATCAACCTCTTCCATCAACCTCTTCCATCAACCTCTTCCATAAACTCCTTCATCAGGTCCTTGATCAACTCCTCCTTCTACTCATTCATCAACTTCTCATCCATTCGCCTGTTTATCTACCTGATCAGGCCTTTGAGACTTTATCAGTCGATCTCAAACTACTTCTACCACTTTTCTTCGTGATGAATTTCCCTGGGGTTGTTGACATCAGATCTCGAGTCACTCCCCCAGTAACACGTCAACACCGACGCGTCCGCGTACATACCCTTTCTCATCCATGTCAACATGTGGACTTGTTTACATCCTCTTACCCTCTCTCATCCAGACCTTCCCATGACACCTTACTACCATACCATCCCCATAACAAGGTAAGTCCTACATCATTGACACTGCTATACGACGCCTCTAATGTTCAACTTCGTCCCAGATCCAACATATCAGTGACCTCTTCTGGTCTTACCTTGTCCGATCCCGTATCTTTCAGAGCTCTCTCTCTTTCTTCATGCAAGCCCTATCTATTCTAAAATATCGTTTAACCAAGTCCGTCCTACATCATACTCTTCCTTCTTGATATTCATTTCAATTCCTCCTCCTCTGGCCCTCAACATATTCGTCTACACTCAACAACAAGCAACTTTCAACCTCACAATATCAAACCCCTGCCGTGTCTCCCTCTCGGCCACTTTTCTTTTCTTTTCTTTCCTTTTCTCACAAAGCCGACTCACCGGCTACTTTGAACTCGAGATCGCGTCCAAGTCCAGGTAAACCCTATCTCCACCTCCGTGAAACATGGTTGTTAACCTAGTTTGGGGTCATGTCAACAGCCTACATGCCTCGTCCCTGTTACAGTATCCAATACTGGCACACCCTTTCAACATGCTGTTGATACCTCCTCCCAAGTCTTGCGTTTCATCCAACAAAGACGAATCTGATATCTCTCTGGGTCTCCACAACCACAACATCCAGCCGCAGGACGTGGCCTTGGACAGCGATCAAACCATTTCAAATTGTTCTTTGTTGTAACCCGGGAAGGTGGAGGATATACAGGAGCGGTGTGGAGGCACAAGCCGCAGGACTGGAGCCCAGGGTGAAGAAGCATCGGGAATTGTGGGAGGAATCCGGACCTACGATCGAGACCTACGAACGAACCCTCCGAACGAGCCTCCGAAACGAGCTCCCCCCGAGCGAACACTCCGCAGTGTTCACGGTTGTAACCCGGGAAATTGGAGGAGCGGTGTGGAGGCACAAGCCGCAGGGTTGGAGTCCAGGGTGAAGAAGCATCGGACAAAAATGGGCGACTAAGAGGCGAAGAAGCGCCAACCAGTCATACATCTCCCTTCTCATTCATGAAGTTTATGATGGGCCCGGACAACGTGAGTCCCCGAATCCTATTTTACTTACATCCAGTGTTATTTGGTCTAACAAGTCCTTGGACATCAGATATCTCTACCACTGAAGACTACTCCGTTCTCCGCTGGATACTCTCCAAGCTCTTCACCTGGGACCGCCATCATTACCTCTTATCTGGGCACCGTCCATGGTTACATTGACCATCCTGGACCATCCTCTTCTCGAATCCACAGCCAATACTCAATCGCCTACTGATTGATCTTTCCTCGGAGCCCTGGATACTCCTTTTCTTCGGCTATCATCATCCATCGTTCTGTTCTCGATGAGGAGACATCTACTGAGCCATGACCCGGTTCTTACATTTGATCTTAGTTGTGATCTTGGTTTTGGGCATAAATTGCTCAATATCTTCCGTCTTGATAATGCTGTTACAAAAAGAACTCCGACAACAACAAAACAACAAAACAGAAATAGTGCAATGAATGAATTTCATCCATCTCAAGACAAAGCCTCGTAGACCGAGTTATTACCACGGCAACTGTAATGGAGTTGGCAAGTCCTTGCCGAGGACGCTCTCCGCCGTTCCAATATCCCTGCATAAGATGATGAGCATGACTCTCTGCATTGAATAAAGGCAGAGCAACTTACCGCGGGCCCCTTGGCGCCCAATACTGACCGGTCTTGCTTATATCAAAGGTCTCGATAAACGAGGCTAGCGATTCAGCAGCTTCGTCGGGTGTCACAGCTGTTCCAGGATCATCAGTATGCGTTACTCATCCCAGCAGACAAATGAAGGTCTGCTGCATGGTATACTAACCTCCACCATCATCCCAATACTTATCAAATCCAACACCCTTGGTCATCTCGGTACGCATGAACCCCGGATGAACCAAGCCCACTGCAATACCATGAGGCTTGAGATCCAAACTCAACAGCTTCCCAACCATATTCGACGCCGCTTTACTAGCATGATGGCCATAGTTGCCCCCACCTTCCTTCTCGTGCCGAAGCGTGATACTACCGCTCTCGCTGCTGACGATGATTACTTTGCTCCCATTGTCCAGAAAGCCCGCTTTAACGAGGTGATGCACGATAAAGACCGGGCTTATAGCGGATATGGTGTACATTTTGGTCTGTTTCTCCCAGTCGGGAGTGTCGAAGGTCTCGAAGCCAAAGTACCCCGCTGTGATGATGACGGTTGAGAATTTGGTTGACGCGGGGACTTGTGAGACTAATTTCTCCCCGACATTAGATTCAGAAACATCGAGTCCTGTCAGCCAGGTTATTTTGGTCTCTGAGGGTAGCGTTGAGGATCTGGAGGTCCCGAATACGTAGTTGGTAGGCTTCTTCGAGTATAGGGCGGCTAGGGAAGCCCCCAGCCCTCGAGTGGCCCCCACGATGAGGATATTGTTACTCATACTGGTAGATGCTCTGACCTATCCGGTGTTCAAGTAACTGAGGAGGATGGTTGAGTTGAAGCGAAGGGATTATATATCATCAGAATCTTGGGGTTTGCATCTTTGCAGAAGCGCCTGACGCAAGAGCGATGACGTAATGGTACGGAATGCCGCATTCTATAACGAAGCACTTAGGATATTATTAGGATATTAAGATATGGAAAGCATACAGTAAAAGACAACGTGATACTAACATGTCCTCATCTCAATGACTGTTATGGCTATCCATAAGCCTGGTAGATCGGAAGTTTGTGCAAACGCGTATACAGTGGACATGGACGGACGATGATTGGGTTGGCTTCAGGTTGTGGCTGTATCGATCTCCGAAAATAGAAACTCGTCAAATTAACTTGATCAACGGGCGATCTCTAGTTCTTGATAGTTGCACATCCACAGGTTGATTCGGTCCGGTCGGAAGAAGTGTATAGAAGGGTTGCAGTGCTGTAAACTCCAAATACTTTAATTCAATTCTTCATTCCTATCAACCTATCAGCTTCGTATCTTTAGCCTGTCATGAACATCTGTCCGAGTTGATCGTCCGAGACAAACCTCCACTTCAACCAGCCCCCCGCCCACCAGGCTGGAACATTCAAATGAACAATTTCCAGAATCCGAGGAAATGTCTCTTCGCTTTTGGGGGCTAATTCGGAAGATAAAGAATCGGTTCTGAGACAATACAGGACTCCGTACACTCTTTTCCCCCGGATTCTTCACTCGAGTTCCAGTGCTCCCCTATAGCGCTTAGTCAGATGAGAAAAGGAGCTGGTCTTTTTGAACGAAACATTTTCTTGACGTAAACTCATTTCTTGTCGCTTCCTTGCGTGGCCTCGCCGGCGCTGGTCATCCCATGTGGTCGCAAGCCCAAGCATGACCGGCTTCTCTAAAATACTGCCAACGGTGCACAAGTTTCGAGCTGCGCTTAACCGGAGGAAGGAGTCCAAGGATCGATTCGAATCCTCCTCTTCAATAGGGTGAGTGGCGCTATTATTGCTTGGACCCCATGCCGATACTCGAAGCTTTTTTTATTTTTACTTTTTACTTTTGAAAATTCTCCCTAACTCATTCGTCTCGCTCTGGTGACAGCCTCAATGCCGATCCTCCTCCTCCTCCGTCCCCGTGGGGCCTTCCGGTCGAGATCCAAATTCAAATATTTGGGTACTGCGGTAGCCCCGATTTCTATACCCTGAAGCTTGTCTGCAAGGCCTTCAATGCTCTCCTATCCTCCAACGAACACGAGATCGTGCGCCAGTACCTCCGCCAACGCCGTCATGGCACCCTGCCTTCCCCGATCGACACCGAGCGAACCTATACCCGAAACCCGGAGGACGATGTCGTGCTCCTGTCGGACTTGTTCCCGCCGTCCAAGAGCGCTAGGGGAGGTCATCTCTATACCTTCAGATACCTCCATGGTCTAAGGTCAAGGCAGAAGCAATGCTCAATGCTATGCTACTACCTCGCAGACCGGATCATGGAGCGATTTGTACAGACAGAGCCCATCTTCCTCCGATCCTCATTTCCCACAAGAAAGACCGAGCGAACTGCTTTGGTAAAGAGAGGCAAGGCGAGCATATGGTTCAATCTCGCACCGCTCATGTAAGTTGCGACTCGGGCAATTGAAACGCGAATGCTGTGGGGGGCCTAGTTCTAAACGATACAGGTACTACACATTATACTTCCTTGAATCCTACGCCTCTGCCAGGCGCGAGCATACGAATATGCTTCTCCGTGAACACGAAGCCGGGCGCCTCTCAGTCCCGATCCCGGTCGAAACACGCCGACGGATGTATCGCGACCTGCAAACTCGAATCCTCCAAGCACCCCCGTTCAATAATACCGCCGCACTGGTAGCGACGCACCACTGCATGCACCTGCTAGTCTCGTACATCCGATATACAATGGCGCCGGAGGCAGAAATAGACGACTCGTGGATCAGCTCTCTCCTCACGGTATCCCCTTTCACTCGGATCGTCGAGTTTTTCTCCGCCGAGATCGGTGATGGAGGCAACCAGCGCATGCAGCGGAAAGACTTTATGTATAATTTCTACCGCGACACGACGGCCTATGAGAAAGATCGCATGAACTCGGTGATCTTTGGTCGATCGTCGCAGCGCAATTCGCATAGTTCGGTGCGAGACTTGTGGTTTGATGCTGCATCGAGAGAATTGGAAACTCGACACGCGATGCCGCATGATGTAGAGATTGGTTGGACTTGGAATGGTATTCCGATTTTGTTTGGATGTCACGATTGTAGGTCGACTTCGGGTTGGCGGGCATGATGACGGGGATGCATTTGCATTGGTTTTTGAGCGTTGTGGCGTTGGGTAGATGTTAGCAGTACATTAGAGTATCCGGAGTTTATCATTATTGAATGATTGGAACATACCTTTATCATTATACGTCAATTTACTGATTGCGTTGGAAACACTGTATTCTCGAATGTTTGTTTTGTTTGCAACCGAGGGCGCGTCGCCGAATATCAACCGCAACAACGACATACAAAAGCCAAGCCATCAATATCGTGACAAAATCAAATTTAAAAATGGAGCAAGCCTCACGGTGGCAATTATTCAATACCTCGTGGACAACCCACCGCATCTCCCCCCTCCACCATGGCAAAGACTTCGAAACCCTGCTCAACAACGAAGCCGCCTTGAAAACATACGCTACGCGATTGCGCGACCAACTCACAGGCGATGTCCTCGCAGGCTTCCAATCAACAATCAACACAGCAGAAAACGACACCTTTTCAAAATCAGGGTCCCTCCAAGAGTGCCGGTGGGAGTTCTTTGCCGCGGGACCATCCCGGCAGCGTGGCGTATATCCCAAGGCCTCATTCCCGGGTATTCTGGTCACCCTCGAATATGAGAATGCCACATACAAAGCCGCCCTCCTGGCTGATACCGATTCAACTACTCAACCGCGAAAGGGCGTTACGGCTCTGCCGCTACTATTGACTAAATTCCCCATCGCACTGCGCCAGACATTCATCACGTTTATGTATTCCAATTTCGACACGTACTGTTCAACGCTGGGACTTTCTTCGCGGTTTTTATGTGATGCGCTTGAGAATTTCGTTAGTGTTGTGCCGGGCTCCGAGGTCGAAGATGTGATTAAGGAGTTACAGCTCACGCTATCGTTTTCTTCGTCTATTACGCCGGCGTTAAGGAATATCAATGTCGGTATTCCTCGTGCCTCGTTGGTTTCTTTCCTGGACCAGGATGCGGGAAATTCGAAAGGGAAGGCTGTACAGGGAAAAGCAAGAATCCCCTTGGTCGAAAATATCACGTCTTACCTGGAGACGCATCTGGCAATGAAGTTGGACCTGGACGGTTCGCAACACAATACTGTCGCCAGACAGCATGTGCGGTTGTCGAAGGTTGCTTGTGCTGCATTTGTGATATCCAGCGATGGGCGATTGAAGCTCATCGTCGATGCTAAACGAGCTGGTGAGAACGCGGACGAGGACGGGGACAGGGGAGATCAAGATATTTCTTCTTTGCGGGCGAATGAGAGGTTGCTTCGTGCTGTTATTCGGAAGAGTTTTGCTGGGGAGCAAGTGACCACATGAGGAGTCTTGGGTCTGCATTGGAAGACGAGATATCAATTTTTGACGAGTTTGGCCATCGATGACCCAGGCGGACTTTGTCGAATGCGTTGGCTACACACGCCAATAGCAGCGTGGTGTTCAATGACAATGACTTGCTGTTGCACCAACCCTCTACGCTTAAAGCTACCTGTGTGGATCTCCTGAGACCATGAACTCGAGATGACTCTTTCGGAATATCACTACCCAAAGCTCGCTCCACTGGGAGTGGACTGTACGGGAGAAATGGGTCTGGCTGCGCAAAACAAGCCTCAGAACGTCTATTGGCACTCATGAACTATGAACTATGAGTTGGTCTGTTTACAAGATGGCCTAGACACGACCAGATCATGCGACTGGATTGGATTAGGAACAGAAGATACCAAAGGCACAATAATCAAACAGAATCGCTGAATCACATCATTATTGTTCGCTCACAAATAAACATGCTCAGTAACAACAACCAAAGATAACAAGGTAATCTCGTGATATACAGAAGAAAAATTTTGAACACTCGCCTATTCACAAAGGCGAGGTAAAAAATCAAAATCTACAAGTCATATGTACGATGCGAGGACGACTAGATTTCAGTCTGGTCCTCAGTTTCAGCCAACCGCAGCGCCTCATCAACATGAGGCACGAAATGGGTGAGCCCACCACACTGTTCGACGATTCCACTTCGTTCAAACATACGGTAGACGTTGGAGTTGGGCACACGGCAGAAGAAGACCCTCACCCCGTCTTCTGCGTAGGCACGCACGATCTCGTAAAGAACCTGCGTCCCAGAACCATCGATGCTCGTGACGCCGTGCACATCGAATATAATATTCTTGTTATACTCCGCAGGACGCATACGAGGACGAGACGGGTGCGTCCGACTCGAGCCGTAGAGCTCCAACCGACGAAGACGATTCTTAAGATCGCCCGTATTGGCAAAGGTAAGTGGTTCGGGAATCTTAACGATAAGAGCGCCCTCGATGAGTTCCACATTTTCGCGTTGGAGTTCGGCATTCTCGAAGCGAGTGTGTGTGCCGGGGACTTTGCCGAGGATTTGGATTCGGGGCTGGGTAGCGTGGCGGATGAGGATTATCACGGAGAGGCCGATACCCATGGCCATGCCGAGTTCGAGGGAGTAGAAGATTGTTGCGGTGAAGATGAGGAGCATGAGAACTAGTTCGGCCCAGCCGCGGAGGCGGAGGAAAAAGATTATGTCGTGGGGGCATTCTTCGACGAGGGTGTAGGCGACAACGGAGATCATGGAGGAGAGGACGGCTTTCTGTTTGGATATTAGTTTCTGGTCGGGTATTGGATCGGTAGGGGGACTTACAGGAAGGTAGGAGAGGTATGGTAGGAGCACTAGAATGGAGATGAGGGTGATTAGGCTAAGGAAGATACTGCTCATTGGAGTGCGTGCGCCAGTTTGAGCGTTGACCTTGCTGCGGCCGTATCCACCAAATGCCGGAAGAGACATGAAGCAACCACCGAGCAGATTGGCCACGCCCAGTGCTACCATCTCCCGGTTTGCACTCATGTGCATGCCTTGGATGCCATCGGGCTTGCTATCACCGAGCCCCTTAGCCGCGACGGAGGACTCGAAGAAGCCCAAGAGGGTGATAATAAAGGCCTTGCTCATTGCGGTACGGACATGCTTCATGTGGTCGAATCGGAATGGCCAATTGAAGGCAAAGAGTTGGCTGGAGCTGATCTCGGTATGTCCGAGAAGTTCTAGTCCTTTATCCTCCCAGTTCAAGGCATATGCTAGCACTGCTGATAGAACGACGACAATGAAACGGTCTGGGAAGTAAATCACTTGAGGGAATCGAGGCATCATCCATTTTTTCAACGTTCTATGAGAAAACCAGTTAGACAGGGAATCCCACATCCGAAGGCATGTATACTCACCGGAAGAACATGATGATAGAAAAGCTGACAAGCGAGACTGTCGCCGTGAGTCCATGACTGCTCCCAGCGTTGCGAATGATGAATGTCAGCTTTTCAACAGTGGTGCCATGACTGGCCCCGCCCTCCTTAGCTAGCCCTGCAAGGCCCAGCTCCGGGATCAACTGGTCCACGAAAATGACAAAGCCAATAGCCGTGATGAAACCTCGGAGGAAGGGTCGGCTCAGCACATTATCCAGGAATCCAAGTCGAGTGATTCCCGCGACCAGGATCATGGCTCCCGCCATGGCAGTGGAAATTCCAATGATGATAGCACTTTCCATGAGATCATCATCTTTGGGGCTACTACTCGGCATGCTAGCCTTGACAATAGCACCCGTTAGCAAGGACCCGGCCGCCTCTGGGCCGACCACCAATAGCGGGCAGCTTCCCAGGATGGCATAGACGAAGGGATGAATCACGAAGGCATAGAGACCATTAACGGGGGGCGCATGGGCGAGGTTGGAGGCCAGCGACAAGGCCATGGGAATGTAGATGGATGAGATAGTCAGTGCGGCGACCAGGTCCCCACGAAGGAATGACCATCGATATTGGCTGATCCAGTTGAAGAATGGGATGTAATATGATATGTACCTGCAGGAACCCGTTAGCTCTCGGTCAACCATACTTGGCTTACGAAGACAATCTCCCGAATCTACTGGAGAGATGCATACAGTTTCTTATCCTCGTTCATAGATAGAGCGGAAAAGGACGACTTCATTTGCGACGTGTACTCGGAATCCGGTCGTGATCCAGGATGGTCGTGTGAGTGACTAGGCGTTTCCCCCGTTTCTCCATTGCTATTGTATCCAAAGTGAACGCTGGATGGCACCGAGTAGTCCTGCCCATCTGCTCCTTCTGGCCGGGGAGAGAAGGTCCCATGGCTACAGCGCCGTTCACCGCATATCGGGTCCGCCTGATGATAGGACTCTAAGAGACGGGTTCTTGCGTCAGGCTCGCTCGTCGTGGTGATTCCCAGCCCCGGAGTAGCTTGTCCACCATCACTGGAATCGGGTCCTGGAGAAGCCCTTCGGCCGCCGGGAATGCGGAAGATGTCGATGATGCGGTTCTGGAGTGAGCGGTGTCCCTCCGAGTCCTGGCGGAGAAGTGGACTCGACTCTGACATGATGGATTGCGCCGAGGTGAAAGTCAGTCACAGCTTTGATTCGGTCACCAGGACTCGAGAATCTTCATCTGAGACAGAAACAAGAAGAGAAGAGAAGAACGAGGGCCCGGCTGAGACCGAGCAAGTTCTCTGGGTTTTGCCGACCAACTACGTTTACGCAGGGGCGGTGGCAGGAATCAATTAGTTCACTGATAAGGATAAGCGGGGCCAGTTGCAGCTAAAACAGTAGTATGAGAAGGGCAGGGCCAGTCCTTGATTGCATCCACCAGAACCCGGGCAAATAATAGGGCCGCGTCCATTCGAGGATGAGCTTGTCCGCCCTCTTGATTCGTCCGATGAATTATTGCCTCTGATGTTGCTCGGCAATCTCCAGGCGGTGAGCCTAAGCTTGACGGCTGAAGGAGTATACAGACCATATTATAGGAGGTAGTTAATCGTAAGGAATTGTACTAGTTAATCCAATCAGATGCTTCTATCATTGAATATTATATCTTCACTCCGCTTCTATTAGTAGATCCAATTATTATGTTCAGGCTCTCTAAGATATGATATGTACGACATCCATGTAATGGATCTTGTGTAAGAGAAGGTACGGAATTTAGTGAAAAATGAGACATGTTTCTCGAAATAGAATTGAAAATAATCTACTGTAACTCCTAAGTAACTATCTGGTCGTGCACCTGGCTATCCAGTTCGCACATGTCACTCCGTACTTCCTGCCCTCCGTTGGCCCAGCCAATCACGTGACCATATACATCTCAGATCCCGTGACCGCGGGCAATGTGGGTTTTGAGCCCGCCACAAAGAGCGATTTCAATCGTGCTTCTGCCTCAAAGTCCCTCGCTCGAGACCCTATCTCCCTTCGCTTCGCTCAGATCCTTTCTTACAAGGCTCGAGTTCGTCACACAACTTGGACTGCCGCCTTCCCAGTCCTCTTTTTGACCGAAAATTTCTCGCTGAAAATCAGAGTGCAACCCCGCCAAAATGTCGTTAACAAATTGCCGATTCTACGAGGAGAAGTACCCGGAGGTGGACAGCTATGTCATGGTCAATGTCAAGCAGGTACAGTCTTTTCTTGCTCTCTTGAGTGCACTCAGGACATTCTTAGCTGACAGTTCCGCCATTGTGATAGATCGCCGAGATGGGCGCATACGTGAAGCTGCTCGAATACGACAACATCGACGGCATGATTCTGCTCTCTGAGCTGTCGCGGAGACGTATCCGTAGTATTCAGAAGCTCATTCGCATTGGGCGGAACGAGGTTGTTATCGTCCTCCGTGTCGATAAGGAGAAGGGTACGCTAGCAACAGTATCATCATGGAAGGAAAGAGCCCAATGGCTGACTCATAGGTTCTGCACAGGTTACATCGATCTTTCCAAGCGTCGTGTCTCCCCCGAGGATGTGATCAAGTGCGAGGAGCGGTACAACAAGAGCAAGGCGGTGCACTCCATCATGCGCCACGTCGCCGAGGCGACTCAGACTCCCCTGGAGACTCTCTACCAGCAGATCGCCTGGCCCTTGAACCGGAAATACGGCCACTCCCACGATGCTTTCAAGATCTCTATCACGTACGTGCTGCAATTTCTTCTTTCGCCTCTGATAGGAGACATACTAACCATGCTTGGGTATCTCTCAGTAACCCCGACGTCTGGAACGAGATCGAGTTCCCCAGCGAGCCCGTGAAGAAGGAGCTGCAGCAGTACATCAGCAAGAAGCTCACTCCCCACCCTACCAAGGTCCGTGCCGATATCGAGGTTACCTGCTTCGGCTACGAGGGTATCGACGCCGTCAAGGAGGCTCTCCGCACCGCCGAGGCCAACAACACCCCCGAGAACCAGATCAAGGTCAAGCTGGTCGCTCCTCCCCTCTACGTCCTTACCAACCAGTCTCTGGACAAGAACCAGGGTATCCAGATGCTCGAGGCTGCCATCGAGAACATCACCACCAAGATCAAGGAGGCCGGTGGTAACTGCACCGTCAAGATGGCGCCCAAGGCCGTCACCGAGCACGATGATGCCATTCTCCAGGAGCTCATGGACAAGCGCGAGCGGGAGAACATGCAGGTCAGCGGTGATGAGGACGATTCCGAGAGCGATGAGGGTGTTCCCGAGTAAACTTCTGCAGCTTACTTCCATACCAAGGGGCGTCCAGCGTTGCATCGCTGCTCGCGACCCGCGCAAAGGACAGGTGGAGAGAAAGATGGAGAAGACCGGGCGAACTGGATAGAGAAAAACTATGCACATTTACGCGATCAATGAGATGAAGAAAAAAAAGGCTTGATGGTCTCTACGTGCTACAGGGCACGATTGCAGTCAGACATTGCCTTTGATCCAAGGGCATTCGCCTGCACCTCGGGTCCGGGGACGATTCTATCCTGTCCCTTTCGACGCAGGCGCCATGTGCCAGTCGATAAGGGCCTCATGCTCCGGTACCCATTTTCTTTGATGGTGGCTTGCGTGGAACGAGGTGCAGGTTCTGATGTATATTTGTTGTGATGCAACCGAGACGTTCAATGCCAGTGATGCTTCTAAAGCTCTTTTAATCAATCCCTAAGCATAACCTAATTTTCCCAATAACCCGATTTTTTATGAAATCAGAAAGATTTGACGTACGCGGAGATAACTAGCGAAACCAGGAATGGCCCAGAATGGCTGTGATAGCGGGGAAAACTTACGCGTGTGGCTTCGTCCGCCGATCGCCCTCACCGCGCCTCCTTCCTTTGTCAACCGAGAGTGTTCGATCATTCCTCGGACCTAATCCCCTGAATTTACTCCTGAAATACTCGAAATGGGTGTTTTAAATGATCTCTTCGGCTTTAATCGCGAAGCGCATCATCGCGCCGCGGTCGAACGTCGCCGACGTACGTCATAAACATCACCGTTTGTGTACACAACTAACCGCATCGTAGTGCTTCCCACCCACGCCAACGACGAGAGTGAATCGTCGGAATCTTCCAAGGAGATTGCTAAGGTCGCTCTGCGATTGAAATACCAGATTGAACAGGTTGTCTCCTGTGAGGTCGATGAAGAGGTCCTGACCAACCCCAACAGCCGCATTATCTCCCAGGATGTGATCGAAACAGCCAGACGGGCTGGCGGTGAGGACTACAAGGCCTGTGTAGTCTTTTGTCTTCTCATTTGTCTGCGATGGTTCAAGATGCAGTCCAATATCGAGCTGTGGGATGCTGATCTCCATATTGGACGAGCTGTGGCTTGCGAGGTTATCGCTAAGCGCATGTACGAGCTTCTCATTGGCCACTAATTCTATGAATCGAGATTTCTAACTGGGATTCTGTAGCATCGAGAGTGAACCGGATCAGGACTATCTGCTCAAGAGTATCCTGCTGAAGCGCTACTCTATCTTCACCGAGGGAGAGGAGACTGCCCCCGCCAATGTCATCGAGCGCTCTGTTGACCTCCACGCACTCAGAGTCATTAGCTCTGCCGGCTACCAGAAGTGCATTCAGTATCTCTGGCGTGGCTGGATCTGTCAAGAAGAGGGCAATCCGACTAATTTTGTGGAGTACAAGGACAAGTCTAGCACCGATTACTGGGTTCATTTCCACCCGGATCGGATGAGGACCCCTTTGTACCAGAATATCTGTCAGATCCTGTTCTCCCTGATCTTTCTTGTACTGTACACAGCCGTGATCAACACTGTCAACCCTACTGGAGATCTGGACACTGCTGAGTGTATTCTTTACGGAATGACCCTCGCGTTCATCTGTGACGAGGCAACAAAGTTCTGGAAGGTGGGACGGAATTACATCGAATTCTGGAACGCTTTCAACTCGACCCTCTACGCGTTACTTGTCATTTCATTTGTCTTGCGTGTCGTCGCTTTGGCACACTCTTCGTCGACCCACGACGCAGAACGGCAGCTCTATAACGGCTTGAGTTACAACTTTCTTGCATTCTCAGGCCCGATGTTCTGGATGCGCATGATGCTCTACCTCGATTCCTTCCGATTCTTCGGTGCCATGTTTGTGGTTCTGCGAGTCATGATGAAGGAGAGTATCATTTTCTTCGCTTTGCTCTTTGTGGTTCTCGCGGGTTTCTTCCAAGCATTTATTGGTATGGCTCAGGTTGATTCCGATGTCGATATGACCAGACCCATTATTCAGGGTATGGCCAATAGTGTCATGCAGAGCCCCGAGTTTGAGATTTTCCAGGATTTTGCTTTTCCCTTTGGCATCATTCTGTACTATGTCTTTAACTTTGTTGTTATGATTGGTAAGTTGTCGGGCTTTCCCCGGACTTTTTTGGCATTTCTTGCTAACCTACTTTTAGTGCTGCTGAATATTCTCATTGCGCTTTATAACAGTGCGTATGAGGATATCTCTGGCAATGCCACCGATGAGTATATGGCAATCTTTGCGCAGAAGACCATGCAATTTGTGCGGGCTCCAGATGAGAATGTTTTCATTCCACGTAAGTTCCCCTTCCAAGTTGTGTGCATATGGAATAAGAGTCTAACTGCTCGCCAGCTTTCAATCTCATCGAGATGCTATTCTTGGTCGCACCATTCGAGTGGTGGCTCTCACCCAGCCGTTACGCCAGGCTCAATGACATCGTCATGGGCGTGATTTACTCACCTCTGCTAGTGTTGACTGCGTGGATTGAGACTCGTCAGGCGAAACGGATTAGATGGAATCGACGACATGGGGAAGAAGATGATGACTGTGAGCAGGAGTGGGAGCATGTAGCCGGAGATGTGAATTTTGATCTCGATGACAGCTGGATGGAGGAGGTCAAGCAGAGCACGCCGGATATCAGGGTGGACAGCTGTACTCTGGAGGTCCGACAACTGAAGGAGCAGGTCGCTGCGTTGACAGAGTTAGTTAAGAAGCTCACTGAGAAGACTGAGGGTGTGGATGGTGTGAATTGAGGGACTAGGTTGCTGGCTTAGTCTGGGGTTTGGTTGGATTACATGCTGGTGGATTCGCATCCATTTCGTTATTCGGGGGTTCATGCTCTTCAAGTTACTCTATAAGCGGTAGACACATGCAAGGTTGGCAGATATATATCCAGACCTAAGGTTGGTTTCTCTCGACCTCCTGTCAATACCCCTAGCTACATCAAATTCCACATCCAGAAACTCAATTGGCTTATCATCAAAAGAAACAAAAAGAAAAAAAAGGCATTGTGCCTTCCCCACGCCTCAATCAGCCACCCAGTTGACCAAATGAATCAATCCCAAACCGCTTTAGGTCCACCAACGAGGTATAAAAAACAGCAAAAAAGAAAGGATCTCAGGTTTTTTGTAGGAATAGCCGAACGCGGGGGTCGAACCCGCAACCTTGAGATTAAGAGTCTCACGCTCTACCGATTGAGCTAGCCCGGCAGGGCTGGTTGAAGATCGAAGAGTTTTATGGCTACATCAGCCTGGTTGTGCGGTGGAGACTCGAGTGGATCCGATGCATGTCACGTGATACTTCAAGTATTGGGCACGTGATTGAGAAGAGCTTTGGACTGCACACGGTATTGACTAGGACGCATACTTATGAATAGGACATATGGAGTTAATTTGGATGCATTTCAATAGATGATTGATTGGTTAAAGAGAGAAAATCTGCCTCTGCGGTAAGCTACGTTAAGATGTCCGTATAGCTGTCACGACATGAGATGAGTAGCAACAAAGCCAAATCTACTTGATTAAGCGTTGATGATTCACCAAGCGTGAGAGGTTCGTACATTTTCAAATAGTGGCTTATGGTAATTGGTATCAAGGTTTTACATATCTTTACGGTGGACTAGTCTCGTTCTCGTTGTGCTTCGTTAAGCTCATGAAGCGTATTGTTGATCGCTGTCATAGTACGAATCTCTGGACGATTTCCAAGAGTAATCAGTCGAATCCCTAAGATCGGTTATCTAGATCTTATTAAGAAAGGTCCGCCTTAGATTAGCGTATAACGGGCACTGTATTAAAATTTGTCTCGGTGTTTAAGTCTTCTCTATAGTAAAATTCATCTGGTTCGACTCCCTTAATTTTGAACAAGAAATGATTTAGTGCGATGCGTGTTAATCTTATTTAAATTAAATCGAGCAATATAGCTTCGATAGTGGATCAAATAGCTGAAGCATCTTCTTGTCTAGAGCCTTTACTAAGTACTGATTCGGTTTGCTATTTCGTTCTTTTGCCTTCTCTTATGCCTATCTCTCTTCAATACGTCACCACGCTCGACGCTTCGCGGTCGATGTTAGAAGACTCGACTAGCAGCCCACTCGGGGTAGGATTGTTCCGCTCCATTTTTTACTCCCTCTCATATTGCTGCTAACTTTGCTTCAACTCGGCGGTCTTATTGCCAGGAACGCCTACGTGTGCGGGGATCTAACGGATCTTGATAGGAGTCTGATCGAACGCTTTGTTGGGGGTTGCTTAGCGACCACAATTTTTGTCAATGGCGGCTCGCTGCCCTATTCGGGTTTCATTCAGCCTTTCGTCTGAAGAGCAGACACCTGTCCTCAAAAGTCGGGAGTAGCCCATGACAGTGGTGTCCAAGCCCATTCATTTTTGATGCTCATTTTGGTCCCTTATCCCTATTTCTTGCCAGCTATACCCGGCCTGGTATTCAGGCTTCTATCCCGAACCCTCTAGTATTTCGATATACTATGGTCCAGGTTGAAGCCTTGCCTGTGTCTTTTTTGCCATTCGAAGACATGCTTCTAAAGAATCGTCACGCCCAACCAAACTATAACCCTTCGAATCACTTTCATTCCTTCTTTGCTCTCCCATGATCTGTGGTTCACTACTTTCATTACCACTGCCCTGAAAATCGACGATGTTGTCGCCATCGAGATGAAGGAAGATGAAAGGCAGAACGCTATTCATCCAGGTTTGTATTTGAGCCTGTCGGGTCGTCCATGCGGTACAAACACAAGATAGTGCTCCTAGGACCCAGACAATAACCGGAAGAGCGAGCCACTCCCAGTGAACATCCACAAACGAGACCGAGATTTGAGTTTTTCCAGTAGTCGTGTTTGCCTCGGTGAAATTAATTGGTTGATAACTGGTACTGTAAGTAAATGCGGAGTCCCTTATAGTTTTGGACATAGCAGCAGCAACATTCTTTATGGCGCAAGACAATTGGTCGGTATCTTGGCAATTGGTTCCTGAAAAATTGCCATAGAAGACGGCCTCCAAGGCATCAGCCGTAGCGTATGCACCCCCCGATTGCGATGGCTGGAAATTGAAATTATCCGAGAATGCAGAGACATAGCCGGCGAAAAGAAACTCGAGGAAAACAGAGATTGAGTCCCATGCTTCAAAGCCTAGGCCGAAAGTTTGATTTTCTTTTGCCCCCAGGCTCTCATTCCATGGAGGTGTGAAAGAATATGCATAGCCGAGATCCTCAACCGTGTTATTCAGCACCGGCCACTCTGCAAGCTGTGTTTCTTGATAATCCCCCATGATAACGGTCGATTGAAAGCTTCGAACCCCTGTTTGAAGGACACACTCTGTGGCGACAAACTGAGTATTGTTCCCAATCTCGGTAGAGATTCCGCCACCCGCGGATGGGTTGTCATTTGACCCTTTTGCCAAAATGTACTGTATTACAGGGAAACTGCTATTCTTATAGAAAGTCTTAGAGCTTCCCGATAGTACATTAATAACCATAGGCCTGGCAGAGGCACCGCTGGTCAAATACCATAATGCGACACCGCTGTTCAGTGATACAGTGCAGTTGGTGTAACTTTTTCCCTGGGTGCATGACGTGCTCAGACTCGATGTAAGATTAGAGCAAAGCGCACGGATTTCCACAGTTGCCATTGGGTCCCAAGTGCAGTTTCCCGTCGGGCATGTAAATTGTGGAACTGCCCATGGCTGTGCTGGGTTTGTATTGAGCAAGGCACTATAGACATTTGCCTTTAGAATTGGATCAACGTAATATACTGTTAAATTCTGTCAGCAAAAGTTGAAAACACTCAAAATCAACGTTTACATACGGTCGCCTCCCATCAATGGTCCTACTGTGTTATACAATGATGTATTTCCCAGAAATGAGATCTCAGAGGGGCTGTCAATGTTACCTGGCACATAGTGTACTAGATTTTGGATAAAAGGGTCAAACCCTATCGCCAAAACCATAGCTAGACTCCCAAGCAAAGCTACATCCCTGAACGTGGACAATTAGAAAACGAGCTGGAGTATGATCTCCTGCCTTGGAGGTGGAAAGTGTTGAGATTTTACATACCGCCCCTTGATAAGCCATAGAAGGAACACACTTCCGGTGGCTCCTCTGCTTGCCGAGTCGAACACATCTAGATCAGATAATGGTCGGCTGCGTTGTGAAAACCAGGCCCATTTCAATTGACCAATTCCTTGGCTAACAGAGAAAACCACGCAAGCTTTGGCGAGGGTGCTTAACCAAGAAATTACAGAATTGAGTGAGATTTGCTTCCAATCCTGTTGTGGGCGCCTGTTGTATTTTCGAAGGATAGCAACAATTGCAATGATAATGGCAGCTGATACAATTATTCCAGCAGCTTCCCAGCCCCAATTTTTGAGAGTGGCTAACACAGGCCGGCAATTTCTATGCTTGTTCGAAGAGCTAAGCAACTCGTAGCGCGCTGAATGATCGTCATGAACTTCAGATGAATCTACTTCGGGATGAACCTCTTGTGACTCGGTCGTGGGTAGAGCGGTACTTGAATGTTTTGCCTGCATCAGATGGAGTTGGGTACTTTCGTCGGTTTCCTGACCGCTGGAGAGGTGCCTGGGTGAAATCATGGCCGCCAAATGTTTGAATCTTAGTCTTGCTCGTATCCGGGGGAGAGAAGAAATGACTTTTTAATGTAAAGAAAGATGTAAAATTCAAAAGTGCAGGGGCTCAGGATGGAAAACGGAATACACCAGACCAGTACCTATTTCTGGCCCCATATCACTGAAGTAGTAAATCTTCGCTTCACCACAGGCTAATGCATCTACCTACCGGAGGCACCCTCTAATATGTCCTAGTGTTGTTAGAAGCGCCCGAGCACACAGGGGGAGTGAAAGTGCAATCTTATTGAGATATTCGTGCTCCAGGGACTATCAGCATGGGGTCGTGATAGAAGATCAGTCCAATTCGTCCCGTCCGTAGTGGCCGCTCGCCCAGACTGCCCTAGGGCAGGGTACTGATTTAAGTATTGCCATTTTGCCCCTGCTCATCCAGTTTGCTCTGCGCGTCCTTCGTGGAGAAAATCTTTACTGCTCCCCTAGAGAGAAGCCACCGAAGCCAAATCAGACAATGGTAATGATTACGGCGTATCTGGCCGTACAGACGTGAGCAAGCCACGTTGTTCAAGGGCTACCCGACCTGCGCATCGACAAGGATTCTATGTAGCCACGGAAAACATTCCTTTCTTGCTTTAGCTTCGCATTAGCACTTACATGGTCTCAGCTAACTGATTGGGGCTCTTCTTGAGAGACCTGGTCGTATTTAGGTAGAGGTTGAATTTGTACGGATCTTTGCCATTCAAATTCGATCTCAGAAGTCTACATCCTTCAAATGTGTTTTTAAGCAGTCTAAATGAGTGGGATTTACCCCTGGGTGTCACGAGCTGCATAATAACTTTGTACCTGGGGGCTAAAAATGCCGTGGAGAGGCGGGCTAAACTTAACCACATCTGTATTAGAGGAGCAAGATCGTGTTTAATTCCGGCTAATTAAGTGATAAATATCTTTTGCGTCAAAATGGCCCCTAATCCACCTTTCATAGCTCCCTTAATAATTTTTATTAACACTACTCATACTGCTCATAATGGCCTTTCTTCTTAGGCGATACAAATTCTACCGTTTAGAAGGCGGGTGGTGTGACGCCAGCTTGCATCTTGCAACATGACTCTCTCGACTCTAGTCTCTACTTAGAGCACAGTGAGCTGCCTAGCGTTAACAGATATTCGGGAAATTCATTACGATAGTACCGAAGCTATCTATTTGCTGGGCCCTATAACTGCGACATCTGAATGTGCACCACCGAATTTCACCCCTACTAGTCCCTACGCTGCTGCTGCCTGTCCAACTGGGTATACCTCCGTATGCGAGTAAACAACCAGTGATGAAACAATAACTGTGTGGTGTCTAACGTAAGTTCCGCTAAATCCGCGGTCGACGTACGCTACGATGAACTCATCTGACGTCTTCTGTAACTAGAGCGCTTACTATGTCCTGCCCTGGTGCCGCAAAATCCCTCTCTGTTAAAACTCTTAGCTGTTACTTTAAGTGGACAACCTGGGCGACCTACATAGCTACGTCGATCTCCATATTCAATGGAACACAGAATCAAGGTACAAAAACTGTCAAAATGTCACCTGACTGACACTTTAACGGCTTTGGGGTGGAATATGTCATAGTACTTTTTGAACTCATACCCCTGACTACTTTAATCAACTGTCTAAACGATTCCTGGCCTTAGATGACATCGGCTACTACCACCACAAATTCCTTTACGATCTCCCCTGCTTCAGCAACGGCTACGGCTATAGCAACAAGCTACAGCAGTACATCTTTCGAGGGTTTATCGACCAACACCGTCTCTTCCGGATCTAAGGGGCTCTCTGGAGGACCGATTGCTGGCATTATAGTGGGTGTAGTGTGTATAATTGCTCTACTCATATTGGTTTGGTACCGAAGAGAATAGTCTCATGGATTCATTAAGTGACCACACCAAAAGCAAGGATGGATCTAGAGCCGGATTTAAGCCAGGGGCTTTCGGCAAGGGAGCTAGCTGTAAATCTGATTTGGTCTCATAGTAAAGGTCTACACTGACAAGACGAATGGAGAATACGCAAATAACTCCAGAGATGCAGGGTTCACAGTCTATATACACTGCTGAGGCCTACTCAAAGTAAATAGCCGAACTAGAAGGTACAAGCTCGGCATTATTTGAAGTAAGCGGGGTGCTAGTTATTCCAGAAGTGGACGGCTCTACACAGGTGATCGAAACGAACGATAATACACGTAGTAATAATGAGTTGTATGAACGGCCATGATATACTACATATAGTACAGTTAACTCTCGTTTATACCATGGTGGATCATTGTATATTTTTGATAAAACACGCCCCTTGCTTGGGTGGTCCCTTCAATGCAGTTTTCTTTATATGAGTTGATAGATACTTTCTTCCTCTCAAGATATGGGTTCTCATCCTATGAACACGTTAAGTTTTTCAAATGAATACCAACACGCGGAGCAAAAATACTAATGAATAGTTTAGAAACTAACTTTAGTTAGTGATCTACTGCTAATTCACGCCAGAATAACCTCGGGTTCGCACTAAGTTTTTTATGCTTGCCTATACTAAGAGTAATTAGGGTGTATGTATGTTGATTTAAAGAGCCGAAATTTCTATTCATTACTACTGTAACGAATGCGAAAGTGTAAAGTACAATAAACGGGTGTAGAAGTTAGCATCACCAACACATATTAAGTAAATCTATAAGCCACTATCTCTTGGGAGGCACCGACATATCATTATCGGTCTCATCTTTGTCTGCTTACATTGAAGGTTTGCCAGTCTATGGTATATAATAGATAGATGACTTTAAAACTTTTCTGTGGTCTATAGCTGTACACTTAAATCGGAGAAAGAAACGTTAGGTTCTTAAGAGTTTGGTAACTTTCTATGTAGGTGCACCGGCAGTATTCTTGCAAATGATTCTAACGTTTAAGGGAACTTAGTTAAACGTGAGTATGTATATCCATAGTTAGCTAGCCTAGCTTAATGAAATGCATTACCGTTACGTGATGCCTCACGTTCTTAGTCGTTTACGCGTGTCTACCGTTTAACTATGTGCTTCCCATGTCTAATGAACACTCGTCTGGATTCACTTCCCTTATTGCTTATGTTTAATCGTGTCACGGGGCCAGCAGGGCTATTTATGGCGGTGTAGGTGGAGTGGTATCTCTGGGTACCAAGTGGCCACTTAAGCCAACCATACTATATTTACGAGAACTTATGCAATATACCTAAGCCCCGTAATGATCCAGTGCTTGCTAAAGAGGTTAGTAATAGCTCATTTCAGTAAAATAGCCTCAAAGATCCCTACATGCTCAGGGAGTAATTCATGATCACTCAGGGTATACGGAAATGTAGGGCAGAAACAGATCATGTGAAACATTAGTGACTAATATTGTGGTAAAAGGGACGCTTAAAACAGCATCAAAAGTAGCCGTTTTCGGCGTCGATTTACCGTCACCTAGCATTATGGTGTAAAAGGCCGGAGAGGAAGGAGAGAAAATGACTGTTGAATATGGGAAGAGAGCCCAAGTATATAGCAAGACAGGCAAGTCCCTAAGTAGATACCCGGTAGAATGAAATTATCTCCAGGTTTAAAAGGTCACAATCGCCAGTCCGTAACATTTGAATCAACAACATAATCGCATGTCCCAAGTAGCAACTTTCAACACTCCATAGTAAGATCACAGAACTTACGCCAGCACTTGAGAGGCCAAGGCGAAAACCATGCCTATCAGGGACTCAGGAGATGGCCACCGGGCTTTCCGTCAATCACTCAACAACCATTCATGGCGAGACCAGTATCGACAGCCCGGAGAAGCAGCTTGAGGCTGTACGAGACTGGTATAAGGTAAATAGCCAGAATGAATATAAAAAAAGCTATACTGAGCAAGCCGTGCATAGTTATGCCATACGCTATAGTGAAGTTGTTGTTCTTAGCTGGGTCGTTTTCGTAAGCCGCATGGGCGATGAAAGCGAGGAATGCCAATGTTGCCAAAGCCCATAAGGAAAGCCCATATGCAGCATACGGTAGGCTTTCGACAAACATTCTCGAAAATTGTAGGATTGGTTGGCAAGACATATTTAGGAAGTCCGAGATTGCGGTGTGTTGGGGCTTAAAGTACAGCGAGTAAGATAAAGCGTCAAGCCTGAACACTCTAGGGGAAACTGACTAGTATAGAGCAAAGGTCTTGCGTCACAATATTGCGTCACGATGTGCATGTTGGAACCAAAACGTTGTTTAAAAGGTCTAGTCCTTCCCAATTCGAGCTTAGCAGTGTCATTTTACTTCCAATATTTTACTAGGGCCGCCTCTTTTTCAAGCGTCGTGGCATCGCCCTTACCGCCCATTTTTACCACAAGAGGGGTATGGATGCTTGTTACCTTATTACCTGATCAACGGGCTATAATAAGGAATTATTATGTAGTATTTAGTACCATTGCCTCCTGCGCTCCGTTGAAACCGTGTATATTTAATCATCCGAGAGGAAATTAGGGCCAGGCCGGCATGTACTTTCCTGTATCATAGCCTGAATCGCATGGCTATCGGGTGAGTTATGATCTGCTCATCTTCAAATAATTAATCTGATCTTTTATCTCGTCTTTTATCTCGTATTTGCTATAGTACTATAGTATATATGCTCTTCTGGTCAGAAGGATATCAATGGTTTTCCTCTAGGATTATTCTGGAAAGAGCGTAGAGATCTAACCAAGCTCGCGAAAATTTTACTCTCAAAGAGATTTTAGTTGCCGTTCCGGGCTTTACCAGACGTGCTTGCCAATTTAGGAGGGCTACGAAGGTAGGAAGGAAGGCACGAGTACAGGTAGAATGGAAAACTACAGGACGTAAACATCCCAACACAACTCTCATCAACCACACATCTTCGTTACTTCGGACAACACCATGAGCAACAGCACAAACAGCACAGATAGCTCAAGCTTGGGCTTGAGCCTTCCATCAATCTCGGTTCCTTCTTCTGCCCTCCGGGACAGTTCTTGGGCGGCCTTTGCGTGGGCTACGGCCTATCTTGGGCTCATGCTTGTAGGGTTTTGGTTTCATCTTGCTATTCGTGCACGGTATAGTAGATGTCTGCTCCTTTCCCATATTTCCCGGTCAGTGAATCTTCTTGACTACTCCCAAAAGCTCGAGAGGCCTTGTTGGAATGATCATGACGGGGGTTGAAGGGTGATTGGATTCCTCTCATCACTCCGTCATTATCATCCCAACTCGTCTTGTGATTTTGGGAGAAGCAAAGGAGACCACTTACCAAAGCCCCCTGTCTAGGTTCTTGCTGCTTTGCATCTTACTGACTGATACATGTAGATATGAAATCAATACTGGTCAGAGAGTACCTCCTTTGGTGGACGACCCTCCTGTTTTGGAACTAGGCCCTGCCTGACTTCCGGACCGGGTTTGGCGGTATCTTCGCCGGCCTTGGGGGCGGATCTATGATCGATGGGACCGGCTTTGTCGTTGGTGGTGGTTTCTTCCCCCTCCTGGCTTTGGGAGCAAAGTTCAGGCCCAGAAGAGCTCGGTGTCCGGGTCCTCTGGGGCCAGTGGGCATGTAGAGAGCAGTCTGGAGAAGGGAAGGGGTGGTTTGAGGTCTCCGCTCAGTGAAACCCACGACTCAACGGTTGAACACGTTGGAAGTGGTGGACACGGCGGCACAGTTGAGCCAGCCTGGACCGTGAGAACAGAGGAAGAAACTCGTGGGGGAAAAGAGGATGAAACCATCCATTCCTCAAAAGCCCCCTCAAGCGGTGTCAGGGAGAACCTCGAGCGTCAACCTCAATTTGTTCCCTTTTAGCTACGATGCGAGAGATATTCAAGCCTCATCGCCCTCAGTTCACCACAGAAGAGGGGGGAGTCCTCTCAAGGAGTGAACTTTCACTTACCTCTCACTTATGGCCAAAACACGCTCATTCCTATTCTCATTCTTCCTCAACAAATACGCCCACTTGTTCTCTGCAACACGCTCACTTTCTCGACAAAACCGGGGCGGGTCCACCGTTACATAAGCGCCTAGTATGTTCGGGGCGGCGAACGGTGGCCTCTTCGATTTCCTCCTGGATTCTGTCGGACCTTCATCGTGGTCACCCGGTTGCCAAAATGTGAGTTTTCGCGTTCAATCCCCGATGCCCAGGAGCCTATTTCACGATGCTGATCGTATCCAGGGCAAAACTCGCAGATGACCCCCAGATCCAACATGCGTCCCTGCATAACCCTCTCCCACTCCAACTGCATACCTACGCTTGGCCGTTCTTGATCATTTGGCCCATCTTCTTCGCCTTCTACCTGTCCCCCGAGCGCTATGATACCTACATTCAGGGTCAGGAGTGGACCTTCGTTTTCGCGGGGTCCATCATCACGGCCCAGTCGCTCCTGTGGTTGATGACCAAGTGGAACATCAACATCAACACCCTCTTCACTTCTACCCGTGCCAAGTCCGTCGACACTGCTCAACTGATCAAGATTATCCCCATCACCAACGCTGGCTCCGCCGAGATTTGCCCACTCCTTCGCGACAACTCCGGTGGCAAGAAGACCATCTCGTTCCTGTTCCAGAAGCGTCGGTTCCTTTTCTATCCCGATACTGGCTCCTTCGCGCCGCTGTCCTACGCCCTCGATGCGGAGCCTAAGCCAGCCCTCAAGGAATTCCAGCAGACCAAGGGTCTCTCCACCAAGGCCGAAATTGACCGCGTGCAACACCACTATGGCGACAACACCTTCGATATCCCCGTTCCTACCTTTGTCGAGCTCTTTCAGGAGCATGCCGTGGCTCCATTCTTCGTGTTCCAGGTGTTCTGTGTTGGACTGTGGATGTTGGATGAATACTGGTACTACTCGCTCTTCACACTCTTCATGCTGGTCGCCTTCGAAAGCACTGTCGTTTGGCAGCGCCAGAGGACTCTTAACGAGTTCCGCGGAATGAACATCAAGCCCTACGATGTGTGGGTCTACCGCGAGAACAAGTGGCAGGAAATTACTAGTGACAAGCTACTCCCCGGTGATCTGATGTCCGTCAACCGTACCAAGGAAGATGGCGGTGTCGCTTGCGATATCCTTCTGATCGAGGGAAGTGTGATCGTGAACGAGGCCATGCTTTCTGGAGAGAGCACCCCGCTTCTCAAGGAATCGGTTCAGCTCCGACCTGGCGAGGACTTGATCGAGCCCGAAGGATTGGACAAGAATTCGTTCGTGCACGGAGGTACCAAGGTTCTCCAGATTACTCACCCCAACTCTAATGGCGAAGACATCTCTAAGAGCTTGCCAAATGGTGTTACTTCTCCTCCCGACAATGGCGCCGTGGGTGTGGTTGTGAAGACCGGCTTCGAGACCAGCCAGGGTAGCCTGGTGCGGACCATGATCTACTCCACTGAGCGTGTTTCTGCCAACAACGCCGAGGCTCTCCTGTTCATTCTCTTCCTCCTGATTTTCGCAATTGCTGCCTCGTGGTACGTCTGGCAGGAGGGCGTGCAGAAGGATCGCAAGCGTTCCAAGTTGCTTTTGGACTGTGTTCTCATCATCACGAGTGTTGTTCCTCCCGAGCTTCCCATGGAGCTGAGTCTTGCTGTCAACACCAGTCTCGCCGCTCTCAGCAAGTTTGCCATTTTCTGCACCGAGCCTTTCCGCATTCCGTTCGCTGGCCGCGTTGATATTGCCTGCTTTGATAAGACTGGTACCCTGACTGGAGAAGACCTGGTTGTCGATGGCATTGCTGGACTCACTTTGGGTCAGGCCGGTGCTACCGTTGAAGCCGATGGTGCCCACACGGATCTGTCCAAGGCATCGGCCATTACCGCCGACACCACTCTTGTTCTCGCTAGTGCTCACGCCCTGGTGAAGCTGGACGAGGGCGAAGTCGTTGGCGACCCAATGGAGAAGGCTACTTTGCAGTGGCTTGGCTGGACTCTCGGCAGGAACGACACCCTTACTTGCAAGGGTTCCGCACCAGTTATTGGTTCTCGTCCCGTTGAGTCTGTTCACGTTAAGAGAAGATTCCAGTTCTCTTCCGCCCTGAAGCGCCAGAGTACTATCGCCACCGTTACCTCGTTTGAGCCCAAGACCTCCAAGAAGAGCAAGTCCACTTTTGTTGGTGTCAAGGGTGCTCCCGAGACTATCCAGACCATGCTTGTCAACACTCCTCCCAACTACGAGGAGACGTTCAAGTACTTCACCCGGAACGGTGCTCGTGTCCTCGCTCTTGCGTACAAGTATCTCTCCACCGAATCTGAGCTTTCTCAAGGCCGCGTGAACAACTTTGTTCGTGAGGAAATTGAGTCTGAGCTGATCTTCGCCGGTTTCCTGGTCCTGCAATGCCCTCTCAAGGAGGATGCCATCAAGTCTGTCCGCATGCTGAACGAAAGCAGCCACCGTGTCGTCATGATCACTGGTGACAACCCGTTGACTGCCGTCCACGTCGCCCGTCAAGTTGAGATTGTGGACCGAGAGGTTGTTATTCTCGATGCCCCTGAGCATGACAACTCTGGAACTAGACTTGTCTGGCGTACTATTGACGACAAGTTGAACACTGACGTTGACCCGACCCAGCCTCTGGACCCGGAAATTCTCAAGAACAAGGATATCTGTGTTACTGGTTACGCTTTGGCCAAGTTCAAGGACCAGAAGGCTCTCCCTGACTTGCTTCGCCACACCTGGGTTTACGCCCGTGTGTCCCCTAAGCAGAAAGAAGAGATTCTTCTCGGTCTCAAGGATGCTGGCTACACTACTCTCATGTGCGGTGACGGTACCAATGATGTTGGTGCTCTTAAGCAGGCCCACGTCGGTGTTGCTCTTCTGAACGGTTCGCCCGAGGATTTGACTAAGATCGCCGATCACTACCGGACCACCAAGATGAAGGAGCTGTACGAGAAGCAGGTTGGCATGATGCAAAGATTCAACCAGCCTGCTCCCCCAGTGCCCGTGCACATTGCCCACCTTTACCCCCCTGGACCTACCAACCCCCACTACCAGAAGGCTATTGAGAGAGAGATCCAGAAGAAGGGTGCTGCCGCCGTCGCTGCTGCCGCCGCCGCCAAGCCTGGTGAAGAGATCCCGACCATCACCTCGCCTGGCGCTCAAGCTCTACAGCAAGCAAATGCCAATCTGACCCCCCAGCAACAGCGCCAGCAGCAGGCCCAGGCTGCCGCTGCCGGTCTTGCTGATCGACTTACCTCATCTATGTTGGAGGCGGAGTTGGATGATAGCGAGCCGCCTACCATTAAGCTGGGTGACGCCTCTTGTGCTGCGCCTTTCACCAGCAAGCTGGCCAACGTTATCGCTATTCCGAACATTATCCGCCAGGGTCGTTGCACTTTGGTCGCCACGATCCAGATGTACAAGATTCTTGCTTTGAACTGCTTGATTAGTGCCTACAGTTTGAGTGTCATCTACCTTGATGGTATCAAGTTTGGTGATGGTCAGGTCACTATCAGCGGTATGATGATGAGCGTTTGCTTTTTGTCTATCTCTCGTGCAAAGGTATGGTGATCTTCGTCGCCCGTTCTCGTGTTTGCTTATACTGATCGTTTTCTACCCAGTCTGTCGAGGGTCTCTCCAAGGAGCGTCCCCAGCCGAATATCTTCAACGTGTATATTATTGGCTCCGTTCTTGGCCAGTTCGCCATTCATATCGTGACTTTGATTTACCTGACCCAATATGTCTACAAGATTGAGCCGTAAGTCCTCTCTCGGATGATACGAACAATTATTTGGTTGCTAACAAGTTCTATAGGAGAGGAGACAACATCGATCTCGAGGGCGAGTTCGAGCCATCCCTTTTGAACAGCGCCATCTACCTGCTCCAGTTGATCCAGCAAATTTCGACGTTCTCCATCAACTACCAGGGCCGTCCTTTCCGCGAGTCTATTCGTGAGAACCGGGCTATGTACTGGGGTCTGGTCGGTGCCACCGCCATCGCATTCTCCTGCGCCACCGAGTTCGTACCTGAGATCAACGAGAAGCTGCGTCTGGTTCCCTTCAGCACTGAGTTTAAGGTTACACTCACTGTGCTGATGATCTTCGACTACGGCGGTTGCTGGCTAATTGAGAATGTTCTCAAGAACCTGTTCAGCGACTTCCGCCCTAAGGATATCGCCGTCCGCCGGCCCGATCAGCTGAAGCGTGAGGCTGAACGCAAGGCCAAGGAGGCTGCCGAGGCTGAGGCTGAGAAGGAGCAGCAGCGGAAGGTCTAGATGTGACGAGAAGAGATGAATATTTGAACGTCTTTCTGTATTGTATTCATAGAGGGGAAGATTGGTTCATAGAACTGCATGACATTTAATACATGGGTCTGTCGAGGCTATTGATCTAGAGCTCCATAGCTTCATTACTCTATTATTTCATTATCTCAAGTCTTTTGCTACTCGCTCGATTCTAGGGGTCCCGCGCCCTACAGATGCATCCCCTTTTTTGGTAATGGGAGCTGTCTTCCATCGATCTTTCCAATAGTCCGCTTTGGGCGGGCAGTAGATTACTATGTATACAAGTATCGAGAAAAAGCGATGAGTGGAGGTACTAGGTAATGATGCATAGTTTGTGGTGCGGGCTGGCTCTTTGTCGTGCAAATAACAACAACTTCCTGAGCTTTGACTTACCAACTTGACTTCCTACACAACTCCCTAACCAAGTGATATTTCCATGCCTCCCAAGTCCTTTTCTCCTCAACTCAACATTCACTTGACTTCACCTTGTCATCTTCGCCATGCTTCTTCAACTTCCAGACGAAATCCTCTGCCTCATTTCCACGCAGTTAGAACATCAACAGGATCGCCTGCACCTGGCATCCTCATGTCGACGACTGTATATTGCACTGCACCGGACCATCTTCGTCAAAGTCAAGCTGTGCGACTGCTACGAAATTTCAGAAATCAGCAGAGTATCCTAGTTCCTCTACACGATAGTCCGAAACCCCAAACTCGCGAGCGCAGTCCACGTGCTGTTCTTGGGCTTCTGGACGACTAAGGCGACCTACGAAAATCATGGTTATCCAAGCGCTGTCAATTTTGACCGCGACATCAGGGAAAGACTAGTCCAAGAAGCAGCTAGTGACAGTTCCCGACAAGAAAAATGGATCAAAGACCTCGAGTGTGGAATAACGGATGCCTGGCTGGCCCTGATTATTCCTCGGCTGAACAATCTGCGCGAAATCAGCCTTCCCTGGTCTGATTGTGCAGAATACATTCCTGGCATGTTCATAGATGCGGCCAAGTCAGGGACCCCCGTCTTCCCGCATCTCGAGGAGGCCTGGACCATGCCGTGCTACATGGTGTTTACGTCAGAGACTGAATTGATGCTGCCGTTCTGTAAGTTCCCTGCCATGCGAAAAGTGGTTGGCTTCTCGCTCTATGATAGATGGGAGTGGACTGAGGAAGGAAATCAACGGAATCCATGGGGTCTTCCCATTGACATTGGTTGCTCAAACATCACCGATATTGATTTGTGTTTTAGTAACGCAGCCGATGGCAGACCTGGATACGATCCTGCAGGGCGTTGAAAACATTCCGAATCAGCGACGGCGGGTCCATGGTACCTACAAGTCATCCAACCTGAGGAGACTTTATGAGGCTCTCTTATTCCACAAGACAACATTACAAGTGATTTACGTCTTGATGAGTATGTGTGGTCGAGATCACGCATGAGTGGGGACTATTTCATGGGATCATTTGCAGGCTTCACGAACTTGGAAGTTCTACATATTTCTCCCTACACCATTGTGGAAATGGATGATAATGACATGCCGACGCAAAGTTTAGTTGATCGACTTCCAACTTCATTGGAGTTCTTATCCATACCATATTTTAACGAGGATTGGCTGGATTGGGTGCTCGATGAGTGTGAGCTCCTGCTGGATTTGAATGTCTGCCCAAAACTCAAGACCAAATATTTGTATTGAAAGCTCCAAGTGTGACCACGATAGAAAAATAAAGGGGCTGGGTTGTCAATGCCAAGATGCAGGTCTATCGTTACGAACTTTTACGTCTGGTAGGGGATCTCATGGAATACTTCGACTCCAACTGGCCTTTGGGTCATGACTTTGATCGACGATGATACTCAACATGATGGTTTTATGTGAGCTAGGAAGGGTCAAACATCCTTGTCATGTATTACTTTATGAATGAGCCAGATATCAATAAGATCATATTGAATTAGACTGATAGCATAAAAGAAGTGTGGCCTCGCTTGCGTGATTTGCAGTACATGAAGTATTCGATCAGAGAAGCTGAAGAAGGTTGAAGCCTATAATATGAGGATACTCCAGTCGGCGGCTAATAAATTAAGGGGAAACCCTATTTTGTCTAGGAAAATCCTCCAAATTGGAGGCAAGCTTCGTAAGTCACATATGACAGGATGACAGGACGTTAATGCATGCTAATCTTGGCGGAGCATGCGAGAAGCCCCTGGCAATCGGCCGATAGCTCAGTTGATGCCAAATAACATTCATTCCATTTTATTATAAAACCGACTCCTTTTTAAGAGAAGTCCGATCTAACTAGTCGGATTAAAGAATATCATCCATACAAGCTTCATATTCTGCGCGCGTATTTGGGTCCTTGATCTCTGCAAATACACAACCCCACGCCGACACCCCCACTTGGAATGATCTCATCGCTCCGGCGGTTATCTTCTTGCCAACAACCTCGCCTTTCACAAACTCTCTCAGTTCTATCAATTCGGCTTAATCGTCCTGCGAGACCTCTCTCCTTGAACATGGTGCCCAAGCAGACTCTCCAGTCTAAATATAAACTGCTCTCCGGTCATGAGATTCCAGTCTTGGGATATGGGGTAAGCATTCTTTTGCTGACTTCAACGTCCATGGCTAACGGGTTGGATAGGTGTATATGATGTACGCATCTATCATTATTCTGAACCTTCCTACTTCTAATAGTTTCTAGTCCACCTTCTTCAACTGAAAAGGTCACCTTGGAAGCCTTCAAAGTGGGATTCCGACATGTAAGTCCTCTTGAGTCAGCAGATTATCTTGAGATCCAGGGCTAACTATGCATTCCAGGTCGACTCTGCAATTATGTATCGCAACGAGAAAGGCTGTGGCCGAGCTATCCAGAATTCAGAACTCGACAGATCCGAGGTTTTCCTTACGACTAAGATTCCCCCCGAATCAATGGGCTACGAAGAGACCAAGCGGGCTGTTGATACTAGTCTCCGTGCTGCAGGACAAGAATACTTCGATCTGTACGTCTAAGTCTCATCTTCCCAAACCTCCTCCACTCAAAACACCATTACATAGCAGCTTACACGACTCAGCATCCTTATCCACGCCCCCTACGGTGGCAAGGAAGCTCGCCTCGGCTCCTGGCGTGCCCTCGTGGAAGCCCAGGAAGCAGGCAAGACCAAATCCATCGGCGTATCCAACTATGGCATCCACCACCTCGAAGAGCTAGAGGCGTACATCCAAAGCGGAGGCGGCGGCGAGATCTCCGTCGGCCAGTACGAGTTACACCCATGGCTGGATCACTCGGATATCGCGGAGTGGTGCCAGAGTCGGGGCATCGTTGTCGAAGCGTATTCTCCTTTGGCACATGGGACGCGGTTCAGAGAACCGGTGTTAAGGGCTATTGGGGAGAAGTATAAGAAGTCGCCTGCGCAGGTGTTGATTCGGTGGAGTTTGCAGATGGTAGGTGCCACTGAGGGCTGGTTCTGAAATTGATGTCTCAAGTGAATACGGAGATGCTAATTGGGATATTAGGGATTCGTTCCATTGCCAAAGTCTGTGACTCCGCAGCGCATTCAAGAGAATTCGGAGGTGTTTGATTTTCAATTATCGGAGGAGGATATGAAGTTGTTGGATACGGGCGAGTATAGTCCTACCGACTGGGATCCTACCGTAGATGATGACTAGATAGATAGTCGCTGAGGAAATGGAGTTGAAGTAGTTATAACACAGACAAAAACTGCCCCGACTTGCCAAAGTAAAGCGTCGAATCGCGTGGAGCCGGATTTCCAGTGGAAAAAGGTGGATTTGTCAGGGACTCCGGAGGGGCAGCCGAACCATCGCGGGGTTTGCGCCTCCGGCGGGAATTTGTTCAATTCTCTTTCTTCGCCCTCCCTCCTTCATAAAACCCCCGGCCGTGTGAGCCGCATAAGAAAATAATCTATTCGAGGTCTCCACTGTTATCCCGCTAATCACCGCAATCATGAAGTTGATCCTCTCTACCTCGTAAGTCGCCGCTCGCCTCAATCCGCGCCGGACGATCTTCGACCAACTCGGTGGCTAACGGTGGCTAACTTGCTTGTCGCAATAGGAATATCATGAACGGCGGTCGTCCGTCTGTCATCCGCCAGCCGCTGACGCAGAAATCCAACGTCGAGCTGATTACTTCCCTACGGTCGAACTTCGTGGCCTCGCAAGCGATCGATACAGAGGTTCCGAATGGGACCAACGGCGGGGCTAATGGAACACACACCGAGAAGTGCCGTGACTATTCTACCTGGACGGAGGATCGCGATAGTGCTCTCTACATTCCGGCTGTGGACTTTTCACAGCCTGGTCTTTCCGAGGAGCGGGATCAATACGATATCACAGTGAAACTATTCTATCTGCCAGGAATCCCGGCCTCGAGACGCTGCGCACACACCAGGGAGGCAATTGATTTGGTATTGAAGGAGCTACATGTCAAGTCTATCGATTTGCTGATTGTCTCGTTCCCCGGGATTCTATTCGATGCGGATGACGACAGCGATGATGAAGGGTCCGAGTCCAGTGGAGAAGATGACTTTGACAGTATGGTGCAGACATGGCACGTGCTAGAGTCTCTGCACGAGCAGGGCATGATTGCTCAATTGGGCGTCGCTGAGTTTGGCAGCGAGCGGCTAGCGCGCTTCCTTCCTCACACCACAGTCAAGCCCTCCGTGGACCAGATCAACCTGAAGGACTGTTGCGTGGTGCCCAAGTCCCTCATTCTCTATGCCAAGGAGGAGAAGATCCAGCTCCTGACCCACAACGACTGCAATGATATCCTTCCGGTCGGCACGACACGCGAGCTATTGGGGCCTGCGGATAAGGGCGGTGCGGGCATTTTGGCTTCGGCGCCAGATGCCAACGACGGGATTCAGGGTCACATCGAGACGCAGTGGGTCGTGAAGTATACGGCGGTGGTGAAGGATCGCGGAGTGGTCGAGAACAAGGGATATTTCGCTCTGGCAGATGTGGGCACATGCGTCAAGGCCCGGTCATAATGCCCGGCGGAGATAGGAGGGGGAGGGTTGATAACAGTTCAGGTTCTTTTTTTCATGATTCAGCGTGGCGTTTCTTTTTCGAGGGTCCAGATGAGATGGAAGTCGTTTGCATCCGCCATTCGGACAATGTATATGAAGACAAGGGCAGTTCCCTTTATCCAATCATGCTCCGCTTGCGGCCTCTCAACCGCACATCCTCCAGCTTCTTAAGCGTAGATCCAGTTCCCTTGTGGCTGGCCCGATATCCATTCAGGACTTCCTCGAAGAAAGGCTCCGATCGGGGGTGCGTGCTGCCAATGGCACGCTCCAGCACATACAAATCCACCGCGCGATCCTCATCCTGCGTACTTTGTCCCGCCAGACCAAAATCGATCAGGACGACCTCGCCCTCCATGGAGACTCCCGTCGGGCTGTCGGTGGTTTCCTGAGCGGGCGAGCGCAGCATCAGGTTACTCGTCGTCAGATCTCCGTGCACGACGCCAGCCTTGTGCAGACCACCGAGTGTATGTCCAATGCGCTTCATCAGACCCCGCAATCGGTCCTCTTCCTTCTGGATCTGACTCTGGTCCAATGAGGCGGCATTCTTCTTCATCCAAGCCTCCCACTGCTCGAGAACCACTCGCACCACAGGTCCCTCAATCCACTCCATCATCAACCACGCACCTCCCCACGCGCTCTCGCCGCCCTGCCCTTCCCAATCCATCGCCAGCACGGCGGGGACACTCACCCCTTCCCGAACCAGTTTCACTAGGCATCGAGCTTCTTGGATGATCCGTTGACGAGTCAAGCGGCGGTCGAGAATGGGGTGGCGGTAAGGCTTGGAGGGGCGGACTTTGAGGGCTGCTGGGATGGAGGGGTCGAGAGAGACGGTCTTGTAGAGGTGGGCCTCGGCGCCTTGCACGAGGAGTGTGGGGGCTGGTGTAGTGTTGGTGAAGGGGGACGGCAGGGCCGGAGGTTTATATTCGTCGGCCATTGTGGTGAGTAGGGGGCGTAGCAATGGGAGATGACGGTGTCGAGAGCTGAAGGTTGTTTTAGTTGGAGGTCGAGAGGAAGCTGGAGGTGAAAAAGTTCCGCTCGGAGATGGTGGGGCATTGCCGAAGCGATTGGGACAATGCAACAAGCAGCTGTTAACTTAGGACCTAGGGACTACTACCTGATTAATTATTATTCCAAGATCAAATAAAAGCCATTGAATCCACGATAAACATCTAAGTATATCCATCTCTTAGCAGATGAATGTGCCGGGCCTGTTAGCCATGCTCTCTCCTCTTGTATACATGATGGCTCTCATCACGAACCTAGTACTTGATAGGAGAGACTATCTATCTAAATTAGAATGGTTCTATGAAACCATGTAATCAATTCAATTCAAAAGCTACTAATTCTGATATTCGTCTTTCACCATAACAGAACAAATTGAGCCGAAAGGGATGTCTAAGTAGTATAAAACCTCAAGTACATCTAACTCTACGCCTCTACCATATCAACGGACAATCCTCACTCAAACCCACCCAGAGCCTTATTCACAACTCGAATCACCTCCTCTGGCTTACTCAAAAAAGGACAATGCCCCGAGTCAATCTCCTCAGTAACAAACCCGCCCTTTCCACCCGCATCCACAGCATCCTGAACCATACTCCGCTGTAAAGGCAACATAATAGCCAAATCCCGCGTACAAAACACATACATGGTCGATAAATCTTTCCACGGCGCGTAAGTAATAGCCCCAGACGCAGCGAACAGGTTATGCGTGACATTCGCCTTGGCCAGTTCCTGCGCTTCTAAGGGATCGATATCATTATAAAACGAAGCGGGCGCATTCTTCGCAAAGAAAGTTCCGTCCTCGTTACTGCCCAGATCTACTTCGCTCTGGTGACCGTATTTCTCGATAACATCTTCAAATTTGTTACCCGGCTGGATTAGCCAGGCGCTCAGCAACACGAGGGAGACGATGCCATTGCTTTTGGTGGAGGCGTATAGGTCTTCGGTTATTGCGTCGCAGGTGACCATTCCACCGTAGGAATGGGCCAGGACGAGGATGTTGTGGCCGGCCTCGATGAGTTGTTTGGCCGCTGTGCGTACGGCGGCGACGTCATCGTTTCGGGTTGCCTTTGGGGGCCGTTCGTCGCCGCAACTAGGGAGGCGCGGGCATCGAACTGTGTATTGGGAGTTGGTGAAGTCGTTGACGAGGGGTTGCCAGCTCGAGGGGAGGAAGAAGGCTCCGTGGACAATCAGAATTGCCGTTGGTTTTTGGGTCGGCATGGTGACCAGGTTGGGTATTATCTCTAGTGTTGGTGCATAGGATGGCAGGTATTTAGGGCAGATTGATGCTGCACTTAGTTAGAGCAAGTGATTAACCATTTCCGGGACACAGGCAGGCATTCAGCCTTAAATATCGCTGCCGGCTCATCCTCATCTCATCAGCACGAGGGACTGAAAGGACCCGCATCATTTGGCCCCAAGTTATCCTCAAATCAGATCAATGGTTCAAGGTCACATTGGACAGTGTTGGTGAGAAGATCTTCGGGGAATCCATCGCGAACCGATTTTAAGCTCCACAATTGGGGGCCTGATCGACTAACAAGGTTGTTGCATGGCTGGACCACCAGGAACGAAATGGCCCGTGTGAGATATCAAGGGAAATATCCGAATTTTGTGATTATCCGTCCAGGGTTGGGGAAAGAACGGATTTTCTTCGGTTTCATTGTCATACCGAGCTTTAAGAAGGTGCTAAGATGACAAGATCAAAGGATCTACAAGTGGGAACAGTGTGGATAACCAACCGGAGGCGTGCATGGTTAGTGGAAGAAAGACTTTGTATAACTTAGGCTATATGGATGACAAGAAGCAGATACGGCCCAGGAGTAAAGGAATGATTATTCCAACTACAATAAGCTCATTGCTTCTCAGCGAAAGCACCAGATATCTTGAATTGGTAGGCAAGAAAGATATGTACAACTCTCCGAAGACAGCCCAAACATATCATGAAATATGAACCACGATCGAAGATAGAATATAAAGCCAAAGTACACACGAAAGTAAAAGCTTCAATTCCAAAAGAAGATAAAAAGAAAGACGGTATGACATACTCTATAACCCAAGTTCGAGAGTACATCATATCCAAAAGGGTCATGTTAAAAAGGGAAGGCTTTGCAGCCCAAGAAAGGAATGTAGAGAAAAGAAAAACCAAAGAGGCGACCAAGACATGAGAACATTCACCAACAACCCGCTCAAACAACATCACATCAAATGTCCTGCGTGGATAGGACAGGCATAGCAAACATGATTTACCAGGAGAAACTCTCCTCGACGTAGTCAATGTTCGACTTAGCCTGTCGCCTACGGCACACCTTACGCACGTCATCGCTCAAGCCACCGTTTCCGCAGACCAGCACACCCATGGCACCAATTTGGTTCTCCGCCTCCATGCCGATGAGCGTGTCAATGTTGGGTCGGCCGGGGAACATCTGCACGGTCGCGGAGGGACTCTGGATCTCCTTAGTGTTGCGGGGTCGAGTGACGAAGAGCATGATGCGGAGGACTTCACGGCGGCGCTCCATAGCCAGGATACTGGTCATCCAGGGTCGGATCCACTCCAGGTGCTCGGGGGACTGGATGATCCAGACCAAGGTGAGGCGGCGGGTTGCAACGGTGCCGTCAGCGAAACCGGCAACCAAGTGTCGAACGAAGGGGACGTGGTGTGTGATACCCACGCCACCAGCGAAGAGCATCACCGTGCCGTAAGAGTCCATGGAATGGATGTTGCCATAGGGTCCTTCGGCGTAGGCGCGGAGGGTAATGCGCGAGCCAAGGGCATTCGAAGCACGCTGGAAGAGCTTGTCGGTCATACCGGTACGGCGGCGAATGAGCAGGGATAGAGTAGTCTTCTTCGGTCCACCGAGCAGATCTTGTCTGGCCACAGGGAGGGCCTTCTCATCAGACATGGTCTCCTCAACTTCGCTCCAGCCAACGGAGAAGGGGTGCGCGGTCCACCAGCCAACGGCTGGGATGTAAAGGTAAATGTGTTGGCCAGGCTTGAAGGTCCAGGGCCGAGCCATGCGGAGACTGATGCGCATGCAGTCACCTGGCATAGCCTCAATAGTCGCACTGGTGGACTCGCGGCCGAAGTTGCGGTACACGATGATAAAGAGGCGAGTGGCACGCTCCAGCGCCCAGAGAATAATGGCGGCAAGCAGATACTTTTGAGCAACCAGGCCATTCAGATGCACCCACAGGAAGCCGAACGATACGGCGGCGATGGCGATGTGGAGGTGAAGGAATGTCTCATAGAAAGCGTGACGGATGGCTGACGGCGAATGGAGCAACAGGGCCGTGAATGCAGCAGTAGCAATCAGACCGGCGAAGAGGAAGCTGCTAGAAGCTAGGGCCTTTCCAACGATACTCCATCCCGCTTCTTGGCCCTTGGGGATTGCCCAGGCGAAGGTGTGAGCAAGAGCCTCAAGCACCACGATACGGCCCAGCCAGCGGTGGAGAAGGTTCCATGTGTCGAAGGGAACATGCAGCATAGCGATCAAGGGGTTGTTGCGACCAGACATGAGGATCAGAGGAATCAGGTTGACGGTAGCCATAGTGCCGGTACGGTTACGCACGATGCCTGCCAGAGTGTCTTCCTCGGAGTTGTAAGGAGTAGTCACTGTGCAAAGAACTACATTCATGGCCACAACGCTGACAACGAGGAAACCATGGAATCGGCTGGGCAGGTTACCCATGTTGATAGCGGAAGATAGTTGGAACTCGCGATTATGGCGGGTCCCGAACAGCGGAGCGTAGATCAAGTGCTCCTTGAGCCAGCAGAATTTGTCGTGGGCCGGGACGAAATACTTCTGCTTGTCATCGGTGAAAGTAGCCAGTCGTCGCAGGTGACCAGAGAATCGGAAGGCGAGAGACCAGACGTAGTATGCGGCAGCAGCGCAGCCGAGTGAGAGAATAGTATAGCGTGCCAGGTCATCATTGTAGGCTTCATACCACATCGACATGGCACTGTGCCCTCCTCGCTTCTCGAAGATAATCTCTTGGGCACTGCTCAGTCCCACGAGGGACAGAGCCAGGAGCAAGGATTGCATGATGTCACTAGTTGAGACAGTAGCCTTGAAAAGATGAGAGTTCTAGTTGAGTTTGAGCAAGACCAGCTTGCTGCAGAGGTGGGTGAGTTGGAAGGCAAGGCCCAATTCGACAAAGCTTTCTAGAAGCGTTGTCGTTTCTCCTAGTTAGAAGTGTTTTGGACGAATGCAAACCAAGACAACACCAGGCCGCTTCAGAAGGCACGAGAAAGAAGAGATGGTGGTTGCCCAACAACGTCCAAGGGGTCTATCAATATGTCGCTAATCTGCTGGAGACGACGATAGGGCCTGCCTAGATTGAACGGTTGAATCGGGCGAGAATTGAAGAGAAATGGAAATCCAGGACCTCAGTCGATGGAAAGTTCCGTTGGTCAATTGTGTGCACAGCACGGGACGGACAGGAATGACAGAGCCGGCCGAATAGCTCGCAGAGGCTGTGTATTTTTTTTGTCGGTGGGCAACGAAAGGAATGCTGGTGATCCGGTCACTGGCAAGGGCAAAAATCGCGAATGGAGCTCGTCCACCACGTTGATAGACGATTGTCCGAGAAACGAAAGGAGGCGACAAAGGCAAAGAAAAAAGAAGAAGCAAAGAACGACAACAGCCTTTTGTCGAGGCAAAGAAACGAAGGGAAAAAATGAAGAGAGGGGAACAATAGAAGAAGCTTGTCTACAAAGGGGGAATTGAATAGAAAGAACCACTTTTTTCCCTTGGAAGCGTTCCACGCCTTTCCTGAAGGGTGGGGATATATGAGACAGGCCAAGTCCGCCCAGGGCCAACTAGGAGAATATGTAGAAACGAGTAAGGCTGGGCCGACAGATTCAGACCCTAGTATTCATGCGGACGAACTATGTATCATCTCCATCCTGTTCGGCCTATCTACTCCGAACCCTCGTCGGGGAGGGGAAAGGGGAGAAATGTTTGGCGCCGAGCTATTATCAAGCCTTCGGCAAGGAATGTTCATCCCATCATCGATCAGCAGGAGGGGCAAGAAGATGGGATTGCCCTGTCACGAATCGAAGAATCGAATCGTCAAGCTTGTTTGGATGGGGCTCAGGATGGAGGAGTACGTAGTATGGCGTCCGGAGGCGACCTTCGATGATTTCCATGGATCAAATCGGGTACCTGGAGAGAGACCCATCGTATCAGATCTCGACTTGTGCTGTCAACAGTAACCTGACATGCGACATGCGACAGGTCGAGGAGTCGAGGGTCGAGGCACTCTTGGCGCCCGCGAGTGGCGGGAACGCGGTCGGGGGAATGTGACTGGCTCGCGATGAAACATCCCAGCACTAGCCGTGAAGCAACAAGCGCCAGCCAGCCAGCAGGAGCCGAGCGCTGATGGCGCTGATCCTCGTCATGGCCAGGGTTGGCGGACGACTGGTTGTTTGAGATTGGGCCTTGCTTGAATGATGGGCCAATGGGTGGATGTAGAGTGGAGACGGGAAGTGACCAAAGGGGTCAAGGGTGGTGTTTTGCGGATGGAAGTTTGGTGGAAGTTGGAACTCTGCGACACGCTTGGGAGTCGCTAACGAGTCACGGGTTTCGGACTTACAGTATAAGTAACTTTGATCGTGTGATTGAATCAAGATCATCTTCTGCAATCATATTCATCATGTGTGGCTGCAACCATAAAGCATCCTTGAAACACTTGATCGAAGCTATCTTACTCGGTACTTTCTTCAAACTTGTACGAAGTACTCTATTTCCTGCTATTCGACTAAATCCTTTGATTAGGCTATTGCTCCTGGTACTCTCCGATATCTCGGTTCATAATGCTTGGCACGCCGGGCCTTCATTTATGTCAGACCTTAATCTCCCCTTAACAATGGAGTCTTTCCCGTCGAGTCCACCTGCAAGGCCTATAAAAGTCGAGAGAGTAATTACCCGAATACTAATAAGATCCCACAACTATAGACACTAGCGTCCACTAATCCAAATCTGCCTATTATCAGTGCAGGCGGCTGAAACGAGGATAGTACATAGCTAGACTCATAGAAGGTCTCGGAGTCACGCCCATCTTTTGAAGAGGCCGATAACTAGCACTACATACCCCCGAGCCTAGTGAAGGCATCGGCCGTCTCTCCTCTTTGGTGGACGGTCAATTTTTCCTGAGCCCCCCAGATAAAGTGGTCTAGGTCTTCGACGGTAAATGTTTCAAGCCCCCGATTGACAGGTGTCACGCTATCACTCTACTATGAAGAGCACTGTATACTCAAACTCAACTCCGTATACAAATCAGGGAGGTGGAGGTGCACATCCGGGCTGAGCTATGGGTCTCACTCTCGACCCACGAACGGGTAATCAAACAAGTAAATGAATAGACAACAAGGAAAAGATGTCAAAAGTAATCAGTACAAGGCGAAAACCGAAATAACGACCAAAACCAGTCCAAAGCCGGGGGTATCAAAGCATAATACAGCATGTCCCAAACACCAAAATCCAAATAAGAAGCGGGCCTTGAGCCCACTCAATCATCTCCTAACCGCTCACATTCACCCATGGGGAAGGCAGGAAAATGAAGACTCATGTAGGCGCCCAGACGCGTTTGGGCACATCACACTCTCACGCGTGCATCAATCTATCAAAGACGCCCATTCGCAATGTAAAACTGCGATAGAGTAACAGTCTGAACCAGGGATAGACCACCAGACCCTGATCGGCACTGAGTCCTTGATTTCAATCTGTAGCTCGTTCAGAGGAAGCTAAGCTCGTCATCGCTGTCGTCTTCTGAGCAAGGTATCACCATCGACTTGCGCCGGGCCACCACTGGTGCGACTCGACTGGGAAGGATCGAGATACGAGATCGCCCAGACCTGCGCCGCTCCACGGGTCGATGAATCTGCTTCTCAAACAAATCCGGCTCTGACTCGGAAGCGGATTCGACAGGCGCGGTCTCAGGAGCCTTGTTGATAATAACTACCTCGACCTTGGTGGCGGGTTTTTCTGTCGGCCTGGGCGCCTGCGTATTTTTCATGCGACTCGATAGCTCACGTAGAGCCCGACGCTGTGAGGGCACAGGCTCTAAGGATGGAGTTTTAGGGGCAATAGTAGCGGACGAGAGCCCACTCCTTCTCCTGAGGTTCCTTCCGTGTTGTTCCACGATGACAGGGGCTGGCTGTCGGCGTTTAGCTGGTCGCAGGGGCGAAGACTCTGTGCACTCAAATGTTCGTTTCAACCCAGTCGATGGAGGCGAGGAGGTCAAGCTCGAAGGGGTTCCCATGAAGCGATCAGATTCGTGGTCTGGTTCGGGCGAGCTGCTGTCTGTTGAACAGGGAATGCAGGGAATTAGCCTTGGAGTCAAAGAGGGACGACCCCTAGTCACGGCACTCGGTGGTGCGTTTGATTTGACTGCCGGAGTGCGAGCAACCCATTCACCAATGCTCTCCTCCCAGCGGAAACAACCACTTCGAGGTCTCTGGTCCTCCGATTCCTCCGAAGATTCCGGACTAGGTTCCTTCTTACCCAAGAGAGAAATGACCGTCTCTTGAACCTCAACCGCCCACACATGATCATCTGGCTCGCCGGTGCTCTCTGCAAACTCCATAGCGACCTCGACGGCCACCCGACCTAGAAAAGTAGACAAAGCTGGCGCGTCGGACATTCTAGGAAGCCGAGACACCATGCGACGAACCTCTCGGCCCATGTAGAGGCGTTCATCATCCGTGCTACTGCCAAAACATCGGAAAGCTTGTCGCACAAACAAGGCGAATTCTTTGACTAGACCGGAGCGAGATGCCAATGTCTCACAGTATCGTTCAAGAATGGGCGTAGAGCCAACAACATGTCGATGGTCCGTCTTTAAAACTGCATCGTTGCATTGTAACAGACAATCCGCTAGTAAGATGCTACCGCGCCTCAGTAACTGATGGAAGGTCAAAGTGGTAACATGAGAAGGCGGCTGCAATTCTAAGTCTTTCTCGAGGATGGAGCAGAGGTAGTTGATGATATGGCCAGCTTTTGTTCCTTCAAAGTCGTCCAGATCATCAAGCTCACGGGATCGCGAGATGTGCATGCCGCACAGCGCTGCCAGGAGACTCGTCACATGGTTGCTCAGCGCATCCTCCACTGGTACAGGGCACTTCCAAGAGAGATCCGGGTTGTCCGCAGCTGAGAAAGAACAGGTCCGCGTTTGCCTGCCCTGGACAGGACCGAGGTCATTTGTATCACCTCGTTCCGACCTTGAGACAGCGGCAGTCGGCAAAATATCAGCAGCTGCTACGGGCACGGCTTCTATCAGCCGCGAGGCAGCGGCACAATCACTATCCCCTCTCGAAAATGATATCGTTGCCCGAGTCATCCAACTAGTCCATGACTTAGTCGCCATCCACTCTGGAGGCAAAACACCACGCGTAAGAAGCTTGGAAAGTTCATCAAAAATGTACGAGCGGTGGGCCGGGCCATAATGTGCGTATTTGCGGAGTAATCTGATAGGATCACCCGGCTCGTTCGAGTCGGTAGGAGGCTTGAGGGCGACGGGGTAATGATAGCCTGTTCGTGTAGACAGGAATATCGATAGCAATGATTCACACGCGTCTGGTTCGTGATATCGACACTTTTCAATCAATGCACACGCGATCGGATCCGTTAACCACCTGTTCGTTATCATGGTCGAAACCAGGTAGATGCCCTGTGCTCGAACAGCCTCCCGAAGCGGCTTCCATCCTTGACCATGGACGGCGTAATAATTTTCCAGTTCGGTGAAATATGCGTCACACATGTCCTCGTCCCCGTCCTCTTCCAGCTCGTCCTGAGCGTCCTGCTCGTTTGCGATGAATTCGGGCAGTCGTCGTACCACTGTCGACAACAGAGATCGAGTTCCACGGAAAGGCTGGGCTGATGCATCATTGTTATCACGTTTTGTAATGCGAGTATTGCACAAAAAGTTTTGAAGAATGCGATCGAGATTATGTACGATGCTGGCGAATCCCGTGTCGCCAGATTGACCAAGGAGTTCTTGCCAGGGGCTCTTGTGAAGAGGGTACTTGTCGCGAAAGGCCTGTAATTGTCCATGCGCGTTTGATTGCCTCTTCTGTTCGACTGAGAGTTGTGATTGAGCACTCGTTGGCGCCTCCCATCGCTTGCCAGTGATCACCGGGGTTGCAAGCTCGATCGCGCCGGGGAGAGTACGACTGGCTTCCGGGCTATGTATGGACAGTCGCGTTCGCCTTTTCCCTGCTCTGCCTTCTCCCCTCGACGAGTATTTGTGCCGCACGCGCCGCTGATCAGGCTTCTTCCCTGGCACCCAGACCGGGTCATCCTCATCCGCGTCCGACCCGGAGTCATTGTCTTGTGCCTTCACAGCCTCACATGTCCCTTGTGTGTGCGTATGAATGTTTGTATTATGTTCACGTATGTTCGAATCGGCTGCAATAATCGCTAATGTCTCATGATGCTTCTCGAGTCGGCGGTAGATTGAGGCCAAGGGGCGCAACATGCGGTTGGCCCATCTTGCGGTGGGCTTCACGTCGTCCATGAGGGGTAATTCGAGGTAACTCTGCCAAATATAGCCATACAGCTGTGCAAGAAAGCGTTAGTCTCAATCTGACTCTTTCAAAATGTCTTGGGACGTACTTGAGTAACGAGGCTCAACACCGACTCGTCATGATGCACACATAGCAATGATCACGCCTAGCAGCGTCCAGGCATTGCCAGCCGCCAGTCTAAGATCAGAAGGTGACAAGGATGGTAATTTATGTACTGCAACTCGAGAATAAGAGCTGCGTAGCAAGGTAGAATGCAGGTAAAATCAACAAAGGGCACGTCGGGCAAATAATCGAAAGTCTGCGGCCGGCAAAACAAAGTAAACAAAGGTGGGTCCCGAATGCGGTCAAGCGTAAAGCGCCGAGGCCCGCTACAGTCCAGACTGTGATGTACGAGCTCTTTTCCCTTATAAGATGGATGAAAGAAATAGGCATTATTGTTTTGATCCGTCATCATATATTATGACCCAAGTCACAATGCTAAATGTAAAATTCTCAGGTACACAGGGCCGTCGCATCGTCAATGCACATCGAATATAGGGCCATATAAGTACAACCAAATCCATGAACATTCCCATGCACTGCCCAGGAATAAGATCAACAGACCCAGAACACAAAAAAGGAAATAGAGAGGAGAGAGATCTAGAATAATACAGTATTTTCCCGCTCATCAAGCCGAACCAGGTCCCCCTCAGAAAAACGATCATGGAGTATTTTATTGTTAAGACAAGAGAAGGCCAAGAAAAGAAGATGAGAAATGAGAAAGATCATAGAATGGAGTCAAATGGAAGAAAAGTCATTCGCTCGGAATGAATTTAAGCCTTGGACTGCTTAGATCCACGGAGCTTAGGGTTGGCGGCGGTGCGCTTCTTCTTGGAGCGCGAGGAGGTCTGGTCAGTGCCCTCGATGAACTTCAGCAAATCGTCAATGTTGCGGGAGTCCAGGCCAGACGCAGAGGTGCTGGCCGCACCAACAGTCTCAGGAGCGGTCTGACCGACCTGAGGCTGGACCCGAGTTCCCATGGAGGAAACGCGGGGGTTGATGTTGATGCGGCGCAGGCGACGGGCCTGGATATCCTTGGCGTGCTTCGCAATGGAGACGGCGTTCTGAGTGAGCTGCTCGAGCCAGGTCTCAGCCTCCTTGGTGTTGCGGTCCTCGGGACCAAGCTGGGCAAGGAAGATGTTGTAGGCTTCACGCATCTTGCCAACGGCAGCCTTGGAGTCCTGGTCCAAAGCAAGAGCCTGGGCAAGTTGGAAGAGGATAGTGGCAGTGTTGATGGACTGCGGGCCGAACAGGTTCTCGCACACGGACAGGGAAGCCTCGAACCACTTGCGAGAGTCGGCGTACTGCTTGAGGTGCTGCAGCATGACGGCAGCGTTATTCATGGTGGTGATCGAGTCGGGGTGGTTAGGACCGTAGATGATCTTCCAGAGATCCATGGCGTGCTTGATGTACACCAGAGCAGTCTTGGTGTTACCAGAAGCGTGCTCAAACAAGCTCAGGTTCAGGTACGCCAGAATGGTGTCAGCGGAATCCACACCAAGAGTGCGCTCAGTGACGATGACAGCCTTGCGAGCCAGCTCCACAGCGGCCTCCTTCTCATCGGTCTGGTAGTACAGCATGGAAAGCTGGTGGTAGAGCTTGGCGACCTCGGGGTGGAGAATGCCGTAGATCTGCTCGTGGAGAGACAGAGACTCCAGAATGAGCTCCTGGCCCAGTTGCTTCTGGTTCTGCATGAGCGAGATGCGGCCAGCCTCCAGGGCCTCCTCAGCCAAAGCACTGCGCGGGGAAGCATCCTTGACCAGCGGGACGATGTTCAGAATATCATCAGTGGTGAAAGTGACAGCCACGGCCGGCTTGGTCTGGACGGGGGCGCGGGTGGGGGACTTGTTGTCACCGCCCTTCTTTTTCTTCTTCTTGTTGGTACCATCCTCCTGGCCACTACCGTTGGAGCCGTTGGTGACAGGAGCCGGCTCCTTGACCTGGTCCTTGGTGAAAGCGAACTCGCGAGCACCGAGCTGGAGACCCAGCTTGATAGAGATGTCACGCAGGAGCTGCAGGTGGCGCAGAGAGCTAACCCATCCCTCCGCGAGAGAGAAGCGGTAGCGGATGGAAACCTGCTTCTCGATCTCGACGCGAAGGGACTCGGGAGTGAGCTTCTCGAAGGAGAAGTCACCCTCGGGGTAGATATCACGCAGAGACTGGTCGATCTCAGGGCGAGGAGCAGCGTTAACATCAGTGCCCAGCAGGCAGTTCAGGAGGTGAGTGATGCAGGGAGCAACGAAGGGGGCGGGAACATTGCGGAGGTAGTGGTTGGCAACGTGCTTGAAGGCACGGGCGATCATCTCCTGAATCAGGAGAGTAGACAGAGCCTGGAGACGGGGACCCTTCTCGGCGGAGAGCTGGGCGAGCTTGCCGAGGTAGCGGACGTTGATACCACGCTTGTGCAGCAGCTGGGTAAGCGATTGGCCGTCCATGGGGAAGCCAACGTCGCCATCATGCAAGTCCTGAACCAGGTCAGGCATGATCTTGGACCGCAGGTGCTCACAAGCTTCCCGCACTTCCTTCTCATCCTGGGTCCACTGCTCCTTCTCCTCCTCGGTCTGGGGAACCTGGCCGCTGAAAACATCAGGGTTGAGGGCCAAGTTGAATCCAGAGATGTCAACACGGTCCTGATCCTCGGTCTTCTCCTCAGTCTTCTCTTCGGTCTTCTCCTCCGAACCCTCCTCGGCCTTGGCAGCCTTGCGACGCTCAACCTCAGCCTTGACGTACGCGCTCATCTTGGAACGCCAGTACGACTCAACGAGCTCAAGACGCAGAACCGACATGCGGTGGGGATAGGCATCGCTGCCATCCTCTTCCTGCCACAGAGCATCCAGAGGAGCCACACGGTAGAGATCAAGAACGTACTTGCGTCCATCAGTACCGAGGAGACCCTTGGTCTCAACACTACCCTCGAGATCATGACGCTTGCCATCCTTGTCCCAGACAGGGTGCTGCTTAATGCGAAGGGCCTTGGACAGCTTCTCGAAGACAGGTTGGAAGTCAGGGTGAGTGGCCACAACCTCCTTGCCCTCAACACCGCCATAGTCAATCTGGTGCTCACCGGGCTCCCGCTGCTTGAAGATACCAGGAACGATGCTCTGGCCGACAATACGCTTGCCGAGGTAGTCGACCACGACAGTGCCGGGAGTGAAAAGACCCTGGATATCAAGCTGGTTCACAGCCTTGATGCCCAGAACGTCCTTGCCAACAGCGACGCGAGCGGCCTCGTCACCACCCTCGGAGGTGAAAGTACCAACGCCATCAGCACCGAAGGAGTAGAAGATGTTGTTATAGACGAAGATCTGGGCATCCCGAGCCTCGGTGGGGTTGAGAGGAGCGACCTCGCCGCGGGCGACCAACACAGCACCACGAGCAGCAGCCTCGTTATAGTCAGCGAACAGCTTGGAGGTCAAGCGCTCACGGAACACGCGATCCTGAACGGTGTCCCGGGGCAGCTCACGGGTAGTCTGGAACTCCTCGTTCCAGTCCCGCAGAGTCTCGGCATTATCAACACCGGAGATCAGATAGCTCTCCTGAGAACGAGTGATATCCGCCTGGTGGGCGTTCTGGCTCGAAGTAGTGGGGGCAACGAGCCAGGGGCTGTTAGGAATGGCGTTTTGGAAGGGGAAGGTGGTCAGGAGATCCTTCTGGTTGTTAGACTCCTGCAGAGCCTCAAATGCAGTGTTGAAGGAGGGCGACAACTGAGAGATCAAAGTGAGGAGAGAGTGGGCGTTACCCTTGACATTCTTGGGCATGATAGTTCGGGGGAAAGGATCGAACTTGGTGTTTGAGCACTTGTTCACGAAGAAGCCCGAGACGTGGGATGTGATGGGGAACTGCTCACCCTCGTTGGTGATGACCTGGAGGTAGAGGAGGTGGCCCTTTTGACGAAGGTTATAGGGCACCGGGTTCCACGGTGATAGTGAGATCGACTTGACAGTCTTAGGGAGGGGAGTCTGTTCCTTGGGCAGGATAGTCTCGAGCGAGGACTCGCCGGTCAGGTTGTACTTGGCGAGGGAGTGATCCTTTTCAGACTCGCCAGCCTGAGCAGCCTCAGCCGAGATGGCATCGTGCAGCGAAAGGCCAGCGGAGATACCGTGAAGGTTATCCACACGGTCACCAGCAGCACCAACCAGCTCCCGGGTTCGCACAACATGCATGCGAGCCTCCTTCTCGGTGTAGGGATCCTCCACCAGGACGATCTCGGAGTTCGCCTTCAAGTCGGGGACCTCGGACAGCTCGACGAAATCGTTGATGCGGGTTCCGTTGAACTCAAGATGGAAGCATGTGTACTGGAAGGTACCGGGCAGCTCGACGATCGATTGGCGGACATCTTGGACCTGTTCTTGGCTAGAGACCTGTGGAGGGGGAGGAAGATGAGTCAGATAGACATATCTTTATGGAGACATGCTATGGTAAAGTACATACCATCACCTGGATCTTGTGCGGCTCATGAGGAAGCTTCACGGAGATCTGGAAGAGACCTGCACACAAATCAGAAAACCGCCGTAACGCCCTAGCTCCAATGATGCCACATACCACCCGCATTGTCATCCTCGGTAACACCCTCGGGCTGGGTGCCGTTGGTGGGTTCTTGCGAAGCCTGAGCAACCTCTATTTGAGGGTCAGTATACCATTGTTGAAGCAATTGTTGTCGCAGCAGTATATTTGGGGTCTCGTGTGACCGTTGCCGCACTAGACCCTTGAGGAATAGGACGGACCTTTCGAGTGCTCCAGCTCTCCATTGGGTTGCGCCATAATGTCCAATTGTTGTATAGATAACTTTGACGACGTCAAGTTGCGACGAGCTACCTCACAGCTGCGGAGTGAAGTTTTGAGACGAAACCGGTCAAGAAGGAAGGGAAGAAGAAGCGAGGACCCTGCGGCGATTGAGCAGGAATGGAAAAGAAATAAAAAGTCGCTATAGTACAAAAGATCAGGGCAATTGAACCAGGTAAGCCAATAACCCCGGACCCCAGATAGAGATGCAAAAGAAAATCGTCCGGTATGGGGGAAGGAACAGCGGTGGAACGGAGGAGAAAATTTCGCGGATACGGCATACCCTCGGAAGTGCTCGGGCGGTGGGTTCAACTTCGGGGAAGACGCCGCGGAGAGTCTCTTTCTCCACAATGTATACAAAGGAGACAGACAACGGGAAGAAGGGTGGAGGAATTATCACAAAAAAATAGTCATTATGCTTGTTAATAATCTAGGGTTGTCTATATATCTTGCGTCTATTAGGAAAGTATTTATTTTGGAAGTTAGTGTCAATTTTAAGGTGATGACATAGTTGTGTTTGGTGCCTCAGGCTGCCATATGTTAGGGTCGGAGAATTTCAGAACCTGAACTACCATATGTATGTCTATGTAGGGAGTTGGAATTATAGATGGAAATTCTCATTCTTTCTTTTTGAGTTTTCAAGTATCCTATAAACATCAAATCCATTCACTTGAGGATAGAACACAGAGCTCTAGCGGTGGTGCCCGCTTAGTTTCGGATGTGTATTGTTCCTAGCAAACTCAACAAGTTTTGAACAAAAGAGGACTTAAGGAGATTGTCCATAAGTTAAAAGAGAATAATCAAATGAATAATCAAATACCAGCGGGTGGTTTTTGTATCCGCCGAGCCTCCATTAACCTCATTATCTAAATTGAAGTAGGCACGCGTCTTAGCCTGTTTAGGACCTAGTGCTGGAAATATATAGCCGCGACCTTGAAGCAAATCCTAAGACAGTGTTATATAGGGGCTTCCAAAAAATGGAGGCTGCACCTACTAATAGTATTTGAATAGACTATCTTATGTAGACTATCACTAAATAGATGATTGCCCTAGGAAAAGTATTCATGCAATCTCCAAAGAGCCGTGAGGGAGAAGTCTCAAGTGCCGAACCACCAAAACTCCAAATACGACTGCCAAGCCTCCAGTTGTTCGTTCAGCTCTTGGGCTCGACTCCACCGCGACTAAGCCACAATGCTCTCCTTCCTGACCTGAACTCCCTCCCCTCGTTGACTTCCATCCAACATGTTTCCAGTCTTTCATTAACATCTTTTCCAGTCTCGTCTTCTTCTCTCTGTATATTCTCATCAAGTTGGGTCTCAGACCCTGTCCATTCTCTTATCCCTGATACGCCTTACCCCCTGGTGGTGTGGCGTAAAAAGTCGTGAACCCTCTCCAGCCTCAGCCAGAACATTGTATCAAGTCAATTGATTCCAAGATGCTTTGGAACCGGTTGACACATCCTCTTTCATCCCTTGCCCGGCGGGGATTGGCCAGACCACTTCGGTACAATGCCAGAGCTCTGCAAACTGCTGGCCAGCGGTTTAACTCCTCAAACCCGCAAAGCACGGGTCAATACACGCCCGATCCCACCGACCAGAATGAGTCGGAAGAGGGTCAGGGCAAGGGTCGCAAGAACGATTCAGATCCCAATCTGAAATCTACAATCTTAAAGATGCTCGAGTCAGCCGCAACAACTGCTGCGTCAATTGCGATTCTAGGGTAGGTCTACTTTTGCTATGGATGACTTGAGCTTGATCGCTAATCTGAAGTTTATAGAGTGGCGGGATATTCCTACCACCAGTACTACAAGTACCTGATCCTGGATAAAATGGACAATGCATTCAAGCCAGGTGATCCTGCTCTCGAGGTCGCGGGTGTAGTTTCGGGGAAACACCATTATCAAGATGAAGAGCACTGGGTTGTTCGGGACGAACAGCCCCGAATTGACGACATTGTGGCCGGTCGACGTGGCGGTCATTACTATCTGATCGTTGGCGAAAAGGGCACTGGAAAGACATCCATGCTCCTAGAAGCCATGCGCAAGATTGATGGTAACAGCTGTGCCATGTTTGAGGCACATGCTGATCTGGAGATCTTCCGTATTCGGCTTGGAAAAGCCCTTGACTACGAATTCCACGAGGAGTACGCCAATTTTCTAGTCCTTCCTTACCAAAATATATGAATGGTTCTGACAATGGATACACAGTTATATCGGCAGTCTGTTTAGCATTCGCGGCCCAAGAGACACCACTCCGCTGTTGGATATCGAGCGGGCTTTCAACAAATTGGAGAAAGTCGCATTGAAAAGAAGACAGGGTGGTTCTCCACCTCTCGTCCTCATTGTCAATAGCACACACCTTGTCCGCGATGATCACGATGGGCAAGACTTGCTCGAGATGATCCAGCAGCGTGCGGAGCAGTGGGCTGCAAGTGGCCTCGTCACAACCAGTAAGTTATCAAGCCTTGTCTCCACTATTTTTCATCCTTCATTTAATCCTCTAACATGCTTCAACAGTTCTCAACAGCGATGACTACTGGGTATATGAGCGCCTGAAGCGCTACGCGACCCGTATGGAGGTTATCGCAGTTTCGGATCTGCCGAAAGACAAGGCAATGACCGCGCTCTGGAAATACCGTAAGCAGTTCTGCCATGAGGACCTGCCCGGCTCGGTTCTCGAACATGTTTACGACAAAGTCGGTGGTCGCCTCTCCTTCTTGAATCGCGTTGCCAAATCTCAGGATGTCTTGAAGACTTGCAATGAGATCTGTAAGGCCGAGAAGACCTGGTTCCTCAACAAGTGTTGGATTCTGGGCATGGAGATGGATGATGATGTGATGGACGAGCAGAAGTATTCGGTAAGATTTCCTTGCCTCTGATCTACTTGAAGGCGTGTGAATTATGGGATATGCTAATGTAAGCGTAGTCTGCTGCCATGGTCCTGGCTAAGGCGCTCGTGGATGTCGAAAAGGATATGGAGAAGAGCTACGACCCGCACAAGGGCCACATTCTGCCCGAAATTCCCCTTCACAAGGCGCGCGAGATTATGACTCGTGCCGATTTCGTCCAGTCCTACGATCACGAGAACATTTTCACCATTGATTCACGAGCCATGGTCCGTGCCGACTCCGTCCCCATGCAGCAGGCCTTCCGGGAAATCTGTGCCATGGAAGGATTCGAGAAGCACCTGGAGGACACTCTGGAGCGCATTGGTGACATTGAAAGTCTTGGTCGTACACGTGAACTGACGATCAAGGACCTCTGGAACCAAGGCAAGTACCGGATTGTGGTCCGCGATACCAAAGGACGCGAGAGTGGCACGGTAGAGTTCGCAGTTGCGGAACGCGAAGGCGAGGATGAAGATTAAGATGTTTTGAGATTATGTACTATCACTTTCACGTTACCTACTTACTTTTATGTTAATGTATATGCTCCCAACCTATGAAACCTACAAGCCTATTGACTCTAGCCGCCCCGGAGATATCTACTGTCGTGGCAGTCCAGTATCCCGAGATCAAATTGGTGACCTCCCCCGTATTCGGCGTTCTTTTCCACACTGATAAAGAGCATGATTTGTATGAGAAAAATTCATGAATGGATGCCGAATAGTTCTTACTGCTTTAAACAGCAGAATGTCTTAGTAGCATCCATTTCAATTGTGGAGATAAGCAGATTAAGTATCTTGAATTCTTTTAGACATGACCTTGGAAGCTCTCACCAGTGACATCATCACGCACTCACCGCCAAGCACAATCATCGCGCTTGCCTCCGTCTTCATCTCTCCAGCCCCCAAGCTCTTTACTCCTCCAACATTCAAGTGCGTGCCTGTGATCTCTCGCAAAGCTTCACAATGTCTCCTCGAAAGAGAATCTCACCTGAAAGCGCTCAAGTGCAACCTACACCAGATCCCAATGATCCGAAAGATGTCTTGAAGAGTGTCTCGCCCAAGTCGCGCTTGGCGCGCATCCCCTCACCAGCTCGCTTTTTCTTGGTTGTCTTCGGAAGTTTGATCCTGAGCTCGGTGCTGTTCACTTCCATTGCTGGTTTCACGCAAGGTGATCTCGGGCTGGTGAGCAAGCACCTAGAGGAATGGTGGGAAGTGGGGGGCTTGATCGCGTGGAGGGGTGTGGAAGTCGCTTTGGCATGGCTTCTCGGGTTTGATGGTGAGTTCTCCTCCTTTCAGTGGGCAAAATATCTGTCGCAAACACTGGGAGACTAGAATGGGCTAACTTAGCGGGTTTTAGGCCGAGATGTGGCCTCGTTCCTCTACCTGACACACCTACCAACCTACACCCTTCTGTCCTACTTCTACAATGTCCGACCAACCTCAGTACTGGCCTCATATGCGATCACAATCCTCTCGACGGTGATTCCATTCGCGCTCCTGCGCCGACCTGCCTCAGTCCATGATCTTTCCCACGCGCCCTCCGGTACCGTTGCCAATCGCGCTATATTGCAGGACCGACCAACGACTATCTACACCACTCTGGCCGCGACCTCTATTTTCAGCGTCATCCTGTACGCCAGCTATGCATCGTGGCTTCCCGCCAAGCTCGTCGTACACTTCGAGAGCATGCCGGATATTAGTGCCGCGCACGCTGGCCCTGCCGGCCTTCCCGCCCTGTTCCTGACTCTGATCCCCGCTGGCATCGCTGCGCGTGACTTCTTGTTTGTGAGCTCCACGGGCCATTCAGAGGGAACTACCGAGGAAGTGGATCAGTCTGCGAGCCGTGAGGGGGAGTACTTGGTCACGGCGGTGTACCGAAAGACCTGGGGCCAATTGTCGACAAAGACTAGGATCCTCGCTTCGCGGACTATACTCCTCGCCACTGGCGTGCTTGTCAACACCGCAGTTCAGGTGGCGGGCACCATTCGGGGTGTTTCCATTGAGGGCGCGTCTACTTGGGGAGCGGTCTGGGCTGTTTCGACAGTGGCAGTGGGTGCAACCTTTGGTTGGATTGAGGCGGTAGATGGGGTATAAACTTTGATTTCAAGAAACGGGACGGTGTACGAGACGGATGGGGAGTTGATGATTTATCAGCGTTGTTTCGGATGGCGCTCGGTGCTCGGTGAAGTCTTCTTCAAGCAATTCTTGTTGTTTCCTGACACTCAGAAGTCAATGTCCATGCGAGGACTGTATGAATATACCATTGGTTAACTCGTTTTATTAACGACTCATTTTACGTATTTCGCTTTATCACTTTCATACCCGTACACGGTTGATAGGGAAATTTCACGACAATGACTCTAGATACCAGTGAGATGTCATTCGAATCGTCATATGATCAGAAAGGTCTATGTTTATTTATCGCTCAAAAGGGCTTCACAAATGATCTAACCAAATACTCATCTGCCACAGGCACTCGCATATAAAACAGTAACTTAAGCACTGAAAAATCAAGAAAGCAAAGATCCCACCCAGAGGATCTCTCTTCAAGACATAGGACGGTTCATCTCAATCTCATCAGATGCATAGTCTCGCTTCGGCTTGGCGGACTTGTGCTGATCGGGTAACAGCCAGCCAGGGTGAACAACATTAAACACAACGACGGCAGCAACCATCATAGCACCATCAAGTGCAATGAAGTATTTCTCGTGAGTGATCAAGAATCCATGCCAACCCTGCAACAGCTCGATAGTACGGTAGATACTCCGCACATAAATGCACAACACGGAGAAGATCATTGCGCCGAGCAGGGGCACGACAGACCCAGTCAGAGACTGGAGGAGCTTGTGGCGCAGGGTACGCAGCATGAAATCGGCAGCAAAAAAGACGAAAATGGTGATCGAGAACAGCTGGAAGATGATACCGGCTACCATGATGTGGGTACCTGTCGCGGTGTCGCCGTTGACTTTGTCTGCTTCGGAGGAGGCCATGCCACCACCGATGGCTTGGATGACGAGGGAGACGATGTCGCAGGTGCAGAAGATCCAGAGGTAGAGGCTGGGTTTGAGAATGGATGATTCTCGGCCGAGGATTTGGATGAAGCGGCCTAGGAGGACGTAGATGCCCGCTGTGAAGAAGGTGGGTGCTAATTGATGATGATTAGATAGGTTACTTGGGGGGAGTAAAAGAGTGCATCGATGCTCACCGATGATAAGGGTAGAGATTTGCATTAGGAATGCGGTTGAGTTATATGGACATTTGGATGACCAGGTTCGACCGGCCCAGCCAATGACTTCGACTATAGTGTACAGGGTTAGTGAAATGTTCCATTTAAATAGTTCCTAGTTCATATTTCTAGGAATTAGATTCAACTTGAGAGGATCCTGCGTACCTAAGCAGCCAATACTGAAAACACCGCACCACCACGTTCGCTTCCAGCAGAATTGAGCCGTGTGAAGAAGCATCGAGACGCCAAAGAGAGCGCAATAGGCAATTCCAGCCGCTAGTGTTGGTACATAACCGTATGATGTATCAATTCCATCGACTTTGGCATGGCAGCCATCTAACAGTGCCCGACTGTCAGACATGGTGAGATCGAGGAAGTGTCGTGCAAGTCGGCCAATTGATATGTCGAGCAAATTAACGTAGGTAAGAAGAATGGAAGAAGCAGTTGTGTGTTAAACAGGCGGATATAACCCGGATGGATAGGCTTGTCGAAGAAAAAAAACCCCCGATGAAGCGCCGAATTGAGTGGCAACTATATAGGAATGAAAGAATGGTACGCCGTTTGACGTGGCAAGGCTGAAACGGGTCGGTGATAGAGAGATCAAAATAAAATAGGCTTCAAGATTACGGGGTAAGATATAATAAAGAAAGGAAATAAGAAGGCTGCCATGTTAATTGGAGCCAACTACGGGAGTATACATATAAGAATGAGGCAGGAAGGAAGAGGCTGAGCCATCAGCACTAACCCCCAACGATAGAAATGCTTGCGAAAAGGATCGATTATTTCTGGACCGTCCCACTATAACTCGCAAGATCTACCGGGTTTACACGCCGTTCGCTAGTCGGAGACACCCAATCCCGACCAGCGAGGGCGAACAGGTCGAGAGCAATCCTGTGTAGACAGAGAACGTTGTGCAACTAGCGAATGAGAGCGGGACTATCAAAAAAAATCAAACGATTGTGGGGTTCGCAACAACGGGGTGGATAGGTATGTACTATGCATCCTATGCATAGGCAGCATAGCCCGTTGTTGATTAGTACGTTGTGTACGAAGATGACATCAACAAGCCCGACGCCAGATAGTAAAAAGTGCCAGATCTGATAGGATTTCGGGCCGAACGATACTCCCCGTCGGAGGGAAGACTTGGATCTCGCAAGAAGATCCCTTCTGGGTTTAGCCTCGATGGAGTCGGGGAGTTCTTGGCGCCGCTCAACCTTGGCCGCCAACTCTGATGCCTTAACTCCGATCCGATGCTCCCGCGTAAGACGGACACGCAAGATTTGAGTCTTTCAATGGAGCGCCACGAATTGCCATGCAGGAAAAATGGGTTGCCAAGTAGCTGAGGCTCGATGTGCTGTGCGAATCGAGGGATAGAATTGCGCCGAGATCAGGGCCTGGACCCCACGATCTCTGCGCATTTCTCGTCCACTCGTGCGTGCGACGCCTTTGAAATCAGGCTGCTGCATACTTCTTGACTCATATTTGACGTTTGGGGTTGGGGCCAAACGTGTAACGCGAGGGCAAAGCTGACCTTGGGGTTTCACGGGGTCACCTGATTGGTGCCTCCATCGAGTCTCATAAAGCCATACAAACGGCCAAAGACACAAATTTCGTGCTTCTTATCTGCTCTGGGGGCCTGAATCGGTTTCCTCTGTAAGAATTTAGGCCTTCATTGCGTTTTCTCACCCTGAGAATACTCAAATTTCTGTTCTTGAAACGCTACCCTGCATACCTCTCAAGGTAGATTCAACACGCCCAATTTCCAAATGCTCTGATTCCTACCTGTTAGCGAGGACCAGAATCATCATATCGACTGTCAAAATGCTTGGTTCCCTCGAAGCAGCCTAAAAATAGACCTTTGACTTGATACATAGTTGTTCCAGCCTGATAGGACCCACTGGAAAGTCAAAAGTCGGCATAGCTTCGTTTGCAATTGCTTGAATCATATATGGAACAGCTACAACTTGACATTTGCATCATGAGGCTCGATCGTGCTTCTCAGCTTGTGATTGATTAAACGTTTGACATTCAACGAATTACATCAGAAAAAGATCTATCAAGGAGGCTTTGCTGCAAACAATCCACTTTGGACAACATGCGCATAACCTCACTTAGCTGGCGGCTTCGTGAATTTCGGCAAATCATAAAACCCGGGGGGATCTACGGGCCATGTCAGCACTGCACCGCACTCGGTATATCTTGAGGGGCAACATAATTCTTCTTACCTTCGCCGTTAGCGATGATGTACTTCCTCGTCTCCACAATATTGTGGCCCAACTCAGAGTTGAGCTCCTGCTGATGGATCCGGACTCTCTCATTACGCTTCGCAGCACCCCGAACAGCAGCCTGCGCAACATGGAAGCGGGAGGTACGATTGACGAGCATCATATCGAAGGGTGTCGTCGTACTTCCTTCCTCCATGTAACCGGCAATGGAGACACGGTCGAGACGCGGACGACCGAAAAGCAAGCCCTGTAATTCCATCGGATAACCATGGTAGTTGAAGTGGATGGATTTATCAGCCGTGAGCAGATTATCGAATTCTTCAGTCGTCAAGGCGTGCGGATGTTGGCCCGCGTTCTCGAGGATGAGTAAATCAGTCACGTTTACCACACGCACGCGCAGGGCTGGTGCGCGCTCGCGCAGAATCACCGCGGCTTGGATCACTTCGAACATCACTTCGACGCCGATACCTACCAGGACCACGTCCGGATCTAGGCCATCGCCAGTGCTGCAGAATTTGAAGACCGAGGCACCGGCACGACAATGATTTTCTGCTTCTTCCGGGTTCAGATACACTGGGGTTGGCTGCTTCGCGCCTACCATAAGGTTGACGTAGTTCCTTGACCTTAAGCAGTGATGCATGGTTGTCAAGAACGTGTTTGCGTCTGGTGGGAGATACACTCGGGCTGCGTAAGGCTTGAGCTTCAACACGGATCCAATGAATGATGGATTCTGGTGGGAGAATCCATTATGATCTTGGCGAGCCCAGGTGCTGGTTTCAATGTAATTGAGACTGCTAACGGCACAGTGCCATTTGGTTTCGCGAGCCTAAAGAGCGATGGATGAGTTACGATGAGACATGAGAATAGGGGAATGACTTACCATCTTGATGAATTTGGCATACTGCACCATCATGGTGTGGATGATTCCAAGGAAGCTCTCATATGATGGGAAGATCCCCACCCGGCCAGTCAAAGTATACCCCTGCATGAAGCCCTGACATAAATGTTCACTCAGCACCTCGATGACACGGCCTCCACGATCATTGGAGAATTGATCCCACTGGAAGTTCCGACTGGTGGTCTCAAACACCGCATCCAGCTTATTGCTTTCGAGTTCGTCGGGACTAAACAGCCGCACCGTGTCGGGATTCTCCCTGATAACACTTTTGAGGAATCGACCAATCGCCTTCATGGCACTTTCCTGGCCTCCTTCATTTGCACAGAAATTTGTCCAATCTGGTAGAGAAGGTGGCTTGTATTTGCCGTATGCTTCAATGCGCTGACCCAGCTTCTTCTCGTTGTTCTCTGGAATCACAGACTTGATTTCGTCGATGATATCTCCATTCTCGGTGAAGAGTTCCTTGGGCTTGTAGCCCGCAAGCCAGTTCTGAAGAAGTTCCAGTTGCTCCCCGTCAGTCTTCGCCTTTGGCAATGGCACTTGATGTGAATTAAAAGAGCCTTCGATATATTCGCCATGCAGTTGCTTCGGTCCGGACCAGCCCTATTTATTGTCAGCCCGCTCGAACGCATTATGATCATTTCCAACCCTACCTTGGGCGTCCGTAGAATCAGCATTGGCCATCTAGGCTTGAGAATTGGATTGCCAGAGCGGGCTGCATTCTGGATTTTGTGAATCTCATCCACAGCCCATGCCATCGAGTAGTGGAGATCGGTATCGATATCGTCGAGGTCTTCGACGAAACGAACCTGGTAGCCGTATCCACTAAACAACGTAGAGAGCTCCTTGTGATCCATGCAGCCAAAAATGGTACGCTCGCTGATCTTGAAGCCATTGAGATGAAGAATTGGAAGGACGGCACCAGACTCTTTGGGGTCAATGAACTTGATTCCGTGCCACGAGCTAATCAAGTATGGTCAGAATTGCGCTCGTATAAGTGGATACAAGAAATACGAACGTAGCAGTTGGACCCGTTTCCGCCTCTCCATCTCCGACTATGCAAGTCACAATGAGATCTGGGCTGTCCATAACCGCACCGAATGATACGGACAAGGCGTATCCCAGCTCTCCACCCTCGTGGATTGCACCCGGAGTCTGGGCGTTGATATGGCTTGATGTAAGAGTTAGCTAGATTCATGTACACGTCAGCCAAGGCACTTACCTAGGGAATCCAGTGGTGGTACTGAAGGTTGAAATCAAACGATGGAGACCAGCACCGTCACGGGTGTATTCTGGATAGAACTTCTCCAGCGAGCCCTCTAGCCATAGCGTTGCGAGAAGAGCGGGTGCGCCATGTCCCGGGCCAACCACATAAAGCATGTCAAGGTCCTTGGTTCGAATAAGATAATTGAGATGGGAATAGACTAGGATAAGTCCCGGACACGTTCCCCAGTGACCTGTGAAATAATGACATAAGTATACTTCAGCTTGGTTGGGAGCATGTCGAGAGGTGTGCCTACCTAATAATCGTGGCTTGATATCATGAAATATCAGATCTCTTTCCATCAAAGTGTTTTGCTGCAGGAAAATCATCGCTTCGAACGAGAGTTAGTGATATGATCTATTCCAGAGTAAGTAAATTTGGGTTCCATACCCGCAGCGATGTAGGATGCTGCTCTGCGGAATTTAAGCAATGCATCGCAGGTCTTCTCATCTAGAGTCTGACGAGAAATTGCGACTTGTAACTCTGCTACACATTCTGGCAGATTCGAGGGCAATGACTCTGGATTTGGCCGATCGATAACTTGTCCTGGCATGGTCGCACCAAAGCACGTTCAAAGGACGAAAACGGTATCTCTTGGCGACGGGAGATGAACACGGGAGGAGTACAAAGTTCAATCGGTGGGACGATGTCGATACGAGAGCACGACAATGTAAGAAGAAGAAAACCAAAGAAATAACTAAAGTGCCATAAGCTGCAATCAGGAGATTACCGCATGAATGGGTCATGCCATTGAGGAGTTCATCCGCAAGAAAATGGCTATTTGATCCGCCTTGTTCCCTCAACTCGACCGACGTCACCCTCCGTTCACCAACTCTGACATCACCCTCCACCTCGGACGATTAATCCCCGTCCCAACAGACAGGAACCAACCTCATTCTTGCGACAGAAGATACACTCGAGTCCTGTGATTACTGCCTATCATGGGGAAGTATATCCTGGCCGTCAACGCCGGCTCCTCGTCCGTGAAAGTCACCTTCTATACCTTTGAGAATCCCCCGCAAGCTATCGCCGATGCGCAGGTCTCGGGCATCACGGCCCCGCCACCCACCCTCAAATACCAGCGGGGAACCGTGAAAATGAAAGAGGAGCTGAAGGAGAAGATGAATAGTCCACAGGATGCGTTCCAGTACATCTTACATCGCTGCTTCAACGATCCCGAGCTGTCCGAGGTTGCTAGCGATCGTGATCTAGCTTACATCTGTCACCGGGTGGTGCACGGCGGGGACTACCGTGAGGCTGTCGAGATAAACGACGAGACACTCCATCATCTGGAGGCATTGGAAGATCTGGCGCCATTGTAGGTGAAAACAGATGCGCAGAAGTCTACACAACGAGAGGGGGAGAGAGAGCACAACCCTAAGCTAACAAGCTCGATCGTATGACATCTAGACACAATTTCTCCGCCCTGGAAATCGTGCGCCTGTGCAAGAAAGAACTCCCGAGTGTCACGAGCATCACTTATTTCGACTCGGCCTTCCACCAGACCCTTCCTGGCTACGTGAGAACATATCCGATTAACCAGCAGGTAGCCAAGGCAAACGGATTGCGGAAATATGGCTTCCACGGCATCAGTTACTCATTCATTCTGCGCTCAGTCGCTCAGTTCTTGAACAAACCCCAAGAGCAGACCAACCTGATCGCAATGCATATCGGAAGTGGAGCTTCAATTTGTGCTATCAAGGAAGGCAAATCAATCGATACTTCGTGAGGTGTTCGAGTTGCAATGAACTAGACTGGATACTAACAGTTCTTCTAGCATGGGCCTGACTCCGTTGGCAGGATTGCCAGGCGCAACACGCAGCGGTGATATTGATCCTTCGTGAGTCCACATCAATCGCAGATGCGGGGATAATCGTGAAGAATGCTGATCTCTTGGGGAAAGCTTGGTATTCCACTACACCAGCGAGGCCGGCAAATTGAGCCCTGGAAGCACCAAGGAGATGCATATCAGCACGGTAAACCAAGCCACTTTACTTCTTATCCCACTACAATGGCTAAGCACTTTATGGCATATAGGCTGAAGAGATCCTGAACAAGCAGTCTGGATGGAAGGCTCTGACCGGCACAACCGATTTTTCCAAGATTGCAGTTGAGAACTTCCCGTCCGGGGCTCACAAACTTGCCTTTGATATCCTAGTTGACCGAATGCTGGGGTACATCGGTAACTACTACTTGAAGCTAGGCGGGCAAGTAGACGCCCTCGTCTTTGCTGGCGGCATCGGCGAGAAGAGCGCACTACTACGGCGTACACTGGCCGAAAAATGCCAGTGCCTGGGCATAGCAATTGACGCAAAGGCTAATGACAAGGGGCCAGAAGATAAAGCGACGGTCAAGGACATCTCCCAGGGCGCCGGCAAGGGGCCTCGAGTGCTGATCTGCCAAACCAATGAGCAGGTGAGTCTTGGCATAGAGAGTGGCGGGGAAGGGGAAATTGAGGGGGTGTTTGTGATATACTAACGAGTCATCAATAGTTTGAGATGGCATACCACACCGTTCAATTGCGACTTTGAGAGCAGTCGAATTGGGCGAGTCTTGATGAATCTGGCTGTGACCGAAAAATGGTCCTGTATGGAGAACTCCGCACATAATTCCAAATCAGATGTGATATGTGTGGACGACAGAAGTACGGAGGGGAAGTAGTACAGTTGACAATGAGACACGATTCATGCAACTCGTCCCTTTGTTAAATGACGAGTGTAGGATCAGAATACGTCGACCTTGATTCGCAGGCTCGATCAAGTTTTTGAGAATTGAAGTCAAGCACCCCTGTTCAATTAGCTCGTGACGGCGTCCAATTGCATCTTGCAATCGATAGATAATCATAGAGTTATGTACTTGGGGTTGTCCATTCCAGTCCTCTGCAGCGAACAAGGTCCCTACATACCAGCGCCGCCCTCCTCCCACCTAATCAGCGGACACAACGGAAAGCCAAGACGGTCGGTCTAGGTACGTGTCCTTCAGGATTGGACGGCAAGACAGAAATTGGGAATGATGTGATACATCATTTGGACCCAGACTGCTGGAAACGACAGCTTGCATCGGGGGGAATCCGGGTACCCCGATCCCCGATGCCCCAGTACTCAGGTAAGTTTGGTGATCCCCTAGTTTAATGCACGATGGGGGGAAAGGGGGCGAGGAGGTGTGAGATCGCGATCGAGGAATACAAAAACAAAGTCCAATTGTACTTTTGTGAAGGTCCGAAGGGGACTGGAGACGATCGGTCGGGTCTGGATGAAGCGGGAAAGCCGATCTGTATGTAAAGGATGCTTTTTATTTTCTTTTTGCGAGCGATCTGAGGTTTTGAATGGGAAATTAAGTTGGATATGTTTGATATTCGATCTGATCCCTGGGTTTACAGTGAAAAAGGATAATACTGTTAGGAGCAGGACTAGTCGATCAATGAGATGTGGCACACCACACTGTGGCTGAGCTGCTTGGAGGAAGACTGAAGAATTGAGAAGTCAGGCAACATGCAGGTGGACTCCATTCTCGGTACTTTTATTTTGGCTTCCTACAAGAAAGACTACCGAGATCGGCATCGCCGCAAGAGTGTCGTGCTTGAGGTACATTCCGACAGTGGCAAGTGTGTCATCGGTTCACCATGTAACTATGGAGTTTGATGCGAGTTGATGTTCATGACCTGGTGATGCATCTGCTGGGTGGCTGGTAGTCAATCGATAATGGACGGAGTATTGTTTCCAACTCCAGGAGGAGGCCCATCCCAACCTCGCGCCATCTTGCAGGATCTCCACTGGCCGACCCGAATCGGTGCAGTTAGTCAAGTTAGGCTGGCTTGGAAGCATTAGCCGTTGAGCTTCCACTGGTCGCGGAAGTTCTAACGAGATTCCGGGCTCCAAGAGGCGTCTTTGGTGGGTCTTTTTTGGCGTCAAGCTCCATCATTGGCATTCATTGCTGTATCGTCACTTTGTTTATGGCCCGATCCGTCTCGATTCTTTTAGAATCTATGAAATCTCAAGGGCGCTGCAGCTGTGAGGAAGATGCAAAGCTGTAACCGAGAGAGAATGTCGGTAATTTGGTCCCAGCAGAAGCACCTCATACATCCACTTATCCCATTAAAGCTCGTTTCTGCCAGGAGTAGCAGACCCGACAGGGAGGAAAAGCAGGATGATCGTACCCGACACGGTGGATGCTGGGGCCGTGGAGGCTGGTGGCCGGCGATCGTCATCTGCTAGTTTTTCTTTTTTGCCCTCTCTTGTTCAATGATCGTGTCACCTGCAAGTTAATCGATCGTTGGGTCAGAAAGAGGACGAGGTCCCAAGACCGGAAGAGGGTTGAGGCTGAGGCCGAGCCTGTTCCTGAAATGGCGACCAATCCAAAGACTCCACTGGGATGTTCTGGATGTCTTCCGGCTGGTCGATAACGGCAATCCAATTCAATCAGCCCAGAAGTTTCGCGGGACTCGCCGTGGTGCGGTTTTCCGATGATCATCCCGTGGCGGCACAGAGATCCTTGACAACATCTACTAACGGAAAAAAGGGGCCGTCGATTGAGGGCTAAGCAATGAGTTGGATGCAGTAGTACCTGCTCTAGACTTTTCGGCTTCATTGGTCATGGCTGTAGGGCCTGGGTAACTGAAGACTAGGGCTAACGTAGGGCTCTCCATTATTGCGGGAGAATGCAGCTTCCCTTCACGATCGCTTCGTGCTTGCCGAGGGACTGCTTCGTAAGAATTAACGACAATAATAGTTGCTATAGCTAATGATAGCAGTGTACTATCCACTGCGGAGTCCGGCGTACGGCGGAATACGCTCCAGACCTAACTGGACCTAACTTTGTGGACTTGGTGGAGACCTACTAACCGCGAGAGTCCATCTTGGATGGATACATTCAATATGGATCATTCCCACTATGTTCCAGAAGGCTTCTTTCTATGGAGCCCGAATCTTCCAACTCCTCTTTCAGCCTAAAAAATGTCCTGTATTATGTACTATTTACCTCCTCACCTGCCTAAGAAACACACACCAGGATCGGCCGGCTTGGGTTCCGCGCAGCCCTAGCGTCATGCTGCCTAGGACCTGCCATATCCTGTCCGGCGGAGACCAACAGCCAGGCGTGTTGGGAGTTGGGTCTAACAAAGACGGACTGGGCTGGGCTGGGCTGGAAAAAGTGGTCCACGACACAATGAAACGGCCGCCACAGATTCCATTTTTTGAGAGATTGACACATCGATCGACGGCTGTCAAAGTGAGAACAAAGAATCTCTGATCGAGCTAAATATCGAGCGTACTTTTGACAAGAGTTGACCGACTAGGATCGTCACACCTCCCTAAAACGCCCCCTGCTTGGAGATTAGAGATTATCCTACTGCAAGGCGGTTATCAATTGTCTACACCGTACGGAGTACATTGAATAATGCGACCGGCTGGTTATCCCGTAATATAATCTCCTCCCCGATCCCTGCTCCTGCATCGCGCGGCCGCGCCACCCTGTAGGTGCAGACGCGCACGGTACTTGGGCGGCGGCGGCAGATGTATCCTGCGGAGGATTCTTGATCGGGGAAATTTGACATGCACGGAGTACGACAGAATACACAATCTACATACGTATGTATGGGACGTAGATCATGTTCAATATCAAGATTTCAGGCAGCAAAGCAGACCATAGACTCGCTATCTTGACTATTAAAATCTACTTTTGTACTATATGGAGTCATATAGGCTGGAACAGCCGAGGCATTAACTAAACTTTGTGCCCTGCATTCAACTCCGTCCGGCTATGAGGGGCCCAAAAAGCGTTCATGCAATCCAGCTAAACCTTGTTTTTTGCGGGAGAACTAATGCATCGAGCCGCAGTCTGGAGACGCGTTTCTCAGGAACCCGATGTGGCGAACTCGCATCCGACTGGGTCAGGCTCGACTGGAGAACCACAGCCCTGAAATTGGGGAGAGCCGTTGTGCCTAATGGAAAATCCTCATTGCTTCAGGTAACGATTGACTTTTCTACGGAGTCCTCAAAAAGACATGCTCCTCCGTGTATACTAACACGCGATACATACAATCCCCCCCCCCGTAGTTTTTCCATTGGACGCGTTATAGGTCAACTACTTTTCTCCGCCCTTAATAAGTATCGATCTATTATTCTGTAACCACTTTACAGACTAGCTTATCCACTAGTATACACATCCCAGGGGCACGGCACAGGGTACTCAACGGGGAAGACGGAGCCAGAGGCCGGCGCGGACGACGGCGGACATCCACTGGGGCCAGGAACCGCATTTAACCCAATCGCCAGGCTTGGATGAGCCCGTGAGGCGATGGAGAGAGAGAGTTCTTAGTTATGTTTTCTTCTTATTCTCCCGTTTCTAGCGCGATTCTAGCTGTAAAAGAAACGGGGCCTACCCGATGCGATGGAGGCAGTTGCCGGGTCCACCAAGGAGGAAAGGGAAGCTCGTTTCCCTGACAGTCAATCCCGTCTCCTTTTTTGGGTGGTATTCCCCCGGCGGACCAGCGCTTCCCCCCGCCCGGAAGGAACATAATCAATGGAGCTCGTTGACTACAATATATCGTACAAATTCGGTACATCCAATAAAACCCATAGTAGACGTTATTTATTATGTTCTCCCTCTTTCCCTCCGCCAATGGAGAAAGGTGATCATCATCATCCCCAGGTCCCAAAATCGATAAACCACGAATAGGAAAACGTGCCATTAGAAGAAAAAAGAGGGGAAATAAGTTACAGTACGGTAGTCCCTCTATAGAACGACACGTGGTGCGTACCATCGCAACCTAAAAGAGGATCATCGACTATAGACCCAAATAGCAGACATAGAGCCGAAGTTTCGCCTGCCCGTGTCTCCCTCTGGATCTCGCTAACGGCTCCGGAGGATATTCCCCGGTAGATCACCAGGCTCGATTTCAATAGATTATTATCAACAAACCGCTAAGAAACACCAGGAATTTCAAACTCCAATATCGACTAGGTGGTGAGCAGTACCGAGTATAGTTGAGCATAGCCATCGTTTTGACTCCCCCTAATTTCATCCTTAGCGTGTTGGGCCAGACGGCTGAAACAAGCTTACGAACCAATGGAGCAGGGTTGTTGGGGACACCTGGCAAGTCAGGAAATGGAGGAGGAAACTATAATAGCGAACAACATCTGTAGAAGGAGCTGTGGCTGGATGGGGGGAGCCACTCACCCGGCTCCAGTGTGGCGAAAGTCTAGAGCTGACGCAAGAAGAGAAGCTGTGTCGTCAAATCTACTTGAATATGTACATGCTTCGCTCTCATACGTCCGTACGGAGTAACCAGGACTCCGTAGTTGACAGGGATTTATGGGGGTGGATCTGGGCTAGGTAGCTATTTTCTGCAGTCCTGAGAGAGGGTTGTTGACGGAGAAAGAAGGAGTCCAGAATGTTCTCATGGAGTCATGGAGAATTACATCTCAAAGAGGATAAGAAACTCCAAGTACGTCAGGGACGTACGGAGTGCAGTAATACTACAAAATACTCCGTACACTCATTTTGTATATGTTATGCGTCTACTAGACACACCAAATACCAAAAGGGACGCCGTACAATTGGGAATGATGGACAGTAATTCTTTACCACTCTCGTACTTTATTTACGAAGCTAAACTCCATCCCTGTGGATTATTGGAGGGGCCCCCGTCCCAAGCCCCCGGGAGACTGTAGAAAGGCTAGAAGGTGAAAAGAATGTTCATACGTAACCGAGACCGGGAGTGGGTGCGCTAGGGCTCCTGATTTGGCTTTCCCATCGACGCGCCCGTAATGATGGAGCCTTCGGTCTCCTGTAACGCCCCCGGGCCCACCCCCTATGATGGAGCCCATCCAAGCCCCCCAACAGGATCGGAAAGATGAGTTTCCTGATCGATCGGTTGACACACGGCGCTTCCCGAGAGACCAGAAACAAAGCCAACAAAGTGACAGAGTTGGTGATAGGAGGACAGAGGGAAAAAGTGATATGAGACAAAGGAACGATAGTGTTTGGGTGTATTGGGAAAAAGTAGCAGGGGAAGGAAGGAATCGGATCACGATTGGCGTTGAGTAAAAGGGCATGTCTGTGACAGGATGCCACTAAGGGAGTTTGGTCACTGGCCCTTTCACTGGCTTTCTCGGGAAAGGAGCCAAAGAAAAAGAGGGAAATGAATGGCGATGGGAAAGAGTTCAGAGAAAACGCTACCCGAAACAAATAGCCTTCTTAGTTAGTAGACGTCTTACTTTCATTATGATTATTATCATGGTTGAGACTTTCCCACACGGTCTCTTCCCATGACTGGTAGGAAACTGAATGCGTGATTACGCGGAGGACTGCCTGAGAAACCGAATGTCTGGACTTGATTACTGGAACGAGGCGATAATTTGTTTCCGTTAGGTTGGTTTGAGGCGGACTTAGGCTGGTGAACTCCGTTGTTGGTGTGTTGGTGTGTTGGCCAGGGGATCCGATATAATGATTCCTTCAAGAATAGGAACGGACACGCAGAAAAGTGCTGGGGAACCCATGAGAAACCTGGGCATCATATGTCAAATGCCTAGGTTCTGGGTTGTGTTGACCCCTGACATATTAGGGTTGCTAGAAAAGCTAGTTTCCGACTCTCCTCAGGGTAGCTAGTACGCTTATAGTTAGTAATTTGATCCATCTAGCCGATGGAGCCTGACCACGCGAGAAGTCGCGACGATGAGTTCGGATGGATCCGTTTTTTATTCTGTACCTGCGGCTGTTTTCCCTTTCCCCTGTCTCCACTTATGCTAAAGGGCTGCCCGGAGATTCGGTTCCTAGCTTCCTTTAGTGGAGAGAGCTCGTCTGGATTGATACATAAAGACCGGTTGAAAATTAAAATAATAAAATAATGACAAGAGAGACAGATATGCTGCATAGTACTTTATCTTTCCGTAGGTATCTTTGATCCGCGGCAGTGCATCAGAGGGATAAGAAGAAAGAGAAGAGATTGTAGATAGATCAAGATGGGATTGTGACGGATCAGAGTTTTTTTTTTTTGTTGGATCTATTCACTGTTGGTTAGACTACTGCAACACTACTGAGGATTAGCAAGACGTTAGAGAACGCAGAAAAGGGGGGCTTGGGTTCCTGTTCCCCGGGACCAGGGACGGGAGAGCCGCTCGGTGCTAACAAAGAATTATGGAGCCCATAAGCTTATGATTTCACTGCGAAATACACTGAAACCCCTAAGGGGCAGGAATACTGATTTATTATTTTTCTTGTCTTTTTTTTTCTGTTTTTCCTCTTTAAGATTATTTTTTTTGGTAATTTTGGATTTTATTGATTTATGGATCGTCCCTTTTCTTTTCTACTAGAATAGTCCAATAGAATAATGTGAAAAATAATTATCGCCCTTCCCATCTATGTAAAGATAAAAAATTGAGAAAAGAAAATAGGGAAAAAAAGGAATCCAAAGAAGATCATCCTAGTTCTTTCACTCATAAGCCATCATCCTATATCTACGCAATCGATTCCCTCTTTCCCCCTAAGTGGAATCTATTTACCCATCTCCAACTGCTTCTCTTCCAGGTCGACATACCTAACCTCCGTCATCCTTCCTCTCCTATCATCCTCTCCCTCTGTCGACGCGATCCTAAGCAAAAAACCTGCGCGAAATCAGGGGAAAAAACAAAGAAAAAAACGCCTCTTACCCCTACCACCCTGTGCTCTCCCTTCTCCCTTGCGATACGTCGCGTTGATTTTCAATCCGGATCTACCGGACCAGACTTCCGCGGCACTTCTCCTTTACAGGGCCTCCCTTGCCGGCTGAGCTTCATTATCCCTTCTAAAAGAGCTGCCCGTTGCGCTGGTTTAGATCGCGATTTTTTATGACCTCGATGCTGCAGCCACCCTCGCGCTTATCATTTTGACAATTTCTGATTTGATTCCCGCCTTTTTTTTTTTTTTTATTTTTTTCATCTGGGACTTTGTCTTCTTTGATTTGCGATTCAACCTTTTTTTCGGTACAAACGAAATAAAAAGCAACGAGCGACGACCTGTCGAACTTTCCGCTGCTGCCACCTTTTATTTCGTTCTCCACGCCCTTTCCTATTTGTCGGGACCGTGTCGTCACATTCCTGCCCTACAAATCTGCTGGTGTCTGCATTATTTCAGTGGCCATCTTAAAAAGGTCCCTCTGCTCCGATCTTGACTGCATCTGCATCCACCTACCTACGCCATCCGCCGTCTAGAACACCCGACTTTTTTTTTCTTGGGATTTTCCGAATACTTCGGGGCGGTGGACTGGGAATTTCGTTTGCCTGTGTGGTGAATTTCCCCTGGTGAAAACTTCTATATAAGAACCGTTCGTGGTGTTTACTTGGTAAGTTTTTTTTCCCATCTCCATTCTTGAGCACCCTTCGCGTCGCAATCCTATCTCCACGCCTACATCCATTCCAACTGCTTCTCACCCAACCACCCGTCTAACAATGATTGCCTCTGCAGATCTCAACATGATTCTCCGAGATTTGTCTGCTTTCAACATGGGTCGCGGCGCCTATGATACGACTGGCGTTAAGAAGCCTGGCGCGCCTCAACCACCTCCGAAATAAACCAAACCCTCTACGATACCCTCGACCATCTTTTTCTATACTCCCCGCGCTGTCGGTAATCGCTTCTGGGATTTGCTTTTTTTTTCTGGCGCATTCTCGGATGGCTGGAGTTTTTGACGCTTCCAATGTTTGGCGTTTTATCTCTTCCTTCGGTCAGTCGGGTCCTTTTTACCCACCAGCCTCATGTCGGGCACCAATACTAATAGCTCATGCAGGCCACTGTAACATTATTCAAATCGGTCGAATTTTGTCTGCATTTTCTTTCGGTCATTATGCTTGTCTATTCGCCACTGGCCTTGCGCGACCCCATATACCCTTTTTAATTTCCGTTCTCTCTGCATCGGTTTCGGATTTTTCAGCGTCGACGCTTTCTTTCGCCCTTTTACTTGTCTTCCCATGTGCGCCTTATACCTAATCTCGGATCCTCGACCTCGCCTTCTACTCTTCCGCCTCACCTCCGCCTTCTCTCTTCCGCAAAATCCTACGGGTTTCTTCCTACATCACACCTCTCACGGTCGATCTCTCAAAAAGTGTCTTTCTTGTGTCTCTGATTTCCTTTGTCTCTGTGGTTTTCTGATTTTTTTGGTGATCATTCTATCTCGGCGTTATGGTATAGACGGGACGGAACTTGTTGCATGGGATGCATGGGCTGATACCAGAAGAACCTAGACCTTCGACCTCGCGGTCAATAGCACTTTTTTGCTGATTCTATTTTCTTGGGGTGCACAGTACTTTTGCTTTGGGCCTCTTTTCCTGTACTTGTACTAGTACTCTGTATTTGTATGTTTATCTCTGATGTTGATGTCTGGACAATATTTTTGCGCACGGTTGGGATCCCCCCATAAAAAAACTTCATGCCCTATCTTGATTCTCTTTTTAACTTCCGTCTTCCCTGGTCTAGACCGTACAGTAGTTGGTCCGATCTCCAAAAGATCAGGACCGGTTCACGTTGACCAACGGCTGTCGTGTCGCTCGGGTTTGACAGCTGCGCCGGGCGGGACGAGCAGAAGCGTCGGGCAGATTTGCTTGAGGACCGGCGCCGAGCCAGGAACCGTCCGCCTGGTTTTCGATCTAGATCCCTGTTCGTGCATCGGCAGATAGGTCCCGGGCCTGATTGTGGAATTTGCTGGTGCTCGACATCATCTCGCATATTGGTTGGGCACTAGTCTTGTGGACAGGAACGATCTCCAGAGCATATTGTCGTGCCTTACCCCGCCTACTTCACAAGCATTGAGGTCGGATCGACATTTAATACCGGGTCTTCCCCGGTTATCTCTTGAGTTGGTTTTGTGGCGCTTGTTTAGGATTTGTAATGTCTCTATGGAAGAGTTATCTAGGCATCTCGCTCATGCGGTAACACATGATAGCGATGCAGACGCGAATCGCCTTGCCTTGGAGCAATACAATTTCACAGCGGACAGTTTACTAGCAACTAGATCGACGTGAAATTTCAGGAAATTCATACAGGATTTAGACTAAACTCAGAATCAACCAAGATGGACTCCGAGGGCTTGGATATTTCTGAGGGCATCTGTTCGGATCCTTCGGTCTTGATAGACCAGACAAACAACCTGAAATCAGTATGCATTTATGACAGCTGCATGCTTTAGTCTTAAATCTAACCTTTTGCGGGCTTACAGGATCTACAAGACTCATTAAAACAGGCCATCCAAAGAAATCTTAGTTGAATAATGCTAATAATGCTAAAAAAAGTGAGACGCAACCCTGGAAAATACGAGGGAAGATCTAATGAGACATTCTGGGAAAGTAAAGACTGTCATCCAGACAGCAATATAGGTTTCTTTCATACTTATCATGTCTTAGCCAAAATAACCCCGGCTGTATAAGACAAATGCCAGTCCATAATAATGCAGGTACAACGCATCCTCATGGGTATTACTTTATCAGCTGATAGAATGGTGCTGGTTGAAAGGTCTACTATAGGTTGGTTCAAAGAAGATGAGGTATCATAATTAAGTGTGGAAAAGATAGCTGTGGTGGAGGAAAAGATAAAACATCATTGCAGCCCTGGTGCTCCTGCTCTCCAGTGAGTTTTTCATCTGGAAGCGAAACTCAGGTTGTCAAGGGTATAGATACTGGACAGAATATGCTCCGAGGACCCCTCCGTTCATGTCATCGTATTTAGGGTTCAATGCCGGAGATAATAGGACAGCCTCGGTCGAGGCATATCAATCCATAGAAGCAATCTAGAAAGCGAGATACGGCTGTATACCCAGTTCAGAAATAATAGTTTATCGATACGGTAAAGCGATATGCTCGACTTGGATCACTGTTTGGTGATAATATATAATGTTGTCCACTTGAATATTACTTTAGAAAATTGATTAATACCTACCTAATTCAAACTAGAGAAGACGCTAATATCAAATGTAGAGAAGCCCATACCATTCTCTCGTGTGTTCAGTGAATTGAATTCTTTCGAAACTAGCCTTATTTGTTGAGACGACCTACGACTTTCAGTCCTGACGAAATCCAGTTGCCTGGCTCGACGACGTGTACTGCACCAGGGATCAAGGTTTAAGATGGCCAGGGATGGCGCTCACTATGCAACCTTTGAAATGGCTAGGATCGTAGCTAGTGTAAAAATTGATTAAAGAAAAAAAAGAGACTTTACAATCAGATCTATGAAATATGTAGGTCGATGGGCCTTTGTAGATTCCCGTGACTGCTAAGACCTCCGTTCACGCTAAGCCATATTGGGACAACCGCCATCATCATCGACCTCCACTTCCAACACCTCAGCTTCCCCCGTGGATTGCGACATCTTTCTCCCTCTTATTTCGCTCCCAAGAACAGCCACAACACTCGTGTTTCTGCTTTGATTTCTCTGCTTTGATTTCGTATCCAGGGTCCCTGCCCACACCGCCACGACCACAGCCGAGCTTGCCAGCTCATCCTTCTGCCTGATCAGCCGATTACTTCAATAGGCGTCGCTCGCTCCCTGCACGACGGCCTAACCCGCGATCTGCTTCAACAACATTACACATAATTCTACAATCTCAGTCATGTCCGAGTCAGCTAGCGCGAATGCGCCGAAGCCGAGCAGCAGCGTCAAGCTAGTCCTGCTCGGCGAGGCCGCGGTTGGCAAGGTACACTTGTTATTATACCATGTTACACTGGAACTAATAGCTGACCGCAAGTTCTCTCTGCTTACAGTCGTCGCTCGTCCTTCGGTTTGTCAACAATGATTTCCAAGAGAACAAGGAGCCAACGATCGGCGGTAAGAAGTTTCCCCTCCCCCAATGGGACTCTGTGTTTCAAGACGAGAGCGGCTTTCCCTTGCTTGTCTAGCATTCTATGCGAATGGAAGTCTTGCCCGGTCTCAAAATAGCATGATATCTTACATGAGATATCCGCTGCGTTAATCCAACATCCGACACTGATGATACGGTGTGCTAACGTCATCTTTTAGCCGCCTTCCTGACACAGAAATGCACTCTTCCCACGCGCACAATCAAGTTTGAGATTTGGGATACAGCCGGCCAGGAACGTTTCGCCTCACTTGCGCCAATGTACTACCGCAATGCCCAGGCTGCCCTTGTCGTCTACGATGTCACGAAGCCATCATCGCTGACAAAAGCGAAGCACTGGGTTGCTGAGCTGCAGCGCCAGGCTAGCCCCGGAATTGTCATCGCTCTTGTCGGTAACAAGCTGGACTTGACCAACGATGGTGGTGATGCTACGGGAGCTTCATCCGCTCCCCAGGCCGAGTCCGAGTCGGCAGGACAAGATGAAGCAGAGGCTGGCGAGGAGGCCGAGGAGCAGCTTCCTGCTTCGGGCGACGCTCGGAAAGTGTCGACTCGGGAAGCCAGCACATACGCTGAAGAGGAGGGTCTGCTGTTCTTCGAGACTAGTGCGAAGATCGGAACCAATGTCGTGGAAGTCTTCACGGCTATTGCCAACGCTATTCCAGAGAGTAGCCTGAAGACCGGCCGGGGTGCTGGAGGTGCCGGACAGACTGCGCTGGGAAGCCGATCGGGTGAGGATTCTCGGGTTAACCTAGGAGACCGGGGCGCCGCGACGGCCAAGGAGGGTTGCGCTTGTTGATCCACGAGCAATCGTGGTTCTTTTGAAGTTTTTGCCTTGCAATTTTCATGGGTTCAGGCGTCTCCTTTTCTTTTTGTGCTCCTTGTCTTGTATTGCTCATCATGGCAGTACATCCTTACTATCTGCCCCTGTGCTTATATACCTCGCCTCGTCTTGCGTCTTCTTTAGTTTTCGCAATGTTAGAATTGTAAATTGCCAGTTTCACACCAAAATCATGACCTTTGTATGAAGAACCCCCCAGCCAATGAGCGCCAGCCGAGGACTGGCCCGTGTCACGGGACCAATAAATCACGGGACCACAGAACCCCCCGAAAAGAAGCCCAAAACGAGGCCGTAACACTAAACCCAATCGGGCACTAGCGCACTCTAAGCGAAGCCGGCGATCCCACAGCAAATTCACCAACTCTTCGGACTGTGAGAACCACTCCCCTCCGCCGACCTCAACCCAGCACCTTCGCAGCACTCCGTCGCTCGCAATCATGGCTGCCATCAACAAGATTGCCACCAACTCGCCCTCCCGGCAGAACCCCTCCGAGCTGGAGACCGCGATTGCCGGTGCTCTGTTCGACCTCGAGAGCAACACTCAGGACCTGAAGGCCTCCCTTCGCCCCCTGCAGTTCGTCTCTGCCCGTGAGGTAAGAATTGAACTTTCTTCCGACAATCAGAACCTCCAGAAATTGCGCCGAAGGAATTCTACTATGCGGTGATCTGTTATCGATGCAAGAGATGGGAAAATTGCGGACATTTGTGGATATATCAAAATCACGACTTTTGAGTACCGCACAACACGCCCAGATGGAAAATTGGAAATTTACACAAATGGACACGATCACCGGCAAAGGAATTCCTCGACGTCGACTCCGGAGGGCGCATTGAATTTTTGCAATTTGTGTGCGCGCACATTTTGGCCGAACCGAAATTCTAACATGTACTTCTCGCTATTAGGTCGAGGTCGGCCACGGCAAGAAGGCCATCGTTGTCTTCGTCCCCGTCCCCCTCCTGCAGAACTTCCACAAGATCCAGCAGCGGTAAGACGAATACCCATCCCACGAAGCATCGACTTAATCTTGTTCCCCGCGAATTCGAAATACAGTGGGGCTAACATATTTTTCTCCCACAGCCTGACCCGCGAGCTGGAGAAGAAGTTCTCTGACCGCCACGTCCTCTTCGTTGCTCAGCGCCGCATCTTGTCCCGCCCCAAGCGCTCCGTCAACTCCCGCACCAACCAGAACCAGAAGCGCCCCCGTTCCCGCACTCTGACCTCTGTCCACGAGAACATCCTCGCTGACCTCGTCTACCCCGTTGAGATCGTCGGCAAGCGCATCCGCACCAAGGAGGACGGCTCCAAGACCCTCAAGGTCGTTCTGGACGAGAAGGAGAAGGGTGGTGTCGACCACCGCCTCGATGCTTACGGTGAGGTCTACCGTCGGTTGACCGGCCGTGCTGTCGTGTTCGAGTTCCCCCAGAGCGGCGCCGAGTACTAAGCACGTGTTGTGTATGGAGCGGGATGAAAAAAGAGGAGATATCGGTGTATTTTGGGAATTTGCTTGTTTCTAGGTCTGAAACTCACTAGATTCAAGGAAGAGAGCATGATGGGTGAAAGACCAAAAAATGCATTCACGGGTTTTCTTTGAGTTATGTTGCCTCCCCCATTGACTGGTGCATGGTTCTTTTTTCTAGTCCTCCGGCTCTCAATTCTCTGCGCGAGGCGACGGAGCTGAATATCCCATTCGGACCGTGTTTCTCTCTTAATGAAGATGGGATGGGATATGTGATAACATTCCAATGGATTTTTTTCCGACTTTTAACCAATTGCACCCGTAGTCTGGATATTTCCAGCGTGCTCATCCAGGACAAGTGTGTTGGTATTAGGAGGGATTAAAGTCATAGTACCTATGCCGACCTCCGAGTACATCGAGCATCTAGAACGTCCAGTACATGCCCAATTGTAGAAGAATGGTACCTGACGTGTATATGTGCAACAAGATAAAGACACTTTGGGGTATGAGTAAGGAAAATATCAACACGACCACCACTCCTACTATCTACAAAGACGCCTGAATCCTTCCAACACCGAGAACCATCCAGTAAGCCAGCTCTCGAGCCACCAAATCGTCTGGCTTCGATGCCTTGCCGACATTCTGCTGTTCAAGCTGTGCCTCCGCATCCCATTCCATATGCACAAACACCGGGATCTCTAGTACATCCTCATCCTTCTGAAGAGAAGCCGCGATATCAATGTCACTTGCCCGGCCGTCTTCTGCTTGAGTACCAGGCAACGTCCCTGGAACCACTTCCAACACAACAGTAGTCCAATTTCGGCCCTTCTCCCAGACCTTTCCGGCCTCGGGAACTTTCTCGCCGCCTCGCATGCCCGTAATTCGATCACTGAGCGGTGCCGTTGCATTCTGCAATGCTTCATCCCATACATCGCTGTTGGCGCCAATCTCGAACTGCGGACAAAGCACAGTAACCTTGGTGGCCACACTGCCCGGGGTCACAGAGGGTGTAGCAAGTGTGATGCGAACTGGGTCAAACATGTGGTTCTTCAGAGTCAGAAGAACATGATAAGGTCGAAGGGGAGACAGCGCGTTCAGATCTGGAGTTGGACCCAGGCCTGAAATCGAAGATGCTGAAGGCTGAGCGAGAGGGCGTAGAGTCGGGAGAGGGATATAGCTTAACGCAATGAGGCGGATACGGAAGCGCGTAGACTGCGGCTTGGTCTCAGGTTTCACTAGAATATGCTTGCATGACTTGCAGCGCTTGGCGCGTTTGGTTCGTAGGAGAACTGGAAGCGGGAGGAGTTCGTCCACGAATCGTACATCAGGCGATTGCTCTGTACGCTGGGTGATAGATGCAACGCCGTCCCAGCCGCAATCTGAGGACGGAATGCGCTCGATGAGTGCCGTATCGGTATCCTCCGAGGCAATACGGAGGCCCTCACTGGCAGTCAGAGCTTCACGCATGACCGGCGGCTTGGACTTCGGTTTCTTGTTACCGCCATAGAGTCCACTCAACCGCGAGGAGGAGGCGTATAGAGACATCAGCCGGTTCAATGCCCCGGGAGACGAGAATCCAAATTCCGAGCTAAGAGGGTCATTGGGTGAATTGGATGTCTCTGATATCTGTGTACGATAAAAGTTTTTCAAAGCAGCAAAACGGGCTTCTGCACCAAGATGGGGCGTGGGCGTTGCATCTTCCTTGGAAGAAGATTGCTCTGCATCTCGTTCGCCGGCATTAGATTGCTCGTCAATGGAAGCAAAGTTAGACAAAGGTGACTTCAAATCTCCGAAGGCGCGCGATCCTTGCCGCGACCGGGCGTCGAATGTAGGTGCCGTTGTCGAGTCGGTCATTTTCTGCAACTGGCTACGGATATTGGTGGGCTTGTCGAACTTGATACCGATATCAAGTGTCGTCCATAGGCAGTAGCTGCATGAGAGCACCCAAGGGCCCTGTCCACTACTATTTCCGGTAACATTTTCAATGGTACTCACAGCCAGCGGTGCTGTACAGGCGGGGCAATTGAAGCAGTTTCGGCCACACCTAGAAGGAGCGCGAGTTAGCAAACGCTAGTCGAGAAGGCTCTGTGTAGGCGAACATACCGACCACCGTCACTGCGTACCATGCTGCTCGGTGTCTCAAACAGGCAATTGGGACAGTACCAGCTCACGATCTCCTCCGTTATGCATCGTGGACACTTTATCTGGTGGCAATCCTCGCAGTACAGAAGTTGTTCAGGTGGGTATAAGGAGAAATTTGACCGAGGTGACCGAGGGTCAAAGGTCTGTTCTTCGTCTTCGTCTTCATCTTGACCTTTTTCGTTTGGTTGTTTCGTCTCGCCCTGGTCTTCGCTGGTCTCGGTGTTCCGCTCTGGAGTAGGTTTCTGCGGCGATTCCCGGGACCTTCGCTTCCTGGCCGGGTCAGGCACCGGCGTGTCCGCACAGGGACAGGAGATATACGTGTAGGGAAACGGGCGGGACATTGTGTATGTTTGGTGGTAAGGGTGCAAGAAAGAAAGGAGGTCGTAAAGCTCGGTCAATTCATGCTTCGTGTCGACCGGAAGGCTTGTACGAAGGACAAAGGATAGGAAAGGCGATGATACCGCGCACCGGTAATACGAAATAGATATTATCTACTCCAAATGTTAGTGGTTATACTTGCAGCCCGAGGCCCAGTTTGCAGTCGTGTCGGACGCAACTCGGGGGAGGGGGAGCGTATTGATGTGAAAGAACTGACCACAGCACAGCTGCAGGGTACAAATCCTTGTCGCTACCCTGCGAGCTTCACAAGTCGAGCTTTCAGCTTCCAGATAGCCCAGGACAATCAGAGCGACTGGGGTACAAGTGCCGGCGCGGCGTGGAAGTGTGCGCGATCGCGGAGTGGGAGCTGCGGAGGTTCCGCAATCAACAATCGACGTCAGAACAAAATTTAAGACTCGACACTACTTCCTCCTGCGCCCTCAACCCGACCACTTCGCAAAATGGTCCAGAGCTAAACCCGCATTCAACCCCCAATAAAGCTCGTACCTCGACCTAAGCTACTATGATCTCCCTTCACCCATTTCGCGCCACCTTTTCCCGGCGATGCATCGCCGCAACCTCCGGCGTGCGAACCTACGCTAGCCAGACGCCCGGCAATCCCATGATAGAGATCTTCAACCGCAAAACAAAGCACCTGCAGAAGGACCGGGCTGCTCGGAATGTCGAAGAGAGCCGGAAAACGGATTACCTGAAGGATGAAGTGGCGCTGCGCTTATGCGAACGGTTGCTGGTAAGAAATTCATTGAAACAAGGGTCTTGGAATTGAACAGCGCAGGTAACAGCTGCTGATATGGACATGTTCTTGGATTGTTAGGACATCAAGCGCGACTTCCATAATGTGCTCGATCTGGGTGCGAACAGCTGCAATATTGCGCGGGCATTGACAACACCGAACCTCGATATCGCAGTGCCCGAGGGTACTCCATCACCACCACTGGCAGAACGGATCTCGAAGTTGACATGCGTGGAGACATCACATGCGCTGCTTCACCGAGATGAGGAGCTGCCTTTCAATAAAGAGATCAATATTCATCGTGATGTGATCCCCGACCTCGAGACACTGCCATACCAGCCGAACACATTCGATGCGGTCCTGTCGTCACTATCCATGCACTGGATCAACGACCTACCTGCATTGCTGGAGCAGGTGAATACTATGCTCAAGCCCGACAGCCCCTTCATTGCTGCAATGTTCGGTGGCGATACTCTTTTCGAGCTACGGGGATCGTTGCAGCTAGCTGATTTGGAGCGCCGCGGTGGTGTCACTCCGCACATATCCCCGCTGGTTGACGTACGGGACGTTGGAAATCTACTGAACCGCGCTGGGTTCAAGATGCTTACTGTCGATGTCGAGGACATCGTGGTAGAGTTCCCGGATTCTTTTGCGCTCATGCAGGACCTGCAGGCCATGGGCGAGAGCAATGCTATCATGCACCGTGAGGCTGGGCCCCTGTCACGGGATGTTTTGCTGGCCAACGAAGCTATCTACAGGCAGATGTATATGGAGGAGGATGCTCCGGGAATCCCAGCAACATTCCGCATGATTTACATGATCGGATGGAAGGAAGGCGGCAACCAGCCGCAGCCACTCCAGCGCGGAAGCGGCGAGCTCAACCTGAAGGATATTCTGGGTGGTGGTGATTTCCAAAAACCATGAGGGTAACCATACAGCCCTGGGAATGAAAGAAACAATTGGAGGGGTCAACATAATGTCATAGTATATCGATTGTAAAACAACCACGCTGAAAGCAACACACAGAGGGAGATTGTCCACAAAAGAAATGTATGAAATACAATCAAGCCTCTACCAAGACAACAAATAAAGGAGAATCCGCCCAGCTGCTTCCGCTCAAACCGTCCGGCGGTCCGTCATGACGCGGACAATAGACCCAGTGCCTGTCAACTCCACCAGCTTCTCGTGCCAGTTCAGCAACACACTCATCTGCTGGCCACCACCACCCTCGCCCAGGTTGCGGGCCTGGATCTGAGAGAAACCGGTGGCTTGGGGAGAGACGTTCTTACGAGGGGACTGGGCGCCGCTGCTGGGGCCGGGCGAGGACATTCCCTTGTAGCTGGTTCAAGTTAGCACAGATTCGGGTTACGACCATGCTCCAAGTGACCAAACTTACATGTACTTCATCAGACAGTCCGCGCGCTCTGATCCACCCTCACCACCTGTAACACCCTCCAGAACACGGGTCATCTCAGCCTGCCGAATACCCTGCAACACCTCGATCACTGTAGCAAGATGCACCTCCTTAGCGCGGTCGTCGCCGCCCAGCGGCGCAGTGTCCAGAACGTGACGGAGCGCGCCCTCGGCATCACCACCGCGCAGCAGTTGGCGAACCTGTGTAGCAACATTGGCGGCATCACTGGAGGTCTCGGGCTGAGGCAAGGTGGCAGGGAGGAGGGTCTCCATGGGGAAGTTGACGGACGACTCGGGGTCGAGCTGGTCGACGTTGATGGTGCGGTAGTTGATTTGCGACATGATGGCGGTTGCGCTGTGGCTTTTGGGTGTAAAGTCGAAAGATGGTGTGAGCGGTCGGTGATAGGAGAGACCGTAATTAATCGTAGATCCCTAGATGTAGAGTCTGGCGGTAGCTGACGGTCGTGGCCTATTTGGTATGGCGGTGCGGTGGACGGGAAGCGGGGAGATCGGAGGTAAGGAGATGTCCCCGGGGGCACGAGGAGGCGGGAGATGCGGAAGAGAGGAGGTGAGAGTTGTATTGTTTAATTGAAGGTGGCCAAATGCTGCAGATCGGAAAGGTGTAATTCCAATTGCCTTGAACAAGTCAATAAAGAGGGGATGGATGGAGCTGCTGAGCACCGCCCGCTGTGGGGGTGACGGAGTTTGAGCGCCTCAGGCAGCAAGTACTATTCCGCTGCCTGGTCCTAATAAGCGTTAAGTATACTCTTGGGCAGTTTACAAGATATGCTACTCGATGTGCCTGTATGGATTCGTGGAGTGTGCAGAAACCCAAATGCATGGTATTATGATTGCAGAGTTGTATGTATGATTTTCTTCTTAACCTTTCCTCCTTGCCATATAGAATAACAAGAACAATATGTGCTGGACCACAATTTGGCGCCAACTGAGACTTAGTAGCCATTCTTGTCAACCCCGTTTTCCTCGTAGACCTGCAAACTATATCTTGCAAATTTGCTGCGACCTCGAATCTGTTTACCATATTTGATAAATAGAGGGGGAACGACACAGAATAGCGTTGCTAACGCCGCCAGAATAGACGATGCCACGTTTGCGTCTAACCCATCAAACATACGTGTTCCAAACAACGGAAACATGGCTGACATCAATGAGCGCAAAAATGAGAGAGCAGCGAATCCACTGGCAGCATAGCTCAATTAGCTGTCTGCGAGATACCCTGCCAGGACCGAGTCGAATTCGTTGACAGCATATCCGATGAACACCAGCGCAATTGTCGACACGATCCAATGAGCGTTGGCGATGAAAGGAGGAATAGTCCATGCAAACCACCAAAGTCCACCAACAAGCATAGGGGCTCCAATCGCGAAATCAAGAAGCTTGTGCTCCGGCTCCAGAGGTATACCTTTTTGCTCGTGCTTCAGTATTGTGCGATGGTCCTGGACACGAGTGAACAATCCCAAGACGAGACCAACACATATTCCAAGGAATAGCAAAGTAGATGATGTGGATGAGAAACCCATAGATTGATAGATGGGGGCAAAGCGTCGGTGAAGAGATAGATCATCCCGAAAGCCACCGCGCTCATCACAGACACCATAAAAACAATGGGCTCCGTGAAAAAGAGCCTAAGTGGTCGAGACGCAGCGATCCGTGTAAAGCTCTTGAAATCAGGAGTGTGATCAGGATTTAAAGCTTCCAGAGTGGCATTACTACTCTCTTTGCGCAGATTAGCCACTTCCCTCATAAGGAGTAAAGAGGGTCGCGACTCGCAGATTCCAAAGAGCAGTAGAGTGACTACTGCATTAACAATAGCAGCAAAATAGAAGACCCATTGCATAAAAAGTAATTAGCATCCAAGTATAAAAGAAAAAGCCTGGCAGCCTACCAACTTAAACGCGCGCTGATGTATGTGCTAACAATGGGACCACAGGTCAATCCCATATTTGCAACGATAGCCCACGGAAAGATCAGCCAAACACGGTCCTTTGAATTGAACATATCTTTAATACTGCCTGCTACGACAATTATAGGAATGACTGATAAGAACCGGAGAAGAACCGGCCGAGAACTACACCCGCCAAAGAAGGAATGATGCCAACGACGACACATGATACACTATACAAGCCGGTACTGGCAATATATAGTTTCTTGCGGCCAAAGACTTCTGAGTAGGGTGGAAAGATGATTCCACCGAGCATCTGGCCAAGTAGATATCTCCAAGGGTTGGAAGTCAGAGCCTGAATTAATGTATCAGGATTGGAATGTTCAGCTCGGCTCACACTGAGACAAAAATGAAGATGGCTAGCGTTCGGCGGATTCCAAACTCGTGACGGGCAAAGTTGGCCTCAGAGTTTTGTTCCGAATATGAGTTAGTTCTTTCTTTGGTTAATCAATATTGTTCATTGATTGTGCTTACTATGGGCGACTCTCAACAAAGATCGGCCAAAGAAACACCCTTTGCAGACACTGCATTTCAACATTGAAGTTTATTGGCATTTTTCACAAAAAGCAACTACCGATCTAGTTGTTAATCATTACCACACAATAACTCCAGAATTGTGGGATACTGCGCTATTTAATCGGTCATTTACCCCATCAGTAGAGATTTTGGTCGCTTTCAACATCGAATTTCCCTTTAAGCTCCACTCAGTGCTATTTGCATTTATCTACCGATAATACATCAGCATCTCTCGTTTTCCTACCAAAATGCGTTCCCTTTCTATCTTACTTTTCATTACCTCTATCTCAATGATCTCTGCACAAGAGCAGTCAGCAGAACCATGTGATGAAAACCAAAATGAGGTTTGCTGTTCTGGCGTTGTGGATCCTATTGACCCATCAATCCAGCAAGAGCTTACCAATGCCAACGTTTCTCCCTCATCACTTAGTGGGCTGGTCGGCACTAACTGTAAGTAACACTATACGCGCTCTCTAACCCTCTAATAGTGGTTATGCTTGTGATTAACATGATCTCTCAAATATTTAGGTGTTGATAGTGGCGGTAATAGCAACTGCCCTGCCTCTAGTACACTTTCTGCTGTGATATTCGGACACCCCCAACTGTATGTTTTATTTAAACCCTAACCTCTTCATTCCTTGGGATTATGTGGACAATGCCGGGTTGAGTGTTCCTATTCATGATGCAAGACTGTAATCACTAACGGTGAAACACTCGATAGCTGGTCAACGATGGGTATTACGCTGGTTGTGCACCTCAAACATCTTAATAAACTCAAGAAGACTTGGACCTCGCTGTTAGATAATTAGGCTTATTAACTTCTGTGCTGTTACTGCCGATTTCTCGAGCGTCCGAAGAAAACCGCCAAGCTAGACGTTCATTCGCCATTAAAAGCAAATTATCCAATTATTTGAGACTTAATACTGTCACCTCTTCTCGTTATCTATCTTCACTTCTTTCATACCTTGAAACAGGTAGCAAGTGTTTGGTGGCACCTACATTTATCTTGCGAGCCGCGGAACATTCACCACAAAAAATGAACGCAATAGGGGGCTTATGTCTTGCTTTGGTTCACCGTTTTGAGCACTTGAGTCGCCCAAAAATCGAGGAACTGAAATTTTGATTAGGGCTGGCACCTTGCGTAAAGCTTGAATTGAGCACGCATAATTGGTCCAGGACCCATTGGAGTTTTTCTATGAGAATGAAAGCGATAGAATAGATACTATTCACATCCAAGGCATGGTATCAGCTGAATAACTTATCCAACAAGCCTTTTTTTTCTCCTCGGTGACTGGCTAAGCAAAGAGCCTCATAAGTGTCAATTTCTTCTTTCAGACCACCAAGAGATAAGTCTGCAGTCCCCGGCCAAACATAGTTTGTCCTGGAAAACAACTTCCATCCGAGCAATGCGATGATGAAGAATCCAATCATCCCGTAATCCAAGAAAAACCACATCACGTCCCAGCCGCCTGTCAAAAACAGGTCATAACCTCCTGCCAGGAGCATGAAGATTGTGCCACCCATAGCAAAGTAGGAGGTGTAAGGCTGAAATCGCCCTTTATAAGGGAGGTCATCTCGTGAGATTCCTTGTTTCTGAAGACTGGAGTAGAAGTGACGGTATGTCACTGCTGTAAAACAGTAATTAAGCAGTTGGCAACATGTGACAAGATCGACGAGGTACGTCATCACTACTGCCGAGGAGTCGTTGACTTGAAGAAATGCGAGAAGGCAAAACGAGAGAGATACAGCAAGGGCCCAGGCTGGAACGCCTGCCTTTGTGCAGCGTGATAGGAATCGAGGTGCATGGCCTTCAAGTGACATCCCATGCAAGGTTCGGGTGGCTGAGAATAGTAAGCCGTTGCCGGCGCTGAATATGGACGTCATGATAAGTGCATTCACCAGGTGAGGAAGGCCATGAATCTTGAGTCGCTCCATCGCAATGACATAGGGCCTAGCAGTCAAATTAGAGTAGGTTCCACTACATTGAGCGCCGAGAGACCAAAAACTTACGAGGCAGCACCTGTTCCTGAACCAGACTCGTCGCCTCCAAGAATAGCAAGAAGTGTGGCGTCATTATACGGAATGACAATGCCCATGCAAAGCGCTGAGCCAACAAAGAACAAAAGGATACGCCAGACGAAGGACCGAAAAGCAGGCGGCAAAACTTTTCGTGGAGTCTCGGCCTCGGCCGCAACCATCGAGATGTACTCCGGTCCGCAAATTCTGGGAAATTAGCACTGGTAATACATGAAACGAAGCTGGGAAACTCACGAGAAGCTAGCTTGATAGACACACGACAAGACTCCCAGAAATCTCCCTGTGTTGCCAGCAGAAAGATGTTCGACAAATGCTCCGGGATTATTCCAATACCTGAAACCATAACGGTCATGCAACGGGTTCCCCCCCACCATTGTGATGAAGGTAAAGAAAAATAGCCCAATCATCAAAACAACCTTGAAAATAGACAGATAGAACTCGGCGACTCCAAAATAACGCACGCTGATCATGTTGAGGAGTGCATATAGTACAATTATTGCGACAATGATGGCCTCAACAGGTACCTTGTCCGTCCAAAAGGTGATCATAATGTTCATGGCAACAATCTCGAACGGAACAAGGAATGCCATATTCAGGAAGAAATTCCATGCCATAGCGAAGCCCAGAGCACCATCTACCCACTCGCTACCGAATCGAATAAACGGGGACGGCACGGGAAGATAGGTCACCATTTCGGCAAAGCACTCGTTCACTGCCCACATCACGGAGCCCCATATAAGAAAAGCGATGAAAAGACCTGCAGGTCCACCTTTGGGAAGCGCAGCTCCCATCTGTACATAAAGAGCTGATTGATGTGTTAGATTACGCGGGGACAATCTGCATGTACACATTCGTGCTCGAGTTGCAAAGGTATGGATAAGACTCACATGTACCGATGGCGCCTCCGATCGCAAATAGTTGCACCTCTTTACCTCGCAACTTACGATGTAAGGCTTGGGACCCAGCGTGTCCATTCGATAAAGTATCTAAACCAACATCGCTGGCGTCGGAGGAGGGCTGGCTATTTGCAGAAGGAAAACATGATTGTTTCTCAGGGTCTTTTGTGGTCAACATGTTTCGCTAGTTGATAGATTTTGGGAAACTATCTTATCAACTATAATCTTTTCAAAAATCCGTAGAAAAGGGAATAGAGTCTCTGGGTGGGCCCAGGAAACAAAGTGCTTTTTCTATTGATCTTCGAAAAACCCCCACCGCTAATTCTTATCCACGAGTCTTCTTATCAAGCGAATGAGAATGATTTGCAGTTTCCTTATTGTTCAAAGGTACCCCTCAAAAAGATGTCCAGGCCAATACTGTCCCCTACGAAGTGCTAGTAACTTTCTGTCAAGGCTGGACAATCATTCAGTCAATGAGATAGAGGGGACAAGTTGTCCAAACAGATTATGATAGTTTATCATATCTTCGGAGGGCCCGATAGCGGTTATCTATCCAAGCTATTTGCTTATCAGAATGTCAAGAGGGTCGGCTCCCCCGACACGTGCGGCCTTTGAAAGGCCCCTGCACGGTTGTCATTGCGAATTGCGGGGTGCAGCGGTGCTGTATTGAAGAATAATGACAAATCCAAACGAGGCCAGAAAGTTCTCACATGATATATAGTAAATAGAATGTCGGTAGCGTGGGCAGACCGGTGGCAAGTAGCTGTTAGCTCTATTATGCGCCGATTCATAATTTTTTTCATTAAATGCTTGCATAGAACGTAGAACCCCCCCCCCCCCCCCCCCCCAATGAAAGTAAGCCTATGACACAATTACTTGGTCTCTTTAAACCAGAAAGAGAAGCAAGGCGAAAACAACAAGTTTAAGTGGGTACTCGCCACCATAAACACCTTCGCCTGTCATGCCAGAGTCATATCCCAACAATAATAGGCTGTTAATTGACATGAAACAGTTCCAAAGAAGAACTAACATCTAATGCAAATGTTTCTAAGACTTGAATTCGCCTTTGCAAAGATGATCCTCATACTGTAAATGGGGCTGAAACTCAGCAAAGAGAGTCTCCTATGCTTTGATGTTAGATCTATGATTTTTTGAAAAGAAAACCAGGGTCTTACGTACTGGAGTGCTTGCCATCTTGAAATTGTAAGCAGCTTCCTCATCGCTCACAATTTGCTTTTTAAGTTCAGTTCGATCGGCCAACAGTTGGACTTTGCAGCTCCTTTCCATGAGGCAGAACAGGAATGCTGCTTCATCAACGGTTTCCCCTACAGTCAGGAGGCCATGATTCATCAATATCACGGCCTTGCCATCGCCTAAACTTTCAGCAATTCGTTGTCCCTCGGACGCCTCATTTGCAATGCCTCCATAGTTGGAGTAGACAGAGTGGGCCTTGTAAAAATAGCAAACATCCTGATTGATCATTTCCAGGGGCTTTGCAAACGCCGACCAAGCTCGTCCGTGTACCGAGTGCGTGTGACATATAGCATGCACGTCTTTACGTGATTTATGCACCGCACTGTGGATTTGGAATCCAGCAGCATTGATTGAGCCAGCTGTATTCCCACCCACCACATCACCATCGATAGTCACACAAATCATGTCGCTCGCCTTCAACATTCCAAAGTGTACGCCGAGCGGGTTGATCCAAAACCGATCCTCGAACTTGGGATCTCGCACACTGATATGTCCTGAAATGCCTTCTGCATATCCCTCGCGGGCGAAGACGCGAAATGCGCCCGCCATGTGTTCTAGCTGCCATTTGCGCTTATCTGCGTGGTAATCGAACTTGGGGATGCCGGGGAGAGCCTTGCCTCTGTGAGCCATTGCAGCCATAGCATCGACATCATTGACTTTTGTGGGCGCAGCCTTGGCTTGGGAATTCTGGGATGCAGATGCGGCAGGAGACATTGTGGCAAGAATTTACTCTCGCAAGATATAGTTTTGGGATAGAAAAGACCTTAGGATTGAGGGAGCTCAAAGGCCTTTTGGTGATCCCATCTATAACATAATCTCACAACTATATACAGAGCCAAAAGTCTACACGAAGGAGTAGAAACTCTAGATGGGACACTAAAGTTTATTTTGCCCTTGATGAGATAGATTCCATTTGGTAATCGTCTTGGTATGGCGGGCTCGTCCGAAGTCGGGAGTCCCGATCACAACCCCGCACGAGGGCAGCCGCCTGCGTGCGGAGGAGGAGATAAGACATTCACCATCGTCGCCATCTCTACAAAGTTGAATTCGGATCCGCCGATGCCACGAGGTTCGAGCAGTCAAAGCCCTTCCTCACGACGATTGAACATTAACATTGTGAACGGACTGGCTTGGAGGCGGCCTAGCATCTGGCTCTCCTGGAAGGTTGTTAAGCAAGCCTAACTGTTGCAGTCTTGTTTGGACTGGTTGGGACGAAGCTCACACCGATCGCCATGACTGAGAGCATCATAGGGAGAGGTGAGCCAGCAATTCACTTCCCAAAATCAACGTTCAATTCTGACACGGTATCCGTAGGCACGGCCCTGCTGTCGAACAACATAGTGATCATCGCCGGGGCTACGTTCCTAGCATGTATTCTGTACCAATTCATCTACCAGCCTTTATACGCAACTTCTCTTGGACAGATTCCAGGCTCGAAAATATTTTCAGCAACTAAATGGCGGCTAGCCCTTGCTGATTACCAAGGAATTCGGACGCAAACCATCCACTCGTTGCACCGAGAATACGGAACTGTCGTGCGTATTGGCCCCAATGAAGTCTCCTTCTCATCTTTGAGTGCCTTGAGAACAATCTATGGGGCTGGATCTGGGTTTGAAAGAACAGTGTTCTATCGGATGTTTGATGCCTATGGACGTCAGAATCTCTTTACCTTTGCTGGAACCAAAGAGCATGCGGAAAGAAAGAAGCTACTTGCTCATGCTTACTCAAAAAGTGTGATACTCTCACCTAATGCAATAGCAAGACCGTTGATCGAGAAAAACGTCAACAAATACCTTGAACTTTTGGAACGCGAAAAAGATGTGGCCGAGGAGATATTCCAGAGCTTGCATTGGCTCAGCTTGGACAGCATCACCGGGTTCCTCTACGGAGAAAAATATGGGGGAACACATGCAGTCGCGGGGAACAAAGAACATAGGCAACTGATCGGCGATATCATTGATCCCAGTCGGCGAAAGCTGAGCTGGTATGCTACACATCTGAAGAGCTACACAAAGTGGCTTTATACCCGAACCGGAATGATGGAGAGACTTATTACCAGTCTGGGTCTACTGCCCATGGAAAAGCCTGCCACATATACTGGCATTCGAGCACACGCACTCCAGTCATGGACGGCTTTCGAGGCTGCCGCTGTTGAGAGGCCCCCATCTCAAGAATTCGCCATTATTGAAAAGCTTTGGAAACAGAGCAGATCAGGCAAAGGAGCCCGTCTTGACGGTCTTGATATGGCTTCCGAGCTGGCAGATCATTTCCTCGCCGGTATAGACACCACAAGTGACACGCTGATGTTCACGATTTGGGCCCTCTCTCGGGAAGAAAATCGAAAATACCAAGAGAAGTTGATCGAAGAGGTCGATAAGATTTCCGAGATGGATTGCAATGATGACGGTAACCCCACTGCGGAAGCTGTAGACAAACTTCCATATCTTGACGCTGTCATCAAGGAGACCCTTCGACTCTATGCCCCCTTACCAGCGTCTGAGCCACGGTCGCTACCGATTGACACAACAATTGACGGATATCTGATTCCTGCGGGAACGGTCGTGAGCATGTCGCCATATACGCTTCACCGCAACCCAGAAGTATTCCCAGAGCCTCTGAAGTTCAAGCCTGAGCGCTGGCTAGGCGAGTGTGGTGATTTGACTGAGATGAAGAAATGGTTCTGGGCGTTTTCCAGTGGAGGACGAATGTGCATTGGCCTGCAGTGAGTCTGACCTGAACGAAAACTTTCTTGATGGTTGATCTAATCAAAATTTCTAGCCTTGCCATGGCAGAAATGACAACTTTGCTTGCAGCCATCTACAGGCGGTATTCGACCAGTGAGTACAAGCGGCAAAGAGGAACAACTCCAGTTATCACAAGCCGGTTCGAGGTTTTCTACGATAAGACTCTACCAAAAGCTGAGGTGAGCACACACTTTGGCTTGAATATGGACGTCTCCAAAACTGACTCTCTCTATCTCAACGCAGGAGCATGAATGTTTTATCAAATTTGAGAAAAGACAAAGCACATGAATTGCTGGTTCTTTGAGTTGGAATGGCTGTTTATATACGAAAACAAGATGATATTTTGCATTGCATTTCCCGATTTACAATAGAACTTTATGTGAAGTTGTCTGTAGTACTCTGGCCTGGGCCTCTCATCTATAGGACCTCAATAACATAGCCTCCTTCATACCATCTGAATAGATGGCCAGCAGTTTAAAGGGCACCAATCTTATGCCACCCGATTGATCGTCTTACCATTACACCATGACTCAACAGTGTTCTTAACTCCCGCCTGAAGATTACCCATGGTCCTCTCCGCAAACCACGCAAGATGCGGGCTCAACACCAGGTTTAGCCCGTCTGTCTCCAGCAAAGGAGATCCGCCCCTTCCAACGGGCTCATTCGCATAAACGTCCATTCCCGCCCCGAAGATCTCTCCTTGCTTGAGCGCATTAACTAAAGCCTCCTCGTCGACTATTCCCCCACGGGCAACGTTGATCAACACAGCCTGGCATTGCATCATCCGCAATTCATCGGTTGAAATCATGTTCGCCGTCTCAGCCGTTCTCGGTAGACATAGTATCAACACGGTTGATTGTCGAAGAGCATCCTCGAAGGAAACCCGGCCTGCTCGTGGAGTTTCTCCTCGTCGCTCAGCGATGATAACCTTCATTCCCAAAGCTGTCGCTAATGTCTGAATTCGTTTGCCAAGTGCTCCATACCCGATAATCCCGACCGTCTCTTCGCTGCAAAGTAAAGGAGCCTTCCCATCCGCGGTCCGCAGTCGTGGATGTAGAGATCCCTTCGATTTCCACTCCGTCTCACCCTCGGCAGGCACAGTAGTCACGGCATTGGTCAAATGAACTAGATTTCTTCGCGTCGCGAAGTATAATCCGATCGCGTGCTCGCTGACACTATCGGTATTTGTGCTGGGACAATTGCAAACCGGAATTCCGCGTGCTTTAGCGGCTTCTTTATCCACACAGTCTGTTCCGGATGCTAGGACAACTATAAGTCGGAGGCGTGGAGTTTTATCGACGCTTATAATTTCGGCAGGGAGCCGGGTTGTGGTTGTTATAATAATTGTGGCGTCTTTGACTCGTGCGCTGAGCTCTGAGGGCTCGGTCCAGGCGTGGATGGATTTGGTGTGTGGACCTGGAAGGTCAAAGTCGGGAATTGGGCAGTGAATTGCCTCGAGGGCAACAATGTGGTGAGGTGTTTCTTCAGTGGCCATTGTACTGTATGGGTGAAAGGGACGGAGGGGTAGACTGGATGAGGGGTATGGAGGGCGAGGCTGGGGTTTAAGAACTTGGGCACATTTAAGATAAAAATTTATAGAGAATGAACTACTCCATTCATATAAGAGAAGATTAGCCCATGGCCCACCATGTACCGAGGATAAGCGTCAGCCTGGACCGTCGGAAAGAGTTCCCCGAATGTATGGCGATTGGTATCTACAGGACCTAATCGGTACCGTTAGACATGTGCCGAGCTAATTGAGCCGATAGAATTCTCGCCGAGACTTCTACGCAAAAACATAGTTTGCTCAGATTCTGTGGCTTTATATTGTATTTAATTGACCGCGAACGCCATAACTATCTCGACGTAAACCATTTCTGTGAATGCCGCCCCCAAGGAGTGATCATCGGGCCCACTTCCCTATTAGGTTATGCATGTTATTGAAAGGGCGTGCTGCGAATTAATAATTGTGCTAGTTGAATGAGTAACTAACGTAATTCCCGGTCGAGTCGGTCACCCGGTCGAGCCGGCCACCCCAAAACACATAGTAAATGCGATAAATTACCATTTCATATCTCAACAACCATATCTATTTATGGTAGGATATGAGAAGGAGATAATATGTATTATATTTACAATCTACCAGCAAAGTGTAAGAGAATTACCTTCAGTATTAATAGAGATATATATATTTACGTCTCCCAGGTCAAAATTACGGCGTATTTTATGGTAAAGCATCGAAATATTTATCTAAATTGCCTAAGGCTTAAGTATATTATTTTACAAGCTAATTAAAGCCTATGGTCTAATATCTAAGTAAAAATAACCTACGGTTGTTGATATATCATGACCTGAAAAATCGTATTTACTATGTGTTTTGGGGTGGCCGGCTCGACCGGGTGACCGACTCGACCGGGAATTACGTTAACTCACTAACTAAGTTAACTAACTACTTCAAGAGTAGTAATATTACTCAGATCTATCACTCTTTCCACTCTATAGATTCGTGCCACTCAACACCACGCGTACAAATACAAAGAGGAATGGTTGCTTCGCCGCCCAGAAAGAAGAACAGTCTCTCCTCATCTTCAAGCGCTAATACTCACAAGTATCTTCTCCTGAGGACTTGCAACACTCCTCTTCCATGTCTCTTTGATGATGTTCCAATACCGTTCCTTCTCGAATCTGACATGATTCACGTGTGGACTTCCCACGAACTCCTCCGTCATCACATACTTGGATGCATGGTCGACTCCACACGCTGACATGTTCGCTATTGCAATATCTGCATGCTGGATCACTTGATCCACAGGGATCATGTCATCGTCAGGACCGTATATATAAGTCCTTGGAACCAGGTATACAGCAGCCTGTTCTCCAACATAACCCCTTCGCGTAAGAAACACATCATTTGTGGAGTTCAACCGAGTGTAAAGTTTGGTGGCTACGTGAGTCACAAGACCTGCTTTCTCGAGAGCAAGCGTTATCCCGATAATACTATATGCCACGGCTCTCGCCATAGAAGCGATCAGTATGTTTTTAGAGGGCGAGCCTAGCGCGAGTGCGTTGGCCATTGGCGCAAAGATGGGCATGCTAGGACAAGAGTCGAATATAATTGATGTAACGGGAAGCGCGAATGGTGGATCACTATTTCCACAGGCTTCGGAAAGCTGGACTGCGGAATGAGAGCCAGTGTTGGAGAATAAATGAAGGAAAACTTTCAGGTCCGGTGTTGAGTCCATGCATTCTCGGAGAACTGTGGCGGCAGGCTGGAACCATTGCATCTGGGAAGCGTCTGACTTCCACATCATATTTGTGACGGAGTTGTATATGAGTAGAATTTTGGTAGTTGGATAGAGAGATTGGTGTCCGTTGATGTATTTTGCAATGTGTTTTGCTTGAGCGAATCCCCAAGCGCAGAGAATGATTACATCTGGACTTGAATGTGTCGAGTTGGATTTTTCAGTCGGAGTGCCTTCCTGGGATGGCGAAAAAAGAAATACTCCTTGACTCAGCTGCTTGAAGCCGATATCGCGGAGAACTGTCGAGTCTGCTGGCATCTTAATTGATATGTTGGCGTTGTTCAGCCAAGGAAGACGGTGCTACTAGAATACCTAAGAAGGTAGCCGATCGCCAGATCCTTATAGAAGTTTAAGAAATAGGATAAAATCAACTTGTCCAACATTGACACATGTGGTGTCAGTGATCAGTAATCCAACAAAAAACCGAGTCAAGGAAGATACCTCGGTTTGGACGGTGGAGACCGCAAAGAGTGGGCCCGAGAAATGCATTAAACTCACAGAGGAATTATGAACAACAATTATATCAAGCTTCTAGGTATGTAATAGGCTCTAACTTATAGAAAAACTGTGCAGCCACCATCTTTACTAATGCTTTGAAGTATAACCTCCAGGGCGAACTTGCCCTCACAGAAAGTAGATAAATGGAACAATATAACAAAAGGATATCTCGACACAACCGCTTCAAACAACAAAATTTTTGAACTTGAACAAACACTCGGGTGATTCAGAATAAATCTTGATCATTTCAAGATTTCGCCTCTTTGGGAGTATCACCAGAGATAACCACAGGCGACTCTTCGGGCTCGGCATGAGGCTGAGGTGGAGGCTGCGTCTCATCTGCAGTAGTTGGATAAGCCTCTTTGGTCGTTTCTGGGATATCAATTGGTGCACCCTGAGTATCTTTGAGAGAACTATCCTCGGCTTTATGTTGCACATCATTCTCGGGAGCAACAGAAGGCTCTGTAGGTTGTTCCCGGGCTTCCTCGGATGCATTTGGGGCATCAGTCTCGGTATTTGGTGCTTTAGGTGCTTGTTGCTCCGGCTCAGATACGACACCGCTGGCAGCAGGTTCAACGGGTTTCTGAGAAGGGACTCCTGTAACTGGAGCCTCTTTTGCAGCCTGGGCTTCTGCAACGGGAGCACTTGCAGTTTCGGGATCTGCCACAGGGGCTTCTGTAGCTGGAGCGACTGCTGCTTGTGTCTCTGCAGTTTGAGCGTCTGCCGCTGGCGCAGGCGCATCTCCATCCGAAGACTGCTCACCCCCAGATGGAACCCGGAAAGCCTCCGAATTAAGAATACGCATAAGCGGTTCAGCCTGCGGCGGCGGCGGAACTTCACCCGTAAGCAGCTCTTTCGCCTTCAACTTACGATCATACAACTTCTTATTCGCAGAAGACCTCTCCACAATCATGCCCCCCTCGAGCGTCAACCCACCATACACACCACGGGTCTTGGAATAGGCAAAGATACCCGCAACACCTTTAGTGCCAATCATAGCGGCGGTCTCGGCGCTTCGGCCCGTTCCAAAGGCAATGGAGATGTTACCGCCCAACGTAAGAGTGCCGGAGTTAATGAATGTCGTGACTGCGGCATCGGTGTTGAGGACGAAGACGAAATTCGTGAATTCCATGCCGAATTGGCCCCCCGCGCCTAGTCCGCCGAGCGAGATGGCTGAGGGGGCGGACCATGTGCCATCAGGGAGGCGACATACGATCAAGCCAGAGCCAAAGCGGACGGAGCCGAGGAAACCGGCTTTGAAGACGCTGCAGATTACTAGTCCCTGAGATAACGTTAGTTTGAGCAGTTCCTGGGAGGGAGGATTATCGAACGGTCTTACTTTGGCTGGGGCGAGGATGCGCTGGGGAATTGCGCCTTCTAGCCCAGCGTATTTGGGATTCACAAACGAATCGATAATTTGGCCTGCTTTTCTACATTCGCCTGTAATTGATGTCAGTTGTTACCACAATGCAGAGCTCCTGAAATACTCACTGGCAAGAGAGGCTGGGAATGGATTGTGGATTGGGTTTCGATAGCCGGCGATCGGGGGTTGTCGCGCTTTCGAAGCTGGAGCTGGAGCTTCGGCTGGAGTTGGTTCCGCAGTCGGAGCCTGTGCTTGTGCTTTTGCTTGTGCTTGCGCTTCAGCAGGAGCTGGCCCTTCGCTGACTGGTTGTATTTCGTCTGATGACATCCTGTTGTAATTGAGCTACTGTTTGTCACGGACCTGGTACAATTTCAGGGGAGAAGGAGGGTTCTGAGTCGGCAGCGGCCACTAACTTTAGAGTTTAATTTTCTCCGTGGGGGCCAACAATCAGATAAACAAACATCAAGTTTGAACCTTTTGCCAAGCTATCGGAGCTAATTGAGTAATAGCCCTAGTATGAGACTTGTTACTTAAAAAGAGATGAATCTTTTGGCAATTTGAGTTGCATGTCAAACGTCACATAATGGTACAGTCGTTGTATTTTAAAATTGTCTACACTAAACCACCAGTATGGTCTATGGGTAATGCGTATGTACAACCCCGGAACTCCAAAAGTCGCTAAATGATACATCGAGTCATAAAAAAGAATAAAAGCCTCAGGGAGAGCTTGTAACCAGGATGGGGGGAACGGCGATCGCCGGCGGTGTCCGAGGACGTTCGAGACTCTCCTGACGAGAGATTTTTGGTGCGGCGGGGGCTTCCTCATCACTGACCGGTGAACTCGAAGAGATCTCAGTCTCAGACTCAGGTGAGTCCACAGTCTTAGTGTCACGACGAGAAAAGAGTCGGCGGGTAAACCGGGCCAATGGTTGGAAAAGGGCTTTAAGGCCCTTGACCAGCGGGCGAGAAATAGCGTTCATACCACCAAGGACGGCATTAAACACAACACCAAAGTGGCGATCGGGAATCATGCGCAGAACCACAGCCCATGGCAGACATCCCAAGGCGCAGATCAAACAGACTGCCCAAAGGATGCCGCTGAGCCGGGTTACGCCAAAGGCTTCGCCGCCTACATAGACGATCATGACTTGGCCGCCGACCATGACGGCGTTGATACTCAGGAACCAGTAGTTCCGGAGCATGCCTTCGAAAATATTGAATTTGTTATCGAGGCGTCTGTTGTTGAACTCGTTGAAGATTTGCATCCACACGAAGGTGTTGAATACAACTGTGGAAAGTTGCTTGGCTCGGTGGTCTGGGTGGATGTCGTCGAGGTGGGCGTCGAGAAGCTTGTCCCCGGCAAAGTAGAGCATGAATGTCAAGGCGAGTTGGTAGATTGCTTGACCGAGGATCATCTTCCACATTGTCAAGGTGAAAAGCGAGGCACTCTTTGGCACGGGCTTTCGGTCGAGAATTTTTTCCGTGGGGGCATCGGTGGCTCTGTATTGGGAGACTGTTAGCGAGTGATCATTATTAAAGTAAGGAGAAGGGGGGATCTTACAGAGCAAGAGCAGCAAATGTGTCCATGATCAAGTTCACCCAAAGCAACTGCACAGCGCTCAAAACACTGCTGTTCGAACTACTGTACACGGCTGAGACGAAGGTCAAGACCACAGCGGTAATGTTAACCGTGATCTGGAACTGCAGGAACTTGGCCACAGCGTCATTCACAGCTCGTCCCCAAGAAATCGCAGTCACGATAGACTTAAAGTTGTCATCCAAAAGGATAATCGAACTGGCTTCCTTGGCAACCTCGGTACCAGCGATACCCATGGAAAAGCCAACATCGGCAGTGCGCAGAGCAGGGCCGTCGTTCGTGCCGTCGCCTGTGACAGCAACGGTCTCACCGAGAAGCTTAAGTCGTTCAACCAGAATACGTTTATCCTCTGGCGAGGAGCGAGCCAAGACCTGGAGACGTGGAACGACCTCGTCCATTTCCTCGTCGGACAGCTGACGGAACTTGGGACCTTCCATAACTAGACCACCTTCAGTCTTGATACCGCAAGAAGATGCAATGGCAGTCGCAGTGGCAACATTGTCGCCTGTCACCATCTTGACCTGAACTCCGGCCATACGGCACTTCTCAATAGCCGGGGGAACCTCAGGTCGAAGGGGATCTTGAATACCCACAACGCCAACCCAGGTCATGCCCTTAAATAAATCTTCAAACTTGGCTGAATTAGGATCATCTTCATGCTTCTTGGCATCTTTGGGAGGCCAGGTTTCGAAATCCTTGTAAACGATTCCAATAGTACGAAGAGAACCCTGGGCATATCGATCAATGGTGTCCAAGACCTTCTGCTTTCCCTTTTCAGACAGTGACTCTGTGCGGAGTTTCTCCTTGCACGTGTCAACATCGGTGATCTGCATAGAGCAGGCATCAACCATCAATTCGGATGCTCCTTTAACGAGGAGACGATATCCAATAGCTGCATGGCGGTATACAACGCCCATGCATTTGCGGGCAGAGTCGAAGGGAATGAGCTGAATGATATCAGCAGACCCGCGCTCAGCGACGAGGTCCATACCCAAATGATCCTTAGCCATTTGTAGGAGAGCAACTTCCGTCTTACTCCCAACGAATCCCCTTTGACCGTCCTTATCTTCCTCAAAGGCAGTGGAGTTCAAGGCAACGCTTTTGACAATGAGGTCTCGCACAGGAGCCGAGCAGGTTTGGAAAGCCTCTGCGGTAGTCATCGAGGTAGTCCCGTCGTGGGTCTCGGATGACTGGGCGAAGCTGTGATCTGAGCCCCATGAACCAGCGACAACTGTCATTTTGTTCTGTGTCAGGGTTCCAGTTTTATCGGAACACACTACTGTGGCATTTCCCATAGTCTCACAGGCCCGTAGGACTCGGACAAGGTTGTTTTCCTTGACCATGCGGGTAGTAGCGAAAGCCAGAGCCAATGTGACAGCCAGTGGCAAGCCCTCTGCGAAAGGAAGTGGTTAGCTACTTAATCTCAAAGTAGTAAAGTCTCGCTGCTTACCTGGAATTGCGACAACGATAACAGTGACGGCCACAATCAAGATGTCGACGAATTCTTTGCCCTTTTCTGCGGGACTGACATTAGGGTGATTTGGAAGGTCGGCAATGAATCGGAACAACAGCACAAAGAATAGGACGATCGCAGCACTGTAGTTATCATTAGTAATTGGATCATAATTTGTAGAAATTTCCTCACTTACGCTGAGCCCAAATACCCAATCCAGTTCGCAAGACGACCCAGCTTCACTTGAAGGGGGGTAGGGTCATTCGAGGTCTGGAGCGACATCATGATTCGACCATAGGAGGAATACGGTCCAACACTGGTAACCAGATAAGTGCCGACACCTTCGAGCACCTTGCTACCGGAAATCAAGAACGGATCTAGTTTCCTGGTTGCGTGACCCTCAACGATCTGCTGCCAGACTTCGTGACCATCAGTCTTCTTCATCTGGTCTGACTCTCCAGTAGCAGAGGACTCGTCGCATTTCACACCATGACCCGAGATCAAGACTCCATCTGCAGGGATAGAGTCACCCGGCTCGAGGTGGAGAATGTCGCCGACCATGATATCGTACACTGATATCATCATGGATTTGCCTGATCGGATAACTTTCACTTCACGATCATTATTCTGTGAATGTTAGCAGAGAAATTATCATAAAGTCGGAGGAGATGACTTACCCTCTTATTAAGCTTGGCAAATTGCCGTTCCTTTTGCCAGTCATTGGCAGCAGTGACGACGGTGACGATGAGAATCGCCACGCAGATAGCCACACCCTCGACCCATTCCACTCCCGTCCCTCCATCGATCGTCTCGTAGATTCCCAGGGACAGGGATACGATGGCGGCAATGGTCAATAGTATAATAATCTTATCGTTGTAGGCAATCCACAGGAGCTTCAAGAAACCCGTGGTTTTTCGAGCAGGGAGTCGATTCTCGCTGAAGACTCGGACACGATCCTCGAATGGCGAGCCACCGCTAGATGACACCGGTACCGATGGAGCTGCCTGAGCTGACGAGGATGGCTTGCTAATGGAGGGTCGCTTTTCCGGGTATAATGGGGGTGTCACCTGTTGGAAAGCGACGGCACCTTCCAACCGGCCTTCGTCCATAGACAAGCCAGCGTTGAGATCCGTTCGTAAACCCTGTTCCAATCCCTGCAAGCCACCAAGGACATAAAAGGCAGCGAGAGATTTGGGGTTCTGCATCTTATTCAGTTGCCCCGGGGAGAAAGCGAATGGGTTATAATCAATTTTAAAGTCGGCCACATCACGAAGATCCGGTTTAAGGGCCTCTGATAGAGGCACGTCATCAAATGATTTACTCCCCTGGGTGGGATCAACGGAGTTAGCTCTGGAACGCATGGTCAGGCCTGCTGAGGATGCGAAGGAATCAGAGCGTGCTCGTAACGTCTCGCCGTCGATGGAAGATGAGGGTTTATGTGAGGTTTGTTGGACCATTAGTCGAGAGGGGTCTGGGTTCCAGGCCATATCTGGTGAGAGAGATGAGGTTGGTGAAGTTGGGCTGTGGTTGAAATCTGTTGGGCCAGACCATGAGGAAGAAGCTCCTGCTGATGAGGCGGATAGAGAGCGCTGTAGTGGAAGATGTTAGGTTGAGGTTGGTGCTTCACAAACAAATGAGCGAGTCTCACCTCTCTTGCGGAAGAATCTGGGACTTGAAGAGGGCTCAGGAAGATGCCCTTCTGGGAGGAATCGTTGTGTGAAGAGGACGCCATGGTGTGTGATAATGGCACCGAGATGGCCGTCAAAGGTCCCTTTGATATGCGTGATATAGAAAAGATGTGGCTTAATGTTGTAGGAGGAGTGTTTCAACCCCCTGAGGGTTCGCTACTATATCAAGAGGAGGAGAGGGGGGCTGTGTTTGGTCTGCCGAGAGATGCCCAGGAAAAGACCATGGGTAAAGATATGCGAAGTGTGAGGGTGCTAGTGGATAGTGTTTGCCAAGGCAACAAGCGATTTTCCTCGAGACCACGGCGACAAGAGAGGGGGCGATATGAAAACTTCGTCTTGGTATGGAAAGCAGTGCGGAGAGGTTGGAAGATTCCAGGTCTTGGATGGGCACAGCCCCAAGAGGCGAATCGACGCTCACCGAATGATACTACTCTGTAGGCGAAGGGCGAAATACAAAAAGGAAGGTGAGACGTAGGGGAAGCCTTGAAATTTCCAGCTAGAAAAGGATGGGATTATCCTGAAGAATAACGGGCATAGTAAGTATCCCCGGGTTGATGGGAAGAATAGCCGCCCAAGCCCTCATTCTCAGACTTTAGTTCAGATTCACTAGACACGGTTTGAGGGGCTACGAATGCTATCAGCTATCAGATACAAGCAGCTATTGATCAGAAGGCTCCACGGTTGTGGGAATCATCCAATGTGATGACTTCTGGCTTGCCGCCGCGTCCCTGGTGGAGTGGTCGGCTCTTGCTGCGCCTCAATGAGTCGGTCCAATGATATGACGGGGATGAAATGCCAAAGGACCCCGCTAAACTGTATTATGTAGATACATTACACCAAGAGACATTTGAGTTATCTTGCGGGTTTGAACCGAGCAAGGAGGCGGGAAAAATCTGGGTCAAGTGCGTCATATTGGGCGGCTTGGAGTGTGATTGATATCGGAAGGTCTGGGAGCTGAGCGGTAAAATCAATGGGCGAGGGGGACAGCCAATAATAGTCGAGATTGCCAAGTGTCATTGATCAGAGCAGGGATTATGGTTGACATTTGATACTTGGGCAGTGCACTCTGCATCATCTTTGCCGCAGGTTGGAACGAGGGCCGGGGGTTGGATGCTTGCTTGATTGGTACCTTGCCACCAGATGTGTATGTGCGCCACACTTCTGTGGCTGTGCGGGTGTGGCGGTACCTACTGACCTATAGCACGTGACTCTTATCAATCTCGAGGCGTGTATACGAGTACCTGGGCGTCATTGTGGCTTGTACAACACTCTGTCATCCAGACCATGTTCAAGTTATGCAAAAAGTCTATTTCAAATGCTGGTACCTGACAGCTTACATCTAAGAGTGAGATGGAGGCTGAGCGAGACACCCAACGTCCGTATCTGCCTAAACTGCGGCGAAAGTGATACGAAGCCATTTTGCGTAGGAACATCTCACCTGCTGCATTGAGAATCCGCACGATGCCTTGTCAGAGTCTATTAAGCTCAGCTGGCAGGCAGCAAGAGCAATAAGCTATCTGTATGAACTATACGAGGCTCAACTCCCTAGACTGCGGCAGGATCATCACCCCACATGATCGTCTCTGACATGCTAGAGGGATGACCTAGAAGAAGTTCTGAAGAAGAATTATAGGTTCCGACTAAATATGCCTTCTACCTAGAGTTATTAATGGACAAGTCCAGAAATAGCTTTTTACCGTAATATTAGACATTTATAGTATCCAAAATTACAGGAGAAGAAAAAGAAAAGAAAAGAAATTAAAAGAAAAGAAAATGATCAACATGGCTATCGACGACAAATAAAGGGGGGGAGAAATAAGGGGGTATCTAAGAGTAATAACAGGTAACGGTATTCGAACAATAGTCGAACAGAGTGGAAAGGACTGAAAACGGGCTTCAGGAAAAGCCACGAAAGCAAAAAAAATATATGGCAGTGCTCAAGACAATATGAGGCTGAACAAGACAGAAATGAACAGAGAAAGCGCTGCAAAGATGAGATTAGATGTCAAAGGAAGGTCGGTCATGTCCATTTATCGGTGAAGCCAAAAGTGCTTCACCTCCCGTAACCATATCGCCGTCGTCGTGATCGCATGTCCCATGTCTCAAAGAACGGTCCACACGTTACCGATCGATGCTCTCCGTGAAGCGACTGCTGCGGCTTCCATCATGGCTTGCCAGGCTGCGGCCTAATCCATCGGGTCGCTGGGGCATGACTGCGATGGCGGACTGCGGTTGGGCGATTGGATGCGACGGTGTGACGGTGGTTGCAACGCCAAAATTCACCGAGCTTGAAATGGGAAGCTGAACGGGTGAAGGGCGCACTGGAGATTCAGCACGCTCCTCGGCCTCCTGGGTGTACCTCGTATCAAGTACCATCCCGTACGGAGAGGTGGTAGGCGGTGCTTGTGATGACGGTGAGGTAGCCGGGCCTCCTGCAGGAGACATGGGAGGGAAGCCGGGGATGGTAGGGGAATCCCCGTCGAGTCCACCGCCATAGCCATCACCACCGTGAGTGAGAACGGGAGGAATTTTTCGTCCAGAGATTTTCTGGAATCCACGCTCGCTGGGGTTGGATGAAGAGACGGTGCTTTCGGACTTCATGGTCATAGTTGACTGGCGCCAACGCTTCATGAACGCCGGTGCGAGGTATGAAGCCGTAAAGAGAGGCTCATTGCTGGAGCGAGTCGTCACTTCTCGAGTCGTCCCGCCATCATCAGAGGGGAGAGGAAGAGTCCCGGGAGCCTTCTGTTGGAGGAGAAGCTTTCGCCGACGGAAGAGATAGAACAGAAGCAGGACGATCATAGCAAGACCGGCCACACTTCCAACAACTCCACCCACAATTTTAGAAGTGGTAGGATCGATACCTGAGCCTGAGCCTGATGAAGACTGTGTCTGACTGGTGGTGGGCGCGGATCCGCTGCCACTACCACTGCCAGAGTCTGTGCCAGATCCAGTCTTGTCGGAGCCTCCAAATCCGGAAGTCGAGGTGGGGTTGTACGAAGAGTACGAGGTGTCCGAGGTGAAGCTTATTGTGGTGGAAGAACTCGCAGATGAATAGTAATTGCCCGCCATGAAAACCGAGGCGGTGGAAGTGGGCAAAGACGTCGTCGTAGTAGTAGAGCTTGAAGTCAGAATGAGGCGAGTTGACGTGTATGGCACCGAGCTAATGGCCGAAGAGGAAGCCCTGGGTGATGAAATCGCGGCCAGCTGCTTGGTCGTAGGCACTAGGCTTTCCGTGGATTGCGAAGATATTGACTGGGTAGCCGTTGCGTTGGCTGCCGACGAAGGAACCATTGAATCGGTCGAGGTGATTGAGCTGCCGGTAAGAGTGAGAGTACCAAATGCCGAGTCCGAGATGGTCATGGGGAAATTGACACCGGATGATTGCCATAGAGTCTGAGAGTTGGTGTCCACCACTTCCACAACGGTCTCCACAACCGTTGTGGTGGGCGTTTGCGTCTCTTGTCGTTTGGAGAGTACTACTACAGTCGTATCCGGGACATCGTCGAGACAGGTGGTGTTTTGCAATGGGTCGCAGTCCGTGTCACTCGACAGAATATCAGAGGCGAAGACCGGGTCCTGAATGGTGTCCACGCTGCCGATCTGATTTGAGTCTATCGAGTCTGTCTCGCTCGTTTCCAATCGGTGCTTTGCTCGGATGAGCCTGCTGATACGATCATGGCGATGGCCATGATGAGCCATTTTCTGTTGGCCACAATCCTGACCAGAATGAGATGGTCGAGGTTGAATTTGAATCTTTGTTAGAAATCCTCACAGAGGTCAGAGCTGGGTCGACCAGCTGCAGCGTAGTAGTGAAAGGAAGTGGGTTGAGAGAAAAAGGTGAAGATTGTCGATAAAAAGAAGCAGGGACTTGCCCGCGATGTTCGAAATCAGCGAAAAGGGAACGACTCTGCCCGAGGTCTCGGGAAATAGAGAGAGAGAGAGAGAGAGCGAGGTCGGAAATAAGGAGTGGATGTTGGCAGGTTATCTTGCCAACAGTGAGAGACCCGTAACGAGTGAAGCGAGTCAATTCAGCCAGCAAGCGGAAAGAACTCGACGTTCTAGAAGTGGTAGCCTGTCAGCATTCCTTGCATCTAATCTTTGCCATACACTCGATTTCCCACGCGAGATTCCCCGCTTCGCCGAAGAATGCGGGTAGGCAACGTACCTGAATCAAAAAGGAGTGACGAAAAGAGAGAGAGAGCGTGAGGCCGTAGCCTAATCCATGGCGTTGTGGAAGAAAAAACACCACCAAAAAGGTCCAGGCTGCGAAAATGGGCGGAAGATGTATCAGCGTCGAACCCCGGCAACAACCAGCGGGTCTGACGTGGAGGAAGAAAACGCACTTGGCGTTGTAACACGATATTGTCTTTGGCCTCTTCTGACACAACAAGCCTCCAGTTGGCGAACCCAGGCCGACTCTTGGGGGGAGGGAATTGGAGAGGGAGTCGCAGAGAGAAGAGAAAAACGAAAGTGGACCAGGCGAGACCGGACCAAACACTCTCCCCTATCGAAGCTAAGTCCAGGCGACCCGCGTGGTGACGAACTAGCCGTTAGGGAGAGGGGGGCCGAGATCCTCCTGGTCGAAAGTGGGTTTTGTTTTAACCCCGAGAGATGAGATTTGAAGATGATATTTCCAAAGAGTTGATTATGTCAATTTGTTGAATGATGGATGAATGTTTTGTTATGATCTTCCCCACGATTGACTTGATCCAGCAGCAGCTGGCAAGTTGAGTTCCTGCGAGTCAAAAATCCAGTCCAACCAGACTCTCCAATCGGGAATAGCGTGGGCTGCAGGTACACGACCGACTCCACCAATCAGATCCAGGATGCCGTGACAGGTGGGGACGGCCTGAGGGTTCTGGCCAGCCACACTATTCCATAAATAGACTAGTTCTCACTGCAGGTTTAATTGCGATGACTTTTGGATGATTATTGTTGTTGGTTCTTCCTCTTTGTTTGTCAAACATGATTCGATCATCAATCATCTTCCAGCAGAGTGTCATTTGACCTATAGTTGGCATCGAATACAACCATAATGATATGTACACTATGAGTGGTCATCTAACGTAGGCCACTAACTAATTCTATTGATTCAACACTGTCCATGCTCCGCAAGGACACCCGCACTACTGGCTTCTTGCAGCCAATAATCACCGACCGGGTGCTTTTTATATCTTCGGGGAGACCCCATGTCGCACCACAGAGTTACTTACGTAGCCCTCTCCCCTACACTATCGTTTCAATCTGACTTACCTTCACACTTGCCATGTGATTGAAAAGGTCGAGAACCACCGACTATGAGTTGATTTTACTAATAGTAACCATCAAGGAGTTCATCAATCCACGCGGCTCCCCAAACTCCTATTGTTTCCAACCTTGGAAGTTACATAATCTCTCCCTCTGACACAAATCCCTCCTGACCTCCAAAGGTAAGTACAAGCTCCGGGCCATAACTTGACTAGACCCGGGCCAAACGCTTGAACCGAGCTAAAGCCTTGCCCAGGGCATTCAGGGCACTCTGCCGGTCCCGACTAACCCCCGAGCCAGTAATGACGACATTCCAAGTATCAATGGGTATATGGACGACCTCATCATTCCTCTTCAAGACACAAACCCATTTGATATGAATCCATTGTTCGAGTCGACGTGGCGACGACCTTGCCTCTAGCATCCTTGTAACTTCCACCCATGACCTTGACTTTGTCATATAGACCCGTTTCTTTGATATTCCGTCTCTACGTCGAGATATATATTATTGGTGTATTGTACACATACATAGTGTATTTTGTAAAATGCTTGGGGAAAGAGTGACTGATATTTATGTTTGACGCTGCTGCGATGAGCTGGTCCCTGTTATACATGGTTATCAGTATTACAAGATTGAGAAAACAATCCTATTTCCAAATACTGTAGAAGCCTACCGATCGTACTTACTACTTACCAGTAGCCATCTTCTTTGCTCCCGCTTGTAAACGTAGAGAAGCTAAGATTTGATAGGTGGTGCTCGCACTCTATGAAGCATTACATCACTTCCATATAGTAAGGTTACTTGTGTCCCAACAAGAGAGGACAACAGAAATAACTCATTAGGTAGGTCCCAGAAAAGAACTCCCCATCAACAATTCAGCGTTGGAACTGCCATATACTACCTCATCTGCTATTGCAGATCTCCAACTACTCTATACAAAGTACCAGGATAATGTACTTGAACACGGCACAGTTGACATCCCCCTGAATCAATTCCCCCTCTCCTGGGGGTCAATGCGAGTATGGGCACTATCTACGCTTTCGTCGACGAAAGAAACATGAAATGGCGGGGGTATTTAGATAATGGGACGCTGCTCCTCCTCCCTGACTAGACCGCCTAGAACGTCTCCAGTTCATCGGCCGCGCCTTCCTCCTCTTCAGCGGGGATCTCGAATCCATCCTAAAGAAAATTAGCGACGCCATTCCCAGTTTTACAAACGCACTACATTTGATGTAGTAGCAGCAGGGGGTAAACTCACCTCGGTCGAGTACAGAATGCCCTGGATGTGCTTCACAAGAGTATCCTCCTCCTTCTCAATCTCCGGGTTCTCCTCAATGGCAGTCTGCAGGAGCAGCTCGATATCGCGCAGCTTGGCAAAGTAAAAGTCCCGCTCCTTCTCAAGACCAGCGATAGCCTCCTTTTGTGTAGCAATCTCCTGCTGCAGAGCCGCAGTCGCGGCACCACCGCCAGCACCGGCGGCAGCCACCCGGGGAGCACGGGCAGCGGCTGTGGTGGGAGTAACTCCACGGCGTGAGCCGGAGGATGGAGCACGGGGGGCACCAACCGGAGCGGCGGCGGGGGCACCAGAGGCCTTTCGGCGGCCAACGGCATCGTATTCACCACCGGGGTAGTGCTGGTCCCAGTACTTCTTCACCCACTGGAGGAACTCCAGGTTATCCTGCATGCGGCATTTGGTGAGGGACTCGACGGGGATGGGCTTCACAACTTGGTGACGGGTAAAGACATCTGGATGGAGGGGAAGAGGAGAGCGTTAGAAATGGGAGGCTCGTGGCTGTTGCGGGGGGTTTGGGTTTTGGTTTCGCAACCGGGGGTTCATCTGCACACGTACTCTGGAGGACTTTGAAGTTTTGCAGATAGGCATATTCGCTGTTAACATTGAACTTGACCCGGGACATGGGCACGTCCACTAGAGTAAAGAAACCCTCGGGTTAGTGAATCTTGTAGCCAAAAATATGGTCGGCCTGACCGCCTCTCTCTCTCTCTCTCTGAGACATCTCGAGATCAAAGTGCCACTCACTGAATATCGAGTCAAAGATCTGGCATAGCGCAGCACTGTTCCAAATCGCAAGAGTATCGCGTCAGTCCAATCCCGACCAATCCACGTTGCTGACCCTCAGGGGGGTGAAGGGAAGAAGAGTAGGAAGAGGAGGGGTGGTCGATCCATCATACCCAGTTCCGCACTGCTCGATCTTGGTAATGTTCAGCTGGAGCAGGTTGTTCAACCAAGCCAGAAGCTCTTGTCTATCGGAAAACCGCGATTAGTCGTCTGTTCCATGCCATTCCGCGAGCATTGTCGATAAGGGGGGGGCAGGCAAAGGCCGAACCTGGATTCACCCATGGTGGGGTAGTGATGGCCGCGGCCGAAAAATGTCGAGAGAACGGAGGAGAGGGACGAAAGTCGGGAGGGAGAAGGAAATTCGTGAAAACAAGAAAACGCCGAAAGATCAGGGTCTCCTCGTCAAGGCTTTGCCTGTCAGTGTTGATGGAAAAACAGCCGGGATTGTTTTGATGCCAAAACCCACGGATCACAATGGCGCTAGACATCATCACAGCCAATCAGCGTTGGCTTAGATAATATCAGCGCCTGAGGCGGAAAGCTGCTCCCACTGGTTCGCGATCAAGACAGAAGAAGTAACTAACTACACAGTATACTGGTCAATTATGAAGATTTCAATCTCAAGTCGCTGCAAAAATGCTGCTGTATATATGATTTTGAGCCATGTATAAGTCTAGCAAGAATCTTAAACAGAAAACAAATCACAGAGCATCTATGTCCTGATATCCCCTCCCCAGTCCTGTACCCGATTTTCCAAATGTACCCCATATTTCCAACTCCTCCTGGTATAGCCAAAAAAAACACAACGCTAAAAAGAGCAAAGATGAGAGCTAATATGAGACGAAACACATGAAAAAGTAAAGACAAATGCAAATATAGATCACTCTTCCAGCAGCTCAATACCATCCAACCCGTAGCCGAAATCCATGATAACGGCCCGCGAGTCCTGGCTAGTCGCCACAATCCGTCGGTAGTCTGACTGGACGTTGAGCATCCAGCTAGTAGTCCAACCAGGCAGATCGATGGAGAGCTCGCCAGAGTCGGCGTCGAACACCTTGACACTCATATCGTAGCTGCCGCTCACGATACGCTTGTTCATACTGTCAAGGTGAAGAGACCGAATCAGGCTAGTGTGGCCACGGAGTTCATTGACCAGCTCGCCGGTATTGGCGTCAAACTGGTAGATGGTCCGGTCGTTACCACCGGTCAGGATGGTTCGGCCGTCATCACTGAACTCGACGCAGGCCAGACCACGGTCCTTGCTAGGGAACTCCTTAACGCAGTGGCCATCAGTGACGTTCCACAGTTTGGCCACGCCGTCACCGCTGGCTGAAACGATGAGATCACCGCGGAGTTGCACAGCATTAACTGGGCCGCGGTGACCCATGAGCTGCTTCAGGAGGGCGCCAGTCTGACGGTCCCACACACAGATGGTGGTGTCCTTGGAGCAGGATACGATGTACCGGTCATCGAAGCAGACATCCAGGACACCGGCGCGGTGGGCAGTCAGACGGTGGATTGGACGGTAGTCATTCTTGACATCCCAAACAATGCAAGTGTAGTCCGAAGATCCAGTGACCATGATCTCTTCGTCGAACTTCAGGCAGAGAATGGAAGCACTGTGATAGTCTGCAGGCTGCTCCATTGGCGTGACAATGCCCGCCGAGGGAGTAGATGGCGGGCAGATGGTCGCAAAGGGAGACTTCCCCATGGCCTGTTGCGCTGGGTTGTTCACGGGTCCCGCGATAGACACATCGTCCGGGGAGGACCGATGATCTTGCGGCAGGACCAGGGATAGTGAGCATCCCACACACGAATCGTGCGATCGCGAGAACCAGTGATAATCTTGTCCTCATCGAACTGAGCACAGTATACACTGTCTTGGTGGCCATGGAGGTAGATTGCTGCGGCCTTGCCCTCCTTCCAGCGTTGCTCGAGGGCACGGCGGACAAAGAACATTCGCTTCCAGTCTTGGTTGGGAATAGACTTGCCGAGGCCAACGGACTGCTTCTTCTTTGTGGCCGTGGCGCTGGCGGGCCGACAAGGATAGGCGCCACGAAACGCATGCTTCCAAACGTGCGGGGAAGACGCCTGGCGGTGCCAGGAATGTGACACCGACTCTGCCTCCATGAGAGACGCGGGGTCCAGATACGAAAGCACGTGAGCCATGACCTCCGAGGGCAGGAAGGAAACCGGATCTGAAGAAGACGTTAGTTGACTGTGGTGATCAATTGGTGTTTCCGATAATCATACCAATACGGATAATGTCCAATTTTGTGTCGCAAATTTCAGAGGGATCCCGCAGATCAATTCCAATCCCACTCTCCGAATCCTGGGTCAAGGTCAAATCCGACAAATTGTGGATCAGATCTCGCTCTGTCTTGGCCATTTCCAATCTGGCCAACTCCATCTGTTCGTTCTGCGCAGCGGCCGCAGCTCGAGCTGCTGCGCCCGCATAGATGTCATTCGGCAGAATAGGCGGCTCGAATCCATGGCCTGGAATTGGAGCTGGAATGGAGGCAGTCGGAACGTAGAATCCATGCAGCGCAGAGACGCTGTTCAGAGATGGGCGGCGATTGATACTGCCAGAGTTAGGGCCGTGAGACCACGCCCGCGAGCGCATACCCCAGCTTCCAGACGCAGCATTGCGCTTGTGGGTGGGGTGGCTCGGAGCGTGGTGATAGTGGCGGCTCTCGTCGTTCTGCTCTTCTCCTGGAATGCGCAAGTTCTGCTTGGAGGACTTGCTGCGGAGAGTCACAGATAGACGACGGCCCAGCGCCACTAATCCATCCATCGGGTGACGCAGGCTAGAGAAGCTCTTGGCTGCACGGCGCCGAGGGACGGCCTCTGGAAAGGGCTCCATCTCTTCAATAGCGGATGCATCATCATCGGACGCCTCCACCAGGGAGATTTTTTGCCACTGATCGAATGTATAGTCTTTTGGGAGCGCAATTGGGTACGCAGCTGTCTTTGGGCGCGGACGAAGCGATAGCGAGGGGCGGCGGCGCGAGGTAATGCCGACGGTATTATCTCGTGGCGACATGACGTGGGGGGGTTGGACGGGTAACAGGGGGAAACGAATTGACAAAGTCACAGTGACGAGAGATCGTCCTCGGCTGGAGTTCCAGCAGTGATATATATATATAACAGTGAAAATGACCGAACTTTTGTCGTGATCCCGGTCTAAGTGTATGTAAATCAATAGCGAAGTGCAAAGACGGTCTTTGGGTGTTGTCGGTTCTGTGCGGGCGCAACGGGGTAAAGGAGGCAAGTCTATCGGTATATCGGCGGATGGAGCAAAAAAAGAGAGATTGTGATAAAGAAACGCAACGACACCCAGGGCCGAAACAAGAAGAGAATGAATGCAAACGGGATCAGAACACCAGAAGACCAAGACCAAAAAAAATGCAATGAAAGGAAAAAGAGTCGGGCGCAAGGAGTGAGAAATAGGGAGAGAAGAATTCCAGAAGGGAAGTGAACCCAAGGGTCTGAGGGTTCCAGGCGGTGAATGGCGAGTGTATCAGTGACTTCTCCGTGAAGTACATTATCTTTATGATGATCAAGTACTCGGTACTCCTCAGGCTATCCCGGATTTTGCAGGGATTAAAATTTTCTGAACATCCGGGGGCAAATCATGGGGGATTAGCGGAGGGGAGGAGTAGATCTACATTGGGTTTCGTAATTATGAGCAAGGAAACTCAAGTACCGAGTACATCCTCTTCAGGCGCCGAGTGGCGGTTCAGGCCAACCGATCCAGGGATCCAGCCAACCTTGACGCTGTTCGGGAAAACTAGGGGGCTGGATTTTTTTTTCTTCTTCTATGGAGTTGAAAACCGGCATTGGCGCTTGACGTAGATAGAACCAGCTTAATGATGAAATTTTCAGCAGACATGCCGTAGATCCGGTTCGTCTATACTTCGGACGGTCTGGCCGATTGATCCACTACTCCACAGAATGGGCTGGGGAAGGGCTACAATAGGTGTTTCTTTGAGGCTGGACTTTGTCTCAAAGCAAATTGAATCTGAAACCCTGCAGTCGGTAGAGATTTCCCCCCTCAAATCTATGCAAGGGCTCTATCTATCTGGGTCGCACGTTTCAGACAATTTGGTAAATCAGGGAGTGACCTGCAAAGCATATAGTCTGCGGGGACGGTAGGTACCTTAGTATGAAGGATTCACAAATAATCCAATAAACCTGATTACTGCAGCAATTGAAGCCTCTGAGTCTAGAGGCCAGAAAAACCTTTTATCAGTGCTTAGCTTCTGATGATCTTCTCTAATACCATCATCCTTCTTGATGACTCAGGCATCATTTCTTCCTCAAGGTACCCGACTAAGTAGCTTGACTACAGCCACTCCCAAACTTATTGTTATACCTAGATTAGAGAATAGGAAGCCAAACATACTACAGTAGCAAGTAAATTGTAATCAAATCATGTTTTAAAACTTTCTTTAAATCAATATTTACTACCATCCAGGTATTTCAAAATCTGCAAACCCATCTATCCTAGCCTCAAGACGCCTCAACTACCGACGACAACCCCGCCCTCCCCAAGGTCCCCACGCTTATTTCAAGCAAAGACCTTGTCATATCCGGTCAAAGTGAACCGATAGTGAACATCACCCTTCTTCATCCGCAGCATGGCCTCCTTCAAACCCTCCGCACTAATAGGAATCTCCTCCACCCAACCCTTCAATCCCTTCTCCGCAGCCAGCTGCAGCATGTCCAACATCTCACGACGACTACCCAAGTGGCTAGCACCGATGAGAACACCATTGGCAATCAAAGACTGCGCCTTGATAACCTGGCCCTCCTCTTCGGGCAAACCAACACTAACCCAGCGACCATGCACATCCATCATGGACAGGTACTTGGCCAAATCAAAGCCCTCGGACGAATTAGCACAGTTAATGATAAGATCAAACGAGAACAGATGCTCCTTCTCCCACCCTTCCTCGGCGGTAGCAATATATCCATCCGCACCCAACTTCCGGGCATCAGCCTCCTTCGCCCGAGAGCGGGAAATAGCCCAAGTCTCCGCGCCCAACGCCTTGGCAAACATGATTCCAAAGTGACCGATACCGCCCAGACCGACGATACCGACCTTCTTGCCGGGGCCGGCGCCGTTGCGGACAAGAGGGGAGTACGCCGTCAGACCGGCGCAGAGCATGGGTGCCACGGTGTTGGAGTCCAGGGCGTCGGGGATGGGGAACACCCAGTGCTCGTGAGTGCGGACGTGAGAGGAGTAACCGCCTTGGCTGACGATGCCGGTCTCGGGCCACTCGGAGCCGTAGGTGTCCATCATCATAACGGGGCAGTAGGTCTCGTTGTCGTTGCGGCATTGCTTGCATTCGCCGCAAGAGTATGACTGGGCGCCGACGCCGACGCGCTGGCCCTCCTTGATCAGGGTGACCTTGGGGCCGACGCGAACGGCACGGCCGATGATTTCTGGGGTAGGTGGTTAGCTTGTGTGGTTTGGATATGCTGGGGCTGTATTTGTTGCTTACCGTGTCCGACACACAGGGGGAACTTCTGGTCACCCCATCCACCGCTGATGGTGTGCACGTCACTGCCGCAGACACCGCAGGCCTCGATCTTGACGTCGACATCTATGCGCTGGTTAGAGCTGTGCATGGTATTCTGCAATGTTCCGAAGCTTACCATAGTCACCGAAAGGCTTCAGCTTGTACTACACAGCGCAAGAAATTCATGGTCAGCCATTGATCGTCACAACTTCCTATACACAAGACAGAAGACTCACGAAGCGCTTGTGGAACTCGGTGAAGGTCTCAGGACCATCGACCTGGAAACCCTCAGCTTCCTCGGGGTAAGGCATTGTGATATGTGATTAAAAGATTGATTGGATTGAAGAGATAGATTGATCTCGAAGCTTTGGCAGACAAGTTCCTCGTCTCAGCAAAGAAACCAAGTCAGGTAAGAGAGCAGAAAAATAAAATGCAACAGAAACCAAAAAAAAGCGCGGGGAGGGAAACAAGGAGGGGTATATCAAAGCCGACTCCCCCCGCGCCCTGACCATCGGACCTGATTTAAAAAAAATCCAAAAAATCGGAAATTCTAAAAAAAAAATTCAACATCTCACAAGATCAAGACACGCCCGATTACGCGGGATGTCTTGGGTCACAAATTGTCGCAGTGGATATTCACGGGGTGTCAATAACCCGTGTCTCGTCGCCCCCCGCGTATAACAATACCGACCTCGGAGATGGTGCCGCACTGGGGGTCTCCACCGGCCAAACTATCGGAGTAGATCCGGGAATCAAAGCGCTGGATTCTCGTGCGAGAGGGGCCGAGCAGGGGGCCCATTGACGGGTGCCGAGAGGGTTTGAGATCCCGTGCTCTGGGCGTGGGGTGAAATAGTGAATACAATAAGAACGGAATTGGTCGTTGGTTGGTTTCTCTGTGACGTTCTTGGTTTGGCTATGGGCGCGTATAGACGGCATGTCACGGTGGAATGATGGACTTTGTTCGTATTTGGTCTCGATCTGAGGTTTTTCCGCCAATCAGAGATACGGGAGAAACTGGGTTCCGGGGGTTGATAAGAGCTGATAAGACGGATCTGGGTTGATCCGTAGGGCTTGCTGTTAGGGTTTGGCAAGGTACAGTAACTATAAGTCTATTAGACGGGGATGTAATTCCGTATACTTCAAGGGGCTAGAATATTCGGCAGAGATGCAGGATTAAGACACAAGGCTGGTATACCAGTAAAAGTAAAAAGTAATTGAAGTCATCATATGTTCATATACAACGTAGTTATTCTTTATATCCATTTACCACTTCACGCAACATCCTTCAGGGACAATTCCACGTCAAGAGCGCCCTTAATCTTATCCGCAACCTCCTTAGCCTGCGCCTCACTGAGACGAGCCAGCGGCCGGCGGGGGTATCCACCGTATCCATAGTAAGACTGAATCGCTGACTTGGTACCGGGAATAGCAGCCTTGGTGAGAACCCAATCGGCAGCACTCAATTGCTGCTGAGCCTCCATAGCCTCTGCAAGACGGCCCTCAGACCAGAGAGTGAAGATGCGAACGCACAGACGGGGGACGACATTGGCACCACCGGCCAGGATAGCTGAACCACCGGAGATGAGAGTCTGCAGACTGAAGTCGGCGATACCGCCAAAGGCGACGTAGGGGTGCTTTGCGTCGGGCTTGGCGACGGTGGGAGCGGCACGCTGGGCCGGGGCGAGAGGGGAGGTAGGGGTAACTGCGCCGAGGGCAGTAGCGACACGAGTCAACTTGCCAGTGTTGGCACAGGTGAACTTGGTACCGACGATGTTGGGGTGCTGGGAGATGCGAATGATGAGGTCGGAGTCCATATCGATACCGGCGACGGCACCGGGGTAGTTGTACAGGATGAGGGGGATGGGAGAACCGTCGGCGACGGAAGTGAAGTACTCGTAGATAGTCTCGTCGTTGCCGACAGCGTAACGGTAGTAGCTGGGGGGCACGATGAGGGCGTATTCACCACCGGCCGCAGCGACTTCCTTGCAGAGGTCGATGGTGCCGCGGATGCTGTTCTCGCTGGCACCGGCGATGACGGGCACGTTGGTGAAGCCGGCCTCGTCGAGGGCAGAGCGGGTTTCCCGAGTCACTGTGGCACGCTCCTCGCGAGTGAGATGCACGGCTTCACCGTTGGAACCCATGGTGACCAGACCGACCAGACCGGCCTTGGCCAGGCGCACGGCGTGGCGACGGATGGAGGGGACATCCAGATCTTCAGTGTCGGGGTTGAAGAAGGTCATGGTAGGCGCATACACGCCGGGGCGGAGAGGAGTGAGCGGCATTTTGGTGGTGATGATGTGTATGATGCTGGAGATGAGTTTAGTTGAAGCTCTCAGTTGTAAAGAGTGGGATGATTTCTGGGTTGAGACTTACAGGGAGAGATGAGGAGGGGTAGAATTATGAGAATCGAATGAAAGTGCTGCAGGAATTAGTTTTTAACAGTTCCATTTCAACCCCGGCCAGCATCAACATCCCCCCACGTCGGGGTATTCTCCGAAGCATTGTGAATGGCGGAGAATTGAGTTCCACCAATTGCCGACGAATAACGAAATGTGGGGGACACTTTTTCGTGGAGGAGGGGCTCGGGGGAATATTGGGCGAGGTGGGAGAGTGAGGTGCGACTATTCAAGCAGAAGAGGATATAGAATGGATCAAGGGTGGAAAAGAGAAGACAGAAGCAATGGAATAGAGTCATTCATCTTATACCTTGAATAACTTCTGGAATAATCCCCATGAGAATCTAGAAAATCAAGCCAAGAGCTCGTCCTGGCCAACCCCGCAGCCGATAAGATAATGAGCTGTCGGCTATTGAACAATTGTTCAATCGCCGGAAGAATTATGTCCAGCAACGAGACTCCCCCATCCATTCCAATTCTTCCTCTTCTATACCTTCTTCCCTCTTGACATTGCTTTTCATTCTCTCTCCCTTCTCTATTCCTCCTCTCTGTATTATCAAGAACAAGCAGTCATGGCTCCTCCTAGTGTGTTGATGGTAAAGTCCCAATTGACCTCCCCGCAGCGACAACGTCGGCTAACGAACATCCAGGTTGGCACCGGCGAGTACACCACCGGCTTCGTCGGTGGTGGTGCGTCTGGTTCAGACAAGAAGGTCGGTGTCGTCGGCCTGACCATGTTCGACCTGCGCCGTCGCGGCAAAGTTGGCGATCTGAGCATGGTGGGTGTGTCCGGCAAGAAGTTTGCGGGTATTCGTAAGTGTTGAAACAACAGCCCCAAAAAAAGAGCATTCACAACTAACAATCTCCGTCCAGGCGACCATCTCCACCGCAACATCTCCCAAGTCTACAATGGCCTGGACACCTCCTTCGCCTCCTTCCCAGCCGACGACCAAACTGATCCCGACGCCTACAAGACGGCTATTGACGCCCTCCCCAAGGGCTCCGCCATCACCATCTTCACCCCAGACTCAACACACTTCCCAATCGCCCTCTACGCCATCGAGCGCGGCCACCACGTCCTCATCACCAAGCCCGCCACTCAACTCCTAGCCGACCACCTCACCCTCGTCGAAGCTGCCCGCAAAGCCGGCGTCTTCGTCTTCGTCGAGCACCACAAGCGCTTCGACCCTGCCTACGCGGACGCCCGCGCCAAGGCCCGCTCCCTAGGTGACTTCAACTACTTCTACAGCTACATGAGCCAGCCGAAGAGTCAGCTGGAGACGTTCAAGGCCTGGGCGGGTCGTGACTCGGATATCTCGTACTACCTGAACTCGCACCACATCGATATCTGCGAGAGTATGGTGCCCGAGTACAAGCCCGTGCGTGTGTCTGCAACTGCCTCGCAGGGTACGGCGGCGGCTGTTGGGTGTGTGCCCGAGACTGAGGATACTATTACTCTGCTCGTTGAGTGGAGGCGGAAGGATGACCCGGCCAAGATTGCGACGGGTGTGTACACGGCCAGCTGGACTGCGCCGTTGAATGCTGGTGTGCATTCGAACCAGTACTTCCACTGTAAGTTTACCCTCGTGATTGACCCCTTCGATGCGGTAAAATCGTGCTAACTTCCTTCTACAGATATGGCTGCCAACGGCGAGATCCGCGTGAACCAGGCCAAGCGTGGCTACGACGTGACCAGCGACGAGCAGGGTCTCATCAGCTACAACCCGTAAGTCTATCCGTTGCAAACAAAACGCCGCAAGATTCATTACTGACGAATACCACAACCCAGATTCTACATGCGTTACGCCCCCGACGAAGAAGGCAACTTCGCCGGTCAGACCGGCTACGGCTACATCAGCTTCGAAAAGTTCATCGACGCCGTGACCGCCGTCAACGAGGGCCGCGTGACCCTGGACCAGCTGGATTCTCGTCCCCTGCCCACCCTGAAGAACACCATTGGTACAACTGCCATCCTGGAGGCTGGTCGCAAGTCACTGAACGAACGACGACCGGTCGAGATTATCTCCGACGATGGAAAGTGGGAGCTGAAGTGATTGCATGTGTAATTAGTGAAAATTATGGAACTCTAGTATATACACAAATTTATGAATTGAAAGCAACGCAAGCAAGATAATCATCGCTGAGGACGAACACTGCGCGGGTTTTTAGTATAATCATAGTAATCTGGAGAATAATCTACCTTCTTTAATTAAAAGTTTAAGGGTGTTGGTAGGTAGATTAGTAGTGGGCTTGTTAGATACGAGCGTCGTGATGAAGTTTAAGGGGCCTGTGGGATGGACCATCGAGCATCGATGAGAGGTAGTATGGGAGACAGAAGTTGAGGTTGATTTATGGAGGTGGAGATTCTTATTTTTGAACAATTTCCCTGGAATTCTGAGATGTTTCCAATAGCTAAAATGTGGGTCGGTATAGTCTACAGAAACGAATCGCTGAAAGGAGCAAATAGCAGCTTGGTAAGAATCAAATTCGCTGGTAAGAAGGGTTGAGACTGAGACTGCCCGCCTATTTGATAAAGAAACGCCAAACTCAATTCGCCAAGCCAAAATCCAAAAGCCCCGAGTGTCCCGATATCATGGTATCATACAGAATAAACAAACAAGCTATCAACCCGCCAGGCTCAACGCCGAGATCCACCCTTTACGATTCCGTCGGGCCCCTTGTCGAATTTGACGCGACATTCGGGGCAGTACCACTTGGCAGTGCGAGAAGGAACCTCGGAAAGTCCAACGCACTCCAGGTGGAACCACCCATATTCGCACTGAGAAGGGGTTAGTTCAGGTACAAAAGATATCGACAAGACCAGCAAAACTTACATCTTGATTCTCGCAGCAAATCATCGTGCCGAAGCTCACATCCCCGCAGAGGCAGTAACGCGGCTCGCTGGCATCAATCTCCTCTAGTACCCCGTCTTCGTCCACCCGGATATCCTGTGAATTACTCACGTTGATGCGTTTCTTGCCTGGCTTCGCTTTGCGACGCCCGTAACTAACGGCAGCGCCGCCGTCTTGGCCAGAAGAAACGGGCCCTGGTGCAGGGCGCTTGCGCTTGCGATTGGGACCAGGAACACTGGGTGCGTGGGATGGTTCTCGAACGGGAGTCTTGCGGGCTGGAGTCGCGCTTTTAATGCGCAAGTCTCGTCCACCGGGGACAGCCGAGGTCGAAGCGGCCCCCAAACCTCCCGGCTCAACTGATGCAGCGGCAGCAGAACGTCTTGACGAGGGTCTGGTGACGGGTGGGGTAGGTGTGGTAGTAGGCTGTACAACTGATCTGGTCGAGCGACGCGATCCAGTTGGCGAGGGTGGAGGTGGAGATGCTTTGACGTCGGCTGCGGGGGATGCTCGAGTTTTGATTGGAGCAAGAGGTGCAGCCTCATCTGCGGCGCCGTTGGCAATTCCTCCCCGACTGGATTTGCGGCGCGACTTTGAAATGGAAGCAGCCGGCTCCGGCTCCGCTTGAGGTTCGAGTTCGGGTTGAGGAACTACAGCTTCAGTTGTAACGGGGACAGGAGCTGCGACTGGAACAGATGGAGCCACTGCTGGATGCTCTTCCCCAACAACAGCCTCATCCCGTTTCCGCTTTCGCGAAGATCGACTAGCTGGAGTTGCTTGATTGGAGTTGGGAATAGCCTTGGCTGGAGTTGGGATCTCTCCGCCGTTAGCCGCCGCCTCTCGCGCAAGCATCTCACGCTTGAGTTTCTTGGCCTCGTTCAACTTCATTCCACGGTTGCTGAGCTTGGTCTCTTCGAGATCCTTGTGAATCTCATCACCGCGAGTAGTTTCGATATCATCGCAATCGATGAATTCGGTGCCATTCGCCTCAGCCAACGCTTTAGCAGTGCGGTAGGCCTCCCATCCGCGGCCGGAGAGTGCCAACTCACGGTGTATCATGACTTCACTGGGCTGCCACACGGCGTTCTTCTTCATCTTCTTGCGCAGTTTTGTCATCTCCCACTCGGTGAGTCGCAGCCATGGCAGATCTTCACTGCCAATCTTGGCATCATCCGGTGGAGGCTTTAGCAGTGCAAGGGCGTTGCTCGTCGAGACTCCCACGCCTGAGCTTGGTCGGCGCGGCTTGTCCTTCTTCGGCGGTTTGGCTGGCTTGGGAGGAATATCCAATTCGGCTTCGGCATCAGAGTGTTCCGTACTTGCGATGGGCGAATCCGGATTGAAACCTGCTAGGTGTTCCGCGGCAATGCCTGAACGGCGTGATCTTGACTTCTTGCGCTTGCGGTCCTGACTATTGTCCAGCCGGAGGGTAATACGCGTTGTGGACGCGCCATCCTTCTTGTCTTTGCGCACTCGCTTGGGTGTAGGCTCTGGTAGTGGCGTTGGCTCTCGAGATGGGGGTTTAGGAAGCGCCTCCAACTTCTGGCGAATACAGCTCAGTCGGTCGAAATGGCGATCCACGACGTCGTGCAATCGGCATGCCTCGGCGTAGGCAGATTCGCGGGCATTGATTGCGCGGTCTAGTTGACGTGAGATATTTTTGCGCACACTAATTGCGCTCGGACGCTCATCGGATGCGATGTAAGGAAGCTGGCCGTAGTTCCTGGCTAGGCTGTGGACGTCTTGCGCGGAGTCGAGGTATCGGTCATCCAGGCCGCAGACCAGGGTCAGGGAGCGAATGATATCCGCGGGAAGGTATTCAGTGTAGTCGATATAGTCTGTCACGGTTGCCTGCGCATCCGGATCGAAGGGGCCATCCAAAATGACCCCGCCGCTGTGGTCGGTCTCATCGGTCATGGCCATCTTGCCGGGGTGTCAGGACGCGTATTGGCCCGCAGATCGCGCAGCGGGTTCAGGGGGCGCAACAAAGAGCAATCGAGCGCTGATGGGAGGCAAGAGCAGCGAACGATACCCCCCACGGTAACAAACATAAGTATTTCCCTGGAGAGGCGATGTCAGCGTACGTCTGGACGTCTGGCCGCTGCAGGTGCAAACAACCCGGGCGATCATTGTTCCGAGAAAGTCACGTGAGATATACCTTCCTAATCGGGTAATTTGCTATCCCCTCGTTTTGGCATTTGATGATATCTTTCTATTCAGCACAAGGTAAAAGAGACTTGATTTTGAGTTGTCAGATAATAACAGTTGTGTCTTGAATGCCAATCACTAAAGGTTAGACTCTTGCAGAGGCATCTGACAAAGTACGTAGCACAACGTAGCCTTCGCATACCTGCTATACTTCGAATGTGGATATCCAGCTTCCTGCGCGTCTTTCAATCTTAAAAGACACGAAAATGACGAGAGTTAACCAAACTTGCTACGGCCACACTACGGAAGCAACTTGGATTCCTGGCAACACCTCACTTACTTTCTTACCATCTCGCATCCGTCCTCTTTCTCTCCTCCATCCTCCCAGATCTCCATCTTATGTTACCTCTCCCCGTCACCAACACCTTCTAATTTTCGAATAACATCTCTCATCCTTTTTTTTCTTTCAATAACCAGTCCCGTCATCGAAAATACATCATGGACCGATCTAAGCGTCTGCAGCAAATGTTTGCAGGAGACGAGGCTCTCCTGCAACTGGACACTGGGTTGACGACAAAGGTAAGTGGATCTATACCTTTTTTCTGAGCATCACTGGCTGATCCAGTTGTTTTCAGAAGGAAATCCCCTACGACTCGTGGAACGAAATAGCTTCACAGGTAAGAAGTTGCAGAAACTCCCAAAAGAAATCCTATCTCACCATTCTATCTCCAGCCGGCACAAGAGACTATGGAAATTACCGAACCGCAACCCACTGCACAGGAGAAGCCGAAAGACAATATCGATAATACTCCTTACACCCCCCGCAAAATCCCTGCGTGGAAGCTTCGCAATGCCTTTTGCCCCGCCAAAGCGCTTCCCAAGTTCCCCTACAAATACATTTTCCCCAGGGCAGGAGACTTGACTAGAAATGTTGCAAATGGCTACTTCGATGGTGGTCGTATTTGGCTCCATTCCTGGGATGTGTGAGTCCAACCCGAATGACTGACTCAAGACCGCGACAGGCCCCAGCTAACCAGGATATAGGTACTACTTGCCGATGCCTACTCAAATCAGCGAGCAACGCCTGCTACTCATTCCAGCACCACAGGTCAAGTTGTTTCTCGACATCATCAACTATGAGTTGGGATGCGACTTAGGCCTCACAACCAATGGCCACCACAGTCTAGTGCTTTTCTTCGACGAGGATGACGGAACACCGAAGCCCGTGTATCTGGGTCGAAGTGATAGCCGTGAAGCCCTTGACGAGCTTGAGCGCGGCATTCCCCAATCCAAGGAAGGTGATGACAACTGGACAAAGACCTGCACGCCAGAGGCTTTCGATGCGTTCCAGAAGAAATTTTGTGATGGCATCATGACCTACAAGAAAAAGAAATCAAAGTCGAGACACCCGGCGAGCCCATTGGACGCCTCTATCGCAAAAATCAGTCGGAACCATCCGAATCAAATCGTCCCAACTCGCGGCCTCTATCAACTCAAGTCCTATCTTGGGCTTCGACCGGCCATCAAGGGAGGGGGGCACTTCGCCGACGATGAGAAATTCGCACCGGTGGAAGTACTTGAGCCTGTGCGCTGGGAAACTCTTAATAACCCCATTTTCTTTAGCATTGATTTGGAGTGGAATGAGAGGAACCAGACTCAAGTGACCGAGATCGGAATCTCCTCTTTGGATACCATTGATATCCATGGTATTCCCCCTGGACCTCACGGAGAGAACTGGGTTAAGTACATCAAGTCGGCCCATCTACGCACTGCCGAACACAAGAACTTTTGCAACACGCAGTTCGTGATGGGGTGTCCCGACATGTTCCTCTTCGGCGAGAGTGAACTCATTCCAGACAGTCAAATCGGGGCACGAGCTAGACGGTTCTTTTTCCCACCGTACGATGGAACCGAGGACACCGAGCGAGCAGATATTCCGGAGCACAAGCGAGGACCCCGCACTATTGTGCTTGTCGGCCATGGCCCATACACAGATCTCAAGATACTTGCAGAGCGGAGCAAGATCTTTGAAGCTGTGGAGGATCGCCCCGAGAAGGTCATTAGCGAGGTGATGGACACTCAAATGCTTTACGCATGTCTACGCAAGGAGAAGAATCCTCGAGGACTGGACAATATGTTGTATGAACTGGGGTTTGAGCCGGAGTGGTTACACAATGCGGGTAACGATGCTCGGTACACGCTGGAAGCACTGATTCGAATTGCCCTGGTGTCGGCTTGAAAACAGGTTCAGAGCTCCGAAGTCGACGAGAAGACCGACCAGAAGGTAGTGGAGGAGGTGGAAGCTGCCGCTACAGGAGAGTAGGAGATGGAAAATCTAAATGTATGCACTAGCTAAACCCTAGATAGCTGCGATAAGCTTAAATTTAGGGTACAAAATCAAAGTTCTGTATGATTATCTCACTGACGCCATAACTACGATATGCCCGATTTAGCTCATGTCCCCCGCGCCCCACTTCAGCTTTGCCCCTCCTCAACATTTCAACATTAAACCCATTTTAAGCTTTTTATAACATCCCTCCTCCCTAACCTCTCTCCATCTCTTTTCAACTCTCCCAAGTCCGACCCCCCCCCCCCAAAATGACCAGCCAAGCCCCCCTAACCGCCTGGCTCCTCTCCGCCACCCCGCAAGCCCTGAGACGCGCAACAACGCACCCCTTCCTCGCCGCCGCAGGAAACGGCACCCTCTCCAAAGAAACCCTCTCCCAATGGCTCTCCCAAGACCGCCTCTACGCCCAATCCTACATCCGCTTCATCGGCATGCTCCTCACAAAAATCCGCCTCCCGGCAAACGCTCCCAGCCATGATACCCCGCAGAATCCCATAATCGAACAAGCAGTCGTCGACGTCCTAATCGACGCCCTAGTCAACATCCGCACCGAACTAGCCTTCTTCGAAGCCACTGCCGTCGAATACGGCCTCGACCTCACCGCAATCCCACCCGACGAGGGCGGCCCCCAGTTCTCCCAGGAAGGTCTCCTGGCAACCTCGTCGGGTGTATCGTCGACGGGAGGGAGCTCGTGCCCCGGGTTTACGGGGGCGATTTGCGGCGCGACGAGCATGTCTGTTTCCGGCGCGGAGTCCGGCGAGATTGATGAGGATTCGACGAATCCAAGAGAAAACCTGCATAGTCTTTGTCAGTCGCAGGGCGAGTGTCAGATGCAGGCTGGTAGTGAAGTGTGTAATCCGCCCGCGACGCACGGCGCGGGAAACCCCACCGCTGCTGGAACGCCCGATTGCGAACCCTGTCAGCCGTCGCGGTTGGCTAGTGCCGCGCCTGTTGAGCGGGGCCCTGTGTTCTTTACGGCGAATCGGATTACCCGTGCGTATATTGATATGTTTATGTCTGCGGCGAGTCCTGGTGTGAGTGCATTGGAGGGGATGGCGGTGCTGTGGGCGACGGAGGTGTGTTATTTGCGGGCGTGGAGGTATGCGGCTTCTCATGGGAGGAAGAAGGCGCAGGAGGGGAAGAGGGATGTTGATGCTGATGGGGGTGCGTTGAGGGAGAAGTTCATTCCGAATTGGTCGAGTGAGGAGTTTGAAGGGTTTGTGAATCGGATTGGGGATGTTTTGGATCAGATGGTCGGGAAGATTAAGGGGGTTGAGGAGACGGATTTGTTGAGGGCGAGATGTTTGGATTGGTGGAAGCAGGTCGTTTGGTTGGAGGAGAGATTCTGGCCGGCAATGGATTGAGGGGTGTTGATGGTAGAATCTCAATTTCAATCTTTGGATTTATTTTATGTAACTAGGATACCGTTTAAAAACCAAAAGAGCAAAGATATAGAAATCAAAACAGCATACAAGTTTCCTTACTTGAGTATATCCTGCGATGCGATATCAGACACATTGTATGGGAATATCATACATTGGATCATCCTACATACAGCCATCATGAATGGCATGGATCAACATAATAAACACGTACACATAAACAGCAAAAAGCCAACATAAATAAGCAACGAGTCCCATCGAAGCAGACAAAACGCCAACCCCATCAGATAGAACCCCGTACCCGAAACGAAACCTCAAAAAAAAAAAAAAAAAAAAAAACTCCAGTCTCCATTTCCGTGCTAACCAGCAGAGACGATGAGAGCAATAAAGAGCCAACAAGACCAAAGAATTATAAAAATAACCAAATACCGCCAACACCGGTGTATGCGGAGCATAACGATCGTCCCAGAAACATCAGACGAGTGGCCCCGATAAAGAAACAATCCAAAAAGAGAAAAAAAAATACCATCTGACTCAACATGTTATACATCATCAGAGATAAGCCATCAAGCTTTGTCCAAGTTAGGTGGCAGTCGCTCGAGCAGCATTGCTGAGCTGCCGGTGATACGAGCCAATGGGCTGAAATCCACTGTTGTAAGGTATTAGCCATGAGTCTCATTCTAAAGCAATCGTGCAAAGAATACATACCGAGCCAAGTCAAAACCACCTCCATCATCCTCATCCTCTTCATGCATCCGTTCTTCCTTGATCGGCCCGTGGCCTCCCAAATCCGGGCCATCAGACTGCAGAGGTGGCAAGGTCCGACTCGAGCCTAGACCATTTGACGTTCCAGGTTTGCTCGGGCTCACCAAATTTGGAGGAGGCGGGCTACTGCTCGGGAAGCCACCGATGATACGCTCATCCGGCTCACCCTTGAGTGGACTCATGTCCGGTACGGGCCGGGCAGGGGTGCTGCCAATATCGGCAAACTTCCAGAATTGTGCGGGAGAGCTCATCGGCATGAACTTTGATGGGATCTGCGCCGTGCTTGGCGGTGGCAGGCGTGGTTGCTGGCGCTGAGGAGCAGGGGTGATCATTGACGAAGGGCCTTCGTCGTAGTATGAGGAGGACAGTACGGGGGGAGACCCGGTCACGTTATCCGACAGTCCGTAGGCACGACTGAGGCTGTTGCTGGTGTTTTGCACGCGGCTAGAACTCGCATTGTTATTGCCATTGTGCGAGCGCGCAGGCAAGGGGAAGGCTCCTCGTAGTCGCGAGGATTCATGTGCCGCAATGGGTGGTCAGATCCGACTCCACGGCCGCCGCGAGATCCACGCTCGGGGGTGTATGCCTCCACGGGAGCTACGGGAAAGGAGCTGAAACCGGGAGACGAGACGGGAGGGGACTTTTTGGCCGTGGCCGAGAAGGAGGTGTCCAACGCAGCAACGTGGGTACCCCGTGCGGAAGATGGAGGTTCCTTGGTAGCAGGAGACGATGGTGCTGACGACTGCGTACCCTTGCGCATCTGCTTCTTGCGATATTCCTCACGGTGCTCAACCGCAATCTGCCACTTCATTCCCTTACCGGGCTCATCAGTCCGACGGGGCACCTTCTGGAACGCCTTGTTTAATGACAAGTTGTGGCGGATGGAGTTCTGCCAGCCGCTCTGCGAGTGTCGGTAGAATGCATAGCGATCCATAATCCAATTGTAGATGCTGTTAAGGGTAAGCTTCTCCTCTTCGCTGGAGAAGATAGCCTGCGCAATGAGGTTGGCGTAGCTGTATGGAGGCTTCAAATCCTTGGCCGAGTCCTTGCTGTAGTCAATCTCCTCCGTACTCTCCATCATCATGCCTCGGTTGTAAAGCGGCGACTGCTTGGCAGTTCGCTGACCAGCGGTATCCGGTGATCGCGGGGGCGGAGTGACCTGGCGCTTGAGGAATTGAGGCGCGGGGGCCAGCGAGGGACCGCCAGAGGATGATGGCCGTACGGGTTCGGTGGCCTGCGATGCCGAGGGATGCGCATGCATCGAGGCATCCCACGCCTGTGAAGCTGGATCAGGCTCCTGACCACTGGCAATGCGCTGAGCGCGCTCGATAAAGCTGGGCTGGATGTTGGCGTCGTCGCCGGGCGTGACAAACATCATCTGGCAGTTGGCTACCTCAATGATATCGCCGCAGTGAAGAATGGCATCAGCACCGCGCTTGAGAATCACATTATTCAGGCGGACGCCATTGCGGCCATTGACACGAATATGCCAGGCAGGCGTCTCTTCGCCATCATAAAAGATCTCCGCATGCAGACGGGACACGAACTTGCTGGGGCCCAAATCGACATGCACATCGGGGAGCGCACGGGCAGCAATAGTGACGGGACTGGACTGCTCGGTAGATCTCTGCTCACGATCCGGTTCGCGACCGATATTGACATGCAGCGTCTTGACATAGTAAGTCCAGTTGCGGCCGGCGATCTTGGCGTATGCTTGGATACTCTGCTTATTCTCGGTCTTGGTGTTGGAATGGTCGCGCGAGACGCGCAATTCTTCGCGCGGGGTGTTTAAATACGAAATGACCAGGTCGACGATATCCTGGTGTGCGGACTGATCATGTTCACCTGCCGAGTCCTCGGCTTCGTCGGCGGACTCGTTCTTGATCGCAGTTCGTGAGGGAGAGGCGCGGCGCTCAACCTGTGGGAAGTTGGAGATTCTAGTCTTAGCATTCCTTTTCGTCCAGGCGCGGGGCATGCGCCCTCCGGAGGGGCAGGATTCGGTCTCAGACCAGACCACGACTGTGGATCAGGCTTACCTTGCGCTTCTTTGCGGATGGGCGACTGGGCGACGAGTCTGGGGCCTCGGCGTCGGATGTTTCCTGCAGTTGAATTTCCTTGCGCCGCGCGCGACGGCGATTTGACAACGGCATCTCTAAAGCGTGTGTTTGTGTATTTCCGGGGATGCGAGTTCCCTTCACTGGTACTTTTGGCGGATCGTACTATGTAGTGTGCGATTTATTGGTGCGAGTCGCAGATCGAATGCAGCGATTTTTTTTCCGTTCTCTCTCGGGAGGCTGGTGTTGTGGGCGATCAAGCCAAAGTCGAACACCGCGAAAGCACGCGGGGAAGGAAAAAGGGAAACGACGGGGAAATCCAGAGAGGCAAAGATGCGAAAAGGCGAAAAATCACAACAGAGCAAGTCTGGATCCGGATTTCAGCGGTCCAGACTCGGAGACACGCTCAGAGGCAGAACCAAAGAATGAGGCGTCGTCCGAACCACTGATCGAGCCAATTTGCCACCGCGAGTGCGTTCTAGCGGGTAAAAAAAGGGAAGGAAGAAAAAAGGAGGTCCAAGAGTAAGAGAGGCGATTAACCCCGGATTGATTCCGAAACAATAAACAAAGAGACCGGGATGTTCGATGGAAGGACTGGTAAAAGTGGTGTGGCTGGAAGTTGATTATCGATAATCCCTACGATCGACGCGATGGCGTCTGTTTGGGGGTGACCGCCTTGTCGCGTGGGGAGTGAGGTCAGAGTGCCGCACCAGCCACCGCAGGGCCGAGTTCCAGGGATGATGTACCGAAGGGAAGGGGAAGGTGGGAGGAGAAAAGAAGATGAAGTCTAGGATGAGGGGGAGAAGGAGAGAGAAGAGAAGACTAAGAAGAAGATTCACAGATCCCGAGAGAAGGCAGGAGACGGCGTTGAAGAATAAGTTCAATCAAGTGCGCCCGTTTGGCCGTAAACAGTGGTGGAGTCGGGGGTCACATGGGTGTATGGTATTGTTCTGGTGGAGAGTGATTGGGCTGTGGATGGGTGGGGTAATGGTGGTAATACTGATACCACGATACCATGATCCAGTGTGGGATTGAGGATGTTTCCGAGTGCAGGACGCAAGACTCTTCGAAAGAGGACAAGTACGACGCTGGAAAGTGTGGATAGACCGTAGTGGATATTAGTAAACAACTATATGATCTAAGGAGCCCATTTCATATGCTAAACATGAACTATAACTCTGTTTTTTTTTTTGACTGTTGACAATGATGACGCGGGGGAACGTTTGATCTCCTGCTTGTGCTCATAGAATCAATACACATTGACTACCCCCAATCAAAGCCTACTTAGCTATACTTATGTAGACAAATCATCTCTGATCAAATGATCTCAAAATTTAAGCTTAGATCTTAATCCTTGTTCTTCGATCTCTCTCGTAGTCCCCATAATCTCCATAAAATCCTTCCGTTGTACACAATCCATCCGCCCGGGGTCGTTTGCGTCACAGGCTTCCCCGGATGCAGTTTAGCCTCGCCCGTTGGAATGCTGCCTTGCCTCATTGGGGGTTGACATGTCGATCGGTTTAGTTATCAACGGACGCCGGAATAGGGATAGATGGAAAATCATGAAAAAAAATCATGGCCATGTAACCTGAATCCTGGGAAAGTGGAGCTTGAATTTTTGTGTACTGTTTACGAGGGAGATCAACAGAGTGGAAGGATCATACGTGGACGCAAACAACTTGGACTGTAAATAAACAGGCAGGGTAGCCTGCCTGACCCGAAGAATCATACGGTAATAGATGGAAAAAAATCGAATAGAGGGATGAGGCCGGATCAGACCAATGGATGTCTCGATTGGAGACAAGAGTATCAAGAAAGGAGAAATGGAATAAGGAAATAAATATAGAAAGAACACGGGATCAATGATGAAGCCTAAGGCAACCTGAAGATATAGAAAGGACAAAAAGAAGAGTAGTGTAGAGTAGCCCCAACCCAGAGAAACAAGAGACAGAGATTCTCCCAAGTGACAAAATAGAAACGGTCGTGACGGCGTTAGAATAACGAGGAATAAAAATGATATAACCTCCCAGGCTCTTCCCCAAGTCTTTTACTCGTCAATGGGCATCTTGGCATCGCCATCCTCGTCCACCCCACGCAGGGTCGGGTAGAGAACTGCCGCAGCGTCCTCAGACTTGGTCGGCTCCTTGGTGTGCTCAGGAGAGGCCCGAGTTATGGCCGTCTCGATGCCGTCCATGGCACCATCACCCGAGGGAACGGGAGACTCTTCGGCACCGCTGTGACCCGCCGAGTCGCCGTCGAAGCGGCCCTGCTCCAAGAGTTCGGAGACCAAGCGTCGCAGGTTCTCCAAGAGTCGGACCTTCTCCACCCAGGCGACATTGACGTCACGCTCGGCGACCTCGGTGGCCGCTTGAGCGGTCCGTTGAGCAGCCTCCTGGTCTGGATCTGAAGCAGTCGACAAGGCAGGATCAATCAAACTCGAGGTGATGGCGGGGTGCTCCTTGGTAGGGGTGCGTTCGCCATCAGCCGAGGTATCCATACGGTGCTCGTCTGCTTCGCGCTCGGCGGGACGAGCGCGCTGCAAGGTGCCACCGGTGTAGCGGCGACGATCGTCGTGATCAAAGGCGCCGCTGAGGGTGGATGGGGGAGCCGCGCTAGAGGCAGTGGGGTAACCCGCCGTCATGTTGTCAGACATGGTGGCCGACGGCAGACGAGGGTACATGCCGGCACCGCTCTCGTGGGGCGGCGACACCCGGTGGGTCTGGGGGAGAGAGACCGGGGAGCGTTGTGAGGTATAGGATTGAGCGCTGGAGGGCGGGGTCAACGCGGGAGTGCCAGTAGAAGGTGAGTGGGCCGTGGCGGCCATCATGGGAGCGGAAGTGGTCGCGGTAACGTGGCTAGGAGGCAACTGGCTAGGGGAGAGTGGGTAGCACGGTAGCTCATGCCACCCTGCACGTAGTGAGCGCCAGGCTGAGCCACGCCAGCCGCGGCGACGTTCTCGTCACTCTCGTAGATGGTATTTTGCATCTGCTCCAAGAACTGATCAATGTTGATCAGATCGTTCTTGGTGCGGACGTTGGACATGGGAGGAAGATGGTACGCGGGAGCATGACCACCACCAGGGCTGTAGCCACCACCACCGGCAACCGGAATGGCGGCAGGCATGGGCTGGTACTCGGGAACTGGGCCATTCAAGATCGGAAGCTGCAGAGCCTGGAGACCAAGCAGGCGTTGGCCAACGGCCGCATAGGAGTTGGGATCAAATTGGCGTCGCTTCAGGTCACCGAAGAACTCATTCAAAGCATCGTATCCACGCTTGCGGTCGTACGATTGAGTGCCATCATGGCCCTGGCTCAGCGCATAGTATACATTGCCGTAAGAGTGAGGGTTGGCGGCCGGAGGAGGCGGGTGGGTTTGATAGTACTGAGGAGCTCCATGAGAGTAAGCGGCGCTTGAAACGCCGTTCATGGGTCCCTCGAAGTAATGTGTGGCAGCAGCGTATCCTGGACGTCAATTAGCCAGGGTATTCTAATGCCCTCAGCGACGCGGGAAACCAGGGGGAGCAACGACTGGCCAGACCGGGGAGCGCCTGAAGGAACCCAGTACGAGGGTCTGGGGATACAGCCCGGTCGGACTCAAGAGGATGCGCCAGTAGAGGGAGAGCAAGAAATCCAAGACGAACCTTTGGGGTTCTGGGGAAACATCATGTCCGGGTGGTGGTGATGATGCTTAAGGCCCGGCTCGGGGGATCGGATCTCCGAGTCGTCGGCATGGGTCTTGACGTGTTTCTTCAGATCCTGGGGGCGCTTGAAGGCCTTGCCACAGAAGTCACACTTGTGTGGCTTCAGGGGGACATGCACACGGATATGAGAGGTGATATGGTCGCGCTTGACAGTGGTAGTGTTGCAGTTGCCCCATTGGCAGGTCAAGTTCAAGTTGTTGGTGCTTTTGCGACCGACATGGCGCTCGCAGACGTGTTCCTATAATAACCACCCCACGGTCAGAACTGCGAACTGCATAATAGACAGTCGATGATGGTATTACTTACGTAGAGGGCTTCGGCAGAGGGGCTCTTCTCAGTGCAACCCACCCACTGACAGGGGAGTTGCTCGCCGGCGCCGTTGAGTGTACTGTTGACGGCAGCGGTCGCAGCGGCGGCAGTGGCCGTCACCGACGCGGTCGGCGTAGTAGCAGCCTGCGCAACAGGTGCCGGGGCGGGTGCAGCCTGGGGTGTTGAAGTTGGGGGAAGAGTATTCTCGGACATGATGCCAAGAAAATGTCTTGTCGTGGGCGGGAATTTTGCCCAGGCACAGTAAGAAAGGAAAAACCACGTATACCTCACACCGTTAATTCAACGGCAATACGGGTACACAAATAGTCCCAAGAATGAATATATATTGGGCCAAGGTGTTCCCTGAAGAAAATTCCAAGAAGAGAGGAAGGAAGGAATATAGAAGGATGGAGGAGGGAGAAAACGCGTGCCTAGAGAAAGAGGAAGAGGGAGAGAGGAAAACTGGGGAGGAGGAGGGGGGGGAAAGTCTTGGGACTTGGGGGGGTCTTGGATTTTCTTGGATTTTCTTGGGGTACTTAGTAACAGGTAATCATCTACCAAGACCAATGATCCATGCCAATGCCCGTCCGCAATCACATTCAGGGAGGAAGGAGCCGAGCCTTTGCCCAGAAAAAGCCTTGGGGCCGGGCGGAGGAACAGCCAAGGAGAGACGACAAGACCGGGCCAAGACTGTCGGCTGCGGGCCTGGCGTTTTAGTGGAGCATGAGGGAGTTATGATTGGCTGGAGGGAGTGAGAACGAGGGGCTGTGCATTCCGAGTATTTCCAGGGCTACTGTGGATGTAAGACCAGAGTAAGACGATAACCAAAGACCTGGGAAGAGACGGAATCAAGCTCAGCATACCGAGGGCTAATTAGGGAGTAGTTAGGAGTGGCTATCGCAGCAATTCACCATAATAGCTCTAGTCCCATCCATAGGAAATCCTGCTCACCATCTAGTCTGTATACTATGCCTCTCACACGATGCAGTAATTACCTACCCAGAGTAATATTTTGCTAGCAATACCCAGAGCACAGCATTCCTCCGTACACCTAATACTGCCCTACCTCGCCTACACAAAGTAGGAGAGTACAAGCTGGAAATCCTCCCCGGTCCCAAATCCCAAATCCCAAGCTCCCAATTGCACGCCATCCTCGGCATCCGACCACGTACCAGAACCATCCAATAACCAGTCCACCCTTCACAAGGCCCTCTAAAAAAGAAACCCCATTCGTGCAATAATAAGAGAAACACCCAAAAGTGTAAAAAGTGGTCAGAAGATTCCAAGGGGGAGGGGAAGGCCAAACGCTCGCCAAGAAACCCCCTCAGTCGTGGCGATGCACTTCTTGGCAGCCAAGGTTTTCCTCTTTGCCAATTCCCGCTCCGAGCACCAAGCGCTTGGAGGTCTTGGGTCTTGGGTCTTGCGTTCTGTGCACAACCCCCCTTCCTCCTTGTCACTTGGCACTGGGCCACTGGGTATGGGCAATTTTGGGTACGCGCTTTGATGGGGGGCTCCGACGGAGGATAAAGGATTTCCGGGTTTTGGTCTGGGAATTGGATAGATTAATCTCGCTGCCTGGTTTTTCTTGGGATTGCGGCTTTATCTCATTATGCAGGAGAGTCGTGGATAAGGCTTTGAAAGGGGGAATTATTAATAGTATATTGGACATGAGATAGGGGATCTTGTCTCCAAGAAAAAAAAGAAATCAAATCATCAGAACTATTGAAAGGAAACTGTCTATCCGGTGTCAAAATCAAGTCTAGGTTATCTGTGGTAGAACAGCTCGCTGTCTATGTCTATGCAATATACAAAATCTATGGTTATAATTTACAATAAATATACAAAAACATCACGACAGGCCACCCCTGCAGTGATACCATCCAACCAAAACACCCAAGCATTCCCGCCCTTGGCCAGAAAACCGGGCTCCAAGCCCTAACAACTCTGGCCTTGGGAACGAGATCAAGCCCAGACCCCCCGCCAAGTAAGTCCAGCGCCAGGCTCGACCCTTTCCCTCTCTCTCCTCCCATCTGATCCCTCCAATCATCAAATTCACCGACCAACCCTCCTCTTCGGCGGCTGATACCAACTCCAAATATTCAACCCAACCTTCGTCCCCTTCGTAACGGGATACGCCGCATGCCACGTCTCGGGATACCCCGTCCCATCAGCCCTCAAATTCTCCCAAAAGATCGCATTCCCCTTAATCGGCTTGAACGTAATTCCCTCCTGCATCCCACCAGCACCCTCATCCTCATCACACTCCAAAAACCGACACCAAGCCTTGCCCACAGGTCTCCTCAACCGAGGGAAATTCGTACCCCCACCTTCACAGTCCGCTCCCAGATACACCATGAACGTGCTTAGTCTGTCACCCCCGCGCGCAAGTGACCCCGTCCAGTCATAGTGATGCCGGTAATGGCCGGAGGCATTGTAGCGTTGCGCCCACATGCGCTCGATGTAGAGATGCGGACGCCAGCCTTGGAAGGCGCGGGCGCGGTCTTCCAGGCAGCGGACTGTGTCGTCACGGTCTAGGAGGGCGCGGTCGGAGAGGCGTTTTGAGGGGTCGATTCGCTCTGTGACGCCGTCGTAAATTATTGAGGGGGTGTATTTGTTTAGACTGGGATTTGTTAGCTCTTTTTTTCTTCGTTTTTTCTTGCTTGTGTAAGAGGTTGTTTGACGGGGACGTACCTGATATCAACTAGATGATCTGCCTCAGCGGAACTCACAAAGTTCTCAATATACAGGACAAGCGGTGCCCTCGATAATAGGTGTACTCTGTACCCTTCAGCCTCGCCGGGACAATTCACCGGGACCCCGTCCTCGGGACTAATGAAGCTGTCGTCTGTCAAATGCAGAGTCGACGGGGTATGATCCCATTCCTCAAAGGCAGATCCATCCTCGTCCTCCCATGAAGACGAGGAAGAATTGTCCGGGAAAAACGGGCGTATCAACGGGTCCAAGATGAAAATGTATACGGGCACGAAGTAGAGGAGCCAGGTTATAAGCGTTGAGAGTTTTGGCGGGGACGGTGCCATTGGGGGCGGATTGGAGGTTGGTCGGGTAGGTCGGTAGGTTTTATATGCGTATATATGGTGAGGAACATGTAGATAGGACGATATTGTACAATAGGGAGAGAAATTGGCGGATCGTTCGTTAGATACTGCGCTCCATGCGGGTGACAGCGCGGAGATGGGCGGGGATGAGTGAGGGGGTCCGTATAGGGGTCAATTGGTCGGATGGAGGTCTATCGGTGGTCGCAGGAACTGTGCGATTCAGATCCAGTGTGTATAGTGGCGCTTGAGAGACCAGAGGCCATGTTGAAAGAAAGTCGAACGTTGAGGGTGGTCCGATGGAGGAGATGTCGGGACTTGCGCGGCGATGTGGGTCTGGATCCGTCTTGGTCTAAACCACTCATGGTAGGTGACTGAGGATATCATTTCGGGATGAATTGAATCTACCGAATGGAAACACAGACGATGTCTGATTGGTTTAGTTGTAGGGTGGCGGCTCTATTTCGAATCATAGCATTCAAGAAAACTATACTATATCCAACACGAACCATGATCGCCGGTTCCAACAGACTGTCCAAAATATTCCCTATCCAAAATACAGGTAACGCCACCCAGGTATAAACAGAATTTTCTTTTTTTGTTTCCTTTCATAAGTGCGTGTCATCGTAACAAGCAAGAGATCTTTATAGAACATGTAAGTTTGAACATCGATGAACCTAGACTCCAGCATTCATCCATTGAGTCCAGTCATCATTGGCTGCGCCAGCGCCAGGTCGGAAATTCGCATTGTTGCCAAACAAATCGTCAAATGAAATGCCCAGATCCATATTCATACCCAAGGCATTCTCATCGAGGCCCATGTTGAAGTCCGAGAGCCCATTTTGAGGAGCAGTATCCTGCTGCATCGTGCTCGTGGTGGGTTCATTATTCACGGTATCCACGTTTGCGGGTTGGAAATTATACCCTTGCCACACAAAGTTCTGATTAGGAATGGAAACCAAGTCCGGACTGCTGAGATGTTCGCTGGGAGTCCCGCCTTGCGAGATTGGTGAGTGCAGTCGCGAAGGGTTCATAGGTTGAGTCGTGGGTTGTTGCAAGCGACTAGGGATGGATGACTTCATTCCTGGCGTGGCGCTCATGGGGAAATTGGAGAAGTTGGCAAATGCATCGAAACTGGGTGTGGAAATTCCCGTTCCGGACGGGTCACTTGGTGTGTTTGATCCCATCCCTTGGTGCTGAGGGGTAGAATCGAATGAAGGTTGATTCAGCGCAGAGCCGTTGCGCTCATGCTTGAAGTGATCATCCTCTAGTGTGGACATGGGTTGCGTGGGATAAGCAAAGGGATCGTCAGAGGGGAACATCATGGGCATCAGATCTGGAAGATTGTTGGGGTTGTTGAACTGCTGAGCCCAGGCCAGACTGGACGGCTCTTGATTGGAGAAAGAGGCATTGAATGAGTTTGCAGACGATGGTTCTGGCGTAGACATGGTCTCGGTCAGGAGTTCCGGCGTCGATGCCAGCCAGGCGGACTGCGTGCCGCTTTCGGACTGTCTGACGGGCTGAGTAGTGTCTAGACTCTTTTGCCGACGACTTGCAGCAGGGTTTGTGGGGGACGACTGAGCCATCATCTGCGCGGGGAACGTGCTCGAGCGATGAGGCAAGGTTTGTACTGGCTGATTTTGAATAGACTCGGGCTCCATAGCAAAGTTGGAAGGAGCGCGTCGCTTCAAGTTAACGGGAATCTTGGAGCTTTGGCGGTTCTTCAACATCTCTGGTAGAGTCTTGAAGAGGCACTGTAGAAGATGGTTAGATACGATTGTCGGAAGGTGGAGAAAGAGACATACTGTTAGACTCTGGGAGCACCTGTCCGCTGCCATACTCTTCTTAGCCAGCCCAGCTAGAGTGTTTTTGCCTTCCATGGCATCCTTCAACACACCATCCTTGGCAGTGGGCGAATCGGGATTCTCCACAACGAAGAAAATGAGTGAGAGGATGGCAAAGTAGGTGGTGTACATGGTAAACCAGAACGAGCCATTTAGAAGGCCCCTCTTGTGCATGCCCGTCGTGATGTGGACAATGTTTCGAGATACGCTAACGCAAGCCGCAGCGCAAGCATAGGACCGCTTGTCCACACCACGAGCTTGAGAGCCACCAGATACATAATGTAAGAAGGGGCGGTACATGACCATCTGTACATGCGCGTAACTGATACGCAACAGTTGACGAATTCTGGTGGAAAGAATGCTTAGCCAGATCCGCAAGTGAAAAAGAGTCACATTTTAGACTTACCGCTCAAGCTGGGGTGACACTTCTGTGCCTGGACGCAGCGCCGGAGGGAGCTCCTCCATCCAAGCCTGAAGATCACGCTCAATCTCTCGGATCTTCGAATGGCTGACCATATAGCGCTGATCGGACTTGGACCGATAGCGCGCGTTCTTGACCGGATAGATATATTTCACTACCTTCAGGACGACGTTGCAAAGGCGTGTATGCGCATTACATCCGGCCATCAAGGGGGTATAGTCGGTGGGCATTTGTGTAATACCCTCAGCGGTAATGAACTCTCCATCGATTTCCATCGGATATTCTTGATCGATGTCATCATCGCTCAGCATTTGAGGAAGACCCAGCAAGGTGCTAACGTAGACATCCATCTTACGAATAACCCAGAAGATGCGCTTACGCAGCTCTCGCTCCATGGGATTGAAGTCGGCCGTAACGGTACGATGAAGTCCCAATCGCAGTGCTGAGCGAAGCGCAATACCAACATACGAGTAACAAGTACTCAGCTTGGCAGACGATTGGAGGAAAAGCACCATGAAGCAGATTGCTTGCAGTGAGGTGAGATCTCGGCAATCCGTAATTTCCAGCAGTTGCCGTCCCGCCTTGAAAAATTGGAATCTGTGACAGCACAGTTAGCAACCTTATACGACGTTTATCCTAGAGCTGACAAGAGTTTGACTTGACCTACCCTTGACCGATCGCACCCTCGTAACCGGCCAGATCCAAAGTGCCTGCACCGTCATCCGAGAACAGACATCCTACCGCCATAACAATATACAACAGGGGCAAGAACGAGTTCTCATCATTACCGAATTGCTCTGGGGGCGTTTCATAGATGCGGTCAAGACTCGCGAAGAATTTAGGCTCGATCACGAATCGCATAAGAGAGCAGGCATCATCCAGTGCATTATGACATAGTCGAATAGCGACCGCCCGCGGGGGGAGGTCGTGGGTAGGAGGCAATGAGGCATCCTGCGGGGAATCGGATACGGACACCGATCTAGGGCTTTCGAGCATCGCCGTGACGTTTCGAGGAACGGGCGCTTCGACCGCACCTAATTGTTTGCGCAGGCGGCGGACGAAGATGATTCCCGAGGTGTGTCCATGATAGTCCCAATGTCCCTGATCATCACGGTCTAGACAGCCAGTATTTCCGACCATCGTCTCCAGCAAGGACTCGTCACCGGCTTCAGGGCCGGTTTCGCCGGAAGCTCCATTAGGTTTGGCAGCGACTCCGGCCGTCGCCGCTGGCTTGTCCTTCTGGTGGATTGGTAGACGGTACTCTGGAGCGTTTACGTCCAGATTGGGGTCGTCGAGATTGACATTTGGCAGTACTGTTCGGAGGAGGGCCTCTGCCTTTTGCATGCGGGCTTCCAGGGCTTCGACATACTGCGGGGCGGGATTGCGACGACGGTTGGAGGGTTGGTCGTACGAACACTCTACAGGACGTTAGCCACGTGTTGGCGGAAACGCAGGGGAAAAGCAAGAGAAAAAGCAACCAGGGCGGAGCGGGCGCACCATAGCTATAGACGGTACAGTGGGTACAAGGTTGTTTGCCGTCACACTTGATCTTCTTCCGGCGACATTCGTCGCAAGCGCGACCTACTCGTCGGCGCTTCTGGAGCGGCAACGATTGAGGGGTGTGTTTAGGGTCTGAAGGAGTTTCCTGGGTGGAGGCGAATTGCGAATGGTCGGCATCGTCATGAGGGTAGTCATTCAGTGCGGGATCGTCATCGCTATCACCATGCGCTCCGGAACCACTCGCCATGATAGACTATCGAGGGGGTGCCCAGTGGGATTATTTATTCATGTAAGGAGAAGCGGGCTTGGCGGGCGATCTGATCTAAGTGATTATCGATCGCCCTCTTTGCGGTCGCATTCGTAGACGGCAGTAGTAGTAGTAGTAGTGGTAGTTGGGGGGAAGGGGATCGGAGGAATGACGAAGCGGCAATGATAATCGATAAGTCGAACGGGCGAGTCGAATCGTCAAAGAGATCAGGGAGGGAGGTGAAGAAAGAGGGACGAATAAAAAGTGGAGTCACGAAGAAGAAGTCGAGGAGATCGTCGAACGGGCAAGCTCACGGACCAGTTGGAGGAGGGCCGTGACCGAAGGGGGGAGGAAGAGGAGGGGAGATGGAGAAATTCAGGGTTTGGAGGATTAGAAATTGGGGGATTATCGAGAGAGTGAGAGGGATGATGAAATAATTCCTTTGGCCGAAAGCGGTGGGGTCAAAAAAAGAACTAGAAGACCAAAAGACCAGCCACGTCTAGAGTTAAAGTTAGGGGAAGTAGAGATTATTCCAGAGGTCAAATTATTGGTCTGGTCAAGTGGACGACTCCAAATTGGAGAGGGGAAGAAGAGAAGGAGAAGAGGCTGAAGTTGGGAGAATACAATTCGGAGATTAGTACGAGAGAGAGAAGAATCATCGAAGGCCACTAGAACAGAACCAGACTTTTTCCATATTACTGTCCTGGCTAACGAACCATATTCTATACCTGAGGGAAATACCAGCAGAGTTAACTCTTCTTCAATACGAAGCTTCGGAGTCATCCAAGTAGTACTTTTGAACAAGTTCTTATTACCCTATCGGATATTCTGATTGACCAACGCACATTCGTCCATCGGAGTTTTACAGGGCGCGACCCCGACGCCCTGTGCACGGGATCTTCCAAGGTTCGTGAGCTTGAGGCATTTTCCTGGCCTCGGCTTCGTAGAAAATTTCAGGGACCCAGTCGTATGAGGAGAGTGACGAAAGATTAGTTATCACAGAATTAGTATGGCGCTTAAAGACGGACTCCACCACTAGTACGACAGTAGTTACTCGGCCATCCCGTTGAGAAACTCGGCCTCGGCGATCCTGGCGAAAATGCCGAGTTGCCTACTTAGTACTACTGTACAGTAGTCAGTGGATCGGATGTAAGAAATTGGGTCTGGTGAGAAACTTTATCGGCAATGAGCTGCAAAGATTTATTCCGCTTGTTATAGAGTACATCTAGTAGCTGTATACTCGGTTAGAGATCTATCACAACTTATAAACTAACAAAGCCTTCGCAGTTAGCACCAACTCTCTTTGGTATAACGCAATCCCGAATTCTCCTCTCATGCAATGACTCGAACGTCCGGGGCGCATGCTGCATGGGTCCTGGTCCGATTGCTAATCCAACCATCGCATGGCAAGCAGACCGCACCGAATCACCGATGGATTGGCTACGATCGCCGAAAGAACCAAGCATTTTCAAACCCCGCAGGGTTTATCTCCGTGGAGGGGTGTTGCGGATATTGCGGACCGCAACAATTGATCTTGTGAGGTATTTTGGCAGGTCGATGTCCTTCTCGATAAGTTCAAGTTACGATGATCGGATTTTTCCATCTCGTATCTTAGTCCCCTCGGTGAGGACGGGTCGTCATGGCCAGTTCAGAGACCAAGGTATGTACTGTGTATACTACCAGGTAGGATCAAGACTGTAGCTTCTATGAGTTGCCCCGACCGAACTTCAAAATCATCTCATCAGCCCTATAACAAAGAATGATATTGCCCGTACCTACTGTCGAGGAACTGGTGAGCCCAGAGCCCAGAGCCCAGAGCACAGAAAGCCTTCCTAGACCTGTCTTTTATAGTATGACTATGTGAATCAAAGACAAATGACGCAGGCCAGTGATGACGCTGTCACATACATATAAGCCTGAGCAGCGCGGGCCTCGTGGTTCGGAAGGGTATATCGAATGAGCAGCGAGTTGAACTTGATTAAAATTAAGCGGCTTACTTGTCGTGCTAATTATCCGACAGCTCATGCCGGCATCTTGAGACAATCACCCGCAGGGCAATTTACAAGCAAAGATACGATTTGAACCACGTTGCATAGAGGCATCTCGGTATTTATCTCTATAGGCAAATTGGCGCATTTCAATTGAGGATTAGAAGTTGCAAACCCATGCTTGTCCCCTGGTGCTTACTCGTCTCCATCCTGCGACCAATTTCCACACTCTGAAACTGTTGTGACTTGCAGTATGTGCAACTCCTCGCTGCGACGCGAACTGGAATCCAAGACGCGCCCCTCGATCATGCTTGTCACGAAGGGATCAGTCATGCAGAGAGAAGAGATCCTACTCCAGTTCAGTACAATGTAGTAGATTCCGCCCTGTGACGCGCCCAGGAATGCCAACGCCTACTCCCCCGCGGGGGTGGCTGACATGCGCCGTTAACACGAGCAATGGAGAACACGATGGTATCAACCTTGAGGTACATTATCCGAAAACTCGCATAACCTTAGTTAAGTTGTTAACAAAAAGTAGGCCATTGGGCTCATTTGCCAGGAGCCGTGGCGTGAACCAATTTACGCCCCCAAAAAACGCTAACGACTTTAACTTCGACGAAGGGGAACCACGATTTAAGCTCATCCATCCTCAGCCCTGCAGCGACCCCCCAGCTTTGGCGTCATTGTTTTAACTTTCGAGCAGAATAATTGCCTGAAACGAGAAAAAAAAGGGGCCCGTTCAAGGCACTTCGTCACGCTAACGACTTGGCACTTTGGCTAACTCTGCAGGAGAAGAACAGAGTTTTACGGGCCTTCAGCTAGAGCGGGTCTCCTCACGTCTTACGTCTCACCTGCGACCTGACATTCTGATGCCCTTTTTACCTGGTTGATGATCTTCGACTTTACAACTACATACTGTTAGTCTGTTAGCCCGTTAGGTTCTTCGCGATCAATTACCCCCCTTTGGCGCGTCCCGCTTTTCCCCAGTGTGGGTACATTATTCACGAACGCGAAACTCGGTTCTCCTGTCGCTTAAGGGACTCGGCATTTCCTAGTGCTTATTGATCAAATTAAGATTCTCGGTTTGATCGATAATTGCTGATCACTGATCGCCGATCTTTCCTGTTGTCTGATCAATCCTTATATGCCGTGAACACCTCCTCTCGACTGCCCACTACGCCCTCTTCCACGACAACCAACCCTGTTCACCGAGATTATCCGTGCTGGTCATGACTTCTTAGCCTCATGGATTCATGAAATATCATCATGCCTTATATTCTCGTCACGCTATGCTGCACCTTTGCAGCCCTGGGCTCATTCTTATTCGGCTATGATTCCGGGGTCATCTCGTCGAGTATCGAACAAGATGCCTTTTTGGACTATTTCGGCTCCCCGGGTTTATCAGATGCTGCTAGTGGAGGAATTATTTCTTCATATACAGGTGCGTCTAGTAGTTTTCTCCCTTAGGCTCGGATCATTGTCTAATCTTGGCGAACAGGAGGTGCAATCGTCGGATCCCTTCTAGCACCATACATCTCCGATTTCTATGGACGTCGAATGGTAATTTTCATCGGCGGATTGCTAGCCACGCTGGGTGCCGCGCTACAGGGTGGTTCAGTCACCGTCGCGATGCTCATCGCTGGTCGATTCATCGCGGGCTGGGCTATTGGACTCATGTCGGCTACGATTCCTGTCTACTGCGTATGTTCATCACAATCGACATGAGATTAGATCCTCCAAATCATCCCATTCACGGACTAACTTGAACATAGAGCGAGGTTGCACCGCCGCGCATTCGTGGGTTACTTGCCAGTATGCAGCAGTGGATGATTGGACTGGGAATCATGGTGGCTGTAAGTTGCTATTCCCCTTCCCATAATCTCATTCTAACCTGATCGCCTCCAGCAATGGGTTGGCTACGGATGCTCCCTACACAGCGGCAACTTTTCCTGGCGATTTCCACTCTCCTTCCAAACAGCCCCGGCCGTGATCCTCATCTGCGGTATCTGGTTTCTCCCCGAGTCCCCACGCTGGCTAATCGAGCACGGCAAAGAAGAAGTCGGTCGAGCAGTCCTCGCCCGTCTCCATCTGAACAGCAACGCATCCAACCAGGAGCTGGTCGAGCATGAAATCAATCAAATCCATCAAAGCGTCACCAACGAAAAACAACTTGTCGTCCGCTCATGGCGCCAACTCTTCTTCTCCCGCCAATGGCGCTATCGCATCCTCCTTGCATGCGGTCTTCAAGTCATGACCCAATGCTCCGGCACAAATCTTATCCAAAACTACGGACCGCGACTATACAAGACACTCGGCCTCTCCACGTCTACTTCACTCATGATTATCGGTGTTTGGGGTGCACTGGCACAATTCTGGAATACCATCTTCATGACCTTCATCGATAAAGTCGGTCGACGCAAGTTACTCATTCCATCCCTACTAGGCATGGGCGCGGTAATGTGTGTCGAAGCTACGCTGGCACGATACGTCGATTTCAGCGATACCAACGCCAACCCGAATGCGCTGCGCGCAGCTATCTCCATGTTCTTCGTTTTCTCATTATTTTTCACAGCCCTGGGTATGATCTCCTGGATATACCAGTCTGAGATTTTCCCGACGGCTATTCGTGCTCGGGGGTCGTCGGTGGCGACTGCTACGAATTGGAGTTTGAGTTTAGTTTTTGCGCAGTGTTCGCCTATTGCATTGACGAGGATTGGGTCGGATTATTTTTATTGCTTTGTTGCGTTTAATTGGGTTGCTGTTTTTGTGGTTTGGTTGTGGTATCCTGAGACTGTTGGCAGGTCTCTCGAGGAGGTTGAGGAGGTTTTTGGTGGTCGGTCTGGTGATGATGAGCCTGATGTTACTCTTGGGGTTGAGGCGAGTCCAAAGACTGAGTGGAAGCCGCCGCGATCACATCTCCGGCATAAGGGTATTCACCCTTTGTCGATGCATCCAATAACCTGCGGGAGTTGGAGTAGCAAGGGTGGTTCGTCGCCCAGGTTGTGGAGTAAACAGATGGAGAATGTATAGTATAGAGAGGATAATCACCATTGACACAATTTTGGAGAACGCACCACCTTTGTGGGATACTATATTCATTGATTTGTCTTTATTCATACAAACTTGTCATCACCTATTGATTGATCACGTCCCGCATCACATCGCCAATCGCATCAGCACCACCACCGCCGCCCAGCAGCTTCTCGTTCGTGGTCTGAATAATGACTCGGCGGTAGCTGATCAGCGCAGGAGATCCGTTATCCTTCACCTCCAGCACCAGATGCAAGAGCTGACCCTTGGGCACAGCAGCCCGACTGATAAGCTCCACGCAGCACTTCTCAGGTGGAGGTAGTGTGACCTCCACAATGCTGCCGGCCTCATTAAGCGGCTTGATATCCAACTGACCAACCTCGTGGTGAACGGACCACTGGGTCGCACTGGGGTCACGGTACTGGTACCATTTGAAAGTAAGAGAATCGTTCGGATCCGGATCATACGAGGCAGAAGCATCAAGCCTGAATGTCGCTCCAGCCTCGAGCTCAAAGTGAAGCGGCTCAAGACCGGTGCTACCATTGATATCCACCACGGGATGATGGTTCGCCTTGCTCAGCTCAGACGAGAGAGACCACTGCATGCGAGCCGCAAAATCGTTCTGGAAAGCATCGCGCCAGCGCCAGATAGTCGCTTGGTTGGACTTGTACTGCCGGCCATCCCTACCAGTGACTTCATCCACGGTATCGCTAAAGTGTCCATTAGTCACACCCTTGCCGCTGATATCCGTAGCGATATAGCGGCCACCCCAAGATCCGAACTCGGGACGTTCAGGCACGCCGAGACCGTTCTGAATGATGTATAGGAAAGTCGGGGTGTCGCCCTCGGGAATGAACATGAAATCGGGATACGTTGAGCCCAGAGGTCCAATCTGAATGTGTTCTTTGATCCACTCCTTGCTGATCTTGGTCGGGTCGGGACCGCCCTTGTCGAAGCCGTACCACCCGTCACCGGAGATTCCAGTCCATGCAGCCATACCGTACTGGTTCCATCCGTGGACGGAGCAGATGTAGAAGATGTCGGGGCAGTGGTGGCGGATCCAAGCGCCTGTATCGTCCTGATCAGAAATGGTATAGACGCGCAACTTGGAGCGCAGCTTGGCGGCGTCGGCCAGGGAGTGGGTCAGGTGAATTTTGAGGAGGACGGAGGCGAGGACGTTGGTTCCTCCCCAGCAGAGGATCCAGAGGGGGTCGTCTGTGGGGGCTTTGATTCTCTCGAGAAGCAGTTCCCCGCCCTCGCTGAGGGGGATGTCTTTGCCAACTGCTGTCATGCCATAGCTCTGCAGTATCATGTTAGTTTAAGGACAAGAGTACAAGTCTCTCGGTGTTCTTACCTCTGCACCCTTCTTAACCAAAGATCTCAGGTACTGTGCTGTCGGGTAGGGATCGTTCGGGTGGGCATGAGCGTTCAGGTTATCGACGACCTTCTCATAGCCATCGATGATTTTGTGCATGTCCTGCGGGCACACCTTATTCTTCATCCATGTCGACGTACACGCAACCAATCCCTCCGTCCGGAACTGGTTCGAGTACAACAGATAGCGCACCAGCGATTCCGCATCATCGGGCTCGTTGGAGATGTCGCTCAAGATGAACACCCGCGGCTTCGATGGGAAGGTCTGTAGCTGAGATGGGGATGCCATTGTATTGTGAGTATCGTTGAATAATGATCAAGGGACAAGAACCACTACCGTCAAGGTGGGCTATATTTGAATCCAGCCAGATTCCCCCACATTTCCCGGAATCGCAGTTGGAGCCACAAAGGCCCGAGTTCGGGCAAGTGGGGGAAGGAAGTGCGGGCCGGAGAGATGCCGGGATTCTGCCGAAGAAGCGAACTCAAAGGAGCCGACTCAATCCAAATAAGAAGTTGCAACCGCCGGAGAACCGAATGGCTTCAACGCCGTACTCGACTAGCCGTGTCTTGCGGATCCACTTCGGTCCTTCAGTCGGCATGGCTGACCGGCAAAACTCTGTGGAAAGGGTGCGTCACTCATACTGGCTTTCCCTCCAACTCTAGTATTTTTGTCCGGAGTCGGACCATGCGATGGGTTGCGGGGCCCCGGGCTTGTCTTGGAGTTTCTAGATTCCCCCAAACGCTGCCCCAGAAGTTGTCGGATTGGACCGGGAAGAATGAAAGGCTTGAGGTATGTTCAACCACCGGACTAGCTTATATATAAAACACGGACGCCCAGCCGACGGTACCAAGATGTATTCATCGTTTGTGGCTTCCCTTGTGGCTTCCTCGTGGCTTTTTATTGATTCCCCGGGTCTTGTCACAAAATGTTCGAGTCAATTAAGCAGTCCGCCCTCTACCAGGAGCTTAGTCTCCGCCTGGTCTTCATTGGGTGCTTCGTCTCCCTAGGAGCCATGGGCTTTGGGTTTGATAACTCCTGGTGGGGAGGCGCTCTTGGTCTGTCGCCATTTGGTAAGAAGTATGGTTCATGGGATGCCGCCGAGAATGACTATAGCATTCCCTCCGAGAAACAGTCGGCTGGTACGGGCACGGGATCGGCTGGTATCATCATCGGTTGTCTTGTTGCTCCTTGGCTCTGTTCGACCTTCGGCCGCAAGCCGACCCTGCTGGTCATGGCCGGTATGTTGACCGTGGGTGTGGTGCTGGAGGCGACTGCCGTTACTTCTTTCTGGCAACTGGTGGTTGGTCGTATTGTGGTCTACTCTGGAATTGGTCTCGCCTCCAATGTGGTTCCCATGTACCAATCAGAGTGTGCGCCTGCAAAGATTAGAGGTATGAGAGTTGCTTGTCTTTGTGGTTGATGCAATCCTGACGGATCCTTTAATAGGTGCATTTTTGACTGCATACTCGTTCTGGAACACTTTCGGTTCCTTCCTGGGGACGCTGGTTGTTTACCTATGCCAAAACTTGAAGAACGAGTGGGCTTACCTGTGAGTTGTCGACGATTTGATTAACAGTAAAACTACAAAGATACTAACTTTTAATACCAGCACCGTGATTCTCTGCCAGCTTATGGTTCCTCTGGGAATCGTCTGCTCATACCCCTTCCTTCCGGAGACACCGCGTTACCTTGTCTACCGAGGACGATTTGAAGAGGCCGAAGCAGCCATCAAAGACCTGTACGGGTCCAACTATAACGCGCTTGAGGAAGTCCAGCTCCTGCGCCTTCAGGTTGAGGAGCAGCGAGAGCTCCACAAGGCGACTAGCGTCATGGATTGCTTCAAGGGCTCAAACTTACCACGAACCATCGTCGCCATTGGTGTCCAAATTCTGCAACAGGCCCAGGGAGTCTCCTTCATCAACAACTTTATCGTGACATTCATGAAGCAGCTGGGCTTCGCCGATCCTTTGAAGTACAATGTGATTGTCATTGCATGTGGACTGGTCGCTAACGTCATCTCCTTCTACACCTTTGACAAGATCGGTCGGCGCACCAACATGTTCTGGGGTGCTTTTGTCATGGGAGCCATGATGTTGGGTGTGGGCGGTACCACTGCCAACGGCTATTCAGTCCTTTCTCCCATGACCCAAAACGGTTGCGTCGCCATGCTCGTCTTGTGGTATGTCTTCTACGGACTGTCCTGGGGCCCTGGTGTGTGGATCCTCGGTGGAGAGATTGGAACTGGCCAGCTGCGTGAGCATACGCTGCTTTTGTCGTCGCTGGGCAGTTTCGTCACCTCCGTGCCGATCAACTTTGTCAACCCTTACGTCCAGGCTGCTATTGGAGGTCGTACTGCGATCATCTACGGCAGTTTCTCTGTGGCTGCGATGGTGTTTGTGTACTTTTTCCTGCCTGAGACTAAGGATCGGTCGTTGGAGGAGTTTGATGAAATGTTCCAGCAGAAGGTTCCCACACGCGAGTTCAAGGGCTATGTTTGCACTGGCCTGGGTGCTCAAATTCGGCAGCTGGAGAACAAGGATGGGGCGGATATGAAGACCAAGGAGATTGAGCATGTGGAAGCTGCGATCTGAGAAGATCTACTACCAAAACTTGAAATCTCTACCTCAAGCTGCATGAAATGATTTACAGCACGATTTTGAGGACTAGCGATCAATACTTTCTAGTTCCCATATCTACACAGGCACTTCAATGGTCTGAACTTGACATAGAGGCCAGCCAGATATACTTAATTTGACTCTTTGAAAGCTCTACCTAAATGTATTCTTAATGCTCTTCATTGACAGATTTGATGATATCTCTTGCGAAACCGAACAATTCGTAACCTCAAAAGGTGGATCTGGAAACCCCTGTCCTGATCTTAAAGTCATGGAGCACCTTTCATCTAAAGGGTAGCAATACCATGAAGACTTAGGACTTTCTAGATATTTTCTACGTCATCGCCAGTTGACTCAGTTTAATTGGCATAAAATTTAAAGGTTGGAACATGAAATGCCTCATATGGATCTAGAGTGCTGCGCGACTATGGAAAGATCCACCACGACCGGCAGTCAGTACCGCTTCCCAAATAGGCAGTTAGAGCCACCTTTACCTATTCGAGCAAGCCTAAGGCCGAAACAACCATCGCATAATTTTCGCAGAAGAGTACCATGATATTTACAGTAGAAAGATCAATACCCCACAAGATGCAAACATAGTACAGGGATTTGATACCCCGCTCTCAAGATGGTAGTCGGAGCCACCAAATGCCTCGTTGCTGAAAAAAAAGACCCAAACATTAGAGGGTGGCCTTTTTATTTATCGTAGGCCTCTTGTCCACATTGTATTTCCATCCTAGATTTTGAATCTAACCTCCATAAACACAATTAAAATCACAATCACAATGGCCAAGTCAACTATCACTCTCGCCTCTGGCAAGGAAATGCCCCTCGTGGGCTTCGGCCTGTGGAAGGTCCCTAAGGAAACCGCCGCCGATACAGTCTACAACGTCAGTATTCCATTCGTTCTATCTGAGAAATTTCATCGAGGACAATTTTCTAACGCACAGCAGGCTATCAAAGCAGGATACAGATTGTTCGACGGTGCCTACGACTATCAGAATGAGAAGGAGGCTGGCGAGGGTATCCGCCGCGCCATTGCCGACGGCCTTGTGACCCGCGACCAGATCTTCATTACTACCAAGCTATGGAACAACTACCACCGCCGCGACCATGCGTTGGCCATGGCCAGGAAGCAGAATGAGACCTGGGGTCTTGGTTACATTGACCTGTTCCTCATGCATTTCCCCTGCGCATTGAAGTATATCGACCCTGCTGTGCGCCAATACCCGGTACGTGACAATCCGCAGCATTCAATTATACCATAATATCTAAATGGGTATGACTTTCTAACAATTTATAGGCCTGGTGGATGGACGACGCCGGCACCGTCGAAACCGACAAGGTCCCTATCCGCGAAACCTGGGAGGCGATGGAGGAAATCGTGGACAACGGTATTGCCCGCAGCATTGGCGTCAGCAACTTCCAAGCACAGTCGATCTACGATATCCTCAGCTACGCCCGCCACCCGCTCTCCTCTCTACAGGTCGAGCACCACCCGTACCTCGTGCAGCCCGAGCTTGTCCAGGTCGCTCAGGAGAATGGTATTGCGGTCACGGCTTATTCTAGCTTCGGCCCTCAGTCCTTCGTCGAGTTGCCCGCGCAATTCTCGGAGAAGGCCAAGGACATTCCTTTGCTGTTTGATGCTGAGCCTGTTAAAGTGCTCGCTGCGAAGTATAATGTCACGCCTGCGCAGGTTCTTTTGCGTTGGGCTACCCAGCGGTATGTCAACATTCTTTTGGATATTGGGTGCTTTTTTGGATGGGGTCATGACACTAACGTTCCGATAGTAACGTTGCCGTTATCCCTAAGTCGAACAACCAGTCTCGCCTTGCTCAGAACTTGGATGTCGTGGGCTTCGACATGACCGCCGATGAGCTTAAGTCTATCTCTGCCTTGGATAAGGGCCTGCGCTTCAACGACCCTGGCCACTACCTCCCCAACCACCCAATCCGCATCTTTGCCTAGAGAGATGTGAAAATATGTATTTTTGTTATGATGTAGTTTCATGAACCATAGAAGGTATAGCGTTGACAATGAAGAAATATTACAAATGAGTTCTTCGTGCACCGTCTTCGAAAACGGGAAGTTGTAGGTATATATACAGTAAAACATATTATAGTAAAAGTGGCGTCCTCACTTAAATAGTGAAGGCATGATATAGCTCGTCAATGGGGCACTAAGGATCTCTTGGCGTAAATCTGGCTCCCACAGATATACGGATGACTCCTGTATTTGCAGGGTGAGACATGAGAAAAGAAAGTCGTTGAGCCGATGCCACGAGTCAGCGCTCAATCTCTTCGCAATCTTTAGCATCCGACCGGCAAACCAGGGACGTGCGGACGGAGAGGTCGCAGTAGGAGAATATTGAGTGAAGTCTGGAAGCTCCTCCAAGAAAGCAGGCGACACGATTCCATCTGTAACTGCGGACGAGGCGTCTCTAGGACCGTCATTGCACTCGAGGAGAATTTGAAGGATTGCTTCGACAGAGCCGCTCATGTTGACTTCGCTGTCTACCATGGCTTGTTCTAGTATCTTCAAGAATACCCCAGCACGAATAGGTGTATATCGATAATCCCAGAGGGCGGCATTAAGCATCATTAGAGCTGTGAGGCGAGCAACCATTTGTTTCCGATCTCCAGATGCAGTGAATCGAGCACCTGGAGGGGCAGCCAGGGTCTGATATAGAATGGAGGTCGGCTGGACTGCTGTCTGCCGGGAAATATCACAAGTCTCTCGGTTATCCATTTGGTAGAGAGCAAGTTGCTCGCAGCGGCGGAGAAAATCAAGAAATTCTTCACATTGGAGTCGAATTTCGTCAATGGGAGAGCTTATATGGAGGGGAACGATGGTTTGAATAGGTTCCAGGGAAGTGATGTCTGAGCATGCAGAGGGCGTGGATTCTGGAGGGGAGGGTATAGATTGAAGGTTATTGGAGGATTGAGGTTGGGATGATGAGCGAGGAGGTTCAGACACGGAGGAGACAGGCGGGCATTGCTCGAAGAAGAAACTCGACCCGTGAGTTTCGTAACCCGAGAGGATATAATCTTGCCAATTGATCAACATTCCAAGCCGGGTATTTTCAAAAGCAACGGGTCCTCCTCGCGACCGAATCATCTCGCGAGCCGCACGCATATGCACCCAGCTGATCTCTTTATGGCCAGGGCGGGGATCAAAGTCCTCAAGCGCAGCTGCACTCAAGCACGAGATGATAGCGACGTCCGAGTTATCGCGGGGGTTGTTGGTTAAATGTTCACGGAGCATCGTGACGGCCCGGTCTCGATGTACAAGGGTATTGGAGGTTTCAGTCTCGTTACGGACCCAGGCCCAGGTATTCGCGGCGTGGACTAGAATAGTATTTTGAAATGCCACAGCTCCTTTCATTCCCTCTGGAACAAAGACCTTGGTGTACCAGTTGTGGGCCTTGGCCGATCGAAAATGAGACCCATATGAACAAGCAGGCATCTCATTCACGTAAAAGTCAAAGAGCTTCTGTTCTTCACGATTTAGTTCCAACGGAAGAGTGTTGAATGGGTCTGTTCGCGCTGCACTTAGGATAGTTCGAGGTGACCTTGTGAATTCGAGTGGCGTCGTGGGTGTTGAAGACCCTGCTGTAAGACTTCGGAAGTCTGTTATTTGGCTCTGACTATGAGAAGATATGTCGATGAAATCACCCAATTGAGATGGGAATTCTTGAGATTGCAATGGTGATGTGCGGAAAGGTAAAGCGACAGTCTTCTCAACTACTAATGACGGGTCAACCGCCTCGGATATAATGTCCTGGGCGATTTCCTCAATATCAGCGGGCGCGGCTTCTTCCTCTTCTGCAGCTGCTTTACTCTTGGCTGGCTTTGGCTGATTGGAGCCTTTGTCGGCCCCCGCTGCTTTTTTCGTATATTTGCGTTTCGCAGCTCTGGTCTTCTTGGGCCGACCGCGCTTAGTCGGAGGGCTAGAATCTTCTTCACTCTCGCTGTTGCGTGAGCTCCCTTTCTTTTGGCGTATATACTCTTGCATGACATGACGTTTAACCTGTGTCAGGTTGCTTCGACTATTGTCGGAAGCGTCGATAAATTGCCACCGCATGTTGGCAGGATCTTGCGTCGTGCTAGAGCTCTCCTTGTCTGGCGCGGCCATGGCTGAAGCGGGGTAGGGATGGGTTCTTCGCAATGAGAACCCAGTCTTCCTCGCCGCAGAAGCCCCGCAAGGTCTGCGAGAATGTATAAAGGGGCAAGTTGGACACGGCTAATGTCTCTAAAGCCCGACAAGTGTACCGGACCTGCCGCGACTGGCCTGTGGAAGAAGTGACTTGAGGAAAGAAATGTTTCCGATAAGGCGGATCGAGGTAGATAACGCCTGCGGCCAGGAACAATAAAGATGCAGAAAGAAAGGAGATCAGTCACGGTGGAGTCGCATCCAAATTTGATAAGTGAAAATAGGTAGAGCCAAGGGCTCCACCGGGCGGTCGCGCATTAAACTGGAAACCGCAAATTTGTCTCGTCCAAAATACTGCGTTTAGAAAAGTCGCGGGCAAGCTAAGACCAAGTTAGCCTAGGGGTCCACCATGCCGGCTTCAACACGTGTGTTTCGTCTCTGGCAAAGCGGGATCTTCGAGGCTGAGCAAATCAGACTAGTGGGCTGCTGCTCAAGTGAGAATGGGGCGAAAAGTGAGCACAAGCATAAAGTAGTCTGACGAACGAGTCGGCTGATAATCAATCGGGACCAGAAGCTGAACTCGACAGTCCATATCTGATCACTGCCCGATCGGCCTTCGTTTGAATGGATTGAGATCGACTGATGGCGACCCGCTGGTTCAAGGCCACTACGATCGGCCAAGATGGCCCCAGATTGTGACGAAAGGACAATGGCTTGCACATTTTACCCCATTCTCGGTTACTCGGGATCACCGGGGGCCACTTTTTGTAGGGACCTCTGCGGCTCTTCATCAAAGATCGAATGGTGGAAGCATCCGCAGTTCGTTCAGCTCAATACATAACGAAGGGACCCAGGGGCTGGCCTCGGGATTGCTTATTCTGCGAATTGCCTGGTCGAGACTCGTTTGTGTTGAACGTTGCATATGACGGGAGGGTCATGATCACGTCAGTCAAGGGCTACTTGGCGGATGCTGGTACCTTCTGAGGAGGAAGTATGTACGGAGGATGGGCGTTGGGTGATGATTCCGCCCAATCTATTTCCTTGTCACAGAATAGCTAACATCCTCTCAACAGTTCTCTTCGCTACTATATGCGGCCATGGTTTAAATGTACTTTTTCTTGACGCAGCCCAAACACCGGAGCCAATTACGACTTGGAAGAAGAACGAGACAAGAACAATGCCAGTATCGATACATAAATGTCCTCCAACACAGGCCTAGACAAGTCTCCAATGCCGTCCAGCTCTGCAGTTTCAGGTCAAACTCTATTGGAGTGCACTAAAATGACCCTAATTCCCTTAGCGTTCCTACCGTGACGAAGATCGCCATCAGTCTCTCCTTGCCAAATCCCCCGCCAAATTCTTCGCCCTACCAGATCTTTTGATGTGCCCCACGTACCATCAGCGACATACTATCTTGAGTATGGTCTTGGATGATCTCTTAGCCTAGAGTCCCTTTCAACGATGCATCTCAACGGCAGATTTCTATTCACCGAGTCCTCGTACTTGATCTTACTTGCGCAGTCCCGGAGAAGCCGGGATTCCATAATTATCTCGCGCTTATTATCCAAACATGCACAAGTGTAGAACCTTAATCCTGTGCATTGCATTGGAGAGCCATGCCCCATGCTAAGAACCCAAATCACCTAAGTCTGAGAATAGATATTATGGTTCAATGATCGGGGTAAATTCTAAGCGAACCAGGGCCAACACAGCAGTTACAACCAAGTATAGTGTGGGCATGATCAAGTCCCGACACCCCATAGGGAGATTAATTTACAATCCAGTAGGCAGCACCAGGGAGGCCACCAAATAACAATCGTCAGTGATAGGTGCAATCCCATGTATGGTAGGGTTAAGCTGCAGTCAGACGCTACGCCTCGAGTACCCGGAATCCTCCCAATAACTCCTGCAGATGCAGATGCAAGCCCAAGTCTCGCGTGGCACACGCAATTGCCCTGTTTCGTGATTCCTCAGCGAAATAAGCATAGCGAGAAATGCCGTGCAGATTCCTGATTATGTATGGTCTCAATGCCCGCCTCGTCATCTTGAGTTGCACCCACTATCCGATGACCATGTAGGGGGCCAGATGCGGCGAATCTCGTATTCTCTGAGATTAGACCATGGCCACCACATGGCGGCTGTCCAGGATGTAGATAAGAATCAACTACTGTATGTACTGGATCGCGTTGTAGCCATTCTGAACACTGTCCGCCACAACTGGTTGTCCCAGGCAATGTACGTCGGCTATAATATCTCGATGGCTGCGGGATTAGATAGATGCCAGTGTCATATCAGGTCTCTGTTGTCATCAATTGAGCATGTCGTGTGATGCAGTAGTAGGGATCAGGGCGTTTAGTGGTCTTGCGCTTGCGAGGTTAAGGTCTTGACGCTGTGTTCTATGAGGACCAGGGTCAGTCTCGATAGTACTTGATAAGACCAAGATCTGATGGAAGCATTTATCTGATCTGGATGCCTTCGTTCTCTGCAAAAACAAGGGTAAAGAATGATGGCCAAGTTAAGGATGCGACGGTCGACAATGGGATGATAGTGCCAGATGGGACCGATAACTGTTAAGCAGTCAAAAGTCGCGCCGCGGTCGGCACTGTCGCGTGTCGGAGCAGCTCACCGCCTTCATTTTGTGTTCAAACTCCGCACCTCCGATTTGCGACCCCGAGATCAAGGGACTCCCCATGACAAGACACCGCCCTGGACTGAAGTTTTCGATGATTCAAGTTGCTTTTTGAACTTTTCCTTATTTCCCAGGGAAATCAACCAGTCCCAAATCCGTGAATTGACGTGAGCGGTGCTTCCTTGAGCCACCAGCGGAGACATCGCGCGAAACCCGTCAGAAATCCCCCCAGTTTCGACACTGACGGCGCAAGAGACCAGTTCGACCGTATATTTCTCGTCGCATGGGTTCTGGTAGCTCGAGATCCATCTGAGCTTGAGCGTGGCATATCTGGAATAATTCATGCGCACCCCATGATGCCTCTAACCCTCGTCATCGCATTTCAGTACATCTAGGTCTCTGCCCGCGCGCCCTTCGCTGCGGACACATCCTGAACCTGTTTGACCCGCTGGACATTCGAGAGCTCAACAGGGCGCACCATATCAGTGACCGCAGAGACAATCAGATATCTTTTCCCACTGCATTTGCCCGACCTTGGCTATGATAGCAAGGATGGAGGGACCAACGGGCGCAAACCAGACGAACGGGACCGATACAACCAGAACAATGAGTAATCCCTATGAAACAAACCCAGACCGAATCCCCCACGACGACCCTTTCCTCGCACAGAGTGCGCAATATGGCCGATACAGCCCACATCCCGATGACTTCGCCCCTCCCGACAAGCACTGGTACCAGTCTGACCCTGAAGCAAATGCGTATTGGCAGAAAGTCGCGCAAAGGTTTTGCACCTCGGAGAAGTCACTGAATGTACCAGGGTCGAGGGAGGCATTCGCTGCAGGCAGTGTAATCCTCCGGGTAGACCGCGGGTCTGCCGAGGGCGCAGCTGCCGAGCGATACTCGTGCGCGAACGCGAACGAATTATCTGCAGCGCGCAAAGTCGAGGAGTCGTTGAGGGAGATTGGAGTTGCGGTGCCGGTGATATACTTCTGTGGAACGATCGAAGGCAGGAATGTGACGGTCGAATCTCGAATTCCAGGTGTTTCACTGGAGGTTGCATGGCGATATCTCAGCTCGGAACAGATTGAGGTCGTGAAGAATCAATGTCGCCAAATCGTGCAGCACCTAACGACGATCGACCCTTCCCCCGAAGAACCTTCCTACGTATGCCGCGGTCTCAATTCACAAACGCCGTTATCGACGGAGGAGCAGGAGCGCGATATACTTTTCGCGGCGCTGGCTTCGAAGGGAGAAGAGCTCAGCCTCACGCATAATGATCTCGTTCCGGCCAATATTATCGTGAAAGATGACCGCATTGTTGGTATTTCTGGCTGGCGACACAGCGGGTACTTTGGCCTTGATCGGGCCAAGAAGGTACACCGGCAGTTCAGGAATTTGGAACCGCGCGAGAAGACCAAGGATGGGAACACGACATGGATTGATCTATATAACGACGCCTATAACCCAAGCAAAGGCTTCCCTTTGGTCCCCACGCGAGAGACTGTGCTTCCATTTGTGAAAACAGAGCCTACTAGTTCAACTCTGGACAAGTTCCCTGCCAGCGATGATCTAGAAACAAAGTCAACGGCCGTGGATGGGGCAGGCGACTACCTGACCTCAAAGAAGCTCGCTGAACTCAAGACCGGTATTACCTCGCGTGCTTCTTCGACCGACCGGTCATCTCCCGCAACGTCAGTCAAGCCAACTTCAAACAAGAAACCAGCGTCAGCGGCTACGAAAAAGGGCACTGCAAAGAAGCCAGCCGCAAAGAAGCGCAAAGTAAATGATGCAGATGCTGACAGCATCGACGGGCGCCGATCAAACACCCCGGCGTCTCGTACTAGTAAGGGCCCTGGGAAGAAACAGGGTTCCGTGTCTATTGCCGGATCCCCTGCGCCTGACGACAAGAAGAGACGGGGCAAGGAGCAGCTGGCAGACGAAGACGACGAGGACGTCGAAGATGAAAATGAACTGTTCTGCATCTGCCGGCGACCGGACAATCACACATGGATGATTGGGTGTGACGGGGAATGCGAAGACTGGTTCCATGGAAAGTGTGTTAATATCGATCCACGAGATGCGGACTTGATCGATAAGTATATATGTGAGTATCCCTCTCCTCCCTCTCCCTGGACCGTCCTAGGTTCATTCTCGTCCATCGTCTAACCACAATCCCAATAGGCCCAAACTGCAGTAAACGCGATAACGGCTTTACAACATGGAAACCAATGTGCCGCCTCCTCGAGTGCCGCAAACCGGCTCGCGTCAATCGCAAGAACCCAAGCAAATATTGCTCCGATGAGCACGGTAGAGAATTCATGCTCCGACAAACCCGCCAGCTCAAGCTCGGACCTGCTCGAAAGGGCACCGAAGACCTGGGCAGTATGGGTGGTATCCTCACCCCGAAAGATCTCAAAGCCGCGATCTTGGGGGCAACCTCGGTGCAAGAGTTCCGTAAATTGGGCAACCAGATAATTTCCACGCCCCCTGAAAGCATCTGCGGTAGTTCAGCATCCGACGTCAAGAATGAGACGAAAGCATCGGACGCTGATAAGCTGTTTGATGTCAATGCTAGTGGCGTTGAATACTCAGCCGATGAGGCAGCGAAGATTGAGAAACTTCGCCAACGACGTGATGACCTACTCCACCGAAAGGAGATGCTCGCAGCTCGTTCGACATTCGTCGGGCTCGTGCGCCAGCGATCCAAAGCTGCCGTGGAGAAACTCAAGCAGAATGAGCCAAAGGGTGGATGGAAAGATATATGTGGTTTCGATTCGCGGCTTGCATGGGCTGACGAGGAATTCGACGAGTGGCGACTCTCCGGGGCTGGCATGAAGGCGCTCGAGGAGGGTACCCCCGAAGCCATGGCAGCCAGCTATCCTACCACGACGGATGCCGACGGTGACATTGCGATGGACAGCGATGAAAAAGAAGATGCGATGCTTCTCCTCACTCGTGGTATCTGTATCAAGAAACGCTGTGAGAGACACAAGCAGTGGGTGAAGGTGCAGCAGCAGGATATTGTTTTCGAAGAGAACGCCGCGGAGCAGGACCTGAGACAGTGCGAGCAAGAAGCCCGTTCCGTGGCAGAGCGTGCTGTACTCAGAAAATGGGCTGAAAAGGAGAATATTCCCTCCGTGGCCTGATAGTTCTCAGCAGTGCTTGATTTAACACATTGAACCATTCATTCATTTCTCGCATCCGCCATAGTGGATTCGGATTCGGATTAGCAAGGGACGCAAAATCATGATACCCCCATTTTCAGATGATGGAAAAGCGGTTGGTGGATCGGAGTTGGGATTTGCATCACACGGCGGTTGAAACCCGTCTAGCATCGGTGAAACGGGCGCTTTGCGAAGGCGGATCTGGCTGTATACTTATCGAACCTTTGCCTCTTGCGTGTACGAGTAGCAGCGATATTGATATTGCATCGAAATTAAACGAATATGACCGTTTTCTGATGAAGCGGCACCCCCTGTGTAGAAGCCTATCGCTTAGGAGACCATATTCCCCATTTCCCGAGCCCAGTGCCAATTCGATCCTTGATGACCTCGGCAACTTGTGTAGCTTTCACATCTGAGACCATGATGTGCGTATCGATGCCTTGGTCGAGGGTTTTCATGAGGAGAGTAGATAGCAGTGAGGAACCGGGCGTTTGGAAGATTGAATGAATGCCGTCGTCACCTGAGGGTCTTGCATCCTCGTCATTTGGTGTCCTAGTTTGGTTTGAATCCGGCGGTTGGGTGGCGTCGAAATACGCGGGGCCAAGGCCGCTTGTATTGATGAGGATGATGGAAAGCCATGAGGCATATGCCCGAGCCATGCGGGTCAGGTTTCGCAGCGTAGCTGCTAGTAGGGCTGTTCCTCTAACGGGGTTTGAAGCTCGAATGACACCTTCAGCGAGAGTATCGAGGCCGACCACGATTAGGATGACGGGTTGAGTAGGCTCCGCGGGGGTGTCTCGTTGCTGTGCTTGTCGCTTTTCGTGGATCTCTTTGAGCGATTCAGATACGTTGCCGATGGCCTGTGCCGCGTTTGGAAGTGTTTGCACTGGGAGTAGCTGCACAGCATCAAGGTGCCGCAGTGCTTCTTCTCTTGATAGGCCGGGCCCTTCAGAGAGAGATTGCAGTGCATTGAGCAGGAGCCTCGGGGCCAACGCGTCAAAGTTACTAGGATAGATGATGAATGCGGTGGGCTCAGAGGACGCGTCAATTCTCAGCAGATGAGATGTGAGTAGATAGCGGGGGATCTAAGATGTGTTAGATCATACTCTGCAGATCATCATATGGTACGGGGTGTCCTACCTGCCCGATGTACTCATCGGTATCCTTGCTTCTGGATCTTAGTCTGGAGAACCCGATGACAGAGCCGCAGCGGAAAACTCCGGTGTTGTTGGTTTGAGTCCCAGTAATCCAGTCATCTTTCAGGTTCCAGTCGTCATTTTGTCCTGCTTCATGCACTAGATCTCCCGTATCTGGGATCTTGGACTCTGGCTTGGCGAGGAGAGAATGGGCCAGAATTGGACAAGCAGGCTCCGCGGCGTAAACGCTGGGAGCAGAGGCCATTTTTTGCTCGTCCTGATAAACTATGTCAAATTACGCCCTTCAAAATGGAAAAAAAGCCATCAATCTGTTAGACCGAGAGTTGACGAAGGGGGGCGGGGGTTGGGGTTTGAGACTTGGAGATCCACCATTGTTGTGCGGTCTCGCGGCTCTCCGAAGCGGGTCATCAGCTTACCCGCCCTCGATAATTCACCCTGCGTATGGAATTAATTTTATCCCATCACCTTCTGCTTGCTGGCTTAGCTGTTTAACTATCCTCTTCGTAGGGTATCTTTCTATTAAGTCGATTATGTTTCTGGTGTATCTTCTTATTAGCTACGCGTAGACTAGCGTTGTGGTAGCCAAGATGAACTACGTTATCTACAACCGTTGCGCACCCTTCAACAATGTTATGCTATCTTTGCTCTGAGGCTACTCGCAACTCCTCTTGAAGGACGGGTTTCAACCGCCTGAATGTTCCTATAAGCTTCTACAATAGACTGGGTATTGTGTTCTCCCACCTTCCTATGCTGTCTTTGATCTTTAATCGTCTATATGGACTTGAAATGCGGACCCCTGGCGGGCATCCTTCTCAAGCATTACTTTCACCACTGCTTCATGGCCGTTTATGGTAGCCTATAAGAGTGGTGTCCAGCCATCCTCATCCTTTGCCTCGAGATTAGCACCCTTCTCAAGCAGTAATTTCACCACTGCTTCATCGCCGTTCGCGGCAGCCCGTGAGAGTGGTGTCCGGCTATCCTTATCCTTTGCCTCGAGATTGGCACCCTTCTCAAGCAGTAATTTCACCACTGCTTCACGGCCGTTCGCGGCAGCCCATAAGAGTGGTGTCCAGCTATCCTCATCCTTTGCCTCGAGATTAGCACCCTTCTCAAGCAGTAATTTCACCACTGCTTCATGGCCGTTCGCGGCAGCCCGTGAGAGTGGTGTCCAGCTATCCTTATCCTTTGCCTCGAGATTAGCACCCTTCTCAAGCAGTAATTTCACCACTGCTTCATCGCCGTTCGCGGCAGCCCGTGAGAGTGGTGTCCGGCTATCCTTATCCTTTGCCTCGAGATTGGCACCCTTCTCAAGCAGTAATTTCACCACTGCTTCACGGCCGTTCGCGGCAGCCCATAAGAGTGGTGTCCAGCCATCCTCATCCTTTGCCTCGAGATTAGCACCCTTCTCAAGCATTACTTTCACTACTGCTTCATGGCCGTCCATAGCAGTATATAAGAGTGGTGTCCAGCTATCCTCATCCTTTGCCTCGAGATTAGCACCCTTCTCAAGCAGTAATTTCACCACTGCTTCATGGCCGTTTATGGCAGTATATAAGAGTGGTGTCCAGCCATCCTCATCCTTTGCCTCGAGATTAGCACCCTTCTCAAGCAGTAATTTCACCACTGCTTCATCGCCGTTCGCGGCAGCCCGTGAGAGTGGTGTCCGGCTATCCTTATCCTTTGCCTCGAGATTGGCACCCTTCTCAAGCAGTAATTTCACCACTGCTTCATCGCCGTTCGCGGCAGCCCATAAGAGTGGTGTCCAGCCATCCTCATCCTTTGCCTCGAGATTAGCACCCTTCTCAAGCAGTAATTTCACCACTGCTTCATGGCCGTTCGCGGCAGCCCGTGAGAGTGGTGTCTGACGATAAGAAGCGTCATTTGCCTTGATATCTGCCTGGTTCTCTATAAGGAGAGAAACGATCTTCTCATGTCCGCTAGCCGCAGCCAGCCAGAGTGATGTGCATTGAGATTTCGATCGTGCATTCACTTTTATCTTCTTGGCGTTTAAAAGTAATTGGCAGATTTCAAGATGGCCCCTACTCGCTGCGTGATGCAAAGCAGTATATCCTTCTAGGTCTGGCTCATTCACTTTGCAGAAGTGCAGCAGAATCTGAACTATTGCTTTATGCCCAAGTTTTGCCGCGACATGAAGCGCAGGAAGGCTTTCACCGATTAGTGGAAGATCACAAACGAGTCGTAACTCGGGTACTGCGGCCTGCGTAATTGACAGAAGAGGCTCATGTTGCTCTGTCACTGCCCATCCAAACATACTGTGGAGACGGGAGGATGCCGAACGGCCGCCAGAGATCCAAGGGTGAAAATTCCAGGTTTCATTGAAACACGTTGCAAGCCGTTCGAACTTCTCCCAGGCTAATGATGTACGAGGTATCTGTTTGGTTTGTAAGGCCCAGTTTATAACGGCGTAATCTAGAAATTTGTACCGTGTCCCATCTGGCGTTGATGCTGTGCGTATCTCACGGAATGGCAGGGCAACGGACCTCTGACCTCGGGGCTTTTGTAAGAAGCGTCTGGCGAATAGTCCAGGGAAGGTTTCTTGCGCAAGTAAAATAGGGGGTGGGACAGCAACTGTGGCTTTTTCATCCCTTCGTGTGCTTAGTTGAAGACTGAAGTCTGCGAAAGAAAGATAAGCAACACAGAATTCCCCACACTCTAGAACGCCCTGTGTCCTAGTCGGGTAGCCTTGTATCGTGTTCCTTTCTCGACATCTCTCGAGATATTGTTTTACCGAGGAATGTGCAAAGCGCACACGGTTGTCAGTGGAATCCAGGACAACGAGGTTTGCACAGCAGCCAATAACAAATTCCTTTTGCGGAATCTTCTCACTATTCCACGCAGTGTCTTCTGGGTCAAAGGCGATTGCCTCTCGCAATTCTTCTATATGAAGCGGACTGGTCGCGAAGCTAACCCATTTGAGTACTTTAAGAACACGGCTGTCCTTACGATTGATTCTCTCAATGCAAAGGCCATATGTGTCTTCAAGCCCCTTTGGTAGCGCAGCTAATGCGGACCGTATTTCTGCATCAGTGTAACATGTGTCCCAAAGAATCTCCAACTGGAGATATACCCATAGAAACCTACTCGGGTCAGCATATTGTACACAAAAGGAACTTTCATAGAGCGATATGGTTAGCATACATTCCCGACGACTCTTCCAGAAGCCTCTGCCGAATTTCTTCAAGTAGTGAAGAATCTTCTGTAAGTTTTCGGCACATAGTCTTATCAGTGATGCTTGCTTCGATGTAAGATTCGATATCCTGCATGATATTGGCTGATGTCGAGATCTGACGGATTCCAGGCATGAATGTATTCATGTTTATGTATCCTGGAACTTGGTCCCTGCTTAGCAACAGAATTCGCGATCCTTGCTGAGTCCTAGGGTCAACGAATAGCGACCTGAAGAACTTTAGAAGCGATTTGGCATGTTCCCGATCCAGAGCATCAATTCCATCAACGACATATACCGTATCCGGGACGTGGGGGAAAACGCGAGTAAAAATATCCTTCAGGTCGTCGAGGTCGGCCTTGACCCTTTTGCGCCCAAAGAATTTCCTAATCTCACTTGCAACATCTTCTGGATAAGATCTGGGCGCCCACGGCAGGAGGTCACAGAGTTGTTTGATGAAACTTGAGAGAATAGACGATGCGTCGAGGGCTGCAAGATGCTCATTCATGCAATAGAAAAACACGGTGGGAGAGCCGAACTCATACTTCGCTGCGTCGATCACTGCGGTTCTATTGACTGTTAGACCATGATGTCAAATGGAAGCGTACCGGGAGACGAACGCTATCATCGTTTTGCCCGACCCAACTAACAAACGATTACGTATTAGTATCGCGTGTAACCTCAAGGCACGTATCTGGAAAGCAGGCTTACTCTTTCCCGAGCACCACAAACTAGAAATTGTCTTCTCAGTGAGCCATGCCTTGAAATCAGGGTGATTAAGGAACCAGTGCGTGGTGCCAGTGAGCCGTTTTTGACTAAGTCTTTGATGGATTTTTTCGTGATCATAACTTGAAATCCGCTCCAGCAGCCCCTCAATCTCTTGGCCATCTAGAATCCATCAGTTGCCGCCTTCTTGAGACTATCAACACACTCACTATTTAGAACCATTTCACCGCTAGGACAATTCGCCACGGATGGTCGATTTCCGCTGTAGTATGATACTAAAGTTTCGTTAGATAAACATGACTCACTATATGACTTGAATAGACAACATACCGTCGGTAATAGACCCTGCTGGTAGAGTGTCCGCCACATGGCTTACATGGACCACAGAGAGAAGCTCTTTGGCATAAGCAGCTGCCGTTGCTGCAGCGTAATCTTGCCACTGTTTGTTTTTATGTGAGTCGGAATAGTCGCAGATCCCTCGAATCACAAGGCATGGGAAGTTGTCCATCAAGCCAGCCGCCTCCATTTCAAAGCAAAGAATGTCAAGATCCCGAGCTAGGCGATCCCTGCTGCGGCCATGCTTCATCACTTGATTGCCTGAAGCAATCAGACCGTAATGGATAACCGGATCGTGGCTAGCTCGAGCAGGCCGTGTTAAGAGTCGCCTTGTATCGCATTTGTTGCAAGTATCTCCTGAGTTAGGGTGATCGTATTCAGAATCAAACAATTGATCCTGATCTTCACCGCGATATGCGAACTTCTCCCTCGCCCCGGGGTTCCTAGCTGCCACATCTAAAAGAATAGCAGGAATTCTGCTTGGCTGTAATCCATGCTCTGCTTGTAGTCTCGAGACCGCTGTTAAGAGTACTGCTGGTGGCTTATTCAATATGCCAGTGCGTTCAAAGCGACCACCAGTCACTGTTTTCCCATGATCGTACTGTATGACGCCTCCTGAGTCCCTTGTCGGCTTGCTAACCACCACGTCACCGAGCCTAATATCAGTTGTCCTGCTTGGGACTCCCCCTCCGATACCAACCATGAGGCAGAAGCGTATCGATTTAAAAGTGGACAGCATTTGTGTAGCAACTTTTGTGGCGGCGGTTGTACCATAAACGCCCGATGGAAGGCATGCAATAGCCACATTATGGCCACATATCCGGCCTAGAATGTAGGAATTACCATCATTTGGCCTCGCCAGTGAATCGCCATGTCTCTCATCCAGCATGGCCGCAGCTGCGGCCATTTCCAGGGGAAGGGCACAAATCCATGCGACCGTGTAATCTTGACGACGAAAACACTTTGTTGCAGTCTCCATTTGGATCTGTCCCAGTCTATGTTGTCTTTTTCGGTTGATTCATGAATTCTGTGATAGAAAATGAGGCTGGCCAGGCCTATACAAGTCCGTTCTGCGATGTTGATGTGAATAACAAAATGATCCAGTTCACAAGAATTGGGAGGTTGAGGCAACGCGAGTCAGCCTCACCCCCTGCATCTACAATACTACCCCGCTTTTAGCGCCACGTCTCGAGCGTCTACCAAGTCAATAAATATTCTAAATCGGCATCTCCTGGTATCCGCCAATCCGAGATCACATTCTGATGAAATAAACTACGTTGATTTGCTGTGGGTTGTATCTAGACACCAAGCGCCCTCATTCAGCCCAAGGCGGCATTAAAGTCAGCCTCTCAGTTGATTTGGCCAATCCTAGTCGATAGTACATACAGTAGAGGTATGAAGAGACTGCGGTTTCAGGCAGAGTAAGATGAATCAATAACACTGCGTCTAAACTCCGCTGATAGAGTCTGCGCTGAGCCGGTGGCAGCAACCTTGCCCTAGAGTATTTGCTTGTTCATTGTTGTTTGATATTTCGTACATCCAGCAAAACTTGATGATCATAAATAATGCCTAATTTAAGATCGAAGAGGTCTCCCCAGACGGCGGCCTTCTCCAATTCCCCCGATCATCATGAGTCCAGCCTGCCAATTGCTCCCTCAAAGCACTTTCTAGGTCCGGTCGTACTGCTTCTACATGAAAGTCCCGGCTGCGAAATTCCTCCACGGAACTCTTAGCCTGGATATTGAACCCAAGAATCGAATAAGCCGATTCCAATTCCATCCATGGATCATTGGGATCCATCGAGCCGCGCTGTTCCAGCTCAGTGGCATGATTATTCTCGTCTGGGGCTAATTGGACAGTCACGACGCGGAGACGCGGCATCAATCTCATTACAATGTTCACGTTTTCCACGTGGTTGTAGAATGGAAAGATTGCCGTGTAGCTCAAGGATTCTATTCCACCGAAGGAGTCGTGCATCTCGGCCGGGAGCTGCATCGGGGGATCTTCATGCCCCCATTGGCTCAGGAATGAAGGGACGTGTGAGGAAAAGTACTCGTAATGATTGTAGGCTTTCAGAGAGGACCCCTCGTTGAAGGATAAGGATGTCCATGGGCGAGCACAGAGTACGTTTTCAGATGGAGGGGGTTGATAGCCGGATACGTTGCCGTAGCTGCTCTTTTCGAGTTGCAAGATCTGCTGGTCGATATCAAATGCCCAGCCATGTTGCTCGTCTATCGGGGTCTGCAATGCCTCCCCAATGATCCTTGGCGGCGCGAGGATGGTAATCCGTAGAGGATCGATGCACTCGAAAATCTTATTTAACCAGATGCCGGTGACTTGTCGTGGAAGATCTTTATCCGACACGAGCACGGTGATGGATTTTATATATCGAGCCAAGTTCCATTCTCGTACGAATGAGTAGAATTCCGAGGGCTCATAGTCAAGTACCACGCGAGCATGAGCGAAGAGATAGGGCCGCACTAAGGTGGCGAGGCAGGAGCATGACTGGTACAAATGCTTTAGAGATGTATGTTCGACAACTGTAATGTTTGGATCTGGTTCAGGATGCAGTTGGGTGTATGATGGAGGCTCTATATCCAAGTAGGAGATGATCAGATCCAGCAGTTCAGTGGGGAGACGTTCCAGCGACGACATGGCGTGGGAGCTCCACTTTGATGGTAGCTCATGCTGTAATTCGGTCGGTTCCAAGTCGCTGACTGGCCAGAACTGTCATGGTCACAAAGGCACTGCAGTCAGCACATTGTCTGCAATGCAGTATGTACTGTAGTAGTCAAGATCGCGGGGTTGTGGTTGAAGAGGGTTTTCGGTAGTCGGCCAAGGGTTAAAGTGCCGGCGCCCCACTGCAACCAGCGCCGCATCCTCCACTTGGTCTCTGGTGGCTCTTTGTCAGAATTGACTCAGCCCGAGTTGGTTTGGGCTATTTCTATATCTTTGTAGAATTCATCTGGTCATGATGGAGCTTGTGAAAGAAGAGAATAGACCATCATGAGCAATATTCCGGGGTAGAATGATGAATATCCTGGAGTATAGTTGTATAGAGATACAAGATAACAGTATGCCAAGGCTGACCCCGGAATTCCCCCATCAATTGATCAACTCCAAGTTTGATAAAGTCCATTGTTAAAGCGCTTTCTTTTCTTGAAAACAAGAGACAATTGCTTTAGATCATCTAGTAATATACGCCGAAGAGTACCCGAGAATCAGCACTGACCCTTTGCCTAGATTATACCCCGCATGGTCAAAAGATGTATGCTTCGCCCTGCGGAAAGCTTTGACGTCAGTATCAAGAAGCCTGGGCAGTGATACTTTCTTGATATACAGGCCACGATGAACATCAATGTCAATGGCAATCACAGCCTGTATCAATAGAGCACTCGGCCCTTGAGAATATAGCAAACAGAACAACTACCAAACATCTGTAGGCCGACTTCGGTCGGCCAACAGGAAAACTGTGGAGATGCCCATCTTTCAGCCGGTGGGGCGCGATCGCTGGATGCGACAGCGCGGCAAATGTTGTCTCGAGCCATGAGTTGGTTCCGTGCCCCTCCTTTTGCGTGGCCCTGAGTTTTTGTCTCCTTCTTTCTTCTCCTCTCCTTCAAGTTCAGACCTGGGAATAACCTGTCAAGTAAGTTGAGAACCGGATCATCATTGCCAGAAAAGACTTCAAGACTAACAAGTGTGCCGCGCAAGTAACACACTCAATCATGGCTCCTCAATTGCACCAGCGACCCCCCTTCCGTGCCGAGCACTTGGGCTCGTTGCTCCGTCCTCAGGAGCTTCTCGAGAAGAAGATTGCCTCCGAGAAGGGCGAGGTCTCCCAAGCCGAGCTGGAGAAGGTCGAAGATAAGGAGATCAAGGACATTCTCGCCACCCAGCTGAAGCTTGGTTACCGTGGTGCTTCCGACGGCGAGTACCGCCGCCACAGTAAGTTCTCCAATCGAACTCCATAGAATGATTCATGGCAGCACAATTTAACAAGAAAACAGTGTTCTGGGGTACCTTCTTCCCCGGCCTTGACGGCTTCGAGGAGGTCACCGAGTTCGAGACCGACATCTTCCGTCCCTATGCCCCCGATATTGCCGCTTTCTTGGAAGCCGGCCACAAGCCCGGTGAGACCGTGCTTTGCACCGGTAAGATCAAGCACGTTGGCAGCACCTACGTCGACCAATTCAAGTATCTCGCCAGCCTGGTGCCCCAGGAGGAGGTCAAGAACCTGAAGATCACCCTGGCCGCTCCCAACTGGTACCACCTGCGCTACCGTGAGGGCAAGGCTTACCCCAAGGATGTGTATGCCAACGACGAGGAGTACTTTGGTGATATTGCCAAGGCCTACCAGGCCGAGCTGAAGATCCTGTACGATGCTGGCTGCCGCAACGTGCAGTACGACGACCCTAACCTGGCTTGTAAGTTCATATTTTTGCTTTGAATTTCTTCGAGGTCACCTCCACTCACATCTCAACTAGACTTCTGCTCTGAGAAGTTCCTTGACGGCTTCAAGGAGGACTCCCTGAATGTCTACACCGCCGACGACATGTTCCAGAAGTACATCAAGCTGTACAACGACTGCTTCATCGGTCTGCCCGAGGACATGCACGTCGGTGTCCACCTGTGCCGCGGTAACTTCGTTGGCAGCCGCCACTTCTCCGAGGGTGGATACGATCGCATTGCCATCAAGTTGTTCCAAGAGCTTAACGTGCACACCTACTACCTCGAGTACGACACCGAGCGTGCCGGTGGCTTCGAGCCCCTCAAGCACCTGCCCCCTCACAAGAACGTCATTCTCGGCGTTGTCACCAGCAAGTTCGCCACCATGGAGGACAAGGAGGAGATGAAGAAGCGCGTCATTGATGCGGCCAAGTTCATCGCCGAGGGTAACAACATCTCCCTCGAGGCTGCCCTTAACCAGGTCGGTGTCAGCCCGCAGTGTGGCTTTGCTTCTCACCGTGAGGGCAATGCCATTGACTGGGATGGCATGATCAACAAGCTCAAGTTGGTTCGGGAGATTGCCGACGATATCTGGCCTAACCAGGCTTAAGTGTAAGTGTGGGAATGTGGAAATGAGAAAGGAAAAAAGGAAATGAACTTCAACGGATACCCCTTTGTATATTTTGTCTCTCGCCGCTAGGCGCCATTCTTCGGTTGGTTTTTCAACAAATACCACCAGGTCTGGGTTTTTTTATTATTTGTACAGCGTTGGTGGATTTGCACCGGACGATTATCATGATTCTTACCTCTGAAAATATGATGAATATGATTGCATTTAATTCAAACAAGTCTTTGTGGTCAGCAAATGTAGGTGGGGTGATAATAAAACGAGTTCAGGAGTGGAAAGTAGATGAGATTGAAGAGAAGGTCCCCTGATCTTCCTAAAGTACGAGGGGTATCGAATCCTACAAGGTCCTCAGCGAGACTCATACATCAACTATGTAATTTGTCATCTACACTTAACGGATTGAGCTCGGTGGTTAAGTAATCGAATTCACAAGATGGAAATCATCTAGATCACATCAAGATAGCCATCTTTACTCTGCTGGGCCCAGAATATTCGATTCCTTGACGGCAGATCTCTTCTGAGTCCGCTCGTTCTCAATCTACCATCTGATCAGTACATATTGCAAAGAAGGATCAAATACGGATCCCTGCAATCATACCTCATAGCGGGGCTCTTGAGGTGAAGCCTCAACCATTCGACCCGTCATGGTCGTATTGGAAGTGCTCACTTCACGGATGATTCCGATGCTCTCGCTGGTGTGCGATTCACGCCCTAATAGCAAAGACAAGTCAGATATCTATACGTTTCCATCCAAGTCTTAGATCGGCTTTTCTCAAAAACTTACCACCGACGGGCTTGTAATTAACTCGCTGTCCAGTGCGGAAGGCAGGCATGGTGTTTTTGATGTCTGATATTTGGAAGATTGTACTTTGTTCTGAAAAATATACGGAAGTGTTTGGACTTGTAGATAGACATGACCCCTTGATTTAGGCCTCTATTTATGCTCGTCGGTGGCAAGATCTTGGATAGAAGATAGACCTGTGAGTGAGGATTATGAGAATAATCTGGCGTCAGATTGACATGCGCGGAATCGCCTTTGGAGTTGGGCTCTATAGATAGTCATACTTGGTGGCAATGACAAGAGTCAACGCGGGATAGTCCGTATAGACATTCTACGCAACGGCTATAGTATACCGAAATTCAGAGGAACAGATATCCGAGTCCTACGTAACCATGAAGAACTCAATCTACTTGAATAGTTCCAATCCACGGCATTGGAATCCCTCCCCTCCACCTCGGATGTTGGTTCCATGAATTCAACCGTGGATGCGATGCGATACCATACTAATCAGTACAGACTTTGATCAGATGTATGTCATTTGTTCCTAAATTGATTCTCTATTCCAGCTAAGAAGCCCGCTATCCTTTCTCTTCGTATCTCGAATGAAATCGATCAACTCTATAAACATCGGGAATCCACAAGAACAATGATCAGGGAATCGAACAATGCCAACGCTGGGATGATATGAAGCACTAATCAAAAAAAAATTAAATAATTAAATTGGGACTCGGAACGAGTCCGGGTAAGAAACGGAGGGGATATCATAGAAGAGAAGATAAGAACCAAGGGGGAGGGAGGATGATGGAAAAAAGATGAGGCCGCACACAAATGAAAAGGAAACAATGGAAGGGTGAGTAACAAAAAACAAAATAAAATAAAGCCCAAATGCTGCGTCGTCTTGTCATCAAACACGGACATGAATTGAAAAGAGAAAATACTTGTCGGGTGCGAGGTGTTGTACACGAGGCTGGCTGGGCGCCTCTCGAGATCACAGCGGGGCAATGTTTTATTTCGCAGGCTGGGTCTTGACGTTGTTCGAGAGCCATGCCTGGGAAGTGGAGACGTGCGGGTCAGTCATTGTTTTTGGTCAAAGCAAGGAAATGATAAGAAAAAAGGCTTGAAACTCACCAGGCCCTCGAAAATACCCGTACCATCCGTCGCGACACTGGGCGCAACATACCACAGCTTGTCCTTCAGCTTGGTCAATTGGAGTTTTTGGGTAATCTCCTCCGGGCTCAAGTCTGCGCGCCGCAATTGGTTAGTCAGGGGCAAGAAACGAAGGCTAGGCTGGGCCAACACCAAGTTGCAGTTAGGGGGTGGAGAAACATACGGCCAGGGATATCCTGCTTGTTGGCAAAGACCAGGAGCAACGCGTCCTTCATTTCGCGATCGTTGATAATCTTGTGCAGCTCCGACTGGGCCTCCTCGAGGCGGGCAGTATCGCTCGAATCCACGACGAAGATCAGACCTTGCGTGCCGGAGTAGTAGTGTCTCCAGAGAGGGCGAATCTTGTCCTGGCCACCGACATCCCACACGTTGAACTTGACGTTCTTATAGGTCACGCTCTCGACGTTGAATCCGACGGTGGGGATCGTGGTGACATCCTGGTTGCTCAGTTTCAATTTGTAAAGAATAGCTAGATAGCATTAGCTTCCATTTCAATGGCAAACCAGCAGCTCGCATATCATACTGGTCTTTCCTGCAGCATCCAAACCCAGCATAAGGATACGCATCTCCTTCGTGCCGAAGATCTTCCCCATCATCTTGGATACCGAGCCACCCATCTTGGCGCGTTGAGGTTGGAATTGGAGGGCGAAAAGGGAGCGAGAGGCGACGACACAGCGACCTCGAGGAAATTGCAGAAGCAGGAGACGGTCAACCGCTTGGACACTTGTACACTCGAACGCGTAAAAAGGTGGGAAATTGGAGAAAACAGCGACTCGGAAGTTTGCAATTTGAGGCGGGGGAAAAGGGGCACGGCTGAGTCAGCCACCCCCAGAGGTCGGCGTTTCATACGCGCAAAGGGTCCACCGCAATCTGATTTGCTTGGTTGTCCGTGAGTGGAGAGCTCGTGTGGGAAATGAGATGCTATCGCGATACGCTAGAGGTGTTCAGCTGATCTGGTCCGTTGTGTGAGGTACAGTACTGCTTACATACTTTTATATCGATTGTCGACGGATCCTGCCCCGAACCCATGGATTGGTGAGAATGTTTCTACGTCATGGAGGTGAAATCACTCTATGGAAGTATCTTGGGAGTCGTGTCTCGTCGGTTATCGTTATCTCCTCCAAATCTTCATACTATGCGCCATTTGATTTAGCAACACCATGGTCACAGATGCTTCGAGGTTCGATCGTCGCCCGTCCGCGACCTTACACCAGCGACTGGCGCATCAATACCATCGGCATGCCTGGTCGGGGCCACCGTCAGATGTACGCGCAGCGATAAGTGGAAGGATAAGATACTATAGCGGGCGCTGACAAGAAAAAAAGACCATATATGCAGGTATTACGACTTCATTCTCCGACCAGCATGGCTCAACAATTGCGATTGCGATTCGAGATGCAACCTATTTACTAGACTTTATCGAGAAAAAGTACCAACCAAATGAACATCAGCCATGCACCAACGAGGCTGTCGAGTTCATCATCTCCCAGCTGAAAGCTTATGGGGAGAAGCATCTCGAGAAAATTGTCGGCGTTGCAATGCACAGGCACGTTGCAGCCTCATGTCCGGATCTCTGCTCCCGATTGTGGGCCGAGCTCGATATTATTCCCTTGGTGTTGCCAGGATTGAGCTTGCTAGGTCGATTTTCCTCGCGCGCACAAGTGCAACCCCGATCTTGGGAGTCCAAGACGATTGACGAACAGGCCGAATCAATGGCCCGAAAATGTGTTAGGTTGGTTGGGATCGGCAAATGTGTGGAGAATAAGCACTGAAACTATACCTTTCCCGCAGGCTGTTTGGACCGGAGAATTCTCCCCTGCTACAAGTGGGATATATGGGCCTCGTGGAGGTTGATACTGACTTCCACGTGTGTCTAACGAATCTTGACGATTTCAAGAAGACCGTTTCGGCTCATACGTGGGAGGCATGTAATTTTTATGCTGCTGACCTCAAGAAGCGGAAGGTGAAGATTGCATTCTTCAGCGCAACACCGCAGGGTGGAGGGGTGGCTTTGATGAGGCATGCTCTGGTTCGCTTTTCACACTCATTAGGTACGGACATCAAATGGTATGCGAAGCTTCGACTACTGGATTGGGCAATAAATATGAATCCCAGCTGACATCACGTTTTAGGTATGTCCCTCGGCCACGGCCGGGTGTCTTTCGGGTGACCAAGCACACACACAATATCCTTCAAGGCATCGCAAGCCCAGACGAGCGCCTGAGTACCGATGACCGGAACTTACTCACTGGCTGGATTGAAGAGAATGCTAAGCGATACTGGACTGTACCGGGAGGTCCCCTGTGCTCACCGGCGGAAGGAGGAGCAGACCTGTTGATTGTCGATGATCCTCAGATGCCGGGTCTCATACCGGTTGCTAAACGTCTAGCACCGGAACGACCGATCATTTTTCGAAGTCATATCCAGCTCCGAAGTGATCTTGTCAACGAGCTGGGGACTTCTCAGGCAGAGGCGTGGAAGTCCCTATGGGAAAACGCCAAGCTTGCCGATTGTTTCATCACTCACCCCGTCAGTGAATTTGTGCCTCGCGATGTACCACCAGAGATCGTTGGCTACATGCCCGCAGCGACCGATTGGTAAGTCCACCCTCCGAGGATATCGACGGGTGTTGTCTCGCTGACGTGTCACAGGTTAGATGGGTTGAACAAAAACATGCGAGACTGGGATGTCGCCCACTATGGCCGGATCTTTAACGCAGCCTGCAGGAATGCAGAGATGCCAACGATCCAACATCCGGACGGTAAGAGTCCTCCGATAAGCTTGCATGAGATAGCGTGCCAACGTGCAGCAATCAGACCAATATATCGTGCAGATAGCACGCTTTGACCCGTCTAAAGGAATCTTCGATGTGTTGGATGCATATGAGAAGTTCCACAATCGGCTCGCTCGTGAACAGCCTAAATTGAAATCCCCGAAGCTCCTGATATGCGGTCATGGCTCGGTGGATGACCCCGACGGAGCGGTCATCTATGACCAAGTGATTGATCACATCGAACATAAGATTCCTTACGTTCGCCATTTGATCTGCGTCATACGATTGAGGCCCTCGGATCAGGTTTTGAATGCCTTGCTATCGAAGGCGACGATTGCGTTGCAACTGTCGACTCGAGAAGGATTCGAGGTCAAGGTTTCAGAGGCAATCCATAAAGGTGTACCCGTGATTGCCACGCGGGCTGGTGGCATTCCGCTCCAGATTGAGAACCACAAGAACGGTTTCTTGGTGGATGTCGGTGATACGGATGCTGTCGCGAGGCATCTGTTCGATCTCTGGACGGACGAGGCGCTCCACCGTCGAATGTCGGAGTATGCGCTCGGCCACGTCTGTGACGAAGTGAGCACCGTTGGCAATACCTTGAGCTGGCTCTATATTGCCTCCAAGTTCTCCAAAGGAGAGCCTGTGCGGCCCAATGGGCAGTGGATTAACAACCTAGCGTTCGAAGAGAGCGGTGTCTCCGTTGCTCCCGATATGTCTCGTCTGACTAGAGAGGTTGAAATTGAAAAGATGGGATAGCAAATCCCAGTAGCTGGTTATCTGTTTGCCCATTCAGCTATGCAGTCCATGGTTGTATGGTCATATCCGCTTAATGGATGTAACTTGATCTCGAATGATATTCAAGTATAGAGGAAAGAATCGTTCGGAAGAGCATGAGAAACAACATAGACAATTCATTGAGAGAAAAACGACAAGGGGTATCATTGATAAGATTCAAGAGCAGCGCCATCCCCATCCCCAAACAAAACAAAACATCTCACGGTCTCCCAACGACACGGTATCTCTCCCTCGCCATTCCACCCTCGGCCCCCTCCACGCCATATCCCTCACCAACTTCACCAACAATTCGCGCCGGTCGCCCCCCAACAACACACCAACTCGGCACCACCATACCAGGCGGAACGACCGCACCATCCAGCACGACTGCAAAATCCTTGATAATAGCCATACTGCCCACCGTCGCTCCCGCGCCAACATGGACATGATTCCCCAGAGACGCGGCCTCAATCACAGCCGACTCTCCAACAAAGACATGGTCGCCAATCTTCAGCGGGTAGAACGAGTGAACGCCGCGGTGTAACCGGCTAGGCGGGCGTAAGACTGCACTCTTGGAGATGTAACTGTAGCGGCCGACGGTGATTGCGACGCTGGGGGCATTGGATGGTTGTGGGGGGTTGCTCGGGTCTGTGGAGGCGGTTGAAGGGAGACGGTACAAGTCGCCTCGGATCACGGCTTCGGCTTGGATGACGGTTTTACCGCCGAGGATGATGTGTTGGGTGCCGTGGATTTGGGAGCGGCGCGAGATCTTGTTGCCCGTGTCCTGTTGCGTGTGAGCTTAGCTTGTTATGAAGCCGGAGATTGCAGGTCTGTCCGGAATGGATATGGGAGCTGGTAATTTCTTAACCAGCGACACCGCGTACCGTCTCAATGTACTCGCCCTTGGCGGCTTTGGGAGGCATCTTGAATGGGTTTGTTGTGAAGCTGTTGGTGGTGGTTCTTGAGCTTGCGTGAATAGACGCACCCCCGAAGGCGGTGTACACAGCCAAGTATATCGGCAACTGCGACAATCCTACTGTTATGTACTTTAGAAAATGGCATCAAACACCATGGTTGACCTCGGGTGTTAGGAAGTTGGTTACCCGACCCTAACCTTCTGGGGCTGTTACCACCTGACTAGGGGGAGTCACAGGAGGGATTCTTGGTCTGTTTGGATGGAGAAGACTGCTCAACAGCGGTGGGATTTGGCAGGAATAAACGCTGCCAGGAAGGTTTTGTTTTGTGATGTAGAGGAACGATTGCAAGTTGGGGTTATTTTCTTGGATAGGATTTCATCATTGAAACTATACTACAGCTACAAAATTCCCAAAAACTAAAAACACAATCTCTGGATATCCTGCGAGACAAATTTGTCTCTGAAACAATTATCAAAACATTAAACACGATCACGCATATAGCATGCCGCACATTAAACCACATCCCCAATGTGATACACAACTCATCAGTCGAGACGTCGATATTTTCAAATAACTCAGACGAGAGCTTAGTGCTTCTTCGCCGGCTGGGTCTTGCCAAAGTCGAACTCGCCGTCCCAGTGGAGCTTGAGCGCTGTTGGAATCCGTTAGTAAAGTAAACAGGAGAAGAATAGAATCGAAGTGGAACTTACACATCGGGAAGGGGAAGTAAGAGGTACCATCCTGGCGGAGGTAGACATAGTAACCGCCCTCCTGGGGAACCTTCTTGAGCTGACCCTGGGCACCGAGAGCGCGGCGGAGGTTCTCCAGACGACCGACAACGCGCAGCATAGCGACGAGGGCAATCTTGGTAATCTCCTGGCCGAAGCCAGTGCTGGGGCCCTGGCCGTGGTTGATGTACGAGTCAATAGGGCGGTCGAGGTTAACCTCTTTGGGCTCGGGGAAAACGCTGGAGTCGTGGTTGGCCTGGACGAAGGAGGCGAAAATCTTGCTACCGGGCTGGATCTCGATGGTCTTGCCGTTCTCCTCGACGGTGACGGCATTCTGGGCCTCGCGGTAAGCACCGAAGGTACCGTTGATACGGATGGCCTCCAAGCAGTAGCGGTACAGCTTCTCGTCGGACTCCTTGGTGTCCTCGTTGGAGAGACGGTTGATCTCGGCCCAGTGCTTCTCGCCCTCGGGCGAGGTGTAGTACTCGATGATCTGGGTGAAGACCTGGCCCTGGTTGGGGACCATACCGACGATGGTCGGAATGATCTGGGACCAGGTAATCTGGGAAGCGCTGAGGCCAGACTCCTCCAGACGACGGAGAGCGGCGGTGCCGTACTCACGGAGGGCGTTGTCGTGAGGACGGAAGTTATCCATCAGGCCGGACAGCAGGCCGCTGTTGGTATCGGCCTTGACGGTGGCCTCCACGACGTTGCCGAGCTGCTGAGAGACGGCAGTGGAAGCGCGGTTCAGGGAGAACGACTTGGTGGCGTCCACGTCGAAGAAGAGAGCAGAGTAGATCGTGGTGAGGATCATGTACATCTCGTGCTCGGTGAAGAGACCGCGGGGGTTCTCGTCGGTCTTCAGCGGCAGGCCGAAGAGGGCCGAGGCAAAGTGGACGTGGGCAAGGTTGCCAACGTCGCGGGTGATGTCAATCTGGTTGATACCAGCCAGCTTGGCGCCCTTCTCCTTGATCAGGCGAAGAGTAACATCCTCGTAGAACTTCTTAACCAAGGTAGGGAAGTCCTCGGCGCTGAAGGCATGGCCCATAGCCTCACGCTGCTGAGCATCGAACTCGCCCTTGCCGAACAGCTCCGCCATAGCACCGCTCCACGCCGGTTTGAAGTCCTTCTGGTTCTCCAGGACCAGCTTGGCGTTCTGGTGAGAGGTTAGGTTGATGCGCGACGGGGTGAACGAGGGGCGGTCGTAGGAGTAGTCCTGCTCACGACCCAAGTTCTTCATGATGTTGCGGTTCTCGGTGGGGATGGTCATGGGGTAGTGAGCGTAGATAGAGTCAGGTTTGAACCAGTTGGGGAAAGCACGGGTAGCCAGCTTGTAGAAGACACAGCCCTGGTTGATGTTCAGGTCGTAGCGGCACTCGTTGTAACCCCAGTTGGTCAGGTTACGAGGGTTGTAGTCAACGGTGTAGTGACGGTCACCACGGACCAGGGCGACGGCATCAGACAGCACAGCACGCGAGATGGTGTAGGTCGGGGCGATACCGACACCGGGGATCATGGGCTCCTTGGGTTCCTCGCAAATGATACCGGGATACAGCTCGACGTAGTCGGGGTGCTCGTACAGGTGGCGCAGGTTGTTGGCAATCTCGGGGTCGGAGTTGATCTCCTCGAAAGTTTCATAAGTCTTCAGGCCGAAGTGCTTACGGAACTCGTTGAGGGAACCAACGTGCCACCTACGAGAAGCCTCGATACCGAGGATCTCAATAGAACGGAGGGCCTTGGGGATGTTACGGGGACCGAAAGAGCTGGCAACATCCTCGCAAGCGTTTGTGAGGATCTTTACAAGCTCCTCATCCTTGAAGGTTCCATCCTCCTGGCGCTGCAGGCGAGCAAAGGTACGCTTGGACGGATCGGGGTCGAGCAAGCTATCAACCTTCTTCATGCCCATCAGCAACTCGTGCATGCTAACCTCCTCAGCGGGCTTGCCCATGAGATCGAAATAGACCTCTTCGATCCACTTCTCATCACCCTGGGCAATGGTAGAGTGCCAGCGGTAGGCCAGGTTGAACTCGACAGAGCACTGGTTGCCGAGACCGGAGGGAGTAGCACCAGCCTTCTCCATCTGGGCACGGGGGTCCAGGCACCAGGTAGAGTTGGTGCGGTTCAAGTTGACAATCGTGCGGAGGTAATCGTACAGGGTAATGTTGATGTACAGACCGCAAGTAATCAGACGACCGGTCTGGAACAGGTCCTCGTCATACTTGGCCCAAGCCTTCTTAGCCTTCTCCTCAGGCAGATCATCCTTAGGCTTGGTGAAGCGACCATTCTCATTAATCTCAGCAAGCTGCTCCACAACGTGGTTGTGGAAACGGTTAAGCATGACCAGGAGGACACCGCAGGCAGCGGGGAGGGCCTGCAGACGACCCTCGGAGAAGCAGTCGGGCTTCAGCTTACCGCCCTGGTGAGAACGGATCAAGTCCTGCTGTTCCTTGACATCACCGTACAGAATGGACAGATCAAGGTAGGCAGAGGTCTTGTTCAGGTGCTGTTGTTGGTAGTCGGTCTGGAAAATGTCTGTGTTGATTTTTATCAGCAATTGCGCTTCACCGCGGAGTCATCAACAAAGCCTACCGTGGATGATGAGAGAGGCCCAGTCGAAGAAAACACTAGACACCTTGTTGGGGTGGGGGGTGAACTCTTGACGAGCAAAGAGACTGTCGAAGATCAGACCGGCGTCGGGCAAACCGGTGGGCTGGATGGTCAAGGGAGGAATGGTGCGGCAGTAGGGGGTATTAGCAGCGCCCAACCAGGGAAGAGTAGGGTTGTTGTTGGAGCCATCGGCGGAGCGGTACTTGTAGTCGTCGCCCATGTAACTATTTTATGTGTTAGGAAGTCAATTGCGCATTTCGATTCAATCGAGCATCACTCACGAGAGAGGGGGGTGAGGGAGAGAGTTCCAAAGCTCATCCAGGAACTGGTTAGTGAGCTCGGTACGGTTCTTGGAGTGGCCGGGCATATCGGCGACAAGCTGTTGTTCGGATCGCCGTTAGTTTACTCAATCGATCGAATATCAATTAATTGCTGCGCAACCGATCGTAGCTCATACCTGAATGATGCGCTCCATAAGGTAGGTCTTGTCATCGATCAGTTCGCCCGAGGCCTTGTTCTTGATCAGGTCCTTGACGGTGTTGAGATCGCGGAAACCGAGCGACTTGATGTCATTGAACAGACCGGAGGACTGGTCATGCTTTAGATAGGTACCATCACCAGTCTGGTTAGGCAATGGCTCGCGCGAGGCGTGAATGGCCTGCGCATACTTCTCGAAAACAGCGACGACTTCGGCCCGGTTCACAGGTTGGTGCTTGTCCTCATGGGAAGTAGCCTTGCGCGTGGGCTGCGCAGCCTTGGAGAAGCGCTTGCTGGTCTCCTTGGAGCTCTTGGGCTGTTCGGCGTCGCCATTCGTATCCTTGGAATCCTTATTCCTCTTGAACTGGGTAGAGAATCTCCGCAACATGGCGACGGTTGTTTCTGGGGTTCTCCTACACAGACAGGACGGTCACTCAAGAATTGAGCGCGGAAAAGGACAGAAAAAAAGGGAAATTATTAGACAAAAACCACAACAAACAATTAAGAATGGCTAACAGAGGCCAGATCAGGAGGGAGAGAAACGAGGAGGGGGAAAAGGAAGAGCTCGCATGCAGTGCGCGCATCGGCGGGTTTAAAAACGAGCTGCGCGGGCAACCCAAGTCAGCTCCTGCAGGACTGTGGAGCGTCCGCAGTGGCGGATTTGTTATCACCAATAGTTGATTGACTGGCAAGGGCCGATCTGATTGGGAATGGGAAAGGTTCGTAAGAGTCTTAGCCTCGATCTGCCCGTCACCCGTGGTTAAGGGCGAGGAGCCAGGTTTACCAATCACACCTGCGGCCCCGCGTGGGACAAGCTCCAGAGCTGGGTCCAGCTGGAGCTGATTCGGCGGTGGAGCCTGTAGGAGAGGATAACGGATCATGATGATAGCTGTAATGACGAACCACACTCAACGCAGAAAGTGATAATCCTGCAGGCCTTTTTTTTCCGTGGCTGGTGGGGGGAAGCTCCAGGTTTGCTTTGTTGCTTGGGAAAGGGGGTGGGCCAGGCAATTGGACACGGCACGTCGAGGCGCTTTACACCGGGTCTTTTCTAGCGGTCCATTCTCGGCACTGCGTTTTGAATCTCGGTACGGAGTGTACACATCGGATAGGACATTGTTCTGTCTCTACCTGACAGCTTGGCGGGGGAGGAGAGGAGAGCTGGGTTGTCGCATTGGATAGGGAGCTGAGATTCTGAAACCTGCGACCATGTCGAGGACACACGATCGACGTCGCCCCATGATTATAGTGACGGCAGCAGCAGCATCTCCTCCCCTACGTGGATGATAGGCAGGGTTCACCACGAGTCGGATTCAATGTGATAAGTGACACTCGCTAGTACAGAGCCGTATGTAGCGGTGTACTTTGCTGGAGAAACTAAATCTCGGAGGGAGTCATAGCGCCCCACACTGGGATCTCGAGATCCAGCCAGATGGACTCGATGGGCGCCCATGGGGGGTGGTCGAGGCGCCAAGTGGGGGATTGGTGGGACGGGCTTGATCTCCCGATCGGAAAACATCTCGTCGAGGTGGCTGGCTGGAGGACGATTACGAAACGACCAGCTTTAAAGGGGGGAGTGTAACCGAGGGGTGTGGTTGGGCGAGTCGCCTGAAGGAGTGCAGTTGGAGGGGGCTGCCATGGCCATAAGGCAGCCATGACTTGTTGGTTAATAGCCAGCGACGCAAGGGAAGGGGAGTGAGTATACAGTACTGTACTCCGTTTAGCCAAATATTACAATACATCTTCATCTAATTGAACCTAATATTATGCAAGATTACTATTTCGACTTAGCTGCAGGAGAAAATTCCAAATTACCTTCTCTCCAAGAAACACTCCTCCTCTCCTGTCAAGAAGAACTGAATCCATTGTTTACAGTATTAATCAGATCGGCAGACCCACCCGTTCGCCCACTTGACTATGGATTTTTTAGAGCATCTTAGTGCAAATTAGCGGCAACCAAGTTTGTATTTAGCGCGATTTGAGTTGGCTTTCTTAGTGGCGAACGGGCCAACAGCACGAACCGTATTACGCCCCTTGTCATTGGCAGTCCATAGACTCGATGCTGCCAGTCATCATCATCAAATTCATCAGAATCTGATCTATCGCCTCGCCCCACCGTCAGGGTCTTGCTGTAACCTTTAGAGGGTGTTTTACAGCATTTCCTTTCTTATTTTTTTTCACTCGTGATTTTCACGAAAGGCAAATATCTCCACCATACTCGGCACAAAGAAGCCATGGCATCCATAAGGGTATCTATATGGTTGGTATAGCTTGTGTTATCCGTCCATGACAACCTTCTCCATCGTACTTAGCAAATAACAAAGAAACCCAGATCCGATCCAGTCAAGATTTCGGACCCTTCCGGATATCCTGCAGAGAACTAAGCCCTGAAGAACTAAACCACGGCTCGAGCACTGACGGTCAAAGTCTGGGGCACGGCCGCTCCCGAGGTTGGCTGCTGCGATCCTCCGAGGGATGAATAAAAACGTACCAATCGTAAAATGTAGGACTTCTAAATATCGCCACCATCCGAATAGAATTCCATGTGATTCTGATCCTAAATGGGTTGGAACGATCAGCCGGGTTCAGGAGACGCAACGCCAACTCCCGTCTGTACGCCGTACTGCATCTCTAGCCGTCAGAGACGCCAGCTGAAAGGTGGGGACCCACTGACCGAAAATTCTTTCCTCCCTTCCCTCCGCTTAGAAGCTCAAGTAGTTCTACTACTACTCCGTACATTACGGAGTAATATCAACTTGTGAAAGTTTCGGTCCGTGTGACGGCACAGACAGGTGGAGTCAATTAGTGGAGATGACAAGCGGACCAGACTAGTTCGTCCTACTGTAGTTAGTTCATCTTAGCCCGTCTTGAGTTCGTCTTTCGGTTCGTCTCGGTTCATCATGGTTGGTCTAGTGAGTCGCCTGCCCTCAAAGCCACTCGATCACAAGTTTAGCAGAGCTTGCCATCTTGTTTTGTTCAGAAACTCAGGGTCCGTGGATAGCAAGAAGAGAGTGATCTCATCCAGTCGCCCACCCCTTACGCCCCTGAGCCAAAGCACAAGGCACCGCACCATTGGGGACCCGATGACAATCCTTGTCCGCGTGGGGAACGATCGACAAGCCTCGAAAGGAATGTCCCGAACGACGAATATGGAGCCGCCGTCCCATAGGTCCAACTTGAACGCCAGCTGGATCCAATAGTGGCCATTGTCGCGGAGCAACGGCAAAAAAATCAGAGTCTGTCGCGCCTCCTGGCGCCCCCGTCAAGCCCGGGAAGTACCCCCACTTGCCAAGTAAGATTGATTCTCCGCAATCAATCACAACTATACGGAGTTGTATTTTATGCACAGGACTCCGTACAGGAGGCTTGTTGCTGGACTCGAGACTTTGGCGACTATCCTTCCTGAGGCAGGCGTCCAGCCCGGATGGTAAGAGCAGCAAGATGATCCGAGACATGACCATTATTGGATGGGATGTTACCCCGATAGAGATCGATTATGCGTGTCGAGACGTAGAGTTTTGTCCTTGTGCAACGTGAGCAGGGAGGTGGCCGCTCATAGATCCCTGGATAAAGTGTCAACGCCAGCCTTGAACGTGGGAACCTGGAATTGTGGGAGAGCTTTTCTTGCCCTTTCTAGCAACGATCAGAGCGTCACAAGTCGGGGAAATTATTCCTCAATTGGTCTCCAAGGAAGGCCACAGGAGGAAGGCAAAATAATAAAATTGAAAATAATACGAGACGAGAAAAACAACCGTGCAGTGGACTGGTTGGAATGTGCCAGCCCCCCACCCACCAAGTCGCCCGGCCCACTCGAGCTTGACGTATTCTATGGCTGGACTGCAGCGATCGTCTCGGTGGGTGACACGCTGAGAACATTCTTATCCTGCCAATCTTGTTTGAGGCCATCCTCCGTTCGCTGATTTCTCTTCGTCCGAATTGCTCCAGTTCGTCGTGCGCATGAGTCCTTTTCGTGCGGAGAATATCCGTCTCTCACGTATATAGTCCGCCCGTCGGACAATCCGAATTGCGCCCCTCGATAAACACTGCATCATGGCTCAGTACACGGGTCCTACACACCCTCACGGTCCTCCAAAGCAGTTTGTTCTCTGCTTTGATGGCACGGGCAACAAATTTGCAGGTGATGAATCCGATAGTAATGTGTTGAAAATCTTTCGCGTATGCTCCTGCCTCCTATTCTTGTCCTCGATCTCTTCACCCCAACATAACATGCTAAATAAAGCGACTCCGAAACTATAGATGCTGGATCGTAGCCAGAGCCACCAATATCACTACTACCAACCCGGAATCGGCACCTACGTGACCACCAAATCACTCAGCAGCCATGGTCGCATCCAGCGCATCAAGTCCTGGTACCAAAAGGCCAAGGATTCGGCCATCGGCTCCTCATTCGACGAACATGTCATGGGCGGCTACAAATTCTTGATGCGATACTATTCCCCTGGCGACGAGATTTATTTCATCGGTTTCAGTCGCGGCGCATACATTGCGCGATTCCTGGCCGAGATGTTAGACTATATCGGCCTACTGGAAGCCGGCAACGAAGAGCTCATCCGATTTGCCTGGAAGACCTTTGCGAAATGGCAGCAGCGCGCAGGTGAGCATGAGAGGGAGAAAGATGAGAAGCAAAAACTCTTCGACTATATGAAAGCCTTCCGAGAAACCTTCAGTCGTCCGATTTCGCGCATTCGCTTCATGGGCCTCTTCGATACCGTCAATAGTGTCCCTCGCTTTGAAAATGCCTGGATGCAACGCAGCAAGTTCCCCTATACCGCGCGCAGTTCCGCCAAAGTAATTCGTCACGCCGTCGGCATTGACGAGCGCCGAGCCAAGTTCCGTCAGGATCTCATCTCGGGTCCGAGGCCACATGGTAAAGAGCACAAGCGACACCGCCATCATCTGGATCCGCGCCGTCTGGAGCACCATTTGATGACGCGACATGTCGATGCACACAATCACCTGCACATCCGCCATCAAGACCACCCCCACGAGGTCTGCGCTGAACCGGAGGTCCCTGCCATCACGGTGAATGACAATGGCGAGGTACCTCAGAATGGCGATGTCGACCCCGGCGCACCAGTGCCCACCTTTGAGTTCCCCGGATGGGGTCCCGCTGCTGGAGAGTCATATTACCATGCCCCCCACCACTCATCGAACCAGGGTAGCGAGAGTAACGTAGGCGAAAAGAGCGCCCCGCGCTATCGTGCACCATCCCCACGACGCAACAGTCTCGCTGTGCCAAAGCCCGCCCCCTCGGTCGATGACCTCCAGTCCGTCCGCAGTGGGCAGTCAGGTAACCTATCGATCCAGGTCCCCAGTCAATACTGCGACGAGTCCGAGGATGAGGACGATCAGGACATTCACGAGGTCTGGTTCCCGGGCTGCCACGCTGATATCGGCGGAGGCTGGAAGCTGGAAGGTGGCGAGAAGTGGGCTCTCAGCCACGCACCTCTTGTCTGGATGGTGCAGGAGGCTCAAAAGGCTGGTCTGGAACTAGACGAGCGCAAGATGAAGCAGTTCCAGTGTCTGGAAGAGTTCGATGGTGACTACACACCCATTCAGCAGGATATTACCGCACGCCGACCCAGCCAGTGTGTTGAGAACCACCATGATAACCCTGATGCATTCCGCATCTCGCCCGACGAGAAGGGTCGCTCGGCTGCGAGTCGCGACTTCTGGCACGCACTGAACACGTCCAGCACCAAGGGCTCCTTGCACGACTGCTTGATGTTCAATCAGGGCCTACCACATATGTCGGTCATCTCGTGGCGAATCATGGAATGGCTACCCTTCCGCCGCATGGACTTGCAAGAAGACGGGTCATGGAAGCCGATTTGTTGGCCCCTACCGCGCGGTGAAGTGCGAGATGTGCCACTCGACGCGGAGATCCACGTCTCAGCCATCCGTCGCATGCAAGCCGATCCCAAGTATCGCCCAGGTAACGTTATCGTCGGTGGTGGCGGTCGTGGTGTGCGTATCGCGCCGGAATCGTATGGTATGGGCGAATGGATCGTTCTCAAGAATGAGGGTGATGGTGTTCGCGAGACGTACGTTCGTAAGAGCGTGGCGACGAAGTGTAGGGAGGCACTGGAGCAGAAGCAGAAGAGGGAACACTGTGCGGTGCATTGTACGATGCCTTGAGTCAAGCATGAAGTTTCTGTTTGAGTTTCGCGTTGCGAGGAGATTGTTCACCTTAAATACTTTAATTTATGTACTACATGCATGCCTTCGCCTAAATGCGAATTTGGCAATTTCTTCATCTTGATGAATTTAGTTCCTGGCCTCTTTCCCCATACAATCATCCAACGATTCCCCATCCCCGTCCACGCACTGTGCAGAGTTCTGTAGTCCATATCGCAATCACCCACTTGGCCCATCCCTGCAGCTCCTGGCTGCATGGGCGAATACGATGTAGTAGAACAATGGCACCTCGGTGACCCCGCGTTATTGGGGACGCAGTCTGGTTTCACGACACTTATGGTGGTGGCGGATGCTGGGATCATAGCAAGATCTAATTTCAAAAGTATGAGATGTGAAAGAAGGCTCTGGAAAGAAGTAGAGGGTATTAGATCAGGGCCAAAATATACCCGAGAGACATTTTATAGTCATAATTATAGTCAGTACTGTCTTCAAACCGTCAGCCTCAGCGCTGGCAGTCTCAACTTCAGTTTCCGCTCCTCCGCTGGCACTAAAGTTGTGGGGTCATGGCTTGGGCATCCATGGTTCTGGTCTAGATCCAACGAGTATAACGGTCGCCAAGGCTGAGCACATGTCACCATTTCTCTATGTAATTGGCATGTGCAATGGTATCACACACATATTTCCAGTCAGGCACATGACAGTAGAGCTTAGCTGATCACAGCTAGCCTTCATTTCTTATTAGCTTCCTTCTACATTGATCCCGCGATGTACCGCGTTCAAAGTATAAACCAAACCCAAGCTTTTCGGATGAAATTGGACCAGTTCTGGAGATATTAAGAATACTATTAGATTCTCAATAAGTATGGAGATAGATTATCAGTAGAATTCCATACTAAATTATTGGAAAATAGTCCCGGGTATGATTGGATCTCATTAAACAGTTGTGAATAGTTGTAGGACCTCGCCGAGACACTTGAACCACGGGCCAGCTCAAGCCACCGACATACATCGAACAAGCTCCTGCTCCAATACTCAGATTGTGATTGAGTCCACCTGAAAATAGCCTTAGACGGTTCATTGGACCACTATTAGAATGATGCTTGGCTCTGCAACGGTCTCCTCGAGATTTTATGAAACAATGTGATTTCACAAAGAAACCCCCTTCTCGGCTTTGACTACAAAGGATTTTCCAATTCCGAAGCAACGGTTCATTGATGATTCATGGATTAAATATAGAACGAAGAAACTGAATCAAAGGATCTATTTGCTCGGACAAGAACTCCGTCGGACATCATTTGCATGTGAAGGTCACCACTCGGTGGATGCACCCATTACTCGACGCAGTTTCAATAGACTCCGGATACCTGCAGGGCTCTCGGATATCAGCAATATTGCGATAATCTGCGACCGATGATGGATTGTATTGGTGGAGGGCTGCTATATCCGTCTTGCATGAGGAAGTGATACAGTGACAGTTTAAAGGTCTGGACCGAAGCTAGAGACAAGATCCAACTCGATATGCTTCAACTTTCTCTGTTGAAAGGTCTTTCAAGATAGGTTTAAAATCGTCTTCTTTATTTTTCAGGTACCATCTTCTAATCTACTATTTAACTCGAATTTGAGAGGATAAATATGAGATTTTGTCGGGGTGTACAGTCCTACTCTGCGACCTTTCTATAGAGAGTATCCAGTGGAATACAAAATAAAATGGACAGAAATAGAGAATTTCCATATTGGTAACAAGCCAGATATATTCAATATGAACGAATATCTTTATTCAATAGTTGACAGCCTAAAGGAGCATCAAGTGCAAGGCTTGTCAGGGTCTTGGTCTGGGCCTTGGCTCCGTTTCGCCGCAACCTTTTTTTTCCCGCTCATCTTTGACCTCACCATTCTCACTTTCTTTCCCCGCCTACACTCTTTTACGTTTATCAAACGTTGCCCTCTTTCTCGAAGCTTGGCCGGTCCAAGGTTCTTGACTTTTCCCTCTCGTCTCTACATGATGCGCCCAGCGTAAATCTCAACCACTCCTTTTTCCCTTTTCTTCTTTCACCACTTTCCCCCCCTCTCCGTCTCCCTCTTCGCCTTCCTTCACCCCCTTTTTTTCCAACGCCACCACGATCGATCGCCTCATTCGCAACAGCCATGGACGGGTCACCCCGACCTGAAACCATGCGCTCCTCTCACTCTGACTCCAAAGACCCCACCGGGCCCAACTCCGGAGGTGCCCCGGAACGAGCACCCAAGGAGGACGTCATGATCACTCTGTCGCTCTCTCGCGAACCTCCGGCTCCTCCTCGGACCCGATCCCCTTTAGCCCGATCGCATCTCCGCTCAAGATCACTGGTGGGAATCCCCGGAATGCCTTCGATGACGCGCGCCTACTCTTCCCCAGGGCTGGACTCTCGTGGACGATATATCTTCGTCAACGGCCGCGGGGTGCCCGCGCCTCAACCCACCATCGACTACGCAAAGCGATCCACGCCCTTGCAGATGCGCAGCGACGATCACATCGAGACCCGCCTGGGGTCGCTGAACATTTCCGAGACTATCTCTGAAAACGCCGAGCTCGAGACCCTGCCGCGATCTCCCTCCTCCCAGTCGGGCTCCTCGCCAGTCTTGATGCCGCAGAATTACCCGCGCATCGGTCGCCTGCGTTCCACCTCGCCTCTTCACGTCCAGCAGCCCATCAACAGTCCCCCGTCGATCCATACCTCTCCTACCCTCGGCGGTCGATACAATGAGGCCTACCCGGTTCATTCAGCCTCCTCTACTTCCTCCGTGCCATCGACCCCGACCAGTCTCCGCTCGCGCAGCCCCAGTATCTCGTCCCTGGAGACTATTCCCGACATCCCTGACGGTGAAGCTGAGGCACTCGAGGAAGAGCGAATTGCAGAGCTGAAGGCTGCTGCAGACGCGGCCGACGCAGCAAGCTCTGCCAACCGACGACGCGGCGCATCCGACATTGCTACACCCTCTAGCTCCTTTGGCAATGTTCGTGGCGGAGCCAGTGTGTACGCTCCACGGAGTGACAAGCGCAAGCGATGGAGTGTCTGCGGCGCGGAGCGCCGACAGGACCTTGACCTGGAGACCATCTGGGAAGACTGAGCAGGCTTCACAATAGGCTTCGTCAAAGCTCTGCACACCCAGATCTCAGCTACAATTGTTGCCACGTCCAGCCTATCTCCGAGCGGCCTCTCCTCTACATTCAGAGTGCTTCACAAGGTCGCAGCATTATCCTTTCTCACAACCCTCGAACCTACTACACATCTACCTTTTATCCGACGACGTACATACCACCCAGCCATCTACTCATCTTTGCAAAGCGATATCATCACACGAAAAGGAGTTTCGTTATGGGTGGCGCTAGTGCTTTTTTGTTTCTGTCTTTGCGGCGCGACGGGGTGGGCCAGGCGTTTAGCTTCTCATCTATCCATTATGCTGGGCATAATTCATTTTGTTTTGTACCATCAACACTGGTTTTTACGGTCCATCTGTTTCTCTGCTTTTCATGTTTCCCTGCTCGATACCATCATCCCAGTGTATCTTATTTTCTGACTTTTTTTGCTTATGCTACGCTCCGCAGTCTAGCACCCAGACTCGGACTTGAATGAAGATGCTATCCTTGAAACGATTCTATTCAGTAATATGCCCTCTGTAGACTAAAATAATTGGCCACCTATACTTTAATCTCAATGAAGGTGATAAAGTGGCAGACTAAATGTCCCAAACTCTATCAACAACGGCCAAGCCCATAGATCTAACGCCAGCCAATCATCCGCGCACCGGGTCCCCCCACCTTCTATCAACGACCGCGGTCCTGGAAACTTATCCTCTTCGCTTGTCGTCTCGGGTACAGCATAGAACTAAGCCCGGAAACGGTGCTTTTACAGTGCAGATCTCCACTTGGACATCTCCCTCGCCGCGCCATGTCTACCAAGCCCCACGTCGGCATCATCGGCGCCGGCTTGTCAGGCTTGCGCTGCGCCGATATTCTTCTCCAAAACGGCGCGCGAGTGACTATCCTCGAAGCTCGGGATCGCATTGGTGGGCGTGTAGGTTTCTCCCCGCTATCCGCGATGTACAGTATTTGCTTCATGGAAGGTTTCAGTGATAGCGAGTCGTGGATAATGAAGGATGTGGTTTTGCTAATCTTCGTTTCGTTGCTTAGGTTCACCAGGAGGAGGTTGGTGGTCATTTGGTGGATCTGTATGTTTTTATCCTTTCCACTCATTTCCCATTTAATTGGATCTCTTTTTTGTATTTTTGTCGTCTGACTTGAGACTAATCGAGACACTAGAGGTCCAAATTGGATTCATGGCACGGGTACAAATCCAATCTTGTCTATTGCGAACGCGACGCAGACAGTCGCGCATGACCCGGAAGGGCGGAATATCGCGATCTCGCGCGATGGACAGCTCCTTGGTGAGGATGCTGTAACTAAAGCTTCGGAGTTCATGTGGGCGACTATCGAGCAGGCCTTTGAGTATAGCAGTCAGCATGGCGATACTATTCCTCCCGAGCGGAGTTTGTATGACTTCTTCGTGGAAAAGCTGGAGCAGACTGATTTCTCTGAGGAGGAGAAACAGCTTTGTCTGGACTCTTGTAAGCTCTGGGGTGCTTATGTGGGTGATCCTATTGAGCGACAGAGTTTGAAGTTTTTCTGCTTAGAGGAATGTATTGATGGAGGTGCGTACATTTTCTGTTCCAGGAAAGGACGATGAGATACGTCTTCGGTATATTGTGTGCTCACATGTACTCGCAGATAACTATTTCGTCGCATCGACTTATAAACGGATTCTGGAGTACATCTCCAGGGCTGCACTATCACAAGCAGATATCCGACTCAAGCAGGCTGTCGTGAGCATTGATGCTCCGCTACGCGGCAATGGGCAGTCTCAGCATCAAATCACCGTATTCACTGCTACAGGTGATCGCTTCACCTTCGACGAGGTTGTTGTCACCTGTCCAATGGGTTGGTTGAAACGGAACACGCAGGCATTCTCCCCGTCTCTTCCAGATCGACTACGCGACGCCATCCAAAGCATATCCTACGGCCGACTGGAGAAGGTCTACGTAACATTTCCACGAGCCTTTTGGCATACCGATTTGAATACAAACACCAACGATCAGCACGGGTCAACATCTGCCAAAAATCCCGTATTCGCCCAATTCCTCGAACCTTCCTACGCAAATCACCCCGATGGCCTTGAATGGAACCAAGAATGTCTATCGCTCTCTATATTGCCGAGTCCATGTAACCAACCAACCCTTCTCTTCTACACCTACGGGCCCTGTTCAACGCACATCGTCGAGCAAATCGCGTCACTAGACCCGAGCTCATCACAATACCGACAAATCCTGGTCAATTTCTTCGTACCTTTCTACTCCAGGTTACCAGGGTACGACGCTTCTTCACCCGACTGTATCCCAACTGCAATCTTGGCAACCCGCTGGCAAAGGGACCCCTACGCGGGTAATGGATCTTATTGCAATTTTCAGGTCGGTCTTACACAGGCTGATAAGGATATTGAGGTACTTCGTTGTGGGGCAGGTGTTGGAACTGAGAGGGGGCTTTGGTTTGCGGGTGAGCATACGGCGCCGTTTGAGGCTTTGGGGACGACGACTGGGGCTTATTTGAGTGGGGGAGAGGGCTGCGGTGCAGATTTGTGGGAGGCTTGGGTTAGGTACAGTTGGTGTGGGTGGTGATCCTGTTTTAGGTCAGTAAGGCTCTGTACTTTGTTCTTGTCATTGGCGATTGGTCTGTATGCATGGATAGGTCTACTTCTTCATTTGCCTTGTTCTTGAAGACTTATGCCTATATTTAATCAGGTGTCTTGGCTCGAAGATTTCACACCCGTAGGAACACCTAGCTGTTTTGGGGTATGGGCTACACTGTTCCTACGGATTTGCTTCAGACTCAACTTTGTAGATGGGCGAGCTAGTAATACATTCCCGATAAATATATACCACATCATCGTCGAATGGAACCTTTATGCCCCATTAATGCTTAACCCTACACGAACAATTAAGGTTGAGTCGGGTATTACGGGGCAATAACTTTAAAAAAAAAGGTAAGAAGATCAGAAAATAGACAACCTCTTAACCTCTTGCATAGCTAAGAGATTCCCATCGCACGAACATACCATTACGACCATCCAGATCCAAGTGGGTCCACACACATCCAATCAACCAATCAATCCTTGTCAGTCGTCAAAATCCTCTAGTCCCCTCTTATATCCACAATTCTCCAAACTTTCCATCCGCCCACTTGGCCTACACGTCAAGGACTCGGGTAGCGGCCGGCTGGCCCAATGGCAAGGCGCTTGACTACGAATCAAGAGATTGCAGGTTCGACCCCTGCGTCGGTCAATTTTTTGGCTTTTATTAAATGTTTGAGGGGGTTGGTTGGGTTATCTTTTTGCTTAGGAATCTGATTGTGGTCGAGGTTAGTTTTGAATGTTCAGATGGGAAGGAAATTTCATGTAAAGTTTGAGTGGCAGTATAATGGACGGTTAAATGGAGAACTAGGACTCGTGCATCAGCTTCGTATAGATGGGGGCAAGAGGATAATTCAAAAAGTACTATGCTAGTTCTAACTTGAAAATCAGTGCAACCTGCACAGGTAATCTAATGGCTTCCTGAGTGGACTATGCTCGATCAGGGTCTATGTATAATGGCACTGGGTTAGAACGTGTATAGGGCTAAGCCTGCGAGGGGCACATGTTATGGTGACATCCCGGCAATAACAACCATCCAAGATACAATCGATAATTAGATCAATATAATTACTCCTCTAAAATGTAGATATTTGAAAATGGTCGTAACTAGGATTTCATTCCAGGATTAGTAGATCTACACCGGGAGTTATCTCCCGCAATCCGCACCCCGCCGTCAGACACATCACTTCCTTCAACCCACAGCTCAGACGACTATAGGGCCAAATTCACTCAGACCACAGGGAGGGAACACCCGAATCAAGCAAAGGAGTACAGGAGAGACATGAAAGGGCAAGGTCCTTGACAGGATGACAGACAGACCTTGGAAACAAGGGATTCGATTCATGTGGTTCACGTGACAGATGTGGCAAAGACCGCTTGCAAGCACACATCGCGAAAAGTCATGAAGACAAGATGACAAAGAAAAAAAAAAGGTGAAAGTGGACAAAGGAAATAGACAAAGACAAGGGGGGAATTGGTGATTGGTATATGACATTGACCTTGACAAATGGGTTCCCACAGGGCTATTTTAGTGCTCCTTTATCAGGTCTTATCGCCATGCCCCTTGACTGAGGGATAGAAGACCCTGGACACAGTCCAAGTCATCTTCTTGACTGCCGCCGGCACCGCCGGCCATGAACGCTGATACTTCTGCACTCAGATCGGGCCCTGATTTACCCTGGACCCCGGATGGGTATTGTCGGTTGCGTTTGCTACCGGACATGATGCCGAGGCCGCTTTTGCGGTTGGCATCACGCAGAACGGGTCGCGGGACGTGTGAGGTAGTACGCCGACGGGCTTGTGTGGAGCGAGTGCCTGGGACCCAATTCTCCTTGTCGGAATCACCGGGATCGAGCTCGAGATCTTGCTTGCCAGACTTTGATGTCATGTTCTTGGACAGTTTGGAGACTTGATAGGGGGATCCCCGATTCCGCTCCGTCTCTAACCTGCCCAGGGATGACACGGCCCGAGAGAGCTTTCGCCTTTTCTCTCCCATTGATTGAGAGATCGGCGTGCGAGCCGAGTCGGCATGCACCGAGACCAGGCTGTGCCGTTGCGATGCACTCCGGGTCAAAGAGCGCTGGCTGCGTGACTGGAAGAGACCGGGGGAAGAAGTGGGGGCTTTTTGAGAGGACATTGGAGTGGACAGGGCACTTCGTGCATCCGTGTCAAAGGCAGACTCCCAGTTTCGAGGGTCGCGAGAGCGACCGAAGACTCGATCGTTCTCGGCCATGCCGGCCCGCGGCGTGGCCGGGAAGATAGCACTGCTGCTGCGACGCAAGCCTGAGATCTTCGGCCGACGTACAGAGAACATGGCTACGCGGTTCTTGGACGGGGAAGGTTCGTTCTCGCCACGGATCACAGCTTTGCCATCCGAGGACATGGCGATGCGCAGAGAGTTCCGACCCTTGGGCGGCGACGGTGTCATCTCATCCTCCTTCCGCACCATGGCCTCGCCATCAAAGGATAGTGACAGGCGCAGTGAAGGTGGTGACTTGACCGGCGTGGTATGTGTGTGCACCGCGGGCTGCTCGCTCGCTACTTCTCCCCGAATATCCGACATGGACCGTTTTCGCTTGGGTACTTGCAGCGATGACTCCTCCGGTGATACCTCATTCAGGGTTTGTTGTGAATTCGCACCATAAAACTCCTCCTGCGTGGTTGGCGGGGTCTCTTCAATAACCTCCGTGGCCACACTAGTCTGCGTACTCTGCAACACCGGTTCCATCTCATCTCTGTCGCCCATTATCGGATCAGACTCATCAGACAACTGCAACAGATCCCCACCCCAGGATTTTGGTCGTGAATCCTCCGGTCGGTCCTGACTCTCAACCTGCTCTGCCCCACTCGACGACCCCGGTTCCGCGGACGCGTTATCATCACTCGCTGGGTGACCCGACGAGTCGGACATACTTGAGCGCGGTGCAAGCAGCTCGTGCGGTTGGAGAGGTTTCAATTTCCTCCTGTCGTTCTGGCGGCGATTCTGGAACCAAATCTATTTCAAGGCAAGAAAATTATTAGCCGGACGGCGGGAAGATTGTGGACGCTCCAAGTCTTGGCATCGCGTACCTGGACCTCTTTCTCGCCCAGCGAGACGCGATTCACAATATGTGTGCGGGCAACCTTGTCCGGCTTTGGATTGATTTGGTACTCGGCTTCTAGGATGGCATGGTCCTCCGGGCTATTGTCGAACGTGGGTTGTGGTGGTTAGTTTTTGGGTGCTTTCAACGACGCGTATCGGCCCATTTGCACTAATGACCCAAAGAACCAAAAAAAACATACCTCGTCCGACGCCGCTTTTGACGAGCGAGCAACTTGTTGTCGACTCGTGGAGGTAAGTTCTGTGTCAGGGTTTTCTGGGAGTGTACCAAGAAAGCGTAGGTCAAGGCATTGGAGTCTGCGGCCGGTAGTGACGGTGAGGACGAGGCCGCCACTGAAAGCTCCGGGTCGGACATGGTCGAATTGGACTATGAGTGCATTGGGGGGGGAAAACAAGTCCGTTTAGAGAAAGATCAAGATGGTGAGTATTGTGGAGTAGAATAGGAATCGAGAAGAGAAGAAAAGTTGGGATGAGGCTGGAAAAGCGAGTATGCAGAGAGGGCCGTGAGAAATCGCGTCGCGATGTGGACGCGGAGGGTAGCAAGAACGTGGCCCGCGCTAGTCACGACGTGCACCCGCGAAGTACCTGTGACTTGCACCGTGCTCGGAGACGCGATTATGATTTTTTATTTTTTTATTCTAGTTCTATAGAGTGTGTAACATTTGTAAATTCAGTATTTGATTTTGTCTCTGACTAGAATACTTGATTTTTTCTCCTAACTATGAACGCGTGCTTCTATCCATACAGTCTCGGAGGTAATTCGGGATCCCCACTCTGGAGTACGCCTGGTATGGCCGATGGGGCCCTCGCGTGTCTGCACGTGTGGTGGAATGTGTGAGATCTGAGGAATTCCAGTGAATCTCTAGGGGTGTTTCTACTGTTTATTTCCAGGGGTGGTGATTTTAATGGTGTCTCTAGTCCTTTCTTTAGCTATGGCCAAGTGCTGACGAGGTGGCTCAATTGACCCAAACGCGCCTCGACACGTCTTCACGTGACCGCCACGAGGGTCCTGTCACGTGGGAGATGGGATATTGTATACTTGGAGAATCCAAGATGAGACCAAAACTGTCCAGTCATCACTAATACCAATTAAATAAAACGCCAGAACCACGACCTACAAGCCCTGTCTCTCATAGATGGATAAATATAATCCAGTCAGAATCGTAAGCTTGTAAATTGCCACCTTGGCTCCTCAACTTCGACATCTAAGCGAGGGGCATCGGGCACCGGCATGCCCGCGGGGTTTCCTAGGCCACTTGGCCAGCATAGCCGAAGGTAGCAAGCCAATTACCGGGTTCTAGAAACGTTCTATGCCGGGATACAGTCAGACTAAAATGACGCTAGTAATATGCAAATATCCCAAGAAATGCAACCGAGGATACTATATCCTTGCCTCGATTGCGGGGGTTGAACGGTTCGGCACACCGGGGACGGATTGAGGGTGTCGGGCCACACGCCTCGTCAGTCAATCGCCCACTGTGATAGGCGGATCCTCCGAAAACCTCCCCGTGGAGAGGGACCGGTCACAACCCCCGGATTCTGCATTCTTTTCCAATTTCACCTCTTTTTACTTTCCAGCCCCGGTCGGTTACTAGCAGGGATCTTGGGCAGAGTCTTTTCTTTTCTACCTTTCCGATTGACTGCTCCCCGCTTTCGTGGGCCCGGTGGTCTCAGCATCTGCAGTATTAAAGGACCATGATCGTGCTGCATCGGGCGTACCCACGTAGTGGTGTAGACTAAGTTGGGTTTTCCCACAGTAGAACCCCATTCATTATTCCTAGAGAGATATCAGCTCGACATTCTCTCGTGATGGGCCGTTTCTATACGATTGGGGTCGCCACGTTGGCGGCAACCGGGTCATTTCTGTTTGGATATGACAGTGGAGTGATGACCGACGTGATAGCATCGCCCAATTTCTTGCAGTATTTCAATACCACGCAGACATCGTCCATTATCGGTGCGATCAATAGTACCTTCTCCGGTGGAGGTAAGTCTTGATACTGCTATTCCCATGAATCTGCGTGTGCCTCCTTCTTACCACGTCCGGTATGTACATTCTAGCCGTCATCGGGGCCTTGCAAGGTGGCTTGACAATGGATCGCTTTGGCCGCAAATTCACAATTCAAATGGGCGCATTCATATGTCTCATCGGCGCCACTCTTCAGGCATCGGCACGGAACTTGGCGATGATCCTGGTGGGTCGCATCTTGGCAGGATGGGCCGTCGGGCTCATGTCCATGTCGGTCCCGGTCTATCAGGCCGAGTTTGCTCATCCAAAGTCCCGTGGCTTGATCGTGGGGTTGGCACAGCAAATGATTGGAGTTGGTTTCATTGTCAGCACGTAAGAATTGCAACACCCGTGAATCCTGCAGAGATGCCATGGCATAGGGCTATCCGAGGATAACAGCTGATCCGGACGAGAATACAGATGGATAGGATATGGATCTCTCCACGCATCAGACTCTAGCCAATTCCAGTGGCGCTTCCCGTTGGCCTTTCAGGTTGTTCCGGCATTGGTGTTGGTCGTTGGAATGATCTTCCTGCCCGAGTCTCCACGGTATCTCATTGAGAAGGGAAGATATTCAGAGGGGAAGCGGGTGCTCCACAAGTTGCACTTTGACGGTACCAATGAGGATTGGATTGAGGCAGAGTACAGTGAGATCTGCCGGACTATCGAAGCCGAGCAGTCTGTGGCTGCGCAGGGCTGGATGCCCATGTTCACCGTTCCTCAATGGCGGACTCGGATGCTGTTCGTTGCGAATGCCCTCGGGCGAGAAGTGAAAGAAACACGGGCTAACTGTTCCTTCAGTCACGGACTTGCGGTCCAAGCTTTCACCCAAATGACCGGTATTAACGTGATTGGGTACTATCAAACAATCATGTACAAGGCGCTCGGTTTCACGGGGAGCCGCAACACGCTCGTCGCGGGCCTCTACAACTGCGTGGGCCCAATATCGAACCTCATCTTCATCGTCTTCATCCTCGACCGCGTCGGTCGCCGCAAGCCGCTGCTCTTCGGTACGGTAGGCATCTCGCTGGCGCTGATCTGCGAGGCAGTGTTAAACTCGCAGAATCCGGATGGTCAACGCATCGGATACAGTATTGGCGGGGTCTTTTTCCTTTTCGCCGTATCGGTGATATTCTCTCTTTCATATGGGCCCGTTGGTTGGTAAGTGTTCTCTGAAACCGTTTTGCCCGCCTTGCTTCCGGTACGGCGCGACCCGGACTGACAAAAAGGGGGTTGCAGGGTGTATATGGCAGAAGTAATGCCGATGCAGATTCGAGGCAAGGGCAACGCCTTCGCGGTCGGAATCGGAAACTGGGCAGTGAGTACGCTGTGGAATCAGGTATCGCCCATCGCATTGGGGAAACTTCAATGGAAGTTTTATTTTGTCTTCGTAGCCTGGAGTCAGTGTCTCATCCCTGCGTGTGTTGTAAGTTTTCGCGCTAACTTTCGTCCAGATCTGTGCGTGTCGCTCCCGGTTATCTACTTTTATTTTCCAGAGACGAAACAGAAGACACTTGAAGAGATTGACCAGCTGTTTGATCGAGTACTGGAACGAATCCCCGAAGAAGGTAATGTGGTGCATCCACGGTCGGAGAAGGAGGAGGCGGGGGTGCTGAACATCGAGAACGCCGGATTTATCCATGGCTAGATAGTTCAATATTAGAAGCTGATCCAGATCTCAGTGTTTTTGCTGGTGTGGATCTCCACAAAATCACAAATAAACTAAAGCAGTGGAGAACTCGGTAGCAGTGGGGGGCGGGGGTGGAGTCGAAGAGAGAGGCAAGGATCTAAAGTTCGGGACTCATAGTCCAAGTCAGTATGGTAGAGCCTGACAGCCTGACACCATCCACCACGTCGTTCTTCATCCTTTATCTGTCGCACAACTCCAAGGAAACACCAAGCCAACCAACAGACCAACAGACTCCGACCCGAACAATCATACGACGCGGCACCTTACAATGTCGTTCAGTGACATCGTTCCACAAGCCCACAGGCCCAGCCCAGAAACTCTCCAAGAAAACGGGCAATCCAGCCGATCAAAATTCCCAGCCGCTAGCTACTTGGCCCGCCCATCCCTTTGAGCGCCACTCGCTTCGATTGGTCCCCCAGCGACAAGGGAGGGGGAAGGACCATAATCCCCATGAGTCCATGATTCTTCCAATGAATCCTCATCGCTGAATCGTGTTCTCCACAGGCGAGCTCTCCCCGCTTTGACAGGTCGATCATCAGTTCTGCTCTCCTTGAACACGGGCGCGAGGGTTTTTAATTATTAACGTCGGCTGTCTTGGCTGACTCGCACGTCACACTCTCTGGGATTTTCGTTTAGATTCCTTTTTTCTGTTCTTGAACTCCCCAGGCCACGCTGTTCAAGTGCCCTGTCGCCTCCTGCATCTTTTCATCCTCCCCCCTCTCCGGTTAGGCTCCGTACTGGGCATCTCCTCACCCGCAGTTGATTACTCGGTGGCTCGGGAAGCCGCGTCGAGCACTGGGGTCGAGGAGTTCATCTTTTCACTAGTCGGCTGTCGCTCATCAGAAGACACCACACAGCGGCGATGGGAGAAGACAGCAGTTTAAAGAAGAGCCACATGGCCATCGTCTTGGGGATCGGACTAGGCGTGGTGCTGCTGATCGTTTTGAGCTTAATGTAAGCACTTTGCTGACTGGTTTGACCTCATATCGTGGAAGAATAATCTCATTCTGGATACACTAAACGCTGCTCAATCTTGACTTCCCCTCTTTTTCTTTCATTGCTTATCTTTGGTTTATGCCCCGGTTCGGGTTACACAAATTATGATACTGACTCTCCTAGTCTAACGATCCTCATCAACCGGCGTGATCGCCGGGCATTTTTGCGGTCGAGGAAAAATCCAGACGAGCGCTTGCGTAGTCTCGATGCTGTATCACCGACTCGCACGTTGGAGCAGTGGTGGACCACCACGAAGGGCACGCTGGGTCTTTCCGAAGCCGTGGACGGTCAATTTGTCTGGTAAGACCTCGAAACCTTTGGATGGCAGACATCGTGTTTCCTTGATGACTGACAAAAGTATTCAGTGCTGTTTGCTTGGAGCAAGTAAATCGCTCCGAAGAAATCCGCGAGTTGCGATGTTTGCATGTCTTTCATCGAGAGTGCCTTGAAAAGTGGTTCTTGGGAGACCACTATAACTGTCCATTATGTCACCGGGCGTATTATGTGCCAGAGCATCCGCCGCGAAATGACTATGTATGGATGGTATGACCTTCTGGAACTCGGTCTGCGAAGACTTTTGGCGTGGAGGTATTCTTGGCTGTCTGTTTGGATGGAATCGTGCCCGGTGTTTATTACATACCCCCATTTATCGCCAATATTAATGACTTGACGAGTTGAAGATACACATAGACTCTTGCGTAGATCAAGGATCATCTTTCCTTGTTCATGGTGCAAAACCATTCGCCAGCGGAAAGTATTCGGAGCTAAAGTCCCAGCTGTTGTAATTCGACCAGTTCAAGAAGCTGGATAGTTCGGACGTGACATCATGCACCATTTCCGGATGGACAGGTTGTGGATCGAGTACTTGGTCCAAGATGCGAGACAAGTTCTTCTCAGCTTCTTTGCAAGTGCGATAATTGCCATGCCCAGGTCGCGCAATCCAAGAAAGCATCGAGATGAACACGCTCAAGTTGCGAACTAGCTCGGCGCGAGGGAGAACCACGTTGTGTGGACCGGGTTTGTGAGACTGATGTAAGAGTTCGAGCAGAAGAACACCTGAGCTTGGGACGCCGTATGTAAGGGCCTATTCGTCAATTAGTAAAAATAGCACCTCAACCTTGATGGCAAGAGAAAAAGTAAACGTACAATCCAAGAGTAATGCCGATCAAGATCCACCATCGGATTGCGCATAGTAGTGATGCTGTTCACAATACTCAGGACCTGGCGTGAGATGTCACAGAGCGACTCTTGCCCGGTATTTGTGTGCTTGATCAAAGCTCGCTGAAGCAGGAAACAAGTGTACAAATAGTTGAGATAGAGGTAAACCAGAGTCAACCATCCGTGGTGGAAATCATCTCTTGCCCTTCGATCGTACCGGAGGTGGTCTGGAGTAGACTCCCACACTGCACGTACACCTTCACGAATTTCACTATTGATGAAGCGTTGGTTAGACTTTGAAAGACGATCAACTCGTACAAATTCCGAATTTCCGCCACTCACTTGCACTTTTGAATCAAATCACGCGGTTCATGACACCCCAATGCGATCTCCAGTGTCCTTTCCCTAAAGACAGACAGTTGGAATCGGATTCGTCCCGTTGACATTCGGTGGCGAATCCCATTTGTACTCCATCCTGCGCTGTCAAGCTCGGAGATAGCTTGGTTCAGAGCCTCGCCCCCTTCTACAAGGGCTTCATCACTTAGATCCAAAGGAGGAGTTAATGTGCAATATCGGTAGTTCAATAGGGGTGGCCGGCCAACGAAAGTAGCCATCATCTTGTCCATGTAAAATGCCGACGTAAAGCAGCACCGACGCCATTGACGAAGGAAGAAAGGACAATCATCCGAGGTTTCGGTGTCGACATGCAGGCCAGCTGCATATATGGTAGCTGTGAGGTCGCCGAGTCGACGCCATGCTTGATAGCCTAAAGTCCAATATCAGTTTCGATCGTTGTCTTTCATGGAAGGAGAAGACGCACTCGAATCTCCGTATAGCTGTGTTCGTAGCATGACATCGTTATATTGCAGATATGCCAGCATTTCATTGGCTGCAGAGGCCTGGTCACAAAAGTTGAGGCAAATAGTACTGGCCACAGTGACTTGCTCTAATAGTCGATCTTTCGCCCCTGGATCGTCCCCCTCGGTAACTGCAGGGTCGTTCTCGGGGGTGATCACTAGTTGCTGACCACACAGAGTAAAAATATTTCCAAGTGCTTCCCAACGAAAATTGCGTCCTGTGAATGAACTGCAATATTCCTTGATAGTCATAGACTGATGCGTTTTCAATGCTCGCGAGGAATTTTGGAAGATCTGAGTGGCTAGACTCTGCAGTTGGGGCATCAAATCGTTGGTGTTGAAACCGCCAAAGATCTCGTCAATAGAGTCCATGATTGCGACCACAACCATCTTAGGTACAACCACATTCCATGACCGTAGGTAAAACTTGTCAACAAGCTTGCGCCGGTCTTTGAGATTATAAAGGAAAAGCAGGACCTCAGCTCCGGACTGGACCCGATCTGGTTCCACTACCAAAACTGGGCATGACTCCACATTCTCGTCTTGCTCAAATGCAATCTCGTTGCGATGCTCTGCTAGAACGGCGGTGAAGCTCGTGGAGCCCATGTAGCCTGGTAGTGCAGATGGCGGCTCTAAGGGCGCATATAAACGCCCGCCATGTAAAGAACCTGAGCCTGGGCTCGAAGCACTGATATGGATGGTTAATTTCATTTCATCAAAATTCCCGCGGTTTAACGCATGCTTACTTGGAAGTTGGCTGACTAGTCAGTCTTCTCGACGGCGCCATACTTGGATTCGAACCGGTTTGATCCGAGCCCCTCCGGCGGGTCATCGGGGCTGGATGGTAGAAACATTTATCGGTGATCCTCTTTGCCGTGCATCTACGGCAAACGGGTCGTTCATGGTCGCAACGCTGTTTCGACCGCCGACACGGCTCGCATGACTGCAGCGTGCCGTTTCGACGAGTAGCTGGAGACTGCGACCGGCGATCGTCAGTGGTACGCATTTCTTGAGAACTCGAATTCGAGCTAAAGCGCTGTGGAAAGGGAGTGTAATTGGGGAGGCCGCGGTAAAAGTCCTTATCCTTGACTAAATGGGTTTAGCGTATCCGGCCTGTTCATTGAGGTTTCCATCTCTCCACAATTACGCAAATCAGTGAACTGCACTACGGAAATTAATTGGAGATTGGGAATAATGTTCTCTTCACCTACTTTGAAAATATCATGCTCATCTATCCTTTTTTTCTTTGATCTTTTATGGTTGAAAATTATAACGATCGACCTCAGATCATTCCTTGGCTTGATCTATCTATAGGCTATCGAGAATCTTTGTGCAGAGAGTCATACTTTATCTAATTTGAATGACCATCGCTCTTTTATGACAGACAATATCTTTCTACACCAACGTTATTTGTCTCTAAAGACTATTTCAAGGTTAGCCTTCGTTTTTGGCAAGTTTTTCCATTGTGCTTGAACAATGACATTCGAAGTCTTTCGTCCATGACTTTCTGGCCTTCTTTGTTGAGCACGAGATCTATTTACGCAATATGAGTCTACGGCCGTGAGAAGTAGGGTATATAAAGTCCCACAGCTCCTGGTATGTTAACCTCGTTCATCACTTCAAGTCCATTCTCGGATTCTGATAAAACAAGATCGATTTCACATCTACAAGCTCAATTTCGCTTCTACCACTGATCTCCATATCCATGTCTGGTAGGTCTAATGGTCGTGGGGGGAGAGGCTCCGGGTCGCTGCCCAAACTATCCCGTCCCCAATTCTTCGCTGGAGGCTCGGATTTTTCTGGTTCGCCTGATTCACACACTCTCAGGGCTTCATTGTCTGGAGAGAAGAAGAGCTCCCAAACTTCTGAAAAACTACTTGCTGACGATAAGCCCCCTAGTTTCCGCCCTGGTTACAGACCATCTAGTGACCGTTCTCAGAACTCGAGGGGAGGCGAGGTTGAAAGGTATGAAAATGGTAACAACTCCCCTTTCAATGCATCCGACTCACTGCAAAATTACCGGCAGCAACAGGAGACGGGTATACGCCTGATTGGATGGATCAACAACCCATCTGTAAGTTGCCCAATCACGATCTCAGGGTCTACCTTCCGTGGGCTTATGAATCAAAGATGGGAGCGTCTCGAACAACTTGGCGGCTTGCCATCAAACTACACTCAATCTACGTTTCTTCCTCCTGGTGTGCCAGGTGCAATTGGCTCCCAACTGAGGCAAAACTCATATCGATGGATTTCCATCAAGAAATCTCCACCAAACCAGCCGTACAATGTGTGTTGGTGGTCCGGCCGCACTGCACAGAGCGTGATCTTCCTGGAGGACGTTAATCACCCAGAAAACTCGCAATTCCCATTTATTTCCGAAATCAGCAAGGCAATTTACGAGAAAGACTTCGATATTGATACTCTCAAGTACGTATTTGTGACTGAAATTGCTAACCCGGTGACTCGTGGGTTTATCATAGGCGTTCTCTGGCCTAACAATACTGAGAACCCCCGAGTTCTAGCATACCATACCCCTGAGTTTCAAGTACTACTCGGAACCCCCATAGGCAAAATTGTGGCGTATCTTGTCTTGAACGCATTTGCTCGTGGTACTCGACGGATTGCACGGATAGTTCTTTGGCACGATGCCCAAGCAAACCCCCATTTAAGGTTTGATATCGAACGAGTTTGATAGGCTGCTCGCGCGATCCTTAGACAGGTACAATCCGTGGAAACTGATATGTGGGAACTGGTAAGGGACCTTTTTCTTTCTTTCTGTTATTCCCCTCCATCCCTTTGTTTTTCTCACCAATATGGCGATGCAAGCACTTCTATCCAATTTGTTTGAAAGTCAGGCGAATACACTCCCTAGATCTTAGAAGTATAGAGTTTTAAATATCATTGTTTATCAATTTTCCATAATTTATTTCCATAGCTCGCCAAGGTCGTGTGATCGTATTGAACTACATTGATAGATGGCATTCAATCGTCACAATTTCTCACTTGAACCGTAGCATGTAAGAAATAATTGCGAGACAGACTGTGGCAGCCTCTAGCCATGGCTTCGTTGCCCTACTTGGCTTTGGTAAGAATTAAACTCCCAAGCCCCTGATTTGTGCTACCAAGTTTTCAAGAGCCAAGTAGCCGAATAATGAAATATATTAGACCCTATTAGGCCAAGTCTCATGAAAACGTGTTTTTCATCATGAGCTCAAGACTTAGGGTTACTAAGCGTAAATTCTGGTAGGTAGGTTGGCGAGGACTGGATGAAACACACTCGGCAACTTAGTTATAGTGACTAGCTTCTGGATATGCCATATACAGAGCAACTGACTAAAGGAAACACGGGAGGAAAGGAAGAGCAAAAACCGGGGCTTCTTCTCTCTCGGTTGGGACCAAACAACTACCATTTTCCAGACAGGTAGGGCCTGAAAACCAGAATATCAAAATATTTCATCAATCTTAACTAAACAAAATTAACCCTTGTCCTTAAGTTCAAAATACTTGAACTTTGTTTTTATTTTATGGAACCCTCTCTGAAACAACGCATTGGATTCGGGTTGAGTTCCCTGAGAGGCTCATAAGCCTGACCCAATTAGACATTAAATGATCCCGACATCATATTGGATCATGTAGAGTTTCAGAAAACTATCGCGACTAGACCGCAAAGGCCCCTGACTCAAGCTGTCTCGGTTCTGATGCAGCTATAAACAGACCTTGCTGAGACCGGAAGATTGCCTGAGCGTAACTCCACTCAGCCACTCTCTTGATTTCGTGCTTGCGGCCCTTCAAGAACGCAACAGTGGCGTTGTTATAGGTGTCAGGTATTTCAATATAGTTTGGGAACAGCTGATGGTGGAGCCGTGGGCGGGCTAGGGATATATTTGGTGACAGATGTTCATCCAAAGCATGGATCAAGGTCTGCAAAGTCGTTGTAGGGATGTGGCTACCTCCAGCGGCCCCTGTAGCAAATGCAAAGCTGTCATCATCGCGAGTTGCAATTACAGGTGAAATAGACGACAGTGGGCGTTTTCCAGGTTTGATAAAATTGTTTGGATTAGCGGGATAGCCGAATGCGTTAGTGGTGTTAGGAGTAGAGAAGTCTGTATCTGTCAGTCTAGTGTTTCTGAGTAAACATTATGCTCACGTACCATCCATCTGAGAATTCAAAACAATGCCGGTTTCAGGAACCATGACGTGGCTACCGAAGGGAAGATTCGTCGTTGTGGTGAGGGACAAAACCAAGCCATCCTTATCGGCTGCCACCATATGTGACGTACCGAACCTGGAACAATGATTAGTGCTGCGACCATTTTGTATGTACTCAATGATAAAGCAGGTAGATTTTGAGAATGGTTGCAGATGTGAACATACGATTCCGGTGTCCACTTGTGGTCAGGATCGTAGAAGCTGACATTCGTATGAACACTATTATCATCAATGTTACGCCAGATCCTTTGAATTCGTGCTTGAGACAACATCGTGCTCTCCAGATTGGTAATATTTGGAACAAATGCTGGGTCGCCAAAAGAGTTTCTCTGAGAGAATTTTGTGTTAGCATATCATCTAGAGGATCCAGCCTGGACAATATCCCAAAGCCCATCACATACATAAGCATATCCAAACTTGATGGCCTCGACCATCCGGTGAGTGTCTAATCCTCTCGTTGATATATTTGTGAAGAAGTCATCGTAATTGTTCAAAACACCAAGAATGTTGAGTAGAACTGATCCGCTACTAGGAGCAACTGTACTGGTCAAGGTGTAATTCCGATATTGGACCTGTCGTGGTGTCCGACGGACAACGGAGTAACTCATCAGATCCCTCTCCGTCATATTACCACCATGGTTTCTGATTGCCTGTAGCATACTTCTGGCGGTTGAGCCAGTGTAAAAATCCTCGGCGCCGTTCTTCGAAATGTTTCGTAGTGCTTCTGCGTATCTTTTCCGGGTCATGATATCTCCCCGTTTAAGAGGTTTGCCGTTAGGAGCAAAGTCCGGCCGCCAGGCAGGATCCTGAAGGAAAAGGTTTGGCTGAGAGGAGTTCAACAATGGAGCGTTTTTCAAGGTCCAGTTCACCATCCACTCCATGTCGTGCCCGAAAAGAAATCCGACCTCAGCCACCTCAATGGCCGGCTTGATGACGGCCTGCCAACTTAGCTTGCCATATCTTTTCCGAATAGACTCGAGCCCACGGAGCTGCCCAGGTACCGCACTTTTCATCAAAGTTAGTAGATAACCACGCGATCAAGGTAGCTTTTGGTGACGTACATAGCTCTTCCACCAACTTGGGAGGCATTCTTGTCGTTTACAAACATCGTCTCGCTTGCAGAGCCTGGTGCTCTCTCACGGAAGTCAACCATTTCGTATGTATTGTTTGGAAGTCGAATGAGGGCAAACCCCCCTCCAGATATGCCGCTGTTATACATTCCTAGTAGTAATTGTTAGATTGCTCTTTGATACATACTTATCTTGCCAAAACCATACCAGTAACCCCCACGCAAAGAACTGTAGCAACCATCTACATTTTATTGTCAGTTTACAACGAGTCAAGCTTTAATTAAATTCACTCACAGCATCTGCAGCATTTCCACCTTGTTGTAACATGGAGGCCCCGGCCTGACTGCATATTTTGTTCTCACAGGAAACAGCACCTTTCACTCCCTGGGCAGTAAGATTTTGGGCAAAGGTATATCCCAGTGCAAAGGGTATAAAGTTGGAGTATATCAAGGCAAGGCTGAGTCCCCTCATGATGACTATGGTTTTCGACGGCTGTCAGTTAACCTATTCTGAGCGTAAATTATAACATCTTTGCCAAGCAGCACCTAGCAATAATTTATATTCCATTTAACGAGTTCAGTCTACCAAATACAACCTTGTCCTTCTGTCTATGACTCAAATACTTCCTATACTAAGCCCTTTTTAGCTGCCATGTTCGCACTGAAGAATCACTTGAACGCGAATTCCAATGTGTAGATATGAAGACTGTGACGTGAACGGAATATTTAGGGGATCTCCAATGGCGTAAATATCCGATTGGCATACTTATTGACAACCTGACTCCGCAAAGGGTACTTATGCCTTTGTCCCGAGTCGTGATCTCTGAAGATGATCCGGCTCTTCCTTGTACTGTCGTATTACTTCGTTGTTTGGCGCCACCCAAAACACCAAAGAATCCCCATTTCCCGTGAAATCCTAAGATATAATCCCAGGTTATTGCAGTCACGCTTCAGTTCTAGGAATTTGGTTGGCTCTCTGGGGTTTATTAGTGGGCTGAAGTACATGATCGATGACACTACCATATTCTCCAAAGTCTAGCCCCAGATCGTCCCCGCTCGCTTATCTCAATGACGGCGATCAGCCGGGTGAGTTTTCCAGGCTTCAAGATCATCTTTTTGTTCGTTAGTCCCATCTGAAGATGAGTGTCTATGTGATAGGGTTCGGCAAGGATTTCCACTCAAATGTGGGCCTACACTGGTATTGTGATGTCATACCGAGCATAGTCTGCGGACCGGGCCGCGCGAGGAGTGGCTTGTGCGTGGACGGCTAACCTGGCTACCCTAGCGACTCTGCCAAATCCAAATAATCAATCTAAGTTGGCTTGCAATATCATTGAGAAGGTTAAATAGCTCGTGGTATGCGTAGAGAAGAGTATGACAGAAGGCCTGGTTGCGGTTGCAAAACATTCTACTATTCTACATGACAATTTAACAAGAGGGTGCCTTCAGCCATGAGAGAAAAATAAGTCAAGGTAAAAATAAGCCCCCACAAGATGAGGCAACAATAGCGTAGCATTAGATCGTAGGTCTCAATCGCAGGATCGGGTAATGAACACGGGCGCGGCGACAGTCAAATCGTAAGCCACCAGCGGCGCCCGCCCGATCTACCAGTCTCTCAATCGCAGATTATCTTGGTCATGCAAATTAATTGAGCTAGTTAAACAGGTGTAATGGCTGGCCTTGAATATATATTTGCTGCGGCAAGGTACGCAAAATAATGCCCAGTCGATCCTGATCGTAACGCGGCATTGAGGTATAGGTGGATGCATCATTGCAACTCAGCCTCGAGCGAGATCGAATGGGAAGAGTCGAAGAGACTCCTGGCTTCTTCAATGAGCCAGCTCATCCCCGTTTTCGAGCAGGTCAAGAAAGTTGGAGATAAATAATACGGATTGCGATGTAACCCGCGATACCCTGTTAAACGCACAGAAAACGTTCAGTGGCCCGTCGAGAGGGAGTGTTCAGAAATAATAGCCAGTGTGAACAGGTAATCTAGCACGGGAAATAGGCCATGGAAGTTATAATCGGCCGCCTCTGCTTCCTTTCCAGAAGATTAGTACGTAGTTTTCTCCTACCAAATAGCATTAAAAATTCAACCAGAGTGAATATCTAGCTTTCATCTAATAAGATGCATCTGAATTCGGCGACTTGATCACGAGGTCACTAAGCTTGGCAAATGACGGCTCCGAATTCCTTACCGTCAAAGAAATCAGCCCTTCCAATAATTAATTACGTCGGGGCAGTTAAGCACTCAAATTCGCCTGTATCTGCGTCATTTGAGGTGGACGATAAACGCCAGTTGCTCAAACCCATAATTGGTTAGTTTATCGACCGCTTTCATAGCCGCCTTTGCCCTAATGCCTTCTTCTTTAGGCTAGGGTGACGCTATTCCTGTAGTACCGATTTAACTATCCCCTTCCTTGTCTTTTCTCTTGTCTTTTCTCTTGTCTTTTCTCTTTTGTAGGTCTTGTGAATTCTGCCGGACTTTCTGCCTTAGAAAATTAGTTTTGAGCAATTGGGGCTTATCGTCCACCTCAGTCATTACCGCTCTAGACCTATAATCAGTTAAGAACGTATCCCCTATGCCCTTCAACGGCATTTGCTATTTTGCATAAAACTGACGAACTATTCAAGTCTTTGAATGAAAGATATTGTATAAATGAGTCTAGGATATTAGATAGGCATATTAATAAAGATATTAGAACATTTCTTGAACAATGCTCCGTCCTACAGGTTATGGTGGTCCTTTGGATCCCCGATATCGGATGCCACATCAAAGATATCTTGACTGTACCTTCCAGAATGAGCTTCAGCCTCAGCCCTGAGCATATAGTCCAATTCTACCTGCAAGGCTGGATCATGAGGCATAGGAGCCATCTGGTAAAGTCTGCTCGTTGTCTTCGAGCGTTTCCTCGGGGTATATGACGGGCCGTTATTTCGCTGTTTCAGTCTGTTTGACCGGGTCCGACGATCCCATTGACACTGCAAACCAATTAAAAGGTCCTTTGCTCTTTGTGCACTTTTCCAAGACGCAGAGAACTCGTCTAAAGCTCTGAAACATGTCGTGAGATACACCGAGATCTCGTCTCCTGGGTGAGAGGAGTCGTTTGAAATAGCGGCGAAGAGAAGGAACAGAATGGCGGAGGATGTGATAGAAACTGCTTGCACGCCTATGCGGCGCAATGTGTAGCGGGATTCGTACATATTGAGAAGTTTGGAGATTGCGATCGCAGATTGAATGCACATTTCGCGGGCGTGCGTGTATCCGGGACCTCTTGGTGGTTGCGGTTGTAGCTGGCTCTTTGAAATCCATGGCCGGTGGGCGTATATTATGTTCTGGTGATATTGCATACTTCACAGACCACGTTAACTGTGAACGTAGTTGGCTAACGGAATAAGGATTGACATACTGGAGAAGCAGTAAATGTGGAAGGTATGGTGAAGTGAAATCATCAAGATTAACCTGTAAGATGGGGGGAAGCGTAGCTTTCCACTTGCGTAGCTCGGCAACAATTTTGGCATTCAGTTCTTGGAGAACCTCTTTAGAAATGTTAGAAGTACCGTATCTGTTTGAAATATTAGTCGAGATCACTCATTGTTTTCGGAGGCTCTTACAGTATATACCCACAGGGAGCCATAAGCTCACAGAGGAAGACTAGTTGACGGCTGATTGCGTCTTTGCAATCTAAAAGGCCAGCGCTGTTATGAACAGATGTTGATGCTTCGTAGGTTGTCCATCGGCAATTTCCCTGGAGACCTGCACCTTGTCGGGGCTTTCCAACTGTCACATCCTCCATGCTTGTACGAGATGGTCTGCCTAGATGAAATCCTAACTGGCTAGGAGATAATTAGACCCCGCTTCACATTCAATTAAATGGGCGATGACGAACTGGTCAACAACGTATGCTGTCCAAAAGACAGTGCATCGAAGATTCGCATCGGTGGCTGAGAGGATGCCTGCGGACACATGGCTGGACATATCAAGATGTAAGGCAAGATCAAATGCCAGTCTCAATGCCATTCCTGAAACAGTAAGTCAATTTCCTGAAATCGACTAATTTATGGCTTAATATGCCTACCACTGTACAGCCACCCTCTCGTTTCCTTTCCGTTTCCAGTTTCATGGCTGCTCAGGATTACCAACGCTTGGACGGTCGCAACACAAGGAGAGTCTAGTTCCTTTTCAAGTATGGACTTTGCGCGATGGGCAAAGAATTCAACAAGAGTTTTTGGGAATGTGATAAAAGTTGAATGATAACGTGCTTCGAACGCACTACCAAGCGCACACCTTTTGATATAGTGAGTACATGTTGTTGTCATTGGGAGAAGAATGACTTACATTGCATTTCGCAGGGCTTCTGAATAGAAAGCGGTGTCTTCCCGGTTAATCCATTTTTTTTGCGCGTCTTCGTAGACTTCTCGATCAACAACATGGAATGATGGGTCCTGCCAGCTGAAATAGAGGTTGAGAAGGTGATTTTCTAATTCCGCGGGAATCTCCTCCTCAAACCCCGAGATATACACTGGATTGACGGGAGTGGCCTCACGACTATCTGAGAGTGCAATATCCGCCAAATTGAATGTGGAAGTCGGACCATAAAAGCGAGTCTTTCCCCCAGGCCCAATTCTTAAGGTTCCGACCCGGTCGGAGAGCTCCTCGACTAGGCCTTCGATGTCCGACGTACTCGCTGATCCCTCAAGCAGAGTGGGTTCCATTTCGCTATGAGCGGCTTTGGCCTGGATTTGCGTATTCACTGGAGGCATACGAAGTCCATCTTCCACCGAGGAGCTCAAGGCGGGTTGCGTGTCGGTGGCAACTGGTGTAATATGCGTACCGAAGTCTAGATCAAATAGCCAAGAGTTGAATTCACTCCCTGGACTGTTATCTGTCAACTCTGTATGATATTCCTCGAGGGAAATCATAGAGGATTCATTGGGGGATATCGATAACAGTCCTGATCCGATATGGCTCTGTAAACAGTCACCCGGCTCAGCTCCGATCAGACTGACGACCACCTGTTGGTTCGGATCCTTCCCCCCAAAACTCTCTGATGATGTTTCGGGAGGAGTTCTTGCCGAATTCAGGAAAGGTTGTTGATCGTGCTGAGTCGCACTTGGAGGTCTCATCGATGACTCATTATCAAGCCGAGCTTGCGCTGTCATTCCAAGGGTGTCGAGGATGTCTCGCAAAGTGGTATCTTTGTCACCGGGCATTTTAGGCGGCTGAAGGCCATTTTCATAGATGAATTGACACAGTTGTTCGACTCTGCATGTCAGTAACTCAATTGCGACTCGAAGAGGTAGCCTATTCCACGGCATAGTCTTAGCTTCCGGCCGTGCGCGAGAAAATTCAAAGAATGCAAAATCCTCACTTTCTCTTGTCGAAAGCTTGGTATCGACACTCTTTGCTCTTGCTTACGCAATGAGAGCAAGATGGCTCGCGTCCATCACACTAAGGCTCGTTAGTCTGGGGTCCAAGAATCGGAATTTCGGGACGAGAATACTTTTACTTTGCTTTCCCGGCAAGCAACGCAGGCCGTGGTAGCATACCGACGTTTCGGCAGATGTTTTGCAGAGCCCATATTCATGTGAATGGAATTAAGATGATAATTAGCGTGAGGGAAATGAAGCAAGTAGAGAGAGCAAAATCTGGGGTATGGAGGCTTCCCCGCGAATGCGGAGTTCCGTCCAATCGGCCCTAATCCCGACCGCGCCTATCAATGCCGAAGCCTTTTCGGTGAATGGATTCCGGCAAAGCGCTTCTCCACGTTTATCTGAGGCAAATTGATTTCATACAGTCAAATCATAATTGGCTTATATAAAATTGTTCAGCCACATCGCTTGTGCTGACCAGTACTGGTACACCGATACTGCCACTTGATCCCTTGGGCAATCTATTACACAATGTTCCTCCAGAACGCACAGGGGAAGACGCTCCAGTATGGGATTGCTGCTGCTTGTGGCGCCGGATTTCTTCTCTTTGGCTATGACCAAGGAGTATTCGGTGGTCTTCTGGATAATGAGCCGTTTCTGAGAACTTTCGGCTTCCCTGGCGCTACGATCCAAGGCCAGATAGTCGCAACATACGACATTGGCTGCATTATTGGAACACTCATATCCATGTATGCAGGTGATAAACTGGGTCGAAGAAAATCTATTCTGATCGGCTGTGTGATTTTGATCATTGGTGCAATCCTCCAAACGGCCTCATATTCTCTGGCACAATTGATTGTGGGTCGCGTGGTTGCGGGGGTTGGCAATGGGATGAATACCATCGCTATACCTATATGGCAAGCAGAAACTGCGCGTCCAAAGGATCGGGGGAAACTCATTGTTTTCCAGCTGGTGACGAATATTTTCGGCATTGTCATTACGAACGTAAGTGCCCGCCTCATCTCCCAGACCCAGACCCAGATACTGAGCAGGTTCCCAGTGGATGAACTACGGCTTTACCTTCATCCCCCAGTCACCCGTGAGCTGGCGATTTCCCTTGGGTTTCCAGTGCTTTTTTGCCTTCGTCACCATTGCCTTGGTCCTCATCACGCCGGAGTCGCCTCGCTGGTTAATCATGAAGAATCGCGTCAGCGAGGCACAGCACATTCTCGCCAGAATCTTGTCCAGGCCTGACGACGACCCCATCGTTATAAGCGAGATTCAACACTCGGTTGCTGCTCTTCAACACGAGGCTGAGGTGCAGAGATCTGTGGCCTTCAAAGAGATTTTTACTCGAAATAGCAAGCAACAGACTCTTCGTCGGATGCTTCTCGGAGCTGGGACAGCATTTTTCCAACAGGTGGGAGGCACTAATGTGATTGCCTACTACCTTCCTGTAGTTCTCACACGTTCTGTTGGCCTGAGTAGCCGTATGGCTCTGATTTTGTCCGCTGTTGATTCAATGTCTCTCATGTTCTGGGGCTCAATTGCAGCTCTCTTGATCGACCGCGTCGGGCGAAAGAGGCTGATGCTCATGGGTGCAGCTGCGAGTAGCGTCTGCTTTGCTCTTGTTGCCGTTGGCTTGAGATATGGTGGCCCGGACAATAAGGGTATGTCCATCTTGGCTGTCGTGTTCATTTTTGTCTATTATGTGTTCTACGGGATGTCACTCCTCTCGATTCCATACATCTATCCCGCCGAGATCAACTCTCAAAAGATGCGAAATGTTGGCACGTCATTTGCAACCACGGTCAATTGGCTTTTCGTCTACGTCGTTGTTGTTGCGACGCCTACTGCCATCCAAAACATTAAGTGGCGGTACTATATGCTCTTCGCAGTTTTCAACCTTTGCTTTCTTCCAGTCATTTGGTATTTCTACGTCGAGACTGCGTCTTTATCTTTAGAACAGGTCGATCGACTGTTTGAAATTAAGCACAACGGAGGAAAAAGCCTTAGCTGGGCGGACGCCACGCGGATTGCCCGCACCGAGGACGAGGATTTGCAGATGCATGTGGAGAAAGATGATATCAATACGGAGCACTACGAGACTACTGCTTAATGGATACTGGAGCGAGCTTGAATTAGAATATGTCAATTTTACCTAGATCATAGAAAATAACGTAGAACATGGCATGCAGGCTGTAGAGAAATTTCGTCTTGAACTTCGCTTTCTCAATAAATTCGACTATCATTCAGTACCTAAAATTGCTGGGTGTAACTTCGTACCAAAGCCCCAGGTTTTCAAGATTGGCCCATAGTCACGAGGTCGGAATTTGTTCCAAGATCACCAATCGGACATCAAATTCCGGGAACTTTAGTTGAGCTTTGCACTGCAGAATTCCGTAGGACAGATGTGTATTACTATTTAATAACCATTGACACAAGCCTAACCCTCTGTATAGCTCTTCTACTCCCATTCCTCTGCAATAATCAATAATGACCATCCATAAGCTTCGCGTCGGTATTGCTGGCCTTGGCCGAATGGGTAGGCATACGAACCTCTGGCTGTTTGATAATATAACTAACAGTGAATACAACAGGCAAGCGCCATGCCATTAACTTCCATGAACTTACTATTCGTGCGAATGTGGTAGCTGCGAGTACTCCGGATGAAAGTGAGCGTGACTGGGCACAGGAGAACCTCCAAGGAGTGCAGATTTTCAAGGACTATGATGAGATGCTTGAGAATGCCGACTTGGAAGCTGTCGTGGTCGCTAGCGTCACTGCTGTACATGCAGAGCAAGCTATCAAAGCAATCAAGAAGGGTCTTCATGTTCTTTGCGAGAAACCATTGAGCATTGATGCTGAAGTTGTGAGTGGAAAATTCACCTTTTCGGGTTATTTATGCTGACAGTCACATGTCGGTTTAGGCGCAATCTGTAGTCTCTGCATACGAGGAGTGCCTCAAAACCCACCCACAGCAAAAAGTGATGTGCGGATTCTCTCGCCGATTTGACGCATCGTATCGTGACGCACACGCGAGAGTCAAGAAAGGTGAACTTGGAGCGCCGGTTCTCTTCCGATCTCAAACGGCAGACTTACAGGACAAATCGGGATTTTTTGTTGACTATGCGAAGACAAGTGGAGGAATTTTTGTGGACTGCTCTATTCATGACATTGACCTCATGCTTTGGTTTCTGGGCGAGGAGCGCCAGATCAAGACCTTACAAGCGGTTGGTGTGATTGCGTTACACCCAGGGCTAGAGGCAAGCAACGACCGAGACAACGCTATAGCAACTGTGGAATTTGAGGGTGGTAAGATGGCCGCTTTGTATTGTTCGCGAATGATGGCAGCTGGACAGGAAGACACCACTGAGATCATCTGTGAGAGGGGCTCCCTGAGGGTAAACATGCAAGTGAGAAAGAATCACGTCGAGATTCATGATTCTCAGGGGGCCAGGCGTGAGCTGCCACAGCATTATTATGAGAGGTTCCGAGAGGCATTCGTCACCGAGGCTTACGAGTTCACTGAGTGCTGTCTGAACAACACCCCGCCTCCGATTAGCCTGCAAGGCTCCGTCAAAGCCGTTATCATTGGACAGGCATTGCAGCGAAGTATGATTACTGGAGAGAAGATTTTCTTTCACGAAGGGGCTATCAAAGATTAAATCTTACTCTCGCCCATTTCCACTCGAAGCCCTCGTTAGATTCATGCGAAAGGTAGATGCAGTTCCCGTCTTCCGAGCAAGAAGGAATCTTTTACTTCATGTTTTCTTTCAAACTTCGATATTGCTTGTTTAATTCTTGTAACTAAAGTATAGTGTACACTTAGTTAAATAGAAAGCAATTACTGGCACGATAAAAATGCCGAGCGGCATGACAATCTTAATACAATTCGCTTCGCTTCCTCCCTTTCTCTCAAAATCTGAATCTGACGACCATAGAAAAAGAGTAACCAGCGACACTTTAGCTAACACTCTTTTGGAAGGTCTTTTGAAGGGTCCTCTGAGTTGTAATCAATGAACTTGTTCAAAAAGTTAGTTGAGGAATACCACAGAGAGTAGAGCGAGAGCCATCCTAATTAGGCCTAGTTTGTCGTGCGAGCTGACTTTGAGTCGTGCCAGTAACAAGAACCATGAAATATTGACATATTACCTTATTGTCAGAGATGTGAGACCGGTCACTAGGGAGGCTGAACCAGTCTAGAATGACCGAGAAGTCGGAACCTTAAATTCGGAGTTCGATCTCCGACGGGAGATGACGTCATTATCACTCCTATGTCACTCCTCTCGGTATTGTCTCCTTTTGCCAGTTGGGACAGAGTTACCACAGAGTCCTATAGCAGATCTGGTGTACAATTTGATTTTTTCCCCATAATCTCATTTCGATCTGAACGGAATATGATCTCCAGCCACCACCAGTGGTAGTGAGAGACGGATATGTGAAGGGAAGGGTGGAGATAAACGCCGTTTGTAGGATCGTTGGGGGTCAATGAAGATAGATCATCATCTTTCCAAGGCTAGAAGGTCATAAATGTAGTCAATACGCCTGAATTTGTGCGAAAATTTAATGACAAATAGATTTGCGTTTATATCACGGCCTATGAACTCCATAACACTGTGGCATTTCGGGGAGGCAATACCCTATTAAATCTTATATGCTAATTAGTGTTAGGACATCATACATCCTCGAAATTCAATGGGCCTATGGGCTCAGCAGAATTATGGTCACGGGCCAAGTATCTCCTTGTGGAGGGTGTGATTGTCAGAGGTCTGTCAAATTAACATGGCAGAGTTTGCGATTTGCGATTTATATATCCGCTGAACTCTTGAATAGAAATGTTTTAATTGCAAGGAGATCCCATTTGCAATAAGTAATCAGCAGGTATGTTGGATAGCAATGCGTTATTATAACCAACCATGGTCGAGAAACGTATTTGAATGGAAGAATTGAACCAAAATCTCAAAATTTCAAAACACAGAAATATCAGGACATTTATTCTAAGGACCCAGTTGTATGTATCCCTCTAATACCAACATCCTTCAGAGGTATATTCAACCCAACAGGGAAGAGCCATCACCATCTCACAAGCTTGGTTGGGAAATATTCATCGATGAGTTCAAGGTAATAGGGCTAGGCTCACATTAGCATATCATATCAGTAGGGAGCTATGTAGTTATTGATAGTCTTACCTTCAGTTCTTCAACGTTTGGCACTTCGTCGCTCTTGGAGTACAGATCATAGGGATTAAAAGCACGCACGGCCTCAAGCATCAGTTTATCGTGCTCGTTCATAAGCTCCTCATATGCACCCTCGCGGTGCCAGGGATAGAACGAGTGGTACCGAATCATTGCGAGCCCTTCATCTGGGATTGTCGACTGATCCTTGACAATGTGATAAAGGTATTCATCGTGTCCCCAAGACAGCATGACGTTCTCCAGTCCACAGCCAGGAGAGTAGATGCCAAACTTGGTACTATAGACTGGATGCTGGAAATCCTCATTCTTCTTGAAAGACTCATTCCCGAAGATAATTTTATCGTCGAATGCACAGCCAACGGGGAATGTGTCTCCTACAACATCCCATTGGCCTTGAGCATCAAAGAAGAAAAGTAGCTTGCCAAGATCATGAATCAAGCCGACAAGCTGCATCCAGCGGGGCTTGCCATCTTTGCGAATAGCTTCGGCAGATTGGAGGAGGTGTGTCATCTGAGACTCCTGTGTGTCGGGATCGCATTCGTCAATGAAGGTGTTGAGTTTCTCCATTGCTTCCCAAATAGACATATGTGCGCGGGTCTTTGCATGGAAGTCGTTACGAGCCTTCAAATTGAAAGCAACCGTCTGCAGGGTATGCTGCTGAGAATAGAAATTCTTGACCCGGTCACAAGCATCGTTGAATTGGCGGAAGGTTGTTTTGTCCTTGTCTTTGTCAAACTCGCACTCGTCGTAGAGACTCTTTGCAGCATTCTTTGCATTTGCCTTGAGGACATTGACGGCGTCGATCTTGTCCGAGGTGGCTTCGATGTTTGTCGAGGCAGGCTGAACGGCGACAGCAACCATCTTGAAAACACTTAGTCGACCAAATGAATACGAAAAGAAAACTGATATCCGGGGGGATGTTGGTTTGAGGATTAGATCGAACACGGGTCTGAATTTATAATATTCAACATCCAACATTAGAAGGCGATAGGACGGAAAATACTTTCCAGCAATGCTGATTCCAAAGAAGGACTCTAAGTCACCTTCAAATTACAGGGCTTCCGAGAGACAGCAACGGTATAGGTCTGGCGATGTGCCTATACTTTTCGTGGCTACGGAGAAAAGTCTCCGGGGAATGACTTCATGCAAGTACGGCGGAAAATATGCACGCACGATTACCAGTGGAAGCCGCTGTTGGAGCGAGCAGTAAAATATTTCATAATATTTCATAATGAAAGACAGAGGAGAATCTGAGATTGAAGTTCTTAATTCTACTTATCATGCTTATTGCCATGACTTGGAAACCCAGAGTTCTGCGGCGCAGCTATTTCGGACCTTCAGATGTGAAGCTGATGGCGACCAGCTCATGTCTCTCGGTGCACTTCCATAGTTCACGCATATCTTTCCAAACCGACCTCTCAAACCTTGATTTCTTGGTTTCATGTCTTCGCCACATGGCCCAGGAGCGACATGGTCAGCAGACACAGTAGCGTCGGCTTCATCTCCCGCTGGGAGGACGGAAACCAAACTCCGCATTTTCTCCTGGGTATATATTGCGTGAATTCATATCAAACACTAACCACAAATATTTCTGAATTTCGTTGATCCTCTTGGCCCAACCCTAAGTCATGCTATCAAATAATTTAGCAATTGCCAGTCTATCCCTGGGCCAAAACCCTTCTCATTCCCTCGATCACAAAATTCGGGCCACTGCCGAAGCCGGATACAAAGGCATTGAAATTGTCTATTTTGAGCTGGAGACATTCTCTCACTCGCAAAAATTGACAATTTTTGAAGGAGCCGATAAAATTCGTGCGCTATGTCGAGCGCTACACTTGGAGATCCTTGCTTTGGCACCTTTCGAAAACTATGAAGGGGACCGATCTCCCCTTGGCGACAGGCTACGCAAAGCCACCCATTGGATTGACGTTACCCGAGCCCTGCGCGCCACATATTTGCAAATTCCATCCAATTACAACCCAGACGCCATCGGCGACAAGGATGTGGTTATTAGTGAACTACAACAGTTAGCTGATATCGGAAGCGCCAAACAGCCGATAATTTCCATTGCATTCGAGTATTTGTCCTGGGGAACACACTGCTCTACATGGGAGACGGCTCTTCAATATGTCAACGATGTCGGTCGAGAAAATTTTGGCCTGTGCCTGGACACCTTTCACGAAGCCACGAAGCTATGGGGTGACCTTTTTTCCCCATCGGGCCAATTCCCTGACTCGGATAAAACACTCCGAAAATCGCTGGACTCCTTTATTGAAGAGCTGCCGGTCGAAAAGATATTCTTTCTACAACTATCCGATGGCGAAAGGTTCGACCCACCCTTCTCTGAAGATCACCCATGGTATGTCAAAGGGGAGTCACCGCAATTTACATGGTCCAAGCATGCACGACCTTTTCCCTTTGAGAGTGATCTCGGTGCCTATTTACCTGTTGCCGAGATTGCCAAGGCCTGGATCTTGGACAAAGGTTTCAAAGGCTGGGTATCGCTTGAGATATTTGACCGACGCATGCGGGATGGAAGCAGTCGACCGGAAGATGCTGCAATGAGGGGAATAAAGTCATGGAGGACCCTTGAACAAAAGCTTGTGCCTGAATTGGGGAGCACACAGTGACAGGAGGTGAAAATGATATGGCACAACAGTAATTACTAGTCCTGTGGTTTTTTCAATTCATGTATATACCGAACACTTGAAATTATTCTTACTCACTTCATCTTAACTGAACCAAAGAGACGATTATACAAAACATTGGAGAATTCAGCCGGCGATCTCGCAAATCTGTCATGCAAGGTCCAGTAACATTACTATCAAGACAAGGTGAAGCTACAACTCAACCTTTCTCTTCAATAGCTAGCGCCATAAATCATGTCTAATTTGCCATTATACTATAGTTAGTTAGCTTTTGTAACGCTAGTCATGTGTCATTCGAGTTTGGCTTCTAGATCTCGACCACGGGGAATTATGGCGGTCTCGTTCGAGATGAGGCTCTGTGGGAAAAGGAAATAGTCATCTTTCTCTATTATGGCAGTTCCAATAGAATAGGTCAAATACAGGCTCAGTATCGTTGTTTATAAGCAGACAGACTCGGTTTGACAGGCCATGAACGGTAGGAAGCCGTCGTAGGCCAACCATGTGATTTATAATGTGACTTCTGTACAACGTATCAATCTTGTATTAATTGTTATAGTGTGCTGAGTGTCAAGCTTAGTTATTCCAACCAGGAAAACAGAACTTCGTAGAACGCCTTCGGATCCTGGAGGAAGGGTGCATGGCCGAGACCAGGGAACATGTGGAATGTGCAGTCGGGGATCATAGCCGCAGCCGCAGGACCGAGTACATCATAATGTCCGAGTTTCGCAGCAACGGTAGCAGAGGACCATGCCTTTCCAAGGGCCGTCACGTCGTTCTGTCCTACCATGAGATAGGTACGTGTCTTCAGGAGCGGCAGCTGGTAGATTATAGGCTGGCTGAGTAGAGCGTCGGTAACCAGGGCCATCACGTACGCATACTGTGAGCCATAGTCGCCAGCGTAAATATTGGCTAGCATTGAAACCCAGGTATCATACTCAGGCTTCCAGGTGGCATTGTAGAAGTAACTGGCCTGCTCATATGCCTTGAGGCTGGCAAAATTCTGCACAACCTGAGTCTCGTATGTCTCGTCGATTGGCAAAAAGGGTACACCCTTAGCGACCCAGTCCTCCAATCCCAAGGGATCAACAAGGATAAGCTGGTCGACGGCGTTGGGGTACATGAGACCGTAGCGGGCAGCGATCATGCCACCCATTGAATGGCCGATGACGGTGGCTTGTTCGATGCCAAGCGCAGTGAGTAGGCTGTTGATGTTCAACGCCTGTTGTTGTACGTTGTAAGAATAGCCTTGGGGTTTGCTCGATTTGCAGAAGCCAATGTCGTCGGGCAAGATCACTCGATATCCAGCAGCCGAAAGTTGTCGCGCCGTGTCGGACCAAGTAGCGCCGCAGAAATTTCCGCCATGGAGCAGGACTGCTGTCTTATTCTTGTCATTGTTCCTTGCCGGTACGTCCATGAATGCCATTGTAAGTTTCTGACGCTGGTTGTAGAATTTAAACAACTTCACCGGCCACGGGTAGGTGTAGTTTGACCCGTATAGGTCGGCAGGTACACGGCCATCGTAGATTGTGCCAATCGGGTCGGGGCTAGACTGCGCAGAAACAAGAGCCGTGCAGGACAGGATCGCGGAGAAGGCGCTGAGGACAGAGGTGATCTTCATCATGTGATAGCTGCTGGCCAAGAGACCAGGGGAGCTTCTGGAGTGGCTGGTTTTCAAAGAGCACGAGGAGCTCTTTCACCCCCTTGCGCGATGTAAGCTTATATGTACCCAGCCTGTAAAGCTGGACCCACCCACGTTGTACTCCTCAATCCCATTATACCTATTTAGCACTAGTATGGTTGTCTCGAAATTACACTCGCAAACACTTGGCATTACAGATGGAGTGGACATAAAATATCAACCTTATTAACCACATGATAAACTGCTTCTTGAGTAAATTCAATGCATAGTGATACTGTGTTTGACAAGTCAATGCAGTACAGATTGTTTCTTTGTAGTTGTGAGCTTTGTAAGCTGCTTTTGTGTAGGTAAAGTTGTAAATACCAATTTGGTTTTAGTGTAAAAGCAAAGCGACCTGGTGGGCCCCTCCCAACAAGTCAAGGCAAGATATCACCAGAGCCAAGGGAAATATATTGCATATATTAATAATGTTCTGTGTTGCTGACTGCCTAGGGCCATATGATACAGCCTTGTCTACACGTTTCGTGGCTTGGGCCCTGATCCGGGTTTTTTAATCAAAGGTCAATGCAACTTCACTAGCACGTACTCGGAGTGGTTTCCCGCTAAGACCAATTCGCTTGCTAGTCAGGTACCAGAACCGGCTTTTAATATTTTGACTAGAGCCTTCGCCGAACTCAAATCTCCATTTTTTTAAACAAGAGATTTGAATATGGATGAATCATTAATCCTATTCGAGGAATTAGGGGCACTGTTATCCGACCCAATGGTGGAGGGAGAGAATGTCGCGGAGTCCGAAATTCCCTTGTCAGCATTGGTTTGCTCCACTGTTGGTAAGCCATGTATATTATTACGGCAGTGTGCCTGCATATGAAGAGTGAAGAGGAATTGGAGTTATGTTACTCCCAATGTGGTCCTGAAATGATAAAGACCTCCGCAATTTGCGATGTCGCCAAACACTCCAGGCCCGAGCAGGGCTTTGGAGATCCAAGTACCATGTATCGTCTTCTTGATCATCACACCGGCTTTCGTGGCGATTCGGCTTTGGTCCCGATTCATTTCGAAGTCGGGCCTGGGCTGGGACGATTGGACTATTCTAGCATCTACCGTGAGATTTTCTATCCGACATGAGACCACACCATGCAGACCTGACACTCTAAACAACAGATGTTCGCGATTATTGTCATGGCATTCATGCTCGCGTCCTGTACTTACGGTTTTGGACAACACATCAAAAATCTCACAAGACCTAATCGACTAATGACCTTGAAGGTACCTTGAAATTTGTCTTCGCATTTTTGCGGCTTCGTATTTCTAGCTATGTGGACTGTAATGGGATACTGACTTCGCTTCTACCAGCTCTTTTTCGTCAGTCAAGCTTTTTATAAGCTCACCATGAACACCACCAAAATGTCTATACTCATGCTATACCTCCGGATTTTCATCCAGCGCTGGTTCCGCATTACCTGTTACGTGCTCTTGGTTATTATTGCCTCTTATATGGTGGCCGCCTTCTTTGCATCTGTATTCCAATGCACTCCAGTGACACGAGCCTGGGACAAAACTATCGCAGGATCATGCATTGACATCACCACCAATTGGTACGCCAACGCCGGCTTTTCCATCGCGACCGACATCATCATATTGGCGCTGCCGATGTATCCGATATACAAATCGAAAATACCGCTGAAACGGAAAGTCGCTCTGATGATTGTGTTTGCCCTCGGCGTCTTGTGAGCTTCAAACCTCGTGGTGCTTCGGTGAAGCGATCAACTCAGAACTGACCTAAAGCCTTCAAGTGTCGCCGTTACGAGCATCATCCGGATGCAGACTCTCAACTTTTCGTCCACCAGTCCCGATACTACCTGTAAGTATTCACATGGCTTCTTAGGGTCGCCTTTCTCCACGGACTTATAGGCTCTCTTTCTAGACGATATTGCCTCCTCAGTATGGACGATAACCGAGGAAAATGTCGCGATAATTTGCGCCTGTCTACCAATGATGTGGGCGCCGCTTGCCAGGCTCTTTCCCTCCGTCTTTTCGACAAGTAAAGCAGCCGATAGCCATGTTAGCTTGGCTGTCAGAAGCTCAGGTCATAACAGCACCTCTCGGCCCCGAAGTGATTGGACCCAGCTTCATGGGAGCTCCCATGACATAGGCGAGAGCGGCATTAATCAAATCAGCGATTCCCAAAATCGCTCCTCGGAGGATAGCATGGGCCAAATCCTTCCACCTGCTCAGAGCAGCGAAGTTCGACATCAAGATGCAAACCGCATCCAAAAGGTCATGGAGTATCAAGTTTCGTATTCCAGCACAAAATCGCCTTCAGGTTAGAATAAAAAAAAGCCTCTAAAAACCCCGAGGCAAACTTTGTGAATTGAGGGTTCGACCCAAATATTTAGCGTCATTATTACTTCCATGAATTATAATTCACTTAGCGTTTGATATGCACAAAATAAGTATGAGACACTTGTAAGTGCGGTTTATTAAAATGTCGAGGAAGCTTGAATTTTTATGAGCGTTCTTCTGTAAGAACTCCAACGTCAGGAGCAAGACACTCGACTTTTGTGATTGCGATGCGTTGTTATTCAAACACCAGATGTTTTTCTAGATATACATCCTATATTCACGCCTTCAAGTATTTGAGGTGTGCATGCCTCATTGATCTTTCGCGCATCGTGCTCCCATGTGGCGAGACTGCCCCGCATTATCGTTATCTCGCCCGAATAAATAGAGTTTACGTTGCATCGGAATGAATCCGGAGTAAGTTTTGCTGTCTGATTAGGACAATAATAAAAGTCGATTCAAAGCTCTAAGGGTTTCATACTTTCGCATTTCTCGCAAAAAAGAGTAGCAAGTAATTCAATAGTAGATATAGCTCACAGTGACATACAATAAGAAAGTCTTAGTATAATTTATTAGCGGAAAAGTCCCGGGTTCTTTGCAGCAGGTCAAACAAGCTTAAGTTTCAGCGAATTCTAATCTAATCTGGTACTTGCTTCTCATGCCCCCAACTTTGCCGCGGAAAACGTCCCGTTAGCCTAGCATCTCATTGGAGACATCTCTATTCTAACGCGGAGTACACTATGAAGTGGAGAAAGTAGCTGTGCATTCTATGTACCCATGATAATTGTATCTAACCTTGATGAAAGTGCTGGAGTGAATGAATTCCGATTTCATTCCGGATTTTAAGAAGATCTGCATGGATATAGCCTATTTAGGTTAGACTATTTTAGACTTCTAAACAATTTGTGGCTGAACGAGCATTGTTGGCCCCACCACGGGGGCTAATCTCGGAGTTCGACTCGGCGTTCAAGTGGAGTAAATCTATGAACGTTGAGCCTTCAAGCACCATGCAGGCCTACTAGCTCGCTTGTAACTGCCTGAACTCCACGATAGCTTTACACAACTTCTCTTTTGCTTCTTCTCTTTCTCTTCTCACCATTCCTCTTCCCCGCTTCTCATACATTCGCATTAAAGAGAACAGGTTGAGTCTCTCAGCCAAGAGTCCCTTTCAAGATGCTGAACCATACTACTCCAGCGACTCAACAACGCAACGCCACCTCTGAACCATCATTTCAATCATTCCGCAATGTCTCCGCGTGTAATCGTTGCCGTCTGCGCAAACATCGCTGTGACCAGCGCCTCCCGCGCTGCGAACCTTGCGAGAAAGCAGGAACACGCTGCGTGGGCTACGATCCACTCACCAAGCGAGAGGTCCCACGGAGCTATGTATGCTTCCTCGAGAGCCAGGTCAAATATCTCAAGCAGATTTTGATTGATCATGGTATCGAATTCAAATGTGCTATGCCCTTCGATGAGAAGGAACCATCGCGGACAGACGCCGTGAAGCACACGTTACCGCGAAGAGATGAATTTCCATCCGAGAGAGCTGGAATAGACGCTAGGATTGAGCAGAGAACCGAGAACCCCTCGCTCAAGAGAAAGCTCAGTTCCCCCGCCGATAACATTCTGCCCCCACGACAATTGAAGCGCGTCTTGCAGCTAAACTTGATTCTCAAGGACCTGCTCACCGACAGCTATGCATCTTACCACTGCGACAAGGAGCATGTGCAGCCACCTCCACAGAAGCCTGTCTCCACGCGAGCCGTGCAGGGTATCTCCATCCCACACGAGCCGTGGTCCACGCCAGAGCTAAGTGATGGCCACGCGAGTTCCGATTCGAGTTCTGGGTCTCCTGAATCACTACTGCACTTTGACGACGCGCCTTCGGTCCAGGATACTCCCGCTCTTAGCGACGACTTGCAATTCAAAGGGCCGTCTACACCGGAGAGCTATTGTACGGCTGATCTTAATACAATGAATATCAATACGGATGCCCTTGGGTCGAGGCCACTTATCAACACCAGCTCTCGGGATTTTTCACAGGACGTCTCAGAGAAGCAATTTGCTCCCCTAGAGCCAAAAGAAATGCAAGCTAGTTCTGAGATTGGATTTGATTTCACTTCGGGTCTCGACCAAAAACAGAACACGCAACCCACTTACGACCTTCTGGATGAGTTCCTCATCGGCTGGGATGAAGACCGGCTGGGAATAGACTAAGGCTTCTAAACATGGCACGTCTATTTTCAAATCTTCTTTTCATAAACCATGGATAGGATGTCACCCTTGGGGAAAATCATGCTTGATGCAGACTCGGCGATGACCTTACCAAAATGGCACACCTAGTTCCCTCGAAATGCCGAGGAACGCATTATCTGCCATACAAGCCATCAACATCTCCGGTTAAGGAGCCTATCGGCTACGTGCGGCTATATGCAAGGTGGTGTGAGTACACGCCGCAATGGCAAAACAAGGCTTACCAGTCATAAGTTGATTTTACCCAACTTGAAAGAGGCTCTAAACCATTGATTACTCATGATAATGACCCATATATCCAGTACATATATTGTATATTGCATTCTTATCGAAGCTCTATCATTTTATCATGTCGCATTAGTTAGTGTAACTTCAAACCATCGGCGATTCCGAACTGTGAACTAGGTTGCCTTTTGAGAATTCGTTAAACTTTATAAAGTTTAGCTCATTGCTATTTAAACACGAAGGTTTCCCGTACTATACTAAGGATCCAGTGCGAGGCTACAAGGCTGCATAGTTATGGCTGGTGCATGAGCATGTGATGTCAGCAGGACGTCCACGTAATTTGGTATCTGGGGGCTAAAATGGTCAAGGCTTGCGGAACTCAACGGGGTTCTCGGTTTGCCTCCTTTAATGCAATGACCATTATCAACAGTATCCTGAGTTAACTTAGTTTTAATCTACCATGAGTCCTTTCAAGATAGTGGAGCATACCCTCCCAGGACAACACATCCGCGAACACCCCCACAGTCTCACCGGTCGCCAAGAAGGCGTCGTGCAGCTCGCGATCAAACAATACATTCCCCTCGACCAACCCACTCCAGTCCCCGACAATGCAGTCACCGTCATCGGTGTGCATGGAAATGGTTCTCCCAAGGTGAGTAGCACCCCTCTAGGTTCATCTAGGCCGTTCCGTCCGCTAATCCAAGCAGGAACTGTTTGAGCCGCTCTGGGAGCATTTCTATGATCACCTAAAGAAACGATCGGTGCCACTCCGTGCGATATGGATCGCTGATGTCTCCAACCAGGGGGCAAGCTATGTGCTTAATGAAGAGATCCAGGGAGATACCAGTGAGACCCAGAACGCTCGGTCGCTGCGGCTTTTTTCTAACCACGACTAGCTAATTGGTATGACCACTCTCGCGACCTCCTACATATGGTCAACCACTTCCGCGATGAGATGCCACGACCGATAATTGGTGTTGGCCATAGCATGGGCTGTGCTCAACTGTTCGTAGCTTACTCCCCCTCAACCTGGATCAGAAGTTAACTAAGATTTCATAGTGTCCAGCTTGCCATCATCCACCCACGGCTACTTTCAACCCTAGTGCTCTACGAGCCGGTCATCTTCGACGATAGTATCCGTCCAACGGTCAATCCTGCCAAATTTGTCGCAAATAGACCTGATCTCTGGGAGTCACGAGACACAGCGGAATCCGCCCTACGCAAGAGCTTACGAAAATGGGACCCCCGAGTCGTCGACCGTTATCTACAGTTTGGAATACGATCCGTCCCAACACGGCTGTACAACAAAGAAAGTGACCCTAATCTGCCTGACTTGGCAATGACTCTAACGACGACCCGGCACCAAGAGTCTTGGAGCTACACTCTTCCTAACCTAGAGCCCGAATCGGCCGGGCTGGATCGACTACTACTGGCCGATTGGGATCCCAAGACAGAGCGAAATCTCAGTTTTGGCCGGCCAGAGTGTTGGTCATCCATGCGCAATCTACCTTTTCTCCGTCCCAGCGTGCTATGGGTCTTCGGTGGTCGCAGCTATCTCTCGCCACCGGAGTCGCAGGATTCCAAAGTCCGTTCAACCGGCACAGGTGTCGGGGGAAGCGGCGGTGCCGATCAAGGTATGGTGAAGAAGGTGGTTTTTGAAAAAGCTTCGCACACCTTGGTGTTTGAGCAGATTGATCAAAGCGCCGAAGCGGCTGCCGAATGGGTGCAGGGTTGGTTGCAGGGCTGGCTTGCGGATGAGAAGCTCCTGGCTGGATATCAGAGTAAAAGGTCTGAGCCAGGGATGGTCAAGGCCTCGGAGGGTAGCTTGCGAGCAACTAGGATGCCACCATTGTCTGAGCGACCCAAGGGGAAGTTGTAGCTTCCCATCATGTACACATTCAACACTAAACACCCAGATCAACAATTTATGATATCATGACGGGAATAGCAACGAGCAAATACTTTTTGCCTTTCCAGAATACAATACTTTTCGGAGTACCCAAGCCACAGACCCCACCCCTCGATACAAATCTCATTCAAAATCGCTTTTGAGTTCCTACGGAGGGGTTCGTTTGAAATGTCTGGGGATCGCCCAGGAAGTTAAAGTTGAAAAAAAGCTCCACTAACAACCAAACTCTACCTATTTCTCAGACTTTTAAACTCCTCCAACTCGAGATTAACTTTAGGCACATCTTTCTGAAAACTACGATCGGTTATTCTTTTGTTGAACAACCCCCTTGTCAGCCCACCGATTCTCTCGAGGGGCTCGGTGCACGGCCGAGAAGCAACCTTGGCTCGGTATTTTAGCCTCGAGCTTATTTGGCCATGACCACTTAGACCACCACCCACATACCCCCAAGTCAGCCACGCCATAACCACCACCACCGGAGGGGTCAGACCTGGAGACATGCATTGCTGACGCCCCTCTAACGGTTAGCCTCAAACAGAAGAACGCTGCCAATTCCGATCGTGATAGGACCGCCAGGCCCCGAGATACGTTTGCCATGGCGTACCCGCACATTGAATCTCCCGTCCCACTCGACGAGACAAGCGCGTCTCTCAGAGGTTCCCGTTTGAGGCTTGGGGTCAGCTTGGCGACCGGTTCATTGGCTCGCTTCGGTAGGCTTTTCAGACACTTGTGATTCCAGGGTCCAATTCCGTCAAGGGCGGAGACTGCACCCTTTGTCCCGGTGTGCTATTAATATGCCTACATCCTTCTCAAGCCCCTCCTGCTCATTTTCGCAGACGTTGCGTTGGTGGGACGAACGGGCCGACCTGACCAAGCTAGAGGGAGGTTTCTCAATAGCGAGTACGTACGTCAGACCTTTGTCGCCGGCTGGATTGCTGCGGTGTCATCAGCGCGGAGACTTGGGGTGCTGGTAAGCCGAGCCGCACACTTTCCGTGGATCTCACTCCAGGCTCTCACGGGGAGTGTGATCGGTGGCTCTCACAGATAAGAAGGCGCCTCCTGGCGGAGAATGACCACCGCACACGACTAAAGTCATACCTATCAACGACCAGAATCCGACCCGGGAAACCTGCCCAAGAGCCAGCGCATCGATCTGGGGATGTGCATCATACTGTCCATAAGCAAATCCTCAACATGGTGGGCGTTCCAAAGAGCAAAGGATGCCAGACATGTCTCCAGCGACGGGTGAAGGTAAGCATTATCTCATACCCTGGGGAAATCAGAACATCTATTCTAACTGCCACCCCGCTATAGTGCGATCTACTACGCCCAGAATGCACTCAGTGCACGCGATACGGCGTCGACTGCCCCGGCTACACCCGTCCTCATAAATTCATGGACGAAGGCCCACAACTGCGCCAACGATTCAAGAAGAAACAATCCCAGTCTACGGCTACCCCTACCCAGCCCTCCGAGTCCATCGATGAGCGCATCATACCATCCCTCGTAGCACAATCAATGGGCAAACAACAACCCGTGGTCTTCGGCTCCTTCGTCCTCACAGCCTTCACGCGCTGGTTCGGACTGAATCGATACCGAGTCCATATGCCCTGGACGGCATACATCGCACAGCATGGGGGTCAAAGTCCCGCCTTCGACGCAGCCATCTTCTGCGTCAATGCAATCTTCATGGGTCAGAAACATAGCAATACCATGCTGCGGCGCTCAAGTCGCGAAGTATACAGCAACGCGCTACGTTTGTTCGGTGGTCGAATTCGCAACGCAGAGGCGATGAAATCCACCGAAAGTGTGAGCATTACCATTGCACTGAGTCTGTTCGAGGCATACTCACGCACCAATCCGGACTCGTGGGCTCACCACGCAGCCGGAACGGCATTATTAATGGAACATCGCGGTCCAAAGGCCCATCTCGCCGGCTTCGACCGGTGTCTCTACCTCTCCTTCCGGAGCTTCCTCGTCGCAGAAGCCTTTGTCAGAGGCAGACGGTGTATCTTCGAACTACCAGAGTGGCAGGAACACATTGACCAAGTTCGAATAGAGGACATGTCTTCACCACGCGTCGACGGACCTATCGCCCTCTTCATCGATCTACAAGACCGGATATTCAAAGAAGTCGTCAAGGTACCGGGCCTACTAGTCCAAGCGCGCGAGTTGCATACCGCGGATGACCCACCACACACAAGACAACTTCTATCGGCACAGGTTCTGAGAAGCAGTCAGGCACTGTACACTCTATCCGCGCATTTGCGCCTTGCCGCTGCCGTGCAGAGCTATCAGTGGTGTAACGGCAGCGCCGCCAACAAGAAGAAGGTGCCTTTCATCGGACCCATCCCGTCCACATTCCCGCAAGAATTCGCAAATAGCGTGCTCCGTGGCGTTGACCACTGCGTTTACATTCTCCGACTTCTACTTGATCACCTTGAGAGTGATGAAGTCCGGGCAACACATGGCAGGTCAGGTCAAGACGAGGATGTCTCGCTCGCAGACCCGCTACCTTTTCGCTTTGTTTCAAGGTTGAACGTGAACAAAGGGAAGGCAGCAGGATCAGACATGAATGAGGCGGAGGAGAAGATGCCATCTCCGGACAAATGGCTCGATCTTGTCGCTGCATCGATGGGATTAGAAGCATTCGACGTGATCACATGCGCGTCGCCGAGTCCTGATCTTAGTATTTCAGGGCAATTGAGTGATCCGAGCGAGTGGAACACTGCTGTGTCCATACGATGACAGTCCTATCATGGCCTAATATTACCGATGACTGCCTAGCCCAGACCCGCCCTACATCAACAGTGACTACTGAACGAATGATGGCAATGAAATGAAAAAAGATTTGCACGAGCTCATGAAACTAATCGTCGTATCGCCGTAGAAACAAAGGCGGACAGAAGCCGCGCATGCAGAACACCATGTCATGGGCTCGAGAGGGAATCGACAGCGCAACACTGTATACCAATCGAGTAGCCCACGAGAGTCACAGTTTGTGACGAATTCTCATCCCTTGCAACCAATTCAACGTATCAACAAGCAGTGAAACCAGACGCCGCGCAGAATCCACCCAAAAGACCAATGATTTGTACGCCGAAAAACAAAATACCCTAGACAAAAGTTGGTGGAAACCAACAAGAGACGGATCGAAGAAAAACATTAGACTGTCCAAGATGCAGCGGGAAAAAGGGGTATGCATAGAGTTGCCCATTGAGGACAGGGGAGAATCGAAGGTGTCAACCGCAGGAAGACAGTAACGTGCCAGATCGTTGAATAATTAACATCCTGGGCAATTAAGCAGCAGTGCGAGTGGCCCGGGCTGGGCTAGAGGTGCTGCCAATGCGGCCACTAGGCTTGCGCACTCCTCGCGACTCGCTCTTGTTGCTGTCTGTGACCCGCCGGGGGCTAGACCGAACCTTGCTAACTGAGACGGTTCCACCGGCGCTCTTGCGGCTGGCAGGAGTCTTGGGAGCCCCCGTCTCGACCCAGTTCTCGCGGTCCTCATGAATATCGTCGGTGAGGGTGTAGCTGGCTGTGACAGTGGCCGAGTAGCTAATCGATCGCGAGGTGGTTGTGGCGACAGGAGACCGCGAGGACCGCTTTGCCAGCATCCGGAGTTGGATTTCCTCATCGCTCTCACTGCTCTCGTTGCTTAGACGATGGCCACGAGGAGTTCGCGAGTCCGTCTGCTTGTGGCTCTCGTGCTCTACAGTCAATGAACCGGAAGTTGTGCGGGCGTAAGGGTGGTGCCGAGAATCCTTGCGGTGTGACTTTCGTGGCTGTCCTGGGGTTGGGGCAGGGAGATTTTCTTCGTGGTGGGTGGCAGCACCCTCATTGTGATCAATTTCGCCAAGCGCGGCGCGCTTCGAGTGGCTGTTGTTCGGAGGAGTAGAGACCACACCGTTGCTTCCACGCTTCTTGACAGAGACCCGAGCAGGAGTGACGGGGGCAGCTTGGGCCAACTTCTCGCGCATGCTGTCCTCGAACCACCATTCCCGGAAGGAACCTTGGTTGAGGTGCAGCCAGTGCTGCTGCGGGCCGACGACCATACCAGGGCGCATGAACCGCATGAAGGCAATGACCTCATTGGCAGTAAATCCATAGCGATAGATCAGATAAGCACCGATCAAACATCCCGTACGACCCAGACCAGCCTTGCAGTGGACTGCAATGCCCTTGTTCTTGACATTGATCATGTCGTGTGCCAGCTTGATAAACCTCCGAACGAGTGTAAGAGGGGGGCATGTGCCATCCTCGAAGATCATGTCGATGTGCTGGATGCCTAGGGCGGTGAAATACGATGGGCTGTACAGCTCAGAGTTCAAGCGAACGACGAGACCAATATTGCGGGAGGTGAAGTGGACAAGAACGTTTTTGAATGGGAGAGGAAGCTTGGAAGAGCAAATCTCGGAGATGGAGGAGGGGAGGGCGTCGTATTCGGGGGTGTTCATGGGAACCGGCGCAACGGGTTGGTGTTGAGGAGAGGCGAAAGCGAGGAAGTTGGGAGTAACCCAGTTGAAGTCACCCATGTCGACTCGTTCAAACTTCTCATATCTGCATTTCACAGTCAGCACCAAGAATGTTGAGTTCGAAAATAAACAAACGGTCAAATCATACTCTTCAAGGTTGAAGTCGCGGAGTCCACACAGACCCTGCTCCTTGGCCTTCCAAACACCATACACAACATCCTGGATGTTCAGGATAAAGTCTGCCTGGCTGTACCCGGCATCGCGGAAGGGCATGTAAGGGGGGTCGGCCTGCGCAATTGGGGCCAGGGCCAAGTGGGGTGGCCAGGACTGGATGAGGACCATGTAGCAAGCCACGAGGCAGGCTGCGTTTGCGCGGCTGCGTGCATCCGTCTTACTGTAGAAGACGACGGGGCGATCACTGTTGGCGGGGTCGCCGAGGATCTCGTGGAAAAGGACTGCGAAACGGTACAGGTGACCGATGTGGAGGGGGCCAAAGTCCGCATGGAACGCATTGTAGAGAAGAGTATCGTCAACGGTGAAGTAGACGGGAGATCGGCGCTTGGTCGTCGGGGTAGTGGGTTGAGCCCGCGCAGCCCGCTTGCTGGGAGACTTGGGCTGCTCGAGCGGATAAGGGAATGGAGTTCGCGAGGATGGAGTCGAGTCATAAGAAGCCAGGTAGAGGCGATCTGCGTTATTGTTTGTTGTTAGATCCCAAAAATTGCTCCAACTTTGGTACCGCAGCGGGAGGCTGATGCGATGCACGAACCTTGGATGTACTCGATCATCTGGCCTGCATGGCCAGCGTCAATGGTCATGATGTCGGTTTGTAGCAGATCGCGAGACTACTCGAGTGATGAGAGAGAATAGACAGAGTGCGCAAACCACCGCAGCTCTAGAATAGCGTGATCAAGTGTGTGATGGCGGGCCGAATCAATTGTCCGACAGCAAGTCACAGTAAATCAATGATGGCAATGGAGTTCAGAAGCTCATGATCCGATTGATCCAACGTCCACAGTTCAGCAGAAAGAAGAACGAAGAAGATAATGATAGTCCGTGTAAGAGATGCACTGTACAGGACAATGTGCTAGGTAAGAGGGGAAGTTGGAGAATCAACAGAGGTGGGAGGAGAAGAATAATCTCATGGCGTTGGGGCAGCTGCCATGCCACGCTAAGCCGATGTTATGTTGTGCCTTGCCTGATTGGGACTAGTGCCCTGCGTTGACTCGACAACCGCTCTTTGCCTCAGGCATCAACAACGTTCTGGATTATGTCATCGCCATTGTCCCCAAACAATCAAAACAATCAAACATTAAACATCAAAACATCAAAACAAAGTGATAGATCCATGGATCTAGAGCCCTGTTTGTTTGGTTTGGTTTAGTGGCGAATCCCCTCGATTTGCCAGAGACGGGCCTAGCAACCAGCCAATGCAACAAGGCGACCACACATTTTTGTTTCAATAGTTTTTCTTCCTTCTTCATCAGCTTGCTAGCCTAATCATCTCACTGCTCTCATGGTCAGTCTCCAATTAACACGCTAGATGCCTGAAATGGGCAGCCCTTGTGCTTCCAAAGCATTCCAGATGACCACGACTCCAGTAAGGCAAATACCTGGCAATTTCTTAGCTATGCTTGTCCTCGCACTCAATTTGTCTTGGTCTCGGGGATCAGTGTGGATTTCCGAAGGTCTTGTATACCGCCATAACTCTGGTCACTGCAGACTATGAAGTTATGAAGGTCCCTCAAAGAATTGGCCATTCTTAATACTCTACCACCTGAAGAACCGAGCGTCATTTTCTAAGCGACCTCAAAAGCATAGACTTGTACTATTGCCATCGAAGCCCCTTGGCAAGCTACTTTGAGATCAGACAGCAGGCTGGTCCCTTTTCATCTGAGCGCCATATTTGTATAGCTGCTCCTAGTTTGTTGCCACACGCACTGCTAACATGATGCAATTCGAAATAAGTTTGTCACCTAGATGGCTCTTGATTCCAAGTATTCAGATACTGCACTAGGTAGGCATTTTAGGAGTTGATTCCAAGTGGAAGTGTTTCGTGGAATTGTCGAGATGGATGAAAATTGAGCAAGGTATATATTTCTACAACTTGACGCTACTTTGATGCCTCTCTTGGTACCTGGGCAGGCAAACTGTCGTGCCCAGTTTGGTCTCGATCCGGAGAAAAAGATGGACCAACCTTCTGGCACTACGCTACACTTTCACCCGTGGCACAGGAACCTAACTGTAGGAATCGACATCCAGCTAAAATCCGGTGGTACTGATTCCATAGATCGTATCAGTCAGGCCCGTTGAGTTGAGGTCACTACGTCCGAAGCCTCGCAGCGGGATTTGCGGTTGGCCTCCTTCGACGCAAGGACATAAACGGTCGGGTCTATTCTGAAAGTTCACGGGGAAATTACTCTTGTCCCTCTTTCTTGACAGTCTTCCAAAAAAGAGTTGGTGATTGACAAACTGCCATGAACGCTATTCGCCGAGGCTCCGCCGCAAGCGCAGCCCTTGCCGACGCCTCTGGGGTTCGACAGGCCATGTATCACATCGCGCGACACCCCTAGCATAAGAGATGAACTGGTTGCTGAACCACCGCAAACCTTCTCCACGGTGTGACGACTACACTTTATAGCTAACGATGTTTAGAAAACATGAAGGAAATCGCAGCTTCTATGGCCGACGGAGCTCCCCAGGCTTGCTGGGACTCTTCCGACATTGACCTACCTCTACAAGCAGTCCGAGACAAAGCTTGACCAAAAGCGACCTTCAAGCAACATCCTACTTAATAGCCCACCCGCTGAGACAACATTGAACCTTGCTGCAATCCAGTGGAACTGTGACCGATGGCGAGCGAAAGGCTTTCTATAACTTTGGACTGTCAATTGGAGCCCTATGTGAAACATCCCTAGTTACCACTGCACTTCGATCCACTAGACCACCGCCGCGGCAGACCGGATCACAGCTTTTTACTTGTCGATCGTGATTATTCGCAACCTACAATTAAACGCACGCGAAATGAAAGCCATTGAGCGAGCCATAGGGCCCCTGATGATCTTGGTGCCGTGCATGCGAGGAGTCCTGGACCGCAGCATGTGTAAGCTCATAATAACAATGTCAATAGAGTGTATATAAGATCGTCTCAACCTCGTTCTCGAGTGACCTTTGATCCTCTACTCAGCTCTCTCATTCTCTACAGTCGCTCCTTTCGGACCTCCTAGCATTTCAGCTGTTTATTATTATCTCACAATCGTCACTCTTTTGACCAAATTTGATCTAAACATAACGCAATAATGAAGTTCACTGGATTCACCCTTTCCCTGGCTTTGACCGGCATGATCTCTGCCGCCGCCATCCCCGGTCTCCCTGGCGCTGATGGCGTAGTTGGTGGTGTCAAGGGTGCCGCAGAGGGTATTGTCACGGACGTTGCTGCTGGCCACCTCAAGCGCCAGCTCGAAGCCGTCCGCCCTGTCACTGAGGGCGTGGCAAGCTCCCTGAACGGAGGCACTGGCATTGTTGGTAGTGCTGTTGGTACCGTCGAGAGCACTGGCCAAGGTGCGGTTGGCACTGTCGAAAGCACCGTTGCTGGTGCCACACACATCAAGCGCCAGTTTGCCGATGGCGACGCTCTTAACCTTCTGACTTATGATGACGGTACTGGCAAGCCAACCCTCAAGAATGTCGACAACGTCGCCGGCCTTAACCTTAAGCGCCAGTTTGAGGTCGTCCAGCCTGTTACCGAAGGCGTTGCTAGCTCGTTGAACGGTGGTACTGGCATTGTTGGTAGTGCTGTTGGTACCGCCGAGAGCACAGGTCAGGGTGCGGTTGGCACTGCTGAAAGCACTGTTGCCGGTGTGGGACATGTCAAGCGCCAGCTCGAGGCCGTTCAGCCTGTTACTGAGGCCGTTGCTGGGTCGCTGAACGGTGGCACTGGGATTGCAGGTAGTGCTGCAGGCACTGTGGAAAGCACTGGCCAGGGTGCGGTTGGCACTGTTGAGAGCACTGTCGCTGGCGTTGGATCTGGTATGTTGCTACCATCCTACCTTCTTCATCTTCATACCTAACCTCAATACAGTTGCTAAGCGCCAGCTCGGTAACCTCCCCGCTACTGCCTCCCAGACTGGCACTGATCTCCTTGCTGGCCTCTCTGGAAGTATGTTGTCTTTTCTTCGGTACACAATGACATTCGCTAACCCGACCCCAGACCCTAGCGGCATCTACGGCGCACTTGCCAACCTCCAGATGCTTATCAAGGCTGGCAAGATCTCTCCCAGTGACATCTCCAATCTCCCAGCTGCTTTCCAGCGCATCGTTGCCAACCTTGCCGTCGCATAAATGCTCATTCATTGATGAATGAACACAACGTGGGACGTTTATACGCATGACATTGTTTGACCGCCAAAATCCTTTGACCGAATTCTTCACTTCTTGTCTTCAATTATTTCAACTCCCAAGAGCTATGCTTGAAGCTCTTATTCTGTTCTTGAAAAACCATTGTACAATACTTTCATGAGTGTGCTCTTATACTTCACCGACTCCCTGTACGATCTTGTAGGGGGATTACTTCTCCGCGAGAAATATTTTACTTGTCATAATACCAATTACAAACATTCACATTTGTCCATTCCAATGCAATCAGTATCCAAAAAGATCACTTTCCACATAATTTCCTGGTCCTCGATCTCCACTTGGTGTTCCCCGGTGTTCCCGAATCCGGTTAGCCGTAATAGGGCTGTGTTTTGAATTACGAGGATTATAAACCTTGTGTGCGGGTGTATCGCGGTATATACCACACTATTACACGTAATTTTGGACATTCGAATCTTTAGATCGCCGCAGTCAGTCTTCCGCACAGCAACAGCCAGCAATATCCACAGTCCAGCGTCATTGAATTTGGATTTGCCCGTGTCACAAACCAAAAGGCATCGATAGTCTTACTTTTACAACCACAATACACCATGGCCACCCAACAATTCTCCGACACCGAGTTCCCATACTCACTGTACGATCCCACCCCGCCTTTTGGCAGACATGTCAAAGAATATCTAGCGCACATTACCAGCAGAACTGCGACACTGACACAGTGAACAGAACCATTTCTCTCCCACTCCCAACCCGCCGTCTCGCATCCTCTGCCCTCCAGACTCTCGAAGTCGACTCCGAGCTCTCGCCACATGTCCGACGCACCTTTACCCTGACGGCCCCCGCCTCGGACAATCCCAGCGAGCCGCAAGAGAAGAAGCAGAAGCAGGACCCGGATGAGTCGAAGACCGTTCTGCAGACAACCTATCGTGCAACCACAAACCGTATGCTTCGAGTCGCGGTGAACGGGTTCATGGAAAGCCTGGGCGTCATCCTAGGCGTCATGGCCGAGCTTGATGTGGACGTTCTCAAGGCGGAAGAGATTGAGGGGTGAATTACTAGGAGGGGGTGACCCCTCATCATCTTCTGTCGCTGGAGAATCCTTCGGACGGGTAAACGATACATACACCCTAGGAGAATAGTTATCTCATCGGCATTGCGGTGGTGGCTGTGCCTGCCTGGGTTTGGCATCGGAACAGTACGAAAATGTACGACATGGACCATGCGATACGCCACACCACAATCCTGGATAACCCGGTAGGGACCAGGATGGACTAAGAGGGGATAACTATTCTCGATGTGTGTCTCGTTTTGGTGAAATCCCCGTCGAGGGCGATGCACACGCACTACTATGTGGGCCGTCGGACCCCGGCAGCTTACAAGGGATGTGTGCTCATTGGACCTGTAGGTGAATAATGGAGGGAATGATGGGAAATCAAGGCGCCATTAACCATCTGATTCTGCCGAGCTTCTTTTACTCGAAAGGGAAATCTGCCCAAAAATCGCGTGGTCCCACGTCATGCAACTAATGTACAATACATTGAATCGCTGGGCTTGTGAAAAAGCCTCCCGAGTGGGCGTGGAGTCGAGACCGTCGAGCTCTTCTAAGCAGAACCCCGTCCACCTATCAAATCCACTTGTTCATGTTCTTCAACGTTCTTTATGCCAAACCGTTCCGAGTATTCCAAATATTTATTCGCTCTAGAAATTATGCACGGCACACTAGCCTAGTTAAGCTTAATAATTCTAGTCGCAACTCGTCGTATAGGGAAGTGGACACAGCCCTAGTGGAATCGACGTCAAAAAAAAGCGAGAGCGAAATCGTAAACCGTAAACGGCTCTGCCAATCAGCACGCTGAACTTCAATCGATCGGCTCGGCGTCAAACTGCAACCGTCGGCCCTTGGAGCATTCCGTGCCTGGACCTCTGATCATTGGTAATGCTTCCAACTCTCCTAACGGGGGGACAAGTTCCCTAGTCTTCTGTGAGGGGACCTCGGCTTGCTCCCTACAAAAGCGGCCATCATGCGCCCTTTGCCTTTATACCGCCAAGCTTCTCTCTTCCTCCGCCCTCAATTCTTTCCGTCTTGCCATCCTCCCCGCAACGGTCACTTCTCTACGTCATCGTGTCATTATCACCACTTCACCTCCAGACGCATCGCTCCCAAGCCTCTCACCTCCTATCCACCCCTCTTCCAATCCAGAACCATGTCCTCCGCAACCACCTTCTTCGATTTCGAGCCCGCCGACAGTACGTACACCTTTGCGCATCCCCTCCCCGCGCCCGCACCCCCGTTCTTTGTTCCCGACCTCGGCCCGTGGCAAGCTCTGAGAAAACGCACCAGCTAACACACTCCATCGCATTCACACAGAAAAGGGCCAGCCATTCCCCCTCGCCTCGCTGAAAGGCAAGGTCGTCCTCGCCGTCAACACCGCCTCCAAGTGCGGCTTCACCCCTCAATTCGAGGGCCTCGAGAAGCTCTACAAGGAGCTCAAGGCCGAGTACCCCGAGGACATTGAAATCCTTGGCTTCCCCTGCAACCAGTTCAAGTCGCAAGACCCGGGCTCCAACGACGAGATCCAGTCCTTCTGCCAGCTCAACTATGGCGTGACCTTCCCCGTGCTCGGCAAGCTGGATGTGAACGGTGACCAGGCTGCGCCGGTCTTCACGTTCATGAAGGAGGCTGTCCCCGGTACCCTCGGCCTTAAGCGTGTCAAGTGGAACTTTGAGAAGTTCTTGATCGCGGCCGATGGTAAGGTTGTTAACCGTTGGTCATCGCTTACCAAGCCCGAGAGTCTGAAGGAGCCTATCGTCCAGGAGATTGAGAAGGCTAAGAAGGCTGGTATTTCGGCTTCTGCCCTGAAGGCTGCTGAGGGTACTGAGCAGGCTAAGCTCTCGTGAGCTTGAGTCTTTGCGCTGTTTTGTCTGTTGTGTTTTTCTCCCTTACTCGCCTTTGTCTTTGTACCTATACTCCGGCGATTTTTACCCCTGTACGAATTACGCACGTCTATGTGCTTGACGATGGAAATTGGATAATCCATAATGCGCGTTAAATTTCTGTTCTGGATTCGCAATCAATGTCCTCGCACTTGATTATCCCGGGTTTGATGGATCCTTTCTCTTTTTCTCGCTTGAAAGCTTTCAACTCGTCGTTCATGCAGCAGCACTCCCCTTGGGGACCAGACCCCGCAGCGACAGATCGTAGACCACATCCTCGACCTTCTTGACCTGTCGACCGATAAGATAACTAGTTAGTTCACCAGAGTCTTATTCCAACACCGAATAATTCCGGGACTGTAAACTCACGCTGTACTTAATGCCGTCGCTCCGCTTCCGCAGAATATCATTCTTCAGGTTAAGCAGCTGGAAACCGGCGAAGAGATCCTTGATAAAGTTACCAATCTGAAGAGGGCGCTCATAGTCACCGAGGGTGACCGAGTTCACGGCCAGACGCGACTGTTCAAATTCAATAGTTATTAGCGATCCAAGCATGCGCAAAAGAAGAGAATGACTACTCACCAGCTCCTCGACCACGGAGATCAAGGCCAACAGATACTCCTCGATGGTGAGGTGGAAGGCATCTTGCTCCTTCAGGTTAACAGGGACTAACGCAAGGAAAGAAAATATATCAGTTTCCGCAGCTCAACACGATTCAATCGACGGATAGCCTAAACGTACTCTCCAGGAATTTGCCAACTTCTTCAATGGTCAGGAACGAAGCTGAGCTCGGGCCCTTGTACTCCTGCAGTCCGCCGAGCCAAGCACACAGCTCGATCGAGGTAACCTAGTACAGCTGTTAGTATCCGATATTCTGAGACGCGGGAGGAGGCATTCGGTGGATTGATACGAACCAGGTTCTGCAACTCGCGGGTCCACAGACCATTGTACTTGTAGAAAGGATGCTGGTCCGCGACAGCCTTCAGCCGGAGGACCTCTTGCTTCTGAGCGAGGATCTCGACGGCAGCATCGTCAAGTACGGGCTTGACTGTGGATCAGAAGTTAGCGCGACTGCGAGCATAGACAATAGATGGACCGCCGCCCCCAGCATGGACCCGGGAACAAGTAGCAGCGACCAAGCGCATCGCCATGATATATAATGGAATCACATACGCTGATCGGCAGGGGTAGAGTGTGCCCTTGAGAGAATAGCCTGTGTAGACCGTCCTGTACAAAGCTGTATCAGCCTCCATTCTTCAACATTTGAATCGCCATTACGAGAACGGGCGACACCCCCGCCACGCGGACAAAGTAGCTCGCAGTTCTCGTGAACGGCCTCAGAAAGCTGGAAATACCCTTTCTAGCGAGAGTCTGGACAATCTCGTGAAGCTCCTATTCGCCGAACGTTAGCGCTGAGCCAGAATTGTGCGGGCGGCCGCTTTTGCTGGAGCTCGGGCTTGGCACGCGCAGAAATCATTTGGAGAGACTAGGCAAGGCGCGGATAGCGGGCACTCACGTCGCGGACGGTGGTCTCCTCGTCGATCTTGGCTTGGAGATCCTCGAAAATACGTTGGTCGATCATTTTGGCGTTGGGTATCAGGAGTGGTGAGAAGTTGGATTTGTGGGAGGTGCGGTAGGTGGTTGTGGTGATGCGTGCTGAGCGAGTTACGTCAAAAATGAAAAGTCAACCAAACCGAATTTGAGGTCGTTAAGATTTAGTAATATTTAAATTTCACTTTTACTTATAAGAATCTTCATCTTCCGAAATTGATGCTTTAAAGAGCCTCATTGTTCAATTGATGGCTGATTGGCGGTGAGGTTGGATCACGTTGCTAGAGCTCTCCAAGCCATCTACAGTACAGGCTACGGGTAAAGGCTACTTCGAGGCCCACGGATTTGCAGAGCTCAATGTGCCCTCTAAACTCCCTATTTGTCTACCGCTTGGTTATGGTAACAGACCCAGCTGTCATTGCGATGCTTATAAGAGGAGGTTTGGGAACTTGGCAGGCGTATCTGGCCGCCACAAAAAGCAATGCTGTATTTGAGAACTCCAGGAACGCATATCTCCAACATTTTATGTTGTCATCATTTCTTTCCCGGCGATTATGGTCATAATATTCATAAAAAGGTGCAGCCGCCACCAAAGTCCGTCGAAATCGCCATCCGTCGGGGGTATGGGTGTCGCACTCAGTACCGGTATCTCGTCGAATAATCTGTATGATGGTCAGTAACTTTTTGATATTGTTTCGCATGGAGCGAACGATCCTACCCTTAGGACTGACGACGAGACCACGGCCCTTCTTCGCGCCCTTATAGATGGTCTCGATGATATCGATCAACTCCTGTTTGTCCTCCAACACCCAATTCAACTTGTTATTGTTACCCGTTCCGAAATCGCACATCATGTGTTTATTACGGTAGAAGAACATGATCGTCATCGTATCGTAGAGCTCGTACATCGAGTTGAAATCGGGGACCTCGTCGATATCGCACAGGTAAATGACGGCGAAGTCTGCGGGGTGGCTTGTGTTAGTAGCTAGCTTTCCTGGCTCGGGCATGAACAACACTCACTCTTCACCCGTTCGGCGATCTTGTAGAGGACTTCATCCTGGCGGATACCTGCGAGGCAACGTTAGTCGTGCGACCACGCGATGGGCGGGGAGAACGGGCTGCTCACAGTCGGGATCGTGATCGCGCCCGAAGCGGATCACGACAAGGCGCTCCTCCTCAGAGAGGATAGCCTGGTCAACATGCCAGGCAGTTCGAAGGTGAGGCAGTACGATCGAACCCATGGTGGCGTGGCGAACTAGATCAGCGAAGCGCAAGTTCGAGAAAATTGGAGAGCTCGGAGCTTATCGTTAGCCCCGCGATAGAGTCGGGTCATGTGACTGGTGTCTTTTCGGGTGTCCAACATCAGGGCTACAACAGCTTTACAGTAGTGGCGATGTCGGGGGTGCAATTGACCATTTGATATGTATTTAATATCATTCGGTCGACATGAAATTTATATTTCGGAGGACCCGTTGAAATAATGCACCGCGTAGAATTAGTGGTTCGACTCACCGTCCATGCACTTGTCGAGTACCTACCCCGGAAATATATATCGTCTGGAGCAAGACGACCTCAATACGCCCGCTAACATCTATCATGCCCACCTGTCAAAGCACAATTTAGTGCCCACACTCCTGGATATGTAGATACAGGCCTATAGGCCTCTAGATTAACCTCAATGACCACCCATATTATAGGATTACACTCTTCCGATAGGTTTACGCTCTTCATACAGTGCCGTCCGTCATCGTCTCCCATGCCCAACCCCATATCCAAGAAGGCAGTATTCCATAACGGAGGCGACAAAGTGATTGCTGTTTCGCTCCTGTCCGGTGGATATCGCCACGGCGATTGTCAAGCTGCTCGAAACCAACACCTAGCGACTTCGAGGCTGCCGCCAATCAGCCTGTCTATGTAGACGGAAATGCCCTCGGCATAAGTCAGGAGATCAAGATTATCCGGCAGCTGATCCCTGACTACAATACTGACATTCAGCATACACGCAATTATCCAAATGCAGCTCTCTATCAAATTATTCGTAAGAATATAGATCTCTTCAATGCATTTCACGGTACATACGACCATAGGGTGTGGAGAACAGGGCTTCCCGTCCGCTCAGCCGTACTTAAGCCACGCGCCGGCCAGTTAGTAGTATGGTGGGTGACCACATGCGAATCCTGGCTGTTGTATGTTTTTTTGTCTTTCTTTCTTTATCGGCTAGGCATTCCTAGCCTCCTATTCGCCTGCAACTAGGATGCCAATAAATATAGTACAGTGAAAACCAACTATAATGATACTACTTACGGCGAATTCCTGGGTTTATGAACGTATACCCCCTATCAAAACTACCTACTGCGTTAGATTAGTGGTTTATCACATGTTAATAGTAATACTAAGGCCACCGGTTCACCCGGGGGCTCTAGTTCCTATCTTCTTTGGTCCCTGATTCTTCATCCCATAGTTTGATTTCCCTTCTCCCAGTCCCCCCCCCCTCCCAAAACGAAATGGACCAATCCCATGTCACTGTGATGATTATGTCCATCTTTACCTCGACAATATGAAAATAAGGCGGCTGATCTGCAGGTCTGTGTCGCAGATTGAAGGCCGGACGGCATCATCTTGAATAGAACGGTCCCAGCTAACGAGAGAGCTGGAAGATGGAGTAGGTGCAGAGTAGCTCTGCCCAGATAATACTTACCTTTTTGTCGCTCTAGATCATTGGACCGAGAGTTAGATCATATTGTGAAACATTCAAATTTAAACATTGCATAAGGCTTAACGGATGGTTACTAACCTGTCAATTTATCAATTAAGAAGAGATGCCTGGAGTTCGAAAAGGCGTCTTTAAAGCAAGGGACAATTAAGGCTTCTACGGATATTGTGGTATTCATGTGTACACGTATGGCATTTAGCTTTTACTAAACTATAAGTAATTTTTAAGCAACATATAGTCTTTAGGGCTGTTGATCATGGGAATAGCCGTAGGTGACATGTCCACTAGGTTGGTGGAATTCGGGGGGCCTTATATGCAATATAAATGAAATACATATCTTACCCTGTGCCGACAATTGGACACATTCCTGGAAGCCCCTGGTTTCCGTGCAGGATAGGATATACGCAAACTCAATTTCAACTGTTCTGGTTCGATGACGATGTGTTCTCTTATATAATACTGTAGAGTCTGGGATATTTCCTTGGAAGTGGATTCCCTCTGTGCCCATCCTTTACCCGAGGATGAAAAGACCGGTGCTTGAGATCTCTAGCACAGCATGCCCGACATAGCTGGTTTTCAAAGGTGGTTCTGGGAGACAGACACAGATGGTTTGTTTCCTCTGAAACTTCTGTTCCGATACTTTCAACTTTACATTTTTCTTGCAACCAGTGAGTGCGGTGTACTGTGCACCAGGCGATGTATGGACTACATCTGGTTCTTATGCGGGATGTGTCAACTCGGCGACGACAGCACTTGCTACGGGATGTACAAATGGAGTGGGAGGCGGAGGCGCGACGGTTAGATTTGGTGACAATAAGACCAGTCAATGGTACGCGAGCATAGGCTGCATTCTCCCATGTCTAAAAACTCTTGCTACTACCCTACAGTAGCACCAACTCTTATTGTATCAGCATCGTCGCTGCGCAGTATTCTCACTCTGGATTACCAATGGTCACTCACCAAATTTGCGACTTTGTGTGGCCAATTAGCACCATGTATCGGGAACTACAAACACCAGGCGCTGGTAAGTCATGATGAAGATTACTCCTGTGATTAGATACCGTAGCTACAGCACTAAAGGAATAAATAGGCCAACCTGTAACTTCCTACACGGTGGCGACAGGCACCATAGGAAGTCCAACAGCTACTGAGTCCAAGGTCATGGAATATATGGACGTTCATAAAAAGTCGCTAAGCCCAGGAGCCGTTGCAGGTATCACGGCTTCATGTATGATTGTAATTTTCATCATCTCAGCATTCCTTTTACGAAAGAAGCTTGCCCAGTCCATAATTAAAGTCTCGAGCAGTAAAGCCAGAGTAATTGAGATGGCGGGCGATACAGGTATATATGAGGTCGGGTCAAAACAAAGGCCGCATGAAATCGGGACTTCTGATCTGGCGATACGGCGGGAGATGGAATGATACACTCAACCTTCTGAGTGTTGGCCTCTATAGCGAGAATTCTCTTTTGCTTCGGGTTGCATCTAATGTTACGGTATGTATCGAGCCATCGAGCATGAAATATATGTCTAATATCGTAAAGCTTGCCACACGTTCGCACCGTAAGCACACATACTTAATCCCTCACGTCCATCGCCCATCTACCGCTATCGCCTACGAAGTGGTGTGTACTACGAACCGCAACTCCTTTTCCAACGAAAAATCCTGTATCCTGATCCTCGTGGATCGGTTTAGGATCCAGACCGTCGGCAGGCGTCACATCGCAAGCCAGCCGAACTTGGACCTTGAGAGCTTCATAAATCACGGGGGGGGTTTTTCCCCTTGCCATGCGCTGTAGTTTCTTATAGCCAAATCTCGGAGCCCGTTGAGTATGAGTCGATCCGCTTCTTGCATAAATTTCGGGAGAGGTTAGATGCCGCGATCATTAAGATTGTGACCACCACGTCTTACTGTCGCGTTGGTGGTGTTGTGCTGCTGCGCTGTAAGGTCGATAACGACGCGCCATGCTAGACGGACGGGCAGCATGATGTGATGCTGGTGGTTGTTTTGCCCTTGCTATATTTACACCCAATTTACAGCAAGAGAAAAAAGGAACTTATACAAAAGGATCCATCGTGGATCTAGGGAGGCTTGGGGACGGCTCCCAAGTGGTACAGTGCCGACCGTTATTGCCTTCCATATCCGGGAAACATGAAGATACTGTTTCAAACCCTAATCATGTGATATTCTACCCTAATGTAAATTCCGTGTAAATTACTGAAATTGTATATACAAAACTAATATTACCAAACATTGTACAGTGGCGCAACTAAGTTCACTTACTGTAGTATAGCGGTAATACTAAACGAGATTAGCGTATTCGGCATGAATTTTCCGGGACTACGGAGTACAGTCCAAAGAATGAGTGTTGCGGCCCCACCAGTCAGTGTGTATTTGTCAGCCTAAGTAATAAGTTAGTTATAACTAACTAACCTAATAGTTATGTTAACAATACAAGTGTACAATCCTTAATCCTATCGAATTTTCTGTGTCCTAACGATCTGTGGGAAACAATACGAGATATTAAGAATATGGCGATCGGGGCGTGTTTCTGCGGCCAGATTCGCATCAAATTTAATAGCCATCCCTTGATGTCGGTGAGTGCACCCGATAGGATCTATAATTAGGAGCTTCACCTATGCTAATTTATCACTAGGGACTGTGTCACTGCCATGATTGTCGTAAACTGACCGGATCTCCCTATTCATACAGTTTCGTCATCAAAACCGCCGAACTAGAGGTCTTAGGGAATCCCAAAGAAGTTCCTAAAACATCTGACAGCGGAAATGACATCAGGAACTACTTCTGTTCTGACTGTGGTATGTATTATAAGACTATAAATAGGGATACTGTCTCTAACTAAATCTATAAGGCACGCCGCTTTATGGACACAAAATCAAGTCTAATGGAAACCCCGACGAAATCACCGTCGTCAGGGCAGGAATATTTGATGATTCCGTTTTGGATCAATGCAGACCCCAGGCAGAGCTATATACTGATAGTCGCCTAAAGTGGGTAGAGCCCGTCGAAGGGGCCGATCAATTCGGTGGTATGATGGCACTTTCATAGTTTCTGGATTGAGCTAGACGCTCTTAAGCGATACTCTTCCATGCTATCTGGAGACAAAAGGGGGGGGGGGGGGGAAGATTGTAAACTAGTTAAGCAGTGACTTGACTTCAAAATTTATCAGGGACAGATCATTAGTTATTAGAATATCCAGATCACTTTCATACCTCCCTAGGCTCTACATAGGGTGGGACAAGGAGAGCGAATGACGATGTGTTAAGCGTAGTTATTTTTAAAATTACAACGGAGTGTACAGGACATGAGTACAGAGAAGTGCAAAACCAGCTTCACCAGCTTACACTCACTCACTCTTTCTAGGCCCCACCGCCAAGCCGCTAATATAGAAATTAAGTGTAGTGGAATGGTCCAGTGTACATTACGTCATGACTGATCTGCTTAACCTGATGTGACAACAAAATGTGGAGCGCAGATGGCTAGGCAAGAAGCTGGGTCTGGGTCGGTTCGGGCCGACTGTCCAGCCGAAAGCTACTCAGCCACTGCACCAATAGAAACGCGTCTGCGAAACAGCCGCACTTCTTTTGGCGATAACCCCGCAGACAGAACACAACGCCGGAAGACTTCAGATCGGCCGTGATAACAGCCAGCCTACCGTACAGCCGATGTGCTACTATATCGAGAAATGGCGGATCTGAAAATCTACACTGTCGGCTGGATCTGCGCTATTACTACTGAATATGTTGCCGCCCAAGCTTTCCTCGATGAACAGCATGCGCCCCCAGAGTCCTTACCGCCTCAAAATAAGAACGACTACACCTTAGGCAGGATTGGAAGACACAATGTGGTGATTTGCGTTGTGCCTCTAGGTGAATACGGTATCTCTTCAGCAGCTCGAGTTGCCGAGGACATGTTACACAGCTTTCCCAATGTTAGGATCGGGCTGATGGTCGGCATCGGCGGCGGAGCTCCAAGCCCTCAACATGACATTCGCCTTGGTGATGTGGTAGTAAGCACTCCTCTCAACGGCCGGGGCGGAGTTATTCAGTACGACTTCGGTAAAATGATACAAGGCCAAGGCTTCTGTCCCACAAGGTACCTTGATCAACCCCCTACCCTCCTTCGCGCAGCGGTCAACGGCCTTCGGGCCCAATACGAGATGGAGGGCCATCAACTTGAAGAATCCATCCGTCACGCTCTTGAGAAGAGGCCACGACTACAGAAAAAATACCAGAGGCCAAATCTCGAAAGCGACCGGCTTTATAGAAGTCATATCGTTCACCCACTGGACGGCAGATCGGACTGTAAGATGGTTTGTGGTGATGATTCGACCAAATTAGTCTCACGCCATTCACGCTTTGAGGATGAAGACAATCCGGTAATTCACTACGGGTTGATCGCATCAGCCAATCAGCTGATGAAGGATGCTCTCATCCGTGACAGACTTGCAGCAGAAATGGATGTATTGTGTTTTGAAATGGAAGCTGCCGGGCTGATGAATAACTTCCCATGCCTTGTGATCCGCGGTATCTGTGACTATTCAGATTCACACAAGCATAAAGAATGGCAAGGGTATGCGGCAATGGTCGCCTCAGCATATGCCAAAGACCTTCTATACCGGATTGTTCCTGGACAAGTAGAGAGAGAAGAGAAAATTCTGGAAATTCTCAAGCCAACTGTTGAGCATATGGCTCAAATTATAGATCGCGTGGACCTTGATTCCATATTCGATAAGCTACCTGTTGTGACTGACGCCAGGTTTGACTCTTTCGACGATCGAGATGAAGTCCAATGTCTCCAAGGTACTAGGACCGAGCTCCTCCAGCAGATAAAGGGATGGGCAATATCGTCGTCCCAAAAAAGCATTTTCTGGTTACACGGAATGGCTGGGACAGGAAAATCTACAGTATCTCGGACCGTGGCAAGGTTGCTTAATGACACCAACAATCTGGGTGGCAGTTTCTTCTTCAAGAGGGGTGAAGGGGACCGAGGGAACGCGAAGAAATTTTTTCCGACCTTAACGAGGCAACTAATGCTTGCAATTTCTGAGCTGAGGTCTGGCGTGCAAAAGGCACTCGATCACGACCCTGACATTACGTCAAAGTCACTCAAGGAGCAGTTTGAGAAACTACTCCTTCGACCGCTGCTCGATCTTAACCGACAACGTCAAGCCGCTGTGATAGTGATCGACGCTTTGGACGAATGCGAACATGATCAAGATGTCCGAAACATCATTCGATTACTGCCTCTTCTACAGGAGGCTAAATCGGTTCGTCTTCGGATCTTCTTGACTAGCAGACCCGAACTCCCAATCAGCCTCGGCTTTTCAGAGATCGCGGATCATAGGTATCAAAACCTAGCTCTTCATGAGATACCCGAAGAAGTGACAGAACGTGACATACGTTTATTCCTACAGGACCGATTTGCGACAATCAAACACGACAGAAATTTTTCCCAAGACTGGCCCGGCGATGACGTCATCCAAAAATTGGTTACGATGTCCGTTCCACTATTTATTTCGGCTGCCACTATATGCCGTTATATCGAAAATGCGAAGTGGGAACCCAAGTTACGCCTCGCAGAGCTTCTAACGGACCAAGCTAAATATGTAACGCGGATGGATAAGACATACCTGCCAATTCTAACGCGACTACTGGACGATCAAGTGAGTGATGAACCGGAGCAGCAGCAGCTCCTAAAAGAGTTCCAGGACATAGTCGGTGTTATCATCCTTCTTGCTGATCCGCTTTCTATAAATACCCTGTCGCTGTTTCTTGGGATAGGAGCAGAGCAGATCAGCAATCGATTGGATTCATTCCGCTCTGTTTTGAGCATTCCCGGCGACCGAGATCAGCCTGTTAGGATTCTACATCTATCGTTTCGGAATTTCTTGGTCCGGTCTAGCAGCAAGTTTTTTGTGGATGAGCGAAGAAAGCACAGAGAAATTGCTCACTGCTGTCTCAAAACTATGCAAAGTCATCTACGGAAAGATATCTGTAATCTCGCAAATCCTGGAGCGTGTAGGGCAGACATCGACCCCCAAGACATCCGCCAATATCTACCGCCGGAATTAAAGTACTCTTGTCGCTACTGGATACACCATCTTGAGCAAAGTCAGGATCTCTCTTCCGAGATACAAGACGTGCTACTGTTTCTCCAGAAGCATTTTCTGCACTGGCTGGAGGCGATGAGTCTACTAGGTCTTATATCGGACGTGGTGGGTATGCTTGATCTCCTCCACACGGTTATACCGGTAAGTAACATAAAACACCGCCATTCAAGGCTTACACTTATAGATATAGGGCGACGACCATTCTGTATTGTCTAATTTCCTACACGATGGAAAGCGCTTTATTCTCAAAAATGGTCAAATAGCCGATGAAGCACCGTTGCAGATTTATTGCGCAGGATTAGTATTTGCACCTCGAACAGCAATAATTCGTAGAGAGTTCCAGTCGGAGAGTCCTAGTTGGATATGCCAGTTTCCGCAAGTTAACGAAAAGTGGAGTGCAGAATTACAGGCTCTCGAGGGCCATTCGAGCTGGGTTAGCTCGGTGGCCTTCTCGCCTAACGGCCGGCTGCTAGCGTCCGGCTCTTATGATGACACAGTGCGGCTCTGGGACACGGCGACGGGTGGCCTACAGCAGACTCTTCAGGGCCATTCGAGCGGGGTTAGCTCGGTGGCTTTCTCGCCTGACGGCCGGCTGCTAGCGTCCGGCTCTCATGATAAGATAGTGCGGCTCTGGGACACGGCGACGGGTGGCCTACAGCAGACTCTTCAGGGCCATTCGAGCGGGGTTAGCTCGGTGGCTTTCTCGCCTGACGGCCGGCTGCTAGCGTCCGGCTCTCATGATGAGATAGTGCGGCTCTGGGACACGGCGACGGGTGGCCTACAGCAGACTCTTCAGGGCCATTCGAGCGGGGTTAGCTCGGTGGCTTTCTCGCCTGACGGCCGGCTGCTAGCGTCCGGCTCTCATGATTACACAGTGCGGCTCTGGGACACGGCGACAGGAGGCCTGCACAAGACTCTCAAGGGCCATTGGCGCTCGGTTCTGTCGGTGGTCTTCTCGCCTGACGGCTGGCTACTGGCGTCCGGCTCTGAAGATCGGACAGTACGGCTCTGGGATACGGCGACGGGTGGCCTGCACCAGACTCTCAAAGGCTATTCGGACTGGGTTCTGTCGGTGGCTTTCTCGCCTGACGGCCGGCTGCTAGCGTCCGGCTCTCATGATAAGACAGTGCAGCTCTGGGACAAGGCGACGGGCGGCCTGCACCAGACTCTCGAGGGCCATTCGAGCTCGGTTCAGTCGATGGCCTTCTCGCCTGACGGTCGGCTGCTGGCGTCCGGCTCTAGCGATCAGACAGTGCGGCTCTGGGACACGGCGACGGGTGGCCTGCACCAGACTCTCGAGGGCCATTCGAGCTCGGTTCAGTCGATGGCCTTCTCGCCTGACGGTCGGCTGCTGGCGTCCGGCTCTAGCGATCAGACAGTGCGGCTCTGGGACACGGCGACGGGTGGCCTGCACCAGACTCTCGAGGGCCATTCGAACTCGGTTCACTCGGTGGCCTTCTCGCCCGACTGCCGGCTGCTGGTGTCCGCCTCTCATGATAAGACAGCGCGGCTCTGGGACACGGCGACGGGTGGCTTGCAGCAGACTCTTAAGGGTCATTCGGACTCGGTTCTGTCGGTGGTCTTCTCGCCTGACGGCCAGCTACTGGCGTCCCGCTCTAGTGATAAGACAGTACGGCTCTGGGACACGGCGACGGGTAGCCTGCACCAGACCCTCAAGGTCCATTCGAGCTGGGTTAGCTCGGTGGCCTTCTCGCCTGACGGCCGGCTGCTGGCGTCCTCCTCCGGTGATCAGACAGTGCGGCTCTGGGACACGGCGACGGGCGGCCTACTACAGACTCTTGAGGGCCATTCGAGCTCGGTTCAGTCGGTGGCCTTTTCGCCTGACGGTCGGCTGCTGGCGTCCGGCTCTCATGATGACACAGTGCGGCTCTGGGACACGGCGACGGGTGGCCTGCAGCAGACTCTTAAGGGCCATTCGGACTGGGTTAGCCGGGTGGCCTTCTCGCCCGACGGCCGGCTGCTGGCGTCCCGCTCCCGTGATCAGACAGTGCGGCTCTGGGACACGGCGACGGGTGGCCTGCAAGAGACCTTGAACACCAATGGAATTGTCACGGAAATCGAATTTTCTCACGAGAGTTCATATCTAATCACTAACTTAGGCACACTGCATGTTCAGTCCGGGCACGATGATCAAGCTTCTAATTCAACGCGTAGGAACCTGGCGATCTTCATTGAGCAGGGACGTTGGATAAGCCTAAACGGCAAAAATGTACTTTGGCTTCCTCCTGACTTTCGGCCTAGATGTTCCGCGATTAATGGAGATACACTTGTCTTGGGGCACGCATCAGGGCAAGTTTCTTTCATACGATTTCGTGTATAGCAGGTTTCAATGATTTTATTTTCCATTCCTTCCTCTATTTTCTGATCTCTTTGTAGAAGAAGGGCCCAGGAGAAAAACAGAATTTATATGATCCTGTAGTGCTACTGTAATCGAATGTGCCATTAAGTTCCACGAGGGACCAGATCCCATACAGTTTATTGGGCCGTTTGCCACAGTTCCAGATGGGAGCTAGTGACTAGATCTGGAAGGTTCTACGGAGCAGAAAACAGGGCACAAATCATACCCCACTAAACCGCACCCATTTTTAAGGCTAGAGTCTTAGCAGTGGGGCGTAGAATTGACGAGAGTGTGCAAATTGGTGAAGCTGGTTTTGCACATCTCTGTATACAGTTCTATACTTCCATCATAATTACCATTCAAGCGCGAGAACGACATTTTTAGTACAGAATTAGCCATATTTGGTTTAGTGAATCATGTGATTAGGGTTTAAAGGAGTATTTCTGTGTTTGCGGTCATGGAAGGCAATAACGGTCGGCACTATAGGGTACCGCAACCAAACGCCACGCGTGCCTGGTATAGCATGTTTACTCTACGCTTAACAAGCAACATGGGTACCGAGACAGATATAGCTATATTCAGCCACAACTTCTTCTCCAAGCGGTTGGACAAGCCAACACAGTTGATGAAAAAGGGAGTTCGCGTCGATCGGGGGTAGTGTAAGCCCGATGACACTGTGCAACGAGGCATGCGCAAGCACAGAGGCCAAGTCGCGGGATCCAAAAATGAGAATAATCAATGTTGTTTTCCAATGGAAAACTTTCAGAGATTAAACTGAAAAGAACAGATACTACACTTGATCTAAGCCAATAGGCAAAGAGAGCTGGAGAAGAAAAAAAAAAGAGAAATGACGGCGGGGGGGAGGTGGTATTTAAATGTTTCCAGGAGTGGGTCCTCTCGCCCTCCCTCACTAGCGTCGTTTAGGCGAACCAATCAGGACACAAGAACCCCCTGAGTAGTGGGTATATTTATCATGTGACTCGACTGCTGCCTAATCAGGGTCATGTGACACCCAGCTCCTTCATCATCACATGATATCACCTGACCCCGTCAGCCCCATGCCCTACGCCCCCTCCTAAACAGGTTTAGCCCACACACCCGCAGGCGGGCACTGGCGAATTTTGGAGCGCAAAACGGGCTCCACCACAGCGAAAAGCGATCTTCTTCCGACCATCCCTCTCGCCGGCGCAGGATAATCACCTCTTTGCGACCAACTTCAACCCCAATCTCTCCACCCCCCCCCAAAATCATTTACAATGGCTCCCGCTGCTGTACGTTGAAAGACTACCCCACGAACCGCTTTGCTGTTCCCCCCAATGGACAGTCTCGACGGACTTGGATGCACTCGAGCATGCGGCCTGTTGGATATTGAAAAATCTATCCGGTAGACCTCATGCGCGAGAAAACACCATGTCCAGCGAGACTGCCACTGGGGGTTCCAATATCATGGAGCAGTAGGCTAATCAGTTTCTTTTCCCTTGGCAATAGGCTCGTGGCCGCAAGGCTCAGAAGGTTACCAAGAAGGTATGTTGCAACGAATTGTCTCCCGCTACCAGTCACCGTTGGGCTTTACTAACTAACGACTCTTGCTTTGTACAGTACATCATCGATGCTACTCAGCCCGCCTCTGACAAGATCTTCGATGTCTCCGCCTTCGAGAAGTTCCTCCACGACCGCATCAAGGTCGAGGGCCGTGCCGGCAACCTCGGTGACAACGTCGTCATCTCCTCCGCTGGCGAGACCAAGATCGAGGTCGTTGCTCACATCCCCTTCTCCGGTCGCTACCTCAAGTACCTGTACGTTTCATCCGACTCTATACCAGGATTCATGGCATCTGGACTCGGCCCGCTAACCATACTTTTTCTCTACCTCCACAGGACCAAGAAGTACCTCAAGAAGCAGCAGCTCCGTGACTGGATCCGCGTCGTCTCCACCTCCAAGGGTGTCTACGAGCTCCGCTTCTACAACGTCGTCAACGACGAGGCTGAGGAGGATGAGGAGTAAATGCACTCCTTCGGCTTTTGACCTACTTGTCGATCGATGGGATGGGTCTGTGATTGTCACACGTTGACTTGGTTGGATCACCGCCGGATCAATTGGTGAGGGTTACGGGGTTCCGTCGTTTTATGATATGTGGGAATAGACTAGCCTACTTAACTGTAGGTTACGAATAAAAAAAGTTTATACCCTCTGATATTGTTCATTTCGTAGCGGAGATCGATTCTTCCGAGTCCCCCCTTACTGTAGATTGCCGTGATCATATAGATGGTCTGGACATGTATTTGCCAGAGACAAGTCTACATAGATGTGAAGATTACGGGTGCAGCCAGGCCTCCGGGGGCCACTAGCATATCGAAGTTGTCATGACATTGATAGTTGCTTGTAACTATCCACTCTTATCCTTGTGCGCTTTCTAGAGACGTGCACCCTTCCTCGCACAGCACTTTGATTTGCACCGTCATTTCGAACAATAGCTCGTGAAGATACCAAGGGGTATTGGGTCCATGATATCTCATCGGCCAGTGATGACCCTATGCAGCGCTATCAGCTGGAGCCGGTTGCTTCCTCTTCTGCCCAGCGCCTCCAGATTCAATGTGCCGTCCCATGGGACGGATAGGACCGTGCGGTCCCTCTCCGGGGACGTATAGTCCCTGCCTGTTGACGTAGTAATTCTCCTGATTGGGTGGCGACACCATCTCATCCCCCTCAAAACGCCAACCATGGTGTTTGTAATTCTTCCACGAGTCGCGGACCTGGGCACGCACCAGGTCGCCTGTCGCAATGGAGTCCTCTTTGGAATCATGGCCCTTGGCGCCACCGGTCTGAATTTCACGCGATAGGAATTTGCGAGAGAGGGTCTTGAGGCTCATGCGATTGGGTAGACCGCCCCTTGGTGCCGGATACAAGATGACCGTGTCGATGATGGTTGGATGAATGATTCGACAGACATTGAGGTCGTTGTCGATAGCATGACCGATTAAGGGGGTTTCAGGCTGAAGGAACTGGAAGAGTAGTTCCCGAGCTGCGGCGGGCGACTCGACTACCTGCATCGGCTTCTTTTGTTGTTCTCCTTGACCCGATTGAGGAGCAGACTTCGAGATGGAATCAAGGGTGCCGTAAGGTACGGCGTTAGCAAAGTGCTCGGGGTATACACCCGAGAATCGCGAGTTGAGATCCAAAACCTCGCCAATCGGCTTGACGAGAATATCGAGAAGCTCACGGCCTTCAGGCCAGCTGACAGCAGTGAGACGAATCAACTCCAGACCCTGTGTTGTGTAGCCCATCTCGCAGTCGAAGGATACTGGCTCCAGGACGCCTTTGTCCGATTGTCGAGGGGTCATTTCAAACTGAAGAATAGAGGCAAGGCGTTTGGGCTCTGAGATTTTGAACACGTGGTGTGCACCTTTAGTGCAGCCAACTGATGCCCCGATAGATTCACCGCAACAAGGGAAATAGGGATCTGAAGAACCCGTGTAATTGTCCGTCTTCTTGCGAGGCGGAACGAGAGGTCGATTGGGATGATAAGTACATTGACCACCCGTCGTCAACGCACCGTCCTCACGACGACCGGGGAAAACCTGAAAGCGACTTTCACAGCGCTCACACTTCTCCCAGCCCTTTGAATCAATGGCGCCCTGATTGGCCATCTCAATATCTGTCACGGTAGGCGCTTTTGTGACATAACCAAATTCCTCGAGACCATTCAAGGGAGTGATCAGTCTTTGAACCAGAGCGATCTCTTGCTTGGGAGTGAGACCCGTCTCGATCCGGTTTGGAGCCTCCGGTGTTGGGGCGACTGTAGGTACTTTGTAGTACCTAGTATTGAGATGCTCCATGACCTCCTTCCCCCATTCCTCCGAGCTCATTTTCGTCAGTTTCACAATCCGAAGCTTGATCACATTGGAGTAGACGCCCGGGGTGCCTTTTGCGACTTCTTCCTCCGCATCCAATGCCATCGTCACCAACTCATCGCTCGTCAAGACGAAGCACTTGTTTAAGCTATCATTGCTCTTGGCTAGCTTCTCATTCTTCGAGACCATGACGGAATGCAGTTTGGTAAGAATTGCAGTCCGAGTTGCATGAGGAGCGGGAGCCTTCGTCATCATGCGAGGATTGAGACTTTCCTTTCGCACCTTGCGAGGGGGAAGCTGGGATGATGTGGGTTGAGGAGTGGCTGAAATACTTGACGGTTCTCGCTTTTGAGGGGTAGGGGTTGCGCGTGATGGCGAAGTTGATGCCCCCTGAGGAGGAGCAGGAGTTTGGCTGCCACTTTGATCCGAGGTTCGCTGCAGTAGTCGCTGGCTTGGTGACGATGTCGAGGCTGAGGCATTTGCTGCTTCCTTGAGACGCACACTATCGGACAAAATCGATGGTACCGTCGAGGAGATGCTCTCTTGAGTTTTGAGCTTCTTCTGAGGGGCGTGGACGATTTCTGTTGTTGTCTCGATGCCAGAAGCGGGCTTGCTGACACTAGGGGCACTGCGAGTGTGGAAGAACATGCAAGTCAAAAGAGTGCAGTGCTCTCCTTGTGGACAAGCCACCCCTGCAAATAGGCCAAGCGTCGTGAACATCATGGAATACCGAAGGGATTCAGAACAAAGAGATTTGGTTCAAACTGCCGCCGAGGCTCTGAAGGAAATAAATTTCGAGTTCGGAGCTTTGCCAATTTCACTCTATGGTGAGCGGACAAAGGTGGAGGAAGAAAGAGCGTTGGAGATTGAGAGAGTTCTCCTGAAAGATCGCTAGCTCATCATCCTAGCCTGCGGCTCGAAGCTCAGGTTGAATGGTTGCCTCTGGGCCTGAGCAGAATCATAGCTGTCTATTTTTTGGCCGCAGTGATTCCCTTGTGAAGATTTCTGGTTCAATCTTCGTAACTATTGTGTGGGATTGTCCTTGTATTCGATGATTTAGGTCCGAAAGTCAAGCCAAAGCAGGTCGTAGCCTGTTGTATGCGTTGAAGGTTGTAATTCGATGGAAAGCGGGCCTCGGGTGGAGAACATCCCAGATGCAAACCAGACAAACTCTACGCCTAAAGTACAAGGCGGGAACAAGGAACACCGGAAACCTTATCGCCGGGCTTATCGGCAGCCGGGGCATCAATCAACCCGGTTTCAAGCTTAACTCCGGATGGCAGTGCCTTTAAACACTCGGCGCCCTCCAGGCAGGGAATTTTTTTTCTTTCCTCTCAAGAAGTTAATATTTGAATACAAGATGCCTGAAAACAGTACTAAAGCAGACCACCTTTGTGTCCTCGTGCATGGGTGAGTATCTCATCCCCAGTTGCTGCCGATGACGACAGGGGCCGGAGCCAAACTAACCATTTCTGTGGATAGACTTTGGGGAAACCCATCTCACCTCGATTATGTGGCCTCTGCCCTAAGGGAACGCCATGATGAGGACAGTGTTTACATTCTCTGCGCCAAAAACAACAGCGGAAACTGGACGTATGATGGAATTGAGCTGGGCGGCGAGCGACTGGCCCACGAAATCGAGGAGACACTGGAGGCGTTGGCCAAGAAAGGGCAGCAGATCAAGAAGCTGAGCATCATTGGATATTCCCTCGGTGGGCTTGTGTCTCGATATGCGATCGGCTTGTTGCATGCGCAAGGGTGGCTTGATAAGGTGGAGCCCGTCAATTTCACTACATTCGCTACGCCCCATGTTGGGGTACGAACACCGCTCAAGGGAATTCGAGGTCAAATATGGAACGGTCTGGGACCGAGAACCGTCTCTATGTCTGGCCAGCAACTATTCATGGTTGACTCTTTCCGAAACACCGGTCGACCCCTGCTCAGCGTTCTCGCCGACCCGGAAAGCATCTTTATTCAGGGGCTGAAAAAGTTCCGTAACCGCTCTGTTTACGCCAACGTTGTCAATGATCGCACCGTTGTGTTCTACACCTCGGCGCTCTCTAAAACAGATCCTTTCCACGACTTGGATAACATCAATATCAATTACGTCAAGGGCTATGACGAAGTCATCGTCGACCCTGACAATCATCTACTGCCGACCGCACCGGAGGAACCAGAGACCCCACCGTCTCGCTGGTGGAAGCAGTTCAAAAAAGTCGTGTATGGACTGCCCTTCTGGGCACTTATCATCCTGGTGGTGCCGCCTGCCATCACAGTCTTCCTTGCGAATGCCGCTGTACAGACATGTCGCAGTCGCCAGCGGATACGACTTCACTCGGAAGGTAAAAATGGCTTGCGCTTTGGAAGATACAAGGTGCCTTTGCTCGTGCAGGATGTCCAGCATGTGATGGAGGAGGTCTTTGAGAATGTCAATGCTCGGCAAGAGCCTTCATATCTTTCAAGCACCGAGGATGAGCTTTCTGATTCAGCGAGTGAAAAGGTCAAAGCCAAATTGCAGAATCTTGACAGCGCATCGTCTAGCCCCGGTCTAGACAGGCCCTCCAAGACTCGTTATGATGAGCGGGGACACCTCGTCAGCCATCACCACAAGCTTGCACTGACGGATGATCAATTTGCCATCATTGACTCCCTTAATGCGGTGGGAATCCGGAAATATCCGGTCTATATTCACAAGCACCGACACAGCCACGCAGCAATTATTGTCAGATCGCGCAAGGATGGATTTAATGAAGGCAAAATTGTTATGAAGCATTGGCTAGACAATGAGTTTGCGGTCTGATTATTAATTTTTTCCCCTTGTGTTTTGGCATGCATTTTTCGGCGTCTATCATTATTGGATACTGAGGTTGGGATGCTGGGTTCGTGGATTTCTTGAGAGCGAGCGTTCACATGTTTCATTTTCAACGAGATATAATAGATAAAGGTATACACTAATACAATACATACACGACACTACGCACATACCTCGCTTTATACTTCCAAGGGCACTTCATAAGAAACCCGACTGATCCCCTTCTGCCGGCTAATCTTGCGTATCGTGATCGGGCCTACCAGCTTAGTTGTCGGGACATGAGTTCCACCACAGGGATTTTGATCAAGACCACCGATACTTGCAACACGGACAGGACCATCTCTCAATGCTCCACGGCCCTCTAGATCTGAACCGTCTTCCACCCACGTGATCAAAATGGGTAAATCCTGCTGGACCAATTCATCCACCTTGGCCTGGATCAATGGCTTCTGCTCATTATATAGCAGACCCTCATATTCCATGCATGCTTCCTTGGGGAAATGATTGGCTTTGACTTTCCTCATTTCGGGAAAGAGAAGCTCCATCGCGAGACCGACGATGTGTCCTCCCGTATGCAGTCGAGAGTGGTAGTCTCGTTTGGCACCATCAACTCGCTGAATAACACTCTGGCCTTCAACAAAGAGCGTCTCTGGGTCTGCAGACTTGCCAAAATGCAGGATTCGTCCATCCTCGGTTTTTCGCACCAGGGAGACTGTGAAAGTGGGCTCCTGGTCTGCTAGGGCGATGGAACCCGTGTCGCTAGGCTGTCCGCCTCCCTGCGGGTAGAGGATAGTCTGGCGCGTAGTAATCGCCGAGACCTCTGGGTCGGCGTTCTTGATCAAGCTTTTTTCATTTTCCGGAAGTGATGAGACTGGTTGGTGGGAGATGATCTCCGTCGTCAGGGTTCTTAGCGAAGCGTCGTGCAGATACACGGCTTCTGTGCAGGGAGCCTTGTTTGAACAATCAGCATCGCTGTCAACAGCTAAGGGGGTATTCCTCGTACCATTGATTCTAAAGACTACATGCAATCGCGGAAGCCCGTCGGTATGAATGCTCTCTTCTTGGCCTCGAATATTGGTTCAGATCATTATGACTCGATTTCCCCCGCCAGGTGGGTCATGCTCAGGGCGGAAGTGGATGCCCGGATTCTCAGGCTACAATGCCATTACTATTGATCAAAGATTGATGAGTTGATTTGTGTATGTTCTCTATGAAATGATTCACCAAATGATCCGCCGAGACAATCAAGATAGATGTAAAGGCTACCCAGCCCTTAGATGATCCCGTGTCGCCATTCGGCAAGGCAATCTTCTCAGTATTACAACATCTAAACGTCGATCGAGATCGTCTAGGGAAATCTTCACAGACTACAATCAAAATGAACTTTGCCTATCGACTGTTTAAGCACGCTTCACCTTCCAATATAGAAAAAAATGACATATGTGGCACAACCTCCCCCAAAGCTAACCTTAAATCGACCACCCCTCCACCCCTCCACCCCGGATTTGCCCCCGCCATGCACGCCCCCTCCTTTGAACCACCGAGTCCAACCGAGGCCTAAAACCGTATAGCCAAATGATCTCGGGTTTCCTATTCAGGCTCTTCCGTTCTCCCGTGCTCGCACGCTTCCGATTTGCTGTTAACGAACAGGGGTAGTGTCCAGGGGAGCCATTTCTAAACTTGGGTGGAAACATCCGGGAGAAAGCGATCCTATCATTGAAGACCGGACTTCTCAGATGTGCGGGGCTGTACATCATGTCAATGCGAGCTGAGGTATTTCGAGTGGGTAGAACGCTTCGCGAAAATCTGGGGTAGGATTATCTTTCTGGGGATATGGGATTTGTTTCTAGGTGATTTACTAGCGCCGTACGAGGAGGAGTGATGTTTAGTTTGAAATTTATCACACTGGAGGGCATGGTAGGCGAAACTGAAAACCCGGGGACAGCTAGTTCGAGAATACCTGAGTATATGAGCAGGGAGGGCATACGAGAGCTACTATGAAATTACCCATCCAGAAGCAGGAGAGAAAAACTCAAGAATTCTATGTTCATGTCATTTATTCATCAAATTGTAGCCTAAGTCCAAATATGCGAATTGAAAGCCCCCAAGACACCCAGGCCTCAAATTGTAGCAGGAAAAAAAAGAAAAAAGGACAAAACATACAGATCAACTAGGATCTGGTGAGTTGGGAATAATTGTTAACAGGCCGTGAGGGGGACATCAAGATTGGGTAGATTGCATGATCCTGCAGAGGGATTCAGTTGAGAGACAAGGTCTTCGGATAAGGAGGAAGTCAACCGGCAAAGTGGGAGTAGAAAGATCAGCACCCAGCGTAATCAAAGAAAGAAACTCAGTTCTTCAAGCTATTCTCTGTGAGAGAATCTTGCAGACCATCTCTAACATGGCCTCTGTTGGAATAGATCTTCTGCTGCTCCCGCTCAACCGCGAACTTGACTGCATCGTAGATGTTGTTCACGATCTTCTTGGGGGGATAGCGTGGGATGGTGCCTTCTTGCCAAACACCAGTTTTGACAAGGACGGAGTACCACTCATTCTCAGAGATCTCATTGAACTCGTTCGTTCCACGAATGTCAGACTCGGGCGTGTCGCCAACAAAGTAGACAGTGGAAGGTGCATGGCCGATACCATGAGAATCCCTGCGCCATTTTGACAGAAGCCTGGTCGCAAATTGGAATGTGCCCATCTGCGGCTTGCCAAAGGCAACGGTCTTCAACTCTTTGCCGGTGACGGCCTTGTAGAGAGCCTCGAGCGACGCGCGGAGAGCACCCATGCCAATGCGCGAGTGTTCATGCGAGGTTGACCAAACCACGTCGTTGTGGGAGAAGTAGATTGGCGGACCTTCATCAAAGGTTTCAGACCGTGTGCCAAGCTTGCCATTCACGGACATTAAGCAGTCCAGAATGATTTGCTGATCACCGGCCCAGTCGCGACTATCAGCAAAAACGAAGATTGCCTCGATCTGGACGGAGTCAAGATCAAGTACACGCGAGTTCTTGTATTCCTCGTCCGTTAATTTGCGGAAAGGCGTGGTGTCGTGGCGCGTCTTGATAATGTCGCCGGGCGTGATGACATTCCTGAATCCATACTCTTCAGCGACGATGCGACACTTCTCGCCTTCGCCGCCGACAACCAGAACGGTGTCGTATCGTTCGGCCATTTCACGCATGGGAGTATGTCCGCAGATGAATTGTCCAGGGCAGACTTCATAATCGAGTTGGCGACTCAGATCCTGGCACCGTTCCTTTTCGGTCTTGCCACCTCCATTGGTGAGGAAAATGTACGGTCTGCTCAGCTCTCATGTTAGTCAACCTTTCACACAGGAGGATAATCGTACAAAACTTACACTTTGACTCCATAAGGGTTCTCGCCATTGATGTATTTCATAGCCTCGATAGCCTCGGGAATGGCCTGGCCACCTCTGATAAGAACGCCATCGATATCGAAGGCCAGAGCAAAGTCATCGCTAACAGTCATTGGCGGGATTGTCAAAGGGGTGGTCACTGAAGAAGACTCTTCCTCTGAGGAAATGGCCTCTTCGTCAGAGTGATTTTTGTCCATTTCAATGTCCGGATTCAGGTCACGATCACGGGTAGAGGCCATCAAGTACTTTGGAGGTATGACGACGTTGGGGCCACCGTAGAGGTCGGCCCGATCGGCATCAAGACTGGAAAGTCGGCGGACCTTTTGAGATCCGAATCTATCGGTAGTTGCCATTGTGAGTGACAAACAAGTTAGGTGGGTCTAGGGGCGGATCTGATGCAAGCTTTCAAGGGAAATTGATCGTTCTCTCTTGAATATTGCGACACAGTAGACCGTTTCACTAGACACGGGAAATCACGAAAAGCACACGTCCTCTATGAACGCAGAAAACGGGTTTGAAGAGGACTGATAATGTCTCACGATAATACAGTTATCGAGAACGACGTGCAAGCTGCAGGAAGAAGCAGAGAGTCATGCAAATCGTATCGAAAGCAAGTTAGGACTATGGAGAATGTGGGGGGGACAAGGGCCATTAATATAACATCCTGAAGGTCTATCTACACGCTCGCTTCAATGTCCCTCTGCTTGTTCTGTTGTAATACAACAGGACAGACCCACTATCTCATGCTCGGACACAGCCTTCGTCATCATCCTGGCTGTCTGCCTGTTTCCCACGGGTGACGCTCGATCGACCCTCTTCAGGCGTCTCGAAAACGAAGTGTATCGGGATGGATCCACAACGACGTGCCCTGGGCGCAGTAACCCATACCCACGAGCTTGTTCGCCGGTGCTGATTGATCCGTACGAATGGAGAAAAGACGCAAAGTGTCCCAAGTTTACGGAGTGGAGTCGGCCGGCCCATCTTTACCTTGTGTGAATGGACTGTTGACGTCGCAGGGGAGGGCTGGAGTCTTGCCAGGATGAGAATCCCGATGATGACATGGCGATCACTGTTATCATTCTGGCTGAACAAGATACAGACGGAGAGCCATGTGTGTTCATTTCCGAACCGATTGATCTTCTTGGAAACCTATTCTCGGTGAAAGCATTCTCGGTGTGGCGTTGACTCGGCAGACGAGGAAGTCAAGTAGGCAGGAGCCTTCTCCTCTATTCGCCATGGGAGTTCGAGACAATTTCCGTATTCCCGATTCGATCAGCCAGTCCATGGCCCCCTGTTATTCCCGCCGCTTCTGTTCAGAGTATCCCGAGTGGACAATCATTGAAGTGCGTTGTTGGCCAGACGGTGGTCGAATCAACGTGGATCAACGCGCATCACCAGCGGGACAGATCGGGACATGACGTCATGAGCCGGATGGCTCAACCAGCCTCAGGAACCGAAACATCAATCAAAAGCTGGAAATGGGGATTATTAACCAAACTTACTTAGTAATGGATCAATGGATCAATGCGTCCATTTGCAGATAAAGACTCTCACTTATCGGGATATGCTGTACCCGCTCTCGCCTTCTTGCGGCGGTAGTGGTAATGGGAATTGAAACGCTAAGGCGAGGTGCGGTATGTGGCGCCGCCAGGTTGGCGTTGGATGCTACATCAGCCCAACGCCCATTCGGCCTTAGTGTCGAGGATGAGCAAGCCACCGCTGCAGCATGCCTACCCAGGAAAACACGGGAGACTGTCGCTCTGCCGGGGCGACCCTGTACTTTAATTGCACTTATGAATTCAGAATTAGAACCAAAATGTAGCTGCTACGGCACTCGAAAGACCGGGCATGTATGGATTCAATTAATCCTACATTCTAGGTAAGGGGGATTCAATCTCAGCGGTCTAAGAACTACACGTCTTTCTTATCACGTCAGAGCGGTTGGCCTGTAATGGTGTCGCTGTGCATAGAGCAGCCATGACCTGATCTTGCTGTAGGATAGTTCGTCCGTTTTAAGGCCATGATCTTAGCCGCAATGGTCCTCATGATTCGGTAGAAATCAGGAGAGTGACAACACCTACCCTGCCACTGAGAGCCTGGATAATGAACTAGGGGGTTTATCTGCTATGTATACCCCTGGTCCAAACGTACCCTGCGCACGGTGAACCTCCAGGAAATGTCAGATGCATGTGAAATTAGGATACAGCTGAGTCTTTTGAAGATTTTACTATTCCTAAGTATGATGGGTAATTGAATGCGCTGGCAAACAATCCAGTGCGGCTTTCCAGGCCAGTACACTCATAGAGAAGGGCAGAAAGTGACTCAATTTCTGCTAAAGAAAAGGGAGATCCTCAGGGTGCTGTGAGGAGTAAAAGAGGAGCATCCCCTCTTCCTTCTATCAACAAAGGTGCATCCCACTTTTTCAATCTTGCATCATCCCACAGAGCAAACCCCCACGGCCATTCATTCTCAAGATTTTGATCATTATCCATATCCAGCGCATTCTCTAAGGTTTGTTCAGGCGTGTGCGGAACTAAACCGAGTTTCCTCCAGCTCAGATTAGGTTGCTCAAGAGGTGGCAGGGTGGACCAGAATTGCTCAAAGTGTCGAACATAATGTCGATCTGCCGGATCTGTGAATGGAATTCGCTCATACCAAATTGGAAAATTGCCATCAAAGACAGGGAAAAAAGACCTATTGAGGTTTCCAATAACCAGGTTGCGCTGTGGTATGGGTGTCGAGTGTAAAGCACGGTATAGAAAATCCGGTCCCATGAAAGTTAATGCTGCCGCATACGTAGGAATCTGTGGGAGATCCTCAACCCTGTCAATTACCGCAGGGGGTGGGCATTCATCGTCGGATAGAACATCCCAAAAAAATCGACCTTGGTCATTTTTCATGGCGTCGCGCAATCCGGTGGAGACCTTCTCGAAGACTGGATCGTATTTAGTCTGGAGGTAAGACCCTACACACCCCATCTCGTGATATTCCCAAGGGGGCATCGCCCCGAGGAAAAGCCGAAACAACTTTTCATCGCTGGAAAGATCGCCGGCTGGAAGACACAAATGTTTGCGATCTTCTGGAGGGCCAAAAATATTCCCATAAATTTGTAGCCGACATAATGCTCTCATGAAGCGACATTTCTCGTTCTTGGACATTTTGATAGGCAGTTCTTGTTTCCACCGAGCAGGTTCGATCCACGAGGGTCGCGGTAAATTCATCGTGTAGTCCTCGAAGAAGAATTGTAGAATTGTGTGGAATCTTAGTAGCTTGATGGTTTCCTCCAGGTCGCCAGGCTGATATAGTTGAGCTGCTAACGTTGGGAAGAATTGCTTAATTTCCTCTCTGCGACGCCATCGATCTAATAAGGCAATAGCTTGTTCCTCGTGGTGCTCAAGCCAGAGGTCTTTCGACCTAACCGCGATAATTGCCTCGGACAGGTCCAGGAATTCTCCGTAACTAGCCTTGAGGATAGTGTGAAGAAGTTCCTCTCGAACCATGAGATATGCTTTGTGGCATATTGGTGACGAAAGTACGATGGACCTGAGTGTATCGAGGTCTGAGACCTGAGAGAAAATGATTATCAGCAGCTCAGTTGGCAAGCCTTCGAGTATGGGTTTAGCCTGCGAATAAATCAGTTAGAATCGACTCGAGCTCAGAACCTCCTTAAACAAACCATGATTTAACGACGTCCGTGAGCTTCTGGTTTCGAGTGGGAAGAGGACTAAGCCATGCATCCGGGTGTTGTGAGCCTGAGCTGGCCCAGCGTTGAGTATCTTGGAGAGTGGTCAACCCCGCAGGCAGGCCCCAGAACCTTATGTAAGGTTAGCGCCTACCTACCTAACCTATGGATGCAGAGAGAGACTCTCTTTCTCAGCCTCACCGCTAAGGCCTTAGTGCAGATCATTTGTTGAGCAGACCACAGAAATCCATTGATTTGCATGGGGATTACCATAGCCACAAGTGTACATACAGTACTCATCATTCTTCATCGCTGACATGTTCGTATATTTGAAGAGAGGGTACATATCCTGGAAAGCTTTCGTAACTCGCATAGGGAAAATCAAACGCTCAGGGGCTCGGTCTGAGACATTCTGCTAGATATTAGTTACAATACTAGTTCCCAGAAAGGATGGCTAGCTCACATGTTGTGGTTGCTGGTGAATGATCATGGTGTATACGGTTCTAGTCAGTACCGAGAAGTGCTCATATAAACTCAAGAAAGGAGCACATCTCATGGGTGCGCTAGCGGGATAGCATTTGATGCTTCCATGGATTGAGAGAAGTTCTCCCGCGTCACAAAGTCAGGCAACGACTTAGCACAACGGGGAGCTGGAATAACAGGCGGTATTTATAAACTTCTCAGGTTGTATGGTCACCCATATGCAAACCTTGGCACCAAGTTGGCCATATCTGTCCGTGGCGGGCTGAATTGAAAAAATTACAAAATAGTTTCTGCGCATTGCCCCCAAAGAAGACTCTTAACAGTATTGTGAAAGAAATTCTAGTGTATGAAGGGTGTCGCTTTTTCCCCCATTGGTAAACACCAAATTCAACTCTACTAAAGTGCTCCGCATTCTAAGGGATACTATTGGGCTACTATATTTATCTGACCCTAGGCAAAGAGGAGAATGCATTCGTCATATGCCGCCCCTCTTCAGTACCTTGAGCTCGAAAGGTCCGTGCATGGGAAGGAAACGGACTCCGAAGGAAGATAAGACCCACATCCCGTACGAGGTATCCAAGAGCGAAGCCCGTACAGTATATTCGAAGTGACTAAATGATCCAAGTCATCCAATGCTTCTTGGAATTTTTTTCTTTATCCGCAAATTAACAGAAATCCGACCTAATTGCTAACTCTTGTAATTTCAAATCACAATTTACGCAACCTGGCTTGAACTCCTTCACCCTTATAGAAAACCCGGTAACCACGATTCAATACTTAGGTGGCCATCAAACTTCAACAAACCACAATCAACTATCGGAAATATTTCAATGGCTAACAAAGTGGATGACGTTGTCTTTGCGACTTATCCCGACTTGAAGGAGAAAGTCGTTTTCTGTAAGCTTGCAAATCCAATGAAAATGGCGGTCTTGCTCTTGTGTACAAAGCTGACAATGAAATATCTAAGTGACTGGCGTTGGCCAAAGCGGGGATCCTAGCTTGAAGATATGGGGCAATGGTGTCTCTATGGCACGTGTTATGGTCCATCAGGAAGCCAAGGTATTTGGCTGCGACTTGAACCTGGAAGCCGCCCTAAGAACACAAAAGAGTCTTCGCGGAGCTGAAATTACGGTGACTCAGGCAAACGTAGTTAACTCTTAATGATGATGTCAAGCGGACAGTAGACGAGTGTATGAAGGAATACGGCCGTATTGATGTTCTTATCAAGTAAGTGACAGGGCCTTCCCCCAACCCAAGGCCGTCGAAGACGATAGCCTAATCGGGAATTCTAACTGCCTTAAAGTAACGTTAGACGTTCAGAGCGTGGTGACCCACCTGAGTTGACTGAGGAGGTTTGATATGACCAAACAAACATTAATCTCAAATCGATCTACCTGTCATCACATCCTGCCTATCATAGAAAACCAGGGATCTGGAGCTGTGTGAACATCTCATCTATTGCGGGTCTAAGATACCTTGGAAAACCACAAATGGCCTACTCCGCAACCAAGACCGGTGTTATCCAATTTACCAAGGCGACTGTGGTCATCTATGCTCAAAAGGGAGTTCGCCTCAATGTTGTTGTTCCAGGCCTCATGCATACTCCACTCGTTACTGTCCTAGCGGACAAGTATGCTAACGGTGATCTTGACGGTTTTATTCAAAAGTGACACGACGCGGTTCCAACCGGCAAGATGGGTGACGGAACAGATATTGCCATGGCTGTTACTTTCCTTGCTTCTGCTAGCTAGTGAAAGAGCTAGAATTCTCACTAAACGGTTTGGTATATTCATAATAAACTTTGATCATTGATATCTTGAAACTGCAGGTAAAGATTCAAAGTTTAATAGCCATTTTCCATTCGTAAAGAATACATCGAATCTAAATTGCAGCAATAAGTTCAATTTCCAACTCGGCATTCATAGGCAGCTGAGCGACGCCAACACAGGTTCGACACTGACGAAAAATTGTTAGTTTACTTGAGAAGAAATTTGTGATGGTTCATAGGTCTAACCGGCTTAGGATCCTCTGTGAATACTTTGGCGTACCCCTCATTTACAGCCGTATAGTGATCCATGCTTGAGAGAAAGATGGTCACTTTGACAACTTTCCCTAAGTCACTACCACCTGCCTTGAGGACTTGCTCGAGATTGCGAAGAGCTTGGATCTTCAATTTTGTGTTAGGTTTATGGTATCCCTGTTGCCGGCCTTAAAGACGGGGATTTTACTTACAGTTCTGTCGGTCGTAGTGCCCTCCACAAACTTTCCCGTTCTTGGATCAATGCCTAGACTTCCAGAACAATAGATCATGCCATTGCTGATTATGCCCTGCGACATAAGCGGACTCGGTGCGGGAGCATATTGGCTCAGAATGGCAGTTTTGTCAGGCGACATATTTGGAAACGATGGTATTGCGAATATAAGATCTAGCTCGTAGAGGGTATTCACGATATATATCAGGCTCTTTATACGACAGCTAGTAGTCTTGCTTTGAATAATATCTTCCAAAAAGTGTCCAATCAGGTTCTTATTTTCCCTCAGGCGAAAAAGGTTGTTATTTAGGCAAGTGAAAGCGAGCGGCTAGAGTGATAACCCTAGGCTGATAAGCGGCGGATCCATACTACATTTATGTATGTAGGGAATTGCATTTTTCTAATACTTTGTGTTAATTAGAATTTCGGAGTGTCCTAGGATAGTTCCTTATGGAAAAAAAGCGCATTTTTTCATTATTTTTTTCTGTTTTTGCAGAGTTACCTCTAATAAGCTTTTAGCAGTTGACAACCTATACAATGTCTGAACTATTATCCTCTATATCTCCCTAGAGGCTACTTATCCGTCTTCTATATTCGGTATTAGTTATTATATCCTTAAGGTTAAGGAAAGGACGTTGAATGCGACAAAGAAATTTCTCGACGCCAAAAAGCACGACTGAAAACTTTAGAGCAAACCAGTGACCCTTGGCTAGAGGGGGAAGGTATAAGAGACTATCAAATTTATATGCGGACGGTTACCTGAAGGGGGTGTACAAAGAGGCCGGGTATTTAGTAAATACTTGTCTTCCTTCTTTTGGACATAAGCACCTATTACCAAATATTGATAAGTCATTAAATCTTTGGTTACATCCTACTTATAGAAAGATAGTATGAATATTTTTCACGTCTGAACATTTTTACGTAAGGGAGTAGGTAGCTTTGTGCACCAATGCCAACATGGGGCAAAATTCGCATACAATACTGATTACACGCCAAATCTTACTCGAGAGAGGATAGTGCGAATAGCAAACACAGGGCGGTCTAAATACTATGATCTCATGGTTTGATATCTGGCAGGAGAAAATCCTAACTAGAACATACGATCACGATTGGTAAGTTTTACCATGTGGAAGGAGCTACCGAGCCAATAGATACAATGGGATTATACAAGTGGGCCGCGGCACGGCGGGTAAAAGCCAACGTTCCCAAGTATCCGAGGCTAGTAACGTTCTAATTCTTATGTGAGCTCTGCATAGTAGCTTTCCCTTCATCTTAACAATGTTTTTCTTCAAATCCCCTCTTTCGAAGACTTCAAAGGATCTTGTTTTCACCGAAGCAACCCCGAACCCCAACAATCGACCCATCAGTATCAGGCTTGCTCAGTTACAATGCCGAACCGCGAACAAACGCTGGACTAGCGTGTCCACAGCAGTCAAGATCTAGAGCATTATGGAACACTGAATATGGAGAAAATCTATCGTGGTTAGCCCATGTTAGTTTCTGCATTGTTTACATCGTTTACTAAGAGCTTCTTGTTAGTATCTGTCCTCTCTGACTTCCCTTTGTTCATTGTTTCAAGGCGACAATCACCATGTCTATTTTATCTTAAGGCAATGTAGATTTCGGGTATATAATCTCCTTATGCCATCGCTAGATTCCAATGAACCATTCTCACAGCCTCACATGGCAAGCAAAGGATTCTGAAAGCCCATCATCTTGATTACTTCCATTCAAGTCAATCTTGCCAAACTTCTCAGACATATCTTCTAGCAACGGTATGTCGTCACAGCCACCCATTGGTCACGGGCGAGATATCCATTCCTCTGAACAGGAACCAAAAATTTGGGAAGACTTTATAGTTCCGGGGGCACGGCGGCAACTATGGATTGATAATCCCGGCACGCCATGTAAAATCCAACACTCCCATCTTATGATGCAAAACCTCCATGATCAGGGTTGGTACATCAGTAAACGGGCCCCAGAAGCTGTGGACTGGCTTGATTTTGATGAGTTACAAGCTCTGGGCCTCCCCTGTGATTCTGACAATTTACCAGAAATTTTGACGTTTATAGGTATGCAGGCGAGACATGGGGAGTGAAAGGTGCTGATTGGGACGGCTTCACTGGTCCAGGTGTCATAATTATCTCTAACATCACAAGGAAACCGCATTCTCCGTCTCCCCCAATGTCAGAAGTGACAAAGGCTGTATACGAGAGAACATTTGATATCAGTGGTCTTCGATACGTCATCATCAAGAACGTTATGAATGAGCAGACCGGCAAATTGATCAAAGATCTTCTCTATACATCGGAGAGAAGTATTCCATGGCCAGGGAAGTATGGACAACGGGATTCCTGGGAGTGGAACACTCCTGAATACCAGGCACTTCTGGGAACTCGTTTGGGTAAGCTAGTGGCATATCTTGTTCTGGGCTCATACGAGCGTGGGAAGCGGAGAATCGCACGCATTATAACTTACCGAACTGGAGACTCGCCTTGGCCCCATATGAGATTCGACATTGAGGACACACCAGTATCCTAGTGGCATTGTGTGTCGATGCTAATTTTGTGGGTGTCTTTAATTCTGTTGAGAATAGCAAGGATGCCCATTATCCCCGCCCTGTGGCTTGGGTCTTGCTGCCTGCTCTGAAAGGAATATTGACTGGCAACGGTGTACTAACCAGAATGAAGTCTTCTTCCCAATATATATTTGTCGATTCATCTGTTCTTGTTACCCTCACCATCAAATAGACCTCACTAGTATACCCCTGCTCTAATCTCTGTAATATCCACCCTTGGACACCTGTATAGTAATCTACTTCCAAACGAACTTTAGCAGAATTTTGTGCACGATGACCCAGAAGATAGCTCGGGAGACGTTTCGAAAGACCTTTCAAAAGAACGGCAGTCAAAGCAGATCTAGCTAGAATTTTTGATTGAAACTCCTAGACAGAGAGAAAACCGGCATATTCCAACAGAAAGCCATCATGCTCTGTGATTCATCATAATATCTATACAAGAGCGTCTGTCATCACGCATCAAGCAATATAGCCGCCAAAAAGGCCTATATATAAAAGAACAAGTCCTAGTTAATGTACAAGGAAAGAAAATAAACCAGACAAAGTCCCGTCCAATCCAGCACAAAAGACAACAAAAATATTTAAAAAGAAGGGAAGGATAGAAAAAACGAGAGAATACGAACAACCCCTCTAATCCACCCTCAGAATCAAATCCTGCCCCCTCCTGGAAGGCGTTAAGCTCCGCCCAGTCGCTGACAACCTCTGCTCATTAACATCCTGTGGCCTCCTCTGAGGACTTCGTGGATACAACACAGCGCCTGGAAACGCTTCTGATGGATACGGGAGACCGGTGGAAGCAGTAGATGATGGGGCTCTGCTGCGGCCCCTCTCGATCCAGAAGTCCTCCGGACAATATGGGACGACGACCTCGCTGGGTGGCCGTGGGCTGCTGCGGATTTGCACGCGTTTGATATCATCTCGACGGACGATACGTGGTCGTGATACAATTTCTGTGGTTGGAGTGAGGCCCAGGCCGTTGGAGGGCGGGACTGGTGTTGCTGGGCCTGGACATGGCCTGCCAGCCATAGTCGTAAGTTGACGCGGACTTGGTGTCTGAGCTGGATTGGGTCTGCTAGTGGACATCCCGCTTAAAATGCGGCCTTGTCCTGTACTGAAGGGGGTAAGGAGGGTATTTGCGGAGTTGCGGTGGGAGGAGCCGGAACTATTATGGGGAGTGCTGCTGGGGTTGGACGGCGGCGAGCCACGGGGGGCGGTAGTAGAGAAAGCTGGAACGAGTGCTCTTTCACTGGGAACCGCTTGTGCTGAGGATGTTGACGATGTTTGGCCTGGGTATAACCGCTGTGGCGGAGGGCGAAGGTATTTTTGAGCTGGGAAGCCATTTTTGAGAGCACGAGGGTTGGCCGGCAGCCCTGTCATTACGTGTTGAGATTCGGATGTTTGCGAGCCACTTTGTCGGGACTGTTGGAATTCATCTTCTTCAAAGAGCGTTTCCCCACTGACGGGACGATGACTCCATTTGAGTGGTTTGGGATATAACCCTGTCGTTTGGGGGGCGATTGGTTCGGCGAGTGTATGTTGCGAAGACAATGTCCGCGGAGAAGACTCCCATTCGTCCCCAGAGCTGACAGCCACTCCAATGGGCTCCTTCTCTCTCGGCTTCTCCGTGTTCGGAACCAACATCACCGTAGCGGTGGCGGGTAGATTCTGCGCTGTTGGCGTGCGAGTACAGGGCAGCTCTGAAACTTCTTGATGGCCTACTGTGTGGCCGAATGAAGATGGTCCCGTGGGGTTTGGCTCTGGGGAGGGTGAGGAATGACGCGAGGATGGTCGTGAAAACCCTGGAGGCTGAGACATTGCACCTCCAATTTCGAAAAAGTCATGATCTGAATTAGACCTGATTGTGCGGTTCCTTTGCTTCCATCGCTTGCAGCAGAAGAAGACGGCCACGCCAATGATGAAAGAACCGGCTACTCCTGATGCAACGGAGACACCAATGACGGTGCCAGAACTAACATGATTTGAACTTCCATCATTGGATGGAGACGAAGTAGCAGTATCACTCGGAGTCGTTGAGATGCTTTCAGCGCTGGTCGTGGCTGAGACTACCCCGGAGGCTGATGATGTCGTTTGAAAGACAATACCCGAATCACTTGAAGTTGTGACAGATGTCGTAGATGTCGGTAAACTAGACGTAGAGGAGCCAACTCTAGTCTGCGAGGTATTGCCCGATGTTGTACTAACACTTGTTGTTACATCGGCGCTCGTGGTTGTCGAGCTAGGCGGGTCGAACGTCGTCGCCGTAATTGTAGCGTGCGTTTCACGTATAGCACCAGACACCGAATCGCAGACATGGTATACACTATTCCCCTTGCTGGAAATATCCTTCTCTGAACACAGAGCATACAGACAGCTCAGAGCAGCCTCTCCCAACGTAAGCCCAATAGCTGTTTTGGTTCGGCACAGGCACTTGATATCCTCTGCAGACGAGCATTCATTCGACGTGTATTGGCCCTGGATAAAATTCTCCACGCATGTCTTGGCGCAGTCTGGTATGATGTTCCAGAGAGCAGCATTCGAAGTATCATTTGAACCGCTTGCCGAAGATAGGGCGACTAACGGAAGAACCGCAGCGAGTATCCTGTAGGCAGGATGGAGGAGCATTCTGCAGCGACTACACACCTCGGTGTCAACTTAAACAATCTCTCTCGTATTCCTGGATAGGCCGGACCAACCTAGAATTAACCTTGTGTGGGAATGACTACCCTTGAAGCCATACGATCTTTGAGGTTACCATCATCGACTTCACAAGCAAAGCAGCGGCAAAAACCAACGCAGTATGAGTAGATCGAGAACCCAAAGGCGAAAAGAAATGGAAAGAGAAACACATCCCAAGAGAGGCCAAGAGTCCCCTAATTAAAGATCAGGGCCCCTGTGAGGCGCAACCCTACGCGCGAGGGTAATTCCATGATCTATGACCATCTGCCCAGCGGGGCAGTTGTAGGCTGGAGCTGAAACATAATCGTTGCGGCGGTCCTCGAGTAGGCGCCGGCATGAAACTAGATGACATAGTGGGGGCTCTAAATGGTACAATAATCCCAGCAAATTATTCTTGATCTGGGTCTCGCAGTCTCTATTTTGGCGCTGGTTGAGTGGCTGAGGCGTTGGCGCCTGCGATACGCGCCGGGGCGAAAGGGTGGGCGCTTACAGTGCAGCCCGAGTCAGCTCTTGCCCTAGGTCATGTTTCAGATCGTAAATATTAATTGCCGATCAGTCAATTCTCTTTGATCAGTTGAGAGGGGTTTGGGGCTGGATAATTTTGCGAGCGAACTGTTACTCATCTAGGTGAATGATCGTGATGGATTGAACAGATGATCGACGTTCGGGAGTTATGCTTACATCCGGAGGGGTTGTATAGTTAGCACATCGGTTTTTTTCCCCTTATGCACATTATTGTGCTATCCATGCTGGAGTGATAGGCTTACCGCCACTATTCCTGATTCCAAACATCCTGTACGTTGTTCTGTACAGCCAGTTCCTGGATCAACCGCCTATGCCGATCTTGAACACGGTGGTCCCACCCAGGTGATCCTGGGGAATCATTTCAGGGGTGAAGTGGATAACTAGGTGATCGCATATATTCAAGACGATCTCTACACAATAATTAAATGCAATCTTCAATTGAAGGGTTTCAAATAATTGCCATTCCGTCAATCGTAAAAGCTAACCGACCCCCGGGCGAAGAAGCGCAAGCCCGCACAGGTCATACAATATGAGGTGGTATCATTTGAAAAGCAAAAAGAAGGGACACAAGAACGTAAAGAGGCAACCCGGCAAGATCGTGACAAAGGAAATGGGGGAATAATAATCGGCCAAAGTGTGTATGACAGAAGCCGAAATTAGGGAATTATGGGGAGTGCAGCGATGCCAAGAAGGGGAGGGGGAAGCTGCAGGAGGCTGGTCGGACCGCCGCGGAACCACGCTGACTCCGGGGCTCTAGGGACATTCGGTGTATCCACGACTCTCGACGTGATGGCATGAAAGAAGCGAGGCATGGAACGCACGTCGCATCGCGGAATGATCTTTCAGAGCATGATCGGCCAAAGTAGCGGAGAAGCGGCGGTCGGCGAGTTGTGTAGGCGATTCTAGTATTTGAAGATAATGTAGCTGCGAGCGGGTTAGTTAGTGGGGATTTCTTGGGAAATAGGACAGTAAAAGGGAACGCTGCAAGGACCCATCACGTACAAGGCGTGGATAATACCGGGAATCCAACCCAGGATGGTCAGACAGATGTTGATCAGGAGGTCAGCACCACATCCGCGCTCCAGGAAGACACCCAGAGGAGGCAGGATGATGGCGAAGATGATCTTGCAGATATCACTGTGGAATCGAGTTAATCGCACCTCTTTGAGGACTTTCGCATGATCGGATTTCGAGTGCGACAATCCGACTGCGCCGCTTTTGGCAGCTCAGGGTAGTCGACCGGTCTTGTCGGCATCGGGAGGAAATGACGACAGAGACGGCACTCGGGACACTCAGGAAACACTTACGAGGCAGTGAAAGGCATGGTGACGGTGAGTACTGGGACTTCCGGGAATGGAGAGAAGACGGTAAGAGGAGGGATTGGAGAAAGAAGAAAAGGCGGGAATGCGGAGAGTGGGCTCTTTTTAAAAGGAAAGCCAAAAAGCAGGGGAATAGCTCAACCAGAAAACTGGTGGCTTTTCTCAGCGGAAGCTCTTTTTCTATTGCGTCATGGCCCGCCACGTTGTGGCTCGGTCTAGTGTATGATCGTCGATAATGAAGAATGATTGGCTATTCTTACTGGTTAAAAGCGGCTGCCTGTGGCTTATGCTCATGAAATAAGCAGGCATTTCCAGAATCGTAGCTTAATGTTCGTCATAGTCTGGAACATGGGTAATCTCATGATAACTTCATATATCATACTGTAGTATGACGATGTGTAGTATTATGGACTATTCCTTATTCCTGATTCCCCACTACCGTCTTTTTTTTTCACGTAGCTAGTCCTACGCTAATACTTAAGCCTGGAAATCCACGAAACGAAATTACGATAGTCTCTCAGCCTTGTTCTGGCTCATGACAGTACTTGACTCGACAGCAAGGCGTGCAGGATCTACTGCACGTTCTGCTGGGCTGCAGCCCTAGGCCCCCGTATACTTTTGTACTGTACATCGTACAAGAGTAAGAATGGAAACCGGTCCGACTCCATTTCTAAACGGTCCTATCCGCGCCCTCCGTTTGCTCGTTGCCTGGCAAGCCAGTCTTGGCACCCTGGGCTGTGGCTCAAGTCATACACTGGTAAAAAATAACAAGAACATGAAAGATAGAAAACTGAAACTAATTATATAAAAATTACTGTTAATTATATAATTAGCATGAAAAATTGACGGTAATCTATCGCCCAAGCCTCCCCCATAATCACGGTAGATTACGGTAGATTACGGAAGATCCCCAGTTTTCTGCCCTCAAGTACGCGTTGCTAAAGTAGTGTGACTGTCGGTCTCATGATAACGCCGATCCTTGGCCGCACCGCAGGACTTACATCGTCACCTGTGGCGCGACTCTGCCAATGCCAATGCCAATGCTAACGGCCCAGCCCTACAACGAACGAGTCCCCTTTGTCCCCACCTGCCAAGGCCCTTCGAGGGGTCCATTGGCTGCTGGTGACTTCACACCAAGTGAATAAGCAGGTTCATGCAGATTGCGACGGTGGCTGGAAGAAGAAGAGAAATACAAAGTTTATGGCCTACTCTGTACTGTACAAGGACCGTTCTTCCTGACGCAAGCAAGATCCTGTGGCAATAAGGTAATCTAGGGATCTCGTTATAGCGTTCCCAAGTCTGGCCTGGCAGCTCACTATGTACCTACCCGTGTGGAGAATAAGCAAAGAAAAAGAAGAGTACCCCAGACAAAAATACATTTGAGTAAAGGCTCTCTTTGTGACTGGTCGGTAGCGCTTCTATTTTAATCACCCAATCGCCTAAAAAATATCCAGCTGCGGGTTAAAATCGACATCTTCCAACAGCGAACTCCACTGCGGCGCGTCCAACTCGGGCGCTACGGCCACAAACTCGGACCACAACTGTTCCCAGCCCTCTCCGTTGAGATCGTTGATCAGGGTACCTCCATCTACAGACCCGTCCATTATCTCCGTAGAAGAAGGCTGTACCCTGGCTGAGGGGCCGAGACCCGTGGGTGGTAGTACAGAGTCTTGGTCATCCTCGGTAGTCCGAACATCTTTCTGGAGCGTGGACATCAGAGTCTGAAGATTCTTTTGAATTCCTTCTAGCAGGTAGTTCGATTCCTGCTTCGACTTCTCCAGTGCCTGGTACGCGACCAGAACCTTAGCCTTGCGATCCTCCGCGTCCGGCGCAGAAGGGTTGAACGAGACGTCCATAGCCAGAATCAGAGCCGCGAAGAAGACGTGATGCATCACTGTCAAGAACTGCCCTGCTTTCAATCCAACCTCGATCCCAATCGCATCCATTGAGCGTCGCAGCTCCAGCACGCTCTGGGCAGATTGGATGCACACTTTGTGGGAGTATGCGTATCTAGGATTCGTGATACCTTCCAGATGATATGGTCGGTGGAGTCGGCACAGCCGGGTGTGGATGCTAAAATGGACGCTGATCCGCTGCCAGGCAATGGTGGGTCGTTTCTTACATATCTCCCGGCTTTGCTCGATACTGGCGGGGTCCGTTTTGAAGTGCACGGGGAGTTCGTTGAGGAGATTCTGGAATTTGGCATCCAGTTCAAGAATGGTGTCGTAATCTGGCTCAGTGGATCCAAGTAGTATAGATGGCAGGGCGTCGATAACTTCCCGAGACAGTGAGGCGGATTTCACTCGCATGAGAAAGGCGGACATGGAGGTAGGAACGGACAGGGGGAATTCCTGCTGAATGCCAGTTTGCGTGATGAATTCATCATCAGTATTGCTAGGCAAGTTGACATTCATGTGTTTTGGGTGGAAGATGTATGCTCCTTCATGTGGACTGCCATGAAAAGCAAGTAGCCTGTAATAGTTAGCACCGAATCGGTGAATCTATGCACAGCGGCAACACGTACCAGTCAGAGGCTACCATATTCCACCATACTCGTCTCTGAACTTCGATATCAATCATGTTACATCCCTTCAACCGCCGCTCCTCGCGGCTTTTGGCGGTATCTAAGCGGTGTACTTGCATCTCTCGTGCCATCAATAGACAACGATGCCGAAGAAGATGTACTTTGAGTGGAAACCCATCGGTGTTCATCAATATGTGAGCCATAGTACCAATAGCCACAAGGGCTGTAGTCGATGCTTGGATGTGGAGACGCGGATGTTCCAGAATCTCCATGGCAAAGCGAGAATACGTCTTGAAAGCCGCCTTGGCTTCTTCACGAGTAGATTGTAAGGTCCCAAGAAGCCGGGGTGTCCAGACCAGAGAGGCTCCAGCAAATATGCTAAAAAGCAACATCAAGTTCGCCGCAGAAGGCTCCTCATCTTCCAGCAAGCCATCGTAAGTCGTTTGGAGTAATTCTTTTGTTGAAGGGATGTGGAGAACCCCAAACGTGGGTTGCAGTGTAGTTGCAAAGTGGTTAAACAGCTCTCGAGCCTGTCGTAAAGGAGGAAGTTTCCTCGCATAATCGAATATCGTAGGCCCTTCTTCATATTTGTCCAGGGCAGCCAAAAGGTGGCAACTGAATGGGGTGACATAAGGGCTATTAGAAGCCTGTCGCTTGTTAGGGTATGAAATTTGTGTAATCCATAGAAGGTTTATTCAACATACTAAATCTTTTGGTGGATAGACGCATTGACGCTTCCCAGCTGGCTCTGGAGATGTATTTGACCTTTTAGCCAATGCTTCTTCCAACCTGCGTATTCGAAACAGAAGCTCATCGGTGTTACTTTGGGGACGGTTAGCGCTGGGTACATTAGACCAAAACTGCGCTAACTTACTTTGCAGCTAGCTCTGTGTGAGCAGAATCTCGATCTGCAGCATTCTTATTGGAATGAAACGAAGTGGATTCCATCAATGCTTCTGTGACAGGCACATCTTCGGGGCTCTGGCCGGGGTATTCGCATGAGATCTTCCTGATTACACAGTTCGAGCAGGGTTGTGCACGATCACAACGTCGTTTCTTCTCGCGACACTCGCGACATGATAAGGGTGGCTTATTCCACCTGTGGATCGTTGCGATGGGATTACCCCTGTTCTTCCGTTTCATGCTGTCCTATAACTGGTCCCTAAATTGGCGTCTTGTTATGCTAGACGTATGTCGGTCGGGTGGTCCGCGGATGTCCGCGGACAGATAATTCTTATATGAGATATAGCGGCCCCAAGTACAAAGAAATAGTTTATCTGGTGGAATCCAATAAGAAAGATCTATGTTGACGAGTGTTTGACGGCGTTACGGTGACCCTAGATGACTGGCGAGTCCGCGGGAGTCCGCGGGCTGATCACCCAAAGCGGTTAGCGTCGTATGTAATCTGTGACGGGTAGAATCAATATCCAACCAGGAGACTTTATTACGAATACCTTCGCATTACGGCCCAATCTTCGCTCTGGAATCTCGGATTCGGAGGAGCTTCATTCCCCGCGCCCAGTGTGCTTTGCTTGTCCGCCATCTCTCTATCAAGTTAATTGCTGGGTCTCTCCCTTCCCGAGTCTGTTCTGATTAATGTCAATCAGGCTTGGCCCTAGCCGGGGCGCCCTGCGCGTCGCGCGCAGCTTACCTCGAGCGATACCGAGCTTCGCCTACTCCATCAGAGGCTATGCCAGCAGCAGTTACCCTCCATTTGCATTCACCTGGCTCACAAAATCGCCGGAAGCTATAGTAAGTTACCTCGCTACCTGAGATATCCCTAACCCATACTGACAACTGTCTCAAGACCACACGAGATGTCTTATCGTCCCTTCCATCCTCCCCAACTCCACTACTCGCCCAAGACTCGGTCCCATTACTGCTTGTCACCCCGAGCTTCGCGCATTGGCTTGAACCCTCCGATGAATTCCTCCCCAAATTGATGCGCCAGCTTTATGGCAACGATTCAAACACAAACACACTCTATGCCGTCGCCGCTGTAATCGATAAGATTCCCGAGAGCTCCGCTCTAAGCAATCTAGAGTCTGAAGGCTTGTCTCTTTTGGCTATTGACAAGGAGAACGTACATGGAAAGGCTGCACCTCCTCGTCGCTTTGGAGAACCTGCAAATGAGGAATCTGACATTCTGGTCTCGATCCACAACGAACAAAAGAGCCAAAGCCCTACTGGCGTCACTCATGAAATCGGCCTGCGCCTAGCGAATACCGTGTTCGTCAACGGCAAGGAATCAACTCTTCTTGGCATGCAGTGGACTCGTGATAATACCACGAATGCATATACCCTGGACAGTACGATAAATATGACGAGTTGTGCTGTCAAATCTACATCGTCCGCTAGTACCAGCCCTCATCTCAAACTCCCTCTCTATCCTATTGGTGACAGGAGAACGGTGATCGCCAGCATGGGGAACATCCTACGGCAGATTTCGAAATCATCAGACCCCAACTCGCAGGAGCCCATTCCTGCATCCTCCGAACTGGAGAAGGATCTCCCTCGGTATATTAAAGAACACAATATAACCGATCAAAGGGTTTCCGTTTGGGCTCTGGTTGAGAAACCGGATATCAAAGTCGGAGATCCCAGCTTGCCAACACGGGACTACCTAATCCAATCATTATCTCAGGGTGGTAAACTGCACCGGGTCGTGAGTGGAGGTGGAGGATGGGGCAAGAAGCAAGGCCTTCTTTCCTTGGACCCTGAGATCAGCTTCTCAGGCTCTGCCCAGCGGCATGCGCTGGTTGGCCTAGACCAACTTTTCAATCCCAGCGCAGATGCCGAGATGGATCTACCACCATTCCTTGCGAAAGGCCTAGTTGGAGAAGACCTTTCCCTGCTGTCGCAGGTCGCAACAGCTGGTGATTTTATCCAATTCTTCGTGTCGGTGGACCCGGCATCCATTCAGGACGCTGTTCCAAGTAATGCTGGCCGTTCAGACGGTAACATCACATACCGCTTTGGAATGGTCTCAAAAGCTGAAGAAAGATCTCCATCGGACATGATGGATGGAAACGATAACATCACTGTGGTGCCGAACTCGTTCGGAGCACTGTCTGAGAAGTCGATTTCATACACTCAACCCATGGCGCAAGGTGGAGAAACTCCGGGATCCAGTACTAAGCTCGATATCCCCGGATGCCAGGTTGTTGTGAAATCTGTATAATAGTGGACCTTCTAGGAAGGACTGTATGTAACATTAGAAGATATCTATTCCTCCAGACGAGAAAAAGCAGGAATTATGTAAAAAATGAAATGCTGGCAAGTTGACGTATACAACACGGTGGAGACTTAGCGCCAATACCACGTGACCAAAGCACCAGCGTGGTGGCCTCTGACCTCGTAGCACTCTCCAACCTCTCCGATCACAGCAACCACCCACGTCCAACGGCTTGAGTCAGCACATCTCGAGTCTCCCACCATCAATTAAAAGCTCTGAATCCCCCTTGAGACTCCGCCTGAGTCCCTTATACCATCAAAATGGCCACAGAACTTTGGTACGTCGTCATCAAGCCGCCTTCAGCCCCCCCTGGGTGCTTGACAGCTATCGAGCTTCAGTCTTGCTGTCTTGCACCTCAGGCTCTGCTAGAATTGATGAATATCTGCTAACATCTGTCGCTTTAGCCCCGTTTACGCGGTGAGTCCAGCTCCAGCTTAGCTTCCTCGATCCCGCAGCGCTCGAGTCCGATCCGTTGCCCTCCGTGCCCCGAATAGCTCCCCCTCCACGTCAATGAACATATACATCCAGAAAGGCTCAACGGCATTACTGACTCTTATCTTCAGCCCTTCTTCGGTGCGCTGGGCTGCACGTCCGCCATCGTCTTCACCTGCTTCGGCGCTGCCTATGGTACCGCCAAGGCTGGTGTCGGTGTTTGCAGCATGGGTGTCCTCCGCCCCGACCTGATCGTTAAGAGTACGTCAAGCTCAATATCTCGATAAGCTCGAGCTATCGCTATTCTCCGACTACGATTTGCTAACGATTGTGACTTGTAGACATTGTCCCCATTGTCATGGCTGGTATTATTGGTATCTACGGTCTGGTCGTGTCGGTCCTGGTCGCCAACGACCTGACCCAGAAGCTCCCCCTGTACACTGGTTTCATCCAGCTCGGTGCCGGTCTGGCTGTCGGTCTGGCTGGTCTTGCTGCCGGGTATGTCTGCTCAACTCCTCTCCTGAACGGTCGACCCACTTGGCTGTTTCATGTCTAACCTTTACCTTGTGCTGTAGTTTTGCTATTGGTATTGTCGGTGATGCTGGTGTCCGCGGAACTGCTCAGCAACCTCGTCTCTACGTCGGAATGATTCTGATTCTCATTTTCGCTGAAGTCTTGGGTAAGCACTTCTTGACCTCTTGTCAGTCCCTAAGTGGATCGCTCTAACTGCTTGTTACATTGTAGGTCTGTACGGTCTTATCGTCGCTCTTCTCATGAACTCCCGCTCTAGAGCTGAGTGCTAAACGAGACACATCTCGTCGCACGCGGAAACCGAATCTTGGACCTATCGACCCTTTGCAAGATGGGCGATGCTTCGCTTCCGATATGCTCTTGCTCAAGACCCTCAGCCCGGACATCGGTGTGCCGTAGGACCGAGGACGAACGCGATGCAAGAATGGGAAAAGATTTCGGCTATGATAAACTTATTTGACTCGGTGAAGGGATTTGTGATGATCGTGGTATGTAGGATCGGGGAATAGCTCTCGAGCATTCAATCCTGAACTGGTGGAACTGGTTGTGGGTAGATATTGGCTTCTTTTTTTTTTAACATTGCATGAACGCGCGCTGGATTACTGTACTTTATACGGGTCTCGTCTCGATTTGGGACTGGATCCCCTCCCTTTTCATCTGCAGTGGTAGAAGGGCTCGACAAGTTCCTCGTCGGCCCGGATGCCCTCCTGTGGACAAACCCTCTCTCAATCTTTTTATTTCTCTCGGTTTGGCTCTTTCGTGTCCTTTCTTTCTCCTTTACGTCTGGTCTGTCGGGGCTTTTGTATTTGGTATGATATAGCAATCCCGATTTGTGCATTACCTTGCTTATGCGCCATTCGACTGTAGAATAATGGCTAGAGATTACGAGACGTCTGGTGTTATTACTGAATCAAATCCTTTGTTGTTGTCTCTAGCGGGACCAAGTAAGAACATCAGGAAGTCAAACACAGTAGCAGCAGCAAGACAGATATCAAAGAACAAGTCTATTGTGGAGTCCGCAATGCATGAGGGCCACAACGCCACAAAGGAGAAAAAAGTCAACAGCCGTTGGCCATAGGAGGATACCAGCCAGCAATCGGTTCGAGGAGAGGGAAGGAGAAATGGTGATGATTGGATATTTGATAGAGTATAGGAGCGGACAAGAGAAAAGAGAAAAAAATTTCACGCAATGTACGAGAGCCAGTAAAAAAGGGAGATATATGCCCAGCAAAACTCAGACAAGACTAACCCTTAACCCAAGACGATGCAAGACGCAGGCCAAAAGATGCATCCGATGAAGAACCGATCAAAAGGAGAAGGAAAATAAAGGAAACGAGGAGAGGAAAACAAGGCTGAAAAAAGTCTAAGCCTTGTCGAGTTTCCGTCTAAGGGTGCGTGTCCTCCGCATCAGCTTCTTGAACTTGTGCTTCTTCATCTTGATCTTGCGCCGTCTCTTGGTGCTGATCGCATGCATGGTCCGGTTGTGGCGCACACGCTCAATGTATGTCATGCCAGAGGTGGACCCGGTAGGAGCATCGATGGTGAATCCATGCTCGGGATCCTCCATATCACTGCGAACGAAGGGGCCGGTGGAGGCCTCGTAGGTCTTGCGACCGTCAGCATGGCGCTGCTCCCGGATCGTCAGGACAGTGGAGTAGGTCGAAGTTTCCTGCTCAGTCAGGGCATCGGCCGAGGACTGCATGTCCATAGGGACGGGAGGAGGGGGAGGGTGGAAGGGACGGAGACGACGGGTGTATTCCTCCACGGTCATTCCGGCCTCGGGACCATCGAGCATGCGCAGATCCCCGTTCGCATCGGTTGTGAAGCTCTGGTGAAGCTGGTTGAACTGGTCCTCGGACTCGGCCATGACGGGTGCCGGGTTTTCCATGGTCTGGACAGTCGAGGAAAGGGTGAAGATGACATCGTCAGCCTCGTTCTTCAGGAACTTCTTTGAGAAGATCGCATCGAAGGCTTCGGGAGTCGAGATGGGAGGGACGGTGGTGGTCACGGAGATGGGGCGATGGATGGAGAAGAAAGAGGCGACGTGGACGTCTGTCAGAACCCGTTAGCTATGATCAACAGAGCGGAGCGAGAGAAAGAAAGAATATAGTAAAGCTCCAAGGAACTAACCATGCGGCTGGCGGTGCTGGGTCGAGGGGACACTCGGAAGCTTCGAAAACGCCGCATGCTGCTGACTAGCTTTCGAAGAACCGTTCCGAGCACCATTCTCCTTCCCACGTCGGCGGGCAGACTTGCCCTTCTCGCCAGACGAGTTCACACCCTTCGCCGGGGTCGAGGTATCCATTCGGCGAGAGCCATCGCTGGGCGGGACCGGCGGTTTTGAGGAGGAAGAGGAGTACTGACGCTGGTGCACATGTCGGGTTGCGCCGAGCACGGAGGAAGGGACATTCTGGGTGGAACGAGAGATGCCGGACAGAGGCGCCCATGCAGCCCGGCGTAAGGACGTTGACAACATGGTTGGCGTGGGACCCAGCAACTGGGGAAGACGGTGAAGATGAGTCTGAATCGGAGGCGAAATCGTCGGGTCGGAACCCGGAGCCTCTGATCATGCGGCGCTTATGTAATTTTTATGCCTCAGGTGTCTTGACATCCCGGAAGTAGATCATGCGGATCAACGTCCAGCGGCTAAATAAAAACTATCAATGAAATTTGCTTTTCGTTTTGTACGTATACTTGGATTAGGTGGCTGAAATACAGCAGTAGCTTCGAGAAGAGTAATAGTCTGACTTCATTCGGGATGAAAATATGAATCAAGGAAATTGTTATGATACAGAGGCACAGACGTCAGTGTAACACAGCTGCAGGGACAAAACAAGTGGTATCATCCTGCATGATCAACAGAAAAAAAATAGGAGAGAAATGACAGATATGAAGTAGAAATTGAAATGAAATGAAGAAAAGACACCGTCGCTGAAACCGAAGCATAGCAGTAGGTAGCGAAGTCGACCGGGCTTTTTTGTATGCAACGTAACCGACCCAAGGATTGTGGCAGAGAGCCGACGAGTCCTCTAAATGACGCCTCGTGAAGGATAGGAGTAGAAAGAAGGTGAAAGGAAAAGGAAATAGGAGGGAAAGGAGTAGAAGAGGAAAAATAAAACAAGGAGGGAAGGTATGTCACGTTGTAGATGACAGAAAGAAATGGAGCCGCCGAGGTATGCAACAAAGGTGAAAAAAGGTAGGGCTAGAGAGCTCGACAAGAAACGAAATCAACTTCGTGGCAACAATGACGTTCATAACAAAGGCCACCAGTACTCTTTTCTTTTAAAAAAAAAATGCCGCTGCCTTATAGTATTAAGGTATGCAGGTTCTTCTGAATAATCATGTCTTGTACTGAATCCATGGTGGCCTTCAGCAGGGTAGTGTCGGTGGCATTGGTTCGGTGGATATAGATCTCGCGATCAGGAATGCGGTTGATACCGCGGAATCGGTCGGAAAAGTATCGTACAGCAGCGTCAAAGTCGGTGTTAGAACCAGTGTAGTCGGGGAAGTGTTTCGAAATGTTGGAAATCTCGAGTTTGCCCTTGAACAGATCCATCTTGTTCAAGAAGAGAATGATGGGCTTGCGCTTGAACCACTCGCCATTGACGAGTGACTCAAACAGCATCATCGCTTCGTGCATTTGGTTCTGTGCGAGAAAAAGAAATGAGTAAAATGTTCCGCCAGCTAGACAATTCCAAATGCCAAGGGCGGACTTACCGCGTTCTGGTCTTCGACCAGGCACTGATCGTATCCAGACAAGGCGACCATGAACAGCAAACATTGCACTCCCTCGAAGCAATGAATCCACTTCTTCCGTTCTGAGCGCTGACCTCCAACATCCATCATACGGAAATTCATCTGACCCAATTCGAATAATGTTTCCGTGATACCCGTTGTCCGAAGTCGAGCTTGAAGCATGTCTTGATTATCGGGGAGCCAGTTGGGCGTGAAAATGCGATCCAGGGAGTCATAAAAGCTAGACAAAACGGACGTCAGCATGAAACCCCGGCGGGCAGAGGGAGAGGGTCAGACTTACTAATACAGATTATCATGAAGGGCGAATTCGTGTCCTCGAGCAACGGCCTTTTGAACACCAGCGTCTTCCCACATTTCCCTCATCGCATCGCGGACTGTGAGATCGGAGAAGGCCTCGTCGGATCCTACGTCCGGTTCTGTACCTTCTAGCAGGTCCGCCGATTTCTATACGAATGAATTGATCAGCCCATCATCCGATATAACTGAGCGTCGAGAGTGCAAGCGTACCTTTGTAGCCTCATGCTCAAAATTTATGCTTTCAGAGTTCATGATATCCAATAGAACCTTGAAGGCAATGACAACGTTTGAGTAGATGACCGCTCGCGTTTGGTGACGCTCTTCCTCGGGGAAACCTCCGCTGTGAATGATTCGCATTTGCTTGATAATGGTTGACTTCCCGGACTCTCCCGCACCTGCCGACAAGTTAGCACACATCCGGATCGCCACAGTCTTCAAATAAAGTATTCCCACGCACCTAGCAGCAGAATCTTGATCGTCCGATCCATTGTCTTCTTGTCGTTCTTGATGGTTCGTTCGATCCGAGCATTACGCGACAGAGCTTCCTTGTCCGCCTCGGCGGGTTTGGAATTGATGCAGCCCATGATTCACGGTTGAGGGATATGACGGACGAGATTCAAATGCCCTGGATTGATTGTCGTTAGCAAATAGTTCAAGAGAACTTGTCGCGACTTTGAGAATCGGCGCATCAACGGTACACTGGTCACATCTGAATCAGGGATGCGATAGTCCCGCGCCACACTGGACGAGATGCTGAAACACCCGAGACCTTGACAGACTCGAGAGTACGAGCGGGCCGGCCGCTCGGTGTCTTTCGAAGCCTCAAAGTCCACTTTGAAAGGAGATGCGCATACCTAATATCCAAAGAAGCTTGTCCACCGTTTGAATGACCCACGCGACAAATGCAAGTGGCCTTATCCAATGGCCTACCGGTGCAAGCTCTAGTCGGTTCGTTCCCCACACCCAGAACCTGCCACGTTCCGTAAAGGGATTCTGCGCCGCCCAGTTTCCAATTGGGCTAGATTATCCTCCGAGTCCAGAGTGCCGAGTCCGTAACGTGGTAAGGGCGACGTCGATTCGCAGGACGATTTAGGGCGCGGAAGGGACGAGGGATTGCGGGATTGAGAGGGGCGTAATGGTGCCGAAGTCGCGTAGTGATGTCGATGCGCGGAGTTTTCCAGAGTTTGAGCTCCCGAGGTGAGGATCTATAGCTGATTCGGTCCGATTGGCGCCAGGATTTCCAGAAACCGGCGTCTCCTCCAAAAAGGCTGCCCGAGTCCAACAGGGCAAGGGGGGATTCAAGTCCAGGGGGGTTGATGGATGTCACGAAGGGGAATCGTGAACCCGATAGGGAGGGGAGGGGGGGGGAGAGTGAGGGAGGGGAAGAAAGGGAAATGGAGAAGGGAAGAGATGAATCGGTAGAAGGAGAGAGTCAAGCGGAGCGCATAATAATTCAGCAGTAGCACATCTTTGCCGTCCCACGAGAAGTCCGGAAGAGAGTGAAGACGGCCAGACCGTCTAGTGTCTCGATGGTTTATCGTCGAGCGGCTCGACTGCGGAGGTTGAGGAATGCGTATTTGATGTACAATACGGAATATAGACCCGCTCGTAATAATCAACTGGGGAAAAGGCGAGGTTCTTTTTTTTTTACTTTTTTGCTTTTTTTTGCTTTTAGTTTCTGTGTAAATTCTGAGCTCACTAAATACGATCTAGAGCCTACATAATACTTCTAAACAATTGGACTCGGGTCTTGTCGTACCAGATGCTCCGTCGTACCGTACTCCGTCTCCGTCTCCGTTCTCCGTACAGTGTACGGAGAGTACAGTATACTAGTGTGGCATTTGTACAGGCAAAACCAGCAGAGAGGATCAGGGCACTAAGAAGATCCACTAGGAGAATGGGACCATGTCCCCCCCCCCCTTGTCTGATTTGCTCCAATAATACCATGAAACCATGATCAGATACGCAGATTACTGGACTATCGGGAATCCTGCATAAGTACGGAGAGTTACTCCGTACTTTCGTGCAGGTACGAGCTAATCATAGATGATATTATCTAGTATTATTATCAAGGAGTTTCATTCCTATTATGCCTGTACTTATTCACAGGAGCATACTCTTAAATCTCGTGTACATAAAATCACCAAACCAGTATATCATAGGCTTGGACATGTATATTAAACCCCGAAATGGCAGGCCTGCCTCCCGTCAGGCGTCTCCAGGTTTCACGTTCTCCTCGGGTCGATTGATCATTTCTTCATTATATACATTATATACACTCACAGATTGACAGGTCTATTTTCCCCTCATATGCGACCGTCAACATCGTGGGGAATGCGTCCGACCGATCTATCGTAATGGCGTGGCAGACTATTGACGCTCACCCCTTGAGTCTCGCCACCAATCAGAAGCAAAGTGAGGTTCTCGAATTTCTCGAATCATAGGGATTCTTCTTTTGCATAAGGTTGTCTCCTCCCTTGCATTTTTTGGCTCTTCCCTTCGTACAGTGCCCCAGTAGTTTACTCGATGGTATTCTATACACAGATTACTATTACCTACTATGATCATATTCCTTGGAGCCAACAAACCCATGTGAAGTTCCACTGACTCCATCGTGTTCGGTGACCGTAGCCCTGATCAGCCGCGGTGACCCCAGGGGCGGGCAAGGTGGATATAACTGTGGCGCCGCTCGTGGTTTTCGATGGTTCTTCGACTGTACGCCAAGCCACCATGCGGTCTACATGCTAGCGATCGGCACGAAATTGCTGAAACCGCGTTGGCGGGATACATTCAGCTGGGACTCAAGGGCACTAACTCACGTTAGTTAACGCAAGGAAAGTTCTGAAACGTTGGCGGAATCCTGGCCCCGGCGAGGATGACCCTTCGCCTGACGAGCTGTACTGCTACAGTACTCAGCCCAGTAGACCACCCGTGCACTCCGAATCGTTACGTCCGGCTCCTTACGACTCCAACTAGTCCCCCACAAGAGGAATTTGCTCCGGCGACCACCGGTGCTTCTCTTCCTTACTGCTTAGTTCGAGTGCACTGGTTTTGTCAACGGATGAACTAATCGCCCCGCATCCTTTTCATGACGCCAGGCTCATTTCTTTACCGAGGTCCACGCTTTGGCTGCAGCCTCATCATGGTCCCGCCTTTGTCTTTCTTATTTTCTCTCCCAGAGGCCACTTCCTCGTGGGCTAGCCAGCGCGTGGTGCAAAGATCTATCACTCCCCCCGATTACTACCAATCAGGGGTGTCTTATTTCACGAACATGGCGTCCTTTCGCTTAGTGGCGGACATGTCAAAAACCGTCCGAGAAACCATGGGAAAATTGACCCGTCAGGCTGGATAAAACAACAACAGTTCGGCAATAACAATACCATGGTGGAGCTTGTCATGGGCAGTCAAAACTCCACAAGAAAAACCAAAACCGCCCCCTGGGTCTTTTAAGCCCGTGCTCCCATGGAACAAGGCTTGGGATCACAAACCACTTTGTGTACAAACGTACCAACAACGAGCAAGTCTTGACTGGGACTCATTCATATAGGCGGTTTATACGTACTGCAAGACTCGATCTATGCTATCAGGAAAGGGCTTTCCCCCTGATCACAAAATACGGCACTTTCGGGTCTACAGTGCCTGTTTCTCTTACAAACCCCACACAAGGCTTCTTAACCAAATGTTTACTCATGAATGTTGATCATATGGTCCGTCCGCTCGTTTCTGTTCTCCACGCTCGCGACCCATCGAAAACGTGCACCAAAGAGGACTGGTTCCCCTTCGGTTCAACATTTCCGGTTTTATGGTTTGCGGTCCATCCGCCGTGCACGCGGGAATGAAACTAACGCAGGGGTCAGTCTTGATAAAGGCTAGGGTGTCAGGAGAGATTATTCCCCTATCATGAGAGCCACGCGAGTGCGATCGACTGCCCAGCATCCCGATCTGAGAGTGATTTATCTCCGACTGCACGTACTCCGTACATGATCAAGGAAATGGAGTTCCCATGCGTTGATCCACTTGACAGAGTACAAATTCTTATGGTTAAGGCTGCTGCCACCCCCTAGATTTCCTGCGCGCACTTCCTGGGGCCTTTTGTATTTCTAGCTGGCATAATAATACATAGTATTCTATATAGTGGAGTTTTATGGTAAGCTCAGAATCTTGACCAAACATCAAAATCATCTTAGTCATGCTTTGAAAGATAGCTAGATAAATACCAGTTACCTACTTAGATCGAGGGATATTATGTGGGATATCCGGAAAAATATCTCAGAAGACTTTCCGAAAGATCTAACTTCTACGGTACTCATGACGGGCATAGCAAAGGTCTAAGGCAGGGGGTGCGCACGGGAAATCTAGGGGGTGCAGCTGTCTCACCCATTCTTATTTCCGGCAGAAAAACATACATACATCTGACAGACTTGACAGATTCACAGCAGATGTATCGAAGAACAAAGTACATAACCGTAGACATGTAATCCAACTATCAAACGTGGAGTATGTTCTCAATTCATCTTACCTGCCATTAACATTGTTCGTACAGCGGACACTTATGATCACAGATAAGACTCCTGAGTTGTGTACTCCCTACTGTGGATAAAGCCGTCATATGTCCGGAAGCAAGGACCATGTGAAAAGATAAACAAACCGAAATCGGGGCAGATATACAAATCAAGAAAATGGAGTCTTTCTATGGACACCTTAACATTAGCTTCGCCGTTCTCCGCAGGTTCCGTTCCCTGAACTGACGAGTCCTACTTAATTCATCTCTAGCGCCCGCCGAAAAGATGGTTTAAGCTCCTAACGGAACTCTGCCAAAACAAAGGTCTCGCATTTAATTCGCTCACCATGTTTGCGCCGAAGATGGATCCAGAAAAAAAGCATTTTCCACATGGGTAATTTCCATTCAACGGCGATCACCAAGTTTTGATTTCGGACCTACTTCCCCCTCCAAATTCGTCACGACGATGCACAACGAAAACATAATAAACTTTGGCACACTTTAAAGTTTAGATACCACCTGCTCGGCGGAGGCTAGACGGTCTGGCGCTTTCATTATTAGTATGTAAAATTAGACCGAAATGAAGAGTCTAGGTCCAGACCATCGACAAATCGCAATTATCATACGTTATACTGTGCTGTAGGCATCTCCTGAGCCCTGACTACTTGAGGGGAAAGAGTACACATTCCCGTTAAAGAGAAGATCCCAACGGGCAAACATCCCAGAACCGTTGTCCGGTGGAACCTAGCAAATTAAACGTTGTCGATCAGCATTTGACAGCAAGCCTGATCCCTAGTCTTCAGGGGGAGATGTGCCCTGGCCGCCGGGTTCTCGGGATTTGCTCCGGTGGGAGACGCCCAACTTGGAACCATCCCTGCCAAGCTGTCATTTTTGTGAAAGATGGTCGTTTCGCGAATGATTGTTTTTGAAAGCCTTAACACGACTCGTGGCCTTTTGTTTCTATCTTTAGACTGCAGTGGTTGGGGATGGAAGCCTCCCGAGTCGCTGAGCTTACTGGGGTTTTAATACGTAGCTTGGGTGCTGAGATAGGCAGTTCTTGATGTTGGAATTGTCGACTCGTCACACAGTATCGAGTACTGGTTAAATTCGATTCATATGTCACATTCTTCCTGTGCTCGTGTCAAGGGTAATTGCGTTTGTTTATCCATCGAACCCCTGTGAGGATTGTACGAAGTACAGTACGTGGGGTGTCTATGCACAGGAATGTAGTGTCGTCCTTTTGTCCTTGAATTTGATATCCCTGTCAAGCCGCTCGGAACGAGGCGAGAACTTCTTTGATCTGCAGTGATTGTCATTCGATACAGAATTATCGTTCACGGGTCCCCTTCGGCTTCGTGGAGCTTTCTCGTACGCTTTCTTACTATGTAATGTACCTTGTTTAGCTTTCTACAGGGTTCTGGCTCTTGTATTTGTGGTCATTAAATGCCTCCCACGCCAGTCTTGCTCTTGAGATGTATTCAACATGTATTTACCCAAGAGAAAGATCAGTATTGGTCAGAATGTTGTGAATTACCGACCACTACACCTATCTGGAGAGGATATAGAAAGATTTCATCTTCAATTGTCAGACCTTCCCCGACATCCATTTGCATGCATTAGTAAACCCGTGGTCCTCTTCCATGCAGCTATTCTATATATCTCTAAAATGGCGTATGTCCTGACGGGGCACAAGATGCTGCGTTCCTTCGAGGATTTTCCATGTCAAGTCGAGAGTAAGCCATTGATATCAAGCTAGTGTGACGACGGCAAGGTCGGCTAATCGTTGCGAATATTACTATACAAACATCTTCCTTTCTCTAGCTTCATTAGAGCTGCGGCAAATTAGGCTTGGTGCTGTATATATGAGGTGTAACAACTTAATGACATTACTATTCTTGACTCTCTGTTTCATCTGGACGTTATGATGATAACCACCGCGGTTTTGTTATGAGTCTAGGCGGCTTGAGGGATAGACTACTATGTCTATATTCAATCTGAATATTTCTTTGATTCGCCATGGTTAAGTACTTCCTTTGCATCCTTTTCATGGAGGGTGTACTAGCTACATATTTGAAACGGTGATATGTACTACCCTTGACGTCGAGAAAGGACAGTCATATCTGAGGAAATTGGTTGCGTACTTGAGGTTGATAGGAAACCGAAGAAACAACCTTAATGACTTTTATTTTCGGACCTTCGACGTCTCGTCCAGCTGCAAATTACATTTCCTTCTCAGGTACTGCAACACGAAAAAAGGCTGGGTGGATCTCAGGTTCGAACCTGCTTGTACCGATTCCTCAAAGCATGTGACGGCAAGGTATATATATCTTCGATGATGATCCATATGGTGGTCGACCAATTTACAGGACATGGACAGAGACTCCAGAATAGACATACCTAATCAGAACTATCTTTCTGTTAGAGCCATAGTCAAATCCAATTGTGCGGGGCCCACATATCCTCCAGAGATTTCGCTCCAACCAGCTCTAGAAAACCTCTACAATGCAAGCCCGGGGATGAATTGGAAACATGAAGTTATCTAATGAGAAGTGTCGAAGCTCATTACTTTTCGGCTATATATTGCATGTCGATTATATAGAAGTATAAGTCATTATTGGAATTTAAGTCCAATTTATTCCTGGACCTCGCGATCTATAGAAGTTGTGTAACAACACATGCGGGCCTTCCCAAACAGGCAATGCTGCAGCGGGCTGACTCATCCAAGGGGCATGTGACGACATCCCCTCAAGAACCCCAGCCGTGCGGAGAAGGCAGCTATCCTCTGAACCAGCTCTCAATCAGTCAACAATCAGTGATTCTATTCTCAATTTATAAGCTTTCTGCCTAGGCTGCTGGCCAGGCATCTATTCACAAGGATGGTCCAGCCATTCCACGGGTTCGTGCCCCCTATCTATAAACTCCGCTGAGGAGCCTAACTGACTCCAATCCAGTGACGACATTAAGAAGGGGGCGATATATCTCAGCAGTGTGGAGATTGAAGAAGCAGAAGGCCTTCTGAGCGATGATGATGGATTTGAGAATAATGTCTTTGTGCAAAGCACGCCAACGCCTCGGCGCTGCTGTAAACAAAGAACTCGTCTCCGCACGGCCAAGAGAGTTGTGACCATTGGTTGTATGGGCCTTCTTCTTTATGGCCTCCTTCGAGGCTTCTATGGTACATATCCACAGTAACCCTATTATTTCAAGATGATTACTGACCCAATGGCCCTTATTAGCTACTCCAGCTGAGCCTACCGAGCCATCTTCCCCGCAGCAGCAGTCACGACCAGCCATCTGCCAGACACCAGAATGCATTCACGCAGCGTCGGAGATACTTTACAACTTGGATCCCAACCATGCGAAAGTCGATCCTTGCACCAACTTTGACCAGTTCGTTTGTGGTGGATGGCGGGAGCGCCATGACATGCGGGCTGACCAGGGCTCAATCTTCGCTGGAACCATCATGGCGGAGAACTCTCAGACCCGACTGCGCCATATACTTGAGCGTTCAGAGCCCCCCGAGAAGGTTGACACAGACAACTTCCAGAAGCTCAAGGCTGGTTATGATGCCTGCTTGGACGAATCCGGTGTCAGAGAGCGTGGTACAAAGCCTCTAGCAGACCTCCTGACGGAGCTACAAAACGTCTACCCTACGAATGGTGGGCTTGCCACTGGAACAAAGGACCAGCTGACTGAAGCGCTCTTGTTCCTTATGAAGTCGGGCGTCGAGGCTTTGGTCTCTACGAATGTTTCCGTAAGTCTTCCTTATTACATTGACTCTTCACCATTGGCCTTCATAAAACATGGACTGATGAATTTAGCCTGATGATCGGGATCCTGATAATGTGGTGATCTTTACGTCACCGCCTCGAGAGATCGGTCTTCCTGCACGAGAGTACTATAACAATACCCAAACGGTTGCCGATTACACGCAGGTCTTGAAGAAAGTTCTCGGAGGATTCGGCGGAAACGACAAGATCGCCGAAAATATTGTTGCCTTTGAGACAAAGCTCGCAGATGTGACCCCGGATACCGCAACTCAGGAGGATGTTACCAAGTACTACAACCCGCTTAGTATCAAGGAAACCGAATCCCTGGTTCCTGAGATCTCCTTCACAGACGTTATTACGGAGCTCGCACCACAGGATTACAAGAGCGACCGCTTGATTGTGGGATCGCCATCTTATATGAAGGCTCTGTCGAAGATCCTGAATGACGCTTCGCGCGAGACGGTGTCATTCTTCTTGCAGTGGAAGCTCATCCAGGCCTACTCAAGCATCATTGAAGACGAGACGATTACCCCTCTCCGTCAATTTGATAACAAGCTCCAAGGCAAGGATCCACAGGCGACCGAAGAGAGATGGCGCAAGTGTCTCAGACGTCTGGATGGAGGCCTCGGATGGAGCTTGAGTCGATTCTACATTCTTGACTCATTCTCAGAAGAGTCGAAGAAGCTGGGCGACCAAGTTGTATCGGATATCAAGGAGCGATTCGTGTTCACTCTGACTCAGACGCCTTGGATGTCACCAGACGTGCGAAAGCTGGGTATCAAGAAGGTGGAGAACATTGTGCAGAAGATTGGATTCCCAACCAAGAGTCCCAATGTGATGGATGCGCACGATGTGGAGAAGTATTACCACGGCTTGGATATTTCCAAGGACAAGTTCTTTGAGAATGAGCTTGCCGTGGCTAAATTTGATCTTCAGAATGAGTGGTCGAAATTGGGGAAGCCAACAAACCGTGATGAATGGGACATGACTGCACCAACTGTCAATGCCTACTACAACCCTCCAGGGAATGAAATTGTCTTCCCAGCGGGTATTATGCAGCCACCAGCGTTCTACGGCCCTGCTGCTCCGCTGTACCTGGCCTATGGTGCATTCGGTGCCGTCAGTGGTCATGAGCTCTCCCATGGTACGTAAGAACATGTCAAGCCGAAGAACTTATCCTCCCTGATTTAGCAGAACTAACCATTTGTAGCATTTGATTCCACCGGTCGGCACTACGACGAGACCGGCAACTACACGAACTGGTGGGACGACGACACCGTCAAGGCCTTTGAGGAGCGAGCCCAGTGTTTTGTGGACCAGTATTCGGCTTTCACCGTCGAAGGGCCTGGCGACAAGCTTCTTCATGTCAATGGCCGGTTGACCTTGGGCGAGAACATTGCCGACGCGGGTGGCCTCACGGCCTCATTCCACGCATGGAAGAAGCACGATGATAAGTCTCCCGATCTTCACCTGCCAGGATTGGAGGACTTTAGCAAAGAGCAGCTGTTCTTCATCTCGTATGGAAACTGGTGGTGTGGCAAGACCACCAAGGAGGCTGCCGAGCAGGCGATCTACAACGACCCGCATGCGCCCAAGTCGGCACGGATCATTGTGAGTTTGGACTCGTCACTACATTGTTGAAGAACCATAGGGCTAATGTAACGGTCGCAGGAAACCATGGCAAACTCGAGAGAGTTCAAGGATGCATTCAGCTGCCCAGAGAAGAAGCCTGTCTGCAAGCTTTGGTAGGTGACACAGGCTCTACTGTTAAGATAGAGCTGTGCTTTGATTGTTCGGGAGAGTTTGTATTTCTTGTTGAGTTTACACATCATCACTTTTGTATGCATTCTGTCCTCCCACGAGGGGGAATTGACTCTCCTCACTTGAGGAGAGCCAACCTGTAGGCGTCCATAGCTATATCATAAGCATCATTCATATCCTTTGGTCCTTCTTTTCTCACCGATACGAGAAGCATCAAGTGTAAGATTTACCAAAAAAGCACCTTCTCCGCAAGCTTATCGTGCAGCTTCCCCTCCCGCGGCGATCCCTACGATCCCTGCGATTGCTTTTTTGAGTTAGCCTAGTCAAGGCAAGCACAAAGATCCCGTCTCCCCAAGCGAACCTCGCAGATCATGAGGGGCAGTCAGCTTGAGCCTTGAGGCAGGGAGATCAGCTCGTTCAAATTGGACTGTCCGACGAAAGATGGGGGACTTCCGCCCTTGCTCCGGACCCCGGTCGTTTCATGGTTAATATATGTATTCCACAATTGGCAATAATTGCCTTGCGAGAAGTCAGTAACAAAAGCCGACGATCTCGGGGGGGGGGGGGGGGGGGGGGGAGAATCATGTGAAAGGCCCTTAAACTCGAAATTGCGGGTTGCATACCCAACCAGCTGACCAGGGCTAAATTAAAGAGACATCCCAAAAGTACCAAAAAGCACCAGTGCAGGGGCTTGGCATTGGCGGCTGGTGGAACCGGGGGGCTAAATAATCGAGAGACACAGATCAGCATCAAGCAGAGTTCCCGGGACGATGGGTTGAGTGGCATACAGGATCAAGTTTATCGACAGTCCTCCCTTCCGGTGGACTGCCTGCATGAGACATCACTGCAAGTAGTCATCGCAATGGGACAGGTCCAAGAGGCGTGCAGAGCTGAGCTCCATCTATCATCTTTCTTTGGCGGGATCCAGAGTCGCGTCACCCTGAGCCGACTAAGTGGAGATGGCATAACGGCGGCAGCAGCGGCCAACCAGCGGGCGCCCTGGACAGCCTAATGGAGTCCATAGAGGTTCGCTTCATTAGGGCGAATAGGAGAGTCTGGTCAAATGGGGCGATGACCTATCAATTCGACTGTGGTGCCATTCCGGATCACTGTCGAGTTCCCTTTGTGGGCTTGTTCATCTCTTCACATCTGGATGGTGGTGGGAAGTGTGGAGGGGGGGGAGGGGCGTTTGTATATTGTACTCCGTATATTGTATACATGGTACTGTATAGATCAATGTTGAGCTTGAGAAGTCGATGAAAGCGTAGGAAGAAAGTAAAAGGAGGTTGGACCCTCAGGGGCCGTGGCAAGAACGGGTTTACCAGTAAACCAGTTACCCAGCGTTCGCCCAGTTCCGCCGCGCCGGGTCAACTTCCCCAACTCCACTTGACTCTCCGAGCAAAAACAGAGCTGTCACTCATCCTTTCTTCCCTTTGAATCTCGAATTCCTGCTTGAAGCCTTCCCATACTTCTCTCCCTCCCAAGGTCATGTCGTGCAAGCGTCATCTCCGATCCCGACCTGGGCTGCTGATGCGTTCTTAAATCCTCTCCCTATCAAGCTACGAAGCAAGGCCTGGACTTTTCTGGACCCTCGGAGCTGCTTCGCGACGCGACGGAGCGGTTCGCCGCAGAGCTGTTGTTTGGTAGCTCTCGCGAATCGCCCGCCATGGAGCCCCTCCCTTCAGCCTTCGACTCCCCGACCCATTCTAGAAACAAGTCGGCAGAGTCCCAAATTCGCATCGATGAGCTGCCGGCCGTGAACCGAACCCGTCATGGAGGTCTTCCCAACAATGCGACATCTCCTTTACGCCGCGCCAACACGGTGGCACAGAGTGGGAACCTCATTAAGAGGAACCTAGAACTCAAGGCTACACGAGAGAAGACCGGCATGACGACTGGGATACGTGCTAAAGATAGCCATGAAATGTTACGAAATGCCCCATTACAACGATCTAAGACGCAGATACACCGGCCTCCGCTCGAAGCCCGTCCAGCGGGACGCAAAGCAGGTCATTTTACGGTTGGAAGTGTCGGCCAAAATGGCAAGATCTTTCTCAGGTACGATCGCAATCGACAATCTCGGCGACGAGGATTCCGTGTCGCACACCGTCATTTCTGTAGAGCTGACAATAACCCCTCCGTCCATGGCCAGGCCGATTGCAAATTCGCCGCAGAAAGCCCCTTCAATAGTTCCATTCTCCTCTATCGATCAAGTAGCGAGTGACCGTCTTCAGCCGCAAAGACACGCGCCAGTTCGAGATGACCCGTCACGGTGGTCGAGTTCGCAGCTGTCTGAACTTCGCCCACGAGGAAACCTCGCCGATGATAATGACTCTGTCTTTTCCGAAACACCCCGGCCCGAATCCAACCTCTACCATCGCCAACGATCCAATTCCTTTTCTACAATTTCAGAGCAGCAGTCTGTATCGGGTTCTGGAAAGCGTGGAGAGTTGCGCATTGTGATTGACCGATCGGAGGATCGACCCAAGTCAGCGGGCGAGAAGACTGGCAACTCAGCTCTAGAAGTCCCGATCCCCCATTACCGGCTCGGTTCCCCACGTTTCAACACTGAAGGTAGTGCAATCCTGCATAGTTCCGTCTACACGCGGACCTCAATGTCCGACAACTTTCGAAACTCGACCCTGCTGGGTGGCATGGCGGATCCTTTGCCAACTCATCTTCAAAGTGCGTACAGCAGAGATTCCTTTTCTCGAAATCGCCCCTCTTTTGCAGTCTCTTTATTTTCTGGGACCGGGGCTATAGATCTCAGCCGAGCTTCCCCCATCCCGAGGAACTCGGTGGTCTACGAGTTGAAGGGACCCGTGGAGCCTTCGATCTATGAAGCCTTGGTCTCGGATATGGATGGGGAATCGGTTGTACGGTATATCCCTGGCACCAAAGATATAAGCGCAGCTACACCCGCCCGCATCGTTGCACAGATCTCTTCCGAGTCGTTCATGGACTATGAGCTGGTCTCGGACTTCTTCCTCACGTTCCGCTCATATCTTTCCCCAAGCCACTTGCTTGCTCTACTTCTTGCGCGTCTGCAATGGGCTATCAACCGCCTTCAGGAGGATGGTCGCATTATTCGCATTCGGACCTTTGCAGCACTTCGCCATTGGATCTTGAATTATTTTGTCGATGACTTCGTTGCACACTATGATCTTCGAACCCACTTTTGCGACACTATCAACATGCTGTACGCTGATGTGAAGTCACGAGAGACCGGCGGTATGAGTGATTTGAAGATTCTTATCGACTTGAAGCGTTGTTGGAATGGAAAGTGCTCCGTCTATTGGACTGCAACTGAATTCTCGCGTGCCTACAATGACCCCGATACTCCAATCGCCCCCGGCAGCCTTCATATTGACTTGCCTCCTGTCGAGGTGCTTCACCAGAACGCTCCCTCCGAGGGAAGTGCTCCTCAGACAGATACGAGGTCCCGTGACAGTCTGCCTGTGTCCTTCCAGCATGACCGGAATGACTCTGCTGCCACTGCGCAAAGCATACCTTTCTCCACCAAGAGTGAGCAGAGTATAGTAGCACTGTCGTGTTCGCTGCCCCCCAAATCTCTGAAGCGCTTGTCCATCCCTTATTCAAAAGGAAAGGCACCGCATCCGGTACCCTTGGGCCTTACCAAAAGCACGTCTCCCCACGAACCACCTCCTTCGTCACCAAAGCTGTCACGGTACCCCTTCCATGGACATACACACAAGAGAAGTGGTAGCTTCTCTGATTCCGTGCGAGATGATCGACTGCCTATGTTTGGCGTAGAACCCGGCTCGGCCGTACCTCCACCGCAAGAGATCCTGGACCCCGTCAGCTTCATCCGCGGGGCTCTGTATCCCCCGGCGGAGTCGTACATGACAATGATGGCACCGGACTCTCCTCCGTTGGCTCCTCCCTCAAACTCATCTAATCCGGATCGACGCAGCATCCCCGATGGCGGGCCTAAAACGGGACCGTCGAATTCGGGCGTGAGAACTATTATTGGGTCGATCAAGCGAGTGCTTCATACCAGAAATGGCGGCCAAAGTGTCTCTGCTAGGATTGCGAATGCTTCCGAAGCTATTTCGCTACCCTCTCGTGGGAAGACATCCGCCATGCCTAACCATATTGCTTTGGGATCTGAATTCTATCGCGAGAGAAAGATTGCTGCGGAGCCTAAGCGACCAGCTCGGATTGACTTGCTCTGTGATGAATCTCTGAAACAATACCGTCAGGTCATGGGCACGCATGAGGCTCAGCGAGAGACGACTCAGCATCTGGACGCTGCCCCTGGTTTTCAAAATGCCTTGCCCGATCCTTCCGTAGAGCCCCATCGTCTGTCGCCTCTCGAAACTCCTAGAGCGGACGGCTCCAAGATCAAGAGTGGACTAACTACTGGCAGTGGATCCATCGTTATTGTAGATGACACTGGATTCGAGTTTCCTGTCATGTCAGGAGCTGTGCAGGGTTTTGAGCCAGCTGTCTCTGACAATCATGTTCGATCTAATTCGGACAGCAAAGTGATGTCGGTCATGTCAAATGTCCAGTCACAAACATCAGTGCCAGGTGAGGGAGAATATTTGCTTCCAGTCTACTACAATGGCGATGTATCAGAGGCCAATGACTTGCGCCCAGCCCCTTCGAACCGTCCTGGTTCTCTTGCACAACGGCGGTCCTTTTCTACCGAACGCCAAGCTACGCCCACCAAGCGAATGTCGCTCTCCCTTCGCCTTCGAAAGTACGCTTCTTTCCAGAGCGGAATTTCCAAGCATCGTCTGTCGATGAATAGTGACACTAGCAAGTCCATCGCTGGCTCGTTCACCACGCAAGATCTCATGGATAAGCCGATGGGCCCATCACTTCGTCGACGGCCTGGCGGCAACTTGCGTCAGATGCAGTTTGTGGATGAGCTGGAGCCAGGCTCTGGTCGTGAATCCTTCATGTCCACTGGCTCTTATGGTGACTCTTTGGTGGAGACTACCTCCACAGCCAATGATCATGTCGAACGCCCACCCTCAGCCTTGATCCCTCCAAACCCTCGATTCTCCTTGATCGAAGGTGGTTCTAACCGCAACCTGCGGCGCTCTTTCGAAGCAGCTATTGCTCAATTTGCACAGATTCCCGATGACGACGATGGTGGTATCGAATCAACTCTGCTCAAGCTCGAGGGCAAGTGGAGAGGCCCTGGCGGCGTTCAACAAGCCAGTGGACGTGACGAGAGCTCTCGTGTCGATATCGCGGGGCATGGTAAGCCTGACTGGGAAGTTCTTTCTCGACGTCGGCAGACAGACAAATCGGCCTACTCTACCGTTGGAGGGAGACTTGCACCTCCTCGGCCCTACTCAGATTCCGTGGCCGAGTCTGAAGAGTCTTACAACTCGATTCCTCTTCTCGAGCGAGGACTGACGGACGAGTCAATGAAGCGGCCGCCCACGAGTCGAGTCGATGTTCATGGTGCTCCACTCAGTCTTATTTCTAGTCGGGATACTTCTGAGCTTGCATCGTCGCATCCCTCGATTCAGATTATTCAAAAGACGGAAAGCATCCAACGCATCCCCCGTGGATCGACGGTTCCTGAATTAGTTCCCGGGTCGACTGGGCAGAATACTCCCAAGCGCCTATCTGCTTTGTCCTCGGAGTTGTCTGTTGACATGATCGATTCGCGAGAGGTCATGGGTGGCCGACTGTCTACTGATACTCGCAGCCTTACCGCTTCGACTGTTGATATCCCACCTCATCCTCTAGCACACCCACCATCTCCTCCGATGACCATTCAACATCCCGGCTCATTCGGTTCCTCCGTGTCGCCATTGGACAAGGTGTTGTTCCAACCACAGCCTCTCACACCTGACACATCTCCCAGGCATCGGGAGGTGGATACAGCCAATATCAGATCTAGAAATGTCCCCCAGTTTTCGACCGATGTTCTCTCCAATTCGGAGAAGAATCGCCCGGTTCAACTGACCCTCAACGAGGCTGGGCCCGACCACGTGCCTTTCATCCTCGCTTGCGAGTCTCAAATGCTTGCTCAACAGTTAACTCTGGTCGAAATGGCTGCCTTGAGTGAGGTTGATTGGCGGGACTTGGTCGAGATGAAGTGGAGCAGTGCTTCTCCGGCTATCACCAGCTGGGTGCAATTCCTTTCTTCGGAGCAGCGTAAAGGCATTGATCTGGTCGTTGGTCGCTTCAACCTGATGGTGAAATGGGTCGTGTCCGAGATTGTCCTCACCCGGGACATTCATGAGCGAGCCCGCACCGTTGTCAAATTCATCCATACCGCTGCCCATGCACGTCGCATCTGCAACTATGCGACGATGCTTCAGATCGCGATCGCTTTGTCTTCGTCAGATTGTACTCGGCTGCAGAATACGTGGCAGCTAGTTCCGGCAGAAGACAAGCGGTTGTTCAAGGATATGGAATGTTTGATTCAACCCGTTCGCAACTTCCATGATCTTCGTGTGGAAATGGAGACAGCCAATCTTCAAGAAGGTTGCATTCCATTCATTGGTGAGTTTGGTCTTTTATCATAACTTTCAATTCCCTCCTCGACTTCCATTTGAGAACTAACTGTCGAACAATAGGTCTTTACGTACACGACCTGACCTACAATGCGCAAAAGCCAGCCCAGATCAACAGTTATGGTGGAGGACTACTGGTCAACTTCGAACGGTATCGCACAGCAGCTCGTATTGTCAAGAGCCTTCTTCGCCTCATCGACGCTAGCACGAAATACCGCTTTGAGCCCGCTCAAGGTATCATTGAGCGGTGCTTGTGGATTGCATCTCTCTCCGAGGAGGAGATCCAACTCCGAAGCAAGAGGCTTGAATAAGCCTATATATAATATCTCTTCTATGGGATTTTACGTCTTTTTGTTTTTGATTTTTTTCCCCTGATGATTGAACTCTTCATACCCCCTTTTGCTGCAGAGGTTTTTGGGCTGCTTGCCATATATCCTGTATCTATATTTGCATCAGTTGATTCTTCTTCTTTTTTTTTGGGATTTTTGGCCGTTGGTTATTCTGTTTGCGTTTGAAGCGAGCATCTGCATACGATTTTGGGAAATTTGGAAATATCACGGTTGAATGGTAGTCACAGTTGGTTTGCTTTTCTACCTTGGTTACATACGCTACGGTATATCCGAATACCCCGGTTGCTTGCATTGCAACGTGTCGATTGAATTGAGCGAGTTTATTGTTTCACTATAATATCTGGTAGATCCTCCTGCAATAATTTTGTAATCTTTCTTTATCAAGTCGTGGTGGTATCGTTGAATTGCGGTTTCAAATTAAGTGGTCTCCAACGTGCGTCATAAAAACGCGGCGTCACGGGCAGAGTGAGTGATCTACGGACCCGACCACCTTTTCCAGCGCCGACCCCATCATCACCCGCAGCCCGAAACCCTCCCCAGCTCCGACCGTGGAGGTCTCCTCCATCTCGCCGTTTCGCAACCTCAGGACTCGACTTCTCCAACCTTTGATGTCCCGCCTTCGGTCTCAGCTACTGCAGGCCCGCCACGATGGACATGACCGAGCCACGGCGCGGGGCTTCAGAGGAGGTTGATCGCGACCCTACCCACAGCCCCGCGTCCTCAGAGCACAAGCAAGAACTCCCCGATGACCTACCCAAGTCGCTGGACGATCGCCGGTCGGTGCCGGTCTTCCATGAGACCGAGATGTACGATGCGTGGCAGGGTAAGTACCCATTTCCCCCAGATCCTGAAAGGCCGTGGCTTTCGCGGGCGTCTTGCGGTCGTCTCGGAGATACGTGTACTTGTGGCATACCGGCCAGAATTCGCATAGACAAGGACTAAATCAGGATCCGGCTTTACTAGGACAATCCCAATTCCTCACGACCCCGGTCGCCGCGAAACCCCTGACTTTCAGTCTCGCGCTCGACGACCACATGCACGATTCCGAGACCGATCTGCGAGCTCGTGACCTGGAGGACAGCGATGCCCGATTGATGGAGATGCTTGCAGCGCAGGCCGCGCATCGCGAAGTGGACTCTCTCGGCGCAGATGAAGAAAATATCGCGGCGGATGAGAAATTGACTGTTGCCGAGAAACGGGATATCCTGCAGAAGAGTCTCAATATGGCTGCTAGCAATGGTGATGTCGACCGTGTGCAGAAGCTGGTGGATGGACCGGCGAAGAGCTACGTTGATGTGAATATGCCGGATGAGGAGGGCGCGGTACCCTTGATCTACGCCAGTTGCTTTGTGGGTGATCCTTGCCTCTGCGCTCTGGGATATGAACGTGTTTCCGTCGGGCGCATGGAGATAGGGGATATATGCTAATGAATGATGTTTGTAGGGTCACCAAGAGGTGGTTTCCGCACTGCTCGATGCTGGGGCTTTTGTCGACCAGCAGGATCGAAATCAATGGAGCGCACTGATGTGGGCCATGACCAATCGACACAAGACGATCGCAAAGATTCTTCTGGACCATGGCGCTTCGCCGGATATAAAGTCCTCCTCTGGTGGAACGGCATTCGACTTTGCGCAGCCGGGCAGCGAGATCTCGGAGTATTTACATGAGAACGGTTATAGCTTCGGGGCCGCTGGAGTTGAGCATGATTTCTATGATGCCGGACTTGCGCATGGCCGTTTCGAGGAGGAGCTCGCGGAGAACGAGATGAAGCGCCGTATGATGATGGAGGAAAGCGCTATTAACCTGGAGGTAGATCTGTCGAGTCTTGGCCTGGATGAGAAATTCGAGGTGAGTTCCGTTCGCATCTTGCTATAGTATGGACGATGATGTTAACGCAAGCACGTCTTAGCCATCGGATGATGAAGACTTGGACGAGGAACAACAAGAATTTGTCTGGGATAGATGTCTCAACGATCAGATGTTTGTGTTCCAAGATCACGAACTGGAGCGTATTCTGGATATGATCATCACCAACATGACTCCTCAGCGGTCTCCATCTCAAAAGCCCGTTCCTGCCAATCTACTTTTCCTCAGTGCGCGCTATGCGCACTATCATGCCAGCCCTGAGCTTCTTGCGATCCTCCTTCATTCTGCGACGGACAAGATTAATGACGTTGTGGAGCGTTACCAGTGGGATATGACCATGCAAGCGTTCTGGCTGTCCAATGCCACATTACTGCTTCATTATCTCAAAAAGGACGCTGGACTGGTGGAAGCTACGGTACAGTTCCAGCTTCACTTGGCTGAGCTCATTAATGAGATCTTCGTGCTCATCATCCGCGATGCCGAGCGACGGATGAACAAAGTCCTAGATGCGGCAATGCTGGACCATGAAACCATCCCTGGACTTGAAGATATCGCTTTCCAAAATGAGTGGAAGCTGTTCCGGAAGAAGAAGTCTGAGGCTCCCGAGCCTGCAGAGAAGCGCTTCCGACCGCCATCCCCTCGTCGACGCGCGCAAATTTCGCCTCGTAACATCACATCGCTCCTCTCGTCGACTCTTTTCGTCCTTGACCTCTACGACGTCCACTCCGTGATCACGACACAGATCATCTCCCAACTCTTGTACTGGCTCAGCGCGGAGATCTTCAACCGCATTATGAGCACGAAACGATACCTGGCTCGGACAAAGGCAATGCAGATTCGCATGAACGTTTCCACTTTGGAGGATTGGGCCCGCACCAACAACCGTCAACCTGAACATTATGAGAACGGTTCCTTGACGACTACCGGAGAGACCACGGTGGACGCTGCTCGCAGACACCTAGCCCCCGTCATCCAGCTTCTTCAATGGCTGCAATGTTTCTCCTCGCTTGGTGAGGACCACGAGTCTCTCGTGACAACTCTTCTGCAGCTCCAACAGCTCACACCGACTCAGCTCTTGCATGCTGTCAAGTCCTACCGGCCTGAAGTTGGCGAAAAGGGCCTCACAAAGCAAGCGATGAGGTTCCTTCTGGATGTACAGCGCGATCCCGAACTGATGTACCGGGAACAATTCAGGATTCAGGAAGAAAAGGCAAGGGCAGATGCCGGTCCTATCGCTCCCTCGACAATCGAAACCCGCCCGAAAACACCTACGAAGGAAAAGCCTACGGCAGACGCCGCACCACAGGCCCCTGGAACTCCAGACCCCGGCCTAGCCTCCCCAGGTTCAGTCGCTGCATCCTCACGACCGAATAGTATGTCTGGTCCATCACGAAGCGACGAGCGCCCTGGAAGGGACAATGTGTTCCTCGATCCCACTTTCTTCCTCCCATTCTCCCTTCCAACAAGCACAGACATGCTCATCAGTTACGGCGCCGGGCTAGGCGGAACCAACCGCGAGCGTGCACGCAAGTACATCCCCACCGTTCCTCCGGAGGTGCTCACTCGATTGGACCGTGGCGCCGAGGTATAGATACAAACCTGAAAACTCTTTTTCATTACGAACTTCCTCCACTTATATGGCATTGTGATATCTTTGCTCTGGCTCTAATCTTGGCCTTCTGGTCGCCTGTTATGGGATTTTTCTGGGTGGAGCTTGGACAAAGGCATTGATAAGGTGATACCCTTCGGGATTCTCGCTTTTATTCCGTTTACTTTGTCTAGATATAGGCGCACGTGAACATCAAGCCGAGTGTATATATGTCCTAATGGATATTTCGTTAATACCGTACAATGGTTTCTGCACCGTCTGTGATTGTAGATGCGCGCAAATGTAGAAGACATCTGTTGGCAGAGATATGTCCTTCGAGATCCCGGAATACGTTGGTCGAGCTCCTGGTCGCCAAATCTATCAAAGTATACCTAGACCAGCCAGGTTAGTCAAGGAAACAGCTTCAAGAGACTTGCAATACGGAAAGAAATGTTTGTTGAGCATGACAGGATACGCCAGGCTGGTCTTTTGACCCAAGAGGCTTTAAATCTTCCTCTTTCCCATGTGAAGATTTACCCATCGAATTATCGAGCCACTACTGCCTACGGCCTACTACCTCCTGCCTTCCTACCTTCCTACCTCCTGCCTACTGCTACCTGCTCTTCAGGTAGGCAGCTCATCACTTAAATACTTCATCAGAAACATTCTCCACGACTCTCCTCCCTTTCCACTCTACTCTCCCCTTCCACTCTGCTCTTATCTCAAGCTTCTCACAACACAGAAAGTCTCCTTTACTCAGTTCTCGAACTTGTTCCCTTCACCGCACTCTGATCTTCACTTGACGTGTACCCCAAACAACCACGGTGTGAGCAGAACCCCCCTGGCGCTCGCAATTTCCTCCACATCAACTTATGTTCGCTGCGTTTACTGACCATCTCCAGACTTCACCATGGCGGGACAATACGAAAAACCATATGACCCCATCCGAGAGGCGGCCAATGCCCGGATTAGCTTGTACGAAGCTGTTACGGAGTATGGTTACCAGAGCGTGCTTCGAATTGGTGGTCCACCCGGTATTGAAGTCGCTCTGGATCTCAAGAAACTCATCGCCGAGAGCGCCCCAAATAAGTACCTCAACATGATGCTGAAGTCGATCAATCTCCAACACGAGGACTATGATGCGAAGCTTGCTCGGCTGGAAGCGAAAGTCCAGGCCAAGTATGATGAGCTCCTCGCCAAAATTGAGGCTCGAAATGATGACCTTCTCTCCAAAGTCGAGGCTCGAAACGACGGCCTTTCCAAAACCCGAGCCCAATGCGATAATCTCGTGCCTCGATGGCAGGAAATGCTTGTCAAGCTTGAGACCCAGGTCCATGACTCGAACGACCAGCAAACTACTGCCACTTCTCCTTCGGTAGTATCCGAGTCTTCGCTATCAACAGCAGCAACCGCTCCGCCCCGGGGCCGAGGCTCAACAAACGAATCTCACTTCGACGACGATACTGATAATCGTCGATTCCCCACCCCTTCACTCCGCTACCCATCCCGAGATTGAGATCGTGAGCGAAGCCGTTCGCCTGGCTATCGTGATGCCGGAAGACGTTACAGAAACCGAGACGATCCCAAGGACTATTACGGTTATCAACCTCTCACCGCTACGCAGTATCCAGTGCCCGGTTATGCCCCGGCCCTCAACCACGAATTTTTCCCTCCTTTCTCTCCCTGTTATCCAGCCACTTGGCTGCGACGGTATTGATCGGACTTGTGTCGACGAATTCTTCCGTGCGCTGGGATATAACTGACGAAACTAATGTTTTGGTTTCGGGAGATCTGGGAATGTGAATTTAGGAATGAATTTAGGAATGAATCTAGGCCATGGATATTACCAGAGCTCAGTAGGCAGAAACAATGTTCTCAATTTAAGGATTTAAGCTTAATCTAGTACCGTGGTGGCTCGTGACGCGCCACGTGGGGGCCGGTACCCAGTGCAGAAAATAAACATACCCAGGCTTGGCCATTCCGAAATGCAACTTGAAGGAGCCCATGGAAAGCGGTGATTAATGAGTCTATTGTATCAGATTATTTCGATACTTAGATGTATCTAGCCTAACAACCCACAAATGCCACTACTCCTTGACACAGTATAATACATGCGGTGCATAACAAAGGCCGAAGATAAGACAGATTGAATATACCCTCAGGCCCCTTCCGGTAGGGGCTTTTCATCATCGGGTATTTCTGTCCATTGGCCGAATGGTACAAATCCCACAGTGATCACAACATCCCACATGCCCACGAATTCCCGCGATGCCCACAAATTCCCTCAGTGCCCACAGAGACCTTGGGGGTTTCGTTTCGGAGTTGCTGTGTAGTCGAAAGTATCGTCGAAGCCGGAAGTGTCGTCGAAGTCGAAGTGATCCCAGCCGAAAGGGTGGAAGTCGAGTTATCGAAGTTGAGTCGTCGAAGTCGAAGTAATCCCAGCCGAAAGGGTCTAAGCCGGGTTATCGAAGTCGAGTTATCGAAGTCGTCGAAGTGCTCCCAGCCGAAAGGGTCTAAGCCGGGTTGTCGAAGTCGAAGTCGTCAGAGTCGAGGTCGTAGTCGTCAAGTCTAACCCACTCCGCCCAACCAAGTCGTCGAAGTGAAAGTCGAGTCGTCCAGTGCGGGTAGCAACGGGATGCGCACAGGAAATGGGATGTGCAGAGGATATGATCGAAAGAAGCATGTCGTGAATGCTGTCGAGGAAGTAAGTCGTCCACCATCCCAGTTCTCCATACGACTCATCCCCCATTCAGACCTAAGGACCGCCCAATGGATGCTTAAAAACGCGCAGAGCCAAAGGTAAGAACTCACTACCTGCTGCCGAGCCTGGTGTAAGGCAAGGACTCCAAAGGCAAATGGAGGTGGGGAGGAGAGAGGAAAAAGAAGAAGCAAACAAGAGAAGTGGATGTTTATAAAGGAATTCAGACCTCACAAGCTAACCCAATCGGGAAATCCATGAAGCCCTCAGTGCTGGGCTCACAATGTCACCCCCAACAATTGAATTCTAGAGCCTTGGAGGGAATCATTCGAAGCGTCTTGATCTGACGGTTAAAGTTATGTAGGTTATGCCTGGGTGTTCTTGATGTTCTTGGGTAGTTATTGGCGATTTTATGCGAGCAAAACGGAAGTTTGTGACAAAAGTTGCTTCAAATTGGCTCAAAAGGTATCAGAAGAGAGCTAGAGACCGGAAGTTTCCAAAGAACCCTACATCTTGGCGATATCAGGCGTTTTGATGGAGATATGTGTCTGAGAAGGGGTGTGAAGTGGCGTTGAGCGATGCTGGAAGGGCCCTTGACGCTGTTGATTGAGGCTTTTGGTCGTTGCCCACCAAAACAAACATTGTCTGCAAGAAGACATAGTCCTATTGATCTGTGACTAAAAATGAAGAACACGATGAATGTTTCTGTTATTTTTTTCCATTCAATTATAACCTACAACGTTAGAGCGATGTACAAACGAGTATGTTATGACGTATATATAGATCTTGGATGTCGGGTCGTCGAGGTTGGACCCGATCGCGGTCCCACATCAATGTCCGTGCTCGATCCCTAGTTATGGTAATATTGCGTTGGGCTATGATTGTAGTGATCGTCGTCTACAATCAGGAAATAACTTCCCCTGGATGATCTTCGATATGTCGAATGTACAATGCAGAGTACAGCAGAGTCTTCGCCGATCTCAGCCCAAAGCAGGAGTGCCGAAGATGCATAATATAAGGTTAAACCCAAGTCACGGGATGCTGGGCAAAACAACTTTGGTGGCTGTCCCACGGGCCTTGTAACTGGCTACAGTGTCAATTATCTAGAGTTCAGTCCCTCGGGACCACTCGAAAATTGAAATTACTGTATCATCAAGTGGTACTGAAAGTGGCAGCAGCAGAGACTGAAGCTAACCTCCTGCCTTTATGTGACAAGCAGTTCGAACCCATTGAACTAGCCTCTCCGTGACTGTGACTGGTGATACAAGACCCTGAATGCCTTCTCGATCTCGTGTTGGACTGCTGGGTTCTCTTCAGTGCTCAATCATTGGATGTCTGAGTCCCAGAAGAGCCCACCGCACTGGATCGATCACGAACGCACGTCCATCTCCTCGGGGGCGGCCGGCGCACAGAGTTTCCACTTGGAGCAACGCCAGCCCGCGTTGAGAGTTCTCGTGTCTCAGCAACCTGCTACGGTTGCCCCTTTCGTTAGTGTTGTCGGTCTTCTCAAGCTGGTCAACTTTCGAGTCGCTACGGATGTCGTACCTCGCTTCCATCCGATCCGTCGCCCTGGTTGCATTGGGTGTACTCAACCTCAAACACTCGTACCCTACGACTCCTCGACCCCTCAACAACAATTCAACCACTTGAACCCTTCCCAAGCACTCGATCTCGTCAAGCTCCCGCCTATTCCCAACCGGGATACGATTGGCACCATTGCCGAACCGCGCAGCCCCCTAAAACATCCGGATCGACGCCATGGCGAAGTGGACCCCAGCGCTTGCGCGGAATCTGGAACCCGCCCGCTTCCACAGCATTGCTGGGCATCGCGATTGGTGCTTGGGTTAACCAAGTGCCCGTAGGAGGCGGCTCCTTGTTGAGGCTAACAACAATGGCAACGCTGCTCTTGCGCAGCACAATCGGTCTCGCCCAGTTACTTGTCCAAAAGCTGTGTCATCGTCCTCGTAAGGCGATCTTTTGCCCGCTAAGGTTCGACCGTTCGTCTGGAATCATCGTTATGTACGGTCCTGAACTCTTTCTCCCCCCCCTCTATTTCTCCCACCCTCCTGGTTCCTCTTTCCTCTGTGCTGACCCCATCTCGCTGAGGCTAGGACTCCAATCCTCAATTCGAGAGGAAACTTCGACACATTCCATCGGATCGGCCCGTGCTTTGCCTCCGAGGAGCCTATGGCTTCGTTTCAGCTTGCTTCGGATCTCGTCTGCCCCGCCTTCTAGACGTTCCATGTTTGAACTATTCTGGGCTTTCCTGAGAGCTAGCAATCCATTTCTACGTCGCCTTTCGGTTCACCCCTGAAAAAGGACTGATAATAGCATCTCCTCACGGTCGATTACGCAGGCTTAAGCCCCCACAGGCTTTGAAGCTGACTCAGCCCCATTGTGGACGCAACCTTAGAGGGTAGGTGTTTTCCTCTTTGGGTAAATTAAGAGCTGCCTCATCGGGCTGATGGGGCATGCACCTCGCGAGCGGTCGCTTCAGCGCTGCCACTACGCTTCTCCACTCCCCACACCCCCTCCGCGGCCATTCTAATCTCTGGATTGCCGGTCTGTCATCATGTTGCTTACTCTTAAACTTCTGAGCAACAGTGAATTCAATGATTACACATTCGCTGGTCGAAAGAAAGCGCTCTCGCGCTCTTCGTTGTGGTTTGAATATTGACCGAGATTCGACTTGCCTGTCGTATAATCCTCCCATAGGAACCTTTCCACACTTCCCGTGAGAATTGTCTTACCGACGACCCAGAGATGCATACCCTTCCCCCAGCGCCTGGCCCCTGGGCAGGTGCCGAGACCATGCAGCGTTGGCTACAAGCGAAGGTCGAGGAGGACCGTCGCTGCCAAGAGGAGGAGAAGACTCGCCAGGAAACAATGAAGCTGGAGCGGCGCAAGGTTGACCACGCGATTCTCGTGGATGCAATACGTGCCGGTGTGCCACCGCACCTAGCTCCATTGGTCTTTGGGGGTGTCGATGGACCCGTCGATGGAAAGATTGCTACACCTGAGATGCTACAATATATGGCAGATATGACTCGACAGACCACGATACCGACACATCAGCCGCAGGCACCCCCCGGCCCACCTCAACCTGCGACGCTTCCTTCACTCAGTCAACAGTTCAGTACACCACCGGCAGGGGATCTACGGGAGATCCGCACCGTGCCTTCCAATGCATATGCATCGCCTGCGCAAAACCAATCACCGGCCATTAGAAACAGTTCATCTCAACAGCCAACTGGAGGGGGTGGCGGTCGTGGCCCGTATGTTTCGACCGTCATTGCTTCAAATAATACACCAGCTGGCAACCTTCCACGTCCGATGGAAATGACCGGGCAAAGCCGATCAACAGCCGTATTCCACTCTGTGCATTCCCTTGGTGCACCTCAGCCACCGTCGAACCCTCCTCCTCGCGGTCAACACGAACCACGACCTCGCCGTGCCTCTCCATCTATCGCCTTCCACCACTGGATTCCCCCCGGTCAATCACAGCCACCAGCCCCATCAAATAGAATACAGGAGGATCATGTGCTACCATCCAATGGGTCAGCACAGATGCGCTCCGAGATACCAGGATCTCCAGCTCGCAAGAGGAAGTCACTGTCTATCCATCATCAATTGCCTCCACCCTCCTCTCGATCCTCTGGTGCGCCAGAACCAAGCTCTCGGTATGGCCGACAAAGTCCCGCTGGCAGTCAGTCCGGCCAAATTAGCCTACAAGGGGATTCCCGACGGCATAGTGATGTATCTAGTTCTCGGGACACTCCAGTTGCAGAAAAAGACCACCCCGACCACCTTCGGGATGCGAACCGGCCCCGAACTCATTCGAACTCATTGGTTACCACTGACCATGGCTCTCACGGACATAGGAGGCGATCTACTGGTGAAAATACCACAACCGAAGACGATCACCAAGGGCGTGATCGAGAATATCGAAGGCAGTCCTCCTCCCGTGGACCGGTGCTAGATGCTGAAGACAAGTCCGATCCCTCACTGAACACGGGGAACGGCACCGGATCTAGTACAATGACCGGTTGGGCCGACAGGGAATAATTATAGTTCTTGGCCCTGTTCAAGCGCCCACTGTTTCAGATTTCTCCGTTTTCCTGTTTCGGATACTACATTGATTGTCGATTGATGGAGAGGGACTTTATACTCGGGCATCCTCTGTTTTGGTGCCAAGATTTAACTGCATTGCGTTCAATGCACTACGCGAGACTGGACCGGAATAATCATTTTTCTTGGCGTTGGTGGTTGACTTTACATGAGGTCTGTTGCATGATCGAGGTGTCAATAAGACTGCATGCTGGGCTTGCACGAGCAATACATACTGTTGCTCACTTTTTGTGTAATTTCGGACGCTGGGCGACTTGTGTCAAAGAGTTGCAGTCGTTAATCTTGTTATCTTAACTCTAATCGAGGTATCTTCAAGGCGTATCCTCGAGTGGATTTAGCGAGCCGCATTCAAGTATGCTTACGGGAAAGGAAGCAAAAACGATTTGTACATTCGTGACTATATTACCTAATTCAAGAGCATTGGAAGACTGTATCTCGGTTCATCATTTCACTCCACATTCTTGCTTTACAACATATACCTGAACAGAGGGGACCTATCGCCGAGCGAATCTGGGTCACTCGGATACTCCGAAGGATCGATTTGATCGCGCTTGTTGTTGATGCGCTGGTACGAGAGTCGCAGGATGACAACTGCAATCATGCCCATGACCACGAAGCCGAGTTCGAGAGCGTGGCCGAGGATATAGTTCGGAGCGTCCTTGGAGCGATAGAAGTTGGAAGACATGGCTCCAGCAAGATTACCTATTCCAATGTGGATAGCCATTCCAGCTGCGCGCTTATAATCACCGGCAAGATTGACACTCAACCAGGTGACGTTACCCGGGAAAGCAGGGTAGATGCCTGAGATTCCCAGATTAGCTTTGTAAATTTGCTAGAGAAGGTGATTTGATCCAGGACTTACCGATGACTGCAATGAATACTCCGAAGTATACTACACCAGGAACACCGCGTCCAGTGGATGCGATCACAATGATGAAGCCAATGGCGATCAGAGACATGAAGAACAGGATGAAGGGAGAGCGCTGCTTGCGGCGGTCGGAGTACCAGGCTGCACCAACGGCGACAATGGCAGCAGTGATGTAGATAGGGACCTGCAAAGGATTTGTCAGGAATAGGTCTGTGCGATTCAAGATGAGAGGATTGCACTCACAGTGAGTAGTTGTGCGGTCGAAGACTTGTATCCCAGGTCCTTGATGATGGAAGGCAGGAAGAAAGAGATACCGTAGAGAGGGCAGGTGATACCCCAGTACACTTTGCGATCATCGAGTCAGTAAAACCGAAAGACTTGCTCTTTCGGAGAGTAACTCACTCAACAGTCCCAACCAAATCTGCCAATCCTTGAAAGCGTCAATCACGTATTTCATCTGGAATTTGGACTCGTCCTGAACCATCTCACGCGAGTCTGCCGAGTTCTGGACTCGCAAAGCGTGGATCACGAATGCGCGTTCTTGCTCCGTGAGGAATTTGGCTGTTTCGGGGGAATCATGAATCGCGAATGGGGCAATGAAAGCCACGACGACGGTGAGGATACCCTCCAAGATGAAGATCCAGCGCCAGCCAGCGAGGCCACCCACTCCGTCCATTTTCTATCTATAGTGTTAGACACTTGAACAAACGGAGATTAGACGATATGGCACTTACAGCGATACCATAGGCGAGTAGTCCGGAGAATGCACCGGCGATACTGGCGGCGCTGAAGAAAAGGGCTTGACGGAATTGAGCGCGGTGGCGAGGGTACCACAGAGTAATGTAATAGGCAACGCCGGGGTATAGACCAGCCTCTGTAATGAAAGGTTAGTATGATGTTTCTCTCCGGGATGTCTTCCATGCCATCCTTACCAGCAACGCCCAGACAGAGACGAGTTGCAAGGAGTCCGCCATAGTTTTGAACGATACCCATGAGGGTCTAGACATGAAGGTCACGTTAGTCCATAGACAATTATCAACGAATTGATCGCTCGATCGCTCACCATCACAACACCCCAAGCGACCATGATCAATGGCAGCCATCGAGACGGTCTCAACTTCTTCAACAGAAGGTTACTGGGCAACTCGAAAACGCAGTAGGTAAAGAAGAAAACCGTCACTATTCGTTGAGACCGTGTTAGTACAGCAAATCTCCCTTCTTCTATTTCCCTCTTCATCACATACATGTCCAGTTATACTGCGGCCCCGTCATGTGTAGATCGTCCAGCAGACCCTCAATCTTGGCATTACCAATATTGCCTCGGTCCAAAAAGGCCAACAGGTAGAGTATACTGAGCATGGGAATCAGGCGAAGATCCATCTTGCGCAGTACGGCCGCTTCATCGACGCCGTCAAAGGAGGGAGGGCTAGCAGCAGCCGATTCCCGGTCGGGATGCTTCTCGTCATAGTGGGCGTTGCGCGCATCCTCGAATTGGTATTCGGTGGGTTTGCCTCCCAAGGAGGTATCGGTGGAGTCGGGCATGACGATCGGGAGACAGATTCAATGGGCGCGACTCGTACCGGCTCTCTCTCTCTTCCTCTAGTTGAAAATGCGGAGCTTGGATCTGGGGTATTTATATTTGCTTAAATCCTGTTAGACCCTGCGGGGGAAGCTACCCCACGGTCTCCTCCCGAGAATTGTGGAACTGTTGGAAATTGTGTAAATTGTGGAATTTCTGGAAACCAGATTTGGGTTAGATCTTCGTTTCTGTCGTTTCTGATCCTTGGCAACGAGTAGGGATGAGGGGTCATGCCAGCTTCATGCGTCCCTCGAAGTGGCCGGGAGGCATTTTCCGGGCATTTTGGCTTTTTTTGGGTGTCAGTGGCTCGGCCTTAGTTGCCATGGAATCTACAATATCCAAACTACTCTCGTCTTCGAGTATACTCCAGTCCAGATTGCTATCTTTCTTACCGGACCAAAAGGATAGGTAGGATCCGAGATCGAGACCCCCACAAAGAGACAGCTCGACTAATCTGTCAGCTGGATGCTCTGGCGTGAACTCAACTGGATTCGTAATGAATCTGGCGGCCTTTGCGTCTCGGTTCCGAGGCTATCAATCGGCTCTGATCCGAAACTTTCGGTTCTGAACCGCTTAGAAACGCCACCATCTCGTCCACGATACTACTATACCTCTATACCCCGTCGGACGGGGAATAAGGAATGTCGAGGCCTCTGAATGTTCATGCTCCGCTATTCTCAGCCCATTTATTTCATATTCTCTGTCTATAACCATTAATCACTATTCTTGACACCCCCTACAGCTATGGAGCATCGTCGCACGAAGCAAGGAATCCCACTTGCTTCCTTCACCGCTGAAGAACTCGGTCTTCCGAGCGACGATGATTCACCAGCTCACAATCTCTAGGATTGACCTTGGACATTACAATCGCGCCTACTGCTGAGAGAGAGAAAGAAATCAAATATAATCAGAATGTCTGTCCAACTAACCATTGCCACTAGCCACAGCTGCCCTCAGAGTTATATCATGATGGACAAACTGTGGCTCCGTGCCCAATTCAGTCATCGAGTGTCATCACAGCATCATTCTCGCCATAACCCATCTCTCTAACCACAATGGCCTCAATCCCTTCAAAACTATCAATCCCACAGGCAAATTCCAATTCCACCATCATTTCAACCACCCCGTTCAAGCGACCCCCCGCCAATAACCACCTACCATGCCTTCGACAACCCCGTGGACCAAGCCCGACACCACCACTCGCCCGATCGCGATAATCGGCGCCGGCGTGATGGGCCGACGGATTGCTATGATGTGGGTAGCCGCCGGATCCAACGTGATCCTCTGCGAAAAACAAACAAGCAACCACGACCCGGCACTCGAGTACATCAACACCAACGTCCCCAAACAAGCCGCCAAGATGGGCACCAAGCCCGGCACCGCCAAATTCACCACCTCGATGAAGGAAGCCGTTGAAAGGACATGGATGGTAATCGAGTGTGTCCCCGAGGTGTTGGAGCTGAAAATCGATATCCTGGGCCAAGTGGATGAGCTCGCACCGCCGGATTGTATCGTGTCGACGAATTCGTCTTCGTTGCGCTCGAGCCAGATGCTCGCCAATACGAAGAAGAACTACCGTATCTGCAATGGCCACTATTACATGCCGCCGGAGCAAATCTACTTTGAGGTCATGTCGTGCGGGCATACTGATCCGGATATTTTCCCGTTCCTGATGGAGAAGGCTGCTACTGCGGGTTTCAAGCCCGTGCATGCGCAGAAGGAGTCTACCGGTTTGGTCTTTAATCGGATTTGGGCCGGCATCAAGCGCGAGTGTTTGCTCGCGTTGGCGGATGGTGTTACCGACGGTCCGACAATCGATGAGATGTTCAAGTCGTGGTTCTTGGCGACCAAGGGTCCTTGCCAGATGATGGATACGGTTGGTTTGGATACGGTGTACAATATTGAGGTTGTATATTCCAGGGAGCTTCACACGAATCCACGTGCGAAGGATTGGCTGAAGACTTCGTATGTGGATAAGGGTAACCTGGGCGCGAAAACTGGAAAGGGGTTATTGGGATAGATTAAGATTAGATGTCTGCCCCATAGACAGTGCCGTACCTCACAGAGGCACACAAAAGAATGTTGGTGGCGGAGTATTAGATCTATAGATTTATGCCAAAAATAAAACGCTGATAGCAATTTACGATCAATTGATGAGATACCATCTGACCTCGGAGGATCAGCTGTATCGGCGCCTTTCGAGCGTTCTATGTAGTATTATTTCATAGCAAGACACGGGTCCAAGCCAGATTAAGTGTCACAAGCAAGCAATTAATCAGACACGGCAGACTCGACTTCACATCGATGATGTACACTTTGGTAAGGCATGAGGTCCAACCAGTAGTTCGCACATCAAAACTTGCTCAAGCCAGAAGTAATGAGAAGGGGATGTACAATGATGTTGTGTGGAAACGCATGACGCGGGGGAAGAAATAAGAAATAGAAAAGATCGAAAGAACGTGGAGGGATTGGTAGATATCATCAAAGGAAACCACCGAAACCAGAGGGCAGTCGTGAGCAGAAATTAGATGTAAAATGGAAAAGGGAATCAGGTACATAGGGAACGTGACGGAAGTCAAAAATGGGTAAAAAGGGTATTAAGAAATTAAAAAGACAGTCCACACGAGACTGGGGTTTCCAAATTATGGGCAACCGAGATGGGTGGATGGGTATAAGGAATTAGACATCAAAAAGGGGGTTCTCGGTATGCACCCGGATCATTAGGGTATCAAACGACCGTGAGAGAAATGATTAGTGAGAAGAATGGACGGTAATGTCGATTCGACCAGATGATTATGTCGCCTTCTTGCGACGGTGGACCTTCCACTCTGCTTTGGCAACGCGCATGAAGATTTCAATGTCCTTGATTGGGATCCAGCTGGTGAGGACTTTCATGCCGTTTTCGAAATCAGATTCGAGAATTATGTCGCGCATGCCGTCAATGAGGGCCGCGGAGGTGGCATGAAGGACGTCAAGACCTTGGCCGAAAGTGCTCGAGTGGGGGGCAGGCAAGTCCTTCTTGGCCTTGCCGGACGAGGTGTTTGGCCGGGCAGATGCAGTGAAGTCGTCCGCATCCCCAAGGAGCATGAACACGTCCCACACTCGGAGTTGGGCAGGGAAAGGAATGGAATAATTGAAAAGGGTGAGATACCACCGCGTGCCGTACGCAGTGGGAGGAATTCCGACTTCGTTCTATACGGTCGACGTGTGAGTATTTGCCTTGCAAGGTTGTGGGTGAATACTTGCTTACCAGTTTCGAAGCCACTTCACCACCAGCGAGCCACTCTCGCTCAAAGTCATCCAGGGCCTCCATAAGACCAGCAAATCCCGACCTGTACAGCTCCTCGAGGCCACGTAGCTGCCAAAGTCGCGCAAGCATAACGAAGGCATGCTCCTCATCATAATATGCCAGCAACGTTGCCGCTAGCGCCGCCATACCTTGCACGTATCCAGTGTCAGGGAAGTACAATGACATGGCATGAAGCACTCGGAACAGCAGCCTTTGTCCACCACGATACCGCCGACGGAACATAATGTGACTGGTGATCGTGCGGGGCACGTCAATATCAATTTGGACATCGTCCGGCGAGGAGATGTACTGGTAGTCGTGGAAGGCTGCAATGAGTTCGTCTTCGGGGGGACTGTTTTCATGACGCTTTGCACTACTTTCAAGGAACGAGTACCAAGCTGTTGAGCGCCACCGGTCGGGGATACCCTTCCACGTTCGCTCAATCAGTTTGCTGCTGTGCGTGTCAAATTCGAATTTCATGCCGCCACCATCACGGGTTTTCTTGACTGGCTTCGCCATTTTGGTCCACTTGTCCTCGCGCTCCCACTCCTTCCTCCGCATTGCACGTGCAGCAGCAGCGTCTTGGCCTTCGCCCAGGACATCCCCAGGCAAAGTCAACATGTCACCGGCCTCGTCCTTGGTCTTTCGATCTCTGTTGTGTGGGAGATGGTTGGTCGCGGACCGAAGACGCGATGTGGAACGCCGGACAGGCATACTGTGTGTGCTTGCTGATGAGGTTGGACGACCAGTCGCAGAGCTCTGAGAGGGGTTGCGTGTGGGGGATCTAGCGCTGAAGGAGCGAGTGCTTGCACGAGCAGTGGTTGGTCGAATTGAACGCTTCCGCCGAGGGGTCTCCGAGGCAAGGAGAAGGCTCGTGGTCACCCTTTGGATAGGATGAGGCTCATCGGCCGGCGCGTGAATGAATCCATAACGATCAACTTGTCCTGCCCCCACATCTTGCCAATACTCGATGCCTCCTGCCAATTCTCGTGTCTCTCTCTTCATCCTGATGCGCTCAACTTCTTCAGAAGCTCGACCCTTGTGGTCAGTCACCTTCATCTCTGGGGCGGGTGTGGAAGCAGTCTCAATGTCGGGGGTAGTGGGCTCTTCCCAGAGAACGCCATTCTCAGACGCCATTGCCTTGGCGATTTCAGCATCAGTGACATTGTCATGGCCCTTCTCATACATCAGCCGAACGCGTCGGGATAGCATATCCTCATCTGCAGAGATAGCTCTACTCTGGAGGCTCGTTTGCCTTGGGCGGAGGCTACTTTGTGGCCTGGCACGGGGCACTGCCTTGGGAGCACCGTTTGTCGCATCTTTCTTGTCACCATTCGCCGCATTATGGTTTTCATCGTTCGACTCGTCCTTGACACTTGGCGTCGAAGGTGCGGGCTCTGGTACCGCGTCTGTCTCCGTCACTGGTTGAACAGATGGCTCCTCTGAGATCGGTGCGGAGCCCTGTTCAGACAATCCCTCCAAGTGCTTGTCTTTCGGCAGCGCAGGATATGGACGTTTGGATCGGTCTCTGATGAGACTGCCACGGGTCGAAAATTTCATACCCTGGCCCAGCCCGCCTAGGGATGCCGTCGGTATGTCCAAGCTGATTCCACTGAACTCTGGCTCGATCTGAGGCACAGGAGGAAGCTCCTCCGTACTCATTTTGCGTTCCAACTCTGCCGATCTCTTTCGCAGTCCACCCCATTTGCGTTCCGACCATCGAGAACCTGGCCGAGACCCGGGACGTGAGCTCGGACGAGAGCTGTCATGAATGACGATACTAGGCACGCTCCGCAACGAAGGTGCTACCGATTGATCATCCTCCGACCTAGGTGTCCCAAATTCCTCGCCCGATGGTGTTGGTGGCGTCAGTCCTCCATTCCCTTGAGTATTGCGAACCGAGCGAGCTGTCGCGGGACGATGGTCGGATTCAGGAGAGGCGACGCTGGTGCTGAAGGACCGGCCATTAGGTTCGTGTGGCGCATCGGACGGCGTGGGCAGTGAGACTGAACGAATGGCAAGGGGCCGCTGGGCTGCGACAGTCTCATCAAAGGGTACAGCTTGGGTCGCCGGGCGCAACTCCGAACCCACTGGCGATAACGATGCAGAAGCCTCCATTATCCCGGCATGACTTGCAGGAATGCGCGAGAGGGCAGTAAGGAGTGGAAGGTGAGCGATTGAGCAATTCAACAATGCAGCGACGAAATTGAAATGGCGATCAAAAGGAGGGGAAGGTCAAAGACGCGCATCACCGTTTCGTCAGGGTCTGGAAATTAAATAAATTCGACTCCTGGCGATGGTCCGGAGATGTGGAGTCTTGGCGCGGGCCACACTTTCATTCCATCCAACAAAGGAAAGGACACAATGCGCCGTTAAAATGCCACTGCGCAGGTGAGAATCTGAGATGAACACGGTGGGAACTGCTCTTTAATGAAGCAAAGGGAAAGTTTCGAGTCCTCGAGGTCGAGCTTTGAGAGGGGGTGATATTTTTAGGGGAAGGGCTGTCCCACCAGGCTTTTCGGGGCCGCGCAGCAGTGGACCGCGACGAGGCCAGACAAGGAGGCTAAGTGGAGCACACTAATGGTGCTTAGATTAGAACATAACCATGGTGTCATGAGGGGGAAGATGGAAGACTATGCTTTTAGAAGGCATTGAAGAAGAATAAGAACGGTCGGGTACATGCTTGGGCATGAAGGATTCGTTACGATATACTTTGGAAGAATACGGCAGGAGGTACTAACAATACAGGACTGACCTGGGCGAGTCCCTGCAGATTAAACTATCGAATGTAGAGATCCATAATAATACGGAGTGGACTACGAGGCACGGATTACGAAGAATGAAGTATACGATTATCGTAATCCCTCAAAAAACTATTCAATTTTGGCACAACCTAGTAGAGACCCCCTGTGAACAACACTACACTGTACATCAAAAAAAAAGAAACGCGTGAAACTCCCATAGCCGAGGCTGTAAATCCAGTAGGCCATCGGCTGCCAAATGCAAAGGGGCGCAAACAACCTAGACCAACAATATATCTTCAAAGCGTGGAATGAAAGAAAGGTAAACCCCAAATAAGGAGACGTGAGAAATAGCATAGAATGGTCATTACAATCCAACGGCCCAGCATTAGATCCATGTCGTTTTAGGCCACTGCGGCGGTGTTGGCCCCGGACTGGGATTGTAGCCTGCCCCGGTCGACGGGCTCCTTGGGAAGGAGTTCAATCTGGCGCACCAAGAAGCTCTTCTCGTCCGTAAATTGGTCGTCGTCCGTCCGGTCTTCCAAAAACTTAGGCAAGAATCTCAATAGTCGGTCGCGATTGTTGATGAGAATTCGCTGTACTGCTACCGATTTGTTCGGGTTGGCGACAAATACCTGGTTTCGGTCAGTGCATTCTCCCCCTTGGATCGTGGATCGCAGATCGTCAGATGATGGTGGATCGGCAAGCCTGACATACCTTAAAAACGTGGAACCCTTCGTACTGCACCATCTTGCGATCATCGCGCAGCAGCTTCATACATAGTTTGAGGTTGTCCCCACTCTCCACATAGGCCATCATCACATTGTAGTTGGCACGGTCCAACAGGATCTCACCCAGCAACTTGATGCTTTGTCGTTTGGTGACATAGGAGTCAGACTGGATAAGGATATTATTGAATCGCCCAAAGAATAGCTCAAAGTTGGTCGCAAGATACGCAGTCACCAAGCTCTTATGGCGTGTCAAGATCTCCTGCAAGTAAATCTGTCAGTCCTAATGACGCGCACCCTTATTAAATGGATGACATACCCGGAATGTTGTAAATGCATCGGCGCTGACTTCAAAGTTGCTTTTATCAATCCACTCAAAGAAGTTCCAGAACACACCCTCACCGTTCTGTTGAAGGTTGGGCTTCAATTCCGAGAGCCGGACCGCAGGTTCTCCTTCGTGTGACTGGTCATATAGTATCACCGCTGTGACCACGTCAAACTTCAGGGCCTCTCGTAGAATAACACCGCATGGCATGGCACTTTGGCTTTGCATGTATCCCCGACATAACTCAACGAGGATCTCTGGTCGATTGTGAACAATGTATGAAATAACTGGAGGGTCTTTATCGGTCGCATACGAGGCGGGGCGGAAACGTAGGACATGGGAGAAGATGGTCTGCGTATCTTTTCGGGCTTCGAAGGGGAGAAGGTGAATAGTCCGTGATAAATCGTAGAGTAGATCTTCTTGTAAAGTCGCTTGGACTAAAGCGTGGACCTGATCGGGTGATGTGTTGATTTCTACCGGGGCAAAGCAGCATCAGTCATGCATTCCATTCTGATCCAGCCCCGGACGGGGCGGTGGATCAATGAAGTAATCCATAAAGCAGAAGCAAAAAACTGACCTTGTGTTCCTTGTACAATAACTTTCATCTGACTGAGTTGCTTGGCCAGCTCCTCATCGGCCTACTAGGGTTAGCAGGTGGGCGCCAGCTTGGAGCTCGGGGTTTCCGGACCTTGGGGTTGCTGGGAGATTCTTGGACCCTGAGCAACAATTCCTTTGTGGAGCGGACCACATCTGCTGGTTGACGCGACCGGCCACGATTGAAGAAGAACGCCATAGTTCCGGGGTTTGTAAGTGTTGGAGAAATGAGGGATCCGATGATGCGCCGGGGAAGGGTTGATTCGCCGGTTGGTACGGGCTGAGTAAAGCAATAAACAAACGGGGGCGGGGCAACCGTTCGCCTGAGGCCACAACTGATAACGGATTTTTTTTTTATCAGTCAATTTTCTGCCCCTCCATTCCACTCTCCCTTTACAGCAATTGTCCTGCTTTTTATTTCTTGTCAATTGTATTCGATTTATCATGGCGTCTTCTAGCCGTGTTGCTGAGCCTCCTGTCAACGAGGTCCCTGCCGATGCTCGCTCGGTATCGGATGATGAATCAGACTCTAGCAACGAAGAAGGATGGGAAGATGTCGAGCCCGAGGATGATTCTCAACCAGTTGTGGGATTGTTCTCGGACGTTGTTTTCCCTGATGTGCGCTCAATGCTGAAGGAGTGCAAGGAGAAGAACAACTTTGACCTGGTGAAGATTCAGAAGGATCTTGGTATGTCTTCCTGTTCTGGATTTCTTCAAAGTCTATTGCTCGAGTGTTCCACTTGGGAATAGATCGTATAAATCTACTTCAATGTCCAGAAGCAAAGCCCCATGGCTAACATTGACTTTCTTCCGCAGATCTGGATTTCCTCGATACCATCAAATTGGTCAACTACGTGCGAACCGAGGTGAAGGCAGGAAACCAGTCCCCCGATGTTTCCTCCAAGGCAAAGTTTGCCGACGACGTCTACCTGAAGCCTGTTCTGGAGGATGACGCTGTTTTGTACAGTCTGGACGACATCAATGAGGATCAGAGCGAAGAGCCCGCCCCCGGCACCGAGGCTGAGCGCAAGGTTCTCGAACTCCAGGAGCAATTGGAGCGCCTGCAGACCCAGTTTTCTGAGTACAGACTCGCGGTGCAACAGTCGTTGGACGACCAGTTGAACAAGGAAGACGAGAAGCTCGAGCCTGGCGAAAATGCAAAGAGGCCAGTCAAGGATCGCCTCGAGGATGCCGATGCCGACTACTTCACTTCTTATTCTTACAACAGTATGTTCATCAGCGTTGAAAGCTCGTTCTATGACCCTCTCAAACTAATAAATATTGCTTCAAATAGCCATTCACGAGTCCATGCTGAAGGACGCCATCCGCACCGATGCCTACCGTGACTTTGTCTACGAGAACAAGCACCTCTTCAAGGACAAGGTCGTCCTGGATGTGGGTTGTGGAACTGGTATTCTGTCCATGTTCTGTGCCAAGGCTGGAGCCAAGAAGGTCATCTCGGTCGACAACTCTAATATCATCGACCGGGCCCGAGAAATCGTTTACGACAACGACCTGGGCGACGTGATCACGTATGTATATCTACTTCATATACTTGTTGACAAGATTAGCCGCTAACTATCTCTACAGATGCGTCCGCGGTAAGATTGAAGAGGTCACTCTTCCCGTTGATCAGGTCGATATCATCATTTCCGAGTGGATGGGCTACGCCTTGCTTTTCGAGGCCATGTTTGATTCTGTCATCTACGCTCGCGACCGCTACCTTGCCCCTGGTGGTCTGATGGTCCCATCTCACGCCACCCTCCGCGTCGCACCCTACGCTGACCCGGATTTCATTGCGTCGCACATCTCCTTCTGGAACAATGTCTACGGCTTCAAGATGAACAGCATGCAGTTGAACATCCACGATGAAGCCCTTGTTCGCCATGTCCCGACTACCTCTATCCCTGCCGAGTCGGCCGTCTTCCTGCCATTGCCCCTCCACACCATCACTGTTGATGAGCTGACCTTCTTGAAGGACTTCAAGGTCACCCTTAACGAGGACATTGATGCTCTTGATGGCTGGGCCATCTGGTTTGACATCTTCTTTATGCCCTCTGCGGATTCTACCGTGCCTGAGAATGCCGTTCCCGCTGATATGAAGAAGAAGGGCTTCGTTGGGTTCACCACTGGCCCCTATGGAACTGAGACCCACTGGCAGCAGACCATCTGTCTCATCGACCATGGAAAACAGGAGCCCAAGGCTTTGAAGAAGGGCCAGGTTCTTACTGGTAAGATTGGCTACCAGAAGAAGGAGCAGGGCTCTCGTCTGCTGGATCTTAGCATCCAATGGGAAGTAGACGAGAACACCAAGGGTGAGCAGCGCTGGTCTCTTCAGTGAGAGGCGTATTGCCCAAAAGTTGATTGATGCGTTATGATCTTTATGTATAGACAACGCTCTAGATATCTTTGATGCAAAAGAGAACATTCATATGAACTGAATGTCTTTGGCATAGAACATAGATTCGAACTGAGCTTTTACTGGACGACGTACTTGGTGCCTCCAAATCCTGATTAGATGTCTCAGGCAATTAGTATTATACACTTGTTACTAGGATGATTACCTTCAAATATGCAAGAAGGCTTGTTGGTTTACAATTTGGACTATCACCGCCTTCATCGGCCGCCGTATCCATGGGGCGTTATCGATAAGCCAGCTCCGACCAAGCTACTGCTTCTTCCCTCAACCTACCCGCCACGATGCCGCTGTGAGTGTCTATCTCTCTTTGTATGATGGCTACAACTGACATCTTAGCAGTCACCTCCTCGGGAAAAAGTCATGGAACGTCTACAACCCCGAGAACATCGAGCGCGTCAAGCGCGACGAGGCCCAGGCCAAAGCCCGCGAAGAGGAGGATGAACGTCGCATGCAAGAAATCGATGCCGAGCGTCGGATCCAGATATTGCGTGGAGAGCACCCGTCTACGCCCCCTCCGCCACCGCCCTCACACTCTCCCTCGGAGTCACATCACAGATCAGAGAGGAAATACGCCGATGGCGCAGGGCAGTACAGGAAGCGCCGACGCCTCGCAGGGGAAGATGACACCGATAGGGATATCAGACTAGCCCGGGAGGATGCGACACAGGCCAGCGCTGCGAGAGATAGACTCGCTCTTACCTCTAGTCGAGATGGTAAAGATGCACAGGTACCGCTGGTGGATAGTGCTGGTCACATCAACCTCTTCCCAGCCGAAAGTGGCAACAAGAAGGCAGAGAAGAACGCCGAAGCCGAAGCCGAGGCTGCGAAAAACAAGCAGAGCTACGAAGATCAATATACGATGCGGTTCTCCAACGCCGCAGGCTTCAAGGAGAAAATCGGTCGCCAGCCATGGTATTCCTGTTCTGGACAGGATCTGGCAGCGCCAGACTCCATGCCCGAAAAAGATGTCTGGGGCAATGAAGACCCGCAGCGCAAAGAAAGAGAGAAAGCGCGCCTGGACTCCAATGATCCCCTCGCAGCGATGAAACGCGGTGTTCGGCAGTTAAGAGCCACGGAGCAAGAGCGAAAACGATGGAATGAGGAAAAAGAAAGGAGCTTGAAGCATTGAAATCTGAAGAACGGCACCGATCACGGCATCGTCACAGGAGGCGATCGCGGTCAGCGGATAGCCTGGAGGGCTTCAGCCTCGATGCGCCTGCGGTCAAACCTCGCGATCAGAAGGAGCATAGTGGCTCCAGGCGCCATCACCGACACCATCGCGAGGATAGAAGTCGAGATCGATCACATCGACGATCATCCCACCGCTCAGAACGCTCGCATCGACCTCGTGATAGAACTCATGGAGATGATAGACGCCTGCAGCAATCAGAGAAGAGCTCGACTGGTGAGAAGCATTAATGCACTGAACGATTACGAATGCTATAATATCATTTTCCTTGTTTCATTCGAAGCTAAAGATTACCCAATCATCAAAATGCTACTTCACCTTATCATACCTTCCAGAGCCCTTTAGAATGGTAGGCACCAGCATAACAAGGCCCAGTTTCATGACATCTGCCAGTTGACGGGAACTATTCTTGGGAGTGGCTTTCTGGCGTTATCGATAACGCCCCACCGCCCACACTGTTCCCGGAGTGACGAAGCTCCCAGGCCGCCTCCAAAGCTCTCCTCTTCAACTATTTGTCTTTAACACCATTCGAAATGTTCAATCGGAGCAACCTCCCCTCTGTACCGAGTCCCTTTGGGAACAGATCCGACAGTGGACGCCCCTCACCCCAGGGATATTCGAACCCCAATCAAGCACCGCCACGGTATGATTATGGCCACGGCCTTGCCCCAAGACAAAGCGCAGGGCGAGCCCGCGACGACGATGTACCTATGACTGATGCATATAATGATCCAAGGGGATATGGAGGTCAACCACCCGCGGCAGGAAGGCCGTCTCAGCAGATGCCAGCACGGCCCCCAGTCGGCGGACGGCCAGGTGGCGGCGTAGCGGGAGGACAGACCTGGACACTTCATCCCAGCAAAAGCCCGAACGACAACTTCACATTCGGCAATCTGTAAGTATTTACTCGATCTCAATCTTCACCTCGGTACTGACTCCGGCAGCGTCGCCGTATCACCACAGGACATTCCGCCTTCCCGAGACGGCGCCGACGTCCTCCTCCTGATCAATGACCTCTACGTTCTCTCCGGCCGCCCTCTCGAGGGCTTCCCTCCCGGATATATTAGCATGTCGGACCCTCAACGCACATGGGCTAGTGTCGGAATGCGCGATGCTGTCAAAGTGCAGCTTTATGACCCATTCAGCCAGGGAGGCCAAGCTTACCTGGGATCAGCGGACATTGAAGTCAGCTTTGCGTCTACGAAGAAGCGAACGGAAGCGCCGTATGATCAGGAAGATCTCACAAACGCCGTGATCAGGGTGAGTCGATATTCAAGGTCAATACGGATAGCTGGGATACTGACATACTCAGAACTTCGAAAATCAATTGTTCGCTCCCGGACAAAGGATCCTTATGGACCACAAGAGCATCCCGCTCTTGTTGCTGGTGAAGACTGTTCAACGAGTTGATTTAACCTCGGAGAAGGTCGATCTGAGCTCGGGGGAGATTGAGACCCATGCGACAGCTCGAGGAATCATTACTCGGCACACCCAGCTCAACTTCTTCAAGGACGCCCAAACTGGAATCAATGTGAAGCCATCCAATCGCCGCCCAGCTGCAAACTCGATCATCCAGCCCGGTTTCAAATTCGAGGACATGGGTATTGGTGGTCTGGATTCTGAGTTTAGCACCATCTTCCGTCGTGCTTTTGCTTCCCGTATCTTCCCTCCCGGCCTTGTCGAGAAATTGGGTATCCAGCACGTCAAGGGCCTTCTGCTTTATGGACCTCCGGGTACTGGTAAAACCTTGATTGCCCGCCAAATTGGAAAAATGCTCAACGCAAGGGAACCAAAGATTATCAACGGTCCAGAAGTTCTGAACAAGTACGTCGGTCAGTCAGAAGAAAACATTCGAAAGATGTTCGCCGATGCCGAGAAGGAATATAAGGAGAAGGGTGATGAAAGTGGTCTGCACATCATCATCTTTGACGAGCTGGACGCTGTTTGTAAGCAGCGTGGAAGTGGCGGAGGTGGTAGTACTGGCGTGGGCGACAGTGTTGTTAACCAGCTTTTGTCGAAGCTGGATGGTGTCGATCAACTCAACAACATTCTGCTTATTGGTATGACCAACCGCAAGGACATGATTGATGAGGCGTTGCTTCGTCCTGGTCGTCTGGAGGTGCACATGGAAATCTCGCTGCCCGATGAGAAGGGCCGCAGTCAGATTCTCAAGATCCACACGGAAAAGATGCGAACTAACAATGTCATGGACACTGATGTTGACCTGGAAGAGCTTGCTCACATGACCAAGAACTTTTCGGGTGCCGAGATTGCTGGTTTGGTCAAGTCAGCCTCCTCGTTCGCCTTCTCGCGCCATGTCAAGGTTGGAACGATGGCCAGCATCAACGAAGATGTGGTGAACATGAAGGTCAATCGATCTGATTTCCATCACGCTCTTGACGAAGTGAAGCCAGCCTTTGGTGTCTCCGAAGAGGAACTGTCCAGCCGCATCCAATACGGCGTGATTCACTACTCGAACACCATCAACGAGATCTTGCGGGAAGGTGAATTGTTTGTGAAGCAGGTTGGTCAGGCAGAGTCTACACCCCTGTTCTCTGTCCTGCTCCACGGTCCTCCTGGAAGTGGCAAGACAGCCTTGGCAGCTCGCATGGCCATTGACTCTGGCTTCCCCTTCATCAAGTTGATCAGCCCCGAGGATATGGTTGGCTTCAACGAGGCTGCTAAGATTTCACACATCAGCCGCATCTTTGACAGTGCCTATAAAAGTCGCACCAGTATTGTCGTCGTTGACAATATCGAGCGCATAATTGACTGGGTTCCCATCGGCCCCCGCTTCAGCAATAACGTGCTACAGGCCCTCATGGTGTTCCTCCGGAAGCCACCAACTCAAGGCCGTCGCCTGCTGATCTTGGCCACGACCACCGAACGTGCTCTGATGAAACAATTGGACATTTATAACTCGTTCAACTCGGATATTCTGGTTCCTAACGTGCTATCGTTTGGTGAGCTGCGGTTTGTCATGGAAAAGTCCGGTGCTTTCGATGCCCAAGAGATTGCTCAGGCCCTCGAGGGAGTCGGCGGTCTGGCGGATGACGGCCGTCTCAGTGTGGGTATCAAGAAGGTTCTTCTTGGTATCGAGACTGCCAAGCAAGATGTGGACAAGGTGGGCCGTTTTGTCCGTGTGATTAATCGGGCTATTGAGGAAGAGCAGACGTTTGCTTAGAGCGTACATATATAGAATTCATCTGTTTGTACTTTCTGCTATTATGAGTATAACACACCATATATCTTGGAATTGTCTTTCGTGTTCCTTCGTATGATTTATTCTCATTTCCTCTGGACGCAAGCGGTATGCTTTGGCCAGATAGGTGTTTGGCGTTATGAAAAAGTGTAGACAATGCCCACGAAATGAGAACCGGCTGTCCCATATCTTTTCTTTTGTCTAGGCGGGATCCCATGCGTCTCCTTTCTCCTGCCTGCCCGAGCAACGGCGTTGGGGTGTTTGATGGCTGGTACCAACTAGCTGTGTAAACCACCCTTGGAGAGACAATTAGGTATAGAATACCTCCACAATATTTACCCAATGTTCTCTTTTAATACCAAGCTCAAAAGACCATAACAAGTTGATCCATATCTCCCCTGGGTAGTCTCGAAGAACTGCAAGAGACATGATAGAGCAACCATGCATATCCACCATAACGAACCTGGCCAATGGGCATTCAATCAAAGCCATAGCCCTATTTTTAGACATCTAATGACCAAATTACCCTGGCAAGTGGGTTACAATCCAAGGGACAGCCTATGACCAGCCTTCATTCCAACTAATAACCCTACCTAGGGCTTCACGACGTACGATACTCGGCTCAATACCAAAGAGTCAGGCTACGATGGCTCCTGAATGGCTACAAGACCCCATCATTACAGTAACACGAGTAAAACAAGTACGATTCACGGTATCCACTCCAAGTATAGAGCCACAAGTCGCACAATACCCACACGTCACAGGGGGAGAGAGATATACACATAAAACCAAGTCAAAACACGCCAAAGCCGTCCCAGAAAAGCAAACTAGCCCATCCCAGCAGTTCCAAATATCCCGATTTTGTCCGAATCCAGTCATCACAGTCGTCAAAATAAGCAAACAGATAAGCATAATCGCATCAAGCTCCCACGAGCTGAATCAGTACTCGTCGTAGGTGTACTTCTTCGCGGCCCGGCGGTATTCCTCCGGGTGGGCCTTCTCGGCCTTGCTCTTCAGCGCGCTATTGGTACGAAGCCGGTCAGCCTTTCTTCTAGAAGACGTATGCGGCGCTAATTTGGTGCGTCGATCTTCCCCAGACGCACGTGCCAAGCGCTGCCCCGGCGGAGCGGAGGTAGACATCACCCCCCTGCGCGGAGCGGGGCGGAACTTGCAACGTCCATTCTAAGGGGTAAGGGTGATCTTTGTGGAATCTTCGCATTCTTACCTGACACGCTTCTGGGTCCATTCCAGATCTCGCTTCGTCTCTCGTGCAACCTTCACTCCTTCTGCGAAGTTCGCGCGAACGCCCTTTAGGCGGCGCTGAGCTAGGGCTTGCAGTTCTAGCAGCTCGCGCTGCTTTGCGTTCAAGTGTCCGGAGCTGGAGAAACGCGCAGGCTGTCAGCTTGAAGATTCCAAATTGCACATATAGCTGCGTGCTTGCAGCAAACCATTGGCAGTTTCGCGTCGCGAGGACAGCGAATCGCCGTTTACCGGGGAGGGATTTTAGAATTGCAGAGCACTCACGTTTGCGCCTGTTTGGCCAGACCCTTGTCCAGTGGAGTTGGATCGAACGCATCTTGCATGCGGTCGCTCAAGACATCCACGACATCGACTCCGGAGTACGAGGCAGAGCTCGACTCGTAGTCTGCGCTCCCGCCAGGGGAGCTGAAAGTGAAACCGCCAGAGGTGCGGCTGCCAGCAGTGGTGCTTGCATCAGAATAATCTGGTGGTGAGCCTGGCACCCGCGAGATGGGGTACATGCTAGCCGGCATCGGTGCCTTGGATGGCATGTTCATGGGGTAAGTGGAAAGCTGGTAGTAGTGACGTTGAGTGGCCATGATGGTGTGATGTTGATATAGATATCAATGATCGGATGACAGGGTTGATATGAGGACGAGTATATCTCGACAAGATCTAACGATGATCAAAAGAGGTATGAGCAGGCCCTATCTCAAGGTAGGAGCAGCAATATATGAAGGTAAAGACCAAAAGTGTTGGGTCTCGGACCGGGATGCAAACGAAGCCAGCTGGGAGGGATGAATAGGGAAGAAGGAGGAGAATTGGGTCCACCGGATCAAACGAGAGAATTTATAGGCATCAGCGGAGAGTCTTCCCTCCGGCGGGGCCATGATCAGACTTTCCATCACAGTTGATGATGAGGAGGCGTGGGTGGGAGGGCAAGGGTGGACGGACTGGGACAAGAGCCATTGGACCACCAGAGGCACTTGGGATTGCACCCCTCCCTCTTGTAACCTCCAACCTTGCCAATCTCCCCAATCCCCGAGCTTCGGCTGCATCTCCTCCTCCGTTCCTGCCCGCCGATTCGTCTCTTGGACCTCGCGGACCCCGCTCCGAGTGGGAAACGAGGTGTGTCTGGGCCAGTCCACTAGGGGTTCCGCTCTCCGGTGGCTATTCCTCCCTGGGATCTTCAGTCTTGGTCTACGCGGCCCCTCTTCTGTTTCCCAAATTCTGTGCTAGGCCCGAGCGGAGCCTGAAAGTATCCGAATTGTTGCAATGGAGGGGCAAAAGTGGGTGGTCATGGTCCATGGATGGAGGTGGAGTTGGGCAGGGAAAGGAAGTATATAAAATGCCCATCCCACCCTCCCCGGATCCTGAATTTCACCTTTACACTTCTGGATCTCTTTCTTTCCGAATTTTCCCATACTTCCTTATCACCCCCTCCTCGGTTCGACATCCCGTTTTCCAAAAATTGGGGGGCTGGGAAGACGGATGTCGAGTCGAGCATCGAGGTTGATTCGCTCGTGGTACGAAGCGCCGAGACGAGTTGCGAACTCTACAGGAACTGGTATCACATACAAACCGTGTGCCTTCAATCACACCCCATGCTCCATGATTGCCAAAATTGAATATTAACAATACCATAGGTTCTCATACTTGCCTCCGAATGTTTCTGCAGACCCTCAAGTGGCCGACTGAAAATCATCCGTTGGGTATTGATGTGCGTGCCCAGTGGGTCAAGTCAGCCTTGAAGCCCACAGGAACGGCAATCCTTCCGAGTCTTTTTCTTTCACCAGTGGTAGTGATCAGAAAGAAAAGAAAATGTCTTGCGGCCTGACATCATCGAGAATTCAATCATTCAACAAAAGGAAAATTCAGAAAGAAGACGGCAGCAAGGCAGCAAAATGGAATTCATTTGGTCACACGGCCTGAAGATCCCAGTGTTGGACATCAGTGCATGGCCCAACGAACCGTGGAAAACCCGGCAATGCTTCGAAGCCGCCCAAAAGGCTCCAGCCGAGAATCAGTCAGCGGCACCATGTTAGCTCACAGGGGAGACCTGGCTACCCAAGGCACCCAGGGACGGAGAAAGATCTTGCGTGACCGAAGCCTGACGGCATCCGACCAAACAAGGAAGTGGAAAAGGATGAGGGAAAAAGAAAAGGTGCCTTGCCATGAAGATCCCTGTGGCCTCCGTTTGCCCGCCCTTTTTCCATGCGGCTATTGCTACGTCCGGAGGACCAGAACGCCTCGCACCAGCCCACAATCGGCTAGAAGAGCAGGGAAGGAGAACAGTGCAGCACAGACAAGCGCTCTAAACGCCCGTCACGGCATGGCAAAGAGCAGCATGCCACCCCACACGCCATGCACAAGAGCAATGACTTGCTTCTCGACGTGGACCGGACCATCGACAAGAAGGGCGCTCTCTGCAGGGCCCCGTGGGTAAAATGCAGGAGGCCCGGAGAAGATGGGTTGAGTGGCCCATCTCGTCATCATTGGCCCCCAGGTTGGCTGCTGACAGGACTACCCAAGCTCCAAGGTTGCGAAGGAGAAAAGAAGAAAAGCAAATCGGCAGCACCAATCTGATTTGACAATCATGCACTGCCTTACGCTGGGCTGCGCTGGCCGGCTCGTTACGTACCCTTTTTTGGCTACCCTATGTACCTTGTCGACTCGGCGACTGGGTACCCAAGTGTCCCGAGGGTTTTGGGGATAGTTGTGGTAATAAACTGCCCTTCTCTCCTCATTGTCTCATTGCACCGCGCCCTACCCGTGGCCATTCTGCATGCCTTGCAGCCTGACGAAGGACAATATGCCCCGTTGACTCGCATACAACCACCGAATTACACCGTGCCACCACCCTCCTCCATGAAATACTAAATTCACCCCCAATCATCTCCCAAAGCCCACAGAGATGCAACTCCAAGAACGCCCTCTGCTATTGCGTTTCTCCCCCCATTACTCTTCTTTCCCAAATTCAGGGCAATCGGGCAGCACATCAATGACGCGCAAGATACGACAAGACCTGGGTCTGCGAATAGGAAAATCTCTACCCGTCCAGCGCTGCGCAGTATCATAGGCTACTCGGAACGGTCTCTTCCATCCCACCGATCTCTTATTCGCCCCCTCGTCGAGCCTCGCTATCGCCATCTCCGGCCAAAGAAGTTACCCTCGACACTAGACGAGAGACATGGTCTGGAAGTTTTGCCTTTCTTTTTTCTCCATTTGCCCCCCTCATGCTTCTTAACGAGGCCATCGCAAAGCATTCGGTGTTCGCCCGGAGTATACATGCACCGCACATACATCTGCACTGCACCCTGTCAACAACGAGGCCAACAGAGTTGCATGCGTTACACGAGCCCGCTCTTCTGGTATCGTAATCCGAGATGATCCAGAAATGACAATCCCTGGAGGGTTGAGTCATTCCGCTTGACAAGCATAATCATGGACCCGGATGCTAAGCTGTTCACCCGGGGGGAGGGGGACCCGTATTATAGTCCCAAAACAGGCGAACCACGAGATTCGGTCTCAAGAAGATCATAACCCAACAATAAAATGCCCTGGGATTCTCACTAAACTCTCAAGCAGGAAATCATCATGGACCCCCCAGTCACCGAATAAAATTCGCATCAAGTGGGGTTGAGGGCGGGGATTATTTTTTCTCTCTGTTTCCTTCACCGCCACATGCAACATCATGACTGGACGGTTTGCTCTGGCCAACTCACCTCCCTTTCCTCTTTGGGAGTGGTTCGCTTTTGGCGCTGGTCAAATCTACGGCCAGTCGGACCTTTAGTATTATAGACTCATAGTGGTACTGAGATCGGCCGTATGCCACGAGACTCCCATGTGAGGTGGGAACCGCTATAGAGCGGATACTCGCAGTGTTTGGATGCAATTATTAACTTGTCCCTTGGATATTAACGTTAGCAAAGGGTATAGCAGGAGTAATTAGTTGTATCTCGGGTACAGTACTCTGTATCTTAAGCCTTGTATTATTCTCTCTCTTCTTATCTTTCCCTTTATGTATCGGCTCCTAGTAAACTCTGTTCTTTCCGATTGGCCCCCCGGATCCAGATGATTCATCTTGTCTTCTCCGTTGATAGTTTTCTCAGTCTAGAAGTCTAAAATCATGATGAAAGGCTAATAAAAACTCTGTCGTACTTATCCTCGGTTTTCATCAGATAGCACATTTAGACCATTCTAACCGCCTTGATTCATATCTCATAGCATTGGTAATACGACTGACCTATAGAAGATTATGATTAAACCATTGCGAAAATGCAGTTTCTGGTGATTTTTATCATCAGGGAATAAGCCTAGTTGATCTATACCAAAAGTCTTGAACCTAGACTGTCTGCTATCTTTGTTACATCAACTTCCTCTAGACTCGTAACGCAACCAAAGAAGAGAGTAGATAAAACGGTTAAAGTTGGATTATTGACAAATACAGATCCACAAGTAAGATCAATGTCGTTATACGCTCGTAATCTGGTATCACAAGAGAAGCAGGGAAACAAAGCGAGGCTCAGAAAGAGAAGAGAAGGGGAAAAAAGAATATAAGCACAGCAACCAGATCCGGGCACTGACGCCATGCGCTCGAGGTCAAACAAGGTCACCGCAAGGGCACGGTGATAAAGAAAAATCGATAATACAAGAAAGAATAACCCTTGTCCCTCGACCAACGTAAACAGATGCTTTAAAAGTGCACCGGCGATCCAATGCCCAATGCAGATGCAGATAGCGCGTGGGATGTTCAAGGCCCGGCAGGCGGGGGGATGCGATGAGAAAAAAAAGATCGTAGGCAAGCATAAAGGTGGGCTCGCGCTGGTGTTGTGTATGCCCTCGTCTTCCAGAAGTCCAAATGCCACCTTTACCGTTCCGTATCCCCATGTAGTTGCACCGTTGATCATAAAAGAATAACAAACAAAAACCCAAAATCCCAATCACTCAATCGTGTACTGAATCGGGAAGAGAGGAAAAAACTGTTCAAATGCTGAGAGAAGATGGAGGAGGGGGAAAATTGAAGGGTATCACCAGTGCACAAAGTAAGGGATTGGTGGTGATGATTCGACGGAGGGCGGTGGTTGTGCAAAGAAGGAGGTAAGTCTTAGCGACGGATCGAGGGAGAAGGTTCAACTCCTCCGCTAAGGCGATCCCGAAGGAGCTGGAGAGGGCGGCTAGGGTCCAGAAGGCCCATCATCATCTTGCCCAGTTCGTTATGCTTGATGGGCTTCGTGACATAGTCATTGAAACCAGCACGGGCAGCATTCTCAATCTGATCTGTCATCGCATTGGCCGACAGAGCCATGATCGGAATCTGAGGATAATGATTCTTCTGTTCCCAAGCACGAATCTCTCGACACGTATCGTAACCATTCTTGATAGGCATTTGGATATCGCACTGGAAATTACCAAGGGTTAGTTGATGAACTTTATAATAGGACAAGGAAGGACTTGACTTACAATGATGAGAGAATAGTATCCCGGTTCTTTGGAAAGTACCATGTCAGTACACTCCTGCCCGTTCGAAGCAGTCTCGGACATGAGCTTGATCTTGTCCAAGTATTTTAGCATGACCTAGATATTCATTAGCACCTCGGAAAATTTGTCAACATATGGAGAAGTGGACTCACGCCACGGTTAGTTTCGTCATCCTCCACAAGTAAAATTCGGTAGCCCTTATTGCCGAGCACCTCCTTGACCATCTTGGACACGGTTTTGAAGTTGTTATTGATTTCTCGGGCCATGTCCTGATTGCGGTCTTTGCTCAGTTCACGTTTGCTATCTGGGTCAAAGATAGTGGAGAAGGCGGAGGGTTTGACAGGTTTCGGCACGATGAAGACTTGCTTTCCCGTTGCAGCCAACTCTTTGACGCGGGTGCTGATCTGGCGTTTCTGATACAAGTCCGAGATAATCACAACAACAGGAGCAGTGTCCGGCTCACATTCAGACACGTGCTGGATCACCTCCAAGATGTCATCTGTCGCGGGCAGGTTGAGAACCAAGTGGGTGCAGGGAGTCCTAGAACCAGGCTGCATCATGTCCTTCCATTCGTCAATGTCCGGTAAGGCCGTGATCGTGAATGGGATCTCATATGGGACGACTTGTTCAATGTGCTGCTTGGTGGCTTTGCGAGTATTGTCTAAGGGACATAGAATGATGATGGAGAAAGGACCCTGCGGAGACATAGATGGCGACCCAATCGAAAGTCTACTTGGAGACGAAGAGCCCTGACGAGGTGGCGGAACCAGACGAACGGGCGCACTTGGTGTTCCTTCATTGGAATCGATTTGAGGCTGGACACTTGACACACCAACAGGCTGCAACTGTGCTGTAGAAATGTCCGGCGTTGGCAAAGCAGATGACACCGCAGAGTGTGGGAACAAGCTTTTTGGCCCAAGATCGAATTCCGGAGACTCGAGTCCGGGTGAAAGAGTCGCAAAATTCAGAACTGGATTCGGTGCCAATGAACTGCTCTGCTCATATGATGTTGTCCTAGAAGTTGTCGGTCGTCTCGAGACAGTGGAGGCCTGACGCAATAGCGAAGGCCGTTCGGATGGCGATGGAGGCGGTGGAGCATCAACCTTGACATTGAAGGAAAACTGGGCCCCTTGGCCTTCTTTGCTACTCGGTGTGAGCTTGCCACCATGCATCTCGACAAGCTGCCTCGACAGGAACAAGCCCAAGCCGCTACCAGCATGTTGCTGAGAGCCATTTTCGCCTAATTGACTGAATCGTTGCATGAGACGCTCAGCATCCTGTGAGCTAAACCCTTTACCGGTATCCACGACGTCGAAATTCAAAAACGCTTCGGTGTTGTTGAGTTTGCCCGAAGTTTCACGGAAGAGATTGCAACAGATGTAGACCTCACCATGTGCGGTGAATTTGACGGCGTTGCCCACTAGGTTGATCAGAACTTGACGGATCCGGAAGCGATCGCCAATCACCATGGACGGGACGTCAGCCTCCATCAAGTAGTTGATCTCCAAGCCCTTGTCGATTGCTCGCGAGGCGACAGTATCAATCACATCCTCAATCATCGACCGAACGTGGAACCAGGAATTGACCATCGACATCTTGCCAGCTTCAACGCGCGAAACATCCAAAATATTGTCAACCAATTCCCGGAGGTTGGTGGAGCTGTTTTGAATGGTATCAAGCATTCGTCGTTGATCGGTGTCAAGCTGCGTGTCCAATATGAATGGAATGGTGCCGAGGATACCGTTGAGAGGCGTTCGAATTTCGTGAGACATATTGCTGAAGAACTTTGTCTTGGACTCCATCTGATTATTGAGCTGAGTCATTGCCTTATTGAGCTCCCGCTCGAGGTTCTTCCGGTCGTTGATGTCAGTGCATGTGCCATACCATGAGGCTTCCTCGCTACCGAAACTGCCCGTCTCGACTCGGACAAGGCGCACGAGATGCCATCGGAAGTCACCGCCTCTAGACCGTAGGCGAATCTCAGTAGAGTAGAACACACGTCCATTCTCATCCTTTTGCAGGGAAGCGACGCCGCGTCTCACAAGTTCATCAAGTGCAGAGGAAACGCCATGGCTTTCTGAAGGCGACCGTCCCTGTCCGCCATCTGTCGTTGATGTAGCTTCATCGCCTGGGGTCGCTTGCTTCGTTTGCGTGGCAAGCCCACCACATTTCTCGAGATCATTGGGATGAACATGCTTCGCGAAGCCGAGATTCAGGGCCTCCTCGAGGCTTTGACCTGTGTACAAGTTCCACTGCTCGTTGACAAAGATCAATCCCCGGTTCTCTGTGGCTTCGAAAACGACTTGTGGGATTGAATTGGAGAATGCCCGGTACTTCGCATCCGTCGCAAACTTTTCCCTCTCTTGAGTCGCTTTCAACTCAGCAATGTGCTGTTCGTGGATATCAAGGAAGGAGCCGATCCAGTACAGAACCTCACCCGTGGACGACAACAAAGGATTCGCTCGAAATATGAACCAGCGATACGCAGTCTCGTCGTTGAACCGTCGTACGCGAACCCGTTCAGTGAACTGAGAACCCGTACGTAGGGCATTGGACCACTCGCTAGACACGTGATCTCTTTCACTGCTGTGGATGTTCTGCCAAGGATCCCGCAATCGCTGCTCCTGCGGTTTACTCCTCCGATAAGCATCAAACTTGGTATTGGTCCAGATGACTTCGCCGCTCTGAGGCTTCGCCAGAAAGAGATGAAGAGGAACGGAATTAAGCATCAACTGCGCAATTGTGTCCGAGAAAGGACGGGGTATCTCGCGTTGAAATTGGGCATAGAAGGAATTCGTTGACCCTTGCCGTGACGACTGCTGAGTTGGAGACAAGACTGTGGGCGGTCGCATATCTTGCAATGGGGATGCGACGATTGAAGCTGGGTCTTGACCATTGTTGCCCTCTTCTACCGCACAAGCTTTGCCTGTCAGCCTGCCCGGGGAGGTCGGGGTTGAGGACGCCAGACTTGACTTTGATTTTGAAAGACGGGATCGCTGGTTTGGAAGGTTATCACGAGCCACCTTCGTATGTTGGACATTGAAATAACTGTCCGTGGTATCTCCAGAACGAGAGATCAAGGCTGGAGATTGAGTTGCCGAATTCAACCCCATCTGACCAAGGTCAAACCCAGGCGTTCCAAGACTAGATATGGTGGGACTGTATTTGTTCGACGATCGATCACTAGGGCTAGCAATACTAGCCTGCGCAGACATCGAGTTGTCATCGCCAACTGAGTAGCTCACATGGCCACTAAGACCCGCCACCAGCTCCAATTCACTGCTCGCGTCCGAGAATGTGCCACCGAGTCCAAGAAGGTGTCCATACCGAGGAGTATCCACTTTGGATGTCAATTGTCGCTCCAGCTGACTATATTGTTGTGCAAGGCAAAAGGATGTTGTGAGGTGCGGCATAAGGTGCGCAAGGGATCGGCGGAGATTCGGTGGGTATGGCACAATTGTAGAGAGCATGGAGATGATAGCGACCGGAAACCTCAACGTTGAGTGAGAGCCTCGATTCACATGGCCACCATGTATCAAAGGTATGTGGACAACCGTCTTCGAATAATCGATCCCAATGGCCTCCAAGGGTTGCGAGTTGGAGTAGTCATGGTGAGGCGGGTTCTTCGAGAACGCACCTTCGTCGACCGTGTGACACGTAAAGAAAGGGTTTTGGTCCGCGTGTGTTCGAGGAGCCGGTGAGGGAGCCGGGGACTGCGACCAGGGAGACTGCGGAACCTGCTCATATTCGTCATACTGTCGCAGTCCAGCTGCGCCAAGGCTGATCGGAGGTGCACTTTGCCCATGAACAGAAGTCGTGTGTTGTTCGGGACCATCGGCATTTGGGGTCATCTGAACGGTCTCGTTCGGACTCCGGGGTATAGTGTTCCCACCCACTTGGTTGTCAGTTGCGTCTGTGGAGTACTCACGGGTAAGCACAACAGGGGTGGTCCGTCCGAATAGCTTGACTACCCCAGCCCTCTTGACCAAAGGATCCGACTCCACCTCCAGTGGCCTCGGAATCGGAAATACGGCTTGTCGCAATGGGGAGACCGCTGTATTTGGGGGCTTATTCAGTTCAGGCTGAGTCGGTTGTCTTTGGCTGCTTGAAGCCACCGTCGTCTCCGCCAAGCTAGACGTTCCGGCGATACGAGCGTGCTTTTTCTCCGACTTGACAGAAGCCTTTGGAGTCTGCTGATGGCGGTCCAATTCTGAAGTTTGAGTCGGTCTTTTGCCGAATCCAAACCCAGCAAACGAGTGGCGATATTCTAACGGTGGGCGGGTGGATATAGGATTCTTCAACTTGGGAGCCAATGGTGGAGCTTGATCGTGAGAGATTTCATCATGATATGGTCGAGTGTCCATAGTCGATTCCGATAACGTGCTGCCGGGAACCGTAGATGCCTGCGCATCCTCGGGCATGGATGTCACGTTCTGGTTGAAGATTGCTTTCTGGCCCCAGGGGACATTCTCAAGGTCAGTCAGATCACCTGGAACAGCCAGTGACAGGCGCTCTGCGCCATAGTGAGCTTGTAGAATTTCAACCAGGTTAGACCACCAAGCTTCCAGTCCGGGATCCGCATTCAATTTGAGAGATAAGTCGTATAAGCTGGGGGTCGGGAATTCTGAATCATCGGCGGGTTGACTGCTTTGGGGCGGAAGAAATACAGGCTGTACGTTATGGGTCTTCGGAGCAGGCTGCTGGTCCTCGGAAGTTTGCGATCCTGGTGTCGATGATCGAAGCCGCTCCGAAGGCAACTTCAACCGAAATTGACCCTGACGGCCTATTTGTTCAAGTTCGGATTGCGTAGTCTGGTTCTGGACCCTTGGAAACGGATAGGAGGGAGTTTGGGAAACCGTATGGTCCGTAGAGATTGTGCCATAGTGATCGCCCGCCTTGATCGTTCCTCCAGATCCGACCGAGCCCGATGATGTCTGGATAATTGTTGGTGGGATCTCTGTGGTGGCGCTAGATAGTCGACGTTTCTTCGGCGTTTCATTTGCATGGTCAGAAGCAATTTGATTCGGGGCCGAGGTATGACCTTGGTGTTGCTGCATTTGCTGATAAACCAAGAGCTCCTCCATCTGCCGGCGCAGTTCCTTTAATGTTTGCGAACTCCGTCCCTGTTCTTCCTGTCGTTCACTTTCCGGTCGTGTGTCTTCGGTAATCGGTGTCAGGCCATGTAGCTGATCCGCCGAGTCTCCCCGTGAAAACCGCATGCGAGGTGCTTTCAATGTGCCGTCCCCACTTTCCACGATACTATCCATCGATAACTTGCTCGCATGGTCATGATCGGCAATTTGATAGCTCGGCAGCGACCGGGCTGGCTGCAAGTGGGGAGATTGAGGCACGGCGACGGGCGACACGGTTTCCGTTGGCGATGGCAATGGAGGGCTTCTCCTACTATGCACGTCTCCCATTCTCGCGCCTCCACCGATCCGTCCAAAAAACGATTCAATACTCCTGGGCAATACTGACAGCGCAGGAGTCAAGTCGGGCGATCATGTCTTAGCCAAAGCGATCCGTCTAGGGAAGCCTCGTGGGCGTAGGAGGAGGGGGAGAAAGGCGAGTGAAATAGGCAGGCGGCAGCCGATATCGAAAAGCAAAAGGCGGGAAGTCGATGGTTACCGGGTGCGAAGAGGCGGCGAGTTGGGTCGATTTAGAATCCGGGGGGGGGGGGGGGGGGGGGGGGGGGATTTCGAGACGAGACAATAAGGTTTCAAGCGGTGTATTGTCAGGAGGAGATGAGATGAGATGGGGAGGTGGTGAATGGAGAGGGAGTCAACAATCGAAGCGGCGTGGAGTGATTGTGTGTGGTTCTGGGGGGGTGGTTGGTTGGGTGTGTCGGGATCGAGGGAACAAGCAAAGAGGTCGTGACTACTCTGGGAAAGTCTGGAAAGTCTGGAAACTGGCGTCAGTACCCGCCGACCGAACTGCGTGGGATCGCCCAGTGGATGGAAGGAGGGAGGAAAAAGTGGACTCTCTTTCGCTGATGGTCCGTCTCCGGGGGAAGGCTATGACGTAGCGTGCCCTGGAAATTTAAATTTAAAAAAGGAAAAAAAAAACCCTTTACGCCCTGCTGTGGACGGGCTCCGCTTGCTGAAATAACAGGGATAGGTTTAATCGATAGACTACTTTAGACTCATCTTTTATGGCTATAACTATAAAATTGAAGATATCAATCCTGATGAGAGTATTATCGACGTATTCGTATACTCAACACCTACAGTAAATTCGTGCGGTGAGGGCCGGGTCAGATGATCAGCTGATTAAGATGACGGAGTGCCTGTTACCGTTCAACGTCCCACGAGGCATTCCATGGATTAACTACGTCCTACAGTTTAGTCCTCTTCTGTAGTATAGCTACCCTAATTTTACTATCCATAAAATATCACATCGTCCTCCATCCTAAAGCACACTCCTCTAAGTGTACGAAATTCACCGTTTGCTTCCAACTAGAACGAGAGAGAGAGAGAAAATGAGCTAAGAGCCTCGAGTCCCCTCTCCCTTCTCCCCAGTCCAAATGACAATCCTGTCTTTGCTCCGGTGACTATCCAGGCGGAACTGGACCTATTATTGACTCTCTTGACCGATTATTACTTGATAGGCCTTGAGCCTAGGGTCCAATGATCATCCATGCTTCCGTCTCCAGTGATGGTTCATGCGGATCAGCTCGCGCGGACTAGTGCTAACTACCACAAGACTGGTAACTAACGTAATTCCCGGTCGAGTCGGTCACCCGGTCGAGCCGGTCACTTTCCCATAGAAGAGCAATTCAAAATCGATTATCTCAACCAACACCGATTAATTTAACTAGATATAGCGATTTTTACATACATTAATCCTATGGCCAATCTCCCTGCACCCACTACACCTAGGTGGTGCCCTCTTTGCTGGCATAATTGGCTGACTAGGCAATTCAATCTCTGCATGCGAATCTACCTCATTATCTTCCTCTGGCTGGTTTAGCTGCTCAGCTAGCTGTATAGCCTCCTCAATGGTTAAACCCTCTGCGCAGGGTATCCTCCTAGTTGACCGATTGCGCTTTTTGATTATCTTCTCACTCGCTATACGTAGATTCGCATTATCCTCTGCTAGTAAAGCACCGCTGTGTAGCGCTAGCTGGAATCCCTTGATCATCTGGTCTAAGATCTCTTTTGATGGGCTCGGAGGGCTATTTGACCGCCGTTTTAGTAGATCTTTTAACATAGAAGCTTGCTTGAATAGCTGAGCGGCGGTTCTAGGCGTTTGGGGTGTGAATTCGCTAGATCTGCTGTTTGGCCGGCTGCTAGGTGGTGACGGAGTACGTAGAGAGATATTAAGCTTGTTAAGCACTCTCTCGGGGTCTAATGGTACTAGACCACTAGCTGCGAAGCTGTTTTTGATAGTGGGATTGGTTGATTGGAACGCTTCGAGCCGCGCGCGCTGGTAATCCACTAAGAAATCGTGCTTGTCGATATGGTTATATCCTCTACGCGCAAGATCGCTAACGAAGCGACCGTACGCGCGCTTAACCACTGCAAAACACCCAACATCTAGTGGTTGTAGTAGATGCGATGAATGCGCAGGCATACAAAGAGGTATAATATCGTTTTCTTTGCAGATCCGATCGAATTGGGGCGTAAGGTGGCTACCATGACCGTTAAGAATTAATAGCCGAAACCGACCTCGTACGCGCGAATTCGTGTGTGGGATAAAGTGCTTTTGTAACCAGCGTAGGCCAATCTCATCGGTAGTCCAGCCATTCTTTGAGACCTCGATTCGCCAGTCTTTCGGTAGGTTTTCGTTAAACCATCCTGCAATAGCCACTTTGCCTTTGAAGACTATACATGGCGGTAGTGAATAGCCGTCTGCGCAGATTGCTTCGATCGCAGTAACCCATTCGCGATTTCCTGGTTGTAGAAGAGATCTCCGACCGTAGTATTCAGCCCTTGTGACTACTTTCTGCGAAGATATAAGGCCCATTGCAAAGCCTGTCTCATCAAAGTTGTAGATATCCTCTGATTGTATACCGTTCTCGTCAATAACGCTTTGTACGGTCGCGAACCAAGCTCGGAGGGTCTTCGGGTCTTCGTTTAATGCGCGCTGGTAGTCGTAGCGTCTCGAGAAGCGAGATTGAAGCTCTGGGCGGCGATGAATGAACGATGAGGGCCAATTCTTACCCACGGTAGGTAAAGGGTAGCTACCGCGCGCGGCCAGTAGGATATTAGCCATTTCTCCCACAGTAGCCGGTCTAGGGGCTGCTCCACGCGTATCCATAGAGAGTATCCATTCAGTAAGCGAATCCTCTTCTAATTGGGTCAATTTATGGCCATTTGCGCGAGAATCGACGCGGCAAACCACTCCTCTGGCGCGGTCAGTAAGTGTTGACCTAGGGACTTCGTATAGGATAGCCGCAGCGCGAATAGATTTAACACGGCCATTTTTTAAATCGGAAAGGGCCAGTAGGATCTTGCCCTCTTGATTCGCAGATTTCTGCGAAGATTCAGCCCGAATTGGTGGCATGGTAGGTGGTTGAATTAGGTAGGTTAGTAGGAGGACGCGATTTTGGAGAGGGTGACCGGCTCGACCGGGTGACCGACTCGACCGGGAATTACGTTAAGTATAGTCTTCGCTGACCAACCTAAACTACAGGGAGTAACTAGTATGGTACGTGATAGGTATACCAATCAGGTATATCCAAAGAATTCCCTTGTATTTCTCTGTCTGCAAGTTGGAAACGCCCTTCGTCACGATCGACGTCCTGCCTGAAGCAAGGTCGCAGAGGGTTGACAGGGAATCTGGCGAGATGGTCTAGACCTGGAGGGAATAGGCACCGTTCCATGGTGATCAAGTAGATCGGTACCAGATGCACGTTTTAGTTAGCGAGTTTCTTCGAGCAAGCCTCTCGGTCTGGAGGTGGCTGCACCGAGGCAAATCCCCTGGGAAAACGAAGCGATCGATTTGCGGTGGCGCCCACCAAGCCGCTCCGGCCCCAGTGCGCCTCGATTTCCCGTCCATTCAGCAACCATTGGGACTAGAGTCGGGTCCAGGTCAAGGGTGTTATTTCCCTTGTTATCATGCGGGCTTCTGACTATGGGGTAAGCCGCGTTTTTGAGACGAGGCGTTCCCCTTTTCCATGACCACTAACATGGCTTTTTAAGTCATCCGATCTCCGCGGATTGCAGCTGAGGCTCCTCGCCGTCATTCGGCAGATTGGGCCAATCTTGTCGATACGGTAGAAGCGAATTTCAAATTCTGGATTTTTGAGGAGTCAAACGACAGAACAGAAAGAGGAGGTTTCATCCTTCTGTGTACAGTACGTCATGCTTCCACTTTGGAAGGCTGACCAGTCAGACAGCCTTGGCAACACGTTCGCGCCCGAGCCCTGACTGTGAGATCTGCGCGAATTGATTCGTGCATATAAAGGATTTAATAGAGCTTATTGACCGAGTGTCGGCCTATTTTTGTTTCTTTTCTCGGAAATCAAAAAAAAAGGAAATAAAAGGTGAAGTTAAACTAAAATAACCTTAAGGTCTTATCTCTGTGGGCGTTTTGATCTTCTTGGCCTGCTTATCAATGACTGTTTTGGATACACCATCCTAGCTTGCTCTGAGCCAGAATTATAGTACAAGGCAGGGACAATATGAGCGTCTAATAGTGGATGGAACTCCTTCAAGGTCCTGGCCTACTAGGTACCTAGGTACCCGCTATTTAGGCCACCATCTCAAGTAGTTATGACACACTTGTAGTATATATATTCTGCATACCCAGCAATGTATATTTTCCCCGAGGACGTCACCTGATCCATAGTATCGATAGTAAACTGGACCTGACATTGCAGAGGCCTACCGGAATTATGAGTATAGACTAGTGCTTCTTACATATGGATTACAGCAGCCTTATGTAATAACTGGTTGACCTGGAATATTAGTTAATGAAGCCGGGATCGAAGATCTAATCTTCCAGTCGCATTTCTCTTTTCCTAGTCCCCACAGGTCCCGTCGAAACGGCCAGGCCCCTTCGTAAAAACAGATTTTCCGATTTGACCAGTGCCGTCCCACCCTACAACGTTTCGGATTGCCCGCAGCAAATACTCTCACGATTATCTCACGGTTTTCTTTCTCGCTCGTGATCGGCTCTGCAGGGGTCACGGCTTGTCAACCGAGTTGGCTTAACCTCGTCAAACCACTCAAACTACTGCCGCGACGCCGTTTAGGGGCCGGTACCTCTCCACTTTCGATAACGCCCACGCCGCTTCCGTCCACCATCCATGTCCGTCCCGCCGCTATCTCACCTTCCTTGACCTCTTCCCACATCGTCGACTCTTTTAGAAAGCTTGGAGGGAGGAAAGGTAGAAGGCCATAGCGGCCTTGGACAATCCGCACATAATTTGGAGATGGAGGAAAGCCATTTGATCGGCGACGATTTGCCGCTTCCACCCGCTCGACTTTTCGAACGCCTCGGCCATCTGCCCGGATATACCTGGGATCAGTCCGTTGAGCCATTTCACTCGACCTACAGTCACTGGCATATATATGGGTTTCGTCATGCGATCGAATCCGACATCTCGACCCCCGTCGCAACCTCCTCCAACCCGATTTCCTCAGGGCCATCCAGCCTTACTCGCTATTCACCACGAACCGAGCTTCGTCCATCCTCGCGCATACCCCGAAGAGCTAGCGTCAGCGAAACTAGCAGTGAACTTTCGCTCTCTCGAGGTGAACAGGAACAGATATGGGTCCCCGTCATCGCACGTGTCTCTACGAATGTCATTAGGCTGGAGCGGGAGTTTCACATGATTAGGTCCATTGTGCAATCTTCCGACCCAGATTGTAACCATACCATAAGGCCCATTGACTTGATACGACTGCCTCCCGATCCAGGTGACGTGGGTACACTTTTAGTCGCGATATTCGAGTCTCCTGGTCACGACAGGTTACGAGACCTGGTCACTTTTGGTCCTGCCTCGTTTGTCGCCGGCGCCAAGGGCGATAACAATGTCACTCCTAGCGAACAAATACCCCTACCTGCCTTCTTGGATTTCGCGATAGGTGCTTGTGACTGCTTGGAAATTCTGCACTATGGGGTAAAAACGGTACATGGGGAGATTCGGGGAGACGCGTTCCATTTCAGCGCCGAGACTGGGGCTGTCAAACTCGCCAATGTTGGCAATGGCGCGCGATCCTTTGACAACGTCCTCAGTGAGGGCTGGTCCTCTGTATCTCGCGAACTCGGCGCCAAGTACAAGCTTCAGTTCATCGCCCCAGAACAGACCGGCAGAATGCCCACAGAACCGGACAGTCGCACCGATATCTACGCACTCGGGCTTCTGTTTTGGTCAATGTTGGTCGGGAAGTTGCCCTTTGCAGGCGCCGACCCCGTCGAAGTTGTTCAGAATGTGTTGGGCAAGAGGTTGACTCCTGTCTCGGCGAAGCGACTAGATGTTCCCGATGGTCTCTCCGCCGTGGTCCAGAAAATGACGCAGAAGGGGGTTCATGAGCGATACCACACGATCTCTTCGGTCAAGAGAGACTTGATGCAGATAGCGCAATTGTTGGGTGACGGTGAAAGCGAAGCCTTGAATAATTTCCAAGTCGCGCAAGGCGACGTGTCATCCTTTTTCACTCTACCATCTCAAATGTTTGGGCGCCAGAAAGAGTATGACACAATCTTGAACGTGATCCAAAAAGTGAATAAGCGCCAAGCATCCGCCTTTGCCAAAGCATTCACCCAAAGCCCTGGAACTGCGCATGCTCTCGCCTCCAACTCTTCGATCTCGGAAGGCCGCGTGGATAGCTTTGAGCTCGCATCCGTCTCCAGCGACTCTGGATCTTTCCATTTGCCCCCAAGGACAAATTCTAATGCTACCAGTCATCAGCTGTCTCAAGTCAGCACTCATGATTCTGGAGCAAACAGTGACGTGACGTTCCAAACCTCGAAGCAGGTACAAACGCCAACTAGCCAGGACATGTCATCTCAGACATCAGCCCCAGCATTTTCAAGCAGAATGAAAAGCCCCTCCCATTCCCGGTCCTCCTACAACACGGATCGAGAGAGAGACGCATCCACTGGCACGAATACCAACAGCCAGCCATCTACTCATACTTTCAGCCAGTCTGAGTCCATGGGTTCACTTTCAAAATCAAAGGCTGGCGCAAAGTATCGTCGAAGCGGGCGATGTGAAGTCATTACGATAAGTGGGTCTGCAGGAATTGGCAAAACAGATCTTTTGAATCGAGTACAACCAGTAATCCGCAAGTCTGGCTATATTGCCATTACGCGCCTGGATCGAGCCAAGCGAGTACCTTTTGAACCGTTTGCCAAGATCCTCGCCAGTCTCCTACGCCAAATCTTCTCCGAGCGTGACGTGACCACAAGTTACCATGACAGCGTCCGCATGGCCTTGCGACCGCTGTGGCCGACTCTTCACAAAGTTCTCGACCTTCCAGAGCAGTTAATGTCTCCTGGGTCAAAGTACAGCTCAAGTTCACCGAAACCCTCGATTGCTCAAACCATTGCCAAGTCTGATCGTGCTAGGGGTGAGCGGGCTAAACGTATCCAAATCCCTGGCATTAACAATGGCCAAACGTCCGTTGAATTCTTCTTGTCAAATGCTGCCTCGAACAATATGCGGCTGATGGACATATTTCTCGAAATTCTGAGAACACTCTGCCAGTTCAAATTGATGGTAGTTTGCTTGGATGATCTTGAATATGCAGACGATGAGACCTTGGAACTAGTCTTGAACATCATCCGCGCGAAGCTGCCCTGCGTGCTTATTCTCACGAGTCGCAAGGATGAGATTGCACCAGACAATGTCAGATCGCTCTTTGAAGCCGAGAATTCGAACATCACGCAGCTCGAACTTAAGCCGCTGAGCGAAGCAGAGATCATGGAGTTTGTGGCTGCGGCAATGCATCAAGCGCCCAATCCAAGGTTGACTCCTCTGTCGGCCGTTGTTCAAGAGAAGAGCCAAGGAAACCCTTTCTACGTGAGAGTCATGCTCGAGACGTGCTACAGGAAGAATTGCGTTTGGTATTCCTGGAAGGACTCTAAATGGCTCTTTGACCTTGACCGTATTTTCACAGAATTCGTGGCTCCCGTGTATGGCGAAGGCCTTGGACTTGGCTTCCTCAAGAAGCGACTCCAAGAGATCCCAGCCGGTGCTCGGTCTATCCTGGTATGGGGCGCTCTTCTGGGTAGCCCGTTCTCTTTCTCGCTTGTTCAAAAGCTTCTTACCAGTGAATTCTTATTTTCCTGCGAAGACGATAAACCTGGCGCTGATGGAGACGAGGGATTCGATTGCACATGTCCTCAGAATGTTACCCTGCTCAGACAATCGGAAGATGACATTGTCGTTGGGCTACAGTACTTGGTTCAGTCAAACCTTCTTAACCCAGGAAAAACCGATGACGAGTTCAAGTAAGTGCTATATAGAGGATTATCACTTTTTTTTTTGGCTTCCGGCTAACTCTCCTTGCAGATTCGGAAATGACCGGCTTGCGCAGGCAGCGCTTTCCTTGAGCGAGAGCCGTAATGTGGAGAAAATGCACTTCATCGTTTCACAGGCTTTGATGAAATATTATCACGACCATCGCAGTCGTTACTCGATGGCTCATCACGTGGCTCTCTCGTCACGTATCCTCAAATCTCGCGTCCCTCAGCGCATTGATTACCGCCGGATTCTGTGGGAGGCTGGTCAAACTGCTGCCCAATCGGGTGCTCGACCCAGTGCTCTTTGGTACTTCCGCCACTGCATCGCGCTTCTTCAAGATGATCCTTGGGATGACCGCCAAGTTGACGTCCACTATGACGAGACTATGCGCCTTTTCATTGCAACCGCCGAAATGTCCTGGTCCCAGGGTCAGAATGAAGAAGCCCTCGATCTGATCGAAGCAGTGTTTGCTCATGGCAAGGACGCCATGAGCAAGTCGAGGGGTTGGATCATAAGAGCCAAGATTTATGCGCAAGTTGGTGACCACCATCGGTCGATGGAATCACTACTCACCTGCCTTGATGAACTTGGCGTTCATCTCCGCACGCCCACAACTTATGAAGATTGCGATACTGCCTACCTGAAACTCAAGGAGCATCTTGAATCTGCCGACTTGGAAGCTATTGCCCATAAACCCATCAGCAAAGATCCCATTTTGGTGACCATAGGTGCTGTCATGGCCGAGGCGATGGCCGTTACCTACTGGGATGATGCCTTGACATTTTATCGCATGGCTATTGAAATGATGAATATCCACATCCTACGAGGTGGTTTCACTCAGATATCTATTGGATGTTCGCATCTTGCGATGATTGCACTTAGTCGGTTCAAAGACGATGTCTTTGGGTTCAGGCTCAGCGACTTGTCGCTCTCCCTCCTAGAGCGCTGCCCGGAACTGTGGACCCAAAACAGAGGGTCCATAGTTCACAATCTATACGTCAGCCACCTACGCGTTCCTATGGCATCGGCACTGCCGGCACTGGAAGCATCATTGGAGGCCTCTTTCACAATTGGCGATCCGTACATGACGCTGATTAGTGTTTCCTCAATGGCAATGGCCAGGCTTCATCTGGGCCAAGACATGGCTCAACTCGAAACATTCTGCCTAGACGCCCCTGAAGAAATCCCGAACTGGGCCAAAGACACTCGCGGGGGTGCCAGTATCCTCGCAGTCCGGCAAGTCGCTCGCGCCCTTCAAGGCAAGACCGAGTACCGGACCGCGGATGATGTTTTGTCAGATGATGAACACAGGACGAGCGAATACATGTCCTACCTAGAGGCCAACGCTAGCAACGTTGATAGACCCCGTGACATCTACTTTGGTCTCGCCATGATGCCTTTGTTCTTGTTTGGCCACCACACCAAAGCGATCCAGGTGGGCACCCAGTTACTTGAGACAACAAACCGACTCTGGTCCGCACGCGTCTCGTACGTAGTGTACTTCTATCTGTCTCTTTCACTCCTGACTCTGCACAATGACTACCCTGCACAGGGCTACCTTGACGGCAAAATGGACACCGTTCTCCGGTACAAGGCCGAGATCGATTTTGCCCGAAGCTGCTCTGATGCTAATTATGGCATGTGGGCGTTGCTGTTGGAAGCCCTCATTTCCGAAGTACGGAATGACTATAGCATTGCCATCCAGTCTTATGAAGCTGCGATCGACCACTGTCAGGTTCATGGATGGCCTTTGGAGGAGGCGCTTGCTCTCGAACTGCAAGGAGAATTCCTTGTCCGACGTGGAGCTAAGAGAGCTGCACGCGCCGTGATGCAAGAGGCTATTTCCGCATGGAGCGCCATAAGTGCCAGTGGAAAAGCTGCTATGGTCGCAGAGAAACATGAGTGGTTGCTCAAGACGGCAACTTCCGCCAGAACCATAGACATTGGATGCCAGACCGTTGACTCGCTCCTCGAGATTACCCGAGATGCTGTTCAAGAAGAAATTGTCATCCCTTCACAGATCGAAGAAGAGGATAGGCGGCATCGCTGGATTGAACAAAATGGTGTCACCACCGGCGAGAGATCCCTGGACATTTCGAGTGTTGGTCTCGACATCATTGATCTTTCCAGTATACTCGAGTCTAGCCAGGTCATGTCATCCGAGCTCCAGATTGAGAAGCTGTTTACCAAAATGCTGGAGATCATCTTGGACTCATGCAACGGCTCTGATTTCGCTGTCATTGCTACCGACTTTGATGAGCAGGGATTTGCGATTGCTGCGGCAGCGGATGCTGATAGAGGCCAGAAGTCTTTCCCAGAGGGTCTTCCACTCTCAGAGCTGGAGGGACGAATGGCTCAAGAGATCACATATTATGTCATGCGCACGAAGGAAGAGGTTCTCGTTCACAATGTTCTGGAAGACGAGCGCTTTTCCAACGTTAGCGAGAGCTATCAAGCCAATTTCCCGCTGGGTCGATCCGTCATCGCCTTGCCCATCGTTCAGGCGGATCAACTTCTTGGAGTTATTCACCTTGAAGGAAAGCCCAATTGGTTCACTCAGCGGAATGTTGTGGTGCTGCATCTTCTCTGCAATCAGATCGGAATTTCCTTGTCAAACGCGTTGCTCTTCCGCGAAATCCGCAAGGTCAGTGCCAAGAATGCTTCAATGATCGAATCTCAGAAGCGGGCCCTCGCACAAGCACGCGATGCGGAGCAGAAAGCAAAGGTGGCAGAGGCCGAAGCCAAACACAACGTCAAGCTGAAGGATGATGCTGCTCGAGCCAAGTCCATTTTCTTGGCGAATATCTCCCACGACTTGCGTACTCCAATGAATGGCGTGATTGGTCTCTCGGAGTTGCTCAAGGGTACTACTCTCGACAAAGAGCAGGACGAATATGTTGAATCCATTCGTGTCTGCGCTGACACACTACTTACGCTGATTAACGACATACTTGATTTCTCCAAGTTGGAAGCCGGCAAGATGAAGATATCGACGGTCCCGCTCAACCTGAAGGAGACCATTTCAGAGGTGATTCGCGCTCTACGTTACACTCATCGTGAGCGAGGCCTACAAACAATTGAAGATCTGGAGCGTGTGCCCCCGGAATTAGTCGTTCTTGGCGATCCAGTCCGTCTCCACCAGATTTTCATGAATTTGTTAAGCAACAGCTACAAGTTCACTCCCAAAGGTTCTATTACGGTCAAAGCCAAGGTTGCCAGAGAAGGTAAAGGCCGTGTACGCTTGGAATGCTCCGTGTCCGATACTGGAATTGGTATTCCAGATGAGCAAAAGGCGCGACTTTTCCGGCCTTTCTCCCAAGCCGATCCATCCACCGAACGATCATACGGCGGCAGTGGACTTGGTCTGAGCATTTGCAAGGCTATTATCGAGGATGTTCTTGGCGGCGCCATCTGGTTAGATTCAACGTTGGGAGTTGGAACGACCGTGACATTCCACCTGGTCTTCAACAAGGCACCAAAGAAGACGGCTGTGAAGGCACCGTGGTCTCAGGACCTCAGCAATGCAGCTACCAAGGAACCTCCCCGAGCCAAAGCACGCGATCTTTCTCACATTCCACGCGACCAGATCCGAGTGTGTATTGCTGAAGACAATCCTATCAATCAGAAGATCGCAGTCAAGTTTGTCACTAGCCTTGGTCTTCAATGTGAGGCATATAGTGACGGAAAGCAAGCCGTGGATGCTTTGCGTGCAAAATCCAAAGAAGGCAACCCGTTCCACGTGGTCCTAATGGATGTAATGATGCCCACTCTCGATGGTTACAACGCCACGCGCGAACTGCGGCGAGATCCAGATCCTAACGTCAACGAAGTGCTCGTCATCGCCATGACTGCCAGCGCCATTGAGGGCGATCGAGAAAAGTGCCTCGAAGCTGGCATGAACAACTACCTTCCCAAACCCGTGCGATCCCCAATCCTGAGCGAATTGCTCGACAACTACCTCGCACCGGTCCCATCACACCCGCGCACTCGCTTGGCGATCCGCGAAAAGAGCTCCAGAGGCAGCATTACCTTTGATGCGGGCACACCTACCAGTTTCTCCTCGTCGGGATCGGATGAAGCTCAGAAGCATTCGCTACCCCCCACGCTGGAGCAAAAATGATTTCACGCACTTTCAAATGATACCCTGCATAGTTGCACCACGATAGAGGTGATGAGGCGTCTAGCAATTGTCCTTCATGTTTCGTTTTTTTTGTTTGTTTTTCTACTGGTTTTTTTTGGTCAGTTTGGTTTACGATCTTCGAGTTCGTGGGCATCAAGTGTGCTGTTTGACTTGTGGTATTTGATGGTTTTTGATATTATCTTTGGGTGACTTTCTGCCGCTTTATGATTTGACTGTATCTGTCTCATGTGTTGTGTTATGGGAAGTGCGGTCTTTTTCTAGGATTGAATGTATATTTGGATTATCATCTTCTTTCTATGACTTGGTATGGGCTTTCTGTGTACATGGCCCCCGGATTTAACTTGGAGTCTTCCACGAGGTGTCGCGAACGCATCGGAGGCCGTGGAGCCCTGCAGCTAGGAATTACTCCAACATCACAATTGCGGTCCACTAGACTTCAACTCATGGCAGGAAAGAAAGTTCAAAAAAGATGGGCTGGGCGGCTACAATTCAAGGAGGGACAATAGCTTTGCTGCCCAATGCCAACTAGACTACAACGGCAGTTCGATCGGTATTGCAGGAAAGAAGACCACCGTTTCATGCCAGCTGGCAGATAGCGATATGCTCCATCGTGACTACTTCATCCCCCTTGGGTGGTACAGGGTGGCGCATTTCAGTCAATTCCTCCAGAGGGTATCATTCAGTGGCCAGCATCTAGGCATCCAGCTAGAGATTCATTGCGAAGTGGAAGCTGAATTGGGCAGTTTCTGATGGAATACCATGGATGTCCCCATTTGTTTTATGCTCGACGACTGAGATAAAGTATGGAGTGTCAGTTTGTTAATTTTACAATATTTACCGAATTGCTAGGCTGCTTGTGTAACATTTAACGGGATGCCTCTCGAGTCAAGCTTGCTATGGCCGTTGCCACTGCTAATTGATCATCTGTACGAGGTTTTCCCTATCGGCCAGGGGTTGTAGGTTTGCAGAACATCCTAGAAAGGGTTTGTCCTTGCTTTCATTTGGAATTTCCTTATGTCGGGGCAAGTCTATTGCGTGAAAGAACAAGGCCATGAAACAAGACTATGAAAGAATAAGAGGAGATAGGCACATGGTATTAAAATCAACTCATGAATGAAACAAGAATCACAAGAAGAATGCCCCGTCATTGACCTTTGGTCGGAAATTTCCGGATCTAAATAAACGCCATTAATGCCTTCGTCTCATACAATGGCCATGTAATGTGAATAGAGAACGAGAAGAAAGCATTTTTCTTAATCTTCTACCCAGAAGTAGTCTTGGTCGCGGTTTTCTCCAGGTGCTTATACCGCCACTCGTACTGTGCCAATTGCCTTTTGTCGGTCGGGGAAAGGCTCTTTCCCTTTTCTGCGAGCTCCTTCTCAAGTTGTTTAAGCATCTCCCATCTTTTGAGTAATTTGGCCTGGGCTTCTGAGATAGATGCCAGATTGCTATCCTTGGAAGCCATGCGCTCGTCAATGGTGGAGTGGTATGACAGCTTGGCGTGGAAGAGTGCCATTTCGGATTCGTCATACTTGAGGCCTTGTGCCTCCGGCACCGCAGAGGTATCTTGTGATGTCTTATCTTGAGCTGCCTTGGGAAGCATCGTGGATTTATTGAGAATTCAAAGAATTGGAAGATAATGGTTTTCTCCAGACACCCTGCACCGAATCTTGGTTGTGGGGGATTTGGGCTTCGTGGACGTGGCAAGTATAATAGGACCGAGAACGGGCGATATGCTCTATCAAATCTCACAAAAATGTATTTATAAACTCCCGAGAAAATGCGATGAAAAGACTGATTCACGCGAGCGATGACTTTCTTGGTGCAAACATTTAAGACCGTGGTCTAGGGAGAACAACCTCAAGGATGCAATGGAAAAAAACAGAAAATGAGGAGGTTATAGTAAAGAGTATGAATGAGAAGGCGCTCCATACTCTCTTATTATATCACAATCAGTAACAAGTTAACCTTCATTGCTCTTCTCGAAAGAGCTGGCCCTCTAGTGCCCAACAAGCCCCTCAGTAGGGTGATACCAAGGGGTAGGAGAAGACGGCCACACAATCAACCCATTACGGCTATGGACAGAACCAAGATGTCCTAGAGCATTAATTAGACAGAGGTCAAGGGCATTAAATCTATGAGGTTTGTTCATCAGATTGACCCTTCCTAGCCCTTTGTTTTGTTCGGGACTCGAGGCACCTACAGCGCGTTAGGAATGGTGGGGTCCTGTTTGCCTCTTCAGAGAATTGAAGAGCCAGAACTTGTCTCGTAATGACGATCATTGAACCAATTGACACCGTTACGATCCCCTCTCGGCTGTTTATTGGCAGTTCGAGGGTGACACAATTTTCCTCCACCCTCCGCCCAACCGGACATGCACCGCAAAAAAGAATCTGTTAGAAGTAGAGGCGTGAGCGATGCAGCAATCCTGTCCCAGTCCATTAAGGCCGTGCGCGCATATCAAGGTCCGTGTGTGGCGGGGTTAAAGTCACTAAGTATAAAGAGTCTTCTGCAATTTTGAGCAACTTGTCTCGGACAGTAGAAGGGGCATCCGCATGACTCCCGCCTAGATCATACTTTCGAAAGAGATAGAATGGCACCTGAAACAGCAAGGCCCTAGGTTAATCCGACTCGTCATTGCCACGAGGAAGATAAAAAACCGCAAAAATGTTGCTACTCGAATTATAAAAGTCTTAAGGGTGACCCAATGAATTTATCGAGGATAGAGTTGATGTAGCCTTCCAGTTATTAGGCCAAAGTGCCGCCCCCTCTCCTTTTTACCGATAGAATAAAAGAAGTTGCAAAATGGCCTACTACCTACCATCATGTCAAGAAGCTTCGATGGATGCATAGAAGTGTGAAATGGAAGGAGCAATACCGAAGACTTGCTAATGTTCCGGTGTGGGATTTTCTACAACGCCACGGATGCAATCTAATGCTGTGTTGCCCCAAAGAGAGGTAGGTAGACTACACGAGTTTTGAGAGCCTTTTTCCCCTTAGAATTTCAAGAAGGGTTGGGGTAGCAGAGAGAATATACAGATATACGGAAATTTGAAAATGGCAAGAGCCTTCCTACCCCCAAAGCCCTTCCTTCTAAGCAGCATTTATCATGGTTTTGTTGCGCGGGCTTTTTGAGGCACCCTCGCATCGCCAGTGGTCCGTTTGAGCTCAATGCTTTGCCAATCGTATATAATATAGTATTCAAGGGGATTTTCAGAAAGATTTTTATATGGAAAACGAGAGTTGTTGGCTCTAAAGATGATGATAGCGTCTGGCATAACGTGATAAGATGAAGGAGTTAACCAAGAGGGGGAATGATGTCCTAACTCGGTACCTGATTTGTGTGACGCGGTCTGCCGACATGTTAGGGGACCTCTAAGCATTCTATTCGAATTTGGACCAGTCACAACGATCTTCGGAGAAAAAAAAGACCCATCTAGATAATTTTTGTACGTAAAAATGCTGGGTTCGTGATGATACCAGGAATCTGTATTCGTACTCAAGAAATGACTGGGAGAGAAGGGCCATTGAACCATTGTTGGTGATAGAGACTCGGTTGATCCTGTCTCTCTCCCAGTCTAACTAGTAGGAGCAATGGAAGGCGGAAACCGTACCACAGAACATGCACTCCTCCCGACGGATAAATGCAGCTGCGTCGGATTCAATTTTGTTTCATCCATTGCACCTGGTCGTTTGACCTCCGAAGATGTGTGGTATTGAAGAAGAAGCAGGACGATCTTAGAATTAGGTTGACAAAGATAATGCAGAAGGAGCATAGATTCCATCGGGAAAATGCTCCATAAGTCGGATAACTGCACTATGGGAAGTCGTCGTCCGGGTAGATGCAGATCGTTAGATTGCAACACAGCAGTGCGCAATGGTATGGGTGGACATTTGACGGCATGCGTGAAGCCCGGCACTAAAGAGCAGAAATTGAGAGTAAAGTTAAAAGATAATAGAGGAGATTCAATCAATTGAGCTATCTTAAAGAAACGAGAAAGCCAACCGAGGAAGAAGACGAGACATGACAGCAAAGTATATGCTTTGACTATTCACGTGACCACTCTGATATCCACGTGCAACGAATGATCCACGAAGAAGATCAGCATCACTACCTAGACCTGGTCTCCTCATCCCTTGTTGCCGCGAGTCTCTCCTTCTTGGCCTTTTGAATATCTAGCGACATCTTGACAGGTGCAACCCCAGGTGTTTCAAACACAGTGTCAATCTCCTCCAAACTCAAGCCACCTGTCTCCGGGAAGATGAAGTATGACAAAATGAGTTGGACGGTGTTGTAAACGATGTAAACCACCCAGATTTTGTACCCAACTTTAGCAATGCCCACGCTGATGCCATATGTTTGGACTGCACTGGCGCCACCCTGGATCAAACTGTACAGACCCATACCTTTCGCTCGAAGAGCCAGAGACAGGATCTCGACAGGATACAGATTATGCATAGTTGCAACGAATGTAGCGGAAAACGCCTGGTACATGAATATCCAGAGCAGTGTAAGTGCGGCAGCGGTGTGGGTCGCATTTAGGCTGTATTGCCAAGATGTGATAGTGGTTGCCGTCTGGAAGACGACCATGCTGATCAATCCCACAAAGATGAGAGTTCGTCTCCTGAATTTATCGACGAGGAGGGAACCGAAGGCGGTAAAAACGAAGTAGGTTGCTGTCGTGCCGATGTTGATACCCAATTGTTGCTTGGTACCTGTGATTCCGACAGTCTTCAGCGCATCGGCCATCTGTTGAAGAACTTGTATTAGCATTTCCAAAGACCTGAATGAGAATGGGAAACAGCTAGAAACGCACATAATACGTAAGAATTGACCCGCCATTCCACTGTTGGAAAAACGAGTACAATGTTAAGACTAGGAGACGATACCGAGCCAACTTTGTGAAGAACACTCGGTAATCCCAGAATGCCCTGAATCCAGTGCGGTCGTTCTCGAGGGATTCCTCCATCTGAGATACCACAATCTCAACCACAGGCTGGTTGATATCTCCACTGGTCGTATGATACTTGGCCACAATCTCCTTGGCCTTCTGCCGGTTGCCTCTCATGACATAGTAACGAGGTGACTCGGGGGTCAAGAAGTAGATGGTCACGCAGACAATCGCTGGGAAAATAGCTTCGAGAATAAGAGGGATTCTCCAACAATTGTTTCCGGGGAGATTTGATAGACCAATCATGGCCCCCAACATTGTGAGACTGCCAACCTGGAAGCAGGCGCCGAAGAAGCCGACCATACGGCCACGGAGGTGGATAGGGGAGATTTCACCAATGTATTGAGAGCTGGACATGAGAGCAGTACCGAATCCCATGAAGAATCGACCAGCCATGAAGGCCTTGAGATTTGGCGCACATCCTTGAAGCACAGCGGCGAAAATGACGATTGCATTTCCCGCGAAGTTGATTCCACGACGCCCGATGATATCGGCGAAACCCATGAACGGAGCACCACAGACCGTGCCGATACTCATCAGCGCATTAATCAGACCATATGTACCACCGCTAGTGCCGAAGCCAAAGTATGCGTGCCAAGCGGGAAGGGAGTTGATACCGCTGATAACACCCCAATCGATGCCGAAGCCGGCTTGATTGCAGCCATGCACAAACATAATGAGGCCCAGACGGACTCCAGTCCACGACCAAACGGTCAATGATTCTTGAGATAGCTTCCATAGATCCTCGTCGGTCAAGCGTGCCAGCACCACTTCTTCAACGTGCTCTTGTCCCTTCTCCTTGAGCACCTCGGCCTCGCTGATGCCTAGGGTATGCGTCTTCGCCATTGTGTCGAGGCGTGAGCCAAATAAAGGAGAAGTAGGTTGAGGGCGGTGGGCCAAGAAGATATCCTCTCTGTCGGGCCTGAGTGAGAATCAAGGGGTGGAGGGGCACCTCATGGTATTTCTGCACCAGCAGCCATTTGTAGCCTGACCAAACCGAGGAAGATATTGAAACGGCCCAGCCTCATGATCACCCCAGCCAATTCGGCCACGGATATGCACATAAGCCGAGCCAGAAAAGGAAGCGCGTGAGCTTAATGATCTGGTTCGGTCGACTCGCTATTGCGCGACCTAGCAAGAACAAATATCCGCTGGCGTTCAATTGCCGTGGAATCCTGGCACGAGTCACGCTGGTCTTCTTCCGATGTGGATTTCGTTCAGTGCTCGTATTGATTGGCCTTTCCAGTCTTGCTGGCGGCGCAAAGCTTTGGGTGCCAGAAACGGCCCGATTGGTCCTTGGGTTGTTAGTGGCCAACAAGCGAAAGATTCTCCACCACTTGAAAGCAAGTGCGGGGAACCTAGCAAATTCGGGGGTGGCCAGACCGGGATAAATGCGGAGTATTGTGTAGATTGATTATCGTGGCTGATATTTTGCTCGTCACGCTAGTCTCCAGGCCAATATGCGATTCGGAAGATCCGGGGGGCTGGCAAGAATTTAGCCGATATCTATCCGAGACGCGCTCAATTGGCTCAAGTTGAATTTAGGCATAATAAAGTGCTGATTTATTTTTCCTATTACCCTAGAGCACTCCCCTAGCTCGCCTATATTGCGCCTTGCAATGTGTCAGGCGGGTCTCACTCGCCTAAAAAGTTAACGCATGTGCGTGCCGGGTAATGTACTACATGATTTAGATCATGTCGCTGGAACGTTGTGTTAGAAAGCCTCAAAATCCACAAGGGTCATACGATGAGCAAGCTTTGGTACACGCAGCCTGCAAGCGACTGGAATGAGGCGCTACCAGTGGGAAATGGGCGACTCGGAGCGATGGTGTATGGCCGCACCGACCAGGAACTTCTTGCTTTGAATGAGGACTCGGTATGGTATGGTGGCCCTCAAGACAGGACTCCTCGAGATGCTTTCAATTATCTTCCACAATTGAGAGAAGCAATCCGATCAGAAAACCATACCGAAGCAGAAAGATTGGCAAAAGTTGCATTCTTCGCCAACCCAATCAGCCAACGACACTATGAGCCCCTTGGGACAGTTTTTATGGATTTTGGCCACACATCCGATCACATAACGAATTATCACCGCGAACTCGATCTCGAAACTGCCACAGTGAATGTGAAGTACAATTACCGCGGAGCCGAATATGGAAGAGAAGTTATAGCAAGCTATCCCGACGATGTTCTAGCAGTTCGAGTTCGCGGTCCGCCTGAGACCGAGTACGTGGTACGATTAACCCGACTGAGTGAGCTGGAATTCGAGACAAACGAGTACCTGGATGATGTTGTCGCTTCCAATGATTCCATTACGATGCATGTTACGCCGGGAGGCCGGGGTAGCAACCACGCTTGCTGCATTCTCCACGTTCAATGCTGCCAGGAGGGCTCAATCACCAGAATCGGTGACAACCTGGTAGTCAAGGCCTCGGAATCTCTCATTCGGATTACTACTCAGACAACCTTTCGTTGCGAAGACCTCGACCAGGGAGCATATGAAGATCTCGCAAAGGCACTTGGCTTCAACGCGGGACAGCTATGGGATAGGCACATCAAGGACTACCAGTCACTGTACAACCGCATGCATTTGCAATTATGGTCGGATGCACCAAACATTCCCACAGACAAGAGGTTACTGACCTCCCGGGATCCCGAATTGATTGCAACATATCACAACTACAATCGATATTTGATGATCTCTTCCAGTCGCAATGGCAACAAGCCTCTGCCTGCAAATTTACAAGGAATCTGGAATCCTTCTTTCCACCCTGCATGGGGCGCCAAATTCACCATTAATGTCAATCTACAAATGAACTACTGGCCAGCCAACGTGTGCAACCTTTCAGAGTGCGAGATGCCGCTGTTCGACCTCCTTGAGCGGATGGCAAAATCTGGAAAGAAGACCGCTCAAGTCATGTATGGATGCCGAGGCTGGGCTGCCCATTCATGTACAGATCTTTGGGCTGATACTGATCCTGTTGACCGGTGGATGCCGGCGACGATCTGGCCTCTCGGAGGGGCCTGGCTATGCTACCACATCTGGGAGCACTTCCAATTCACTCAAGACCATGGATTTCTTCTCAGGATGTTCCCTATTTTGCAGGGATGTGTGGAATTCCTGGTCGACTTTTTGATTGAAGATGCCTCTGGCAGATACCTCATCACAAACCCTTCAGTCTCGCCCGAGAACTCATTTTACGACCTAAAGGGCCAGAAAGGAGTACTGTGCGAGGGTTCTACCGTCGACATTCAAATCATTCAGGCTATAATAAGTGCTTTCGAGTCCTGCGCAGACCAGCTCGGTGTTTCAAATTCGCTCCTATCAACTGCCCGCGAAGCACGAGCCCGACTACCACCGATGAAGATAAGCGATTCTGGGCTTCTACAGGAATGGGCTATTGACTACGCCGAGGTTGAACCGGGCCATCGACACACCTCACACTTATGGGCATTGTATCCCGGCAACGCTATAAATGCAGCAAATCAGCCCGACCTAGCCCAAGCCTGTAAAGCGGTCCTTCGTCGGCGCGCTGAGAATGGTGGTGGCCATACAGGCTGGAGCCGGGCTTGGCTCATTAATTTACATGCTCGTCTATTCGATGCAGAGGAGTGTAGTAGACATTTGGATCTGCTGTTGTCCCATTCTACTTTGCCCAATTTGCTGGACAGTCACCCGCCATTCCAAATCGATGGCAACTTTGGTGGGGGTGCTGGCATCATAGAAATGCTGGTCCAGTCTCATGAGCCGGGGTTGATTCGACTACTTCCAGCTTGTCCTAAGGATTGGAAAGGGTCTATCCGGGGAGTTCGGGCTCGTGGAGGGGTGGAATTGGCTTTCAGCTGGGATAATATGACTATTCTCTCACTGACTGCTATATTGCCTGAATCGGGTGGGAAGGTTTCCATTTGTTTGCCTAATGGCAATGAGACTCGGGTGCGAGAAGTGGAAGGCCCTGGTCTTCACGTTATTATTGAAGCATAGATTCATATATCTTGAAGATAGAAAATAGATGGTAGATCGAGTTTTGCGCGGGTTTTGCATTTTAGTTTCGTCTTTTGCCCTAAAGATATTCTAGGATGGCACCTTAAAGCAAGGTACACAACAACTCGAGAAATGATAGACTTTGTCTCCGTGAGATGTGCATGGGGAAGAGGTGCTAAGTCTATGTATCTAATTTGGTCATCTTACGGCTCCATTACTATATCATTTTCTTGAACACAGTAACTATATACAAATACATACCTACCCTCATCTGTAGTGCTGCCATCGTGATAGAATATTGATCTTGGGCTTCCTACTGCCGTCCACCTGAACTCTGAGTTCACTCCAGTTACTTCAATATTTTCTGCACCACCCATGTGATCGCGGCATCCTATAGTGGAGTCCGTCGAGACTCTGGTACCCGGACACCGGGCCTCATTAAGTCTACCCGGACTTGTCTGGCCACCTTTCGATGTATTTGAATATCGACTCTGTAACAACTATTGAAAGTGAGCCGCTGTATTAAATACAATCATCGCAGGCTTCTTTCAAGTTCTCAACAATATCTATCGAAGCACCTCAACTTTCAATTGAGAGACCCCCGCATCAATCCCTCTGCCCCACCTAATAATCCCTGCTCGCTCGGCCTTTCCCGATCTGCCACGGAGAAACTCTCCGTTTGCTGCAAGTCCTGGGTAAAAGGGAAGTGGATTCGTGAAATCTGTAATATTAGCCGTATGATAGCTAACATTTTGCATTGTTTCACACTCATAAGATCTTTAAAAGTGTCAATAGCATCCGTAACAACACCTTAGATCACGACCTAGCCTACTATACTAAGCACAAAGAAGTGAAACGACAAACATGGACTTGAAATCAGTTGAGGATCTCAAAGACGTTCTACGGCCTGACTTCTTTCATGGTTATGCCACTGCTGCGGCACAGATTGAAGGCGCTTGGGACAAGGATGGCAAGGGAGTTTCAATCTGGGATACTTTCGGCCATACCCCCGGCAAAGTCTCGGACGGGAGCACGGCCGACGACGCCGTGCGAGCATACGACTTTTACCGTGAAGATGTGGCGCTGATGAAGTCCTATGGTGTAAACGCCTACCGGTTCTCTCTGTCCTGGTCGCGCATCATCCCGTTAGGTAGTCGTGACGATCCCGTGAATGAACAAGGAATCCAATACTACTCTGATCTTATCGACGAGCTGATCCGAAATGGGATCACTCCCTTTGTTACTCTTTTCCACTGGGATACTCCCCAAGCTTTGGAAGATCGATATGGAGGGATGTTGAACCAGGAAGCGTACACCCCCGATTTCGTGCGCTACGCACGAGTCTGCTTCGAGCGATTGGGCGATCGTGTTAAACACTGGATTACTTACAATGAGCCTGGTGTTTATACACTGGCTGGTTATGCCGCTGGCGTACATGCCCCGGCTCGGTCTTCATTCCGCGATCGCAATGCCGAAGGTGACTCGTCAACAGAGCCTTTTACTGTCGCTCACACGGAGCTTGTCTCCCATGGCCACGTCTCTCGGATGTATCGTGAAGAATTCCAGCCACACCAAAAGGGCACAATTGGTATTACTCTTCATGGCAACTGGTCTGAGCCATGGGACGAGGAAGATCCCTTGGATCAAGCCGCCGCCGAGCGCGCTCGCGAGTTCGAAATCTCTTGGTTTGCCGACCCTTTGTATAAGACGGGCGATTATCCCGCATCGATGCGTGCGCAACTGGGTGATCGGTTGCCACGTTTTACGGCCGAGGAATCCAAACTTGTTCTCGGCAGCTCGGAGTTCTATGGCATGAACAGCTATACGACATTTTTCGTGAAACACAAGACCACGCCAGCTGATATCAATGATCACAAGGGCAACGTGGAAAGCCATGATGAGAATAAACACGGTGTCTCGCGTGGCGAGGAAAGTGACACACCTTGGCTTCGCGCTGCGCCTGATGGATTCAGAAAACTGTTGAACTGGATCTACAAGCGATACCAGATGCCGATCTATGTCACAGAAAACGGCACGACCGCTAAAGGAGAGGTAGCGCCCACACCGGAGGTTCTCAACGACACGTTCCGCATCAAGTTCTTCGAGGGTTATGTTGGTAATGCATTGGCTCGAGCTGTTAAAGAGGACGGGGTGGACATTCGGTCTTATTTCGCGTGGACCTTCACAGATAACTGGGGTAAGTGCTTATCCTCTACTACTGTCACAGGTAAAGCCTGGATCATCTTACTGACTTTTGTGATAGAATGGGCTGCTGGATATTCAGATCGTTTCGGGTGTACATTTATTGACTACGAGTCGTCGGAGAAGAAACGCTACCCTAAACAGTCCGCTTACTATCTGGACAAGTTGTTCAAGCATTTGATTCAGGAGGCATAGAGGCTTAGTTCAGGTGTTTTCCCTTGCTTGAATTGGCAAGGTACTTGATATTCGTTCATAGTAGAAGATTGATATACTAGTACAGAAATTGAGTTTTAGAAAGAGTTAAACTCACTCGACAGAGACTCAGGCGACCTTCATATGACATCATAATGTAAAGTACTAGACCCTTTTTGGAGGTATATCAACACTCCACGAACGTCCGTTGCAAGAGAAACAGTAGTGCCTGGGAAGTGCAGAAAATAATAGCAAGGAAGAGACACATGGGAAATTGATTTTGAGAGCCACACCACCAGACATCAAATTTGGATACATGTGAACAGCTGGGCATGATATCGGCAAGAGCTGATCAAGTACTACTCTGACTGCAAAAGATAAAACAGAGATTTCGATCGCCTGCTGCATCAATGAATAATTGATATGTAATCATTTTTTGTTGTGTTGGTACTTCGCACATTTATCCTTCCCGATCTTGACATGCTATCGCGTCTACCTCGAGTTACGACGCATTGTAAGCAGCTTTAGCCCGCTTGAGGCGCATGAGCTCCTCCTCCTTCTTCAAAATATATGCGTCAATCGTGGTGTTGAAGTCAAACGTCTCCTCTTCAAGCTGAGGAGTGCTAGGATCCTGGGATTGTCTCCAATCGACGCCTGTAGTCACACTCCGCCGCTGTTGACGCCCGGCAGCTTTAGCAATGTCTTCACTTCATCACGACCTCGTTTTGTGGACCCCTTGTGCCAGATTCTCGCTCCAGCAGACGGAATCTGGCTATTATCATTCTCTGTGGGAGCTGCAGGATGTTCAGAGGCCTCGCGAGAACGTAGCGCATCCGAGCTTTCGGCTCGCATGTTTTGGATTGCTGCCTTCTTCACGAACGAACAACGTGTAGACCGGCCGCTGTGATGGCAGTTGGCACACTGGGGCATAATGTCATTTACCTCAGGCACGATGACGCAAGCATCATAAAGTCCATTGCCTTGCTTACAGTGCAGGCACATCTGCTCCTTGGGTAGGGAGACGCCCACAATCTGAGCATGTAGGGCTTCGACATTTTGCCTCAGCTTCCCGAGAAGTCTGTCAAAATTCCCACCGCTCAAGGGTAGCTTGCTTGTTCTCAGTGTCAGCTCTCTTTTCATTTCAAGGGCATCGAGCTCGAATAGGAGAGTTTCCGGGGTAAGATATTCTTTTTCACGGCGAGTCCACACATGGTCTTTGACCCTCTGTGCCCAAAATCCAGGTTTTTGATCTTTTCCATCTTGGCTGAACATGGGGGCCTGTAGATCCTCCGTCACGGAGCTATCCTCTTCTCCTACCTCCTGTTCAGGTTGTATCTCGGGACTTAGCATCGCTGGGACCTAGTCAGCCCTAGATTCGCGCCCAGCCTTTTGCCTTTGATAAAAGATAACCGACCTGATGACTCATTATGGTTGTCATCCTCCATATGGATGGTCGGTGGAAGACGTGAGTGAATTTTGGGATTCTTTTCAAGTCGTGTTTCGAGGTTAAGGAAGGCTGGTAGAGAGAGAGAGAGAGAGAGAGAGAGAGAGAGAGAGAGAGAGAGAGAGAGAGAGAGAGAGAGAGAGAGAAGATTGGGGTATAAGGAGGATATGGTGACCCTCCAAGCGCCCTATGTGTTGCGGTCAATGAAGGTTGAAGGGGATAGTTTGAGACTTGCGATAATGACGAAGGATGCCCGTGTTAGCCCATGCTGCAAGGTAGAATAGGTTGGTAAATAGAGCCGAGACTCACGGAAACGAAATAAATTTCTCCACACGCTTTTGTTTTGGGGTCGACGAAGGTTGAGAAAAGGAGGCAGAGACATCGGGAGATCTAGCCCAACAAAAACAGGCAGGACCGATATTGTTGATGCTGTTTGATGGGTGGGAGAAAGTGTGTCTTGCAACGACCAGGCAAACATCAACCCGATGCCTGGCTGAATCCTTCGTTTTATGCTGTCAAAGCTCCCTTCTAGATTCTCTCACTGACATTACTATTCAGTGTCATCAGCAGGTCATTTTTCTAGGTCTCTTTTTCAGCCTCTTTGAAAAATGTCAACATATCTTAGGGGATCTCTTAATAGTAATTATTTCGAAGAAACTTGGAATACCCATTATAGCGAAATACGTCGCCAGGCCGTACCAAACAACAAACCAGCTAAGAAAATGACAGGGACGTGGTCTATGTTATCTAGGCTTAAGGGGGTAGCAATATCTCGTGGGTTGTTCTGGATATCAGGGGTCCTTCCAGGTGTTGTTCGTGGACATAGACAAAATCCCATAATTCCCAGAAAAAGAACATTCCTCCGCCATGAATCAAGCCCTCGACCTTCACTTTCCCTATATGTTTGACCAAAATGCTCCATCGCTCTCCCACGATGCTGAGGTATATACTCCTCCGGGACTACACCCACCAAATAATCGCTCTACACTGCCATAATACCTTTAAAATATCTTATTTTAGATCGAGAGTAGAAGGTATAAAGAGATATATATCTATTAAATAAAAAGAATAAAAACACAAAAGAAGAAATCAGCGAGCAGGGGGGTTTAGCCTGCTCGCCACTCTCCCCGCCTAAGGATGTGCCCGGTCATCCGTGGAGCGGTGCTCGACATCGGATACCTGTCAACATATTTTCCCCTCAATTTTCCTTCGCGGGGCACACCCATTGGTCACCACCGGATTGGTTACCAACTAGGCCATATGAGGGGGGAGAGTACCTGGAAGAACTGGAAGTTAGTGATGACCTTTCAGGCACTGAGAATTAGAGGGCCCTGTCCATATCCAGTCCTATATACTACCACCACCACACTTTCTTCACAGATCTCAATCCTTCATACAACCACCAGGTACCCCAGAGTGTGATTTATTGACGCGTCTGGTCGACTCCGGCCGTCTTTTCTTTGCCGTCTGTTTGTAACCTCGAGGTGCCGGCATACAACATGGACGACCTCGTGGACCGAGCCACGGTTTCGACGAGCCTTTGCTCTCTACACTACTAATGACGTTCCACCAAACCACCAATGATCGCACTGGTGACATTACACGCTCCTACATGTATGAGCTACATGTATGAGATCTGGTCCACAAAGACGTCAAGCTGGTTCTCCCACAAGTGCTTACTCGTTCGCCCGGAAATCACCGAACATCTACAGCATGATTTCGTTATGATACGAAGTGGTACGCATCTAATAAACAAAAAGGGGCTAGAAAGGATGATCAAACTCGTGGCTACAACTGACTAACTTTTGCTTCAATTATAGAGATCCTCCTCGTGATTGCCAGCAATCCCACGTCAATACCCTCGATGCAGCCGCCGGAGACGCGATACATATTATGGAATTGCCCTTTTTCAAGTTCATGGGAATACGGTAAACGAATGTCCGAGACAGCAAACGGTTCGCCATGCTCCCTTCAGAGTCTACTCTTTATTTAACAAAACGAAGGCCTCCCGATTCATAGCTCAAATCGCGATACCTTGGGTCGGAAGCGGAGTCCTGCCATTGGTCTAGCCACTCCGATATTCGGCCATTATTATTGTTCCAACGTGGCAGGAACACTGAACCAATATCAGAGACTGAGACACCAAATAGTCATCAACGCTCGGTCGACAACAACTTTCAAGACAGGAAGTTAAATCATATCTAGTTGAACCAACTCAGCGAGCCAATCATCAGCCAGTACTGGCGCTGCGATATGGAGTTGGGGTCTCTTCCGAGGCTTCATTTACGGGAACAGCTCGTTGGGGTAGGTCGTTGCGATGGGCTTATCGGCTCGCCCCCGCACGACTCCAACGATGAGAAGCTCGGCTCGGCTGTCAAATAAGCCGTGTAACCGATGATAAATGGACAATTCCTCGAAGAGAAGAAATTATCTTCCTCAAAGCCGCTCTACGCTGAGATCTCCAAGTCAAGAACGGAACAGCACAGCTGTGGTGAAAATGTCTGCCGGAGGGCCAATGAAACTTACATTGAGGGGTAGCCCTCAGGAGGTATGGAGCATTGTTTTGCATCAACAAAAGGCTAGCTGGTTTCTGGTGGGATGTTCGTGATTGCTAACATCTCTTTATCTTGTATCCAGATCGGTGTCGAACATGGTCAGTCATTGAAAGACCAGATCCGCAGTCAAATGCGTATCTACGAAAGCATGTTCGAATACACCTCGAAGCTATCTTGGCAAGAAGTTCGAGAAGTCGCCAAAGAATTTGTACCTACGCTTCAAAGCCTGACTCCCCATATATTTGCTGAGATGGAAGGCATTGCGGAGGGGGCTGAGGTCGACATACTCGATATTGTGGCTCTGAACTGTCGAAGCGAAATCGCCCTGGGCAAGTTCTCCGATGGCTGTACCACGCTTTGCTGGAAGAAGAACGACGATGTTCGTGTACTATCGCAGAATTGGGACTGGACTGCAACTGTTAAGAAGAATTTGGCCATGGTCTCTATTGAGCAGCTTGGAAAGCCTACCATATACATGGTCACTGAGGTAAGACATTATCATCTCCCGAAAGTTCTATTTGTGATACCTAATGTGTTTCCAAACTTATTTAGGCTGGAATCGTCGGCAAGATTGGTTTCAATTCCGCTGCAGTGGGGACATGTCTCAATGCCATTCGTGCTAAACCCATGATTAGCAGCAAGCTGCCAATCCATGTCGCACTTAGACTATGCCTGGAGAGTACCTCTGTTACCGAGGCTGTTGAAACTCTTGAGAAACTTGGCGGCGTTGCCTCTGCTCAGCACATCTTGGTCGCAGACAGCACAACAGCCCTAGGGCTCGAGCTATCGCCCGTTGGCAACAAGTATATCCCAGAGGACGCGTCCGGGCTGATTGGCCATACCAACCATTTCATCGAGAATCGATATGTGGAGGAGCCCCCATGGTTGTCCGGCTCGCCCATTCGACTCAAGCGGCTGGACGATCTGACGACAGAACTTATCTCTAGCGGCGTGCATGGTGATGCCGTTTCTCCTGCTTTGTTGCGAGAACAGATCTTCTCGGATACTTATAATGCCCCGCAGGCAATTGCCTGTCAGGAAGACGAATCTCGCGATGTCTCAACGCGTAGCAGTTCGTTATTCAACATCATCATGAATTTGGACCCACGGAATCTAGGTGCCGAGGTAGTCTGGGGTCGCCCTGGCTCTGGGGAAGAGGGACCTGTCCTTAAAATGCCTTGGTGAAATTTTAATTGGTAGAATAACCATTAACAATTATTCTTATTTTTGAGAAAGGTCTCAACTTATACCTAAGAGTAGATACTGGAACTTAGATTCATCACTGATATTGATCCCAAATTCTAGCGTGGTAGAAGGTGGTCAAACTACCTTGGATACCTCTTGAATGGAGAGAGATGGTCAAATCGACATCCATTGCCAAACCAAAAGTCTAAAACAAACACAGAAAGTCCATGCGGAGTACCATTTGGGCCACTAAAAGGCAGGGGAACATACGCCAAACACAGAAACCCAAACAGCGCCAGTACTAGTCTAGCCTTGGTGGGTCCATGTAGAGTGACAGCTCGAGGGCAAGGATCAGCCACATGCTGACCCATTTGAATATTTCAGATTACAGCACGCAAATCCTATCGTACATGTCTCCTGTCAGTAATAATTCATAGGTTCAAAACGTTTCTATATAGAGCTAGGCCGGAGAGCAGAGTTCACAGAAATAGAGAAACCGGAAATAGACAACTCTTTTCGAACTATGACCGCAACTAGCTCGAGTTCCTTTTTGAAAACTTATCTAATCGTGATAAAAGCCATGATTGAGGAAATATCCAACTGTTCCTGTGTTCAGTTGACCCACGGCGTTGCCGATGGCCATGCCCCATCCGTGTTCGTAGAAATATTCAAACCAGTTGTAACTTCTAATCATCTTCTGGAAGACTTCTTCAGCACCGAAGCCGGCTGCTCCCATTAAGCCGCCCTCTGCAATGTATGAATTCTTTGGGCAGTCGACCTCTAGGTTCATGCGGATGTTTTCAAGGACTTCTAGGTATCCATCGAAAGCGTCCTCACGAGCGCCGGTAAACCCAAGACGGTGAATGAGATAGGTCTACCGCAGTGCTTCCAGATTGTAGTCAGGGGTGGTTTTTGGATTGTATATGTATACATTGTTTATAAAAAGGGATTGCGAGTGAGAGTGAGAAAGAGAGAGAAGGAGCAAGTCTAAAATGTAGTACAAGAATGAAACCTGAGGCTCCAAGGCCTTAACAGTATGGAGCTACTTTCTAGCCAAAATGCCAAATAGACAACATACAAGAAAACTTGATGGAAATTACAGTCGACCACTAATCTTATCAAGGATGAATATTCCCCAGTGGCCAGAGTAGTAGAAATATAAGCTTTCATATTTTGAAATACTAGAAGGAAGTCATTATACCACGTTGATGGTAAGCTGCTGTCCCAGGCATAATCAAGTTTGAGTATCAGGTTTACTAACAGATTTAGTCTGCTCCTTACAGACATGGCATTGCTTTTGTTTATCATTCGATGTCGATTGACCATTAGCAATCCACGGGAATTGAATCGTGGTCAGCAGCCTCCATTTGCCGATTGATTGCATGCGAGGTCGTCATTCAAGCCGGCGATCACGCCAAATCAAGGCACCTCGGTCGATGGTTCCGCACGAGCGGATGAAGAATTGAAGATGACCATGGTTATGGTTGTGTCTGATTGGTGATCATGCTTAATTACTCTGTCTTATGCATTCTGTCGTGCACCAGAGTGATCACCATACATGCATATTTGTGATCATCAAGTATTCCACCTAGGGTACTAGCCGATTTGATTCTTAATCAAGATCGATCGATTCGACCATTTAAACAGCAGCGGGTTCCCTTCCGGAGAAGTTCCTGGAATGACTCCATCCTTATCTCTTCTGCAATAGCCGACCAGGATAAGTCTACCTCAAAGATGGCTTCGGTCGCGGATGAGTCTCGAGAACAGGAGCCCCTCTTGGGCTCGCCTAGCTTTACCACGCAGAAGCAGGAGGCTCACATTGCCCGCAATCTGATTACTGGTCTGTCTTGACCACATGGGGTTATCCGTTGGCTCTTGGTTACTGACGTGGATGGTCCAATACCAGGTACTGCCAGTGTTGCACAGGCGGGGATCTGGATTGTAAGTACTCTACAAGAAATACTTCAACTCGATCAATCCTGCCAACTCTAATGCTCCAACCCTCGAAAACTAACCAGTAAACAGCTGGCTGCTCTTGTCTGGTCCAAAGTCTTAGCTTTACCCTTTGCGCTCTTCACGGGACACCCCGTAAGTGATTTGACATGTTGACATTTTGTCATTCTTGCATATTCTTGTCTTCTAACCAATCCACCTCCAGCTACTAGCCAGCACGGCCCTCCTGCTCCAAGTCCAGGCAGCTCTAATCCTCCAACCAACCGCCACTCCCGACCAAAAACTGCTGGGCACCCGCATCCACTACACTATCCAACTAATCAGCATCCTCTGCTTCCTGACTGCCTTCATCGTCATCGAACTCAACAAAGGCGACCACCCTCATTTCGTCTCCCCCCACGGTATCTTCGGTTTGATCACTATCATCCTCGTGGTCCTCCAAGCCTCCGTCGGAGTAATCCAGTTCTTCTTCCCCGTCGCGGTTCTCGGCAGTGTCGACGCTGGCAAGCGAGTCTACAAATATCATCGCTGGGCTGGATATGTTCTGCTACTGCTGGAGGTTTCGACTGTCCTGGCGGCGACCAAGACACCCTACAACCTGAATGCCATCCACATTCCTACATGGGGTGTCCTCATCGCGGTTATTCTGATTTTACTGGGAGTTGGTGCTAGGATCAAGAAAGGGAAATTGGGACTGAAGGATGCGTAAATCGGGAGACTGAGATGATGACTTTGGGGGATTCTACAGTGTGATCTACTAGCGATGCTATTTACCTCCGCAATGAATACACGAGATTTAACGAGCTATGATTGTCTCTACATGTTTTCAATAAACTACACATTACCAGTATACAAATATTCAAGATGTATTGACTCTTTCATTATCACAAGAAATGCTAAGTTCAGGTTAAACATTGATGGCTCCACCCAGCAAACCCGCCCGACGATCTCCACTTCTTCGCTTTCTCCAACTGCTTCCTCTCCCAACCGCCTCGCCAATGGCGCCCTCCCCCTCCCCCTATATCTGCCTCAATTGCAGATTGGCACCTCGAAATGCATTGTCTCGACTCCAGCCATACCGCTCATTCTCAACGACCCGCCGTCACCAGCAGATCCTGCGTCCCGCGACAGCACCCAAGCCCACGCCGGACGTGAAGCACATCCGCCAGAATGCCGAGCTCTACGCACAGAATTGTATAGACAGGAATTATGCCGGTCATGCAGAGTACCCTTCGAAAATTCAGGCTCTATCTGAGGAAGCCAGACAACTCGATTACGACCTCAAGTCGCCGCGTTCGCAGATTAAGCAGTTGGAAAAGACTATTGCGAAGCTGTCCATTGCGGCGCGACAAGCTTCGGCCAACGGCGCAGAGGCCAGTGAGCAAGGGTCAGCTACGAATAAAGAATTGGAGGATCTGAAATCAGAAGCGCAGCGCTTAAAGGACGACTCGCATGCCATGACAGTCCGCAAGTCTGACTGCACCGATGAAATCAACCGTCTCGCCCTATCCCTCCCGAACCTCTCGTCCTCCGAAACTCCCATCGGCGACGACCCCCGTCTCGTTCACTACCTCAATTTCGATCCCCAAGCACCACCCGCCTGGACACGCCAGTCCCCCGCAGAGTTCCAAGCTCGGTCGCACGTCACCATCGGCACCGAACTCGGTCTCCTCGACTTTACAAGCTCGGCCACCACAACGGGATGGGGCTGGTATTTCCTCGTCAACGAGGGCGCCATGCTTGAGCAAGCGCTCGTCCAATATGCCTTGAGCGTCGCACGCCGCCGCGGCTGGAAAACAGTCTCCCCGCCGTCAATCGTCTATTCCTACATCGCCGAGGCATGCGGCTTCCAACCGCGTGACCAGCACAACGAGCAGCAAATCTGGTCAATTGAGCAGAACGAGCGCGACCACGACACTAAACCCCAACGCTCGCTGACTGGAACCGCGGAAATCCCACTCGCAGCAATGTACGCAGGTCGCGACATCAACGCTTCCGAACTCCCCATCAAGCTCGTAGGCGCGAGCCGATGTTACCGTGCCGAAGCAGGCTCCCGTGGCGTCGACACGAAGGGTCTCTACCGTGTACACGAGTTTACCAAGGTTGAGCTATTCGGGTGGACCGATAACCTCGCCCCCGAATCAGCAGCGGAAAAGCCTACCTCAGACACCCTCTTCGCCGAACTACTAGACATCCAAACCGAGATCCTAACATCCCTCCACCTGCCCTGCCGCGTCCTCGAAATGCCCACTGGCGACCTGGGCGCCAGCGCAACCCGCAAACGCGACATCGAGGCCCTCTTCCCCTCCCGCTTCCGCCCTACACCAGACTCGACGAGTCCCGTGGACCCGTCCGTCTCGCAACTCGAGTCTGCATGGGGCGAGGTCACTTCTGCTTCTATTTGCACTGATTACCAGAGCCGTCGGCTGGCGACGCGTGTACGTGGCGGTGCGCCTAAGGAGTCCCGGTTCCCGCATACCGTGAACGGAACTGCGATGGCCGTTCCGCGGGTGTTGGCTGCTATTTTGGAGAATGGGTGGGATGAAGAGCGAGGTGTTGTCGTTGTGCCGGAGGTGTTGAGGCAGTGGATGGATGGGATGGAGACGATTGGTCGGCGGGAGTAGAATGGTTGATTGTCTGGAGTTGAAGATTCTCCATTCTATTTGTATATTAGTGTAGTTTACATTCGTGATCTGGTATGTTGGCTCAGATGATGGGCAATCTATATCAAGGCAGTCGGAATGATGGCATTGACTTCCTGATGGTAAGGGCTTCTCCGGTATAGCTTCAACGAAAGATCAGATTCTTGATCTAGGGCTCCTCGCCAGGACAAAGTAGGTAGAAAATCCCAGATAAATAGGTATCTCAATTGAATTGGAGGCTAAAGACAGAAAACCAAGTATCCACCTCCCATTTGGTATTGTTATTGTACACAAGAGTAATGAGAATCGAATTGAATACAGACGAGGTGGGTATGAGGAGAGCATCTCAACCAACCCCAAGCGCAGAGGAGAAAAAGAAAAGAAAAAAAGTAAAAGAAAAGAAAATAATACAGTGGAGAACAGGTAAAAGGTATCCATAGAAATCCTATTGGTAGTGTCCCGCTACCGTGGCTATCGTTTTGGCCATGGGTATCATCGCCGATTGAAAGTAAAGAAAGAAAGCCCCTTGATATCATTAGAATGTGAGCGATAAGCCCACTATACATGAAATAGGCGTGAACGTAGTCATTAGAGCTATGACGAAGAACAGGGGGGAAAGAGAGAGGGAAGGGAAGGAAGGAAGAACGACACGTTTGTCGAAATCAGGTTCTACCTAACGTAAAGGTCTACCTACGGTCAAGCAGTAGTTCCATTGGTCATGGGAACACTCGCTTGATCTTGCTGGGTGGCGCTGGCTTCACCGTCGGCCAAGTTGGCGTCGTCCATGGCCTTCAGATCCGAAATAAGATCTTTCGAATCGCCAGCATCCATCTGGTCCGCGTCGCCTTCGTTGAAGCTCGGCATCTCGAGCGCCACGCCACTGTTCTTCTTCGCCTTTTTCTTGCTCGGCTCGGACGGGCCGGCCTTGGCGATGGCGGCGTTGGGGGGTGCAGGGCGTTTCTGCGGGCTAGAGTTGCTTCCAGAGACACCAGCCGGGGGAGGGATCTTGCCAGATGCGGGCAGACGGGTCTTCGCAGGCATGGGTCGCTGCTTCAGAGGCAGCTCCAGGTCTTCCACAAGCGGCTCGTCGCTGTTGGCATCCAGCTTGCCCTTGAGGAATTGCTGGACCAGCCCGATCTGGTTCGCGACGTTCTCAGTGGTGATTCGAGCGTAGGGAGGGGGCGGTGGGAAGGAGTCCTCAGTCTGAATCGCCGTGGTGTTCTGCGCTTGTGCTGCGTTGAACATGCGGCTCGGCAGCAAGTGTAGCGGCACGCTGTTGAAGGCAATACCAAACTCGACATCCAGACCGAGTTCCTTGAAACCAAGGAAATCGTCATTGATGTCATCCGCAAAGGTTCCGGTAACAAACTGGTCGCTACCATCGGCAAAGGCCTTGGAACCGTCCTCGCCAACATCCGTGAGAGCCGGGCGCAGAAGCTCAGTGAAGAGATACTTCAGGCGATCATGAGCAGACGTGAGCTTAGTTCCCAGTCGTTCAACGTCATCCTTGATATAAAGCTCCAGCTCCTCGATATCCATACCCACGGCAGAAAGAGTGTGAAGGACGACTTCGGGTTCACTGTATGCAGACTTCCACTCGGAAGACGACGATGCATCCTCCGTCTCGGTGACGGGGACCTTTGGAGTCTCCATATAGGACTTGATGGTCTGTCCAATCTTGTGGAAGTAGTCAGCGGCCATATCAGTTGCGACGTCGATGGCCGAGGGCTGGTACTCCTCGAAGCCAGCATGATAAAAAATCTTGGCGACCGATCGCTGCAGCGCGGCACGGCATACTCCTGTCGTCATGACAGGGCCGTTGTCGTTCATGACGTGAGATGGGATGTCCTGTTCGACAAAGGGCTCAGGATTGTACTTTTGGAATTGGTTCGCGTACATCTACGGTTTCTGTTAGCTCATATTGCAACTTCAATCTAGGAAATGTTGCATTTCCAAGTACATACCTGAGCTTGAAGCTGCATCTGCTTCACGATTCCAATCTTCGAACAAATCTTGCGCGTATCCTGCATCTGCCGCATGTTGGAATCCATCTTGCGTGACAGTTTGCTATCGGGCTGCGTGAAACTTCCCGCACGAAGAACCCGGAGGAACTCCTCAGAAGTGTCCACAATGTTTCCCTCGGCATCTTCCTTCCAGGCAAGGCGAGATGGGAGATCCGGAACGCCGTGCATGACGTCGTAGTAATAAGGAATCATCTTATCTTCCTCAACCTCGATGCCCTCTGCAAGCGATGCACCAGCAGCTTCAGGCTCCATCGCCTGGGAACCAGCGTCCTGAGTCTTCTCGCCCTCATTAGCAGCTTGCTTCTCGTGGCGAAGCCAACGGCGCATGCCAGCCTTGGTTCGAAGCAAAGCTGGCTCATCAGCATTGAGCTTGTCGCCCTTGAAGAGGCGATGTCTCTCAGCGGCGATCAGAGCTCGATCTTTCTTGGTGACCTGCTTCCAAACTTTGTACTCGGGGTCTTCGACTTCAAGACCGGGCGCCGACAGGGCACTTAGAGCGGTTATGTCGGTTGTCGGGCCATCAATTTCCATTGCGTCACCCAACTGGCTAGCTGCACCACCTGCGCCAGCGCCAGTTGGATCAGAGGGTGTATTAGAGCCGGGAGGAGGAGTTGAGAAGCCGTTCTGGCTCGCTTCCATAGCAGTATTTGAATCGGCCCGGACGGCACCTGGCGGCTGACTGGAAGATGCACCGGCGGGGCCTTCAGAGCCACTAGGGGTGCTACGAGAAGGAGCCGTGCCCTTCTGGGAGGTTTTGCCGGGAGCCTTTCGTCCTCGAGAAGACATGATGGGTTCGTCATCGCTTTCCTCGCCTCCATCCTCGAGGTCAGCAAGTTGCTGACGACGTTCTTCAGCTTCGACTTCGGCTCGGTCCCTAACAACGATGTCCGGAATCAAAGGCACAAGCTTGTCTGTTTCTTTGCGCATAATAACGGCCTTTCTGCGCAAGGGATGATTTGGATCAGTGTTGTACTTGAGACAGTTCGCCCAAATTAGATTGATGTCATCCACAAAATCTTGCTTCGACCGGTAGCTAAAGGCCTTGAGCTTCTTGGTCATCGTTCCAAGGTCCATTGGGTGCCGAATAACTATAGCAAGGGAGGGTCAGCATCAGATATAGTAGGCATGAGAGCAACAACACTTACTCAGGTGATAATCAGGCACATCGCGCTTGTTAACTTTATTCAAAAATGGTCCCGAGTTCTCGGTCATGGCCTTGAGTTCGTTAAGAACCTTCTCCGCGGCATCATAAAGCTCCTCCTGGCCGATTCGTTCCTCATTATACCACTTGCTGCGGTTTTTGCGGACCTCACGAATCAGGTTGCGAAGCTCGGCATCTGATGCCTCCACCATGTCGCGCTTCTGATCGATCCGAGCGAGTAGATTCTTCAATGTCAGGCTAGAGGCGCCAAGGTTCGTCTGGCTGAGTGTACCATGACCACTGGAACCGCCAGAGGTATTGTTCGCACCACTATTTTGACCAGCGATCTCGGCTTCAACCTGGCGTTCAGACTCCTCGAGCCGCTGTTGGTCCAACATCGCGTAGCGGTCATCCTCAAGAGTGTAGAACATGGTATGGAAGCTATGCTTGACAGCTTCCTCGGTAGCTTTTTTATCCTCTTCAAGCTTCTTGCGAATATCCTCCGCCGTCTCTTTCTTCTGTTCTTTTGTCCCGTCAACATTGGTAGAAGCAGCGGTGCCAGGACGTTGCGACGAAAGCGCGGCGACGGTGGTATCTTGCGACGGTGGGATGGACTTTGCTTTTAGAGGGGACTCCGTCGAATCAGGCATATCCGCGTCTTCATCGTCATCGTCGTAGTCATCGTAGTCGTCGTCGAGTTTGCGGGCAGGCTTGGTGGGTGCCTTCGAAGGGGGTGCCGGCGCATCGACGCGTTCAGGTTGACTCCCAGGCTGGTCGGAGTCCGCGATGGCGGCGCCGGCCACATCTTCCTCGGCATGGCCCTCTGAGAAGAGCGCGCTAATTTTCGCTTCGCTGATGCGGTACAACTCGCGAAATTGGGCAACGCGCGGGTCCTCCTCGGCCGCGATATCAGGGTCCGATGTCATACTACCAGGGTTTGGACCGTCGGCGCTGATAGAGCCGCGTGTTTGAGGGGTTCGCGAGCCAGATAGAGTTTTGACCAAGCCATTGACAGGCCGCGGGGAGTCCTGGTGCTCATCCGGAGGGCGAATATTGCCTGGGGGCCAGGCGTGGTGACCGAGCGACATGCTCGCTCCAAAACCCCGGCTCTGGGGGCGGGCGAGACTCGATTCTCCACGCTTCGGATGGCAAGCCGAGAAATCGCAACGAGGGGGTTAAATGAAATGAAAAAGGTATGGGATTGTAAGCCAGAGATAGCCAAAGCACCAGGCAATGTCAGAAATTCTGATAGCGATGGCACAGTGGAGAGGTTTGATGAAGAAGGTGACGGCTTCAGTAAGGAAGATCTTCTGGATGGGGATGGACGATGCCAGCCGCAAGCCGCAAAGGCGGCGAGACGCGGCAGATCGCAGAAACGGCACATCATGGGAGCCTTGACAGTAGTATCTCTCTCCACCATTATCTCTGGAGCTATTGCTTGAGCGATTGACTGGTTCTTACTGTCCATACGATCTGTGGGATGCATTAAAATTCTCGGGATCTTCATATCAAGCCCTTCAAACTCACCATCCAAATCCACATATGACGCACTGGCTCAACCCGGGCCAACCGATCGTCGTCAGCCGTTGAACACTAACCCGTCTTGCGCTGTGTAGCTAAGACCTGCACTCAGATACAACTGATTGGAGAGGCTGTGGCTAGAGACAAGTATTCGAAAAGTGCTCTTGTCAAAAATCTATCACTATGCGGATCCGCTACCCTTTCGCAGGTACGTGTCGATTTGTAGCCAAGCTAGTATAACCACCGTCCACCAGTTCCCTCCAGCTAACAAGCAAACGCAGGAGCTTTCGCTTTCCTCCTAGTCCTGTCCGGATACATGGGCCTGCTCTCCCATAGCACCTCCTCATCAATTCCTACGAATCTCCAACCAAATGACAAATTCCTGCACCTCGTCACCTTCTTCCTCTTGACCGTCACCTTCTACTGGATCTTGGACACCACGAGGCGGCGCACTCTACATATAACCCTACTCTTCTGCACACTCGGCATGGGAATCGGCTCGGAGATTGTCCAAGGCCTCCTTCCAATTGACCGAGCCTTCGACCCATTCGATGTCGTTGCCAATGTCGTCGGCAGCCTCGGCGCAGTCGGTCTGTGCGGCTGGTATCACCGTCGCATGCTGGAGCGCCGCCGCAAGAGCCGCTTTGGCATTGTGGACGGTGGAGAGGAGGATGTCGAGCTTGGTGTTGGAGTTGGTGGCTCCCGGGAGGAGGAGGAGGAGGGACTAGGACCGCAAGAGTCTGGTGTGATGAACTTGGAGCAGGAGGTGGATAACTGGGATGAGAATGCTGTCGATAATTGGGATACCGAGGATGGTCCGGAGCCGACTGAGCATCAAGCTGCGCCTCCAAGTTACCATGAAAGCCAGCCAGCTGGAGAGGGCACTACGAAACGCAGCGATTGATAGAGCTCGAGTGAAACTTTCCAAGTGACAGATTGACGCATAGCCAATGCTGATACTGGCTGGCGCATTTCCCGTTTGATGATGATTATGGACCGATGCATTGATCGATCTCATGTTGGCATGATACCAGTCATTTAGTTCTGATGTATTTTTCGCAGCGATTATGTTCCCTTTTCTTGTCTTTTTTTGCTCTGTTTTGGAGCTGGTTATCGGCTTGCATGGGACCTATTGGATGGAAAAGGAAGGTTCTGTATGATCTTGCTTTGTACTGCAATACTTATGGATGCCTCCCGAGGATTGTCCCCTAATGATAACTGTACAACTGAGGTTCTTCTCAAATAAGGGTACTTCCTTTGGCTTATGGCTTATGTGGCTGTCACCTTTGAGTAGTGGGAGACCCTTTCTAGAGCATATAGACTAGAATAGACATCCGGAAGCGGAAGTTTGAGCCGAGTACAGAGTGAAAAATGCCATATCAGTGGTACGAGCTACCTTGCAAAGATCTACAACACTGACAGATCAAGCCGGCTGCGAGATTTTGGCTGAAGTCAACACGGGGATAGTAGACACAACTCGACAAACCGCTAATATACAGCAACTCTAATGCAAAGACTAGGACTTCAGTCACCGGGCATAGAACTACAGAAGAGTGCAAGGAAATTCATAAACAAGTGGCAATGTAGACTGGGGGTATTCAGAAAAAAGGCAAGAAGATACAGGGAGGGTGCTTTGGGCAAAATGCGGGGGAAAAAGCAATAGGAAGACAAGAAAGGTAAACAAGACAAGTACAGAAGAATGTAAGGCAAAGGGGCCATGAGACAATAAAGCAGCAAATACACAAACACCGGATGCCATGATATGATGCAAGAGGACAAATGAAATCGGACGTTCAGGGGCTCATGATCAATCGTGACGAGTAGACACAAAGGGTGGGATACGAAGCCGACCAAATTTCGCAGCAGATAGGAATCGAGCTCCCGAGTGATGATACCTAAAGAGGTCGGATGAAGTAAGGTGATAGTCAATGTGGGCACGCATTACTCATGGTGAGAGGACTCGGGCGTTTCAGTCGGAGTTGCAACTTGGTCCGGGACAGCCTCTAATTCAGGCTTTGAGGCAGGCAGATAATCAGCCTCGTCGCTCAGTTTGGCGAGCTTGGCAGACCGTGGCTCATCCATTTGGCTCGCAGGAGACTCGTTCTGTCCTGGTATCTTGCCCAATTTGATATCGGCTTGTTCTCGAAGCACCTCGTAGATGAACTGCATTTGCATCTCGTTGTAAACCATCATCATGCGTTGTTCGCGCATCTGGTTGACCGTCTCAAACACGGGGTCGGTCTCGGGGTCGGCTACCTGCAGCAGCTGGCCCGATTCGAGCTCCTGGAGGAGATGGTCCAGGGCGATGAAAGTTCCCGTGCGGCCAACGCCTGCACTGCAATGGACCACACGTGGATTTTCAGGCCCTCCAGCTTTGGAAGCCGATAATTTGATCAGTTCCAGGAGGGCCTCACGGTCACTGCCTTCGGGCTTGGAATAATCCGCCCAGCCTGCAAAGAGGAAATGCCACACAATCTTCGACTCCGAGCCGATGGTCAGCTCGAGCTTGCGAACCTCCGAGCGTGACTTGGCATCGACCGTCGACTCTAACAAGGTGACCTTGCCAATGGTTTCGGGGGTTTCCTCCTGGCTACTCTCATCGGTCACGGAGGGATCCGACTCCTCTTCCGAGAGAATCATCGAAGCCTGGTCCGAATCCAATGGGAAGTATTGTGCACATTTCTCCCGGCCGGCCTCAAAGGTCTGGGTCAACATGACAATCACAGCTACATCCTTGCTTTCATGGAAGACCATATGCCAAAAGTGTGAGAGATGACCGAGCTTGGGTCCCTGTCGACCGAGACAAAAAGCTCATCGTTAGTCAAGACTTGCCAACGATAGTCTAGGACAGGGGAGGGGGAGCATGCCAAGGGATTGGCCAACATACCTGGGTCGCAATGTAGGTCCTCTCCTCCTCCGTGACCGAATCCTTCAGTATGATCGGCGAGGCGTTGATAAAATCACACTCGCCCTCGGGCACCCGCAGATGGATGCGGCAGTTGGCCCATGCTTGCACGTTGACATATCGATTCCGAGCCTTGACTTGGGGGTCGCCCTCGAGGGCAAAACGGTGGGCAGGATCGTTGGACAACATGGCATCGGCCAGTCGTGTCCTCTGCATCCATTCGAGGTCTTCAAACTTGTCGTGAATCTCTATAGATATATATTCAAAGCGGTCAGTCCACTGGCTCTCCCCACGTGTGCGAGGCGCATTTCTCGATATCTTCTACCCCTTCCTTCACTCTATTCTCCGATAGGGCGCATGCACCCCCGCTTGCTCACTTACCCGAGACTGATTGGCACAAAAACGGCGGGACATCGTCCGTATTGCCAGCATCCAACCGGGGATTCCCCTGTTCACCAGGCACATCGAGACCATCGCCGTCGGGAGGGAGGCCGCGCTTCCCCGTCTGGACGTTGGTATCGATCTTGATGGAAGGATGCGCCATCTTGGCGGCAGCGATCTTCTGGAATGCGCGAACCTTGCCGATCACGCCGCGGGCTTTTCGGGAGACGGCCTGACTTTTGGAACGTTTTTTGGTGCTGCGCGGGGCAGTGGAGGAGGGTTCGGGGGAGGGAGAGCGCGAGGCTTCGGGGTCGGTGCTGACTTCGAGTTGATCGAGACCGTATGCGGCAGCCGAGACCTGAGATATCTGCAACGAGGACAGATCGGGACAGCTATAGAAGCTGTCCCGGGAAGGTGTGTCCAGGGCCAGATTTTTTTTGGGAAAGATCGCGCGGGGGCCTTGCTTGGGCGTCGAAGGAGGGGGGGGAGCTGAAGGCCTTGTCGCAATGAACTGGGCCAATCGTGTGACCCTCGTATAAGGCCGAAACGCGACACAGCAGCAGGAGCCCGCCGAAGTCAGAACGTGCGGTGATTTTCCGGGAATTTCTTCCTTGCAGGGATTAGAGATTCTGGAAGAAAGATTTCACGACGGCGAAACGAAGACGACGAAGAGGATCAGGGGTGGAAAGGAGGGGCGTAATAAAATGAGGGAACTGGAGAACGACCCGAGGTCTCCGCCGAAGAAGTATAAGAAAGTGATATTATAGAAGAATAGAAGTATAAAGATAGGCTAGGGGTCACCTACTAGTGGACCTAGAAAATCAGTCTATCATGTGCCTTTCCAACAAGTTCTACTCCGATAAATATAGATCCAGGGTAGTCCAACTGTAATTGGCCACAGTCAGCGTGTTGCCACTTGCACTCAGCTGCTTGCGGCGATCCACTCGCGACCGCGGCAGATCAAAGATGAGAGAGAGCCAGTCCAAGAGAAACTGGATACCGGAGATTTCCAGGAACCCAGAGAGCGCGATTCGCTTCTGAAACTACTTTGTAACTTCCGGGCTGGGGTTGTTATCGACGAAACTACAGTAGGGAACTACAGTACTCTACTCTCCCGGTTTACTTTCCTCAACCCTCCCCGGTAAAACCAAAACATCCCGCATCTTCGACAACCCTGAAACATCCCGCACGTCACACACCGGAGTCCTGAGATCCTGAGAACTCTCGGACTGCCCTCGCGCATGTCGCTCGACGTGAGCGCTGGAAGGTGTTGATCGCCGCGTCTCTCTATCCTCGTTACATGGACCGATGACCACTACTACCGAGCGTGCGCGCCTTCATGAAATGGTCTCGTCCGCGCAACTCCTCGATCGCATGCCCCTCCAAAGCGCCCCCTCCGTCGTGTCGCGACCCTCGCAATCTACGCGCAGACATCATCGCTCGGGGCGCTCGCATCATGGAGGTTCCATGCAGTCCTCCTCAAACGATTTCCCCATCTTCACCTATACCGGCGACACCGAGGTCGTGATTCGCGCCGGCGCGCAGGAACGTCGCTATCTTCTCCACCGTCTGATTCTGGCACAATGTTCGGGCTTCTTCGAGGCAAGCACTGCCGAGGTCTGGTCGGGTCAGACTGGCCTCGCGCAAGTCCCAGCAAAGGGAGAGGGCTCGCTATCGCGCGTGAGCGAGGATTCCTTGTCGAATGGGTCGACCTTGGTCCAAGGGGATCACAGTAAAGTCACGGCGCGCGGGGGAGACAAGCGGAGGTGGAGATTTGAGCTTGATTGGGAGACCCGTGGGGAGGACGAGGAGCCAATTCTGGTTCAAAAGGTATGGTAGACAATGCCATGCGCTCTCCGGTGAATAGCCATCGACGTGTATGGCCTAGGAGGCTAACATCCATACTTGCACAGGAACCCTCCTACGCTCCAATGTTTAGCGGCGATCAACCCGCATTTTCCCCGACAGCAACAAAACCGTCGAGCGCACAGGCAGGCTACTTCCGGTCTATGGCGAACCTGGCCGGAATGCAATCGGTAGTGCATCTACCACAGACAGCCAATGGTGACCACAGCTCCGTGGATCCATTAATACGCGACTACGACAACCTCTTCCGCTTGTTCTACAATCACCCACCAGCGCTGAACAGTGTCAATATTGCCTCGGCTTACACAGAGTGCAAATCTCTCCTAGCCTTGGCAGACATGTACGACGCGCTCCCCGTCACTGGCCCGCGAGTCGACCACCATTTACTAGGGTTCGGCTCCCGCTTATTCAAGCAAATTGCCAAATACCCACCCAGCTACCTCAAGCTAGGATATCTGGCACGTAGCCGTGTCATTTTCTCGGAGGCGTTGATCCACGTCGTGGGACAATGGCCGGCGGCCCTGCCAAACCTGCGCAACGGCTCCTACGCCCCATTACCCAATTCCGTTCTCGATCTAATAGAGGACAAATACGAGGATCTAGAGGACCTCAAAGCCCGTGTCGAATCCAAGCTCTTCCGTCTTTCCCTCACGACCTCCCGCGGTGAACGCGTCGGGCCGTCAAACGCATACCTAGACTGGCTCGCCGTCTCCCTCTTCCGCCAGTGGCTTATCGAAAACACCACTCCCCCGCCAGCACCAATTCTCAAGAACCCATCTAATGCCACCAGTACCGCTCCCCCACCGCCCGCCATTGCAGGCTCTCAAACAACTTCCACCAAACCTACCGCGCCGCCTGACCCAACCGCCCGCGTATACCGATTGATTGGATCCCCATCATCACAGGCATACCTCGCCCACGACGAAGTCAAACGCTTTCTCAAACTCCATCCAACACCTTCCTCCGACGCGCTGTACACGCGCGACACCCTGAAACGCTTCGAGCGCAAGATGGACGAGATCAAGCGGCTGGCCCGCGAGATCGTCAAGCCACTGATGCGCAACTTCCTCGAGCTCGAGCTGAAGGGCAGCGCTGAGCAGGCCAGCAGCACCGCTGGCTCTCACGACAGCAGTCCATCTTCTGGACTCCCATATTTAACCTGCACCCGCGTAGAAGAGGCTGATCTACCTTGGGACATTTGACATTTGATTTACTTTGACAATGTGGCGTCTTGAAAACGTGGCGTACATGATATGATTGTTTGGCCATATATCTTGCTTGATCTGCTTTGCATTTGCTACTACCATTGGTAAGGTACTACCCCTGGCGTCTTTTGAAGATTTCATTCTCCCTGCCTATTTTCCCCTCGAACTGCTGGTTTGTTCTGGGGAGTGGGGGGTTGAGAATTGGGTGGCTGTACTCCTACATATCTTCTGTTGCGATGATGTGATGTGTATTTGATTGATGGCTGCGTTATTTTACCCGTTTTACTAGTTAATGTGTCTACGATATCATGAATGACTTTTACATTACTTGTTCCTTTCGGTGTCAGAGTAAATGATTAAAGACGGGCGTGTATGAGGAAGGTAGAACTCTGCCCATCATTTCACTTACTGTTCCTTCTAAGTAGTAAGTAGAGTTGACATCGAAAATCAGGGGGTTCTTTCCCACTCCATAGATACTGCATTCATGACAGTTTCGAGGATTGGTGCTCTACTGAGGTTCACAACGTGGATTACTATAGAGGACGTGTAAAGTACTACAGCTACGCAGTGAATCAACGTCGAAGAAATTATCTTCTATTTTCTTTTTCTATTTTTCCGGGGGAACATCAATAGCTGGTACTTGGGAGACATGACATTACTGCAATAAAACCATCCATGTTGGTCGCTGGGCCAACTTTCCAAGTTCTCAATCCATTTCCATCTTCTGTGGCCTGGCCAATTCTTGGAATGGTGAATATCAAGGCTAATGTACCGGCGGGGAAGACAACAAAACAAAACATGCAGACAGATCAAGCTCAACAAGAAATTGACAGGGGGTTTCAGACAGTGTGAAACTCAACATCGTCTCGGCGGTTATGACTTCAAAGCAGATACCGAGGGAAACCATCATCAGGCAATATGGCTGCAAGCCTTTCCAGTAGTCGAAACATGACCCATTAGACATACCACATCCGCAATGGCAGATGATTGTCGTTGCTGTCATCAATGGGCAGCAAAGGAATATCGGCGCGATCAGACTCCTTGGGATTCGCCTGCATAGCGTGAGACATTCCACGGCTAACCTTGACGCCCCGTCCATATTGAGCGGGCTTGCCCTTGAGCATGACGTTCTCATGGTGACGGGCACGAACGGAGATCAAGTGAGCATAGTAGATGGCCGGGTGGACCGAGACAGAAGTCGTAGAGCGAACATACTGGTAACACTGCTCGTAGATCATGTTGATCAAATGCTCCGGCTTGTGCCTGACTTCGTCCAGCAAGACGGTGTAGTGGACTGGGCGGGCGGTGCCCTGAAGAGCAATGTGTGAGTACAGGAAAAAGTCCCAGCCAGAGGACGGGTAACGTCTCGGTCAACCAGAGTGCCGGGGAGAGGATTGCCGTTCTTGTCACGGTCGTTGTGAACCTTGGAGTCTGGGAAAGCCCGAATGTGGTGTCTCTTGTTGGCTATGACGACGCACATCTTTCCTTTCCATTCTGCTCCTGCAGCCTTGGACATGGTTTCGCGAATGGTCTTCACTTCCTTGTTGAGGACCTCCTCGTACTCGGTTTCCGAGACGCCATCGCGGAAGTAGTAGATAACGGCGGGAGGACTCTTCTTGCCAACCGTCTTGATCCACTCGATGAAGAAGGGTTTCAAAATATCCCTGATGTTGGTCTCAGAGATGATCTCCTTGCGGGCACCGTTCACTTCACGGCCGCCCCAGTAGCTGATTCCCTGGAGGTCATTTGAAACGGACATTGCAGCCAGTGAGGGAGTCCAAACACCCATCATAGGGTGGGTGACATCAGCGCCAATGATTATCGACGAAGGCCCAAGGCCTGTGCCAGCGGAGGTAGGAACAGCCCGAGCCGTAACACCTCCAAGCTTGGCGTTGATTTTCATGGCCACGTTGGAATGAAGCTGAGGCTTTCCTCCACCCTCGCACCGGCCGTGCTGAAGAACCTGTGAAGGAACTCCATATCGGCAATCGCAGGACTTCTTGAGGCGGGCGTACTGGCCAACATCCTGGTTGGATGTGATCATGATGATCAGCTGAGGAGGTTCACCGTAGGCCTTCTTAGCAGTATCATGAAGTTTGGTCACAGAGGTCCCGATGTCCTCGGTCATCAACAACGATACGGGGTTGCTCTTGACAATGCCACCATGCTGCTTGAATGCCCTGACAAAGTTAGTCCGCCATTCGTCGATCAACTGCTGATTGAGGCTATTCCGTTCATGGTTATAGTAACCAATTGCCCAGCAAGCCAGAGGCTCGGAGTGTGGTTTGTAAAACTTCTTTCCTCGAAGATCCCAACGGCCAGTCGTGCCCGGATTCACCTTTGAGTTCCCAAATTGGATTTCTGGATTAGCAAGTAGCCGGGCTTTGGTTTTGTACATCTTCTGCGAGATCTCCATGCCATAGAGCGCCAGATTGGGGTCATTGTCATGTGCAAAGAGTCTCTTGCAGCAGTTGATGTGCTCCTTTCGATCGTGTGGCTTTTGCGCGGTGTACTTGATCATTTTGGACGTCATCTTAACGCTAAGCTTCCTGTTGTATCGCTGAAGGCCCTTGAGAGCCAAAAGCTCGGCGGGATAAACCACGTCGCGTTCTTGCATCTCCACAAGGCGCATGGTAGGGTACTCGAGCTCAATTTTGTACTTGATCCTGAAGTATTCTTGAACAGATTGCTTCTTGACGGCACCTGTGGCATGGTCCTTGATGTCAAGCATGTATTCACTTGCGCTGGCGGGTACAAGCTTTCGGATCTTGAACGTTCTGTTCGGGTTGGGACACCCTTTGAACTCGGGACTGACCAGCAGACCCTGGAGCATCTTGTCGAGTTCGACATGGGACTTGGACCACTCCACCCAGTCGGGTTTGATATGTGGTTTGTGAACAGGCATGCAAAGCTTGGGAACGTCGTCTTGATGTATATCTCCCAGGAGCCCCGCCATAACTCCCATAAGCCCGATGCGGGAGAAGAAGACACCATATGCAGTATCGACATTGAGCATCAAACCACGCTGATGATAACTCGGTTAGTCCAAGATGTAGACTCTCAAGAAACGGGGCATAAAGTCCTTACCGGGAAAGCTCTGATTGTCTGGAATGCTCCTCGGTAAACAGTTGCGCCGTACCCCAGCTGGAAATGGAAGTTGTGTGCCATTTCAGCAAAATCTTCACCCAGCTTGTGAATCTCTTCAAAGAAATATGAACGCTTGTGTTCAAAGAACCTGGATCGAGGCTGGTGTCGAATAAGGTGGTCAAGGAACACTGTATATGATGTTAGTATCCATCGAGTCACAAACAGAAAATTCCTCATGAGGCACTTACTGAATGACTGAATCACCTGCTCGTCAAACTTTCGCTTCTTTTGGAGCCAGTCTTGGATGACTTTGACCATAAGTTTGTGCTTTGGAATAACACGGAACTGAACCTCCGATAGCAGAGTGAGGAATTCTCGAGATTTTGGGTTCTTCGCCTCGAGTCCGCCGATTCTCTTGGGGCCTTCATAGTGCCTGTATGGGGAGTCGAAGGTAATTTTCTCTCTGATACCTCCTCGATCCAGCGCATGCAAAGACCTATTTTCTTTAGACCGGGTTCAAGGACCAGTAGTCAGGGTTTTACCTACCAGACAATGTGAGCTCCGTCATGGATAGCATCAGGGAGCAGTCTCATTCGCTCCTTGCTCTTCTCAAAGCAGGTTCGCATGAGCCGTTGGTCCAGGGTTGGAAGAAGCCTCTTATCCTCTCGAGCCTGAATTTCGGCAATCACTTGGAGCTATAAATATTTTAGCTAGGAAGGTCCCTCGTAAGGACTTCAAATGATTCATTCCTACTCACCTCATACATGTAGACAGGCTTCTTGGGATACTTTGTGATTGGAAAGCCATTCACAAGAACATCGATCTCCCTGCCGGAAGTGCTGAGTTCACTTGACTTCTGATTGCAAGCTTCGGGTAGGGGAACAACGACACAGTCCATCCATTCTTTTGGCTTCATTCGACGACATCCCCTGTCGTCGATGAATGTGGCCTCATCCACCACACGACGGGCTTCTTCGACACGGTCTGGCTTGGGCTCACTGCCCGAGCTTGTCGGGCTAGGCGTTTCTGAGCTGCTCATCGTGGACACTTGTAAGTGTTCTGAGTATCTAGACAATAGCAACGTGAGCAGTGAATTTCAGTCAGTGATATTGAAGAAACAGAGTTACTTCATAGGTATGGAGGCAACAGGAATGAAATCGGGTTCATTTCAGTAGACAGCCCATAGTCAAATGGCCTTCCTCGGGATTGCATTGTCTGCAAAAGAGATTTTTGAAATAGCACTTACCGACTTAGAGAGACTGAGTCTTACAGTAATGTGGGAGAAGAGAATCAAAAATTCAAGAGAGTGGAAAGGAAAATTAAAAAGTGGATGATGAACTTGTAGAACCTGATCCTCACCAGTACCCAGAAGGGTCTTAACAAGAAAAAGGACTAGAAATGTCAGATATTAGCTACCATTTGAGTGTGTGTGAAGATGAAAGTATGAAAGAAGACAAGAGGAGGATGGATGAAGGAAGGGAAGATATTGATGGAAGTTGGGGATGAGGGAGTTTGTATATCTCCAAAGAGGAGAGTTCCTAAACAGCAAAGCGCGAAAATGATGGAAACAACCATAATCAGTATGGTGGAAGCTCCCATCAAACATTGGTATTCCATACGCTTTTTCCTGGTCGTGGCTTGAACGAATTAATCGAGGGAATTCAATTAGAAACTCCCGTGTAGTCCACTAGATACAGTCGGTTTCGAGGAGTTGAAAGTCTCTAATTCTAGTCCTCGAGTATCTACTCTACTATTGGCTAGTAAATTCTACAAACGTGAGGAATAGTATGTCTACACATTTCTAGAGATAGTTAAGGACATACAATGAGATAATTTGTCGAGGGCATCCATACTGATACAATCCTTGTAGCTCGTAAGAATGCAAAGCTCTACATTTCAGACCTCCTAACGAGTCGGAAAGTCTAGACAATGCACGAGATTGAAAATATTACGGACAAACCAGGACTACCGCTCGTTCTACCTCTACGTCGGTCTCTACGTCGGGTAATGAAAAATTGAAAATCCGGAGAATGCAATATGATCAGGATATCTGCACTATGGGCTTCGAATGTACAGATGCGGTATCAAGCAGAAACGCCGCCGTCGAAAAAGATGCTCATCACACGGCGACCGATGCCCAAGAGAAAAGAAAGAGACAAAGCCAACCAGACCGACGCCGGCAGATGCAACGGATTCTGAGACGATCGAAAAGATACCCCGCCACATTCTTGGGGAATGATGGAGCTTCCGCTTCAATCAAACGCGAATGGAATGTCATCAGGCTGGGGAGCACGCCTCGCAGATTATGAAGATTAGTTTTGTGGGGAGTGGCGAAATTATGGACAAATGAGTCCCAGCGACTGTCAGCTGGGTGATAATAGAACAGCTCAGCGATATGATCCTGTTAGAGTTTTGATGTTAGTCAACTGAAGACAGGATACCGATGGACAGGGAAAAGATATCTCGATGACAACTTACCACCATACTGGTTCGAACCAGAGCTCTGAGCAGCCCCAAGCCCTCGCACATTGGCCGGGAGTGGAATTTGATCGGTACTGGCAGGGATTTCGATGTGGCGGAGTAGGTCGACCATCTTCTCCGGCAACAGACGCGCAATGTGGTAGGAAGATGCAGGAGGCATGATACTGAGCAAATGAACAACGTCCCGGGGAAGGGGGGCCGGGGATCCTTGAGGCTTGTATGAAGACGTAGTCTGACCATTCAACTGGGTGACTCTCTTCTGCACATCAAGACGGCGGCCCTGTGCGCCCTTTAGCGGAGATTCCGCACGGGCAAACTTGCGCGGGCGGTCGGAATCATAGTCATAGTCATCCGTAGGATAAGCTCGCTTAGGTGAGTTCAGAGATGTATCTTGGTATGGTGCTGGAGAGACCCGAGTTTCTGGTACAACGGCATGATGCAGTGTCTTAGGCTGGGTCTGCGAAGGCGACAGGATAAGTTGAACAGTCATTGGATCAAAAGTCGGTGTGGCGTAACGGTGCGAGAACTGCTTCAATGAGGGATCTTCGGGGTAGAGCTCGCGCATCCGGTTCTCAAGGTTGATCACTTGGACCAAGTCACCGTAGCGCGACTCGTATTCATGGAGGAAAGCAAAGATAGGCTTCGCTTTGTGAGCATTCTCGGGACTGGTTGCCAATCTGCGTACAGTCGTCTCGAAGACGGCCCGGGCGTCTGTGATAGAAGTTAGTAACCCATGATGTACCTTGTGTAGATGATCTTCAACTTACTGATGATATCATTGATGTCAATCAAATGCTTCAAATACTCCAGGGCGAAGTTCTCATCTTCCGGGAAAAGCTTCGCGCCTCGCTCAAAGATCTTGGTTGCGGCAGGATCCTTGTAGCAATGGTACTCCATGAGGGCACTGGCAATGTAGACATCACTGGTGATACGGCCCCGCTTGCGAGCTTCGGCAAAGACCTGGCGAGAACCGGCTAGTTCTCCCGGCTTGCCCTTGCCCTGAAGCCGGCGCATCGCACGCATCAGCGCAATCCAAGCGAAGGAGATCGTCTTGGACAGGATGTTGATCTGAATAGAGTGGGCTTTTCGAACGGCATCAATCTGTGCCTGTTTTGCGGCCTCTTTCTCCTTTGCCTCACTGGGGAGTCCGTCATCATCCTCGTCCTGGATGGCCTGAGCATCCGGGTTCGGTTGGGCAAAGGCCTCCTCAATCCGGGTCACGTCCTGAGACTCTTGGTTTCGGGCCTTGTTGATCAGCTCGTAGAGGGCATCGAGCAGCTTATCGTAGGGTTCCCTGACTTTGCCAGCCCGCTTGGAGGAATCCTGCTCAGAGTCTGAGGCGACTTCGAGTCGATCAGCCAGCTTGAAGGAAAGCAGGCAGCTTTGCGGGTTGGCCTCGATACCCTGCTTCAACATGTCGCTACCCTCGGTTTCCATGTCGTTCAGGAAGCAGAACTCGGCAGCCTCAAACCAGATCTCTGGTACGAATCTCAGAGCCATGAGTGCCTGTTTGTAAACATAGAGGACACGAGCCTTGAATGCAGCAGCATCATCCTCTTTCAGGACTAGCGGGTCTTCCTTCTCCCATGCGATCCAGCTCTTCCAGACGCCTACTTGATGAGCAAACTCAACATCACCCTCGGAGCCAGGAACTGGAGGTAGTCGAGGCAGCGATGTGCGAACAAGATCGCGGGTGATGTTTTGGAGTTCAGTGTAGGAGCTACGAGCGGTCATGTATGACGGCGACTGCTCTTGCAAGAACTTCCGGCCCTAGACATGGGAGTTAGCAAATTTGAACGCACGGTAACAAGGACTTGAAGGATCTCTACCGTAAGCTTGTTGAGGCCCATCTCGAACTGATCGTATTCCTTCCACAGGGCATTGACTGCCTGTGTGGGTACGCAGATGGCTTTCTGGTAGGCCTTTCGAAGCAAGTCCATCTTCTGCTGGTCTTGCCAGCCTGCACCCCCGACGGTACCAGGCCCAGAGCGAATGAACTCCACGTAGTCGGTCCAGATATTACCACAGTCCTTGTCCATCCCCACATATTGAATTGCGAGATCATAAGCTGACGAGATTGTCCGTCTTGCCTGACCAGTGGTATCCGTGGTCAAAGGGTTCCGACGACGGACATAATCCAGGTAGACAGACCAAAGCTGAACACTAGGAATAGTAAGGAGGGTTCTGTTGAAAATCTGTTCCAAACGGAAGAGTTCATTCAGTTCTGACTCCATAGTGGCATACGCCACCCATTGATCGGCCTGTCGGTCAATGTCAGTGTTTTCCAACTTCGAATTGCAAGCTTCAGACTTACCGCCATGGGGAATTCCTTGAGGAACCGTTCGTAAACTTCACGCGCACTGTCCAACCGGTTACGAGCCCTGTGCTCTGCAATCAACTCCAACCAAGCCGAGAGATCCCCGCGAGGATCCTCATCAACCCTGTCCTGCAGGATGCCCACGCGGTCATGCGCCATGCGGCCTTTCGAAGAAGGGGAGTCAGGTACAGGGGTAGGAACGGTACTGTTCTGCATGCTCGGGTCATGCGCCCACTGAAGGGAACCAGAAACAGAAGGATCGATATTGGAAACAGGAGCAGGAGAATAAGAGCTAATGGCAACATCTAGCACGGAGGCAGAGGGATGCACCAGGTGCGATGATACATCAGGGGAAGCGGTATGATTTTGATTTCCTGAACTTGGGTCTTCAGACATGGTCATAGGCATGGTCATAGGCATGGCATTCGAGTCATCCACCCCCAGTACCGCCGGCGGCTCATAGTCCGCCTCCTCATTGTCATCCTCGCCCTCGTCCTCATCGTCCTCAACTTCAAATCCCCCGATCGTTCTGGTCTGGGGCTGTGCCGACACACCCGTAGGTGGGACCGATGTGGATTTCTGAGACTCGTCACGAGAGGGATTCTGAGCAGGATCGGGCGCATCACTAGCAATGCCAGTGTCCATGTCTGACGAGGCAGTGGGGTTGGGGGCTGTCACTTCTGATTCTGGTTCTTGATCATTGTCTTCTTCGTCTTGCTGTTGTTGCTGTTGCTGGTTTTCATCTTCTAGAGTGTCTTCGGTCTGCTGAAGGCCTTGGTCGGAGCTTTGATATTGGTCATCAAAGGTTCTGGAGGGGTCGTATTCTTCTTCCTCGTCGAACTTATCCACAGCTGATTCTTCGGTATCAGCGGCCACTGCAGGATCTGATCCCATGGCCTGTGCCTTGAAGAAGGCTTCCTCAGCTTCATTGTCCGCCATGACGGGCGAGAACAATGATACTGATCTCTGCGGATGGAATGTGAGAACCTGCGAACGGAGCTTTGTCGATGAATTGCGACACGAAACTGTGGGAGTGATAAGGTTAGAGAAAGAGAGGTGAATGAACAAAGGATGCCACTGAGGGAATCAGCTCAGGCGCCCAAAGTCAGGTCAAAGCGAGTAGATGGAACGGGGTGATAGTGATGGTGGAGATTGGGGGAAGCTCATTACTGAATCCGTGAATCCATCCCGCCGAGACTGCAGCCAAGCTGGGCCATCACGTGGGCGGTCAGCGCGCAAGGGACGCGAAGGCGCGTCGATGGGCTCCTCGCATATGCCACTCGTTGCCCTCGTTGCGGTCTCGCAGACTTCCCTTTTGCATTCCTTGCGGTGAACCTGTTTGTTTCCCCTTTTCCACCCAATATCCCCCTTATAAAACTTGTTCCTTCCATAAATTCGGGTCCCTTTCCTCACATCCCCCCTCAAGTCCCACTTCCGTACATAATTGCATCTCACTCTCTTCACACTCCACCATGTCCGTCGTTTCGCTACTTGGGGTTAAAATCCTCAACAACCCGGCCCCTTTCACGGCTTCCTACCAATTTGAGATTACCTTTGAGTGCTTGGAGCAGTTGCAGAAAGGTGAGCAGTTCTAATCAAAATATTCAGTCCTGTTCAGATCTTCTAACAAGTCTCTTTCTTAGATCTTGAGTGGAAACTGACCTATGTCGGTTCCGCCACTTCGTAAATCCACCCGCTCACCGCGTCCGTTTGCCCCTCACTAACCAACACATCTTGAACAGCTCCGAATATGACCAGGAACTCGATTCCCTCCTGGTTGGCCCGATCCCCGTCGGTGTCAACAAGTTCATCTTTGAGGCCGATGCGCCCGATTTGCAGCGCATCCCTTCCTCTGAGATCCTCGGTGTCACTGTCATCCTCTTGACCTGCAGCTACGATGGCCGTGAGTTCGTCCGTGTTGGCTACTATGTCAACAACGAGTACGACTCGGAGGAGCTGGCGGCAGAGCCCCCATCCAAGCCTATCATTGAGCGCATTCGCCGCAATGTCCTCGCCGAGAAGCCCCGTGTGACTCGCTTCGCCATCAAGTGGTATGTTTTTCTTATGATTTCTCTAATGAGTTGCCCCCGCAACCACACATGGCTGACAATAGGTTGATTCAAGGGATTCCGAGGAGTCTGCGCCCGCAGAGTACCCACCTGACCAGCCCGAGGCCGATCGACTGGACGATGACAGCAACGCCTACGGTGCAGAGGAGGCCGAGCTTGAGGCTGCCCTTGTTAAGGAGCTCGAGGAAGCCAACAAGCAGGGCGAAGATCAGGAGATGGACGGTGGTGAGGCCACTGCCGGTAACGACGATGACGACGTCTCAGATGCTGGCAGTGAGGACCTCGAGGAGGAGAGTGAAGATGATGATGATGACTTGGACGAGGATGAGGCCGGTGACGGCGATGAGGACGTTGAGATGGGTGACGACTCTGAGCAGAAGGACGAGTCTGGCAAGCCCGCCCACCAGCCCCAGCCTGAGGTCATGGTGCACTAAAAGCTTGCTGTCACCGTGCATTTGACACGTTCCTCTTCCCCCTTCCCTTCCTCTTCTCTCTCCATGCTCTTTGATGACCGTCAGTATGCTATGTTTATGACACCTTGACCAACTCTTCTTTACTCTTATGCTCTCATTTATTATCTCACCATACTCTTGATTCAACGTTGGCGTTGAACGGGGTCTACGAAATAGAACTTATCGTGCTTTCTAACGAGATTCGCGTGCGCACCCGATTTCGCTCGTAGCCACTAGCATTGAAGATGTTCCGATAGGCATGTAGGAGGGCTTCCATTTAGCTCGAGGTCGTTGCCATGGTTATTTTCGGAGGTCATGGCCTAGATCTGTGTCTTCACGGCTAGGGAAACGATCAACACCTACTGAATTGGAAGTGGAGTGTCTGTGTCGGGCACTGGTCTATAGGTGCCTGTAGCCCGCTTGATAGGTCTGGTAGTAAAATATATCTATCTACATTGCTTATCCTCAAAAGTGGTGAGCTTGAAACTCGAGGCATGGATTGAGGTAGTGAGGTTATTCAGAGATATATATCATCGTGAAGGGTGTGCATATTCTACATCAAGACAAAAGACCGACCACAGGGGGCAATCTCTAAACAAAAACAAAACACCCCAGAGTAAACACAGCTTCATTTTGAGTAATTCTACACCTTTCCGTGCAGATAAATAGTCCACTTAAGCGAGAACCTAGAACCCAAACTTGGACCCAAGGGCTTTTAAAAGGGTCGGTCAGTCTCATGTACCTAACGACGCAAGGGATAATCCTGACAAGGGTGTCACTGAGATCGACTTACCGCCAAAGACAGCTTTCCGCTTCTGATTCTGGATGTATTTACCCACGTCGGTCGCAAAGTTACTGCTATTCTCCTCTAACCGGTCCATCGAGTCGCCGACAATCCCGAGACGCTCGGTTCGTTCCTGGACTTGGCGGGACATATATGCTAGGTAGCCCTCTTGACCACCTTGGGGTTCTGAGGGTGGTGCACGACCTTCTCGGAGTGCTTGACGGCGTTCTTGCTCGTCGAGTCTCATTTGTTCGATCATTCGCTTTGAGGGTGGGCGATCGGGGCCGCCGACTGTTGTTTGTTGTTAGACGGGGTGATTTGGATATAGTGAGATACATGGGAATCGGGAAGGGTTCACGTACTGAGCAAATCCATGTCTGCTGGTGAGACATATTGAGTGCCAGAGATCCACTGGATGTTAGTAATGGTAGGACGCGCAGGAACCACCTTTTCGGGATCGTAGAGACGATCTTGCGAGGGGTTCCTGTGAGGATCGTTAGTGTTGCCCTGTCTTGTAAACTAAGTGGGAAACGTACAGTTTATGTCCAGATCCCCACACATTGAACATTCCGACCTCGGAAGGACCAACCCACGTCATAACATTACCACTGGGTGTGATATATGCCTCCGAGAGCCGTCGCAGATCCGCGATGTAGTCAATTCTTGAACAACCAATTTCCCTGAGCGCAGGAATCGAGAAAGCCCGAGCGTTTCCATCTCCGAACAGCCCGACCAAGCTGTAGCCGCGGCCTTCAACCTTGACAACAGCGGCTGAATCACAAAGATAGTCGTCCCAGGTTTTGTAGGCACCTTTGGAGGTCGGAGGCTTGAAGATGCGGCAGCTTGAGGGGGTGACTGCAATAACGACACCGTTGGTCTTCGCGCCAGTTCTCAAACCGCCGACAGCGTTGGGAGTAGCGAGAGCCTGGCCACCAGAGTCCGCATCAATGGGAATAAGATTGATGACCTTGTCTTCAACAGCTGAAAAACCAGCAAAAGCGGCAGAATAAGTGCCATTGGATGCTGGGAGGATCTTGAAAGTAGCTACGTTGCCGCGGTTGGTACCAACAAAGCAGCAAATGCTCGAGTAGTCTGTAGTCAAAAAAAGAACAGAATTAGCGGGGGACGCTCAACTATCCGAAATGACAAGCCCATACCTTCTCCTTCCAGAGTCATCACGCCAAACTCGATGCTAGTTGGCCACTCTGCAGGAACTTCCTCTGAACCACGCGTCTTGCGGAAGCTGCTCCGCTTCGAAGCCTTGATAAATTCGGACAGATGCGCAGTGTGAATGATTGCAGGACCGCGCAGGTCAATAATGACCAAGCTACCACCCTCGAATCCAGCTGCAACAAAGCCAACCTGACTGTGCTTCAAAGCCGTCACCGGGCCTTGCTGCATGTTCAAAAGAGTCAACGGAAGCATACCCGTCTTCAAGCCAGGATCCGCCCGGGTGTTAATTGGAGTCAGAGTACCGGGACCCTGGTTGGTACCAGGGGCTTGTTCGTTGCCGTATGATGTGTTGTTACCCCATCTGAAGACAACGACCTCACCACTGCGGAGGCCAACTGATAGCTCGCCAGTCGTGCTAGCAAGGGACATCTCAGTCACCTCCACATTACCAACCCGCCCGACGGCCCGCGCCAGGTCTACCTGAACTACCTCACCATTCTCAATCTCATCGTCATGACCAGCATCCCAGAGACGGATGGTACCATCGGCATGCGCAGTAGAAAGAATGTTCCGGTTCTCAAAACGCTTGAGCGGGTTCTTCGCTTCTGCGCCCCCAAGTACAAATTTAGGTCCTTGGGCGCGGCGCTCTTTCAGGCCTAACCAGGCACTTCGATCAACTGGAGTGAGTGTAACCTTGTTCACGAATGGGTGGACAAAAGACAAGTATGGGTGTATCATGTTGGTCGGCGTAATGGCGTGGCCACTTGGGAAGCTCATTGTGACCAACTCGCCCGAGGAAAGCACAACGATAATTGCAATCGGGTCATGAGCACCGGCGAAATAGGGCGTGGTGCGAGGAACGAGGCAAAAGTCAATGGCATGGGCAGCCGGCGGAATAGGAAGGTTGATATTGCGACGAGTTCTTTCAAAGTACCCTGACAGGACCTGCCAGGATGATGTCGCATAGTTGGGAGTTGGGCCCATATCCAAGAAAGTGAGGCCCTTGTTTGGATCGCCTGCTGGTTTTCCGCCGGCCACTAAAAGACCAGTATCATCGGGGTTATCTTTGGCGCACCACGCAACCTTCGTGATGGGCTCCTTGGGCCCAGTAGGCCCACCCGCTGAGCCAGGCCTGCCCGAAGACCCTGGCTGATCAATATTGGCGGACTGAACAGTCCTGGCATGAAGCTTCCGCCCGTCCTTGGAATCCCAAAGAACAAGACTTGTATCTTCGTGAACCGTCAGAACAAAGATACCGTTCGGATGCCAAATCGCACTGGTTAGTCTAGGTCGGCGCACGCCAGCAGCTGACAACTCGGTATCTCCACCCGGGGCCCCAACTGGAACCTCATAGATAAAGAACTTTTGCGCAATATTTTGCTTGAAGGAAAATGTGACAGCGCCCTCTGGATATCCGATAAGGATCTTGCCGATGTCGCGAGTGGAGAATGCTAATGAAATGACCGGGTTTAGCCGTGATCGGGGGTTGCGTTCCAACCACAAGTTCGGAATTTTGAATGGTGTCAAGGTCTGTCGGTCAAGATCGTATGCAATAGTTTCACCTAATTTGCTGTCAATGGCTAGTCCATGATGATATAAGTGCCGAAACCCAACTAACCATTCGATAAGCCAATGAAGGCGTATTCCAGGCTTGGATCAGTAGCGAGCGCAGTGGGTTGACCCGGCGGCGCATAGGACGTCACCAGACTCTTGGTCTCTAGCGAGAATATACAAATCTCATTCCTGGAGTCCACACTGATGAGCTTGTCGGCGCAGAATTGGAGATACTTTGCCGAGGCCTTGCGCGGGAAGTCAAAGACGACCAAGACGCGCCGTTGCCCAAAGACATAGATCTGCCCACTTCCAAACGAAGTATCACTGGTGCCGACGGCGAGAAGGGATTGGACGGGGTCGTATGCGATCGCACTGATCTGTGAGTTCACTCCGCATCGTGCAAACTGCGAGAAGAATTGCTCTGTCAGTGTTTCAACGATCGCAAAAGAGGATGCCTGGAGCGCCAAGAAACATACGTCGTCGATACCGAACAAGTCCGGGGACAGGCCCTCGGACAGGTCTTTCTGAATACCAGCTTGCTTGCCTCTTAGTAAATGAGCCATTTCCAAGGCAAGTGAGTGGTGGTAGGTATCGTAAGAAGGAAGAGGTGAAAGGGGAAAAAGTGGTGGAGCTGTCTGGCGGAATGTTCAAAGCTGACGACATGGCGGAGAGTCTAAATGGATCTGCCCCGCTCCCGCCCTACCGGCCCTCTCCCCGGCAAGCCCATGCAACCAAATCAGATGCACTAGGCCATTTTCTGATGGAGAGGCCAGGGGCTGAATATTGAGAAAGGCTGTAGTATGTTGATTGATAAATTATCTATATACTTCTTTGGCCTATGACAAAACCACACCCTGTAGTTGCTTCACAATCTAATGATGGTGGTATATATAGGCAGAGAATCCCCCCCCAGAATCACATGCCGAACTATACAGGGCTCCACACCAGAATGGCCTCGTCTGAACAATTTCGGTCCTCAACACTCAACAATTCATGCAAATCGGGCTAATCTATAGATCCGATATTCAAGGGTATCATTTTCTCATATGAACTTCTCGTCTCACACATGCAAACGACGTTCTTCTAATGACCCTCATACAGATTCGATAGCGGCCATGTTGGTAACGGCGACAGTCAGTCGCCTGCGAGCATCAAACTCCTTCGGTTCATCACGGTTTCGATAGTATTGTATGGTGATTTGGCAAACCAATCGGTAGCATGAGTACCTGGCCAGGTGCAGCATGTCAGTAAGATAATGGTTTCATGTACCGGGCCAACGAAGTAATTAGACCAACACCTACATCAAGACTCGAATATTCTCTCTCTTCGTTCTGATCAAGGGCAATCCTGCACCTTCTACCACGGCAAGCGATGGACTCTCAAATATCTCTGCCATCAGCATGTCACCCCAAAAGGCGCTGCTAAAGTCCACCACGCCGGATAGTTGTTTCGATTCCTCATCCAGTAGGACATGTGTCGACCGACCGAATCCAACGACGGTTAGACGGGGCAAAGTAACCTCGTCGAGTGCGGCAGCTAAGCGGACTAGCTCATGGCGAAGCTCTGCGTAGGGTAGATGAATAAACATATCTTCAGCATCCCGGAGCACGCTTTCAAATAACGCACAAAAGGCCTCTCGCCAAGATCGTTTGCCAGCTCCGATGGCTACTTGTTGCAACGAGCCAAACCCGGGAGCCACATTTTGGCCAATAGTGGTAGCCAGAAATCCGAGATGACGGTCAATATCGTTGCGTTCTCGAACGGTCAGTCGGTTTTCCATATCGGCGAGGCTGGACCCCTTCACATACTGCCGTAGTAGAAAGGCCGATCCGAAGAAGCTCCCGCGTGGATCATAGTGATAGAGTTGAGGAATGCAAGGGTTTGCACTTTGGCCCAGAAGAGCTAGAACTCGGGCTTCCGTTTCAAGATAGAAGCGCTCTTGCCGTAGCAGTGGGGTACCGGGATAAGGGGAGCTTTTCAATAATAGACAGAGTCCATTGGAGAGTGTGAGACGGCGTAAAGAATGGACATGACCGGTGATATTCTGCGATCGTTGCACCCAAACGGTAGAAGGGAACAATAATGATAGCACGGCGTCTAATCGTCGGTATTCGGCAGCCGGGGCATCATGATAGAGAGGGGGCATATTAGATCCCTTTAGGGACAGACAGGCAGAGCGAGTTGTCACATCGGAATGATGCATCCTGATATTGTATAGGGTTTGGTGGGAAGCCCGTTCGACGGGAAGAGGATGATAAATAGAACTAGAATCAAGTTCAGGGAAACTATTCATCGTAATCAGGAATCAACGAATGCCGGCCTAGCCCCCCCTTCCTCCGAGGAGATTATTGTTACAAGACACGCAACACATCGATCTCGGGGCTTGTTTGGCACTAGGCGATTCGGCGAGGCTGGCAGGTACGAAAAAAAGGAAATCAAATCAAATTCTACTAAAAAAGACTCCACGGTAGTATCCAAGAGAGGAAGTGCCCTCGCATCCAACGACTGGGGGGCCACTAGACCGCCATCGTTGCATGCCCACGTAACCCTCAAAAAGATCCAGCAAGGAAAGTGGCCACGGGCCCCAAGGCGCGCCATGACATGGACCTACAGACTACAGTAGGTTTTGCTACGCGAGATACGGGGACCGGTGGAGGCATGACCCGAGCTTGTCCCTGAGAGAGATCGTGGTTTGTGTAGTGGGCCACTGGGTCCTAGCTTTTTATGGCTTCATGGTCTCTGGGGCCCTTTTAGATTCATCGCCAAACCTGGACATTGGTCCAGACGGGAATTTGACTCGCGACGTGGTCACAATGATCGTGTCATTGGTAGGCACCAGTGTATGATCGTCGTATTAGCCGAAGATAACGTAAACCGCATGAGTAAGAAAGTCTGTAACAGGCGCTAGAACCTCGAACCTCGGGAGCTAGAAGTGTAAGAAAGTATGACAGAAGATATGAACCACCAATGGAGAAGAACTCAAGCCCAAGGAGGAAGAATGAATGTCAGGGTCAGCGATGCCGCTCTCGCCTAAGGATCCCGCTTGAAGACAACGCGGGCATCCGAGCCCCCGCCCGCGAGCCAATCAAAAGTAACCCTTGCCGAATCTCTTCTCCTCCCGGTGGATCTGCTTTTCCACTTCCCTACTTCAAACACTGGATTGGGAAATAGTTAAACAACGCCAGTGTTGGGCAAAATGCGGACACTAACCGAGAGCTGGAAAACACCTGCAAGCCCTGGGCATGGTTCCCGGGTGTTCCAGATGTTCCATGCGTGGTCCCAGTGTTCCACCGTATCCATTATACATCAATTGTCATCACCCTATTTTCCGGCCTGCATGGCATCATCCAAGATTAGTTTTCGCTTCCGATTGCTGGAAATCCATGGAAGGCGTCAGCCAAATCATCCCCACAAAGCCAATGAACCCTTGACGGTCCCGAGAAATGGTAATGCAAGCCTGGCACGGGCTTTACGAGTGGAGTACAACAAGCGAGAGACCATATTAATATGCGTTGACAATTGGCATCTTTTGTTCATGTGCTGTATTTCTACCCGCGGATGCCTATCCATTGTCCAGGTCTTTCAAGGGCTCTTCATCCCCGGGATCGATCCCGTGTCCTCCGAAGGCTCTGAACCGACTCCATTATTGATCGACAAGCGAGATGAGGCCCGCCTCAGTTCGTGTTCGTGAGGACCCTGAAACTCTTTTGACAAATCTTTGCCGTATTGCGGTGAAAGCCACCTCGGATTCCTTCATCTAGGGGGATGGGAGAGGAGATCTTGTTTTGGTACAGGTTATGATGTTATCGTAGTAGATATGAACAAACACTGGTTTCCGAACGGGAGAGGGATTGTGGCTGCATGAAACTCGTCGAGTCTTGGGAAAGTTGATAGATTGAGGCAGCGGCTCGACCCGCACAATCATTATGCAAGGCTACCGCAAGTAGATATCATCTCGGTTCGTAAGTACGGAGTATTTATTTTCTTTCTCATCCCGGTCTTGAGAGATCCTGCGTCGAAGCGACCACCCTCGGTGGTGATTGGCCTCGTATAGATAGGCCACGACCTGCCTATGACTTGGTCTCTGCAGCCCCTTCCTTGGCTTCTGGCTTCGGAGCTGGATCATAGATCTCGGCCAGATTAAACCGTTTAAGCTGATCATAATCGCTATCCACAACGCTCATTCCAATAATGTTCTACTGCATTGTCAGCGTTCCATTGCAATGACTCGCTAGAGTGTCGGAACTAAATGAACCCACCTGGCAGACATCAACCAGAATCATCTTGTCGTAGTTTTTCAAATTCACGGGATGCTCTTTACCCACGATATCGGCGACGGTCTTGATAATCGTGTCTCGATTGAACTTATTGTTTCCCCGTACTGAAGGCCGAATAGCGTACTGTGAACCAAAACCCACCCCAAGGTGACATCAGCAACGGTTTCTCGACATGTTTCCAATCTTACCCCCCTCATAACCCCATTAAGATGTAGGTTCGGGAGATATGCCTACAACGGTACCTAGTCCGACGCAGGACTAGGGGACTAGAAGGGAACTAAGAGTAATCATCACTTACCTTCTTCGGTGGCCCTCCGGAGTGGAAGTGTGGCTTGAGAATCTCACGAGCAAAGCCTTCTAGATCCACACTAAGAGTCTTTCGGACCTCAGTGACCGGGGTCATGCGCTTAACGTATCGACTCTTTTTCGTCTCCGGATTGGCCTGTGCTTCAGCACATAGACGGTGGACCAGCTCCACAGGATCGACGGTCTTTTCAAGTCGCACAAATATCACTTTTTTCAGGGATTAGCAGGGGGGTCAACGTAGGTTGCTTCGTGAACCGAGCGCCGGTACACGAAGGGCGCCAATTGAACGCACCACAGGGCATTTCTAAGCGAATTGCTTGGAAGGGGCGCTTTTTGTCCTTGTTGGGCTTCAAGCCTGCCAGCTCCTTTTGAATCTGGGCCTCGATATCGCCCTCATCCTTATCCTCGTCGTCATCGACATCATCCCCTTTGAGCTGCCCCGAAGACTCTAGGGCCTGGAGCATGGAAAGAATGTGAATCAGTGGCTGCTTAGCTGACGGTAGATGTCCGATCGAGCACTATTATGCCATGCAGGACGCGCAATCTAGGATGGACTAACCTGGGAGAATATGTCCATTGTCTCTGCGATACACTTTCCTTCTCTGCCCATGTCGCAAGTCACAATTACACCCACATCGCCAGTGTCAATGTTGACTTTGCGTGAGGAGGCCTGCCATGCTGGCTTCCCGCCCTATGCGATCATTCAGCGTCTTGGTTGATCTTCTACTGCCATCTCCAGCAGTGGGTAGAAGCAGGCACTGGGTGGGAACGTACCTTCTGGCGCTTGGCCGACTGATTGGCGTTACCTGGCATACTTCGCTTCTCTCCAGCCATGAGGTTGGAATGAAGAGTCTCGAAGGGTAGTTTTCTCTCCCAAAGATGCAGCAGGCTAATTTTCCGCGATAAACTGATAGGCGGAGGAGTGGGGTGGAAGAGTCCCCGAAGTTGCTTTTGTGTGGTCCCCTGTTCGTGGATCAATCGGGTTTAGCGTGCGGATCGACTCGTGCTGGTCTTTGGGGAAAGCTTATTACATTCTGTTTCACGAGGGCTAACTTAAATGTATAGTTATCAGAATGTTCATTCTTATTAAACTGAATATACAATCAGACCATCCAATCCAACAACACATTCATCACGGTCCACCAACCTCGTGGGACGGTAACGGTCATACAATGCGGTGGTAGTGTGGCATGACATCAACGGTCCAATCATGACGTAGTCCTCGTTGTTCTCAGCATCGTTCAAGCTTATCAGAAGCCCAGAGGCCCATTCTCAGAATGATCCGGCAAGCTGTGTGCCTTGTTTTCCTGTTGCAAGTGTTCCGATTGCTCCGTATCACCTTGATGTAAAAGGTACGCTGCTCACTCCGTCTGGGTTTAAGCTGATCGTCCACCTTTCTCCTCTTCCCTTCTTCCCTCCTTCCCTTAACTCCCCAATCCTTCCTCTCACCATTACCCAGTGCATCATGGCGTCAAACGATATTGCTACGAGGGAGCTGGAGAACCCTATCGACCTCACTGAATACCTGTTTCGGCGTTTGCACGAGGTCGGTATTCGCGCGGTCCACGGTGTTCCCGGTGACTACAATCTCTCGGCACTCGATTACCTCCCTAAGTGCGGCCTCGACTGGGTTGGAAACTGCAACGAGCTCAATGCTGGTATGGAAACGACCGGAAGCTGCCGAGGAAGTCATGTACTCAATTCTAACATGGCCTTCGGTCTTTAGGCTACGCGGCTGATGGCTACGCACGTGTGAAGGGCATCAGTGCTCTGATCACCACCTTTGGTGTCGGAGAACTGTCGGCTCTAAACGCCATCGCAGGCGCATACTCCGAGTTCGTTCCAGTCATCCACATCGTGGGTCAGCCAACCACCCGATCGCAAAAGGATGGGATGCTGCTTCATCACACACTCGGAAACGGCGATTTCAACGTCTTCAACAAGATGAGCGCGGCAATCTCTTGCTATGTTGCCCACCTCAATGACCCTCGTGATGCAGCGACTCTGGTCGATAGTGCAATCCGCGAGTGCTGGATCCGTAGTCGCCCAGTCTACGTGACTCTCCCCACCGATATGATTGCCGCCAAGGTCAACGGAGATCGCCTGAAGAAATCCATTGACCTGTCTCTGCCCAAGAACGACCCCGAGAAGGAGGATTATGTAGTCGACGTGGTCCTTAAGTCTCTCCACGCGGCTAAGAACCCGGTTATCTTGGTTGATGCTTGTACTATCCGTCACCGTGCCCTGGAAGAGGTACAGCAGCTGGTTGAGGCTTCTGGCCTTCCTACTTTTGTCGCACCCATGGGCAAGGGTGCAGTCAATGAGTCCCTCAAGAATTTCGGCGGCGTCTATGCTGGAAATGGCTCTAACCCCGGCGTCAGGGAGGTGGTCGAGTCTTCAGACCTCATTTTGAGCATTGGCGCCATCAAGTCCGACTTTAACACAACGGGATTCACCTATCGCATTGGCCAGTTGAACACGATCGACTTCCACAGCAACTATGTGCGCGTGCGGTATTCCGAGTACCCGGATGTCAATATGAAAGGCGTTCTTCGCAAGGTCGTTGAGCGCATGGGCAAGCTGAACCTCTCTCCTATTCCACAAATCCACAACAAGGTTCCCGTGAGCGAGCAGAATTCAAGCCAGACCATCAACCATGCCTGGCTGTGGCCAACCGTTGGCCAGTGGCTCAAGGAGAAGGATATTGTCATCACGGAGACAGGTACTGCCAACTTTGGCATCTGGGACACTCGGTTCCCCGCCCATGTCACGGCAATTAGTCAGGTGCTTTGGGGAAGTATTGGATATTCAATGGGTGCTTGCCAGGGCGCCGCGCTGGCCGCGAAGGAACAGAACAACCGCCGTACCATCCTGTTCATCGGAGATGGAAGCACCCAATTGACGGTTCAGGAACTCAGCACGATGCTTCGGAATAAGCTAAATCCTATCGTGTAAGTGCAAGTCTATGAAACAAACTCGAGGTCGCGCGATCGCCTTCCGCAAATACTGATGACAAGCCTTGTCCAGATTCGTCATTTGCAACGAAGGTTACACTATTGAGCGATACATCCATGGATGGGAGGAGCGCTACAACGACATCCAGCCCTGGGATTATGCCGACATTCCCAAGGTTTTCGGAGCCCAGGATGGGTACAAGAGCTACCGCATCAAGACCAGAGACGAGTTGAAGAACTTGTTCGCCGATAAAGGGTTCAGCAACCCAAGCAGTCTTCAGGTAAGTTGTATTTGCGGGTCGAATTGTTTCACCGACGAAAGCCCGAGAAAGGCTAACCGTTTGAATAGCTGGTTGAGTTGTACATGCCTCGCGACGATGCTCCCGCTGCCTTGAAGCTGACCGCCGAGGCCGCGGCCGCGCGCAACAAATAAGCGACCTAGTGTTACGAAGTAGCATCTGTCGATGAAGCGAGTCGCTACTGAGTTATGATGAATTCTCTCCTATGTCGTTTGATGTATTGTCCCGGCATTGCATATCACCCAGCTGCACTGTTATCTCCTCAGGAATTTGCTTCAAACGGGTCTGTGCATGCATGCGTACAACTCTCCTTGCGGTTGGGATCATGATTTACGTCCCCGTAGTCATTTTAATCCAATATTCTCATCTCCATTCCATCGAAAAGCCAGTCGCACAGTATTCTCCGAGTCTAGATCGTTGTATTTCCCGTAAGAACACTGGTGGAGCTCGAGGTGGTATTGGGCACTAGACCGAGGATACAAAGTGAATCAGTTGATCAGCTAGCGCAGTATAGAGTACCACGACCCATCAATACTTCGTACAGTGCACGGAGCGGTTCCGGTCATATTGGCGTTCTGACCGCTAGACGCTTCTTGGCCACTTTGGCAGTGTAATCGCCGCCACACGGAGACTGGTCGATTGTTGGCGGTTTCATACTAAGCAAAAACGGGGCCAGGGCTACCAGTGCGAATATGACCTCGGCTGGAGCTAACCAGGTATCGAGCAGGGGGTCGAATCCCTAGCTGGCGCCTAGTAGACAGCCAGGGGGAAACATGATAGCCTCGTAAACACTCCTGCGGATTGATTGTCAACCACATCGGTTTTATGTGTAGCTTCTCCCAGGCTAGACCATAACCAGCTCGCTCTTGACTCCTTGGTCGCTGTGTACTTTGGACTTAATCCAAAATACCAAAAAACCCGCGACTCCACCCTTCAACTGCGGGCCCCACGTGACGATCCCAGGCGTCCCAATCTTGAGGCATCATAGCTCTTCTCGAGTCCCTTTGTCTCCCAAACAATATCTTTCTCTCCTTGGATTTTTGCTTTGGTAAGTGACATGTATGCGTGCGTGTATGCGTCCATTCCTTCGGGATGAGTTCTCCGACGCAAGGAGCTCGTGGTTGGAATGCGCTGCCATCGCTTAACTTGCTCCGAGTTTACGATCGGAGGGGATCGCCCTCGCCGTTTCTTGTCTTCAGATTTGCTGACGATAAGGCCTTTTCGAGCAGCACCGGAACCCAGCACTCTTCTAGCTGGGCTTTACTTCGGTCGCGCACCCTCGGCATATCCTTTGACCTCGCGACTCGAGTCCTGGCGTTTAATAACAGCCAGGGCTTCGCCGATAGCTTCGGAGACGCCGATACCGATCATGTCGACGAAAGGCCTCGCGACCTGATACCTTAAAACCAATGTGATGCGGAGACACTGGCGACAATTCCCTGAGACTCCTATTCTTCAACGGTGGCCTAGCGCTCGCTGATCAAGATCACGCGCTCGGTGGACATAGTTCACCATGGACGGTCAACGACAATACATCCCGGGACCACCACCCACGCAGCATCCCATTAACCTACCTCCGCCTCCTCCACGACACCCCCACCAACACCAGCCAGTTCAGCTTCAAACCGGGGTACCGCCACCACCCCCTGGGCCCCCTCCAGGGACAGGGTACGGAGCACCCACCGGATGGCAACAAAGCTGGGGTAGGCAGGCCCTGCCTGCTGGCTTTCCCCCTCCACCCCCTCCGCCGCTGCCACAGAATCAACATATCGCAGCATACCGTCCACCTGCTCCGCTCTCGATCGTGCCCCCGCATGACAAGCAGCCGCTCACTTCGGCAACCTATATACCCGGAAACGACACCATTGGTGTCGGCATCCCGCCCTTGTTCGAGACTAATGGGCAACCGTATGATCCCTACACTCAACAACGGCAGGCAAGTAGCCAGACATATCATCCTGGCACTGATGGGACCTATAACCCGCAGACTCCAGGGACACGGGTCACTCCTCCGTTCGCCCTACACAACAATGTCCATGAGTTGGTGACCAACGACAATCCGTCGCAAAACTCAATTCCTCAAAACATGGATCTCACCAAATCGCCGAGCCATCGGCATCAGATTAGCGGTGCATCATTAGGTGGAATGTCCCCTAGCGAGGCTGCCGTTCAATGGCCGCTCGATCGAGTTCTTCTTTGGCTTGCGAGAAACGGATTTTCCAAAGATTGGCAAGAAACTTTCAAGTCTTTAGAGCTACAGGGGGCTGACTTCCTTGAGCTTGGCTTGGCATCTGGTGGACGTGGAAATCTTGGAAAAATCCACAAAGTTGTGTATCCCCAGTTGGCTAAGGAATGTGCTCGAAGCGGCACCGGATGGGATTCGACCAGGGAGCGAGAGGAGGGCCTGCGCATGCGCAAGCTGATCCGCCAGATTCATGATAACGAATCGGATTCCTCAATTTCAACACCGATGCGCGCAGAGCCACCGGCTTGGGCTAGTACATCGGCTGAAAGTGGAACTGGATTCCATTCAGGTCAATTGACTGAGCCTCGTTCGGCTGGTCCGACGCCCGGTGTCAATGATATCACCCCAGAACAACTAGCAAGCTCTCAAACTGCGGCTAATGCCCAAAAGCCGCCGCAAATGCGCTCTGTTACCTTGCCAATTCCCTCGGGTCATGATTCGCCAATGTATGAATCTCCCTCGCGTGAATCTCCCTCTTGGCTACGCTCTGATTATTCCAGAAGCGCCCTTGCGACAGCCAATGACCATAGACGACAAAGCCCCTCTGTTTCCAGCGAGAACGGTGCTCTACCGCCATCATTACGTGCTCAGGATAGCCCAAAGAGTGGCAGTCCGGCTACCCAATATGTGACTCCTTCATACGCAGGGTTAACATCTTCGTCGACCGGAGATTTGACGTTGAAGTATGAGCATTCTCGGGTAAATAGCACAGAGTCCATCCCGGGTGCCGGAAGGGGCTCTGCCACGATGGGCCGGTACTACGACAGCCGCAGACAAGGCCAAGACATTACTCGTCCATCGCCCCAGGATGCAAGCAAGCCATTTGGTGGAGAAACGTCGTCATCTTATTCTAGAGACCATGGCAAAAGCATTTTGAATCTGTTCACAAGGAAAAAGGGCCACAAGACTGACATTTCAAGTCATCCGTCCCCAGACGATCTGGAGTCTCCTCCAAGTCCCGAGGCTCGCGCGAACGGCTATCTCCCGTATCAGCCTGCCTTCAATTCAAGTGACATGTCCTTGGGCGAGCGTCCATCCTCGGCTACCACGGTCAAGACAAAGAAGTGGATCTTTGCGACCATGGATGGTGTCAACTATCGCTTGATTGATGTTTCTGATTGGGACTCTGTGGAGGCCCTGCGCGCTGGGATCTGCCAGAACTTGGGGATCTCCGATTGGAGCAGTGCCCAGATTTTCCTCACACAGCCCGGACAGAGTGAGCACGAGGATCCCATGAGTGATTCCATCTTAGCAGTTAGCCGCAGAACCAAATCCGACCCGTATGGCTCTCTGAAGGTGTTTGTGAAGGGCGCCCCTACTCATGTCCCAGTGAACCATCTTCCCCGGTTCGACGGTCTTGGGGTTTCCATCCCCACTGATAAAGCAGCTCAATCTCCCACGGCGGCTCATGCTCCCATCCATCGGAAACCGCTTGAGGAAGGAGCTTTAAATAGACTGTCACCGCAAGCTCAGACTAAGCCCAACCCCGACATTCTAGGGTCCCGACAGAATACACTGAAGGCCTCAACGGGAAAGACGTTGCCAGATGGTTCCCCAGACCCAAGCCAGACACTGGATGCTGAAAAGTCGGATCTGCTTGCACGCCATGAGGCACACATGCGCGAGGTTGAGCGTAAGCAAAAGGAACATCGTATTTCTCGAGTCCCGCCGCCCATGACGCAGCAGCCGCGGAAGGATACATACGGAGAAACTGGGTACAGGCGTGAAGGTGTGATTGATTTCGATTCGCCGCGCATCTCGCCGTACGAAGAGAAGAAATCTGAAAAGGCTGACACCCTGGTGCCTCTACGAAAACCACCAGTCGCGCCGATTGAATCCAACACTCTTACCAAGGTCAACTCGCTGAGAAAGGCTCCTGGTGAGCGAGCGGATCGTCACCGACCCCAGCCACAGTCTGCAGGGCAGACTCACGGTCTTGGAGCTGTGTTGGCAAGCGTTGGTCGAATGACCAGTGCCATTGGCACTCCATCTCCTTCAGTCCCGGTTCCTTCGACACCTTCATCCAACAATCCAGGCAGTGCCGGTTCTGACTCAGACCGGCCGAATACGATGGATTCTGTGGCAACCGCCTCAAGCCGAACGACCCTAGGTAAGGCACATTATCGCGACGAAGTTCAAAAAGCTTCACTATTTGAGACCATCAGTGCTGACGTGCTGGCCAATCTAGATTCCGGGAAGACTGCCCCCAGCTTTGCCTCGGAGCAAGTTCAACGGTCCCCCTCCTCGTTCGCTTCTCGCTCTGCCACAAATACATCTTCTCCTCAAAGCTCAATCTCACAGAAGCCGACGTTGCAGTCTCGCAAGTCATTCGGTCCCGAGTTTGACTTTGAAGAGTCCCAAGTGTCCTTCTTACGAAGCCCGGAACAGTCGACGGGACAACCTGATGACGACGATGATGATTCTTCTGACGATGGACTCTTCGCAATTCGACCTTCAAGAAATGAGCCCCAGAAGTCTGAGCCAGAGCCCGAAAAGAGACGCAAGCCGTCTCTCAGCCTAGATACAGACAATGCCAAGCCCCGTCGGGTTGTTAGCTTCATCTCCCCCAATACTACTTCTGGGAAGAGCTTTGCTACTCCGGCAGGAGATACTTCTGGTGGTGACACTTCCGAGTCGCCAGAGAAGTTCTCGGGCACCTTCTATGGAGCGGACTCCTCAGATGACGAACAGCCCCCGCGGAGAGATTCGTTTGCCAATGGAGACGTCTGGGCTAGCAGACCTGCTGTGGAGGGCGTTATCGATAACCTCGATAGCTTCTTCCCGGATGTCGACCTCGATGCTCCTTACCTAGAGGAGCCTCCATCCCCGAGTCACAGCAAAACTGACATTGATGGCGGAGCAACCATCAGAGGCAAGCAGGAAGCTTCGCCTGCGCTGCAGCCCGTTGTCGATTTAAGCACTTTCAATCCAGACATATCGACAATGCGTCCCCCGCCGCCCCCACAAGGTGCATCGATCGTTGCCAGACGTAACGTGGACCGCAGTGGTGGCTTGTCACGGAAGAAGTCAATTCGTGAAGTGGCAAGAGGTGCTGCACACAGAACTAAGAGTATTGGGTCCGCCGGGCCTCAACAGTCGAGCAACCTGCTTCGCCGGAAGAGTACGAAGATGTTCGGTGCCAAGATCATGCAAATCAGCCCCAAGCCCGGCACTAGACTCAGCCAACTTGATCCTATCCCTCAAAACGCCCCGGCTCCAGGACCGAGCGGGTCTGTCCCACAACGCCAGCCCACGTTCCGCATCATCCGTGGTCAACTTATTGGAAAGGGAACCTACGGTCGTGTGTATCTGGGCATGAACGCAGACAATGGTGAGGTCTTGGCTGTGAAACAAGTTGAGATCAATGCCAGGCTCGCAGGAACCGACCGAGATCGTATCAAGGAGATGGTGGCTGCTTTGGATCAGGAGATTGACACGATGCAGCATCTCGAGCACCCCAATATCGTACAATACCTGGGTTGTGAACGAGGCGAATTGTCAATCTCCATCTACCTGGAGTATATTTCTGGTGGTTCCGTTGGAAGTTGTCTTCGGAAGCATGGCAAATTTGAAGAGAGTGTTGTGAGATCTTTGACACGGCAAACGCTCGATGGTCTTGCCTATTTGCATGATATGGGTATTCTTCACCGTGATCTCAAGGCGGATAACATCTTGCTTGACCTTGATGGTACTTGCAAGATCTCCGACTTTGGTATCTCGAAGAAGACCGACGACATCTACGGCAACGACTCGACCAATTCCATGCAGGGCTCAGTCTTCTGGATGGCACCGGAGGTCATTCAGTCGCAGGGCCAGGGATATAGTGCCAAGGTTGACATTTGGTCACTTGGCTGCGTGGTATTGGAGATGTTTGCAGGTCGTCGACCGTGGAGCAAGGAAGAGGCTATTGGTGCTATCTTCAAGCTGGGCAGTCTCAATCAGGCCCCGCCCATTCCCGACGATGTGTCCATGAACATCAGTCCTGCAGCGCTTGCTTTTATGTACGACTGCTTTACTGTGTAAGTTCAGCTACTCTCTGGAACTCAAAGTGTCGGTACAGTTACTAACCTCTCAAACAGGGATTCATCTGAACGTCCCACTGCTGGCACTCTACTTACCCGCCACCCCTTCTGCGAGCCAGACCCCAAGTACAATTTCCTGGATACGGAGCTATATGCCAAGATCCGTCATGTTTTGTGAGAGGGTTCTAGTCTCCCAACAGGCTTGTGAACATAATGCTGCGCATATTTTTTTAGGCCTGTGGAGTTTATCAGCATGCTGTTCTTTCTTGTTCAGGCATCGTATACACATACCATTTTCCAAGTTTCTGTTATCGTTCAAGCGAGAATTCGTCAAGCTAAACTGGGTTTACTCGGTGTTTGTGAGCCGGTTTATTCTGGTACATATCATCATTCCCGCAGATACCTACCTAATGACTATGCATTGCGTTGTTTTATAGGAAGGAAATTACAAAGCATGTGTCCCTTTCGTCTTCTCCGCCATCATATGCGCATTCTTCACACTTTGTAGAACGACATGCTTATCCTCAAGTCCAACGGAAACCCGCACAATCGTCTCCCTCAAGCCATGGCTGGCTGCCCATTTCTTTTCTTTCTGCAGAACCATCTGCACATATGGCTGGGCCAATGTGATATTTGCACCTAGCGATGGGCCCTTCCGTACGTCCAGGCTATCGAAAAATGCCCTGGATGCGTCAATCGTATCAAAGTCGACTGTGAAGAGGCACCCGTACCCCGGCGTGAATTCGTCGGTTGCCTGACGCATGCGAGATCTGTAGCGCTGCGTCGACTGGCCTGTTTTGGGGTAATGAACTGCGTTGACTACACTGGACGGATCGGAGGCAAATGGAGATAAGTAGTCAACGATGCATTCGGCAGTATCGTTCATCTTTGCTGCACGTTCTAGAAAGTTACGGCTGTTGCGCTCGAGTTGGATTGCGTCGTCGATGTAGAGGTTGTTGGTGTAGTCTTCCTTCAGACAGGTTTTTAGGGCACCGTAGTAGCAATAATTGGGGTTTAAGGTGACGCTGTTTTCATCGTGTTAGTTCGAGTCACAGCATCTGCAATGTTCATGGGGGCTCGTACCTTCCAGCCAATAAATCGGCATAGCCATTAAATGACTTGCTCAACGAGGTGACCACAATATCCGCCACGCCCAACACATCAACATTGGCAAAGCTGCCGATGGTTTCGTCAACGACGAGGACAAACCCATATTTGTCTGCGAGCTTTCGGATTCTCTCCAGGTCAACTGTGTATAGTAATGGGTTTGAAGGACATTCACACCAGACTGCTTGGATCATAGAGCCAGAGCGGGCCTTGGTATCGAGGTATATCTCAAACTCGTCGATCTGCTCATCAGTACCCAGGCTGTAAAACTTGAAAGACGGGCCATATGTCTCCACCATCTTAATGGTAAGTTCATAAGGGAATCCGATGACAACGGTCTCAAGACCTCTCCATTTGAGAAGCATCTGTTGCACATGGTAGATTGCTGACATCCCTGATGGATAAAGAAAGACGTCCGATGGCCTCACAGCTAGACTTCGAGGCGTTCCAGTCGAGGCTCGTTCCATTAGGTATGCGATACGAGCGCATATAGTTTGGTATACCGGATGAACGGCGGACATTGCAGAGTAGAATCGTTTCACGGGTCGATCAACTCGTTGCATGGACTCGACATCTCGAAGACAATTCTCGGCGAGACGAGAAGATATGCCCGTGCCTGTGAGTCGCCAAAATTGAGCCCCCACTTTGGCTGATTCTTCTGGAAATGCGATGGCCCAGATAGTTGTTGGGCCTGGAGGTTTGCCAGCATGCATGATGGTTGGTTGAGACTCGCCGGTCTCTATAGCGAAGATTGATACCGACTTTGATGAGATGGCTTCATTTTTATGAATATCGGATGAAATGATGTAACTTTTGCATGCCTGTGCGCTTTTTGGGTCGGGAAATAGAAGAATCTTTCCAGGAGAGGAAAGGAACCGGCTCTGGCATGCTCGAGATAGCTAGATACTAGTCAGTACTGGTCACCCTCATTGTAAATAAAAAGTCGCCCGTAGAGTACCTCTTGAACATCTTTGTGAATAAAAGTGCGCGGATATCCATTTCGAAGGGCTTCCATGATTTGGATGTCTCCTCGTCCCATACCGCACATGTCACTCCATGTTGGTATTTGCACTGATATCGCGTGAGGCTTTTCGGGAATGGCCTTCCCCAAAGGTAGCGATATGGTGGCAATGGTCATGGTAAGATAGATTTGTTATAGTGCAAAATTAAAAATTAGTCTGGTTAATACTAGGATCTATAGAAAAGATGGGTAATTATATTGATGATGCACCGTACGAAAGCGGAAAATCGCAGATCGAGGACAGCATTCCAACCTGTCAATCACTGCCTGACACAGCCACCACGAAGCCATAACATGAGCCCCAAGACAATCAATCTTCCATGCAATACTAAGGCTCTGATTTTCCCTGCTTTGAGTAGAAAGGATGATCGCCTTCGTTCTCGGAAACATCATCCTTGGTGATTGTGTTGATCGACGTCATCTTTCCTCCACACTACGTGAAGCTGCCTATGTAGGCAGATAAAATGATAATTACCCCTTGTATCTGGCATTCTGCTTCCTGCATTCTCCTAATCACCCCTCAAGAACGATACTGAATATGGTAAGTAGCCCGCTGACGCCTCGTCGACGAATCTGCTCGCCTGCTTAGAGCTACTGGGGCTAAGATCGATTTATGGTGTTATACTAACGTGTTAGTTAGGCGAAACAGTTTCATAAAGGACATGACATCGCATCCTTCACATGGGTTCGGATCTTTTACACAATTTACTACAAAGAAAGTCCCCCAGCTGTGACGAATCCAAGTTCGGATCAGATCATGTTTGATTCACATATATACAAAATAGCACTATTCCACATGGTATCTGGGCTCAAGATGCAAACTTCAAATAAGGACAAGAGGAAAACATGACATCTAGGAGCGGTCGCTCAGTAGATCGTCGTCATCCTCGGCGAGGTCGTCTACCTGCTCAGATCGCAGACCCGCGACGCCGACTCGGAAAATACCCTCGCACCACACGGCAAAGGTTTCCACATCCCAAACAGCATCATCCCGACCCTTGCCAAGTTTATTGATGGCATTGCCCTTTCCTTTCTCGGATGAGGTGTATTTATCGAAGAAGTCCTCGTATATCTGGATTGTGCGATCTTGTACTGCACCAACGAGAGTTTCCTTCATTCGTGTGTCGTCAATGTACTCATTGAGGATCTTGCGTAGCGCAGGTACTTCCTTCTCGATAGTGCGACAGGAGGGATGAACGAGTTCCCCGTACTGTAGGTTACGGGTATCGATAAACTTCGTGGGAAGCGAAGCTGTCATGCGAGAGGCGAAAGCATTGATAAAGTCGTTGATGACGGTTCTGAGACGGCCGTCTAGTTCGACTTTGGCGTCAAGCATGTTTTCTACCACGCGTGGAAGAAGTCCGTGACCAACAAGGCGCATCAGGTTGCGCGGGTTGAAGAGACCCCCTCGCTCACGGAGTTCCCAGAATGTGCTTGTCACACCTGAGAAATCAAATGAAACTTCAGGCGCCACATATTCGATGTCAAAGGCAACGATCTGCTGCTTCAGGATGAGAAGATGGCTCATTAGGAAAAGTTGGCCATCTGCAGAAGTAGATTTGCCGGATATTATAGTGCTGGCGTTATGAAGAGACAGGGTGGTCTGATGGACGATTTGGTGGGCAAGGTCATCAAAGACAGTGGACTAGAATGGTGGGTCAGTGAGGGCACAAAATCAAGATTCAGATACAAAGCTTACATTTACAAGACGGTAGATCCGACTGAGAAGCCAGATCGCCTTTCGCAATGTCGGATACCATCCCTTAAGTGCAGTCTGAGTCTCAAAGTCCCATTTGCCATCCTGCTCTGATGCAGCAGTGGTTTCATCGCCCCCTTGGGCAGTCTTGGTCATTTCAATCATCGTTTCCGCGGAGGTGTCTTTCTTCCCAGAGATTTGAGTATCCGTCACAGTCAGTGATACTTGTTTGCTGTGCATGGGATAGTCAACGTCATCTGGGCGGGGTTTATATCTTTCGATTTCGTCACGAAGCACCGCCTGGGCGCGGAAGACCAGCCGGGTCTGAACATCTTGCAAAGCAGGCTGGATCAGAATGGAAAAGTCGAGTTGGTTCGCATCGGTCTGCTCGGGTTCTTCTTCGGGGTCCAGGAAGTAACGTGTCTGTAGGAGTGTGCAGAGTTGACAGAGATTGCGAATATCGGTCTCGTGGATGATTCGAGGGCGGAGATGATCGTAGAGTGGCTCGCAAATGGTCTCGAGGAAATCGTATAACCCTACTTGGCCATGGAACCATTCACCCCACAAGTCACATTCGTCCAAGCACAGCCCACGGATGTAGCTGATACTCGCTCGAGCAAATGCGACTAGATCCTTTGATGAACTGGGTGTTTGCGTGATTTCGTTGAGTTTCTTGCGAGCTAGCGGTACAATGAGTCGCACGCGAGTCGCGGCATAATTGCTGTGCAATTCGTTCATCAAGCTCTGGTATTCTGCTTCGTTGTTCTGGTCTGGATTCAACGGTGGGACGGCTCTCTTTTGGATTTCCACTCCGATTTGTTTCAGCTCTGGGGCGCCAACTCTGAACTTGGCATAGAGAAGGGCTGACAAAGCTGTGTCGTTCAGTGATTGATCTGATATCTTTTTCGAAACACTTTGGTAGATCTCCCGAAGGGACGATACGAAATTGCCTCGGATAAGCGTGAGAGCGCGGGTTAATAGCAACCGGTATCTGGACCGATAAACCTCCGCCTCCTTTTGCTCGGGCTATGAATGGCGTTAATAAGGTGGAATATAATTGTAGAAGTCCGACAAAACTCACGTGCGTTTCCATGTAGTCCAAACAAACGTCGAGGCGGCGAAGCATGTCCGAGAATTCCTCGTCGCGCACCGTATTTCCGGCACCAGGGGCATTGAGCCGCCGTGAGGCAGGATCTAAGAACTCATAATAGTGCAGATTTGTCTGAATACCATTTGCAAGCTTCGTATCCCGCTCCTGGGCAGCCAGGAGACCCTCGCATTGTTTCTCGAAATTGGATGTTTGCGACTCGACGGAATTGAACTCTTTGGCCAGATGTGAAAGAGAGTCGAGGAGGGTCAAGGTGTTCGTCAAGATGTCATCGATGTGCTCGCGTGATTGTCGCAGATCATCCAAGCAGTTTCTAGAACAGATTTACGGATCACATTAGCTATACACCCAACATGCCACCCCGCGTTGATCGGACATACTGGTATTGGTCATAGCTTTCCTCAATCAGGTCATCCTTCATGCTATTGAGCCACTCGGATAATTCGAGCTCATTGCCGCATTTAGGAATGCTGGACTGAAGCGTATCTGGATGTTCCACTGGTGGTTCGAGGCTCGGCCGGGTTTCATTGGCGGTTGGCTTCCGCGGAGGACCAGATGGTGCGGTCTGGCGGCGTGCTCGCTGTTGCTTGATGGACGCCATGTTCAATTAGAGACCTGTGTAGTACTGTGTTGCCAGTTTCTTTCTCATGACTCGCACAAAGAGAAGGGGACGAGGCGAGCAGGAGTTTGGTGTGAACTTGAGGCCAAAAGCGCGATGTGTTAACTGCCGTGGCTTATTCTGCCGCACAATCCCGCCCGATACTGACGTATTGAACTGGAGCTTCCCCGACCTCCTCTCAAAAGCTCACATGCACTGACGAAATCTTTGGAAATTTCATCTACCATAATGGCATCGCGAGTGCGGGGCTCTGCGTCCTCATCTGCGCGCCTCCTTCTCCGCCCTACTGCCGTCCCAACTCGCTTGCGCCTTCAGACACCATGGCGCAGACTAGCAAGCAATAACTCGCGGAAGTCTGGTACCTCTCCCAACTGGATTGTCAACTCCCTTGGGGTGGCAGTCGCTGGTACTGCGGCATACCTTGGCTACTCCTACGTGAATGGCGACTTTAAGGGCGCGTGGATCGAGAGTCAAACCGCACCAGAGAAGCAGGTCATCAATGTCAACGACCTCCGGGCCGAGTTTATCCAGGAAAAACGAAGCTTAAAGAGCCCGGCTGTTTACACCTGGGGCTCAAATATCTACAAGGTTGTGGATCCAGGATCGAAGGACACCGATATCAAGACTCCTCGGCGTTTCAAATACTTCAACGGCCAGGTTCTGCGGGATTTCAAAGTGGACGAAAAGTGCGGTGCTGCGATCACCGAAGATGGCGATCTCATCCAGTGGGGCAAAGGATTCTCGGAGACAGAGTACAAACCAAGCAAGACTCTGACTGGGAAGAATCTGAAATCGCTCGCTCTTTCGGAAAACCGCATCATCGCGCTATCCTCAGACGGTAGCGTCTACTCTCTTCCCATCTCAAAGGATGAGCAGAAAACTGGTCCCAAGCCGCGGGAGAGCTCTTGGGTGCCCTTCTGGGGTAGCCAGTCTGGACTGAGCTATCGTATCCTGAACCCAGCTTTGGGACTTGGTGAAAGGGTTACCTCCATTTCGGCCGGCCAGGAGCATGTTGTGCTTCTGACCAGCTCTGGCCGTGTCTTTACGGCTGCCGCATCCACCGAGCACTATCCATCACTTGGCCAGCTCGGTGTACCCGGATTGACTTGGTCTACCCGTCCTAAAGGTCCCGTCGATATATGCCATGAAGTAACGACATCCATCGGCTCTAAAGTCACTCAGATTAGCACAGGTGACTATCACTCGCTTGCGTTGACCAAGGACGGCCGCGTGTTTGCATGGGGTGATAACTCCTTTGGTCAATTGGGTGTGGACTATGAGCCCGAACTGCCCTACAAAGACACACCCTTAGCCCTTCCTTTGCAAAAGCTCTATCGTCGAGGTTTGTACACAGTACAAGCCACCAAAATCGCAGCTGGTGGTGCGGGGAGCTTCTTCATGGTTGATGCAAAACGAACTCTGGGCCCCGATGAGGAACCCAAGGCTGTTCGTGACTTGGGCAATGTGACTGCCGATACTTGGTCTTGCGGTAGGGGTATCTGGGGCACATTGGGCACGGGCAGGTGGGTTCACTTACAGGATTCGCCTATCAAGGTGAAGGACTTGAGTGGACTGGCCGAGTATGATGAAACTAAGAACAAAACATCGCCAATCCGCATTCGCAATATGTCAGTCGGCACAACCCACGTTGCTGCAGTGATGGACAACAAAACTACTGTCAGTTCGAAACCTACAGATTCTCTGGATAAGTCACGCGACTTTGGCCTTGACGTGCTCTTCTGGGGAGGCAACGAGCATTTCCAGCTGGGCACTGGAAAGCGAACCAATTTGCCCCGACCAAGCTATATCAAGGCGGCCTCCGAGTCTACAAAGAAGGATGAGCCAGAAGCACGGTTGCAAATCATGCCTCAGCACAAGGGCAAGGTTGGCAAGCGCTCGGTGAAGATGGAGCAGCGAGTCGAATGCGGACGCCATGTTTCTGCGATCTACTCGTCGACAGTCTAAGACGCGACCACATAAAAGCACTGTACATTATCCATGTATTTATATTAAATTAGTGCAAATTAATGACCCTCCCAATTCCTCAACTGTGATAAACATACCATGCCACTTCCATTTCGGGCTTGGCGCCATGTGGAGTCACGCCAAGCTAAGTGTATCATCTGCATTCGCGTCAGCCTTGAGGTTGGCTTGTTCTCAATCACCCCCTATAATCAAACCAAACAACTCCCACCAACTATGCTGCAGGGGGAATAAATATTGATATTTCAAACCCTCGGCTTTTTACATTCAAAATGGCCGCGCAATCGTTCCCTAGCCCCTACGATTACATCCAGGGACTACGAGGAGTTAACAGCACCTTTCTCACGGAACAGCATGTTCCTGGTGCCGATCTCACAGGCAAATGGATCATCATATCAGGTTCTAATCATGGCGTCGGCTTTGAAGCGGCGAAATCTCTTGCAGCAATGGGCGCAAATATGATTCTGGCCTGTCGTGAGCCCCCAGCGTGGGAACTTCATCCGACCACGGCTGTGAAACAATGCCAGGCTCTCTCCGAGGCGCAGGGCCATTCGTCAACTATTGAATGGTGGGAAGTTGACATGGCAGATCTCGACAGTGTCGAGGCTTTGAGTCGAAGGTGGATAGAATGCGACCGCGCCTTGGATATACTTTGCAACAATGCTGGACTTGTCTCTGAATCGCAGAGCAGCATGACGAAGGACGGCTTTCAGTTGGTCCATCAAGTCTGTTTCCAACATTTTGAGAGCTAGGAGCTACAATCTGTCTTCTTTATAGCAACTGACTGATTCTGCAGGTCAATTTTCTATCCCACGTTCTGTTGACGCTTCGTCTACTTCCATCCTTGGCTCGTAGTGCAGAGCCTCGAATTATCTGTACAACTTCATGCATCCACCATCTCGGACTCTTTGACATTGACCATTTCAATGGTGGGCCGAATATGAAAGGCAACGATTATAAGAACAACAAACTCTACTACCAGACGTGGGTTACAGAGCTGCAATCTCGATTTCTCAAACATCCAGAGTATCTCCACATCACAGTCAATGGTGTCAACCCCGGATTTGTTGCGTCAGGGATCTGGAAGCCCCTAATAGCCACCGAGAATATTCCTACCAGGATTCTAAATCTCCTCTTGCGATTCGTCGCGATTACACCGCAGCAAGGGAGCTTGGCCATCACCCATGCAGCCACCTGTCCGGAGTTCGGACCAGATCCCCAGAAGCAAGGTGTCGGTCATCCAAATGGACGGGGTGGAGGTAAATATATCAATCGCATTTGGGAAGCGCCGCCCAAATTCCATTGCAACGATCCGGAGGCTCGATCCAGACTGTGGACCAAACTAGACGAGGAGCTTCATCTTCAAGAAAAGGGGCTTCTCGCGATCCTCGGTCTTTAGCAACATACATAGTATACCCTGTAAATGTTGCAGTGATTTAACCGAGTCCTAATATTCTTATCGCAAATCCAGATTGTGTGCGAGGCAATCGAAATTTTCACCGTGATCATTCACGTTGTGTAAAAGCTACAATGCTTCCCCGTCTTCAGCATAGTTGGTGAATGGGCTCCCAGAAAATGAGGAGCGAATGTAGACTTTAATAAGTCCGATAATCGCAATTGCGTCTTGTAATCGGGGAAAGGAGATCGAAGACCGTGCTTGGCGGCTCAATCTCTGTTAGGATGTATGTTTGGTGCATCAAGACAGGGAGGAATAGGGGATCCAATCAAGGCCCACAGCAGAGCCCACAGCAGAGCCCGGAGCTAGGCCGTACGGATAGAGTGATTGGGCTTCGATTGGGTGGGAAAGGCCAATCAAATTGCACCGAAGGCGCAGTCTGGAAGTTGGGTCTCGCAAGGCTGGTGCCCGGGCGGTTTCCGTCAGCACTAGCAAGGAGCTGACATGAGCTGATCAGCCCTTTATAACTAACGAGCAGCGGAAAACCATGACTTTTTCCACCTTCCAAGCATCTCGAATCCATCTTGAATCCATCTTGAATCCCTCCATACCCACATTAGGCCTGTTCATTCGTCTTGGCTCATGATGGCTAAAAATCTGTTCTTGTTAGAACGTCCCGCTTGTAAGGCTAACAACTAATCCCTGATCCACCTGCTACGCTGACTGAGAACATGACAGACAGATACCAGGGGGAATATTCCCTGTTCAATCATTTTGGCATACAAGCGAATATCATTATCGCTGCCACCTATACCAATACAAAGGATGGAAACATCGTGCTTTCCAAAGACCTCTTATATGCCGCCCTGAAGCAAACTGCTGTAAAATATCCCGAGCTTGGGATAACTTATTACTACCGCGATTCAAAAAAGAAATCTGGGCAACACCGGTGCTGGTCGGCTTTCCGGCAGCTTATCAATCTTGATGAACATGTGAAGTTCATTGATATTCCAGCAGAGGAGGAAGCAACGGGACTGACGGCAACTCTTGAGAGGTACCACGACCTTTATTTTGACCCAGCAGAAAGACCACCATGGCAGCTGGTGGTTGTCAATGGGAAACATATGCTGTTCGTGTATGATCACTACCTCACTGATGGACGCGGTGGTACATACATACTAGAGAGTATCTTGGAAGCCCTCAACTCTCCCGAGCAGGATCTCAATAACTCTCCCAAACAAAGCATCTTCACCCTTCCATTCGTCAAGTTGACAACCGACATCAAGGGGTTTCCCGAGATTGATCCTATCAAACGGGCCCCGGCACCACTTTCTCTCTTTACTGCTATCTTAAATTATCTTCGTTTTGTGATCCTCTCGCTGCTATACAGAAAAAAGGACCTCTTTTTTCATGATGTCATCCATAATGATCGTCCTCTGGACTTCCACAACCCTCAGAGAGAGGACAATCTCGTCAAAACAAGACTTCACACTCTTCGCCTCGATGCCTCTACAATGCAAAAATGCATTCAGGCCTGCCGGTCCCATCAAACTTCGTTCACGAGTCTTCTGCACACCCTCATTAAAGTGACATTGGCAGCGGACTTCTACCCAAATGCCAAGTTCAATCATTCTATGACAGTCGTTGATATCCGACAGTTCCTGAAACCGCACGACAGGGAGCAGACCGTGGAGAATGCGGCTTCCATGGTATCGAGCTTCGACTGGCTATCCAAGTTTCGCCAAGCAGGAGAGCAGACAGCCTCTAAAGAGAACACCAAATTTAATGCGGATCTACTATGGGAGCTAGCACGCAAGCATCGGGCGCATATCCTCAATGACATGAATCACAAAAAGTCTTGCTTGAGCGCTTGGCAGGCGGTCGACCTCATCGGGGAAGATGGAGAAGATTATATTACCGGCTTTATACCCGGGCTGAAGCTTGTTCAGCGTAATTCTTTCTCCGTCTCTAATTTGGGTGCTTTCCGCCCAAATCAATCAGTCGGCGAAGACGGGAGCAGCGAAGATTGGACCATTACCAATATGGAGTTCTCTGCTGGGGCTCTCCAAACTGGATTTGCGACCAATCTGGTGTTCAACGTGGCAGGAGTTCAAGATGGCCCAACAACTATTCATGTCTGCCATGAAGAAGGTGCCTTGAAAGATGATTTTGTCGATTCGGTTCTAGAGCTAGTCAAAATGCGGATGGATGCCATCATCTAGTGGATTGTAGATATCAAAGAATTGTCCACTAAATCGATCGAACTCGAAAACTATATTTGACCTTTGCTTCCGCATTAGCCAGGTAGAATAAACTAGACTACTGCATCAATAGTGACAAGATCGAATAACTTCGACCAGCTAGAAGTTGGACTGTTCGATTACTGTAGTTGGTTGATAGACGATAAGGCGGTTGCAAACCAGACAAACAATCGCCGCGGAGACGCTTGGACCACTGCTTATCCAAAAAATTTCCCAGAGCAGCCTCCAGGCTTTCCCTACTCAATCACCATCGCCATGCCCCGTGAAAAGCAAAAGAGAGGCCGTCGGGCCGAGCAAAAGGCTCAAAAGGAGGAGTCAAAGCGTGAGTACGATGATGCCATCGAGGCACCCTCTGCGAAGCGCATGAAGCCTTCCAATGACGCCGACGAGACCGCCGAACCTTCATTTGCAGAGGGTGCAGACTACATTTCCCTCGACGTTGGAGATGAGCAGCAGAATGTGGAAGAGACTGGCGATGCGGCTAATGGCGATACTCCTTTCTACGGATTGCTCGATACCGACGAGCAAGAATACTTTTCGCGCGCCAACGAGATGCTCGAAGCAAACCAATTCCACGACGCCGAAGAGCGAAACCTGTTTATCGAGAGTGTATACCAGGAGGCCAATGGAAAGGAGTTGAAGATTGCTTGCAGTCAGGGCTGTTCGCGACTCATGGAAAAGTTGATCTCCATGTCAGATGTTAAGCAGATTCGTCGAATCTTTGGCAAATTTATCGGTCACTTCCTTCACCTTGTGCAGCACCGATTTGCGAGTCACTGTTGCGAAACGCTGTTCATCCACGCCGCGCCGGCCGTTATGCAAACGACCCCGAAGGCGCACACCAAAAAATCAGAGGATGGTGAAGACGAGTCAGATCTGTCGCTTGCCGACATGTTCATGAGCGTTATTGAGGAGTTGAAGGACAATTGGGGTTATCTCTTGACCGAGCGATTTGCCTCGCACACAATCCGAGTTCTGTTGCTGGTTCTTGCCGGAGAGCCTGTGGATGTGACATCGAAGGATTCGGTGGTCGCGAGTCGCAAGAAGGAAAGATTGGGTCTCCCAGCTGCCGGCGCGCAAGAAGATAATGATCCTACACAAAAGCGAAGCGTACCGGAGTCTTTCGAGCCTGCGCTGAAGAAGATTATGAGTGACATGGTTTCTGGGCTGGACGACACATATCTTCGGGCTCTGGCTACACAGCCCATTGGAAACCCCGTTCTCCAGGTGATGCTCTTCTTGGAGCTCTCTCACTTTGGCAAGTCTAGCGCCAAAGATCCCAAATCTATTCTTCGTCGACTCGTACCCGATGAGTCGTTCGAGGAGGGCACTGACAGTGCAACTTTCATCCGTGGCCTGCTATACGATCCCGTTGGTTCGCGCCTAGTGGAGACGATGGTACGATACATGCCCGGCAAGGTGTTTAAAAACCTCTACAAGAACAACATTCGCGATCGAATCGGATCTCTGGCTCGAAACAGTACCGCCGGTTACGTTGTTTTGAGAACATTGGAAAGACTTGGAAAGGATGACTTGCAAAGCGCGATGGATCTCATTATCCCTGAAGTACCGGGCCTAATCGAGCGATCCCGTCTTGTTGTCCCCAAGGTGTTGATCGAGCGTTGCGTGATCCGGAGCGTCGACACAAAGCCTTTCGCCAAGGCGCTCCAGGAGGCGTACGATGCGGATCCCACGGTCCGCCTCCGCCAGATGCTTCGACTTGACGAATCCACAGACCAAGCTGCGCAGGAATCGGGGGATGAGGATATGGAAGATGCAGACGAGTGGGATAACAAGCGACGCAAGGCCAAGGCACCGGCTAGTGGCTCATCCACTTCTGCGGCAGAGAAGCTGCACGGCTCTCTCTTGGCCCAAGCAATGCTCACCGTTCCGGGCCCTTTGAGCGAGCTGGTGTACTCCAGTCTTCTTGCGCAGTCATCCGAGACAATCGTTCAGCTTGCAAAGGAAGCCACGTCTTCTCGCGTCCTGCAACAAGCTTTGACTTTGCCCACCTCTACCGCCCAGTTCCGACGACAGTTCATCCCCCGCTTCCAGGGCCATCTCGTCGAACTAGCCCAACACAACAGCGGATCTCACGTTGTGGACGCCCTTTGGCCCGCATCCAAGGATGTGTTCTTCGTTAAGGAGCGCATGGCCCAAGAGCTCGCACAAAACGAAATGACTCTTCGCGATTCTTTCTTGGGCCGTGCTGTATGGCGGAATTGGTCGATGGATCTCTACAAGCGCCGCCGGGGCGAGTGGTCTGCTCGTGCCAAGGGAATTGAGCGAGAGCCCGCGAGCTCTGAGGCCAGTGGAGAACGGCCCAAGTCGAAGTTGGAGTTGGCCCGCGAGCGATATGCTGCTAAAGAGGCCGCCGCTGCCGCTGCGAAGGCTTGAAAAGATTGGCGATGTATATAATACAATTTGATGACCCTGTTTGAACCACATTATATCAAAATTCTGAAAATCACCTAGTCTGGTAGAATCAAGGTCTAAAGATGGCTGCAGGTACAAGGAACTGAGCTTCTCCATCACCTAGAGTCGCTGATAGACTACCTCCAGTCGCCACACTGCTCTTGTTTCCAAGCCAAACGTCCTCTACTGTATACTGCGAGCCCGCCAGGCCAAGCTCTGTCAGAGATACGGAGACATTTCCAGACCCAGTGGTAACAGTAGTATAGTCACCATGGCCAAGGTTTTCGCCCAAGTTCGTCAATAGAACATATGCTTCCCCGGAACCGCTAGGGCCAGAAAGCCAAGCCTGTAGTTGCAGGGCCTGGTTGCTACCCGTTCCTGGGTTACGTGGCTGTAGAGGATAGCTGTTGCAGAATTTTGCGGCAGTCATACCTGCCTTAGACGTGATCAGTTTCCTGCCGAGGTCGTCGATATTAGTCATGTCAGAGCCCAGGAGCAAATTCGAAGAAGCCCCAAGCCAGAAACTCATGAGAGTGATCCGCTGGCCATCTGTAACCCCGCTCACAGAAGCCGGGTTGGCTACGAACAAGTCATCCAGATCTGGACGAAGGCTCATACGTTTCCCCGCAGCAACTTGGTAGTTGATGTACTGGCGGTACTCCTCGATCGTTTGCTGGATCCTCCACATTCCCACGAACACGGATGCCACATAGCTATTGATATCAACGGCTAACCGAATACTCTCTGCGTTGGCCGTCCAAATCCCAAGATAGGGCTCGTGGCGACAAACATTGGAGGAGAGGTCAAGTCGGATTGCCCGACCGTTGTTAGCGATGGCCTGGTGGTACGCGATAGCTGAGGCGCTGGTGTTGCTAGGATATCCTTGATTTCCCGTGGAAGATCCAGGCGTAATGTAGTCAAGTTTGATCATATCAACGCCCCAGGATGCCCAGAGATCTATCAACGTGTTGTGATAGAGTTGAGTGTTGGCATTATCGTAGTCAAAGTAGCAATAGCCGTTGACATCCTCAACACCGCTGAAGGTAGAGCCAACGGTGATATCGGTGCCATAAATAGTCTTATTGGTGGCTTCGCATGGTATACCGGGCTGATTATAAAGACCTAGCTGGAGCCCCAAGCCATGAAGATAGTCGGCCAATGTTGGAATGTCATAGAGTGGTTTTATACACCATCCGGCCATAGTCGTCCGTGATGTCGCTATACCAACCACCATCGATACTGCATAGCGTCCAGCCTGCAGCCAAGATATCCGCATCTGCAAGGACTGTGCATTGCTCGATGATGAAACTCTGATTCACGTAGGGATATAGAGATGACGGATAGCTGGGCGTCGTATCTGGAGACGCCTGTACTCCCCAAGAGTTCCATCCTTTGGCGGCACTAGCGAAACCATTGGGCGTGTTGGTGGTTTTGATGATACTGAGTGTATCGCCAGTACTATTTGCAGCAAGAGGATAGCAATCGCTTGCGGCAGTTGAGAGACCAGTGAAAATGAAAGATAACGAGAGATACAGTAAGTTGCTCATGATGCATTTTGAGAAAAACATACTCTAGTGTGTTGATTTCGGAAATCTCCCATCGATTAGGAGTGTCTGCAAAAACGATTGTTTATATATTTAACATTAGTTACCATTCTCAGCATCTACGAGTCAAGACCCTCCGAGACGGAGCTCATTACATAGCGAACATTCACTGCCGGTGAAAATAAACCTATGATTCTCCAGCCCTCAGCCCTCATCCCGAATCTAGTCGTAGACTTTGGCAAAGCCTGAGGATTATAATTTGCGGGGTAGTGGGGAATCCTTACCCCAGATTCCCCAGAGAGTAGTTGTTCCGGATACCACGTGCTGCAGGTCGGACGATCTTCCACTTCTAGGGGCATTCAGCTCGACTCATCTCCCTTTCGGCCTAAGAAGTGCCGAAGCGAAGCGCTCTCTGACTAGGGGGTATGCTTCAGATTAGATTTCTTCCACAATATTGATCGCTTCAAACTTCTCACGCTGCCATCGGATGATCAAAGTGTGTCGTTCGGTTTATCTCATGAAAAACTGGGGGTGACGTACACAGTCCCCGCTGACTAGGTTTATCTCGGCTACAAACTAGCCAATGACCGTGTGATTTCGCCGCACTCCTGCAGCTCCGTATTAGCTTTTCAATGAATCAAAGTTAGAGCCACTGGTAGCACTGTTTAAAGCACTATTATGGGGCCCCGCAACTCCCCAATAGAAAAAGCGCCTGAGCGGTGGCTTGATTCTCGGAGCTTGCATCCAATTAGGGAAGAGCGCCATCAGCCTACAGTTCTGGCATGTAATACAGTGTATCAAATAGACATATTGTTCTCCGTATGGTTTACCAAAACGATCATGAATCAAGCAAAAAACTCAAAAACGCCCCAGGAATCTTTATTCATCCCATCAAAGCATTACTATTACTTCCTGGCCACTTGAGACAGTATCGGGAAAGGATATCCCGAGTAACATTCAGCGAAGACTCCCACCTAGACGGGGCTGCCAGGCGGAAGCCAATCGCCTCAAGATTCTCCGTTGTGATTCTCATACACGAAACGCCTTCATCGCCCTTTCGGATCTAGAGCCATGGTCAGACAACAATCCGAATCCCGAGACCGTGAGGTCTAATTCGGCCCATCATTAGGACGACAACCGACCCCGCAGTCCCGCATTCCAGGCCTTCATGCAAATCTGGGGAAAGCATATCCTTTGAGTATAAATACCGACCGGCTTGAAGGGGGAATAAATAAACAGGAAACCCCCTGCCCATCGACCCCTCGCTCCACCCCCTTCCTAATTTCAAGGTTTTCAACACCTAAAGTAACTTTTCACTCTTGAACTACTCGCATCAAGCCCCAACATTAAAATAAAACTCTCACTATGGCAGAAAAGAATGAGGAAAATGAACACCAGGAATATCGGACAACCACAAATGTCGTTGACCCTGGCGAAGTCCACGGTCGTGCCACACAACAGCAGGAACGCAACCGAAGTTACTGGCAGACCCTCAACCACGATCCTTGGCTGCTTTTTTGGATCGGGGTAATGCTATGGACCCTGATCGTTCGTGGATTCGAAAATCAGTCTTCGGGCTCCGTGATCAGTATCACCGAATTCAAGCGCCGGTTTGGAGAAAAAAGCTCTGACGGAAGCTATTTCATCGCTACCTCGTGGCAGTCAGCCCTTAGCGGCGGAGCAAATGCAGCAGCCATCCTTGGTGCCTGGGGTTCCTCTTATTTAGCGGATATCTTCGGTACCAAGCCGGTCCTACTTTCTGCCTGTGTGATCAATCTCGCATCCGTTGGAGTGGAGTTTGCGACTACCTCGATCGGGATGTTTTTCGGCGGCAAGATGATGAACTTTGTGGCTATTGGGGTCTTCCTCAATCTTTGCACGGCCTACGTCTCCGATATCTCTCCACTGGCAATTCGTGCTTCGGTCATCGGCTTCTGCAATCTATCACAGTGCATCGGACCTTTTATCTCGGCTATCATGTCTTACTATACCTCGCAGTGGGACAACGACTGGTCATGGAAGGCCCTCGTCTGCGCACAATGGGGGTTTGCCGTCATTGGATTTATCGGACAACTTTTCATGCCCGAGTCACCGGTATATCTCATTCGCATGAATAGAATCGAAGATGCCCGCGGGGTGCTCAATCGCCTTTACTCGAAGTCTGCAGACGCAGATGGTCATCTCGAACGTATCAAGATCACTCTTGAGGAGGCCGAGACACAGAGGAAGTCGACATACGCTGAGTGCTTCCGTGGCACCAACCTCCGCAGAACTATGATCGCGGTCCTCGTTTTCCTCGCCGAACCTATGTCGGGTCTAGGATTTGTGTCAAACTACGGGTCCTTGATGTACCAATACTTGGGCATTGGTGATCGACAATCGTTCTTGATCCAGATTGGAGCTCAAATCCTATCCATGTCGGGTGCTACATTGTCATTCTTGATTGGAGACTTCTATGGTCGACGACCTATGTTCCTTGGGGGATGCATTGCTCTGACCACCCTACTGCTCTGTATGGGTATTGCAGGCTCTGTGGATACTACTGCCGGTATGATGACCATATTATAATAGCTCTAGAAAGAGGATAATCTCCCGGGATATGGCTAACACGATAATAGGAGTCACCGCTGCCGTGGGCTTCTATACCATGTATAATTTCGTATTCAACATTGGCGTGGGATCCAACGTCTACGCCATCGCTGGTGAAATCTCGACTTCTGTCCTGCGCACGAAAACACTCGCCATTTCCCTCATCGTCTCCAACGCCGTCAACACCATGTGGTCATTTGTTGCACCGTACATGTTCAACCCCGGATATGGAAACCTCAAAGCCAAGATCGGCTTCGTATTTGGCGGGTTCATGCTCTTCTTCATTGCGGGTGCATACTTTTTCGTACCCGAGACGCGCCTACGTTCGTATGAAGAGCTGGATGAGCTGTTCATGAACCGAGTGCCCACGCGGCAGTTCAAGAACTATACCACGGTTGCTGAACAGCGTGCCGCTGAAGCCTATGCGACAGAGAAAAAGATACCGACTGCAGTGGAGACGAAGGTGTAATATGTTCCACTCCAATGCTGAAGGCCAACTGGCTCTGCTGGAGGATTCGGGGACCTAATGATGTGGGCAGAGATATTATCTGTACCTAGCATTGCTCTCCCCTCTTTATCCTGCCTGCCATTCAACGCCATAAGTCTTCATGGTCATGGTCAACGGAGACCAGAGTTAAACAGCACCTCTTTAGGCAGAAACCCACCAGGATTTATCTCATAGGAGTGAAGACATATTTTAATTTGGGGAATCAAGTATACTGTATAATTGAATAATTCACTTTCATTTCAAATCACTTGGAATCAAATGATTGTAGCTGAGTATAAATACTACCCAGGCCTTTAGGAGCTTCATATTAGCCATAACATACCTCCTTATCATCCTATACCTCGAGTCAATTGCGTTTGCTATTCTATTAGCCGGCCTTCTGCATACAGGCCTTTCTTTAGATATTTTTCATCTACCTTTTGCCTTCTTGCTACAACGTTCATCCGAACCTGGCTTAACCTCAATAATGAGTAGACTTACGATAAGATTGCCCACTGCGGGGCACTCGATTATTTGACAGGAGGAGGGGCGATTAAGGAAAAGCAAATCAAAGTATGGCAGGGCTGCTTGACATGCATGTAATCTGTGCAGCAAATCGATTAAATGGAGATAAGCAGATATGTAGATGTCAAATTTTCTATCACCCTACAGTATACAATTTACGTGGTATATTCCATTCTCCCGAGGTCCTCCTCCGATGATGTCAGGCATTCGGCGAGTGTCGCCATCTCCGGCGAGATCGGATCTTCGAGAAACTTTTTTTCGGCGGTTTTCACGGTGGATGCGCGACACTCCAATTCCTATTTTCTACATTCATTTTTGATCTTTTCATATTTGCGCATATATAATTGGTTTCATCGAGTCACTTTTCCACACACATTTCATAGATTGCGATCTGCGTTTAGCAAAATGTCCGAAATCTCTCCGTCTAGTCGCGCCGACGAGGTGCAGACGGTAAGTCCTCAACATCTTCCCCCTGCTCTGTCATTGATACATCGCTAACGCTCTATGAACAACTTAGCTCTTGAAAGCCGTCGAGGACCTTCTCATTCCCTTCATCCGATCCGCAGACGAACCCTCGATCCCCGCGAACAAGACCCAGAACGGCACCAATGGACATCCGGCCTCGGAAGGAACATCACTAGTCAACTACAGAAAGCCAGAAGACCTGAGGGATATTCTCCAATTAGAAATCCCCGAGCAAGGCCGCAAGCAGGAGGGCTTGATCGAAGTTTTGCAAAAGGTCCTGAAGTACTCGGTCAACACTTGGCACCAGGGCTTCCTGGACAAGTTGTATGCGTCAACAAACGCCCCCGGTGTCGCAGCCGAGCTGATCCTTGCAACCTTGAACACCAACGTACACGTCTATCAAGTCTCGCCTGCCCTCACGGTCATTGAGAAGTTCACCGGTCAGCGACTCGCAAACCTCTTCGGATTGAACGGTCCTCGCGCGGGAGGTATTTCAGTCCAGGGTGGCTCGGCCTCGAACACTACGTCCATTGTCATTGCTCGCAACAACCTCTACCCGGAAACTAAGACGGATGGAAACGGCGGGTACAAATTTGTTCTCTTCACCAGCGCCCATGGCCACTACAGCGTTGAGAAGGCTGCTCAGATGCTGGGATTCGGTAGCAAGGCCGTCTGGCCCGTACCAATCGACAAGCAGGGTCGCATGATCCCAGCTGAGTTGGAGAAACTGGTGCAGAAGGCGCAAAGTGAAGGCCGAACACCGTTCTACGTCAACGCCACGGCCGGTACAACGGTCATGGGCTCGTTCGACCCTTTCAACGAAATCGCCGTCATCTGCCAGAAATATAACCTGTGGTTCCATATCGATGGATCCTGGGGCGGTTCGTTCATTTTCTCCCGCAAGCAGAGAAATAAGCTGGCAGGTTCAGAGAAGGCAAACAGCATTGCGATCAACCCACACAAGATGCTCGGCGTACCGGTGACATGCTCGTATCTGCTAGCTGCGGACATTCGCCAATTTCACCGGGCCAACACTCTCCCTGCAGGCTATCTCTTCCACAACGAGGATACCGAGCCAACTCAGAACGGTGACTCGCACGAGTCCGAACTAGAGATCGACTCGCCCGAGGTGTGGGATCTCGCAGACCTAACCCTCCAATGTGGTCGTCGCGCAGACTCGCTAAAACTCTTCCTGGGATGGACATACTACGGAACTGAGGGGTATGAGAAACAGATCGATAACGCATGTGAAGTTGCCGCACACCTAGCTACGCTCGTCTCGCAAAACCCCAACTTCACCCTCGTTAGCGAGAACCCGCCCCCCTGTCTGCAGGTTTGCTTCTACTACGCACCGGGCAAGGGAATGGTGTACCCGCGAGGTGTCGTCTCGAATGAGACGCAGCGGGCAAAGAATAATAGCAAGGTTACTGAGCAGATTACGCATGCGATTGTGCGAAAGGGCTTCATGGTCGACTTTGCTCCTCCTAGTGGCGATGACGATGAAGTTGGAAATGGCAAGTTCTTCCGCTGTGTGGTCAATGTATTGACTAGCAAGGAGACGGTCGAGAATCTTGTGCGTGCTATTGAGGAGGTTGGTCCTGCAATTGTGGAGTCTTTGACGGCAGCTACTCCGGTCGTTCCTCTCAAGCGACCTGGCGAGCATGGACACGGTCCCGTTGTTCATCCCCGTTGATTGCGTCTTGAATAGAAATCCTTTAGATAGATTTATGTATTGCACTATAGAGGTGTTAGAACATCATCATATATACCAGCCTGAACCGGAGATGTTCTACATTCTTGTTGTGAATTTGATGTTGCCTTCAGGTATATTCAGAGCCACTAGGATATATCCAAACAGTTGTGTAAACCCCGGGTCTCCCAAAGTAAGTCGTGACACAGCCTTCTTAATTCCCAATCTCCACCCTCTTCTCCAAGACAGATCTTGCCTCAGCTTCGGCCAGACCGTCAATCTCCAGTTCAGCAAGCACAGCACGGGCACTCTCATTGTCCTTAAATAGCCTCTTCTCCACATCCCACAGTCCCAATGCAATGCCATCCTTTTCCGCATCCTCTGCACTTGGATCTGCAGCTGCACTTAGGTTCAAGATACGTAGACCCTCACTGAGCTTCTTAACAATCCGCGTCGAACCTCCAACATGGCCCGCCACACCCAGAGCATTATCAACCACACTACAAAGGTGATCGATATCGCTAGCCAGCTGTGCAGCACCTGTTTCGGAGAAATTATTCCTCATCAACACGTTGTCCCAAATGTAGGTCTGGACGGAGAGAAGAAGCTGGCGGGAGACGCGCCGAAGAGGTGCAACTCCTAGTGCTCGAGCGAGGAAATTGAGCTGAGTCGACAGAGTGCGCATGGCATGTGCCAGGTCGGATGAAAGAGACAGAGAAGAGGCCGTTGCGCCAGCTGAGGGGGTGGAGAGTGTTGCCCACGTCGCCAAACGGGAGTAAGGCTTCAAGGCTGTAGTAATATTCGAGGCCAGTGTCGATGTAATGATTGATTCGGATTGCAACCGGAGACGACGGTATGCGGAGGCAGTCTCGTCGAACAGAGCTCCCTCTGACGTCTGGGCACTGGTGGGATCGTGATTTGCAACGGCTGGTGACGTGCGTGAGGCAACTTCCGCGACAGACATGGTACCTGCCACATTACGGCCACCATCGCGGTTCAGTTTCACTCGATCTTGGAGCTCGGACCAGAGTTCCACGAAGAAAACGTCATTGCTCCAATCCTCCATCTTCTTCTCGAGGTATTCGGCACTACCGAACACCCGGCAGAGCCTCTCAAGGCCCGCAACGCCTTCAACGCTAGCCTGCCCGTCAGCTCCCTGGACTGTACGGCCAAGAGCGGATGTCATGGTCCGGTAGGCATCCAAAGCCTCACGGAGGCGCTCGTGGAACTGATCGAAGATGGTAATCTGGATGTCGATGAGGAATCGTAACTTTTGACTGAAGGAAGACAATGGCTGATATCTCTCGGTGATGGTTTCGAGGAGGTCGTTCACCCGAATTGCGGCCTTAGTAGGTTTGGTTGCAGTAAGCTCAACACCGTCATAGTCAATTTCACCACTGTCCGGCGTGTCGATAATATCTCGGTATCGAGCCAAAGCGAAGTCTTTCTCCACCTGAAGCCAGCGATCATACCACCCTTGCTTGGTGAGAACTTCCCACGTCATCCCTTTCCAGTTGTCTTCGGCATAAGGATCCGGTAGATAATTCCACGTTTCTCGCAGGTCGTTGTCAAAGTTCATTAGCTCGTGAACGAAATGGCTAAGCAATTGGGGGTGATTTGCGATTTGAGGCATGAAGCTTTCGATCTTGTGTCTCAGCATTGGAAGCAGAGCCGTGATAAACGCATGCAGAGCATTATAGAAGTTCCATTCCAAATCTGGGCCGCCAGATTGAGCCTTTTCGTCGAGGATTGGTTGCAAATAGGATGTAAAGAATCCGCCGAATTGGCTGATTAGGTCCATGATGTGCGCAAGGAAATACTCGGGCTGAACAAGTGTAGAGTTAGAAGCTGTGGAGCGTAAAGGGGGCAAATGTAGTCACCTTGTCAAGTCTATTTGTAGGCTTGTCACCGCTAAAGTGATACTTGAACCGCAGGTCTAGAGGATGTACCATCACTTCCAATGGGAAGAGGACCGGCGGCTCAAGGCTGTGACCAGTATCCAAAACATCGCGAGCTTGTAGTTCCCTAGCGGCATTATTAGAGAAAATCCCAAGTGTAGGTAAAGCGACGCCATGCCAATCCACATACGGCATTTGTAAATCGATCAAGAGCTCAACGTCGTCTTTCCATTGAGCGAGCAGCTTATCGGTAATATTCAACTCTCGCGTCGGCCACTTCAAAGCCTCCAATGTCTTTTGCAGTCGATCGCCGAAGAATTTCCTTAGTTGCTGTCGCAAGGCGCACGCCAACTTCTCCGTGTAATTGATGAGATGTGGGGCAGCTCCCTCGGCGGCAGGCTGAGCTTCCTTCAGAGACAAGACGATACTGCGCAGTCGGGCATACGGCTTTAACGCGGCACGGGGGTCGGAGGATATGCTGGCAAGAGCTTCCTTGCTGTATAGTAGTCTTCAGTGACCGTCCATTACCATTGTCATCCCATCTGCGAATCATACCTCAATTCCTCGGCCTCCTTCAGCAGCTGCACATATCCCTTGGAGATCTCCAGACGCTGAAGCCTCTCCATGCTCTTCTCGAGCCGATGCACTGCCTCATCACTCGTCTCCGATTGTGTAATGGCCTTTAGTCGGCGATCGATGTCCGCCTGTTCTGCCGCAAATGCCTCGCCACGTTTGCGGGTGGCCTCAGCATGGTCGTTGGAAGCTTTTGTCGCATTCGAGAGTGCTTCGTGCGCCTCTGCTAGCTGATTGCCCGGTTTGTTAGTCGCCTATGGTAGTGGAGAGCCGCCGTTCGAGACGGAGGGGGGTCAGGCAAGGTACCTGCTTCCGTTGAAGCTCCTGTTGAGCGCGGAGGCTGGAGAGCAGCGAGTCGAGGCTCTCAAGATCGGCCGAGACCTGGATCTTATCATTCAAGTAGTCCTCCACCCTTGTCCGCTCGTGCGAGGACAGGGACGTGGGGGGCGCCATGGTTGTGGAGGAAAATAATGGCGGAAGCGCAACGGTGTCGCGATTGATCGATCTCCGCCTTTGCGGACTGACGTACGTCTGGGGTTCCGCGCCGCAGCTCCAGAGGCAACATACTTCATGCTCCTTTCGCTGCACACGTCCACGCCATGAATCATGTCCAGTCCGGCTAAAAAGCGCAAGAGGAATGGCGCAGAATCCTCGTCCCAGAAGACGCGCAGTATTGAGTCTTTTTTTAAAGGGCAAGCGACCAAGAAAGCGAAGCAGGCGGAGCCAGAGCCAGCACCAGAGCTAGAGCCAGAGGTGACAGAACAGACCTTATCTGATGAAGCTTTGGCGCGACAACTCCAAGCACAATGGAACGAAGAAGAAAGTGCAGCTTCTAATACATACGCGAATCATCACATTGATAAAGACTCTGAGCCAAAAACATTGCCATCAGCGCCTACGATACCGGTAGATGCAACTCCAGCAGCTCCATCGACACCAAGGAAGAATACGCTATCTCTGCAATCATCTGCGGGCTCGGAAGACACAGTATCACTAGCTATTCCGTTTGATCAAAGCCCGCAAATCTTCGACGCGAGCAAATACGCGGCCGAACTACGGTCGCACTGGGCTGCTGAGGGTGGCAACGCCTCGTACGCGTTGCTAACAAGGGCATTCGTGCTTGCCAATGCGACCACCAGCAGGATCAAGATTGTTGATACATTGGTCAATTTCCTTCGAGTATTGATCGAGGGAGACCCGTCCAGCCTGCTTCCTGCGGTTTGGCTAGCAACCAACTCGATTACACCGCCATATGATGAAAAAGAGCTAGGACTTGGAGGCTCTTCCATCTCCAAAGCTCTCAAGAAAATATACGGCCTTGACAACCAAGGCCTCAAAACTCTCTATAATAAACATGGTGATGCAGGTGATGTCGCATTTGAAGCAAAGAAACGGCAGGCATTTACATTGGCCAAGCCGAAGCCGCTCAAAATCAAAGGCGTGTACCAGTCACTACTGAAGATAGCTACTAGTAAAGGATCTGGTAGTCAAGAGGCCAAGCAGCGGATCGTTGAGAAACTACTGCAGGATACGCGAGGCGCCGAGGAGAGCCGATACATTGTGAGAACTTTGGTTCAGAACCTGCGAATCGGAGCCGTCAAAACTACCATGCTGATTGCCCTTGCCCGCGCATTCCTTTACTCAAAACCCGAGGGTGCTGAATATTCGATTCGGCCGCGAGATGAGTTGGCTCGGCTGAAGAAAGACGAGCTCGCCGAGATTTACAACAACGCGGAAGAACTTGTCAAAGCATCCTATGCAAGGCATCCAGACTACAATGACCTCGTACCATGTCTTTTAGACGCCGGCGTGACCGAAGAGCTTCTCGTTCGCTGCGGCTTGGTACTGCATATTCCACTGAGGCCGATGCTGGGAAGCATCACACGCGACCTCGCGGATATGTTGACGAAGCTACAAGGGAGAGATTTCAGCTGCGAATACAAATATGATGGGCAACGCGCTCAAGTGCATTGTGACGAAACGGGCAAGGTCTCGATCTTTTCTCGACACCTCGAGCTCATGACCGAGAAATACCCAGACCTGGTATCTCTAGTGCCACAAATCCGTGGAGAAAGTGTGTCCAGCTTCATTCTCGAGGGTGAAGTGGTTGCCGTGGATAGCGAAACCGGAGATTTGAAGACGTTCCAAACACTCACGAATCGCGCAAAGAAGAATGTGGAAATCGGAGCCATCACCGTCAACGTGTGCCTTTTCTCATTCGATCTCATGTATCTCAATGGGGAACCGTTGTTGAATCGACCATTCCGAGAACGTCGCGAGCTACTCCGGAGTCTGTTCGTCGAGATACCAAACAGGTTCACTTGGGTGAAAAGTCTGGATGCAACGTCTGCAGATTCCGACACTGTTCTGGAGTTCTTCAAAGGCGCTACCGATGCCAAATGCGAGGGAATTATGGTCAAAGTCCTAGACAACACCACCAGGGCCGATGACACCATTCAAAACGCCGATGTGACAGCTGCAGCCGATATTGACGGCAATCCACCCGAACCACCAGAAGTCAACAACGGCACCAAACCCCCAAAAGAAAAAGGAACTCGACGTAAAGCTCTCCTTTCTTCCTACGAACCAGACAAACGCCTCGAATCCTGGCTCAAAGTCAAGAAAGACTATAGCGCCTCCTCGGAAACCCTCGACCTTATCCCCATCGCAGGCTGGCACGGCAACGGCCGCAAAGCCAAATGGTGGTCCCCGATCCTCCTCGCCGTTCGCAACCCGGAAACCGGCATCCTCGAAGCAGTAACCAAATGCATGTCCGGATTCACGGACAAATTCTATCAGGCAAACAAAGACAAGTATGCGCCGGGGAGTCACAACGTCATCTCCCGGCCCAGTTATGTGGATTACCACGGCGAACCGGACGTATGGTTCGAGCCGCAGGAGGTATGGGAGATGGCGTTTGCAGATATCACGCTTAGTCCAACGTATCCGGCGGCGATTGGGCTGGTGAGTGAAGAGCGAGGGTTGAGTTTACGGTTTCCTCGATTTTTGAAGGTCCGGGAGGATAAGTCGATTGATGAGGCTACTACGTCGGACTATTTGGCGTTGTTATGGAGGAAGCAGGGGGAGAAAGCGAAGGCTCAAGGGGATGGGGATGGTGGAGAAGAGCAACTAGGATGGCAGGAAGAATGATGAAGAATAGACCTACATACACGGAACAATCCAATTGAAAATATACCTATCTGAAGGCTTATTTACTTAAGGTGTCCACTAACTGGACAATGTTTCGCGGGTGGGTTGATCCTTTCATGAACAAGAAAGGAGCACTCAGGCATTGTTTGAATCTGGACTCTTAACAAACGATCAATCGGTCAATAAATCTCTCATCCTTCCTCCCTCCCTCTTTCTCTCTCTCTTCCATCTCTCTCTTCACCGTCAACCCCGTCCATCATTTCCAATCCCTGCTCATTCTGACCTCGCAATCCCTTTCATTTCGTGATAGTGAGTCGTGTCGCCAGGTATTTATTCTTACAGTGATAGTGACTTATCTTAAAAGCAGAGCAACCATCAACCCTCTCACATCAACCTGCCTCGGTCAAACAGCAACGATTTTGACAGTCGAGACAATTATTTCACACTGCTCCGCCTTGTGACTGTTTAACTGAGCAAGATGGAGCTCCTGGATCTACCGAACGAGCTTCTCGTGTTCATCGTGACATATTCCTTACCAGAGGGCTTCGACAATCTGGCATTAACCTGCAAGCACTTTCAATCTTTATGTGCCCCATTTGTGGAGCACCACAATACGTTGCGTCAGAAATTTCAGGATTTCATGTACAACAGAACAAAACAGCACATGGGTAGAACGGTACGCCACCCACTTCCCAACACAATCAGCTCGGCGTTCAACCTGATCGCAATAATCGCCGTGGAGCCTATCGTGGCACAATACATTCACATGGCGGACTTTCGCTGGGACAATCAACTATTGGAGGGTGAAAACCAGAGTTTGGTAACGGATCAGTCTCGGGACAAAGCTGTGAGACGACTTCTTGCCGATTCCGCGGTCTTGAAACAGGCAGGCCTCGACTGGAAGAAATACTATGCTGTCATTGAGAAAGATTTCAATGCGGCGAGATATTCGCAGCACGCTGCCGCTTTTTTGTTGACACTTATTCCAAATGCGGAGGTTCTCTGGTTACCTGAGCGGTGGAAACCAGAAGCTACAACTGACAAACTCATCAAGACTGTTATTTCGAACGCTCGACATAACCCCGACGGCAGCACCAGTCTTGCTAAAGTGATTCAAGTTGTAATGAGTGGCGGTGCAGAACACAGATTCGATCTAGACTCAATGCATTGTTTCCTGGCCTTGCCGCACGTCCAATGGTTTACAGGCATGTGTTCCGAAGGTGGTACCTACTCAGAGGCCGCGTTGAAATACACGAATCTGGAAACGGTTTGGCTGTACAACGCTTCTATGAGTGAAGTTGAGCTGTCGAACTTCCTCCGAAGAACTCCACGCCTCAAAACCCTCAGGTTCACGCCTTTCATAGAAGAGGATTCGTGGAGGGACTGGGATCTCTGCAAATTCGTTATGACAATCGAGCAAATCGTTGGGAATCACCTCGTGAACCTTTGCATCACCCTTAGCGATGCAGTTGGCACTTCCATCGCACCTGGACAAGCGTCAATGCGTGGCTTCAAGAAGCTGAAAAGGCTTGAACTGCCCCTGGAGACTGTGTTATGCAATCTTGAAGCTGGTTTGCCGAGAAACCCCCGATCCCTCGTTCGGGACTTCATACCAGCCTCGCTCACACACCTTGCATTCGACGCCTACGGCACGGACTAGGAAGCGGATGCTCTCGCGGTCATGTTTCGGCATTTTACAACCTTAAAGCATCTGGCGCCTTGCCTCCAGGAGATTCATCTGACGTTGACTGCGGAGGCGACCAGGCTATATGAGAAAATCTTTGCCAAAGTGTCCTCCAAGATCAGTCGGGCGGGCGTGTTATTTGTGGAGGAGGAGGACCATAGGATGTCTCCTTTTTCAGATGACGAGGATTATGATGATGATGATGATGATGATGATGATGATGATGATGATGATGATGATGATGATGATGATGATGATGATGATGATGATGATGATGATGATGATGATGATGATGATGATGATGATGATGATGATGATGATGATGATGATGATGATGATGATGATGACGAGGAGGAGGAGGAGCAAGAGCAGGAGGATGAGGATGAGGATTCCAGTGAAGCCGACTCGTGATGAGAGTGCACACTTGCTTGTTCAATGGCTTTTCAAAGATTCCCAGGGATGGCGGCCATCAAGTGCAAAAATGATCAGTTGCAATTTGTTATTGTGTAGTTACTATCCATACAATTACCATCAATTTCTATCAGTAGAAACTTAAGAATCTACCCGCAACTGCTACTTTCATCGTATTCCGCCTCCCGTAGAATCCTAACACTATAGTCTTCCATTATGTGAGCAGAGTGGCATAGAGAGCAGTCTATCTACTTGATACTTGTGCGCTTTTCAAATTACGCTTAGGATCTTCAAGCATAAACTATAGCGGGAAAGGAACTACCGTGACAAAGATCAATAATACATGCGAGCCGGGGGTTGTATATTGCATTATACGATAGGCCAATCTATACGAATCGTTTACAAGGAACTCAAAGAATATTTGACACTGTGCCCATTATCGACACTATACACACGGTGCTATTCTACATTACTCGAACTCGGCATCATTCTCGAATTTGGCCCAACCACAGGGCTGGACTAGATTAGGAAGCCTGGTCATGAGAGGCAGCGGATAATAATAGAGGGTGCAGAGTATCATCACAAGGCATGTTGGATGCAAAGAGAAGCACGGATGCAATGCTGGCAGAAGAGACGCCAAGAAAACACACGAAACAAGTGCGAGGGCAAAGGATTCGAAGACGTATCATTCGTGGAGGTGAAAATAAGAATAGGTGGCTAGGGGCCGTGCAGAGAAAAAAAGACATTAGAAATAGGAAAACGCCATGGATGCAGGATGACAGAAGGTGCTGTGGAAGGGAGGCTAATTCGAGGGTTGTCTCAATGGGAAGATGGATGAGGTCCTCGGTCCTGACAGAAGAGAATTACAAAGGAGACTGAACACCGCAAATGTGGAGTGGAACATAACAGAATCGTGAAGCCGTCATAAAGGGGAGGTGGTGAAGGAAAAGAAGCCGATGGGCATAGGCGGAGAATGGAAGGACTAGCGAGACGAGCGGTCTAATCTAAGGCCGTAGCTCGCCGCCAAGCTGCAGAGCCAGTCCGGTCCCCTTGCCTTGAATGCGGGGACTCGAGGTACTGGGTGGAACGAGAGCATCAAAGTTCAATCGCTTGCGAGCATCCTTGGTAGAAAGAGGTGTGCGACCTGGATTGCCCGGAGTACGGCCACCCCAAGCAGGCTGAGCAGGACTGGGGGTCACATTGACAAAATCGGCAAAGTTGAACTGCTGACCGGGGGTTCCCAGGTTGGGAGTCAGCGTCGGAAGAACTGCATGCTGACTGGGAGGAGTGGACGGTGGGAATGCATGGTGCGAGCCTGCTGCCACGCGGGCCGGAGTAGGTGAATTGGCGAGGTATAGAAGCAGATCTGCTCCATCCTCATGCTGAGAGGGACGGTCAGTCCGGGAGAGACGGGCATGCTTAGGAGGCGGAGTCCGAGGCGGCGAGGAGCCCACCATGGAGCCCACATGCTGGAAGCTGTGGATAGGCAGGTCGGGGTCGTTTTCCTCATCGGAGGGGGCATGATATGCAGGAGAAGACAACTCCGGAATAGTTGCCTCGGACATGAAAGGGGCAGGGTTTCGACGGGATGGCATATGGCGATTGAGACCCGGAGACGACGCAGGGAGTTGGTGGGAGCTCTTCCACGACACTCGAGGTGCCTTGGCTGGACGCTCGGTATCAGAATCGGAACGGACACGCTTGCGGCTGGCCGAGAGCATGGGCTGCATCACACGGGAATTGAAGGTGACGGCATGCTTATTGCGGGCTGATCGAGGCAGCTCTTTGGAATAGGTTGCGGCTCGGAGGGGAGGGGAGGTCATGGGAGTCTCGCACCGACTGCGAGAGAAGTCGGATGAGGAGTCGGAGGGCTTGTCACTGCTGTCCATCGGCGGCATCAAACCATGAATCCGGCCATGTTGGTACTTGAGCTTGGCCAGGCCCAATCGGTCCTGTAGACTCAGAGAAACCTATGAGAGAGAGGGCCATCTGGGTTAGCTTGGATTGATTCGTAGCTCAGACGGAGCATCTTTGAGCAGTGATTTAGATGTTTGCCCCTGCCGAGCCATTGCTTGGGGTCTGACAGTCTGGATGCAATCTGCACCCCAGACAGAGATGATCCACTTGGATGCTCTCTGGGTTTTTGATGTGTTTTTCCAGGTAGATATTTTTTTTCTCCAGCAAAAGCATTCTTACCTGGGCAATATCAAGTTTTCGAATAGCCTTCTCTGCCGAGCCAGGCTGCGACGGCAGGGTCATGGTGGGCAATGGGGGTTAAAAGAAAGAAAGTCGAAGGCAGGGAAAGAGATGGTCTTTGCTGAGAGTTAGGCTTGGGTAGTGTCGCTGCAAGGGCGGGTGAGAAGGCAGGGCGAGACCCAATTGGCGAGAATAAAAACGGGGCCACTTTGGCCGAGAATTGACGGGACAAATTGGGGGGGGGAGAGATAAAGAAGGGAGGAGAGGATACAGATCTTGCAGGTTTACACAAGGATCTGGGGAAAGACAGCGAGATCGTGGTGGTAGCGCGTGGGGGGAGGGGAAGAGGTGAAGAGCTGAAAAGTGACGGGCAAAACGCGTGCCGCGCAGTTTTGCACGCGATCGTGTTTTCCCGTGGAACTCTCTTCCTAGGGCTTCCTACATCAACATCTCCTCTACGGAGTATACTCCCCCAACTACAGTGCTCTAGTCAATGTTGACTGCCACTTCCTTGTTAGATAGCTACCCTAGATAATTGTCTTCTCATTTTGATCTGGCCTTTTGACTCTGACACGTCGAATTCGAAAGAAAAATCAATCTCGTTCTCTAGCGGGACTAGCGGCGCTCGCCAGCCTCGTTCTTTTAGTTGCCCCACATCCACCAATTCCGAGCTCCTCAAGCTCCGATATGATATGGAAATGAGTTTTCCATGGCGGATTCCTGGGCCAACCTCGTTGCCTCAGTTCCTTTTTACATGTGGGACTGGCATGCCGACCAAGATTCCACTCCACTTAATATATCCGTACTTGGTAACCTATCGTGATTGGACCTAACACTCGGGCACCTTTGCACGATGTCATCACTCAGAGATCTCCTAGTGAAAAAAAAGGAGATGGAATTCTGTCCTCCACATAGATGCGTCCTCAGTCTGGTATGCTGGGGATCTTGGTGACGTTGAAGTCGCCGGAAAGGTATTGGAAACCATCTGGTTCCTGGCTCAAAATTGGATTCGTAGTGTTTTGTTTTTGCTGTGAAATGTCACTGAGCAACGAGAAGATAGGATAGGGGGGTAATCGGAGAGAAAAAAAATTGCCTGTGAATAATTGTTAGAAGCAAAGCAAACCCCTGCCATTGCGGCTCGGAATAGCGGGGTCGGCATTTTCAGTCTAGTCGGGTCGTCCTGATGGGCATCATCCATGGCCATGTCCTTTGTTGTCCCGAGTGTATATGTACGGAGGACAAGAATACTTGCCCCCAACCTGGTAGATATGCACAGATCGCGTGTCTTGCGGCAAACTAATACGAGTAGATGGCCACTTGGCTTTGATTTCCAGGACCCGCCCGACCAAGTCTGACCAAAATGGCTGGGAGATGGATTTGGAAGAAATCAAGGCTGAGACGGAGAAAGTTGTACGCTAAGAGAAGAGGTAAACTCTGGGCCAAGCAGCTTTGAAGATCTGAAAATGCAGCATAGCTGGCCAGTCAAGCAGGTTTTTGGGGTTATCGGTTGGGAACTAAAGAGCTCTGTAGGAAAGTATCACGACAGCGGCAATGGCGCAGGAGCCGGGCGGTTTTGGATTTCTCTGCAGGAAGTCAGTGGACCAGTCTGATATGAGAATGATAAAGGATAAGACCTCGAACGGCCACGCATTAATAGTACAAAAAGCAACCAACGTGCCACAAAAACAAGGAGTCCGTCCACGGGGCCTTGGTCCATGCCTTGGTATGCGATGGTTAGCCCAGATCTAGCGTCCGAACTAGGAGCGTTAGGGCGATCATCCACGATCCACCGGTGAAACATTGCGACTCCTAATGGTAACAGAGCGATAGGCCTGTCGTGTCTGAGTTTGAACGGCTGAGAGGGGGGAGAGGTACGTAATGGCTGATAGGAGCCCACCTTAGGGCCTTTTGGGGGCGCGTGCTAAGTATAGCTTTAGCTTGCCTGAGATTTCCTTGTCGAGCTGGTGAGTTTTGGTTCGAGCCTGTTTAGTAGTTTCGAGTTGAAGACTGTTCAAAGCAGTCTCTGTCTCTTCGTACTACAGGACTCTTCAAATTAATTTGAAGGCAAGCTAAAACTACTAACTTCCACGACCAAGCTTGTTCTTGCTCCGCTTCTACTATTATTTTTGGTGGCTTTTTTTTCTTCTCTCTCCAATCGTTGGATTTGACATCTTCAAAGTCTCTCTCCCTTTTTCTATTGTCTCCTTTTTTTTTCTATCCTCCTTCCTCCTCTCCTAATAATCTCCCCCAATTGCTCATCTCCGGTTCTTACGGGGCGAAATCTCCAGCGGCGTCGTCACCCGCCGCAAACGGTCGCGCTCTCCTGTTCCTGACGCCCTCCCAAACTTCCTCCTCCCCCTCCACACCAGTTGGCCTCCAATTACGGAAGCTACCCCAAGATTTGCTGGTTCTTCTCCTGGTGAGAAGTTCCTAGCCTTCACATCACTCCTGGTACCATACGGACACTCGTCCTCCGCCCATCATGTCGTTCTTGAAGCAGCTACGCCGACGCTCTAAAGCTAGCTTCCATACTGCGGCCGAGTCGAAAACTCCCTCGCATCAGGTGGAAGTGGTATCCGGAAAATCCTCTTCAACGATTGACACCTCGTCTCATGCCTCTATTACTCCGCCCTCATCGATCAAACCGACCCTCTCCTCTCCCAATCTCCCCTCTTTGGTCGAGTCCAATGACGGCAGCTCCATTAGCACCCCGCTGGCTTCCCCTCCGCAACGACCGGGGCCTTTCGTGACCAATTCACAGCGGAACAGCGTCGTGGTATGCACCGCTCCCCGTTGAAGCTTCTTGGAGAAGGCTTGGAAAGCCCCGAAAGCTAATGCCAGAGCTCTATTCATACAGGGAAGCTCATCTTCGTCGATCAATGGGGTATACCGGTCACCGACCCCAAGCTCGCCTTATGCGCCAAGAATAATTTCGATCGCCGATAACTCGTGGGTCAGTAACTTCGGAATGACCTCATAGAGTATCGCGAAAGCTCACAATCTTGTCCTATAGGTCCACCAAAAAGTCCTACTGATCTATGGCCAGATTGGAGATCCGCGACAGCATCCATTGGACGGAAGTATCACCGTCTACCATCACCAAGATAACTTCCCGTCGATCGGCTGGCCCGTCACGGCATCCCATTTCAAGACCCTCGTTCACCTTGCCCCCGGTCCCAATCGCCTACGTTTCGATTTCGTGTCGCCGAAGCTGTCTTCTGGAAGCACTCAACCGGTAATCCACTCGACCTGGATTTGCATCAACTATCTCCCCCTGGTCAATTCCCCGCCATTGCATCTGGTCGTACTACTCGGCAAGGATTCGGACGGAACATATGACGCAGTGCCCGAGCGAGTGGAGCGCGAAGGAAATGGTCTGGAAACGGCACTGCGAAAGTATCGAACGGCGGCGTATCTATGGCAAGCATTCACGGGAGAGCAAATGTTCCGCAACAATCTGGGCCGGCGTTGCTTCCGCTTTGAGGAGGAATGGCAGTCGGGCACTCTCAGTCGACGAGATTCGGCCGTTCAACAGATGCGCAACGAGGCTAAGATTCACGTCATCCGTACCGAGAAAACGGTAGCAGAGTTACGGGATCTCAACATCGCGCAGCAGTATGATGCGGCGAAGAAGAAGGACGAGTTGTTCAATATCGCCAAGGACGCTGTGCGCAAGCATTTCAACCCACAACCCGGTCAAAAACAATACGTTTCTGTCTTGTTGCTGGATTCTCATTGGGACACACAAGCTCAGACCATTACCGGTCACGCTGCTCTAGGATCAGGAGATGATGATATCAAGATGGCGATATTCGGGTCCCACTGCCTTCAGAGCTACCCCTCTTGCCTTGAGGAGGTAGTCGATGCATTCTCAGACTGCACTCGGACGGACACCAACTACGTGGCTAACGACTGCGGCGATGCTGGATCTAACTGGGAGTCTGCAAACCTTGGAATTGGAGCACACTTGCACGAAGTAGGACATCTCTTTGGGTGCCCGCACCAAGAATCTGGCGTCATGCTTCGCGACTACGTGCGTCTGAATCGTTCTTTCTTGATTAAAGAGCCGTTCTGCACTCGCACCAAGACACAAGGCATGAAGGTCTGTTTACCAAACGACGAGTGTGGGTGGCATCGCTTGGATGCGCTTCGTTTCCGCTTCCACCCTTGCTTCCGACTTCCCAGCGATACTTCGGTGAGCAACGATGAGAGTGTCCAGGTGTGGCCTGTGGAGAATGGGAAGATTCTGTTTACGGCCTCCTCTGGCATTGCATTTGTGGAGCTGTACGCCGAGGATGATAATGTCTGCCACCATTTCATTGAATACATCAACAGCGAGTCCAGCGGCAACGGTTTGCCCAAGCAAGTCGCCATCACCGAGACCGAGTTGAGGCAACAAGTGTTTGGCACGGAGAAGGAGAAGAAAAAGAAGATCCGAATGGTGGTCTTCTCCGGTAATCTGGGAAGCTACACTGTGGAGGATGTCAGCGCTCTCAAGTCCAAGAACTCACTGGTCAAGCTTCCCAAGAACCAGTCTGGCTACAAGAGTGGCCAGCTTGGGCGCTCTTCAATGGAGGGCAGTGAGCCCGAGCAATTACTCTTGGAATGTGCCTTTATCAAGACGAAGCTTTTGACGTCTATTAAAGTATATCATGGATCTGCGGTGGATGGCATTGAGTTCTGCTACGAAGACATGACCAGCCAACTATTTGGCAAGCGTGGTGGGAAGCCCGGGGGAGATGAGTTTGTACTCGGTAAGCATTTCCAGAGCCTGTTTGAGAAACCAATTCCTAACTTGACTAGATACCCGCCGTGGCGAGATTTTGCTTGGTTTCTACGTCCGAGCTGGACTCTGGATTGATGGAATTGAGATTCTCACCAGCCTAGGGAGAAAATCTGGGATCTATGGTAATGCCAATGGCGGATCAGGGTAAGACAATCCCCTTTCTATGGAGACATCGATCAGAATCAATACCACATGCGGATGCTAACCAACGCCAACTTCTACAGTCACACCTTGATTCCACCTCTTGGTTATAAGATTGCTGGAGTCGCAGGCTCTAGTGGACCCTGGATCGATGGGTTCTCGCTCATCATTCAACACTGAACGGGATCTATCTATTGATATCCTAAGCGTGACTCGGAGACACATATCCTCTTTCTTCCCCCTTTTTCCGTTCGTCTCCCCTGATAGGATCGACATTTTCTAAAACAAGGCTGGCTCAGGGTTGGCCAGCGCATATACACGCGGTTCTGTGAGGCTCCAGGTGCCTTTGTTTATATGCTTCTTTTCTTTTCTGACAGGCGTTGTGGAGGACGGTGTTTGATGGCAGTTATTTGTTGTACTATTTCCTTTCTCATTCTCGGTGGGTTCAACGCGCATTCGAGGACACTCCTACATGGTCATCGAGTGTACGGATGATTGATTCGTGGCAAGGGCCATGTTGACTGTATTGGGAGCATTTTGTATAAGGGACATTCATATAATTTGGCTAGACCGGTTATACATAGTTAATATCAACAGAGAACGGGCATTGCGCTCAGTTCTTGTCAAAGATACCCTGGCTCGTCGAGCATGTATAGTAAGCCATACCACCATACGGCTGTTTGCCCTCGCCACCTCCGGCTCGAGCATCTCACATACAATACGAGCCGCTCCACGTAATCTCAATGTCATCGCCCTTCATTGCTGGCATAAAAGAAGACGGTAGAGTACGAAGTATATTAAGCATTGAGGTCATCTTACACATCAACCGACACAGCCACACCCATGGATCATTGATTGATCCTTCAAATGACTCAATTATAGTGACATAGTAACCAACCTACAATAGTATTTCCCCCATTTAGGCGCCACGGCAAAACAGCAAAAGGTATCCGCTCGAGATTCGCCACTAGTGCTTGGCTGGGGCAGAAGGATCAATGAAAATGTAGGGATGTACAAGTATCAAAGCTTCCGGCCAAGGCTGCAGGTGCAAGAGGGGTTGTCTCAATGGTGATTTGTTGAGTGTTGGTCAAAGCACTGGGGGCCAATCAATTAGATCGAGCTGTTGGGATGGAATTGTGGGGTTTCGGGATGAGGATCGACAGAGGGCTATCGTCTCCGCGGGAGGTTGTGTTTTAGTTTGTACTTTAGTATTTGTACCTCAGCTCTGAGGGTTTTGTTTGTAGCCTTGTACTTGTGATGTACTTGTGTAGTGTGTGGTTCCTATAGTGGAGGGGAGTGGACTGGGATTATGCACGGTGGTTGCGATTCAATATCCAAAATGTAAGGCTCTCTGTTTTTGGGCAGATGATTCATCATGAATAATAAGATGTTTTGCTTTTTCTCTCTCCATTAGGCAACCCCAGAACTTTTGTTTTTCTCCTCGAGGTTCAGCTTTGAGCTTTTGACTTTGAGACTACAATGAATAAATGATATCGGATATGCAGGACCCCATTTTGATTTTTGCCACACCTTCTTCCGCGACCCTCCTGCACATTCTCATTGGCGATTTCTCTCATTCCGTCCGTTCCGTTCAGCTTCTATCCTCCAAAGAAAACGTCAAGAAACTCCAAGGTTAGTCCCCGCAATGTTATGTTTTGTGGCTGACACTTTTCCTCCCCGACGAGGAATGACGTTCCAGGTACTATTTTCCGTACCTCAGCATCCAATCAGGGTGGACGAGGACATGGCCAAAGCATCATCATTTGTGGCGGTGGAGGACAACTTTTTTGGTACAGCTAACAACGTACTACTAAGTCGGATGCCACAATCCGATGTGGCGAGGCCGTTATATATCATGACTGGCTATACACCCTCAAGGCCCCTGGTCGCACATACTCAAGTACGCAGGCTGCAGCTCGTCCCGGGATACGCACTACCTATCGCAAGCGCCGTGTCGAACCGAAGCGGAAAAGGCAGCCACTCCGTGTATTGTCAAGATTGTCGAGTTTGTGACCAAATCCCGTTCATTTCTGTTGTACCTAATATATCCATGTCGCGGGCGCCGTTGCTGGCGTTGATGGCGCGAGGGATCAGCAGCGCCCGCACTGGCTGTGACTGGATGCGTCTCTGCTAAGTTTCGTTGTTTTTTGTTTTGCGGGAGTATACTACAGAGATACACCGATGATAAACGAGGGCCCGTGATCCGCATCGGACCACGGACAAGGTGCGATATGTTTCGCAAGTCATGCTCATTTGTCTGATACTTGGCCCGGCGATATTGCCCGTCCCCATCCGCTTCTTCAAGCCGTCCAGCCAGGAGGGCGCGCATCGTGGCTGATATGCACCCTAATGGGTCGATCGCCCCTCCTCCCAGCTATCGCCCCTTGTCAGAAGCCCGATCGACCAATCAGCGATGTCCGAGTCATGGCCGCGCTCTCGATATCGTTGCCCCGTGCTCCGTTTGTGCTTTGTGCATTAGAACAAACGATGAGTTCATAAGCTAAACGCCGCTGCCTAACTACCGGCATCGACCTTGGATTTACTTCACTTGTCTTTTTGCTCCACCGGAATAGCTATATTCTGTGTTTCTTGATAGTAGGCACGGGTCAGTATGCGGTCCGCCATGCTCCAATTTCCCCCCGGTGGCGTCTGCCCCTTGCCCCACGGTCGAACGCCCATGACGTGATGGCTTCTATTTGCCCGGAGTACTCCGTACTCTGGATTTGTGGTTCTTTACCCTAACTCTGGTTCAATCTCCAATTGCACTCTCGGCGTTGACTATTCTGAGTATCACCGAAAAATGGTTCTGACGTCAGGGGACTGGTGGTCGATGGTTTGTTTCGCTTTGTTCGCAAGTTCGGCGACCGTTGGACGATATGTGGGGAATGGTCCCTAATCGGGGAACTCGGTAGGGCAGGCTATTTCTCAGGCCGTACCAATTATGAAAGAAGGGATCTTTTGTCCTTGTCCTTGTCCGAAGGGAGGTAGGTGGAAAGCGTAAATTGATATTCGATTGTCCCGTTTGTCGTGTAGCCAATGCTTACGCGTCGGTGACGAGTGGAAAATTCTCCCGTTAACTAGGGCCTGGCAAGGTACTAAAGTAGAGCCAATAAGTATATACAACATCAACAATTGTGCAATTATAGTGTTCTCATACTGAATACCATGATTAGCTGTACATATTGCCTAACTTGCTCGTGACTTTACATGGTTACCATCGCATGTGGAGTACTCGGTAGTGTAGCTCGTAGCTTAAATTGCTATTCCTCTCGGGCCTTCCGCTTGAACGCCCGTGCTGAAGGTCTCCATGACCTTCCTAGAGTGTCAGTATGGAGGAGAATATATGTATCAACTTTCTCTCTGGCAGTTTTAAGTTTAATTAGGAAGAGCTTCGAATATATGACAGTTGTTCATGTCCTAGTACAAGAATGGCGTTCGTATGGAATATGAAAACCCAATTAATTGAGTTAAGCCCTGGGAAGCCATGCAATTTTGAAAATTACGACAGTCGGCGATTATTCGACATGCAGGAGTGTGCTAGTGTAGGCTGTACTGTAGGATATCTCAGGTTTTGCTCCTCTTGTCATGGTGGGGAGTATCCCTTCCGCATTGGGACTAGTCCCCTTACCGTTGATCTGTACTGAGATTATGTATTTTCTTCTTCACAGAGCCCGGCGCGTTCGGCCGACCAATCAGAGACCGGATTCAATTACAATGGTAAGATTTGTGACGATCTCCTTTCGGCAGTTTCGAACTTCTCAGATCCATTTCGTCATTACAACGCGGTTTTCGTAGGAAAATAGATTACGACAGTTCGCACTATTTTACTCCATCAGCAAATGCCGTAACCGAGGGATCCAGGGCACTCACGGCGTTCTGTACCATTTTCGTCCACTCTTCATCATCTTAGACGCGAGGCCATCGCGGGGCTTTCCTAGGTTCCGTGCGCGTCTGGTATCCACTTGGTAAGTCATTTGGTACCGTACCGTTTTCGGCACGTGCGCCGAGCCGTCCGAGCGACGGTGCCAGCCTTTTGATTGGCGGGTTCCCATCCCAGCAATGAACAGCCCAGGCTGGATGGGAGATGCATACCGTAATGGACGAGTATGTATTACGGTATTTGGGGTGAAAACGATACGGCCTCGAGAACGCCCTACGATGTAGGTCATATTATTTTGCCTTTGATATATGCATTTAGACCCGACGATAGGGCAGAGACACTTTGATTGAACCTCTTTGCTGGGAATGCCCACCTGCAAAGGACCCGGCCCAATGGTCCTGGACCCTGGCAGGTCAAAAATAACTGATCGAGCAGTCAATGGCGCCAGGGCGATCCATGGAATCCTCTGCCGATCGTCCATCAAGCCATGTTGGAATCGTCCATGGGGCTTCTGGGGACCACCGCCACAAAATGACAGTGTGGCGTACATTTCATTTATCTTTGTTTTCTTCTTCGAATCTTCGAAGCTTGACATGCCGAATGCCGGAGTGGAAAGTTAGATATCGTGAATACCTATTGCAAACCAAGGTTGCAAATTGTGCTACTTCCGAAACAGAATGGATAGGGTAGTCAATGATCATAATGATCACGTTTTGAAGAGCTACTCCCTCGGCCCCAGTAACCGCCTATCAAACCAATTTCCTCGAGCACGGCCACAGGAGCACTCGTTCCATGGACATTGCAGCCACACTCTCTAACACCTGCCTAAACTCATCCTGTCCCTTGACGTTGCCGTCCGAACACTTTCGTTGCCTCCCCGGTTCATACCGCCCTATTGATTTTTGTTTTTATCATGTGGTCAGGATACAGGGAATGCATTTCCATCATCACTCTTATTTGTGTAGGAACGAGGTGCGTGCCCCATCAGCCACCGACAGCCACTAAACAGCCACCAATGACCCCTGGTTTATTGAGGAGTGATGGTGCGCTGTATGAGAAAGTTTAGGGCGACACATTTTCGTTAGAAGTTTTATTTTCTTCCTAGGGATATATCTATATCAAATATACAGTATATTAACACCTTCCAGTGTATATCCTCTATCGGTCTGACCTGTCAAGCCCTAAGGCACGGCCGTTGGTAAGGTGTGGCGGAAGTGGAGAGCGAGCTCGAACCCAGCAGACTGGTACTCCCTTTGACAATCGATAGACGGAGTGCATCCGGCTGGTCCAAAGTGTCCCTATGATCTTCGGGTCCAAGAAAACAAACCCCCGAAAACCCAAAAAGAGAAAGAAAATAAGATATGTGTCAATTGAGGTCTGATATCATTTGAGCGGCTGGTAGTCAGACAAACAATGATTCTATGATTTCATCAAACAAATCGCTGTTCCCTTTCCTTATGTTCTTTCTTCTTTAACTAAACGACCGTTCGTATGGAGTCTCGAGGTCGGGGGAAATACCCCGACAATACACCCGTAAGTTACACTCGGTCTCGTCTCTTTGAATGCGACTTTTCATTTTCCAATGTTCAGCTCTTGCATTTGCGTTTATCCTAATTTAATTCATCTTTTTTTTGGTATTCCATTTCCCCCCCCCCCCCCCACCGAATCCTTGGGTCTGGCTCCTAGTTCCTGGCCAATGAGCCTTCCTGAATAACCCCGATCCATAGAGATCCATTATTCCTGCCATCATTCTCTTCTTATTCATCGTTCCCTCTTCCCGTCGTTCATCATCCACCCCTGGTACCAATCATTTCTATTCAACGGAAAAGGAAATGGAGAAAAAAAATATAGATAGAAACAACCAAAGAAGAAAAAGGAAATAAAATATCTCGGTGTTTTAGCTCTTATCGATAGGCTCCAAAGTGGCAATTATATAGTCAATCGTTGTATTTACAATACAGGAGGTTATGGACTCTCTGGTCTCCCCTTTCCGGATTCTCAACCTCGCTCTTCTGACCATTCTCCATACTCCATTCTCCGTACTCTCCCATACACAATCCTTACCACCTTTTTTTTCCCTATTATATTTTCTAATTTACACATCCTTTTTTTTTTTTGCTAGACTCCATCCGTATCCATTCTTACCCAACCACAACCCTCCACTAACCTTCTTTCCCCCCCGAACTACACCTTACCCCCTCTCTACTACTCTCCCTTCCCCTACCACATCTTCAACTTCTGTGGCTCAGTTGATGTCAGTTGGTTCCTCAGGCCCCTTCCGATAGATCATCATTGGAGGGCTCTATGGACCGTACCGTCTTTACTATTTTTTCCTTCTCTCTTTCTTAGTCCGTCATACGTCTCCGCCCCTCCTTCCACCACCCCTCGCCTCTTCAACATTTCTCATCTTCAAATAAAAAAAAGGGGGCGCCCTGTTCACTATTTCACCCAACTTTGGATTTAGGCTCTGCTTGTCTCGACTACGTCCAATATCAACCGTTGTACATTCCCCTTATATACCGTGATCTGGAGACGTTCCGGGAGCTACCCTTTCTGACCGTGGCATCTACGCCTTCTCTTTTTTTTTTGAGGCTCGCATGCCCCCCCGACCCTAACAATATTGCGCGTCCCCTCCCGACTGTCCTTATTGTAAACCCGTCTCATCCGATATTCGATCGACCTGCCCTTGCTCCTTTCTGCTCCTCTGATCAGCTTAAATCTCGATCTCGATTGCTCACTTGAAGCTCATTTGGTCGATCGCCCCAACCTCGGAACCCCGGGGGAGAGAGAGACATAACGGACATTCTCCTCCGACCCTACTCGGACCACGCCGACACGGTGCTCGTGGTCTCTCAAAATCAGCTCACTTCGATGTTGCAACAAAGACTGCAGTCTACTTATTCCCTTCTATCCGACACTTCTGCAAACTCCGGCGCATCCCTCGGCGCACCCTACTCGTAGAGTTATTCTCAATGTTTCGCAATCGGTGCGTGCCCTCTATATTTTGTCAGGAAAGACCTGGGCCTCCATTCAAAAGAAGAAATAGTTACTTACTCGTTTCCCCTCATATTTAGCAACAATACCCAGAAGCCTGACGATGAGTTCATCAGTCACTTCCAAAGTACATTCGCAGATATCGTTCCCCGACGAGCCAGTCATGCAAATGCCTCGAACAACACATTTCCCGCCGGGACGGGAGATTCTATGGTTTCGGACAGGTACGCAGCTCAAAGCTATGCCAGTCCGGGACTGGAGGCTGATTTGGCAAATCACGAGTTTAGACCAATGGAACACCACGAGATGAAGATGGACGAGCATGATCTGAAATTCCCCAGCGAACGGACTCCCCGGAATCTCCACGACCTCAATTTCACCCCCTCATGGATCGATCCGCAATCAATGACGATGATGTCTCTTGCCGGGCAGCACCCGGGATTCTACACGCCAAACTCGGGAGGAATGGGTGCTATTTTCCACAATCAAGCAGGCGACCTACACACGCCTACCGCTGGTTTAAACATGATTACGCCGCTCTCCCTCTCCAACTCGATCCCGATTGGCCAACATAATGCCCAGCCTACGATAAACCACTTCAATCCGCAATACCTCGCCCAAAACATGCCCGATATGAATCCCTATGTCCAACAACAAACGTACGCGCCTAGTGCATTCATGCACCGAGACTCGTTCGAAGCTATGGATGAGTCTGTGGACAACACGTCAATCCATAGTCTCCTGGTTGATCAGGCATCCAACATTTCCGCCTCCACGGAATATTCGGGTGCACTCCCCGTGAGCTATGCCGAAGGTGAAAGGTACGTCATTTCCTTTCCATCAACACGTCTGTCGCTCTGCTAACGGTGAATTTCGCCCCCAGTTTCCGCTATAATGTTTCTTTGCGAGCTCCGACGGCAATGGTAAAGCATCCACGAGAAGTTCCCATCTCCTACCTCAACAAGGGTCAAGCGTACAACCTCACAGTCATGGACTCTAACCCGCCGATGGTCGGCTCCGAGCCGCTACGATACCGAACATACGTGCGAGTTTCCTTTGAAGAAGAGGAACAGCGTTCGAAGCCGGCAGCGTGCTGGCAATTATGGAAGGAGGGCCGTGGTATGAGCGAGTCGCACCAACGGGGAGGCAAGCTTCTGGCGGTGGAATACGTGGACCCGCACCAAGGTGGCGAGGACCACAAGCACCGTCAAATTCAGGTTGAGCACATGTCTTTCGATGGATTCTGCGTTACTTGGACTGCGAACCCTACGACCGGCACACCCGACTGTTCGATTCCCGTTCGATTCAATTTCCTGTCTACCGATTTCAGTCATTCCAAGGGTGTGAAGGGTATTCCGGTGCGATTGTGTGCAAAGACGGAGCTCTTGACGCCCAGTGATGAGTCGGATAGCTCTGGCGAGGCGGAAGTGTGCTACTGTAAAGTTAAGCTTTTCCGTGACCATGGTGCCGAGCGCAAGCTTTCCAACGATATCGCGCATGTCAAGAAAACGATTGAGAAGTTGAAGCAGCAGATTGCCCAGGCAGAGATGGGCGGTGGGTTCGGCAAGCGCAAGCGTGGCAGCAACGCTACGGCGAACATGAAGACGGCGGACCGGTCCAAGAACCCGAAACACAAGCGCACATGGTCCATGGGCTCGCAGGACGGGCAACCCGAGAAGTTGTCCCTCGAAGATGATCTGCAAGCCAAGCTGGTCATGATGCAGGATATGTTCTCATCCACTCGCACCATGAGTATTCTTGCCTTGCGCGGTGACGAGGAAGATGACCCGGACTTGTTCCCAGTTCGGCTACCGGCTGAAGGCGAAACCATCAAGCTGGAACCTCTCAGTCGGCAGAACACGGGCGCCTCGCAATCGATGGAGTCTCTGATTCTGTCTCCCACAAGCAGCAATGTCTCCTTGAACTCACCCCGAGTAAACGAGAGCAAATTGGCCGCCTTGAAGGGCGCGAAGAATCCAACCGCTGTTCCGCGGATCGCAACTGGTGATTCCATCTCAACTGGATTCATCGAGGCTGTTGATATTGACCCGACTTATCGCCCGCCAGCGGAGCGTCCACCAAAGCCAAGTATGTATCAATCCTCGAGTAGTTTTATTCTATCTTTACTAACCATTTCACAGTTGCATGCTTCTACGTCCGATTTGCCGGGACTGACCAGCAGCCCGATTACTACCGTGCCATCTATCTTACTGAGCGCACTGTACGAGATTTGATGAAGAAAATTTCCGAGAAAAACCACCTGGACCCCTCCCGCATCGTGCGTATCTTGCATGTCAACCAGAATGGTCTTCGAATAATGGTTGATGACGATGTGGTCCGCGAGCTCCCGGAGGGACAGGACATGATTGTCGATATCTACGAGTCTCCGGCTAATACCAACGAAGGCGATGATTGGTCGCCCGGCGCCCCGGTCGAAATCAAATTGACATACTGATCCGCCTTCACCTCTCGTTGCCACGAAAGTGCGGTCACGCTGCCCTGATCCACCTCAGCACGCACGTATCTATGCCATATGGCTATACTCGTGCCCTTGTTACAACTCCCGATCATATTGTCTTCCTCTCTAATCGGCCTTGTTCTTTACCTTTCTTGGCATCGATTTGCACCTGGTGTGTAATTGCTCTTCTTTGGATATCCACTTTGAGGTCTTCCAATTTCTTAATTCTTTTTGTCTCTTGTTTCTTTTTCCTATTGTTTCTCATCATTGGGTCGGCGGTCATTCATCATTTACAGGGGAGTTGGGTACGGAGGTAATACACGAGTCTCCGAACAATGATACCCTGTCGCCATATGTTATGTTTTTTGATTTATTATTCTGATGATCCGGTTTACGGTTTACCGCTATTGATTTCACTCACGGCGTTGTTATCTATTTCATTCCCTCGCCGACGCTATCTCTTGTCGATGGGCGACGGTGCGAAGTCGCCGATATACACATACTGCGCTTTGTTTCTTTGTGGATACCGCCACGATCCGCTTCTCTCATTCGATCTTGTTTTCTGATTATGTTTCGTTCATCTGGTCTCGGCTTGACGCACACGATTGTGGATACCCCGTTTCAAAGTTCTGAAGCTCCTTTGATCTTGATCTTGTCTGTTCCGTGGTCACAGCATTTTTCCCTTTATCTCGTTCAGCGTTTGATTTTTCTTATCTCTGTGACGCTTATTCTCTTCTCCTCTTTTCATTGGTGTGTTGTTTTTGCCGGGGCGCATATACACGGACTTTGGATCTTTTCGATACAAGATAGTCACTAGGGGACGGGGTTTATAAATCAACATATTCGATGCATTAGGTGCAAAATACGACAACCTACTGATTCATCAAAGCCACTACTTCCACCTTCCAAATATGAGAGCCATGTAGAAACTTTCAAGCCCTAAATTTAAAAATCTTTCATTTGCTTAGCATTCGGTGTTAATGGGAGAGACGCGAGGCAAGTGGATTGAATTTAGAATTTCGGACTTTGGGACCCAAGCTCAAAAGCTGACAATTCCCCTCTCCCAAAAGCCAGCCCACGGCAAAAAGCATAAATCTTACCTCCTTCTACAAGTAGATGTCCAACCCGTGACTACTAGATAGATTAAAAGCAACAAACACCCGGAACTCCAAATCCGCCCAAGGATACCACAGCCACTGGCTTTAATAGCCCCAAAGTATCTCCCTCAAAGACCGAAAAGGGCTAAAAGAGAAAAGTGAAGAAGATTTTGGCAGCCCCACCCCCAGAGCCGGGCCCAGTAACCAGGTAAGTACTGTACGCATGCCGCTGTCCACAAGCTGGGCCGCGGTTAGAACCAGAACCATAATTATTTTTTCCATTATGTTCGAGGGTGATCTCTGCTTGTGGCCCATGGGTCGAGGGTGCCTTAGCGTCTTGCCTGAAACGGTGGTATACACTCGGAAGTCCGACGGGTTTAATTGGTTGGGCTCGTGGACCGTTTTTGGTTGTGTAGGTTGGATTTGATGTTTTTGGTTGCCGAAAGTGGATGTCAGCTTGGGATTTTGGTGCTCGTTTTTGAGAGAGGATATGTCATATGTTGATGGTTATAGATCGATCGATCGATGATGATGCTGTACATATTATCTTCTAGCGTTGATTTTTCTTCTTATTCGCCGTGGTTGTTTTGGAAAGAGGTTTTTGACTGGCTATGGAGGACTGTGATTCGGTCGAACTAGTTCGCTGTTATTGCGAGACTTGCTGTTCCATGGCTAGATTAGTGTTCTTTCAACGGGCAAACGTTTTGATGACCACGAGTATAGTCTATATGATTGTTAAAGGAGCTTATTGGCTGTTATCTTTGATGGCCTCATTTCCTTAAGATTAACCAAGCAGATCAGTTTGTCCTCTCGAGTCCGGATCTTCTACAAATCTCCATGCTAACAGACTGGCATGTTTCAGCATGACCTTTGACCCCCTCTCAAAAAACAGCTCTATACCCACATTTTCGACTTCAACGATTTCCCTCCACTCCTCCGTCTAGAATGTATATGACGTCAGACATACCATATTTCTCTCCCGAGTCATTACCCAGCATAGTAACACCCCCAGCAGACATCCATGCTGAATCGCAAACAGCTCACTCTAGAACATTCTCCCGGTACCTGCCGATCCAACCCCCCTGCACAATCACACTCCCCTTCCCTCTAGCTCAGTGGACCTCCGATTCAAATACCCATACACATCTCATGCATACCATTAGCGCAGATTACAACGGCTAGCTGGCCCTACGAGAGCCACAAATCTCTTCGGGAGACTTCCCAGCAAATCCCATCACCGCCTATTCCTCCCTTAAGCCCTTCTTATGACATCATTTTGTAGTTTCCTTGGTAGTGGGGCATTTTAGTTACAACCGTAACTCCGTACAGTACGCCCTCCCTACCGTATCCCATACGGAATCTCCATAAAGTCTATACACGTTTTGCCAACCTGCCAGAATATTAGAATCCACCCCGCTAAATCTTTTCCACGCGGGACGACCCGTTACAAGATTTAGTCCAATCACTATACGGATTCGTCATGCACGTCTTTGTACGGTATTTCGGATCATGACCGTGAGGGCCACGGTATCCGGTTTTTCAGCTCGATGGCGCCGTTTGTATGGAAATACCGTCGTCGTGCTCTACGCGCTGTACGGATCGTGGCTTTCTCTCGCCGTTTAGCTAACCCAAAGTTTTGGCGTTTTTGTACCACGTTATACGTACAGGCCCCGCTAAGAGATTGTCGGCTTTCCTTTCCCCCTCCTCTCTTGTCTGTTCCCGTGTGTACCGGTGCGTTCTGGGCCGGCCGAGAAGCCACTCTCGCTTAACGGGTGTGATATGTATTTCCAGACTGTTATTTAGATTCTGATTGGGAGATCTGTATTCTGGTGTTTGCGCTATAGCGAGAACGGCGGTGAGATGTCATCTAGGTCCTGCGGTACAGGTGGTGGTAGCCACGGCCCAGAGAGGCGCTGATAGTGGTCTAACGAGGCGTACCGGGCGTTTGCTGTATTCAGCCTAGCGGGCTCGTTTGCATTTTCCTTACTCTGTCTCCCTTAGTTTGCGATTATGAAGAATTAGCGTTTGATGAAACACTGTGGCTGGTTACCTTCGACCTTAGGATGGCTCTATCCGGGCTTGAGATTTACTAGTGACTGTATCTTGTAAATTATTTCAGCATTAAAGTAGTGGGGATTCCCCTGATAGCATGACCATGGCGCTGGTGCTGGCTTATATGTAGAGCTGGGGAAAATGACATGTGTGGCTGGGTAGTTTTTTAGTTTAGTGCGGGTAAACCATAGCATCGGGACTATATCTGATGTTTAGACCCAGTACGTTATTTGTGCTTCATTGAAGGGCATTTCTTAGGGGTTTACTTGATCATGGGTGTTTTTCATAGGAATGTTGTTCTAAATGGGTTGTTTAGGAGGATAATGGAGCATCTCAAATTATCATGTAGCGTTTGTCCTATCCTAGGGTTCTTACAGCCAATCCGAATGGTTTGATAGTACCTCTTTCTCCATGGATATGATCTATACGTCGTTTTCTAGATGCTTCATTTCCAAGAGCACACCCCCAGGTGTCGATTGACCTCCTAAATGTGTATACTCTATAACTTCCATATACTTCTTTACTATTCTTGTGTATCGGGACATCACTTCCCTGCTACTTGTCTGAAATTTTAGCTCGGATTAGAATACGCACTGCTGCCATAGCATCGACTGCAAAGTCACTATACCTTATAGCACAGATTGATCCCCTGGTGGTTCAAGTAAGGTAGTATCCTGAACGTGTATCTCAAGAGTCTCATTCGTTGCTCTAAGATTACATAGACTTTCTCGGTGACTTTACTCCTACGCGGTGCTCCTGAATATGTCGTACAGGTAACCTTAGCCATCGTAGTAATCATCATGGATACACGTCTACTCTCTCTGCCTAACGCTGTAAGCCGATTTTTCCGGGTATCACCGTTAAAGACTTCGGTATGAGGCAAGCCCGTCAACAACAACAACAACAACCGGGTTCGCTCCTTCCTCTTTTTCGGTGCAACGACCGGCTCGTGACCCCCGTACTTTTCTGTTTCCTTCGGGCCTCCTAAACCCCTCTTCTTCTTTTTCCCATCCACCTCTCTCACCATCTCCGTTCCCAACGTTTTTCATCAAAACCACATTCGTTTTCATCGTCTACACTCGTTCAAACCTCTGCTATCACGTCGAAATGGCTTTCCTCGCCAGTTTCCGCGTTTGGATGCTCTTGCCTGTCATTCTCATGGCAGGCAAGGGTCTCGCCCTCAGTAAGTTCACCGGTTGACGGCTCTGCCTTGGGCATCTTTTGCTCACATGTTTTGACAGACGTGGACGCCTTCGAGGACCTCCGCGATGTCGTTGGTCGTGACGCTCTCGCTGGTAAGTCTCACCCTCACTCCTCACCCCTACAACTCGAGTCCCAGGCCCAGTCAAGCTGACTTTGTTGATACAGTTGATCGCTACCCCGCTATGGCTGCTGATCGCTTTGTTCACGCTGTTCGTGGTAAGTCTTTTCTTTCCCTCAAGGAAAATACCCTTACGGAACGCGTCTTCTGATACTTTGATAGCTGTGGCCGAGATCACCGGCGTGACCTTCACAGTTGGCGATGGCAAGACTTCTGAGACCTCTACCAGCAACACTGATGTGACTCGCGTTACCTTCTCGGTCGAGCCCACCACTACCTCTGGCGACGTCACTCGCGTTACCATCTCGATTGAGCCCACCAGCACCTCGGAGGCCTCCTCTACTTCTGGCGATGTGACCCGTGTGACCTTCTCGATTGAGCCTACTGGAACCTCCAAGGTCTCTTCCACTTCCACCGAGGTGACCCGTGTCACTATCTCGATCAAACCCACTGGAACTTCCGAGGTTACCACCACCGAGACTGAGACTGAGGGTTGCGGCGGTGAGGAGACTACCATGACCTTCGACATTTCTCCTACCAGCACCGTTCCTGCCTCGACTACCGCCACGGAGACCAGTACCAAGTTGACTTTCACCGTCAACCCTACCAGCACTGCCACCGAGACCGAGACCGAGACTGAGACTGTGACCTGCTCTCACTCCTCGTCCCCTTGCCACACCTCGAAGACCACTTCGACTGGATTTGGGTTCACCATTTCCCTGACCAGCACTATCACCAGCACTTCTTCGGGAACTCCTGTGACCTCTGGAAGCACCCTGACTGTCAAGCCTTCTTCCACTCCCGGCGTCAAGGCCACAAGCACCAATAGCTCCGTTGAGACCACCCCTCACAAGACTTTTACCAGCGCACTAGGTACTTCGACTGCTACCATCACCTTCAACGGTGCCCACAAGCCGGAGACCTTCAATAAGCTGACTGCCAGTGGTCTGCTCCTGCTTGTCATCAAGCTCGTCCTGTGAGCTTCCAGCAGCGTGCCCATTCGGCTTCTGCACCAGAGCTACTTAGCGTGGTTTCCACAGATCGTTTAGCGCTTACTAGACAGACCATACGGAGTCCTTTTCTTTTCTGAATGTGCTTGGGATGCAATATCTGCTCCCTTGATATGATGTTATTTCCTTGGTTACGTTTTATTGCCATAGTGCGAGCTTAGTCTGCACCATTTAGTCAATCAACACCTGAAATCCAAGGTTCACAAAAGCTCCTCGTAATTTCCATCGCTTGTATATATCGTTAATATAAACAATCGTAATTTTATCATGGCCGAGTGTAGCGAAGCTTATTGCGTGCTAAGCTGAGGAAGAGGAGGAAATGGTGGTGGTAGTAGTGCTGAGTTGCACAAAATTGACGATGCTAATTGGCTAATTAGTGGCAGACTTAGACGGTGAATCTTACTATTTGGTAATGGTGAAGACGTCGGATAAATTATCATTTTATCCATTATAACAAGAATTAAAAGTTTATGCAAAAATATAGGCTCAGCAAGACTCATGGAAGTCCCCGTGGGACCCCCACTGAGGGGACCAGCTTTTGCTAGTGCTTTGGGACTTGTCACACATGGACTATTTAAATTGGTTACACAATCCTGCAATAGCGGCGAGGAAACGTAGATCTTTTGCCTGGCAGGGGGCAAGGTAGGCCCGTAGGGGCCAGGGGTTAGGAGGGCTTATCATCTCTTTGTTAGACGATAGACGGTTATTATATCCACCATCCAGATAGCCATATTAATTTAGTCTTAGCCCATCTAGCGTATATGATGTAGCGCTGTGCTCCGCAGTCAATGATGTGAAATTCGATGCGTTGATCTTCTGGCGTCAATGAATTAGAAGAGGGGAATAATATCCTGTCGAGAGATCCAGGTCCAAATCCTCTTGGAACATCTTCCGTCTATTGAGCTTGACCAACTTCATCCATCCATTCTTGACAGCACTCCCGCTAGCAGTAGCAATAATCACATTCTCGGTGCCCGAGAAAATGCTCTGCACGGTAAGAGCAGCTTCCCCCAGGACGAAATGCTCATTGGGAACCAACTTGTCAACCCCATTCCCCATGGACGAATCCTTCATATGGCAATCATGGTTTTCCATACAAGTCGACTGAAACGGAGGATTGAGCAGGATCCGAGTATACAACGTTGTCTTTGGACGAGTGAAATTCCCTACTTGACACGGCATTGTACACGTTCGTTTCTGTCCATGGTGTACTTCCATGCATCGTTGACTAGCAACAGCAAACGTTGCAACGTCTCGAGAGTCTTTGATGACTCGGATCCAGTTGTTGATTTCTCCGGAGGATGGGGAGAGCTCGATACGATGGGTGCGGGCATTTTCAGTGAAGGGCCAGTATGCCTGTAGGTTACTGTCGTGGTCGACGCCGGTGTCTTCGAGAGCGATTATGGCGTTCATGATTATGCGTCGAAGGTATTCTTTTCTTTTCGGGTCACCTTCTGGTGGGATATTGACCGACGAGTCGATGTCATCTGTGGAGAAGAGCCGAGTCCAGCAGGATTTTATACAGTCAGGATCGGCGATCCGGTGTAGACAGGGTGGTGGGTCTTCATGTTGTGGAGATTCTTCTTGATCTCGTTTTGCTATTGTCTGTGAAAGACGAAGAGCATCCCAGAGTGTGACTCGATGGGCATTGCCCGTGCAAGCACTGACTTCCAAGCCAATGTGACTGGAGAGAAGGGATCGTAAATTGGGTTTTCCGTATTTACATTTTTCAATGATGGATGTTTTCCATTTGCGTGCTGGATTGCGTTTCCATTTTAACGCACCACCGGCCTGGACGTAACTTCCCAGGGTGGCTTGCATGGTGAGATCCCATCCATCAAGAGTGTGATATGCATTATGGGCTCCCGAGGGCTGGAGTTGAGGTAGAATGCGTGCTTGCAGGAAATTGAATGGTGCGGGACATCCTTCGTTGATATTTAGCCCGGTTGCGGTGCATGGTTCTGTGCCAATCAGGATTCGAGAAGAACTGCGCAACAGAATCGGGCTTTCAGTTTCATACCCTGTGTATGAACTTGTCCAATGACACTCAATCTCTTCTAGAGACTGATCGGTTTGCATGTGGCGTGGAAGAGGGATAATGTATCCTGCTTCTGTCCGGATGAAGACGCCTTCGTCTCCCAAACCTCCCATGAACCAAACAGGACCCCATAATTGTTGGAGGTCTTCGACCGTGAGAGACACTTTCAGGCCGGTTGTTGGAACATCCGTTTGCTCCTTCCCAAGGACCCATGCTGGTCCACCAAGAAAGTCTTTCAGACAGGCCAAGTCTCGCAAGGCGAAGGAATATCCATTCCCAATGGATATTTCACTCTTTTCCTTCCCCCACAGGTTCTCATCAAATCGGCAGACATGAGAGCCGGAGAAAGAGACAAGGCCAATTGACAAAGCGTCGGCTAAAAATTGCAAATAGTTGAGGTAGGCCCAGGTCGATTCGGAAGGAGGGCGACCAAGAGGCAGATTGCCCAGGAGTTGCTGAAGTTTTGGCCATTCACGAAGTGTAATGATTTTACCAGATTCATCCAGTGAATAAAATATCCGTTTCCCCTCAAGAACATCATTGATGTCATCGAGGGATACTCGAACTGCTCTTGCAACATTAGGTCGAGATTGGTCTTTAACCAGAATAGACATTGCGTTATTACAAAAGCCCTCTTCCATCAGGTTTCGAAGTGCATCTCTGCTCTTCTTCAGGGAATCCCTGCATTTGAGTTGGGATTTTGGCTGTACTTCAGGCCTTTTAATACCACAGATCTCTGCTGTCCTTCGTTCGAGAAGATCGAGTTTTCTGTAATAGGCACCAGGATTGAGGATGTGTTCCATGTCCTCGTTATCTGCGATACCAGTGTCGAGGTCAAACACGTCTTCCTGATCAGGTCTGGTAATGTTTGTTTGCATTGAATGGGACTCTTCATCATCAGATGTTTGGGACGATTTGCTTGTATTCGAGCCAACTAGCACACGAGGTGCTGGCTCGTGTACTTGCATTCGTTGCGCAAGATCTGGACCAGGTTGGGAAGCAGGCGTAGGCGTAGTTTTGGGCAGTGAGGTAAAGTTGAATTTTCCGCTCTTGTCTACCGGTGTTGAAACCTGTGACTCATGCTCTGGAGGCTTTGGGACATATTGCTTTGGTGGTTGACTGCTAGAGTCCTTCCTGAGAGGGACGGGTGGAGTTGTGCTCAGGTCCCGTTGTGTATCTTCCATGAGGTTCTCTGGAAGGCTCTGTTGAATCTCCGTTTGGTTAATATGGGCCCCCGCTCCAAGGAAGGCCAGGGAGAAGGGCAGGGGTTCTTGCGCTTCTCCATCGTCCGGGGGACTTGGCAGGGGGAGCCAGGAATAAAACTCGTCGTCTGCGAGCCATTCAGATATGGGTTCCATCGCCCCAGAGGGGTTTATATCTGTGCCATGTCGTTCACTTGTCTCCGGCGGTGGCTCGTTCTTATCTTCTTTGAGCGAAGTCATTTGAGAAGAATCGTGTCCAGTGTTGCTAGGCGATACTAAGCAGTGATTCGTGACACACTGATAGAGCCTCTCCCAGCCGCGAACCATGGTGAAACAGATACCGCACAGAGGTGGACATATCAACGGAAATGTCACCTTGTCCAGCTCCTCTTGTTGCAGGGATCGATTGTGCTCAACGCGGAAATGGCCTACTAGTTCATGCCGCCTTCGATAAATTCTCCCACACCCTATCTCGGGGCAGTGATACTCGTGGGAGGGAAAGTGACAGCGTATTAGATGTCTTTTGAAGAGTTGGCGGCGTTTGAACCGGGCGGCCGTGAGGCCATTTTTCTCGCAAAAGCAGCACCAGTATTCTTCAGATTGATTGAAGGTGGGTAAAGTGTCTGCAAAGGCTTCATGCGCGGCTTCAGGCGCGGCTTCAGGCGTGGGTTGAACGAGGCTTTGGGGATTGCTCGTTTGGCTAATGAGATCTTCAACATGGCTCATCGCATCCTTCAGCCGATTTCGTAGGATGAAAAGTTGATTTGGAAGCACAGTTTGGCCGTTTTGCAAGTCCGTGCCCACAGACTCAAGATGTAAGGCCAGATCTCTCAATATACGAGCCCGATTTGCGGCGTGCTGGGATTCTCTTTCTGGAACTCCCGGCTGTTGGGGCAGAACTCGACGTTTATTATCATGAGAAGCATCAAATACGAGACTGGCTGGCCCGCTGCTCATGGGACTCGGGCGATATCTCCGAGAGAGCCTGCTGTTTGAACTGCCACTGGACCTGGTGCTTCCTGAAAATACGGATGGGTTGCTGTTCGTACTGATTGTTGAAGCAGCCCAGCTAGGTATTGGGTATACGGTGGGTGGTGGGTATATGGTGGGTGGTGCCGGGAATTCGGGCATCGTGAATGGGTTCTCGTTCCAAGCGACATCAGTCTGGTCATCCTCCATTTTGACATCTTCAGTGGGCCCAGTCCCGTCCCAGAAGGTCCAGTCTGTGTCGTCGTCCATATTGGGGCGAACTGAATAACGTTATGCAGGAAATTTGAACACGATAGAGTCCGGTCCATTTCAAATGATTCAAACAGGGATCGCTCCACCTTTTTAAATTGCTCATCGGTGGGGATTTTCTGGATTACCCGGGTGCTGTCAGCCCTTCGTAGGACTGCTGGTATTGGTCCATCGTGTGACTGGGGTACATTAGCTGCCGATGAAGGCCCAATGAGGCCCACCAGACACGACGCCTTCAAAGGTCTAAATGGAAGTCAGCCAGAAGATCCGATCAGTCAGCCAATCCAAACGAATAACTCAAGGTCACCGACACGAGATTGAGCCTCCTCATGCAGTCTCGAGAGGCCTCGTGGTTCTGCCTCCGGGAACGCCTGCCGGCACAGCCTCTTCCCGCGAAGGCTATGTTAGTTTGTTTCAGGAGACAGGTCAGAAAGCTATCTGCAAGACAGCTAAGCTGTGGCTGTGCTCTATTATGTAACTATAATATGCCTTGTTATTGTAACAACCCTCTCGGGCATGGAAACCTGTACTGGCTATCTCGGCTCCATGTGGCTATCACTTCAAATTTTTAACCTAATCCTGTCGATTCGTTACGCAGGTACATTGATTCTATCCAGTCATGAACATCCAAGTATATGTACACAATAACTAGTTGTTAAGGACAAATCAGGTTCGAAAAATCCAAGACGCGGGCTTCCAAAGTATTTGCACACAACTTGAAATTGTTGATGGCTTGGAAAGTACCGAGGATTGCCCTTGACACAGCATCGACAGGTAGCCCGAGTAAATTCACAGGGTATCTCAAAAGAAACAAAGGGGATGCAATAGCATTTACATGCAGAAATGGGTATATGAAGAGATCTTTCAACTAGACTTCGCCTTCGCTGCCAAGGGTCTCAATTTTCCTTGTCAGAGCACAGATTCGACACCCGTCACCAATCTTGTCTCTCAAAAGACGTGCCGTGGTGACCTTCGGGCCTACCGTACGAGAGGCAGTTGACGTGGTGGGATCCTCGGAAGGAGATGATGGACGCGGTGTGCGGTCTGCAGACCTGTCTGGGGTACCAATACTGGATTGCTGTTGTGATCTTTCCGAGTGCAAGTGCGAGAGGTGGAAAACATGCCCACAGCCAAATCCAATGAGAATTTCGCGTTCTATGAAGGAAAGGATCCGTCAGTCACAATAAATTCAAAAAGCACGTTAAATAGCTGGGTCTGAAGACATACCGTTTGCTTGGAAGGGGGCGTTGCAGCCACCGCAACGCCCTTGGCCAGGACCCGCACGCCGGGTTGAGCCACTGGATACTGACATGTCATCATGGCCTTGGCCGTTGGGCTGGGTGATATTCGGGAGATTCGCCCCATTGACAGCCTCATCGTGACTGATATTGAATTTGATTCCACGTCTTTGTCCTTTGCGCAGTGTATCCATTCCCAGGGCAACCTCGCTCTGCATGACTCGAGCGGCGCCCTGACTGATACTGGTCTGTAGATCATGCTCACGAATCAATCGGGTCAGGCCATCTCGCAGGCCCTCGATCTCTAATCCACTTGGAATTCGACGGACTAGTTTGATGGGATCAATTGACGTTCCAGCCTCGACAAGCAGCCCGTGGATGAACTTTGGTTTATCCATGGAATAATCAAGAAGATCTTCCCAGAGATCTGGGTCATCTTGTGACTTGGCGAATGAAATGGCCTGAGAGACATCCTTCAAATCCGATAAGATCAGGTTCAAAGCCCGCTTTGTTTGGCCCATCTTTGACAGCAGGTAAATCAACTCTTGAGTAAAGCGACGCTGTTCACAGATATGGGTGGCTGTCTCAAACGAGTATGAGATGCTAGTTTGCAAAAATTCCATCAACAGGGGCCGGTCATAGTCAGCAAAGACTTCCACAGCAGTGTCGGCAAAAGCATCAATGAGAGCTTTCCCTTCGTCGGCAGCGAGTTTGCTTGCTGCATCACGAGCATGAGCTCCGCGGCCTCGTCGAGGTTTTGAAGCGTCATGCGGTAACGCTTCACCGCGCCAGAGAGCACGAAGGTAGAAGTAGAGGAACAAGATCCGGTTTGCAGCCCTGAGCTGGGATACAACCGTCTCAGGTCGGACAATGCCCGTGTAGGCTTCACTGACCAAGAGCTGTATTGGCTCTGCGGCCAGCTCCTCCAGTTCAGACTTTGGAGCTGACTTCATCTGCTCCTTGGTCACCCGAATCATGATGAAAGCAGGGATATCATCCGACACTGCGTCCACCAGGTGGTGCTCCTTTATCAAAGCCATGGCTGCTTCCGCATCTTGAAGTCGAATGTAGCAGTGCAAAGCCTCGCGGTAATGACCCCCCATAAGATACAGCTTGGCAAGACAATCGGTGAGGATGAGCCATTCTTCTGACTGGGCCAGAATTGAATTCGACTTGAGTTGATCCTCGATAGATAGAATCACGTTGTCGGGTTCGAACAGATCCGAAGGCCAGGAATCAACTAGATCTTTGAATCGGCCAAGATCCCGAGAGACATAGTGGTTGAGGATGAACTCATATATCTCCGCAGGTAAGGAAGGGTGTAGGTCGGTGGGTATATGCGGGGTTATCTCATCCACCTTGTCTTTCTTAACGAATACCCACGCCCAGTGTTCCCAACGAGGTGCATTGCGTAGGACTTTCCCACAGACTTCAGCACCTTCTAACCACTTCTCTTGGTCGACAAGTTGCTCAATCCAACGTTCACCGATTTGAGCCTTTTCCTGATCAGAAGCGGAAGCTTTCGCCCGTCCAGCAGTGATGATAGACGATCGATCATCAGCAAAAAAGTCTCCCAGACTAGTTTGCGATCTCAGACCAGCAGGTATGTCGGCTAAGTCTGGAACTGATTCTGCGACTTCGGGGTGTTCATCAATGAGATTCCATGCTTGGTCGTACTGGCCACGGGAATTTAACCAGGCAAGTCGGTCTGAAAGATCCCTCTTCATCGCAACAACACAATCATACGGGCTGTGGACGAATATCTTCGCACCCGGTGCTCCTGAAACATCTTGCACTTCCTTAGAAGGTGGCTCATCGATTGAGAGTTGTCTTGAAATGAATGACGGGGGGACTCTGGCTGAAACTCTGTCCCCGCTACTAGCTGTACTGCGAATGCTAGCACCAGAACTGAAGAGCCTAGCAGAATACATGGTAGCATCGAGAAGACCATGCCCAATAGTACCCAATGCACCACGCTGAACCACTTGTCCTTCGGGCGTTTTCCAGGGCGGTAAGACACTCAAATGATAGTCTGAGGATGTAAGGCCTTCGAACCGGCCGACGGACAGTGTGTCTGCACTAAGCTCTTCCTTTGTCTCAATATCGATGATCCGAAGTTCGGGTTCTAGGCTTCTCTGTCGGTGACGTCTCCCGGGAGTCTTGCCGGTACTCTCTGGAGAATCACCTTCAGCTTCAATATGTGCAAGTACAACAAGAAGGCGAGGGCTGTACAAGGAGATGCCAGAAATTACACAGTCCGTTCGTAATCTGGATTTGATAAGCTTAGAGCTGGACTCCAATAACTGGTCGAGCGCGCAACTTACATCGTGGAGACTTCTGCAGAACCGTATCGTTGGCCTTTCGAGGACTTGCATGCCCGATCAGGAAAGACGTCAATGACCCACACAGTACCTCCCCAGCCGATAACGAGCTTTTCTGACTTTTCTGCTGGCTCTGTTGAGGCTGTCCGTTTGCCCTCGGTTGGGCTGCCGGGATCTAACTGGGTATCATCATCCAAAGCGGATTCATCGATCCATTCTGCCCGTGCTTTCCAAACACTAGCCATTTCTTCCCATCCAGGCCCGTTTGGACGATCGATATGACTGATCCGCTTCCACGCAAATTCCGCTTCGGACAAGTCGAGATGCAGATTGGATCGCATGATCTTGATGCCTTCTTCATTCACCCAAGTAACGTACTTTCCGGACAGAGACCATCGAACCGTACTAATGGCGCCTTCTCCGCTGTGTAAGATGGTATCTTTCCCACTGCTTGTACCCAGGCCCATGGATCCCAGCCAGCTGGAAGCTGCAGCTGTTGCGCCTCCCATAGTGGTCGCGTTGGAGCTCACACCAATACGGCCGCCTGTAGTAAGAATCAATTCACCAGCTCGACCACCGGAAATGAACGACCGATCATTCGTGTAGTCCGGAGAAAGCGCAACCGCTTGGACCGGTCGGCCAAAGTTCCGCTTGAGGATATCTTTGGGGTCGACAAGCGAGGCAATGCATACATTGCCGTCAATTGAGGAAGATGCAATGTGTATTGAGTTCGATGGCGTTGCTGGTATGGGTACCTGCTGGCCCGACTTGGGATTCCCACGAATACTTCCCGAACTTGTCGATGTCCGCGTCGGGGGTCGTACACCTTCTGCAACCGTTCTATTGGAGGCATCGACCTTGACCTTCGGTAGAGGAGGGGGGAATGGCGATATAGATATGGACGTGACACTTGCTGAATGTGCATGGTATACGCGGAGGGGCTGGAGAAGAGGCAAAGAGAGGACATGCTAGACACGATGTATGAGCGCATGCTTTAGATGGGTGCGATTGGGAATGAACCACTTACAATAACGCCATTATGAGTCCCAACGATCTAGCAATAATTGTTAGTTAAGTTTCCTCGGAGTTCCCAAAGACCGACTGACCATCTTATCTCCTGCGACTAGGAATGTGCTGGTCGCATCCCCGTTGCGATATACCGATCCCAGGTGCTTGGTGAGGTAAGCGTATTTGAGTCGTGGCTCCTCGTCATCCTCGTCAGAATCCTCCTCTTCTTCATCTTCCTCTTCCTCTTTGTCGAGGTCATCACTCGCTGCAGTATCTTGGTCGTCATCTCGGTAGTCCTTCTCGTGTTCGTCAGGGTTGGCGCCCGAAGAGGATCGGCTCCGTGCAGAGGACGCATCAAGCTTCGGAGCACGCTTCGTAGCCCCCTGGTTCACCGTTTTCACGCCAGGCGCATCCATGGCGAGTCCTCGTAGCGCCTGGGAGCTCCAGGCGGGTTAGAATGGAGGTGCGACGAGCATAGAGCAGCTGGCGGGACCTGGATTGCTGCTGGGAGCTGGGGTTCGGGGTGGAGCAGAGATGACTAAGCGGGTGGGATCCTCGGCCCCTGCAGGCGATGACATCGTCGTAATTCCTTCGCTCGACATTGCGCCCGCCATGTTTGCGAAATCATCCCTCTGCTCAGCTTGCAAGCGACCGGTGACCGGCCGTCTTCTGCGGTATCCACAGACTCAATACCTACATGTATCACCGGCATTAGGTCTCCCACGCCGCAAGGACTTCTTCTCCTCCAGCTCTTTCTTGGCGCAGAACCAGCTAAAAAAGAATGACGGGCCATTGGACAATCCAGATTCCCAGAAGCAGCGACGGCACAGCGGGAGGATACCTGCTGCTCCAACATCACTGCGCCGAGTTGCAGTAGAGGCACAAAGATCGAAAGATGGGTTTCTGTCGAAAGCCCAACTCAAGGAGCAGGGCATTGACCAATCCAAGGTAAACCCGCCCTGGGAGATCCATAATTACTTGAACTGACTTTTAACTTTGTCTCCTTATAGACAGTCACTGCCTACGCCGTAGCCGAACAATTCAACATACGCAAAGTACGAGAAATCCTACAAGAAAAGGGCTATGAGCCTGATCCGCTAGCCACCGGCCTCTATCCGCAAGTGGTTCACGTCCAGATACCCATCGATTCCATCCGGCGGGTAGGAAACCCTTCAACTACCGATCTATCATCGGATGAGGTTGGTGATATCTTTGTTTTTCCGTCTGGAACAGTAGTGGCATGGGCACTCCCGGATGGGTTCACCTCGTTCTTGGCGACAAGAACTTTACTTCCAGCCGCTGAAGGCGCTCATGTTGACAGTTTGGAAACGGAAGATCTCGAGTTCGTCGAGGATCCCCAGCGAGAAAACAGCAGCATCAAGGGCGACACCATCATTCTAGGCACTAGGTCGGGCGATCAAGGACCAGAGACACCGCGTGCAAATCAACAATCAGTTGACACGGTTCTGACCAAAGTCGCATTCTCGTCCGGCCTGGCACGAAGCACCAAGCTCGCAGTGCTGGAGAGTCTTCTATCGAACTATTTCGAATCAACCCGCACTATTCCCACTCTTCTTTCACAAGGCTCACGCCTACCCTTTACTCGAGACTTTGTCCTTCGCAAGACGGGCCAGCTGCTGAGCGTCCGCGCACAGCTCAACCTTTACTCGGAGCTTACCGACTCCCTCCCAGACCTCTTTTGGGACAGTCGGCATGAGCTTGGCTTGGAGGGATACTATGAGCAAGTGGGCCGAGCTCTCGACGTGGGAATCCGCATCAAGCTTCTGAATGAAAAGATGGATTACGCCCAGGAGATCGCAAGTGTACTCCGAGAGCGTCTCAGTGAAACCCATGGACTTCGGCTTGAATGGATCATTATTCTGCTCATTGCTGTCGAGGTTGGCTTCGAGGTGCTACGGTTGTGGAAGGAGAGGGCTCACGAGGAGGAAGAAAAAGCGCGCAAGCGATCATCTGAAGCCGAGAATGTGTAATGTTTCACATAAACTCCGGTCATACTGTATAGTAGCATAGAAAATAAGATACCCCTTCACTCTTTGTCCGTTCGTCTCCACTGCGGAGCTTCCCATGGATCGTGACCAGATCACGGGGTTGCGGCCGATGATCGCCTTAGTCATCGAAGCTTGACCCATGGGGGCGATAACAACCTCAACCTCCATTCTACTCGACTTTCTCTTGTAATAAACACAATAAACTCTACCTACAATTGCTTCGATATTGCTGATTGAATACTCCAAGAACTAACCCAGCTCCTGCTATGTGGAACCCAGCCCAGCAGGTCCTGGGGATTCCAGGACCCCAGAAGATCCTCAAGACGTTGGGTACCTGGTGGATCTCGTCGGCTACAGATGATAAGAAGCCGACCTTCGGAGCTTCAACATCTTGCCCCCTGTCTGAGGTCAGCTGTCAAACGAAATATCATGGTCAGGACACATGCTGTTTCAATTATCCCGGTGGCCAGATGCTGCAGACGCAGTTCTGGGATGCGGACCCCGCGGTTGGTCCCGATGACTCCTGGACTATCCACGGCTTGTGGTAAGCCATCACCCCGCACTAGAATCGAACTAGCTTCAAATCAGTTCTAACATGCGGCAGGCCTGATCATTGCAATGGTGGCTTTGATCAATTCTGTGATTCCAAGCGGAAATATAGCAACATTTCGCTGATTCTGGTCGACTCTGGCCGTGGAGATTTGCTCGAGTATATGACCGAGTACTGGAAGGACTACCGCGGCGATGATGCTCATTTATGGCAACATGAATGGGAAAAGCACGGCACCTGTGTCAGCACCCTGGAGACACACTGCTACGAGGACTACATTCCCCAGCAGGAAGTAGTAGACTATTTCGACAAGTCGGTCGAGATCTTTAAGCAGGTCCCTTCATACGAGGTTTGTTAATCTTTCAGTCTATCACATAGTCATTGCTTAACACTTGTGCAGTTCCTTGCAGCGGCTGGTATTGTTCCATCCCACAGCCAAACCTACGCACTTGCAGATGTCGAAGATGCGCTGGAGCAAGCCCACGGTGCCCCCGTCACAGTGCATTGTCGGCAAGGAGCCCTCAGCGAGATCTGGTACCATTTCAATATTGCAGGAAGCCTCCAAACTGGCAGATTTGTTTCCGCGCCTCCAGGTTCGATGGATCATTACTCCTGTTGCAGCAAAGCGCTAACATTATCTAAGACGGACAAACTTCCAACTGCCCCAGGCGAGGCATCCGTTATCCGCCCAAGCGATCAGCGCCCGAGCCGACAAAGACCACTACGCGCGGGTCGGAACCTACGCAGACAGGGGTTCCCTTTTCAGGAAAGGGGAACCTGATGGTATCCACCATCAACCAGAGACGAGGCTGTATCATCAGCTATGGAAGATGGTATGCGTCTGGCACATGCGCTACTTTCCGGGTGTATAAGGCGTCAGGTTCGTATCTTTTGTCTTCTTTTGTGCGGTAATACTCATTTCGTCTTTGCATGCTAACTCGGACTTCACAGAGGATTCCTTTACTCTAAAGTCTAGCAAGGGCCTTTGCGCATTTGAAGATGATGCTTTGAAATGCGGTAGCCAGGTCAGCAAGCCAAGCGAGTTTACGGTATGTTTAATCCCAAGATTCTGCTCTTTAGGTCCCATTGAATACTAACCTAGTATTTCAACAGGTCAAAGATGACAAACTCGCATACCTGGGTAACACGACTTTTTACGCGGACAATGCGCCTAAAGGTCATGTCCAGAGCACCGTCTTCGCTTCTGAGGCAGAGCATCTGATTGAAATTGAAATTAGCTGGAAGTCGAAGGCTGGATTCTGATCGCATCTTCTGCGGCTAATTCTGCCAATTGCTCACCTATTGATAGCATCATCCCAACTGTTTTGTGACATTATTAGATTCAATAGCTTAGAGCAGAGTTTCATGTCTTATGTATAGCTATATGCAGACAATATTCTATGAAGAAGACCAACAATCTCTTGATTAGAATTTAGTTATATAGTATTTTCAGGTGATACACAACACAGGTCGCGATCCTACTTATCACGCCAAGAATTGATCCCGTGTAGATGTTGGACCAGTACGTAGTGGACAGGAATAGCTTCAAATTGGTTACTGATTCGGATCAACGGCTATATAGCACGTCCGTTCGGAGCACCTCCTGCCTCGCTCTTCTTCCCTTCTCGAATCAGGAATTGAATTAGATGTTTGCAGGTTGTTGGCAGTGGCAAGTCTGCGGCTGCCCATCCTTTGCTCCGCTACGAAGCATCAGTTCGAGCTATTGCAAGCATTTCCAATATTAGTGATGATTCCAAAATACAAGATACCAAGATAAAAACTCACCAATTCAAGGTCTGCCAAAGCCTGGCTGGGGCTCTGTTTAGGGTTTACCTTGCCCGCTGCAAGAGCCTCTCCCCATTGTCGAACTTCGGGTGGAACGCCTGTCCGCTCATCCTCGATAATTTGAACATCTTCCTTGCCGTCCAAGGTTCGCACGGTGATCTTGGAATTCTCAACACTGACACTGCCGTTTTCACATCCAATGGTCCATTCGGGGCCGACTAGGGTAGTTCCGTTCGACAACTGGAAAGTGCCCTGAATACCAGTGTTGGCTTTTAGAATTGCATCAACTGTGTCAACAGGAGGCAGATGCTCCTTGAGCAGAGTTGTGAAGGCGGACAATCGAGTGATGAAGGTGTCAGGTCCGAGCAGGTAGCGTAGTCCGGCAGTATAGTGCACTCCACCGTCGAGCAGGAAGCCACCCTGGTGTGTAGGAACCTTTCTCCAATCGGTGTCTAGATCGATGAATGTTAGCTTTTAGGTGTGCAAAGACGGGAGTACCAGTCAGTCTTACTAAAGAACTTTCCGTCCTGCTGGATATTTCCGTAGACCTTGACGCGGAATCCAATAATCTTCCCCAGGCCCTGAACCTTCTCCCGAGCGTAGCTGAAGCTATTGAGGTAGCGGAAATTCTCTGCCACACTCCATGTAGCCTTCTTTTGAGGCTCAATGTCTTCACGATACCACTTGACCAATGACTCCGCCTCTGCAACGCTCTCGGCCACGGGCTTCTCGGACAGAACATGTTTTCCTGCCTTAAGGGCTGCGCTGACATAACCGCCCTGAGAAACGATGGGAAGTCTGAGGACTCTGTGAGCTTAGACCAAAATATGTTGGCTGAATGGGAACTCACGCTATGATTACTGCGTCGACATCCTCCCGGCCCAGCACCTCGTTGTATCCTTGCTTCGAGTCCTCGGAATACAGCTCAACCTGCTTCCCCGAGGCCTTGGCAGTATCTTCTGCAGATTTCAGCGACCGAGAATAAATAGCCTTTAGTTCCAGGTGCTCCGAGGCGAGTATCGCTGGCTATGAAAGGCGAATGAGTCACCGTCTTCCACAATGATTTCTGGACCAACATACCAAGTGCTCTTCCCTCGCCCAGATTCCTCCTCCGATCAACGCCACTCCAATTGCCATTTTTTTAGTCTGAAGGTAGTTACCGAGTCAATTAGCAGGTCTTGTTTACCTTTGAGAGATGTCAGGAACTCTCAAGTGGGATCTTGCGCGGTAAATAAACTCGTATTGAGTGCGGGGAAGGGAGTACAGCCAAAAGTCGGAGATGATCCGGCGGCAACCATCGGCGAACTCTTTCGACACGGAAGATCGATTAAGCCAAAATTTGTTAGCCTAAAGCGCTCACCGTCTGAGTTGCAATGCTTAGATATCAAGACTGGCCAGAGCTCTGTAGCTAAACTTTATTTTGCAAATTACCAGAGCCGGGCACGTCATTTAGGCTGCTCAGAAGCTCATGCTCTAGCTCCTGTTCGATGTCCGACGCAAAGGATCTGATGGGTGAGAAAAGGAATGGTTTGAATACCTATGGTTTAGATGATACTACTCTATCAAGAACCAAAGACAGGATCATCAAAGGGTTCTACAATATGGACCTGCAATACTTTGGCAGAATAACCAACTGGCGAGTCCAAGTCCAGAGCCGATCGCTACCCGAAGTGGGGACTTACAATTCACCAACTGAACTCACTGTACTCCGGAGTCGGCCACACCTAAAGAATCATACAGCTCACACCAGGCACTCCAATTGCGCAGATATCACACACCAATTATTGCGCATCATTGGAACTTCCAGGATCCTGGTCTTTACGTCTGAAGTCCCCCCGCTGCACTATCTAAGCGCACTGCTCAAAAGCAGAGTCAAATTCATGCCAATTCCTCAATATCAAAAGCACCTACATATTGATCTCCACAATGGCTGCAACCAATTCATCGCTCCTACCAGCAGACATCATAGAGTCTCAATTGGCCACGATTGACCTCATATCGGCGATGTACCCATCTCCCGGAGAGCTGGAAATCCCTGAATCCACAACAGAGTGCATCGAAAAGCTTCGCGACTGGTGCCAAGACCCAACATCTACGCCATCTAAGATCCCTGCAAGCATATCTCTCACCGTCTGTCTACCAATCGCAGATGGAGACAAGACGATACAAGTCAACATCTCAGTCCCACTTCAATCCGAGAGTCAACAGCCAATCGACCAGCCCCCGCCATTGGGATATTCCCTCCGACAACCGGACTGGATGTCCAAAGCCGAAGTGGCAGAACTCGCCTCATCAATGCCGAAAGATGATGCATTAGAAGCGTTCGAATACATCCAATCAGAATGCGTCCGCTTCCTCGAGACCAAGCAAAGTCAAGCTCTAGCATCAGAAGGAACGAACACAGATACGCGCTCCAGCGGCCCACTCGTAAGAGTGTGGTTTTACTTCCCTTCTCTATCAACTCGGAAAAAGAGAGACGACATGGTGAATCTCGCACCCGGGTATTCTCTGACGGGCTTCGTGCTTGCGGGCAAACCGGGGGTACTATGTCTCGAGGGTCTGTCACCGGATATCGATGCTTATATGAGTTTCATCAAGACGCATTCCTGGGGTGATATCCCCAGTCATCAGAAAAAAGTCAGTGAACGGTTTCGGGAGACGGAGGGGGTTCAAAGGGTATTCTCGGGAATGGAGGAGATTACGGACTCGTTGGGGGAGCGAGGAGGGCAGCGGGCAAATCGGGGTGATATGCAAGCATTGGAGGCCTGGCTGGGGAGTAAAGGGTTGCAGGAGGCATTTGAAAAGGTCATATTCTAGATAACTTAGTATATTGTAGAGTTATGAATCAACACGAGTCTCTACACCCTTGTTGATTATTTCATACCGATTTCTCTGATGTGGTGGCTAGATGCCTTTATTTGCTTCATGTTACGTTGAATCGCAAGGGGTGAAGACTACTAGACTTTACGGCTGTCTACGAGGATACTAACATGGATAATGAGTAACAGAAGTATATTGCAATTGGCGACACATTCGCCAACAGGAAAGATAAAAAGTCTAAAATACAAGCTAACAATATCACGCACGATTTGCTACAGCAAATGGAGAATACGCCAGGAAATTCTGCCCGCATATAGCTAGCTACAGAAAATTCCATTCAGAACCCATGAAATACAAATCGAATGGTAAGGAGGGGGAGGACATTAAGGGAAAGAGAAACAAAAAAAGCACGCCATAAGGCAATCTAGCAATCCCAGCAGTCCCAAAAGTAGCAGAACAGCCACCGGGGAGAAGAAAAGAAAACACCATGTTCGGAAAATAGAAATGTGAAACAGAAGAGGAAATACAAAAATTCAGGTGGGTAAATGGGCAAACAGATTGGGGGGGGAAGAAAAGCAATAGACAGTACTCCCAGGGCCCAAGTAACACCAGAAAGATTCCCGAACCCCTTGGTCAGAAGGGACGTTATCATGTGCGCTAAAGTCCGAATGTGCAGAAGAAGAACATCAAAACCCAAGACAAGCGGCGAAGAAAGCGGCGTCATTGGGCGTATCGAAAAGAAAGAGTCGCGTGTTCAGTCGTGCATCGTGAGATTGTACAAGCTCGTATCGTGTCATCGCAAAATTGCGCCGCGCCAGAAAGAGGAAAGAAAGGTAGTCGCATCGTCTAAGTCATGCTTTTGGTCGAAAAAAAATATAATGTCGCCGTGAATTCGTGTAAGCCACACTCAAGGATCAACCAGGAACTCATTGGAGAGCGAGTCGATTTCCGAATAGGGATCGTCTAGAGGGTTGAGGCCAGAGAAAGTCTTCTCGGGCATGTCGGTGTAGAACGACGAGGTGGGGAAATCGGACGAATCGACATAAGAGTAGGTGTTTGAGAAACTGGACAGTGTCTGGGTGGTTATGTTGCCGAACTCTTCCTGCACTTCCTCCGATGGATCTTGAGTCATGAAGAAATCAATCTCCGAGCCCACGGAGGACTCGGCCAGTGTAGGGGCGGTGTGCGGCGAGGACATATCGTGAGGGGAGAGGGCAGGGTCACTGTAAAGATACTCCTGAGAAGAGGGCGCTCCAACCATGTTTGGGTTGAACTGGGCAATGGCTTGCTCATATCGAGTGTGGGCCATTTGTGGGGGCGACAGAGGCGGAAGCAGATCATCTTCGAATTGGGACGAGAACGAGTTTCCAGCTGGCAGTGGCGATGGGACGTCATTGAGACTAGCGCCGGGGGAGGTAGGTGGCGTGAATGAGGACATGCTGTTGGATGGAGCATAGTTGGGCGATGCAAAAACGGGGGCCTCCTGAAGAAGGGCACCCTCGGTCTTGATTGGTGTGAAAGACTCGGTCTTTTCGGCAACGCGTTGGCGGGTACGGGTGGACTTGGTCTGGCGGGTTTCGATATCGGGGCGGTTCTTCTTGGGCGGGCGACCACGTCTCGTGGTCTTCAAGGTATGGCCATTGTAGCCTCCAACGCACATGTCGCGCTGGCGGTGACGGGTCAGAGCATCTTGACGAGCGAAACTAGCACCACATCGGCAGGCGAACGGCTTTTTGCCAGTGTGGGTCTTCAGGTGGCGCTTGAGATCGTGGCCTCGGACAAACTTCTTATCGCAAACATCGCACTTGTAGGGTCGGTCATCGAGATGGGTCTGCACATGGGACTTGATGTTCTCCTTGCGACCGAAACGGCAGTTCTCGCAATCGTGCCACAAGCACACCCACTTTCCGTCCTTAGGATCGGGACCGGAGATGTACTTGTTGATTTCGTCGTTGGAGACGCCCGTCTCTCGAACGGACGCCTTGACACGAGCATCGAGGTCGAAGTCATCAATGGGCTCGGCCTCCATGTCGGACCCAGATGGCATGAGCGAGGACTCGATCGAGTCGGCACGCCCTTGGCGGCCACCCAGAGAAGGGGTCTCGCCGACATCAGAAAGGCCACAAGAGCCTGGGGAAGGCATTGCGGCCAATTCGGCGAAGGCGACAGAAGGCGATTCGGCGGGGGAAGGGATATGATGCTTGAGCTGCACGGGACTAGCCAGAGATACGCCCTGATAGGACTGGGCTCTCTGCATTTCGGAGCTGACAGGGGTACGGGGGATTGAAAAGCTCTGGGACTTGGTGGGGGTTTGGTCATTGCTGTACATGGTAAAATCAAAGGATCCCTTCATCGGGGTAGACTCCGGGGTGAGGGGGGAAGTGTCTGTCGAACGATATTAGTTGGTGATTCTTCATGCGTTGAAACAGTAACGATCTTACAAGAAAGATAAGGGTTCATCTTGGGTGAGATACCCTCTGGTTGAACAGAGAGTGGCTGCATCACTCGAGGGTGTCCGGTGGTCTGCTCTCTTTGCATCATTGAAAGATTGCGCTCCTGGCGCATGCGATGGAGGGCGCTCTGCAACGAAGCATTCTTGTCGGAGCTTTCACTAGCGGATCTCGAAAGAGCGGGGGCAAGTGATGTTGCTGGGGAATTCGAGGCAGCGGATGCCGAGTATAGTCCCTGCAATTCCTCTTGGCTCCACATTGGTGATGACTGATATTGATAGTGTTGTTGGGGCACAGGGAGTCCATTGTGAATAAAGGACTGCTCTGACCGTTGGATGTAGGCAGGGAACTGTTGCGCATTCCGTGCCTGTTGAGGAAGACCTGCTGATTTTGCGTTAAAGAAGTCTCGAAGCTCCGGGACTGTCTTCGAGGCATGTCGTCGGTCAACTGCGGGAATCTGTTGACCGTACGAACCATAATCCATTGTCTGTCCCCGGCGATGCGTGCGGCGCGCTGGGATTGCAGACATGGGTTGCGGTATAATTGCAGCGTCGAAGGGTGCTGGAGTCGAGAGTTGACGGCGGTGGTGACCGGGTCGCAGCGACGTTGAGTTGGTGGAAATCATGGCTATCCAGCCTCTCGGTGATCACGGCCCTGTCACGGTGTTAGTCTGTGAACACGACTTAACCAACGCAGCAACTAAAACAAAGAAAACGAAAAGGAAAGCGTCGCTAGAGCCTCAAGCAGAGAACTTCAGCCGTCAATAGAGATATGTTTTTGTTATCGGGTTGTGTAGGGTTTTGAAGAGTATGACCAAAGCCCTGTTATGGAGGTAATGGCAGTCTTTTCAAGGTCCAAGGTTTCTAAACTTGAAGGATTGAAGAGAAGAGTAGAGATGAAACTCAATAAGTGTAAAGGTCCGGACCTTGAAGCGGGCCAGTGAGCGCATTGGCGATCTATCAAGTACACCCACGGTTCCATCAACAAGCCGCGTGTTGGCATGGCAACGCTCTGTGATGGGAGTCTGGGAAACCAGCCGCAGGACTAAATGTGACGAAGGGCGGGCCCACTTCTGCCCACTTGAACGATCCATCAATATCTTTCGTATCTCAGATCCAGGCCTCGCATATACACTTGTTGTTCGAGGGCGTCCCTGGCTTCCCATCATCTCCCTACTCGCCTACTCTGCAAGGGCTCCCGATGGTGCTGTGAGGAGAGCGGTCAACGCCTCGTACCTGGGTAGGGATGAGGTCTCCTAGTATAGTCGCCATGGAGATATCCCTTCTTAGCCAATAGTAAATAACCGATCTCAGCTGAAATTTAGCTTCGCGGGCTTTTTAGGCGCTGATTTCTTGTTGCCGTGATGCGGGTCGATGTCATACATGGCCTGAGGCTGTAAGGCTGCAAGGCAACAAGGCTTTAATGAGCTGTCGAACACAGATGGGGCATAATACCGCTAGACCAAAAATGCTCATGGGCAACATTCTTAGTCATACGGGCTGTTTCTTGTTCCGACATGAGCGGTAGATCATGTGACTGGATTTCTGCTTCATCGGAACTCGGGCTATCTTTAATCCCCATCTACTGCGCTAGTCCGTATGTAGTTATATTTCACCGCACGTGACCGCACAACGATTTTAACCGTCAACCGAGTTCCACCCACACTGAATTTCTTCTCTCTTGCAAGGTTAAGGAAGACAACTTGTCGAGGTGAGTTGGACGCCCCAACACCCATGCGTTTCAGCGCTAGAGATGTCGAAAGGAAGATGCCATTGTCATGCGCTCGCTCCGCCAGACGTTCTCTTTTGCTCGCGCGCACCGAAATTTCAAAATCCAGTCGCTAACATCCCACCGCCAGGCCTTCATCAAGATGCAGATCTTCGTCAAGACCCTTACGGGTAAGACTATCACCCTTGAGGTGGAGTCCTCGGACACCATCGACAACGTCAAGTCCAAGATCCAGGGTAAGAACAAATTCCTCTCCAATGCCAGAAACTCGAATATCGAGACTAACGATGATTTCCCCCGCACAGACAAGGAGGGTATCCCCCTGACCAACAGCGTCTGATCTTCGCTGGCAAGCAGCTCGAGGATGGCCGCACTCTTTCGGACTACAACATCCAGAAGGAGTCCACCCTTCACCTCGTGCTCCGCCTGCGTGGTGGTGGCAAGAAGCGCAAGAAGAAGGTCTACACCACCCCCAAGAAGATCAAGCACAAGCACAAGAAGACCAAGCTCGCCATCCTGAAGTACTACAAGGTTGACGGCGATGGCAAGATCGAGCGTCTGCGCCGCGAGTGCCCCGCCCCCGAGGTATGTGATAGTCCAACGGGAGAATTCTGGAAGATAAGCAGTGACTAATGAGTTTTATAGTGCGGTGCCGGTGTCTTCATGGCTGCCATGCACAACCGTCAGTACTGCGGCAAGTGCCACCTCACCTACGTCTTCGACGAGTCCAAGTAAATGGACTTCGTCTAATCGGGAGGTTTCTGTTATCGAGTTCGGGCATGGATTTCTAGGCATGATACGAGTTATGGAGATCTCACGATAGATGATACGGTTGATGGGCACCTACCTTGGGAACCTTGACTACTGTGAATACAAAAAAAATCACACCAAAACCTGGCTTCCGCCAATTTCGATTGTTCTACTGTAATCTGTAAACGATAGACTGCATGCACTATGCTGTTGTGTAAGGAAACGAAAGACTATGGACACCACGGACGACTCCTCCACGGTCCGGACCGCTTTCATGCATAACTCCTCGCCGTCATACATCGATAACCCGATGAGGTTCCATCTACTCACTGGCCGGGAAACCCAGCCCGCAAATTATCATACTTACTCTCGGGATAATCGAGAGCATTTTCTGTATGCTCCAATGCACCGACGCCACCGATGCTGTCCACAAAGGTGCCGATCAAACTGCCCTGTGCAGGATTGCCCTCCTTGCCTCCCCTTGTCACCGCTACTCTCCCACCACATACCTCCACCAAGCTGCCGGTACTTGACAAATGCAGCCTTTCTCTGGCTCATCTCGACATTGTCGTACGTGACCATGGTGCGCGAGTTATGATCGTAGCTCCAGGATGCATCCGCCTCCGTATCATTATGCTCGGTAGCGCCGGGACGTGGCAGGGCCTTGTAATCCCAGACCCCGTTCTCCCAGCTACCCTGGCCCACGCCATTGTATGGAGCACCGGGGCCGTCGGTATTCTCAAATGCACGTCCGTACAGCGGCATGCCTAGAATCATCTTCTTTGGCGGCACACCCTCCGCATTCATGTAATGCTCGAGCGCGGCAATGGTCGAGAACGGCGTCGAGGTTGGGTTCGACTTTGATGGGAAAAGATTGGCCTGGTGGCCGGCGTTTCGGTCCCAGCTGCCGGCATAGTCGTATGCCATGAGGTTGTAGAAGTCCAGCAGGGGCGTCATGTCGCGCAGCTTGAGCTTGGAGAAGTTGCTTGGCCCTGCAGGGCAAGCAATGGAAAGGTAGAACTTGCGGTGTGGGCCGGCGGCTCTATCGAGGCTCTGTTGTTTCAAATCAGTCATTGAGCTTGTTAAAATTGCAGGTTAAATGGACAAGCATAATAATCATACCTCGCGGCATGCCCGCAACAGGTCGACCAGGTTCTGGGCTTGGCTTTCGTCTAGAGTATTGTGTCAGATTGGTATTTTCATTGGGTGGTATTTTCATTGGGTGGTATTTCCATTGGGAGGTATTTCCATTGGGAGGTATTTCCATTGGGAGGTATTTCCATTGGGAGGTATTTCCATTGGGAGGTATTTCCATTGGGAGGAGTGTTTTGTTTCCTTTGAAAAGGATACTTACTTTGAGGATACTCCCAATCAATATCAATGCCTGCATATATCAGTCAGTCCCATTCACATTCCAAGCATACATCTAACATACCATCAAGTCCAAGATCAAGAACAAGTTGGGTAGCTGACTCGGCAAACTTTGCCCGACCTTCTGGAGTACTCGCAGGGACAGCAAAGTTGGGAGAGTACGTCCAGCCACCAATGGAAATCAGGACCTTCAGCTTGCGATGTTGTTTCTTCAGCAGGAACAGTTGCTTGATGCAACCGTAGACATTGTTGCCGGTATCATTCCACGAATCACTAGGGTAGTGCTTCTCGACATCAGACCAGCTGTCGGTCAAATAACTGCAAACACGTCATCAGTTCTCTAATTTTGATACGGAATATGTGAACTGCCAACATACACTTCACCAGTCTCCGCGTTGATATTGGCAAATGCGTAGAGCACATGCGTCAGCTTCTCGGCGGGCAGATCTTGTGGGTTGTAATTGCGCCCATAGATGGCCTGCAACGTGGGGTTAGCACGGATCCTCTATCAGCGTGGCGACGGAGGCATTCGGGCGTAGCATGAAGGTAGTGAGGTAATATGTCGAGAAAATAAGAATAATCAGACCAGTCATAGAGAAACATACCCAGTTGACAAAGTAAGCAATAGATTTCAATCCAGCCGACATGGTTGGTTCCGGAGTGGTTGTACAAGGGAAAGATAAATATTGCACCAGGACAGCCACAAACACCACAAAAGCAGTGAGCAATACAATGGGCCGGAGTTGGAAAGCCACAATCAAAGATAGCTGCAGTAATCAAGTTCCGAAGGGTTGTTAAATCCGAGGCAGACCCTGGATCTGATGAATGATAAAATGGAGGGGTACCTAATGTCGCAGCCTAACTGTTAGCGGGACTTTGTACCCTGGCAGTTTAAAAATAACAGACCCCGACGACGTCATTGGTCAGAGCGTAGTGGCTGTGTTGCTAAATGTGGCTAAGGGCTAAGGGCTCGGGGCTTCCGTACTTGTGGCTGAAGAGAATGTATAAATTTAGAGATCAACAAAAACAAATGTCGACAATGTACTGTAGACTGGCTAGGATCTCAGACAGCTTGCGACAAGATTCAATCATACTATGGCCCCCAGATTGCCCATTCTTATAGGCAATCACACAAACTCATGGAACTGTGCAGCGTGACATCTCCACCTGCGCAGGGTCTCTGTACGACATGAGAGATCAGTCATGCTGGCCGCAGATCTTTCAGGATATCCTCGAGCCGGCACTCTCTTTGGTAGAACAATGTCCCTCTAATTTCTAGAAAGGGCAGTTGAGGAGATGCTATCACCTGTGATAGCTCGGCATATAATGCCGAGAGTGTGTTTCGATCAACTTGTTTTGCATTGAGCATGGAATTTAAGGTCACGAGAGCTATCATTCTTGAGCCTTTAGCTCTATAGTCTGACTAATTTGGAATCACCACGAGGGCACGAAATGTATTACCTCAATTAAAGACCTTTTTTTTATTCCCGAGTAGAATGCTCTGATCAAGGTTTCCGTTTGAGATAGAGGAGGATCAGCGTAAGCTCGCAGTCTAAAGAATTATCATTTACAGTGTACCTCAACACCACCTGGCAGCTAATCAGGCGACAATAACTACACTTAGCAACTGACTGTTTGGGCAACGTGTTGGAATATTTTCGCATGTCGGGATTCTACCTCTTGGGTGACATCTTGGAGGTGGGCGTGCGGAGAGAAGCACAAATGACTAAATGAAGGCTACCGGAGTCCATCAAATTTGACAGATACAAAGAGCACCGATATTGTTAATTACCTTTAGTTGAGGACGGACGGCCACATGTCGAACTGTGCTCTCAGCCGTAAACTAGCGACCTGCAAAAAGCCACACCAGCGAGACCCGGCAATCGGCACTCAGTTATCATGAATCATGTATACACTGTTGATAGAAAGAGAAAGATACAGTAGACGAGTCAATCAAGCCCACTCACCATTGGACCAAGGACTAGAACCTTTCTTCAGGACCAAGTAGGAAATGCCAAAAGACGATACCACTCGTGGTGGAGCACATTCGGACTCGATAGTAGCAGGAACGATTTAATCATACAATAGTCACTACCTAAAACGAAAAGAATCATAAAAATCAACAAATTAAACAGGACCCGCTTACCAATAGACCTAGTACACACTACACACCGTTGAGACTATCTAATAACCTCAGGCAACACATCCCAGCTGAAACGGACCCATCGACCAGCGAAGAGAAAGGCTTGACAGGCCAGGAATCAATCCGAATCCCTATGATGAGTCTCCACAAAGTCGTTATAAGGTTAAACGGGGATAGAAGGGGGAAAATTTCTCATTCCTTGAAAATCAGGAACCCCAAAAGAATAAAAAAAGGGAATTAATAAAAAGGTGCAGACAAGCGACCAACACCAGCTGAACCTGAGCCGACAAACGCCCGATCTCAACACTCATTGGCATAGCGCCCGGCAGACTAACATCTTAGCCTCCCCGGAAATCTTCCACCCAGATCCAACCCAACCCCCGTCGGGTTTCCCACAAATGCATCGGCCCCTCTGTGGTTCTGGTTCTATTCACTCTTTTCCCAATTCCCCGGTTACGCTTCGTTGTCAAAATTTCACCCACACCAAAAACGGTTTGTTTGAGATATTCGCCACTCTGGAGTGTTGGTCTCCTAGATCTTGTGCAGAACCCAATTTCCCGTTAGAATCCACCTCCACGCTAGTCCCATGCAACCTATGCTATCTTCGGGACCGACGAACCTACTAGACAGGCTCAATGCAGTAAGCCGTAACCGGTAATATCGTCATAGTCTGGGACTTATCGGTCCGTCGCTAAACCCATGGGTCAATCTAACTGGGTATCTCGGGCACGTTGGACTTCTGGAGACCATAGTATGTAGTTAGTGGCTGGACTGTACTCCATACTTGCATGGAGGGACACAACTGCCGTGTCAACTGCACGTTTACCTGCACAGACATCATTGTGGTCCCTAGTCCTCTCCGCTGGCTCCTCTTGGCTCCTCCCTCTCAGCTGGCATGTCTGCCTCGGGACCCAGGTGTCTGGATCTCGGTCTGCGCGAATTGTCCAATCGTCGTTCGAAGCAGCTGGATGCAAGGGCTCTGACTTTTTCCAACCGTCTTTGGGTTGCTAGCGCCTTGATCTCGGCTTCTGTTTCCGTTCCCCAGTATGTATCGAGTACTATTGTAGTTGAGCTTGGTAATGTCATGGTGGAGCCTGTTAGGGTTGTAGCTCGTTCCTGCCATTCTAGAATTTGTTCCCGTCTTCGGAGGCGAATATACCCCCACGCTGGGCCTTAAGGCATTGTAGTGGGTAGTGAAGAGGCTTAGTGACCCCATACCTGCATTGAGTCCGTTTCAGGATGTGACAACCGGTTATGCATTCGAATTACCACAAGGGATGGATGAAGCAAAAGATCTGTCCTTTACCGTACAATAATATTCAAAATGCATACTCAATAGCCCGAACGCCCAAGCAAATGTATAAGACGTAAAAAGGACTCTAATAAAACAGAGTAAAAGCATAGAACATCATAGACAAGAAAATCAAAATATGCTAATAAACAAGACATCAGGGTATATCGTCGCCATGCTCAACAAGTTCAACAAAAACCCAGACTTGCGTTTTTTTCAATTCTTCTCTGGCCAGGCTTGCGACCTGCGCCATGCCCGCCAAAGTAATGTAAACCCGAAGAAAAAAAAATGCCTCACATGCCCCTTCACCACAGAGAGAATCGTACAATTGTCCCAGACACCTGACCGCTAGAGAGTAAATTATGAGGAACTTAATGGAATGTCGGTCCCATGTCCCTACCGACCCGCAATCCAGCGCAGAATCGTATCCAAGGACGGATCATCATCAAGCCAATGGCCTGCCCGCAGGTCGGCAGCTCGAAGATCAGAGACAACATGCTGGTCAGTGACGCGACCCAATTCCTGTTGTAGCGTAACGTGTGCGGCTTTCAGGGCTGGCGCATGTGCGGATGTTGGTCGCTGGCCGCGGAGAATGTTCGCTCGAGTCATGGTCCATCGTCGTGCTGCCGCAGCTCGAAGGTAAATCTTATGTGCTTGGAATCGGCGAGCGCTGCTATCGGTGATAACCCTAAGCCAGGAATTGTATGAGTATTCGGGTTGTAGAACAAGGGATTGGCTGCAATTGACTCAATTGCACTGTGGGAAAGGTGTATGTGTACCTTTGAAGCTCTGCTTTCTCCGTATCCGCGTTACCTCTCCCCGTCATCGGGCATGGCTGATAGTTGGCGCTGACCAGACGTTGAGCGGCAGCGTGACATTCTCGGAGGACGGTGAATCCTTCTTCGTAGTATTCCTCGGCAGAAGCGTCGACTTGCTGCTGAGAGATGTGCAACAGCAATGTGCGATAGTCGTTGATCAGTTCGGCCACTCGCACTGCGCGAGCCTGGTTGACTGTATTCCAATTGCATAATCAGCATCCGAGGCCGTGGCATTGAATCAATTGGAGACTGTGCGAGATCAATCACTACTTACGTCCGTCTGCCATTGAGTAGGGAGTTGGTTGTTGAGGGTGTTGTAGTTCGTTATTAGAAGGAGAGTATAGAGCGACGAAAGAGAGTGCAAGGCGTAAAGTAAAGCCCGTTGAAATGATATCAAAGAAGACCAATTAGATGAATGAACGTTAGAACCCAAGGAAAGGGCTAAGAGAGACGCTCAACGTGCTGTAACGGCTGTGGGGGGAAAGGAAGAAATGAAGCGATCTTTATAATCTAGAAAACAGAGAGGAGAAAGAGAAGAAGAGAGCTTCAAGTCTCCTCACTACCCCATACATGACAGCGTACCATTTCTGGAATAGGAAGAAGCCCGAGTCAAGCAAGCGCGAGGGCCTGTAAAAAGAAAAAGAAATAAAAAATCGATTATCACGATAAAAAACCAATCAGCGTCAGCACTTAGAATTTACTACTCTAGTAAAAAAAAATAATAGTAAAAATCTAAAGAGCAGGCATTAGTAAAATAAAAAGAAATAAATAGATCCAAAAGAGGCTTGTTCGCCCGTGACAGCGTAGAATGAACGTCAGGAGGATCATCGGCCATGCATGAGCGAAAGCACCAATAGAAAATAAAACCCAGGGATTTAGAAACGTCTGTCCAGCAGCCAGCTAGAACCTCGAGGGTGGATCGGGCCTAGCTCCCGAGGAACCGTCCCAACGGCAGAGATACGACTAGACTACTGTACGCTGTGCTTGGTCCCAAAGGGAGGGTAGGACTGTGGAGTATAGAGTACACGCTACTGTATGGGTACAGTAGTTTTTACTTGAATTGATTTAGTTGTCCACAAGGATCATACTCGTACACAACTAGCTCGATGCAATCATGGGTTTTAGTTTAATCACTGAGTTCGTACATTCTAATCAGTAGGTACTAGGTAGCTTGGATAGATACAAAATGGAAATCGAAAAAGAGGGGCACCATGACGAGTGTGGGACCAAGTAATAGACCAGAGATTAAGTTCCTAAACCGATGGATTTCGTCGTCATCAACAATTGACTATTTACTATGTATCCAGCATATTTCACATTTCATAAAATTCGAACAAAGAAAGAAAGACCTCGTTCTATGGACTGATTGGTGCGCACAGGGCGAACACCCAGTGGAGACGAGAGAACTTTGAAACTTTGACAGGGAAAAGCGGATGTGCCATAGACCTCATGGCTCGTGGGACCCCTGTCAGCTATAGTGAATTCTGGGCCGGTAGTTGACCTGGACCTATAACCGACCAGAATCAAAAGGACGGACCTGCATGATCGGATCCCCCGAGCGGATGTGGAAAAGTAAAAATAAACCAGATGAACCGACCAAAGCCGAGGGTTTTCCAGGCTTAGCGGGTTTGGTGGGAAAAATGCAATAGGTTCGTTTAAATTCCGAATTGCTACTAGTTCGATGCCTCAGCTCGAATGCGAACCCAACTCAACTATCAAGATTAATAGATTAATAGATTAATAGTTCGGACCCTGCCCCCAAGCCACGGGCCGTGCTGAGCCACATATGGCGTCCCGTGGCGCTTACACAACACAGCTGAAGCGTACGTCTCTCCTTACCGACTGGTTGAACAGATGAAATTTCTGTATAGATCCGATAAACGTGGAGATGTGTGATCCATCATGCCCTCTCTCTCTCCACACCGGTGGCGAGAATTCGTGCCCCACTTGGCTTGCTGAAAGCTGAAGTGATCCCCAGCCGGGCGATTTACAGAGAGTTCCCTCCTGGACATGGAAAGCGCCAAGCATATACCGAGTTAGTGTCCTAGCGTTTGCCATTTTCAATGTAGCTATGCAGCATAACAGTAGTACGACAGCATCGCTGGCCGACTCTGGAAACATGTTGCATATGAAACACGACCAAACCTCGAGATTCTACAAGGGAAAGGAAAGAGGCAAATTCGGGGCCATTGGAGCTTTGTCATTCACAGATGATTCATTGGATCTTTCTCTAGAACAAGTAGAAAAAAGGTGGGAAAAAATAGAACGTCACCATCATCGTTACTGAAGCAGCTCCTTTACCCCTGCCGGACTTATTCGGCCAATGTCTCGACCCCATCTGTATGTCGCCTCCCCATCAACCAGTCCGTCCCATGCTACAGGATAAGGTCCGCTCAGTCCTTCTCCGCTATGGCCTGCAGCCGTTCGTCAATCTCCTCCTCCGTCAGGGCCCGGAACTCTGTAGTAGTGCCCTCCTTGCCATCCGTCCGGGGGCCGCCAACAATGCCAACCTCCAGCTCGTGTTTCTTAAAGTCAACACTCAGCACGTTGCTCAACGCCGTGATACCCAGCTCCACAACTTCCTCCCAGCTGCCGGGCGCCGCATCCTTGTTCTTCAGCTTCTTCTCCAGATAGTTCTGCGCCTCCTGCTGCTTGGGGCCAGAGGAAGTCGCCTTGTATCCAACAAAGTAACCAGCCGGGTCGCACTTGTAGAGCTGGGGACCGTTCTCATCATCAACCGAGATCAGGGTCATGGCCACGCCGAGTGGTCGCATGTAGGCCTAGCAAGAGAGAGGGTGTAAGCCAACGGAGTTCACCGAGGAGTCCAGTCCCAAGAGAAAGAATGTCGTGTCCTGAATTCCATCGCGTGGATGATGTCTTGGGATACTTACTCGTTGTGTGTAGACCTGGTTGATATTTGCCAATCGCTTCGCCAGCACATCGCAGGGCATCTCATAACCGAACTTGTAGCGGAACTCAGCAGCCTCTCCACGGGCCCGGTCGACGGAGGCACGGGCATCTGCTATCGAGCCGGTCATCACGCAGCCAACGGAGGGCGAGATCTTGAAGACATGTGAGACGGAGGAAGGGTCGATGAGTTTGTCCTTTGAGCCCAGTGGTGTTAGTCTTTGGGAGTGACCGAAGGGGGGCCATCATCTCGATTCCGGGTATCATTCTTACAGCCACTTTCTTCTGGGAGACGACAATAGCACAGTCCTTCCCCCTCACACCGATGGAGGTGATGTTCGCAGAGGTGATAGCCTTGAAAGCATATTCTGGTGTGAGACAGGTTGGTCAGCGGTTATGATGATGGGAACGTCGAGTAGGACGACGGCCGGGAATGCGAAGGGGAGAGCTCATATTACGTACCAACTTGGTACAAACGACCTTGGTCGGAGAAGATAGTGATATGTCTGTCGTAGCCTGCGCTTCCTAGTGCGGAGAAGATGGGAGGTTAGTCGGGGTTGAGGTCATGGGGGTTGGCCGACAGGGCCAACATCGAGATTGCGGTGACTGCACATACCGGACATTATGGCGGTATCTGAATTCTTCTATAGGGAGATAAGTGAGATGTCAGGATTGAGGGGAATGGCGGAGTTTGGGAGGATGATGAGAGGTGCAAATGCCAGTGACGCGTGCCAGCGGTGCCTAAGCCGAAGCTCGAGCTTGAGCTTCAGCGCTCTTCACCGCCTTTGTCCATTATCAGCCCGCTGAGTACTCACTAGGGTTGACTAGAGAGTTTAAATCAGAAAATGGAGGTAAATTAACTTAATAATAATGTCTATCTGAGTCAGATTATCATATTTATTTGGTTTTTTCTTTTCAGTGAGAATTTCCCGCCGGTTCATGATGCATTTGACAAGCTACCATGTACCATACATATATCTCGGTTCCCAAACCAACTCTAGCCTTATAGAGCCTCAATGTCGAAGCGGAGGAGCTTTCACTGTTTCTACTACAACTGACTAGATATCCGCCAAGTAGCGTGGATCTGCGCCCAAAGCCTGGAAGACCACTTCCAACTACAAGTAGATGTAGACACACTGATAGGACTATCATCATATGCCAATTCTCATATAGATACTAGAGTATGATACATCATCATGGTATAAGCTTGGAAATATGCAAAACGAAAACACCCAAAGTAAAAGAACACCCATGCAATCCACACTCCCAAGTCAAACGTCAACAACAAATCCTCAATCACTATCGCTCTCGCTGCTACTCGAGATCTCAATATGCGTAGTACGCAACTTGCGCTTTTGCTTCTTCTTGTTCTTGCTCGGCGCTGGCGGAGCAGGTTCTTCCATCACGGGAGCAACAGGTTTGGGGAAAGTCTTCTTCTTTAGGGCGGACTTGGTCGGTGCAGGTTTCTTCGCGGGGGGTGCTTCTTTCTCGCTGTCGCTGCTTGATGAATCGCTACCGCTGCTGCTGGTGCTATCATCACTGTCGGTGCCACTGCTGCTGGTATAATCGTCGCTGCTTTCCACCTTGGCAGCGGGCTTCTTCGCCTTAGCAGGCTTGTCCTCGTCACTATCGCTCTCGCTGCTGGAGATATCCACAATGACAGTACGATTCTTCCTCTTCTTCAGCTTCTGCGCTTCCGCCTTCGCAGCTTCCTTTTGCTTGCGCACAACCTCCTCCCGATCGAATAGCTCGCCGGTGACAGAGAAGAAGACCAGCTCTGCCCGTTGTCTCTTCCGGAGACGCTTCGTCGTTTCCACGTCCAGCCCGTCCACCGAGTCCGCGGCGTTCAACTCTTCTCCACTGCCGGACAACAATGACCGGAACGAATTCACGGCTTCTTGGTACTCGGCGGGGGATTCGGCGTTGTCACCCTTGAGAACAGCCACCGCACCCTCGCTCAGTCGTGTCTTAGCGGCGTCGCCCTTCAGACCTTGCAGGTAGGTCAAAAGAGGAACATTGTATTGCACAGGAACATGCTCGATCGAGTAAAGGTGTTTGAAAAGGTTCGTTTCGCGATTCTTTTGGAACTTCCATGACGCGCGATCACGGTAGTACCAGCTCAGATAGCCGAGGATGGGAGTCTCGTGAATCTTTTCGGTAGAGGTAGACGAAGCTGTAGACGTAGCACCGGCCTTGCGGGCCTTTTTGTTCTCGCGCTTGCGCTTCTTCATCTCCTCAATCAGCTTCTCCTCGGCTTCCTTGGCTTCGACTTCGGCGTCCTTCACGGTCTCGGAGGTATCGTTGTCATTGTCGTCGTCATCGTGTTCGTCGTCTGCGGGACTGTCGCTATCGCTGTCTGCGTCCTTGGTCTTCGTGCCTGGTCCGAAGGAGACTCGCTTCTTCTTTTTCTTCGGCTTGTCGTCCTCTTTATCTTGCTTGTCGTCTGTGTTGTGCCGCCGCTTCTTCTTGCTCGTCACGTCGCCGTCGGTCTCGCTAGATGACTTCTTGCGCTTCTTCTTGTCTTTGGACTCGGACTTGTGCGTCTTTTCCGGAGAGGTAGCTTGTTGCATCTCGACATCGGCATCCTCTTTGGCGTGTTTCGACTTGACGCCGACTTTCGATGTGTCTTTGGCCATTGTTGCTGCTGTGTATGATTTGAATGGTACTGCAGCAAAGATATGAATTCTTCACGATACAAGGACTCAATTGCGAAAAGAGTCCTGTCTTCGTATCCTAGCAGAATCCACCAGGCCGACTGTCGTTGCTAGGCTTGTCAAGGGCGGAGTCAATTATTTTTTTTCTGCCGGATCCACGTGAGGGCGGGTCCGCGATAAGCTTGGACCGTTTATAGAGTCCGGATGGAGTATCTGGTTTTATAGACCTAAATCCAGCTATTTTTCCTACAAAGTACACAACAAGTGCAATCGTGGATTCATCTCACATTATGGCTGCATCCATACGGTATCAACCAGCCCCTTATCGTAGATCGACAAAGACACAAACTATGCTGCAACGCCACTCCCAATTCCATTCCCAGACTCAGGACCACCAGCACTCCGCTCTCGGCGCATCTCTCTTGATGATTCCGTGCCCGAGCCTGTACCAGCATTCGCCGTCCCAGCACTAGCTGCTGCCTTGCGCTTCGCGCGCTCCCTCTCTCTATCTCTATCGCGCCCGCCGGAAGTCGGCTTGGGCCGCCTCCTCGGTTTATAGACATCGTTAAAGTTCATCACGACGGCGAGGAAGCGCATGTCTACATCAGGCTGGTAGGATAGATCGCTCAGCAAGATAGTCAGACGTGATTTGAAATCTGCAGAGAGATCACGTAGTCGGACTCGTAGCGAGGCGAGCATGTTGTCGTCTGCAGCCAGGTCCTGTGCTGAGAGTGAGAAGGGCGTGTCAATGCCATCGGGTCCGGCACTTGCGGGCCGAATGTCTGGTGTTGATGCCATGGAGGCGCCACCGCGGCTATTTGTACGGCGTGGTAGCATATCGCGATCCGTGACGCCCCAGCGGCCCTGCGCTGTGCGGGTTTCAATCTTTGCACTCAGTTCCTGGCGACGGGTGAATTCGGCGACGGAGAAGGAGTATAGGCCATCTACGGCATCCTTGTATGAGAGCATGATCTTGAGAATGTGGTGGAGCTGGCTGAGGAAACTTTCCTCGGGCTGTTTGGCGGAGGCAGAGGTAGAGGCGCCATATCGAGATGTAGTGGCCGAGCCCAGTAAGCCCTTGTGCGTGATAGAGTTGAGGTATTTGGTGTGTGCTTCAATGAGGTCGTCGAGTGTGCAGCCCGGCTTTGAGACTTCAGCCTGCAACTGATCCCAGCTGGATTCAATCACTTCGAAGAGGATGTAGTATTGCAGCTGACAGACAAAATGGATCATCTCGGCGATAACGCAGCGCGCGCGTTTCCAGTCCGGTCCGACCTTGTCGTCCACACTGCCCAGGACACCTCGTGCACCGGTCATGCAGCGGCGCCAGGTGCTGCTGAGGGCAAACTCGACGCGCTTTACACGCCAGAGGAAGTTGAATACTTTCAGATACTGGGTTGAACCCCATGGTGTGATGACCACGTCAACGGGGGCGTCAATCTTGTACTCTAGAGTGAAGCAGTCCCAACCGATCTCGCCGTGACTTAGCTCGAGCATGCGTGCATCCAGCCGGCGGAGCACATCGGGGGAATCATACTGCGCATTAGAAGCACGGATAGCATGTTCCAGTTGCGCAGTGAGGGTGTGGCGATACTGCGAGTTTGCAGGGCGGTCCAGGTTGGAGGCCAGTGACTCCATAAGGAGAGCGATAAAGTCGCCCTGTCCCAACAAGAGATACTTCTTCAACGCCCGTAGGTGATCGAAAAGCTTAAACTTGTCGTCCATAAGGTAGATCAACCGCGCCATGGTCGTCTTGTAGGCCTCATCAATGGAGGTCTCTAGCGTGGCCGTGTCACCGTATCGCAGCTCTTTCGAAGCTTCTTTGGAATAAGCCTCCACCCACCCGGAATCACCGCAGCCATATCGGATGAAGTTAAGAGACTTTCCGATCAGGAATACCTTTTTGGCAAAGTCCTGGGTGATAATAGACGGAACCATATCATCGTCAAGCTTATACTTATCTTCCCAGACACTGGATGCAGTACGCCTAGGGTCTGTGGTAGTCCGGAGATCGGATTCTGCAACGAAGAACTCCTTGTATGGATCAGACAGCTCGCCATCGTAGATCCACAGCCGGAGCATGTCGTAGAACGGACAAGTGACATGAGCCAGGAGTTTCTCTGCAAAGGCGCAGACGAACGGGTCTCCATGAGACGACGAGAAGCCGTGTATCAAGGAAATCAATTGACCACCTTTTTTATCTGCATCCGATATCAGTATATCAGTACCTGCAACGCAGTTCAAAGCAAGATTCTCAACCCTTACCTCTCGCTTCCTCCACAATCAAACTCATCAGCCTCAGCGCCATCGTCGCATCTCTCGTCCACACCATACACCTCTTCAATGTAACACCACCCTTCCTTACCCCCTGCATCGTACTCCCATCCCCGATTGCAGCCAAAGCCTGCCGAATCTCCGCTTCTAGCGTCGCAACCAAGCCCAAGTACGAGCGCAACTCATTCGAGACAGCAGCCCTCAAGCTCTGATTCACGAGTCCCCCCTCCGCACTCTCCACAAACCCAGCCAACTCCTTATAAAGCAGACACGGCTCAGCCAATGCATTCAATAGCGATACAATCGGAGCTGGTAGATTCGAGGGTAATTTCAACACGGACAACGACTGGAACTGTAGATTCGTCGAAGACAAACCCTGCAGATTGAACGGGAGATCTCGTAAAAGCCCATTCTCTACCGACTCCGCCGAGCGAGCATGACTAGCCGGCGTCTGCGTCGGTGATGCCATATCATCCCGCTCATCCCCAGTCTCGTAGTGACTAGCACGACTCGCGCTCGCTCGCTCCGTAGACTCCTCCCAGTCCTTGCGCAATGAACTCGGGCGTTGCGGCCTAGACTCCCGAGTTACGCGCGGCGGCTGCGACGCAGACGAGCTCACAGCGGGACCTTCATCATCCTCCGACTCAACAACCGTTCCACGCCGCGGACGCCCCGCACCTCGACCAAGCATATGCTGCAAATTACCCTCGTCCATCAACGGACTACGACTGCGCTCAACGGGCTGTTCCTCGTCCGTCTCACCCAGCTTATACAGCAGATACAAGATACCCCATTTCTGCGAAAGCACAGGCTGCGTGAGAAGACGCGTGTATAGATTCGAGAAGCGCACGATCTTCTCCGGGCTAGCATTCTCGCGCCGCAATTTGCGCTTGATCAGATCCGGGGCGTGATTGACGTCTTCGCCGACGAAACTGCCGCGCCGGCCGGCTGGGGAGCCCGGGTCAGCGCCGCTACCGGGGTGCGTTTCGAGGGTGCGCCAGGCGCGCTCGAGTTGTGCATGGTGGCGGTGCTCCTCGGCGGCGGCGATGGCTTGCTCGTCATCGGAGAAATCGTGGTCTTGGGGAAGCGCGGAGAGCGGAATCTCGGGGAGGAGAGAGTCGACTAGTTGGGAGAGGGCGTCGTCGATCCGGCGCGGGCGTGTGGTCGGGCGGGTTGAAGTCGACATGATCCTGCCCTTCCCCCGCCGGTTGGGCAATGCCGAGGAATGTTTTGGAGGGCGTGCGTTCTTTGAGGGTTTGGAGTTCAATTGGTTGCGGAGAAGGTGGTGGTGGGTTGCGTTCCGTAGAAGGATTGGGCGACGAGATTCGCGGGTTAGGCGCGGGGGGGGATGCTTTTTCAGTTAATGACAACCTACTCGATTCCAATTATACGCCGGTGTAAGGGTTCGATCATGTTATTGGGAATTTCTTTGAGTGATTATCGGCCATGCTTCAGATGGAGTTCATGCAGGTGGGTTCGTGTTTGCGATGTTTGGGTTGTTTGGCAAAGGACGCGTCGAGGCTCTTATCAAGCTTATCATCTCCACTGCGTAGTATAACCACCACGGAGTAAATCATGATCATGATGGTAGCCAAATTAGACTTACGGCAACTTCCTGGATTTCACGTACATATCTATACCCTAGGGTCCTGTATAGCCGTAAAAGAGGTCCCTCGAAAACGACTAGGAGCTTAATCGGTTAAAACGAGAGTTCCAAGAGCTTCGAAACGACCTAATTACAGAATTTCATTAATTATCCCTCTTTACTTCACAGACAGTATCTCCCGTTTCAAGTCTGCAGTAACGACCTCACTTAGTTTAAAATTAGAAGGGGGTATTTCGCTCCGGGACTTTGAAAATTGAACAACTGGCAGACAAATCTCAGTTGAGCTGTAGTGCACACAGGGCGCTGGAGATATACGAGCGTGTACCATTCCAGAAATAGGTCCGCTCCACATTATACGAAGAATGCAGCGTTTTGAGGTTGTGTTTTGCTGGCGAGAGTGCGAAGCACCACCCAAAGCGACTAGTCCTGATAGTTCAGGACGAAGCACTCACTTCTTCCCACAGCTCCTTGCCTCCTGGTTGGCCAGGATGATCCATGTGGAAAAATCCACGCAAAATTACCTGCGCAGCATCCCAATCGCTGATCCCCAAATAAGAGGTTAATTCCACCAACTGTGCAACAAACCATAAGTGCTCATGGTGGCCCCGTGATGCTACTCCACCAATGAATAAGATCCAAAAGAGTAAATCAGGAGCGTTCCGTTTAATGCAATGCAGGATTGAATTTGCCCCGGTAGTATTGGAGAGTAGGATCTGCTGCAACGGCGATACCATATACCGCATGATTGGGAAGACTCGAAAATGCCAAACGCACGCGTTCAGGTAGATGAGTAGAGTGACACGAAGGGGTTCGTTCAGGAGGTCGGAGATGGTATATGAAGCTGAAAGCTTTGGCGTATAGCGTATTAACATAAGCTGGTGCTCGAGGACCAAGAATAGATCATTATCGGATTGCGTGGTGATTGAGGTCTGCAGACGTGCAATCTCGTAGTATTGGATGAGTCGTTGAGACCATTGAAGTAAATCCTTCATGCTGTCCTCGAGGCCGCTATACCAGGGTGCTGCAAAGAATGAAGTACCAAGACAAGACAATTGTGAGAGATCCTTCTTGAATTGATTGGCGAAGCCCGTGATGAAGTTGCTGGTCGAGTGAAAGATCTTCTCTTCTTGAAGTATCTTGCTGCGCCATGTTGCTGTCGGGGACAGGGTCGGACGCGTATTTGTTAAAATGGCGTTTAGCATATCACCACTGGAGTTGAAAGAGACTTGTTAGGATAGACGATCATCCGGTATCCATGATAAACGCGGCGTACTGGTAGATTTCAGACTGCGCCATATGGTCTAGCGCTTCGACGCCACCATTAAGCTCGATTAAAGCTTCGACGCCCTTAGTATGTGCTGTTGCTGCTTCGACATTGCCTGCAATTGCCTAGAGAGGTTTTAGAATGAATCAGGGAGGAGGTATATCAGAGCGAAAGAAAAGATGCCGGAACATATCCACGTAGATGATACCTCAATAGTCCTAAGCGATGCCACAACCAGGACCGCCGATTTAGCCGCGACAGGGTCCCCTAATAGGCCATTCAATATCCGTATCATATTTCCTCGGAGACGGAGATACTCTTTCACTGATTGTTGTAAATGTCTGGAAGGACGGTTATGCAAAGTGTTCATTGCGATCTGGTGGCTTGCAGCCGAGACGAGTAAGGCTAATTGGATTACTGGCTGGGAAGTTCCCTGCTGCCACCACCACACAGTCATACGAGACTGTTCCACGGGATATGCACCGGGGATGGTAAAGTGTCGCACTACCTTGGGTCAGATCAAATCTGATAGCGGGTAACTGGTCTTGCCAGATTCAAGCCGTGCACGCACATTGATGGAAGAAGGAATTCATAGATCCCGTCATTGGAAATGCTGTTGTGGCAAACGGATCCACGAAGCCGTCCCCAGAGAGCCTTCGAGGGGACCCAAAGTTTACTACCGGGATGATCTGCGGGGCTTCTGGCTCTGGGGTATCGGTGCCACTGGGACCTCCATCTGGTCTGCTCTTCGTAGTTGGACCCAGTTCGGCCCCGTCTAGCCCCAAGGGGACGTATGCTAATGGAAGGCGATGGCGAAGGACTAGTGTCGAGGATTTCAGCCTCCCCATCGCCGCGAGTCGCTCTTTGCGATATCGAGCCTTTTGCGTGAATTCCCGTTTCCTCCTTTGGAGTGAGAGATTCTGCAACTGATCATCTTGGTAGTCGATGAACAGAAACTCTGCCATGGCGCGATTGTCCGCTGGGGAACCCTTGGAGAAAGACCCGCACAATGGGATAGAGGCCCGGGGGATTTCTTGCCAAATGAGTCCGATCGGGGACCCGAGAACCTGTGCCCTAATTTGCTGAAACTGCCCTTAGTTAGATGAGCCCGCCCCACTGCGGTCATCCAACATGATAGGCAAGGTCATCTTTGTAGGTGGTTGATCGTAGCCGATAAAAGGGTCAAAATCCACTCTTGGAAGACAGCCGATCTCACCATGCTGGAATAAATATCATCATGTACGTTCCAGGGAACGTGCGCCATACTCGCCCTTCCTGGGAAGGGCGGGGGGTGCACCGCTCTCGTCCTTCTCGGGTGACGATGGCAGCGATGTTCCTGTAGATCAGATTTGAAAATTGACAACCAATTTGGGGGGAAAGAACCCTTTTAAATAATAGAGTTTTCGATCTCTCAGGGTCGTGTCACGATTGAGTTCATGACAAGATGATGACACGGCGTTGACTAATTCGATCTACGTGCATACATAATTAGTACAGAGTACAGCAAATTACCGGACTGGCTACTACTACAAGTTACGGAATATCAATTTTGGAGCAACATTTCTGATCATTTGCTCAAGCATCCTGTTCAAGGAAACTAGTCAGACATAAAACGAAAGCACAAACCCACCCGTAACGCCGCCTTGAAATCATGTATCTCAAAACACGAAAGCAACCCGGATCAGAAAGAAGAACATGCACCCGTGGGTCCTCCAAGTATTAAACAAGCGAAAGAGAAAAGAAACAGAGAAAATTCAATCTCTCGAGGCCATGAACAGAGAGAGGGGGAAATTAGAAGATGGAAGAATGGGTGGAGGGAGGAGCGTAGAAAATACAACGTGGGGAAAGTAGGGGGGGGGGGAGCAATAAAATCAACATGAGCCATGGCAAAGCAGAAACAACCTGAAAAAAAAGCCAGTAATAATACTCTCAAAGACGCCGAAATTGACGCGCCCTCCAAAGACTTTAACGAAATTCATCCGTTTCCAGACCACTGGAATCATCTCGTCGGGAATTTTTGAGTCGTGTGGATCGTAAACACCTGACCATGCCAGAGGTTCGACAAAAAGGCCGTAGCCTTAGCCGAAACAAAAGAAGAAATGTTTTGGGGGGGTATAAAGAAAAAGGGGGAATCAATGCCCCGGCCCCAAAGAAGTGAAAATTTGACTGCCGAGTCTAAGCATCGAGGGATCGCGAGAACCCCGTTGCTATGCGGTGAGAGCAAGGAAAAAAGACTTTGTATCACCAGAAGCAGGATGAAAAGCGACTTTTGGGATGCTAACTTCCTTTTTATGCTCACATTCATGCTCGGCGCATACCCTGGGCTGGGATCGGTGGACCCGGTGGCATACCCATTTGGGCGGGCATACCGTAGGCGTGCGGGTCAAATCCAGTCGACATCCCGTTCATCATCAGAGGGCCCAAACCTTGGGCTTGAGAGACGGGGCAGTCTTTGTGGGCCAGCAGGAGAGTCTTGAGGTTCACGATCTCCTCGCGAAGCTGGGTCACCGTGGCGGTAAGAGCATCGTTCTCTGTCGTAAAGAGCTCAACCTTGGCTTGGAGATTGGCGAGCCACTGCTTCTTCCTTTGACGACACTTGAGGGCCGCGACACTATGATCAGGTTAGCTGAGTGGATCATTGAGGATGTTCGTAGTAAGTGTTTTGAATAATATACCGGTTCCGTTCCAGGAAGTTTCGCCGCTTCTCCTCGTCGGTCATCTTCTTCGGGTCCATGTTGGAGTTCTTCATCTCCTCATCCTCCGAATCGTCCGAGGGTGACTCGGTCATCTTCGCCTTCTTGTTGGGGCCCTTGGCAGCAGCCTCATCCGCCTTACGACGATTGTTGGCGGCGTTTGCCTTGGGGGCATTTTTCTTGCCCTTACCCTTGGCAGTGGGCTTGGAAAGCTCCTGGTCCGATACGTCGCCACTCATCTCGCGAGCACTGGGACCGTTATTTTGCGACACGCGTCGGGCGGCCGAACGCGTCTCGTTTTGCATCATGGGGCCTTGGTTCATTTGCATGTTGTTCGCCTGACCACCCTTGGCAAGCATGAAAAGGCCGTTAGCCGCATCGGCCGCATCGTGTTGGGTAAAGTCCGTGGCGGTGGGTTGAGGTTTCTGGTCCATGGTCGGGTTGGAGGTTGGTTCTGGATCGTTCGCATTGGAGGTGGGACCGCTCCCGGTATTCTTCTTGGCGGCCAGCGCGGTGCGGTGGAATTCGATGGTGGACGGAGTGGCCCCGCCGCTTTGAAGTTGTTGCAGCAAAGCCTGGGAGTTAGGGCTTGGGGCGGGGAACATGGAGCCACCACCGCCGGGGGTCAAGCCTGTCCGGAGCGATGACTCGTTAGGAGTCGGGAAGCCTCTTCCAATACTGTCAAAGTAGTCATTAGAACCGGTTGGGCCAGGGAGCATTGCCGGGCTAAGGGGCCCTGAGCGCAGGGAGTTGGACCAGTTGTAGCCACCGCTGGCGGATGCGCCAGGCAGGGCAGGAGAGGTGAGGGCCGCGACGGGAGGCAGCAGCGACTTTCCGGGGGTTTCGCCCGAGTTGCCAGTGCCGAAGGACTGCTCGAAAGGGTTGGGCTCGAGCGAGAAAGGATTATGAACGGAATTGAAGTAGTCGGGAGTATCGCTAGCAGCAGTCGCAGCAGGGCGTGGAGGTGGTGCCAACGAAGTAGACGCCTCTACGTCCGATCTTTGATCCTTGGTGTCTGAAGACACGGCCTGCGAGTCTGTCGAAGGAATTGAATTAGCATTTACGAGGTGTTGGGTGATGAGATGCGACAGCGTGTAAAGGTACCGGCAGGACGAGATCGAGGACCCTTCATTGTGGAGATGGAGGGTATGGGGAAGTGGTGGTGGAGGGAGGAGTGGTGGAAGATCGATGACGCCAGTTGTGAGATCATCCCAACGGCAGAGGGGCTTTAAAGTATGGGCAACCCCCCAAGTGGCGTATTACCAAGCCGAATGGGGGTGTGAACGGGAAAAAAAAGTAGATTGTATTATCAAACACCACTGAATTTTCTGGCGGCGAAAGAGAGTACAAGTTTCTTTTCTTCGAGGGTCATAATGCGACCGCGACGAAAGGGGGGAGGAGAAGAGAGTAGGAAAGGGAAGGGGGAAAAAAAAAGAATAACAAGCCAGATGAAGGTTGGTAATAGTAGTGCTTTGGTATGTAGTGGACAGTTTGGTAGGGTAAAAGGGCAGATAGACTCGAATGGCATCACGCGATTTTTTTTACGAACCTTCTTTGGCAATCTTCTTGGAGTCCATGGAGGTCAGAGTGTTCGAAAGAGTCGACACACTGGGAGCGACTGCGGCAGACATCACCAGTCGCAAAAGGGTTCAAAAGAGTGGCGAGCGCACAACGTGGCTTGCAGCAGAAGGAGAAGAAGAGATGGGAAGGAAGAAAAGTGACGTAGAGGAAAAGGAAGATGACGACAATTATTTTAGGGGAAGGAAAAACATTAAGTAAGGTGGCCTCGGATGATTCGATTCTTCGGTATTGTTTCAGTGTATCGGTACACACGACTCTCGTATGTTTGCCAGCCGGGGAGGGAACCGCTTACGATTCCAATACAACCTGACCCACGCGACACTCCTACGGTACAACACTACTACACCAGCCGTTACTGATCAATTCTTTCGGGAGATAGCAAATGTAACTGGGTCCAAAACCGTTGATCCAGCTCGAATCAGGGAACGGGCAAAGGAAAAAAAAATATTATATGGGGGGTGGCCAGCCATCGTGGTTGGCTCTGGCCTCGTCTACGCGAAGGTCGGCCTAGATCCTGTTCGAGTCTCTCTATCAGGGCAGACTTTTCGAGACTTTTGTACGTTCCCCTCTGGCCCGTTTCTTTTGTTCTAACTGCCACGCAGTTTTCCAGGCTTAAGCTTAAAGGAGTGTACGCTCTGCCTATCTAGACTATATCACAAACTATAGCGATATAACAATCCTTCTCTCACGATCTCGAGAAAAAAAAAACCTTCAGTAGGATGGGGGGACCCTCGCATGTCGATGTCGAACCTGGAGAGCGCTAGTGGGCCCTCGGTATCGACTCTGGACCAATCATGGTGATATATGAAAGAAGCGGGGACTCGACACTACTCGGACGGATTGGCCACTCGCCCCCCTAGGGAAAAAAAAATTGCGTAATAATCCGGTCCTTTTGGTCAATCGGAAAGAGCAGTATGATCCTTGAAAGGGGTCTCCAAGAAAGAAAAACAATTGCTCAAGGAGGCTGACAATAAGCAGCAAAGGATGAATAGCTACACTGCGTACCGACAGTTCGGAGTATTCATAGGACGTATCGAGTATAACGCGACCTGCCATGTCCTGGGCGATGAATGATTTCACGATGACGACGACAGGAATGCGTCCCGGCTGTCGGTCCAGTATGGGTGGGGTACGCGACAGGGGATGTCAACCACTCATGTTGCAGATAAGTGGACGGAATGTACAGAGGGAAAGTCCAAAGTCAACGTGATTCGTCTGCACGACCATTGTGGATCCCAGATGGAGCTTGACTGAAGCAGTTGACTGGATGCGGTGTGGGAAGGGAAAATGGAAGAGGTTGGGGCCATGACGCAATCCACGTGAGACAGCGTTGCTGACTGATCAGGGACAGGATCTACCTCCAGGGCCTTAATGACGTGCGTGGCCCTGGGAATGGGCCGAATGCGGTAAGCACATTGTAGTAAGTGCGGAGTACATGAACCACTATGTAACTTGCAAAGTATACATTGTTGGATTGGAATAGGCTACTTAGAGGATTATCCCGGTAGAAATCTGAGATACGGAGTTCTCCACACTTTAGGCCTATCCATCTCGTACCAGCGATCGGCTTCAGCCCTAGAACTGTATCTTCATATAGCACCGACACGATAGAATAATGAGTACATCAACCAACTCCTCTATCTGCCTCTGCTGCTTATATTACTGAGAATCACTCTACTTACCACTATTACTGGATGACCTAAAAAGCAGTAGATGATACAACGCTGTCTAGTCTTTACGGCTCCGCTAGATCGGCGGTTCTGCTACTCCATATTCTGCACAAAAGTATCGGAATGGGATGTGGAGCTATCGTTCCCCTGCACTCTTGGCCCTGTCAATACCAAATGAGTAAAAGATACGCCTCCTCAATAGTGCTATACGTGATCGAGATTTCTCTCGGGCCAGCTCCCAAAGGGCCAACTCCCAAAGGGCCAACTCCCAAAGGGCGGTTCGGTGATGAATGTCCTCGCCCAATCTATACAGAGGTCCACTCCTTCCCGCTATGTAAGAGTACCCTCTCAGCTGCTAAGAGCCGAATCTCATCATCAAAATTGACTCCGACAACCTACCCAAGCTATGAGATCAATATGCCCACGAGGAAGTCTCACTGTGTGGCAAGTGTGTTTTGGAAAGGGTTGCGCTGAGCTTAGTCTATCAAGATGGCCCTGCGCCAACCAAGATCTCGCCTTTCTGGCATGACTCCAGAGGACATTGCTAGCAATTGACAATTCTCGGGCATTAAGAGCACATACAATTCCGAAACCGGTCGTCCGAAACCCACAAACGGGTTCGAGGCTTCTCCGTGATGGTATCAATAATAATGTCTGCATTTTCTTCAGTAATAAAGCTCGGAAAGTACCTCCTAATATAGACTAGTATTGAAACACTAGCAAGTCAACAACAAATTGATGCCGGGCATGAGAAAGGTTGTTGATGCTCCGCCCGGCATTATCATTCTAAATTTCACTCCACCTGGCGATATCTGGGCTACTTACTCTGGACATTGTTCTGATAGAAAAGTGGAGAATGTTTCAACAGGATTTTGCTACGTAGTTCAGACTCTTGAGATGCCACTATGGGTCCTCCATATCGGTATCCCGTCGCCGAATAACTCACCCTTGTGTAGAAATCACTCTGAAAAAAAAAATGCGTGCAACACCCTCCTCATCAGTATTGCCATAAAACCCCAGTCACAATAAATAAACAATTGGTGCATTTATATTCCCCGATTCTTCTCAAGCTTTGCGGGGCTCCGTTGCCAATATGCCGATCTTCCGCGGCACTTGGCTAAGAACGGTACGGAGAACACATCACATGAAACGCACCCTTTAATTTTCCCCTGAATAGAAAGCCAATGTAATGGAAGGTTGGGGCTTTGACACGTTTTCGTCAGCCGGCACTCTCAAGCACCACACTTTCATTATAGGAAAAACTAATGGCTATGCAACAATTTAGTGCTTATTTGCTAGTCCCACCCTTGATGTATATCCGACACGGCAGGGCAAGGGAACATTTTCCCCCGATTAATATAAAAAGAAAGATATTTGCAGACGCTGGTCTTTCGTTCTCTAGCCCACAGATTGCCAAGTTGATCATCACTCCTGTTGATTCAAGCACTTGCCAAGATTATAGGCACAATGCATGCCAAGACACTTCTACTCGGCCTTGGCTGCGCCTCCGTCGCCTGGGCACAGCTTGCGGATACCACCGACTACCCAATTGGACCGTTAACTTCGTCAGATACTAAATGGGCCACGAAGGTTTGCGACATCACCAAGTACGGCGCTGTAGCGGACGGGGCAACAGATTCCGGGCCCGCTATCCTGGCTGCCTTTGATGCATGTGCTTCGGGCGGAGTTGTGAATATTCCGTCAGGAACATTTGCTCTGGAAACATGGGTCACACTCAGTGGAGGAAGTGCGTGGGCTATCAATCTCGAGGGAACCATCGTTCGCACTGGAACGGATGGTGGTAATATGATCTACATTGAGCATAGTACCGACTTTGAGCTGTACTCTTCCAATGGTGAAGGTGCGATGCAAGGCTATGGCTATGTGTTCCATGCTGAAGGAGAATATGGTCCCCGTCTCCTGCGCCTTTACGACGGTGAGTACTGCAATCTCCTCTGGAGGCCAGATACCCGTACTAACTATGTAAAGTGACAAACTTTGCTATTCACGACATTGCTCTCGTCGACTCCCCGGCTTTCCATCTGACCCTCGATACTTGCAACCAGGGCGAGGTATACAATATGATCATCCGAGGTGGGAATGAAGGAGGCCTTGACGGTATTGACCTTTGGGGCTTTGACCTCTGGGTTCATGATGTCGAAGTCACCAACAAAGACGAATGCGTCACCGTCAAGAGTCCGGCAAACCATATCCTTGTCGAGAATATCTACTGCAACTGGTCTGGTGGCTGTGCGATGGGCTCTCTGGGAATTGACACAGGTGGGTTTCGGTTTTCCATTAACTTTTTATTCAGGACAGAGCAGTTGGAGAACCTATCAAGTAGAGACAAAGAAGCTAACTTTGAGGGTTTAGATATATCGAAGGTTGTTTACAACAACATCTACACCGTGAACTCGAACCAAATGTTCATGTTCAAGTAGGCTGTTTCCTTAACCCTGAGTGCTAATTCTTGTGGACTAATCTAACTTCGTTTTGTAGGAGCAATGGAGGCAACGGTACAGGCAAGTGCTTTCTTCTTCTTGGATTATCATCAATAAGTGAAATTGACTAACGCTACCATCAATAGTGACCGAAGTAACTCTGCAGAACTTCATCGGCCATGAGAATGCCTACTCCCTCTACATAGACGCATACTGGTCATCCATAAGCGCAGCTGCAGGAGACGGAGTCCTGTACAATTCCATCACATTCAGCAACTGGAAGGGAACCTGCGCGAATGGCGCTACTCGCGCCCCACTATACGTCTTGTGTCCATCAACTCAGCCGTGCACAAACATTATCATTGAAGACTTCGCCATGTGGACAGAGTCTGGAAGCACAGAGTACTACAAGTGCGCGGATGCTTGGGGCTCGGGTTACTGTCTAGAGGGAGGATCTGCACATACCGCGTACGGTACAGTCACCTCGACGTTGACAGCTGCACCATCGGGATACTCGGCGACGACGATGCCTAATCAGCTTACCGCTGGATTCGGACTTAGCACGTCGATTCCAATCCCAACCGTTCCGAACACTTTCTTCCCAGGTGCTACGCCAGCCACTGCTAGGGTGTACGGTAGTTAGTTAGGTGATTTAATGCTCATGGCTGTGAATGAGCGGCCGTTATGCAGTTGATGGATACTACATATCATAGTATGGCTAAGCCATTGCGATACAGAAATGGCAGTATTTTCTATTCATCATCATCTTCTCCTGTCCATTCCATCAACACGATAGACTTCTTACCACCACCCCTGCTTTCAGTCACTAGTGCCCAGTCTTTCAACGTATGCCCGCGAATAAAATTGTTCTTTTCAAAGACTCTAAGGCTGCCTTCATTATCTTCGAACGCCCAGCTTTTCAATCGTCGGACATTCATTCGAGGAATCGCCCAATCATGAATGATAGTTCTCACGGCTAGGGTCATGATTCCCCTACCATGGTGACTCGGAGCCAGAAAGTCTACCATTGGGTTTCTGTTAGTATGTTTCAACGGGGCATCTTTGTTCAAATTTCATCATACCGGCCAAGCTCCAGACAATATTTTCGTCTCCAGCAAGTAACTCGTCATTTCCTTTCTGAGCTAGTGATCTTTCCTCGCTTCCTTCGGGGTATTCGTCGAAACTTGAGCGAGCCAACCGGATATCGCCAATGAGAATGTCTTCGACGGGAGTCCCAGTCCCAGGGTCTATCTTGAGCACTTCCCGGATGCAAGTGAACGGGGAAATGTCAACAAACGGCCTTCCATGGTGCGGAACGTTGCCGGTATCCTTTTGGACTGCTGTGTTTCCCGGTTCTTCAAGCTCCTCCCGCAAGGCGGATAGGATCCCTTCCTGATCTTTACAGTTCGCTTTGGCCCATTGTTCGCCGTCAGAGCTCAAATATGGGTATGGGGTACGTTGTAGACGAAGAGCAACTCGTGGGTCATTGAGGATCTCTACCAGTGCTGAAGAGGTCTCATTAAGGCTGTTAGGCCGGTGCGGTGTGAGAATAATGTTTGCGTGTGGCTCTGGGAGCCTCAGGTAAGGTTCCTTGGTATTGGAGTTATAATGAATAACCATTTTGTTGTCGTCAGTTGCTCAGTGAACTGTGAAACGCGACTTAATTTTCTCTCACTGCTCAATCTGGTATATAAGGAACACCCTAAGTGAGTCATACCTTCAAGAGCAACAGCAGCGCTAATTTTCAATGTCTGAGAGGCCTATTGGGAAACAGTTCTGATAGCTATTATGATTCCTTTGCCTCGCATTTAATGGAGAGGCAGCCAATGTGGTCAACAGTTTGGCAGTTGACTTAAGATAGAAAGACCTTCCAACTTGGCTTGTTTTGCCTCATCCATTGGAGTATAGAATCGTAGACCCAAAGTTCGAGCAACCTTCCATCAAGTAAGGCAAGATGGCCGAGTTGGTCTATGGCGCACGGTTCAGGTTTACCTGATCCACAATTCCGTGTCCCGAAAGGGGCGTGGGTTCGAATCCCACTCTTGTCAAAGCATTATCTTTTTGTCTTTTCTCTTTTTGAGCTGGATTAAGTTCTTCTCGCTTTATTTGTTGTTTATTTTCTTGTCTTTCTTGTTTGGTGTAGACTATATGATTGTACGGCTATAACAGATCCATTTACTATTGCTATGCTGGAAACTGCTCATCTTATTCGTGTGGGAATTCATTTCCTAGGTTTCTTCTGTATGAATCCCACTAGATAACCCTGTTGGTATTAATTTATACTCCAGCGCTATTCTGTAACTAGCATTATTGGATCATGACGGGTTGTCCGACTTGAAATGTTGGAGCCTTCTAGCTTGGGCGGCGCAGGAAGCAATGCCAATTTAGTGTCTGCCTGGGAACAAATGGATAAAGTTGATCGTTTAAAACGGGCTCATCCTGGCCCTAGGGACCTCCTGAACATAACACCATAATTTTGTAACAGCCTTTCTCAACCCCAGTTTCCGCCAGTCCCCATCGTACCTGATCGACAAAGTCGCAGTTCCGGGTGGCTTCCGCTTTGTTTTGGTTGCGTTTCAACATTTATTGACCGCCCGGCATCCTGGCTAATCAGCCGCGTGTACAACTTTCTCTTTTGACCACTTCACCTCCAGACTTTCGGCCTCCCACGTCACCAGTGATTCCAGGTTAAGTCCGTTCTTGGTCGCTATTACTATTCTATCATCTTCGTGCCCATCATGACTCTTGCTGAGGAGTTTCGATCCAGAAATTTCAGTACGTACCCCTCGTGCTGATGCGGCGGCAAACGTCGATCAGTCCCATTGATTAACAGCTTGGCTAACATCGCACTCTCTTAGGCATCTACGGTCAATGGTCAGTGTCTTGAATGATGTTACTTTTGCTTCTGTTAAATGTTTCCACCGAGTGCCTTCCGAGCTTCGAGCAGCGCTGCAGTGGAGAGGCAATGGCGAGATGTCGGATGGGTGCCTGTTCTTCATGGGACGCCTCGGACATCTCTGATTCTCTTTTAGTTGCTTGGGTCACGTTTCTAACAGCTTTCCTTGTAGGACCGGTGTGCTGTGCATGGTTCTGTGCTTTGCCCTCGGCATTGCAAACATCTTTTCCCCCGTCCTCCGCATCATCTTCTCCGTTATTTGCCTGTGAGTTCGGCCAGTCTTCCCGCGATGACGATACACCATTCTGACCTTCATAGTGCTTGCTCATTCATCATCCTCTTCATTGAGGTACCCTTCCTACTCCGCATTTGCCCTACGTCCGCCAAGTTCGATGCCTTCATTCGCCGCTTCACCACTAACTGGATGCGCGCCGCCATGTATGCTGTGATGTGCGGTATCCAGTGGGCCAGTCTCTGCACCGGTGCCTCGAGTCTGATTGCTGCGGCTGTCGTGCTCAGCATAGCTGCTATCTTCTACGCGCTGGCCGGTCTGAAGAGCCAGGAGTTTGTCGGCAGCAAGACCCTCGGCGGTCAGGGTGTTGCGCAGATGATCGTTTAAATACCCCTTGCCTCCAGACAGGTCTCTTGTTTTCTCTCGCATCGGGTTTTATATGCGGGGAAGCCTGTCCCCTGGCTGGTCCAATGTCTGGGTGGAATGATGGAATGCTCGATGCGAAATTCTGGATAATGACTCTCGGGTCAAAACATATTGGAATGCGCCACGACCCTACTTGTTGCTGCTTTTGTCATCTTGTACTTGTATGTCTCTTATTGCTTTGGGGACGGCCTGCCAGGCACCCCCTTTGCCGCGAACATGGTGGATATTCTCTTCTGTGGTTCAGGTCTGCGTTATCCTGCTGCAGTTCTTAGAGCGAAACTAGGTCCAATGTCAATTCATGGTTATGCTTAATTTGAGATCCACCTTTGGTCATGGGCAGATTCGACGATTGTTGTTGCTGCTGGAGATACGTAGATGGGTCCTCATTGTGTGTCAGTGACTAGTGTGTACATGCGCATGTATAACTACCGGATTGTCCATTCGATTTCGCAACGGTCGGATTCTAAGATTGGCAGTTGTGGCTGGACTTCCCGGGGTGGTTGATTAGCTTTGGCTGGGATTCCGCGCAATACAGATATTGACTGGGATCCAACGATCGAAGATATATATATGTAGACCGCAAGAGCAACCTCATAAGCATAGGTAGACAGCCCATATCATAGAAACAAGGAGGGAGCATGGAAAAATTATTAAAGTAAGGACTATTCAAAAATAACCCATACAGATAAGAAATATGACCAAAATGGATATTTAAGACAACGAATACGACCTTCGAAGATTGAGAATTACAACCCTCCACATTGAGCGGGCGTCTATGTTTGTACCCTTATATTGTCAAAACTGGAGCTCTCATACATCGAAGTTGGTAAGATGGCCGAGTTGGTCTAAGGCGTCAGGTTAAGGTCCACCTTAACATAAAATCCTGATCTCGTTTACGGGGCGTGAGTTCGAATCTCACTCTTATCACTCATTCATTTATTTTTGTCTTTTTGTCTTGTTCTTGCTGCGCTCATCAATCCTGCTTGCCTTCATCTATTCTTTTTTTATTGTTCCTTTCGCCTACTCATTGATCATCGATAATAGGACGCCAAGCGAGAACCCACCGATTTACACTGTATTCTGTCACAGAACACTGAAAGATAACATACCGTGGTCGGTACCAAGCGACCTCGATAATAAGTTATTGCTGGAGACACTTGCCAATTCCACGAGCTTATAGATACAACTAGCATTGTACCACACATAAATTCAATGCAATTTCTGTATGTATACGCACAGTCACTACCAAGCACAAAGAAAAAAGCAGGCAATGGTGATTGGTAATAAAGGGAGTCCTACACCTTCGTGATCTCGGTCAATAATGATTAATTCCTACCTATTCCCCTCACAGCCCATTGATTCCAGCTACAGTGGGATGATCCGAGCTCCTCATCGGATGACTGTTTCTTCCCATCTGACCTGGCTTTACAGGTCTTAGTATGATCGTCACCCCGCAATCCCAGGAACCATTCAGGTAAAACGGGAGAACTCCATCGGCTAGAAAATCTCAGCAATCCACATGACCTCCTTCCCCTCCTAACCCCTTTTATCATTTACAGTTTAGCCATTCCAGAGCATTAGTGTAGGTTCAGGAACCACGTCAGAACATCCGGTTATCTACATCTTGATCCCCGCGCGTCATACACCAGGTCTGGTGGCGGTAATTTCCACAGGGCTTTTTGTATAAGGGCGAGGATCGGGTAGGTGGGGATCTACTGTAGCTGCACGCCTTGATTTCTATGTAAAGTTCTCACACTGTCATTGATTTTGAGGGAGCTTCTGAATAGATAAGAAGGAGCTCTGTCTGGACAGAGATAACCATCAACTACCAATGATCGATACTCTATTCTCCAGACGGAAGGTTCAGGATGGGTTTATCGGGGTGGACGCTAGATGATGCAATCCCATGGGATGCGGAGAATCCTTCTTTTCTTCGCTCACCGCCTCGGTCATCGTGGCCAATCCCAAGACAAAGAAATAATCTGGGACGGCCGATACAAGTCTTGCCTTATCACTCGAGGCATGAGACAAAGATACAGTAGTTGAACTCCTGGAACACTTTAATGCATTCTATCGAAGAACGTGTAATACACCAGGAATAGCATCATGACTCTTATCCCCCTATATCTCTTGATAGCACAGCCACTCGAGAGACGGTATTACCAGCGCTATTAATATACTTTGGACCCACGGTCTAGCCACCAGGGATTATCGGTCTAATGTCCTCATACGAAACGAGGAGACGCCTATGCCTGCACGCGATGCCCAGAAAGCGGTGGTTGGATAAACTGTACGAGGCATGATTTGCCCCCCCCAAGCTGAGCACTCTCGACCACTCCACTTGGCGACCAGATATGAGGTATTTGCTTGAAAAATGCCGCAAAAGCAATGCACTGGCTCATATTTCAGGACTGGGAACAATTCCCTCGAGAACCATAATTCAGTCGATGATCCGAACGTTTTATAGCTCTTTGGAAAAGATAAGAAGGGGGTATTACCGAGGATCTCGACAAGTATTCAAAAACTGGTTAAATATACTCTACCGTAGTACCTACTGTAGTACATGGTAATAGTAGGCCGAGAGTAACCGTACAGTAATCTGACGGTAAACTGGGCTTTGGCTGGACTGGATGCGGTCAGAGCACGTCACGCGCCCGGTGGGTCGTGGCAGAAAGAGACATACATCATCCTCTTCGTTCGCCGGATTGCTTCAGTCTCTGCCAGTTTTTACTTCCTTGTATTCTCCCGACTCATTGATCACTACCTTGACCTTTGAATTCTGACCCAATTGGGAATTTCCCACACCTCGATATCAGGCATATCAATCTGGGTAAGCAAATCATCCTGCATCCGCTTATCAGCTGCAGCCCTCTTTCCCCTCCTCCTTGGCTATAGCCCAGTTATGGGGCCCAATCGTCCTTGCATCGATGCAGGTCCTTGAATGGTCAACCCCAGAATTCTCCGCTGGGGAATTAGCCTGGTGCTACTTGGCCCCAGCGGTCAGCAGGGAAAAAAAAGAAAGGAATCGCCTAAGCTGTCCCATCAGCCTGTGACTGTTGGGCTGAAACTGCTAGCCATTTAGCTAATACTCATCATACCCGGCAGCTTCAGAACCTTCTCCATCATGTCTACTCAAACAGTTCCGGTCATCCCACCTCGACCGGCCCGATCTCCGCAACCACCCGCCTCAATAGACATGCCGAAGATCCCCCCACGCCCGTCCAACCGCCGCCTGGACCGCTCCGTCTCCCCAATGCGAGACAGCTATGCGCCATCTCCATTCAATGAGTGGAGTGGACCAAGCATGGTCCGTACCACGTCGAATGATCTCCCTCCGCGCCCGCCGAGCGTCACGATACCGTCCCTAGGCGAAGAGGGCATTGAGTATGCCGATCTGGACGTCGGAAGCATGGCAGACAGCCGTCACCAGGCACCAGCAGAGATGCGCAACGTTAACACTGACCTCAAAATCCATGCACCGCGCCCTTCTTTGCCTACTTCAAGTGCTAAGGCGAAAGTGCAGGCGGTCACTCGCACGGATTCCCGGCAGGCTGCGGCCGCGGGACTAGGCCGTGAAAGCTCCAACTCTCCAGCTCTAGATGAGCAAGATCGTACTCGCCGCTTGTCAAACTCCCGGGCGAGTGGCTCGCGGGCCGAGTCCAATGCCTCATCTGACCGCCGACTCTCTGCACATCTCGGAGAAGAGCATGGCTTCCGAGTCCCCATGTACCCGAATGCCGGTGATGTTCAGGCACCTTCTCCAAGCCCTTATCTCGAGCAGGGCTCCCAGCGTCAAGGCCGCAACCATCATCGCAGCCGTAGTGCTCGGGATTCCTCCTTGCCCCCGGGCAGTTATGGTCTTCATGGACACGGTGTTCAGCACTCCGATAAGTTTGAGAAGGCCTGGTATGAAAAGCACCCAGATGAATTCGCCAAGGAGGAGGGTCAGTATGGCCCTGGTGTGGGTACTCCTCGACCGGATTGGGCTCTCAGTAGCGATGACCTGAACAAGATCGTTCATAGTCCCAGCCGTAGTGGCTCAGGAATTGGTAAGAAGATTAGCTGCAGTCCACCGTCATGACATGGGCACTTACTTTTCGTTTCCCCTAGGTACATCTCGTGCTGTCACAGGCACCCCAGAGGAAGAAGTGGGATACCTCGCTTCGGATGAATACTTGCACCGTATGGCCTCTCCGCCACCCGATGCCCGCCATGAGTCCCAGCCAGTTGCGGAATCGCCGCTTCGACAGATGAGTTTCCCGGCATCCGAGATTGAGCCCAAGGCGCCAGCCTCTCCATTGCGCCATAAACGGAGTAGCTCTCATGGACACCGTGCGGAGGGCGACGTGATTCACGTCGATGACCCAATGCATCCTCTTCACCACCCAGATGGATTTGCTCCAACCCCGGTGCCCTATGAGTCCACGCCTGATGCACAGCAACCGCTCGAATATGAGGAGCCTATTCTGGCTGCTGACGAAGTCCGCCCCGAGTCCGCCTATCTGCACCCTGCAGTTTCACCCACATTTGAGCACCGAGGAAGCTTTGACGAGGAGCGCAGCCGTCCCCCAAGTGTCTCGCATAGTCGCTCTAACAGTCGATCTGCAAGCGCTCAAGGTGCTCCCATGCTCACTCGCTATGATTCTCGTGAGCTGCATGAGGACATGTCCACTCCCCTAGAGGACGTGGAGGAATATGAGCCTCTCTTCCCCGAGGAGGGTGATTCCAAGAAGCCGCGCTCTCTTTCGGCTACCGAGCGGTTCAAGAAGCGTCCGGATATGCTCAAGCACAGATTCCCAAGTCAAGATATCTGGGAGGATACCCCAAACAGTCTGCAGCTTCACGCTACAGTGACAACCCCCGATCTCCCCAAGCGAGACTCTTCGGAAATCTTTGAGACCGCGGAGCAAGAGGCTGCTCGGAAAAACCAGACATCCAAGGTTGATTCCCATCAGGTCGCGAGTCACATCCTCCAAGGGGAGGGTGCACGTGATAAGGTTAAGCTGCCTGCTCGACCCGAAACCATCAAGCAACGGTTCCCCAGCCGTGATATCTGGGAGGATGCTCCTGATAGTCAGCAACTAGTAACGACGGTCGAGCCAGCTGCGGATGAAGTTAAGAGCCCCGAAGTACCCTCGAAGCCCTCAATTCCTCCGCGTCCGCAAAGGCAAGCGCAGGCAACGTCGCCCACCGACAAGCGTCAAGCACCTGTCATCCCGGACCGTCCGAAGCCCCAGATTCCAGCTCGACCCGCTAAGCCTGGCTCTCAGGCCTCAGCCGAGGGTGCTCCTGCCCCCAAAGCAAAGCCTGCGATTCCCGCTCGCCCCGGTGGTAGTAAGATTGCGGCTCTCAAAGCCGGATTCCTCACAGATCTGAACTCACGTCTCCAGCTGGGTCCACAACAACCTAAGCCCCAGGAGAAGGAGCCTGAACCACCGGCAGAGAAACAACCTCTTAGTGATGCTCGTAAGGGAAGAGCCCGCGGTCCGGCCCGGCGAAAGCCTGCCGCTGAGAACGCCAACGCTAGACTACCCACAATCCCAGAGATCAAGATCACTGAGACTTGGAATGTGTGGTCGGTTGGCGAGGACGGTAACTTGACCGTGGGTAGCGAGGACATCAAGCCTTCTGTCCCCGCCACTGAGTCTTCCATCCCGGCCGAGCCCCCCAATGGCGCCTGAGCTGGCAAAGAATACAGCTGGCGAATCGGTTGATCCCACTCCGCAAACTAAACCTGCGGCAGAGGTGGTCTCTCCCAGCACCGCTGCAGCTCCAGAAGCTGAAGTAGCCAAACCCGAAGTTTCCACAGAAGTCCCGGCTGCGATCGAAACTTCTGCAGCGGCTACTGAGCTCACTTCTCAGCAAGAAGAGCCCGAGTCCGTTGCAGCAGGAGCTCAGCCCCTCGCTGACCATGTCTCAACCTCGACCAAGGTGGATGGAGCTCTCGAGGACATGGCCGCATCAGCCGACGGCAAGAAGTCCTCTGATGGTGAAATTCACCCCGCAGAGTCTTCTTAAATAAGCTTTCTGTTCTTTTTCGTTTCATAATATGTGTCTTCTTCACTCGTTTGTTCTTGACGAAGCTCCATGCCCCGCAAGAATTGGTTGCATGTGTCTCACCTATAGCAGACCTTGCCAAACTCGACTACCATCTTTAGTTGCAGTGTGTTTTTAATGAGTGTTGGTCTTTCGGACCTTGAATCTATTTTCGTTGTGGCATCTGGTTAAGATGCTCAAGACCCAATTCTGCGTGCTTTTTTCTTCTTTCTCATTTCGCCCGATACTTGGGTTCCGTAGACGTGCTAATCAAGTAATAAATTTGGAAGAAGTGCGAATATACTGGGGTATTCATTGCCTCGGCGAATATTTCTGCTTGCCTTGGTTGCAGCAAATGCCCCTCGCCATGCCGTTGGTGGCAAGGGCTGTAGATATCAGCCACATACTGCGCAATGAAGTGCTTATTCTTCCAAGTATGTCTTCTTTGAGCTCATTGACGTTTTGGGTGCTTTTGTACTGTATTGATTCCACTGTGCATTATCAAAGTAGGATCTTATGGGTGCTGTGATACGCTCTTGTGGACATTATGCTGGGATTCGATATCGTAAGATATGTGGCGTGTTTACTTGCGGAGGCTCGGCGGTCTTATTCTACTGGATCCCTCCCAAGTACTAGAGACATTATCATTGCATATGCAGAGAGTAGATAGGCCTATAAGCTGTCATAATCCATTTTGCAGAAAGATCATGCATTGCATATTCTTCCTTCGCTGATAAACATAACTCCGGCAACGGAGGATGATAGTTTCTCCAGTCTATATGAATCAAAATATGGCATCGGACAATTGAAACAGTTAGAACTACAAATAGGCCAGGTGGTCACGCTGGTTTCTCGATCTTCTACTCTTCAAGGGCTTTGTGTGCATTGCAGGTCAAAAAGTTGTTTCCGAATTTGAGACCGTGTCCTTGGCAGCGCCACGTTTGATGTAGTTGCGTCGCATGAGGAAAGAAAGGTTGGCTCAAGAACAAAGGGAAAGAAATTCAACATTTCAAAGGTGGTCTAATTTACAAGCTTCAGGACCTGAGGAGGCGGCCAAACTAGTGGTGCCGGATGCATACACAACCGTCCCCTCATATTTCCCCAGACCTTGCTAAAAGAAAGGAGAGAGAGAGAGAGAGAGCATTTAGTGGGCAGCAGCAGCCTCTTCCTCCTCCTCCTCGAACCAGCTCTCCTCGGCGGGGGTGGCCTCGCCGGCGGCAGCCTGGCCCTCGACCTCAACCTGCTGGGCCTCGTAGGCGGACAGCTCACTGGCGAGGTTGGCCTCCTCGGGGGAGGGGGGAGCCTTGGGGAGGTTGAAAGTGTGGACGTTGCCCTCGGCGTCGCTGGGCTTGACGGGGGTGGGCTTGTAGGCCTTGAGCTCACGGAGGTAGAGGTCCTGGACCTGGTCGGCTAGAGTAGGGATGTGCGAGTTAGTGACGGGTCGATTGTAGATTGATGTAGAAGCCGCTGGAACGGGCTAGAAGGATCTTGGAAGTAGTGACATACCCCGGCGGACGGCGGAGGTCAGGAAGGTGCGGCGAGCAGCGACAGGGACCTGTTGCCGAGAGGCACGGGTGAAGAGGGAGCGCTAGGTATTCTGCGTTAGCCCGGGCGCGAAGGGCGCAATCGATAGTCAGTGTCACTCACCGAGGCCCGGAGAGACTGGGACATCATCTTGACAGGTGGGTGTTGAAGATGAGGGGGGATGAGGGAGGGGTTGGTGGTCTCAACAGGATGGATCTGATCCGTTCTCCGTGCAAGTCGAGGTTGGAAACGACTTCTCTTCGGAATCTCGGCTTGGCGCTGAGTCATCAGACCCGCCTTCCCCACGTGACCCCAACTCATCTGCCTCACTTCTTCCTGTTGCCTCAATCGTTGCCTTAGCCTGATCACCTCTCTCTCTCTCTCCCTCCTTCCTTTACCTCCTCCGTCTCGATCCCACCCTCTTTTTTCTTCCTCAGCCTGTCTCCCTAGAACTTCGACTTCTTGTTGCTCCGTGCCCCCACAGCATTTGCAGCGATCCGTCAGGTTCTACGACCCTTTTTCGTGAGATACCTCTCTTACGGAGACCTTGACTGGTTCATCGTGGTCAGACAAAGCCGAGGTTTGAAGAAATCTCTCTTTTCACCCGAGAAAGCGCAGACACCCCGGTGACAGTTCTTTCACGTCTTCAAGAGGGGGGTGATCTCTCGAGCTCCGACTGGTCCTGTTCTGACAAAAAAGGTAATGCCAGCTTCACTTCAGAGCTTACTAAAGCCGGTGGCGTCGCGGATGATTATTTCACCCAGGAAACGGCGCCCTCGGTGGAAGTATCCTGTGTGATTGTCTGTTACCCTTTAACATCTGGGGAATCAAACGGAGCTGAGCTAACCACGACTGCGCAAGTAGTGGCCCGCGATTAAAGAGATAGCCTCGTGCCGTTCCTTGACCCCGCAGTCCATCTCCCTGCCCAGTCAGGGCGCCCCTCATCGCTCTTGCGATTATCTGTCGCAACCGCCAAAACGTATTCGCCTCTGTTCCTTCGCTATTATACACGCAAATATTGCATTCCGGTCTCCCACAAGAACATCAAACAGCGACGGCAGGTACGCATCCAACAATTTGGCAAAGTCACAAAGATGGCGACTATGTCCCCGGCAGTGAAAGCGGAGGTGGCCGCAGTTCCGTTTAGGAAGAACCTCTCCGCGCATGTCATCTGCAGTGAATGCAAGGAAGTGCCACCGAACCTGGAGTTCGACTCGCACCAGACAACCTGTGGCAGTTGCGGCCTGGTCCTTGGAGATCGCGGAATCGACATGGGCTCTGAATGGCGTACCTTCTCGAATGACGACCAGAACTCGGATGATCCTTCTCGTGTCGGAGATGCCAACAACCCGCTGCTGAACGGTGACCAGCTGGAGACCACGATCGCCAGCGGCGCCACCGGCCGATCCCGCGACCTTTATCGCGCCCAGAACAAGCAGTCTAGCGACAAGCAGAACAAGGCTTTGATGCAGGCTTACAAGGAGATTGGCGCCATGTGCGAGGGATTCAATATCCAGAAGAACGTGGCCGACACCGCCAAGTACCTTTTCAAGACGGTTGACGATGCCAAGGCCTTTAAGGGCAAGTCCCAGGATGTCCTCATCGCTGGTTGCATTTTCATCGCCTGCCGCAAGTGCAAGGTCCCTCGTTCGTTCTCTGAGATCTTCGCCGTCACCAAGGTCAGCCGAAAGGAGATTGGCCGGATTTACAAGTCCCTGGAGAAGTTCTTCACCCAGAATGACGAGGCCCGCAAGGCTGCTGTGGTGGCGAGTGGTGGTACCCCCGACAACGCGGTCTACGAGACGACCACCTCGACCAAGCCCAGTGACATGTGCAACCGGTTCTGCAACCTGCTCCGTCTCGAGTACCCCCTCCCCCGCGTTTCCGTGCAGTTATCGGATCGAGTCACTGCCTCTGGGATTTTGGCTGGTCGCTCGCCGCTGTCCATTGTGGCAGCCTGTATCTACATGGCTTCCCACTTGATGGGACAGGGCAAGAGCCCTAAGGAGATCTCCCAGATTGTCCACGTGAGCGACGGGACAATCCGCGGCGCCTACAAGCACTTGTATGCGGCACGGGAGCGCCTGATCGACCCGTCCTGGATCGAGAAGGACAAGGGTGACATGAGCAAGCTGCCCGTAGCCTAAGGTGGCTGGTGCGAGGAAGATCGAAGGTAGAACTGACCTGTGCTGCTTTTTTTTTTTTTTTTTTTTTTTTTTTTTTTTTTTACTCCCTGTTCTCAAGGCCAAAATGGACCTCAATGATATCAATGATAGGAGCTGACCCTTGCTGATTGTTTTTGTTTTTGTTTTTCAATACCACTTGGATATCGCCGGAGGAACCGGCTTGATAGGATATGCTTATGCACAGTTATCACACAGGTCTTGCAGTTTTCCCAACAGATTTTTTTTTCTTCACAAGGTTTTATTCCCCCGTTAGATGTTAACCAAAACCCTCTATTTCATGCTTTAGTACTGCTCAGATAGCTCAGATAGCTCTTTGTACATTGTCATTTCTCATATCTAAATTGTCGTCATGAGACTTTTCATTTGCTTAGTTGTGATGAGTTTTCAAGCCTGTCTATGCTAGGTGGAATTCCTTCAGATAAGATTGATCATACTAAAATACAAATTCTGGGTCTGCATAACTGTCTCGAGGGTAGATTGAAATATGCATGGAATGTAGATTGATAAGAACGCAAAAGTGCTACATTTTGCAGTCTAAAATGAAATCCTGCATATGCAAAAGTTCGCTTTAACAAAAAGACAAAAAGAAATGAATGAGTGATAAGAGTGAGATTCGAACTCACGCCCCGTAAACGAGATCAGGATTTTATGTTAAGGTGGACCTTAACCTGACGCCTTAGACCAACTCGGCCATCTTACCAACTTTGATGTATATTGGGTTCTGCTTTGACAATATAACCTAGTTTCCAACCTAACGGAGATCCCACCGATGAGGCTCCTCGTTAGTGATTCCCTCATTCGTCGACGGGAAGGCCGATGCGGGCGTCGTAAAGGTGGATCCGGGCTGAACACCATGCATTTTGCGCGGCGACGTGGTGCCCTTCCGGTGGAGCATTCGTGCAAGCTTATTTCTTGGTTTCCCCCATCTGGTGCCTCTCGTTGAATGCCACCCAGGTCCAGGTCCAGGTCCCGTCAGGCAGATATTGGATTTTTTTTTTTTGCTTATTGCGTTCGCAGCCGAGACGGGTAATCTTGTCCCGTCTCGCAGCCGAGCTATTGACATTCGCGCCGATGCTGCTCTCGTAGTACTAGTGCCAGTGGGCAATTGGTGTTCCATGCATCGCCGACGTGGCAGCTGCGGGGCTAATGGGCACTGGCAGCGTGAGAATGAATCAGTGTCAATTGAGTCATTGTTGAGCGGTTGGTGGGCTGGTCTTGAAGGAGGTCGGAGAGTTCGTGCGGTGGAACTGGATGGGCTTGCGCAAGACGCTAGGCGTTCGGGGGGCGTCTAGACTGCCGGTGTTGGGCGCTGGGGGGAAGCTAGATATACCGACCCGATAGAGACCCAAGTCAGACACTGGCCTTTTTAGCCTTTTGGGCCTGGTCCATGGGCGACTGAAGCAGTTACTGGCGATCAGTGTTGCACTGCTTGGATCGAGTCCCGTCGTTAGACTTGTCTGGTCCCAATCGTCCAAGTGGAGAATGGAAGCCCGAGCACACAGTAGTATGTAGTCGTCATACAAGTACGAACCATTTGCGAGCCTGCTAAGTGGTTTCCCTATCTGTTCGCAGATTGGATTGTTTATTGCCTCTATGAGGAATGCGGGGGTCGACACATCACGGCCTGAAATGTTAGGATTTATCATCATGATCTCCTGTCAGTGGGACTATTTATCTTTTTTTTTTTTTTGCTGAATGCAAGCTATCGATTCTATGCTATGCTGTGCTATGCTATGCTGCTATACAGGGACTACTGGAAGTGGGTTAGTGCCCATGACTAGCGGCTGCTGTTAGGGCTGATGATGGATGGTGTCATCCGCTTGGACCCAAAGCGACATTCTCGAGCAGAAAGGCAATCCGGAATGCTGCTTCTTAGTGCCTGTTTTTGGGAGGGCGAGGGGCAAATCATAATCCATGATGGGGGAGATCCATGGTATGCGTTTGGAGAGCTATCGGGGTACCTGGGCTGTCAAGAATGGGCGGGCATATCCACGGGTCAACAAGGCGCTTGGATGTCAGCGGAAGTGGCGGATCGGATAATTGGTCAATAGATGGGGGGTGTAAATAGTACCGTACATGATCTATATCGGGTATCTTTTGAATAGATGTGTTCATATGGAGGGGTATGGACTGTATACCATACATACTAAGCGAGGCTACTCGTACAATTACTCACCATTGTAAAATCTTCCGGAGTGGATACGATTGGTGGTAAGGCTTAACATTGGGGCTGAGAGTGTTGAGAGAGGGCAGTGCGAATCAAAGCCGTTCATGCAGGGCAGAGAGCGGGCGAAGGGGGTGGTACAGATACACTCAGCCTTCCTCGGATTACGAGAGAATGACGGCTATTGCCCATGGATCCATGGGCTGAACAGTCTTGGAGAAGATCTAAATAGTAGAAGTGCAATGTGGCCTGTCGCAAAGACTTGGACTTCTAGAAGTACTAGGACGTCAACAGGCCGAGTTCCGAGTAGGAATAGCGGAGTGGATAAGGTGGATGGGACAAAGTGGACAGGATGTCTCAGATGTGGAGTGGGATCAGTGGGAAGGGGGGTGAATCAGATTTCATATTATTCCATGTCATTTCCTAGGATCAAATTCATTTTCAGATGACGGAGTTTGGGGAGGGAAATAAATAGTTCTGTCCCGAGTTAAAGTAGTAAAATTGAATTACGAAAGACCCTAGGCCAAGAAATGGTAACTTTGTAGCAGAACACGAGAAAATAATAATCAGTTTTAATAATAGTCATAGTAATAGTGTTTTCCCACCCCTGTCATCCTTTCATCTCATCTTTATCTTTCTTCTTTTTCTTTTTCTTCCTTGAAAGTCATTATTGATCCCCACTCTCTTTTCTCTCTCTCTCTCCGGACCTAAACCTTTCGCTCAAACTGGGTCCCCTCCCCGAGAGATCTTCCCCCTTCCCTCCACGCCTCAATTATTTCCACCCCGATTGATCCACGCCCTCGCTTCCAACCCGTGTTCCTGCTTCCATTCCCGCCTTCCCCGCCCTCCCAAACTTGCATCACCACCCAACTCCTACGACAAAACCCAAAGCTCTCCGTGTTCAGCGAACTCCCCCGACTTGACAAAGTTCTCCCTACCCTGTCGATCAGTTGCTGCTTTGGTATCGGTGGCGCCCTTCCTAAGCTGCATAGACGATCGATCTATCGTTCCCTAGACCGACTTCTTTTGCTGGATGCGCGCCTACTAGCTCACCAACCCATTCGTTGCTAGCTCGGGCCCGTGTGACTGGTCACTATCCTCGAGTCGAACTGATCGAGCCTTGCTTTTCTAGCGCTCGCGCGGGTGTTGCAAGTCCTTGTGTATCTGTCCCCTCTAGCAATGCTGCGCGTCTAAGCAGAACCGGGATCTCCTCACCACCACCACCACCAAAACGACAGAACTCAAATTCGGTGTGTATGGAGGAGCTGGTCTTCTTCGACACCATTCTCGCGTCTGTCTGCGGTGCCCCCGAGGGAAATGTGCATTCGTCGATAGCTACTTTTCCCTGACCTTCGTTTCCACCCCTCTCCTCCCCCACCCTTGCTTTTCTAGACAATGTCTTCGCCCTCTCTCAAGATATCGACCACGACGAGCAGCGTTTACCCAAACGACGACAATAATGCCTTGCTTTCGCGTGCCGCTAGCTATACCGACCTCCCGAGCAAATCCCCGGAATCCGGTCCTCCGGGCTTGAGACGAACCTTCTCCGATTATGCAGTGCCCACCTTATCCGAGTCGCCGACCAAGGAGACTGTGGCTGCAGGCAAGGACATCTTGCGTCGGACATCCCTTCGCTCGAAAAAGAAACCCGAAAAGTCGCCCGCCGCCGTTTCGCACTTTACACTGTCTTCGTCGGAAGATCTGAAGGACCCGGACATTCAAGATGTGACCCAGACGAAGATGCCGGAAACGAGGGCGCCCGAACCTGTCGCTCGGCCATTGAAGGCTCGTTCCATGTCTGGACGGATTGTCAACTTGGCGCGGAAGCCATGGGGATCCTCGTCTCGATCACCTTCTCCGTCAGCGAAGAGAAACAAACAAAGACTTAACGAGCAATCTCCTACCCGGCTGAGTGGACGCAAGACGGAGTCTACCGATGGGGATGGGGCAATGCCCTCACGCAGGCGAACGGTGCTATACAAACGGCCCAGACGGCCAATGGTAGCGGTGGTAACGAAAGGAAACTCGGACTCGCCAGATTCACCCAACAGCCCGTCGAATTCATTACGAAACCGGACCTCTTTCGAGAAATTCACAGCATCTCTCTCTGTGACGACTCCGATCCTCCCTCCTATGCCCAAGGGGGCCGCGGCAACCGTGGCATCCTACACAAACAATAGCAGTACAAGTGAGCATTCGCGCAAAAAAGATGAGTTGTGGGGCATGTTCCGTGGCCTTGAAGCAGACTTCCAGAAGTGAGTATAAAAGAGATATCCCAGTAATGCTTGCCCGATTGCTCATTCTGATTTGCCTGTAGGTTTCAATCTAAATCCAGCTCACTGAAAGCCAACGTCATTCGCTCCTCGTTGCTCCCTTTCCTTGCGCGCCATCACCTGCACGCCTCTTGTAAGAATCTCAGACCCGAAGATCTGGATCGTCGAGTCAATATCCTCAACAAGTGGTGGATTGGCATGTTGGAGATGCTCAATGGCAAGAACAATCAATCGATATCTGGTACTGACCGCCCGGTGTTCCTCGAGGCCGTGGTGGGCATTATGAGCCGACCAGAATGGCGGATACCATTCCCTACTGCTCAGCAGAATGATGGACCTACGGATTCGCTGAAATACGCATCGACTTCAGTATCTGAAACTTCTGACGGGTCGGGTTCATCTGGATCGGATTTCCTGGTCGAGTCCATCCATCACAACATTCGCAATATCTTTGTCCAGAATCTGTTGTCACAAATGGCATTCGTGGTGGAGCGCATGTCGATGAGACACGCACCCGCCAGTCTGGTGGCTTTCTGTGGAAAGGCGTGTTCATATGCCTTCTTTTTCTGCCCGGGGGTCGCAGACATCATGGTGCGCCTGTGGAACACGTCTCCGACTGTCTTCCGCCGCATCCTGGCCGAAAACTCTCAGTCTCGACCTGGGAACCTCCGTGCGTTTACCCAGGAGCTAGCTTTGAGCTTTCCCACGGCTCTGCGACCATTGGCGTTCCATTCGCATGCACCTCTACTACGGTATATGAGACACAAGCCCGAGCCACCCCTGAATACTACCAATATACCTTGGCATGGCCCTTGGATTGCGCGCTGGTGCGGACGCGACACGGATCTGTTCTTCGTCTTTGTGAAGTACATCCACATTCTATACGCAGAGTACATGCCACCGGAGACGGAGAAGGCGAAGAGAATCTTGGCTCCTGGGTTGCTTCTAGTTCATGCTCAACTTCTGATTGCCATTGAGGACACTATTTACAAGCAGTCCCTGCACCAACAGGAAAGCACTCATGCTGCGGCTGCGATTACTTTCGACGATTTCATCGAATCGCCCGATGCCTCTGCCTCACCTCACTCCCTCATAGGAGGTAGGAACAGCCACCGATCCATGGCGGAGAACCGTCTGATCATTCTTCTCCGGGACTTGCTCTCAGAATCCTCATCCGAGCCCAATCGCGCACGTCTGCTCTATGCGGAGACTTTCTGTGGACTGCTCAAGGTCGCTGCTCAACGAATCTCCCTATTTGATCATAATGCATGCTTCCTATTGTGCGACTTCCTGGAAGAAATTATCCCGATCATCACACGATATGCACAGTCCATCGAGACTGAATTGTTTGATTGGAGTTTCTGGCAGGAGGTCTGTCGGCAGATGATGCAAAGTCATAACTCGCTGACCGAGGTGCGCGTGTTCTCCTTCATCTACGGCATCTGGGGCACTTGGGCTGCCACAGAGGAGCGCAAAGCAAGCCTCTGCTTGGAGTTTTTGTTACATGAGCCGATACTCTACCATTACTTTAATCATTGGAGTCCGATGGTGCGCGCCTATTATCATCGTTTGCTGTGCTGGAGGATCGGTCGTTTCAGTGGAGACCCATCCCCGCTTGACTCGTAAGCATGAACTAACTCTTTTCGTCCTAAACACCTTTGCTAACTTTTTCTCCTCAGAACTATATATGAGACGCTATCTGACAGGTTGCTACGAGTTTGGGAGTATTATATTGGATTCCAATCCAAGGCAGAAGAGGGGCTCATTGCGCCGCTGTCTTCTGCTCCTTGTACCCCGGCTCCGGGGCGGCGAATCATCATTATTAGGTGTGATAATCAGCTGTCTCCAGTCAATCTCTTTGTTTCGTTCGATCGAGTGGTCCCGCCCGTTCCCCCCGAGAAGGTCACCTCGCACCGGCGATCCAGTTCTGTCGACTCGACTGGCTCAGACGGCCAGCCACCGAAGAAGCGATGGGGCTTGCTTCGCTCCATGTTCGGCAGTTCGGCCAAACCTGATACTGCAGGCGGCAGTAGCTCGGACGAGTCTGACAGTGGTACCACGGATCCGACGGTAACCCCGGACAACCGGTGCATGGATGGGCATGAGAAAACCCCGAACCAAAGCTCGGATGAGCTCATTCGACCCAAGACCCCGCATCAGCCGTATTTCTTCAAATTCTCCCTGGAATGGATGGACCGGCCGAATTGGCCCACCAAGAACAAGCGTCTTTTCACGCCCTGCCTCCCGGTGGCTTCACAACTCCATGTGCAGCACCGCCGATCTCTGTCTGATTCCAAGTCTACCGACTTTGATACCGTGTCAGAAACATTGTCTACTTCCGAAAACACAGTCGACGAGCAGTCAACAGAGGAGCATGAAACAAACACAACACCCTCCTCGCAAATAGTTGTAGACAACCAGGCAAGAACACCTACCACGAAGAACTCTCCGCTGCCCGAGCTCCCGTCTCAGCCTAAAAAGGAGCATACTGTGACTAGCAAGTACGCTGGCCGCGCTTTGGCAGAATGGGCACACATTGTCTCCGAATGTGACAGTTTCTTTGCCCGCCGACGTGATGAGGGCGTCCCAACTGATCGCATGGTCGAAACGCCTAGCTTGGGCGTAGAGAGCTTTCGGAAATAGAAAGACTTGTCTACTCACCACCCACTTCCGATTCGGTTTCACTGCGAAATCGAAACATTTACCTACCACCTCCATTCCCTAACAAAAACCCACCTCTCCTACCCTTTTTTTTTCCCTTTTGAAGCGAATATAGACGTCTCGTGGCTCTTCGGTTGGAAGAAGCCATTTTAATACTCTTGTTGAGCTTTTCTTTTCTCCTTCCTTTCACACTTCTTTTCCTACTCTCTATTCTGTCATTCTACTTCGATACTGCACCGTGTGCATTGCAGGGCCTGGGGGCATAGGACACTGGCGTTTTTTTCGAGCCTGATTTCTTTCCTTCTTTTCATGGGCTTGGTTGGGCGGATCTTCTCTTTTCGTTTTCCTCTTTTGCTGCTGAACCATCTGCTTCGTCCTTTCTTCTCTTTTCTACTTTTCTTTTGTTGTGGAGCGAGATACACTTTGGCCCGTGGTAATCATAGTGAGATCACAAATCAATGGGATATTCCAAGTACTGGAATCTGGGGTTTGAACCGTGTCTGATGCAAGTTTATGGCTTTTCTTGTAGACCAAGTAGTATCCGAAAAATTGTCTTGTCTGATATGGAATTACCATCTTGATCTTATGGTAGTTACGTTATTCAAAGACTATATCCTCTGCCCTTCATTGCCCCTACTGCGCCTGCTGCTTCTCCTCTGCAATCTGCTTATTGAGCAGATACAGCAGCGGGCCCTGGACATCCTCCCTTTCCATAAAGACCTCGACAATACGCACACCACTTCCACTATGCACGCGTTCATTCTTCAAAACCTCCTTCAACTCACCACACGTCCAAGCCTGGAAAGTACTATTCTTAACATGCTCCTCATCAGCACCGAAATAAGTCAACGCCTGCGTATGTCTCCAAAACGGCACATCGTTGTATCCCTGCTTCCGGCCATGAATCACCCGCTCAATGGTATACCCCTCATTATTAATGATGAAAATGAGAATATCCAACTTCTCCTTGATCATCACGCTAATCTCCTGCGCGGTCATTTGTAAACTGCCATCACCGATGATCAGGACGGTCTGGTTCTTGGCCTCGGTGGGTTTATTGAGTTCCCTTTTTGCGAGGGCGGCGCCGAGGGTGGCGGGGAGCATGAATCCGATGGAGAGCCAGGTGACGGCGCCGAAGAGGCGGGATTTAGGGGGCAGTTTGAATTTGCGGCCGCCGTAGGAGGCGGTGCCTGTTTCGGTGAGGATGATGTCGCCTTCGTTGAAGAGCGGGTTTACGAGGCGGTAGAAGTTGTTTTGGGCGATGATGTCTTCGTCTTTGATGTCGGACGTGGTTATTTCGAGTTTGGAGGGGCCGGTGGCTTGTACGAGGCGGGTTGGGTCGAGGGATTGGAGGAGGTGGGTGAGGACGGTGCTGGAGGAGATGTCTCGGTAGATATCGTCTTCGACTTGGATGGTGCTGTCTTTGAATTGGATTGCGACGGTGGATTTGGGCACTGTTGTGTAGAAATAGGTGTTTGTGTCGCTGTAGTGTGGACCAAATGTCAAGATTAGGTCTGCGGATTCGAAGTATTCTTGTGCGGGCTTGTCGCCGAATGCTGCGGCGTATAGCCCGTAGACATTGGGGTGCTGCTCGTTTACGAGACCCTTGCCATAGACGGTCGTCCATGTGGGCCAGTTGGTAGTCTTAATGAGGGAATCGAGTTGGTCCAGGATACCGAGAGCCCGGCTCTCACCATCGACAAAGATAACCGGCTTCTTGGCACTATAAAGTCGCTCCAGAATCCGGGCGATCACTTTCGATTCGTAGGAGGGACTGGGGGTCACTGGGACACGGATGGGGGTCTTTAAGTTCTCTGAAGAGACGAGAGTCTCGCTCATATCATCCGGAATCTCTAGATACACGGGCCGGCTGTGGATAAGCGCCTGCTGCAAGATCCAATCGATCTTATCCGGCGCCGTCACCGAGTCAATCACATTCGTCTGGGCTGCCGTGATATGCGTGGACATTGCTGCAAAGCGGCGGTACTCGCCATCGGAGAACGTATGGTGCATTAAAGCGCGCGAGTTCTGCAGTGGCCGAGGGGGTGTGCCGACAATGTGAACCACGGCAGATCTCTCGGCGTATGCGCCAGCAATGCCGTTGGCTGCAGACAGCTCGCCGACACCAAAGGTGGTCACCAGCGCGGACAGACCGTTAATACGGGCATAGCCATCGGCAGCATATGCAGCGTTCAGCTCATTGCAGTTGCCCACCCAGTGCAGACCCGAGGGCTCGACATGGTCTAGCAGGCGCAGGTTATAGTCGCCCGGGACGCCAAAGACGGAGCTTACGCCGAGTTGGAGTAGACGGGTGAAGAGATAGTCGCCAAGCTGGATCGAGTCTGGCGAAGACATGATGAGTTTATATTGGTGGAGTGTTATAGTCTCGATGTAGAAGAAGAGGAGAAAGTCAAAGAGGAGAGAAGCTGTCCCTTGTCTTTATACCAAAACCCCAACTCCGCACCCAAACTCCAACAAGAAGACCCGCATTTTTGCCCCACTTGACCGACTTTCTTATCGCCGACTGGCCGGTTCCCCGCTGGTAACCGAGTGATTACTTCTTCAGATTCTTCCTCCCACGCCGATTCAATTCACGTATGCTACATGGCATCGAGACTCGCGGCATGCGAATCCTGTCGCAAGGCTAAGCTAGCCTGCGATCATCAACAGCCCGTGTGTTCGCGATGCCAGAAGAGTCGTGGCGTGTGTATCTACCGCACGGCCCCATTCAAGCGGCGGCGGGTCGAGAAACCGAGGTAGGATCGCAATTGTAGGGCGCCGTAGGGCGTATCGCGGCACTCCTTATCCATTCCCCACACGCCCTGAAGATAGATGTTTAACTAACATCCGGGTTTGCTTAGCGTGCGATCGCCTGATCCATCGCCTTCATTCGAGCCCCGGCGCAATCTATATCCGAATCCTGGATACTTAGGCTCATCGAGTCATGCTGCCATTTTCAAGCATATCACCCCATCTACGGACGGTGAGCAAAGCACGAGTAACCAACTACTGGGCTCCGATAACGTGAGCTCGCAATGGATCGGTGACAATCACCTGCTACTGCAGGGTGCAGATGTCCTGCGACATCTATTAACTACTTACTCCTTATCGGCGATGAAAGACCTCGTCTTGTTCTGGCTAGCCAAGGGTGCAAATTTAGCCCTCGCAGAACCATTCGTTGCACAATGCGCCGAGAGTGTCAGTCAATTATTTGCATCGCATGATGAACAGTGGCATTTGGTATATGCACAGCGTTTACTACGGAATTCCGCACGGCCACTGCAGTTTGATTCAGCATCGGATCTCGAGAGCTTTTCAACGCAGTTTCTAGACCATAATGCCAGGTGGGAAACGTTGGGGATTTTCTTTGCGGCTGTGAGCCGAGCAACGATTGATATCCCATTCTTTCCGGTGCTATACAATTCTGAGGAGCAGCAGTATACGTTGAGACGCCTTGCCACTAAACTGAGTGATTTTTCATTGGAGATCTCCTTGTCGCTGGATTGTCTTAATGACTTGCAGCTGATGGTACAGTACGAGAATTTTATTGTACATTCTTACGTGGATGGTGATCAGAGTGAGTTCAAGAACTCGATAAAAATTATCCTATGTCAATCTATCGACTAACCCAGTCCAGGCTATCACACTTGGCGCAAGCTTGGAGACGTGATTTCCTCAACCTTCGCCCTGGGATACCATGAGAACCTCGAAGCAAAGCCTGGAATCCCATTGTTTCTTATGGAACTGCGCAAGACAGCATTTGCTAGGATCTACTCTGCAGATAAGAACATCGCCATTTTCCTTGGCCGCCCACCACGAATGAATAAACGCTTTTGTCACTTCCAGATTCCATCTGACGGAACGATAGTACGCTCACTGGGAACTCGCTTCACCTGGAGCCAGGACGCAAGGGCTGGTTATAGAGCAGACACGTGCTGGTCTGCTCTTTGTGCTTCCTTGAAAGAGGAGGTCTGGGAATTGCTGCAAGATAAGCAGGATGCTGATTGTGTGCGGAGGGCAAGGTAAGTCTGACTCTTGGCTCCTTTATCTCCAACAATGTTATTGGGAGACGGAGAACAAAGAAGCTGATAGACGATAGCCTCATTCAGCGAAGAGCCGAAGAACAGTGGGAGGCTCTCCCACCACAGTTCCGTCTGGAGAGCAGCCTGAAGCAGTGTGCGCAGAGCCCCTTTGATCGAGACTTCTTAGCACACGTTCGACTTAACCACCTACATGTCCTATTTTTGCTGCGGCTTCTGCTTCTAAACACGCTCACTGAGCCTGATATCCCTATTATCGAGACAGCGGGACAAATGCTAGCTCTCGTGGTGGAACTCATCCTGCTACGAGACCAATTGACCAATTCAGGGACCGGTCTCATCTGGAAGGTATGCGTCCTTCCACCGATACTACAAGTCAGATCGTACAGAGTCCAAGCTAACCGCACTAGGTCGCATACTACGGCCTCCCAGCAGCAGGAATAATCCTCCTAGCATTACTAAAACAACACTCCCACTCCGCACCGGGAATATCGCGAACGAAAATCCTCCGAGATCTGAGCGTCTTCGTCGCAGAGGTCCAAATCGGAACGATAGTGAAAACCGGGGATCCGAATTATGCGTTGCTATCAAAAGCCACGCAAACGATTCAGCGGTTCCTGGACTCGTTCAATTCAGATGCTGGGCAGCCTCATGATGCCGGGACTGATGATGCGAATGAAGATTGGGCAGCTTTGTTAAGTCAGGATTTGTGGGATTTCGAGGCTGGGTTTTGGCAGAGTTTGGCTGATCATCCGTCGCTTTTGGTGCTGGATCCTCCTTTGCCTGGTGTGTGATAGTTTGATAGTTTAATAGACCGAAATCATCAATGGGTGAATGCCTTGTTTCTGGTATTTAGATAATCGGCTTCAAGGACCTCTTATATTCTACAATCGTCGCAGAGAGCTTCATCTTGAGTCCTGCGATGAGAGCCATATAGGCCTTGAGAATGAAGGAGTGGAAATGAAAGACGCGTTATTAAACCCAATCGACGACATCTCAAACTACGAGTTACGATTGTGGATAGTCCCTTTTAGTATGTCGCATTGTACAGAAGTTCTGCAGTAGTTGCGAATAGGGCGGGGTCCAACCACTCATGTCGAATGCTTTTCTAGCGAAGTAAATACTCCACTTTAGGAACCATGAGCGAGGCAGACCCCAAAGCACCTACATAGCCTCGATGACCACTCGAGACTGAAGTGGAGTGAGGAATCGAACAGGTAATAGCTATTAATCTTCTGATTGCATGTATAACTTCCTTATGTCGATCATGTAACGCCCCGCATTTAGTTCATGGTGTTGTTGGACCCTATAACACAAAGTAGTAAATAGTGACGTAGAAAGATCAACATAGTCATCCGTGCCTTTTGACTTTTGCTTCTAGTCTCAAAATCTTCCCATGATTCGCTTCCAAGTACCCAGGCAAAACAAGCCTGGAGAGAAATGGTTACGATTCGTACCCAAATAATGTGCACTCATGGTTCGAACCAAACGTGCAAAAATAGAATGCTCGTCGTTGGCCCGAGTTCCGATCCCGGATCCACCGATTACATTTGCACTTCATCATAAAACCCCTCATGACCGGATACAATTGCTTTGTTTGTTTTTGTCCATAACAGGTTTTGATTCATTCTATAGGTCTCGAACTCGAGAGTGTATCCGAATAGGTCCGAAGAGGTCTGTTCCCCTGAGCCAATTATTCTTGCAGGTAATGATGAAGCTTGGACTCAGAGAATTACCGGAACTCAACGGCACATGTAAGAATCCATTGAATCGATCTCATGATTCCTTGCTCAAACTGCAGTCCGGAGACCGCAGCCACGAATTCGCTGATTTGTGGTGTCCGAAGTCAAGCACTCGGAAATAGCGGGGGAATAAGGGCCTTCCATATTTACACCTAGCTATTGTGGGGTCTTCACTACAAGTAAACTCAACAGGAAACACTGTCAACAAGGATTAGAGACATTCCGATAAAATTCCATGGATATCTGCCGCTTACATCCGCTAAATACTCGATCTAACCAATGATTATCCGCCAATATATGCAGCATTTGAGTTGCGAGCCGTGGTAGGCGAGGTCGCCACCTGCACTGCGCTAACAATTGTACGATTCTAGTTAATGTAGGAAGCTGTTATTATCCAAGTTGCGACTGGGACTCAGCAGAAGCAGATCATTAATCATTCCATGGGATCCGGGAATATGAATGACGTCTACTATCGCTTCTATAGTTCTGCCCGTCTGACCAAGGCCTGTCATTCTTTTTGCCTAGAGACGAATTCTCTTACTTCGCCCCTTCTCAGGTATAAATTTACTGCAAATTCCGCCGTAATAAATTGCACTTATTACTTTCGGCAAATTAAACTTCTATCGTTCATCAGACGGGTAATCATCTGAACACTGTCGCTATCATCTGAATTCTATACATAAACAAATCATGAAGAGCTTCTTCGAAATTGCGGCCTTTGCTGCCGGTACCCAAGCTCTTGTCACTCGTGGCGGTAGCTGCTGCTTCCATTTAACTGCTTCTGGTGGTTCATCTGGCTCTGTGGGTCAGCTTAGTGATGGGCAGAACCGTATCGGCGACAACAGTCTGTCTCCTGCAGAGTTCTGTATCGACTCTGGTTCTATCACTGATGGCAATGGCCGTGGCTGCATATTAACACGTAAGTGATGCATACTATTGATATGGAGATCATACCGGTTAATGAGCCTATCAGCACCTACTACCCAGTTCCAGTGCGACGAGGGTGCCACTCCTACTCCAGGCTTCTCTATTAACTCCCAGGGCATGCTGGAGTTCCAGGGTAGCACCAATTTTGTTGCCTGCGAGACTGGCCAGAACGGCGGCCTAAACATTTATACTACCGAAAGCTCTGATCTCAGCCAGTGCAAGTCCATTCAATTGACAGCCGACTCCTGTGCACCCCCAGCTCAGACTACGACCACTCAACCGCCAGCCGCGACCACTTCGGCCACTAACAACGGATGTGGCACTACTTTGACTTCGAACAACTTCGAATTCCCTCACTTGATCATCCCCATTGACTCGTCTTCTCCTGATACTGCCGCTGGTACCCAGTTCAATGGCAAAGTGACATCGACCGTTTCGAGCATCTTCAACTTCGACATCCCTCAGTCAGACTCCGGCAAGACTTGCAGCTTGGTCTTCCTGTTCCCGAATCAGGCAGACCTTCAGACCTCGTCCTTTACCTTCAGCGGCGATGGTAAGATCGATTTTGCTGCGCTGTCCAGCGCTGCCACTAGTTCTACTACCTTCAACAATGCTCCCTCGGTCTCCCAAGATCTCGGCACAATTACCGTCTCGCCAGGCAACTCATACGTTGTCTCTACATTCTCTTGCCCTGCTGGCCAGACTGTCGCTTATGAGATGAAGAATGCTGGAAGCACTAATCTTGAGTTCTTCGAGGACTTTAACCCCTCTCCGTGAGTGCCACCGTATTCGGCTGTGTTTTTGCTAGAACTTTTGCTGACATTATCATAGTATCGGCCTGTTCATCACAGTTTGCTAAAGAACTTGATGTACTATGAAAAGAATACCAGTGATTATGCATTTGATACTTCTCATCTCATACAAAACGTTTCAAGTCACGGTGCAATAATTTCGATATGCTTACTTTGATCATGTTCCACTGCACCTTTGGTCAATTTCTCAATTTTTTGATTTGATCCAATTCCCGAAAGCTCATGTAATTTATCAGTGAACGAGCCCAATGAAGGGAAAGGATGTTCGCTCCTTGTATATAATATCAATTATACCACAGTACTAGTGGCTACTCTTGATGCCATTCTAAGGTTGGAACCTGAAGCGTCCTGAATCTTAGTCATCGGGCTCTCACTGCCGCCCACAATTTCCGTATGCTAGCCTCCTTGAGATAATCAGCCTCAAGATCTGATATGTTCAGCCCCACCGCTTAGCAATCTTTCTTCCCGATGACAAATCCAACTCTCCCCGCTAAGTTAACGGCAGTTAGAGGTAGGTAATTGGCTAAGGGAAAAACAATTAGCTGTAGATATCTGAACTTGGTTAAAAATCATGTCCTATCGATTTCAGGTTCTCATCGCATTTTGCTGTTTCACTTCCGATTTCCATGATGACGTCGAACAAAGCAGCGTGGATTAAGGGACCCGGTAGCTTGGTTGAGGTAGAGACAGTTGAGAAATGGGTTCCAGGCGGCGGTGAACTTTTAGTTCAGGTCGAAGCTGTTAACTTTAACCCTATTGACGCAAAACTTCAAAGGTACGTGTACGGATAACGGCGTCTTAGAACATCTTACTGATCTTGAATTACATCAAGGTCTAATATATTCCAACCCCAATTTCCGATCATTGTTGGATTCACATTTGCGGGCACGGTTACCTCTACTGGACCTGATGTCATATCGGTCAAGCCCGGCGATCGAGTAGTGGTGGCCCGATGGGGCCAGACTGGAAGTGATAACAAGTTCGGAGCGCTTCAGAAATATGCACTGGCTCTGGAGGAGAATACATTGAAACTTGAGCCAGAGATCAGCTTTGAAGATGCCTCGGGGGTTATCGCCAACTTGGCGACCGTGGTTTCTGCTCTCAATATCTACATGGGCCTATCTTTGCCTCCGATTACTGGAAAAGCACTACCAAACGGAAAGCGCGTACTTGTTTATGGTGGATCATCGGCAGTGGGAGGACTGGCCGTAAAGTATGCTTCCGATGCTGGGTATGAGGTCGTAACCACCTCGTCTACGGCGAATAAGAAGCTTGTTGAGGAGCGCAACGCGGCCCATATAATCGATCATTGCCAGCCGAAAGAAGATCTCCTTCGGGAACTACGAGGCCATGGCCCCTACGAAGGGATCTTTGAGGCCATTGGCTCGCAGACGACCACACAACTCGTGGTTGAATTGCTTCGCGAAACGGGCGGCCAATTTTTCTCAACCAGTCCTTCTCCTGGGGATGGCCAGATTCCAAACAACGTTCAGAAGAAGTGGGCCGGATATTCCGAGACCCTTGCCTCCCAAGAAGCAAACCGGGAATTACGTGCGTGGTATCTGGAACGTTATTTACCAGAAGCCCTGAAGAATCGCTCGGTATGGCCTAACCCTGCGTTGTGGCTCAAAGGAGGGTTAAACTCCACCCAAGAAGCGTTGGATTTGCTGTATGACGGCAAGGTCAGTGGAAAAAAGATCTTCTTGAATCCGCAAGATTAGCTTTGTGTCGGCATGAACCTCCATGAACCTCCTTGTATTTTACTTGCTTTAAGAAGTCCAAGCGGGAGGTTATTACGGCGAGTTTGGGGCCTGATGGTAATATAATTTCAATGGCATTTGCCATGCTTGAAGTCAATTTTTTTGTATGTTCTAGCGCTCAAAGAGAGAGCCAAGGTGATGATATAGTAAGACCGGATATCTCACTTAGATACACAAGTCGATAAGCAGGCTCCCGCTGACAAGTTTGGTAGATCAATCCGTAAGGCATCTACGTATTGCACTGTTCGAGGCGGTGTTCAATACTCGGCCAGATCATCAGGATGCGCCGTGTCCTTCGACCGTAGGGGGCTCGTCAAAACCGAATACCCAAACTTTCGATCGACGAATTTCAGGAGCTCGGGATTGACATTGTTTGTATTGAGCCCCATTTTATACTCTCCTCCGTCGGTACGAGGAGCTTGGATGGGCCACCAATAGCATCTTACATAACATGAGTCTTGGATAAAATTGAGCAGAAATTGCTTGACTTACACGCAACCGCAGTTATCGCAGAAGTTGAAAGACAGGTCTCGATCGCCCCAGATATACTGCTTGGTCACTGCGTTCGGCTTCGTTTCGATCTTTACTTCATCGGGATGGTAGTAGCCCCAAGCGGCGCCGTAGCGTCTACAAATCGTGCATTGGCATACGTTGATGTACTCGGGCAGTCGGGGAACTGTGATTGCGATGGCCCCGCAGTGGCAGCTGGAGCGGATCGAGGTGTCTGTCGCCGCCATGTTGTCTTGTGTTATTCAAGCCAGAGTATGTCACGGAGTCTTGCAGTGTGTGAATGTCAGCTAGTTCTCATTATAGAGAGAGAGTTGGGTACGTTAGATAACAGGTAGTTGGTAAATTAGAATCAGCTTATATAAGGGCTACCCCGCCCTCCAGCTGTCCTTCTATGATTCTTCCTGTTTCTTAAGGCAACTATTTTTCCGTATAAAAACATCTAGTTCTTACACAGACCAATGTGTCACGAAGAGAAGAGGTGAAGAGTGAATAATCCAGAAGGAAGCAATTCGTCATGCGACCGTCAATATCAAAGTTGGGCAATTTCACTAATTACATACCATATTTAGTCTCGGATCAGAATATTATTCAAACTCAGTCTTGTTAATTAGCGATTAAAGTGCATTATCTAATATAATAGGTCCTAATTTAGTAATTCACAGCTCTCTCTTTCACATCATCTACACATCTTTCTCCACACATTCCACATGCAAGATATTTCAAGCCTTCAATATCAACAAGGCATATAGACCAGACGTTCAATCATCAGAGAGGGCAAACTTGCTCAGAGAGCGAAGTCGGGCACCATAGTAGTAAAGCAGCCAGATTCCGACAATACCAATCACACTCAGACCACCGAGGAGACTGGTACCCCGAGCGACACCGAGGTTGTTAAACAATGGGTGAGCAAACAAGACACTACCGCAAGCCAGGGCACTGCGGAAAAAATCGTTCGCAGCGAACAGGCTAGCAGCGTACATCGGATAACTCAGAGGGATGTAGACAAACAAGCACTGCATCACGATGAAGACAGTTGCACCGTAGATGGTAATGCCGATTGTGGGAGCGATCCAATGGATCGAGGCACGGGCTGTCCAGGCAAAGAGGAACAAGCCAATGGTGGGTCCAATAGAAGCTGGCAGCGCGGGGATAAGACGAGACTCCTGGGCTGGGAACCCGAAGCGTTCAATGCGAGGGTTCATCCAGAAGTAAAGGTAGGAGAAGTAAATTGCAATGCCGATGATGCAAGACACCAGGATACACAAAAAGACCAGGCCGACCTGACCGAGGTTCATGCCATAATCGACGGGGTAGACCAGGGGGAAGACCTCGAAGAAGGAGTAGTAGATGCCGTAAATGATGGCAGTGTAGATCTGGACGAAGAGCACTGCGGGGTCCTTGATGGTAATCTCCAAAGGCTTGACGAGGGCGTCGATGGCAACGGCGGAGACCTTCATGTTACGCTGGTCAATCTCGGACTGAGCCATGAAGCGCTCATTGTTGTGGATCTTGCGGAGACGAGCGGCACGACGGAGCAGGATGGTTGCACTGCTAGTCTCGGGGAGGAAGAAGAACATCAGGATGAGGACGGGAGCAGACATCCAAATGGATTCAAACAGGGACCAGCGCCAAGTCTCGGCGGGAACTGCGAAGCCACTGATGAGGGGACCAAGAGCAGCTATATGACTATGTTACAATTCACAATGTGATAGGCTATAGAAGTAGTGGATTCAACTTACGACCACAGTAAGCAGCAGACACCCAGCTCATCATAGCATAAGGAAGAGACATGAGACTATACATGTCTCCAATCGAAGCACCTCCAGAAGCGAGACACGGTGAGCCGAAGAATCCTTGCAGGAATCGAAGCACCATGAGGCCAGCGAAATTACCCACAAAGGCAGTGGGGATCGAGAGGATAACAAAGAGGAACATGGTCACAATATAGACCGGGTTTCGACCAATCACGGGGATCTCGCTGAGAGGCGAGAAGACCAGGGGTCCAGTTCCATAGCCAAGGACATACAATGACAGTCCTAGCGTGGCAACCAAGTCACTGACGCCAAACTCCTCCATGATCCCAGACACAGAGGATGTATAAATTGCGGAGGTCGTGTATACCACAAAGGTATACAGACAAATGAGCGTCGTCAGAAGTGCTCGCTTTTTATTCGACCAGTTGTGTGGGTTCTCCGCATCATCGGTATAGTACCAGTCGACCAAGATCGCACCATCCTTAGTCTTTTTGGGCTGAATAGGAATGGACTTGATCTTTTCAATTTCATGCTGCTCATCCGCTTCGAGGCGAGCTTCTGTGAAGGGCAAGGAATTTTGGGTTGATGCGCGACTAATAGCTTCGCTGGTTGCTTCGTAGCCTCGTGGATCTTCCTGCGGCTCTGATTTCTCGGGATCCGGTATCGTTGTGGCGTCCGATTCGTTCAATAATTGAAGCCATGTGTCGGGAAGTTTGAAGTCGGGCTTTTCTTCGGGATATTGGAAATATTTGTTGTTGGTCAGATATCGAACTATTTGCCCAAAGGGGGCCTCTCGAATGACAGATGCCATTGCTATGGAAAGGCAATCGGGTGGATCCTCAGGGCTGATTGGCTGGAAAAAGTACAACCTTAAGCTGACAAAGCGGAAGATTTTCCAGTCTCTGGATGAAAGAGTACCAGAGGGAATGCCAGGTAAATGGTTAATGATGGATTGATAGAAAAGAATCTACAGAGCTAGGTTAACAGAAGATTTATATAACCTGTCAAATGTCAAATTAACAGAACATTGAAAAGCTCGGCACGCCTTAACGCCGATTCGAATCCTTTCGAAAACCGTCAACCATAACGCGATCCTAACGTTAAGGTGTGGTAATGCAGCACATAAGCAGAGATTATAATCGACAAATTATAAATCAGGGCCAAATCTGGTTCCCAACCCATGGATGGCCCAATGAATATTATTCATCTCCTTAGAAATCCAGATTTCCATCCAATCACCATCCCGGTCGTTGAACATGGCTGTCCTGAGGGCTCCACTATGTCGATATTCTTGCATGTCGTAATTGCCCCGAGCTCCGAACTTTGACGCATTCTTATCTCCGTGGCGCCCTCCGCTTAATTACGAAAAGTCTCCGGTTCGTCAATACCCAAGGACGAAAACTCGGCCTGCCGAACACGAGGCTGCGTTTGCTTACAATTCAAGATCTGGATCTGGCTTTGGTAATATGACGGGGCTCTTGGCATGATGGCATCCATAACGGTGATTGATTCATTCGCACGTGTCTTCGACGGTTTATCGCCGTTCGGGCATAGCCTTATGGCCTAAGCCCGGTTCTTCTTCGTGAAGCCTGGCCGAGAGGCTCAATTGACTCATCTAACATACAGATCCTAGCTCATATCCACCACACCATGACACTCCACCCCCACCCCCCTTGCGGATTCCCCACTGCGTCCAACCGTATACCTCTTCAGGCATCCCGAATGACTCAGGAGGAAGTCGAAAGTCCGGCAGCTTGGATGAGGAATTGCGCGGCCTCCTTAGCATCGCTGCCATAAGTCAAGTGCGCCATCACGTTAAATCCGTTCTCGCAGACGGGGTCACCGCTAGCACAGTACTCCTTGACCTTGCTACTATCCAGCTTGCCGACGGCCTGAGTCTTGAATGGGTCGCCGAAGAGCACGGCACCGGCGACCTGGTCGGCCGTCAGGCGGCTTGCGGCGTTGTGGACGACCATCGAACCCTGCGAGTAACCACCCAGCACGACCTTGGTATCGGGGCACTGCTTGAGAGCAGTCTCGACCAGATTGGCCATGATAGGACCGCCATTAGCACCGAGGGCCACGTTGCTCTGGATTTTAATTCAACCCGTCAGTTGATTATGACCCACCAAGTATGCAAGTATGCAAGTGTGACTCGGTATCACACTCAAACGGGAAATGATGGATGCACTTACCTCAGCAGTCGCTGCATAGGTCACACCCTGAACATTAACTTTGTTGCCAGTCAAGGACTTCAACTGAGTAGCAACGGGTGGGCCAACCACGGAGCCCATGTTGCCCAACTCATCACTACCGCGAGCGAAGATAAAAGTCAGCTCCTTGCAGCTAGCCTTGTCGGTGACGTCGTTGGCAGTAATCGAGCTTGTGAGCTGCCGCTTAGAAAGGCCTCCTAGCAGGCTGCTGATACCGGAGCTGGAAGAGGAATCACCCAGACCTGAACCCAGGCTGGGAATAAGAGAGGCCAGCGCACTGAGGCCGCTGTCGCTGCTTGATCCACCTAGGGAACCGAGACTGCTAAGGTCGCCGAGTCCACTGAGGCCACTGCCCGAGCTGGGCAGAAGAGAGGCCAAGGCTCCCAAACCACTGTCGCTGCTGGAACCTCCCAGAGACTCGAGGCCGCTGAGACTGTTAAGACCACTGAGACCGCTGAGGCCACTGCTCGAGGAGCTGGGGATGAGAGAAGCCAGGGCGCCGAGACCGCTCTCGCTGCTAGATCCTCCCAGAGAGCCGAGACCACTAAGACCACTAAGACCGCTGCCGGAGCTAGGAATGAGGGAGGACAGAGCACCCAGGCCACTACCGAGACTGCCGAACTGGCGGTTCTCAATAGTTTTGGTGGGCGCCCCAAGAGCAACAACAACCAAAGAAAGAGCGACGACAGTCTTCATGGCGAAGATAAATGATAACGAGAGAATAAAGTAGAGAAAAGCAAAGAGACCAGCTCTTCAAGAGGGATATGCAAATTGATTACGAAGGAATCGAACGACTGGATGAAGGGCAACTTGAAAGACATTCCTGGCGAAGGCCAGATGGACTGTTTTTATATCCTTTCTTCCCTCGATTTTGAAACATCCCGACTATCCCAACCGAGGATGATCAAATTTTCCCATTTCCTCTTCTGGATGTCCAGATGTAGGTCGACCCAAGTTCGGTCGACAGTTGTATACTTGACGTCGACCAATCGGGCAATTGACAAGGCTACTGAAACGGTGGACCCTGTTTCACAGCCCGATGTTTCACCGTGCAACAGGGCAAACGGGCAAACGGGCAAACGGGCAAACGGGCGAACCTTGTAGATTAGTTTGTGGTCCCTGCGATCCTTCCCCGGTAGATCCTTGGTTATCGTTAATTTATCATCGAAGCCCTAAATTCCAGACTCCATCCTTCTTTTTAAGAGTTGACTCGTGTGAACATTAGTTCTTACCACTATAAGTTAATTGGACTCTGTACGTGCCGTTGATCTCCGATGATTAGCCGGTCTGGCGAAGGCTGTTTCAAAAGACGGGCATGATCACTGAGTATGGGACATCCAAAAAATCAAAACCCTCCGATCTTAATTAATTTCAATCGCAGAAGTACCGAACCGCGGTATTCGGCATTTGCATAGAGTATAGATCATAAAACAGTGAGAGCGAGACCCTGCGACGCAGGAAAGTGTTTCCTGTAGATTGAGGGTTTACCTTGGATCGCCCCAAAATTGAGTCTTTCGTGCCGAATGGGGCAATGCGGCCGACCACCCCAAATTTGGGATTTGGTCGGGTGTGATATATCGACATGTTTAGCACATGGATGCATATAGCCACATGATTCAGTGTTTCCGGTGCAGCCCGAAGAATTAAAGTACCTTGGCAAGTTACGAGGGCGTTGTTCTACATATAGCAAGAAACAAGTCTATAGATCAATTTTCCATAAGCATATGTACTATGATCAATTGAAGTAAGTACCCAGTTCCATATTTCTAGAGCATTCCGCTATGAAAGTAAACAAAAACAGAGGGCAAATATAGCTCCGCTGGTATATGATACGCGAAAGAAACCGGCTGATGGATCTTCCAGATATGCAAGGACGGAGATCCAGAATCCAGAGTGCGGGTAACAAGAGCGGGATCCAATCGGGGCTAGGCTGTACAACGCTCGGATAGGATCCTGAAGAAAACGAGACGACGAGATGCCGAGAAAAGAGACAAGAAAGGCGTATGGGGTATGCATGATGGTGGAAGGTTGGCCGAGGAGAGATAGAGAGGATGGAGGGAACGTGAGGTGAGAGATTAGGGGATAGGTGGCAGTGAGAGTGTGCTGCAGGAGGTAGATTACATTTAATTCAGGAGCTTGTTGCTGGCAAAGTGAATGGTGTTGGCGACCCGGTCAATCCAGTGTTGGGTGAGTGTCCAGTTCCCGGCATTGATACTGTCGCGAATCGCAGGGAAGATGGAAGCATCGTAGCCCGACCAAAGTTCTGGACCGAAGACGACATGGCGGAATTGGGTTCGGTTGGGGATCTAGAGACAAGCAATACCGTCAGTCGGAGATAAACAACCAGATTAATAAGGGAAAAGGGGACCACTTACACCGCCGTCCGCTTCTAGATCCAAGAGATGAGTGTCAAATTGGGCCATTCGAACGTTGTGATTGACCCGCTGGATCGCCATGACGTTGCTCTCGTATCCACCAGAGCCCCAGACACTATCGTGCCAAACATCATTCCAGGCCTGAAACCGAGCCGTGTTTGCCTCGAGCTCCGCAGCAGCATTATACATGAGTTGCAAGTCGACCTCGGCGTTCTTGCTCTTGGCAAATTCATCCAAGTCTTTCACCCATCCGGTCACAGATTTGCCGTAGGCTTCCATGTCGAACGGCAACATTGGGTTCTCTGAAACATCCAACAAGAGAAGCGACCAGAACTGGGCGAGAAGCTTGTGGTACACGAAGCCGGGATCGCCAAACTTCTCCATCCAGTCGTATGATTCGTAGCAGCTGTGGTAAGGGTATGCCTCGCCTTCAAAGCCGAAATCAATGCTTGAAGTGCCGGCAATGTCCTGAAACGCGACATAGTCACTGCCGGCACCGAGGGGCTCGAGTCGCTGGCCTCCTTCATCCCACAGTTCCTTTAGCGTCTTGTTGGCGAAAGGGTCGGAGAGACGGCCCAAGATCTGATGTACTGAGCGCTCAAAGACTGGCGACCCTGCTGCACGGAATTTGGAGCCTGACACACCCACGTCGACATTCAGGTAGGCGTATCCGTTGGCTCGGAGATTATCAATATCCTTTTCGACGTGCTCGGTTGAACCAATCAAGTTATACTCTTCTCCATCCCAACTCACAAACTCAATCGTCCGAAGTGGGCGCCACCCGTATGTGAGCAGCTCGCCAAAGGCTCGCACGATTTCCAAGAAGACGGCAGTACCACTGCCGGGATCGACACTGCCTAAGCACCACGCGTCTCGGTGGTTACCGACAATGATTTTCTTGTCGCGCTCCTCCAATCCAATGATCGTTCCATGAACGTTGTAAATAGGTCGTCGCTCGACCTCATCCTGTAGGTTCATCAAGTGCACCGTGGGCGAACTTTTATCGCCCGTCCACCATTCTTGGACTTTGGGCACTCCGCCGACCCATTCCTTCGGTACCTTGGACCCATGACCTTCGATCGCCTGCAAGAGTCGCTGCGCATCGCGCCAGGCGATGGGCAAACTTGGGATCTTAACCAAGGCAGGACTGTCTTCTGGGGACAATCGTTTCTTCTCGTCCGGGGTAGACGCAAAACCCGGGCTGAGAACGTCGCCAACAATATGGGACATGAGGCTGACACCACCTCGCTGTACACCATCCGACGGCATAAAACGGCCCTTCGGGTATGCAGGACCTTGCACAAAGCCGTCTTGAGCTGGATCGGAATAGATAATACAACCCACCGCTCCAGCCAGTTCGGCAGCCTTGATCTTCAGTGCCCGATCACCTTCAGTTCCGTAGTATCGTACCAAAGCAATCGAGCCGTTAACGGAGATACCTTTATCGGCTAGAAGCTTGAAATCTTCGCGCGATCCAAAGTTGGCATACACTAGAGGTCCCGTCACATTTCCAGACTTGGAATGTCCATGGAACACGGGGTACTGGGCGCCGTTCTCTTCGAGAGTGGCCTCCCAAACTAGATGAGGCGGATCCACGATTGCCACCTTGCGACCGTCGTCGCGAGGATAGTTCAAGTAGACCTGGAACTCTTCACGCTTCACCTCATCGAAACCAGCCTTGTAGAACTCATGCTCGATCCATTCTGCCAGCACAAAGCTTCCTTCGGTTCCTGCGACACGAGTATTACCAGCGACCAGCTTCAAGTTCTCGGCGATGTTGGTTTCGTTGATATGCCCCTGAATAAAGTTCTCCACCGACGACGAACTGTAGGACTGGCCCATAACCATGCGGTTGTTCAGATTGAAGATATCTCCGATAAAGAAGACATAAACCAAGGAAACAACCAGCAGCAATGCAAATAGCCGCAATAGCATAATACAGCCATGGTCCTTCAGGCGCGCCCGGGTATCACTTAGATTTATCGTGAAACGGAAGCTGGGCATGCTCGGGAGGTATCGTTGCAGGGGTCGTTGAATCGCGGATAGCGTGCGGGTGAGACTGGAGAACCGTTTGGAGAAGTGATGTCGTAACCGGGGACGACTACCACTGGAGGACCCCTGTCCGGAGTCATCGACGTCCATCTGATCCAGTTCCCTCCGTAGTTCATCGGTCGACCCCCGGGTCGAGCCCGATGCGGAAGAAGCGAGGTCATCGAGACTACCGCGCTCGGATTCTACCGTCGGGGGTTGATAGTTGGAGGCCTCGCGACCTAGGAGACCTTGTCGTTCGGCATCGGTGCCGTCGCCCAGGTCGGACCGGGAGGAGGAAGGTTGGGCAGTGGCTTCCTCGTATGTTGGGATAGGGAGGGATTTGTACTCGAACTTATCGTCGCCCATGGTGGCACGGGGTCAGCTCGGGGGAGCCGGGGCAAGCGGAAGACGCGGATACTGCGATCTGGAAGATCATGATCTGCTTTGTCTAGGAAGGGAAACGAATGACCAGCATCATCCCCCACTCTGTCGTGGGAAGATGGGGATTAGTTGTGGCGGGTGGTGGTCGAAGGTTGAGAGATTGCAGATCGCAAAAGACGGGGGAGGAGAGAGTTTGGCTGCCTTTGAGGTTCCCCCCCCGACTTCTCTCTCGTGGCGCAGTGACCCACGCCGAGAGGCCTTCTGGCCAACGCGCGTCGTGGGACACCTGAATGGTAGCATTGGCAACATTGGCACTAGAAATATCGCCATACCTATGCTAATTGTTTAACGGTTTGAAACACCAGGAAATCACACTTGAGTAAATAGTAGGTGGCTGATGCATCCCGACACTTCTCCTAGGCGATCATTCCCTAGGGGGCTAAAGTACGGGGTGGTCCACTCCTTGACAGGTACGACGCTTTAATGTCAGGTACATTATTTGACGCCTTCGGTTGTACCAATCGACTCGGAGCGAACTCGCTCAATTTCATACTGTCATAGGTTTGGAGTCGTTAAAAAGGAAGTTTCTACCACCTACCACCACACTGAATCCTACTTGGCAAGGGTCTCACGCATCCGAAGTGATGCCACTCATGGAGTAATCATTATAGTGGCACGGAGGCAATCGGATCGAGTGATCCACCTCTTCGGTGAAGATTGATTCGTTTCCTAAGTAAAGAAGAGAGAAAAACAGCCCCTCGGACAGAGTGGATACACACCAGATCCGAGATAAGATGGCCGAGTTCTACGCGGGAGCCATCTGGAGCGGACTGTGATAACCCGAACAGCAAAGTGGCTTCATGTAGATGTCTCGGGCATCATAAACTGATTGCAAGAGTTACTCTGTAGACGGCGTGGTAATCTAGAAAGAGTGTACATCAAATACTACTATAAGGGGTACTCATAGTTAGCACTACCTATCACATGCATAGACATATATATGCATATCGAGGGTTCGAGCAGTGGCCTCCAACGAAATAGAGAGAAATGGAAATTTAGTAGTTCATACGTGGCAGATACATAGAAACCCTACGGTAAGGCAGCAAGATCGGCATAGTCTCGTTAACTATACTTCAGGTGTAAACCCGAGAACAGGCTTAAAAGGGGTAAACTCCGGACCCGCGACCCCTCTAAAGTGGATTTGGTGTTTTATCGCGAAGAATGTATGGAGTCCGGAGTAGACCCGGTAGATGCACGAGGGGACTCGGGGGAAGCGGTGAACATGAAAATACTTATAGCTACTCGCAGCCTAATAGTTGATGGAAGTAGGACTGCACGGAATATTTAAGAGCCAACCAATCACAGATCGGAATCACCAGAGGCTCGTTGGACTCGGGAGGAGATATACCCCCAGCGGCGGACGGCAGTGGCGGGGGGTCTTGGGCAACTGGTACAATTATTGAATAAATATTCCTGAGCTATAAACTACTGTACTTTACTACGTAATACTGCAGGCTCCGTAGGTACTACAAGTACAATGTACATTTTAGACTTAATGTTAGTGCTTGATAGTATATGGGGGGAAGCACGAGACCATACAACTTGTACCCTCAAGTCTGCATTCTTCTTCTAGCGAGATCCTAACAAAGTCAAGCATGAGTTAATTAAACTAACCAGATTAACCATTCCTTGATCTAATCTAAAACTAGCCCCGTAAATCCAGTTCCAACGGAAGAAATCATAGTTCGGCTCAAGGGAAGCGTCTCTCGTTGCTCCACCGCCGAAAAAAAAAAATAAGTGACGGTGACTGAACGTACACTGTAGATCCGAGTACACAACAACCTCCTTTTCCTTGTGGCCTGGCTTTATTTCCCCGGCAATACTTCGTCTTTGTATAAAGATTTCCTTCTTTCTCACCTCCTATCCTCCTTTCTTTCACACTCCTTCAATTGCCCTTCTGCCCGTGTTGTGTCGTTCCTCTTCCTTCAACCCCTCCAAAACATACACAACCCCTCCCCCACCATGTCTGCCCGCCCCCAGAACATCGGCATCAAGGCCATTGAGGTCTACTTCCCTACTCAGGTAAGTTTCTTGAAGTCAATTGCCCCCCCCTGAATCCGTCAAATACTAACTTTCTCTTTCCCCCTTTCCAGTGTGTCGACCAGGCCGAGCTCGAGCAGTACGATGGCGTCAGTGCTGGCAAGTACACTATTGGCCTCGGCCAGACCAAGATGAGCTTCTGCGACGACCGCGAGGGTATGTACTGCCAATGGCGAACCCGATGAGAAGAGAACATACAGACACGGATATACTAACATTCTGCTCCTTATACAGACATCTACTCCATGGCTCTCACCACCCTCTCCTCCCTCATGAAGAAGTACAACATCGACCCCAAGTCCATCGGCCGCCTCGAGGTCGGCACCGAGACCCTCCTGGACAAGTCAAAGTCCGTCAAGTCCGTCCTGATGCAGCTCTTCACTCCCTCCGGCAACACCAACATCGAGGGTATTGACACCGTCAACGCCTGCTACGGCGGTACCAACGCTGTCTTCAACAGCATCAACTGGCTCGAGTCCTCCGCCTGGGACGGCCGTAACGCCATCGTTGTCTGCGGTGATATTGCTCTGTACGCCAAGGGTGCTGCCCGTCCCACCGGTGGTGCTGGTTGCGTTGCCATGCTGATTGGCCCCGACGCCCCTATCGTCTTCGAGCCTGGTCTCCGTGGCTCCTACCTCACCCACGCTTATGACTTCTACAAGCCCGACCTCACCAGCGAGTACCCCGTTGTCGATGGTCAGCACTCTCTCCGCTGCTACACCGAGGCTGTTGATGCTTGCTACAAGGCCTACCACGCCCGTGAGAAGGTACTCAAGGCCAACCAGAACGGCACCAACGGTGTTGCCGACGAGTCTCAGACCGCTCTGGACCACTTCGACTACATCCTCTACCACGCCCCTACCTGCAAGCTCGTCCAGAAGTCCTACGGCCGTATGCTCTACAACGACTTCCTGGCAAACCCCTCCCACCCCGCCTTCGCCGAGGTTGCCCCCGAGCTGCGCGATCTCGACTACGCCGCCTCCCTCACCGACAAGGCCGTTGAGAAGACCTTCATGGGTCTCACCAAGAAGCGTTTCGCCGAGCGTGTGCAGCCCGGTCTCCAGGTTGCCACCCTGTGCGGTAACATGTACACTGCTACCGTCTACGCCGGCCTGGCCAGTCTGTTGAGCCACGTCACTTTCTCCCCTAGCGAGCCCAAGCGCATCGCTCTCTTCTCCTACGGCAGTGGTCTGGCTTCCTCCATGTTCAGTGCCAAGATCGTTGGTGATGTCTCCGAGATGGTTGAGAAGCTGGATCTTAAGAACCGTCTCGAGTCCCGCACCGTCCTGGCTCCCCAGGCCTACGATGACATGTGCCAGCTGCGTGAGCACGCCCACCTGAAGAAGAACTTCAAGCCTTCCGGCAACGTCGAGACTCTCCAGAAGGGTGTCTACTACCTCACCGAGGTTGATGACATGTTCCGCCGCCAGTACGCCATCAAGGAGTAAAGGTTTAAACAAAAATGACCGTGCCTATTCCGTCCCATTTCTTCTACCGTTGGATATGACCCTTGTTTAGACGGTTTCAGAAAAGATTCCCCCAAGCGTTTTTTTGTTGCTTTTCTACTTCGGTATAGATCATGCAATGTGTTTGACCATTGCTAATTTTGTTCTTTTTTTTTTTTTTTGTCACCCTTTTTTTTTCTTACTGAGATTTTTAATGGCTTGAGCTATTTTTCTCGCCTCTTGGCGACGATGAACGTGATGAGATAAGCAGAGATCCTGGCCCAATCAGATTGAGGCAGGACGAACTACACAATTTAAATGGACATGATACGAACCAAATTACTCTCCAGTTTTTCCCACTAAAGATTTCCGATTGAAATAATTTGTCCTAAATTACTTGAAACGTGAACAATATGTCTGCTAATTATGGGACATAAGAGACATTATCCTCCAATAATATGCAGTGGGTGACGATCCCCCCGGCGCGTATTTCGAGACTGGCTGTACAGAGTACATCTGTAGCCGCCGAGCTCTGCATATCACACCTCCACATTCCACCATGAACGCCTCGGATCAACACTTTATGCTCCCCTTCTCTTCTTTCCTACCTCTTTGAGCCCACTGACCTGAAATTCTATGCACTGTCACAGCACACGCCGGGCTATTTTTATCCTCCCTCCTCTCTCCCTGCCCTTTGACTCTAACCGCCCACTAGGCGATTCCTGAGGCATGGCGCTCCCACCAGGAAACCACCTCGCTGACCGGCGAGTCCGCTAATTTCCCAGAAAATGTGACCTAATTGTTGCTGAATTTAGAAGCGTTTGCTCATGCTGCAGCCCCGCTAATCCCAACTCGGCATCTGAAGAATACCGTCGAACCTGATGCAAAATATAGAAACACTTTAACGCGCGACTGTCCGCTGAAACGGCACTATGCCTAGGGGAAAAGCCCCTAGTCGGAGTTTCAGGCCCTGATTGCTGTACCCCCCCTGTCGCGCGACCTCAGGCATGGTCGGTAGTTTCGCGTTTCATCGCGTGGGAAGCTGTCTAGATCGGAGCCAGGATCCCAAAAAAAGAATAGGAGCCTCCGTTGGCGTTGCGATGGAGTGCTTCTCCATGTTTCAGGTTATCCAGATCGGCTTGGGTTCGTCAGTGGGCCTGCTTCCTGCTGTTTGTTTATATAGGCCTCTGGACTTCTTGTTTGTTCTGAAACCTGCCTTGTCGACAAGCAGCTTTTAACATCCTCACATTCTCTCTTTCTGGATCATGTTCTTGTGTCTTCTTGAACAAGAGGCTTTGATCTAGACTGTCCTCCTTTTGGTCTTTGACTTTGACCTTGATACACATTCGTTGATATCCTTCTTCACGACGTCCAACGTCGTGAAGCTGGCCCTTCCTATCTTAGTATAGGGTTCTACTCGTTCAAACACGGCCTGGCTGCTCTTTTCCAGAATCACCACTATTATCACCACCATCACCATTACGGTTACCACCAGCGCCATGCCTGGGAAATACAATCAGTATCAGCCGACGACTCCCCCGGGAATTCCTCTCCAGGTGCATATTGGATCAGCCCACAGTCGTAACGCCTCCAATTCATCCGTTTACTCCAACGATTCATCTCCATGGTCAACAATGACGGGCAGCACCAGCCCTACTACGTCGCCTACTCGACACCATCATGGCCCAGCTCTTCTCCCTAAGATTCGCCCTCAAGATATTGTCATTGAGCCCGTATCTGTAGGTGGGCCATTGCGGCATCGACGTGTCTTGTCAAACACTCGCAACCCACCGGGATTCGTGCCTTATCCCAGCCGGCCACCTCTGCAGCGTAACAGGGAAGATGCATCAGAGCGGCTCGCCCTAGCATCTCCAATTTCACCTATCGTCACTACGGGTCATGGTAGCTACTCGGCCTTGTCTTCTCCAGTGACAGTGAATCCCTCCCACAGACGCAAACCTGGTGGAGGCCACTCCCGGTCAGTATCGACTTCTGGTATTGACGAAGCTACACTCAGCCGGTATGGATATCCTACCTACAGACATCTTCCTAAGTACATGCCGGCAATGCAGGCACAGACAATGCCAAACACGCCGGCGACGCCAGTGACCCCAATCACCCCGAATATTGTTGTTCATCCGTCCTATTCCCAACGGCAGACAGCAAAAGTCCCGCAACTATCACCTGTACGACCTCCACACCCGTTGACGGTTCGATCACCCCAGTATGATTACAACCAGTCATCCGAGGCCCAGCAATCACCGGTTGCTCTACTAAGTCCCCAGGAAGATTTGACGCCCCCTTCTACTAGTCTAATCTCCTACCTGACTTCCCCCACGCAAGCCATCAATCTGGTTCGCAACGTGAGTGTAGTCCCGACTCGGGGCATGCACGACTACTTCTGGTGGGACATTCGCAACCTGCGCAGTTGGACCTCCTTCTCAATTCCAACCTTTGACTCCATCCACGGACTCACGCAGCTCCTCAAGACAGAGATCTCAAGTTCTCTCGTTCCCCCGGTCAGCGTGATCACTGGCCGTCTCGCACCCGAATCCGAGCCTGCCCTAGTCAGCCTCATCAGAGATCTCTATGCTCCACGCGTAAACGCCGCGCTAGCCGTCTCTCAGGGGTCAGAGCACCTCCAGCTCTACGCCGCACCAGACATTATACACACCGGCCACAAAAACCACGGCCACCCACACTTTCTCGCCAACTACGCCACAGACTCGGAGCGCACAAGCGCCGGACTCCCACGCGGCCGCCTCGTCGGCATCGTCAAGAGCTTCGACCGCTGGAACTCCGGCATGCGCAACGAAGCCCCCCATAGACGCGTAGAATACCTCAATGGACTAGCACACCTGCAGCGCTGCATGCGCGAACACTCCTGCCGCTACGGCTTCATCATCACCGAAATCGAACTCGTCTGCGTACGAGCCGGCTGCGACGCGGGCGACGACGTCCCATACTTCGGCTTCCTAGAAATTGCAACACCAATTCCCCTCAAAACGGCCGTAGTCCAACAACACTCAAATCTCCACGACGCCCCGCCCCTCGCAACCCCGATCAGCGCGCGCTCATTCTCATCCTCATCACACGCATCTTCATCACACTCGCATCAGGACTCGCCAGGCCCGGAAGACACCGAAGACGGTTTCACGGCGCCCATGACAGCAAGTATGGCGCTGTACTTCCTTCTGATGCTCTCTAAATCTGTACCCTTGCCTTACCAACCATCCGCCCACCTCAACGTCGGCGGACCGGGTGCGCTCACGAGACAGCGGATCCTAGCTGAGCCGAAAGATCAATGGATTCCTGAACCGCAGATTGGCGAGAAGCGGGATGCGAAGCGTGTGCGTGGTTGGGTCTGGCCGGGGGATGCGTGGCATCGTCGGGAGGGGGGTGGTGCGGCGAGGACGAGGGCTGGGGATGGGAAGACGAAGAAATGGCATAAATGAGAGTTATCGTGATTTTCATGGCATGGATAGGCGTTGGATATGGCATGTTGGGATTTTATGGAGTTTGGCTTTTCTTGGAGATGGCATTGGTTATTATTTTTGTTGTTCTTGTTTCCTTGGTACGGTGTTGGTGGGTATCTCGAGCTTGGTTGGCGTATACTTGGGTTTGGGTTTGAGCTTTGCGGCTTTTTGGCGGCTATTGTTGGTTTATTTGGGATTCCCCTTTTCGCTGGATGGAATTTTGCTTTGCTGTTAATATAGTCTTTTGTTCTATATTCTTCCTTCCTTCTCATGAACTATGCATAATAGGAGTACTCAAGCTAGGCTGTTACACTTTCAGGGCTAGCCTCTACTTTTAGCCCTTCCCCTCCCAGGAAGGGGAATTGTTAATTTGAAAGCTGCTGTGTGAATTATAAAGGTTTTGTAACTTTGTACTACCAAGATCTGCTGAGGAGACTCATGAACAGAATTATTCACCCGCAAGGTCCTCATGATGTTGACAGTTCCCAATCAATATTTAGTTCTGTGGGGTAATACGCTTTTCCTCTTGCGGCATTGATCGTATCACTAACTAAAAGGACCTTGGGGAAAGAGTACCTCGATAGACAGGCGTATAGTGAGGACATTGCAGAAGACTTGACTACTGCATCCCTATAAATGACAAGCACCCCTCTAGAAAGTTCGTAGACCGGAAATTCTACGTACAAACCGTCTTCGTCAAGATACGATTCTCGTTCCAGCCACACCAAGCATACTACAATGAATTCCACAAGTGAAATCCACGACGTGATCATCGTCGGCGCCGGACCCTGCGGCCTCGCCGTCGCCTCCCGTATTCGAGAAAACACTCCCTCGGCGGTCTTCACAGACGAGGAACACCAGCGATACCACTGGATCAAAAAACACACTGGCAAGATGAATCTCGTCCAAGCAGGGCGCACCAAGAAAAACGGCGTGCGAGCCGAGAAATGGAACCGCGGACAAAGAACCTGTCCCTGCAAAGACGAGACGAGTCCAGAGTCAAGCCGCCGCGGGTCTACCGATTCAACATCATCCGTGCCTTCGCTAGCATCTGACTCGTCGACGTCGTCTAATACGTCGATATCGACATTGGTTTTGGATGGGACGGGTGATCAGTGGATGCAGAGATGGAATAACGCTTTTCGCACGTTGGAGATTAAGCAGTTGCGGAGTCCGATGTTCTTCCATGTTGATCCCGGGGATCGAGATGGGATGTTGGCCTATACGCAGGAAGTTGGGAGAGAGGAGGATCTGTGGGAGATTTCGGGGTGTGTTGGGAAGGAAATGAGCAAGCATAAGAAGAAGAAGAGACGGCAGAGTGGAAAACCTCAGTATGTGATTCTTGCTGGCTCTTGGGGATTCTTTTACATTTACAATTATCAGAATTCAAGACTAATAGTTGCACTTCTACAGGACGTTGGGAGTCGAGATTGACGAGCGTGATCGCAAAGACTACTTCTCGCCCTCGACTGATCTTTTCGCCGACTACTGCGCTTCCATCATCGACCGGTATGACCTAAACGAGCCCGGCCAGATCCTCAAACAAGAGGTTACGGACATCACTCATGGATACTTACCGGACAATCTCGACGTTGCGGCGCCCAATTCCAAGGTATTCACTCTGACTACATCGACTGGGCAGAAATTCTATAGCCGGGCTGTTGTGCTTGCGATGGGTGCCGGTGGAGCTGGAATACAAAAGATCTTCCCCTGGAAGCCTTCAAACGCAACGGAAGGGGCTGAGGCTTGCTGCCACAGCATGGAAATCAAGACCTTCCCGAGTCCCAACGTGCGAAGCAAGATCCAGCAAAGACGAGAGACTAACGTGGTCGTCGTGGGAGGCGGACTTTCATCAGCTCAGATTGTTGACATGGCTGTGCGAAAAGGGGTTACTAAAGTTTGGTTCCTGATGAGATCTGAATATAAAGGTTGGTGGTACCTATAACATGCTTCCAAATTTTACTTTGGAATGAATCACTAACGAGCGAGTAGTCAAACACTTTGATCTTAGCTTGCCCTGGATGGGAAAGTATAAAAATTGGGAAAAGGCAGCTTTTTGGTCAGCAGACACTGATGAAGGTGAGCAACATGCAGTTTGGAACTAAAGATGGATTTTCTATGACTAACGTCTCATCGCTCCCTTTCTTAACAGAACGCCTCGAAATGATCAAGTCTGCTCGCAACGGTGGTAGCATCACCCCTCGCTACACAAGAATAGTCAAACAGCATGTTGCCCACCATCGGGCATCCATTCACACACGCACGGAAATTACTTCCCACGATTACGATCCCGAAACACAGACATGGACTCTGACTACCGATCCGCCGATCCCTAACCTACCACCAATCGACTACATCTATTTTGCGACGGGGGCACGCTCCGATGTCCGCGAAATGCCACTCTTAAGTAATATCAATGATCAGTACCCTATTGAAGTCATAGAAGGTCTTCCCTGTCTCACGGATGATCTCATGTGGCGGGAAGATGTACCCCTCTACATTACAGGGCGACTAGGGGGTTTACGACTAGGTCCTGGAGCTCCAAATCTTGAAGGAGCCAGGCTTGGCGCGGAGAGGATCGCCTGGAGCTTGGAGGAGATCCTTGAGAAAGATCGGGGCATTGGAGATCAGTGCGAGGGGTTCTGTGGACTGGGAAACCGGTATGCCTCACTTGTTGGGGATGGGGAGGACGATAGCTAGGAGGTATAGCTAGCTAGCTAGGGCTGCATATCTCTTACATTTGTCTGATATGATTTTTTTCCCTTCAAGTCCAGCAGATCTTTTTTTCCGGGTTTTTAACTAAGACATGCGTCATGTGAGGACTTTATCTTTTGTACTTTACTGATATGGCGTCAAGGTCTGTTGGACTATTGGAGCTCGGCGTTTATCCCAGTGCTTTCGGAGTTGGTTATCCATTCCTCCCTTCATTCCCCGCGCTTTTAAGTAGATCATCGCTTGACCACACTCCACTTGAGAGGGAAGCTTCACGGGAATATATGGGAGGAATGTGGATAAATCCCTTGTTCCGCAGAATTTTTTTACTAGAGAGCTTCATGCATTATAAAGCTTATTAGAAGCTAGCTCGAGGTAGTATGAGTTTCTTTATTTAATTCCTCGTGCTGAGCAACAGGTCTGTGAGGGTGAGGTTACTCACTTAGCAGTACAATATGGCGCCATCAATGAATCCGAATGCCCCAGTGGAGGCGTTGAAGATCCTTCCGAACAAAACGAATCAGAACTGGCTCAAAGATCGTGGTCTACGGAAGTTGAATCTGGGGATTGCATTCATGTTCGCGTCGTCTGCTGGTACGGGGTATAACGGGAGTCTGATGAATGGATTGCTTGTGTTGCCTGAATGTACGTTTTGACCTCTTGGGCAAGAATAACTTTATGCTGAACATCTCTCATATAGTTGCCATGATCATCGGCGGCTTGAAATCTACCATCCTCGGTCTCCTTATCGCTGCCACCTCTTTGGGGGCATTCTTCGCCTTTACTCCGGCTTCTTATATTGCGGATACCCTGGGAAGAAAGTGGTGTGTTGGCGTTGGATGCTGCTTGGTTATCGTATCGTCAGTCTTGCAGGTCTTCGTTCAGAGTCACTGGGCCTTTTTCGGTTGTCGAGTACTCGCTGGTGCCGGTGTGGGAACTGCCCAAACTGCTGCTCCACTACTGGCCACGGAGATTGCCCATCCACGCCAGCGACAGACAGCAACAGCTTTATACAACGCGTGTTGGTGCATTGGATCGATTGCATCGGCGGCTGTATGCTTTGGGACATTGTCTATGACGACTAGCTGGTCATGGCGTACTGCCTGCCTGCTTCAAGCTTGTTTCCCGATAGCCCAACTGGTGGGTCTGTTGATTGTTCCTGAAAGTCCTCGCTGGTTGATCTCAAAGGGAAAGAATGACGAGGCTCTGGAGATTCTGGCAAAATATCACGCAAATGGTGACAAGTACGATGAGCTGGTTCAGCATGAGTTCCATCAGATCTGCAATACTATCAGTATCGAGGCACTGGAGCCAAGAAGCTGGGGCTCGTTCTTCTCGTCCAAGGGCGATATACACCGTCTGGTTATTTGTGTCATGGTTGGTCTGATGCAGGAATGGGCTGGAAATGGTAAGATTTATTATGGTTGAAGTTTAAAACGATCCAACTGACATGACCCAGGAATCATCTCCTACTATCTCGCACCAATTCTGGCCTCTGTCGGTGTCACCCGTGCTGCAGACCAAGCAGCAGTCAATGTGGGCCTGCAAGTTTGGAACCTCTTCCTCTCTGCAGGGGGCGCTGTGGCCTCCGAGCGATATGGCCGGCGCATTCTTTGGCTTCTCGGAACAATGATTATGCTCTTCTTCCTTTCCCTGATGACTATCGTGGCCGGGGTCTTCCAGGAAATGCATATCGCAGCTGCCGGCTTAGCCGTTGTGCCTATGATCTTCCTCTTCTTCTCCGGGTTCAATCTCGCATACTCGCCGCTATTTATCGCCTATCCTGCCGAGATTCTGCCATTCCCACTTCGGGCAAAGGGTATGGCCATCACACTGTCAACGGATGCAGTCGCTTGCTTCTTCAATCAATACGTCAACCCTGTCGCGTTCACGGCCATACAGTGGAAGTACTATCTTGTCTATGTGGGATGCTTGACCTGGTTCTTGGTGACTATCTATTTCCTCTTCCCGGAGACAAAGGGAAGATCTCTGGAGGAGGTTTCCCGGATCTTTGATCGCAAGGAGATTCGAAGCGAGGATTCTAGTGACACAAAAGTGGAAGAATAGGTGAAGAAAGAGCTGTCATTGTCAATTTTGAGGCGCCTGAAAAGTACATGAGTGCGTTCTGCTCATATGGGAAAATTGTTGGAAGTTTATATTGTTTTTACATTTTGATTTCTTGCATCTATATGAGAATTAAGAGCCTGACGAGGTATTGCTGTACTCGTGTATATCGATTTAGTTATGATGTCACCAAGGGTCCTCCATTTCCAACGCTACTGCCATTAAACTCTTTCCCTCCTTCGGCCATCTCTCCCTTTCCACCGCTCGGTTTATCCAAACTTGAAGATAACGATAGTCTATCCTGTCCCTGGTTTGTCTTCAAAACATGAAACAGGTCATCCGCCGTGAGGTGATCGTTCACCCCTTCCATCCGGTGTGCGTATCGGAGTCTGCCCCGTTGAAAGATCCATTCACCACCCTGCTGGTTCCAATTGCCACCTCTCAGTCCTGCCCACCCGCGTTTCCATATTTGCTTCAGACATTTACCCAAAGCACTAGGAAATGATTCCGGTGTATAGGGCGGGGGACTAGTAAATCCTTCCATTGTCCGTTTCATGTGTAGGGTTTCGTATATTTTCCCCGTCGGATCAGTGTAAATGGGGAAGGCATCGGATGTTTCTTCCATGTAGGGCACGATAAGGGAATGGTCGCCGCAGCCGATGATGATCACCTGGGCTGGTTTGGCACTGGCTGGGATGGTATCGAGGAGGGTCTGAGTGAGCTGCTGGGATAGTGTTTTGACATAGCCTTGATCATATAGACAGAAGAAATGGCGCACTAAATCTTCAAGGTTAGGACTGCATTTTTAACTCGATAGTCGCGAAATCACACACCGAAGATAACAATCGTGGTTACCGAGTCTCCTTTTCCCGCTACAAGCTCGCCAAATCTGACAATGTTGCCATTTTTTGTCTGGATATTAAGCTCATAGGCTTCTTGGAGAGTCTCGTCGCTTAAAAAGGTGGAGCAGTCACCCGAAACAATGCGAGTAGACATGGCGTGCCGGGATAGAGGCTTGGATATTTTTCGGAGGCGAGAGAGAAGATTTAAATATCCGTACAGATATTCCCATTCACTGGCTCTGGGCCCTGGTCGCTATCTATAACCTTGAAAATACTATAAAGATCCCGTGGGAAGGAGGTCCAGAAGCTGCTCATGACATCATGACATGCGGACAATGGAATTTCTGGCGAACCACGGATTCCCAATGAGAGAGACTTCCCTGAATAATAACTAACCTTCTTTGGTTCGTGTGAACAAGCTTTTTAGACACACCTCGTGAGCAGAACTTGCATATCCCGTTGATGGTACTCGTAGTAAGTTTCGTGGTTAGTTTGAATGGAGTGGAGACTGTCCCCTGCTTGAGAGGGGCGTCCAGATACACTGGTTCCTTCGAGTCTTCTCATTACAGCTTCAATATAAGACTAACAGACCAGTTTCTATCGCATACTACTTGAACAATATACAAAAATCCCAGCGGAACTTGGAGCATTGACGCCCAAAGATGATATACTTGATCAACGGCCAATAGGAGCGGCTCCGATGTTGCTGATACCCCGCATGCAACACAACGCGCCAGTGCAACCTCGTCCTCTCTCAACTCTCTATTTAAAGCGATCAAACGCCTCCAATAGCATCAACCCTGCCACTGCTAAGCGGTATTTAAGGAAGGGACACTCTCAGGAGCTGAAAAGAACCAAATTGGAGCTAGAACGTCCAACCTATCCCCGCACCGAGTCCGTTTTGACAACGTCCAGCAATATGAAAGAGCCTCAACCCCCTCCATCAGACATCCCAGTTAGCACTGGCAATCCCTCTACATATACCGAGCCAAGAGCCCCTCGCTTCATCGTCATTGGCGCCGGCTCTCGGGGAAATGCCTACGCCCGCGCTGTGAAAACGACCACCCCCGGTGTCATCCACGCCGTTGCCGAGCCACACGATTTCAAGCGGCGCGAATTCGGACGAAACTATATTTGGGGGGCAGAAGGATCTCCAGTCGAAGGACAAGAATTTTCCGACTGGAGGGAATGGGTACAATGGGAAATTGAGCGACGCAAAAAGGCTGCCTCCAGCGACAGCTCCGGTGCTGAGCAAGATGCGCCCCCGCTCGGAGTAGATGGAGTCTTTATTTGCACACTGGACGAGACCCATGTTGAAGTTATCAAAGCTATCGCCCCGCTCAACCTCCATATTCTCTGCGAGAAACCCCTCGCTCTCTCCCTGGATGATTGTCTAACCGTCTATCGAACTCTCCAACCACCTAACCCGCAATCCGCCAACCAAGAACCCCAGTCGCCGAGAACAATCTTTTCCATCGGTCACGTCCTCCGCTACAGTCCACACAACACACTCCTCCGCAAACTGCTCCTCACAGACCGTGTCATTGGAGACATCGTCTCCCTCGAACACACCGAGCCAGTCGGCTGGTGGCACTTCTCGCACAGCTATGTCCGAGGAAACTGGCGCCGCGCCACAGCCAACGGCGACGGCTCCCTCCTCACCAAATCCTGCCACGACATCGACTTCATTCTATGGCTCCTCTGCTCGCCGACTTCCCTCGAGAGCACGCAACAGCCACATTTCCCAAGATCCATCTCGTCAGCGGGATCATTGACGCAGTTCCGACGTGCCAGAAAACCTGCCGCAGCCGGGGACGCAACGTCTTGCATCTCTTGCCCCATCGAACGGGAATGCAACTACAGCGCGGTTCGAATCTATAAGGACCGACACCTCGCAAAGGGCCATCGCACGTGGCCGGTTGACATTGTCTGTCCGGATATCGAAGACGTATACCGAGGCGAAGGAGCCGCCGCCGCGAAAGAACATCTACTCTCACGACTACGCGAAAACTACGACGTCCGCGTTCAGTCAGACGCTGATATCGCCGCGAGACCGTGGTACGGACGGTGCGTCTACGAAGCAGACAACAACGTCTGCGACGACCAAGTCGTGACGCTATCCTGGGACGACGAGGGAGTCGAACCGAAACGACTAGCCAAAACGGCTACCTTCCATATGATCGCGCCAACGGAGAAACAATGCGAGCGACGGGGTCGTGTATACGGGACAACCGGGGAAATCGAGTACGACAGCAATACAATCTCCATTTATGATTTCGCGTCTGCGAAGACGAGGGTTATCGACGTACCCCGCCCGCCGCCGGAGAGGGCCGAGTCGCATGGTGGTGGTGATTACGGTCTTGCGGGACAGTTTGTAAATGCTGTCAATGCCGTGATGAATAAGGGGCTGGATGTTGAGACTGCCCAGGCAAGGTTTATCGGGTGTACCCTTGAGGAAGCGGTGCAGAGTCATGCGGTGGTTTTTGCGGCGGAGGAGGCGAGGAGGGAGGAACGTGTTGTTAAGTGGAAGACTTGGTGGGAGGAAAAGTTGAAGGGATCTGTTGCGTGATGGGGGATGGGGTTCAAGCAAATTCCATACCATGATTTTATGACTTATGATTAATGAGATGCTTTGAATGGATCCTTCTGTTGTTGTTATTGCGAAGACTGCTTTCGACGGGAGTTTGATATAATTTCTCTAGATAATCGAGGAATATCAAACAGCCCGCACAGGAGATCTCAGATAAAAGAATCCCTCCCCTCCCCGGATCGAACCCTCAGCCTTCAAGTTCCCTATATACTCCATCAAAATGCTCCATCGCCATCCCACGATGCCGAAGTCCATACTCCTTGGGGCTGCACCCACTAAACAATCTCCCTCCACAACGCCATAATACATTTAAAATATTATATTTTAAATACAGAAGATCTAAGAGAGATTAATCTATTAAATAAAATAAAAAGAAGAAATCGGCGAGCCGGGGGGGGGGGTGGGGGTTAGCCCGCTCGCCCACTCTCCCCCCTAGGGTGTGCCCGGTCATCCGTGGAGCTGTGCTCGACATCGGATACCAGTCAACCATATTTTCCCCTCATTTTCCTCCACATGGGCACACCCACTGGCCAACCAGGTGGCGACCAACCTGGCTGACCAACTAGGCCATATGAGGGGGGAGATTACCTGGAAGACTTGGAAGTTGGTGATAACCCTTGTTGACGGTTGGAAATCAGTATGACCGGCCGATAATATTGATTTTGACTATTGCTTCCATTAAGCTGGTATTATTGACCTTTTGAAAGCTACACACGTTATGCCGAGGAACGAACATCGTATTCATATTACTCGAATAAAAAGACCTCGTTCTATCCAATACATCGCGCTACCGCGTCATCCATTTCTTCATTCATCATCATAGTTATAAGCTCATTCCAAGCATGTGCCAATAACAATATCAAACAGGAAAGAATATTAACCTCGCGATCCCCATCCAGTGGATCACGCAAGACATTCAAGAAACACAAAGTCCTCCAGCTTAGGTCTTAACATCGGGCTCCTCACGGCCAACATACTCCTTGAACTTGAGCAGGCTCAGAGCGGAGGCAATGTTGTCGGCCAGGTACTCCTGAGCACTGAGGCCAAACTTGGATGCATCGCTCTCGTAGCGCTCAATGTACAGACGGATAGTGGCACCGCTGCTGCCGGTACCGGACAGACGAACGACGATGCGGCTGCCATCGTCGAACTTGGCGTACAGGCCCTGGTTCTTGGAGACGCTGCCGTCGAGATCGGTGTAGGAGAAGTTGCCGGCATCGACAACCTTACGGGAGCCAACGCTGGAGCCAACGAAGGAGTCACTGGCAACGAGATCGGCCAGGGTGCCGACAACCTTGTTGGCACCGTCGCTGTCAACGTTCTCGTAGTCGTAGCGGGTGAAGAAGGTACGGCCGTAGGTCTTCCAGAACTCGTTCTGGATGGAGGCAATGCTGGGGGTCTCCTCGGGCTTCTGCTTGGCGACACCGGCGATGATGTTCAACCAGGCGACGACCGCCCACACACCATCCTTCTCACGGATGTGGTTGCTACCAGTACCGAAGCTCTCCTCACCACAGATGGAGATCTTCTTGTCGTCGAACAGGTTGCAGAAGAACTTCCAGCCGGTGGGCACCTCGTAGCTCTGCAGACCCTGGGCCTGAGCGACGCGGTCGACGGCACCGGAGGTGGGCATCGAACGGGCAAGACCGTAGACACCCTGCTTCTGGAACCAGGGGATCAGCTTGGCGTGGTGTGCGATAATGGCCAAGCTGTCACCGGGAGACACGAAGGTCTTGGCACCGTAGATCATGTTACGGTCACCATCACCGTCACTGGCGGCACCAAAGTGCACACCGTTCTTGTCAACGGCCTCGACGAGCTCGTGGGCGTACACGAGGTTAGGGTCGGGGTGACCGCCGCCAAAGTCCGGCTTGGGCACGCAGTTCATGGTGCTGCTGGCGGGCAACCCGAGCTCCTTGACGAAGATGTCGACACCGTAGGGACCGGTGACACCGTGCATACCGTCGAAGAGCACCTTGAAGTCCTTGTGGGAGCTCAAGAACTCCTTGATTAGGTCAAAGTCGAAGATCTCCTTCATCATGGTCACGTAGTCGGCGGTAGAGTGAACCACCTCCACCTCGAGGGGACCGTAGGTCTTGGTACCGATGGTGGAGATGTCGACATCGGGGATGTCGGCGTACTTGTATGAGGTGAGGGTCTTGGAGGTCTCGAAGATCTTGTTGGTCACACCCTCGGGGGCGGGGGCACCGTTGGCCAAGTTGTACTTGATGCCAAAGTCGTTTTCCGGACCTAAACAATGATCACAGGGTTAGTGATCTGGAAAGGAATGCGCTCAATTGAGTAGCCAAGAGGAAGCTAACGCTCTGTTTACTTACCACCGGGGTTGTGACTGGCGGTCAGCAGAATACCACCGGTCGCCTTGCGCACGCGGATCAGGTTGCTGGCCGCGGGGGTACTCATGATACCATTCTGGCCGACCAGCAGCTTCTTGACACCGTAGGCAGCGGAGATCTTAGCGATCTTGTTGATCACCTCATCGTTGTAGTAACGGCCATCACCACCAATGACGAGGAAGGAGTTCTCAACACCCTCGGGAATAGACAGGAGAATGCTCGTAATGAAGGATTCGGAGTAGTTGGGCTGCTGGAAGACCTTGACCTTCTTGCGGAGACCAGAACTGCACGGGGGTTGTCAATTAGTCGTTTACACAAGGGAGGGGTGGAGAAAGGAGATAAGCAACGTACGTGCCCGGCTTCTGGTCAGCAAAGGGCTGGATAGAGACGGTTTGGACCGACATTATGAGAGACTTTGGAGAGAGAGAGGAAAGGTGAGGAGGAGGAAAGAGGAGGAGGAAGTTCACCGACAGAAGGAGAGGGAGGGGCTGGCGTCATGTGTTGATCATCCCACTTGGTGGCACTAACCAGCCCACTTTAGCTACCAACAGACTAAAATACTTTGACCAACTGAGACAGCTTGTGCATGGGCCTGGGCCCGAGCAAGATTTTTGTTCAATCCACAGCTTTCAATTCCTCCTTGACTATTTTTGTACGATAGCTGGTTATTTCTAGGATGTGTAACACATACACAGAGGTAGAAGTAGAAATAGAATGTTCTTCCCCTGGCAATACCAAGAACAATAGCATTTTGTCCCTTGAAGCTTCCAAAAAACCAACTGCCCCCACGGAGCAGAGAGCTCCCCAACAGAACCCAGAAACTCAATTGGTATCAAAAACATAACGAATCAACTAGTAATAATCATCCACTACCCAAACAACTTCCCCCGATAATACCTCATCTCCTCAATACTCTCCAAAATATCATCTCTCGCCAAATGCACCTCCTTCTTCCCCGGCACCTCCGCCAAAAGCTCCTCACTCCCCCACCGCCTCGCCGCCTCCTTAATACTACTCACATCCAGAATGCGATAATGCAAATACTCCAGCACCTTCGCATACGGCCCACGGGCTAAAAAGGCCTTATCGGCATGGACGCTGTTCCCGGCCAACAAGGCGGTGCGCGGGGCGGGGACGTGGCGCTGGATGTACTCCAGCAGCGAGGCGGCGGCGTCGGCGGCGGTCGTCGTTGAGGCCCGCACGGCGGCGGTCAGGCCCGTGTGGCCGTGCGTGTCGATGCACCAGGCCGACATGTTGTTCAGGACTGAGTCTGGGTGGTGGATGACGGCGTCGAAGCCTTGGGGTTCTAGGACTTGGAGTTGTGCGTCCGTGATGATGCAGCAGATTTGGAGGATCGTGTCGGTTTCCGGGTCGAGACCCGTCATCTAGAAGGTTTGTGAGATGGGAAGGGGTTTTTAGGTGGGGGAGTGAAAAAAAATGTACCTCGCAGTCGATCCAGACCAGAGGATCATTGGAGCGGGCGAGTGGCATGGTGGATTTGGTGCGTAGAGTACGAAATGGCTAGAAATAGGTTGTCAATGATGCTCTGAGGGTCGTCGTACGAACGGAGAAAAGTCTCGGGCAAGTTTGGATGTGGGCGGGAATTCACCTGGTGGAGAAGACTGCCGCGCTGGCCCAGCGGGAGTCGCGACGAGGCGAAGAATGAATGAGACAGTCGAAGACATCGGAGAAACATTGTTATCATGATGCTCAATTGGTGGGAAAGGTGATGAAACCTGTCAGAAGCCAAGTTCACTCACCCCTGCCTCTAAGTAGTCTACTGTAGAATTGACCATGTCTACCACGCCTTAGCCAATAAACTCTACCAAAGCACTCGATATCTACTTATACTCTGTAGTCTTACACAAAACCTCGTTATCATTTTCATAATCATGCCGCCTATGGGGCGACCCAAGCTAATGTATTTTCCTTCCAAATCCAAGGATGCTTCCTGTAGTGTAGGTAGGGGGGACATAACGGCGTCACGGTAGAGAGAGAGAGGAATCCAAAAGAGAACGGAAAAGTTGAACAAAAAATAAGGCGAGAGTTCCAATTCGCTCCCGGAACACATACAACAAAGACACGAAAAAAAGGCAATGCTAATGTTGCATGGACGACAGCGCTTAGAAGAAAACCATCTTTCCTCATTGCACATGAAGAGGGGAGACGGTCTGGTCTATCAATCCAAAAGTCCTTCCAGGGTTGGGTTTTTGAAAAAAGAGAGAGAAGCTATGAGAAACCCCGAGATAACGTCACAGTTCTTCATCCTCGTTCTGCGGGATGGGGGCTGGTAGTGGCTGCGAGTCAATCTTGTCGCCGAATGACCCCGTGCTGGCCGTCTTGTTGTCGTTGCTGTCGCCCAACACTTCGTTGATGCGACCAGATGACTCGGCAATCCGACGGCGCAGCGCATTCTCGTCCGCACCCGACACACTGGCCCGTTGTTTCTTCAAAGGGCTGCCCAAGAAAGCTTCCGTGACATCTCCGGTTGGTTGGACGGGCTCCGCGGGTTTCGCGGGTGTGGTCTTGGGCGGCGTAGTAGACCGTGCAATGCTTGCAGGAGGCGTAGTGCCCGAAGCAGGGGTATCGTTGGAGGTAGCACCGCCACTAGAGAGGGGCTCGGCGGAGTGTTGACGCTTGAGCTGTAACATGGTTAGCACGTCTGAAATACAATTAGGTGCTCCTCCAATTCCAAGACTTACGCGAATCCTTTCGACACCCTCTGCCAGTTCACCCTGGCGCTTGATGTCATCAGGGGAAAGGAATCGTTCATCATCCTTTGCCTCTTCATCATCTGCCTTGCCTAGGATGGGGTTGTCGGTATCATCATCATCACTGTCCATCTCATCATCGTTGGCTTTCTTGCCCTTCCGGCCACTGTCATGATCGCGGAAGTTGAGGAACCCGACAGTTCCTTCAGACTTGAGGGGGCCCAGATTCGAAAAGTCTGCCTGTATAGATTTCCGCTTGGCTGCGGGGGTATCCTGCACCTTGGGATCTTTCAATATCCCCATCTTCTGCAGTTGTCCTGCAAATCCCATCAACGTTAGCATTTGCACACAGCTCATACCAAAAACAGCATCACCCGTTCGAGAAGAAAGTACTTACGCTCGCCTCGATACATGAACGTGAAAATAGCATATGGTTTATCCGTAGGATCAATCCCGGTGACCGTCTGGGTGCTGATGGACTTTGGATCCAATGTCTTGGGCTTTGCAAAACTAGTAGTATGGTCGACATCGGCATCTCCGTTGCTGCCATTATTCCCTTGACCACCTTCCTCGTCGTCATCGTGAGCATCGAACTGCGGAGAGTATTCGCCCCGCTTGATCTCGCCGGAAGCCAGCACGCGGAACAAAGCAACCTTGATCTGGCCAGTGGTCTCGGGGATAGGGTCGTCATCGTCGGAATCAGAGGAGAAATCATCATCAGAGACATTTTCCAATGGTGCCTTCTCGTCATTGCCATAGCGCATAATATCCTTCGGCTTGGAGCTGCTTGCTTCCGTCTCCATGCCATTCGCATTATCCGCCTCGCGCTTTGCACGACGTTTCTCCATCTTCTGCCGCCGTCGTTCAATCTTGGCTGCAGCGTCCTTGCCCTCCAGGTCCAATCCATTTAGCCAGCGTTCCAGACCAACCTCGCGGAATAGGAACTCGCGCTCTGCGATACCTCCACCTTCGGAATCCGGCACGCTGACCCATCGCGAGTTCACCCAGGTCTCTTCCCCTCTCCGTAGTAGTGTAGCCACCTCTTCCTTTTGTCTACCATCAAAGTAAATATAGGCCGCCACGGTTTCGTTCGGAGAGTTCGTCAATGCCTGGTATGGTGCGACCGACCCGGAGTATTGACCGCGCTCGCCGGTCTGGCCCGGTAAGCCTCCGACGACCTTGGGTTTGGGGGAGGGGCAATCGGATGTCGGCTTCGGGGTCGAATACGGGACATCCTGACCGGGGTTCAGGAGGGTAATGGAGATTGCAAAGGTCGATTGTTCGGGTTTACCCTTGGACGAGGAATCCGGGACTTTCGGAGGAGGGACCGGGATGAAGCAAGCTATGCGCGATGCTCGCGACTGTCGCTGGATCGAGTATTCGGAGATTGGGCCATCCAGAGTATGGATGCTCACGGCCAAGCCTTTGAAGCAGGGCATGGCGGCGGCCTCGTTAAAAAGGATCGAGCGGGGAAAGGTGTGTTGATATTAACAAGCCCAGGTACCCAAGGAAAAAAGGAAAGGGGGGGATAGCCCCACGCTCTCGACGTGTATTTGATTTCCCCCAGGTAGAGAAGGAGAATAGGAGAATGAGATCTGACAGGTGGGGGGGAACAGGTGAACAGTGCTTGGTCCCTATTTTTTTTTTCTGCTCTGAGGTTCTCCTTCGAAGTGCGTCTTAGCTACAGGGTGAGAGGCGGTCAAAGTAGCGTGGATTTAGACTGGGTTGGACTTTGGAGCACCTAGCAACCAACCGGGAACCCCACTGTTATTGTTGCTGGTATGGAGATACGGAGGCTGGTGAAGCTTTTCGGGGGCGCACAGGGGAGTGGGGGAATAAAGAAAGCCGATCGAGGGACCGGGCGTTCGTGATCTCGACAGAAGCTTGGGATTTTACACCGAAGTCAGGTGTACCAGCACACATCCATGGAGATCAGGGCCGATGGTGATGGTGGGTTAAGTTGGAACTCTTTGGGCCGTGAGGAGGGGCGGGAACCTGAGAAAGTGGACCAGCCAAAACATTCAACTTGCCCGCTTCGTCCGAACTCCTGGCCACGTGATGTACTTTAATCCGGACACGCCAGCTGACCGGCATCTATCCTTCAAAGTTATTCGCATTTCTTAGTATCTTGAATAGTTAGCTTGCCGACCTGGCCTTATCAGGAACGACATTGTTTATTGTCAGAATGGAATCTTAATCCGCCCTATTCCCACTGAAATTATTGAAGATGCCGTAATTATTCTAACACGCCTGAATAATAGATTCTCAAAGACTTCTCTCTTGCAAAATGCCGATGTTGGGAGACCAGAAGTGATAGTGAGAATAAAAAAAACAACTTAAGACAACTAATCTATGGTAGCTCCTCCTCATAATACCCTTACGCTCGCTTTAACCATCAACGGTCCCTTAAGATCACTGATACCCACGCTAATCTGCTCAGGGAGCTTGCCATAGAAAATCCCATTCTCAACATCTTGCTCCTCTTTTGCATCAGCCAATTGGAACCAAAATTTCGCTAGAAGAGTGGCGGTCGTCTTTTAAATCACCGTCATTGCAAGCGATTTGCCAATACATTGCCGCCCACCAGCTCCGAAGTGCATCAGTAGCTTCCCCAACTCATTATTTGTCTCATCTTCCCACCTAGAAGGCCGGAAACAGTTATGATCATCTCTCCAAATTTCAGGGTTATGGTGGAACGCGTGGTTGCACATCGCAACAGAGGTCTAATTTGATACACTTTTATGAGGACCGCATCGAATATGGTAATATAAGGACTTTTTTTGGCTTACCCCCACTGGCAACACATTCCCATCCAAGATAAGCCCTTCACTATCTGTCACCCTTCTAGCCAGGGGCATCGTGAAGGCTGGTGTGAGGCGAAAGCTTTCCTTGACGCATTTTTGGAAATACGGGAGGTTTATCTCGACCGCTGATCTCGAGTAAGCATCTGTCCCTGGCGCCATAGGTGGTAAGTGTGAGTCAATTTCGGCAACGGCCCTATTAATAGCATCCTTATTATGAAGCAAATTATAGAATAGGAGGGTAGTAGTGGCACTTGGTGGGTGAATTCCAGCGATGCTGCTTTCAGGTTAATGGCATTTAAACATTAAATGTGGTCAGTTTAATGGGGAACTCACATAAAACCAAACGTTTCTGCAACCAAGTTAGCCTCTGGGAGTTTGTTTTCATGATCCGCGTCTTTCAAGTTGATAATACGTGAAAGTATATCCTTTCGGTCTGGCCATTTCTCATCTGACATCGCCAACAGTCGCTTTCTCACGATTCCTTTTGCTTGCTGGAAATAACCGAGCAGATTGCGGAATGACTTCCAAGCTCGGGGGTGCGGAACAAGGAGCAAGAAGATGGATAGTATAGGTTGTAATAATGGCCATGAACCAATTCCGGCACCCCACAGAGAAATGTGATGGTTATCAGGCAAGGCTTCTACCGGGTTTCCTTTTTGGATACCCGGATCTTCACCATACATGAGATCAGCCATTGCATCACACACGAAATGATAGATTGTCTTTCTCAAATCAAAGGATTTTCCATATTGGCAATATCCCTCGATTTTCCCAATCAGGCGATGACAGTGAAAATTCAAGATCGGCTCATAGGTCTCGACAGCCTGTGGGGAAAATGCCTTAAGGAGTATACGGCGACGTACGGCGTGATCCTAGGTAGTACTCAGAATCAAAAAAGTTCTCGCACATGAAAATGCATAGATTTTGGGTTGAAAAACTTACAGCTTGATTTCGATGATTGAAAAGATTCGGTTCATGCGGTTGCCCGAAGGCTTCATAATATTCCGTCTTCGGCATTGTCTTATGCCCGCGAACATATACAGTTTGTACCGCATCTTTGCATGTCACACTCAGCTTATCTGGCCCGTATCTAACAATGGGTCCATATTTTGCATGGAGCTCCGTCAAGTGGTATGGTTGTTTTCCGCTCAGCCATTCTTGCACTTGCCAGATGTCGGTCAAAGAGGCGAGAAAAGGCCCGGGGTAACGGGCGAGGGGGTGCCAAAAGTGTTGGTAGAAGATGTATATAGTCAATGCAAGAACTATAAATGAAGCTATCTTCACAGCGGGCCCGAGAGATACTGGGAGAAGGAGATCTTTGAGATTCAGAGACGCTGCCATGAGGATTAAAGTTATAATCCGTATAAATTGATCAGAAGGGGGAAAGAATAATGTTTTTTGATAGACTAATAGAACACGGTAACCCTTTTTTAGCTTATAAGAAGTATTCTATTTTCTCTTCACTTCTGTCATTTGGAGTAAACCTCTCACAAATTCGGGAGAATTCCCCTTCACCGTTCGGCGGATATGGGGGTGGGGTTTCCCGAGATCTACACCCGACTTCTAACTAATTGCTCTTGGCTTGGTCATGCCGAGACAGCCGCGAAGTACCTTTTGACAAAACCAGCGTCATTCGAATTTCTTTTCCTCGGTAACCCCGCAAATTCCCCAAACTTGCGGACACTGGAATAGAGGAAATAAGCCCGGAGGAAACGCGGGGAAGGTAGGTTTTAGAATCGAAGCCTTGTTGTCATTCAGCTTAGACCGCGCGTCATGCGAAAATTCTCGTCTGTTTTGAACAATTTTAGTGAGGTGGTTATAGACAATTTTGCCATTCTAAATCATATCGAAGTCTATGGCCTTATGTCACGGCCTATGAAATAGGTAATTTAGGAGTTGCTAAATTGGTAGCTGAAAAGGTCCTTTGAGAGATTGCCGTATCCATTTGTCTAGACGCTTGAATTGTACAGATTTAATTCTCCTACTCTGATACGAAATTGACATCGTGTGCAGTCCAAGGATGCTAGGGCGTTACTAAAAGTGAGCTATCACTACATGGGAATTGGGGAACATGTGTTTAGCAGAGCGCACCGAAGGCTAAAAGGCTGCCTTGCCTTCGTAGACCAGAGTTCTTGGATTGTGTTCTTGGTTCAGAATATTTAAGACAAATTGGAGCAAGAAACCTTTAATAACGATCCATTTCTTCTAAAAACAGGATACTGCTCAAGATCTTTTAAAGAAAAGGATTTCAAAACGATGCCTTCCATAGAACGAAAGATAGCACTTCCGCAAGATGGCAATGTCTAGGCACCACGTCTTTTGATGGCCATAGTAATAGCCTTGCAGGACTTGATGATACCTATACAAAATGTGGTTTCGCAATGCTTGACGGTTTATTGAGAGCCTGTAAATTCTCCCTGGCAGCCATAGCCTCGCGAAGAATGATCTCTGCTCGTTCTTCATTACGAGGAATGAAACGAAAATTAAATGGCTCCGGTCTCATATTTTCCGACTCGATGAAGTTGAATATGTCCAATTTTTCCTCGCTGCCCTACACAGTCTATATTAGTGCCGGATCAAAATACCCTTTCCACAATGATTTCATACTGCGTTGCATCACGGGAATCACCGATCATTGTCATTTGCAGTCGAGAGGAGTATATGTTTGACCTTTTATCAAGAAGCTCTGAGATAGACCAGGCATCATGAAAGAAGATCATTGGTCTATGACCGCGCCAGATCGTGATGGGAGAGCGATTGTATTTCCTGGATTGCTCATCCATCCAGAGCCATGGACGTGGAAGCTTCACTTGAAAGTGATTTCCGACAACTGGCCAGGGGAAAGGGCCTGGCGAGAGCTTTTGGCGTAGCCTCAGGATTCGAATATAGTCTCCAAGGAGGTAAATGATGGATAATAGAAGTATATACAACACAACATCGACCAAAAAGCGGAGAATCTGTGGATTACTCGATGTGAACTTCGAATTGCTCATAGTTGAGACCGTTGCTGCAGATCTTTTTTGGGTAAATTGAAAAGAAAAAAAAGCGAAGGGGATAGACAATGACGAGAAAAACTTCACAAGGATGGTAGTGCGTGATTCCTAGTCAACATCACAAGTCTCAACCCGACCTTCAAGGGGAGGAGTAATTAAAGAATGTTCGATTACCTGTGAAATTCTCTCGCCCGAATAATCTGATGCCAACCCACAGGTATAGATTGATATCCCTCCTCCTCTCAATGTGGCGTTGCGGAGAAAGACACATCGAAACGTGGATATATCGGGGTCCCCGCAATTCTCCTTCAACTTCAGATTCTTAGTCCCAACGTTGCCCCACAAACCGCATTTAAAAGATTTTAGCTTCGGTTTAATTCCGTCTCAACTAAATTTAAACCCGGTTTCGTTTATTCCTTCGTTCTCAGAATCCAAGCACTTCCTGCACATCTGTCCCACCATGGAGAATTCCGCCGGAAGTATCCCCAGTATCCTCAAGGATATCTCCTCCCTGAGTCTTCCTCAGCCTCGCTACGATGGGCTACACCCTGGCTTAGTTATTCTCAGAAAGGGATTTCAAAAGATCAAGGGCTCTCGGCCCTTGCAAGTGGGTACTATATGGGAGAGAGACATTATGGTGCCTCTCAGGGATGGAACCTAGCTTCGGGCTGATATATTCCGTCCCCAACATACAACTGAGAAAATACCTATTCTTCTTGTCTGGACACCGTATGGAAAGACAGGAACTGGTGAGTAGCGTTCTTGGCCAATTTTGTAGGGTATATCTGTCTTGATTCTAACAAGTCACAAGGAATGTTTTCTATGGAACTTATCCAGGGACGTAATGGTGTTCCAGTGGAAAAGCTCAGTGGATATGAGTGTTTTGAAGGCCCGGATCCAACAGAATGGAATTTACATCAATATGCGGTCGTTCACGTCGATGCAAGGGGGTGTTTTAAGTCCCAAGGTCATCACATGTATGTTGACGCTATAACATGCTTACATGTGGAATTTAATACTTATAAAAAACAGATGGCATGGAAAGGCCGAGGGCCTTGATGGTTACGATGCAATCGAGTTCCTAAGCAAATTTGAATGGAGTAACGGGCACGCTGCTTTGATAGGGAACTCGTGGTTAGCCACTTCGCAGTGGTTTATTGCAGCCGAGCGTCCGCCGCATCTTTCATGTATCCTCCCTTTGGAGGTGGTTACGCAAGTCGTATCCTGATTCCAACAGTATCAATGTAAAGTTAGGCACTTCATAGCTATCCCTTAGTTCCGGTTTATGAGTATCAACTACCTACAAATTAAGCGGCAGTGGTATGTCATGATCTACCTCTTAGTCGTCTGTATCCTGATTGTTTTCTTATATGGGCTAGGTGATTTGGGGGTTTAAGACTAATAGCTTCCTGAGATATATGCGCCTATATACGCAGGATTTTGTCCGCCGGGCGGGGTTTTCCTGTCTAGGCTGATATCTGGGACGCCAAGCATCGCGAGGAGATCAAGAAAAGCAAGGACTATGTCAATCAGTCAAGTTTGAGTGTATTTTGGTATTGTTTGCACACATGACCCTCCAAGGTTATTGACCGAATCATGAGGACTCTCGATGACTGCCTCATTCAACACCATGAATGCATAGAAGTCGTAGAGAGCTGGTCTTCACAGAATGTGGCAACCGCCTCAGTATTTTGATTCAAAAGATACATCCCGAGTCCATCACCTCATCGCGCCCCGAGGATCATGCCTTTTATAGAACGAGAGCCAGGCCAAGAATACCAGCACCACCCACAATACCCATGGCAAATCCTCCGGTAGTGACAGGCGCGCTACCAGAAGACGTAGAAGTCGTCGCGGTGTTCAATTGGGAGGCAGTAGGTCCCGATCCACTGGTACTCATGGTCGTCGATGATGATAACGAGGTAACAGAAGAACCAGCGGTAGCAGTGGGCGTACTTATAACGAAGGCAGGCCACTTGAACGTGGACAGCTCAGAGGCATATACAGCTTCATCACTGGTGACAATGTACTTGACATCACTGGGCAGACTTGAATACCAGTCCGGCAAGATACCAGATTTCTCCCTGTCCAACTCGGAATTCATGAATGCTACGTTGGTCTCCATTGCCTCCTCCCAAGTAGTCGGTATAGCGGTTGCGAGGACTGATTTGACCCAGCTCGGATAAGTCGGCATGAGAGCCTCCTCTTCAGAGACGATGATAGACAAGGCTTCTTCATTGGAAGACACAGTCATTGTTGTAAACTTGTCAGCGTTAGGCCGAATAGGAGACAAAGCCTCTGCATCGGAGGATGAGGTTTGTGTTTCAACTGCAGTCACTGTAGAACCGGTTACAGTCACCTCAGAGGTTACCGTTTTCACCTCGGGTGTACCCAAATTTGTTGTATCAGCGGGCACAGCCCGGGCGATCGCGGCGAAATAAAGAGCGAGGGGCATGAAATACATCTTGAAGATATTCAGAAACCCCTACTTGGTATGCTTGAGCCTGAAGAACGATCGTGATAATGAATAGTGCCAAGGAAGATGGGCTAATGAGGCTCATATTTCAAGGGGCTAACCCTCCCTTATGTAAATATCATTTGGGCCGCCTAACAACAAGTGACTAGCACGCACTGGGAACGGAGCCTCATAAGAAAGAAATTGACTGATGCTAGGGCCCCCACCTCAAAGGGTCCGTGAGCTCTGCGCAGAGGCTAAGCATTCTCGCTTGGGCAGCTAATCGATTTTTAGCCTATTAGGAAGCAGTGCGCAGTGGGCTTGTCGGTTCATTACGGAGCGAAGGCTTCATATTCGCACTGGAAGAGAATCGCGTCTTGCTTCAGTGCTGAGACTATTTTGGTGTCGAAAGGCAGATTCGTGCCCAGTTCTGATAAATATTGAAAAAAGCGCTGCAATTGCTTAAGTGTGTTCAGATGCGGCGCAGACCCGTAAATCTCTCGGGATCTCTCTAGGACCGTTGGAACAGGGCGCTACTAGCGTACGAAGTCACACATCTCCGCGCTGTAAACGAGAGAAGTACGACGAAGCGCAACCCATCAAAAGGCAGATATCTTGCGAAGAGGATTCGATGGTGAAAGAGGTCCTACGGCCTATTACGGAGCTGAATATACTAGCAGAAGCACCTGCGGTAAAATCGCATACGTAGGGCGAATTGCCTAGGTTATCCGGCTACCAGGGCTCCGCCTTGGAAATACTGTACGTCGGCGGTAGGTCAGGTCGCTTAGAGGCGTACTCAATTCTACTTAGTAAAAGCGATAAGGGCGGGGGTAAGCACTAGAAGGGAGCCCAAGCGGAGCGCCAAGAGTTGCCGGACATTATCTGGTACAACATGTATCCGAATAAGCAGGAACATAGTAAAGCCTGTGGCTAAGGTGGAAGAGAAATCTTCCATTCTTCATTGAGTTGCTTCCGAGTTTGAATATCTGACTCCCTTCGTAGGAGAGGAATAATTAAGAACTGCACATGTGCATCTCATGATACCTTCGCGAAGAGTAGGCCACCCCGTTCGAGAACCAACTATCTGTAGGAACTCCTTCCACAAACGCTCTGCACTACCCGGGTTTGATAGCAGCCCAACACCTGTGACATGAACAAGTATACCCGATCCGGCTTGAACCCAGCGCTCTCGGAGGGTTGGGTCATGATACTGGTCAATCTTGAGGAGTGTGGCAGGAGGTTGGAGTTGAGAGGTTTCTTCATGGGCTTCAAATCCCCCATATTGGAAGCGCGTAAAGGCCCATAGATATGAAGTAACTATCAGGAGACAGAAGTAATGATAGCAGTCAGTGGTGGCAGTGGATCGAATTTCACCGATCAAAGCCCCTGCATGTGCAACACATTCTCGTGAGAGCGCCGGATTCTCGCGTATCCAATCGAAGAGGCAAACTTCTGCGGCTGACATGTCTTCCTCCGATGCATACCATCCGGAGTACACATAAAGTTGTTTACGTGGGACATGTCTGAGAATCCCAAGCAAATGGTGAAAGGTGTTTCTGGCATCTGGATTGCCAGTGGATGCGGATAGCGAGAATAATTTCGGGGCTAGAAGTTTATACTTCCAATCGAGTCTTCTGTAAGACACCACTGATGATGGTGGCATACTCGGGGATGTCCCTTGATCCTCGAGGTTGAAGTTGAAAAGAGCGCAAGACTGGGATGCGTTTATGGCTCGACTTTCTTCCACAAACAGCACGACAAGGAGAATCAGCTTCTTGAACTCTGATAATTGCTGTAAGACGTCACTCGACGCCCAGTTCATAGAGAAAACCTGATCTAAGCTCATTGGCTCTGATCGACCTGGAAGATATTATTAGCCATGAAGAACTCGAGACTGGCAAATGGATATTGACCATTCAATAATTCTAAAGAACCTCCCCATTGATCTTCGTTGCGCGCCTTCCATAAAATCTCGGACGAGGGAAGTTTTTGCTCGTAATCTCTGGCCGTAAAATACGGTTCTACAACCAAGAAGATAAAGAAAAAGCAATCCATCACTGGGAAAAGTACGGTCAATTTCTGTGAAACCAATGTCCAGCAGATCGTGAGCCGGTCAAGTCAGCGCCAATCACGAATTCACTTACCAGCAAAGCAGTACGCAAGTCTTCTTCCGGATTCGCAACGGATCCAAGATTGCCATTGACTCTTAGATTGAAGACTGTTCATCTCTGTGGATAAGAGAGAATCTTTATTCGTAGACGATATGACAAATCGCCGCATCAGTGTAGCTAGCCAAGCATGATGTGCCTGCAAATTGACAACATTATCCTTGAAACCCGTAAACATCAGGTTTATCACCAACAGCAAGGTACACTGTGCCAGTATCATTGTGTCATACCCCCGAGATTGCAGGGCCTGTAGGTTGATCAGTTTATTTCACATGTGGATAAAAAAGAAATGAACAAGTAGGTATTACATACATCAATGGGAAGGGATAGTCTCAGCAACTCCGTAAGCGTCGAAGCACAGTGGCATCGCTTGGAAAGCTTGGTATATTGACACCCAACAGACGTCACAGCCAGCGCGAGGATCCAGGGCGTATCATTCTGCTCCAACAAGGACGGGTGAATGAATGGCAACTGATTATCAAAATACTCATAATAGAGTTGAGTAAACGAGTTGAAAACTGAATGTTGCGGGAATGGAAGAGTTTTGAAGCGAGGATCGGTCTGTTGGGCATAGAAGGCAAGTATGGCTTGATATGCATGACCCAGTTGCGTTCTGACATGCCAAAAGTTCTCTGCCACGGTGATATCATCATCTGTAGATTGGACAACGAGTAGATTAACGGGATTTGATGTCTCCGTCTGATCTTGGCGCTGCTCTCGCTGTTGACTGTGTATGGAAAATCCCCTGCCTAGGGTCGAAAGTTCTTGAATGCCCGCAGAGTATGGGATTTTGACGTAGCAAGAGCGGAATTTTGGGTGATAAGTGCACTTGAGACAAGCTAGAAAGGAAAATAATCCAACTGGGCCGTCGATTCAGACCAAGAATGGCCAATGCCTAGATAGCCTTCGGGAACGACATAGGCATGGTCGGGCATCCAGGGGAAGGCAGCACACATGTTCAGGCCTGCCAATGAGACATTATTGATAGCTGTAAAAGCAGCACGGTCGACCTGTGAGTTGGAAGGGCTCTTCGTGCTCAATTGGAAGTTGGGTGGATCAGATGGTAATTGTGTGACTGGCGATGAGACGTGGACAGCATCATCGACGAGGGCGGTTGTTACATCGGAATCTGAGTCACGAGATTGGTTTTGCCAATTTCCAGAAAGCGAATATCGGCGATTAGAGGCTCGATTACGGTTTTGTTCGACGCAGTTGCGGCCTCTGTGCTGACGCCGGAGGCAAGGGTTCCCGCCACTACATTTCACTTTGTCTTTGGAGCAACCTTGGTAAGCACTACTTCCTCTTGTACGGGCAAGAATACCTCGAGCCTCATCGCTATGTGTGGTAACATGTCGAAAGAGAGAGTATCTCTTCAATAAGATTCAATTAGCATATATTTTACGTGATAAAGCCCATGATTAATGGTGAAAACTCACTGTCGTGAGAAGGAGCGCGAACATAAGGGGCAAACGAACGGGCGGGCCCCTGAATGACGGCGAAGATGACGTTCAAGATGTTCACGACGATTGAATTTCTCTTGACAGTGATTACATTCCATCTTAACGTACCGAAATGAATAATGCACCTCGCCCTGACCTAAGGGGGAAAGTAGGACTTGAGGTGGAGGTGGTTGGTTGGCAAAGCTACTCGGCAAACCTCACATTATGCAGAAGTTGAACACGTAAGAAACGCCACCGGGGACTAAGGGATGCTGCATCCTCAAGGCGCGGGGCCCCAGAAATGTAATTTGGTCTAGTACATGTTAGGTTCAATGTAGTCTATATCGTCAGTAGAAGCTATCATTGAGTCGGAGAAAGTTGAGACAGCATATGCTAGTAATCCTAGTAGGCGGATGAGATAGAGGATAGGGGCCAAGCGGAACCAAGCTTGGATGCAAAGGCTGATTAATTGAAGAAATAGAAGAATGTCATGTGACGGGCTGAAGGGGAAATATGTACTTATGGGGGTTTTGCTGTGCGTTCTGGACTCTACCGCGGTCCTCTTGTACTTCTTTTCCTCTTCTAGCTGATTATCCCTCATTCCGTTAAATACTCAGGTTGCCTTCTTTATATTAACTCATAAGAAATTACATCAACTGATGACGTTTGTGCCATTAGGAAAATTCCATTTTCACTCCCATGTTATAGTTATAGCCATCAACCTTATATTAGAACACCCTAAGTTTTGTGTAGGAATCAACGAAAATTCTTCTCAATTTAGATACATTCAAAAGCCACGGCTTATTTTCGAAGATTTAAGACAGCAAAGAACTTGACGTCCATAGCCCATAAATTAATCGAGAATGTCGACTTTCTTCCTATTGTGGGTCTCAGCTATTTTAGGGACCTCCAAAGACAGAACCCCATTTTTCAGGTGAGCTTGAGTATGGTCTTGGTCGATGGTGGCTGGGAAGTTAAATGTCCGTCGGAAATCTCCCACAGACCTTTCCGATACCCACCATGACCCATTTTCAGAAGTAGATTCCCGCTCACTGTGGGCCTTGATATTCAGGCAATGCTCATTTTCAAATTCAATTTTTAGATCTTTCTGTTGAACGCCAGGTAGGTCACCATCGAGGTAATAGGCCTTTTCGGTCTCGCGAACGTCAAAAGACGGTGCGTATGCTTGATGGCCCTCTAGGTTGGAGAACATATTCTCATAGTTATCAAGTATACGACTAATCGCCGAGAGACCACCACGGTGAAACTGTGGAATCAACGACATCATTCGTCTGGGCTGAAAGATCTGGGGATAGGTTTTGAATAGCTTTGTTGGGTGTCCTCCTAGGCGCAGAATCGTTTTGGTGATTGAGCGAGGTGAATGGGCGATCAGGTTTCGAAATTGAAACATGGCTAACATGATATTCAGTCGAGTCGCTGGCAGTATATATATATTCTGCTAGTGGCAACCGTTCTGCACGCACTTTAACTACGGTATTTGCCACTAAGTTAGATCTCATGATTACCCCAATCCAGGCCGGTCTGGGCTTCATCTAGCCAAGACGGTACGCGAACATTTTCAATATTCTAATCCGATACACCATATTCGAACCGTCTATAACGGCTATTTTTGCCAAATAAATTAAATGATTCTCTTAGCCTCTGGGAATGTGCCAAGGAGCAAAAGGAATGACTGTGTATCTCCGCACAAAATGTGGAAAGTACACCATTATCGACCTGAGATGTATTGATCACATTTATGAATGTACTAATTTGGTCATATGGTGTAGTTTATTGAGTGAAACCTAATTTTCATCAATAAGGCCTTGAAGCTAAGCCCGGAACAGCAAAGCTCCTGCGACTCGACAAAGGCATTTCATAGGTCTGAGACCTTAGCTACTCTCCCTGCCTGTCTCTCTCTATTGCTTGTTGTTGTTCGTAATAGACTTTATTGCGTTTGAGTCTCAAGGGAGTGGGAGGAAGTTTCAATCATGATTGATATAATTCTTGCAGTTCTCTTCTAGCGCTTAGGGAATATCGATTCTCGACGACCTGGATTTCCTCAGACCCGTTGCCAGGCGCCCTTTATAGCTGCTAAAACAGAATACTGTTCCTGGGGTTTGAATTCGGCGCCGGAATCTTGGCCTATGTACCCTATAATTTTGGTCACATATCGTCTTGCAGGAAGCCATCTGTTAATACGTTATTCGGTGGTTGAGTTAGCCGCATTTAGCCCGCAATTTTGGTGTCCATGATTTCCTGGCTTTGGGTCTAGTTAGTTAACTTAGTTAACTTAACTAGTTAGTTAGTTAACTAGTTAACTTATCATCTGTGTATTATTAAGCCTTGGAGCTTGGGCCATATCGGCGGATCTAGCTCTTAGTATGTGACGGATAGAGCTTAGCCCCACGGATGAAAGTTCCGAGTATTGGGCGTTCAAGGACCTCATGATAATTTCATCTACATCACCATCCCGTCGGTTCATTTGCTGTACAGCCCAAGTAGCAAATTAGCAATGACCTCATGCGGGGTGGCCAGCCTAAGGCTGAGATTCCAAGCTCACGATCCACGAAACAGACTTGCACATGATATATGGCGCCACACACAAAGTCATCCATGTACGGAGTAAATCTTGCGCTGTGGTCAATATGTTTGTAGAGCACATATGGCGAAACTGCCAAGCTCTCAATACAGCAACCATGGAATGGAGTTCAGACTCTTGTATCGACCTTGGAAAGGGTCCGGGTCCGTTTTTACATTCCAGCCCCCCTCCTTCTTCGGCCGGGAGAAAATCTACATATACATGAAAGAGCTTCCTCACAATTCTCTATCGTACAGCGACCTTGAGATCCTGAGTTATGCCGTCGAAACGCCTCGTCTGGGAACAAAAGTGCTGTTGCGATGGAACACCCTTTGTCAGTTGATTAAACCATCCATAATGCCTAACGTGTGGGTTAACAAACATGATTTAACATGGAGCGCAATGATAGCTCTATGTTAGAGAACCCGAACCCGGAGTTTTGCCACTCGCCATTCCGCCCGCAACCTTTTACAAGCGATGTCTTCTACGATGGATATTTCTCAGTACTTTCAGGCTTCTCTTCCTTTTCAGACAGTTTTGCTTGGGAAAGTGGCTTTTGGAGTAAGGGTCCATTGACACCACTCCACAATAAACCTACCGAAGCGATCGATATCGATGAAAGTCAAACACTTTCAATGGGATTAGGGAACACTGAATTCCAAAATTTGAAGCCGACTTCATGTGCCTTACGGGAAATTGGAATCTTCAAGGATGAAAGTGAGCCTAATGACTGGAGTGATAAGATTTCGTGGGACGAGAAGCTACTCGATACAAAATCAACCCAAAAAAAGGCTCATAACGCAATCGAGAAGAGGTACCGACATAACTTGAACAAAAATTTCCAACTGCTGAAGAGTGTTCTACCAAATCGCCAAGATCAAGGAAGCCCATGCTTACCGTCACGAGGTAAACAGATGAAGTCCTCCCGTGCGACGATTCTCGAAGTTGCCTACGATGAAATACTAAATCTTCGAGAGCGGGTGAGCCTTCTAGAGGGAAATCTCCAAACCTTGCGCAAGGCTGCTTTCCCAGATACCTGCCATCTAACCCTACATCGTCCATGAATATTAATGCTACGGTATTATAATGGGTTGAATATCGAACCCCTTAGTGAGGCAACTTAGTTAAGAGTTTATGCAAGTTTAAGGTATTCCTTCAGCGTTCGGAAATGCGCCAGATAGTGTTTTGTAGCCTCTTATTTATCTGATCATGGTAATTATCTTAGCCTGAATTCAAACATCACAATGCTTTTCTACGCTAAATAGCAATTTTACTTCTTGAAGATATCCACTACTTACTTTAGGCATGAAGTACTATGAAACCTACGTTCGCAGTGATAATTTTAGGTCCATCTCGATCCCCGAAATCCTTCCCACTCCCATAAACCGCTGTCATTACATCGAAGATATTTGTTCCTAATTCCCGCCATTCTATTTCTGTTTCAACTTTCATATCGTAGGCTTTATGGATGTCGTTGGCCTCCCTTACCTACACGTATTTGAAATTCGGTAGGAATGCCTCCTTCTGCCTTCGGTGACAGCACCTCGTCCGTCACTTCCGCTTATCCCTTTAATCGAGGCCATCTCAACACTAATTGTTAGCAATTGGATTTTAATTCATGGTAAGGCTTTAGGGGAGAATTCGATTCGCCTTTAGCACGTTCCACTTACGGCATGCTGCGCATCGATCTATATAAGGTTAGATTCTTTCAATTTGAGTTCGAATTATGAAATAGTCGAAAGAGGTATCTCATAAATTCTTTAAATCGGCATTGAGTCGTGTGGCTATTTGAATATTCCTTTTAGGTTATTCTTACTACTTTCAGATCGCCAAAGGGTGGTATGCCTAGCAGAACGATTACTATGATGGGGCGCGTGCAAAGTCGCGAACGACTAAAATATATTAAGCCTATACAAGTCAAGCTGCGAGGGAGTTGAGATCTTATATCGCAAATATACGACCTTAGACCCTCCGAGAAGTGACGTTGGTAATTAGTTTACTTTCCTTGGCGGTAGAGTTAAATTTAATGTGAGAACGAGAGGTACAAAAAGACCTGACAGTTTCATGAAGGAATAAGTGAGATACCCAGGCCTCATAAATCGCCTGATACATTTCCATAATTCAATGAATCAATATTGCTATGATCCACCTCGTAGACAATGCCATAACTTGCACCTGCCGCAAGCGCGCCTGCCAACAGTGTTTGTAAAGCTCCATAGAACCCCGCACGCTTAGTCTTGAGGATGGCGTAGTATTTGAAGAAGCCAAACGTGAGGCAGACAACGACGGTGATGCTAATGGAGATGAACAAGGCGTGGGTTGTATTTTTTATAGCGAAGTATGGGGTCAGAGGGAGGAGGCCACCTGTTCAGACATAGGGAGTTTTAGTGATAGAGATTCATCAAGTCAGCAGGAGAAGTGGACAGGACTGGAAATACCGATGAAGTATGACATGCCCATTGTAGCTGCCGAAATCCATGCTCGGGAGACATCTGGCTTTTCAAGTTTCAATTCAAAGTCCATCATAAACTGGGCTCTGGTGTCAGTGGCTATACATCCCTATTCAAGAATTCGGTTCAAAGACATACCCGAATCCACTGCTCGGTATCCTGAGTAAGGCACTCAATCGCAGACTTACTTGCTTCTCTAGAGATGCCATAACTATCGAGAATCTCATAACACTCCTCCTTTTCTGCCACAGGCTTGGTGAGAACTTCTTCACGCTCACGCGCCTCTTCGCTCTTGTAGTGGTCTCGATCGGTAATAGCTGCAAGATATGCACCAAGTCCCATCGATATAGCTCCGCTAAACAATTCCGCAAGACCACCGACAATCACAATTTTGGAGGATCCAAGACTTGATAAACCGGCTGTCAGGGCAAACGGAACGGTCATACCATCCGCAAAGCCGATGGTTATATCTCGAATGACTGCACCATAATCAAAGTGGCGTTCAGAAGCCGCATGTGTTGGAATAGGAGTTTCGCTCACGGGCTCTGCTAATGAGGAGGGCATCTCGTCAAAAGAAATCTAGCTCGTTCCCGAAAGGAGACCGAAATTTAATTAGTTTCATCTACCAAACAGCCTAGTTTTATTAACAGGCATCCTGATAGATAAGATCGATTTGCGCAATCGAGATCAAGTTTCCTGAGACAGTTCATGTGGCGGTTTGACTTTGCATTTCCTTGATAGTACGACTTTCAGCCAAAAAATAGTCCACATATGACTCACTGAGACTGGCCCTGCGTCGAGAAGTTGAGAAAAAAGAAGCTGGGGCGAAATGACAGTCTCTCTGGTCTCGGCCCACCAGTATCATGAGGATTGGAGTCGTGCGTCCACTAGGCACGAGGAGACGAGTCAGCTAACCTGGGATCCTCAAGGCTATTATGGGCGTGATGACGTGATGACGGACACGCCACTGAATCCATCGATCCGCGATCGTCCCAAAACGGCCTGTATGTATCCTCATGCGGAAGGGTTCGAGGATACGGGAGGGGACATGCGAAGGCAGAATCATATTAGCATCCCTCGGGCCCGCCAACCAATCACAGGGACCAATTACAAGCACTAGTGTCCTGATATCTTATGGTCCGTCTCCATTTCGAATTGCCAGGAGTGAGCACAATAATAGTGAATTTATCAGGATAATTACAACTTATACCAGGGAGATACCAGGATTAAATATTATTGAAAATCGCACTAAGTATTCTTCTAAACCGGGTGTGACCAAACTCCTGAAGGGAACTCTTAGTAAATCAGCTAAAGCGAGGCGTTTTGATCCAATATAGACATCTAGACTGGTTCTTGGCTTACCCTCCGACTGCCGGTACCCCACGGCAGATGAGAGTCAACCGTCCAAGTTGAATTTATCCTGGTGAGTAAATGAGTAAAACGCAACAATTTCTGACGCTAAACTTATCTTTGAATAGAAAGACAAAACTCCATAAATTTTGCCTTCGGAACATGGAAACCTGGGGTACATCCATCTAGCCCCCACCCCCACATTCACTCCCCTGCTGCCTTGGAAGCTTCGGCTAATTTAACCTTGTGGCAGCTGGTCAAAGTAGTGGCGTCCATTCTGTGGTTCCACTCATCTATGTACGTCCTATCAGTTGACGTCTAACTTCTCTCGCTTCGTCTGCTGATGCCCGTTAGTGCCGGCTCCCCATCAGCTGCCCACCGGTTCTAACCTCTCTCGAGAGAGACGCATTAATTTCGTGGCGCCAAGGTTGATACCTACCCACGATACCTTAATACCATGTTTTAACGCACTAGGCACATATGTTTATATTCCACATATTCGAATGGCTAGTAAGATTTGAACTATTGAGCGTGAGACTCACGAAGGATGCCAGAAATAGCAGCTAAGCTTGCTTATAGTCCACACCTACCACTTCAAGGCTGGTTGGGTATAAATTTTAATGTGAAATGGCATTATGAGACTCCTACGGGATTATAGCCTTTATGCAATTCCTCATAAGTCAGGTGGCTAGTTATGAATTGTTCACAGCATTATAAATGGCGGAGCTCTAGCTAGTATCATACTTCGGAGGTTTAACCTATCACATTGAGGAAGGATAACTTTGCGGGGTGCCGAAAAGCATAACTCAAAGTAGGTCTCCTTTACTCACTAGAGCTGTGGAGATATCTCAAAAATGTGTCGGAATTGTTTCTTTTACAGGGATTTAATAGTTTCAGTTTCATTTCAACGAACATCCCAGCCAATCGTCCCATCATAACCTCTTCTCTCAGGCTATTCTATTCACGTTTCTTAGCCACGATATATTGCAATACAAGTTTACCGTCACTGGAGACCCTGGCAAGATGAACGAACAGAGAGATAGCTTCCCATACTGGGATAAGATACTATCCATGGATCAACGGGTAGAGGACTTGATCCAGCGCATGAAACTCGAGGAGAAGTGTGAAATGATGTTCCAAGACATGATTGTAATGAGAATAGATGGCGCTCTCGCTCCAGCCCAACCCCATTTTGGCATGCTCAGCAACGAGGACATGGTGCATCAGAAAGGAATGAACCATTTCAATTTCTTGGGTCCCGTGAACAACGCACGAGCGGCTGCGAAATGGTACAACAATCTCCAGCGGGCCGCGTGAAGAACAAGGCTAGGGCATCCCTGTCACCCTGTCTACGGATCCGCGTAACCACTTCACTGATAACGTGGGTACAGGATTTGAAGCTGGTATTTTCTCCCAGTGACCAGAGGCTTTGGGACTTGCAGCACTCCGCTCGACAGCGCTCGTGGAAAAGTTTGCAAACGTTACTCGCCAGGAATACCTAGCCATTGGTCTACGTCTTGCCTTACATCCGCAGGTCGACCTGGCGACGGAGCCGCGCTGGTCTCGTATTGGAGCTACGTTTGGCGAAGACTCTGAATTGATGTCGAAACTGGTCGCTGCATATATTCGTGGGTTCCAAGGTGCGACTCTTGGCCCTAACTCAGTATCAACCATGACCAAGCATTTTCCCGGGGGCGGTCCACAAAAAGATGGTGAGGACCCTCACTTCGCCTATGGTCAGGAGCAGGTATACCCTGGGAATAATTCGGAGTATCATTTACAACCCTTTCGTGCAGCTGTGAATGCAGGATGCAGGCGCTGCCCAAATTATGCACTCGTACGGGATGCCAGTGGGCACCAAGTACGAGGAAGTAGGCTTTGCATTCAATAAGGCAGTCATTACCGGTCCGGTCTTCGCGAAGCACTTGGCTTCAAAGGCATCGTCTGCTCAGATTGGAGACTGTCGACTGAAAAGTCTTTCTTTGGAGAGCCCATGCCTGGACGTGCATGGGGCCTGGAGGATACTTCGCCCGAGGAGCGTCTAAAAGGAGTTCTTGATGCTGGATGCGATCAACTTGGGGGAGAATCTTGCCCCGAGCTCCTCATGAATCTTATCGCCGATGGAAAGTCTCTGTCGTGATCAATCGGTGCGACGACTTCTTCGTGAAAAATTTATTCTGGGATTATTCGACTCGCCGTTCGTTGACGAAGATGCCGCGGAGAAAATCGTGGGCAGGTCACGTTAGCCGATCAGACCCAAAGGAGCAGCTACACTCTTCTCACAAACCACCAAAATCTCCTCCCTCTGGTAGATATCGAGGGCAATTCTATCTCGAGTGAATTCCCCTTGGGATTGCTCAAGCACGCGGATTAAACGTGGTGACCAACCCAGCCCACGCTTCTGATGTCGCTCTGCTACGCTTGAAGGCACCGTTCACGCCACGCACCGGTGCTTTTGAATCTCTATTTCATGCCGGCTCTTTGGAATATACCGAAGAAGAAAAGGGTCGCCGAGCTGATATATTTGAAACCGTTCCCACTGTGATCGTGGATATGTACGTTGATCGGCCTCCTGTTATTCCAGAAGTTGTGCAAAGAGCATCTGCCCTCTTGTTCAGCTACGGTAGCACTGCGGATGCCTTCCTCGACTTTATATTTGGAGTCTATCGACCCGAGGGTAGGTTGTCATTTGATCTGCCTTCTTCGACGATAGCAGTATACCAGTCTCAATCGGATATGTCGTACGACACCAAGGATCCTTTGTTCCGGTTTGGCCACGGGCTATGCTATGGAGAATGATACTAGCAAGTCTCGCCATCTTGCGATTCTCATTTGATGAGATGAGCTGGCTGATACCGCCTGGGCCTCTTCCTCTACTCTTACCACTCGTCCGGGTGGCCCTCTTAATTCATTCATCAGTCCTAAAATATCATGTAAAGGGTTACGAAATAGACAAGGGAAAGTTGGTGACTGGCGAAAGTGGGTTTGTTTTTTAGGAAGTTTCCGGGTCGGAACGTAGAAGGCTATAAAAAGCGTTTCCCTTTTCTTCTTCTTCTTCTTCTTCTTCTTCTCTCTAGAGTTATTTGTTTCGTTTTAGCACCGTATCAAATTCAATTCTCTTTTTAATAGCTGGTATAAAGTCTTACATTTCTTCTCTCTTTCTAGAGACTAGCCGAGCGAGGAAACGCGTCCTTTCTACGTGATTTTCTTTCTACTACCCAGTGACCTTCAAAGAACGAATAATTACTATAGTAGTCATATGGTCAATTAGGGCCTAAGAGGGAAAATCCATTAGAAGTGAACTAGAGCGATCTGTTCCTGCGGGGAAATAGCTAATTCGCCTACAAGGTCAGATGGCATTAAACCTGGCTGACAACTTTCAACGTCCTCTACTTATCCATCTCAGGACGATCAAGTTGTGAATCTATAGGGAAAGACAAGACTTCATGAATTTTGCCTCCAGAACATGGAAACCTGGGATACATCCAATTCTTATTAAAAACCTGGTCGAATCTAACTATACCCTTCTATGTCTAGTCCTGGTGTATTGGTTTGTTTCATAGGGATGTTTGATTTCGAAGAATCTGATGATTTTTACTACATTAGCAAGGGAATCATCCGAATTTGTAGATATATTAACTGTTTTATTTGATTACGAAAGCTGTTCCTTGAAGGGCATGCGTATTCATTGACTAGCGAGGTGATAAGTTACCCGAGGTGATAATTTACCCAAGGTGATCTGTTCACGCAATCTCCTCCGGTTGCCTTCTTCGCATAATAGGAATGATTGAATCGGGCGGCCAATGAGCCAAATTATCCCAACGAGAGGAGAACTGATGAAACCCCGAGCCGACCCATTCCCCTCGCTCCTCGTCGCTGGCGTCGACACTTCCTTTCCGATTATCTGGCAGAATGACAAATGCCTTGCTGTTGGCAGGGACTAGCAGTTTCAGGTTGAAATGGTCACCATCCTTGATGGCCCAATGGCACTCGAGTCGACCGTATGGCGTCTCGTATTGCGCTTCCGCAGAGGTGACGGTACCTCCGGGTAGAGGGGCGACACGGAATGTCTTCCAACCTGGTTCTATGGGGCTGACTCCTGCCACGGTAGTGTGTAGCCAGTTTATGATTGAACCAAGGGCGTAATGGTTGAAGCTGGTCATTTCGCCTGGATTGATAGTGCCGTCGGGCAACATACTATCCCACCGCTCCCAGATGGTCGTCGCCCCCATGGTAATGGGATACATCCAGGAGGGACAACCCTTCTCCTGGAGCATGCGATAGGCGATTTGATGATGGCCGGCTTTTGTCAGAGCGTGGGTTATGATGGGCGTACCAGCGAAACCGGTTGCAACACGGAATTTCGCCAACCTCACTAGGTGTGCTAAACGCTCGGAAGCAGTGACACGTTGCTCAGAGGTGGAGAACAAATCAAACTGTATTGCCAAGCTCAGAGCCGTCTGAGAGTCGCCCACAAGTAGCCCAGACGGTGCAATGTACTTGTGCTGGAAGGCTGCCTTTAATCGCAATGCGTCAGCACAAAAGCGTCGAGCATCCGAGGTCATGCCAAGGATCTTGCTGATACGTGACATCACGGTGGTGACATGGACGAGATATGCATCGGCAACCAACACTCCATGAGTGCGTGCATCTCCCGGCTCTACCGGGGGCGCCGTAGGGTCAAGCCAGTCGCCAAGCTGCCAGAGCTGCGGTTCCCATAGACCATCGGAACCACGTCGAATACCTCGGTCCAGCCATGCAATCATGCTAGGATACTGTCTCCGGAGGATGTTGGCGTCGCCGTACGAGCAGTAGAGCGACCAGGGTGTCAGCACGGTCACATCGTCCCAGACAGCCTGAGGCGCATGGGGCCAGACATCCTGTAGGACATCAGGCACAACAAATGGGGGTATGCCATCGTTGGCATCTATGAGTTGCTCAGCTGCCACATCCTTCAGCCATCCACTTAGCATACCCGACGTATGGTATAGAAAGCTAGCGGACGGACAATATATTTGAATGTCCCCAGTCCAGCCAAGACGCTCATTTCTCTGTGGACAGTCGGTCGGGATTGATACGAAGTTTCCACGAGTACTCCACAACGCGTTCTCATGAAGTTGATTAATCATCGGGTGGGAGCAGGAAAACCATCCAGTGCGAGCCATATCAGTATGCAGAACCAAGGCCGTCAGCTGGTTCAGCGAAAGCGGATCTTCATCAGCGGGCGTCCAGCCATCGACCTGGACGTAGCGGAAGCCATGGAAAGTGAACTGCGGAGACCAGTTGCTAAGCTCACTGCCTGCTGACACAATCTCGTCGGCGCACTTGGCCGTTCTTAGAGGTCGTGTGCCGAGCTCTCCATTCTCCAAGACTTCGGCATGGGTGAAAGTCACGCGGTGGCCTGAAGGCTTGTTAAGACTGTGGACACGCAGCTTTCCCACGAGGTTTTGCCCAAAATCGACCACCGTCTTCCCAGACGGCGTGGTGATAATATCGATAGGGGTGACCTCCTCCGTGACACGGACAGGGGGTGCGTCGGTAGCAATCAGCTCGGCTCCAGGGAAAGGCAGCTCCCGAACGGGGTTCCAAGCGGAAGGGTCGACATCTGCGGAGCCGTTCCACCCCAGCGTGTCTTCTCGGGCATCATATAGTTCTCCATTGTATATTTCGCTTCGCAAGATCGCACTAGGCTGACAAGACCAAGTAGAGTCTGAGTTCAGACGGAATACCTCCCCCTTGCTGGACTCTGCCTCTAATTGAGCCACGATACCCAGCTCATCGCCGTACAGACAACGTTTCCCAGGCCGGAATCCCAGCAATGTGGCATACCAGCCTTCTCCCACCTCGACGGATATGACATTATCGCCGGCGGGCTTCAGAAAGGATGCGATGTCGAAAATCTGGTAGTTCAGGTGGTGCTTGTAGCTTGTCCAGCCGGGTGCCATGCAATGGTCGCCCACCTGTTGACCGTTGATAAAGGCACGGTACACACCCAGGCTGGTGATGTACAGCCTGGCCCGTCCGCCAGAAGTTGGGTCGAATGGTAGGGAGAATGTGCGTCTAAAGCGGGTCGGCCGCAACGGACTTTCTGTCGAGGGCTTGATTGTGTTGCCAATCGCACACGCCTGCCAGTCACTGCGTTCGAGAAAAGCGCATTCAACTGTGGCCCAGGGTGACCATGCACTGGGGACGTTGCTCGACTGTCCTTCCAGGGAGCCATAGACTCGCACGCGGACAGTCCTCTGTTCGCGAGATCGCAGCGGGGCACTTGGCCAGGGCACAAGAACCGAGTCATTGCTGGACACACGGTATGTTTCGCCTGTGATCTCAGGTGATCGAGCGATCTCAATCTCATAGATCTCCTGCTCCCATCCTATCGGACCGCCGTCGGTGCACACGAAGCGCCACGACACACGGGGAGTGGCAACCGCGAGTCCCAGTCCGGTAGGATGGTGCTCAAAAGAGGGAGGGCTTAGTCTCAAAAGGTCGGTCATAGCGACAAAGTCTTTTGTAACATTTTCACAACCTCATTCTCCGCCATGACGGGGGCACTTAAATACGAACCAGCCAGCCTAGAGCCGTGGGGGCCCAACAGCATCTTCGCGAGATATTACCACGAGTCCCGAGAACAATAACCAGTGCGAAAACGCATCGTCTTCGTCTCCAGCAGCTTGTATGTGTAACATTCCCTGATCTCGCTGGATGGGTGGGCGCCGCTAGCGGCGGAGTTCCTGACCTCTGATTGGTGCGCTGCCGCCTGGGTGGATCAAGCTTAACCCCGCGTTTCCATCACGTCGGGCGATCGTACCGACGGCTGGCTTCCGGCCCCGGCTTCTTCTAGTTTGCCTCCTTTCTCTCCAGAGATTGAGTGGTGAATGCGTGGGGGCTCTCGGGGGGATGATCATCCGGGTTGGGTTTTCTCTGGGGTTAGTGCATCAATATATGAAGGATCATTCTTTGCCCGTCTTCACACAGTATGGAAAGGCTCAACGGATTCTTTTCTTGACAGCTTCATCCTTTATAGCCCCAATGATCTCATTTTATTTGGTTTTTATTTCGCTGGTGGTGGCTCTTGGTGGGTTCGTGTATGGAGTGGATTCGGGTGAGTGACTCGCAGGATATACCTTTCAACACGCTTCACTCCGGCTTACGATGGACCAGGAATTATCGCTACCACACTTGGCCATGACAGCTTCAAATACTACATGCTTGGTCCCACGGGCGTTAATGCTCCGCTGACTGGTATGTTGAAGATATCGGCCTTGCCTAGAATATGTGTTCCAATAGACTAATCAAGATACGTTGGACCAGGCGCTATCGTATCCTTGTACAACGTCGGCCAGGCTATTGGCACCTTTGCAGCAGGGTACTCGGCCAACAAATTTAGTAGGCGATGGACAATCTGTGGTAGTGCTGTAATAGGTGAGGTTCCCCCGTTCATGCGTCCAGCACGACGACATACATGGATCCGATCCTAACATCTGGGTAGCGATATTCGGCGCGGCGCTACAAAGCGCATCAATCAATGCTGGCATGATGATTGCCGGACGCTTCTTCGCTGGTGCTGCCTGTGGAATGCTCCTGACCGTCGTTCCAATCTATATCGCCGAGGCGTCACCTCCACAAAACCGCGGTATGGTCGTTGGTCTGCAGGGGATGATGATTGCTATCGGATTTTTCGCTGCCAACTGGATTGGATATGGCGGTGCATACGCAAATGGCAATGCCCAGTGGCGTATCCCGCTAGCAATGCAAATTCCAGGTCCTCTTCTGCTGGTGATTGGGTGTTGCTTCATTCCCTATAGTCCTCGATGGTGTACGTGCCTTCTCTCCGTTGCCCGATATTGCGTTCCCTTGAAGAGAGCTAATTTAGGACAACAGTGGTCCAACAAGAACGGCATGAGGAAGCTCGCGCGGTCCTGATCGCCTTACATGGCAAAAACAACGAAATTCTTGTCGCACAGGAGTTATTCCAGATACGAGAACAAATCCAACTGGAAGCATTGGCAGGCACAAGCTTCTACTCCGCCCTGCGACAGCTGCTTTCACGACGCTATATCCACCGCACCTCTTTAGCCTGCTTCATACTCATAATGGGCCAGTTCAGCGGCTCCTCCGTCATCCAGAACTACCAAAGCATATTTTACAAGGCCGTCGGCTTCACCGGCAAAACATCCCTGCTTATCAGTGGTGTGTACGGCATCATGGGCGTGATAGGCCAGATGATCTACCTCTTCATCGCTGCCGACAGGTGGCCTCGAACCCGCACGCTATGGGTAGGATCTATTTTCCTGAGCGCCATGGTCGCCATCTGCATGGCGTTGTCGGCCATTTATGGATCTGGTTCGACCAACGTGAACGGCGCGCGTGGCGCCATCGCCATGATATTCATATACTCCGCAGGCTATGCCGTTTTCTTCAATGCCATGGTTTGGGTAATCCCTTCCGAACTGTTCCCGTTTATCCTCCGGTCGGCGGGAATGGGCCTGGGCGTCTTCAGCAAGTCAGTGTCGGCCATCATCTTGTCCCAGATCACCCCCGTAGCCCTCGAAAATGTCGGATGGAAGTACTACGCGCTTTTCATTGCGACCAATTTTGTCGCAGCGTTTGTGTACTACTTCTTCTTGCCCGAAACCGGTGGAAAATCTCTCGAGGAAATTGCGGAGCTGTTTGGCGATACTTTGGCCACTGCGCACCTCGACCAGATGGAGGGGGATGAGAAATCTGTGCAGCCAGTCCATGTGGAAAAAGTGGTGTGAGTAACAGTGTTGTACAAGGCTGTAAGCTGGGTTCTCGTGACAACTATTGGCGGTCTAGAAACTCTGTATTCCAGATTTGTCCTTTATTCTAGTAACCATTCAAGAGAATTCTTCACCAGGTCTTCAGTAGTTAAGTCGCGGTCGTTGAGTAGCGAGGAAAACATGCTCGAGTGGGGATCGAACCCCGGTACCGTGCTCAAAGACCATTCGCCTGGGATGTCCGCAGTGTCGGTGGTTATGGCTAGCCCACTTGCATCTTGGGTAGCCTGTAAGAGGGTAGAAATCTCCGGCTGGCCTGTGAACGGATTCGCGAGCTGCGTGTCCTCTCGCTCGGCGATTATAGAGGTTGGCTCTGTCAGAAACCGTGCCATCCAATTATCCAAAGTAAATGAATTGGAGATGGAATCCCGGCAAAGGTCTTGGAAGACCAGTAACCGGTGGGCCTTGGTTGGGAATGTATATTAGCACAGAAGAGCAGAGATAGAAAACAGGTCATAGTGCTCACAGAACGGTCCACAGCTGGCCAGTAAGCTTTTAGAATCATCAGATAGCGGAAGTTCAAGAGCAGACGCTCTCGAGCCGCTGTCAGTTCTTGCGCATCTTCACCGAGAAGGAGCGTATGCAGATGGACGCAGGAGCTAACCACGGTAACGTGGGCATAGAGATGGCAAAGTAGCTCGCAGTCCTTCTTAGTGGACGCAGTCTGGACAATTTCTGACACGACATTGGCACTATTTTTGCACTTCAGAGCACCATCGCGGAAGAAGCTGGTCCCCTGAGAAAACTGTGTCGAGCCTGGGGCCAAGGAAACATTTAAGAATGGGAAGTGTAACATCTGATAGAAATGGTGGTATCCGATGTGCATGGCTAAGAATGTCCTTCCCAGGCCTAGTTCCGAGAGGATCTGTAAATTGGATATGGAGTACTGCAGAGTCTCTGGGAGGTTATTGGCCCACTGCCTGAGCTTCTGGGCTAAGAGCGGAGCTTCAGTGCAGTAGGTGGTAAATGAAATACCATCGCTCTGGCTGAGTTGTCGAAGAAGGCAGGTGATCTTGTCGAATATCTCCAGCGTACCAGCCATTTGGTACCACAATCCGTATTGTGGTTCGGCGGGACCACTGCCTTCTTGCAGGCTAGCCGCGGGGCCCGTATGGAAAGAAAGGTCGTCAACGCAGGGTAGATTGAGCTGGCTGCAGGGCACGGCGATCGACTCCGTGCCCATGTCCGTCGCACTCCACTGGTAGGATATGCGGACTGTAAGCCAGGCGCGACGGCGCTCTTCGCGGTCCACGACAGCGAGGTCGTCCGGGATTTCCCACAGTCGGATGACTTCGGCGTGAAGACGGGCAATGCCCACATAGATATGTTTGGTCCGGTACTCTCCTTCGCCTCCCAAGAACTGGCCCAAAAGGAGATACGCCTGGACTGTTTCCAGACTAGGAGTGACAAGCTTGGGATGTAGAAGGCGGAAGGCTTCGTCCGCATATATCTTCCCTCGCCCCGAGGGTAGAGTGGCTTGAAGGGTTTCGTGGTGCGAGTACCTGTGCGGATGAGCACCGCACCCATCATCACAGAGCTCATCGGGATCAGCAAGAAACTCACCGTGCAGAGAGGGCGCAGATTGCATAGACGATAATCTTTGACGCAGATCCCTCACTGAGTCGTTGCATGAAGGTGGCCGAATGGAAAATGGTATTCATCACATTATGGATGAAGCGAAAATACAGCACCGCTAGTTCCGCACACACAATGGGATGGAGTCTTCCATCCACGAAGTTTGAACCTGTATCTTGTCCAGTTGAGATATGATTTGATTGGGAGATCACCGGACGAGCTGCAGAAGGATCGAGGCTACAGGAGATCCCTAGTGATTGGCACAATTGACACGTCGCGAATGGTGGACTTGGGATGCACCGTCGTTTTCGCAGGCTGCAATGTCAGCTGCAGTTTCTATATCAAGTCGAAGTTATCCTACCGGCAGTTTTTACAGGCGCTGGCCCGTAATCGCTTAGAAGCGCCATTCATCTTCATGGAGAGTGGAGGACGGGGAGAAATTGCGGGGTGAGCGGCAGTCTACATGGAACATCGCTAATTCACCTCTCAGGTCTGGGCAGATGACATTGAACAACACGGCTGACAACTTCCAACGTACCCTATTTATCCATATCAATACTATGAATTGTGCATCTAAAGGGTCATATAGGATACCCAAGGACATTTCACTTTGAGATAGGATAATGGGACCGAGTCACAATAGCGCAGGCTTTGTGAGCATAAGCATAGTGCATGGAAAGTTCAGTGACCCGATCACTACGCCTAAGGACTCGCTCAGATCTACTCGGAGAGGGATGAGCTCGTATACGGAAAAGAAACCAAAATCGTCTGGAGAAATTCATTACGTAGGTATGAACATGAAATCTCTCTCGCAACCCTCATCAACCGCTCATTATTTCAGAGGAGTCAAACACACAGGGGGTCCGATACAAAAAAAACATCATTGGAGGGCAATCAATCGAGAAAAGAAACGCCGGATTGCGCCAGATCCCGACTCATCTCCACGGGGTCTCCTCCATGCGAAAAAAAAAATCTATCACCGTCGTCACGGATCGGGGATTCATGAACTCATGTCTCTTTTTTTTTTAAAGAAAAGAAAAAAAGCACTTCCCTCCCACATGGAGAGAAACGGGACGGAGAATGAAGAATTTGGGGTGGTAAAACGTAAGGAATCGGAGAATAAAAAGGAAGGATATTTAGGGCACGACTGTGATCGTTCATGCGGGCTGCTCGAAGCCACGGCGGATAACGCGGCCGAACATGTCGACACCGACACGCTCGCTCTTCACCTCGCTGCGGGCCTCGTTCTCCTTGTTGGTAGGGACGCGGACGACATCGCCCTCGACCTTCCAGCTGCAGACGTCGGCAACAAACTTGGCTAGGGCGTCGCGGCTGCGCAGGTCGAGCCACTGCTCGAGGGACTCGGCGGTGATGGAGCGGAAGGCCTTGCCAACCTCGACGGCAATGCGGATGCGGATGAGCTCCTCGAAACCGGCGATATCGGCGGTCAGATCAGCGTACAGGTCATCCGAGTTCAGGGTGGACCAGAACTGGGTGTACTGAGCGGACTCGAGGAGGGTAGAAAGGCGGGAGAGCTTCTGGACGGACTCGACAAAGTCGGAGGTCTGCGAGGCAGCCTGGGCCTCGGAGGTGGTAGGGAAGGGCTGAGTGTGGGCGGGAAGCAGAGCGAGGCAGAGCGAGAAGGCGGGGGAAGGGAACACAGTCAGGGCCTTGACCAGGACGTTGGTGACGGTGTCGGGCTGGAGGAGGTGAGGGTTGAACTGGTAACTGTTTTGGACGAGAAAAGTGCGGGGATTAGTACAGAGCTCGCAATGCAGATCTCGTATGTAAAAAATAGGCGCAAGAGAACTGATCGTTACGATCCAGATATCGTCCACACATTGCTGGCTATTTCAGAAAGATTGAAATTCTCAACAACCCCATACGCGACAGGTTGTCAGGTAATAGGAAACGTGGATAAAGATTAAAATCATTCATCACAGAAAACAAGGCCATATATTTCGCATGCATGTACCACCACTCCTCGAGTAAAGAAAAAGAGAGGTCCAACTCACAGCTTCAGCAGAGCCAGGTTGGCATAGAGATCGAATGACCGGTCCTCGCACTGCTGGGCGACGTAGTCCTGGAAGACGGTGGTGGTCTCGGGGTTGTACCGATCGAGGCCATTGAGGATGGCATCGATATGAGCCGGCCGGGTTTCACACTTGTCGAAGGCGACCATCTTGGCGGGAGGTATGTGAGGGTTGGTGATGTGCGGGTCTGGCTTTGTTCCTGGAGGTCGTGCTTTTTGGTGGGATTTTTGATTGTGGCCCGGATGTGTTCGGAAGAACCTAATCGAGGCAGTTTATCCGCCTCCCCCCCGCCCCCCAATGATCCCGAAGTATATCTCAAGGCTGAACTAGTTTGACGATTGATCTTAGGAGGCTTTTCTTTGCTTTTTTGGGTTGAATGTTTGATCAGTCTAGCTTATTGTCTTTAAATAGTGCTTTTGGGTACCATAGCTTGGAGTTCTTAGGTATGTAATTACGTGAAGATTGAACTTTAACCTGAGAGTTAACGTTTTCATCACAAACCGATCATCCCTGCTCAATCAAGGGAGGAGCGGCTGGCTATATTAGGGTAGTATCCATACAGATCGAGAGGTATTTGAGATCGTGTCACTGATTCTGTGGTATCAAATCTGTGAAATACATGCTTTCATCATAATCCGTAACGCCCATTGCAAGGACCTTCATGCCCAGATTATCCCTCAATGTGCTCGAGGCAAAGGGAATGGTCCATAGCAGGACCGACCCGATCTTGACAGTATTAACATCATCAACCAGAATGCGGATAAGAACAAATCTACCAAAAAAACCCAGGCCTATTCAGGCTATCATCGTTCGTGTTTATCCAAAAATACATAGTGTTATGGTACATGTCAAGCCTCATCGCGATCATTGTCATCAAAATCCCCAATCATGAATATGAGTGTGCAAAGGCCAGCCGAAATGGTGGGAGGGGGTTGGAACAAAAGTCATCGCTGATGGAAAAAAACGACAGGCCTTGATGAGAAGATTGGGCTGTCCAGAAGAAGAAGAGAGAAAAAACGACAATCGAAATGCGGCGAAAACAAAAGTATCCTTGAAAATGAAAACTCCGATCCGCATCTGTAAGACGCCATAGTCTATGCCCAGTATCCCATCTTGCGCAAGAAACATCATGGAAAACAAGAAACCCAGAAAAAAAACATGCCCGAGGGCGAGGATGCAAAACGAAAAGAAAAACAGCTGATCCACGGCAGTGGCACTATCGCTAGAAAAAGCAAATGGCATGAAATGAACATGACAGGAGAGACGAAATGGTTGCGCGAAAAGATCAAGGTCAAGCGTGCCCGGCTGGGAGAAAAAACAGTGCCGGTGGGTATCTCAAACGGATGTATGGATGTAAAAGGTGGAGAAAAGTGCAGTTAGGCCACGACTGACCGACGGGTAGTGGTGATGGGGATAGGCTGGGGCCCGGAGGCAATTTCGAGTTTGGACATGTCAAGGTCATTACCGTCATATTTGGAGACGGACTGGCGTTTCTTGGAACGCTCACTGCCATGGGACACAAGAACGGGCTGAGTCGTCGTAGCGTCCTCCTCGTCACTGACGGTACTGCAGACAAATCGGTCTTCGGAGATAGGGACACCGCCGAACATGGTGCCCAGCTGCTGAAGCAGTGCGACAAAGTGCGCATGGAGTTCGGTGAAAATGTACTCGTTGCCCACGATCTCCGCCAAATTGCGCGCCCGAATCTGGCCAAGGCGACGCGATTGCCCAGCCGGGTCCCTAGCCCGGCCTGTCAAGAAGGAGGAGACGGGTGTGTACTGACGGTCACCGGGTGGAGCGGCAGCATTATTTTGTTCCTCGCGCTTCTTCTCTTCTTCCTGGAACCGCTCAGCAGCGCTAACAATGCCAGAGGCAATGCGCCCGAATGCGCGCCAGATAACGGGACAGGCTCGGAATGCTCTTCCGGCATCCTTTCCGGCGAGGGCCACTAATGCGTAACTGCGTCGCTTGCCGCGTGCCATGGGGTCGGGGAGGCGGAAAATGTAGGCGATCGTGTAGCCAGCCACGGAGTCGCCAAAGCAGATAGGACCGGAGGACAGGCCGCGGGGAAGTAGCTCACAGCTAAGGGTGCGGATGGAAGAGCGGCGGAGAAGGGCGTAGTCAGCCGGGTTGGGAGGGCCGCGGAGTGAGAGATAGGTCAAGATATGCGTGTGACATGACGAGTCGGATGCGACGGAGGCGGAACGTAGAGATTCGGGTGGAGAGGCGTGGGTATGAGAGTCTGGGGAGTCATCGTCCATGTCGGAGTGGCTGTTGCCGCATGAGTAGACGACTTCGCGCGATCGTAGGACTGGGCTGCCGTTACTGCTGCCATTGGCGTCACGACTGCCGGGTGCGCCCGAAGGTAGCTGCTTGCTCACGCCTTCGGGGAGGGACAAGCTACAGCTGGCGCATGTGTCGCCGTCCGTGGCGCTGAGTCGGTTCGTGCGTTCTTCGGGAGATGCGGACTGTTGGGAGCGTAGGAAGTAAGGGTGATCTTCGATCTTGGGTGATCGCGACGCCGAGGGTTCAAATGTGGTGCCGGGTGATTTGGGCGACCTGGGCTCTCCCGGGGAATGGGATGTGGTATTGGGCGAGGCGTCGGCATCGGGGTGACATTGGGTGCAGGCGAAGGGGAGAACCTGCGAGCAGATAATGGAGGTAGGGCCATGCACTTCGCAGAAGTGCGTGAGAGAGAGCTGTATCGGGGAGAACGCGAGGTCTTTCGTTAGAGGCATTTCGATGGGAGGGGCGTTGTATCGCCGTTAGACCAAGCGCAACTCACGATAAAATCCATGGTCTGGACCTGATCACGCGGAATCCAGCAGGTAGTTTAGGCCATTGCGGCGGAGCATAGTGGGAGTGGCAGTGGCAGTGGCAGTGGGAATGACATGGACTGGTATGCGCCGGATCCACAGACCAGGTTCCCGGGGAGGAAGGGGAGGGAAGATAAGAAGGGAGGAAGAGTAGGAGTAGGAGTAGTAGTAGTCGAAGATCGGAGAGAGGAGGAGAGTTGGATATAAAGAAAGTTGCGCCAGCGAGAGGGGGAAGTTGGACTGTAGAGGCAGGGCCGTAGGGATAGAATGGAAGGGGGGACTTCTTTTGCCACGACCCTAAGTTACATGACCTTTTTGGCTAGAATTTCTGATTTAATGTGACTAGAATTATGATTATTCTTATTATTATTATTTATTCTTATTATTCTCATTATTATTAACAGCCTAATGGCTATTTGGCTCGGTCGAAGCCCGAGTGGATCGGGTTCCAGTTCGCCCTCCTCATCAGGGAAAAATCGAATATTCCAATCCTAATTTATTATTCCTATTTTACTAGTAAATCCTCTTCCCCTCGCGCGACAGCCTCCCCTTCTCAGATGGAACGAATGGAAGCCCGATGGAACAATCCCTGCTCCACTTGCCCACCGAAGCTTTTCCGATTACGTCTGCCTGCCCCAACTCGTCGAACTCGAGGTACATCTTTACTTTGTACGGAGGATTCTGTGAAATCCTACGGAATTACGGTTCTCTTAGAATTGGTAGTAGTACTCCCCCGAAGTACTGTAGTAATCCCCAATTTCATCCATTTCTTACTGGACCAGCCACTGGACGGATGCAGGGCGATCTCGCAGGGGGGGGGAGCAAAGGGATCTGAACATGCTTCAATTGTCATCGCCGAACGGTAGTACGGGACTATGGTACTTCTGTCTAGTCCATCAGTCAATCACCATGAAGGAAAATAGCCTCTATCATGCTTCGGATCGAGTCCCTCTCTATAGGTCCAATCCCAAGAACCGGGTATTGGGCGGCAACTCACATTCTTGGGACGAATAGGCGCTCCCCTTACAGTCGAGACTCCCTTTCCTCCTTTTTTGACTTACTCCTCTGTCCGCATGTATGCAACTCATTTCGTACTGAATCGTCCAGCCTCAAACCACCTGACCATTCCTTTTTTTCTTTCCCTCCCCCCTGCCCATTATTCCGTTTCTTTTCTTTTGACGGGCACTACTCCGTACTTTGGCATGTGAATTGGCGTCCTAGTTTCATCGGCCCGTCCTGATGAATTGCTGGCCCAACGAATGTCTGTTCCGCTAATTCACTAGTCCGTTCTGAGCCGAGGGACCGCTCTCGTCCTTCGGTGGGGACTGCAACCAGGAGAGACGCTACTCCGTCACTGTGGGAGAGAATGCCGGGTAAGCTACCGGGACTCTGTCATCTTCCGATGCCCGCTAAAGGATGCAGGCTATTTATGAGATGCTCATTATTAGGGATCTTCCTCGTTTCGAGGTGAATAGCCTAAAAACTAACAAGTTTCGTCGAACCTGACGAGGATGCTGATGGTTCCTGATGAGATGATGATCAAATATCGTAACGTTTCTAATGTTCCGGATAGGGCCCGCAACCAGGTGGATGCAAGTCAATCCTACACTCTCGTGGGGCTCGACTCCCTACGGTTGTATCTACTGTATACATCTCAGATAGTGATGTATGGAGTATCCAAAAACAAAAAGGAACAGCCCACTTCGTACTTGTACTACTCAAGTTGGGCTTGATATTGCGACTGGGACATGATCTATCACCTGGACCTATCGACCAGGGGGGTGGTTTGACACTCATATTTCTTTTTTCCCCTGATTCCTTTGTGCTGGGTAAAGTAGACCGTATTTGGTTTTTTTTCTAGTCCTTTCTCAGCCCGAATACTTCATTTCGATGATGTTATGATAACTCCTCAATATTGTTTTTACCATCTTTCTTTTTTCTTCCTCTGGATTTCTCTGAAAAGCCCCCCCCCCCCCCCCCCCCCCCCCCCCCCCCCAAAAAACTCATCACACCGCAACTATGATGTTGAAACGTTTCAACCTTAGTCGGCGGACTCGGTAAAATCCTTCCTCACCAACACTACTCGCGTAGAAAGCCACAACAATCCAACAGGATCGGGAAAAGGGCAAAAACAATATTAAGGATAATAATATCACTCCATAACTCAACTCTCAATTAAATTCTGGGAGGTCCCACACTCCGAGTGGGCGAAGAACAAGGCTGATTCCTACGCCTCCGATTTGTTGCACACGCCCGGTTGTCTTTTACGGAGCCATCATCAATCTGCACTTTCAAACTCAAAGGTAAAAGCAGACCCGTTTCGAGTCCACCGATTCGTACCATCAGGTCAGTTCGGGTGCAAGTGAAGAATGGAAAAGGAATGCTTTCTAAGTTCTTCATAGATCGGGAGCCTTTAAGTTGGGGAGACTGCATACTGCGTATCATAGATGCACGCCGCATGCATTTTAGACAATGAGCTAGTTTACATTGTTCTTGAGATAATCATATACTCTTCGTAATTTACTTTATGTTTAGCGGTTCGCAACGAATAACCATATTCATGATTACCTGAATGGAGTCTATAACATTGTACTACCACAGCTGTTACTAACTAGCCGCTCTTCGGTCACGGACGATCGGAGGGGACGATCCCTTGTTTGAAACCCGCCCCCATTTACTTCCAATCTTCCAGAAGCAAATCATTCGCGGCCTAATTCCTGGAGGGCTTCCGGCCTCCGTTTCCTCCGTCTCCTCAAATAATCCGTGGACTCTATTCAGGACTTATTTTCAATATGGTCGTCATAATAATCATTCTCCGGACTACCCCAAGTCCTGCAGGGATCTCCGGAGCTTCCTTCATTACGGAGAAGGTAGCTACAAGGAGTTAGATACCACCGCGGAGTGCAGGAGCATAACTACCGATTTGGTCTACGCCTTAGTAACTGGCGCTGTTGGTGAGTGGTAACCGGTAACTACAGTAAAATCGACGGATTGCGAACTCAAAGGACATCGTTCCTATGTTCGGGTAGTTGCGTGGCTTTTTTTTCATTCCGATACTTGGGACCACGCTTGCAGGGATCGTTACTGGAATAAACCTTGACTTTGCTTCTTTCTCGGAGTGCTCCTCGTATTGTCTATCGTCTTGTGTAGATTTGGGCATCCACTGTGCCGCCGAGGCTGCAGCAACAAGGGGATTAAATCGCCGTTGAGCCATGCGGTCGGATTTCTCTCAGCGTCATCACTTTTTTTTTCCCTCGCAGATCTGCTCTTCCTACTCGAGTTAGATTATTGGCTGCTAGTCGATTCAGTCAGTGTGCCGTCGTTTCGGCCCGGAGTTAACAGCCATTGAATCATGATGTCCGGTCGGCTAGTTTCTGAATTCGTTTCCCGTTCTTCCGCGTTATGAGTAGCTCCTGGTCTTAGGGAGACTGTGTGAATGGGTAAAGAGATCTATTGGAGATTTGATTATGGAAGGGAATATAATAAGACGAGTAATAATGTATGTACCATGAATCATATTGTGGTTCATCTATAAATAATGATGAGATATGATAATTTGCCATCCAGATCATCTCCATAGATTACTCGCACGGCCATGTGGTTTCTTATTTCCACCGACCTATCGTATATACCGAGCCTCAGAATAATGGGGCTAACTAAACCCCGATCCCTGTCAACTTCCCCTCCTTCGCATAATCTTGGAGTGACCCCTCCGGAGTTACTACTAAGTGTTGTCATCATCGATAATCATAATACCCTGAACTATGCTTATTGACCGGTATTTTCTTCTATTGATCTCTTTCCCATCAAATCAACGAAACTCGTCTCGAGGGGGGAACAACGCTCTGCCGGAAGGTCAATCCGTAACTTTCATGGTTCCATTGGTAGAGACACTGGGATCCGAAGTCGCTCTTACTCAAAAGAATAATCCTTATTATTCATGAAATTGACATCCCACCAGCCACCAATCCTCTTACTCCTCCTCCTTCCGCTCTCCATCCTTTTTTATCTAAATCATACACACCACACTACTGTAGCTACTTTACCGAAGCGCACTAAAATGAGGGATTTACATGCCAGAAACTAATCAGCATCTAGAGGAAATAAATGGAATTGCTGACGACCAGAAATCAACCAAACGGTCGAGAGTCAAAAAGTGGTACACTCAGTAACGCCACATCCTTTGGACCCAGCCATCGTGCAGAAGAAGCGCGGGTCGGAAACGCCCTGGGCTCGGCTGGGCGGATCTCGTTGGTTCGTCGGTTGGACGGGGCTGGCCTCTTGTTCTCTTCTCGTGCGAGTTCCACTCTCGATGGAGAAACTCCATCCTTCGACAGGACTGGAGTCTTCCGTTTTGACCACTTTAGTCCTCCCGTCCTCCGTACAGCAAGTACTTGACTAGTGGGCCGCTGACGAAAAGCATTGGCACACGACAGCTTAACGGTTCGAGGGATTCACGATGGGGTCTTGATGGGCCGGACGTGCCGATATTATTAATCCGAGATCCTCTGCAGGCTCAATGCACGGATGTGGACTTACTATGTCTCGATTGCTTTCAATTAGGAAGGTCGATACAGTTCGCTCCGTGCTGGACTGAAGGAGCCGCAGGTGCTATATTGACCTGCATACAACTACTGAGTCTACTGAGTCTACTCGAGAAATAATGCTGCCTAAGTAGGTAGGAGTAATCCTACCGTTTAGTTAATAAGGTTGTGTTCAGTGACTAAGGATGTGCGGAAATAATTACCTCGGCTGAGGCTCGGCAACCTACCAAGTACGGCATATCATACAGAATAGTTAACTACTTACTACTATAGAGAGACTTATACTCCAGTCTCTCGTGACTTAGTCCCTGCTACTCCATAATGAACCATAGGCTACACGGTAATAACCCCGAATAGAAACAACCACGCCATCTACCCTCGTCCTCGACCCTAAACCCGTCCATGATCGCCAAGCCTCGATTTTCCACGTGGAATCTTTGTCACTGTCTTACCCTCGATCCACCAAATCCAGTAACGGAGCGATCCCATTGGCGAAAAGCCCATGTTCGGGGGGTAAGCGCGTACAGGACGGAGTACAACATCCCCCATCAATGACACCGACACCTTTCCAACGAAACAGAACAGATATGTACAAATTTAGCCTGTTGCATGCATCACTCATTCGATTGGCCAGTCTGCAAAATCTAATATTGGCTGCGCCCGTACCTGCTGATCACTTTGCTGATCACAGCCAGTCCCGAATAAAATTTTCGCGTGGAGCCCTTTGCCCTGCGCGTCTGCGCGATTATCGTGGACGCTGGTGGAGCCCGGCGAAACTCTATGAGGCAAGTCTTCGACTGACCTGCTCTTTTGTGGCACACCGAGTGGAGGGTGGGTTGTTGTTCGTGGATCCTGGGTTAACTTTGTATGTGAGAGAATTAGATGAGAGTTGTTTACAGGGCGATCACTATTTACTACAGGTAGGTTGAACATGAATAGGTACATATTGTACTATGTACATCTTCTCGTGTATACACTACAGAGTACGCTATTAGGATACAGTATCCCGTCGTTGTCATCGTGTCATGTAGAATGTCATAACATAGAATTCACGACGTGTTCCGGACTCTACTCTCAATGCGGTCTCATAGTTTCCACATCGAGTGATGCCCCGGCTTATACTACGCCTCATCATGTCTTTTCCAGTGCTCTCCATGCTCTCCATCAAATCTCGGTAACTTCCTCCATATCACTTCCCGCCAGTCTCATCCAAATTAGTACATGCAGTTATAGAGCGGATACAACTACCGTAGTCTACCTGTGTTGTCCATCCTCGGTGGATCCACGCCCAGAGGCAACTCCAGGAAAACATTTCCCCAATGCATGCTCCACTGCTTCGTCCCACAGATGCGCGAAATCCATTCAAGCAGATCGGTTATAAGCAGGGCCCCAGGGGCAACTCGTTAAAGTCACCTTCCGCGGTAAGCAGAGTGTGATGATCGATTGATCGTCCGGCGGGTTGGTCTATCCGCCGCCCGCTTTCCGAGGTACGAGTTCGATCCGCGGTCGAGTACGTTTCGGATGAGGTCGGCAATTGCGAAGCTACTGCACACTTCGGTGGGGAGGGCGTTTGAAATGGATCTACGGGAATGTCAGTTGTGCTTCCGGAAGTGCTATTCCTGCCAAGCGAAAATACATACTTTGGTCGGAAGGTTTGGTCTATGGCTAATTTCGGGAATGACCCGTTTGGCGAAGCGACCACCTCGATCTAGAAATCCTTCATCGTGGCGTTGCGTAAGTTCAAAGCCATGAAACATTTCAAGCTTGTAGTTCCCTTCGTATGATTAAGGAATATCTCGGAAGCAATGCCTCGGTTACCGAGGGAGATGATTCAAAACATGTTTGACTTTGAACAGACCTTTGCAAACAGCAAAAGCCGAAGCATATCGGTCCGGGCCTTTAATTCAGTCTCTAGATTCAGACTTCTGAACTATGTATTACTGTAGTTCTTCTAGCGTATCCCGTAGCCTCGAAGGTGGATCTGTCTCCTATTGCCGTTCTTGTCAATGAGGTCGCTGATAGCAGATAAGATCGCTAGCGCTAGCTAAGAAGCATTTATCAAAGTCGGAAATTCCGAATGCCACAAAGTAGATACAGGCCATGGTCGAGTCTCAAGCGCACTGTATACATGTTGTCGATATGTACAGTCGTAGTTCAAATTTTTGAAAGAAGGAGCGGAAGAAAAGGCCTATCCAGAGACGCTTCAACATCCACTGTACATTTCCCGGGCTATACAGAGCATTCGAATCCAATGTCCATCAACCAAGATCCCCATCTGGTCCACATTCAATCTTCACCCATTCCAACGAAGACCAACCGGCGGTGTTGGTCCTGTTCAGAGAGAATTTCACCTCATCAATTTCAACCGCATCGTTGTTCGAGTTGGGATTTTCCGTGTCCGAGCTTTCAGTGTCGTTTGTCGCAATGGAAGGCTTCGAGGGATGGTAAGGTAGGTCGAAGAGTGGAATAGCTTCGACGTTCAGCTTCAGGATAGTATCTTCGTCGTCTTCATCGTCTTCATCTTCTTCCTCATCCTCCTCTTCTGTCTCATCTTCATCTTCAGTCTCCTCTTCATCTTCGTCATCATCACCATCTTCTTCATCTGACCACTCATCCTCTGAATCCTCGGGCCATCCGCGATCTTCTCGATCTCGACATTCCTGGAGAATCTCAGTCGCATTTTCGATCTGCCACGAAGCTAGATGATTGAACTTGGCATCAGGCAAGCTCCACTGAGCTCCATTCTTCATGAGCAGCTCACAGACATCCTCTGAGCCTGTCAATGCAGCCGCGTGAAGAGCTGAATAATAAAGGCCGCCAAAAGTATTCACTTCAGCACCTCGGTCAAGAAGAAGTTGAACCAGGTCATAATTTCCACTCCCGGTAGCCGCCTGCAAAGGCGTATAGAATTTCCCGCCGGTCTTGTTGACGTTGGCACCATATCGGAGCAATAGGAGAGTGCTGGGCATAGATCCTGTGGCAGCTGCAGCTTGTAATGCACCGGAATACACGCCGCCTGGGCCGTTGGGGTTGATGCCTTTCTTCAAAAGGTATTCTGCGAGTTCGATATCATCACGTAACACGGCAGCTGTCAATGCCGTGCCGAATTTGCCCCCAGTGATGTTGATGTCGAAGCCGTGCCGAAGCAGAGCCTTGACAATTCCTCTATTACCACTCACACTAGCAGCCTGTAAAGCGTTGTGGTACTTTCCTTTCCCCGTTGGTTTGATATCAGCGCCTTGTTTGAGTAAATAGCGCAGAATCGAGAAGTTGCCCTGCCTTGAAGCATATTCCACGGGAGAGCCATGTACGCCATTGGAAATACCAATATCGGCACCTTTCTCGACCAAAAGTCGGAGAATTGAAAGATTTCCGGCTTTGATTGCCCCGTGGACGGCAGTCGGATAATTCTGGTTCCCTTCGATGTTGACGTTGGCACCGGCTTCCAACAACGCTATAACTCGGTCCTCTTCTCCATGGACCGCTGCACAGATAAGAGGGGCCCCATACAAGCCACCTCGGGCATTGACGTCTGCTCCCACGTCAAGTAAGATGTGGTATACATCATCTTCACGCCAGTCAGAGCAAGCCTGGATTAGGGGAGTTCCCCACTTCCGGATTGGAGTATTTGGATCAGCATGATGATGTCGGAGGAGAGCAGAAACCAACGTTTGACAGGAGCCTGCTAGAGCCGCACCCAGAGCTGTTCCGTATTGTCCACCCTGCAGACTTGTTGATGCACCGTGGCGGAAGAGATCTCGTATAGTAATATAATATCCATGCGTATATGCCGCCTGGAGTGCTGTCCCGTATCTGCCACCCACAATGTTGGGATCTGCCCCATGCTGGAGCAATAGAACACAAGCTTCTTCCTGGCCTTCAGAAGCGGCAGCTTGGAGGGCAGTAGCCCAGGTACCTCCTCGGTTGTTCACATCTGCTCCTGCTTCAAGTAAGACTTGAATGGTTGATTCATCCCCATTGAAAGCAGCTGCTGTGAGCGGATAAGCATATGAATGTTTGTCCCCCACAGAGAGGTTGACATCTGCTCCCCGTTCCACTAGTAGCTGAACGACCTCTAGCCTGCTCTCCTCAGTCGCATCCATCAGGGCACTGCTATCACCTCCACCACAGGCATTAACATCGGCACCGGCATCGATCATCGCTCGCGTTGCTTCAAGGTGGCCCATATAGGCAGCAGTTTGGAGGGCCGTGCCATACACACCACCGACTTGGTCGACCTCGCTCCCTGAATCGATCAACAAGTGAATTTTGTCCACATCGCCTCGATGACAGGCGGCTTGCAGTGCCGAGGCGAATCGTACATCTTCCAGGTCCACGGAAAGTTGAGCTCCATTTTCGATCAACTTTCGAACTGTCTCATCGGATCCATAGTATACCGCTGCTTGGAGTGGCGTCACACATCCGTCTTCGTTGCAAGTGGCATCGTCTTCTGGGGGCTCAATCGCAAGGTTGACATCCGCGCCGTGATCAATCAACAGGTTCAGGAATTTCTTGTCCGCCGATTTCACGGCCATCATCAGCGGCGTGAAATAGGACGTATATGCCAAATTCACGTCAGCACCACGGTCCAGGAGAGTCACACAAAGTTCATAATTCTCACGAGACAAGGCACCGACAAGCGCACAGCATATCAATTCCGTATCCGCAGTAGCATTGACGTCTGCTCCAGCATCAAGCAGTCGCACCGCCACGGCAATGTCAGATTTCTCTCCAAGACAGGCGGCGATGAGGGCAGTCCCATACTTTCCCTCGTTCACGAAATTCACATCCGCGCCCAGATCAAGCAATAGATCTACCGTCTCCGGATCCCCCTTCACGGCAGCCGCTTCAAGAGGAGTGCAACAGGGATATGTAGAAAGTGTGCTGCAATCGTCCATGGCCGCCCCCATCTCAACCAAGACTTTGATAGCACCCACGTGTCCCCTGTTCGCAGCCACCATAATGGCATTGCTCATCTCATAGGTATCTCCAGAAGGAACCCCCAGTTCGAAGAGAAGCTCAAGCGTTTCAGTATGGCCATTTTGCGCGGCTCCAATGAGCGCTGTCCCCCGATCACTGCTAGGAGCGTTGACATCCACTCCTGCCTCTGCCAGGATGCGGATAATGTCGTTATGTCCCGCAGAAGCAGCAGTTTGAACACTGTTTCCATAGTGTTCGTCAAAAAAGCCCACGTCTGCTCCAGCGTCCAGAAGATACTGCACGATTTCGATATGATTTCCTGCACTTGCTGCATTGAGTGCGTTTCGATGCTTTCCTCCTCGTGCATTGACATCAGCACCCAGTTCCAGTAGAAGTTTGACGGGCTCCAAATTTCCTGCCATGCATGCCGCATACAAACTGTCGGTGCCTTTATCATTTTCATCATTGACCCGTGCCCCATGGGAGACCAGCGAGCGAATCAGATCGAGCATCCCCATTGATGATGCGGCCATCAAGGCGCTTCCATGCCGGCCACCCAGAGCGTTGACATTGGCACCACGTTGAATCAGAGTATCGACCATATGCATGTTCTGACCGACAATCGCAGACACCAGGGGATAGGCGTACCAACCACCTCGGCTGTTCACGTTGGCACCATGGTCAAGGAGGATTTGAAACGTGTGCAAGTGTCCTTTCTCAGCGGCAGCAGCGAGAGGTACACCATACCTCTGACATTTTACGTTGATGTCTGCACCGTGGGCAAGCAAAGTCGAGACCACTTGATGCCGGCCATCGAGAGAAGCGACCTGAAGTGGTGTCCCATGTCTTCCTGCGCGAACATTCACATTCGTCCCATGTGCAAGTAGAAGCTGTACCGCACGATCATGTCCTTGGCTGGAAGCAAGATAAAGGCATTGCTCCAGCACATTTGCACTGACAGATTCACATTGACGGAGAAAAACTTCAAGTACTGCGTCGTGGCCAGCACTCGCGCTCGCCTTCATCGGCTCTTCAATGTAAGTGTCTGGGCTTTGGTCCAATAACTCTGAGACGGCTCGATGCAAGCCAAACAATGATGCAAAATAAACAGGATCTTTGTTGGAAGCCTTAAGTCGCTGCCCTGTCACTTTCTGTTGATGGAAATAGATCTTGTACCAGGTGTCGTAGTTTCTACCAGCTTCAATGCCGGATTCAAACAATCTCATAGTCAGGTCGAAGACGGCATCATGAGTCTTATTCATGTCGCCAAGATGTGCGTGAGAGCCCCATGCTTGCACAGCGTATGGGAGAAACTTGTACTCATTGAAGTTTTGCAACAAAACTTCCCCGGATGTATCGTCGCTTCCAGAAAAGTCGTCATATGTCAAATACGTAAGGCAGATGCTGGCTAGCTCTGCATGAACATCATCACATCCAATCCAAAATTGGGGCATGGCATTCTTGATATGCTCAGACACCAGAAACTCCTTGACCGTGTAGTGGGCCAAAGCAACATGACCATCAGACGAGACAGTGATCAAACTTCCACAAAGCTCGACAACATCTTCTGCGTCCGTGAAAACAGCATCAAAGTCAAACGACTCATCTGGATTGCTGAGATCGATACTCACACACTCCGCCAACTCGCCCAGTGTGAGATTTCGCACACCTCGGACCAACCACTTTAGTAGTCTATGCACAATCTCCACATCATCGGCATTCTCAGTCTCCACCTTCTGGAGAATCCGAATGTAGGTATCATGTAATGTTTTGGGGAGGTCATTTAGAGCACCCCGCACGGCTTTGTCGTTACGAAGCTTGCACAGCTGGTCAAGCTGGCACTTCACCCATTGAAACATGCCATGTGCCCCTTCAATCAAAGTGTCGCAGATAATATTTTCAAGATTCGAGTCTCTCAACTTCAGCTTCCGTGTTTTGACCTTGATGGCCACCTCCGCTTTCACGTACAACTCAATGTCCCCCGCGACATCGGTCGCTTCAATGGTGGTACTGGGCAATTCATCGAGGGCTCGAGCGATGTCAATCTCATGACGACTGATAACAAAGACCTTGGCGCACTTGCAGGTCTCGAATATTCTTTTCAGGGCATACGCCACACACTCCCTGTCTTCACTTTCATCCAAAGCATCAACGACAACGAAAATGGTCTCAAAACTGTTCGCCACGAAATGGCTAAAATTGTTCAAGAGTTCGTCAAACTCTGGAGTATAAGCCGGATTCTCTTTGCATTGTCTTTCGAAGAAAGCCTGGATCCTACCGAAGACATCGTTGTTTTGAGATGCAAGCATCCACAACAATGTGCTGACGATCTTGGTAGGGGATTGTTTTTGCTTGTCCTTGTAATCACAGTAGAAGTACGCCAGTCCCATCTCACTGCTCTTCTTGTAATTGCGCAACCAGTCAATGACATTCGAGGCCAGGATAGTTTTGCCTCCTCCGGGTATGGCGTGCAGCCATAGGAAGGAGTTTGCAGTTGAAAGCCACTGCTGAAATTCTTGTCCATCTATGAACCAACTGCCCGTTCCTTGGTAGCGCAGCTTTGTAGCCGAGGTATGGTTCGAAGCGGCATTTACGGGTGAGAGCCACTGATTCACATAATCGATCCGTTGCTGGTCAATAAATTCGGTGACGGTCTTTTGGTGCGACTCAAGCGCGTCCCAACGAGATGTCTGCAGCTGGCGTTCTTGCTCTGCCTTGGACCTCTCCTTGTTGGCCAACTCCTTCTCCGCAATGTCAACTTCATGGTCAATCCTGGTTAAGGAGGATCTGATTTGGTCCATTATGTCACCAAACTGAAGCTTGAAGGGCTTCCAGATTAGTTTCCACGCGGCGTGAAGGCCGACTGGATTCAACGCTCTGATGCCGCTCTGGTGCTTTTTGCCCTGGTGGAAAACATCTCGAGCTCTGGTACAGAATTGCATGATTGATTGGAAGATTTCTACCATTGACTCGCGTAGAATTTGGTTGTCGGGGTATAGGCGCGGATATCGTCGAAGGCAGGAAAGAATATAGCCAATCTCCTCGAACATGTCTGAGATCTTGTCGAAATACTCGCTATAGTCACCTGCGAGCTGTATTACAACGAAGAATAGTCTCTCAGCTTAGAAATTGTTCTCTTCGATGCTCGTATAATTGAATGGGGTGGGCAATGCTAACCTTGAGAACAATGCGTACTGAAGCCCAAATAGGGCTCATTAGCGAAATGGAACCTGCGACTATATCCAAGGCCGATCCAAACTGTTCGACACCGGCAACAAAGACTTTAAGCTTCGGCGCAATTTTTCTTGAAATAGACGCCTTGTGCTTATTGTCGACATCTCGGAGGTCGTCTATCAACTGCTGCGATTTTGTTGTAGCCTCGAACAAGGCACTTTCGTCGGCCTCGAGGTCATCAAAGAATTTGCGGATCGCATCATGGCATTCATCCTCGAGACTTGAGCTGTAACAGAACCAATAAATAATTAGTTCTTCTTCCCATGGATATATGTTGAAGTGGTGCAGGACTTTGAGAGGGAGTTAATGTACCCGGTAGATGGGATATGCGGCATGATGCAAGCACCATGTGAGTCTGACGAATACCTGTGGATAAACTTTCAACGGTATCCTCTATACGGTCTGATCTGTTGTAATAGGTCGATTGCCCATACATATAGACGAGTCGAGCTTGAAACCGTGGTTCAAGAGGGGCTTCAGCTCGTACTCAATATGCACGGACCATGCGGACAGCCTCACGAGTCACAACAACCGAGCCTAAGGGTTTAAGTCGACCTTCCCACCTATCTCTACTATAGCTATTTGTGGGCTACCTTCAACTCTAGGTATTGGATCATCGACTGGATTGGTAGCTGGCGAGTTGATTTTCGATTGGTTTCACACTCTCCTCGGTAGAGCATGCACACAGTCTGCATAGTTAGCAAGATATATATTGCGCCGTGGGAGAAGGGACCCACCAAAAGGGGGGCAAGGCAAAAACGGCCAGACTGACAACTTCCCAGATGATTTACCGCCTGGAGAGAAAGGAGACCAGGGAATCAAGATTAATCTCAGTGACCGAATGGAATTGGGTTTCTTCTTTCGGTAGTGTGCGGTATTCTATGTCGGACTAGCTACTTTTCCCATACAGGGCAAAAAACACGTGCCTGTAACTGACAGTTTCAGAGACAAACACCCGAGCCTCGTATTCGTCCGATGCGGGTATAAGAGTCGGGGGCATCTTGTTGGGAGTAGCCTGGTTTGGAAGCGCTTCTTTGGCTAACAGCTACGGAACAAATGCGGCAGTGGCAGTCGTTTCCCGATACCGTTGGTATTTGGTAGGTCCACGGAGGATCTATAGGTTGCTATTCCAGGATGACCCCATTGTCCTCAGAGATGCGAAGCTGTCATCTTGCCAATTATTGACTGTGTATGATATATCGTCAAGCACAATGGCTTCGGTGCAGGACTGGAGTGCATGGTGGTTGGATTTTCTCAAGCAATGATGAGATGGATTCAACGACGATCATCTTTAGGCATGCGGAGGTTCAACATGGACAACATATTCCCAGCCGGGCCAGCAGTACCGGCCTGGCCCTGGAGGGCTTCGAGTAAGTTCTTCGCGAGGTTAATATTAACGTCGTCATCCTCGTCATCCACATCAAAATCGGCTTTTGATGAAATCGGAGTCTTGCCCTTAGAAGAGCTCGCCCCAGTGGCCAGTTTGTGTTGGTGCTTGTTCAGATCAAGCACGCCCGTTCCTTTGAGTTCAGCTTCCATCTGCCGAGATAACTCTTGAATCTGTTCAGTATCGTCTTGTTCTGCTTCTTCAGCATCGTCCAGCTCTTTGATCCGGTTACGTAGAGGTGTAGAGATATCTGGACCTTGGCCAGACCCGGACGGCATGCCCATCATTTCTTTCATCATCCGAGCGAACTCCTCTTCGTCAAAGGAGGCATCCTTGTCTTCCCCATCGCTGCTGAGCTCATCGTCCTCATCTTCTTCGTCGACATCCGAGTCAGAATCGAAATCATCAATAAAGTCTGCTCCCTCAAAGCCTGCGGAGTTGTCGTTCAAGAATTCTTCAAAACGAGCCACGATCCGCTGCAGATTTTCTTGCGCGCTTGCGTCGCCAAAATCACCTCCAGTCTTCTCGTTGGATTTCCCCTTTCCTTTGAGCTCTCTGTCCAAATCCTCAAAGTTGATGTCCATCCAAGCCTCATCATCTTCTCGCTTATCCCATGTGTTTTCAATCTCTTCATCTGTAGGGAGAAGTTCATCTCCAGTTTCAATATCCTCAAGAAGAAGCTTCATTTCGCGGACAGAGGCTTTGTCTTGGTGGTGAGGATCGTGAAGCAGCATCTCGAAGCCACAGGCAAGCTTCATTCCCGCTTCAGTGCGAGCGTATGGCTTTTGATCGTCCATCGGAGGCAATTTGGGCGCCCAGCTGCTTGGAACGGGAAATTCTTGGCTCTTTAACTGAGCATATCCAACTCGTGTGAACCTAACGCTCACGGTGACCAAGTCATCGGGACTGAAGGTAAGATCAGAAGCATCCTTTGTTCGAAGCGGCCGGAGGGCGATCGGGTCTCGGATATAAAAGGCCTCCACCGCAGGAGATATGTATGCTGGCTTTTGATGTAGGAGGAAGGCGACCTTTCGTGGGATTGTGAGGATAGCGGAGTGAAGGTTTTCGGTAATCTGCTTGGGGTAATTGCGCAGCCGGTAAAACGCCTCCTCTTGAATTATTGTAGACTTTATGAAGCGATCGGGTTCATTCTGAATAATCTTGTGTGCGTCGGCGAGGGTAAGTCTTTCGGTGACTTTTCGACCCTTGTCTTGCTTTGGTTTGATAATCCGGAGCTGTCCTTGATGAATCCAGACCTTATCAACGCCATGTTAGTTAATATTATATCCGAGAGCCTGGTAGAAATGTACACCATGTTAATAACTCACCCTATTATCTGCAACCTCGGGCTCCAGCCACGCAGGAAGAGTGCCAGCGGCCTCGACAAGCAAGAACTCGCCATCACTATCCACAACCCGGACCCAAATATCCTTATGCCGGTTTGTTAACTCACGAAGAAGATAAACAATCACCCATTCATCCTCAATAGAGTCGCCGAAGTTTGTACGTCCGTGGAGGGAGGAAATGCCTAATCCTGCAATCAGCAGCCATTGTGGGGAATGGGAAAGCAAAGAACTGGGGCTCGACGTACCGTTTTCTTTGTTGATCTCTAAACGAAAGCTTTCGCGCTGCCAGATGTAGTCTTTCAGAAGCTCCTTCGTCAATTCAGCCGCGGTGCGTTGCACTTCCAGCAATCGGGCTCGAGCCTCCGCGGCTTTGTCGATAACGGCGGGGGCGGGGGAGGGTAGGTGATAAATGAAATATTCAACTGAATCATCCGGAAGCTCGGGCTTTGGAATCGGACGAAAGGTTGATTGGAACCACGCGATATCTTCCTCGGTCGCCATGATGTTTGCGATAGAGGGTGCTTGAATTACACACCAGCGACCATGACCTCATATCATTCCGCAGAAAAGAAAAAAAGCGGCGAGAGTCGCGACCCACTCGTGACTCGTGAACTAGTCCTAATCAGGTTAGACATCAACAGTCTCCGACGCTCTGCTCGTTGGGTCTCGACACAACACGGTCAGTTTAGGCACTTCCCACCAATTTCTCTTGCTTTGACGGTGATGGTCGCGCGTTGAATGGTTTTGGATATCCGCCACATGGTTTTGGTACAATGGCGTTCCCATATATTGACACGCCGCGCACCGAAGTCGACGGAAACGCGACCTACCTCACCAACGGCTTCCGCAGCGCGGGGCGAACACATCTCTCAGCGCTCGATTCAGTTGAAAACTCGTTTGCTACGCCATCTAAGGATAATGATGTGATCAAGGGGTTTGGAGAAGGACGCAAGCGCGTTTCGGGAGCCTCCAACATGGGCACACCACGCGCCAGTGCCGCGACAAAGTCTACGAGGAGCGCGTTGAGACAACTCCCAACCGCTGGACCTGCTAGAGGCGAGTTCACGCCGCTTATGCGAAGCGCGACGAAAAACAATTTCTTGAGAAACGCGTCTATGAACCGAGGAACCGACGACCCGAAGACCCCGGCATACCTGCGCGAAAGCAGCCGAGGTGCTGCGTATACCCCCGGTCTACCTGCCATCGACATGTCGGATATTTACGAAGAAGACGCGACTGCTGATGAGCCTACACCCCTTCCACAGGCTGCTAGCAGCAGTGCTCAAAGTACACCAATCCCATCTCTTTTAGGGCGCGATGGGAGAGGTGTGTTGGGTGATGGACAGAACATGACCTTGAAGGAGCAGGAGCGAGTATGTTCTAAAGAGGATTCGAGACACTTAATAGACGTGCACTAATTTTCACAGATCATTGACCGGCTCGACAAAGACAATTGGAACCTCAAACTCAAGATCCACTACCTAGAGGAACAACTCGAGAAAGCAGGACCCGAATACAACAGTGCAGCCCTCAAAGAGAATACCGAGCTCAAAGTCTTGAGATTGACAATGCAACGCGACATTTCTCGATACAAGAAAAGCTTGCAACAAGCGGAGCGCGATTTGGAGGACTATCAACAACAACTCGTGGAAATGAGAGACAAGGCCCGGCAGAGACAAACGGATGAGGAGGTTCAGCGCGAAATGGATCTCATGCGGGAGGAGGTCGAGTCGAGGGACAACGAGCTCCGGGAACTCCGGGAAGAGTTGAGGATAGCCAAAGACAATCAGTCTCGCGAGATCGAAAAACTGCGGGACGACATCGAAGACCTCGAGGCTAGCGTACGAGAAAAGGACCGAGCGATTGACGAACGCGACGAAGAACTTGAGGAGCTACGAGAAAATCGCCGAGAGAACGACGCAGGAGCGGAGCTTGAACTCGAACTTGATCGTGCCAAGGAACAGATCCAAGAACTACAGGATCGGCTCGAACAGGCCATATCGGAGGCTCAAGAGGCGGATTCTGCCGCCAAGAACGCCATGGATGAGAAAACCCGCGCTGAAGACGACCTTCGCGAGCTCCAGGATGAGATGGCAGATAAGTCCTTCACGACGAGGGGCCTCAGTCGCCAGCTCGAGGAAAGAGCCGATAAGCTCGAGGAGGAAGTGCAAGAGCTACGGCACGCAAACGATACCCTCCAAGCAGAAGTCGAAAGGAAAACGGAAACCGTGACACGCCTTGAGGAGCGTTATCAAACCGTTCAACAAGACCTCAGGAGCGACGCTGGGAAGCTAGGCGAAGACCTTGAATCTGCCAGGCGCGAGCGAGACGTGGTCCGTGATGAGCTTCAGCGAACGTCTGCTCAGTTGCAAGAAGCTCTCGACAACGTCCAGCGCCGGACTGAAGAAAAAGAACTCCTTCAAACCCGGCACCATGCACTGACCGACGAGTCTGGTGGCTTGCAAGCCGAGCTGACCCGAGCACAATCCCGGATACGCGAACTCCAACAGGGAGTCGAGGAGGCCACAAACCGTGCCCAGGACAGTCAAAACCTTCGCTGGCAACACAAGACGGAGGTTGATCGACTTCAAGATGAAATTGAGGCTCTTCAACACGAGATAGAAGACAAGGAAGGCCATTTTGCCCTGGAACAGGACCGATGGGAGAGCGCCAAGCGAACCTTGCAGGCTCAGAAAGAGCGTGCCGAAGAGCAAGCGACTGGCTTTAAGCGAACCATTGAAAAACTCCAGGAGGCAGAGCACACTCTTTCCGGAAAGGAGTTCAAATTGCAGGGAGCCATCGACAGTGAGAAGCAACGCCATCTCCAGGAAGAAGCTGTGCTCAACCGCCAACTCAAAGACCTCGGTGATGAGCTTTCTCAGAAAAGACACATCCTAGATGAACAGCGCAACGACCTGCTTGCTGTCAGAGAGGAGCTGCGTGTCTCTCGACGTGAAGAGCAGTCACTAAAGGAGAAAGTGCAGGCTCTCGAGGACGAGGTGATTGTTCTGCAGTCAAGTTTGGCGGATGAACAGGAATTCGCCAAGGGTCGCCTGCAAAAGAGTTCGTCTGAAGTCGAGGTGCAACTACAAAAAGCCATTGCCGACAGACAAACCCTTCGTGACCAGCTCGCCAACGCGCACGTCGAGCTACATGACTTGCGAACTTCGGTTGGTGAGATTGAAGCCGAACGTGACGACCTCCAAGCTCAGCTGAGTCGTCCTGAAAATGCGGATGATAACACTCGCTTCGACCGTGAAAAACTTGAACTTCGCAGGACAGCAACTCGACTTGAAAATGAAGCGAAGCGTTTGCGAGATGACAGGGCTTCCTTATTGGAAGCTAAAGAAACTCTCGAACAGCAACTCGGGTCTGAAATCGAGCGGGCTACCGCGGAAGAGGGCCGACTGTCTGCCGAAATCGATCGTCTTCAAGACAAGCTCCTTGCAGGCTCGGGCAACCGAGATCGCGAACTGACCACCGCCAAGACCAAGATTCAACGTCTCGAGCGACGCATTCAAGAGCTAGAGGCCATTCTTCAGCACCAGCAGCCCACCGTGGAGAATGAGCAGTCCGCCACTCATGGGGATTCGTCTCTAATCCGGCACAGTCTTGACGAGGCTCGTAAACGCGAGAAGATTCTTCTACAACGTGAAGCTGAACAAAAAGCTTCCTCGCGTACGCTGAAATCGCGGGTTGCTGATTTAGAGCGAGACCTTCATGAGGCATTGATGAACAAGTTTGATTCTCACTCGCCACGAGACTCGCCATCCAACAAACTACATGAGGAGCTGCGGAATCTCCGAAAACAGCTTTCAGATGCCCACCGGTCTCTGAAGGAGGTCAAAGCCAAGAACCGGGATTTGGAGCGTGCGGCGATGAAAGAGGAGGACCAAAGAGATCTCCATGAGCTTCTCAAGTCGTCAACTATCGAAGCGGAAGCCTTGGCCCTCAAGGTCTCCGAACGAGACTCTCGTTTGAATGAGCTCAAGAATCAGGTTCACCGGATTCGTGAAGAGCGAGCCTTCTGTGCTCGCAAAGCCGAGACTGCTTCGAAAGAGTTGGATGCACTCCAGCATCGATATGATGAGGCTCTCAAGAAGGTGTCCAATTCAAAGGCTTCGACCAAGGGTCAGCACGAGAAAGAGATGCGTGGCCTAGGCAAGGAGATCATCTGGCTTCGTGCCCGCTTGCGGCGAGAGGAGAAGTTCCGCCGTGACTTGGCATGGAGTAAGGGTCTGATGGAGCTTGGTGAACGCGTCCGCGTTGCTTGGTTAGTAGCGCTTTTCTATTCCCCACTACGTATAATGAACATCCGACTAACCTGGCTCAACCTCACACAGTAACGAGGCCGACCTCCGCATGATCTCTGAGATGGGTGTCCAAGCCCGTGACCGCAATCCTACCCGGTCACCACGCCACAAGCTCAAGTCTGCCATCTCACTAGTCATGGCCACCGTCCGTATGCAACGGATGGGCCGAGAATGGAGACAAACCAAGAAGCTCGGCGAGGGCTTAAAACGAGCCAAGAGTGAAATGCTCAAGCGCCGCGAGAGCTCCAACAAGAGTCTGCTTGGCCAATAGCTGGCATAAGTTGTAATTTTGTTGCTTTGTTACGTGTTGTTGTTTTCCTGATTCCGCTGTTTGTGTCTCATTTTCCAGCGTCTTCTTCTTACCCTACTGCCACGAGATTCCCCGACATGTCCTTTTTCCTATAAATGTTGTTCTTTGTCTTCCCAGGACTTGGTTTGGTGCGTTCGTTCATGGTGTTTGGGGTTTTATTTTTGCAGATACGAGGACTTGTCATGGTTTTGATGTCGAGCATAGTCACTCTGGTATGAACCGGGTGATCCGAATGTCATGAAGCTGTCGTTAGAAATTGAATTTTCATCTCTACCATTAAGATAAATGGAGTGGAATGGCCTTTTCGCGCACCCGGGTTTATATCCTATAAGTGATTCTGTAAATTAGGCGATTTACAATGTGAAAGTAGTATAGTATGTGTGCCTTGATTTGCCGTTTTCTCATGAAGCCCGCCAGAATAGACACATGAATATTTGCTCAAAGAAACGCCTCGCCATTGCCAAAATACTTGAAACAAGAACAAATGAAACCGCTTCTGAACACCAAACTCTTCAAAAACCCCCCGATTCACAACAAGCAATGGTATTTATCCAAGCAAGACAGGGTCCAAGGAAAATGGAACTGCGGGCCAAGACATGGTCTATTCCATGTTGTGTCCTCCTTTCGAGACGAATGCAGACAAACCCCAAAAGTCTTAACTATGAACGGCGACGCTGGGCAGAAAGCCGACCCGAGTGACCGAGATAGAGATGCGAGCGACAGAATCGATGGAAAAGATGGATCATGCGCCTTCGCTACCAAACTCCTTGGTCCACTCCGAGTTCCTTGTAAGATCCTCCTGACTGACCGTAGGCCGGGAGTTCTTAACCGCCTTGATGAAGTCCTTCAGAACGAGTGGGGGTTCCAAAAGCTGCTCAGCTTCGACGCTGAGCCAAGTCATCTCAACTGCGCCGGCATCGCCTGGCGAGCAGGGAGTAAGCTTCTCGACACCCTCGACAACAACCTATAAGAATGCAGTGTGAGCAGCGAAATCCAAAATGGTGGGAGTATAGTGACAACAAACCTTCTTATAATGCGTGGCCGTTTGAATCTTGCGAATAGGCTGCATCAGTGCATCTTGCACAGCAATACTGATATCACTACCAGAGTAGCCTTCGCTCATTTCGGCCAATGTCCGGTAATCCGCCTGGGTCATGTGGCACGGTGTCGAGCCCACGGCCAGCATGAACATCTTCATCCGCGCATTGATATCCGGAAGACTGATGTGGACTCGGCGTTGGAAACGTCGCCTGATGGCAGCATCCAGCTGCCAGGGAATGTTGGTAGCGCCCAGGATCAAAACACCCCTAGAGTCCTTGCCAACACCGTCCATTTGAACGAGCAATTCCGTTTTGATACGTCGAGATGCCTCAGACTCGCCCTCTCCACGAGGACCACACAGCGCATCGACTTCATCAATAAAAATAATAGCTGGCTTGTTCTCGCGAGCCATATTAAACAGTTGCTTAACGAGTCTGCCAGGATCTGTAAGCCTCATGCGTCATAACGGGCGGACAATTGTGAACTGTTTCCCTACCTTTCACTCTCGCCCATCCACTTCGATACCAGGTCACTACTACTGACGCTGAAGAAAGTGCTGTTCGCCTCGGTCGCAACAGCCTTTGCAAGATAGGACTTTCCGGTACCCGGGGGACCGTAGAGCAAGATACCTTTCCAGGGTTGCCGCTTGCCAGTAAACAGGTGCGGGAACTTTATGGGAAGAATGACCGCCTCTTTCAAGGCTTCCTTCGCGCTCTCCAAACCGGCGACATCCTCCCACTTGACGTTCGGCTTATCTGACAGGATAGCACCCTGGAGAGCCGACCGGAGCTTTTTGGCCTCCGCGTCCTCGCCATTGTCATCCTCTTGGCTCCTAGTTCGAGAATACAGGTCAGCGCAGAACAATCGTAGGAAGCTCTCGTCACTGGCGACACTCATAGACGTGTCATATCAACCGAGCCACCAAGAACTGGCCGAATACAGGCCATTAGAGGCAGATCCTACCCTCCTTTCCCGCTTCCTGGCGCCGCGACCTTTCCATTCGCCCCCACGGCGCTCGGTTTCTTCTTATCTGCTGAAGCCAGATGGTTCTTCAGCTTCTCGGCGCGGTCCATGTATTCTCCAGTTTTGGCGCGAATCATCTCCTTGGACTTGGGGTTTTTCTCCCACTTGAGCGCGAGCATGAACAACTCCAATGCGGAGTAGTAGAGCTGATAAGCCTTCTCATATTCGCCCTCATTGTCATTCTCAATGGCCTTCTTGACCGTGTCAATCGCCCGACCCAAGAAGTCCGTGTTACTCATGCTGGTCGGCGGGGTTCTGCCTGGTTCGTCACGTCTCAGTGGAGTGGCAAGTCAACCGCGGAGTTGGTAAAGCGGGGAGAAGAGGGGAGGACGCAGGGGTGTTCGGGGGTTGTCTAGGCAGCGGTTCAAACGGTGGATCGCGGTGTATGGAAGGCGAATGGTAGATTGGAGAGTCTAGCAATGAGTAAATACAGCTGTGTTTGCAGAGGTGGACGTGGATGATGGGATCGGAGGGGTGTTGTGAAGAGGAGAGAGAGAGTGATCGGTGTTGACGGGCGGGCAGCAGGCAATCGGTTTTCCCTTCTCCCACCTCCCCGCCAACCGACGCCATGGACGCTCAGAAACAGCTTCAGGCACTTTCGGACGAGTTCCAGCAGCTGCAGACCGGTACGCTACCGTGATAAAGTATTTTCTTTGGCAATTATCGATAGCTAATCTTCTCGGCACATTCAGAGCTCGAGGGTCTGGTCGATGCCCGCCAGAAGCTGGAGTCACAGCAGCAGGAGAACCAGGGTGTGCAGAGTGAATTCGCCCAGCTCGATGACGAGTCCAACATCTACAAGCTTATCGGCCCTGTGCTGTTGAAGCAGGATAAGACGGAGGCCGTCATGGCCGTCAGTGGTCGATTGGAATTCATCGAGAAGGAGATGTGCGTGTCTCGGTCTTCTTTCGCGGGGCTACTCTTTGCTGACTCGTCATTATAGCAAGCGCATCGAAAAGGAGATTGAAGAGAAGCAGGAAATCAGCGAAAAGAAGCGCGCAGAGGTACTATCTAGCCCTTCACAGCTCCCCAGTAGAGCTATATGCTGATGAATGTCCCATGTCTAGATTGTGCAATTCCAAAGCCAGGTACAACAGCAAGCTGCGCAAGCCTCTGCTTAGGCTTGAGGTCGATGAGATACCATCAGATATTTGAACTTGGGGTGGATTTTGAGCGAACCAGCCAACCATATCAACCGCATACAACGGATAAGCTGGAAACAAGTTCGATCCTATTGACAAGACTGGCAAAAGACCAAGGAACGCATAGGATGGGATCAAGATGCCGGGATAAACTGGCATCAGATGAAATATATGGAGGTTTGCGTGAGTCGGAGTCCCTTCACACTAGATGAGAGCGGCCGAATTTGCCTGAAGAGATATACCCATGGAGCTTTGACAACGAAAACTAGAAGTTGATCTCCAAACAATCCAAAACAATTGAATCCTATGCTCAATCCTATTGAAAGCTAGCTAAACCCTGAAATCAAGGCCATCTATTTCCTGCATCCAGTGTATCAACATTTCGATATATCCATTCATTGATTCATTTTCGTAGCCAAACTCATATATCAAAGGCTCCCGATCTAAGCCTTGACGAGCAGGCTCTTGCCGGTCATCTCAGCGGGCTGCTCAATGCCCATGGCAGCAAGGACGGTAGGCGCAACATCACCCAGCACACCACCATCCTTGGCGAGACTCCAGCCCTCGGGGGCATTAGCCATGACGAAAGGAACGAAGTTGGTGGTGTGGGAGGTCTTGGGGGTGCCCTTCTCGTTGAGCATCTCCTCGGCGTTACTAGAAAGTTTCATTAGCAAGGAGGACTTCAAACAACGAACCCAAGCATAGCAAACTTACCCGTGATCGGCAGTGATCATAAGAATGTAGTTGTGCTTCACGCAAGCCTCGTAGATCTCACCGATGGCCTTGTCGGTAGCCGCAACACCCTGAATGGCAGCCTCGTACACACCAGTGTGGCCAACCATGTCGGGAGGGGCAAAGTTGTTCATGACAAAGTCGAACTTGTTCTCGCCAATGCGCTCGGCCATCTTGGTGCCGACGGCAGCGGCGCTCATCTTGGGGTCAAGATCGTAGGTAGCAACCTTGGGCGAGGGAATCATATCGCGGACCTCACCGGGGAACTGCTTCTCGATACCGCCGTTGAAGAAGAAAGTAACGTGGGCGTACTTCTCGGTCTCAGCAATGTGGCACTGCTGGAGGTTCTTCTTGCCGAGCCACTCAGCAAGGACGTTGCCCATGTGCTGAGGAGGGAAGGCAACGGGGAAGGTGTAGTCGGTCTTGTATTGGGTCATGGTGGTAAGGGAGATGTTCTTGGGGTAGGGGAAGTCCGGACGAGGGGAGCGGTCGTAGTCACCCAGGAGCTGGGTAATCTCACGAACACGGTCCGAACGGTAGTTGAAGAAGAAGAGGGTATCGTCATCTGTTGTCAAAGTCAGTCCGAGGTTCGTAAAGTGATACTATCTTGTTGACTTGGAAAATCCTACCCTGCACACGGCGCTCCTGACCACCGACAATGATGGGCTGGAAGAACTCATCGGTCTCTCCCTTCTCGTAGCGCTCCTTGATGGTCTGGAGCGGGTCCGAGCTGTCCTCGCCCTCGCCAGTGATCATACCCTTCATGCCAACCTCGACACGCTCCCAGCGCTTGTCACGGTCCATGATGTAGTAGCGGCCCACGACGGTGGCAATCTCACCAACTCCGAGCTCCTTAGTCTTGTTCAGCAGCTGCTCCATGTAGATGCCAGCGCTCTTGGGGTCAGTGTCACGGCCATCGCCGTAGAAGTGGATGAAGACCTTGGGGATCTTCATCTCCTTGGCGACCTCGAGCAGGCCGAACAAGTGGGTGATGTTAGAGTGAACACCACCGTCGGAGACCAGACCACACAGGTGCAGACGGCCATTGCCTTCCTTGGCGCGGGTGAAGGCCTTGACAATGTTGTCAATCTTGTTCAGCTCGCCGTTCTTGAGGGTCTGGTCGATGCGAACGCTGTCCTGCCAGACGACACGACCAGCACCAATGTTCAAGTGGCCGACCTCACTGTTGCCCATGAGGCCCTCGGGAAGACCGACGGCGAGCGACGACGCATCAAGCGCGGTGTATCCCTGGGCAGTCTTGGAGTTGGCTTCGGCGAAACCGGACATGTATGGGGTCTCGGCGGCAGCGATGGCATCACCCTCGGGAGGGGACTGGGGTCCGGCAATGCCCCAGCCATCGATAACAACTGCAAGGTCGCATTAGCCCGGGGTGAATCTGGGGACCTGGGGGACGAGCCGGTCATACTCAAAGCGACTTTGTGGTCGACCGCAGCCATGGTGGGGGTGTATGTGTCGTAATTACACCTAGAACGCGAATCAATTACCGAACTCAAGCAGGGAAACAATTGAGATCGGGTCTTTTTTTTTTGCTTACCTCTAAAACGATAAGGAGAGGAAAGAAAGGGTGAAAGGAGAAGTCTACGAGAACGAAAATTGGCTGTCCGGTGAAGGAGGGGCAGATTCCCGGTGACGCTTTTGGTTGTCTGGCCCCGACGTCACTCCCGTTCCGACTCTTCCCTAAACATTTTACCCCAGCCGGCTTCCAATCGTTTCCTCACGTCCTTGCCGCCAACCTGCTTGCAGATCTACAATGGCTTCCAGATCCCCAACAGCAGCAACGCCGCTGCCCAAGTCGTCGGCTGCGCCCGAGAGCCCGAAAGACGCGTCCGATACCCCAGACACGGTGCCCTTTCCTCCACCCCAGACCTTTGAGATCATCCCTCCCTTGCACGGCATCCTACTTCGCTTGCTATCTCCCAAGCCCGCTCAGGCTGCACCAACCGGTGTCTCTGGAGAGACCGCAGGAGCTCCTGGGGCTTCGGTAGATGCACAGGGACAACATCAGCAAGCGCCTTCGAGCATCCCGGGTGCTGATAACAACAATCCGGCAACTTCGCAAGCTATACCGGAAGTCACTCTACACGATTCCAATGGCGTTCCACCGCTCGACGTTAAAGACCTCCCCACTGCAACCAGCTCGGTCAGAATTCGGATACAAAAAGCGCGGGCGGTAGTGGAAGCTCTTCCAGACGTGGACCGCTCCGTCGAAGAGCAACAGGAAGAAATGACAGAGCTTGAAGATCGCATCTCTCGCCTGCGTTCCGTGATTGCAGACTTTGGAGGCCGAGCTAGGAAGCCTCACGAGGGTCGTCTCGAGATCACAGCGAGCTGAGCGAGCTAAAGCTCCAGGGGAAGAGGCTCTGAAAGAAGGACTCATGGCCGGTCATTAAACAACCAGGTTGCATGATGGCAACAGCTAGTTTGGGTCCCTTTATTTCTTGTTTTCTTTTTTTTGGCGTTAAGGAAAGGAATACCCAAAATGACTTTAGCAATGCATCAATTTACGGCATCTCCGTCTCCATGGGTGTCTGCAACAGCAGGCAGATATCGTGGTTCGGAAACCCAAGAAAAAGAATCGGTGTGATATACTGCTCAAGACGTAGAAAAACAGCCACCTAGTCAACCGTTTTACGAGATGAAATTAGAGTCCAATTGCTTACCCGATCAGGACCCCCAAACCCAATCCGGCCAAAGTCTCCGATATCGTCCAACTTTCGTGCTTTTTCTCGTGGCCTGAGGCACCCGGACGATCCCTCCGCCCCTCCCCCCACCATCCAGCTTTTTTTCTTTCCTCTTCCCCCAACCTCTTATATCTCTCCCTTCATCCCTCTCTCCTTCTTCCTATCCAGTCCTCACAAGGATATTCACATCACTCATAATGTCGACCTACGCCCTTTCCCAGTCCCACAAGGACGTGAGTACTTCCTTAAGCTCCCATCGAGCTCTAGATCACATCATTGACTCATCCCGCAAAACAGCAAATGCACAACTCCCTCAAGGAGTCTGACCCGGAGGTCGCCCAGATCATGGTATGTAATACTCCAATTGTGTTAACCCACGCCGGTCAATGCTATTAGATAAACGATATTCCATCCACGAGTTCTTACTGACGCATGTCTTGTCCTGTAGGCCAACGAGATTCAGCGTCAGCGTGAGTCCGTTGTCCTGATTGCCTCGGAGAACTTCACCTCCCGTGCCGTCTTCGATGCTCTTGGCTCGCCCATGTGCAACAAGTACTCCGAGGGTTACCCCGGTGCTCGTTACTACGGTGGTAACCAGCACATTGATGCCATTGAGATCACCTGCCAGCAGCGTGCTCTCAAGGCCTTCAACCTGGACCCCGCCAAGTGGGGTGTCAACGTCCAGTGCCTTAGCGGCAGCCCTGCCAACCTGCAGGTCTACCAGGCTCTGATGCGTCCCCACGACCGTCTGATGGGTCTTGATCTCCCCCACGGTGGTCACTTGTCTCACGGTTACCAGACCCCCTCCCGCAAGTGAGTCACATATCGATGATGAGGAAAAGTTTTCCTAGAGTCAACAATCTAACCAATGCTATCAGGATCTCCGCTGTCTCCACTTACTTCGAGACCTTCCCCTACCGTGTCAACCTGGAGACCGGTATCATCGACTATGACACCCTCGAGGCCAACGCCGAGATGTACCGCCCCAAGATCCTGGTTGCCGGTACCTCTGCCTACTGCCGTCTGATCGACTACAAGCGCATGCGCCAGATCGCTGACAAGGTCGGTGCCTACCTCGTCGTCGACATGGCCCACATCTCCGGTCTGATTGCCGCTGGCGTCATCCCCTCTCCCTTCGAGTACGCCGACGTTGTCACCACCACCACTCACAAGTCCCTCCGTGGTCCCCGTGGTGCCATGATCTTCTTCCGCAAGGGTGTCCGCAGCACCGACAAGACCGGCAAGGAGATCATGTACGACCTTGAGGGCCCCATCAACTTCTCTGTCTTCCCCGGCCACCAGGGTGGTCCCCACAACCACACCATCACTGCTCTGGCTGTTGCCCTCAAGCAGGTTGATACCCCCGAGTTCAAGCAGTACCAGGAGCTCGTCATCAAGAACGCCAAGGCCCTTGAGAACGAGTTCAAGGCTCTCGGCCACAAGCTCGTGTCTGATGGCACTGACAGCCACATGGTCCTCGTTGACCTGCGCCCCAAGAGCCTGGACGGTGCCCGTGTTGAGGCTGTTCTCGAGCAGATTAACATTGCCTGCAACAAGAACTCCATCCCCGGTGACAAGTCTGCTCTGACCCCCTGCGGTATCCGTATCGGTGCCCCCGCCATGACCTCCCGTGGCATGGGTGAGGAGGACTTCAAGCGCATTGCTGGCTACATTGACCAGTCCATCAACATCTGCAAGAAGGTCCAGAGCGAGCTGCCCAAGGAGGCCAACAAGCTCAAGGACTTCAAGGCCAAGGTTGCCTCCGAGACCGTTCCCGAGATCCTGGAGCTCCGCAAGGAGATCGCCGCCTGGGCCAGCACCTTCCCCCTCCCCGTCTAAGTTAGTCATTTGCCTTTGACTAGCCGGGAGGGGAATGGATTGTTTGGATAAATGAATATGAAAGTTACGAAGAGAGATCTCTAATCAACTTGAGATTCTCGCGAGTTCAACATCATCTACGAAGCGTCGGGAGATGTGAATACCGCAACGGTGCGTTACATGGGGTTTTTATATACAGGTCTGCTTTTTCAACCTTAGGGACATCTGGGATTTTGGTAATTTTTCTGTTTGATTTTGTTTAATGATGAGCATGCGAAACGAGCAATTTCTTCAAACCTCTGCGCTTCTTCAACAGCGAGAGGAAAATGGTTTTCAGGAGAGAGACAAAAGTTCAACATGAATCTGGCGCGTGGGGCCTCTTGATTTTGCTGTACTATTGCTGTACATCACCACTCTTGAAATCAAATACAACCATATACGGTTGATCTACAATTTTTGCCCTCTTTTCCAGGGTATCCATGAAGTATTTTATTCCCTGCCGTCTCTAACTTACACCCTACTATATACTGGAGTTTTATGGTAAGTTCGGAATCTTGACTAAGCTCCAGAATGATCTTGATAACTAGTGATTCTTTTGAAAGAAAGTTAGTTCACTACCTACCTAGATCGAGGGATAATATATGGGCTATCCGGAAAGATATCTCAAAAGACATTCCCAAAGATATACTGATGCTCATGATGGACTAATTATTACCTCGTTGGTGTGTTGATACGGAGGTCTAGATGGGCCACTTCCATGGTTTAGTCAGGCAAGGACCGTCACGTGTAGCTTCCCTCCCTTTGCCAGCTTTTTGGGCCAACTCTCGACAATTCCATCCACTCCAGACATTCTCTTCGCTGCGTTCGTTTTGCCCACACTCATACCTCGTTTCCTGTTCCTTGCGCCGCTGCTTGTTTCACCTCCGTTCAGATCACCTCGATCCTGCTTCGAGCTTGTTTCGGGCAGCACGCAGCCCCACCTCTTTCGCGATAAGACCCCCGCTCTGTGTCTTATCTGGCCGGGCCATTGCGGAGGTCTGATTCAAGAGGCCAGTGGTCGTTCGCGGGGAATCTGATCCAGCACTGCAGTCTGCCCGTCTTTTCCTTGTCTTGACCTTCTCAGTTTTGTGGGAAGCGATCACATCATCCACTCAAGCTCTTACAGACATGGCGAACACTGCCCAGTGCTTTTATTGCTTTGAAAGCCTTTTGGCCTCTTTTGAAGACCGCGAGCCTCCTTCCTTGACTGCTATAGAAACCCTCTGGGAGCAGCATGAGCAATCCAAGAAGCTCTCGCGCCTCGGAGATCAAGATTTGGAGGAGGAGGGAGAGGACGCAGATGTTGACGCGGGGCTAGCTAAGGCTGTAGATGACCTTGACGCTGATGCCGACGCCATACAGTCCTCCAGGACTACTAATCGGCCACATGGCCTGAAACTACCAAGCATTAACCGGCTACAGAGTCAGGTGTCGTCTGACTCGTCCAGCACAGCCACGACTCCTTCTTGTGCATCCAACACTTCTTCGAACTCGACTCTGTCTGGTAGCACGACTGTAACGACTCCAAGTGCACAATCAGAGGGAACAAGCTCAAGGGCCAAATCTGCTGAGCAGCGATATCCGCTGTTTGTGACATGGAATACCGTCTCTCGTGGACACAAGTCTCTACGAGGGTGCATAGGAACATTCGAAGCACAGGACCTCGCAGCGGGACTGAACTCCTATGCGTTGACTTCGTATGTGGTACCACCATTTACACTTTCTAACCTCCCGTCTACGATATCCCATAACTCCGAGCCAAGACTAATATTTTCGGACTTCATAGGGCTTTTGATGATACTCGCTTCTCTCCGATTCCTCAGTCTCTCCTACCCTCACTTTCATGCTCCCTGACCCTCCTGGGTTCATTCGAGCCATGTACCAACGCTATGGACTGGACCCTCGGTACCCACGGCATCCGAATATCTTTCATCCATCGTGGCCGTCGGTACGGTGCCACGTACCTACCCGACGTTGCCGTGGAACAAGAATGGACGAAAGAGGAGACTGTCGAGAGTCTGATGCGCAAAGCAGGCTGGGACGGCGGTGCGGGTGGTGTCGCTCGGCGATTTCTGCGCACTGGGACAAACTCTAGCGGCACCAAGCCTTGGGATCAAGTCTCTGATTTCCGCACAGTTAGGTATCAGGGCCTCAAGGCTAGTGCAAGTTATGAGGAGTGGCAGGAGTGGCGGACGTGGGTGCTTTCGCTAGATGACGGGCGGGAGATTCTGGTATCGGTTTGAGTTTCCTGGTCCGCCAGCACTTCTTTACTACCTCCATATCCCGTGTTTTATAGAGTGCGGGATTGATGACCATAATGACCCTTTTCCTTACGTTTTACTCTTCAAGTGTTGCTGGGCTGGTAGCCAAAGCGGGCTATCTCATGAACTACATTAACGGTGCTCCAACAACTGGCCGATTCCAATGATACACACCAACTACTTCATTAATGAACGACAATCCTGGATGTAGTGCTAAAGACTCCGTCAAGAGCGCTCTCGTAAGCCAGAATTCATCAGTCATTGCATTTGGGTCGTGATATATAGAAATCCCTCAATGAACACCCCTGAAAACAATGATCAGGAAGACAAGACTACCCAGAGCAAAGGCAGCAAAATTGTACCAAAAGAAAAGATATCAAGGCGCTATCCCCCCACTTCATTTCCCATGTCCACGGCTCCACAGTCCAGCAACCATATCCTTGACTCTCCGCTCCTGTTCCCGAATCTGCTCCTCAGTCTGCCCGCGAGCATTTCCGCGACTATCAATCTGCATGGGACTACCGCCCCCAATATTCCCAGTAGCCGTAGCATGACGACTCTCATCAACAACCTCGTGCCCATTCACGCGCTCCGGCTTGGGATCAATACTCATCACCCCGTCCATCATAAACCCGCCACCCTCGCGCAACTTGTTAATAGCGCGCACGGTATCGATAGCGCGGTGCAGGGTACGCCGGGCGTTGAAGTTCTTCTTGACGGTCGGCAGCAGATCCTCGCCGGAGCCGATCTGGGCCAGGTCGTGGGGCGGGTTGACCCAGCTGTGTTGCAGGGCTTCGTGGGCGGTCATTCGCTTTTGTGGGTCGATGGTTAGGCAGCGGCTGATGAAGTTGCGGGCTTCTTGGGAGACGCCGCGCCAGTACTCGATGGGGGTGAAGGAGTAGTCGGCTGCGAGGATGGCTTGCATTTCTTCCAGGTTCGAGTCCCGGTCGAAGGGGGTGTAGCCGCACAGGAGGAAGTAGGTGATCACGCCGATTGCCCAGATATCGCTGGAGATATTAGTTAGGAGGGGGTTTCCGGTAGATGGGAAATGTGTGTCCAGAACTCACACTGGCTTGCCGTGGCCGCTCTTCTTGAAGATCTCCGGGGCCATGTATCCAGGCGTACCGCATGTGGTGGTCAACACGTGGAACTGTTCCTCGTCCATGATACGGGACAGCCCGAAGTCGGCAATCAAAAGGTCCGCATTGTCCTCCGGGGTGCGGAACAGCAAGTTCTCAGGCTTTAGATCACGGTGAACGATCCCGTGGTCATGAAGATAAGCCACGGCCGAGAGGACGGCGCGAATGAGGTCTGCGGCGTCGGACTCGTAGTAGCTGCCCTTGCGACAGATGCGATCAAACAGCTCGCCGCCAAGGGCAAGATCGGTAACCAGATATACTAAACAAAGAAACATCAGTCAGATCTCGGTAACCCTAGTATCTCCTAAGCAGGAGTGCGCAAGGTCTCGTGCCACGAACAGTTATTCATAGTCTCAAAGTAGTCCACCAGCGTAAGGATATTCTGGTGACCCATGGACACCTTCTTCAGCACGGCGATCTCATTCCGAACCTATTCAGTACCCCAGAAAGCGACCGTCAGTTTTGCGCGCAATGCCGCCAAAGCAGATACAGGTCCTCCTACCATGTGTTCGCGCCCCGCCATCAAGCGCTTGTTGATCACCTTTGCCGCATAGTAGCGACCGGTGTCGATGTGCACGCATTCCTTAACGACCGAGTATGAGCCCGCGCCGAGAGTCTTGCCGGTCTTGTAGCGACATGGCTGGACCTGGGGTCTCTGGGGTTGCGCCATTGGAAGTCGAGGTGGAGAGGGTCCGCGGACAAGGATGCGGAGGGGGAATTGTAGGGGCGCACGCGAGACACGGGGCGATCAGGATGAGGGGGGTGAATACGAGGCGAGAAGAATTGTCAAGAGCAAGGCTGGAGGAGAGAGGGTGTTATTATGTACCTGCGAGTCATGGTAAAGTCAGCCTCATGTCTCACGTCGAGGTGCCAACCAGCCAAGCGGTTCTGCCCCGCTAAGGGTGTGGACAGGGATCATTAACCCACAGCTCTAGACAGTCCTCAATTATACACTCCGCGGTCGCAGATATTGAGTGGGTACGATGATGCTCCACCAGGGAATTTCAAAGCTGAAGAAGGTGGGTGTGGTTAAGGGAGGAAAGGGAGGAAAGGAGAAGGAGAGGATTGGAAGAAAGAGAGTTGGATTGATCGCGGGGATCGACGAGGATCGCCAACGGCTCCGATTATTTACAACTTTGGCCCAACTCCGACAAGTCCATGCAAAAAACCATGTCAAAACGCCCAGAATACACCTCCATGGAGATCAAAAGACATGCAAAATAATAAGGCTTAAAAGATAAAAAGTCAGCCACCCATTAATCTTCCTACAGGCGAGCCAGCACCTCCTCCACCACACCCTCCAACAGTTGCAAGCTGTGGAATTTGGCAGCACTCTGCAACACGCGGAGTTTCTTCTCGGTCTCCTTGAGATCAACCGTCGTAGCCCATTTGCCACTGCAGGAACAGTGCTCCATAAACTCGCTGACCTTGAGCGTGCTGCATTTGGAGCACTTCAGGTCCTGCGTCTGCCATTCGACAACCAGGCCATGCACCTGGCCAATGAGGATTTCTTCCTGCGCCAGTCGATCATATTCCGTCTGGCAGAAGGGACAGCGCCACGGCTTGGGACCTTTGCTGTTGTCCGTGCCCGGGTCGGGAAGGACGTCTTCGTCGCGGCACAGGTCTAGATCACGGATGAGACAGCAAGCGTTGCAGGTAAGCTCGGGCAGTTTCAGGTTCGCACTAGGGTTCTCAAAGCGACCCTCTTTACTGAATTCGCGAACTTCGAAGAGAGCCAGCAGCTCGCGGCGCAGCAGCCGAGACTCAAGTGTGGTGGTCTTGGATAGACTCAGCACCTGCATGAGCAGCTTGACAAGCTCCAGAGCTGGGTTACGCTTGTCTCCCTTGGGATCGACGAGCACACCGGGAAGGACGGGGAAGGCATAGTCGGAGGCGAGCTCGGGATGGAGCAGCTCATCACGTTGACGACGGATAAGACCGGAGATTTGTTTCTTCAAAGGCTTTGAGAATCGCTCCGCGAGAATGGCAGTGAGGCCTTCGTCATCAACATCATTGGGTTTCCCAATGGGGATCTGGGTCAGGCGAGGCGTGGAGGATATTTCATTCTCCTGGAGATCCGGATGCTTAGCTGAATGCATCAGCTCGATGTACTCGACCACCCAGTCATGGAAGATGGTCTGCATAGGCGTCGGCAAAAATCGACTGAGCTGCCAGTGCATCACTGTCTCCAGCTCTTGCTTTTCGGCTTCGACCACCTCTCGGCACCCTTTACCACCGTAATTGTACTCATCGTACCAGACAAGGTAATCCCAGTACTCCTTGATATCCAGATCGATGAAGTGGAACGAGGGATTGGCTCGGATGGACTTCAAGACGTATTGACTGTAGGCGTAGGCATTGCCCACCTCCGTCTTGGTTGTCTGGAGTAGAAGACGAGTCGGGCTGGCGAAGATGACATTGGAGCCAACTCGTCTGAACTCGGCCATCAATCGCTGGAACGATTTGCGCGAGAGCAGCCGGACATAGTTGTGCAAAGACCGATCGTAGAGGCAGGAAACAGGGCTCTCTACCCATCGAATCAAATGTTGGACCATAATGTCGGCCATGCTGTTGCCCGCACAAGCTTCAGTCCACCAGTTCTTGACCATCTCGCGCAGCACCAAAGCGCCAGCAGACGCAAACGCCTTCTCAGAGTACAAAACGCCAGAGTCGTCCCCTCCATTCCCAGAAGGTGCTAGCAATGAATCGTTTCCTTCCATCTCATTGACGATGGAAGAAGTAAGAATGGTGTTGATAGCGAGGTTGCGCACATCCAGTTCGATACACACCGTTGAGTAAGCACTCGGTGTATTCACGGAAGGCATGGTGACTTTCTCCAGTGGGCCGACGATGTCATCCTTTTCAAAGCCAGCATGGTCTGGCCGGGGTCCGTTCGACCACCAGAGGACAACGTTACTCTGCTGGAGGCGTCGGGCATATGCAACATCAATGAGGAACCGAGGATCATCGGTCTCCAGGTTACAAAGTGGAACGTCACCGTATCGTGCGAGCAGGGTCAAGTGCTGAACCCAGGCTGCCAGGTACAGATAGTGTGTCACAATACGCCGGGCGATGAACGCCTGCCACCCAAGTGGTGGGAGATCCATATCTGAAACTTCGGGCTTCACAGACAAAGTCGGATACTCCTTCAAAATCGGGATGTCATGGCATAAGCGATCCTTTTGTTGAGACTGAATGACCAAAATGGCAGGTTGGGCCTCGTCGCTACGAAGCTTACGGACCAAATCGCCAACTTCGAGGTGAGCCTTTCGTCGAGTCATCACCTGGATAGTCTTGAAATGAATCTTGTCCTGGTACTCGAATGCATTCTGCGATTCATCACTTGAAGCATCCTGCAATTTCCGCGACAGCAACTCCGAGTAGATTTTGTCAACATTCGGCAAACCCTGCACATCTCTCGTACGGTTGAGAATGACAATATGCGCCTCTTTCTTGGTTGTCGAAAAAAGAGCAAAGATTTGTCGATCACCAGAAGCGACGTGATAGAGGTAATGGTACGCTAGAGGAGAATCCATGAGATACGGCTGGTCTGAAGTGGTGTGGAGCAGCGTGGCGAGATCAAATCCTTTCTCCAGCCCATCACCAAGGACACCACGCTGTTCTTCATCAAAGGTACAGTGGCTTCCCAACTTGAGCACTGCTCGAAGACTGGGGGTGATGTTCCGCTCGTAGACACCTTCAATACTTGGGTGCTGGAACAGAGCATCCATTTTGTCTGATTCATCGAGGAATTTATCCTCTGACAATGACAGCTTGAAGAGATGGACCGACGGATGTCCATTGGGCAGGGTGTGGTTCACCTTCTCGACCTCGCAATCTGGCACCTCAATGTCCGGCAAGGAATCGCGCTGCAAGTTCACGAAGAACTGTCGGGGAACCTTGACGTTGAGAGCGTGGATCTTCTGGTCAATAAGCACAAAGGCTCGTACAATGCCCGGTCGGCCTGTCTCGCATAGTTGAAGGACCTGCCAAGTACTGATGTAGAGCATCTGAGCCTGGTTTCGGAAGAAACCGCTCAAGCCATCTGTTGCAACATTGGTACGCTCGCCGAACAGTTGGCGGCGACGAATACGAGCTTGTTTCTGAATCTTCCACTTCTGTTTCTGGTACTTGATGAAGCCTTGGTAGTCTTCTGTAATCGAAGGCATCACTGCCGGTAGACTAGCAAACGGATCAAGGGCTGTCTTGGTGATACCCTCTGGGTGCTTTCGTTTCTGAGCCACCTTGCCGTCGGGAGAGGACTTGAGTTTTTGTGTCGAATGCGCAATGACTTCGTCCATGTCACCCGCATGTTGAACACGATGGTCCAGGATGTTTGTGGATATCGTGGAAAGCGGAGCCTTTTCAGACTTCTCGAATAGATCAGTCATCTTCTTCTGTTTGAACTTGTCATCCTTCTGGTTGATTCGACGCTGCAACCAATCCGGGTGAGCGACACGAGGCACAGGATTCCTCAGCTTCTGAAGAGCGGCTGGAATGGTGATGAGCTTCTGAACGACGGATCCAAGACGCTCCAGGTAGTAGTCCCAGTCAATGATAGACCGAGGGTCCATATCACCGGGGTCGTCCTTCAGCCATTTGCGCAGGAAGAAGCGCTTGACACTCTCTTCGGCGGAGAAGATAGTGACGGGAATCGCTCTCTCGGTAACGGGTGTGTTTCTTGGCCTCGAAGAGATAATGTACTTGCAGTTCAGGCCTTTGTCCTTGACCATCTGCTCGCCTAAGAACTCTGCCAGACGTCTCGCAGTGGTAATGGACGTGGACTTTTGGTTACCATACTCCTCGAGGGTCTTTGTCATGCTGCGATTCTCTGAAATTAGGTCGATCAGCTCTTCATCCGCTAATGTGGCTCCATGCTCATAAAGCACATCCAACCATCGGTCGGCAACTCGGGCTACTGCAGCATACGTCTCCGCGAGGTTGCTTCCTTCCAGGAAGAACTTGAAGATTTGAGTTTGGAAGATCTTGATCAACTTCAGCTCTCCTCTTCGCTTGACCTCGAAACCCTTCAACTCGGCCAAAGACCCGTCGTGGTTGAATACGGCGTATCGTTTCTTCAAGTTCTTGTCTTCCTCTTTCGACGTTGGCAGGATCATTGCCCGATAAGGTCCATCGACCTCGAAGAAAATGGAGTTCTCGCTGTAGGTGTCGTACTTGTAAGTGGATGGATCGACAAGAGCCTGGTACTGATGGTTCGTGTATCGAGCATGAACGAGATGGTTAAGCATGACACAAGGATATGAGATACCCAGTTTCTTGCCGTTCTTCAGAGTGAAGGTAAAGTTCTCTGGGAAGGTGCCAGGCAACATACACCAGATACCATCAGTATCCAACTCCAGCGGACGACCGATGCGTTCGACGAGCTCTCGCGCCATCTGAATGATGTGGGCACCCGTCAGACAAGTGACGCCAGCCATTTCCATGGAATACCATCGAGAACCCTTTCGCATGACATAGCCGTAGAAACTGTTCAGAATGACTTTGTGGGCAAGTTGCAGCGAATCAAAGAGAACGATCATCTTCTTCGCCTCGTCGATCTCAGCTGCAGAAGCACCGGATGATTGCAGTGACTCGGTCTTGTTCTTCCAGACCTTCTGCTTGCCCTTGAAGTCGTATCGTCGGTCACGGAAGCTTCGCACGGTATCGACATAGAATGGGTTTTCTCTCTGGCAAATAATTGCCTCTCGGACGATGGTCTTGCTGTCATGGATCTTGTGGTAGATCTTCTTGCTGTAGTCTTGGAGGCGTTTCTTCACAACACCGGCTTGTTCCTCGATGCTGAGATCAGCGAATGATCGCAACAGCCCATTCTTTCTCTGGCTGGGGAATCGTTCATTAGTGGTCGCCCGTCGAATCATGTTGTACTCATCACGCTTTGCGGGCAAGAATTCACCACGCCAAGCCCAAGGCATACGTCTGTCGCAAGTCTTTCCGGGGCGATTGAAGTCGCAAGCAGCACAGTCTGATTCATCAATCATGGAGTCGGGCTGTAGACGATTGGTGATCATGATGTTCGGGTACATAGAGGCAACATCCAAGTGGTAGATGAAGGGAACCTCGTTGCGGCTCGGGTTGTTTTTCAGGTTAAGCAGTTTCTCGGCAATCTGAGCCTTCACTTCGTCAAAATTGACAACGTCGTCCAGGGACTTTTTCTCTTCAACTTCGATACTGAACTTGAGAGCATGGTCCAAATCGCGAAGGAGCTCGTCGATTGCCTTGGGGTCAACATTGAATCCTGTGGGAATGTCACTGCGGAAGACACCAGCTTCGATACTTTCGACGTGGCCACCAACGTAGGTCTGCGACTCGAGCAAATGGCCTTCGTAGAAAGCCTCTGGTGGATCCTTGTGTTTGTTGGGCAGGACAATCTCACCCTTGTAGGCTTCGACCATGAGCAGCATCTCGCACAGAGTTCCAGTTCCCTTGCGCAGGGTATCGTCGGGGCTGAGCGGAATAATGGTGCACAGAGAGAAGATGAAGGGATGCACATATTTCATGTACAGATAGTACGTGGCAACGGCATCGGAAACGGAGTACTCGGCCAAAGTTTGGGGGCGTTCACTCGCATAAGGCGTCATCAGTTCAGGATCAAGCTCGTCGGGGTCATAGCCAAGCTTAGCGACGGTCACGGCTTTTAGACCACGACTTCCTTGAGGGAGGTAACTGTCACGGCTGACCCATGCGAAACAGTCCATGTGGACACAGTTGTCGCTTTGGTAGATGTCCTCGCTGTTCTTGCGGAAGCCAATCTCCATGTACATATCAATTCCCTGGACGCTTGCTCTCGCTTCCACGAATGGCCAATCGAAGAAGTCACCGTTGTACGTGGCAATGACTGTTGGCTTGGCGATCTTGATATGCTCGAAGAATCGCTCGATGACAGCTCTCTCGTTGGGCTCGTTGAAAATGATGAAAGGTCCATTATACTCCGGCTTTGGGGTGTACTCGAAGTCGTTGATGTCCTCAGACACAATCTCTCGGTTGGTGATCAGGAATCCTTGCCCGTCAATCATGTACGAAATCATCATGATCTGATCAATCACCGCGTCGGGGAACTTGAGAGGAAGTTTCGTCGTCTCAATATCGAAGGCCAGGACAACAGGATCGGCACGCTGGAGTCGTTCTTCCAGACATTTCAAAGATATCACGCCGTGTTTAGCCTCCACATCATACCATTTTCCAATTCGGATATCTAAAAGATGAGATGTCAGCAGGGGTCGCACATCGTGAAAGACCAAAATACAATCACATACCCTTGTCAATCGAGACTCGGACATGGTACGGAACGTCGTACTCTCGAATATCAACAATAAAATCACTCGCTTGCACATTGCCATTAGGTCGTTGCTCATTAATTATTTCGTCGTCAAAAAGGTCGAAGCCAGTTGTGGCACTATTGAGGATACCGTCAGCACAGTCGCAACACACAAAGTCATGGTAGAAACCAACCTGGTCATTTCGACGTATGCATCCATCACATTTGCATTTTTCTTGTTCTTCTCTGCCAAAGGAAGCAGAGTACGGCGGACCTCGAGCAGATTGGGCACATTGGCAAAGTTCAATCTGATGAATGTCCTCCGGTGTCCAAGCAAGTGGTTCGGAAGGTTCAGGTCTTCTTTTTCCAGGCGTTTGAAACTCTTGATCAAGCCCTCGAAGGCTCTCCGACACCACTCTTCCACTTCCATCTCATGGCCTTTCTTAACCGCAATCAGGAAGTAGGGATCATATTCCACCGTAGCCTTGAAACTCCCGCCGTCGTCTTGGAGGAAATAGTAGTCGACACCTGCACGACCGCCCGCTACATTTGGATCTTGTATCGTGGTGCTGTGCATGTTGATGAGCCAACCGGCTCTCGTCTCGCCGGACTCGAACCGCGGAAAACCCAGGGATTCATCGATGCTGTTGGCCAACCGAATGGCCTCGAATTTCTCATCTTGAGAGGTTGCTTCGCTGGAGCGGAGGGATCCGAATTCGACCGTTTTCGTTCGTCGAGGATTTGAAGATGCCGCGCTGGATCGGAACTTGTTCCCAAACTTGCTGGGTTTGCGCGAAGGCATTGCGACACTGGCGCCCAGCCGGGCTTTTCAAAGTAGGGTTGGCGACAGAGGGTGCTGTTCAGAACATGAAATTGGCGAGATGGTGGGAATTGGCAGAAACTGGTTGTGAGAAAGACGCGGGATGATGTAGAGGTGGTGAAATGTTAAGGCCAATGCCTGTCCAAGGGCGTAGTAATGACCTGCAATCTGCCTCAATCCAGTTGATCGCAATCGCTTTTCTCGACGCGACCGCGTATCTGCACGTCCCCGGCACGCGTAAGGGTTAGTCAGCCCCTCGTCCGGAATAACTATCTATACCGGGATTTGGCGGAACATATGATGATCCGTCTGTATTGCTCTGGTTATCAGCATTTTGGCCCGCCGAGCTGCTCGCCGATCGAAGAGAGCGCAAGTCGCCAAGTTTCACAAATATGGTTGAGGACTCTCGAGAGCCCAGTTCCTCACAGGAGCCTGGCAGCCATCTCCCCGCCAGCATCCCGAATACCGACCCGAAAAAGCCAAAGCATGACTTCCCGCAATCGCAAGTTGGAAAGTTATGGGATGCCTTTGGCAACCCCGAAGAACCCGTGAACGCCCTCGCCAATGCATCGTACAAGCCCCGGGGTAAAGACCCGAAGGATGTCTCATACTCCGATGTTGTCGGCACAGTATCCATGTCCGAAATCTCATCATTCTACAAAGCACCATGCGCACGTGAATCTCTTTTGACTGGAATTGGTGCTGGATTTGGAATCGGTGGTGTACGAGCTGTCTTTGGAGGTATGTCCATTCTTTCAAGCACTCGAAAGTGAATTGTATAGCTAACCTCCATAGGAATGCGTTCATTATGGTCCGCCGGAAATTGGGCGGTTGGAGTGTTCGCAGTCACCTCTCTAGGAGCATACGAGTTCTGCCGACGACGCCGGATCCAAGAACTGCACGGCATGAAAGAAGCCGTCGAACTTATGAAGGAACTGAAGGAGAAGAAACAACGGGACAAGGAACGAGCCGCTGCAGAGGCGGCCCGGAGGGCAGAGGAGGAAAGGCAGAAAAAGAGTTGGACAAACCTCTCCAACTACAAGTTCTGGTAGTGTTGCTCTTTCAAGAGTCGGAGTCCCGGTGTTTGTACGATATATCCCAAGCTGTATATTCCAAAATCATATGCTATGGTGATTGGCGTCATGTCATAAGTCATATCTGTGTATCATAGCGCCCAAATGTTTCATGTTATTATTCAAATGAATCCCCATCTTGCTCCGGTACACCTACACGCAAATGCTCCTTGAAAATGCCAAATGAATCCTGAATAGTAGCGGGCAGTAGTTGTTCAGCGTCTGTCTTGGACATCGAACTTGACTCGCTTCTGGATAGCCCCTTCGTGTATGCTGTGGAGTCTGTCCTTTCCGGAGCTTTCATTCCTTCTTTCTCGTCGCTTCTCACGAGCTTCACGTGCCTCGCGGGACTTCCATTCGGCAACTTGCCGTTGTCGTTTCTGAGAACGTGCCCACGCCATGGCCGCTGTTGGTTTGAACCCCACGCCATTGATCCCATAGCCATCGTCGGTTGGATCAGTCGGGTTATGTCCCGTAATCTCGTGGTCATGCCATGTGAACGGATCATCCAGAGGGACGTCAGAGGGTGGAGGAGATAATCGCTGCTTGCTGCCTTTGGATGGTGATGCGAGATCACTTTTCCTCTGTGGCGAGGGATTCGATCTCTTTTTTGAGGGTGTCGAAATAGGTGTGACAAGGACATTGTCTGGACTGTGAACTGTTGCCGAATGGGAACCCGTATGCTGGCTTTGAGCATTGCTCGGCTCGCCGGTAAGAGCTTCCGAGGGTTCAGCCATGCTCAGAGAGCCCTGATCGTGGCTGTTGGAGATACATGCTGTCTTCTCCGGCTGTAGTGTGTATGGCCGCTGGATGTCGCGATTTGACGCTCTACGTTCTGGGAATCGGTCCCCATGAATGGCCAATTCCTTGAAGCGTCCCGCGACAGCTGCGCGAGGGCTATGTCTCCCCGGCTCGCTCTCCTCACGGATACGAATTTCTTGTAGACTGGCAACAGATACCGTGGATGTTGGCGACGCAGACGGGCTATAGTAATCCGACTCGGAAGGTTCTCGTTTGCGCTTAGGCGAGAAATATCTCGGGGGGTCCGTCGTCATCATCGTGGGGCTGAGCTGGGTAGGTGTTAGGGCGCCGAAGCCGATCATCCTAAAGATCGCATTCAGAAAGTATGGTGTAGTGCGAACCCCGGTCACCATTCAGCAAGGACGGGGGGCATGGTGCAGCAATCCCCGTAGGTGCGGAGATCAAAGTGAGGGGCAGGTCACTGGACGTTCGGGTGAGAGTTGATTTTCCGGGGGGCCCATCGGTGCCTTCATATTGGGCAACCCCCTTCGTTCACGGCCCCGACAGAAACGACCCGGCCTATTAGGAGCCTCGATTGGGAGATAGCGGTCAAAGTCACTCTACCTAAGCAGCTGATTAGGTCTGGTCTTGTCTAGCTATCGTAATAATCACGATCTGATAGCGAAAATTCCCAGTTTTAGTCTTGGAGGGAGACCGTCCATTGTGGCTATGCGGATAATGCTGTACTAGTTCTAGCCCCTTGTAGGACAAATGAGGGCAATATCCATACCGAACACCTACAATAGGTAGCTACGTAGGACTAGGGCTCTATCATATAGATTGTTGATTGGAGTTGGAAAGCTGAAAACATGGTAACACGAGATAGAGCAAAATCTTATTGCCGCAAAGGGCCGAAATCGAATAATTTACATATCCCCGAGCCCATCGAGTCGTGAACAAGATTGAGAAACATGAAATGAAAAGAAGAACCCAACGCCATGACAAAGACTCCCAGTACCAAAACAAAGCGCTTTTATGCCTTTTGCTTCTTCTTCGAAGGCTCAGCATCGGTGTCGTGCTTGCGCTTCTTCTTCTTCTCGGACTCGCCCTCGCCAACGTCGGACTTGCGCTTCTTCTTCTTGTCGCTCTTCTCGCTCTTGTCCTTCTTTTCCTTCTTCTCCTTCTTGTCTTTCTTCTCCTTCTTCTCCTTGACGTCGGCGTCCTCCATCTCGGCATCGCTGTCATCAACGTCAACGTCGATGCCAGCCAGCACGGCATCCATAGCGGATTTCTATTAAGTTCACGTCAGTAAGATGTTGATTGTGAGGTAAGAGACTTATTGTTGACATACCATGGCAACCTCGTTCTTGGTGGGGGCAGCACCAGTTGAGTAGAACTCCAGGCGCTCCTCAACCTGCTGCTTCAGAACCTCACCGAACTTGGTGGTGGGGGCCTCGGAGAAGTTATCGATACGAGAAGCGATCGAGCACTTGTTGGCAAGGAAGCGGGAAATGCGACCCTTGTTCTTGGGTCCAGCACGGCCAATGAAGGAAGAGTGGTACAGCAGACCATACTTGGGGGTGTTACCCTTGGTCTTCAAGGCACGGAACAGAGCCTTCTCGGCACCGAGAATCTGGACGGTAGAGGCAGGGTACTTGGACAGGTTGGTCAAGCTGCCGGCGTGGGAAATCAGGCGAGCGCCAACGATCTCACCGATCAGCGCGGCAAGGTTAGGAGCAACAACGCTCATCTTGGAGACCAGGTACTGGTAAAGAGACTTGCGGTACTTGGCGATGCTAACAACCCGCTCGGCGAAGGCAATAACGTTCTCCATGTCAGAATCGGAGATATCCTGACCCATACTGCGCTTGGCAGCATCAATGATGCTTTGGGCAACACCCTTGTCATCCTCCACGAGGGCGGCCAGATCATGCAGGCTGTCATCATTCAGGCTCTTCTTATCCTTGACGAAGAGAGCAATCTGCGCATAGCGCTGGTTGTCGGAGACGATCTTGACCAGCTCGGGGAAGTGCCAGGAGTACCATTCGCGAACACGCATGGAGAAAGTGTTGATAGCCTTGTCAAGCTGATCCAGGATAGCAATGGCCTGGATGATGTGGTTGTCGTCACGCTGGACGGAGAACTTGACCTTGGCACGAGAGTAGGCGTGACCGAGACCGAGCTGAGCGGTGTCCATATCACCCTCGCGGAGCTGGCTCAGCAGCTTGGCGAAGTGCAGGCGAATACCACGGAGGAGGTCCTGAACAACCTCGCTAGTGTCGCCGGTCTCGCAGTCGACAAAATCGAAGGCGGACTTGATGCTACCAGCGAGACCCTTGTCGAGCAGACCGAGGACGACCTTCTTCTTCTTGCTCGGCTTGGGGAGATTGAGATCAAGGAATGAAACGAGGGTCTCGGAGGCGACACCTTCGGAAACGTCGTTGATTTCACCGAGAGCCTGCTTGTTGTTTCTAGGGAACATTAGCGAGGACTCCTATGATGAAGACCCATGAAAACTTCATATCTGAATATTAAAGACATACTCAAAGGGCAGGAAACTGGCAAGGTTAACCATCTTGCCGAACTTGGCGAGGTCGTTAACACCGGCCTGGACTTCCTTCAGGCGGTTGCCAACGGCGTCACCCTGGAGAGCGACCTTGAAAAGCGAGTAGCCCATAGGGCTCTCGAAGAGCAGATAATCGGCCATGGCGCTGATCTGGGAGCCAAATCAAATCGCAGAGGTGGCCAAAATAGAATTGTTACGGCAGAAACCCGAAAACAACACACAACGAATGAGTCGGCGGGTTGCTGATGGCGGACGTTCAAAAGGGCGGGAGACGGGCAAAAGTTGAAGAAATCGAGAAAGCTCTTTTTTTTCGCCGCTAGTGCGAATCCGTGAATGTGGGCTTTTTGCCCAAAATCATCTCACCGCCTTTGCCATCCATCGCGGGCATCCAAACTCCTGTGTGTTGCTCGTTGCTAGCTGCCTTACCTATCCCATTACGATTTTTCTCTTGGGCTAAGCTCCCGGTCATTCATTTTCACCGCAGATATGTCTGCGACCCAGCTGCTTAACCCCAAGGCCGAGTCCCGGGTATGGAATGCCACTCCCCTGTACGACCCCTCCGTGGCCCGCACTAACATTTCATTTAGCGACGTGGAGAGGCGTTGAAGGTCAACATCAGCGCTGGAGAGGGTCTCCAGGATGTCCTCAAGTCGAACTTGGGTCCCTCGGGAACCCTGAAGATGTGAGTCCCGAAATCTACCCATGGATGGTTGTGGCATAGCTAACAAAACCCCCAGGCTGGTGGATGGTGCCGGCGGAGTATGCAATATGCCCCCTTTACCCTTGAAATGCTCCAGAGCAGGCCATTTAATTCGGTGTTGCTATAACAGATCAAATTGACCAAGGACGGAAATGTTTTGTTGCGTGAAATGGTCAGTCTTGAAGCCCGAACGGTCTCATTGAACCAAAAGCCAAGTGCTAACAATTCAACAGCAAATTCAAAACCCCACGGCCGTAAGACAAGACTCCAACTGGCATCGACTCGGTTCCTCGCTGATAATAATGAAAGGTTATGATTGCTCGTGCGGCAACTGCCCAGGACGACATCACGGGTGATGGTACGACATCGGTCGTTCTCTCGGTTGGAGAGCTCCTGAAGCAGGCAGACCGCCACATCTCCGAGGGTCTTCACCCCCGTGTGATCACCGACGGCTACGAGATTGCGAAGACTGAGGCTTTGAAGGTATGGAATGAATACAAGATTGCTTGCCGGTGGCTAGTCTGACAATATCTGCAGTTCCTCGACAACTTCAAGCTTGAGCGAACCATTGACCGCGAGCTCCTCCTCTCCGTCGCTCGCACATCTCTTTCCACCAAGTTGAACAATGCCCTCGCCGAGAAGCTCACCCCCGATATTGTCGATGCCGTCCTTGCTATCCACCGTGCCCCCGAGAAGCCCGACTTGCACATGATTGAGATTATGACCATGCAGCACCGCACATCATCCGATACCCAGCTGATCCGTGGTCTGGCTCTGGACCACGGTGCTCGTCACCCCGATATGCCGAAGCGTGTGGAGAACGCCTTCATCTTGACGCTCAATGTCAGTCTGGAGTACGAGAAGTCCGAGATTAACTCTGGCTTCTATTACTCTAGCGCTGAGCAGAGAGACAAGTTGGTGGAGAGCGAGCGCAAGTTCGTTGATGCGAAGCTGCAGAAGATTGTGGATCTCAAGAAGCAAGTTTGCGGCAACGACCCCAAGAAGGGTTTCGTTGTGATCAACCAGAAGGGTATCGATCCCCTGAGCCTGGATATCCTCGTCAAGAACGGCATCATGGCTCTGCGGAGAGCTAAGCGGAGAAACATGGAGCGTCTGCAGCTGGTTTGCGGTGGTGTCGCCCAGAACAGTGTTGAGGATATGACGCCCGATGTCCTCGGATGGGCCGGCCTGGTCTACGAGCACCAGCTCGGTGAGGAGAAGTACACCTTCGTCGAGGAGGTCAAGGACCCCAAGTCCGTGACCATCCTTATCAAGGGCCCCAACGCCCACACTATTGCTCAGGTCAAGGACGCCGTCCGTGACGGTCTCCGGTCCGTTTACAACACGATCGTCGACGGCTGCGTGATTCCCGGAGCTGGTGCTTTCCAGGTCGCCTGCGCCCAACACTTGAAATCCGACAGCTTCACCAAGACCGTGAAGGGCAAGGCCAAGTGGGGTGTTGAGGCTTTCGCCGATGCTCTTTTGATTATTCCCAAGACCCTCGCCGCCAACTCTGGCCACGATGTCCAGGATTCCCTGGCCGCGATGCAGGATGAGGGTAAGGATGGTGTTGTCGTCGGATTGGACCTGAACACTGGTCTTCCGATGGACCCCGTCCAAGCCGGTGTCTTCGACTCTTACCGTGTTCTGCGGAACTGCGTTGCCTCCAGCACTGGTATCGCATCTAACCTTCTCCTCTGCGACGAGCTCCTGAAGGCTCGGCAGATGAGCAAGTCGAGTGGTCCCGGTGGTATGGAAGAGTAATGCGCCTTTTTTTGACGATGGCGGTTTCATGTAAACAATTAGATGATCTTGGTACCGGATACTTTTGATGCCTTTTAAGGGTCCAGTCCTCTCAAAAAGAAATGCACACATTAATTGCACAACAATTATCAATGACCGAGTAAGCAGATAGTTATGATTTAGAGACGTATACATCCAAAAGTAAGGGTCGGCCGAGAGTGGTGGAAGGTCTTCTTGTCGACTTTCGACGGGTATTTAGTCTTAGGAACGCAGGCATTTGCACCGGCAACTGGAATCGCACAGGACCTTTAGCTCTTTATACATTATGCTATCATTACTGTCGTAACTCGGTAAAGAAAATTCACTATCGTACATAGTCTCCTGAATGGCCAAGTGAGACGGAATTAATCCTCCTCCGAGGCATTATCGCTTCCTTCAGAAACAGCCACAGAAGGATACCCTGCGACGAATCCGTCATCTCTGACCGGATCTTCGAGCGAAAGGTGATGAGTCTTTGCCCATTCCCAGATATCGGCCTTCTGTATGACAATCTTCGGGCTCTCCTTTGGTTCATCATCGCCCATCAAACGACTCAGTTTGCGCTTTTTAGGGGTTATATCAGGTCGAATCACGCCCATGCTTTTCACGGCCGTGATCACGTCTTCAGTCAGCATTCCTGTGGCTTGGCCAATCTCCTCGACAGTCATGTACTCCCGAGGGGGCTTTTTCCGGGAGGCTTTCGAGGGAGACGCTTTTGCGGGTTTCTGATGCCCAGCCTCGGATTTGCCATCCCCTCGCTTGCCACACAGCATGTATCGCGCAATCCGCTCAGCCCAGAAGCGATTGTAGCTTTTTTGGCCCAGATCACTGAGAGGTTTCTCTGGCCCTCCTATGTATCCACCAGCATATTCCCATCCGCTGAGCTTATAGCTCACGCCCATCAGGAGCTTTCCAAGTTGCCTATGCTGATATGGCGGGAAGACACAGATGCATGCGAGATTGTTCGAGTCCCAGGAAAGCTTTTCTTTCGAGAAAAAGCCCAGGACATGGTAGTTGTTGGAGTTGTCCGGGTCGGTAAAGGTGAGTATGTAGTAGAGGAAGGTAGCAACATCGAAGAAAACCGTTTTATGATCAAGAAAGAGTTTGGCGAAAAGAGACAGGTTTTGTCCAAAGAGCTTGTGGTCCTCGCCGTCTACCTCCCATACCGCGTACCCGCCATGTTCGTATACCTTGGTGCCAGGCGGCGTTGCGCGATGGACGCAGGCCCGAGTGTGCTCCGCAAATGCAACTTTGTCGCAGGAGTATCGGAAGCACCAGCGACAGACGTAGAGGTATTCGGCATCTTTGGCGACCAGATCCTCGGGGTAAATCGACTGGTACCACGGCTTGAATAGCAAGTCTCCAAGCACGACATTTTTCACGTTGCGATCGCCCGGACTTTGCAGGCTTGAGGAAGATTTTCCAGCGGCCATTGATGCTCTTTCAATATTCAAGAGTTCGCTGGTCGTTTCGGTCGCTTAGGTGTCAAGAGTTGTCGTGTTGAATGCGATACGCACTGGACCAGCCATTGACATTGCCGCGAGGGAAGGAAAAACCGGTCGAGGTGTTCTGATGAAAGGACTGAGGGTTGGTTGGTCGGTCCTACATGAAGGGTAAATAATTGGTCGGTGAACTATCCGGAAATCGAGGCAGTTGCGGCAATAAATGTGCTCCAAAAGCCCCCCTTCACGACGATCTGCCAAAAACGTCCTGACTCAGCCGCAGCTATCAGGTGATCCGGGCGGGGAGAGCTCTCTATCTTATCCACTGTTGCCTGGAAGATTCACAGTGAGATCATCCCCCAACTCATTTCCTTGCATTCGAAGAGCCCTTACAAAAGGGATCCTAGATATTTGCAGGCAACAGCCATACGTTTCTCATGATATTTAGCACACCTCTCCTATCTTGTGGGGTTTAAGATCGCCCTGAAGCCATCTGACCTCACGCTTCTCGCGTCTACAGTACATTAGTTTACCCGTGCAAAGCCCCCACCCGCTCGCTGGTCCTAAGCTCAAGGGATCCCAGCATCCACTTTTCAAGATGTTGAAGCCTTTCCAAATCAGAAATCTTCGTGAATCCTCATCTGGAGATCTCGAGGATGTTTCACGTCGACCCTCCGGTCCTCATGGGGTTGTGCGTGTCTCGGCCGCCGATTACGACGATATTGCCTTGAACCACCCTCGAGCAAGACTCACCTACTTGGATGAAGACGATGGGGATCAGATTACAGTAAGGCCCACCTCAAAAGAGTTTCCAAGTAATCACAAAGCAGCTAACTCCTTAATGTAGGTCGGCTCTTCTCTCGAGCTATCTCAACGCTTAGATGAGCCTCTGGACATCGACACGCGGCTTGACAACGTCCAGCTTTCTCAAGACGAAATGGTCCCCATGCACATATTCGATATTCGTCGATCCAACTCGGTGACCGAGTTATGGAAACAGTTTGAGAGGGACACTGATGCCATCCGATCTCAGCAGATTATCACCGAAGCTGCTGTTGAGACAGAAGCTGCACCCGATGAACATGAGCATAAAGAAGAACCAACTTCACATGATGGTACTACTACGTCTGCCCCTGAGACTGAAAACCAACCGTTTATGGCAGCATTTGAAGCCGAGTTGGCCAGTCTCCTCAATTCTGCCGAGAATCCTGGTCAAAGGGCTACGCAACCAGAAGCATCAACTGCAGCCGAACCCTCATCATCGGGCACTAGCTCACAGAGAGCACATCATCCATTGGAAGTTGTTGCGGCCACATTCCTGTACCATTTGGTCAATGGTGCCAACTCAGTACAGTCTGAATTGAGAAGTAGGCTGCCAGAGTTGCAAGAGCAGCTCCGAAATGCTCAGAGAACAGTCCCAGAGAACGTACGAACGTCGCTTCAGAGCCTGCTCGCCACGATCGAAGCTCACATGCGGACTGCCTTCCAGAACTTGCCTGATAACGGAAGGCAATTTGCGGAAGATGCCATCAATGCCGGGCGTCCCGTTGCTGAGCATGCTGCGGACGGTTTCCGGATGATGGCCTCGGAGCTCAATGAGGCCAGTCGAACGTTGTTTGCGGCCTTTGAGAATGAGTTTGGTCGTTTTGCCTCGAATGGCTCAAATGCTACTTCCGAAGGACCACACGCAGCGCCCGGTCCATTCCCTAGTGCTACCGCTGATGTGACTGTACCAGACCTGGCGGCTCGGGACACAAATCCCAATCCCACAGATTCAGGTGCCGAAAAGGAAGCAGCAAGCCCCGATGTCAACCCACATACTTTGCCGTCCGACTTCAAGAGTCCGGGCTGGGATACTATTAGAGAAGAAGGACATGGGAATCACTTTTATCCTCCAGGCCCTCCTCATCACCCCCCTCCATTCCCCCCCTCGACCCCCTCATCATCCTGTTCCGCCTATGCCTCCAAGACATTGGCCTCCTCCTCCTCCTCCTCCTCCCAACCATCCTCCCTGGCAGATGCCGTGGGATCCTGTTCATCCTATTCGGCACCACCCACCACCCCCTCTGCCTCAGCCTCCGCTCGCCTCGGGCATATTTCCAGCTCCACCATGGCTTCCTCCAAATAGCTGGTTCTCTCCCGTCGGTCCTCATAGCGCACCGCCTGCACCTCCTCCAAAGGAGACCCCCCGAGGTTCAACTGAGCCATCAGAGATTCCCGAAAAGAAGGTTTTGTTCATCGGCAATGTTGGTTTCAACGTGACCGAAAGGATGATCCAGGATGTCTTTGCTTCGAAGGGATTCATTGTTTCCGTGCGGCTTCCTCAAGACTCGGATACTGGTCAACATGCTGGCTTCGGCTACATCGATTTCCCCTCCATTCACCCCGCTATGGCGGCAATGGATGCTTTGCAGGGTGTACACATTGATGGACACGCAATCAATCTCGAGTTCACTGATGATGCCGTCATCGACTCTGTGCACCCACCACAGCGACCTAGTTATACCGAGCCGAGGACTCTTTACGAGGCTTTCGCCCGCCAAAACCATCTCGAGTCTGGAGACTCCGGTGTCTCGGCTCACCAGCGAGCGCGCCCTCGTCGAGTTAGCCGCAGAAAATCCGTGACGTTCCAGGAACCTGATATGTCTTCCCTGGATGTTCAGAACAAAGACGTCCCAGCCCGGCTTCAATCGCCTCCGCTGATTGATTCGCTGATTGATTTAACTACCGATGACACTGTCAAGTCGAATGATGTGCAGGACCAACTACCGGAGATGAGTCGGTTCCCGCCTGTGTCCCAGCTAGAAGCTCAGCTTTTTGCCAATCAACAACAGAGCCGTGCACTTGAGGCCACCGCTGATGCGACAGCTCACCGGGCGGCGAATGAATCAACTCCGTCCCGTGACTATGATCGGCCAAAGAGCTATCACGAGGCTGTGCCTGTACACGAGGCTCACGGGGAAGAACCATCTCCCTTGGGTGGCGGCGGCCGTCGAAAGAAGTCCGGACTTAGGGGCCCAGGTCTCCGTCGGTCAAATACCATGACATTTGCGCGCCGAGGAGGAGAATTGTCTGATTTCCCAAATTCAGATATTCAGGGCAACCTCTCCGATAGGAACTCATTGAGGCGACGTGCTAGTGAACGCCATTCCTTGCGACGTGATATCCACGATCCTAGCGAGATGGACACCTGGGCACGATTGGACAGAAGGGAGCGCCGCCGCTCCAGACCCTCGTCTTATCAGAGCATTCCTGGCAGCTTCCCTATGGAAGAGGTATCACAGCCTGCGGCATCTGCCCCAATCGACATCAGCGCCGAAACTCGGGAGACTGACATTGACAAGTGCGTGTCCTCTCTTGTCGACATGGGCTATGGAAGCCCTGAAGATGGCGGCCAGTCTCGAATGGCAGTCTATGCTGCAGCTTCCAATGGTAATCTCTTTGACGCGATCGAAATGATTGAAGAGGAAAGAAAGGCGTATGCCCGCCAGGGCCGGGAATGAGATGGACTAGGTTGGGATGTAGGATTTATTCGATTCGGGCTTGACAGGCCACAGTCGCTCTTTTGAAGGAATTTCGGTCAGATTCACTGGTCTTTTCTACGTGTTATGAATAATTTTTGCTTTATAAGCGATAATTTGCCAAATTGGATCAGTCTCAATTCAACCGTTATGTGTTATTGACCCCGATATATATTGGTACCTTGTAGAATGGTTGGACAAAGCAGGTGATGATTCAGAGTGGACACCAATAGGTAGGATTGAAAGCACAGGACCTAACCATTGTACAATGAATGAGCACTTCGATTGGTTTAAAAGAGGCAGATATACTTAATCATAATTACCGCCACTATTGGAAGACGTGCAGTGCCGTGAATGCCCAGTAAGTCTCGTTGTACGAGAGCGGTGATGAGGTCGGATCCGCGGGGGTCCATGCTCCGAGGTTTTCCCTGTCCGCCAGCTTGACCTCCGACCATCATACAATTTACCAGCGCAACGCGTTCGATTCAGCCATGCACACATGGCGGCGGACCTTCGCCACGTCTGTCGCCAGACTCGGCTCTAGCCCCATACCGCAGTCCCGAATTGCTGCTCTGCGATGTGCGCAGATCCTCCAGGCTAGCAAAGCGGATGGGCCTTGCACCTTGGAAGACAAAGAGATCAAGGTCAATGGGTTCATTCGGTCGGTTCGCAAGCAAAAGCGGTTTGCTTTTGCGGAGATCTCAGATGGCTCTACTGTCGAGCCATTGCAGGCGATCCTGAAGCCTGCACAGGCAGCTGAGTATGTCCACCGCGGAGCTATGACTCCAAACGTCTTGTGTTAGCATGGAGATCTAATGCGGTCGCTTCCCTACACAGTCTATCTACAGGCACTGCCGTTGAGATATCCGGCGTGTGGAAAGCTTGCCCAGCTGGAAAGGAGCAGACTCATGAGCTCCAGACAACCGAAGTGACCGTGGTTGGAGCGACGGATCCAGAGGTATTTGTTGACGACGATCACAAGCGCAAATGGGCTGAGCTGACCGTCGCATCATGTTCGCAGACATACCCGATACAAAAGAAATACCATAGCCCAGATTTCTTGCGCCAGATCCCCCATCTCCGTATTCGAACGCCCTTCCAGTCCCTCCTCGCGCGCTTTCGATCCGAATGCCTGTTCCAACTGGGCAACGTCTTCCACTCCCGACCCGAAGGTTCTTTCACGCAAGTCCAACCTCCGATCATCACATCCTCAGATTGTGAGGGAGCAGGTGAAACATTCACTTTGCTTCCTCGTGGCGCCGCTGCGCCGTCGAGTACCGAGACCGATCATTTCTTCCGAGCACCAAAGTACCTGACCGTTTCGTCGCAATTACACCTCGAGGCCTACGCGGCTGAACTGGGCAATGTCTGGACCTTGACGCCCGTATTCCGGGCGGAGAAGAGTGATACTCCTCGTCATCTCAGCGAGTTCTACATGCTTGAGGCCGAGGCCAACTTCATGTACGATTTGGATTCACTCACGAACTTGGTAGAGGATCTCCTTCGCGACCTGACTCGCCGATTGTATAATACCCCCGTTGGTCAGGAAATCTTATCAGCAAAGCGAACTGGGGAGTCTGGACAAGAAGGCAACGCCGAGGAGTCGAAATTGGATCTACTGGGGAGGTGGACGGCCCTGATGGATGGACCCAGATGGCACCGCATTACGTATACTGAGGCCGTGGAGATGCTCCAACGAGCAGTCGCAGAGAACGGCGCTTCATTTGAGCATCCTCCTACGTGGGATGGTGGCTTACAGACCGAGCATGAAAAGTACATTGTCGAGGTTTTGCACGAGGGCAATCCGGTGTTTGTCACGGATTATCCCAAGACCATCAAACCGTTCTATATGGCTCCTTCGCAGGGTAACGAAGGTAGCGTGCCAGGCGAGACGGTTGCCTGTTTCGATCTGCTTCTTCCCGAAGTCAGTGAAGTTGCTGGCGGCTCCTTGCGTGAACACCGTTTGCCCAATATCATCCAGAACATGCGGGACTATGGTCTTATCAAGTCTCGAGTGGCCACCGATTCCGATGCACCGGTATCAAACGACCCATCCTATCCCCATCTCACTGCAGAGGAGGATCTTGGACATCTTCAGTGGTATGCCGACCTTCGACGCTGGGGCTCTGCTCCCCATGGAGGGTTTGGACTTGGGTTTGACCGGTTCCTGGGCTATCTGTCCGGAGTTTCCAGCGTCCGCGATGTCGTGTCGTTCCCGCGCTACTTTGGTCGGGCTGATTGCTAAGAACGCACTGCTGGACAGTATGATATCTAGAAATGTACCAGAAATGTATTATAGATCAAATGACCGTATAGTATTATTCATCTTAACACACTATATTACTATAATTATGAAACTTGTATGCATGCGTCAAGCTGTCAGCTTGATAAGCTTACTGGAGGAGACTTAAATATGAATTAGGTGATTGCTCGCGCCGTCTTTATTAGGCGCCCAATGCTGAAACAAAAGTAAGGTTCCTGGCAAAGCACAGCCATTCGCCTCCCTCTTTACACCGACCCGACGCCCCCAGCTCGAGTCCGCTTCCTAGCATTATCAGCCTCATTAGATGTTCAGGCCACGCCATTTTGCACGAAGGAATTAGTGATTGGGGCGGGGCGGTTGGCAGTGCATCAAGAAGTGCATCGCCCCGGGGGCGGGGAGTATCGCCGAGAGCCAAAAGGAGTAAAATGATTCGGCCTTGATTAGTATTGTCGCCGTAATGCGAGGTTGAATGGGGGCTAAACGGAGCGATCTCAAACGCCTAAGCCCTAGGCCATGCATTAAGATGCTGCTAGGAAGTGCATTCCATTCTGGGCAGACGACGCGACCAATTAACACCGCAGGAGGCGGAAGGAATGAAAAGCAAGATCCAGCCTTGCAGTAGCCACGAGTCTGGCCTGTTAGCTGCGTTCTTGGTGCATAGACTACAGATGTATTTGAGTTTTAAAGATCTTTAGCTACCATCGGATTCAATATCCTTGTTGAATATCCAGCAAAAAAAAAGCAAACTGTACTGTACGTTTCTAGTATTTCTCCCACTATTAGCATAGGGCTACAGCAAGCCCCATTTATATCCGGGAATACCCCCTACGTCGAACACTCCACTTGACTCCCCCCTTGGCAAATATGGAAAATAAATAATGTACATATTTCCATCTGATTATAGCCGGGGCAATCGAATTCCGTTATGCACCGGCTCTCGCACCGGTCCAAGCAAGGCCAAGCACTCTAGCGTGGTTGGAGGCGCCCGCAGCCAAACGCAAAAAATTGGGGCCTCCCCGAAGGGCGCGCGCATTATTAATCCTTCTAGCGACCGAAACGCGCAAACTTGGGTAAACGAAGTGTACGATAGTAGTTAGTTACTCCGTACATCGTAGTACATACTCGTTACAACTTACAATGAACCGTCCGGAAAAGGCAAATCGTGAGAATAACAGAGCGGAGGCTTCCGTCAGCAGGAAACGTGGTCCGTGGGTCTCCGGACTTTACATTGCCATATTGAACTTCTTTTGGAAGTCTTACAGGGTAGTCCTTGGGTGTATTATTACTTCTTTAACTCGGAGTTGCGGAGCTCGCTTAAGAGTGCCGAGCACCCGTCGTTTCTGGGCAATTATTTGGTTCTTGGTGAGAAAGGTGGAGTTCGGTCAGAGTAGTAAGCGGATTATTGAATTTTGGTGGCTCAAATAATATGTACATATTTATGGAGTAGTTTCAGGTGACCTGTATATGAGTGATCATAGATTTGAAGATAATCAAGCCATACTTCACGGGGGTCGCTAGTAGGTATATGTACCAAGGCAAAGTAAACCACACGCCTCGCAGCAGGTAGGTTATTTAGGCAGCGATTATCAGCAGAATTGATCGATTCCACAGCCTCAAAAGGATCGGAATGCCATGGAGCATGAAGGAGGGGAAGAAAGAGGTCCGCGCACAGCATTAGAACCTCTGGAAAACTGGGAAATTCTCAATCTAATAGACTTTACAAGAGCGAGTTGCCCGGTGCATGCCAATCAGGCGGCCAGGATCGGCGGGTCAAGGGGATCCAACCTTACCGGGGTTAAGCATAAGCACGACGATGTTCGGTCAGTGTCCGCCTGAGGGAGGACGAGTCATGTCCTGGTCGGGGGCCATCCCTGCCTGACGTATCACATCGAATAGAAAAGGCACCTATTATGCATAATAATAAGGACTCGATCAAAACGGATTATCATCCTGGCCACCGTTAGTTGGTTAGCTATACGACCTGGTCATGTTCTATCGTTATGATTGGTCTTTCTCATTATTTAAGCTACGGAGAACTCCGTCGCATCGATGACCTATTTAATCAATGGACTTCCTTCCGCTAGCCCCCGACCTTACATAGTAATAGTACATAATACAACATGTAGACATCCAAACATGCATGCCATGCCAGCTATAAGGGAAAATCAAATTAAACAATGGTCTCTTAGCAACTTGGCAAATGATCAATCTCCAGTAGGTTACATACATTGTAAAAACAAATTTCCACGGCTCCATTTCACGGCGTTTTCGTATTCGGATGAGTAAAGTCCCCGAACGCATAAACTCAAAAAATACCGTGCGCCACATGGTTTATGCGCTGATTCATGTTTTACGACTGGACAAAGTGAGACACACCAGTCGGGTCATCGAGCCATTTTGAGACCAATAATGGAGTCGTGGTGGACATAAACTCGCGAGGCTAACCCTCCTTTAGGTCTGGGCAAGGCGCCCTAGTGACCATGGTTCATAAAGGCCAAACTGGCTTTTAGGCTTGCCGATGACAGTTGCCACCATTCCAAGTAACCGCCCAACCCGAACTGGGGCTGCCCAGAGAAGGGGGGTGCCACTGCTAAGGACCGATCATCTTGGCAAAGGGACAGGCACCATTCATAATTCATAGAGCACCTCTTGGCTCTGGAGAGGAGATGTTGGCATTGCGTTAGTCTGGAGGCAACAGCATAAATTGTCGTACAGATGATTCCTCCTAGAGTGGCTGGTATACACAGTCAATGATTTTGACTCAGACGGGCTATTGGTGGGAGAAAAACGACACAGCCTAGTCATATTGCACTTGGCGCTACTTTCGCACGAATGATAATGGATCAGACTTTGCGCGAGGATTATTACTACGGCAGTCATCGGATAAAGTCTCCTGCAAAAGCATACGCGTTGAAACTTATCCAGCGGAGGTGAATCATCAATAGTGGTGCTAGGGCCAGATATAAGCAACTAATTAGAGTCGAAATTCTACTGTCGAACCCACCCTAGTTCATAATCATTATTGCCTATTCATCTAAGCGACCGGATGACAAGGGACACCTTAATTATGTTAGTGGAGATAAGCTCGTGCGACGTTTCACAGAAGCAGCTCTTGGCAATCTTTAATTCTGATTTGGCTGATATTTTCAGGGTTACAATGGAACGTGTGACAATACGAGACGTGGTCGCAACTAAATCTGAAGTAGAGTTGATCGTGTGGGTTCTCCATACAAAACTAATACTGTAATGGATGAGCGGCTGGGTGTGCCAGGCCTATTGTATTGAAGAGCACGTCATCGACCCCCACCGAAGGACTACTTACTAGCAGTGGGTTGACTATTATTCGAGAGGATTAGAATGAAAGGTTTGATTCTGTTAAGCAGGAGAGAAGTGCGTGGATCAAGATGTACTAAATGATCATCGGGATCTGACCCTGGGATAGAGTTAAAGACTTGATTGCAGCGGAAGGGATCAGCTCGAGCGGCAGAGACTACAATATCCAATTTGGGCAGTCGTTGCAACGTTCCCCAGAGATGGGAGCCACGCTAGGGCGATCACCCACGAGTCGGGATTTATTTTCGATCAGAATAGTAATGCAGCGAAACATGAAATATCCCAACTGGCGTACCATTATAATACTTATGAATAAATTATGGCGATGTTGGCACATGAGCAACGTCGACAATTATCTTCCAGTCGGCGCCTAAACGGCACGCTTATTGCCATGTGCTACGAATCTGAAAGCATAAATGATTCTATGGCTGGGGATTCGTATGCAGTTGTAAAATGGTATATCATTGGATAAACGCTTCGTTCATAAAGAAGCCGTCCTATCCGGCGGCGTATCGAAGGCGCCTCAGAAACACAATAATAGCCGGCTCTGTTATTATTATTATTATTATTAACGCACCGGCCCTTGTCGTCTCGGACTTAAGACAGGGTATATTAATGCCGGACTTATGTGGAGTAGTTTCCAACGCAATCGTGTTGATTGTCAAACTCGAGAAAGAAAAGAAAAGTCAAATAATAAAAGAGACAATGAGAGCGAGAGTCAAACCCCCACTTTGTCAGAAATCAGAAAACATGCCAGTTGCAAAATCCTCACGAACCACGGTCGGCAAGCCAGGTGTCGGCTTGACCCGCAAGGGCCTACTCTATCAGCGGTCCAAGTGATATGCTTAGCGAGCAGTGGAGCCCCGATGTTTAAATTGGCCCACTTGGTAGGATGAAAAGGACTCAGGTTCGGATGATCGGATACAACTTGACGGCATGCCCGGAGCCATCCAAGCGATATTAACGGAGATACAAACGGACTAACATAAAACGCGAAGGTAAAGAGTAAAGTCAACCGTGATTTTTCAAAGTCCTGACTAGGACGAGGCTGGCTGGCCTCGCGGCCCCCTGGTCACCTAATTGATTTTCGAGCCAATCGGCACTAGTCATGGGTCAAAGCCCAGACATACCAAGAATAAGCCTCTGCTGGGTTTATCCTAATAAGGAAACGAGCGCGGGAGGGACGGGAGTCCTGTCGACAAGTGGGTTTGAAGGGTGATCTCCGCCTCTCGCCAGGATAAATCTGAGCAAGCCAACTGAAGAGGCGACCCCGGGGGGTTAGGAATAATGAGAGAAATAAATCGAGTAACTCGACAGATCTCGCACATGGTACATCATGTAAGGGAGTGAGTGACATGTGGTGATTTTAGGCAATATGCTGATTGATCGTATTGGAATTATGTAATTGCTGAAAGAAAAAAAGACAAATAAATAACCCACTTGACAGCTTGTCCATGACTCGCCAGGACTCTCTGTGCGGTTATTTTTGGGGGAATCTTAAACGGGGTTGTATTGGTTGTTGCTATTTTGCGTTATGATCTGCCTGCGGGATTCGATCGGCCTTGGACCCTGGACGGCCTAATTCAATATGTATGGGTAATCATTTGCATCTGAAACAATAATCCATGGCCGTACAGGACATAGGAGGCTAGTTATTATGCTGCTTCTTGATCAGTCCATTTCCCGTTTCAGCATCTAGTTTATAGTAGCATGTACCGAACTCATGGGGGATCCATCTAATATCAACTTTGAGACCGCATATACTTCGCACAGAAGACCTATCCGTATACCACCTATACCACCTGCTGCTCCTGCTTGACATGGTTTGCAGTTGGGGTTTGCTTATACCCGGGTCAAGGAAGTCGTGCAACACCGTCTACTCCATCTACCAGGTCGATGGAAGTTCCAGTCACGACGACAATGATGTCAGGTTACACCAGTCGGCACCATGTGAGACATCTGATGCAGGCCATGGCCGAACCTACATAGCGGTTGAGTAACTGATCAGTGTAGTGGTGACCCATATTAGGCTCTCATGTTTCTGGTATTAACCCGGGGCCAAGCCAACCATGGCCAAGACAGATGGCAATATATATAGCAGATGCTCAACCAGGCTTCAACGATAAACCGACCGTTATGCTCTGCCTAAATCTTATATACGTAACCCGACCAGCCAAGCCAGGATCAGCTGCCAGAAAAGAGCAGCCCTTGAACCCTATTATATTGTTTCCTTGTGCAACCGGACTTTGTTGGCGATACGCTTTCCTTGGGCCTTTTAAAGGGCCGGTCCGTGCGCAAGCTCATCCTTGAATTGACGAGCTTCGAGAGAAGGTTGAATATGTATTCCGGAAGCCACTCATTTCCAGCCAAGATTTTTTTGACTTTCGCTGACAGCCCAGCGCCCTCCGACGTAAGTGTACTGGATCTTCGGCTAAGCGGTTCCTCGATTGGTCGCTCACGTCTTGGAATTTTCTTTGTCAAGCTCGGCAGCATCCACATATCGTATTACAGTGCAGACCACCTTGCAGGTGGTCTATAGTGCCCGCAGGACTGGCAGCGGGAAAATTGTCCATTTGTTAACCTTATCGCCAAGTCAAAGAATGCCAGCGGTTACGGTTTCAGCCTATGATACAAAAATACACGACAAAGCCAGAATGAACAAATGAGAATGGAAGAGAATGAATATGGAAGGGGGCTATGTACTGCGGATGGTGCGGATGGAGCTCTGAGTTTACTTATAATCCTCGAACAGCGCTGCCCCCCTTTAGTCAAACCTAAGCTATGGGTGAAGGAGTCAAGGAGTAGTCAAGGCAACAAGTTATGTTCTGTATCTATTGATGATCCGTTTAGCCATGTAAACGATTAGCCCAAGACCCTAGTCCTCCGTACATAGTGCGTACATAAATAATGTGCGGAGTACATGGCTCTAGGTACGAAAATCCCATTCATATTACGTGGCATATAAGCTCTCGGTTGAGTATCCCAGGTAAATATGTCGCGGACATGGCTGATCTGCCTAAGACAGGGGAGACCCGACTTGAATTTTTAATGAACGGAAGGAGTCGGGACATGGCAAGTATGCACATGATGCACAGGAATTATAATTCCTCGCAGCCTGTCAAAATAAATAAATAACCAAGGCACTAGTTTTAATTTGAATTTAGCATGAGCCCCCTCTTGTTTGGCTCATCATATTTTCTCAATTTAGAATTTTAAGTTCTCTTGTCAAGCTTTACGGTCAGCGACAGTTCAAATCTAAACCTTGGCCGCGTCACTAGTAGATACGAGTACGAGTCACGAGTGCAAAATGGCCACTGTGGCTTCTTCCCCCCTCCCCGATCCCCCGATAAACACACGACACTAAAGAAAGTTATTTCCGAGGTGGCTTCTTGGCTAGAACCACCGTTGTGTTTTCTGGGAGGCTCATGCCGACGGAGCCGCTCATTCCGGTTGCTGCTGAGAGTCGGGGGAAACGGAGTTCAATACGGCCGTAGAGGGGGGGGAATCCCCTCGCAAGGACTCCCGTTATGAGTAATTAATAATCCAGGCATAATCGGTGGGCAGGTGGGGGTCGATCGGATTCCGTGGTCGTCAAATCCCGATACTGGTACATGCTTGTATGTGTACAGTAGCCAAGTAGGTTTTCACACAATATGACCTGCCACTTTCTTCTTTTTCCCTTTAGTGGCTGCTCGACTATAATTTCTTCTTCTGTAGGTTCGTGATGATAAGGGTCATTCCCGACCGTAGATAAGTTTATCCCCAGGATCAAAAAACCAGAGTTGCTCTCTCTCTGAACCATGGTCAAGACTAGAAGGTTAAAATTACAAGAAAAATCCAAAGTCCGTGTGGTAGCAATAAAAATTAACAATGATACAGTGCCTGATTAGGCACAATCCGCGCGACAGGCGCAAGGCTGATGAGAAAGAGTAACAATTCTAAACGAATGACTCCCACGATTAAATTAAATAATAAATCTATAAGAAATCAAGTGTTGCCTCTCACGGTCTAGTCCAGATGCCAAGCATCAGCTTGCAATCAATCGGCCAGCTGAAAATGGACTGGGGTGGGCGCGGCCTCTCTAAGCGAGCATAAAGTTCAGCGCCGGTCTCCTCGTGTCGGATTAAGCTTAAGCTTCGGAGACCGCGCACTAACCACCATTTATTTTCTTTTTTCTTTTTTTATTACATTTATTTGATTATTATTTATTTTTTTATCTCCTGCGATCAGAGCGCCACCCTTCAGAATACATCCGACACAGATCACTTTTACGGGGGTCGTACCACAGCGTATTCCCATGTAGTGATGTACACCTATCGGAGGCTAACCAGTCACATTCTCTCGTTTCGGACATCTCAAAATTGAAATGATTCGTGTTTACTTTCCTTCTGATCTGGCCCTTCGCACGTCATGTCAGGAATGGGGATGCCTTGCGAAGGGGGTAAGCCAAGACTCATGAATAACCTTACTGCGCTTTACCCTTCCATTTTACCCTGCCCTTTCCCCCTCTCCACCTTCCTAGGCCCCACTTCATCCTTGGTCAAGCCACCGTAAGCTTAGCCAAGGCCTTTCCAAGAACTTCCAAGACTACTCCTAGGTTGGCAACCCTTTCGCTTTCGCTTTTGGGCTACGGGCCTCGGCCTGAACAGGACAGGATGTCGTGCTTGCGAATGGAACTGATCGCATCAAGGCTCTGTCTTGGGCATGACATCTTCCTACCTTATCTATGTTTAAATAGAATGAGACATGGATGCTTAGTTAATAATCAGTCGTCCAGTCGATCATAACTCTGGTAATTATACAGCTAGGCTCAATTTACAGTTTTATCTATTTGTAGAAAGGTGGAACATGATCCAGTAGTTATCTATTGCGAACCTAGTAGTTATATCTGCTTCGTATGGAGTGTTCCATTATACTCTACTCCGTACTACTCCGTACTCGTCGGAGTTCGTTCTTTATCATGATACAAAGAGACCCAATAATCGGTGCCACTGCCACACTGACTTTGCCACAACCATAAAATGGCCAACACTCAAATCCAACCAGACCTTTGATGATCCAAGGTTCTCATGCATAAAATAGGAGATTAACCTTATGGATTTCAAATCAACCAGTTTCCCCATGTGCATTGTTCGGGATTTCTGAGGATTAATACTTTTATTTATTTTATTTTTCTTTCCCATTTTGGGTCCTCTTGGTTCCCAGTTTTGTGCTCGCTTGATCACATCTTGGATCGTCATTCGCTCCATGATTCAACCTTAGTTGCGTGTCCCCACCCAACCTTGTTTCCGAAGAGGCTATTGTATTACGAGTGGTTTTCTTTTTTTGTTCTACATTTTCCTTTTTCATACGAGGCCCCCCATACGATGAAAATTCAAATTGATTGAATTTAAGCTTCCTATTTAAAGATTATTTTTTTTTCCATAACCCTGGAAGCCTGACGATGACTGTAACTGCTACTCTAGTTAGTTACATACTGTAGCTAACTAACTACACTCGATTAGGATTATGCTTATGATGAATTAGTCTTTCGTTAGTCAAGTCCATTCTCATTCGGTCGCCCATTCTTGGAATCTCGGCGTTTAGCAACCTCCGTCCGATCTTGGCTCGGTCCCTGCGACTGCCTCCCTTATTTAACCTTCTTTTAATGATTCTTCATGGGTCTGTTCCTCTTTATAAGGTTCCAACCCCCAACTCCCGCGCGAGGCGGTTTCAAAAAAGAAGATTCCTTTCTTTCCCTCCTCTCCGCTTCTTATTCTACCGGAGTCCTCCCTTCCAAGTGCTTCATCAAGAAACTAGTCTCAACTCCTTCGGATCTCGTATCTACCCAGATCCACCGAGACAGGGCCGAAACCCACATCCAACCTTGTGGGGTCCAAAGTCCAAAGAGTGAGTCTGTCTCTGTTCTTTCCCTTCTTGTGTTCTCGTCGGCATTCTTTACGCCCGCTCCAAGCCTCCAACCCACTCTGTCGCCCCACAACAAATCTCTGCAGGCGCTCAGCCTTTTTTCTTTCCCTATCCCCATTTTCCAAACACCAAAGGGGGGGAAAAAGGATAAATAATTAAAAAAAAGATTCCCAAAAAACCCAAAATTACGTCTTACCTTACCAAGTCTGGGTGACGTAAAAAAGGCTCGGCCTTTATTATCCTACCCCATACCTTTCTTTTTCCCTGGATCATCCGCATCTTCTTTATATGCTTGGGTCTCTCCACCTTATCTCGTTTTACCTTTTTATACTTCCTTTCTCTCCCTCCTTCCAATCTCCAACACCCCTTCACTACTCTCACTCAGCCTTGTCATCATCTATCGGAGATATTCCAAGATTAACCGTCCGCTGCAGATTTTATCTCGCTTCTTCAGATCTCTCCAGCGTCGGCCATCCTCAATCTCCAATCAACACAACCTACTACTCTGACAGGAGTCGACCAACCTCTTGAGCTGAAGTCGTCGAATTTTCCGCCTTATATTCAAAGCTCCCTACCTGGGTTATCGGTGACTTGTGAGAATAGATGGAGACATATTACGGACACGTCCGCACCCCAGCGGACGCCATCATTCTCTTCGAGGCCTGTCGCATTGGTCTGTTGCCGCGAGTACAGCGTCGACTATCAGAGAAGGAGCGACAGTCAATTCGATCGGGTTCAGTATTCGTCTGGGATGAGCGGGAAGCAGGCATGCGACGATGGACCGACGGCAAATCATGGAGTGCGAGTCGGGTCTCTGGCAGCTTCTTGACGTATCGTGAGATGGAAGGCAAGCGTGGTGGAGGTGCAGTGCCCCAGAGTTCAGTATCACGACCAGGGAAGACGCCGGAGAGCAGAGGTAGCGACGACGATCGAGGTGACGGAACCGATGAAGGCCCGGATGGATATCGGTATAAGCCCGATGGTCTCATGAAGCAATCCTTCAGTATCACCACTTCCACTGGCCAACACCTTCACCTGATCAGCTACTACTCTCGCTCTCATCCGTCCGCTGCCAACCTTCAACAACCAACCACCGATCCAGCTCTTCGACATGTTCGGCCTCAAAAAGGTCTGTACCCGGAGTCAACGGTCAACGATCAGCAGAACCTCCCGGTGGTGACTCGAGGACCGATGCCTGGCGCTGCCGCCTACCCTATCACACCTCACCCTATGGGTGGCTTCCCTCGCACGAATCCCGGCCACGGTCAGCCTTATACCCAACTACATCACCCTTGGCCTCCTACCCCGTTGGCTACTCCACCGACTGTTGCAGTGCCATACCCCGGTGCTGCCTACCTACCACCTGTTGCTGCAGCTAACGGGTCCCCATATGGGCCCCCTCAGCACCAACCTCCACCTCACCTCCCGCCCTCTGCCCATGGTCTACCACCTCCCCCTCATGGTATGGCAATCCCATTCGACCGACCGGGCCATCACGAGGCTGCACTACCCCCAGCGGGTCCCCCATCAGCTGCAGCTCCCTACCCGGGACGTTCACCTCGATCCCTGCACCAGCCACCACCTGAGCAGAGGAGTCCTCGGACGTACGGTCAACCAATCTCAGATCCGCGCATGGCCTCACCTAGGAATCCTCCGGGATCTATCTTGCAGCCTAACGGAGCCATGCACAGCCCACAGTTGCCGAAGCAGACCCCACCCACTGCAGTTCGACAGCTTGGGCCTATTGGCACTCCCCCTAAACAAGAACCAGGCACCGTGCCTGGTATCAGTTCGCTCATGAGCGGCACATCTCTTGCCCCGATCACGTCGGCTGGGTCTCCTGCTGGTGGCCCTGGAAGCCCGCCTGGTGCTCGTCCTCCAATCACCGGCGACGGCCCCCGTGATATCCCCAACGACAAGATCGGGTTCGGAGGAGAGGACGTGCGAGCCCTGCGCCAGCTAGACCGGGTGTTCATCTAAAACAGGCTCTCAAATAAACCAAACTGCCTCGAAAATGGCACACCACTTCCACCCCCAAAAAGGAGCTATACACGTCTCCGCCTCTTTGCCTTTATCCGATTATCCTCGACCCTTCTTCAACCTCCGCGATTTCCCAAATTGATTCTCCGCACACTAGACTGGTTTAGTCTATATCTTTACGGAGCCAGGCGTTCTTATTTCATGTGATATCCACCTATTTTTTTTTGCTGGGTTTTCATTTATCATGCTGGTCATTCTTAGCATTCTTTCTCTCCTGCATGGGTCGGGGGGTGGCTTATCTGCATCTTTTTCTATATTCTTGTGAATTATATCTTTTTATCCTTGTCGTGTTATGATCTGGTCATGGCTCATGCGGTTTATGGCCCTTGTCTTACATATTGTTATGCATTGGGATCGGATCGGTCTACACGGATGGGACGTGGTTTTGGGCTTCGGGTTCTTATCTAGTCTATCCAATGGACTTGCTTTCTATATCCATTTCATTTGTAAATTTCTTGTTGTAGATATAGTTACGAGGAATAGGCAGGATTGGCAGGCTTACTGGTGCTAATTCAATCTTTATGTTAGTGGGGAGTGATCAAGTTATTTCCACTCTCGACTCAACGGAATGACATAGTTACAAGCGACATGGGAGATAAACAAAGGGAAGGGGAGAAACAGACAAATTACAAAAAGCCCTCACACCTGCTGTCCTGTCTACTGTCGTTCACGATGTGATTCAGTGTCAGGCTCGGCCATAAACTCATCCATATTTCTCATGCTTTCCTCAAATCTCTTCTTCTCTTTCTGCTTCTTCTCTTGCGCCGATTCGCTGAGATCCGATTCGCTGAGATTTGGTATTTCCGATGGTTGATTTGTCGGGGAGATATCGGATCGTGGTTCAAGGTGATCCGTCAAGGGTCGGCTCTTACCCTTGTAGTTTTGACTGCTCGAATGGTATTCAAGGAGAAAATGAGTCATATGCTTGTCTTTCCGTGCCAAAGTCCATGGTGTATCACCGGATTTGTTGACCATGTATATATTTGCTCCGTGGCGAAGAAGAATCTCAACAGTAGAATTATGGCCCTGAGTGACGGCTATCATCAACGGTGTGTCACCTTCATTGTTCGAAACGTCAGGGTATTCCTGCTGCTCAAGCAAAGCTTCGACCACTTGATCATGACCATTCATTGCTGCGATTATCAACGGGGTGTCGCCATTCTGCGGTCTGCCAACCTGGGTGGCACCCCATTCAAGCAGAAGTCTAGCGAATGTTGGATCGTCAATTTTAGCTGCAAAGAATAATGGCGTCCTGCCATCATTATCGATGCAGTTAAAATTGGCACCATTCTGGAGTAGTACCCTAGTAGCTTTTTCTTTGTGTGATATAACCGCATCCATTAATGGGGTTCGGCCGCTGAGATCTTTGGCATTGACTGGAGCACCACTAGAAATCAGGATTCGTATGACTCCTTCGTCCCCATATTGTGCCGCTACTGCCAAAGGGCTTCTGCCCATAGTGTCGCAGATATCGACATCGGAATTTCTCGCTATCAGGAGGCGAGTGAGTTCTCGGTGGCCTTGTCCTGCTGCAAAGAATAATGGCGTCCTGCCATCATTATCGATGCAGTTAACATTGGCACCATTCTGGAGTAGTACCCTAGTAGCTTTTTCTTTGTGTGATATAACCGCATCCATTAATGGGGTTCGGCCTCTGATATCTTTGGCGTCGACTGTAGCACCACTAGAAATCAGGATTCGTATGACTTCTTCGTCCCCATATTGTGCCGCTACTGCCAAAGGGCTCCTGCCAGAAACGCCGTTGCGGGTATTTACTTTGGAACCCCTCGCTATCAGGATGCGAGTGAGTTCTCGGTGGCCTGGTTCTGCTGCAAAGGCCAACAAGGGTGTTCGATAATCGCCGGACAGTGGGTTAGGATCTGCACCGGAAGCGAGGATGAGTTTTACCATAGCCACGTGCCCTTTCTGTACAGCCAATGCTAGAGGCCTCATTTCGAAGCGTGCGCCAATCCCATCTGGATTGACTCCTACCTCGAGGAGTGAAGCAACTGCCGTCTCATCTCCCTCTCGTATCGCCCAGCATAGAGCGTTATACCCGCTTGAGTCCTGTTTGTCGAGCTGGGACGGCATCGACACCACCTTCCTCGCAAACTGGGCAAGGCCAAGCTCTTTTGCCTGGCGAATGAAATGAACAAAGTGCTGTACAGGCAGTGTCGCCATGTCTGACAAGGATTGAAGCTTCATCGACGGAAAGCGTGCGCGAATTTGATCAAAGATATTACAAGCAGGTAGACCGTAAGAAACATCATTTGCTTCAGACCCGGCCACAATGATGCCAAATATGCCTTCTGTGGTGGCATCCATAACCCATGATCCACAATATCCGGGTGCTGTTTTTGTGCCGATGTTAGCGACTAGTACCTGGACCTTCATTGATTAACTGGACATACTTGGCTTCAAACTCATGGCCCAAACGTCTTGCATCCCAGAGGATGGAACAAATAAGCCGCATATTGATGGCGAAGCCTTAGTTTGTACTGACTCCAATGGGTTCACTCCCACCCAAAGCTCTCCGTTTGGCGGATGAGGTTGTACCCACCATGGAATCGCAAGCTTGTCACCTAAGGCCAGGAGATTGATCGCAAGAGCAGCTGGCTCAAGTTTGAGAAGAGCCCAGTCTGCGGTATGTGAGAAGTAAGATTGATCCGGAATTGATCCTAGGATCGTTCGTTGGTGAGATATTGGATCTTCCACCACGGCTACGTTGGATTTAAGCATAACCGATTCGACAGTGGCCAGTTCGGTGGTATCGGCGTAACCGATATTGTCTGAAAAATCGCTTTCATCGTCGCTCATATCACTCTCATCGTCATCTGATGATTCATCTTGGGAGATGTTCATGAAGGGATGAGCAACTGTCAGGCCGAAGAATTCTCCATTGATCATGATACTCCCTCCAAGAGTTGCCGTCCGAGTCGATATCCCATCGCCGCCTCCAACAGCAAACCGCGTCCCACTGATAGCGCAGAGAGTAGACCCCTCATCAAGCTCGCTTGAAGAGGCGCCCATAGTCAATGAAATCTTGCTCTCGTAACCATAAACCTGGAAGCCCCAAGTGCGGATGAGCTCGCCGTGCCGTTCAATCAATTTCACAGCATTCTTTGTGACTTTCTTATTTCCGCAGATGATGATCGCGGCTGGATGCGACGAATCCCACTCTTTGCCAATCATCCAGCAACACACACTGTAAGGAGTCTGCTTTTTGACACCATGGTATATTTTGTTCGTGTTGTGTTGGAGGAGAGGCTTGATTGTTCTCGGATAGATATAATCGTTCCATTCGTCTTTTACAGAGCCGATTGGGTCCCAGGCAGATTCATTATTAAATTCCCATGATCGCTCTAGGTTGACAGATGCTTTCCTGCTGTCGACATTGAGGTTGTCCCAAAAGCTAGGCTTGAGAGGCTGAGAAGGTTGGGACGCGAGGTCCCTGAGTCGGCCGAAATGGGTTTGTAGTTGGGTTCGTGTCGTCATATTCATATACAGAGTATAACCTCTGACTATGGACTGTGATCGAGATCTCACTGACAAGCAACAAGAGTGAGAGGTCGTCTTTCCGAGTGCTGCTCTTGCGGTGGGGTTGACTCAGCCGCTTGACAACTCATCTCGCTGCTCAGCCTCGGCGGGCAACCTGTTCCCCGACCGACGAATTGAATCAGGACGATCATGCAGGCGGGGTCACATTTTTACCGGGGTAGTTCAGACGTCGGGGGTTCTGCGTTGATATAACAGCGCCCTGTTACTGCTATTGCTAGCCATTGGCTTATTGAACACTCTCACGCCAACAAGGAGACATGGTTAGGCTACCACCTTCCTCTCCATCTAATTTGTCTTCTATCAAGCTCGACCAAGAGACAGAGGACGTGGAAAATGTACTGAAAGCTGCATTGCCACGGAGTCTATGGAATGTGTCCCTAGAAAATGCCCAAGAATCCTCAAATGAATTCTTGGACTATTATCGGAGCCAACTCGTTGGAGTCGAGGCTTATGGATTGAACTTGAAGAGTCATCAGGACCTCATTGATCTGATAAACTTCATTAAGACACTGGCGCATCTCACTAAGCCAGAACTGATTGCTCGCCTCGAAGACAGCCATATTGATCTTGGTCCACCCATCCCAGCCATTGAGTTTGCACTCCGGATTTGGTTATTCCTACCTTTGGAGGACTGGGGAAGCAGACAGACACTCGAGCAATACATTCACTCCATGTTCCCCAGATCGAGTTCCTTGCCAGATAGCCCAACGTTTGCTCTGAATTTCAATGTCTTGAACCTTAAGCAGATTGGTGGATTCAAGATTGTCTGGACGGAGAGCCTTCAAGATCATCTTTCCCTGAACATCGACGACACGGAGAAGGAACTCAGAATCTTCCACGTTGCGTCATTTCTCCACGCATACGGAAAGAGCAAAGACCGGTATGAACCTACCTTCTCCTCTGTCATATCTCTTTCATCCACTGACCCTTCTCAGGCCTATCTTCCCACCGGGGTTCCTCGAAGAAACTGCCCGTACCCTGTCACTCTTGATCCCGTCATCCAATTTAAAATGTCAACGATGGATCCGGAAGGCTCGTAGACAGGATGAAATCGATTTGGAAGCAGCGTATCTGCCTCCCACGTCACGCGATCTTGCCGATTTTCCGTACTGGGGTCGACAGCTCATGGAGCTACGAGACGAATATGAGCGGACAGAACCGACGACTATGCGGCAATGGATCTTGGACAAGAGGAAGCCGAACCAGCGGTATACGTTCTGGATTGCTGTGATTGCCCTGTTTCTGGCGTTAGTATTTGGGTTAATTCAGTCGGTGACGGGAATCATTCAGGCCATGCACATCAATTGATAGGAAGAGAATGTGTCTGGTGATTTCATACCTCGTTGGCCCATTGACTGGACTTCATTTTGTGAACTCTGTAGAATTTGAAGATATCTATAACACCTTTTTCTGTTAGTCTCGTGCTAGCTTAAACAGCTGTCCACTCGACAGATTGAGCTTCGTTTGAGATTCAAGGAGAGCTCTGTAGCTCCATCCCATCTTTCTCGGGCAAACAACCCCACTGGCCTCAGGACGAACGGGAGGAACCCGTCGATAAACTCTCTTCTCGCCCCCTGAATCTCATTCTGTAGTCAGTCAAGAAATCCAGCTCTTCGAGCTTGAAGATAATCCAGCGAATGACGACGTTGAACCGCAGAATCACGTCTTATCAAACCCGATTTTCGGGTCTCGATAAGGCAATCGGTCACTCTCCCCTGACGGCCCCGCCGAGTTGCACCTGCAGCAATTCCGAGGAGATGGTCGTGCCATCTTCGTTTCTTTTCTTTTTCCATCCCAAGAACAATCAACTAGTCAACAATCCCCCTTCCCTCCTAGCCGCTAGTTGTCTGCACATTCCTCGTCGGTTCCAAAGCGCCGGGTCAGGCCGAAGGACACGAAATCCATGTATAGATATTTTTTTGCCTCCATCGATCCTCGATCGACCCGTCGATCATTTTTAGGAGGCAACTATAGATCACCAATAGACCTCATCCCTCGGAAAATCATCCGTCACTGCAACGCCCGGAATGCGCCATTTACTGGACAAAAAGCAAACCGGCCCGAACTGTCGGGTCGGGCAGTGGCACATAACAGCACATTGTCGGGAAACGAGTTGGAGCTGGATGATTCAAGTGGTTACTTTTCTGCGCTACCGTTAGTCAATGGTGGCGTGCACGACGAGGATCACCTACCTTCCACACATCGGAACGCGCCTGCCAACCCTAAGCTCACTATTTACCTAAGATAGAACTAAAATGATCGTTAAGGTCGATAATCAATGCACCCTTCGCCGATCCTTGTGAGTTAGAGAAGCCCCTAGAGCCAAATCCGGATGGCCAAAACAATGGGACTCTTTAAATCTTGCTCGCAGCATCTATTGATCCAAGGGCCTGGTTCCAGGAACTAGTGTTTAGCGTCGCGATTCTTGCCATTGAGATGATGGTTTGCATCATGCTATTGGTCCCAATCCAGTAGTCCATGATCCCAATACGAGGGCCAAGTTTGACTGATGGCACACACGACAAAAATCGGCGAGTTGACGACTCGATTTGGGAATGTTCACGATTGTGGTGTGGTAAAGAGTGGGATGACCTCCCCGAACGAGGGTCACATATAAGCCACAATCAACTGCGTCACGAAGGAAGCAGGCAGCAGAAGAGCACAGCATTGCCATGGACGACTCTGACATTTCAGGCAAAGTCGGCCACCTCCGACCATCAGGGGTGATATATAGAACACCAGTAAATGTAACAAATATTGACAACAAGCACTGGGATCTTGAAACCGCGTCTAGGCTTATCTAGTTTCATGCATGCAATGCCCCCAAATGTATAGCTCTCAACTAGCCATGTAAGGCCCTCCGAATCGAGTAATCCGTCGAACGTCGACTCGACAAAACCAATATACCGGGACTACAACAATCACCGTATGTCCGCGGAAGAACGATCCACGGATCTTTCTTACTTTCCAACAACGGCCAAAGCTGCGCAGCAAGGCAGATGACCAGGACCAGGACACACAGGTTCCAACAACCAACCACCCAGCCGCCACCCACAGAACAAATCCTCCGGCTGGATGACCCCTCTCCTAATTCTCTTCCAGGCTGACCTCACAGCCACGAACGGTTCCGTCGCATCCACTCCAGCACCTATCCCCAAATAACAAATTGACCCATCATCAAAAAAGCTCCGGAAATCGGAGAGGATCGTCGAAGGCCTCGAGCGGGGTTGCAGGTGGCCATGTCGCACGACCTCCGACATCGTGAGCCATGTTTATTTTCCTCATTTCGTTCATTCTCATTTTTTCTAGTTCTCTTCTTTTTTGGGGGCCGTATGAAGGGTCTGAGTTGGATTGTGGGACGAGTTCACGATGACCAGAGCCGACCATCGCCGTCATGTCTAGTGGGGTGGGGATAGATGGAGTGTGTGTGGAGACTAGGCAGGTTGGATCTTAGACGACAAGAGCAAAATCTAACGAGGGATGTACGCTTTAGGGTAGATCGTAATGATCGCCGGGCTCTTGGCGTCCGGGCTCCTGGAGAAATATGGAGAATGAGATGGAGTTTCTCTGTTAGCGTGAGGTAGTGTTAGTTAATTTCTGTAGTTACAAAGAACTGTCCTCGACTCTCTCTGCCGTGTCCTCTCTTGTGATCTGGTTGTGTAGTGACCATCGCCCGTATTTTAATTGGCAGTCGGCAATAATGCTGTGGATTAGACTTGTTGAGCCCGAGTAGGATGGAGACAAAGTGGAGAGGTATGAATGACTCCTTTGTTGCCCCGTTGATGGGAAATGAAGGCTTTTTCTACCAAATTCAACGCCTCTGGTGCGCTTTGAGCCCGTCTCGTTCGTCGTTGATCGACGATAGTTCGGTCATACGATATTAAGGAGTTTGATCTTCATCGTGAGCCTTAGTTTCTTAAAGCCCGAGTCCACGAACCAACCAGAGGCTGGCTGAATGATGCTGGGATGGACCCGAAGGTTCCGGCTTGATGCTAAGTTTATACAATGACCATTGAATTATTCATGTCAGCGTGAGACTGTACTCTATGGTGAGTGGGCCATTCAAGTATGGAAGTATGTAGTCTACTGCGTCGTCTGCCTACCGTCGGTTTCAGTAACGCTGGTCCTAGCTTTTAGTCTTGGGACCTGGACCTGGTTCATGCTGGTCGAGACTGTTGGGCGTCAAGCCTCCTCGTTCCCGCGTTGCGCCCGACTAGAACTGGAAATACGTGGGATCAGCCAGGGGGGGGCGCCGTTCTGGCCCGCATCGGTTTTCTCCACCTCCACTTTCTCCCAGCCCCCCCCACTATGCCTTGTCCTCCCCGTGGAAGGTGGTAGAAGAGCTGACGGCGGGGAGAAGAAGGAAAGGACGATATACTAAATACGTAGGTGGACTCCGATCTCTCGGCGATGCAATCGAAAGGGAGTCATCAGGGCGTAAAAAAGGAAGTCAATGCAGACCAATGGAGAATCCCTTCAACAAACCATAAGAGTCATACTATTCCGAAGTTCAGTGTACAAAACCAACGGAATTCAGCCGACACCTCGGAAAACCTGCTTTTCCTAGAACACGAGGTCATGTGGATCGTCTATTTAGCCCGTTTAGCTCAAAGAGGAACGCGCACGAAGCGCCAGGCACGAAATCCTTGCGGTCTAAGAAGCTGGTTGGTTAAGAAATCAGGATTAAACCATGTCGTTTCATGGCAGGTCCTGCAAACTACTGTAAGTCTGTTTTCTCCGCCCATTGTACTTTGGGAAAGTGTTACTTGGAGTGACATATTAGTGACACCTGTATGGAGGGATCAGGAATGTATACTCCGTAGGCCAAGTTAGGGCTCGGATGTTCCTCGTGAGCTCATGGCTACTTGTTTTTTTATTATTTTCTTTTCTTTAAACTGATTATTTTCTATTATTCTTTGCTTATTTCCCCCTCTCAACATAGCCTCTTCCCCATGATTTTCCCTCAGTAGCCCCCTTTGTTCAGGAACGCGCGCACTAGACAACCACGATGTGCGACCGGTGAAAGACCGTCCTGCAGGAGGACTCCTCACCTACAGTAGACTCGCGACGGACATACCTGGTCGATTCGGCACCAACCGATGGTTCATCTCCACTTCCAAACGGGATGACGCGGGAAGAACCTTCAATTGGGGTCCCATCCCTGGTCGGGACCCGCCTGGTGCCATTGATTCAACAACTCTTGGAATGTATACGAACTCGACAGACAACAATGAATTACAATCACTGGGATATATTATTAAATGGACGTGTGTACTCCGTGATCGGGGACACGATACGTGGATATGTAACTCCGCCCTCGCAGCCTACCCCGGGAATCGAATCCTTTTCATGCCGTTTGACGCGAGGGCTATTTTTCTGTAGGCCGTGTGTCTCTTGCTGTTTCGCTCCTTTGAGCGCCAAAATCTGCGACTCATTCCAGGGGACAATGATTGGCTCATATGCTCTGGCCACATTCTGGTTCTAGTCCTTTGGTGACATCCTTTTTCTCGGCCTTGTACCCCATAGTCCCAGTCCACTAAATCCTCTAGTGTCAGATCACAGTGCAGGGCGATCTCCTCGGAACAGAACTTGCCTTAATTTCCTTAATTCTGACCGGACTGGGTCTGGCCCCATCGGATTGCATTAACTCGTTTGACCATCATGACCACTGGGGCGTCCTAAACCCGGCCAATCCGGCGGTGGCTGTTTGGCGGCCACAACTTTGGTTGCCCAAAGGGTTGGAGCTAGCTATGATGTCCTGTAGCTAAACCACTTGGGCCGACTGGCGAGGGCTCCGAGCGTACTGTAACTTGTAAGAAGGGGTTTCTTTTCATTATTCCGGTACCTGGGCTTTCTAAGTCAGGACTAGAAGGCAACTAGCAAAGATCGCTGCTGAAACTCTCCCGGGTTTCCACTCTGGGGCATCCGGTCTCAGCTGATGCGCCGCCCCAGAGTCAAAATGGGATAAACGGCTGGGTTTTGTGGGAGGTTTCCCCCTCCCTCTTTTTGTCGTAGCCCGCTATTCGGAACAGTCATACGAGAGACGACAAGGTTTTCCTCATGTTCGCACAGGGCGGAAGAATAAAGTCAAGCGGTCGGGATGTGCAGAGTTGTGACCGTGTAAATAGAGGCCATCTTTACTTCAGACATTAGACTCTGACGAGGAAGATTTCCCGGTTCGTCGCCCGGCAGATCCTGGGGTTCGAAGGCTTGAAGCAAGAAGAGAGAAGGAGAAGATGGACAAGGCGCTGTTCTTTTTGGTCTCCTCATTGCCATGTATCTTTCCTAAGAAGGATCACATATAATATACATTCGGGAGAGGTCACTTACCTAGAAACTGTACTTCACCATCCGCAATACTCCGTCCTCGCAGCAAAGAAAACGTCTCGCCACATACCACCCCCCGTAGGAGAGGTCACAAGCTCTTCCCCCATACGACCCCCACGGCCCAAGCACTCGGGGGAAGGAAGCGAGCGTTCAGCCCGTCATTACATTCGGAACTGTCGACGTGAAGCCTCTCCCAGCTTCTTGTTTTACCCCGGGGTCGAGTGACAGCCTGCTGATCTGGGTAATTGAGACCGGTCTCCGTAAAAGGGCGAGAACGAACACAACTGCATCATCGTGTCCCCAAGAGGTGGAACCCAGCAGGAATACGTACACTCCGAACCTTGTCGATTATTCCCTGCAGCGGATGTCCGTGCTTGGTCGCTGGAGACGATCTGGCCCACTTACCCCAGATTGTCGGCGTCGTACAAAGGGGAAAAGTTGCGTAACAACATTTCAATCTCGACGGATCATCCTGTTCTCCAGGAAACAACTGTGGAGGGATTGCGCTTAGACCCTATGTCCCGTGTGGGAGAGAAGTGGATGTCTGAATGTTTACTACTCCTCTCTCTCTGTGCCTCTTCATCCATTGAAAGGACTGGAAAGAGGAGAGGGGGCGACGATTTGACCCTCTGCCGTTCCCGAGAGAAGGGAACCGGCGGACCAGAAGCGAAGGGACAGTCAGAAGGGCTTCCCCTAATGCAACGTCCGTTATAGGCTGGAAAAGGTTGAGTGGACTAGTCGGAGAGACAGCCAGGGTGTTTTTAGTCTGGTATTTTATTTTTTTTTCAGCGCCCGTGAAACCTGCCGCGCTTTCCCCGACCAAAAAAAAAGATGATATTAGGAAAGAACAAGAGCAAAGAGGCTACCCTAGTCTTAGTCGATCCTAGTGCCGCCTAGACAAGCTCTAATAGAGAGAGAGGCCTGAATAGTTTGGATGTTTACCTAACCAACACTTTGTATAACTCCAGGCGGCCCTTTGAGGAAATACCTAGCTGTCGATACTTGCCCAACCGAGCGAGACTGTGGGGGAAATATTGGTGGCTTTCGGATTTCCAGCTATACGATTCGTCCCTGCAAGTAGGTTGGGGATGTGAGGCGCCAGTTCGACAAGTATATTCTTAAAGGCTCATAATAATTATTATAAGAAGAGTAGGGATTGGGATGAGGTTCTGGGGGCTCGCAAGGCCCTGGTCCTTTCCGGAGGGGGCTCGGCCTTTTGGGCCTTGGGCCTGGCTGGGGCTATTAATATTTCTGACTGTTGAGTTTATGAAGGAGTAGTCATGGGGGAAGGGAGAGAGAGATTAATTGATATAATAATGGAATAGAATCTGGGGGAATCCTGGATGCACTGTATACGACGTGCATTTTTCATGAAACTGCATGTTGAATGCCAACCCCACGAATTCCAAGCGGAGTTTGACATTTCCTGTTCTAGCCGTTTTCTGCTGGGAGGGGGGGTTGCATGACTCTCCGTCATACTATGACTGAGCCCTTGTCTATACAGATGTCTCCAAGGGACTAGAGAGAGAGCAGAGCATGGGCCGATGGAGGTGGATCGTCGCAGAAGAGGGGATCCATAATAATTATAGTGCCCGTCGTGTTTACCCAATTTTTTCGGTATGGGCTCATGGTCCAGGCATCCTTGACTAATGGAAAAGGATGAAAGTTTTTTCAAGGGAAAAACAAGAGAAAGAATAGTAGGGGAACTAATAACAATTGAAAAGAAAAAAAAAAGAAAACGATCGGTTTTCATACAATTCGAGAGGGTCGACGAGGTAAATGTTGAACCATCACATTGCTTTTCTCAGAATTTTTTCTGATTTCTTTTTCCCCCCCCAATTTAATTTTGTCGAGTATTTAATAATAATAATATTTTATTTTCTCTCCTATTTATTTCCCTCTTCTTCACTGCAAATCAGGGCGTCAGATCCAGCATGCTTGGCAGCCTCCCCCGCATGCAAAGTTTAAACCCATTTCTATAACGAGGTTCGCCCTAATTCGTATGACCTCAGGCCTTTTCCATTACACATTTCATTCTGTGGTGCAAATGTCTTTCTCGTCGGATTAAACATTCTTATGGGAGCCGCCTCCCCCACACTTTCTCTGGTTCTTCTAGGTCTTCTTCGACTCTTGCTCTGTTCCTCGTCTGACCTGTTACTACTTTCCTCCTCTGGCTGATTATTCTTCCTCTCGGGCCCTCTCTCTCGGACTCTCTCTCCTCTTTGGCCCCCTCTTCCTTTCTCTACATTTCCCTCTTCCGATCTGCCACCTGATCGGTCACCAGTCCGCCCGCTAACACAGAAACAAAGTACTGCGCTACGCCGTAAACCCATAACCATCGCTTTTCCGTGGACTAGTATTGATTAGTATACTAGTATCCGCCCCCTCCCTCTTTCGGGGCCTATAACTGGGTTATATACTAGTTCCCCCCCCTCCCCGCCACTGGTTATATTCCCAACCCAACCCTCTCTTTCCTCTCCCTCCGTCAGCATTCCCCCAACGCGCCTGGATTACTGGTGCCCATCAACCCGCCCCCGGTTTGGGTCCATGTTCAATGTTGTCCATGCAGAACTCTCTGTATTTTGCGCGCCCAGATTTCAACGGGTCGGCTTTACAGGACGAGTCCTGCTCCGGTAACAACCCCTCGGGCATTTCCATCCCCACTCTTGCCGACATCACCAACGCAAACACATCCGACCATCGCAACACTCTTCGAGCCAGCACTTCCAGCACCAGCACTGGCGCTAGCCCCGATGATACCTCGACGGATTCCCCGGACTGGCCTGGCGACGCGGCCGATCGGTCGCTTGCCGATTTAGATGGCTCCTCCAACAATTATTACCTGTCGCATCGGCCAGACTCCTCCTCCTCGGCCTTCCTCGACGCGCCGCCACAGTTTGACATGGACAACCTACCCAAAGTGGAGGAGTTGGACGACGACATCTCCAGCATCAAACCATCCGATGTGGGGACAGAGGGGCCAAACGACTCGGCAGCGCCCGTCGCCGTTCCACGGAAACGTGGACGACCACGCAAACACCCGCTTCCTGCACCGGGTGGGCAGGTCAAAGTCACCAAGGGTCGATCCAAGACCGGTTGTATAACCTGCCGTCGCAGAAAGAAGAAGTGCGATGAAACCAAGCCAGCGTAAGTGGAGGACTTAGCCCCTGTCGTTCGGAATCACCGATGCGCAGGTATGGATGTTACGGGTCTGACCTGGTCGCAGATGTCTCAACTGTCAAAAGAATGCGGTCGTCTGCGAGGGATATCCCCCAAAGGAGATTTGGAAGAGTGGTCGCCAGAAGATGGCTGATGGTATGTGATCTCTGGCATTCGGAATTCTAAAATTAAAATCTTAGTTTTCCCCCCCTCATTTCAATCTCGACTTGGTCGGTGCATCTCAAATCTGACACCTCCCCCTCTAGCGGTTCGCACCCAGTCCCTTACAGCCGTCCCTCGCAACCTGCCTCTCCTCATCGATGGAATCGAAACCGATATCGATCGCCGTTTCCTCGATCACTTCGTATACGGATTCAGCCGGGTCTTGACCCTCATCAACGATGACTCGAATCCCTTCAAGGAGATCCTTCTGCCGATGGCGACGCAACATCGGGGGCTGATGCACTCGCTCATGTGCTTGTCGGGGTCACATTTGTCGGGTCTCGATCCAGAGCCCAAGTTGAAGGAGCGCAAATACTTCCACTTCCATCGCGCGATTCAGGATCTCAAGGACAATATCACCGCGACGTCATCACAGACCGCAAGCACTAGCACTAGCACGGACACGGGCACGGATCAGGATCAGCAACTACTTGTCGAAGACCCGATCATCGCATCGACTATCGCCCTCAGTTTGAATACGATCTGCGAAGGCGAGACAAATGGCGAGTATCGCCCTCACATGGATGCCGCTCGATACCTGCTACTCTCGCAGCAACCGCGCAATGAGAAGTTCCGCCAATTCATCGTCGAATTTTTCCAGTATCACGACATTTCGAATGCGCTCACCTCTCTGGACCGCCGTCCCTCGCTTATGCAGGGTGGTCTGCGTCTACCCGACTTTGTACCCGGTGCCCAGGCCGGCAACTTCCTTGGGGTGTTTGACGGTCTCTTCAACTATATTTCCGAGGTTACTCAACTGCGAGACCGGATCCGTCAGCGGTTCAACGAGGGCTACGAGCCTGCCGTGGATTATCAAACCCTCAGCGAAGCCGTTCAGATCGACACGGCGATTCGGTCATGGAAGACCTCACATGAGGAGGAATCTCCAAACTGGTACCTGGCTCAACTATATCGTCAATCGACATGGGTATACCTCTACCGAACGATCCGACCCTCGCGACCGAGCGATAAGATTTCCCAAGTTGTCGACGACGGTCTAGGCTACCTGGATCAGCTACCGCAAGACGCGGGAGCCTATAGCATCGTCTTGATGCCGCTCTTCTTGCTGGGATGTTCAGCCTTTGTGCCGCACCAGCGCGAGCGGATTCAACGTGGCTTCGAAACCCTCAAATCCTATTCCAACCTCCGCAACATCGAACCTGCCTTCAAGGTTGTTTCACGAGTGTGGGAGATTATGGATACCAAAATCGAGGACAGTTGGGACTGGGAGAAGATCATTAGTGACATGAACATGGATTTCTTGATCACTTAGGATCTTTCTCGAGGTCCCCTCGCCTCCAACCTAATACCCACCTTACCTCTATGCCCTTGATGTTGATACCCTCTACTCACGTTTTTCTTGGTTACGCTTTCTTTTTCCTTTTTGTTCATAATCATCACATTTGGACTTTATGTCCTGGTCGGACTATGTGAATTTTTGGACTCTTAAGCATAACGGTTTTTTCTGGAGGTTGTACTATGATTGCGTGGCGTTTTTCTTTTCTGTTCCCGTGATATCTCTTGTTTCTGTTCTCTATGAACCATGCATCTGCATTTGGGAAAGGCGGAGGGCCCGACTGTTTTGAGTTTTTGACTTTTTTGCACTTGTTCTTCATTTCTGAATGACTGGCGAATTGCAACCCATTGACCCCGCAGTAAGGGGGGCAAATGTGGAGGGAGTGCATGATACGAGCGAGAGATGCACGCAGAGAAAAAAAAAGGGTAAACCTGTCAAGCAGTCTTGACCGCTTGATCTGGACTTTCCCTTTTTTTCCCCTTCTCATCTCCGCTCCTTTTTTGTGGAGAGAAACGTGTACATTGAGTTTTTTTTGTACATTTCCCCCGCTGGCTGTTTTCAGGGGTGGGAACAAACACAAAGTCAAAAGCAAAAGCCCGCAAAAAAAAGCACTATGGTGTTTCTAGTCTTGGAGAGGGTGAAAATTTTTGGTATTCTTGAGATTTATAGCGTCAGACGCTATCATCTCGTCATAACCACGGGGAGGCGTTTTTTTTTCTTGTTCTCCCTGGATTGGACGGTTGATGGGGTTGAGGTTTCTTGAATATGCGTTTATTTTCACGGATCTGTGTTGTATATATCCCTGATCTTCTGTTGTGTATGTATTGCTCGCAATGGGAAGTTGTGAATGTCTGTATACTATGCTGAATGCAAAAAAATTATGATTATGTTTTTGATGTTGGGATTGAGGGGGTGTTGTCGTTGAGTTAGAGTTTGAGTTTGAGCTCTACCTTTTGGGTTAGGAAAGTCTCCTTTCCTTCGCCGTTCAATGGGGTGGGCCTGATAAGGCTAGTTCAGGGTCTGGTCAGACGATATATTCACTCAGCGAAGTGTTTTGTGCTCTCAATAGTGCCTTCTCAGGCTGTCGATGTTTTGATAGAACCCTAAGGACAATGATGCTCGTCCACCGGCTTTAGCAGCTCGAGTCCGGGAGTGTAGAATTCAGCCACTTCCCCTTATATCAAGCTTGGGATCGGATAACCATGTTCAATCTTCTCGATTTGTTGAAGGTATAAATTTATCTGAGTCAGTAAGGGCTTGAAGACGCAATGCTGACGAGCTACTTGATAGCTGGAAGGTAGAAAGCTCGCTATATAACGAGTCTATTGATTAGAAGATACTATATATCTGCTTGAAATTTGCAGTCGTCATAGAAAAATCAATTACACCTTGTGTTGTCCCTATTCCACTGCATATAAAGGGTAGTTCCATTGCTCCGAAGCTCACATCCAAGGTTATGCACCGAGAGATATATGGTAGTGGCGATGACAAGTTACCTCATTAGGACGCGGACACAAGCCATGGGTCTCTGGCCAACAACTATTCGCGTATATCAGACCTTTCATCCATGGAACGGACACACTGATTAGGATGTGGGCCAATCTTTTGAAGTCGCCTAAATTTGATAACAGTGTCACACCTACGACGACATTGATATTTGACCCCAAGACCCTCGTTTTTCTCCCACTCCCCCAAAACAACAGCAACTCCAAATTTCTACACGGCCAGTCTCCATCACACTCATGGAGCTGGTTTACGCTGACCCGATCCCTCGGGATCTGAAGCTCAAGATCGCTCCTCTGAGAGGGGACCAGCAATCCTGCCCGCCAGTCGTCAACGGTGGACGACAAATGCGTCGAATCGACAGTACGTACTGGACCTCCTCACCACATACCCCAAGAAATCATCACTTTATCTTACCATCCTCATCCAGAAACAACCTCAGAAGCATGGGGCCCACCCGTCTTCGCCAACCGCCGCGCCTCCGTTGAACCAAGAATAACAGCCCAGAACGAAGACATGTTCCGCACCTTCCACCCAGCCCTCCGCTCCGAACCCGAAGTCTTTGCTCTCACAAAAAGAAGCAACAACAATCAAGTCTGGCTCGTATTCCCCCGCAAAGGCGACAGCGGACCCTTCACGCACGTCGGTGGCCGAGCAGTACACACCCAGCCCTACTTTGAGACGCCCACCGAGCACGGGATGGAATACGCGATGACGAAGGAGGATCCGATTCAGCGGGATATTGATGTTCATGAGCCGTTGTCACAGGAGGATTTGGGAAAGATTAAGGCGGTTTTTCCCCGGGGGGTGGGCGTTCAGGTTTTTCAGTGTGAGTGTTTGATCGTATTTTTTGGGGGGAGGGAGGATATGCTGCGGTCTTGGGAGGATGGGACGCCGCCGAGTATTGGGGGGTTGATGGTTGGGTATCGGTGTTAGGTTGGATGGGGATGGGTTTATTGTTGGAGTTTTGTGGTCTAGGATTAATAACTTCATTTGCTGTCTTTCCATGATCGCTCTGAGATCTCTTCTATGCCGCGGATGTCTTGTGTCGGCTGGCTATGAGGAATTTAAGCCGTAGAGCTTAACCCGCGAATCAAGCTCGTCAAATCAGAGCGCAGTACGCTATTGAAGCACTGAGTTTTGTAAGGCATCACTTGCGAAGAATGCTTGATTATCGTTGAGCTCGAGACTCTGTATTGTGGCTGTCTGTGAAGTTGGGATGGGACGTCAACAAATAGATTGCCTCTACGCCATAAACCGCTTCTCAAGCTAGAGTTTCTTAGTGCAAGAAGGGTATTCTCATTCTGGGGTTCTTCCTCCGAGTCTTTCTTAATAATAGCGAATGATTTGACTATGAGATCGCTACCTCGAGTATGATATCGACGCCCCGAAAGGCTTGATATTGCTCTACTTTACTAAGGTTGCGACACTAGCCCTAACCCATATCTCAAGTTGATCGAAGACAACATATTCAATCCCAGTAGCTCGAAGGGTCTTACAAGACTTATTAATGTAGCAACTAACCAGGGACCACTAGCGGATCCATAGTTCGAAGTTGGAACGGCGCGATATGATCGGACAACGGCAACAAAGATACGCTTTTGGCATTCATGGATTTTCCGACGAGCTTGTAGAATTCAAATCCCGATAAAATACCAGGCAGAGCCGAACTGAGAGTCCCTCGATGGCTATCTTTGGTTTTGCGAAGAAGAAAATGGTTCGCGCTATCGAATCGGGTATCCACATGGAACGGAGCTAGGGATCTTTTGCCGAGAATATTGTGACTTCACTTTAAACATGACAGTATACACCGAGAATAAAGGAAGAATAGTAAACTAGGTACAAATGACCTTTTCGATAGGATCATCCAAGCTCGCCTCGAGTGGTCTGCCTCTCGAACAGAATTGCTTAATGGCTGATCTTGGGCAATTCCCCTATCGAGCGCCAATCTGGCCGATCTCAAGCGGGACCACAGTCGGCTACCCGGGATCGGTTCGTCTTTGATTATCCATGCCGAAGCGATATTCTTACCAATCGTGTCCCACTCTTCCCGTGGGAGCCCGGTAGCGACTTGGAATGTTCACTCGGATTTTCCGAGCAGAACCCCACGTGGTTATTGCCGGCGAGCTTGTTCCCTGGTTTTCCACGGACAATATGAGACCCTTGACCTAGATACGACAATTAATAATGAAAAGCCGTCTTAAATACTGAAAGATTTTCTCACGGTTGCTATTGGTAACTTGGCTAGCTTACACTCATTACTTCCTCTCACACGAGTCTCCTAATTGGTCGTAGGTTTCTAAGGCCAATATCTTTAACCAGCTAAGGGTGGCGTTCGGATTGCGAGATTTTTCTCGTATCTACTTCCTTGAATCTATTTGGCCGTAAACAGCAGCCTATTTTCTAGCGGGCCCTTGACTCCACTGGTTGATCCAGCTAGCCCGTCACTAGAATTACCGAGAGGAACATACGGAGTACTGTAGTGTGTATATAAAGTCCTCAGGCTTTTCCGCTCGTTTTGAGCGTCTGTCAGACTTTCTTTCGTTTTTTTCACGTCTCATCTTGACCATTGTCACTCTTTCCGGCATCTGCCAGTGTCATTCGTTTGATCTATAAGCATGCGTCTGCTTCAAGTAGCCGCAGCAGCCTCCTCTGTTGGAATTGCTGCTGCCGCAGCCATTCGTTCTTCTCAGCCCTCCGAAAACACTTGCTCCAACTCTATCTTTACAGGCGAAATTCTGCATCTCTCTCTAAACATCATCGAGTATCCCGTGATCGTTGATGTTGAACTAAAGGAAAATGCTGTCGTCACCATTGACAATACTATTCTCATCGAATGCACTAATGCCCCAACCCATCTGCACACAACAGTTTACGCAACTGAGACGGCTACTGTGACAAAGACCATCTCGACTGCTACTATTACTGCTCAGCAAGTAGCCACTGCTTCGAATGAGGCCACTCGTACCGTTTTGACCCAAATTGGATCAAAGGAGACTTCCGCCTCGGATGCAAGCACTCGTACTGTTTTGACTGATGTTAGCACCCAGGGACACTCCAAGCCGTATGTGTGCCCTCTGTTCCTATCAGATGCCAAATGGGCTCAATTTTGCGAGACAACTATAGCTAACAAATTGAAGAACTGACGCCATTGCACCTGTGGCCGGTGGCTCTGCCGTCGGATCCGGTGTCAACACTGCCCTCTATACTGCCTCGACTTCCAACACCGCTGTCCACACAGTCGTTAAGACCACGGTCCACCACGGCACCACTGCTACCAAGACCTATACTATCACTGCTGCCTCCACCATTGCAACCCTTGCTGCCGGTGAATGGACGGATTGGACCAAGTTCAAGGCTAACGGCGTCAACCTGGGAGGTTGGCTGGAGCTGGAGAAGGTCTTCAACCAGTATTGGTGGGATCAGTATGCCCCAGATGCCGATGACGAGTGGACCTTCTGCAAATCTTTGGGTTCTCGTTGTGGCTCTGTCATGGAACACCACTACGCCTCTTATATCACGACTCAAGATATTGACAAAATGGCAAAGACTGGTAAGTTTCTTTAAATACTACTTCTCTCCATGAGAAATAAGGCTTGCGGTTACTGACAAAGGATGAAAAACAGGAGTTAACATTCTCCGTATTCCGACTACCTACGCTGCTTGGATCAAGGTCCCCGGCTCTGAGCTGTACCACGGAAACCAAAAGGAGTACTTGAAGAAGATTGCCGTCTACGCCATTGAGAAGTACAACATGCGCGTCATTGTTGGTCTGCACTCTCTGCCCGGTGGTGTCAACTCTTTGGATATTGGCGAGGCAATTGGCCACGACTCGTGGTTCTTCAACAGCACCAACATGGCATACTCCCTTCAGGCTGTGGACGAGGTCCTGAGCTTCTTCGTTGAGACCGAGTACCCCTGGGCTTTTACTCTGGCTCCTATAAACGAAGCTTCGGATAACCCGACCAAGTTCGCTTCGACCGAGACCATGACTACCAACGGTACTGCCTGGGTGGTTCGCTATGTCCAGGGTGCCCTGTCCCGTATTGCTCGCGTGGACAAGCGTATCCCAGTGATGCTCCAGGATTGCTTCCTCGGCGAGGAGCACTGGTCTCCCTACTTCGCCAACGGCACCAACCTGGTGATCGATACTCATGTGTACTACTTTGCTGCCTCCGGTGTCTACTCGCAGTGGGCCAGCGGCGCGATCTGCGGTCAAGCCTCCGTGCTTGGTGGCGACGGCAAGTTCCCCGTCTTCGTGGGTGAGTGGGCTCTGCAGACATTGTACAGCAACACCTTTTCGAACCGCAAGACGCTGTTTGACACTCAGCGCTACGCCTGGAGCTACTATGTCCAGGGTGGTACCTTCTGGAATGCGAAGCACAACAGCAGTGCCGTCGTGGATGGTCAGGGTACCCAGCGGGACTATTGGTCGTATGAGCGATTGATCGATGCTGGTGTGATCACTCGTGCTGCCACGAATGTAACCTACTGTTAAGAAGAGAGGCGAGGCTTGACAGAAAAGCCACAATTTTTGAGCCAGAGGGGCAATATATAAGTAGGGTTAGCCAACACACTAATGTAATGATAAGATCATATTGGAATTCAACCTAATGGATCATTTCAAAATTGGGAACAGATGGGTAAATTGTGTCTTCCCCAGATAATGATTTATGAAGCTATACCGTCCACTTGCCTCGTTCCGTGGAATCGCTTCGCGTCGGCTTCGCAGTAGCGCGGAGTTACCCCGAGTTGGTCCCGCCGCCCGTCAGTCTGATTTCCCGAGGTCGGCTTCTGTTATCCCGAGCTGCCACCCCACGTTTGGGTGGATTCCCCCTCTTATTGATCATTTCGCCCACATTTTTACAAGTTTTTGCCTCATCTCAGAATTGATCTTAGAAAGAAAATTCCGACACAATGTCCTTCTCTACTTCCATCCGCTCAAGCCTTCAGGGCCCTACCCCAGCCTTTGGCTTCTGGCTCACGTACGTTCCATCTTGACTCGGATCGAAGTCCGGGGACGCAAACCCCACCAGAGACTGCGGAGGAATGAGGGAACGTATGCAAGAAATTAGTGGCTAACATTACTTCGATATACAGTCTTCCTAGCTCGGGCCTTGCTAAGACTATTCTTCACGGAGCCTCCGGGTCTTCAACGAGGTTTAGCTGGGTTCTGGTTGATGCGGAGCACGGATTGATCTCCGACCAGCACTATTATGATGTGAGTGATCAACCTTCATGCTGTTATACGTTCAAAAGTGATCTAATGTGTGGTTTTTAGCTGAATAACGCTATCGGCCACGAGTCTGCCAGCCCCATCATCCGTGTGCCCTGGGGCGAGGAATGGATGATTAAGCGTGCTCTCGATTCCGGTGCCCATGGAATTATGACTCCTATGTGCCATTCCGCAGTAAGTTCAAGGTCGACTACAAATTAGTCAGTTCGAGAGGAGAAGCTAACATTAAATCTACTACTTCTCACAGGAAGACGCAGCCAAGATTGTCAAGTACACCCGGTATCCGCCTCAAGGCACCCGCGGCTACGGCCCCATGTTCGCTCCCCACTCGCTCCCCGGCGTGAACCCCGGTGCCGACTACGACGACCAAGCCAACGCCAGTATCACCGTTTGCGTGCAAATCGAGTCGCGCCCCGGTGTCGAGAATGTGGAGAAGATTGCCGCCGTGGACGGCATCGACGTCCTTTTCATTGGACCCTTCGACCTCGCTAAGCAGATGCACGTCACTCGCGGTGGTGAGGAGCACGAGGCTGCTATTAGGCGCATTTTGAGCGCTGCTCACAACGCCGGCAAGAAGGCGGCTATTTTCTGTAAGTGGTCACCCGACTCATACTCATGCACGTTGAGAGCTGGCATAGCTAATGGATTTAATTTCTAGGCACTGATGGCAATGATGCTCGCGCTCGTGCCCAGCAGGGCTTCGATATGATCTCTGTTAACACCGACGTTGGTGTTATCCGGGCTGGCATGCTGAACGAGCTTAAGACTGCTAACGGAGAGGAAGTGCAAGGAGGTCCTCGTCAGGGCTACTAGATAATGCCAGATCTATCATATATATTGAATGAGATAGAAAAAGCACCTGGGAACTATAATAATAGCGAAGGTCTAACAATTTTCCAATTTAATTTTGTCTCACAATAGATATCCGTCTTTCTGACCGAGATCGCAACGAAGGGGGAGGGGGTGTGCCGGTGTTCCTGCTGAGCAGACGAGTCGCCCGATGAAGATCTTCTCGCACTGTTGATTTTCTCCATCATCTATTACTTTATGATTATACTCATGGCACTACAAGAGACTCTCGTGACACTACAACGCTAGGCCTAATCCCAACCTGAAGGGATATATACACCTTACGAATGGAACATGACGACATCTGTCCTCATGGATGTATAGTGGTAGTCTGAAAATTTACAATAAGGGGTAAAGAAAGATCTAGCTACAAACGTTTTAGCCTTTCCTATTTCTAGGTCGTTTTCGGAACGTCTTTTTAATTCTTTCCAAAGAACCCTATAGCACCAACATGACGCCCAACATGACGCGAAGACTGTACCGGGAAGCTAACGAGCTAGTCCCCTTCTGGACCACCACCAGTGCTAACTTCTCGATTCCATACTTCCCTCTCAACCTCTAAGTTACCTTTTCCTCTACTCTTATATAACCCATTCCTTATGATGAACTGTCCTGGTACCTATTCTAAGATGCCTCCCCAAAATCTTCAGACTTTATTTTCCGCTAAGGGCTTTAAGTCCAAGTCCGAGTTTACAGCCTTTGTGCTGACGGCCTTGGAAGAGCGTTATCAACCTACGTCTGCGTCTCTAGACTCAGATATTTATTTTGTTGATATACCTCAAGGTTGGGGGAAAAGGGTGTTTTTCGCGGTTGTGCACCGCTGGGAATACGGGAATCTACGGTATGTAACTCTTTCATGACTCTCCGGTGACTCTAACATGGCTAACCTAGACAGGAAAACCAGGAATTCGGTAGCCCAGACTCTACGGTTTAGAATGCCAAGTCCAACCCATAATTGCGCCCAAAGCTGGCTCGCACATTGCTTACTAGCGTGGCAGTTCGCTGGGGATCTATACCTAGAGGAGGTAGCCTCTCTCAATGTCGTAGCTGGGAATAGGCTTGAGCTTTCGCGATCCTTGTACTCCAACAGTCTTAAGGAGCCTGATGTCTCTCTATATCCAGACGGCTACGACCTCCGTCCACCTAATGCCTTCGAAGTTAGCTGGTCAGAGACTGCCGACGGACTCGATGCTAACGAACTCGATGCAGACGCTGAACTTCTACTCCGAGAGAGTAACCCAGCAATCCGCGTCGTCGTCAACATCAAGTGGTGCATCGATTCTAGCTCTAGAACAGTTAGAGGGACTCTTAGCGCTTGGAGACTGGATCCGTACGAGACACCCTATATGACCCAGCATGAAGTGATCTTCCCCGCCCCTCAACCGCCCCGGCCGCAGTATCTTGAGCTGAGTCTTACGGATATATTTTCATCGGCAGTAGCGCCTGGCCGAGACCCTCTCGATGCTCTTCGCCTAGATATAGGCTTACTTCGACGCAAGGCTACATTTTCATTCAATGCGATGAACTTGATACCAGCATGATGGGTGGTTATTCCATTGCTAACTTGGCGCCGTGCTCGATGCATGGACGGAGATATAACTACACCCGGAGGGCAGTTGTCCTATTACAAACGAGGTGCTCGCTCTATATAACCTCGACAAAATGGCCCTTTAAATTTGATGACTCTCAGGGTATGGGTCATCTATTGCTTGTTCATAGATGCATTTCTTAAGGCGATCCGGCCTTCGAGTCATGCTGGTAGCCATAGGTTCCAACAGTATAGAGGGAGTTAAATAATCTTCGAAGGATTTATTGATTATTCATTCGTACTATTCTATACTATTCCTATACATTTTCCTATTTGATTTATAGACACTCTTCTTGTATGTTAATATCGAGAATGAATTATTCTTACTACCAAGGATCTTCCTTTTGATATAGAGAAAGGCCAATCTCCACTCTAGTATGAATCAAACCACCTAGCCCTGATAAATACAGTCATTTCCGACACGCTTCAGGCAGAACTGCCATGGGGTACCTGATGATGCACTATATCCTGAAACAACACCCCCGCTTGGCAGTGTATTACCTTTGGAACACGGGTTTTCACCAGCCTTGTCAAGCGTGGACTGGAGCATGGAACGAAGAACTTTGCCGGTAGTGCTGCAGTTTCGAAAAATCAGTAAAGTCTTCTCTTTTGCTCTAAGAGCGGACTTACAGAGGATTTGTTCCACCGTTTTCCGAAGTATCCCACCCGACAGATACTTGACAACTGTACGCAGTGTAAAGATCACACCACTTATACGAGGTTCCGTCCCTGGTGTAGCATCCACCAGCTTTGGTCGGGTCGATCGGATCCGCTGAGTCAGGGATATCAAGCAAAAAAGCAGAGCAATCATCCTGTATTGGGGCGCCTTGCGCCTCGCACACCTGGTCAGGAGTTGTAACCGCATCGTCATTGTCTGGAGTATCTTCAGGGTCCCCGGAAGGCTCAGGCTCATCACGGGGAAATGTGTTTTTCCATTTTTGCTTGAAATAGGCTTCTGTCGCTAGCCACGTGTAGCTATCAGAATTGGCAGTTATCATTTTTGGTGGGACTTTAGACCCTGCGTATTTGGAGCATTTTATCCATCCATAGACTGAGGTTCTACTGAACCCAGGAACAGTCAAGAACATATCTCCGACTTTCATAATTTTTGTTAGTAAGATATTCTCGTCTGGGTTTCTCTTAGGACTTACTATGATGATCGGTCGGTCTGTCATGGAAAAAGTCCCTAGTGTTGAATGCAGTGTAATAAGTAGCAGGGTAAACATGCTAAAAACATAACCATATATCAGTTTTGGATCTGAATTATAGCCTTCATATAGCAAATATAACTCACAAACATTTCATGAAGGAGGAAATGCTCTATAGGTCAAGTCATGTCATTCAGAGAACAGATCTGATAAGTCCAAGGGAGTCTTTCAAGGCCTACCGCACGTGCGCAATTCCCAAAGATCCGTTGTTGGCTTTCCTTTTGCGACATCTTTTAGGTGCTTCCAGCCGAAGTAATCAGGACAGAAGACCATTTGTAGTGGGAGTTGTCGTGTGACATAAGCCATACTGTCAAAATCCGAGTTAGCAATTTTAAAAGTAACATTTTAGTTTTTCAGTTTATCTTTGATGACTGACACTCCTGCAGTTTTACACGTTCCTTCAACATCCTCACAGGTAAGCCATACTTTAGGATCACTGGTTTTGCCTTGAAGTAGGTCTCTGGCTGCTTGGTAGTTATCTAGAAGGTAGAATGATGCTGTTAGAACCCAAACGCTGCTATGCTAGGTTAAGGCGTGACGTACTCAAAATGTCATATTGTTCGCCCTAGTGTCACAATATCAGTAAGTCCAAATTTTGATATCCTCTTAAATAACTTACCACCGTCCAGCCGGTCCCAAAATACTTGATGAATACATCATTACTTCCCGTAACAGGGAATGTCGCTTCAATAAGCTCATCAACATCATTCAGTGCTCGATTTATTCTCTTCACCTGGTCTGCGGAGCATGACTTGTGAATTTTATCAGTGCTCATAGCGGGACGCAAGTTCGACGACCTTAGAGCCTGATTTCTCGCGTTCAATTCCAAGGCTTGGACACAGCTAGTCCACAAAAGAAGCCAGAAAATACCCAGCAACATCGCTCTTGGTTGAAATGGAAGATTCGAATAAGGAATAAGGAATAAGGTCAGTTAATCGGCACTGCGGCGGAAGACGCAGAGCCATTTATTTATGTTTGTTGGATGTCGAGCAAGCCTGCGTACACCCAGATGCCTAACGGCCGTAGTTGACTTTCAAGTCATGAGACATTCATACAGACTAGTACTGGGCCCATCAAATTGGAAAGATTGACGATTGATCGTGTGAGAATTCGGAGAAATATCCTTAGGTGCCGGCTATACCGTGTTACGAAGTGCATTTCGAAATTTACACAACGCTAGGTAACGGTAAATTCGACACCGAAAACGGCTACTTTTGACGCTGATTTAAAGCGTCATTTGGGACCTCAGCCCATGAAATACTTACATAATTAACAAGCTCGGCCCTCTCCTATCAGTCTTCCTAGGCGGGTTCAATAGTGTCCATACCTCACTGCATCTCCAACTACCCCGGACTGTTCATGCCATATACATGGCTTCCGGCATCCTTAAGCCCTTGGCTGTATTTTGCAGCCAATCTCAGTCACAACGGTACATTAAAACTATCAGAAACCTAGGTGATGCATGGCGCACCCTTGCTGAGGAGCCTATCACGGAGTCTGATCGGAAATTCGCTTTCATTGAAACGACATTCGATTTCACGTTGAGGATCACGAATGGGCTGGAGGATGCGACATCAGTTGAGGTACTCTCCCCATTTCCGCTGTCTGATCTGGAGCATTATAACGCCTGGGTCGATTGCTACAGCGGCTACTTTAAAACAAGATACGAAGACACCAAAGATTACACGGCGAATATGTTCCTCAGTGCCTCGGAGGAGGTCGCATGGAATGTAGCAGGTTACCTGCTTGCTTGGCGCATTGCGATCTCCCCCCAGATTGGAAGCATTCAGTACTCGACCGGCAATTCGAAGTATCTGTTGGAAAAGGGGAATGAGACGAGCGTCACTGTGCAGTCTTTGAAGGATCAAGTGGAGCTTTTGACTAAAGGAGAGCCCACAGACTAACAAATCCGTGGGATCCACATGTCTTTACCCAACTCAGTGTGCTCAGGGCAGCTGATCCAAGATGATATGAGGGGCTAATCTATTCTTTATGCGCTTGAGGGGCTGTGGAGTCGGGTTAGGCTTGTCTTCCGAGAAATAGGAACCTTTCGTTTCGTCGTGGGAAAGTCTCCATCTGCTGACTGTTAGAACTAAATGGTAAAATCCTTATGGACAAGTCACAGAGCCCAATTGAAAGTTGTATTTTCATATCTTTCCACGGTGGCGGGTGCTAATTCTCGGTGGCAGAAGGAACTGCCACTGGTGAACGAACCGGCCTATAGGACCCCCCGAGGTTCCTTATTTAGTAAGGAATCTATTTACTAGTTAACTATGTTAGTAGTTGAGTAGACTTTAGCCATTTGTGATCTGCAATCCGTCCAAATCCCTATCATGACTTACTGATACGGCCGTACGCAAAGTGTTAGTCTCGAACAAAATCATTAGTCCGGCATTGTCTCAACTATTACTCGGCTAGAAACCCTTCTTTGCGAAGGATTAGTTAACGCAAGCAAGCATTGAATTTATCGAGTGTAGCTCGGCCTCCGGCCTGCCGCCTAAATCGTCTGATTCCGAGGGTTCAGTAGCAAGTAGCTCCTTGTTATATAGAGAAGATGCGGTTAGCTGCGTAATCGGCAGTATACCCTCATCGGACATTCTGGCCTATGACTATGCCAGAACAAAGGTGATATCTTCAACCCCCTCCGTACTGCGTGCCCTATAATTGCTTCACATTTTAGGAGAGATATCAATCGGATATATAAATCGATCAAGATACGTCGGGTCGAGGCCTACAATGTCCAGCATATGTCGTGATTGGCCCTTATGCCAGATCGACGCTAGCCCACTCGCTATTGGTCGCCTAAAAGTCTACAACATCCTATTTAGGTAAGATGGAGAATTTCTCATTCGCCCTATGGTGTCTCTGGTTTTTGATTTTCGACTTTCATAGTATATAGTATCGTGATGTCCGCTTTGCTTTCAATACCCCTTCACCAATGAACCATCAAACGCCGTCGTACAAAATGAGCATCATCACAACCTCATCATTGCCGATCACGAGACCTGATTGGCCACTTTGAGTATCTCGCTTCGGAGGAATCGAAGCAAGGCGCCACGTGTGCTGAGTCAGGCAAGGTTGTAAAGGAACTTGACCAATCAGAATGTCTCCGGGCGACGGGTCAGTTTACAGTCCGGGGACGATGGTGGGCCGAAAGCACGGGAGGTTCCCCCCAAGACTTGGCTTCGCTTCTTGTCGGCCTGTGAAAACATCTTCGCGCCAGAAGTGAGAGATGGGGACTTCCTTCCCTCAAGAGTCCCGATGCTCAACTATTTCCTACGTTGGGAGGCCTTCTCTAATCTGCGTTCATTCAACTTCATTTCGTCGCGGCTCGCTCAATTGAGGCCAACCCAGAATTCGCTCTAAACTTTGCAAAAGTCTGGAAATGACGTTACAGTCTTAGGAGAAGCGGATTTAGGAGCCATCTGAGGTTGAAGGATCAGCACTGGCCTTTGCGATGGAGAAAGACGAAACAATCACCGATCTTGCGACTGACAAGGATACCGGCTTCGATGCGGTCCTCCACGATGCAGTGTACAACTTATCACTGCGCGCGGTCAATCCAGTGGACGTCAATGTGTGTGGTCTATCTCTTGATATCAACACTGCTCCCTCAATGTGGGAGACATCGCCATCGCAACTCTGGCGTCGCCTGCACGGTCAGAAACCAGAAGGTACTTCGAAAAAGGTCCTGGATGGTGTCAACGCGGCGATGCCAAGCGGCAGCTTAACAGCCATCATTGGAAGCAGTGGATCTGGCAAAACATCTCTCCTCAACATGATGGCTGGTCGTATGTCCCTCTCGCGGGCGACGGTCGCTGGATGTACAACTTTTAATGGAAATACCGATATCGACAGCGTTCGCAGTGCCTATGTCATGCAAGAGGATGTTCTTATCCCGACCTTGACTGTTCGTGAGACCCTACGATACTCGGCTGATCTCCGTCTCCCACCACCGACAACCCAGGAAGAGCGCCATGCCATAGTGGAGCAGGTTATTCTCGAACTTGGGCTGAAAGAGTGCGCCAATACCCGCATTGGAACGACCGCGCATAAAGGCTGCAGTGGAGGCGAGAAGCGACGCACAAGTATTGGTGTGCAGTTACTCGCTAATCCATCAGTGCTTTTTTGCGATGAGCCGACAACAGGTCTCGACGCAACCAGTGCTTTTCAGATCATCCGAACGTTGAAGCGACTCGCCCAAGATGGTCGGACGGTCGTCGTGTCTATTCATGCTCCTCGATCTGAGATCTGGAGTCTCTTTGACAATGTGATTCTTCTGGCTCGCGGTTCCGCACTGTATAGTGACCCGGTGAGCGAGTCGCTGGGGCACTTTGAGCAATGCGGTCATTTTTTGCCTCCTTTTGTCAACCCAGCCGAGTTTCTCATTGACTTGGCTGCTATCGATAATCGGACCGAGGAATTGGAAGCAGCATCTCACGTCCGCGTTGGAAATCTCCGCCAGGCATGGCAATCTCGGCTCAAACCAGACACAGAGAACGCTGAGAAGAAGTCACCAATAAAGCCGGCCCTGGAAGGCGTTGATACCGGTGCCATGAAGAAAGTCTCATTTCGCCGCCAGTTCCAAGTCCTCACCTCGCGAACCTTCACAACAACTATTCGTGACCCAATGGGTGTCGCTGGCAGTCTTCTCGAAGCTGTCGGCATGGCTGTAATCAATGGCTGGATCTTCCTACAGCTCGACGAGAGTCTAGCTGGCATCCGTTCACGACAGGGTAGTCTATACACAGCTAGCAGTCTGAACGGATATCTGATTCTGCTATACGAGACTTACCGTCTAACAATTGACATTCGTCTTTTTGACCGAGAACGCAATGAAGGTGTGGTTGGTGTTCCAGCATTCCTGTTGAGCAGACGAGTTGCTCGTTTCCCCTTGGAAGATCTCCCCGTGCCGTTGCTTTTCTCCATCATATACTACTTCATGGTGGGCTATCGGCTCGACGTGGGTCAATTCTTCATCTTCTTCGTGCTGACATTGCTCACGCATTACATCGCGGTGACATTTGCGGCGGTATCTATTGGCGTGGCAAGAAGTTTCCCGGGTGCGAGCCTTGTTGGCAACATGTGCTTCACGCTGCAGTCGTTCGCTTGCGGCTACTTTGTTCAGTCTCAGCAAATTCCCGTGTATGTGAGGTGGCTAAAATGGTGCGCTTACACTTTCTACATTTTCGGGGCGCTGTGCGCGAACGAGTTCATGGGCACTGGAGATTCAAAGATTGGTCATTTTTACGACTGTCCGTATTCTGATGACCCTCTTGACCCAGCGTGCAGAGAATATACGGGGCAATACATCATGAACAGTCTGGGCATGCCATCCAATTGGATTTGGCGACCGATCGTGATCCTGGTCGCGTTTACTCTTGGCCACTATCTGCTTGCGGGTTTGCTGCTACAGTACAATCGCTTTGCGATTGACATTGCGCAGGCTCGAAAATCAGAGGGCGATCCATCAGCAAAAAAGGCCAAGATTGCGATTCGTCCTGCAGAGGAGGCTCGCCGAGTGGCCATCTCGTTAGACAAGTACGCTCTGGAAATTCGAAAGCGACGACTGCCGTGGCAGAGTAAGCAGAAACTTCAAATCTTGCGTCCGATCACCGCCGAGTTTCAACCTGGAGAATTGAACATTATCATGGGCCCATCTGGCAGTGGCAAGACATCATTACTCAACTCTATTGCCCGCAGGCTTCATGGCTCCGCTAGCACACAGTACCGTGTCACCGGGCAGATGCTGTACAACGGGGCCGTGCCGTCGGAAAATGTGATTCGCTCGGTTACCTCGTTTGTAACCCAGGACGACGATGCTCTCATGCCTTCGCTGACCGTTCGCGAGAGCCTGCGGTTCGCAGCAGGCTTGCGGCTGCCAACATGGATGACGCGTGAAGAGAAGAACCGCCGAGCCGAGGAGATTCTTTCCAAGATGGGTCTCAAGGAGTGTGCCGATAATCTAATCGGTAGCGAGCTGATCAAGGGTATCAGTGGAGGCGAGAAACGCCGAGTCTCTATTGCGATTCAGATTCTCACAGACCCCAAGGTGCTTCTGCTCGATGAGCCGACGTCTGGTCTCGATGCTTTCACCGCGATGTCCATCATTGAAGTGCTACAGGGACTTGCAGCCGAAGGCCGGACGCTCATCATGACCATTCACCAGTCACGATCAGATCTGTTCGGCCACTTCTCCCAGGTTCTACTTCTGGCTCGTGGTGGTTATCCCGTATACGCCGGCCAAGGACAACAGATGCTCCCCCATTTCGCGAACCTAGGCCACGACTGTCCAAAGACGACCAACCCGGCAGACTTTGTGCTCGACCTGATCACAGTCGATCTGCAACAGGAGGATCGAGAGGCCATCACCCGCAAGCGCGTCCAGAAGCTCATTTCTCGTTGGCCCGATGCAATACCACAACTAGGGCGAACGTCGTCTCAGATTGCGACTCCGGCGGAGTTGGGTAGTCTGCGACGACAGATGTTGCCCTTCCGTGTGACATTCCCGCTCGTGCTACACCGATCCTTCCTCAATTTCTGGCGCCAGCCACCACTGGTGATGGCCCGGTCGATGCAGATCGTCGGCATTGCGATTATCATGGCGTTATTCTTTGCGCCATTGAAAAATGATTATGCAGCGGTGCAATCTCGTATGGGATTTATTCAGGAGTTTGCCGCTTTATACTTTGTGGGTGAGTTGAACTCTTTTCTTGCCTTCAATAATGTTAGATACTAATAATTGGTATAGGCATGCTCCAAAACATCGCAATCTACCCAAACGAGCGAGACGTCTTCTATCGCGAAGAAGCCGACAACTGTTACTCCGCTGAAACATTCATTCTGGCCTACACGACCATCGAGTTCCCCTTCGAGGTCATATCATCGCTTGTCTTTGGCGTATTAGCCGCATTCGCCGATAACCTCCAACGCAGCGCGCAAATGTTCCTCATCAGCGCCTTCAACTGCTTCTGTATCATCAGCTGTGGCGAGTCCGTGGGAATAATGTTCTGCACGCTGTTCTCGCACGTCGGTTTCGCAGTCAACGTTACCTCCATTCTACTATCAATCTCGACCATCCTTGGCGGCGTAATGAGTCTGAATGTCAACGATGTTCTCCAGGGTCTGAATCACCTCTCGCCCATCAAGTATGCCATTGCCAACTTGGCGCCGTACTCGATGCACGGACAAACATTCGATTGCACCCCTTCACAGCAGCTGGCGGATGGCAGTTGTCCTATCAATACGGGTGAGGAGGTGCTCGCGTTGTATAACCTGGATAAAAATGGACCCATGAATGTGATGGCGCTCGGGGTGTGCACAATCATCTATCGCTTGGTCGCGTATGCATTTCTCAAGGCGATGCGGTCGCATCGAATGATGGAGCGGTGGCGTGAGTGGCGGCAGTCGAGGCAATCAGCTTAGTGCTTTTCTTTGATTTTCCTAGTTTATACCCCTTGCTCATAGTGAAGTGTGTTTCATCTAATCTAAATTTTGGTAATAGTTCTACCAAATATTCGTTCATTGTTCATTGTCTTTGTTTCTGTGTGCATATTTGCCACGTGAACGAGCAGTATCTTGAAATCATCAAGACCTGAGATTTCTCTTTCGGTCTACGTTTTTTTTGGATTTCTTTCTCCTCGTCGGAGGCCACCGGGATGTATACAAAGGCCATTTAGCCGATGGCCACCACAACATAACAACGCCACCTTCCGGTCGGATATTATTGATGCGAAGTGAGCAAGATATCCAATCATCGGCGACCGGGTGATGTTTACTTTGAAGATTCAATTCGCCAAGATCCAGCAGTTAACTCTGGCATTGTGTACCTGCTTTCCGACCGGCAAATCTCACGATGCCCAGCCTATCCACAACGTAAACAGTGGTACGCTAGTACGACAATCGCCTTGTCCTCCATCTGAACACCAGTTTCAAGTGCAAATAGAGTCGATAAAGTTTTGCCGGAGCGGTGTTCTCGACCCTTCTAGTGTTGGCCCCAAGAATTAGCGAGTGCTTGGCGGAGGGGCAGACTGTCGACAAGAATTTACATACTGTATGTAGAGGGCCGGCAGAAGTCTATCGCTGAATTTCCAGAAATGCCGACTATTCTGGTTGACCCATTTAATCAATTCTTTTTGATTCTTTCGATGACCTAAATGCAGTCTGATTGGCGGAGCCAGTCAGAAAAGTATTGTGTTGAACGGTTCGCCCAACATTCAACACCATTGGAACCAAACTATCACACCAAAATGCATCCCCCTCACTTGGCTAACCAGCACTCGGTGTAATGTGGTCAAGCGGAACCAGACTTGAACTCCCAGGAACAAGAGCCATCCTTGCTTCTGAATGGAGCGTACCTTTTCCATTTCCCTTCTCCCGTCTTGTGATGGTGGGGCAGCGAGGCCCATCCAGAGAACGAGTTCAGGTACGGGGATGTACAGCGGATACTCCTACTGCATCAGGCACGATGTCCACTTGAAGTGGTAGTTCCAAGTTCCAATCAACGGAAAACCCTCGCTCTCAAACACCGCAGCCCACCCACGAAAGGTGCGAACAATAATGCCCTGCTGTAATAGGTCAGGATCCCGGCGACTCTGGATCGACAATCATTCGCTCGACCCTGGCCGGTGGAGTCCACGACACGTCGCCCTCCAGGCCCTTTAGGCCCTGAACAATGACCAACACACCAGGCTTTCCATCCGACTGGCGGGTACAATAGAAAACCACTGTAGACTGGGGGGCTCTGCGAATGGCGCTGCACACAAAACGGTGCGGCGGAGTGTGACCCACCAGTTTTTAGGGCGCTAATGATGGATCCACGAATCGGAGGCGAAGGAGGGGAGGAGAAGGGGTCCGTTAGGCTGGCGATCGAATCGGGGCTTTGTTCTGGTGGACTGGCGGGGGTGCCTGTCTATCAGTTGGTCTAGATTGAGTGATCGCCTCGAGTGGGCATGGCTGATTTCTCGAGTTTTTTTGGGGTGCTTGAGTTTTCTTGTCGGTTTTGTTTCGCGCGCGGTTCCACAGACATTCAAGGGCCAATGGGAGTTTGGTAGAGTCATGTTGGTCTTTGTTCGTGGTGAGGGGTTTTTGTTTCGGCTTTGGGTCTTTGTTCAGGGTTTTGTGGATACAGTTTGGGTATACCTTTGTTCTCTTCGAGTGCAAAGAATCGTTGGTAGGTGGAGGGTTGTAGTCGAAAATCTCGAGGTATTACTGTTAAGATGCGAAGTTGGAATGATACGTCCAAAGTCAATCATGAATGTCATCATTCAATCTCTATAAATCTATCTCAAATCATCCCCAATATAAAACTCCGAGAAGATCCTTGAACCTTCTCATATTCCTAATCCGGGGGTATTCAACGAAAAAGGGCATCACAATAAGATTCATCATAGCTCGTAGACGACGTCCTGCCCCGGCGGGAAATCAACCCGCCCATTGGGATAGATAGGCATGTCGAATCAACCGAACATGTTGGAAAAACAAGGCCACCGACTTGGGCGGAAAGAAGAAGGAAATAAGTTCGGAACGAGATACAAAAAGGGAATCACCAGCCCGGAAGGGGTTTTAGGCGAGACGAAGAGAAGAAGTAAAAGACCCTTGAAGGAGTGCTCGGGTCAACCGGCGAAGAAATGGGTTGCTTAAAAAAACGGTAACAAGAAAAGAATGTGGTTGCAACCATTTACTGGCCGATAGTCAAGGCCAGTCCGGTGTTGATGGGGCAGCCGTGAGTGGCGTGGTCATCAGTAGGAATGAGGTAGGCAGCATTGCAAGCATCATCACCAGCCTTGCAGACGGCAGAAGGGCAAGTAGAGGTCGAGTCAGTGGGCAGGACAGCGAAACCGTACTTGGTGAACTGCGAGTCGGAGCCCATGTCAATGCAAGACAGATCCCAGAAGATAGTGTCGGTGGCCTGGGTGTACTCGAACTGCAGGACATCGTTCTGGTTGGGGTCGGTGGACAACTTGATAGAAACACCGCCACCGTTGGGGTTGGTCTTCCAGGCCTCGCTGTAGGTACCGCCGTTGGCAGTGAGGGTCAGCATGGGACCGACGGTGTCGGTGACGGACCAGGCGTAGACGTCATGGCTCAGGTTGTTGGTGATCAGGACGGAGCCACTGGCAGGGGCGGTGTTGTTGCGGCGAACCATGTTGTTCATGCCGGAGGGGAGGGCAGAGGCCAGAGTAGCAAAGGCAGCGGCGATACCGAAAGTCTTGGTGAACATCATTTTGAATGAGTGGATGATATAAAAAGACCGTAGTTGGTTTTTTGTGAGGTTGTTGGTAGAGAGAGTAGGTCTGATCGACAGATCTATAAGGAATGCAATCGAGAATCGATCTCAAAATGAAAGGCAGGTACCCGGAGGGTATGGAAAGAGAGTGGTCTTCAAAAAGAGAGAAATGAGAGACTTGTTTGAAGAAAAGAGGGACCCTGATGAGGGACTGAACAGGGCCTCTTTATAAGTTTCGACAGGGTCCTATTCAGTCGCCCCGGATAGGTACCGAACAGAAAAAAAACGTGAGCGGGTCAGCCATGCAACGGGCATCCATGGATCGAATCGAGGAACAAGTGGACAAGTGGATCCCAAGGCAAAAAAGAAAGGAGTGGGGCAGGGTAGAACTAAAGGCGAATCATAGTTGGGACCAAGGGCCTGGTCTAAACGTCGCATTAACGGGATCTTTTTGTTTTCAATGGACATGGCCAGGGTATGCCTGGCAAATGGGAGAAATTGGAGATATAGAATCAAATAATGGGATAGATTCTACGATGTTAGCCTCGTATACCAAGTCACCTATTGCCTAATTTTAATGTGCGGTGTGATCGGAATCAATAATTGACGTGTCTGGTGGTCTATGGACGGACAACAACATAGTTACTAGTTAGTTAGTAGAAGTACGTGAGTCACTGAAGGAGTTGTTCGTCTGTTGGACATTTCTATAGTGTTGTTTAGTGGTGGGGGTGGACAAATAAAAAGTGCGTGACAATTGCCGCCAGCACGCCCACACCCATAGAACTCTGTCAGAGCCACCACCCAACCCAGCCGTGGCAATAGCCACTTCCCTCTTTCCTCTCCCCACGTCATCCCTTCCGCCCTCATCCGCGGTTCTTCCCAAACGATTTCTCTCCAGCGGCGAACGAGAAAAAAGGACTAAAGAAAAGTCTGACGGTTCGGCTCTCATCCCATGGCAACTCTGCTCGGCAGTATCCATGCTTTGACACATGCTTGCCCGGACCATCTCAACCATTGATACCCTCAAAGTTCCCCATTCTAGAAAACTCGCCCTTCCAGGCTCCCCCTCCCACGGATTCAAATCAACTCGACTTGGGAAAGCTACCAATATTCGGCCCTATAGTACTCAAAAACTGACATGCCCACCATTTGCCATTTGCCATGACAGACATACTAACTGCAAACAAGATTTCCAATTTGACTGGTAGTACCTTGAACCTGCATTAATCGGATATTCGCCGTCCACCAACTCCCGCGGAGCTTCTGAGCCTATGAGATGAGCTCGACATGTCAAACCCACCACACTCTTGCATGATGTATCCTCTCGTTCCTGACTATCACCGTGGCCCAATTCCACTCGAAGAAATTTTCTGCTTTTTTTGTCCCATTATTATTCTTCCCTTTTTTTTACCCACCACACGGTCCCTTCTACTCCACCCCCAGTACCTCTGACGTTGCAGGGCTTTTGGGTACCTGTCGATCGAGCCTGGACTAGGAGGATTGTGGTGGCAATGCGTGGTTTTTTCTGGCCCTTGCATTTTCTCCGTGGCTTTATTCTAGTTTAATATTATGATATCCTGAATGTATGATTCCATTATTGACATGTCTTTTCTGATTTGCTCTTAGATGGTCCATGCTTCCCGAAGCTGAAGACCCTGAACCACTGGTCCAGCTTGTTGACAACCCGACCTATCTACAAATCCACGCGATCATTGACTACACAAGTTAGTACGATTGTACGAGCTGTCAATCCATCATACTTTCTCCTCTACTAGCCTGCATATGCTGCCCTATCTCCGATCGCGCGACAGACTAACAGTAGTCCCAGGCTTAGCCCGAGTCCGTTCCGCAGCCAATGGCCACCTTAACGGACAAAAAGTGGACCAACTAGGCGATTAATAGTTACTAAGATCGCACAACACCGTTCCTCCAACCCATTCACCGAGGAGGAACTCGGAATAGGGCTTGAATGGGGCCTGAACGGGCGGCCCAACCGCCTAGGCTCAGGCTAGACGATCGTTTCCCCCTCTCTCTTTGCCCACCGAGCCCACTTTTCGACTTTCGCCCACGCTAGGCACTTCCAGAATTTGCTTTGGGGGGATTCTAGACCGACTCTTTGGGCTTGTGGGAGTTTATCGGACTTGTTTAGTACCTGCGTTGTGCGCTAACTTTACGGGGGATAAACTCTTCACCTGTTGGGCTTGGGTCTGGAAGGGCTTGGTGTGCCACTGCTCAAAAGTCTCGATTGACTTGGCTGCTTAGAAATTGAGTAGCGTATTTTGAATAGAGAATGATCTTTTTTTGAAATCATCGCCTCAAACATCGTGGTGGGCCGGGGATGGGTCGATGGCGAATTCTTCACGAAATGAACACAATACTCCTTATTCGCATTGTTAGGAAAAAGAAATCGCGGATCGAGAACGATGGCATGATAAAAACTATTTGGTATACTACTGTGTACAGAACGACCTCTCCAACTTCACGCCCTTCTGTGGCACTTCCACCCCGCCTGCCTGGGGCTCCACTCCACCATCACACAGCCACTGCAGTCACCTTCCTGCTTCGGGGCTGATTCTCTCCGTTCCATTTTCGTAGACAGGGATTTGGTGTGTCCCATACAGTCCGATTAGGCCCTAAGGGATGGGCCTGGAGCGGAGGCAATGGATGCCGGGAAAGGCCAAAGGAAGCCCGCCTGGCTGACCCCCGAGGTAAGGTGCCTAAAGACTATACCTGGAAGCCTAGGCCAGGACAATTCCCGTCCTCTCGCTACGTTACCACATTGGTGATCGCATAGCCGAGAGACTGGCCAATGTACTCTCGCCACTTGACTCTTCCTTCTTGCGGTGACCGGCCAACTCCAAGTTAATTTGCCGGTGGACATGCACCAGCCAGTCCACGTAGCTTTGGGCTTCGTTGTTCCGATCCTCTAGCAGTAGCCGGGCGAATTCATACTCTGCCCCGTCGAGGCCTTGTCGAGCCAATTGGATGGTCACGGCCTTGGATCCGCGCACCGTAGAGAAGTACTGCAACAAGTTCCGGACTTGGGCGTTGAGATGTGTCTCCAACACGGGCAACGATGACATGTTGGGGTTCAGCTCCTGGAGCGAGTTGTGTCCGGGACCGAACAGATCCTCAAGCAGATTGGGCGAGACCTGTGCATGCAGCCAGAGGAGAACGGCCTGACCGTTGTCCACAACGTAGACACCGCCCTCCTCGACCTTGGAGAAGCTTGCCCGTACGGCTGGCGGGACTTGGAGCTGACCATACTCGTTGGGGAAGCCATCTTCCGGTTGCATGTTGTGGATGGGAATGATACGGGGATACAGGTATAGAGACATTTCTGTGCAGCCGATTGACCGAATCATGCGCATATCGTGGACTCGGCGGTCGATTGCTTCGTTGCCACCTGCAAAATGAGATTAGCCAGAATGTCACATTTAAACAACTCTTTCCAATCTACTTACCCTTGAATGCCCTGGACTTTACCAGGCTCAGCATATACATTGAGAACTCCTTCAAATTCTCAGGCAAAACCAGTTGTCCAGGAGGGTGTGACCCAGAGAAGATCTTGCGATATCCACTGAAAATATCGACTGTCTTCTCTGAAATGCTGGCTCGAATGTCCTTGAGGCTCTTGTCGAGCGTCTTGGAGGCGGCTGTAGTGGGAAGTTAGCAATGAGACGAAGATCACTAAGCATTTGTTCGACACTTGACTGACCCTCTTTGGCGATGACTGCCACAATAGCATCCTGATCGACAAATTTCATCGTCTCCATACCACCTTCATTAACAGCAGCCACCACATTGATACACCGGACTCGGCGTTGGCCATCTGCAGAGGTATACAACAAAGCGGCCTGGAAGTGAGCATCCAATTTGGGATCCAGTTTCCCATCGTAGCTGAAGAGAACACCAATAGCCTTCTCCGCATCGACGCCGCCAATCTCAAGATCGGCACCCAGAGCGTGTTGTACAAAGTTGCCATGGTAAGAGGAAACTTGAAGACCGTTGGAGCATCGGACCTTCATCAAACACTGGTAACCGGTCTCTCGGGTGATAGCGTGAACCAACTCCTTCCGCACCTTGAGAGCATCGCGGGGCGAGTGGAAGTTGGAGTAGAAGAAAGTCTCGCCTCCAGTAAGCGCTGCCACATGACCTGGTCGTAGAGTTAGATTCTGAAGTTCTTCAATGCCGTCCTTAGCGGTCTCAACATACCAATTGTCGCCACATCCGTGTACGCGCCACCGGGAGACGCAATGAAGAAGTCCACGCCCACGCCTGCTTCGGCCATTTTACTCGCAGTCTTCTTCCATGCCGCATCTTCAGTGGTATACAACTTGCGCTCGCCATCGGTTCCATGAAGGCTCCGGTCATCGCGTTGCTCTGACAGCTTTCCAGGGCCGAACGTCGGCAGGCTTGCCAGCGCGCAGACAATTTTGCCTCCCGTTGGCTGCAGCGCCGAGAGGGCAGCATTCAGAGTAGGAAGCAATGCTGACTCGGTATTCTTGATGTGAGAGAAAATGGTGGGTATCCGGGCTAGAAGAGATGAAATGACGGATCTTTTTGCTCGTTAGTACCTTGACAAGCAGAAAAGCGATAGATTTGACCAGAACATACTTGGATTCGTATGGATCGACGAAGAGACCCTCACTGAGTGGCACGAACGGTTCTTCGAGGTCGGTCATCACCATCATCTGCGCTTGGTTCAAGTTTGCCTGACTCCACGTTAGCTGAATGCGCATTGTTTTGGTTGGCCGGGGCTCATTTACCGTGAGGTTGTAGAATTGGACTTCCTTGTCGTAAGTAACAATGCCAACCTTTGCGCCAGCAGGCAGCTTGCGCGCCTTGGATTCATCGCCCTCGGAGCCATCTACTTCCCCATCCTCGCCATACAAAGCTTCCGCGATACCAGCACAGACGCTCTTCAAGTAGCCACGATGTGACGACTCGCGACTGACATCGATCAAGAACAGAGTGCGGAGACCCACGGGCTCCTTATTCCAGTATTCCTTGGGCACCAAGAACTCGACTGTGCCCATCATCAACTCCGGTCGTTGCATACGATCCACACGCGCACCACTCGGATCCACAGGCGCGTAGTATTCGGCGGGCGTGTCATTGGGGAATGTACACATGTTGCAGACAAATTTGCTGCCACCAGCCCGGAATGACATGAACGGGTTGATGTATGTGCGGCACCGTCTGCAGCGTGGGGGACCGGTATCCCCGAAGTCCAGCACGGGAATTGGTTGTTCGCCAGGGTCCAGTGGTGCAAGCGGCTGTAGGATCATACCCAGAGGGAGACCAGTGGAGGAGAGGAAATCGGACGTCGAGGGAATGTTGTTGAGCGTCAAGCGGGCGTACTTTGGCGACGAGTTGCCCTGATCATGAGCAACGAACGGAATCGAGGCAGGAGGAGGTAGATGTCGATCCATCGTCGGGTAGACATGGTTGAAATAGTACTGAGCAGGTAGGTCTCGAGATCGGGGGATGCTGGGGATCTGTTCAGGGTCAATCCGACCTTGCGTGGCTACCGAGCCCGCGCCACTGGGCATTCCAGGTTGCGAAGTGATTCCCGGCGCAGAGAGCGCGGGCTGGGGAACTCCACCAGGAGCCACCGTGGGCGGACTTTGGTTCAAACCGGTGTTGAGGAATTGAGAGGTTGGTTGCACGCCACCCGCGGGGGGCGCTGCGTTGTTGAAGCCCGGTGTAGCGGCAGCAGCTGAGCCGGTTCCAATGTCATGGTAGGCATGACGGTGCTTCTTTCGGTGTGTCCTAGCTCCAGCATCGGTTGCAATTCCCAAACCACTCATCTGCGAGGCCAGTCCAGTCATATTGGGATCTCCAGCGGTACCTGCTGGTGCTTGTTGGGCGGCATTGTATGCGGCATCAGGGCTCTGGGCTTGGTAGGGCTGCTGAGGAGAGCCGTATGCAGGCCACTGATTTGGCGGAGGGTTGGCATGGCCGGCTCCTGGCTGTGGAGGAGCAGCACCCGGAGGGTAACCAGCGGCAGGGTATGGCTGCGATGATTGAGGGGGAAGGTGTTGTTGAGCTTGGGGGTTGGAGGGGTCATAGGCAGCCTGGCCCATTGCGTGATACATTGGGTCAGCCATGGTGGATCCTGGGCGAAAGGGACAGGGAGCCTAGTGATCAGCAAAGCATAACGGAGGAGGTTTAGAATGCGCTGTACCCCGCGATGTTGACGATGTTGATGATCGGACTGACCACCTTTACTTCCCGCGACGCGGGCCTGCGGAAATAAGTGGCTCCGAGGCTTCACGTGTGGAACCGTTAAAGTATACTCTGTACCTGACTGGAATTCACGACATTCTTGGGTTTCAACTCGATATTCTTTTCTCAATAGTTGCTCATTTGGTCAAGTCTTTCTTTTGTCTTTCATGGAAAAAAAATCTTGTACCCAAGATCACCCATATAATGACTTAGTGGTCTCATCTTGATCACTTTGTCGCCATTTGCCCTCCACCGCCATTCCACCGGGGGAGACACCAGCCATGTAAATAGTACCATTGTAGCCCACCAATGCATCAATTTCTTCCTTCCGTGCTAAGTTGGGCTAGTTAAGAGGCCGGAAGCCCCGTCCGACTGGGGAACTTGAGGACCTTCCGATAAGCCTGCGATACCGATGCATGTTAATCCCTGATCCTCGCATACTTTTTCAGTGGCCCATTGAGTTCCTCCATACCCTGTCGTTTATTCACGAACCCCCTATCGCTTGACTCACTGGCTCATAACCGAATCAACGGAGTCGCGCTTATCGGATTGCGCACATCACGACAGTACTCGCATATTCTAGCCCCCGTTAGGGCATCTGAATATTTTCTCGTCTCCCATTCATACCGTCTGCTCGCTCCTAAATCGGAACTTGGCCCCTCCATCTGGCGTCACTGCCGGACACCCAAGATACATTTTCCGTACAGTCCCTAGCATATATCCTAGCGTGCATGGTATGTCGCCTCCCTATTAATTATTGCGTGCTCCTATCTTTGATTTTTTTTTTTGCTTTTTCCTTCCCCTCAACCTTATCTCTTCTCCTCCTTTGCCATCCACTCATTACGATGGACTCGACGGCTAAAACCCTCGACCCAGATCGTAAATCAAAGGGTAGTTCGCTCACGATCCCTCCCCCACCAGTATCTCCACCAATGGCTACGATACAAGATGATGATGAGCTTTTGCTCGCCCGAATTGGCTACAAACAGGTACGTGCGCCCGCAGTTTCCCATGGATCCTGCGGGTACTGCCGCTAACCTTATTTCCCCGGTATCTAGGAGCTTCGACGAGAATTCTCCAAATGGTCCACTGTGTCCTATGCCATTAGTATTTTGGGAGTCCTAGGAAGTGTGCCTGCAACGCTAGGCCAACCTCTTATAGTTGGTGGCCCGGCCACGGCCGTATGGTGTTGGCTAATCGGCTCTTGTATGGCTCTGGCCATCGGTAGTTCCGTGGCCGAATTAGTGTCTGCGTACCCAACCGCAGGGGGTATGTACTATGTGACAAAACATGTGGTACCCCCCGACCAAGTCCCTCTCTTTGCTTGGACTCAAGGATGGTGCAATCTGCTGGGTCAGACAGCTGGTGTGTCGTCGGTCGCGTATACCGTCTCTCAGATGTTACTTGCTTGCGTCAGCATGAATTCGGATCTCATCAATGGCGAATACTCATATTCACCGTATGTGAATACCTTCGGGGTAACTGATTAAATTCTAACAAAGTCTTAGAACGGCTCTTCAGACAGTGCTAGTGTCTATTGGGATATTGCTTATCCTCGGCATCATCTGCTCGCTGACCACCAAGACCTTGCATCGCATCATCCTTTGGTTTGCTCCTATCAATAGTACGTTTCATCCCATGTATCTTTTATTTCATCTACTCACATTTAAAAGTTATCGCTACGATCTGCATTTGTGCTGCCCTTTTATATCTTACCCCAGATAAGCAGCCAGCCTCCTGGGTGTTTACTCACTTCACCGACGGGTCCGGATGGGGATCCAAGGTGTTTTCATTCTTCCTAGGATTCTTGTCCGTTGCATGGACAATGACCGATTACGATGGGACAACTCAGTTAGTCCACCAGTTTAAGTGTATCTTGACAATTCTAATAGTCTACATAGCATGTCCGAGGAAACACATGATGCTGCCGTTCGTGGACCAGTCGCGATCAAAACCGCCGTGCTAGTATCCGGAGCCTTTGGATGGCTCCTAACCGTCAGCATGTGCTTCTGCTTGACTGATTTCGAGGGAATCCTGAACTCTCCAACAGGCTTACCTGCTGCTCAGATATTCTTGAATGCGGGTGGGAGGACGGGCGGCACAGTGATGTGGGCATTCGCCATTCTTGTCCAATTTTTCACCGGCTGCTCGGCCATGCTGGCAGATACACGAATGGCGTACGCCTTTGCTCGAGATAACGCGCTTCCCTTCTCTCCCTTCCTATCCAAGGTGAATCCTTATACCCATACCCCCGTCAACGCGGTTTGGTTCGTGGTTTTCTTCAGCATTTCTCTGAACTTGATTGCCATCGGCTCAACCGAGACCGCCCTCGCGATCTTTAGCGTCACTGCTCCCGCACTGGATATATCATATGTATCTGTCATCTTGGCCCATCAGATTTATAAGGACAAGGTCAAGTTTATCGAGGGGCCGTTTACCCTAGGAAGATGGGGTACACTTATCAACTACATTGCAGTAGTTTGGGTGCTATTCATTAGTACCATCCTCTTCTTCCCATCGCAGCTACCTGTTACCCCTGCCAACATGTATGAGCCTCCTCACCGTCATCAAATTTTCGGCAAACTGACATTGCTTTACCAGGAATTATGCGATCTGCGTGGCAGCTTTTATTGCGATATTCGCCCTGGTTTGGTGGTGGGTCGCAGCCAGAGGGTAAGACACAACTCCCCGTCAGGATGAACTGGATAGTACTCACAATTCCTAGCAAATATACCGGTCCTCAGACCAACGATATTATTCACGAAATTCCGAGCGAAGCCAACGATGATGACTGTGAAGAGCCTGATGACTTTTCTGTTTAAGCTATCATTTATCATCCATCAGACAAGGCTTTCTGATAATCTACATTTTGATTGATTTCTGCAAATAGAATAGACGGATACGGGGTTAGAGAAGGAAGATTGGAGTTCAGAGTAATCTTTTCGGGTTACGAATTTCCATGAGGATTACACTAACAAATTCGTTTTGACTTCTACAATATTCCGAAACTTTGAAGCAAGAGACGTTAGAAAAACTACCTTCATCTTGTCTTGAGACTATAAGCTTAATGATGTTCTGATTATCCTCATTGATCTCTCGGGTATCGTCTTTTAACGCGGGCTGGGAATATTGGTCTGAACATCCCCGAAGATTGGGATTAATAAAATGCTGCTAAGGCTAGGTATAGATGGTGGCAAAAGCCACAAGTTCAGGAAGTGGCGGCATTCCCACTTTGAAAGCTATGATTCTCCCCAGCAGAAATAGCTGCTCTATTATTGAGCGCCTTGAAACGTGGATTGCATGTGGCAAGTGACACGCAGCAGAATGTGAAACTAGAAGTGCTTCTAGAAGATGACGTAGCTAATTAGATGCGGCAATATTCACTAGTGGGTCCTTCCCCAGACTGTCGTCAAAAAAAGCAAATGCTGTACATATGTACAGTACCAACTATGCACCTCGCGAATCAAGTATAGGTTGCGATTATCTCGCTCACATGGCATTGTCATCTTGGTTACCTGCTTACCTATCAAGGATGATCTTATCGCAATGGTTTTCTAGCCTCGGAGCTTATATTGTTCGAGTTCCGTGATTGGTGGTTTCCTTATCGCCGAACAGATCACGGGATCAACCCCACACTCTGGCCATCTTGTTCGTGCTTTCCCGTTAATAGCTACTTCACTTTCGGTCATTTGACTACTTAGTACGAATAAGTACATAGTCATGGATAACCGGAAACGCACGACTCGAGCGTAAGTATCAAAAATGAGGCTTGAAATCTGTGTCTAACATACTGCATCCAGATGTGACGAGTGTCGGCGCATGAAGGAGAAGTGTGAGGGTGGACCTCCTTGCAGGAGATGCCTCCACTTCCAGCGCGTGTGTGAGAAAGGGCCAGTGTCAAGGACACGTGAATTCAGGGCATATATTCCAGCGTATGTATCCATGGTGCACTCTTGGTGCAGAAAAGCGCTAATATACGCAGAGAACGAGTGGCCACATCTGACTTTCAAGAATTGATTGACCGCTCGAAATATATGGAACGTATATTGAAACGGACAATTGAAGGGATTCGACTTGATACAAAGAGTCTTGCCAAACTAGCAGATGCACTTGATGCGGACGGCGATAGTGCGTGTGTTGTAGCGTCGGACGCCCAGGAAGTGGAAGGATTAGTGATGGATGATGAAGCGTGTACAATGGATCCTGTTGGGGATAACACTACGCGTCAGTCTCTACAGTTCACTTTCTGTGTCACTAATTGCTGATTCTGTTTAGACTTCTCCGGAGAATTTTCATATTGGAACTTCTCTATGCGATTGAAGCAACATATCGAGCAAATGGGGGGATTAGAGAGTCGGGTACGCTCTACTCACCTCCTTGCAAACTCGAGAAAATGGTCTAATCATAGAACATATCAGACAAATGACTCTAGCCGGGGTTGGGACTTCCCACGAGCTCATCAGTTGCGACCAGGGCGTGACCACCTTTCCGCGGCAATATCATGCTGTCCCCCTCGTCCAATTGCCGAGTTTCTGGCAAGAAACTTCTTCAAATATGCTGAGACCCACTACTTCTTTGTTGAAAAAACTTGGTTTCTTCAGAGGATGAATCTTCTCTATGGCGACCCTAGCAGCTTCGCCAAGAAGGGAGGTGAGGTGATCATCAGCATCTTGCTTACTGTATTTGCAATCGGGTCCCAATATGCACATCTTGAATCTTCAGAGCACAGCTCGACTGGGACATCAAGTCAAAACTTCTCCGAGGAGGATATCGGCGCGACATTCTACCAGCAAGCGATTCGGTTACTACCAGAGATCATCGAACTATCCTCACTTGAAAGTGTCCAAGCCTGTCTTCTCTTTGGCTACTATGCACTACCTGTCGATACGTCGGGCCTGGGGTATATTTACATCAATCTTGCAATTCGGCTTGGAATGCAGAACGGCATGCATAGAAGGTGCAAGAACGATGCTTTTAGTACGACTATGATCGAGACCCGCAATCGTGTGTGGTGGACGGCATACTTACTTGAGAGGTATGCGAAGGCTTCACTTTGGGAGAGAAAATGTGCTAACATAGGCCAGAAAAATCTCCATCTTCCACGGCAGGCCTCTTTCAGTGCTCAAGGCCGACATTGATGCTACTTTCCCTATATATCGACCTGAAATGGAATTAGACGACACTCGCACAAGTGTTGCACGCGCTGAAGCTTCGATTCAACTGATTCACTTCTTAGAAGACCTGTTTTGTGATGTGTATGTTCTGATAGCCTCAATATATGGCCAAGACTAACATACCCATAGGAGCAATCTTCGAAGTTGCCACAAACAACAGATTTCCAAGATTATATCTCACCTCTTGGCCAGCAAAGCCGCACTAAAAGAGTGGTGGAGTGCCCTTCCCCAAGAGATTGTGAACAGCGACTTGCAGCCGGTGGCGCAACTTCGTTCAGTCATGCATTTCCAACTGGAATATTGTTTAGTTCGGATGTTTATTGGGCGACCATTCCTGCTGAAGAAAGAGATTTCGGAATCAATGAACAACTCACCAGCAGACTCGGAGCCCAGTGTCACCGACAAAGCCGCATCCTTAGATGGTACTGGCTTCAAGTACTCGTTAAGTCGCAAAGACTTGATTGATGACTGCATTGAGGCAGCGACGGAAGCACTGGGGATTTTGCAAAAACTACGCGATTGCGGATCAGGCCTGGCACGAGCTTCTTACATTGAATATAGCTCATGTCGAGCGTCACTTCTTGTGTTGATTGCCTACTCCATACAAAATTTCTCTGAGCAATTTCGAACCCTTCTCTATAAAGGGCTTGATATGATTCGAGAAATGTCTGCGGCTGGCGAGTCGGCTCAGTCTGAGGTATCTTTGATTGAAACGCTTGAGCGGGCACTCGCACGGCTTCATGCCGGCGTTCAGAAGTCTCAGCATGGTGATATGGTACTGTCTAATCGTCCCATCTCGGATTACGAGGCTTTCAAGCATTGGGGCGCTAGACTGAGAGAAGGTGCCACGCTTGAACCACCCCTCATTGATGCGGGTCCTTCTAGTCAAACCGAGGACATCGGACCGCAAACCGGCCAGTCTTCCGGACTTTACACACATACATATGACCGCATCGTTGACATAGACTACAGTCAGGCATCCATGTCTGTGTCCGATCGAGACATGGGGATGCTCGGTGCCCTTGATCCCATCATTGAAATACCGCTTTTCGGCGCTGAAAATACATCGCCCTCCGCAGCGTGGCCCACCTGGACTGAGACACAAATGCTGGAACAGTTCCTCACGAGTCCAGAATACAGTGCAGCTCAAAGTATGGACATTAACAGACACTGAAGTACTCTCCGAGGACCTATGTATTTATAACCCATGTACAATTCTATACATCTCATCTGATATCAATCTAAATTACATAAGCTCTCTCAGAGCGAGGCCGCAATGATCTTATCCGCCATCGCAGGCAGGGTGTCCTCAACAACCTCAAGCTCTGAATCAAAAATCTCGGCACAAGACTCCTTCTCATATACAGTGCAATAAGCACCCCGGAAGCCCACCTTCACAGCAGCCGTAACATCCCACATATGCGCCGCCGCAAACCACTTCGCATCCTCTTCCTTAAATTGGGCCAAAGCAGGTCTATACGCCGCCAGCGCCGGCTTCGCCACACCAGCCGTATCACAGCTAATAAAGTTCTCAAGAGGCATATCAACCCCACCGCGCTCAAAGTATCCACGTACACGCTTGGTGTCCCCGGTCGTCAGGCACCAGACCGTGAAACCTGCATCGCGTAGCTTCGCAAAGCAGTCTTTCGTTCCTGGGCGCAGCTCCAGCTCGGAGTACCCCTGTGCGCACTGGTCTCGCTCAGCTTCGGTAGCGAAAGCACGCGGGTCCTCGACACCCATCATGTATAGTGTGCGGAAGAAGAGGGCCGACATGACTTCTTTATATGGCTTGTAGCGTTCGGATATGGAGAGGAAGGTAAACTCCAATTCGGCTGCTGTCATCCAGGTGAAGCCGAAAGAGCGAGCTGTGATGTTTCGGGCTAGGAGGCGCTCGCCGATGACTTTGTCAATGCCATTGTAGAAGGCGTCGAATGAGACGCATGTACCGACCACGTCGAATACGACGTGTTTTTGACCGGTCATTGTGAGGAAATGAAAATGGGGTTGTTTAGGCGTTGATGAGGATGATTTCGATTGTGATCGTGGTGGTGCGGGGTTCCGCAAGAGGACGTAGCTTGCGTTGTTGGAAAGCAATTGAGACACGGAGACTTCGTAAGATGGTTTAGCTGGCTTATTCTGATCCAATTGCAAGGTTCAGGCTCAACATAGGAAGATAAGCTTCGTAAAATAATAAAGAAAGACCGATGGTCACGCGTACTGTTTCTCCCCGCACCCGAAGCTCCTCAATTACTATCGTGAGCTCCGGTCTAAACTATTCCCAATCGGGAAGGTCCGGTCCGGTTTATCTTAGCGGACACCGGCGAGTATCATCAACCGTCCAACCCCTATCTATCGAATGAGTAAACCATGGAAATAAGGTAAGATATCCTCTTAACACTGCTTATCGTTTTATCTGAGGCTCAAAGGCACTTTGCACAGAGTGGGCCGAAATGAGATAAGCCAATCTCGCCGGTTCCGTAAGCGGATCAAGTAATCCATCCATTGTGGAACGACATAGCAGGAGCACAGGAGGCTCGAGTCTTGGTAACAACTCAGCAATACATGGTGGGGGGATAGTGGTAGGCAGGTGTCATACAATTGTATCGAGGCCGTGGATTCTCCCAAAAACGTGATGGTTCAAGTGTCAGTCAGTGTCTCTCTTAGGAAGATAGACAATGAATTGACTGAGAAGGTCATGGAGATCGATTTATATACTGAAATAAAAATTGCATTTGCTAAATATTCAACCAATTATTACCCAGCATTAAGACCATAGAATATTCAATCGCTGAATCCCCCGTTTGGGCGCGGGCTCTGGCTCGGGGTTCTGCTGGTAATGTTCAATGAAGGCCCGAATTGGAATATCCTCCAACGGAATGATCTTCGTCTTCATCCAGAGCTTGTAGCCAAAGTACACGATGAGAATAAACGGCAAATTGAAGTAAGAGGAAATAAAAGTTTCCGTACTCCAATGTCCCTTCATAAACGTAGAATATCCTCCAGTGAGGAAGAGAAGAACGAAAATGACCAATGAAAACCATGTGCCATAAGGCTGGAACGGAGCCGCCCAGGGCAATTCTCTCTTCCGGTCGATCCCTTGCTTCTGGCATCCATATAGGAATCGTAGGTAAACGACCAGGATAGTAATCCAGTTGACTATTGTGGAAATAGAAACTAGGTCCTGAAGCCATGTGAAAGCCAAGGATGCGCCGTCAGAGAGACTCATATAACCAAGGGCCATAAAGATGCCGTAAAGGGCGACGGCGACGTAGGGGATTGAGTAGCGGTTAAGACGCTTGAAGATAGCGGGAGCATGGCCCTGCATTGCCATACCATATAGAATTCGAGAGCCACCAAGCATGTTAGAGTTACCCGATGACCAAGCTGAGGTAAGGACAACGGCATTGATGATCGATGGCACCACTTTGATACCGGCATCCTTGGCGGCAATGACGAAAGGAGACTGGGCCGCTGTTCCAGAGTCTCGGAGTAGACTGGGGTCGGCAGAGGATACAACCAAACCGACCATGAATATCGTAATAACGTAGAATAGTAGGATACGGACAAAGATGCGGCGTGCGGCCATTGGAATAGCTTGGCGGGGGCTTCGGGTCTCTGCAGCAGCAACCGTGATATTTTCAATGCCTGAATAAGCGTATAGAGCGTTGCTGAATGTGGTCCAAAATCCGAGGAATCGACCTAGTGAGCCCTTGATGCCAAGGTATTGGACGAAAGGGCCGTACGGAGCCTTCCAATATTCGAACCCCGTGGTTTTGTGGTTTGGCGCTCCGCCGCAAGTGATGACCAGAGCCATGATGTTGATACCGATAACCAACATGATTTTGAGAATCGAAAAACCGAATTCGAGTTCACCATAAATGCGCACGAAGAGAAGAGCTGTTACTATCATAATGAGACCAAACACGGTGATCCATATGGCGCTGCTGACGGTGATCCAGAACTCGACAATGACGGCACACGCGACCAATTCGGCCGGGATGGATACAATATAGGAGTACACTTGATTCCATCCATTGGCAAATGCGAGGGCAGGATCGAAGAATATTTCCGCATAACGTATTACACCACCGTTCAGAGGCGCCAATGAGCCCATCTCTCCGACACCAAAGACCACACTCGATACAGCGAGACCAATAATGGAATATGACAGGAATGCTCCTAATGGGCCGGCATGGGCGATGGCACGACCTGAGCTGAGAAACAGACCCGTTCCAACAGTGCCAGCCAGCGCGATCATCTGGATGTGTCGCTGGTGGAGTCCCTGTTTGAAATTGTGGATTTCCTCCAGCTGCCCAGCAGCATTCTCCACATCTCCTTCTTTGGTCATCTCGGCGTTGTAATTAGGGTATTTCTCTTTGGAAGAGGTAATGTGAATATCGTGGTCCTCCGACATGGCGGAAATGGACATGTTTGAAGAATAAGCAGTCGAAACAGAATTTTCTTGGAGAATATTGAATAATTGGAGTCGGCGTGGGAAATTTGTACTATTTTCCACTTTCATGCATATTCCTTTTGGCAATCTGTCGGGCACCAATCACGATGCATGGCCACAGCTCATCTTGGAGCCATTGGTAATCGCTGATTTGTCGTTGGTTCAAGCGACCGGATTCCTACCGGTAAGATAAGAAAGAAGCTCAGACCTCGACTATCTTTGAGACAGGCAGGCTGAGCACTGACAATGTCCAAGTCCCCCCATGTCGCGGGCTTCATGCGGGGGGTTGCGTGGGGCGAGATTAGGCTTTAGAGTTGAGACCCAAACAGGAAATTCCGGCCCGGTCGACAAGCGCGTTCGGCCTGACTGGCCAGTTCTCCCTTCCCAATTACCGATAGCCTCTCCGGTCTCCGGACTATCAGCGATAAAGCCACTCAACTCTATCAAAATCACCGGAAACTTAATTAAGCTCTGACCCGTGTGCTCTCTGTTGTTTCTTTCCATCTGCATTCGTTATCATCCTTTTTATCATGCCTGCCAGAACTCACGACTTGCCCACTAGAACTAGGGATTCATCCTCCCAATGTTTCCCTGCCAACAATCCTGGCGAGACCTTTTGGCAAACAACGCAGCATAAGCTACATGATCATCGATCAACAGAGCAATTACCAGAGCATAGTGATATCGTGATCGTTGGTGCTGGGTATGCTGGTGTCAGTACTGCCTACCATCTCGTCAAGGACCATGGTGATGTCAACAAGTCAATCGCCATTCTAGAGGCTCGAGGTGCCTGTTCGGGAGCAACTGGCCGGAATGGAGGTCACGCAAGGCCAGACTTTTATGGCCATATTCCAACCTATGTGGACCGTGCAGGAGCTCGAGCCGGAGCTGAGATTGCCGAGTTCGAAATTAACAATCTACGTGCCCTGAAAAAGATCATTGAGCAAGAGAAGATCGATTGTGATTTCACTCTAACCCGATCGATCGATGTTTGGTGCAATGCAGAAGCCGCTGAGAAAGCCAAATGTGTATACGACCGAATGGTTGCCGAAGGATTCGAGTACATGGATGATGTTGTTTTCTATAATGGTGACAACGTGGAAGGAGTAAGTGAATCACTCATCCATAATCCCAGCACAGAATAGAAAACTCATAAATTTGCAGATCTGCGGTGTGAAAGGTGCCAAGGCCTGCGCCAGCTTCACTGCTGGGACAATGTGGCCATACAAGTTCATCATGCATCTAGTAGAGCTGATTGTTGATGCTGGCGTCAACTTGCAAACAAATACCCCGGTCACATCAGTAACTGCCGACCCAGAAGGCGGCTTTATCGTTGAGACACCTCGAGGCAAGATGCATGCGGGAAAAGTCGTCTACGCAAACAACGCCTACGTCTCAGGTGTTCTCCCACAATATAAGAAGAACATTGTTCCCTGCAAGGGCATCTGTTGCCGGATCACCGTTCCAGACGGAGTGACAGCACCTCTTCTCAACAACTCTTATATCAACCGAACCGAAGACAATGTCCTTTCATATCTGATTCCTCGAGCCGACGGCAGTATCGTCGTGGGAGGTGCCGCAGCCGTGTTCCGGAAACACGAGGACCAGTGGTATGATAATGTGGATGACAGCATTCTCATCGATTCTGCAAAGGACTATTACAACGACTACATGCAGAAAACCTACAGTGGATGGGAAGATACCGGTGCCAAGATTGACAAGATTTGGTCCGGTGTTATGGGCTATTCTTACGACTCCAACCCTCACATCGGCAACGTGCCTGGCGGCAACGATCAGTACATTCTTGCAGGTTTCAATGGCCATGGCATGCCGGTCATTTGGCTGTCCTCGAAAGAGTTGGCCAAGATGATTATTCAAGATATTCCTTTCGAGCAAACTAGCATGCCTCGATTGTTCCAGACTTCCCAGTTCCGCATCGACCGGGCTTTGAACGGGAAGACCGAGGATGGTGATATTCTGGGCAGTGGTAAATTCCCTGCCACGAAGCCTTGAGATAGGAACACTTGAAATAGCACAATTAATCACTTAAGATGAGCATTCTTTGGCGAATAACTATCAGTAGTCTTAAGCGTAATCCTCCTTGGATCTTTGATATCTAAACCGAAGTGGTTGATCTTTCATCGGAGCTAACTAGCTCGGTATTTTGATGGCTAGATCGGCTACGTATAGATCAGTAATATTACTTATTATCGTTAGGTAAATACGTAGACAAATGGTAAAAGAATACAAGTATCCAAGTATGAGGGTGAAGGTTTAAGCGTATGGGCTATAGCCTGAGGACCTAACAGTCGTTCTGCTGCACCTGAAGATTTGAGGTGTCAGTTGTTACTATGGGAAGACAGATACCCTGGTCCTATTCATTTCGCAAAATCCGAATCCACAAGCCATATCTGCTTCAGAAAAAGATGGCTTGCAGAAATTGAATGGGCCGAAAAAATAGCACGTTGCTGGCCGCACAATATCAGTCGCCCTCAATTAACCAATTTATCGCCTAAGTTTTGATCATGGGACCTCCCGTCCTCGCGGCCTTCCTGTCTCTACTCCTGCTGGGCCTCTGCTGGTTTGGTCTCAGTTGGGTTGACTTCCTCGTCCTTTGTAACAACCTCAGCCTGCACATCTTTCTCATCCGGGGCTGTCATATTCTCAAGTGCCTCGCGGGTCTCCTCATCCATGTCCTCGGCTCTAATCATGACCTGCTCCGCATAACCGGGATTCAGGTAAAGCATGTTAAGCCAGACCAGCATATCCCGCCAGGCATGCGGCATGATACACTCAGCGTTGAGCTCTTCCCCAGAAGCGTAGCAGTTGCATCCATGTTCACGGTATCCGGACTGAAACTTGCCAACCTCATCAGAAGACACGACGTATGCGCGGCCACGAGAGGCGAGGAATGCAGTGAAGGACTGGGGGTCGGTCAGGGTGCTCATGTCCAGATCTACTGCGGTAGACTGGAGCGGGTTGCCGAGGCAGATACCCGAGATGTATGGCTTCCATACGGCCCCTAGAGAATAATATTAGACTAGTGGTTTTCATTTGCATGTCTTTCCAACTGATCAACACTTACATCGCTTTTGCAGGTACTCGAGAGCGCTCTGTCCACCCTCGGACAAACCGATCACGTCGATCCGGCTCTTCTCGTTCAGCCATGGCCACAGGACATGTTCAAAGACGTACTGGATATGCTCCGGCCAGTCCTTGTTCCCGGGGATCTTGTTGCGCCAGGACCTGGTAGCTTGACCCCACGGTCCAGCAGGTCGGTCTGCTGCCTCCCAGGTCCGCTGTGTGACAGCACGAGACGAGGCACAGTGCCAGAGCAACTGACCAGTGTTGGCAATTACAAGGGCCGTGTCTGTGTTTTCGGTAGCATCACCAAGAACACTCTTGGTGAAGTTGACAGCCGAGCCAAAGTTGATTCCGTCTGCGCCAATAGAGCGATAGGCCCAGATACCCAGGTCCTGGATCGGCTCACCGAAAACCACGATGACCCGGGCTGCCTTAACCAGGTTCTTAGAAACTAGAATTGGCACATGGGGTTCGTTGGTGGGTGCTTTCGACTCTTGAGGGCCGTTGGCAAAGGGAAGACGCCAAATCTCAAGGCCAGCCTCCTGCAGACGATTCATGACAATTCGCCGGATGCATTCTAAGATGTAAGAATATCAATCAGTCAAAGGTTAAGTAAATGCTGTAAACCACACATACCATCCATGGCTTCACGGTTTTTGACATTGTACCGATCATTTCTGTTGATCTTGTATTTGAATTCCGCGGTGAGGTCGGTGCTGCTGCGAATCTTGTCGTCTGCTGTGATAGTGTACCTGCCTTAGATGAGTCGCAATTCAAGAAAACAAAGCCACTGTATTCACCCAGAGAGACTTACCCCAGTTTTTCAAGGTTTGCCGGGAAGTGAGGGTCCGGAGGGAGATCGCTGTTGCGATAGACATACATCTTGCTGTATGCCCTGAGGCAATGCTGGGGTGTAAATCAAGGAGAAGGTTGCAGCGATGAGAGAAAGAACAGTGGAGGAGAGTTGAAGCGAGAGAGAGAAGGAGGGGAGATTCAAATCAATAGATGAGGGAATCCCCATAAGAGGCTCGGCTCAATCGGGTATCTTCCAGTTGCGCTCTGTGATAACCGCCTAGAATATCCTCTCCACTGCCCTAGCGCTTTCGAAGACAGATACTTGAGCTGGAGATGGTATATGAAGAAACAAGAAAAATCCGTTCGTGGTATTTGTATACTGTACACGCTTCACAAAGAAGCAAAGAAAACGCCCATGGTGCAAATCCCGTCAATGCAACCTTCCTATATGAATCCCACAGATCCAAAGACAATCTATCGTCGTCTACCAGCTTGCCTTCTTGACACCTGGAAGCTCACCAGCGAGAGCCTGCATACGGAATTGGAACTAGAAAGGAAGAAGCGACACGTTAGTAACTGAAGGTATAGCGGAGTCCACACTTGTCTCCCTCCCAAGGGCATTCACTCACTCGGTTGAGTCTGAAATTCCGGAACACACTACGGGCAGTACCCGAGGCCACACAGCGGTTCTTGATCTGTGTTGGGCGAGTGTAGCAGTGCATCTGGGACAGCTGAAGCTGGGCTTGGGCGCGGGTACGTTGAGGAAGGCTGGTGTTGCGGATGATGTAGCGGAGCGCTTGACTATTCGTGAACAAGAGTTAGACCTCAATTTCAAGACCAATTCCCAAGCCTGTCCTCTAGTGACGGTGAATTCGATGGCCTGCTAGTGTAGGTAGGGCGTACCGTTCGGGCTCCATCTGCGCAAAGGCATTGCGCTTGTTGTGATCGCGGATCAGACGGGTGTTGACAAACCCAGAGAGGTCAAGCCTCTTGGGGTGAAACATTGACGCCACCTTCGACATGTTGACGGGGTTTCGAGGGGAAAGATGGGGAGTGTTCGAGGACGTAATGGAGGATTCGTGATGGACTCGGCGGAGTTGGCGAAAGGCGAAAAGATGCGGAACCCAATTGGGTTTAGCGCATTTCCGTCAAGATTTGGCCGCCCATCGATCATCTACAGGGTCTATCAGAACCTCAACAATTGGATCAATTACATGATAAATAGAGATAGAACAATATTTTCGGACTAGGAGCAGACATTTTTATCCCAATGGTGAGCAGGAGTCACTAAAATTTGCCCTAGAAATCATATACCATGAGCTGTTCACAGTGCCAGCCTAAGATACTCGCCAATTTACTAAGTTTCCAGTTACTTGACAAACTAGGCCTCATTAGAATAGCTCCTATAGGGCTTCTATGCAGTGGCAACACTCTTCTACCATGGTCAAAAGGTATACCCCGTAGCAGAGGATCTAAAGGGACCCGAGGGTCGAGATTCAGTAGTGGTACAGCTTGTGAATTGATCCAAGTCACCCTATAAGGTATCTTCTATATGCTTGGACAGTGGGCAAACTGCCCGCGAACGTTAAACACACATGATCCGCAAATCAAAGCCAAGGGCCGGGGCCTTTTCCGTTCATATCCCCGTCGCAACAACTCGATCCGCTTCTCTCCCGTGCCACCTAAAGTAGCACGCACCTCAACAATCCATCATGGTCGCTCAAATTTAGTGAGAGTTGCCGGCCTTGGCGTTGGGGTTGCGGGGGTCGTTCTTGAACTCGGCAGCTAAAGATTCGATTGTCAGTCGATGCCATTCAGAGGTCAAGGAGCGTGCGGTCGGGCGATATCGGAGTATGGTGATGAACTCGAATAGTCGCGAACGATGCCAGAACCGGCCGAGTCGAGCTTGCATATTTCATGGGGAGCACTCACTGTTGGACAGAACGTTCTGCAGAGAGTTGACGCCGTAGAGGACAATGACACCTGTAGGGGAGACTGGTTAGAGCGCGGGTTTCCGGGTCGGGGTTTCAATCGGGCAACGATATTCGAAGTCGACATTCGATTCCATTCGAAATCATCTCGGCACGGGGGATAGTCGAGTATGCATACCGGCAGCGAAGAAGGGGGTCATGGGGCCAGCTGTTGATCCAATGCGTTAGTCAATCGAACTCGAGCGCCGCGCCTCGCGGGCGATGGAGGGCGGTCTGCGATCCCAGAATAACATACCGAGCATGCCGGGGAACTTCTTTCCGAGGAGAGACATGGTGATAGAGTAGTGCGAATGCGAGGTGGATTCGGTGTTCGCGGGGGAGTCGTTGGTGCAGGAGGAAGAGGAGAAGTGAGGTTTGGAGTTTGCCCGGCCCGAGACGCCATACCGCTTTGGGAAGCGCTGCTGGCCGCTTTAGCCCGACGGTTCCGATGCCCGTAAAGTGCTGCTACAAAGTAAACAATCACTACTCTCCACGGTCGCATCGTCGAAAACATACTAATTACACGATCACAACACCATGGCTTCCTCCTTGGCCTCCTCAGTAACCTCGCTGCAGTCTTCTCTGCAGCTTCTCGACAACTCCATCAGCACCCTAGACTCTGGCGTCAACGATTTTCCCCGCCTTTGCAAAGTCCTCCAAACAACGCGAGTACGTCACATTGAATTTGCGAACCCCTACAATATTCAACTCTAACCTATATAATACAGCACTTTGAACTCCTGCCCGAGCCAACTCTGCGCGAAGCACAAGAATCCCTTCTCGATGAAATCACCCCGAGCATCGCACACCTCCTCTCCCTCTCCTCCAACCACGTGGAAAGACTCGCACGCCGTGAACAAAGCCTCAAGGCAAAATGTGATCTCCAAGAGGGTCGACTCTCATCCAACCCAGAGAGCAGATCTTCGGCATCTCGCGCTCAAGGTCAGGGCAACGCCGCGCTGCGGGGTCGTTTGGCGGGATCGAGCAGTGCTGGGTCTAGCAGCGCCGCTGCAAAGGCGCTTGAATTACGGCGACTTGTGCAGAAGAAGGAGCGTCTCAAGTATGCTGTGGATCGGTTGGAGCTGCAGAGCACCCAGCGGGAGCGTCAGTTGAGGAAGAGCATGGCTGCGCAGTGAGTAGGTGCGGTTGGAAGGCATAATTGATATGCCTCAGCTTCGAACTCGAGCAGCCTTCCCATTCCAGGCTACTGTACGACCGGATTGGTCGGGGGATTGACTCTCCAAACCTTCTGCAGTCAGCCATGTCTCAGCTACGGAGCAGGAGTTGGCCACGCCCACATCTCATGCGTGAATCCTGCTTCAATGACCGTTTCAGTGTCTATCATGCTCCGTTAGGGCTACCCCCGCTCTGGAGCCCTTCTCTCGATTCATTCGCCGGCAATGGCCGGGCGAGCTCTCAATTCCGTACCAGCGAATCATCGTTGAGGTCTTTGAGATGGAAATATGAGAAGGACTTCCGCGATGTGACTGGCACAGATTCACCTATCCATTTGTGGTTAGTCGATACCCTCAGTGATATCTGGGGTTTTCTGCATGGCCGGGAAGGACAACCACCTAGTGATGAAAGATAGATACCCAATGAATGCTACGCTACGATTTATGATGAAATAAAAGTCAGAGTGAAGAACATATATTACAGTCGTAGCCTGGTGTGAAGATGGTATCCTATAGTACAAAATCTCTGACCCAACTCAAAGCCTTCAAGAAGAGCACCTGCCTCGGGTAATAGTACAGATCCAAAAGCCCAATCATATACGCCGCCTTGCAAAATGCTTAGACCAATTGTCCTCAATGGTCCCAGTTTACAGAGCATCCTCTGCTGCATCTCGCCGCTTCACAGCCTGTCGAAGCTTCTTTTTATCGGCATGCTTCTTCCAGCTTGGGATGTTCTGGCCCCTCTTGCGGGCAGGGGTTCGAGGGAGTCCCGAACGATCTCCATCGTCCATGATCTCATCACCAGCCTCGTCCTCCTCAGGGTCAAGTTCATCGTAATCGGCCTCTTCGTCAACCTCGCGCGATTCCGCCTTGGCAGCTGCTCGACGAGCAAGACGTTCTTTCTTGCCTTCGCCGTGCTTATCACCCAGGTTCAGCTTGCGAGGAATCCGAGTCTTCGCGCCCAGAGCCCACAGGTCGCCCCAGTTGGACTTGCGGGCATCACGGTAGGCCTGTCGGCTAAAAGAACGAGGGACGGTCCAACGCTCAATCTTGCCAGCCGGGGTGCAGAGGTCGAAAATGACATGTCCACGGCGCTTCATGGGTGGGTAGACGGCACGAGGGAGGGAGAGCGGATCGGGGGCTGAGCTGTCGGACTCGTCAAGATGCTCGAAACCTTCGAATGCGGCATCTGTTGCTTCGGGCCCTTGGCGAATACCCCGGACCTGACGCATGTCCACGCCCCGCTGCACAGCGAGGTAGCTGAACTTGACATCTTCGTGGTTGCGGTCCTTGGCGCCCATGATGCGCTGCAAGAAGGCTGGACGAATGTACCGCTGCTCGAAATGACAGTAGTCTCTGCGGCCCTTGGTCGGGCCTGCTGGGTTGTGCATCGGGCAGGTGGAGTGGTTTGTGCAGGGAGCGATGATCATACCCGGCTCCTTGGGGATGGTTTTAGATTCATTGGAAGAGTCGAAGGTGTTGTCATACTCTGTTGAGCCTGGGCTTGCAATATGGCGCTTAAGAAGCATTTCACGGGCGCCAGCAATCGCTTCGAAGCCCTTTTGACGGCCCTTTTCGAGTAGGATAAGAACACCACCATTGGGGTTTAGAAGCGCCCAGAGATTCTGGACATGCTCTTTTCGCTGATATTCCTCCTCGAATCCGAGAAGAGTGTGCGGTGCGATGATGATATCGTACTGCTTACGCTTCTGTAGGGGACGCGTGTCATCTAGTGTTGGCTTCTCACGAGCGTGAATGTAGTCTGGCAATCGGGGAAGGAAGGTGGTGTTGTCAAGCATGGCGCTTGCGCGCAGTCGTAGCGTCTCCGAGCCCGTCAAGACTGTCGATCGTCCATATGGAATAGGAGCTCCCTCGGGGTGGTCGGGAACCATGAGTTCGTATTCGGCACGGACAATGTCTCTCCAGGCCAGAATACCGGCACCACCACCACTTGCATCGAGAACATTAGGACCGCCTTCTTGGGAAATGAGCTGGCGGATCCAGTCAGTTCCCATGCGTTTCCGTACCTCAACCAGAACGCTGAGCGTGGAGGCGTAAATTCCGGGGTAAAGGGCCGCAATATAGGCATTGGCTTCCATCTCACCCATATGGTGTTGCGATGCATGAAGAGGGATTGGTAACTGTGGCAGCTGCGCCCGTGGAGGCGGTGTCGTTGTAGAATGAGGCAATCCTGGCCCTCCGAACAACCGGCGAGCAGTATCAGCGATATGCTTGTTGGAGAACTCGGACAGGATAATGGAGATGGGCCCAGTGACAGTATTCTTTGGTAGATGAATAGTACTGGGGTCCGTTGTGAATTTGCCCTCCCGGGTCAGGGGATGAGCCCGCGGCGCAGAATCCGGGACGGCTTCATTTTCAAATTGCTCCAGCATGATCTCGCCACCCAACTGCTCAGCAACTTCACGCGTGCGTCGCATCGCAATTGTCTCGACCTCCTCGGTACCTGCTTCCATGTCGTAGACGACCGGGATGTCATCCTCCGCCTCCGCGTTCTGCTCGTATTCGATTTCCTCCCACCGGCCCTGTTTATCCTCTCGGAATAAGCGATCGGGTTCCTTCCCGTCTTCCTCAGCGGGTAGTTCGTCAACGAGCTCTTGAATGATCGGTTCTCCGTAGAGTCGAGTGAAAAGTTGAAGTTCCTCGTCATTCAGGACGCCGTCAGGGATTGCGTCTCCGAACTGCTGTCGCACCATTTCCACCCACGCCTCTGGGGTATATTCTTGGCCGTCAAGAGGATCGACGAGTTCCTCCATAACTTCGTCGCCTTCTATCAACTCCAGTTCCTCCATCAGCTTTGCCATGTCATCATCGTTTTCGTTGATGCGTTCGATCAGGACGTTGATAGCATCGATAGGGTCGGCGTCTGTAGTCGAATTAGACGGCGCTGCGGTGGTAGACGATTGTCTTTGTCCGGGGATCCATTGTGATGTCACAGTACTCGGTAGTGATGCACTGTATCTCGGACGAATCGGGGTTGTTGAAATGGACCGTTGAGGCGTATTGCTTCGATTCCGTCGCGATGATATTGAGCCCGCAGCTCCGCAGGCTGGTCGCAAGCCACCAGCGCGAGACACTGAGGGTCGCAGAAGATGCCGCGCATGAGGGCCACTAGCCCTCGCAGTAGAAGGCCCGGAGAGCATTTTGCCCAATCCCACACTTTGAGTCAAGTGAAAAGAGGTAAAAGAGAAAAGCCGATAAGACTGAAGCTCCGCAAAATTATTGCCAAGCCCGCCCCATCACAAACTGCGGCCCGTTGATTGGTTGGGCGAGAATCCGAGGATCGCCCTGGTAAACTGAGGATTCAATTTGGTAATGAAAGCTGCGACAGTATAGCAATGTGGTAGGTAAAGAGAAAAAGGGTCTTTAAGGTACAGCTGCTATGAGCACGTAAAGTTAGAGCATATTTACCAAAACTTGCAATCAAGTACTAGGTAGTGCTGATGTTAGACTATGGACGTACTTCTAAACTATATATATTCCAGCAGCTCGCACACATAGAGATGTGTTAGGTTTCAAGAGATTTCGATTGCAGATATATAGACTGGAGAACAAAGGTATTGGTATCTTGAAGTCATTGAATGCAAGTTTTCTCACTCGCTTTCCGTCTCCTCATTTCCCATGAGAATTTGAAGCGCCATCACCCAGCGCATGACTTCGTGCTCCAATGCCGTCAGCTTGGCCATAACGGCCATCAAGCTCGGGTCCTGACTCTCAACCCGAACCTTTTCCTTGACGTGAACTTCTTCTCCACGCCAGGTGAAAACATCACCTACCTCGTCATGTGCCCGTTGTCGGGTTCCAAAGATCCGGTCTCTTAGAGAGAAACCGGTCAGGGAGATGTCCGAGGCAAATGCCGTCGGCGCCTGGGCAGGCGTGTTGCTCTCTAGAGTGCGTATCAGTAGCACCAGTGCAGAGTCTGCAATGGAAAGATGGAAAGAGAGATAAGGCGGAGGGGCAGGATCAAACATCTAAAGATCGCATTAATTGGGGATGCAATGGGAAACTCGCACGATAGGCGTCAAGCTTACATTGTCTGACGCGCTCGTTTCCCACCAGTTACCTCGCTCGTTCCCCTCTCCCTTCAGCATCTGCCGGGCCTCGCTGATGGTCTCTTTCAAGAGATGCAGCTGGCTGAAGATAAATCCCGCATTGAGGGGATCGCCCGTGTATGTGCTCACATCCACAATATCAAGGCTTTGATTCACGAGATTCCGGACTGAGACCAGCTGCTGTAGGACCAAGTCTGGAGCATCGGGGACCTGAGATAGGGTTAGGCGAGTGCTAGAAGCACCTCGAGGAGCAGGCAGCGAGGCCAAACGGAGTTGGATATCCTGAAATTCCAGAAAGCACGTGTTAGGTCCGTTATTCAGGTCCCTTCGAGATTCAACCCTTGGGGGACAAGGGGGTATTCCGGAGCTGGAAACATACTCCTTTGACCACTTTGGTGCCAATTCGGGTGACGAAGCCCTTTACACTCTCTGATCGCAATGATGATAGAACCAGAGTCGACCCTGGTTCTTGGGGGGCCAAGAGGGCGGCGCACTCTTGCAGGCCTTCCTTCAAGGAGACTAGTGACTCTTGGAGCGACTGCAAGAGCCACTCCAGCTCCTGAGCCTAAAAATTGAGTGTGAGCAAAATCAAGATCCACTATGACCCCAGAAGGCGATGATGTTTTTGCAGTAGCCAACCACGGAAGGTCCACCAACTGCATCATAGCCCGAACTCCGGGCTACTTGTTCGAACGTACCAAAGCGGTATCGGCCCGACGATTCAGCTGCTCAGTGGGCAGTGGGGGATAAGCCCAAGTTGCCATTTTGGCTAATGGCTAATAGCTAGTGTGTCTAGTGGATGGGGGAGAAGGTGCAGCAATGTAGCACGACAACGCACTCGAGTTCCCTCGACCAGGACTGGGTTAAGGTTCAGTAGGTTTTTTTTTTCGGCAAGGAGAACTCAGGCAGAAGGATTCAGGTTCGAGGTCGAAGTAGTCGATCCACGTCACCGCCGACGCTGAGAGGAGTCCAACGAGGAGCTGCAACGTTGTTGCTGTTCGTCACTTCGTCATGGACCGCCGCGGCTAAACCTAAAGTGGACTAGCGCCTACTTTGAGTGTGCGCTAACCCAAATCAGCTAGCCGACCAGGTGCAAGCATGACGTTATGATCCTCGCGATCTATGAGTTACGCCGATGATGCCCACACCGCGAAATTATATCAGGAGAGCCCGGATAGGCCCGGCTCATAAAGCTGCTGCGCACGTTGCATTAGTCTTTTCTCAGGTCTTTCATCAAGACTAAAGTCTCTTTTCACCTTTTCCTTCCCTTAACTTCAACCTCATCGCACCTACCCATTGGGACTTCGGGCAGCAAACAGATTTCGAGTCGATAGGCAGCAATCCCAACCCTGCAGCGGGTGCACACCGACGAACAAGCTTTTCTTTGCCTCTATAACCAACAACTTCGCATCTCCGCAACTCGATACAGTAACCAGCCACTATGCCTCTCAGCAGTAAGATCATGCCATACACTCGGGAGAAAAATGGCCGAAGACTAACTGGGAATTTTGTAACAGGAGTGTCGCTGGGCTTCCTCGGCCTTTTCTTCACGGCCGGTGCCATAGTGCTCATTTTCCTCACACTCTTGGCCGGATCGCGCAATAGCACACCCTTGAATGAGATTTACTTCCTCCAGGCCGACACGGGCAACATCCCAGGAGCCCCGACAACCGCGCGCTGGACCTTCTGGAACGTCTGCAATGTGACCTCCAGTGGTCGAAATGACTGCGGTAGCTCGCACCCCGACTTCCCCTTCGACCCCCCAAGCAGCCGTAACTTCGGCACGACCGAGAATGTTCCCCAGGAGTTTATCGGGTAAGTTGAATTGGTCGAGATGAAAATTGCTCGCCGTTAGAGCTATTGCTAATAGGCCAACTACAGGACCAACCATTACTTCTTGACGTCCCGATTCATGTTCCCCTTCATCATCATTGGTCTCTTCTTCACCGTACTCTCTCTCTTCACTGGCTTGCTGGCCATGTGCACGCGCATTGGCAGCTACCTGTCTGGCTTCCTCGCGTGGCTGGGACTGACCTTCCAGACCATCACTACTTGCCTTATGACGTAAGTGGGAATCGATCCTTGTCGGTTTTTTCCCTGTAGATCAATTAGCTAACTATTCGACAGCGCCGTCTTTGTCCAGGGTCGGGATGCCTTCAACCGCAATGGTCAGAGCTCCAAGCTGGGCGTCAAGGCATACGCTTTCATGTGGACCGCGACCGCCTGTCTGTTCATCTCCTGCATGCTCTACTGCGCTGGCGGTGCAGTCGGTCGTAAGGATGGTGGATACAGCGGGCGCAAGGAGCGTCGCCGTGGATTCTTCACTTCTGCCCGCTCTAACAGCGTGAAGAGCCAGAAGAAGGAGGAGACTTCCTACGCCTAAAGTGGTCTTTCTCAGCACTTGTAGCGCAGAAAGTCCAAGTATGCGTTTCATGCCTGTCAGAAAAAAAAGGCAAACCTTCAGGCAATCGTCGAAAGCCTTGCGGTTTTGACGTCCTGTTCTCCCCCATACACGATTTCCTCCACAGCGTTGGTTTCTTCGTTAGGAGTTCCCGCTTCTTTGAGAGTTTCTCTCGCTTTGCTAAATCCCAGCTTATACCTGGATCGATTTCAAATCCTTGACGCCTACCCTACACGCTCACTTAATGTTGTCACGAACTACTTCACGATCGTTATTATGCCCCCAATCCGTGCCTCGGGGAGATGGTTTGCGCCTACACGGCGTGGATCACTTCATCACTGGCACTAAATCATCTTGTTTTTGTCCTCTACCGCCACGAGGTCCGCGAATTGTTGACGATTTCACGCTGCAATGGTTCTCCGGCTTGGTCTTATCTGATGTCTCTCGTCCGCAGTTTTCTTAATTAATAGTTGTAATATAATTCTATTTGGTGGATCTCATGCTCGGTGCCCTCGTCAGTAGATCTGATATTACGTAGAAGCTAGGAAAGAATGACCAGGAGGTGAAACGCGCGAAGATACTCGAGAATCCTTTCTTCTGAGCATCGACCTGGCAGGATTACACTTGAATATTCATGTACGAGTCTGGGGCGAAAGGAAGTAAATATTTGCCATTTCCAATTGAGAGTCTATATAGATTTGGGGAACATGAGAGAGGACAGAAAAGGGGGGTTGACTCTAAAAAAGATAATGACGGGAATACAAGGGAAAAGCACAGCCTCTATCAATCATGCATGCATCATCACGCCATAAGGAGATCGCTTTTTGGGGAGACAAATCTAAGCGGAGCCGTTGATGGCACCACGGACGGCGGTAGAGCCACCGACCTCGCGCACGGCGATCTGCAGACCCAGGTCGGGGTTGACATGGACCATAACCTCGACCTTGGAGCCGGCCTTGACACCCTTAACGGCGAGCTCGGCAACGGGGTTCTCGGTCTTCCAGACAATCTCGCGGATGTCCTCCTCCTCCTCATCGGAGTCGAAATCCGAGTCCTCATCATCAGCGGGCTTCTCCTCCTTGGTCTTGGGCTCGGGCTTGGTGACCTTGATCTCACGGGCACCCTCGCAAACGCGGACCAGAACATCGCCGCCCTCCTTGGGGGCAGTGTACTGGGCGATTCGGCGAGCCGGAAGAGCAGTGTCGGCGTTCAGGAGGGGCTGGAAGCTGGTCTCGTTGTTGGAGGTGAACTCAACACCGATGGCCTTGCTCAGGTGGGGGGTCACAGTCACCATGGGGTGAATGGACTGCTCGATATCCTCGGCATCGAACTCCTGAACGAGGGAGGCCTGGAAGGCGGCACCACGGGCAGACAGCTCAGAGGGGTTGATAGCGGAAGTGGAGGTCGAGGGGGCCAGGATGGTGGTGGTCTCGGGGAAGATGTTGGCAGCCAACTGAGCAATCTTGGGGGTGTGGGAGGCACCACCGGAGAAGATGACCTAGAATAAATAGTCAGCACCAAGTCTGAGGAATAAAATACTTGCAAAAATTAGCAAGAAGACGTACCTCGTCGATGTCAAGAACATCAAGCTCGGCCTTCTTGACAACCTGCTCGATCAGACCAGTGAACTGAGCAAAGACCTTGTTGGAGAGCAGCTCGAAGCGGGTGCGGTTGACGGTGGAACCGTAGTCAATGCCGTCCACCAGGGACTCAATGCTGAGCTGAGCGTTGGCGCTGAGGCTGAGAGCCTTGCGGGTACCCTCACCCTCGAGCTTCAGCTTGGCCAGACCACGGGCATCCTCGCGGGGGTCGGTCTTGTGCTTCTTGATGAACTCCTTGGCGAAGTGGTCGATGATGACCTGGTCCAAGGAGGCACCGCCAAGCTCGTAGTCGTGGGCGGTAGCCAGGATGGTGTACATACCACCGCGGCAAGCAATGACGGCCACATCGGAGCGGGTGCCACCGAAGTCGGCCACAACGACCAGCTTGTCGGTCACGGTAGCCTCGGGGCGGGCATCGTAGGCCATGACGGCAGCAACGGGCTCAGCAATCAGCTGGAGAACCTCAATGCCGGCGGCCTTGGCAGCGGCGATGAGGGCCTCGCGTTGGGCATCGGTGAAGTTGGTGGGAACGGTGATAACGGCAGCGTTAACCTCCTTACCAAGGAAGTCGGTAGCGGACTGCTTCAGGCGGCGGAGGTGACGGGTGGTGATCTCCGAAACGGTAACAGTGTTGCGGGTCTCGCTCTCGGTGTCACGGATCGTGAAAGCAACGGTCGAGTCCTTCTGCTGGGGGTGGGCGGATTGGTGGCAGGGGGTAGCGTCGATGGACTTGAAGTCCTTGCCCAGGTAGTCCCGGAAGTATGCGACAGTGTTGCTGGAGTTACGGATGAGCTGGGCCTTGGCCTGGGTACCGTGGTACTCCTCGCCGTCAATGTAGGAGAGGATGCTGGGAATTTGACGGTCTATACAGAAAGATTCAATTAACTCGAGTTGAGGAAAAGGCGGGGTTCTCTTGAATAAAACATACCTCCCTCCTCGTTGGCAATAACCTCAGCCTTGCCCTCCTATAATATGTATTAGTTTCATGATTCCGAATCCTCTTCTGTATCTTTGCTGAACGTACGGGCGAGATGCGGGCAATTGAGCTGGAAGAGTTGCCAAAGGAGATACCGATAGCGAAGCGCTCCGTCTCGGAGGCACCGTTGACTGCGTCACCCATTTTGAATGTGAATGTGGAAATTATGTATCAAAAGAAAAGAAAAGCGCTCCGCGTCACGATGTGTGCAGAACAAAGTCGGGGGGTGACCGATGAAGGGGCAATGTTCTCGATGGAGGGGGAAGCCAAATCGAAAAATTTGAAGATTTTCGGCCGGAACGTGGCTCGTGCTTATCGATAGAGATGTGGCGCAGTCTTTGTCCTCCACCCAAACTATCATTTGCGCTTTCAAGCCGACAAGCGACTTAGTCTTATGATCTGTCGATATCCTGAGAATTTAAATAGTTTTCTTTTCATAATTGTCAACATCCCGATATCCAAACTCTCTCCATATCCTTGCATACACTCAATCATATCTTCCTTGAGCTTTTGCACCGCCACTGACCTTCCCAATCACGTGGTGATAGTATAGATAAGAGCAGCCGACGTTTTCTTCTGCCAAAGCATTTACGGCGCATCCCACTCTTTATACCACGAATCGATCGCTCAACTCGCTCCGGATTTGTCTCTGTCGAAAAAAATAGACACCAGAAAAGTGGTTGAAATTTTCACTCTGCACCATGTCCGCACCCCTCATCCTGCTCCCGGGTGATGAGGTGCCCAGTGATGTTCTGCCATCCAACAACTCGAATCCTCTCAAATTAGGCCCAGGCCTTCGCCTTCTGTCGCAGCCGTCATCCAAGTCTAAATCCACAACCCATGTCCTGACAGCGACTCAGGCTGGCCTCGTGACGACCGATGCCAAGCGAAACACAGTCTCCCTCCTCTCGTTTTCCAATCGCCGATACATCCCCACTGTCAACGACCTCGTTATTGCTCAAATCCACCACTCGAGCGTCGACTACTTCCACTGCATGGTGACGCCGCACACAGCACACGCCCTTCTAGGCCAATTGTCTTTTGAGGGTGCTACAAAGAAAACACGGCCGATGCTCAAGCAGGGTGAACTAGTCTATGCGCGCGTTCTGTCCATCGGCGTCGGCGCAGGCGCAGAGGTCGAGCTTACTTGTGTGAACCCGGCCACTGGAAAGTCAGACCCCGGTGGACTGGGGCCTCTCGTTGGAGGCATGGTATTCGACGTGTCCACTGGTATGGCAGCTCGGTTGCTTCGCGCTAGCTCCTCTTCATCTGAGCAAAGCGATACCATCGATGGACTTGCGGTCCTTTCCGAGCTTGGAAAGAAACTCGAGAGTCTGGGAGGATTCGAGCTTGCCGTCGGTCGCAATGGCAAGGTCTGGGTCGATTGCTCTAATGCTGGCGACAGTGCGATTAAAGCCACAATTGCAATTGGGCGCTGCCTGCAGACTACGGATGAGAAGAGCTTGAACCCTGCGGATCAGAAGAAGCTAGTCACGAGAATTTTGCGTGAGATGAACCTGGCGTCATGATCAGAAGTTCATTATCTGCATTTTAATTCCAGGAGTATGGGTATTCGGGCATTTTGATTTTTCTGTACATATACCATCCGCAATTGTAGTTATCTTTGCCAATGTGCCACTATCATTTGTTGCAATGATGATCGCGTACTTCTATCACTAGTAGAGTATCAAGTGAAATTATGGGTTCAATTGACCTGCATAATATCCCTTCATCAGGTCTTCGTAAATTGTACCTTACGATCTGTCCGAAAACAAAAGGAAACGTGATTCTCTGGCTGTCTGCAGGTGCAGCTGCAGTACGGATGGGTCTGGCGGGCGGTATCAAAGGCGGTCACAATATCTGCCGTGTATCTTCACTTGGCGGCCATAAATTTTGGGAGCTTCACTTCCCCACGAACCACCTCCAATTGCAATAACGCCCGTTGGGCACGCCCCGTCTCGGCCTACAATATGGAGGTTCCCGAAAGCCCAGGTATGCTTGCAAATTCTGGTGCTGTCAATGCCCTCGAGTACCAAAGTCTGACATCTCGCAGTCATTGGGTTTGCGAATCCACCTTCGACTACAGAAAGCGTTAGAATGAAGAAAAAGAAGTTGCACAAGGCTAAACACACCAACGAACTCCCTTCGACTACTTCGACCAATGGACTCGAGTCCTCGCCTTCTCCTGAAGATGACGAGTCACGGCCCTCGAAACGCAAGCGAGACTCCGAGTCGCATAAGAAGAAAAATAATAAGAAGCGCCGCGAAGGAGAGGTCGACGCAAATGAAGAATCCACTCTCCAAGACACGAATCAGATGTCTGATGAAGAAGAGGACCAGTCACCTTCGAAAGAGACTCGAGAAACGGAGCAGAATGGAACAGGAGAGGCCTCTCTGCTTCAAGGCTCTCCAGAACCTACATCTGACGCCACACCCGACAGCCTGCTGAAAAAAGTGCGAGGCTACCGCATCGGTGGCAAGAACCAGCAGAAAGTCGGGTTCTTCATCGAGGAGGAAGTCAAAGCGCTGGAGAACTTCAAGGTCCAGTTCTGCAACATCCATGGCGTTGAAGGCCGTACCTTCGACGCAATGATCCAGCATTCTGAGCGTGGCGGCGATGAATGGCCCGTAGGGACCCATATCTGCACCAAGGCCGATTTCTGGAACGATATCTATGCATTGATCCCCGACCGAGACCGCCGTTCCGTATATCGGTTCATGCGGCGACACTTCCAGGATACGACACAAAAGGCTCACGATTGGACCCCAGAGCAGGACGAGGAGCTCATCAGGTTGCACGCTCAGCATGGGCCCAAGTACGCGCATATCGCCAAACTTCTCGGCCGCAGTGATGACGACGTTACCCAGCGTTGGAAGAACCGCCTACAGCATCGGAATACGAAGAGAACTGGTGGATGGAGCGAAACTGAGCTGCGCGCATTTATGACATCCTTAGAGGAATACCGAAACCTCCTGATTACATCCTCGGCGGAACCCGAAAAGGCGGGCAAAGACATCTGGGAGATGGAACTCAAATCTATTTCGTGGGGCTCAATCAGCAACGGAATGGAAAACTCCCGAACTCGCCAGCAGTGCGCAGACAAATGGCGAAAGATCTCAAAGAACATCATGACTCGTCGCCAGACTGTTGATCCCAACGCCGTCTTTGATCCTGTCGAAGCAGCGAAGAAGCACCACCGCTGGAACGGAGTTGCTGAGAGCGACAAGAGCAACGTGTATGTCGAAGATGACGATGACGATGACGATGAGGAAACACGGATTCCCAGCACCACACCTGCCATCATCCCCAAGCTCGAATTCGCAGCCGAGCAACAGGCTGTGGATCTAGCCCGAGTTGCGAGAGAATATTCGGTTGAATCGTCGCCCTCCCGGGGAGATATCCAGGTCGATGGGTCATACAGCGTCGAGAAGACGAAAAAGCGCAAGCACACCGACGCCGAGGTATCCGATGACGATGAGGATGACGATGACGCGGCGCCTTCTTCGCCAATCTCGGAGAACTCCCATAGTGAAGTCAAGAAATCACGAGAGGACAAGCAAGAGAGAAAGCGTAGGAAGCAAGAGAAGAAGGTGCGGAAGAGGCGAGAGGCTGCTGAAGCCGCCGCCGCCGAAGGACTTGAAGGGGAGGTTCCCATCACGCCGAAGGAGAAGAAGCACAAGAAGCACCGCAAGTCCGAGGCCAATGGCAATGAGGGGAACGAAGCCGAGCCGACCGAATCCTCAAAGAAGAAGAGCAAGAAGGAGAAAAAGAAGCTCAGGAAGGCCGCGCAGGAAGAAGGTGCAGGTGTTGATTACACGAGTGACATTGAGAGCTCTATGGTTGTCTAGATGTGTAAATCACTACGTCGATGGCTCGCGAGATGATGTTCTGCTAGAGCGAACATCAAGCTCGAAGCAGGAGAGCCAACCGAAGCCATGTCCTGTTTGAACTGAAAATTTTCTTTAGCTAGCGAGTTTGTATCTTTAATACTGGACGAATGGAAATGTCAAAATTATCCACAAAGGGAAAACTTATCAGATGCGCTTATACAAGGTAATCAACCACAGAAAAGAACAACAAAACATCAAGAGTCTACCCATCTATAGTTCATCCTTGCGGTCAACATCCTCCTCTTCCTCCTCGACAATCTCATCATCAACAGACACCTCCTTCTGCGCACCATCCTCCCCAGTCTGCACAAACCCAACCTGCTCAGCCGAAACACGCTTCGCCAGCGCCGCAATCTCATCATCATACACAGTCCACTCGGGCACCTGTCTCCTGGCTCTCGCCAACTTAGGCTCCTTAGTCTGCGGGTTATTGCAAAGATCAATAGTCCTCGCAGACGCGAGGTCTTCATCCGAGCACCACGTCTCACACCACAACCACTCCTGGGGCAGACTGTGAATCGGAATATGGTGCTGCATGTGATTCGGCAGGTCCTGGTCCAAGTTACTCAGACTATTAGGATCAGCCGAAAGCATCTGGTACTGTCCACGGAGACGGTCGCCGGCGGCGATAGCGCGGAACCGGTTCAGGTCGACTACGTACAGCGCCGAGATGTGGTACGGCTTGCCGCGCAGGAACGTGCTCCAGTAGCCCTGTTTCCAGAAGCGGAAGCCCTCCATCTCCGTGCGTGAGTCGCCCATCGGTGTGAAACCGTAGGGTGCGCCTTCCAAGTCGTGCGTGACGAGGTCGTACATATCAGTTCGCACGATTTGGTCCGCGTCGACGAAGATTACTTTGTCCAGAGACAAGGGGAACAATACGTCTAGGAAGAGCATCTTGTATCCCCAGATCTCGCGCTGCTTCTCCTTTTGTGGACGCAGCCAGTGAGGCCACTTGTACGTGACCATCTCGTACGAGAAGCCGCATTCTTCGGCGAGATGGGGCAGGAATGCGCGGAAGGAGGGTGAGAGGAATTGTTCAATGAACCAGAACTTGACGGTGTGTTTCGTGTGCCGCATGACGGAAACCATCATGATGTTGAGCATGCGCTCGTACAAGTGGCCACTGGCGACGGAGAAAATGTTGATATCGGCCTGTTGCTCCTCAGACTTGGCGCCCACGCCAACGCTAGAGAGCACCCCGGAGGCGAAACTGAAGCCCTTGGAAAGGTAGTCTCGCGCCGAGCCAGGCTGGGGTCCCGTTTCGAGGACGTCGTCGTTCTCGTGACCGGGTTTGCGGGAGAGGCGAGGGAAGAGGGTGCGGCCTTGGAAGGACAGAAGGGTGACTTCGGTGCTCTCATCGCCAGGCTGGGGCCGATATCCAAGGCCACCGACACTGTCGATGTTGAAAAGCTTCTCACTTCGACCAGGCTTGAGGTTGATCTGCCACACGCCAGGCTGCGCTTTGAATTGGAAGTAGCCCAGGTTGGCCATGATGATAGTGTCCGCGAAATGAGGATTATCCTCTGTGCCCAAAACGAGCTGCACTCCCCGGGGTGGGGAGCCGGTGGTAACATCACGAGAGTGGCCTTCGATCAGAATGTGCTCCAAAGCATAGATGGCGTCGACATTGGCTCCGGCCTTCAGAGCACTCAGCTTGATGTTATCCGGGTCATAGACAGAGTCCTTGGGCGCCACGAGCCAAGACGTGGGGACATCCATGCCCAGGGTGAGCAATGCCTCGACGGGCACGCCAGTGAACGAAGCTCCAGGGCGAGATAGAGAGCCATCAGCAGTGAACGATGGCTCTGACTCCAGTACGTAGCGATAGAAGCGCTTGACAGGAAGCTCTTTGAGCTCATCCTTGGGGTTCAAGAAGATCTTCAGTTGAACACCCGCTAGCTCAGAGAGGACCTTGATAATCGGCAACCATCTCTGGGCCGTTTCGGATGCCGGATCAAGCACAACTGCGACATTGATCGCGGGATCCTCAGAGTTGGAAACAGCGATGACCGAGTGCTCGGTCTTCCACTTATCCGACACATCCATTCGGAAGTCCGGCATCGACTCGAATATGCCCTCGGGTACGTCCGAGATTGTAGAAAGAGTAACCATCGAAGTCAATTTGGCGAGGTCAAGGGGCTTGGTGAGCTTCTTGTTCAACCGGAGGGACAGGGAGGCTTTCGCAACGGGTTCAATCCGCTTGGATCGCTCGTAGGCAACGAGCTGGCCGATTTCTTCCACGCTCCAAGAGTATTCCTTGGGAATAGGCCCAACTGCACGGCCGTTGACAACGAGACCTTCCGTGCCGGCGTCAAATCCGAGGGTCTCGGCAAGACGTCGGTGGACATGGATGGCCTCCTGGCTAGATTCAGATGACTCTAGGGGTTCAGAAGAGGCAACGGCATCCAATATGCTGTCGATCTCTCCTCCCTTGGCAAGGGCGTGTTGAATCGCGTTCAGGCGTAAAATACTTCCTTCAGACTCGGTAGCACCGTTGTGCACCAAGAGAAGTTCCATCTCGCCATTCTCCTTCCGGAACTTCAACGCATCGGTGAGAAGCTTCAATCCAGCCTCCGACTCAAAGTCGCACACGACGATGATGTGAATGCCGCCCAAAACGCCACTTTCAGGTTCAATCTGGGGAATTTGGTCCAGAATCTTTGAATCAGGCCCGAAGATGGTGGCAAGGTCCACGATGCGCACGCTCTTAGGGTCCTCGGGCATGATGAACGTGTTGCGTCTCTCAAAGGCACCGGCCAAGAAGAACTCGGGCAGCACAGCGTCTTCTTCAAAAACGCCTTCAACGAAACCCTGCTGGATCAGCTTCAGATCCCTGCTAATCAGCATGCTCAACTCCTGCATCCAGTTGCTCTCGCGAGAGACCGGGATACCGTTGACCAAGAAATTAGGAGCTGCACCCTGAAGGCCGAGGCGACGCTGGTAGTCAGCACTGCGTGTGGCCACAGCATCGTAGTGCTCACTCTTCAACACCTGGTCGAAAGATAGAGCTTCCTTGTCTGCGCGTGGCGTTCGCTCCTTGGTCGCTGCCTCAAACGACACCTTGTCAGTTTCTCCAGCCTTGCCCTTAGAGGCGGACTCTTCCAGATAGTGGAGCAGTGACGAGAGCCCGTAAGTCTCTTGAAGGTAGTGTGCCAGCTTCAGTTGGGGAAGGGCATCTGGAGAAGGCGCAATTGGCACCAGACCGAAGCGAATAGGGATCAGACGTTTAATAAAGGTCTGGACCTGGTTGACAACCAACATGACGTGTTCTGGGCTAGATAGATCAACGGGCATGACGACATTGTGCAAGTCACGACGGACTTGGGGCAATTGCCCCGGGTAAGTGTTGGTGATGTACTGTACTTGTCAGTATTATTTTAAGACGGATAGCATGGGGCATGAGCATACTGTTTGGAGATCAGTTGGCCAAGACTCATAGCGCGAGTCTTTCTCTAGATCATTCATCCAAATAATGACCTGACCACCTTCTAGAGTATCACGATAGTCGTAACGCTGAGAGTCATCGTCCGCCTGGGACTCTGCCAGAGTTGGGTGCGATAGGAGCTTCACAGCCTCCTGTGCAGACAGACCTAGATCGCGGAACTTATCAATGAGCCTCCTCTCTCGACGGAGGATATCGAGCAGAGAGAATGCATCAATTTGTCGGGTATCAATTTGCATGCCGTTGATCCACATAACATTGTAGCCAGCTGGGATCATCCGCGCCCGGTTTTCACGAATTTCCTGTAGCAGTTCTGCGGTAGCATTATGAGCAGCGATGGTAGTCGAGTACTTGGGGAAGTTTTGTGACAGCTTGACCAGTGTTTTCAGCGGGTCTTCGCTGTCCATCACGTAGCTCGCAGAGTTCACGCCAAGTCTAGACACCTCCGAAGCAGATAGAGGCCGCAAATCATCTGGGGCATCCTCCTTCAATTCCTCGGATCCAGTTGGAGCGCCCTCTTTGCTGCTGTCATCCCGTTGCTCTGCATCACGGTCATCAATCACAATATAATCCGTACGCTTCAACGCTAGTTCCACGCCGTATCCGGAGACGAACAGGGGTTGCGAGGTCCAGTGCTGGGGTGGTCGATAGCGCACACGGTACGAGATTTCGCCTTGCTTCTCCATCTCGCTCAATTTATCATGGAATTCCTTGAACGCCGGGGCCGATACATCTGCGTAGAGAACAGCGGGGGGAAGCGAGATATCGCCGTGAACACGGTCGAATGGCAGTTCCCTGGGATCTCTACAACCTTCAAGTCAGCAAGCTGAGAGCAATAGCATTGAAGAAGCTGAACTTACAACTCTCCATCAATATCCTGCTGAGCACGCTCCATCAGCGAGGAGCAATACTGCTTCCCTTCGAAATGAACCCAGACGGGACAAGCCGCATCTTGCGCCCCCATCATCGATTGCTGCACCGAGGTATTGTAGTACTGATAATGAGCCTGGATTCGAGGCGCCAATGACCGTGTTGACAGCGATAGTTTGAACGACGATAGACTTTCGGGGGTGCGTAGATGTCCATCTTCGTGAACGACCTGTAAGAAGCGGTCATACAGCTCCTTCTCCGAGATAGCTTCCTCGAAGGCACCGTCGGCGATGCGGTCGAGTAATGGGAAATAAGAGGTTGCGTTTTCGTCGGCGGCGGTTTCACTAAGCACCATTATAAGTATCGCTGGCCCAAGTACTCCAAATCACGGGTATATAAGCAAGGACAGTGTTCACATACAGCAGCTCAACCAAGTACGGGGACGAATCGAAGGAAGCCTGCAGTGCTACGTTGACTGCCGGACTCGCATTGGCCAAACAGGCTGGTAGTAGAGCTCCCAGCGCAGCATACCAATGCCATGAGGCTCGGGGTCTCGTGGGGGCCCTCATCCTGGCTGATATGGACGGGATCAATGGAATCGAAGGGTAAATAGTGTTTATAAGGGACGGATGCCCGGAGCCAGAGGCTTAGCCGTCGTCTTCGAGATTTTGACGGTGTTTGTAATTAATTCGAGTACGAGTTCAGAGCATTGACAAGCATCGCGGGCCAAATGAGCCAGCGCTCTCACAAACAAACGCGGAGTAGGCCTGCGGATCTGGACACTTTGATCATTCTCCTATCGCGCTTATCGCAGCTTGTACGGCGGGCGAAGCGGCAACTTGTGCAAGTCGCGGCTGTCAGTGGCGTACCGGTCACGTGGAGCTGTATTCGTCCCAAGTCAAAAGGCAATAGCTGCTTTAATCCGAGAGTTTCGACTTGAATGAATGATCTAAAATGTCTGGTTGATAAGTTCATAATTTTAATATGACCATATCTGACAAGATGACTACTAGTGGTGACATGTCATATTGTGACTATAGGTAGGTTAGGTCAAGCAAGATCAATTGATGAAGATCCCAATATATCCACGGCCTTGGGCTGGTAAAGCACATTTTCTTCGTATACAAACAGCCTCGGAGTGGCCGTAGAGCTTTCAGTTGCCCTGGCGACTGCATGACTGTCCTTACTCCGACGTTCACGTTTTTCTACACTGGTAGGAGCTACAACGTATGAAAAAAGTAATTCTTGAATGTTTTCATTTGAAAAAGGAACCTAGTCCGTCGAGTATGAATATCGTAAACACATGATTTCGTTAAAACAGTTGATACCAGCGCCAGAATTTTGACTCCCATAATAATGCATGTAGTATCCGAGTGCGCCGAAAGCTCCGAGAAAGATCAATATGGAAACAGATAGCCAGAACGTTCCCATATATGCAACCTCCGATGTCTTTTTTGTTTGTTCTCCAGTGTAATAGACGCCGAGGGAAAGGTGGAATGTGAAAAGAGTTTGTGTAGAATGTGTCAAGTTGAGACCAGGCTCAACGGTAAGAATGGTAAGGTTGGGAGAAACCAGAAATTGCTTTACTGGTTGTCAGTGGTGGTCGACACCTGAGATTGAGAGTTCTTGCGAGTGTACGCATCGCGAATCAGGCGCTCGCGCTTCTCCTCAGAGACTTCGAAGAGGGAGAAATTGTAGGTGCTGCTGTGCTGGCTGCCAGGCCGAGTAAGAGCAGTGGTGGACTTCATCTTCCGGAGGTTACGAAGCTTGGCAGCAGGGCCCAGAGAGCGGAGCTCGCGGGCAAGGCGCTCCAAGACTGAGCCTTTGTTCGAAGTATTGGTCTCGTTCTCGTCCATGGGGACGGGGAAGTGTGGGAGGGGTTTGTCGATAACACCCTCGGCGATGCTCATATCAGACTCGGTAGTTCCCGTGGTGCCAAAGCTGCAGCCGGAGTCAAACTTGCGAGTCTTGCTACGGGAGGAGCTGTTGGACCTGACAAAGTGACTAGGCTCATTGACCAAAACACACTCATCGATCATTTCGTTGACCAGATCGAGGAACTTTTCAAGAGTCTTGTGGACGGCGGGCCACGAACCCTCACCCTCTTCACCCTCTCCCTGGTGAATCATCTGGTACACAGGACCCGTGCCGCGAGTGCTGACCTTGTTGATAGTCTTGAAAAACGCGTCGCGGTGCATCTTGAGAATTTGGTAGGTCAACTGAGGAGTAGGAGTCACGGTCGAGGGCGAGATGGGAGGATAGAGGGTGTTGAGCAGAGCGATGTGGTTATGCTTGTTGTGCGGCTCCAGGAGAACCTCATTCATAATCATCCAGCGACGCAGGCCCACATAGATCTGGGTGTACAATGCCTCGAGAATCCGGCCCTTGGCATTGATCGTCTCGAGCCAAGACACGACTCCGGGATAATTGGCGGCCAGATCCGAATTCTTGATGTTATCGGCTTCACTACGGCTAATGTTCAATCGCTGCAGGGCAAGAGACATTTCTTTCTTCCAGCGGTTCTGCAAGTCCTTGGCGTAGTCCAAAGCAGTCAAGCTTTGGGGGAAGTCCACCTGCTCCAGGTCCTGGGGGAAGCAACGGCGGAGGAAGGAGGTCAAAAAGCTGGGCGGGAGCGAGCAAGGCTGAGAGGGCATCCGAGCGATCTGGTGGATCAATTGGGAGCGGAAGTCGGCGGCAGCATCCACGGAGCTTTCCTGCGAGGAGTTCGAGGCCTGAGTCGAGGTCGAGTTCCGAGGGCTAAACGCGGTTTCCGGCGAGGTGCTGCCGGCCACGAAAGACCTGCTCGGTTGGCAATTGAGGGCGTACATGTCGCGAAGGGGAATTTCGTAGGTAGCAGGGTAGCGGGCAATATGGTCAAAGATCCAAGTGAAAGAGGAACCATCAGGGATCTTGGCCATCTTGGGCGAATCGGGGCGCGCAGACATGATGCAAAAGAGCGGGATTGTGGTCTGTGCAGGGTGGAGTAGAACAGCTTTTGTGCTGAAGGAGGAATGTCCAAGGACTTTTTAAAGACGAGGAAAAGAATTGACAACGCGTTCGAAAGACCAAGATTGCCCAAATAAACAATGCCGGACAAGCTTCCGAGGGCTGGGACAATTTCCAAACACGCCGAAGGGATGAAAGCGTGTGAAACGTATTGGCAAAAGGAGAGAGCGTGTTAAAATAGCGAAGTAAAGGTAAACCACCAAAGATAAGGCGGGGGGATAAGTGTAGAGATCAAAGCGGATCAGATGCACGCAACACTGGCCATGCTACGAAAGACGCAGTGAGGTGGCAAGCGCGTGTGTGGCTGAAAGAAGAGAAGGGGGAGCTGGTAGTTCGGCGAGTGTCTTGAAGTAGTTGAAATGTTTCAGATGTTGACGCGAGGGGCTGCAGGGCGTTCGGTGCTCTCGTTGGCTGGTCGGACCTCGCGGCTGCAAGATCGGATCTAAGCGAAAGGCAAAAGACGAGGGCAACAAAGTTTGGGTTGGACTTTTGATTGGAGACTGGCTCTCAAGGATCGTGAAAAAAGGATAAACAGAGAAGATGGATTGCAAGACACGTCTCACGTAGATTGAAGGGAGTGTTTGTTGATAGGAGATTGAACGAGGGGATGTGGGGGGTTGAGAAGAGGAGTGGGTGGAAGGAGAGGAGTTGAAGGAGGAGAAAGAGACGTGGAGAGGAAAAAACAGAGAAAAGCAGAACTGGAGAAGAGGAAGTGGGAAGGAGGATTGCTCATAAGGAAGCGGAGGAAGTGGAGGAGGAGGAGAAGGCAAAGCGGACTTGAGGAACCCGAAAAGTCCAAAAGTCTGGACCGCCGGTGGATCCGCTTTTTTTTTGTCTTTTTCCACTTTTCCACTTTTGTTATTCCACCCGTTTCTTCCTCATCGATTCGTTATCCTCGTTCACAAAACACCAACTTCTCCACTGTCCTCCTCCACTTTGAAAGAATAAGACCTCATCTCGATCTCCTCATTCGATTTCCCAGCCATGACTGGATCCATACCCGTTGTGTCTTTGAGGGTTCCACTACTAGTTTCCTGCACTGAGCCGCCCTAGAGGCCACCAACACCGGGAAATGACAGCCGTTGCGTCTTCCGCGATTCCGGTCCACTTAGTCTCTACAATCAACACGCTAACCGATCCTCGTCTACCGCAGCGCGCGGTGTCTCGCGCTGCATCCGGGCCCGGGGCTGTGGTTGAAGACGCCATGGGACACGCTAGCGCATCCCTGTCCGCGTCCTGGGGAATTTCGCTCAGTTTGATGCACCTCGATGGTCGTGTCAGAATTTTGAGCCTACAGGACTACTCGGAGGCCCGGGCTGATCAATCCTCCATGGGGACTCCAATCTCAATGAATCGCCCGGGGATCCACTGCCCAGCTTGTCAGTGCAAGACGCGGTGCGAGTTACCCTGGCTGAGTTGATAAGTGTTAGGCTTTTGATTCAAGACCTTTTTTTCCCTCTTCGTTCTGCTCTTGAATTGACAAGTGATAAATTTAGATTGCCACTCAAGAAAAACACACACCAGTCATATCTGGGCCACACTCTGCTGCGCAACGGTCTTTTTTTGGGTGCATTCGTCACCCGGTTTTGCCTCCACAAAACCGTGCCTCCCTCGATCGCTGTGGGGGTGAACCACGCAATCTTTGCAGTTGACGGACCCCTGCCCGCATTACCCGGAGCCCTCGTTCATTCCGCCACACAAAGGGGAAAAAAACCAACGTTGGAGCAGTCAAATTGATCTCGAGAAATGAGAGGTCCTGGTTTTTTCTTTCTTGATTATCGAACGATGACAGGTATTCTCTGGACTTTTGTGTACAGCACTTCTGACGTCGATCAATAAACAACCACAATCGGTGCTATCGCCCATGGTTCTCGCCGTGTCAACCCCGCCCGCGACCCACGAAAACCGTGCCTTTTCAGGTACTTTGAGTACTGCACTTTCAGTACTTTCAGGCACAGCCGAGGCCTGTACCTGCATCGTTTCAGATTCCAGGCTACACACGATCTATCACTTTTCTTTTTCTTCCGTTAGAAATCTCCAAGGTCATACCCTCGTCGGCACTGTTCAATCAAACTTCAACTTGTGCTCAATTTTGTATACCTATTCCTTGCTATTCCCGAGTCCCTCGCGAGTCACAACGAAGGAAAATCACAGCCCGATCATCGTCCCTGCAGTGCCCAACCCTTGAACCCACACAAACCAGGCAGCCCTTTTTGCGGGTCACCAAAAAGTCGACCTTCCCAAACCGGGCGAGATCGGACTTGCCGTGGGGCCTCAGGCCGCGCACAAAAGTTCCAGACAATACGATCGGCATTTCTTTCATTAAATGTCTTCCGTGAGTCCCTTCACTACTAACGGTCGGATACGTCAGACTCAGACCCTGGCTGTCAAATTGCCAATCTCCGGCACTTTTCACGACGGTTTCCGCGGCGCAGGCTAGACGGCGATCATGGCATCATGGTCGTTGATTAACAATGCCTCGAGGCGTCGGCGATCCCAGCCATGTTTGTCGGCTCTGCCTGGTCCATATACACTTCGTGCAACCGTGTGCGACCGTGCCTGGCCAGATTATTATGTAGTCACGGAGGATATCCCAATTCGCAATTTCACAAGTCTCCGGAGAAGATTCGGAACATGTAAATGATGATATCTTTCTCCCGAGCCCACATACTTAGTTTGCCAGTTCATGTTGAATTGCCCAACAGCTACTCGATCGGCAAAAGTACCGTAGCTACTCCGTCCACACAAACTTTTCTCTAGGTTCGCACACAGTCCTTCTTTCAAAGGAATTAATCTATGGTGTCCGATTGATTACTGCGATCAATCAAGTCCCCCCGAATGAAATTTGCTCCTCGAGCGCCATAACCGCATCCCATGTACTGTACCCAGAATTTGAGCCAGCCATCAAAACCAAAAGATCGCACACTGCGGCTCAGGGGAAATCACCCAGTCGCGATCGAGGTCCGTGTACTCCGTGTTTTGTCTTTGTTTCTAGTCTGCATAGTGCTTTTTCCAATGCGAACTAACCGCTTCCCCGGGAGCGACGATGATCATGTGGCTTTTGGCGATAGGGAAGAGGAGTCGAGGACGGGAAGGTTATCTTTGACGTATATGCTGTGCTCCGTATAAAAGTACCAAGTATGACAGACCCCGTACTTTGACACTAGTTTTAAATTGGACGTGTTCGATGTCGCGGGATTGGTGTGACTGATTGCTTGATTTTTGGGATGTTTGATTCTGGAGGAGGGGGCCTGTCGTGTTGAGATGTTTATTCTAAACAAAGGAGCCTTGCCCGGATTTTCAGTCTACGCCGACCCTTGATAGATAGGTTCTATGTTGGACAATCTCTGGTAGAATCTCTCGGTACAACTGCAACTTTTTTATCGTGGGAACAAGTGTTTACTAGCACATTCCAGACTCAATTCGTGGATAAAGCAATACGAGGATGTCCCCGAATCCCGGCATCTCCCAATCGAACGCATTGCTTTCCAAAACGTGCATGATGCGATGGCTAGACTTGGGGAACACCAATCCCAACATTGTATTTACCCAGGCCCGTATTGAACACAGGGAAATCCTTGTGAGCAAGTCACCGGCGTCCTTAAACCGGCATCGTTCAGGATTTTCTCAGTGAAGCAGAGCAGAGCCCATTCAGATTCCCAATCCTCGACCAGAACTGCAGAGGCGTAACGGCCCGTCGTCGTCCACAACGCCTTCTTTGTAGACGAGGCAGTATATTCATTCCCCCTAACCGCGACCTCGGAATCAGCACCGAGTTCGCCGACGTTTACGATCTGATCCGGAAGTTTGTCACTATACTATTAGGCTGGCTTGTCGAGCATTACTACTGGAATTTTGTTCGATCGGAATAGATGCACCGTACTCGGATCTCACCATGGAACGACTTTCAATCGTCATTATACGTGGTGGCAACCTGGAAACCAAGTAAAGCTGGACCAAACCTTTTAATCTCGAGTCGTTTAAATGAGATCGTACCTAAATACACATAGAGAAACCTTGGAAACTATCATGTCTCCTCCACCTTTACGTACCAGATTGCCGAGTCGTGTTCCCTGCCTTCCAGGCCGGCCTTGGTTCTCAACTCTCCATGGAGATTGAAATTAAAAAAAGCAGCCCTGAGTAAAAATGCCAACGTTAAAGTCCGTTGTCCACAACTTCGATGATCCTCGCTGCCGTGGGTGCCACCGGACTCCCCCACTCATGCTACTTCCCCACGATTCCCCATTCCCCACATAGAGTATTCCCATCCTTGACTACAGGTGGGGAAGAGATGCGTGACATCTTTACTCCAATTTAAATTGTTGAATGTTTTCTAACTTGATTTCTTCACTTTAATTACACAAGACCAAATCAACAGGTACCAACCAACTTGAATCAAATTATTGGGGGATACTTGATAAGAGGCGGGGTTTGACACAAACACTATACCACACAATGTCACCTTCAGTGCTTCACGACGAGACCTTCGATGAGGAAGTCCCGGTCCTAATCATTGGTGGGGGCCCGTCCGGTCTATTTTTGGCCTTCATGTTGGAGCAACTTGGCGGTCTGTATTCCTTCTCTCTACTAAGATATCATTGACATGTATACTGATAGTATTCTAGTCCGATCACTAATTGCTGAGAAATATGCGACCAGATTGGCTGCCCCCAAGGCTCACGCCCTAAGCCCTCGGTCACTCGAGATGTGCCGTCAGTTCAGACTAGATGTGAACGAGATTCGCAAGGTCGGAACCTCTCGCAGCGATGCCTATTGGGTTAACTTTATTACGAGCTTGGCTGGCGAGCATGTGGGCAAATTACCCTATGAGCGCATGGACGCTGAAGTCCTTAACAGTACCCCCACTGTTGGTTTTCACTAAGCCATACCCAGGAATTACGAACGCTAAAATGGTCTTTAGATGATTCACAATATCCCACAGCCTGCTTTTGAAGAGCTGATTGCCAAGAGGCTATCTAAGAGCAGCCTGGTCGAGATTCGCAAGAACCACGCCTTTGTCGACTTGAAACAGGTAAGAACCTGCACCTTTTCTTCTTTCCTGTAACACCTACTGATTAAATTAGTTTGACGGCCATGTCATCACAACAATCATGAACCGCGATTCAAAAGAACCATACAAAGTCCGCTCGAAGCATGTAGTTGCCTGTGACGGCGCAAAGAGTGCCGTGCGCAGCTTCCTGGGCATTGAAAGCGAGGGCGAGGATTCTTGTAAGTATAAACTCCTTTTCGGACTCTAATATCCAAGACATTAACGACACATTCAGACGAAACAATGATGACCATCCACGTCAATGCGGATCTACGTCCCATCGTTAAGGAGCAGGTCGGTATGCTCCATTGGGTTATGGATCCTTTGGTATCTGGTTTTATAATCGCCTATGACTTGTCCGGAAATCAAGTTCTGATTTGCAATTTCGACGTGAGTTCAGTGTTTAATCGCGGCTGCACATTGATACTGACATTTTATATAGTCCAAAAAATGGCCAGTAGAATCATGGAATGAAGAGCACTGCCGCAAGGTCGTCGACGCTGCCATCGGTGCGAAGGCCAAGTATGATGTTCTCAGTTTCCGTCCCTGGATCCTGAGCCGAAAGGTCGCCAAGTCCTACAGCGACGGACGAGTTTTCCTGTTAGTATACCTCTCTTGCTTTCTCAATTTGCCGTAATTTTGTCGACTAACGCACCTATGCCTAGTGCTGGTGATGCCGCTCATTCCTTCCCCCTACTGGCGGCCTAGGCCTGAACTCCGGGCTCGGCGACGTCCACAACTTGGCTTATAAGCTAGCCGCCGTGCACCATGGCTCTGCAAAGGACGCTACTTTGGATACATACGATGCCGAGCGCCGTCAGGTTGCCCTGGTAAACTCACAACAGAGTGTGAAGAACGGAAAGAAGATTTTTGGTTTGCTGAAGACTCTCGGCACTACTGATCCTGATGTCGACGTTGCCCGTCACAATCTATACCAAACGATCCATGATGAAAAGGCTATGGTCGATATCAACGAGGGCATCGAGGGCCAGCGTGAGCATTTTGATAACCTCGGCCTACACATCGGTTACGTGTACGGCGACAAGCGCATCCCCGACAATGCATCCGTGTACGAGCCCGTCTGCGTGCCGGGAGCTCGTCTGCCCCATGCTTGGATCAAACTCGTTGATTCTGAGAAGGTGCAGCTTCCTGCGATTGACTCAACATACGTTGGCGTCGATTCCCAGAAGGTAGGGGAAATGACCTACTCTACACTAGATCTGTGCCGCTTTGACTCCTTCACTATCTTGGTCGACAAGAGTTCCTCCTCGAACTTCGAATCCGCCGTTCAACAGGCGCTCAAGCAGCTTCCTGCAAAAGTGGCCTCTAAATTATCACTGCAAGTGGCTGTCAAAGGTGTGGACTTCTTGCTGCAGCCTGGTCAGGAAAAGTGGGATGATGTGGTGCCGTTGAAGGAAGGTCAGGCGGTATTGGTGCGTCCAGACCAACACATTCTAGCCGTGTTGGACCGGAACACTAGCGCAGCTCAAATTCTAGAGGCTTTGGGGAGTCATTTGGGCTGGTAGGCGAGTGACAGAGTCAGGGGTGAACAGCCACTAGTAGAGAGCTTCTAGGAAGATCTCCTGTTACCCAAAGGCTCCAATTTCTAAATGCTCTGGGGCCAAAGCGATGGAGCAATGAGGAAGTAAATATATAGTTTACCCGGTTATGTGATAGATAGATACCAAGACAAGATCTCGTTAAGCTAACCTCTTCATTTCTAACTTTCTAGTAGACTCGAACTTGAACTATGGTTACGTTCATATGCAGATGGGAATCCCTTAGTGTGTAGCTAAGGCTATTTATTAGCAGCTGTGCGGGCAGTAGGCGGGGCCCGGCAACAGCAGGGAAGTAGGGCCAGCCTGGAGACCGACATACGCTTGATCTTCCCGACTCTGTGCCCCATGGGATTATGACGCACTTGGCCTAAATATTGATTAGCATCGGATATTCGCAAAAGACCATCAAAATGCAGGAAAGGAGTAGCATACCCAGGGGGCCGTGCTTCTTCTCGCAGGAGCCACATCGCTCAGTCTGAATCTCGCCTAGGCAGAAAATGAAGGCAGACTACACGTTTGCGAGCTTATCGCAGACACGTTCTTCTTTGCGCTTGCCCGACATGAAGAAATGGCTTCTTGCCATTAGCTCACGCACCGCTTTCTAGGCGAAGAACACTGGGAGATGTTTGCCCTTAGGCTTCTCTCCCTCATGGGCGGCCTTCCATAGGGATCCCCACAGCAGCTTCGCCCACATGGAGAGGAAGGCGGAGACGGGAGGTAGGTAGCAAGCTCGTAGAAGGAAGTAGCAATCACGAGGAAGGAGAGGTCGCCGGACTATTAAGTTTAAGCACATAAAAGATGAGAAGAAAAGCAAGACGAGAGGAAAGACGAGAGGAAAGATGAGAGGAAAGACCAGACTAATTTAGTTTGATATCATAACTCCCATAATATCATACTCTTCAGGCAGCAATAAAATAACCATCCGTTAGCAGAATCAGGACTCCTTATTATTCTCGGATCTGCTAGCATAAGGGGGAATAGGATAAATGTTACTGTACTTGGAACAGGCCGCGGCCCAGTCCGGGCAACTCATTATCATTCAAGGAAGAACTTTCCTATTATGGGAGTACTATACACGAAGTCGACGTCTGTCTGACTTGATAACCAACGCATCCGATACTACAAAAGAATACAAACTAGGTGCGGACTTTTTCCTTCATCCTCTAATCCCCCCATACTCAAATTTCACCTGCCCGTGAGATCATGGCTTTAACAACAGAGCCGCACGAGATTTTTCTGATCCCCGAGATCCTGGAAATAATTTTGATACAGACCAATATGCAGACTTTACTCACACCAGCTCAAAGAGTATGTCATCAATGGCATTATCTAATTCAAGACTCGACCGATCTACAAGCCGCCCCTTTTTTTCAAGCCCGTAAGATACACCCTACCGCACGGGACACCAGGCATTCGAAATCCATTAATAGATAAATATCTGTGGCCGTGGTTTTGCTCAACTAAGGCGCAACTTTACGGAGCACCACCAGTCGAAGGAGGGGCAAAGACACCTTCAATTGATTCTCGGAATGATATTCGCTTTCGCCGAAAGGAAGTAGTTGGGTACGAATGCCCTTTCAGCAACCTCCTCGATCTTGTATCGGCCTAGTGGAGAAAGACGGAGGGGAAGTGAATGGCCCCGCATACACAGAAGTGAAGCTTAATGTGCAAGGGGATAATTTACGAATTGGAAATATAGTGTATCCCTGCACGCTACCTGATCGCCATATTCACCCTCTATCAGAGGAAGGAATAATCTGGTATGGAGAAATTCATACTGATAACGATCTGAAACGATATCCTTGGCTTAAAAAGTATCAAGATGGAGTAGAGATACATGGGGAAATCCATAGGAGCCAGGTAGCGTACGCTACCTCTACATATCTAAGGGATTGCGATATTGTGCTTTTCACTCTACATTGCGCCCGGGCACGGGGGAAGCTACATATGGCAGATGGTCAGGACGCTTTCCGCATCAAAAATCTATATTGTTGGCTGTTCAAACTTGGGATGACTCTTGTTCCGGGGCAGATATCTATTCCGATGCCTTCAAACTAGGTGCTTTCAAGATTTGCAGCCTCGGTAGGCATGATCAACCGATGGAATTTGCTACCTACTTTGCAAAAGTGAAGTTGATCAATAATGGCTAGCTCCTGAAATGAAATTTTAATCTTATCGAATGTTATTACACTACACAGTTTAAAACACAGCACACTAAAATGAAGGTCAACTCAACATTCATATTGAGAACTATTGCCTAGGGAGTCTCGCCAAACGCCCAATAATCTCTTCCATCTCGGTCGATATCAACCATCTGGAAGCAACTGTCTTGAGACTGATCTGTAATGTATTCACCTCATGCAGTAAGTTCACCGAAGTCATTGCATCGTTCGCGCCGGTTGGATTCAACGAGTTGATTAGTTTCTTAGCCCCGCTGAAGTCAAGAGCATCGGGAGATGCAGGATCCAAAGCGGAAGCCGGAGAAGACAAAGTATCCATGTTCTCGCTTCCTTGGGTTTCATCGGTCTGATCGTTCTCGGCGATGACACCGACCCACACGTCGTGCCATCGCCAATTTTTGGGAATCTTGACCTTGTTCTTGTTCCAGAGGTGAGTTGCCACTAGTATCATGGCTGAGGCGAAGAGGCAGCCGGGGATGTGAATTGCATGGGCATGACCGCTGGGGATTTCGTTAAGAAGACGTATGATGGAAACCGCATGGAGAACGGCGCGAAATGCTTCGACGCTTTGAGCCCAATTGGCGAGGTTGAAAGGGCGCGCCCAACCTTTGACGGGAATACCGCTGAGGACTAACGGTAATTTGTACTCGTCGCAGATGCGGCGGTAGAGGGATATGGTGGGGGTGGAAAGCTCAATACACACGGCATGCCAGCAGATGAGAGTCTGGAGGGAGTCGATACTGCGGGAGGTACAGAGATTGCCTTCGTAAATGTTGAGAAGACCTTGAATGATCTGTGAGCGTGGAATAGTTCCCAAAGCCGCGCTATCGACGTCATGTAGCTCAGCGATTAATGATTGCAGGCCTTCGAGCAAGACCGAGATGGAAAGTTGCGAGAGCTCTAATGGCGCCTTGGTATAATCCCTCGCGCATACTCTGATGAACAGCTCTGAAAATGGAATCCGCTCATGGCCCAACTGCGCCATTTGAACAATCCATTCGTCGGCAGTCTCGGCAGCAAATGCAGCATCGGAACATGCGGCGCTGATTTTGTTTGTGAGATGACGAGCACTAGCGGCGGAGCCTGACGCCTGTGAGATGAGCCCGTCCAATATATAGTGTCCGAGTGTTGCTCGCCGCTGAACTTCTGCGGCTACCCAAATGCGCCAGGCGGTCTCCTTGACTTCTGGCTCTGCTTCCACGTCGGGTATAGCTCCTAGTTGAAGATCGTCCACTGAGTACATACCAGATGTCCTTGCCCAATAGAAGCCTAATCCATGGAAGACAAACGCGGTTGTCCGAACGCTGGTATTGCGAGAAAGCAATGCGTATGTTTGCCCCAGAAGAGCCGTTAGAACCAACTGGATACCATCACACTGGTCATGCGGCCCTCGTAGTTTAATCAGACTCTGCCACGAGGCTGCAACCGCGGTATGCCCCAGTTTCCACAGTATCTCTCCTTGCTCCACAGCATCGGGGACACATACAAATAGAGAACCCAGAGCAACCATATTCAGCAACAGAGGGGATATACAGTCCCGCACGGAGAATGTAGGCTCGTGGATGATCGGAAAAGAGGGAGATACCCGGCCAAAGAATTCTCTTAAACACGCATCCACGAACGGAGGGGTAACTCCCGTGTTTCGCAGGTTATTGTTGAGTCTCTTAGATAGGTCATCGACGAGCTTATGAAGTTCGTCCACCGCATGCTGGCCGGGACTCCCCTGGCTATCAGCTGGGGGTACCGAGCGCAGACAGCTTAGAGCTGAGATCAACGAATAAGAATTATCGGAGATATCTGCCATGGGTAATAGCAGCGAAGAACTATTCTGAAAATCCGGCATCAGCCAGTCAAGCAGATTTTCCGATTCATGAGTATAGGGGCTAGCGAGGAGAGATTGGTCGAAAAGCCTAGGTTGCTCCAAGTCGTAATTCGTGGGCACTAGGGAATTTAAAGGGGACGCCGGTGTTTCGGGAAGGACTGCATTGCTGATCATAGCTTGCGGCTGCTGAAGCGCTATATTGGCATCGGAAATTTGGGCGCGCCTATTCGTATGCAGCTTCATGTGCCGATTCAGCACATCCTGCCTGCCAAAGGATTTATTACATTGCGGGCAGGGAAATGGTTTCAAATTTGTATCTAATTCCTGTCAGCTGTTTCCTTTTCTTCGACATGGGGACTAGTTTCCATTAGTGTACTAGTGATTATGATCACTACTCACGTGTTCTCTTATGTCTCTAGAGTTGTTTTAGCGTTGAGGTATAACGGCACGCATGAGGATTACAACGTACCGTAAGATGTTCTAACTTGGTGTAGGCCTTATCGCACACGCTACAGCGAAAATTTCTGGAATTACCGGCCGAGTTGGATCCGCTTGTGACCGGAGAAGATACCATGTTCATGGCCAACATGTACTAGCGGGGATGTACAAAGCAAAGAGTAAGTGGGATTGGCGTATGGGGAAGTGGGAGAGAAGAACAATTAAGGTGGGTTGAGAGGGGAAGGCTTGGGTGGGAAATAAGATCCCTAGGGCAGACTATAGGGACCACTTAACCATAACCCTCAGTTTGCAACCGGCAGAAAGGCGGGGGCTGTTATTTATGTGGCCTCAGGCAAACAATCTGATACAATCATAGTCACATACCTATGTCCGATGATATATATCTTTACTCGAAATCTGCGTTGAGATTAGTCTGGATATTAATCGCGTAAAATCCCCAAAATTATGACAGTCTTCTACCACTACCAACTACGATGACGACTACTCTTTACAAGACTATACGGACATAGGAGCCATCGGGCTTACTGATCAACTTGACTGAACCTACGCCAAAAATGGGATTATACTACTATATATATATATACTATACAGCGTGATTATTTTTGAGTGGGTACTAATCATTGCAAATCAACTTGGGATATAAGATATTGATTTCTTGTTTTCCTTCAATGAATGGGGTAAAAGTTTTCTTGTAATCACACAGAGTTAGGAATATGAAAATTTCTTAGGAAGGCAGACCTGCACAGCATGCTTGGCAGAAAATTAATATTTTCAAATCCATCTACATTTGATTTTAAGTTGGTTGGTTGACCCTCGGCAAACCGAAGGTGGGAAAGTGGGAAAGTGGGACAAGGATTGAGATGATGCGGCGAAGTGGGAATAACGTAGTAGGGATCACAAAATGGCAGTCGAGCCTTTGATAGGCATAGTACCAAGTACAAGCGGGAACGTGCACCCTACAAATTCGAATAATTTACAACTAGCAAATCATTGATTGTGACTTGCCTGGGATAGCACCCGTGGGGCGGGAGGAGAAAAACTTAAGGCGTGTGTGTATATGGGATATGTAGGGGATTATTCCAATTTAGATTAGCTACGTAACTAGCCTGCATTTTATATACATGGATTCCTATGATTTCTAACCCCTACTCTTTCCTAGCGTGCTGCTCGTGTAAACCAGGTAGAACAGTAGCCAAGATCGCCATCTCTTCGGTGGCATGTTGCAGCAATGCCATAGGTAACTTTTCAGGAACCATAGCCCTTCTCGCCTCTGGCGAGACTCCTGGAATATCCCCGAGCCAGAATCGCGATCGCATTCGAACACCATCCGGCTCATCTTTGATCAAGTGTATCAGATGACCCATGTAGTTGACCTCGCCGGTCTGATCGTTCCAGTTACCGGTTCTCCCACATATCGCGGTGGAGTAGCCAGCGCGTTGAAAGTCTTCCTTCCAGGTCGGACCAAAATATTCAGCGGGGTCACGGAAGGAAATCTTGAGCTTGGCGAGTTCACCGCCGAAAAATTCGTGAACGAGGTGATGTCCACCGATATAAGTACTGTCGTTGTTGCGTGGGCCTTGCCAATCCGAGAAGACATGGTCGCGAGGATGCCAAAGTTTGTACTGGTCGGTGGTATGGATCCAGCCGAACCACCAGTCTATCATAGCACCAGTTGAGCCCTTCATGTAGGTTGAAGCTGCAATGTGATACATGCCATCATTGGTGGCCGCAACACCAGCCTCCATTGGGAGGTAAGGATGCTCCAGAAGGAGCCTAGCATCGGAAAGGGCGAGCCCTGGTGAGAGCGGGGTCGTCATGACGTGGAGTAAAAGAGGTTTGCGGGATATAGTAGGGTGAAGATTCGACGCGATAGTAGAAACAAAATACTAGGAAAAGGTGTTCTTAAATAATTCCAATCCGAACGCCCACCAGAGAGTGAGCCCGAAGATTGTGGGGAAATTCCGGGGGATCCGATGGGGAAACGTGGGGAAGCCTCCAGGGTGACTCTCATGGCACCGAGGGAATCCCTCATTAATAAATACATTGCCACAACAAGGACAATTAGTTCTAATTCTGTTTTCTTGTCCAGAAAGACATTATAAGCATGTGTGACAAAATCGAGCAACAGCAGCCCGAAGCTCCAGGCACGGAGCTTTTGATCCTTCAAGATCACTTAGCCCTTTCTCAATACAAATACGTCACCCGCGGCCAGGAGCGCGTATTGCTTGTCCCACAGCCATCCATCGATGACCAGAACGACCCTTTGCTATGGCCACGATGGAAAAAGTGGCTTACATTCAGCAATGGCCTTCTTTACGCCTTCCTTGGGTCTGTCACCGGGCCTATGATGGCTGGAGGTATGCAACCAGGTCCCATTCTTCCTTCATTACTTTAAACCAAGCCCCCTAATCTATTGCATAGGAATGATCCAGCTCGCAACTTTCTTCAAACGACCCTTCTCCGATATTGCCTACAGTAATGGAGCTACGTTGATTTGTCAAGGCTTCGGCACGCTATTTTGGTTGTAAGCATCTCTGATTGCCTATTAACATAGGCAAAGGATTCATCTGAATATACACTGACAATTACTTGATGTGAAAGACCTATAGCAGTCAAAATCGGCCGCCGTCCAGTTTATCTCACATCGAATCTTCTTATGGGTGTCGCCTGTGTCTGGTTGGCGATTGCGTCCCAGGAACGCTTTACAAATTTTGTGGTTGCTCGAGCTTTCCTCGGGCTCTTCGAAGCGCCTATTGAAGCGATAGTTCCCAGCACAGTGGCCGATATTTTCCACCTCCATGAACGCGGGGAGAAGATAGCTGTCTATGGACTATCGGTGCTTGGCGGTAACGAGCTTGGCCCACTGGCATCCGCGTACATCATCCAGGGGTTGAGCATGCGGTGGGCGTTTTACATCGTTGCGATGTTTATCGGTGCCAGTCTGATAGCGATGTTTTTTCTCATGCCAGAAACAGCATTCAATGGGTCTCGTCCCAAGATCGTCCCTATTATTGCCGAAGAAACCGACATGATCAATAACCGTGAAGGCAAACTGTCTTACGAACATCTTGAAGGAGTGTCCTCTGTCCCCGCAGCGCAACTGGAATCGCAATTTCCAGCTATTGAGAGGCGACCATACGTGTCGGAACTCTTCCGAATTAGCATCAATCATGAAGTCTCTCTGTGGGCCATCTTCCAGCGGCCATTTATATTGATGATTTATCCGACTGTTCTCTGGTCGAGTCTCGCGTATGGCATGAGTCTGAGCTGGAATGTCATTCTAGGGTGCCTCGTCGCTCAGCTGTTTTCAGTGCAGTAAGTTTGGGCTTTCTCCACGTCGAAACACTGCTAACAAATTCTCTCTGTAGACCCTACAATTTTGACTCCGGTGCGCAGGGACTCACTTTTGTTTCACCGCTTCTTGGATCTCTCGTCGGGACATATCTCTGTGGTCCTCTCGCTGATCGGACGGCTACGTGGTTCACAATCCGTAATAAAGGAGTCCGTGAACCCGAAATGCGCCTCCCTACTTGCATCATTGCGGCCATTCTCACATTCCTAGGGGCTCTTCTCTCTGGCCTAACCTACCACTATAAAACTCACTGGGCCGGCCCGATTGTGGGGTTCGGAGTGTTATCTGCTGGTGCTCAGATGGGTGCCACCCTCGCCATTTCCTACAGCTTGGATTGCCATAAGGAATTTTCCGCAGAAATCATGGTGACTATATCCTGTCTCAAGTCAGGTGTTGCCTGGATATGGACATGGTGTATCAACAACTGGGTTTCAAGTGCCGGTCTTTTAACGGTGTTTATGACCCTCGCGGCTATCAATGTGGGTATCTATATGCTGGCATTTATCTTTCACTTTTACGGGAAGAAGATTCGCATCTATTTGCAGAAGAAGGATTTCTTACGTACTTCTATTGAGAAGTAGAGCCAGCTTTTGTGACGCTTGACGCCAAGGAAAATTCAAACAAGCCTTCCTCGAGCCTGATACCCACCTTCAGGCTTGGGGTAATTACCAGATACGTGATTACTTATCTTAGTTGGCGAATGGTCATTTAATCTAAATCCTCAGCCCAAAATCTTCTTGGCTACATGATCTTTGGTGGGGGTGTTTTCACACAGATAAGCCAGATGCCACACAATCGTGTGGGACGATCAAGTGGCAAAAGAAATAATGCTTCCAGATATAGGAGCCCCGAAGAGTCGAAATCTCGTGACAGTTTGAATGAAGGATATGAACTAATTCGGATGTTCCATATGGTTGGGAGAGCTAGTTGATATGGAATGTAAGCTGCCATCCACGCAACTCTGATCGAGTAGGTCGGATGCATTCCTCATACCTACATTTTACAAACATTATCTGCCAAGCCTTCGGAGCCTGCTAGGAGCATCGCCTATAGCCGGGCTTTATAGCAACTAGTCTATTTCAGGATTTTCCACCCGGCAACCTGGTGAATGGAAGAGCCTTCATTTTTTATTATTGGGGTTACCCTCTAGGCACTCAGAGTACCCCATAATGAGGTATAAGACTAAGAAAAGTGCCTATTCCATATATGATATAGGTCTCTATCGAATACACTCTTACAAGAAGCTATAACGTAGCGAATGGATGAAAGACACGGGATCCGGCACGGTACTGACATGTAGCAACCAGGGTTTTAAGAAACCGTTAAGAGGGTAATGTGGGATGCCTTTCAAGTTCGATAAAGAGATTAGAGGCTACTGAAAAAGCTCGAAAGTCTTCAAGAGTTTTCCCACGGCCGTTCATGCAAACGGTTGGGCTGAGACCAGATTAGCTTATTTGACTATCCGGGTCGCTCGCGATCCGCGTAATCTAGTGGCTTCTAGAAGTACGAGAGTTCACTAGTCGAACACTGCGACACTTCTCCCTTTCGTAATTATTGTAAACTAGGTGTCCGAAAGCTATGTTAAAGACTCCGGAACGATATCTACGCCTCCAAAAGCCGCGTGGCGACCTCCTTGGCTAATATGCGACTAGCCAAGAGAAAGACCCAGCAACCATCAGCTACAAAACTTGGCATCGGACACTCAACTACCAAAACCGCCATCCCGCTTACATATTTCTTATTTAATTACAGTGACAGCACCCATACACAATTCCAACGGGCTATTCAATTTCATAAGCATTCGAATGATGTTATTCGCCCACTCACCAGACAATAAAACGTCTTAACCAGACTCGCTTTGATCAAGGTAAGCCCTGCCAAATCAATTGAGAATCGATGACTAGCTTGAGAGCGTTAACTAACAGGAGTGATAACAGGTTCCTCAGAATGGACACAATGTCAGTTCCTCGGGAACTATACGAGTTACTGGGAATGCAACTGTGACGATTTACATGGACTGGGCCATATCGGTGTTGGAGGAACCTACGGCCTTGTAAGTTTCATTCTATATTAAACCCAGCCCATCAGCATTTTCTCGATTGCGAACCCCTGGGCTCTACGTCAATACTGACATCACAAAAAGATGGCAAATGCGGTCACTTCGACTGGTGACCCTCTTTTCTTCCTCCATCACGCTTGGCTGGATCGAGCCTGGTGGAAATGGCAGCTGCAAGACAAAAAGAATCGCTTGTATCAAATGGGAGGATCTAACATGGAAAGAGACGTGCTAGTTTCAGCACTTGGCCTGTCGCAGCCCAACATCTACACAACCAATTATAATGGTGACGATGGAGGCAACCAAACAACATTGAACGATGTGCTTTATACGCACGATCTCCGAGCCAACGTGACTGTCGGAGATGTAATGGATCTTAACGGACCGACAATTTGTGCGGAATATGTCGATGACGGTGTTTTCAACTACACCCGTGGTTGGTGAGAAGGACCTGAATAAATGTGGCTTGTGAGCTTTAGATCGCACTGGTTACAAGGAGAATGGGAAATAGACTACATAGACATAGAACGGAGGGAAATAAATCTTGTCGGTAATTCAATCATGCCTGTTCCAGAAAGATTTACGACCGCACAAGGTGGCATAAATCATGCTGTATTTTCAATTTCGAACCCTATACCAAGAATTAGCCGTCTGCTGCCTTTGAGATTGCCTAGAAGGCAACATCACGTTAGACTGGATACTTCACTAAATCTCGATGTCACGAAAACTGGATATTCCCCATTGTTCGCGACTCATACCCACGGTTACTATATGAGAAATTAGTCATGTACGTGCCCATGAGGGGGTCCTAAAATGTAGAAGAAGCGAAGCAAATGTTTCCCATTAAAGTAAGGTGCAAATTGTAATAAATAGTTGCATGCTCTGTGAAATACTCCCTGTGCCTGTGCTCATAGTGTCTTGAAGAAGTGAGAACAAGATAGATTCTCCGGAAGTTCGGAGGTGATGGAATGACAGGGAACCTGATTGGCTTTGCAAGAAAAGAGATTGGTAAATCGAGATAGTGGTTGGCTGGACCGATTGAAATTTATACACCCTTCTCCTGCTGCGGCCTTCACCATCTCAAAGTTGACGTTTCCAAAGGTGGCCGCATCTAATGCGCAGTTTGAAGACCCTCGATAAAGCTGGAATGCGAGATTGTGACCTCTCCTGTAAACAGCTTTCTTTCTTTCAGCATGGATGAGTTGACGATATCTGAGGAATGGAAAATAAAATTGTGCCCCGGACTGGATTTCAAAATTTCCTAACCCTGGGTAGCAAACTCATGATCTTATGTGTCATACCTAATATTATTTGCTGTTGCAGATGGACCACGTTCAAAACGATCAAATTCAAAAAAAAACAGATGTGCATTTTCGAGGAACAAGAAAAAAAAGAACGAAACAGAAAGCATAGCACCTTGCACCCACACCTCATCGCGTTGCTCTGTCATAATCCCGTCACATTTTTATCCCTGTACATCTTGCCATCAACCCGCTTTCTTGCTCTTCTTGGTCCTCAACTTCATCAACAGATATACCATACGATAAGAGCTACAAACAAACAAGAAATCGAGGCCCACATTCCTCCAGCCATCAGACTGTGAGTTCAAATTAACCCTGGACAGGTAATCGGCCCCTGATTTGTACTCACACACCTTCGAGTTAAAGTTGGCATCTGGGTTCGTCAGGTTGGCTAATTTGCCGCATGAGGTTACCTCCAAGTAAGACTTCAGGTACTTAGCGCACGTTTGATTTCCTGGGGTATCGAAGGTAGCGAACTCGCTTTCAGTGCAGTCAACCGTAGCATCCCAAATGTTGAAAGTCATGATAGACCCTATGAGGTACGTGAAAGGGTTGAGGTAGTATATCAAGTAGCGCCAGAATTCTTGGATTTGGGCTTAAGGAACCATGACTCCACAAAAGGACATCAAAACAACGAGAACAAAAGGATTGGTAATTGCAGCAAAGATGGGGTCAGGCAGAAATGAATTGACCAATGCCAGTATAAATGAATTCGTACAATGACAATTAAAGCATAAACGTGGGCGGATTTGACTGATTTCTTCTTTCCTTAATTTTTACCTAAATCGATTAATAAGGGGTATTAAAAGGGGTGTCAAAGGAGGTAGATCTTTCTCTATATCAAAAGTAAGATCCTCAGTAAGGGCACTTTGCCCTCGATACTAGTATATAAGAAGGATGTATATCAATCGAATAGAAAACTGCATAAAATAGAATAAAATACATGATTGATTCATTCATTTCCACCTAATTAACCGGGTACCCCCTCTACCTACTATAACCCGCCCGGTGCTACAGGCATCTAACTTTTAATTAAATAACCAATCATCCATGACCTCCTCTCGCAATCTCTTCTTCTTTCCTTGCTCATGCTCGGTTGTTTCGTCGGAATGCTACTACGTTGGTTGATGTCTGTCTCTCCGTAACCAAGCTGTGACACACAACTCAGACTTAGCAGAATTCGCAGATTATTACGAATTCTACTTGCCATACCTAGAATCTGCGAAGCGATAATAGTGATGGGGTTTGAAGCTAGGCATTAGCTGGATACCATGATGGAGACTACTAAACGAATTATCTAAGTTTGATGAGAGGTCGAAAAAAGGCCCAACGTGGCTCGGGCCGGGCCCCGCTGAGCCAAACATAATCAAAGCTGAGGGGTCGCCGTGGGGTATTTCACAACATCACAACATCTTCCATTCCACGTCTACGAACAGGGGCTCCCACCATGGCCATTCCGCCCACAAATCAGATAGACGACAAACTCTCCTCCCTTTGGCACGCCGCATGCACTGACTACGCCAATGAAACCGGGACTATGCTCGGCGATGAGGAACTGCGCAGCCTCCGTGGCCCCGAAGACCTCTCGCGGCAGCTAGACAATGAAAAGAACAATTTCGAGGACTTTCGCGTGAAGCGACGCCCACTCCTTCATGCGATGCAGACTGTGCTCGCCCCCTTTGAGAGTTGGGGCGATCTTATCGCGGGCGCTGCGGCTGCGGCATTCCCACCGGCGTCTTCGATCATGGGGGCGATGTTGCTGCTTGTCCGTGGGGCAAGAAGAGTAAGCGAGGCGTTTGATATGATTATGGATTTGTTTCGCAAGCTAGGCCATTTTGCACTGCGGTTGGACTCGTACAAGGGCGTGCCCCTGAGTGAGGGGATGAAGGTGATTATTGTCAAGGTCTTGGTGAACTTCCTGCGTGTCTGTGCCATGTCACAAAAACTGTTGCGCAAAGGGTCTCTGAAAACTAGACTGTCAAAGTGGGTGAAGAATGCGATCATGGAGGATACGGAGGTTAGTTCGCTCCTAGGCGAGCTGGAGGAGCTGACGAGCCAAGAGCATATGATGGTTTCGGCGCATGGGCTGAAGATCACCCATCAGGCGCTCAGGAATACGGAAGAGTTACTCGAGAGAGATGATCGCAGGCGCGATCAGGAGAAATTAGAGAAGGTAAAGGCTGCCCTACAACCAGTATCCGCGTCGAGCCAGGTTTTCTCGTTCATCAACGAGAATCGTATACCTGGGTCAGGGAGCTGGATAGAGGACATGCTTCGAACATGGTGGCAAGGAACTCGGCCTCTTCTTTGGCTTCATGGAGGTCCTGGAGTGGGCAAGTCACATCTCGCATCCAAAATTATCACGGGCCTTGCAAGTGGAGAGTTCTCTGGCCCTGCCCCTCTGGTGGCGTCTTTCTTCTGCAGGAACAACGACGTTGATCTACGCTCTATCAACAAGGCTTTGCGCACTTTGGCATGGCAGGTTGCCACGCAGAGCCCAAGCTTCGCAACTCAGGTGGAGGAGTTCTGTTTGAAAGAAGACACTGAAAATACCTATATCTTGTGGAGAAAGCTGCTGCTCGAACACCTCGCTGAGATGCCATCAGCAGAGACGTGCTTCGTCATCGATGGTCTCGATGAGGCAGAGCCGGAGGAACTGGATGTCCTTCTTAGCCTACTGGGGAAAACTTTCTCAGAAGGTGACCCGGAGACAAGGCCAACCTTACGAATTGTACTGCTGAGCAGGGACTCGGTGCGCCCCGTGCTCGAAGGACATTCACTGGACTGGATTCCCGATATTGAAGTCGGCAATAATGAGAACAAGGATGATCTTCACGAATATGTCTCTGAAAAACTACGGACGACTAGATTGTTTTGCTCGGCACCTGACCTACGAGAGGAGATTGTCCAGGAGATCAGCCGGGAAGCTGAAGGTCTCTGGGAATGGGCCAATCTGGTCATTAAAGCTGTCCTGCGCTGTCGGACCAAGGAGCAGATTCACAAAGTGATCAAGACTACCCCGCGGGGAATCAGCGCAATGTTAAGCCAAGAGCTACAGCGCTTGAGCAGAGAGCTGTCACTGTCAGACGAAGCGTCCTATGGTGAATACTCCAGCGAGGAAACTGCGACGCAGATTGACCAATTGAATGTCCTTCTCTCTTTCGTGACGCTCGCACAAAAGCCGTTGAAAGTGCAGCAGCTCGATATAATCCTGCAGATCATCTTCAAAGAAGAAGTTTTGAACCTGGAGGATGATATCCGCAGCTCATACTCATCACTCTTTCAAATCCGACATACCGTCAACGAATATAACTCCGAGGAGAATGTTGTGATCCTACGCCATAGCTCATTTTACGAGTATTTCAGGACATTGCGGAACCCCGGGCCGATCCATGTCAATCTGGAACAAACTGAAGCCAACTTCCTATACGTTATCCTTCACACATTCCGAGAGATCCACAAGCCAAAGTGGGACAGAGCCATCGAAGACATGTACCTGCTCAGACCTTATGCTGATAAATTCCTACCCTGGCATTTGATGCGCGCCAATCCTGAAGCGGCAGGGAAGCGACGTGAAGATATTTCAACACTCTTTGAAAATTTGTTCATCGAAGAAGAATATATGACCTGGTTAGTTGAGGTCGAACAAATAAGGAACTATGCCAAGTACTGCTTCTATCCTTCGTCTCGTGTATCGGACACCGGGGAGTTCTGGCTGTATGCCGAAGATCGGATCACTGCAAATAGGAGAGCAGAGTTGGTCCTGAACTGGCTTCTTCCAGAGACGAAACAACGATTCAAAGACAATGCTCGTTCGTCGGAAGAGGCAAGCGACATATGCCCGTTTACGGTGCTCTTCTCCTTCATGGTGAGGAGCTGGTTCCGTCTTTGGCTAGCCCCAGATGAACTCAAAGAGGGAGACGGCTGGCCTGCTGCCCTCCCACGTCTGTTGAAATTATATGCAGCAATGGCGGCCGTGGATAAGGGATCGGACGAAAACGACGAAATCAAAAAACTCCTAGGAATGACCTGGGGCAACACTGACGTGTCCGTAATCATGGACGCCGCTGAGTTACATAAGTTTGAGCACACAGCGATGTGGCATGCCCGAGTCGCTCAGGCGTTACTCATGGAATACCACCATCGAGAAGCGCGTGATCAATTTCACGTCATACTTGACGATACTAGAATGTCTGATACCCTTGCCAAGCAAGCCCTCTCTGTCGTGCATAGGGACTTGGCTCGCGCATGTACTGAGATAGGGAGACACGAGGAGGCATTGAACCATATAGAACTCGCTGAATTAACAAGGCTGTCGAGAGACTATGATCGTTCGGACGAGTATCGAGTGGGTCGATTGCTGAACTTGGCGCAAATGAAGTATCGTGCAAAGCAAAGAGACAGTGCGATCTCCACTGCAAATGAAGCTTGGCAAGAGGAGCTGTCGAGAACGAAGGATGAATGGCGGTATCCAGACATTCTTTCGTTCTTCGATATTTTCCTAGAGCTGCAGCAGCTACATCGTCTTGGGTCCGTTTTAGACTATGCCGCCGAGCTGTTTGAAGAGACCAATTCGGAAAGACCGAGGAACATGAATTTCGCAGACTACATTTTTGAAAGCTTCACCCGACAACCGCACACCATGTACAGGGTGTTTCAGATTGTTTTGAAAGAGGACGATGAGGATCGCCTGGCTCATCTTGAAACGGTTATGAAGAGAATCGATACCGTACCTAAAGAGGATCGTAACATCGCTAACCTGAAATATCTAATTGCAACTGTGCTATTCGACAAAGGACAGTTAGGTCTGGGGGTTCAAGGCTGGTGTCAGGTTCTCACCAACGCCTATCGTCCTGCTAGCACCACTTGGGATGCCGAAAACGATCGCGGGCGCTCACTGGCCCACCTGGTGGAATTGTGCCTGAGCGACGCTGATATCCCTTTCTGTGAGAGTTTCCCGATCATGTTGGAGGCTTCGGCTGAGTCGGGCGATGCCTGCTTGGTTATATCAAGCTGGCTTCGGAACCACGGGGATCTCAACAATGCCAGACATTCTCTACGCGGTCGCGTTAAAGCATGCGTTGCCTTATTATCAGACGATGATGCTACCAACGACGAGAACGCCTTCCTGGCTCTTTTCAAGACGTTTCTGGTCGATCCCGGTAGCGAGGAAGATCTTGGTGCAGCTTTATATTGGATCAGGCAAGACAACGAGCGGTTAATTGAGGGATACTATTACGGCGAGCATGATGCAGGGGAATCGAAAGACGAGGCGGGGCTATTGGACTCGCTGGGCAAAACGAACTTAATAGACGACGGCGAAGACATGAATTCCACCGACAGTCTTCATGCCTTGGACATCTGGTTCACATGCGATCCGTTGACAAGGTGCTCGATATGCGCGCGGGAGATAACAAGTATCCATGGCTGGTACTATTGTCGCTCTTGCTCGTATAAGACCTGCTGCGGAGAGTGCTCCGGCAAATATCGGGGGGTTACCGACAGCTCTGGTCTATCCAAATTTCCTGGTATTTGCGATGATGAACATGATTTCTTCTATACCGGTGGGCCTATTCGAACGGCAGAGCGTGTTCCGGAAGGCATGGTCCCGGCGGTATCTTCAGATGGGGATATGAATGCCATTTGGATTGAGGACTGGAAGGATGGGCTTGTGGAAAAGTGGGAGACTACGGATTTCACCTTCGACGGGGGGTTGTCAGCTTGGTGCATGCGTGTTTTGCCGGAGCCACAGAGGACACGTTGGGCTAAAATGTTCAAAGTTTGAGTTATTAGAGTAGAATGTCTCAAAGGAGAGGTTTCATTTTTGAGGTCTTCGATCAAACGCCAATGCTCTGTGAAGACCAAAAAGCCCCCGCTCTCATCAATATCAAAGGAGCGTCAAACGACTAGTATTGTCGTCACAAGCTACAGAACACACCTCACACATCATCTGCCTCCTCAATCGAGTAAACCTCCAACTCCGCAATCATCGTATTCGCAGGAATGGTCACGCAGATCGGGAAACCCCCATAATCTGGATCCTCATTCGGCATCATAGCAAAGCTACCACTCCGAGTCTCGTCCCCATTCAGAACCCGCAGAGTCCGCAGCTCTCCCGTCTCGGAGTCCACGACCTGTTTCTCCTGGAATCGCAGGAATCCAGTGAACGTACTGGTCGGTGAGAGAGACCGGGCGCGCACTTGGAATCCCCATCCGATCAGGAGGAACCTGGGCCCACCCAAGTGGATGACAATACCCGCACCAGGCCCGGCCTTACCAAAGACGAAACACCTCTCGATGGTGATTTCGTATCCGGCCCAGTGCTTGATGACCGGCTTAGATGGATCGGTGCCGTCGGCAGCGAGCTCGTCAAAGTAGAATCCAATCGAGCTGTCGGGACGCGTCTGGGCATCAAGGATAATCGGGGCAACTGACTTGAGCAGCCCATAGTGCTTGGTAAAGGGATTCGTCGCTGGTTCCAGGGTATCAATGCCAAAGGGCGATACCCCGATGGCCTGGAACGAGCCATAAGCCGTCCATATGCGCCTCACACCGTACTCATCACGCCGCTGCTCGGGGATGAAAAGTGGCTGGTTGCGGTGGCGATACTTTCGGCAGGAACTCGTATAATCATTCAAGTAGATATCGGGCGCAATGAAATCCAGCGAGGGAGCAAACTTCTGCCACACGTCGAGGACGGTGCTTGTGCCACCTCCTGACGGGTAGTCGCCTGGGTAGCCGCCGCCACCGGCAACGATGGGGAAATCATTGTCGCCATCATCACCCACGTAGTTTTGCCAGACGTTGGTGTAAAGGGGGATTGGGTATTCTTGCTTTCCGGCAGTTGCAACTCTGTTGAGATATTTGGCATAGTGGTATGCCATAAACAGTTCGTCTGTGTGGGGACCCTTGCTGAAGACTTCTTCCCATGTACCTTGGGGACTGGTCTGAGCTTTGAAGTGCTTCAAGTTAACCTTGATATCTGCGTGGAGGGAGTCCCAATCTTGTGACAAGAACTGTACCAGATCCTCAGGGACGGGTTCGCTGAACCGCTTCTCAGCCGCAGCAGAGGCATCCCGCGAGTCGCCTAGTAGCCCGGTCTCGTTCTCGACTTGCACCATCACTACAGTCGAATGCTCGCCGTCGACATCCTTGACGTGCTGAAGTAGACGAGAGAATGCCTTTACATCAGCCTTGCATCCTTCTTCATGGAATATAGACAGCACATCCCCGGTCTGGAGGACACCGCCAGCTTTTCGCAGCTTGGCACGAGGGAATCGTCGTGTATCTGTCTTGACCCATGGTGGGACATAGGTAGATATGCCTTGAGGAGTATTAGTAATTGCCAGTCACGCTTTAGGCTAAAGAAGATGATAAGCATACCATTCTTGAAAGACCCAAACCACAGTAGAACTAGGTGCAGCCCATGTTTTCTCGCCCCCAGGATGACCTTGTCCAATTCGGCAAAATTGAACTGATCCTCAACAGGCTCAATGTCCTCCCAAGTAACACAGCCCAAAACAGTGTTGATGTTAGTATCGACCAGCTTCTGCCAGGCAGGTTCCATAAACTCTGCAGAAGTCATCGAAGAGTTCTGCAACTCTGCCGCGAGTGCAAGGAACGGCCGGCCATTGACGACGAGCTGCTGCGTCGTGCCCACATTCCGCAGATGTGGTATTTTCGGAGAGACAGTCATTGCTGAAATAAAATCCAGGTCAGGAATGACAAGGGATGAAAAGAGAGTTACAGTGGTTCTTAATGTACAGTAGTCGAACGGTAATCTCTTATACTCCCGAGCTGCCTTGCCGACCCCTCACGAACCCCCACCATGACGGTGCAAAAGGTGGTACCATACAGTAAAGAAATCACAAGCGGGGTGCCCAATACTGTATACAAATGGAATGTCTCGCGGGAATATCCACGATTGATTGGCAGATAACCCGCAAAAGGTTGTTCAATCGGGTCGACCCCCGCGCGGAGAATCAAAAGAAGACGAGTGGGAATGAACGCCCGCCATTGGCTGATAACCCGCATCCAACCAACCCACGCGCCTCCGCAAATCGCTTTGCCGGATCGGGAAGAAACCCGGGGTAATAGTGGCCTCGTGGATATCCTTGAGCCGGATGGGAAGACCTAGGGTTGGATAGTTTGGCAGGAGTATAAATAGAGGACACCAAGTCAGGGATGGATGGATGTTCTCTTGGTAGACTTCTCATCGTGTTATATAGCGACATCCTGTACTGCAAATTATCTTTGTCTCTACAATGGGGGATAAGAAGGACATTGACATGGTGGAGAGTAAAGTGACACATGCAGAGTTCTCCCCACCTATCGACAATGTCGCTGTGCAGTTCCCTGAGGTCACTTGGTGGAGACACCCTGGCTTGCGGAAGCTATACTTCATGATGCCAATTCTGTTCCTCGGTATGTTCCCCGCAGATCTGAAGAGTGGTCGTGTTCAATGGCTAACATGGCTAGGGGCTTCGACAAACGGATACGATGGCTCTTTATTGAACGGATTGCAGACAATGACCCCCTGGCAGGAATGTAAGTATATACAGAGCTGGAGTGTCATCGTGCGAGAAACTAAATGATCGACCAGACTTTGGCAATCCCAGTGGATCAACGTTGGGCCTCTTCACTGCAATCCAGAATATCGGTGGAGTTTGTGCTTTGTTCTTTGGTGAGAGTCTCTCGGGCCCATAAAGATAGGGCTGATAGGCTAACATCCCATTTTGCATGACAGCTTCATACGTCGCCGACATCTTTGGACGGAAGAAAGGTGTGGCCATTGGATTGGTGGTGCTCTTCGTGGGTACTATCATTCAGGTTGTACCATCGGTCAATTCGAACATGTTTCTTGCGGGCAGATTCTTGGTCGGTCTTGGGTATACTCATCCGTTTGTCCGACTTGAAAAGATGAAGATGACTGACCTTGCCAGATCCAACATAAGCCAAGGCTCTGCACCTCTGTTGATTACCGAGCTTGCTCATCCTCAACATCGTGGTAAGCTTACTACCATGTACAATACATTGTGGTTTGTTGGAGCAATCATCGCAGCTTGGACTGTGTTTGGTACAATCAAGTATACCTCGGAGGCATCATGGAGGATCCCAGTCGGCATGCAAGCAGCCATGCCAGTGATTCAGTTTATTGGCATCTGGTTTCTTCCCGAGAGCCCCCGCTGGCTCTGTGCAAAGGAACGCTCGGAGGAAGCCCTGGCAGTTCTTGTGAAGGTGAGTTCAGCGGGCATTTCTAAATGCCAAAGCCTGTTCTGAACCACTATAGTACCATGCAAATGGAGACAGAGATGATCCTTTCTGCGCCTTCGAGTTCCGTGAGATTCAGCAAACAATCCGAATGGAAAAGCAGAATTCGAACAATGGGTGGCCCGTCTTGGTTCAGACCCCAGGTAATCGCAAGCGACTCCTTCTCATCATCCTCGTCTCTTTCTTCTCGCAATGCTCAGGCAATGGCCTCGTGTCATACTATCTCCACGACATTCTGAATTCGGTCGGCATCGAGGCATCGTACGACCAGTCTATGATCAATGGGGCACTGACCATCTGGTCTTTCTTGGTCGCTATTTGCTGTTCATCTTTCCTAGTAGATGTTCTAGGTCGACGAAAGCTGTTCATGATTGCGGGTGTAGGCATGTTGATCAGCTTCAGTATCTGGACTGGGTATGAGTCCCCCATTGTTCGCGCTTGGGCATCAAAGCTGACCCAATCATAGATGCTCTGCAGCCTATGCTCAGTCCGGTAACAAGGGTGCTGGGAGCGCAGTCATTGCCATGATCTTCCTCTTTTATGGAGTGGCTGGCTTTGCATGGCCAGGTCTCACTGTCGCATATTGTGCCGAGATTCTCCCGTTCGGTATCCGAGCCAAAGGTCTTGCCGTTACGATGGCAATGACTGCGCTGTCGTCAGTCTTCAACCAGTATGTCAATCCGATTGGTCTGGAAGCTCTGCAGTGGAGATTTTACTTTGTTTATATTGCCATCCTCGTGATCGAGTGTGTCTGTATCTGGTTCCTTTTCGTGGAAACGAAAGGTCCGACGCTCGAGGAAATTGCCGCACTTTTCGATGGCGAACAAGCTAATATTGCAGGAAACGAACGGTTGTCAGTTCATCAAGAAGCCAAATCTGCAGAGGCGTGATTTCAATTTTGTTTTATCCTTTGTGTTACATTTCTGGGCGCAAGATCGACAGTGCATCATTTGCAAACTTCCCACGTTCTGCAAGGTCAGAGGTAGCTGGTGCCTCCGTTTCTCCATCGATAGGTAATGCATGCTGCAGAAGAAAATTGACTATCCATCTATCCACGGTATATGTTTTGTCCATTGAGCGCATGCAAACTTTTTGAAATGTAAATAGCCGCTCCATCTGAGATATATTAGCTCTGAACTTCGAATCAGCCTTACAGATCTTCCGGCCTACCATGAGGTCGACTCCCGGCCAGTACGGTTTGAGTTTGAGGAGTATTTCAAAGTTTGAACAAAGCCGATTCCTCGCGTCAAAAATCTCATCATGATTCCCAAATAGCAGGGTATGTAATAGGGCAGCCGATGACACTACAGTCATGTGTGCCACAATGAGGTATACCGCTTCGCAATCCGGGGTCTCGTGGGAGGTCCTCAGTAGATCACTAAACATTGTGGCGTGGTGTTTGCAGCGAGAGGCAAATAGGGCTCGACTGCGGGTCTGAGAGAGTTGAATATCAAAGAAGGGAAAGTATAATAAGGTGGCGTAGTGATGATACCCTAGATGAAGTGCCACAAAGGCCTGTCCCAAGCCCACTACGGAATGCTGTTCCAGGTTGTGGACGGTGAAATGAAGATCTGTTGGAAGTTCTTGCTCAAAATTCTCAAACTCTTGTGCGAGCTCTTGCGTGATCATTTCCGCGTGGTGCTCATTAAGCACTCCATTGGAGAGCTGCTGGTGGAGATCTTGGATTTTACCGAATATCCGGGCCAGTATGACCATATACCCCCAGAGACCTAAACTGGGCTGATCATCCTGACCCATTGATTCCCCTCGTTTTAGAGACCAGAATGTAGTTTCTTGTATTGGCAAGCGATGGTTGTCATCGTGCATTTGTTTGTTCAAGTCCAGGCCTGCAGAAGACCACTGGTCGATCATGTAAAGAGACCACCAAGTTCTCACCTTGATCTCCTGGGTGATAGAGTCTTCTGCGGCCTCTGATAACGGTAAATGGAGGATGTTTGCCATTCGGAACGCAATACCTCCGGTGGGTCAGCCAGATTGTTCTCAAGGATATCTTTTGCAGAGGATCATTTACCAAAGAATAGACCTTCCGATAAAGATTCCCCCTCTGCTCCGCACATATTACCGATCAGGATGCTGGCGTGGATATTGTTGAGACACACGTTATCCACATCCATCTTCAACGTTCTTTTAGCCGTAGAGAAGAAATATTTTGTCTTTTGACGAATCTCCTCGTCGTCAGAGAAGCTTTGGAGAATTAATGAGTAATGTTTTCAGAAATTCCACGTTCTTCGCTTGCTCCAAAGCTTACCGGGCCGCTAGTGCCATGATTCCATATAACACTGCCTTGGGGAATGTGCCATTTCTCACTTGCTCTCTCAGCAGGCCAGGGTGAAACAAAGTGTGTGGCTTGTCATGAATATGGCGTAGGTACAGCCCCACCAGATGGTCTCGAGTATCGACTGTCACATCTTGTGTGATATCATTTGTGGATGACGCCTGGACTGTATTTACTTGTCGTTTTGGTTGAATGCTCCTTCTCGGGAAGTTTTGGGTGTTGACGAAGGAGCACTGTTTCCCGTGTTTGGTGCATTGTTGGCATGATAGCCCCGCCTTCTCTGTCATACATTTACGCTTGCCAATTCTGCATTGTGTGCAAGACTTGGAAATCTTCATGTCGTTGTTATTGTCGGTATGCTTGGGGTTGGACAGATCCTCGGGTTGTTACTTCGGTTGAGCAGCTTAAGGTGACTTGATCACCCAACCGTGGCATTAACCACCCTAAACCGAAAGGGGTAGGGTGCTGGTTAGGTATTTGGTAACAGAGGAACATTGGTATTGTCACTTGAATACTTAGTTACACCGCCGTGGGACAGCTCAACCTGCCCCTTTTCCTCATTTGTTTTGAGTACTTCTTTTCTTCAATCAATCGTTCGTCTGATGATTCCGGTAGTTCTCATTCGTCCACATGCATACTACTGTAGCCTATACCGACTCAGCTCGCTTTGGCAGCTGATTTTAATGTCGGTCCCGGCCACATTGGTGACTTCCCTGAAACGCTAAGTGGCTTGGCATCTGCAAATTGCCATCCACCTCTTAATTACAGTCCAAAGATCGTTAATGACCGTGTAATTGTTCATCCTTTTAGTGGCTTATTTGTAAGTGAGTGGCACTTGCAAGTCGACAGCGAGAAGGTATCTAAGTAAGAAAGAAAGGGGTCGGGTTGAACCGTCTTGTAGTGATGTAACCCAGTATTCAGAGTACTGTACCGAAGTCGCGCTGTCACCCACTTTTACATACAGAATATACATGGCAATTTGGTTTTCCCCACGACATCTCCTTTGGTATACTCTCTGCCTGGGTGGAGTATTCAGGCACCATTTTCTCGTACTAAGCTTCGACCAAGATCAGTTTTGGCCCCAGGAGCGAACGGGAACCCGGGACGATACCGCGAATGGGGCAACAAGAGAAACGGCACTTCAGTGGGGCAGGGCATTCAGGAGGGCAGTGCCATGAACCTGCTAATAAAGAGTAGGGCGGGAAGCCAAAGAACAACATAACTTCTCCAGCCTTCCAAAGCATCCGATTGATCTCCTCTAGACAATGGATTTGCTCCCAAAACCCTTGGGATCCGCCACACCGGACATAGAGGTTCCATTACTGGATATTATCCCAAATGAGGAACCTCAAGATTTTTTCACTTTTGCAGAGCGACATGGCGTTCGAATCCCATTCAACGAACAAATTACACACCAATATCTGGCTGCTATAGTTCAGTCTTGGCTATTTTTCTGCCTTCTTAACGAGCATTTGGGATATATGCCCAAACTCGCTGATATTACCCAAAATCGGCTGGTCGATGGCAAGCCTGTTACTTGCTTATCGCTCAGAACCATCGCGGACTGCCTTTTAGACGATGATTCAAAGAAACGAGTGTGCGGTTATGATGCTTCCAAATGAGCAAATTTGCCCATAATCAGCTGGTCAATATAGAACAGCTGCCAAGTGCCAACACGCCTCCAGTCCCCGCCATAGCTCTATCTGTTCATATCCTGATTGAAATCCTGGTTTCATTGAGAGCTTCATTAAGTGATGATGAAGGCCCTTTCAAATCCCATTTCAACACTGCGGGGGTAAGAATGAAACTACCTACGCGAAAAATTGCCATTCAGAATGTTCCACCGTCTCTCCGCCTCATGATCAATCGCTTATCGTCCAACGGATGGTGCCCTACACAAGTCGAGGTCTCCTTCCCAAATCTTGGCTATATGCCACTTTACTACATGTCACACATCCAGCGTCGTCGTCCGCGGGGATTGAGTCATCAAAGTTGTCGAGATGCCATATGCACTGCAGATTTGACACCAGATAATAAGGCGGATGTTCCTAAACACAGATGGCCAAGATGCACATGCCAGCTACAATGTGTGCCAATCGAACAACTTTTGCACATTCTTCGCCAGGGCAAGATTCCTCTCGTTCGTCTCAACTGCGAGGGAGACCAAATCACCCTGAACCTTGAGGCTGCCACAACCCGCAGTCGGTACATTGCCCTTTCACATGTGTGGTCGGACGGCCTTGGGAATGCAACCGAAAATAGTGTATATGCATGCCAATTAAAGCAGATTCAACACTACGTCGCAGATCTCCCTGTTTATGGTGAGGGAACCATCACTGACTATTCGACATTATTCAGCCTTGATCTTCAGCGATTGAAATTTTGCCTGGGGCTCCCTAGCCATGTATCGACGTTATTCTGGCTTGATATACTATGCGTTCCAGTGAAGTATCTGTCAGGCATCAGTCAAAATGAGCTATCACGGTTGCGCAAAGAAGCAATATCACAGATCCCTATTGTTTTTGCCGGTGCAGCTCAAACGCTGGTTTGGATACTGAGCTGCAGAACCTGCGTTTAGCTGGGTGACAAACTCCGGAAATATTGCCTTTGAGGGATGCCAAAATTGCTTTCTACCTCCAATGCTTGGACTTGAGTCGGGGAGAATTAACACTAGGTGCTTTGCACTGATACCCTAGTTTCTACAAACAAATCTAGTCAAGACTAGAACAGGAAAGCCAAATTTTGACTCTTGTGCTTTTGGCTGGCAATTATTTGTATGTGGTTCACCGGTATGAGAAATATACATTCTCCCTATCCTGGACTACGATGCCACGATGGGATTTTGTTGCCACATCATCAGTGATGTCAACAGCTGAGCCCCTGCTGTACAAGCCAGGAACTTCATCTGCATGTTATAACTGACAGCGTAGGTCCCACGGACCAAATCTTGCGTACCAGTGGGAAGTGTGGAGATAGCCGAGGCTGACTGCAGCAGAGCCTCCACTACATTGCCTGCCAGAAATTGCCGCAGATGGGAGCGTATGTAGCTATGTTGAATGGCGGTGGCAATAGCCAGACCTATAGACCCCCCCATAACTCGAAATTGGGCGATCGCTCCCATAGCAACAGCTAATGCCAAACAATACATCAGTACAGGCGTTCTTCATATGCACGTTTCACGGGAGGAAGCGCGTAAGTCTGGACTCACCATGGTCTCTCTTCTCCGTGGAAAAGGGTGTCATCAGAGTGAGGATTGGAATGCTGATTCCACATCCGAAGCCGCCTAGGAACTCGTAGCCATACTGTCGAGCCGGGATTGCATGCTGACTGGGCATAGTTCCCAGGAGGGCGAAGGCGACAACCTGGATAGCGGAACCAATTATAAGAAGATACATCAGGGGGATCCGAAAGGCTTTGGCAATGGTCGGTGCCAACATCGACCCGACCGGAGAGGATACCGTGAATGGGATAAATCGGATGGCGGCATGGAAAGGTGTGAGCTGATTGACAATTTCGAAGCGCTGCGGCAGAATGAATATGGTTACGAACCAATTCATCCCAAGGAATATCGCATTTCTATTGGTTATTCATTTTAGAATAAAAGTTTTATAGCAACCTTTGTCGCTCAATGACGAGTGAAGAAGCGATGGTTATAGAGGAGGGTAGGACTTACAGCAGCATCGAAATCCAGACTCTGTTCTGGAAGAACCGCCACGGAAACACAGGCTCTGTGGTGCTTGCATTGAGGGTCACTCGGCGTTCCCAAATCGCGAATAGGATCCATAAAACACCCGAGATAACCAATACTGCAATAGTAAATGCAGAGCGCCAAGCGAATTGCTCATCTGCTTCATCGAGACCTGTCACTAGCAGCACCGTTGCCGCAACAAGCAAAAACGCCCCCACAATGTCGATACGACGAAACGCCTTCTCGATGGATTCACGAAGAGAGCCTCTATCTTCGCGTGCCTTAGAATGATAAGGGAATCCATTAGGCAGCAGAAAGATCAAAGCTATAGTTGCGGCTACACCGGCTGGAACGCTATCGATATCGCTTAGCATGAAGAACGGGAGTAGGGCTCTAATTAAGGATATGGAGGAGATACTACTTACTTAAGAAGGAAAATCCATCTCCAAGTGGAGTGTTGAGTGATTGCACCCCCAAATATGGGACCGAAGAGAAGGGAAAATACGAAAGCTGCAGATACAAGGCCAGTGTATTTTGCAAACTTTTCGGGGGGTATCATCTCGAGTACGATGATTGTGGAAATGGCGTAATTGCCAGCCCCTCCGAGGCCCTGTAGTGCACGGAAGATGATCCTAGTCAAGAAGCATTACAGTTAGCTCGTGGGACGAAGATATGGTGATAAGTGACCTCACAGCTGATTCATTGTCTGGGCGGCACCGCAAGCCGCTGAAAAGACCACGAATAAAATGACAGCCACAAGAAGACATGTCTTGCGACCTAATATATCACTGAACTTCGCGGACAGAACCAAGATTCCTACAAGGGGATCATACCCGGTGAGTATTCCATGCACATATGTATCTACATACGTAGCTTGAAAACTCTGTGGATTCACGACGTACCTGCATATCCAAGCATGTATGCTGTGGTAATCCAATATAGCTTTTCCAGCCCACCAAGGTCACCCGCGATGCTGATAAGCGATGTCGAAACGATAGGTATCTCTAGATTTGTTAAGAACAGACACAAGCAGAGTCTTTGAATGTTGTTAGACCATGAATTGTTATCCTCCGACAAAGGGAATGGGAATAGCACGTACGTAGCAGTAAGCAGATGTAGTCGAGCCCCTCCAAGGTATTGTGTAGCTGGGCTGTCGGCTACCTCGCTTGCAACCTGGCCATCTGGCAATTCATGACTGCCAGCATATTGGGTATCGCTCAGCTGCCCTGGTTGTTCTTTCATTGTCACTATGAAGGCGCTCGGGGTCCACGAGATTTGAAAGTTTGAGAAGAGGCTAATTGATGAAGAGAAAGACCCTCGGACTAGTCACTTTGTGTTTTGAACGAGAAAGAGTAATATATATACACATATCTATCTATCTATAGAGCAACAACACCAGGCGAGCAAGACGGTATGTCCTTTTAGATAGTCTCGCACTCACTTCTTGATTGCATCTAGATGGCCTCGTACTTACTCGGCCTCGCACTTGGTCCTTGATTGCACTTAGTCCATTCGCCAAGCGCTAGGATACAGCAAATCAGACGTCGATAAGTGGGTCCGGCCCGCAAGGCTGAGGTGCGAAGTCGCTGAATCTGGCCTGTGCATAAATTTTGGGGGCTTGTTTGGCTAGTACTGTATATGCAGGGCAGTTTGGGGGGCCTAATGAAGCGCATGGGTCAAATTGTGTACTACTGTATATTCAAGCCTTTACCCATACAGAGATCACCCATTAAGATGCCGAAATAGGGAGTATTGAGCGCGACATCAGGTGTTAGAACCACGCCCCTTAACGCCTTCATACCCACTTTGCTGCTTTAGGGTTAGCGCGATTTCGTAAAATTGGACTGAGAGATCGATCGTATGAATCGTGCCCCCATATCTCAATTATTCTGCCAATAGCATATCTCTTTTCATTCCGACATGTTAACTAACCTCTTTGTATTACAGCACTTATACGAGCCCCAACCGATCTAGATGCCTGTAACAATGTTCGAGTATTCCTCACTGCTATTTACGTCGATGGCGGTTAAATTATCGCATACTTCATAGATGGAGTAAAAACTTCCTTAAGTAGCTAAATATATTTACAGAACCAGTAATATTCTGACTACTAAATTGCATGCTAAAACATTAAAACTAAACGTTAATAAGGTAAGCGAGCCCCGAAAGCTGTACAGTAGTGACAACAACACAGTGGATCCTAGTAGGAAAGTAAGAAAAGTCGACCGGTACAGTTAGTCAAGCCCATCAGTATCGCTTGATGGTTGCCTCACTAAAGAACTGATTATGGAAGGATTGATAAACGAGCTCCAGAAACTCCCTAGTCAGTCGCGTTAGGTGCGAAAGTAGAGTGCATGCCAATAGCTCACCGCACTCACCGCCTAGATTTGAAGTTGCGAATGCATTTACTAGGCGGCAAAAGCATCATGTTTGACGAAAACAGCGCTAAACCATAGTAGGAAACGAGTCGTGATTTCAGCCCCGGACTAGGCCTGAAGGATTATTGTTATTCCGAAATCAATTTACGATGAGACACGTATGTTTATTTTCATTCCCCCGCACGGTCAACAACACACTAAGGCTAACGTTTTGGAAATGGGTGGAATTCCATGGCAATCAAAGGGCTGTATTGATTGTAGAAGGCGAAAGATCAAGGTATTTTGTCTTCCCAGAACCATGAGGTGGTGATTTCTAAACTCCTAGCCAGTGCGATGAAAGAAGACCCGAGTGTGAAAGGTGTGTAAAGCGGGGGATCAAATGCCAAGGATGGAACGGCCACTCCAACTTTGTTGGAGCGCCCTCCATTTTGGAAGCTAAAAGGCAAAAGAGTCTCACGACTGCGGCCAAGCCTACAAGTCCAGCCCAATACCCGGTACTTCCTGTAATGGTGCATCCGGGACCGGCCATGCGTGATCAGGTTTTCGCATCCTTCATCCAGCGTTATTTTCCCACTCAAAATTCCCCGTCGACCCTTCGCGCCGAGGAGTTTTTAGTCTGCAACATCGGATGTCTACCCCAAAAGGGTGGGATGGTTGATAGAGCCGTTTCCGCAATTTCCTGTCTCTTCTTGGGGAAGACTAATCGCGATGCTCCGATCTTCCAGCACGGAGTGCAGCTATTCAACGGTGCGATGCGACAAGTGTCTAATATGATACGTCGAGGTAGTTTAACTAATGAGACCTTATACGCCGTTGCTATATTCCAGGAGATCAATGTACGGATGCTTGGTATTCCTCTTCAGAACTTAAGGCTAACGCGCTATAATTTCCCCAGGCACTGTATGCTCCGAACGGTCTAGGTGCTTTGGGTACCCATGTGGCAGGGATGAACACCCTCTTAGAATACTTCAGGGCGAAGGAACAGAGTGATCCCATAATTGATGCGATTCATCACTACCAACAAAAGTTCAATATTGTACGTATCTGCACCTTTTCTTGCGCATTTGTCTAAATTATCTAACTCCTTTGCCAAGATTTACACATCAACGGGGATGAATATCTCAAAATCAGAATACGATCTCATTATGGAGCCCACAAATGGTGATCCATTGCTTGAGACTCTCCAGACCACTGTCGCTATCGGGATTTTGAAATCGAAAATCGATTCAGTCAAGCATGCTGACCTAAGGGCATGTCAAAATCTACTACAACGATGCTACGAGGTACAGGATCACCTCATAGGATTATATACAGGTGGCCAACTTAGCAACGAGCCGTCAGCGCTCGACTATGCTGGAAACACATCCCAACACATTGAAAATACAGGCGTTCCTCCCCCAGAGTTGTTGTTTGGCCACGCATATGATTTTTCATCGCCAAACGATGCGATTCTCTATATCATGTTATGGACTCATCTAGCTATGCTTCAGCCATTGATTTCTCGTGCATCCCGTCTGGTCCAGTTTCACACAAGCTCGCTGATTGGAAACCCTCCATCGCAAAATGAAGATCTGGAGTCTGTTATTCTAGAAGCACACGCAGACAGAATAGCTCGCGCGATGCCCTACTGCTTTCAGGGGAGCATGGGATTATCATGTTGCAAAATTGCGTTATTCGCTATGTGTATGGTTTCACTCAACTACGTTGACAGCGGCAATCGCGAGAAACATGAGTGGTGCCGGGAAGTGATTCGGCATATAGCAGCTTGCGGGTTTGATGTTGCCTCTCATCTTTACAAACTAACCGGCTATCAATGGGTGCGCCGATGGGTCGGGGCAGATCCGCTCACTTGTATATCTCTACGGCAGACGAACAGTCTTGTCTGTAGTTCGAATCCGGTAGCTGTATCAAAAACAACGGAGAGTCGTGATGAATATGCATCCATTCACTATGCTGATGAACTGGTGCTCGGCAGGCAGACTACACTTGACTGAGTTCCCCTCTTGACCAATACATTTGAAAACTGTGTCATCGTGGTGTCTTTGACAAGATCGTCTTCTCCAGCAGCGGAAATTTGCCTTTTCAGAATCGGATGCATGCTTCAATCGAGTCCCGGTGACTCTGGAATCATAGTCTCAAGACAAATCTCGTAGTGAAGAATGAATATTATAGAAAGGAATTCTTGGGTTTGAAGAAGATAAAATGGGAGATATCAGGATTATTTATATTTTGGTGGCTCAGACGAATGATATAATTGAGATGGATTAGAGGGTATGTGTGTGCCATATTCTGGAGCTAATAACACATCAAGGATATTTAGATATGATGAAATGCCGACCCCGCGGAAATCAAGGGCCATCAAGAACCTCGTAGAAAATTAATCAGCCTGGTGGATAATTGATACTATTTTTGTCATGGGCAGGAGGTAGCTTGGGTGCGAATAGATGCCTCCAGTCCATCAATGCGATTAGTCAATGAATAACTATGATCAGGATCACATGAAAGCCCAGACATTTTTCATAGGGTATAAGATAGCCTGGATTATACACACTAAATCGATAATTTTGTAAGGGCTCAATGTGAGTTATTCCAGGCAACCTGACCTCATCTCATAGAGTTACACCGCCCGGCAGAAAAAGATACGACGATAAGCGATCTTCGCGACTTCCCCAGCGACAGCTCGAAAGAAACCAAGCAAGAAACAAACGCGACCTGGCCATGGGGAACGGACCTTTGGAGCGACAGCTCCAATTTGAGAAGAAGAACCAGAATCTCGTCAAGCTCCCAAAATGTACGCTTCACGCCCCGATTCCCCTCCTACCGGGTCTTCGCCAAACTGCGCGAAGATGATCTCGCGCAAAAAGTCTAACAATAGATATCTACAGACGCCAAGGTCGAGAAGCGGCCTATTCCTCATGCACCAGTTGCCTCCCCATACGCTGGTGCCTCGGTGCCCAAGGTCGTCTACGTATCCAGCGGCACGCCGTTCATGAGTGCCGTAAAGCGCGTCCAGAAATTACTCCGCCAGGCCGAGAAGCGCGCTACGGCTAATATCAGCCTTGAGGATAGCCGAAAGACGGAACAACAGAAACTTGCGGAGCTTGCCAAGGTCGCTGAGAAGCGGGAAGAGGTGTTTGTGAAGGCTACCGGACGTGCGATCGAGAAGGCACTGAACGTAGGAAAGTGGTTCGAGGAGAAAGAAGCCGAGTACACTGTCCGGGTGAAAACCGGCAGTGTAATTGTTGTCGATGATGTCGTCGAGGATGAAGAGAAGAAGGAGCGGGAGCTACAGAAACAACAGCGCCAGGCGGGAGTGCAACAAGACGGGCAGCGAGATAGCCAAAAGAGCTCTGAAGGGATCCCCGATCCGCAAAAAGTTGCATCAAGGAATGCCGCGAAGAAAAAGACGAAGCGTCCGGCTTCTGCCATATCCGAAGACACCGAGCTTCCTGAGACCCGAACACGATGGGTCAAGATGGTCGAGGTGGCTGTTAGCCTCAAGTGAAACCCTTTGTGGACTGCAAGAAGACATTACACCATAGTGGCCATCCACCATTGCTGTCATTGCGAGCCCTCATCGATACCAATCTTCCCATACGATATGCCACCACAATACCAGTATTATCGGCTCAGGGTACAGACGGCACCAAAACCGCGTTCACGCCAGCAGAAAGCATTTCCACTGGAGGCCCCAGGGCTCCCCTCGACGTTCTGGATGCACTGTAGGGTGCATGTGTACCATCCATTCGATGCTCTAGTGTCCCTGAGACGACCTATCATCGTCGTCAGCTCCGCGACATCTCTGAACAGAGAACCGGCCAGTCCCACCATAGGGACTAGTTACGAGGTCAACCCTTTTTGACGATATCCTGGATACCAAAGCTAGTCACCCCCTCGATACAAACTCAAGTTAAGCTTCGAGAATCGAACACAAATAACAATCCAGAAATCATATATCCATAGCGGTAGTAAGCTATAATAACACCGAAATCAATACATACAAATAAAACCATATACAAGGCCCATACCTCGGAACATATCAAACCGAGCAGAAAAAAGAAACTATTCTACAGCCTGCACACCCGGCACACAGGCCCAGCTGCAGCTAACCCGCTTAAAAGGCAGCGGTCTCAACAGCTCCCCCGAAACCCGAGGCCTCTTCATACCGTTCTCATGAGGAGTGCAGTCCCACCACTCCGTCCACATAGCGCGGGAAACGATGAATTCCCGCTGACAGATTGAGCAACGCTGTGCTCCTTCCTGCCTGGTCTGTCGGGCGAGGGAGATCAGGGGGATGACGAGGGCGGGGAACTCGAGAAGTTCGGAATCGGTGAGTTGGTCGATCCCTGGGAGTTTGGATATCGCGCGGAGAGAGACCTCGCGGAGTGATGGAGCTCTGGAGGCGGGGAGGGAGGTGGCGGGTGCGTTGAATGATGGACTATCGTCGAGGATTCGACCTTCCATGTCCAGGCGGGTCACTGGTCCCGTTGCGACGTGGATAGGTGTCCATGCATCATCGGGAGGCACGCCTTCATAGTCGCGGAACTTGGGGATGGGGGAGGCTTCCGGAATGTCTAGTTCGTCTTCGTCCTCATCTTTATTTTCATCATCGGTCTTGTCAAATTGACAGTGCCACTCGGCCGTCCCGGACTCGTCAATTGATGGGAATGGGTTTGGATGCGCGGTGAAATGCTTCAATTCTCCCTGCTGCAACAACCATAGAAGATCCCACGGGAGTTCATCGAGCCGGTTCATGGAAACGTTGAGGACTTGCAAAGCGGTCAACTTGCGAATCGCCTCTGGGATCCGCATGAGCTTGTTGTTACGCAAGCTGAGAACCTTGAGATCTTTCAGGTCGAAAATCTCGCTAGTGTATAGGGAAGTAAGGGAGTTGTTGGAGAGATAGATTCGGAGAAATGGCTGAAGCGAGAAATAGGCGTTTTCAGAAATGGGTGCCTCATGCAAAGAGGGCAGCTTTGTAAGATGCTGTAGAGGTCGCAATAGGCCTGGAGGAATATACCTCAGATTAATGCTCCTGTTGGTTGAGACGATTAGAATCAACATCTCTGGGTATCATTCTGTCCACGATGGAGAAGCTCTTACCCAAGATCAACGCTATCATCGCCCTTCTCAAGACAATCATTGATCACAGCTTTCGCATATTTATGCTCCTCCGACTCGACGGGACCTTGAAAAATAACCGGTCGAGGCTGCACCGTCGTTGCCACCGTATCAGACGCCTTGAACAGCGAAGGCGCATTGGAGACTTTGCTCGGCGCCCGAGGATCAAGCACCGTCTTCAGGAGGTCCTCCCCCCAATTCGACGCATCTTCCGACGGCAAAGAAGACTCAGCGATAGATTCATCGCTACCCATCCAAACACCACTATCGACATTACGCTTCTCCTTAAAATCAGCCCTCTTCCGCTTAGGATCCGCAACCTGCTCTCCCCACCAGGTCCCGCGGTATCGCCGCTTGCGCCCAGCGCCCGCCACCGGCGCATGGTAATTCTCGAGACCAGACGCAGGGATGTCATCGCTCGAGAACAGCGCCGGGTCACTCGAGGGCTGGCTGGAGCGGTCGTCGAAGCGCGACAGCCGGCGCGACCTGCGGAAGGACGATGCGACCGAACCCGCAGGTGAGAGGCGGGATGGCGAACGGTGCCGAATCCGCCGTGGTGGGGGAGAGGGGGACCTCGTTGTCCATTTTGCGATCAGTGGTGTCGCAAGGACGAGCGAGTTATGTTCTTCTCGTCTCTCCCTTCAAGGTCATCCGGAGGGGCGATTGAGGTGTTTGGCTTCGGACCTGAGGGGGTCGCGACGCGTTGTGGAGCCCACGGGGGGAATAGTGTCAAAACACAGTAACACGACACGCGACGTGGGCGCTCTGGAGGGAGGAAATAGACCTCAGGGGTATCAATTGGAACAATTGAGTCCCTCCAGGCAGCGCGTAAAAAAAGAAGGAATAAAAAAGAAGGAAAAGCTGAGGGTTCAGATATAAAGATACCAAGAGATAAGATCAGATCAAACGACAGACTACCCGAAGTGGCCAGACGCGTGGGCGCACGGTTATCGATCCACTGGAATGTCCGATCGACGTGATCTCCACAATGTTTTAAATCTACATTCTTGACTATTTGGAACGATAATAGGCCGAACCGAAATATAGAGGTGTCAATTGATGCCCGGTGGATAGTCGAGAGTAGCTCTTCAGCAAATGGATTCAAATTTGATATTCGCATCCGGACTACGCCAACCCAGACAGTAGTAGGTACGGCCAGTCCTCGTTTGCTGTAGATTCCCGAGAAGAAAAAAAAGATCCACCTAACACTATATGAACAGAAGAAGTGAAGTAGATAAAATGGGGGGTTATAGAAGAAGAAAGTAATTCAACATCAACTCGTGTCCACAGAAATCGTAAAGGGGGTATTTGGAAGTGTGAAATGCGTTAAAAAAGGGCCGTCATCCTCTCCGAAAAAAAGGGTTCTCCAGCTAACCACGAGGAATCATAAAAAATGGAAAGAAGAAGAGAAATTATCAGTTCAGAATAAAAACGGTAACCCCGGCTCTGCTGGAGATGAACGGCGGGAACTGAAGGGAGCCTTGAGAGGTCCAGGCAGATACAGACAGCGTTGACGAGCTGCGGTATATGCAAGGCAGCAGTCTACCCGTGACTGATAAAGGATCTGCCCGGTCTCAAATGGCTGCCTCAATTGATTGCGTCCGCGATTACAGGGCCGCGCCCATAATCAGCGCGAAGGATCCTGCGACGAGAGCCGCCGGCATGCCAGCGCCAAGAGCAACGGCACCGCCGGTCTTGGTGGCGGAGGCAGCAGCCTGGGTTGAGGAGGCAGAGGTGGAAGTGACCATGGGAGTAGAACTGGCCGAGGCGCTCACCAGGGTCGCGCTGGAGCTGGGAGTCGCAGTGACCGAGTTGACGCGGATCAATGTCTTGGTGATGGTCACGGTCGAATAGGAAGTGACATCTTCCGACGCCATGACCGGGGCGGCGGCGATGCAGAGAAGAGAGACAATGGCGCTAAACTTCATTTTGTCGTTTTATCAGGTTCAATTGATTGATAGCAATGAGATCAAAGATCGTGCGGTGACAAAGGTGGGTTGGTGAAAGGATATCCCGAAGTATCGAAGATAGATCACGAAAGTCAGGCAATGAACCGAGTCACTGCGAGAGAAAGGCGTAGAATGGGAGACGCGATGCAATCGACGTAGTAGAGTAGAATAGAGAGAGTAGGTCTAGGCTTTGAGTACAAAGGAGTGGGACTCAAAGACCAAGGCTAAGAGGGTAGAGAGCGTAGGTGTTGGAAGGAGTGTAGGCTCGAAATTGAGGGAGGGTGGAAGAGGTATAAACGAGTGACAGGGTACAAGTACAATAAGTACGAAGTACGAAAGAGTGACTGGGGGTGAAGAAGAGTTTTCTCGTAACGCCTAACAGGGGAGAAGAAGAAAGAGTATGACAGGGCGTGGTATGCGCCCAGTCTAAATAATTCCCAAAGCACGCGAGATTGGCCGCCAACCTGGGGAAAGGGTCATCCGGCCATTCAGGGTCCGCAATTGAGCCTTCGCAGGCTAGCCGACTGGGAAATTCGTTTTTCTCGTTCATTTTTGCCTTTATTGATTTTTGGCTTTTTATTAAAATTATTGCCGCTAGTCGAGATGGGGGCCCCGATGGGGCTCCTATTGGACCGATGGACACGCCCGTTCCTGGGACTATCCGAAATAGGGCCGGTCCAAAATCGAACTATGGAGACTTTTTGCAATCACAACCCTAACGATGGAGTCAATCACTGTTTGCCAAGAATCTTGCGAAAGACTGTCCTCCGTACAGGCCGGGACCTGGCTGGCCCGCACAGACTTCCTCCTGTTCGTTTCTCCCCGGAGAACTCATACCTCGTTATGCGAGGGGAGCGGAAGGGACTTCCGGTCCAGGTACGTCAATCGGCGCTGCACCACGGTAGAATCTCGATGTTGTATGACGGCTATCACTCGGCGATTGGAGACGACCCTAGGCCTGCAGACCGTATCGGACGGAGTACTTGGACACGAAGATCCCGCGAGTAGTCGGACAGCTCGCTGGGCAGCCATTATTTGTGACAGCGCTTCGTTGTTCCAGGCGCAATACGAGATTCTTTCGCCACCCCTGGAGGATGCCACCGGGGCTATTTGGGGGTCGTCGCCAACAAACCCTACCTACCTAAAGTGGACTAGAGAGGCCTGTATAGGGGGGCGAGTTGAATCCAACGGTTGAACGAGACAGCCACCTAGCCTGGCCCCCGCTGAAACCATCCAGGTATCGGGTGGTGTTTCCATACGCGCTCACGGTTTCTCTTTAATGACGATGCTCGCAGAGCAGCAGATGCGCAGGGCCGTCTCCAGGGCAGCGTTATGATTATGACAGCTTTTGGGTGTTGATGTTCCAGTGTCATTTTGTTTTCCAGTCCATACCTGTGTGACCCCTGGCGTCATGGATGCAGGAACGGACAGCACGGATCTCTCAGGGCTGGCTAGTTATGATTCGCCCTTGAGTGGTGTAAGCAGCGTTGGCGATTTCGCTGGAGGGATTTAGCCACTCTCGTCACTAAGAACTGGGCCCGGGGGCGATCGGATTGGCTAGCGGGGTGAAGTAACCGAAATTGGATCGAAATTTCGGTTCTCTTTTTACCTCATTCGGCTGCTGCCCGACAGGTTCGCCAGTCCACTCTGGCAACTCACCCAGTATGTAGTGCCCACCAGACACGAGAATTTGCACGAGGGCCCGAGAGGGCATGGCGGAATTTCTTCGACTGTCCAGAATCCCCCTCGGCTTGGCGGAAAACCCACCCGAATGAGTTCGAGCGACTCCTGTGCCTGTGCCTGACAAGACCCATGGGAACACTCCCAAAAGCCGATCCACCACACTTGGAGATCGACCCTCTGGCCTTCTCGTTGCGGATTCTTAGCGCTCTTTCTTGTGTGTCTGAAGCGTTCGAGAACTCGATTGATCATCCGAGTCCTATGGTTCTCCCTGCAGAAACTTCAACGGTATGGGAGCAACGCGAAATGGACGCGAAGATCATCGGAGGACTTGTCCGACCGCGTAGAGTTTTCAACGTAAAGGCCAGTCTGCATCTTTGGAATGGGCTGCCAGCAACCATGCAAACTATCAAATTTCAAAACTTAAAGATCCATTTGGAAGCAGCGAGTCCCCGTCATGATCCATCATTATTCTGGCACTGAGGTCCAATGGGGCGAAATGTCCAGTTAGGGACGATCGCCGGTTGATTAGTGTCACATCACGCCAGTCACCGCTTCTTTCTTATGCGATTCTGTTAGACACGTAGAAGAGTCTCCAGCTGAATCGGTCCCAAGATGGTTGAATCTACGATGCATAGAAAAAACCATCTGCGGGTTACACAAGCAGGTACCAGGAATCCATAGGGTAGAGCAACGACAGCAATACGATGGGGCCAAAGCAGGGCCCCGAGACGAGCCGAGGTCGGCGCCTTATGGTCCGAAGATTAATGAGCAGCTAAGATGTCCATTCTCTATGCACTACTTGTAAGGCGACCAGGTTGCATATGAGCAAATATAGCCGTTGGTGTGTTAGAATATAACTCAAGCTGGAACGCACTACGTGTTATCCGTAAATACCTCTTTGAATGAGATTGTGTTATTCAATATTTCTCTTCGGACGAAGCATTGATACGATCTAGCCGGCAATGGTTGCCATACCGAACTACAGAGTTTCCGAGTCCACTGAAACAAGCTATGATGACGCCCGGTCCAACATTCCTCGCCTAGGTTTCATGAAGACTAAATGAACAAGATCCCGAGGTCATATATCTGACTCCCGGTGCCAAATCTATCTGAGCCCTAGAGCAGATCTAGATCTCGAAGCATGTTTCACCATTGCTGCTAATCCTTTGTATGGTATTTAGCATGAAGAAACGGGAATGTTGTTTTTACAGGATACATAGATGAAACACCGGACCAACGCCTATTAAAACAATACTGGGTTTTACCTAATGACCTACGAACAGTTCAACTCCCGTGTACACGAATTATATACCCAATCTACTAACGTAGGGAGCACACAGATAAATGACATCGAAGACCATCTGGAAATCGACGGGAGGCAATTATCATCAGTGCTTTGATACATCTCTTTCGCTATGCCGCTGTCTTCAGCCATGTATACAGTCACTCCCACTCTATTGACTCAACTTGAACATCCAGAAGATGTGCTCTGGTTGTTGTGCGAGCCTTGCTTAAAAAGTTTCTTACTTCGGTGCAGCTTATGCCTCATCTGAGCCTCGCATAAATGGTAAGCAACATCGAGACCTTCCGAAGGATAATACTCAGACGAGCTCTACACATTATCTTTTATGACACTGATGGAATCATGGTGTTTTTGCTCTTCGGTTGCGGCAACCAATCGAATACTTTCACGGAGATGATTCCTCTAAATCAACGTCTTCGGGGAGGATATTCCCTCGTGTCCCTTCTCGAGATCGGCGCATCCATTTGAATGCAGGACTCCCCCGATACTGCTTGAGATACTTAGATCACTAGAAACTACCATAACAGAGCATTTATACCTGTTCCATCTCATATTGTGAGCCCATTCTGACAATTCGAGAGAATGACAGGATTCGAACCCTCCTGGCTCTCATCGCTCCAGCAACTCAGGCTTTTGGGAAGCATCGGGGCTCGGCCCTGGAAATGTTATCTGGAACGATGTAAAGGCCTCATGGGCCAACGATGGTGGCTTTTATGTTCATCAAGTTAGAAGACGGAGATCGGGAGGTCACTGGCTGGCGACTATATGATATCCTAAACTGTGGAATTCAATCAGACACAGCTCAAGATGGGGTACTATATGCTCGCAGCCCTGCACCATATTTAGCCTTACGTCACTCCCACATGGAATAGGGATTAGATCATCTTGTCGATCAAAACCGACGACTTATACACGGGGATATTACTTAATTAGCAAATTGTCGGCAATATTGTTTCGCTTCTAGTTATACATGCCCAAACCAAGATTCAACACATCTCATGTGCGTTTGGCCAATTGAGCCACTTCACTTCTACTGTTGAGCGGAATGAAAATAACCTGGGTACCAGGATATCGATGATGAACAGATGCAAGTGTACTGTCGACAGCACCTGGGGCACAAGTGTCACCCTAGGAGGAAGCGCCACCTTGAAACCCCAGAGGTGACTGGCATATGTACATTGGAGGACCGGATAGTCTTTCAACTCTCCATCCCGCTTGCACCAACCACCTCCTTGTAGCCTTGCAACCATGGAAATCCTCGGCCCCAAGTCTGTCGAGAACGCTCAAAGAGAAATGACTATCGTACAAAAACTGTCCCCTTCGATGTGGTCATGTCGCATATCTTCTCAGACAACCCTTCAGAGATATCGGAGAGTGACGAGTTTATTGGCGCATCTGGCGCAGAGGGCTCTGGCGAGGGAGCATCATAGGGGGGCCACGAGCACGGAGCCAGGCATCGTTGTGGGGTCCTTCGGTACGGATAACGCTGCCGATGGACATGAAGAGGCTGGACGTTAAAAAAGCTCTGATTAGCTTGCCATACTTGAATCATAGGTAATAAAGAGGGGAAACGATGTAAATACCCGAAAGTGGCGCCAGAGCCCAGCATGTACTTGCCCAGAGTACGCATAACACCGTTGGGGCCTGCGCCGTACTGGAAGATGGTCACCGTTCCTATCATACATTAGCTGGCATGATTCAAAAGACTTCACAGGTGTCTGGCTTGTACTTCACATACCAATGATGAAGCCCATGATTCCACCGACAGCTATTTGGTGAGTGTCGCATTAGTATGAGCTCCTGGAGTTGGAAGCTGGAAGTTGGTCCAGGCCATCCTTCGGTCACATACTGGATCCCATCATAGCACCCATTTTCACTAACCTCTTGTTAGCACATTTGATCTCTCAAATCTAAAGTTGAGCCGCTCTAGGTGAGTCCAGCAGATAACATACTCTTGTCGAAGGTCGAGGGACCAACAGGGCCCCCTGCGGGAGGAGCTGCAACAACGGGCATGGTGAATAGATAATTGAAGCTCTAGATTGAAACCACAAAGTTAGAGCTTCTGCCGCAGCTCACAATGGGACATAACTCACTGGTGCACTTCCGATACTCTCGAACAAGAACAGGTGCTTTTTGCTCGAAGCGCATCACGGAACCTCCATCTCCGCTTCGAACTTCACCGCCTTTGCACGTGACCACAACGGCGCACAGCCGCACGTGCTGATAATGCACGTGACCATGATTGACTGGAGGCGTCAAGGGAGCAGGGACCAGACCACTCTCCTCTCCTTGGGCGATTTCCTCTATGGCCGACCATCCTGGACCTTTGATTATACCCTCGTTATATCGCTTTTAGGGTGGCCTTGAGCCTATGCCAAGGCGGTAGTCCGTCTCGTGCTTCTTTCATTGCCCTGGGACGGTGTGAGACATCGGTCGCTGCTCACGTTTCGGCAAGACCTCACACGCCTCCCTGGTCTGGAGCACTGACTTTCTGCCCCATACTGCGATTAGATCTCCTTGAAACTACGACTTACGGGTAAGTTTGACACCTGCCGACATCATTCTCACAGTCTGATGGCTCGAATTCAGGCCCTCAGGCCTGAGTCCTCGATAACTTGTTTGGCTGCCGACCGAATAGCGCTAACGCGACCGTTCTGAATTAGCCGGCCGTCCACCAAAAACAACAGCCCTCCTACGCGCATCGCAAGCCTTCTTGTCCATAATCATAGGCAAATATCGACGAACAAACTGCGTCCAATTTCCTCTCCGCTTTCCAGGAGAGCCTATTATCCAGGCTCTCCTAATTCGTGACCGTTGATCACCGCCCAGATATCCCCTTGTGTTCTATCAATTCCAGGCAACCTTCTCCATGACTGCTGTGGCATCTCCGCCTAGTGTGCAATCGGGGTCTCGCTTGGGATGGTATAGCACTGGCAACGGAGGACAAGGAGCCCTCTCATCAGTGAATGCGGAAGAAGTGTCACGGATGTTCATGCCTCGGAAACACGTTCAGCGGTCCAACTCTTCGTCCTCGTTAAACTCAAACTCGTCGACCACCACGGTGATAGAGACGAACGGCTCTCGAGATACGCACACTGCACAGAGCTCTAACTCTGAAACGGGTACTTGGTCATCAAAGAAGAAGCCTAGTAGGAATCCTTGGCCAACCTCAAAGGCCGAACCTATCGCGGGAGTGACGAATACACGCTCCCAGGCTGTTCCTGCTTTTTCATCTGGACCGACCGCCTCGTCGACTATGTCCGCCATGCATCAGCCTTCGAATATTGTTCCCTCGCAGCACATGCTGCAATCTCCTCAACAAAATGGCGTAAGACAAACGAACGGGCAGTCTGCAGAACCTCCTGCAATTTTAGCCCTTACTCCTATGAACGGTACTTTTGAAAAGAAACAAATCAATGTGCCATTCTACCCGGAAGTGCTGCGGATTGGTCGTCAAACCAATGCGAAGACTGTACCCACTCCAGTCAATGGGTTCTTTGATTCCAAAGTTCTCTCTCGCCAGCACGCTGAGATCTGGGCCGATAAGGCCGGTAAGATTTGGATTCGTGATGTCAAGTCCTCAAACGGCACATTTGTGAACGGCCACCGGTTATCGCTTGAGAACCGCGAGTCTGAGCCTCACGAGCTACGGGAGAATGATACCTTGGAACTGGGAATTGATATTGTTAGTGAAGATCAAAACACCATTGTTCACCATAAGGTTTCTGCAAAGGTCGAGCATGCGGGTCTTTATGGAACAACGCCCAATATCCTGGACCTTAACTTTGGAGACTTGGATCCTGCCTCAGGCGGGGGGCTACTGCCTTCACCTCTAAGCCAACCGCTCTCTCACCTACGAGGACGCTCTGGTAGTAATGCGAGCAATCGCAGTGTTCAAAGCAACGCTACCAATCACATCAACGCCATGCACCAACAGCGCCAGATGAACTACTGGAACTCTCCCATCTCCGTTGAGCAGGTCGTCAAACGACTCACTGTGAGTTGCACTGTTCACACCCTTAAATCCATTATTATTGCTAATCCACACCCCGCAGAGCGAGCTGAAACAAGCCAAGCAACAATCTCAAGACCTTCGCCAAACTGATGAATTCTTGACTGCCATCATGAAACCCGGCTACGCTGAGAAGGAAAAGGCCAACAAGCCTTCTCCTCTCGAGAGCAGTGGCCCTCGCCAGTTGAACGGTCGCCCGAAAATGCCACGCGTTGACTCCTTCTCCCGATTCTCCGAGCCTCCTGCTCCCCCTCCCCAGCAACCTCTTCCAGAGAAGCCGGATGCGCCTCCACGCGGTGGACCGGATGCCTTCTCGCCCTTGAAGCGCAGCGATACGGACAAGCCGAAATCGGCGTCAACGAGCTCTCCCGTTTCTCGGGACTCTAGCCAGATTCTTGCCCTCCTTGAGAGTCTGTCCACAACCAAGCGGGAACTTGAGACGCAAGGAACTCGGATCAAAGAGCTTGAAGATCTTCTTCGCCAGGAAAAGGCCGCTCGTGAGTCTGCAGAAGAGAAGGTCAAGAAACTGGAAATGAACTCTCTGTCAGAGACGTTGGACGCTGTGGATGTTCCAGCCGAGCGTGACGTGGATGCCGCTTTGAGTCACGAATTGCCTGTCGACCAAGAGCATGACGGGCTTGAGGCAAATGTGGAGACCAACGGATCCGTTCCATCATCGGAGGCTCCCGTGGCCTCTGATCCTGAGAAGGCAGAGCTTTCTACCGAGGCACAACTCCAGCGTCGCCTCGAATCAGTGATGCAGCAGATGGATGAGATGAGCAAGCAGGTGGCATCTTTCAAGGAGCGCGCAGAAAAGGCCGATAATGATAATGTTGAACTACGGAAGTCGTTGGCGGAGATGATCGAAACCATTCGCAAGGAGCGCGCCGAGAACGCTTCAACCGCTATCAAGGACAGCAAATTCCACACCCAGGGCCATGATTCAAGCAAGATCATCTCCGGTCATGCAGGCTCTGCTGAGGATGGTGCAGTGGAGCCCAAGGCGGGCGACTCTTCAGTGGAATGCTTTGAACCAGTCTCCAAGAACGTGGAGATGGATGGTGCAAGCACGGCGATTGCACACTGGCAGCGACGCCACTACCTAGAAGAGGCCAGCCCTTATGCATCCATGCTTGGAGTGGTTCTCCTCGGAGTTGGTTTGATGGCCTATCTCAACGGCTGGCAGAAGATGGACAAGTGAATGTGTCCTGGTAACATGTTTGCGCTCTTCTTGTACCCCTGCTTAACGACTCTTCTTCTCTCCAAAAGTTGGCGCCTTGGACAAGGTAGTTCAGCATGAAATTTTCCCCCATTCCCGATGATTCTTCTTTCCTCCCCTGACGATTTGATTCCTTCCTTGTACTCTGGACCTCGCCAGCCATTCGAGGCGCGCCTACCGCTGTGATTTACCTGTGTTTCCTGGCGTTGGGTTCAAAGCCGTCACATCTACTGCATACCTTGCATACTCTGACTTTCTCTCTTGTCTTTTGCCTCAATTCATGTTCTCATCCCTAATTCGCACCAGTCATGATCTTGGCGCCGAATGTCCTGATCCTTACATCCCCGGTTATCTCTCATCGCTTTCTGTTTTCCCACGCCCCCTGTCACCATATCCAATGTCCCATCAGCTAAGCCTACACAGTCTCTTACCTCCTCTACCTTTTTTTTCTTGTCATTACTAGCCTTTGTGCTCTCTACATTGGCATCTATCTCTTTCCCTGTACATGATGGAAATTAGCAAGGCTGTGTTCATGGCTCGAGGCCCTTCGTTGATAGCCCTTTGACTAGGGTTCTTCCTTTGCACTACTCCTGTTTTCATGTCATACCAGCGCGTTCTTTCTGGATGTATTCAAGGGATTTGTTTTTCGATGTTTGTTTTTTTTAACGGTTTAATGATTCATGTGGTCGGTGAGATTGCCGATCGCTTTTGAAGTATCTTTTTTCTTGCAAAAGGAGCTGCAGTAGCACAGCAGGGCACAATGCCTGCATCCGTACAAAATCATATGGTTGTGATTCATCTTGATGCGCTGTAGAAGTTCCTCGTTGATTGTAAACTGTAGTGAGCTCTAGGCATAGCATAAAATCTATCAAGTCCCCACTCGAGGCGATGGAGATGGAGAAACAAATTGAGTCATCAACCCATTAACCTAGACTCCCCTAGTCACCTTGTTAGTCACTAATTTTGACTCAGTGGATGGATAACCCACTTAAGTGCGGCTCATGTTGGGGGCGGATTTAAGGGCAAGGCAGTTTTGGGCTGCGGGGCCGAGGGCTGTGCCGGGCATCAAACAACATGGCTGTATCTTTTCAGGACCTTGAGCAGAGGATATACCTGTCTTGTAAGGCAGCAAGATATAGATCATTTGTCTAGGAAAGTTATCCAGCTGTATTCTTCAAATTTCACCTTCGGTTGTTGGTGATATCGTGAGTGAAATTTCGAAACCACATTTTTCATTCCCTTGACCTTGCGGCTCAACAACACTGGCGCACTGATATCTCTCCATATGACCAATTGGCTATGTATCAAGCTGGAAAAAAAACCATGGATTGATCATCGTAGCCATTGGTTATCGTTCTTTGCGCCCAGAAAGATCAACAGATGGCACTGCCCTCTCAGGCGATCCGAAACCCGCTCCATGCAACTAACGGCCCCCGGCTCATTTGGCCCCAGCCATGACAGACTGGGGCTGCTAATATTAGGGCTGTGCCTGCAAGCTTGATATTTCTCCGGACCTGGCATATTTCTTGGCCATGGATTAGGAATAAAATACTCCTTAGTTCTCTTCTCTCCTTCATGTTTTATCTTCCTTGAAATAATTTCACGTGTACTTCTGACAACAAAGAAGTTAAATTTCTGCCTCAACAATCCCAACATGCAAATCCTCTCTAGCATTACTCGCTTTTTACAGGTGAGTAGTCTCTCTAGAATGGCTCTTTTCAACAGATGTGGCACGAAGCTAATCAGACACTTGATAGATCCTCTTCAGCGTCGTTGTTCTGGGGCTCTCTATCAGCCTGGCAAGACATCAAAAGTATGGAAAGGTCCCATCTCAGACAAGCTACGCTGCTTTTACTGGGGCACTCGGTATCATTGCCTCGGTCATTGGTATTGTCTCTCTCTTCGTCGACCGTTTAAGAGGAGTCCTTACCTGGGTTCTTGATGGTGTTACCTGTATTGCCCTCTTAGCCGCGGGCGTGGTAAGTTCACCTGCACAGCTCTTGACTTTGCAGTACACATTCTTACAGTACTTTAGGCTTTCTCGGTTGCCCTCAAGGGTGTTGACTGCAACAATACGTCGACCGATGGGCCCACTTGGGATAACCCCATCATCAGCGGGGGCTGCTATAAAGACGGGGATACCAAGTGGTGCGCTGACAAGCACAAAGTGCATAGCCGTTGCGTTAGGGCCGAGGCTGATGCTGCGTTTATGTTCCTTGCCTTCCTTGCTTGTATCGGTGTACTTGTCGTTTCTTTCCTGACCCGTCGAAACTAAAGGGACTCGCTCTGGGCATTGATATGGTTATTGGCTATATGTACTTGCCAATTGACGCGGCTTTTGGACAATCCTAAAACCTCATGGACATAACAGCTTGGCAGAATGCTGAGCCAAAATTGACTCCCCGTTCAAGGGGTGAGATTTTTTCACGATCGTTTGATGTTTCGATATTCTCTTGTTTTATACCCAGGTTCCATAGCTTACAGTATATGATAATCATGCTGGCGGTGATGTTGTATTATCAAATATAAATCAAACGACCATGGTTTTCAATTTCATGTCCACAAATTAAAACTAAAATCGATAGTAAAAAATACATCAGAGCATCAAATCCATCGCGTAATTCAGGGTATGGCTGAGGGTTTAGTTTCCGCGTTGGTTACTAGCAGCATTAGCCTCATAGTCAGAGCTGTGTACGCGAGGATCCAGCTTGTTGAGCCAGTTGGAGCTGTGCGGGCCAGAGCTTCTTCTCTTGGTGGTGGGCGTCGGCGCGTTATAGCTACTGCCACCGGCCGCAGCACCACCAAAGCCCTGCTGACCCGACAGGTTCTCCATCTCTTGCTTAGCTCGGGTCTCCATTTGGTTGGCCATGTTGGATGAACCGGTGTTCATGGTGTTGGCTCCGCTCTCCATGGCGTTGCCACTAGATTGTCCAGCACGGTCGACCGTGGAGGCCATAGTGTCGGTCCCGCGGTTACCTAAAAAGTGGCATGTCAGTCTAATCTAAAAAGGGCGATCAAAAGTTTATATCGTACCGAGGCTGGTGTCGGCAGCGGTATTCATCTCGTTGGCCATCCTGGAATCGTTGAGACCAGAGGCGGTATTCATGTTTCCGGATCCATAGCCCCCGGTAGAGCTGTAGGTCCCGGGATCTGTACTGAGGTCTCCGGCACGGTTCTGCATTCCTGGTGCACCGTAGTCCATGGTGGATGGATTCTGTTGGGTGGCACCATAACCGCCTGATTCAACATTCTGGCCCATCTTGGAGTCAGTGTAAGCGCCGGAGTTAAGGTTATCCATACCAGCGCCGGCGGTGTCTAATAAAAGTTAGATAAGGCTGCCAGTCTCAGAGCATATATATACCATTCATTCCGCTGGCCATTTTGGAGGAGTCGAGGTTTCCGCCCGAGCTGCCGAGGCCTGCGGTAGTGGAGCCGTAGTTGTCATTCGTCTTCATCGCATCTCCCATGTTGGAGTCACGAGCGGCCGAGCCAGAGTTGCTTGCACCGGTAGTGGTTGTGCCATAGGTGTTGCCAGGGCCTAGTCATAGATTAGTTTTGACAACAAGTATGTGGAAGCTGTCCACGCTCTAACCTTCCATCTTGTCACCCATAGTGGAAGGGCGATTAGCGTCACTGGTATCTACGAGTCACATTGAACATGAGCATTCGTTCAAGTTGATGATCAAGAATAGATAAGCTGACCGCTGACCGGGTTCTCCATCTTAGACGAATCATGGTGAGACCCCTTGTTCTCTAGGTGCAGGCGGCCGGTGACAGCGTCTTTGACTTTATGTAGGAAGTTCGACATGGTGGAAAAACACCGCGAAGTTTTGATACTGATAATAAGAGAATAGATGGCAATGGATCGAAATTCGATGTTGTGTTTTTGGCTCCGTAGATGTGTCGTTTGGAAATAGCATACAGGATGGGATTCGTGGTTTATAAGGTTGGCATCCCTCCTTCACCCGACCGATACCTCACAGCTATCGGAGCTCTGTGACGACATAACGCGGGGAGGGAAAGCGAATAGAGACAACAAAATTACTGCAAAAGTCGGATCGATTGTCATGACGTGCTACTAGAACTTTTAGAAACGTGGGATATGCATCGATCGCGGGACGTGGTAAGCCATCCGTGTCATGGGTCGTCCTATTGCGGACTGACCAAGCTCATGTTGGCCACTAGAATCAGTCGTTTAATATATATCCGCCTCCAGGAAGTCAATTAGTAGTACGAAATAATAGAAGAGTTTGGCCATCAACCGGGGACTGGTTTCAGTTTGCTCCCATGGGTAACACTTGGTTTTGCTGACGAGTGCGGTAATTTTGATCATACGGTACGATTACTCTTGGTATAATTGCATGGTGAGTACCAGGCACTTAATGCCTCGATTTGAACACAAGTCTTGGCTGAAGACTTTGCTAATTTAGTTTCCCAATATTTAAGATCTTGCTTTCTGCGGGCTATGATACTATAGTTGACTGGTGTGTCCATCAACTCGGAATGAAGTCCTGTGAGCTTTACGTAAATACCATACACCATAGCTCGTCTGGGGAAAGTGGATCCGCAGGCCTAGACTATGGGCCTCAACATAAGAAATATCTCCAACTCGTGGATAGTTCGAGCGTGTAGGGATAATTACCGTTATCGTTATCATTCGCGCACAGAGTCAAAAATCTGTGCCCTGTAATCTTCAAGAACAGATACCTATATGGCCCGCTTCCGTGTTAAAGGGAAGATATATTCCACGTACTACTGAGCTTGATCTTGCTACACTCTATAAATCCTAGTCTTTCTCTAATTAAAGAAAAAAGGACAATGCATTCACCCCTCTGGATTTAAGTTACGCTAACCAAGTCAACAGCCGCGACCTATGTATCAACATCAATTATGAGGATATCCGACAGTAGTGCCCCCATTAGATAGGACTCTTCGAATAGTCATTTCGACTATAGCGTACAATCAAGCTCCGGAAAAGGTTGCGATGGAAGATCCTTACAAGGAGAATGGTTACAAGTGGCTGAACCCCATATATTTACACAATTCACATGGTCCAGCCCTTTTTTTTAAACTGGATAGAAAAGGGTTGCTACTTTTGCTACTACCATTTTGGATCCTATAAGCATGATGAGGAGACGATCAGCGGAGGAAGCGGGCACCGACATTAGGTGGGCGGGAGACCTGCGAGCAGATGGGGCCGTGACCTAAAACTTGGTACTGGAGGGGCTTTATTACTGTGTTAATTAATTAAATCCCGATCGCCTAACTTAATCACATGCTATGCTGAAGAGAATCGGAAAATATCAAATACTCAATGATTATCAACCATCTTTCGAGTACTCTATACAGGACTAAGAAGTGTTTTACAGTAGTATATAGTATAGAGATACTAGTAATGCGAGCAAGTGTGCGTCATTGCCTAAGGCAACAGACACATGATCAGAGCGCAATGCCGTCACAGGGTTACATAATCCATCAGTTCACCTGCGTGGTGGGCTCTCCTTCTCCACTCCCGACTGACTTCACCATCCCCTGCCATCGTTCCCCTATATTTCCCCCGTCTTTTGGCATCTGCGTGCATTTTACCACCTGTGTGTCGCTTTGTTTTGACCAGCGGTGCTGCTCATTTCCCCCGATGAGTGGCCCCCCGTTCCTTTGCCGCCAACCGAGGGATTGGTACCTAAAGATCTGGGCGTGTCAGCGTTGTCATACAACGGATATCTAGGCATCCTCAATCGTGCCACTCGAGCTTCTGTTATTCTCCGGTCCATTCTTCCTTTTGTCTATTCATCTATTCCGTGCCTATACTTACGCCTTGTCTGCCCAAAATGCGACCTCCACGTCTCCTCCTGATACTCTTCTGCCTAATCTTCTTCCCGATCTTCCTCACCCTCTTTTCCGCGCTTTCTTCGCCTACTGTTGCGACCCCTAATACGCTCGCTGGTCGGACGTCCGGGCTGCATGCCCTATTCTCATTCAACATTCCATCGTCGCTCTTTCCTCCGTCGGCCATTATCAGCCTCACCGATGACAACTCGACCTTTTTCCTGGCCCGCCCTGCGGCATTTGGCCCGCTTCTCCCCGGTAAAGGCCTGAGTGGCCAGCTTTGGGTTGGAAGTGGCTTTGGTGAAGGTGGCTTAACCGCCGGGGTAGAAGGGGAGTTGGGCTGCTCTGATATTCCCGGCTGGGGCGAAGGTAATGGTGCCAAGAACCCAGACTCGGCTGCCAGGGGCAGCGAACAGAAACCTGGGAAATCTGGAAGTGGTGCCATGAATGATACGCCTTCCTCGCAGAACCGCGCCCGGCTGCCAGCTCAGGCCGAAGCCGCCAGACAGAACGACCGAGGCGACGTTGCGGCTCCTCCCTCGTTGAACGACGGGACCGACGATCATTTGCAGACGGATGGTGCTTCGGATGCAGGGGCAACTCAGAAGTACGGAGACTACGTCCAAGCCAAGAAGTCTACACACGCCGATATCCAGTCGTTACAGGAGACTGCCGAGATTCAGGGCAATGTTGTGTTACTCAGCCGTGGTGGCTGTGGCTTCCTTGAAAAGGTCAAGTGGGCCCAACGTCGCGGTGCGGTTGCAGTGATTGTTGGCGATGATACTCGAGGCGGTAATCTGGTTACCATGTATGCTCGGGGTGATACTTCGAATGTTACCATCCCAGCCCTATTTACTTCCTACACCACTGCGCACCTTCTATCGTCGCTGATTCCCGCGCATTCGGGTGGAACCACCGGCTTAGGCGAAGCGTCGAAATCGTTACATGCCAAGATTGCCGGTCAGGCTAATGCGGATGCGCAAGGCCCAGCAGCAGCCACAACTACCAAGGCCACGACTGTTCCCTCGTCAACTTCTACCACCGTTTCCAAGGATCAAGCTGCCGTTGTTTCGCATTCCAATGGTGGATTCTTCCGTACTATTGGCTCGTTCTTTGGCCTCTGTAGCAAACACGGAGGCTCAGGGCATCAGGAGGATAGCCGCCGCCCACCCAGCAGCGGAAACATTGATTGGCTCACGCCGGGTTCGTGGGATAAGTCTGAACCTCTATCGGGCTCCTCCAAGAATTCAATGAATTCGAACCGTCGCAGCCGTGGCAAAGTTGATGATAACACGAGTTACAAGAAACTTGAGCTGTCACCCGAGGATGATATTAGTGACGATGATTTTGTCATTGGGGTTCAGGATTGGAGAGATCCTGACTTGATGTTGCCCAAGAGCAGCACGCCGCCCACACCCAGCACCTCAGTGAGTGGCAAAGACAGTGCAAAGACATCTGCGCCGGACGCAGATACAGCGTCACCGTCCAGTTTGCTTCGCGGTGGCAGCATAACTCCGGGAAGCGGTGAATATCAAAGCATCGACAAGTCGACTGGTTATGTTCGTGACGCGAGTGCGAAGAATGCCGAGAAGGACTTCAATACTGCAGACACAGAATCCGGTTCCCCGAGCAAGGGCTGGTTCTCAAGCCACTTTGGGTGGGGTGATGAACTGAAGCAGCCTGCCCAGCCTTCTTCAGCCGCGACCCAGAGCGCTGCAACAATGAATCAAAAGAGCCAAAATCCGGTTTCTTCGTCAAGCGTCCCAACCATCATGTTCTCAGAACACGAGGGTCTTTGGGTTACCCTAACCCCAACCAGCATGTCGACCAGCCCCTTCTTCGACACCCTTTTGGTTTTGGTTATTAGTCCATTATTGACATTGACCGTGGTCTATGCATTGCTGTTGCTTCGATCTCGGATTCGACGTCGCCGGTGGCGCGCACCCAAGTCGGTCGTTGAACGTCTTCCTGTCCGAACTTACCACACAATTGCCCACACATCTTCTTCTTCATCAAGCTCCAGCTCTCCACGACCATCCAGCCCCGGAGGTGTTTCGCCAACATCCCCGCTTCTTGGTCACGAAAGCCGCTCCACTCAGTCTCGGCCGACCCGATCGCGCTCACAAACTGTTGCAGGTGTTTTGACGGACTCGTCTTCGTTGCCCAAGGAAGAGAAATCGGCGAGTGTGCAGTCTGGATCAATACTATGGAGACGCAAATACACTGGAAGACAAGTGGAATGCGTGGTCTGCCTCGAGGAATACGTGGATGGACAAAGCCGGGTTATGAGTTTGCCGTGTGGTCATGAATTCCATGCGGAGTGCATGTAAGTACCATACTCTGTCTTTTGTCTCATGACTGTTTCATATACTGACCTTGATATAGTACCCCGTGGCTTACCACCCGACGACGAACCTGTCCGATCTGCAAGGGCGACGTTGTTCGCTCGATGTCTCATTCTCAACCTGGCGACACGCAGAACGAGTCTTCCGCCGAGGATGCAGACCACCGAGCTGATCCAACTGCTGCACCCGTTCTCATTGCCGGGGTTGACGACGATGATATCTCCGATGATGAACAGAATGTGGGTCTTCTTTCTGGCCACTCGAGTTCCGCTCCACAGTCCAGTTGGCGAAACCTCGCCTCCCTTAGCTTCTCCGCTCTTAGTGGCGACACAATCTGGCATCAAGCCCATGCGGACCGGAACCGCTAACAACATTTCTGATTTACTTTATCCTTTCCGCTATCCTTTATTTTTCTTGTCCAGCCGCCAACTGGGCATCGCTTTGATCTTCTGGCGCAAGCTGTATTAGCGATCGTTTGATTCCCTTATGATTTGAACTTGCGGGGCGTTTAGTGTGTACATCTCCGAGTGCTGGACAGTTGCCAAGCACTTGCGAGCATTGTTGAAGCGGCTGGGACATACCGCAGGTCTATCGTTTCAAACCCCATTTCCTTTGGTTACTAGAGAGCCTTCGAATTGATACCATTGCTGTTCTACTAGCCGCTTTGTATTTTCTGCCACCCACGGCTAAGTGTAGATCGCCATGGCGACATCCTATGTAATGATACCTGTCTTTTAAGCCCGTATTTGCTAGCAATCTATTTTCCTAAAATGAATAGTAAACGTGGATAAAATCTTGATTCTGGGCCTAACTCATGCCGTGTAACGTACTGAGTTGCCATCCCAACAACGGAGGTGCAATCCCAATTACTCGCAACGCTCTACTCTTTCTCGGCATAAACATTGCCAGCGATATCCTCAAAGACATCCAATGCATGCGCACACTGATCACGAACGAGGCCAACCCGCGGAATCATGTCTCGACCCATCGGCAGGAAGCGCTCTGCTTCATGACCAGCTCCAGCACCCTCCCCGACCGCCACTTCAAAGATTGCTTTAGCAGCCTTATCGGCGTCACCATCTCCCACAAATGTTCCGTTCTTGAAAGCGTCCATCATCTTCTCTGCCACCGATCCCTTATAATCATCCGGCAAGGGGGCTTCAGCCATCGGAGAGGAATTGCCAATGTTGGTATTGAAGGTTCCCAGCCACACCGTCAATAGACGAATGTTGAATGGAGATACCTCTTTAGCAAGAACACGTGTCGAAGCTATACAAATCATCCTAGTTAGTACCTGCGTCTAATTCTGTGTGATACTGACGTCACGTACCATCTAGCGCAGCTTTTGCCGCCGCATATCCTCCCATACTATCACGGCCATCCAATGCAGCACCAGAACTAATGTTCACAATGATTCCAAAGCGTCGCTCCCGCATGCGAGGGACTAAGGCTTGGATCAGACGGCTTGGCCCAAAGTACATAGTTTCCATCTGTCGGCGGCGCTCTTCGTCCGAGAGTTGCTCCACGGCGCCGAACAGAACGTATCCAGCATTATTGACCAGGACGTCTATCTTGCGTCCCGATGCTTCCAGCTTCTCCACAAGAACTCCTGCTGCGGACAAATCATCCACGTCGAGCACATGCCATTCACCGCCCTTCGCCTCAACTTCCGCCACAAGATCTGGGGTGCGAGACGGCTGTCTAGATGTCGCAATAACAGTATGCCCATGTCGCTGGGCTTCACGGGTCAGTGCCAGACCGAGACCGGACGAGCAGCCGGTTATGAGCCATGTAAGCGGGCGAGCTGGCTTGGTGAAGATCGGACTGGACATGATGGAATTTTCGGGTCTCTTGTAAATAGTAGAGAATATATATCGTTTTAAGCAACAAAGAAGCTCCTGTGATACTTATCCAACATTCTATCTCTTCAACGCCGGGCAACTAAGCGCCTTTTATACCGCAGATTTGGTCTCTGGACCCCTCCCGCGGGCCGTTGGGGTTACCCTGGCGTTAGGGTTCCATTGCGGAGTTAACTGTGGGGCCGACACCTCAATTGGAGTATATCGAACTTTACTCCAACGTCTGGTCATGCCCGGAGATATATGCAAGGATATCCCGTTAACTATCTCCGTAATCTGACATTTCTCCACCATAAATGCATATGAATGGCTTGTCCAATGATCTTTGAGATATACAACCACAACATCCATGTCTATCCTAGCTGAGTTCCGCCGTCAGTGGAAGCGTTTGAACAACAGTAGCGTGATGTCCAAAAGCTTAATAAAATATCATGGGACAGCCACGTTGATTGATAGCTAATGAGCTAACTGGTACCGGGAAAAATCATTTACTCGAATTCAAGTAATAAACAAGTAGTTCCTCGAATCTTTTCTGTCTTGTCAATGGACGCAGAATCCTTTCACATTGCAATATCATCAATAACGTATGTAGCCCAGCTATCAATCGCCCATTGCAAGGTCGTGATGCAGCTTCTTTGATCATCCGGGCCCCGTAATCTTTGGCAATGGAGTATTCCCGAGCTTTGGGGGCTATTAGGATAGGCCATGCTTCAGTAATTAAACTTGTTTGTCGTTGATTTTGCCATCAATACGACAGTTCGTCGCGAGGCCGTAATGTGTATAGAAATTTGTCGTTTAAAACAGTCGTCGCGACAGGGCGGGTCCGTATCTTTGATACTCATTCAGGTCGTGAATTCTTCTTCTTCTCTCGATCTCTCCTTTCTCAACCTCTCTGCAAGCCCCCTGAAGATGTCGGACTTGCCCAACAACCCACCAAGCGACGCCGCCGGCCGGCGGCGTCGCGTACACAAAAATCATCCGGACAGTAAGTAACAGACTAACTCTACCCTGTCTCCACTGTCCACAGACTGTGCTTTTGTCTGATGTGGCATGCTTCTGGGTACGTGGATGTGGCTGACTTCGTTGACAGGGCGCAAGATAAAGAGACTGGCCAAGGCCCAGGCCTTGCTGGAATCGAGCGGTGGCGGTGATGATCAGGGTCCGCCAGAGGTATGTAGAACAACATTATCTTCTTTAATATCTTTGCTTGATTCATCAAGAAGTACCTTGCATCACGCGGCTTGCTCATGAGGAAGTGATTGTTGATCACGATGAGATGTTACTCATCCCACGATCTTCGCTCATGGCTATCTGAGCACTTGATCGTTTGGACTCCATCCAAGCTTGGCTTGACATGGTAGTCTCATCTGATGGAACTACTCCCCCACGTGTGGATTGCTTGGGTAGACTGGCGCTGACCAAAAGCTTTTAGGAAGAGGGCATGATGGGTTCTCAGCCAGATGCCGAAGGGTCTGAAGTTCAGGTTAGTATAAAATGCCCCTATATTCGGATTGGACATACATGAAGACTAATTGCACTTTGTATAGACCATTGATCCGGTCTGTCGTTGCTCCTTTGCTGTTATACCAGGCTGCAGACTTGATAGGGCTCGAAAGCCCTATGTTGACCATGATGATGTTGTGATAAGATGTGCTGATGCCAATACCTAGCAACAGGTTGAGCAAGGCGAGGATACTGTGCCTGCTGAAGCAGTATCGAGTCCGACCAACGAGCCTGCACAGGCGCAGGCAACACTGGGGGAAGACCACCAGCAGACGCCCCTGCCAAATGAGGAGGATGCCTCGCGATCTCCTGGTCCCGAACAAGAATCGCCTGAAGCTATTGTTGACGAAGCGCGTAGAAAACGTCGACAATTTCGACCAGACGCGCCCTCGTTCATACCTTCAGCGAGATTCAATCCCTCGGCGCCCTCATTTATACCATCCGTCACTGCTGGTGGTTCTTCCAACCCTCCCGTCTCGTCTGCTCGCTCCTCTCGGAGATCTCATCCTCTTCCTGCTCGTCCTCAACCACCTCGAGCTTCTCTTTCTCCTCCCCAACCTCCTCAACATCGCCGTCCTTCCCCTTCTTGCCCCGACTTCCCAAATCCTCTCTCGACCCCCATCTCTCCACCTCCGTCTTTGAACCCTCTGTTTGGAGCGCCAGCTACTTGGCAGCCATCTGGAGACCCTCGTTCCCCGTTAACTGGGAACACTTGGGACCACTTGCTGCCTTCATCTCTGAACTGGAGTCCTTCACGCTCTCAGACTTTTTCTGAGTCCCCCTCTTCTCATCTCCTCAACTTCTCTGCTTCTCATCCCGTCGAGAGGCCTTCGCCCACTCCTCTACCTGCACGCAATCAACCCCGCCGTCGTAGGCTTAGCTTCTCCACTCTTTCTGAGTGTAGGGCACGTACGCCTCCTTCGAGAAGTCCTCTGATCATTTGGGAAGATCCAGAATCTCCAGATCAGATCGCCATGTCTCACAACAGACCATCCCACCCCGCCTATCACCAGGGCCAGGGCCGAGGTTTTCGTCGAGGCTATGGCCGGGCTCATCACTACCTCCCTCCCCACGCTCCTCCTGAGCCTACTCAACACGCCCCTGCTGGGAATCTTCACCACGGCCATGCTGGACCTGCTCACCGTCCTCAGGCTGGGCCTACTCATCATGTTCCTGCTCCGCCTGCTCAGCGTGCTCCTCCTGAGCAGACTCACCGCGAACATGCTGGACCTCGTCACCTGGTTAATTCTGTGACGGCTGACTATGCCCCAGCTGGACCTCTTCAGCTTCACCTGGGACCTGCTCAGTACACCCTAGCTGGACCTCCTCAGCTTGCTCCTGCTGGGCCTGGTCAACACGTTCCTGCTCCGCCTACTCAGCGTGCCCCTCCTGCACAGACTAACCACGTTCATGCTGGGCATGGCCATCATGGACCTACTGCACCTGCTCAGCGTGCTCCTCCTGTGCAGCCTCACCGCGCCTATGCTGGACCCCCTCAGCATGTTCATGATGGGCTGACTTACCGTGACCTAGCTGCCCGGTCTGCTCACCCTGCCCAGGCTCGGCCGATTCACCATGGACCAACTGCACCCGCTCAGCGTGCTCCTGCTGAGCAAACCAACCACGTTCATGCTGGACCCTCTCACCCGGTTCATTCTGTGACGACTGACTATGCCCCAGCTGGACCTGCTCAGCGTGCTCCTCCTGGGCAGACTAATCACGTTCATGCTGGGCCTATCCATCATGGTCCTGCTCCGCCTGTTCAGCGTGGTCCTTTGGGGCATACTAACCACGTCCATGCTGCGCTTGCTCACCTTGCCCATGCTGGGCGTGTTCATCATGGTCCTACTGCGCCTGCTCAGCATGCTCCTCAGGTGCCGATTCACCATAGCCTGGCTGGACCTGCTCACCTTGCTCCTGCTGTGCCGACTAGCCACACCCTGACTGGCCCTCCTTATCGCGCCCCTGCTGGACCTGTTCAGCGTCCTCCTGCTGGGCCTACTCACCAAGTTCCTGCTGGGCCTTCTCACCAGGCCCCTCTTGGAGCTTTCCCCCCAGCTCCCCCTCATCCCGGTCCTCCTGGGTTCGATCCGACGAGGACGTCTTACCAGACCACAGTGCAAGACCCTTGCACTGGGGCTCTGGTCACGGGGGATTACTACCCCAACCTCCACACCATCGTCCTCCCTGGCCCTTATGGGCACCCAGTCCAGTACCCGGCAGTAATTGGATATTTTGATCCAATTACTGCCTCGTACCCTGCCGCAGGTTTCGGAGCTGCCCTGCCATTTTTCCCGCTTGCCGCCATGCCGAACAACGGCAGACGGCTGCAGGGAGACCCCTTCGCCGCCGGGCCTCGCCAGTTTGAGGCTCCGCCAGGTCATATCGCGCTTGGGCCAACTCTCAGCATGCCGCGAGAGTTGGCCCAGCCCGGTACTGGCCAACGTTCTCAGGCACCCGGGGTGCCTGGAGTTCGTGCTGCTGTCGGTGTTCCCGCCGATACTGGGAGCCGAGGGTCTCGTCCCCTCATCCCCACGGTTCCGGAGTTCCGCCCGGAGTTGGCTCGTGGCGTGCCGGTCAACGAAGGGCAAACTGCCCGAAACACTGAGAGCACGGTCTCTCAGCGACCGCAAGGGGAGAACCCGTCGATGGGGCCTAGTCAGCCTCAGCAAAATCGGCTACGACCAGCGGAGTGGGTGGGCGCCGCTTCTGCACGGAGTCTTTTTGGCTCGCAAGTTCTGCCGGAGCGTCCGTTCGGCCCATGGGTGGTGGACCCAAATGGGCCAGCATCGGGCTTTGCGCGACGACAGACGGCAAGTGCAGAGGAAGCTCCCAGCCGTTCTGCGACTCCAACTGAGCAGGAGTCGGGTGATGGACTTAGTGAACCCTTCACCCCCCCGGATCAGATTGAGGACCCCGAGGACCCGTCCGAGAGTTCGTCCTCTCCCACGGCCAGCGGGCCACCCTCAACCCCCTGGGGCCAATCAAGCCCTCAGCGTCACCCTCACTATGAGGTCGCCGAGTTCCTCACTCAGATGAGGGCTCGGGAGGAGCAGCGCTGGGCAGAACAGCACCGGGCGGAAATGGGGCAGTCTGAGGCTCACGCCTCTCGAATGCCGGGTTCTCAGGCTGACACACTGAGGGCCATCATCGAGGACCCTGCCCGGTTTGGGCTGTCTATGGCCAATTCCCAGGCCAATAGACTCGAAGCCCTGGCGGGTTACGACCCTCGTGCTCAGTCTCGCCCTGGCCCTGGCCCGGCCAGCCCCAGTCCTGCCCGCGGGCAAACCCCAGCTGCCGGCCTGGCAAGTCAGCAGCTGGTTTCGGCATTCGACCAGGTTTTCCAGAACCTGGCGAGCTACGCCGAGGGGTACTCCAATTACCAGGGAGTACCCCATGCTGCCAACACCGTCGGTGGGCGCAACGTGCTGGGGGGCACGTTCGACCCATTCGATGATTTTGGCGGCATTCGCCCGGCCGCACCCCTCGGCCCAGCCGTCACCTGGCGGCAGCGTAGTCCCCCTCGCTGGTTGGAGCGCCGCGAGGGCCTTGGCCTACGTGCCGACCCGGAGGAGGCTGACGCCTTCCACGAGCGCCTCGAGCGCGGGGAGGCTTCCCCTGGGGGTCCGTCTCGCGAGAGCGGCCCCCAGTAAGACTGTATACCAGTCTTTTCCCAAAGCTGGCTTGCCAGCTTTTGTTTGATTAATGTCTTGTTGGAGTAGATCTGTGGGAGATCTGGGCGAGGAAAAAGGGAACACCGGTGACCTGGTTGTTCTGTGATCTTTTTCTTTGCTCTGATCTCCCACAGATCTACCCATGAGCCATTATTTGATTTTTCGTTGTTAGTTTTGTCTCTTCTCTGTGTTTGTTCACGTTGAGATTGGTGTTGGAGCGTTTGCAAGGGGGGATTCGTCCTCGCCTTGTGACTGCACCTGCGCTGGTCTCTCGGACCACACACAAATCAATTTTGCTCAGTGCCGGGTTTCGATTTATCTTGCCATATATTCTCTCGTATTTCCTTCGTATCTTTATTCCTATTGCTATTTGCATCGTTTTAGCATTTCAGTACTATGCAGGGTGAATGATTGCTGACCCCCTTAGATACTTGACGTCGGATTAGCATGTCACAGTTGCATCACGTGACGTAGGTTGCCCTGATTTCCCACTCGTCAAGCAGTTACCACGGGCATTAAAGGCACTGATAGAGGCACACACGCGAAATTTTGCGAGAAGAGATCGAGTAATCCGAGGTGAGCATAGCTCTTATAGATGATAGTTTAAAGAGACACTTATCATGGCACTTGATGGTTACATGAAAGAAAAGAAATCGTCATTCAAGAACACGGCGATCATTGGGAAGGCCCATTTACGTTCAGCCAAGTGCAACTATTACAACGCAATGACTGTCTCAAATTCTTCCTTTCGCCTAAAAAGTCATTCTAAGTGTTAAATACGACCGGAATATCTAGAGTCCGAATAGAAAGGAGTATTAGAAGGAAAAATAAGAATGTAAACTTAGAAGCCGAGGGCTTCATCTCGAAGAAAGACAGGTGTTCTCGAAAGGAAAAAAAATCAAAATGGGAATATCTCAAAGAAAGAAGAAACAAAAGCCAGACAAAGCACAGTTCGCGATGGGAATTAAGAATGAAAAAAAAAATCACAGAACCGAAAACTCGCCAAGACGCCGTGTATATTGTGCGGGATATGTTGCTCAGAGCCATATTACAAGAGCGAAAGGCTCGAGAAAAAGAAAAACAGGTAAAAGAAAAAAAATCATACAGCGAAGAAAAGGGGAAGATGTCGCGCTCGGTCTAGCAAGAAACGAGATTGATGTGGTGGTCGTTTAGTGCCGCGCACGCGAGCATGGTTCGGTGCGGGTGGAAGGCCGTACCAGCGATGGGAGAGGAGCGGTTGTGGTGGAGGAAGCTCGAGTACGGCTCGAAGGTGGAGAGGTATGTGCCATCGACGTTGTAGGTTTTGACTTCGTGGCGGTTTGTGCCCCTATCGAGAAAAGGTTAGTCATTGCATGCTAGAAACGTCTTGGGTAGGTGGATACGTACATGCTGAAGACAGGGGCATGTTCGTGGACACTCAGAGTGCGAAGAGTATCCTTGGTGGCGGAGATAGTGGAGAGGGCGCCATTCATGCGAAGATCCCATAGGCGGATCTCGCCATTGCGGCTGCCGGAGATGAGCTCTCGCAAGCCACCCCGTTGCATGTGGACATTAGTGATCCACTGCTTATGCTCACGCCAGACCTTGATCATCGATGTAGTGGGTTTGAGACGTTGATCGAAGACACGGACAGCACCGTCACCGAAGCCCGCAACGAAAATGTTGCCAGCAACTTGATCCGAAGTCAGAGACGTGATGCAGGAACCGGAGCGTGCGGGAATATCCTATGATGAAAGAGTTGGGGTTAATGAAGGGCTCCGAAGCTTGCAGATCGTCCAACACTTACATTAGTGCACACTTCGGTAGCTGCGTTCCACACCCGGATCACCTTCACATCTCCTGCAACGAGAGCCTTTCCTTGTCCCTGCTGCCAGTCAAGCACGAGACCCGCGTTGCGGTTGCTTGGAATTAGTTCAGGCAAGGCCCGGAAAGCTGTCACGACCTCAATGTTCCTTGCCGACTCGTAGTGACGGAAAAGCTTGAGTACACCATCGGAAGAACCAGTCAAGAGAAGGGCTTGATCATCCTCATTGATGTAGCGGACTTCGTTGATCTTCGACCCCACGGGGTTCCCATTCGAGAACTGGTTGAGGCGCTTGTGGTTCTGCCAGTCCCAGATCCTGTGCGAGAGAGTCAGAGTCAATAGGAAAGCCATAACATTGGTGCCCTCTTGCTGAACTTACGCAATAGTATCCCGATCATCCGCAACGGCGAGATGATCCTCGAATTGGTGGAAGCACATCTTCAACGGCTGGCTGCTGTTCGAGAGTAGAGTAACCGAATTGTCCCACCGGCTTGTGCCGGCCTTACCCTTGAGGGGTTGCGTCTCTGAAATAATCTTCTCGTTGCGGCCGCGTCGCCAAAGTCGCTCGTTGTAATCGGAACTACCGGGTTCGTCGGGTTCATTCGGTTTCATCTGGGGCTCGCGGAAATACTTTTCGAGCGTAAGTACGGGATTTCCAGCAATCTCCAAGACCTCCTCTCGGGTAACGGGGCGGTAAACAAATGATGGAATTACCTCTGTGGACCAGGCTAGGAAATGGCTCTTCAGCGGGATAACGGGTGCGACCTCTGGGTTCCTAGGTTCGAAGCCTCGAGACGTGGGAGTAGGAGCTTGGTGATAAGCTGTTGCTGGAGCGACATGGTCGTTTACTTCTGGAGGGCGCGTCCATTCGGGGGGAGCACGACCGCGGGGGGTCATGGGCATCCGACTTTTCGAGGTTGGCGATGGAGGGGTCGAATTTTCGGAAGAATCGGTCGCAGAGCCGCCGAAGGCAAGGTTCTTTAGAGAGGCGGCAACACTGGCAGTGCGTCTGAAGCCTAGCGAAAGGTAGCCTTCTTGTTTGGCGGGTGCTGTTGTTGACGATGGGGGTGTTGAGGGCGGTGCTGACTTCTTCGTCTCCGGTCGTTCCTGTACCTGATACCGTTGTGACATACGGCTTGTGAGATCCAGAATTTCGATTCTGATTCTGTCAGCAAGAGTCGACATGGGTGACTCCAGAAGGGCAAGGTGAATGTAGTCAACAATAATACCAGCATCCTGGGCGATGTCAGGGTGCGGGTCGACGGAAAGGATAAGAACCTGTTTCCAGATTGTACCGAACGTGGTGTTCCGAGACAATTGGGTTTGCTTGGGCTCGCTAATAATATCACCATTCTGGCCTTCGATGCGGCTAGTGTGCGAGTTTTCGTTTTGCAGACGGTGCATCAGGGATCGTTTCTCATCCTGCAGCTCTTCATAAGCAGCCACCACAAACTTATTCTGGTGGCGCTTGACAAAGGTCGAGAAAAAGACAGCAAGCTCTTTGCGGACAAGCACACTTCCATCAGCCGACATGGGCAAGACCGACAAAGCTAAGGACTCCTCAATCTGGGCCACTTGGTCGGTCAGATCGGGAATTCCAAGGAATGTCGTGACTGCATGAAGCATAGCAGCGCGAACTTCCGGTACTGGGTCAAAGTTCAATTCACAAAGTCTGGTCGGAGCTGCACATCGAATTCCCATCCACTTGGCTTCCGGGAAATCACGCCAGAGCATACTCAAACAGAGGCATGACCACTGACGAAGCAGGGGGTTCTCAACGTCGCCAAGATGCCTTAAGCACGAGTCGAACAGATCACCGGACAGACACACGTTCTGACCTTGAGGATAGTTCCTGCAAAAGATGGAGACAATAAAGGCACACATGGCGCGGTGCTCGCTAGCGTTTCCAACGGGGATGGGCGAAGACGGGTTGAGAATGGAGATGAAGTAGTGAATACCATTGTCCTTGAGAAGATCAACCTGAACTCCATTGTCCACGGCCATGATGCGAGCCCAAATGAAAACCATGACGGGTTTCAATTCTTGAGCAGCTGACTGCAACAGCTTCACGACATAGGGGAAAATACCAATGCTGAGAGCCAGGTGGACAGCCCATGGGCCCAGATCCAGGAACTTGCTCAGCAATATCAATGCGCGTAGTCGGTGAGCCTGACTGAGAAGGACTTGCAAGACAATAGGTAGCTGATCCGGTGGGTTCTTCTCCGTGGGACCAGACGAAAGATAAACCTCGAATGCGGTGAGTTGCTCAGCGAAGAACGTAGAATGCTGGTACTCATACTGTCGGCGACCCTCCTCGTGATCGATCAGAGCAGGCAACTGCGAAAGTACCATCTCCACGGCAAGATCCCAGCTCTTCCAGAGCGCGTGCTGGTGAGTTCCAGGGAGTTCCGGCGAGGAGATGGGATGACATTTGTAGGTGCGCATGATACGCTCACTAAGGAGGAAATTGCGGAAGAGTGCAGCAACCATCAGATCCTGTCGGAAAAGCTTCTTGAAAAGAGCCCGCGGCAGCGTATTCCAAGCAATCGTATCGGTGATCGCCGTGAAGATCCAGTTGAGCTCTCCGAGCGGACTGCGACGATCCTGGAGGCGACCTGGGACACGGAAATCGTCGATGGAGAGATCAGTCCGCAGCGGGTTCTGCAAAACGAAGAATCGCAGCGCGATTTCAATCGGGGTGGTGAGACAACAAGTAAAGAGATCGGCGGGTAGGTCGGGGTTCGTTGGAAGGGACTCGTTCTTTTGGCAGGCTGCAAGAAGAATGCAATCGCTGTAGTTTTGCACAATGGCATTGGGGTCACGCTTCTTAGCCTCCGCATTTTCTTTCTCGTGCTTCTCCACGAAGGTATGGAAGTTCTGGACAATGTTCCCCGCATGTGATACGTCAAAAACGAAGAGACTGGGGCCAGCGAGCCACGACTGGAGGTCATAAAGTGGCACAGGGATATATTGGGTGTAGTTCTTGTTGAACACCCAGATTTCACCGGATTGGGTGGGCAAGGGCACTCCGTGGCCATTGTAATGTAGAAGTACTCGCTCGTCCTTGGCATTCCTTCGCAAAGACATACAGAACTTCTTGGTCTCGTCGACCGATGGGTCCAGATATTGCTTGTATCTGGTGCGAAGACTCAACGTCTCATACTGTTCCTGCAACTTCTTGCCAATCTGTTCCATGATCTTGTTCTGGCCGCCACCCGTGGTCGAGGTGGGATCGACCCAACATTCGAGCTTCGAGGTGGGATTCGTCTTGACCACATCTGGAGGATCGACGCCGATGTTCAGACAAATCGCGAGAGCTGCAGAGACGGTCTTGAGCCTATCCTTCATGCGCCACTCCTGAGCTGGCCAGCTTCCGTCCGGGTCGCGCGGGATGCCGTTGGTCTCGTGACGTTTCTCCGTGAAATACATGTAGAAATTCTTGGGGATGACATTTACCATCAGCTTTGGGGCTTTAACCACTCGTCAATCACCACAATATGCTTACCGAGTGCAAAATCTTGAGATATTCGCTGGAGGTGTATTCCTCCTGCCATCCATGGCGCATAGCGAAGTCTTCCTCATCTTCTCCCGGCGATTTGTCGAATGTGACACGACTAGGACCATAATCACTCCGTGCTCGCTTCAGCATGGCGGGTCGGCTGCTCTCCGATCTGCGAGGGGAGGGTCGTCGAGGTGGCTCGTCTAGGGAAACCACGGCATTCTCGCCGCCAGAGCTCGTGGGGCGAGCAGGCGGGGCCAACGAGGAGGACATCTGTTCAACGGTTGTGAAGGAGCGATGGTGACTGCTCAATGGAGCAGGAGAGCGTTCGCGGGTGGGAATGGTTGTTTCTAGCTCGGGTCCAAACGCGACTCGAACTGACTTGGTAGGGCGGCGGGGTTCGGTCGCCCCGTTGGTCGCCGGTTGCTGGGGGGTCTCTTCCATATCTGCGGTTGGGTCCCTCATGTTGTATGTTCGGTCATGGTGTTACTCGAAAGGCGGGGCTTTGGAAGCCGCGGGGTTGGCAGTAGGCAGCTCAAAAGTGTGAGCACCTCCAACGTCTATCTCGCCGGGGAATGATTGGGGTTGACTGAGCACAAGTGTCACTTGCAGTAGAGGTACAGGGATGGGTGTTGTTCGGGTATGAGTTGGGCAGAAGAAACGAAGGTTGAGTTTCGAAACTGATTGAACGAAGACACTGGCGGGTTGTCAAGAGCAGCCCAGAACAGCCTGAAGGTCTGGAACCGCAAGCGACGCAACGGTGAGGCTCCGATGCTGAGCGCGCCCGGACTATTAATCCCCCGCGCCCTGTGGCTGAGTAATCAGGCAGCTTCCAACCAATAGAAGTACCCTTCGGTGCCTTAGCCAACCAGGAAGTAACTCTTGAAGTCGGGTACCTATAGAGTCGTTGATATAATTTCACATGATAAATCCTCTCTCTTTCTTAAAATCTAAGCTTTACAGCTCTATGAGCCTATAAATTCTTTTCATTGCCTTCACACATCCATAGAGTCTCGGAAGGCGGTGAGTGATAGGTAGATAATCCTTGTTTCTGGGGGTCCAGTCTTGGCAGGGAAGGTTGATGGTTCCCAGTTCACAGTAGCTGTCCAAGCTCAGGGTGCTGATAATGTGGTACTGGACCATGATTATACAAAAGACCCTTCATGCACCCCTGAATAGTTTATGTGAGCTCAAATCTTATTCTTCTTTTTGTCCCTAGCAACCCGTCAATGTCGTTGGCAATGAACACATTGTCTAAGACAACGGCACAGCAGAAGATCAAGCTGAACCCCTCGTACATCTAGGGTCTCACTGCGAGCCGCTAATGTATCCAAGATCTGTAGAGAAATTGGATATCATCTGATCAGCATGGGATACCTACTGACATTGACCTATCTATGTATCGTATTTCTAGCGAATATCAATGTTGTGGACGTATGTTTCATAGACGCTCCTGTGCTGCATGAAAGGGCTACATATATCACGGATTTCCTTGATCGAGATCGCCATGAGATCCATCGGACCGAATTAGCTATCTCACGTGGGTAGAGAGTAACGAGTAATTACTTAGATATGATGACAGCCATCTCTAGCCAGCCAAGGGTCACCGAGAACCGGGAAGGCGGGCGCTCAGGGACTTGCGGGAAGTACAAGGAAGTGCAGTAGTGATCATCACAATCTCGAATTCCTCTGATAGGCAGGAAAACCCTATGCCCAATGCCCCCCAGCGGCCCCTTTTTTAAATGGATTCATGTGGAATCCTTTATGATCACGCTGCCCTCCGGAGGCTGGTGGACTGTAATATTGACAGATGGACCCATATGCGATCGCATTTTTGCTATGTACCCGAAGTATGCAGCTGGCATCTGTAGGCACATCTCCACTCCTCGAGGGAAGAAGTGCCGCTGACGAGCGACGTCGGCAGCCACCCCTGATTATTCTTTCTCCAAACTGCAGCGTGGGAACAGTTCGAAGGCGATAGGTTCCCTGCACGTTGTGGAGAGTGGATCGTCGTGTGGAATCGGGGCATCCTGGATGGTCATTGGGTGGCTTGTTCTTACGCTGGCTTGGGACAGCCCCGCGACTGGCCCTATAATGGCCGTGATGCAATTATAATTAGAATTGGTAGAGGGTGCAGGTGAAGAGGAAGTAGAGAAAGCATTATCTAGGCATTAGAATGGACATATCAAGGGTTCCATACGAGGTTTCTAAAGGGTCCATAGTACGGCAGTAGGGGACAGTATCAATGTGTTCTTGGATCGAACCGTTGGAGGGGCCAAAGAGCGAAAGAGATTATGATCTCAGACAGGGGGCACACCGTTTCCAACATTTACATTTTCTTGGTGATGATTGACTACAGAGTACCACATCCTTGTTTAAGAGATAACGATAGCCCAAGTAAGATGAGGTTATTCAATTGTCTGGCATGAGCAAGATCTATGCGCACGAGTATGATGAGATCCAATGGACGTGCAGTCTTCCCCGAGGTGGCTGCTTCGTATAGAATTAATCAGGCATGAGGTAATAGTATTCAATCATGGACAATGGTCTGATCGCAGGAATGGGGAATCCTCCAGACACGGTAAATCGGATAGATTCAATAGCACCATAACAGTTGTAGGCTGGGAGACCAGAAAAGCAGAGCCCAAGAATGAGGGCGCATAGTAACATAGTTAAAGCGGTGGCCGTTAGAGAGCCCCTGAGTATGCAAGCCTCTTTGGCTTTTCCCTCCCCATACCAAGTCCCCTCAAGTGGATGCCGCTGGCTGCTGGGCCACTAGGCACTAGTTGGACTAGACCAACCTCCGAGAAATTGAAACCACCTTCGCTTCTCTCCTACGATCAGCACTTCATCTCTTTCTTCTCCCCTTCTTGTTTCCGCCCCCCCCTCCCCCTCTGTTTTCACCTCTTCCCAGCCCTGTGGGCATCTATTTTGACTACTACTTTCCTTTCTATGCCCTGAGGGCTGCGATCGCTGGGGTGTTCAGTCCACTTCCAACTCCACCATCCACCACCACACGACCCCCTGGCCACATAATTTTTTTTTGGAACGCTGAGCGGCCTGTGAATGGGACTCTTTCAACGGTTCCCAGCGCGGTACCTGGTTCCCGACTCCACATCCAACTGAAAATACACCACCGCAACTTTCCCCTGGTTCCGCTCCGGTCGCAGTGCCATTTCTACAAACCACTCTCCTCCAACTTTCCTCCCCCGAACCGCTCGTCTTTTGATACTGCTGGAGGACCGGATTTACCAGAATTGGGACAATCGCACCCGCCGTCTGCGCAATCCGACCGGTGGGCGTTGATTTCTCCCCCATTGCGCCGTTGAACGACTGATTACGACACCTTCACGATGGCTTTTTTGTTTAAATCCAAGAAAAATCAACCAGGGACTACGCTCCCTCCCGCGACAAGGAACCTCCATACATCCGAAGGCGCCCCATCCGCTGGTGGTCCTCCTCCAATGACCAACGGAATCAAAGAAGGCAATGCCTTTGCGCAGCAGACACCTACACCGAGTAGTAGCTACAACAACTCGCTCAATTCGGCCGCTAGTCCAACTAGTCCGGATCCCGTCAGAATGCGACAACGGGCTGAATCGGAATCCCAGGTAAGTCGATTGTTAGCCCCCGTTCGCAATTGTCGAACCGTGCATCCCTGACCCCGGTGTTTTGTGTCGTCCCTTTAGGTCCAGCGACCCCAGCAGCCTTCTAATGGCGTATCTCCGACGAGTCCGAACTCCTCCCTCTACCCATGGTCGCAACGACGCCTCAACTTTTCCTCTCCGCAAATGAACCCTTTCCCCCGATACGGAGCCGCAATCAATGCCGTAGCATCGAAAGAAGGCGACATCTACATGATGGGCGGTCTGATCGACGGTTCGACGGTCAAGGGTGATTTGTGGATGATTGAAAGCAGCGGTGGCAGTCTATCCTGTTTCCAAATTGCGACGGTTTCAGAGGGCCCAGGGCCGCGAGTTGGCCATGCTAGTTTATTAGTAGGCAATGCGTTCATTGTGTTTGGTGGTGATACCAAGATCAACGAGACGGATGCTTTGGATGACACACTTTATCTTTTGAACACTTGTATGTTGCTCAACCCGCCTTCTCCGTGTCTTTTGTCTCTAACATGGAATTCCGGTAGCTTCTCGACAATGGTCTCGTGCGATTCCTCCCGGTCCCCGTCCGTCTGGCCGATATGGCCATACACTCAACATTCTTGGCTCTAAGCTCTACGTTTTCGGTGGTCAAGTGGAGGGCTTCTTCTTTAATGACTTGGTGGCATTCGACCTGAACCAACTGCAGAACCCCACAAACAAGTGGGAGCTGCTTGTTCAGAACAGCCACGAAGGTGGACCCCCAGAGGGTGAAATTCCCCCCGCTAGAACCAATCACACCCTTGTCAGCCACAATGACAAACTATACTTGTGAGTTGAACACTGTTTTGAAAGAGAGGAGAAAAAGCGCATCCGGGCTGACTCGAAACAGGTTCGGAGGAACAAATGGTGTCAAGTGGTTCAACGACGTTTGGACCTTTGACCCTCGTAACAATTCCTGGACCGAGCTAGACTGCGTTGGTTTCATTCCGACTCCCAGAGAGGGTCATGCCGCCGCCCTCGTCAACGATGTGATGTATGTATTTGGTGGACGTACCGACGAGGGAATGGATCTTGGAGATCTATCTGCATTCCGCATCACCACTCGCCGCTGGTACTCGTTCCAGAACATGGGACCTGCGCCGTCTCCTCGATCTGGACACAGTATGACTGCTTTTGGCAAGCAGATCATTGTGATGGCCGGAGAGCCAAGTTCGGCCCCGAGAGATCCCGCAGAACTTAGCATGGCGTATATTCTCGACACAGGCAAGATCCGATACCCTAATGATTCGCAGTCGAGTGACCGCGCCGTAGTCCCGGCCGGCAGAAAGATAAGCAGCGACAAGCAAGGCCCATCGTCCGGACGTACATCCCGCGAGGCTCAAAACGCAACTCCGGACCAACTGCGTCGGGGACCGACACCCTCTCGTGAGAGCATCATTCAAGCCGCGGGTGCGAAGCCTGGAGAGCTCGGGTCAAACCCCAACCTCGGCCCCGGATCCCGACTACCAAGAGCTTCTATTGCACAGGCGCCCTCTGGGCCACCACCCCCTGGTCAAGCCCCATCTCCGGGTCCCCGGACTAATGGACCCCAACAACCCGCAATCAACCCTCGCAGCAAGACCCCCACCAAGAATGATCGTGGGTTTACGCCAACCGTAGATGTCCGCGCAGCGAATGCCGATCGGAATGTTGAGTCTCCCGTGGCCAAAGATATGCACGAGAGCTCGGGCTCTTCCGGTCAACGGACCCCAACCCAGCAGCCACAAAAGATTACCGCGAAGGCAATGGAGGCTGGAGAGGCCGCTCCGATGATGACACCTGCTCGTCAACGGTCATTGCGTCAACACCGGCAGCGGGGCTCAATGGATAGCGCGGAGGAGTCTGTGCTCGGCCGACAAGCTGCCAGCATTGATGGTTCTATTGAGTCTCGTAGCTTCCGCAACTCTAAGACCCTTGGTGATGAGCCCCGGTCGCCCAGGCTGACTCCTCACCAGGAGGCTTTGATCAAGGAGCTGGAGGCAGCCAAGGCTCGCAATGCGTGGTACGCATCTGAGCTTTCCTTGGCGAGAAAGGCTGGCTACGTCCCCAATGCGGCTAGCAGCCCTGCTATCGACGATCGCATTAATGAGTCCCTCAATGATGAGGATCGTCCTCTCGTGGAAGCATTCCTTGCCATGAGGGCCGAACTGGCGAAGATGCAGGCTACTGTGGACCGCCAAGCTGCCATCGCCTCCAAGCGGATCGCGGAAGTCGAACATCAACGCGACGTCGCGGTCAGTGAGGCGGCCTACTCGAGAACCAGACTTGCTGCCCACGGTGGTAGTCAGCGAGGCACTCCTCAACCCGAAGGTCCACGCGATGGAGAGGATGAGCGCCCAACCGACATGGGTCGCCGACTCGCATTAGCCTTGGCCTCTCAGTCGGAGCTGAAGGCTAAGCTGGAAGCGATGACCACCGACCTTCAGCAAGAAAAGCAAGCCAAGGAGCTTGCGGAGGACACCATTGAGGCCACTCGCAAGCGTCTTGCAGAGCTGGAGATGTCGAACAGCGCACTAGAGGCCGAGAATCTGCGGGCCGAGCTGCACAAAGCCGAAGCTACCGCCAGAGAAGAAGCCCTGCTGCGCTCGGAAGCCGAGGCTTCCTTGAAACAGCTTATCATCGACAAGGAGGAGCTTCTAAAACATGCAGAAGACTCTTCTGGACGTCTCAAGGACTTCAATAGTAACTTTGATGGCTTGCGGGAGGCCGTTGCGGCTTCTGCTGCAAAGACTGCCATTGTTGAGAAGCAGCTGCATGAAGAGCGAGAACGCCGTGAAGGTCTGGAGCGTAAACTCCTCCAGCTTCGCTCCGAACATGAAGAGCGAACCACCGAGTTGGACAACACTACTCGGCGCCTACGGGATGCTGAGGAATTGGCTGAGATTCATGCCAAGGAGGCCGAGACGCATAAGCTGGCTTTCGTTTCTGGCCTCGAGCGTGCCTCATCGGTTGACTTGGAGACCTCGATCAAATCTCGTGCTGACCAACGCGTTGCAGCTCTGGAGGCCCAGGTTGAACGATCAACCACCCTGGCCAAGGCTAATCAGGCTGCTGCCGATGCTGCCGCCGAAAAGTTGCGTCGGGCCGAAGAGAGAATCGCTGGACTGGAGGCCTATCAGGAGCAGGCCAGCCGCGAGGGACTGCAGCTTCGGAGACAGCTTCAGACTGCTATGAAGGAGAGTCAGGCGGCCACCGTGGAAAGCCGGGACTTGAAGTCTCAGCTTGAGACCCATCAGCGGGATGCGAATGCTTTGAACATTCAGCACGCTGCCCTGAAGGATCTCCTCGGCGAACGTGGCGTGAGCGCTGATAGTCGGCGGTCCCCTCGTCTTGAGTCACCAGGCTCTCGCTTCGGTACCCCGGAGCAGAGCCGGCTTCGCGAGCTTGAGCAGCAGCTATCAACCAGCTTGAAGGCTCACGATGACCTCAAGAACTCCTTTGAAGTCCGGGAGCAGGAAGCCGATCGCGCGTTCCGGGAGAAGCTGGAACAGCTAGAGAATGATTACCAGTCAGCGGTACACTACGTGAAGGGTACTGAAAAGATGCTGAAGCGCATGAAGGATGAGCTCGGCCGGTATAAGACCCAAAACGCCAAATTGCAGTCTGAACTTGAGACTTCTCAGAGAAGTCTAGAGAGTGGAGGCAACCAGTCGGAGGCGGCTGCTGCTGACTGGGAGAACGAGCGTGCTCGACTCCAAAAATCCATCTCTGAATTGGAATCTCATACCTCTTCGTCCCTCGAGAGCCTAGAGGCCCAGATCTCGGAAATGAAGGAGCAGCTCGCCGCAGCCGAAGTTGAGAAAGAAAAGGCGCAGGCTGAGCATGAGCGCTCCCAGCGAGAGCTCCTTGCAGCTGCTGACCGTAGCCGTGCCGAATTGGAGCAGCTCAAGAAGGAGAACCTCCACCTTGAGACTCGTGCCACGGATGCGGAACAGAAGGTCAACATGCTCTTGGTGCAGGTTGAGACTTCCGTCGGCCACTACCGCCGTCAGTCTCAGCACGGCGGCCAGGGACCCAACGGCATCTCTCGCTCTCACAGCAACGCGTCCAGCAACACCATCAGTGGGCGACCCCGTGCCGACAGCAGTGTCTCCCAAGACTCGACCACCTTCCCAGACAACCGTGGTTCTATGGCCTTGGACTCGCTTGCCAATGAGTTGGAGGCCCTACGTACCCACTGGGAAAGCACCAACCGCAACTATCGCTTGAGCAGCCAGCTGGATCTGGAGCGGACTCCGACCAAGGAGAACAGCGATGGCCCTGCTTTGATGAGTGATAGCTTGGCGGAGTGGCGGAGGCGACTAGATGAGGAAGAACGGGCTGGAGGTAACAAGGGCAAGCCCGAGATTGCTTCCAACGTGATCTAAGCCCTGCATTCGCGCATCTCTTCCCCATTCTATGACCATGTGCACTGAGATATGTCGATTCGCAACTCCTCTTCTTTTTGAGCGCCTTTCCATGTGTACTTCATTTTGCGTTCCTTTGTTTCCTTTTTTTTCCTTTCAATTTCTCCTCCCTTTCTATCGTTTTGTATTGCGCGATGCATGATCATTTATATGATGGAAGGTCCTGTTGTGCCATTTTGGTTTCCGTCTTGATCACCGCTTCGAGGGACGGGATTCCCTTCGTTACTGTTACCCTCTGCTGATTGTTTGTTTAATTTTCTCGATCACTCTCTATCCTCCCCCTATTGTCTCTTTTCTTTTTTTTCCCTCCCCTTTTCTTTCCTTTTCTTATACCCCGGTTTTCCGATGTTTATTGGACCCTGGCTGTACCACTAGCACACTCTACACGAACCCTGCCGTCTTACTTTTATAGTCAGAGAAATCACTATCGTTGCCTCTCCGAAAAGGACCATTTACTGCCTACACTGCAGGCCCTCCCCATGTAGAATTCTGTAGGTTTCTGTAGAAGTAAGCTCATATTGAAAGTGATTTGGGCACGGCGTTATCATCGGTACTTTTCTTGCATGCAGATGCATGTTGCCTTTGATTGCCCCAGTCCCCACGATAGGGACTGAGCACTGCCAGGGCAGATATGCGGGCGTAGGGTGCCACGGGTGTTGGACAGCCAGGGTAAGTGGGCAAACATGGCACTGCATGATAGGTATTTCAGCTCCGTCTCAGGCAGATGAGACATTGCCAGTTCGGGCATCTCCCGGGCAGCCCTGTAATGATTTTTCGAATATGGTATTTCGGATCATTGATTTGGGGTAATGATTAGAGAGCATTCAATTCCTAGGTGATTTTTACAAAGATGGTTCTACAGTCCTGTAGTTAGTATGTACTGTAGTAGTCAAGGGTCCGGGTTTCCACCGCGGCTATGGAGATGAGTTATTTTGGGATCCGCCCAGACGCGCCCTGTGACAATCAATCAAATTCATTCGGGCGGCGCCCAGCGGGATTTCCGAACCCTTTTCAGAGGCGGGCCCATGTTATTTTCTGTTAGGCGCTGATAGCATCATTGACTACGACGGGGTTATAGTATTGATTATAGGATAGGCATAGGATAGGAAACCAGCAAGGCATCAATCAATCTAGTATAGAATATTAGTATATATATTCCATTTTACAATTATGTTTAAATAGGTTTTCATGTAAGGAAAAAGACCAAAACCTGCCAACTAATCTCGTTGCAGCCCAACATTTACAGTAGAGAAGGGACTGTGTATTGGCGTTACCATACACAGCCCAAATTCGCGCAAAAAGTGGCTCGAGCGTGCCACCAGGTTTCCTCCCAGGAAGCTGTAAGGACGGGTATGGCGGTCACGGCAGTACGGCAGTACCGGGGGTGGCCAGCCACTCCTTCGCTAATAAAAATTACACCTCACCGACTTCTCCGCCCCCCTCTCCTTTCTCCTCTCCCATCCCTCTCACCCCCTCAGGCCCCGGTTATCAAGGCTTTGTCCTTGGTATTTCTTCGGTTTTCCTGATCCTTCACATTTTCTCTTCTGTGACCACCACTTTCGGCCCTGTCCGACCTTCTGCTTCCTTCCAACTTTCATCCCTCGAATTGTCCGGGCCACGCTACGGTCGGCATTGGACATATCCGTCCCTCCTCCACCCTTTATCGTCTACTCTCCTGGTATGTGTCGACCTCGTCTCGTTTGTCGTGTCTTCCCTTTTGGGTTTGGCTGTTTCTGTTACTTGCTACACCTTTCTACTTGTTTTGTTTATCCCGACATCTGGCTCTTTCCATATTGTCTAAGGAGGCAACTGCGGGTGGCCAAATGTGATAGGTAATGGCCTGGACTCCCAGCCTCACCCATGGCCTGAGGCTCAGCTGTCACACCCCCTCCTTCAACCCTTCGTTACTTCTGCTCGTTACAACCCTTTCACTGGCTATTTTTTGGATTCTCCATCTTCTCCACATCCTACCTCTTTCACCTCATCTTCTCGATCGACCTTTCTGACTCTTCGTTGAAGTGCTTTAGTCATTTGCACGGCTAGCTGCTGTGCCCCCATCATCCAGTCAACATGACTACCATGGTCAGTCCCGACTCTCCCTTCACTCCCTCTGTCGACCTCCCGATCCCCCTGATTCCCGATGTCTCGTCGTGACGTGGACACAATTTGGGTTGGGGGATCGTGCTTTGGGTCGCCCCTCGTGTATCCGAAATTCATGATTTGCTGACATCATATACAGGATTTGCGTGTCGGTAACAAGTACCGCATCGGCCGTAAGATCGGAAGCGGTTCTTTCGGTGATATCTACCTCGGTAAGTGAATCGACATTTTGCATCGTCTTTGTTTCTAGAGCTGACAAAGTTACAGGCACCAACATCATCTCCGGTGAGGAGATCGCCATCAAGCTTGAGAGCGTCAAGGCCAAGCACCCTCAGCTCGAGTATGAGGCCCGCGTCTACAAGTCTCTCGCCGGTGGTGTCGGTATCCCCTTCGTCCGCTGGTTCGGTACTGAGTGCGACTACAACGCCATGGTCATTGACCTCCTGGGTCCCAGTCTCGAGGACCTGTTCAACTTCTGCAACCGCAAGTTCTCTCTGAAGACCGTTCTTCTGCTCGCCGATCAGCTCATCTCCCGCATTGAATACATCCACGCCAAGTCGTTCATCCACCGTGATATCAAGCCCGACAACTTCCTGATGGGTATCGGCAAGCGGGGCAACCAGGTCAACGTGATCGATTTCGGTTTGGCCAAGAAGTACCGCGACCCCAAGACCCACTTCCACATTCCTTACCGCGAGAACAAGAACCTCACGGGTACTGCCCGTTACGCCAGTATCAACACTCACTTGGGTGTCGAGCAGTCTCGCCGCGATGATATGGAGTCCCTGGGCTACGTGATGCTCTACTTCTGCCGTGGCTCCCTCCCCTGGCAGGGCCTGAAGGCTGCTACCAAGAAGCAGAAGTACGACCGTATCATGGAGAAGAAGATGACCACCCCCACTGAGGTTCTCTGCCGTGGCTTCCCCAACGAGTTTGCCATCTACTTGAACTACACCCGCTCGCTCCGCTTCGATGACAAGCCCGACTACTCGTACCTGCGCAAGATTTTCCGTGACCTCTTCGTCCGTGAGTCCTTCCAGTACGACTACGTGTTCGACTGGACCGTCTACAAGTACCAGAAGAACGCTGCCATGATCGTGGACGCCACCAAGAAGGACAAGGATGAAGAGGCGGCCCGCCGCCAGGCCGCTGTCCCCATGGGTGCCAGCGCTGCGGCCGCCAAGCCCGGTGCCATCTCGGGCCAGCGTCGCAAGGTCATTGACCGTGGAGCCCTCGACAACACTCCGGACACCAACCGTGCCGTGGGAGGAAGTGACAGGATGTGAGTACTTTTGAAACCTGGTTCCGAGTAGGGAACCCCTTTTCTCTTTTCAATCTTCTGCGTTTGGTGTTTTTCTGTGACGCTGGCGTGGAGGACCCTTCAGTTCTGAATCTGACTAATCGCATAGTCTTCGGCGTTAGGCTGCGTTCTGCCTCGAAAGGTGCTGCTTTAGGTTATGGACCTTCTGGTGGCCGTTCGAAGCGGGACGATGGATCAGGGGCTCAATGGTACTAATCCCGTAGTGACTTGCAGCGAGACCTGGATAGGTGGATTTGATTTTGCTTGATTTCTTTTCCCCCTCTGCTTGTCTCCTGCTTGCTCCACGTCCTTCTTTCTCGACCATCATGAAACTCCGAGATTTCCCAATTGTCACCATCGCTGTGGACACGACCCATGCTGCACACACGACGTTTTATCTCGGATTTCAATTTTTCTCCTTGGATCCCCCCCCGTTCATTCTGCAATCATCTCTGACAGTCCTTCCACCTTGTCCTCGATCCCAATTTTCGACCTTGACCGTTTCGATCTGTCAACCGTTTTTCGTTTTGCTCGCCCTTTTTCAACTCCGCAAAGTCTGGATCTACGATCTGTGATCCACGTTTTTGTGCCGAGCAGCCGATGACCTTTGACTACTGTTTTCTTTTCCCTATTTCGGATATTCGTGCTCGTCTTTTCACGGGATACGACCGATTACTCAGTTTCGAAACGCTTTTTGATATGGTGGCTATTCTTATGTCTTGACCTTTTCGACGCTTCGCGATTCCGGTATCCCTGTCAACTCACCCGAATCGTGCGACTGGAAAAGGCAAGACTAAAGGAGAGATGCAAATGACGGCAATCTGGATACTTGAACACTACGTCTCCTTATCTCTCTGATTGCTGGTACTGGACTTCCTGGAGATCGCATGATCGCATGCGTGATTCCCATCACTGTTTCCCCCTTTTTTTGCCCATGACTTGTTTTACCCCCTTTTGCTTTTTCTTTTGTGTTTGCTGCATATCGACGCCGTATGGGGACGAGGGGACGACCGGCTTTTGCCGATCGGATTTTGAGGTTGTGGAGATCGTTCTTCGGGGATGGCTTTCTTTCGGGTCTTTGTTTCTAGGCTACTGGTTCTTGCCCTGCTCTTCTTGCATGAATCTGGCCTATGAATGGATGTTTTACCCGCTCGGAGAGAGCTGGTTCTCGACTGGTGATTGGCGACGGAAATGGCTAGGGTCGCTTCCGGGGTGGTATTGCGTCGATTTGCATGTTTTTTCTCTCATATTTGCTAGCCTATTGCTCTTCCCAACTGCATGTTTAACCCGTCTCTTGAATTTGTCTTTTCCCCTAGTCGCAGGTGTCTGTCGAGAGGCCTCGGGAGGGAGACACGACCGGATCTCTCTTAATTTTCACTATTATCCGGCAGTTCCCCCACCCAGACCCTGACGGACACACTGTCGATTTCAACATCTAATACGAATTCTTCGTCCCACCATTTTTAGTCCTAGTACTCTATATCATACTTTGTAGCCTTCCTAGTGTATGTCCTAGCCAGATTTATTTGGTGAGATCATCGAGTGCCATTGCCACACGTTCTGGCCCTTTGGGATGTTCGGGTCGATCTCCACTCTGTCAGATTACACATCAGATTATCCTGAACGGGAACGACTATAGGGGGATAATGTAGCCGTCTGGAAAAGAACGAACAGAGCGGGGTAGAGTAAATCCTATGTATCAACAAGAATAATAATGTAGAATAGGATGTTATTTTTAGCGCTGTAAGGGTCACCTCAATTTTGGTCTGGTCAGCAGTCACGGGAGATCGGTCAAAACCCTCCGTCAAAAAGAACTTTGGGGAACCGGCCCTCAAAGACGGTCAAGGAGTCTTCCGCCGAGTCATCCAGACCTCTCTCCTCTGTCTATCCAAACCTCACGACAATCTCAGTACTTCTGAGTCGCTGTTCAGCGCAATGGACTACTCCAACTACGCCCCTCATTCATCCCAGCCCTACTCAACGCTATACGGGCTGCCCACTCCCGACCAACAGCCACAGGCTCCCTCCGAAGATGCCCTCCACGACCCATTTGCCCTGGTACGGCCCTCTCTCCCTGATCTCCAATGGAAATTCTCGAAATCTCTCTAACGAACAATTTTAGAACGGCGCATATAACCAGTATTATCCGGGGTTCGACCCCTCTTTCCGCCTCGACCCCTCCTCGTCTTTCGGTCCGCCACCGCATTCGCCCCCGGACTCGTTCACGAAGCACTCCGTGTCGAGCAATGACGTGCACAATAGCACCAAGCTAGAGCCCACGTCAATTGACGGCGACGATGGTCAATACCGCGATCCGACCGGGCGGAGTAGCAGTGAGGAGAAGGACTCGGCGACACCAGCGCAAAGTAAGCGCAAGGCTCAAAATCGGGCAGCGTACGTGATTATCCGTCTCCCGTGATTATATACGGCTCTTTCTATCTGGCAATTGCTAGCAAAGATTGTCTTGTACTACTTGCAGTGAGGAAATGCTAATACGGGTACACATATAGCCAACGAGCGTTCCGCGAGCGAAAGGAGCGCCATGTCAAAGATCTCGAAGACAAAGTGACCAATCTCGAACAATCATCATCAACCCTGCAAGCCGACAACGAGCGTCTAAAGCGCGAACTCGCCAAATACGCAACCGAGAACGAGATTCTCCGCGCAACCTCACACTCCCTAAACGGGGGCAATGCCGGTGCAAAAGAACACCCTGCACCAACAGTCACAGGCCCAATGACATACTCCCCAACAGACTTCTACTCAACCTTGATGCCCGAAGCTGCCGGTCCCACGGGCCCAACTCCCCAGGGTCAACATCGTGTCACGGTTTGCGCAATTACCGGTGAAAGGCTCCTCGATGCTAGTGCTACTTGGGATCTTATTCAGAGCCATGAGCTGTTCAAGCGTGGACAGGTCAATATCGGTGATGTAGCTGAGCGGCTGAAGGGGATGGCTCAGTGTAATGGACAGGGTCCGGCTTTTAAGGAAGGTCAGATTTTGAAAGCTATTGAGGAGAGTGTGGATGATCGTGATGAGTTGATCTGATCCGATTAACAACCCTTTCATGGCTCTCCGATTTTGATGATTCAATGCTTCGTTATCTTATACCTTTTTCGTTTCGGTTGTCTATTCTTATTGGTTACTCCTTTGTCGTGGGAGTCAGTTATGATGGCCGTTTTGGAGTACTTTGGCGCTGGAGATGGGAATAGTGGAAGGGCAAATGGTTGGACCCTCAAATATATGGTCTATACCTGGACATATCTACTTTTCGGTTTATGTAGGAATGCTTGAATACGGTTGCCCGACTGTTCCTGAGTCTAAAATTGGATATTTCGCATATGTCAAGCTACTCGACATAAATATACACTTTTCTGGCTTTAAGGTTCTTGAGGATGGAGTAGACTGGTTCATAAACATCATGAAATTTACTATACGAGCAATCACTTGCATATATATGCTTCAGTATGCCTGGTCAATGTTCCTGTCAGGATCAACCGCGGAAGAACATAGTAACATCTCAGACACTAGCTGTGATGTCGTTCTGAAACAAGGTCCCAGAAAACAATCCACATCATTTCGTGTTTTTCGTTTTTGCCTCCTCCTTTTCCATTTCCAGTGGAATATCATATGCGCAAATCATAATATACACAGCTCGCTGAAATTAACAGAGAATTTTCAGTCGTAGTCATTCAATAGTGCGTTCATAATCAATCCCAGTCGTCATCATAATCTTCAACATTGAGCTCATCATCCTTGCCGCGGTCATCGTCCGAATCAGAGCGCTTCTTGAGACGAACATCACTCTCCTTCACCGCTCCGAGATCAACAAGCAGTCGCTCCAGGTCTTCAACCTTGGTCCGGGGACCATTAAGTTCTCGCAACGTAACGAGCTGTCTCTTAATTTCGGTATCCTTATACACAAGGATAGTCGGCGTGTTTCTCTCCGGGTATCCCTCAATGCACATATCGGCACGGATCTCGCAGAACTTGATATCGCCGAACTTGGCGGCCAATTGGCGCCAGAGCTCGGTCAGCACTCGGGATTCGACGTTGCCGCCCTGGGAAGTCAGGTTGACGAGGACGTAGGCATTGTTGGAAGCTTCGGTCACTTCGCGGGCGTAGTCGACTTTTTGGAGTGGGTAGACTTGGTTGAAGAGGCTGGTTTGTTGGAGGGTGGAGAGCTCGGCAAGGCGCTTTTGGCTGTTGGGTATAAGGTTTAGCTTTGGTTTCTCCTTTAAAGCATTGAGGTACTAGGCTCACCGGTATTGCTGGATGAAGTCTTCGTCTTCTTCATCCTCGAGCGCATCCAGCTCATCCAGATCTTTGTCCTCCAGTCGGTTCTCGTATGCTCTGCGCTCGGCTGCGATCAGGGCCTCCTGGATCAAGGGTTCGGGGTCTTTCGGTTTCTCTGGAATGATTCCATGTTGGCGAAGGATATCGTTCCTATACCATTTTGTGTATCAGCAAGAAGGTGCTTGTGATGTAGCTCCAAGTGAGCGGGGAAGCCAGAATATATATGTGCGCTACAACGAGCAGCCATGGACATACCACTCAGTATCTTCGTTGGGGTTGACTTCGACCTCCATTGTGTCTTAAAGGTAATCAATTCAAAAAATCCTCAACACTTGAATAGTGAAAGGGTGTTTAACGAGAGAGGGGAGACAAGGCAGCGCCGCAATGCATGATGCCACCTGTTTGCAGTGTTTGGTTCCAGGCGCCACAAGTGGCTGCCAAACACACGGAAGGCCACCTTCAACTTAACTCCATAAACAGTGCCGTAGAGCTCGAGGTCGAGATTCATCACCAACCTCTTCTCGAGTTCTTTCTACTCCTCGACTTTCTCTCCCTGTTTTTGTTTGGGGGTTTGACTATGCGAATGCAGTAGCTGCCTACACCGCCCTCCCCTGCTGCTACTGTGTCCTCCCTCCCTCTCCACCACCCCAATTACAACACCCCAACTCCGACGAACTTAAGGAGATCGCGAGCACAATCCGCTGGTGCAACCCCAGCACCTGGGCAAAATGAGTTACATGAAGAAAGACGAAGATGCGGATCAGGTCATGATCAAGCTTGACCGGACCTCCGTTTTCCAAGATGGTAGGTTGCCCGCAATGCCCCCCTGGCCATGCGGCTTATTCGCGCAACCGTCCATTGCACGCTACTAACAAGACAATTTGTTCAGCTCGACTATTCAATTCCTCCCCGATCTCCCCGCGGACATGCCGTACCCTCCTGACCAAGATTGCGGTCCTCATGTTCACCGGAGAGCAGTTTCCCACGAACGAAGCCACCACCCTCTTCTTCGGCATCTCGAAGCTGTTCCAGAATAAGGATCCCTCATTGCGACAGATGGTGTATCTCATCCTGAAGGAACTGGCCAATACCGCGGAAGATGTGATTATGTCGACTAGTATCATCATGAAGGACACTGCGGTCGGCAGCGACGTTCTTTACCGGGCGAATGCTATTCGTGCCCTGTGCCGCATCATTGATGCCTCGACGGTCCAGGGTATCGAGCGATTGATAAAGACTGCCATTGTCGACAAGACTCCCTCGGTTTCTTCCGCTGCTTTGGTCTCTTCTTACCACCTTTTCCCTATCGCGCGCGACGTGGTTCGGAGGTGGCAGAGCGAAACCCAGGAGGCGGCCTCATCATCAAAGCAATCCTCCGGTTTCTTGGGCTTCGCGTCTAGCTCCCAGTCTCACAATATCTCCCAGTCGAACTTCATGAATCAGTACCATGCAATTGGTCTCCTGTACCAGATGCGTTCGCATGACCGCATGGCCCTGGTCAAGATGGTGCAACAATACGGTGCTGCCGGTGTGGTGAAGAGCCCCGCCGCTTTGTTGCTGTTAGTTCGCTTGGCGGCCAAGTTGGCAGAGGAAGACCCTGGTCTCCGGAAACCCATGATGCAGATGCTGGATGGCTGGCTCCGTCACAAGCACGAAATGGTCAACTTTGAGGCTGCCAAGGCAATTTGCGATATGCGGGATGTCACCGATGCCGAGGCCTCGCAAGCAGTTCACGTCCTCCAGCTGTTCTTGTCCTCTCCCCGGTCCATCACCAAGTTCGCCGCTATTCGCATTCTCCACAACTTCGCTTCCTTCAAGCCCCATGTCGTTAACGTGTGCAACCCCGATATCGAGTCGCTCATCTCCAACTCCAACCGTTCTATTGCGACATTCGCTATCACTACGTTGCTGAAGACTGGAAACGAGGCTAGTGTCGACCGCCTGATGAAGCAGATCTCCGGTTTCATGGCCGATATCACCGACGAGTTCAAGATCACAATTGTCGAGGCTATTCGCACGTTGTGCCTGAAGTTCCCCAGCAAGCAGGCTGGTATGCTTACTTTCCTGAGCGGTATCTTGCGCGACGAGGGTGGTTACGAGTTCAAGCGCACAGTTGTTGAGAGCATGTTCGACCTGATCAAGTTCGTTCCCGAGAGCAAGGAGGATGCACTCGCCCACCTCTGTGAGTTCATTGAGGACTGCGAGTTTACCAAGCTCTCCGTCCGCGTCCTGCACCTGCTCGGTGTTGAGGGCCCCAAGACCTCGCACCCCACCAAGTACATCCGGTATATCTACAACCGTGTCGTTCTGGAGAACGCCATTGTCCGTGCTGCTGCCGTCACTGCCTTGGCCAAGTTTGGCGTTGGCCAGAAGGACCCCGAAGTCAAGTCTAGTGTCCAGGTTCTGCTCACTCGCTGCGTCGATGACACTGATGACGAGGTTCGCGATCGTGCTGCCCTGAACTTGCGTCTGATGAGCGCCGAGGATGAAACTGCCTCCGCATTCATCAAGAATGGTGAGTTTTAATCCAATGCATATATACGTACAGTGTTACTAACAATCCTAGACTCGATGTACTCCCTCTCCACTTTCGAGCACCAGCTCGTTATGTACGTTACCTCGAACGACAAGCAGACTTTTGCCGCTGCCTTCGATGTTTCGACTGTCCCCGTTGTCTCCCATGAGCAAGCATTGGCTGAGGAGCGCACCAAGAAGCTCACCACCGCCACACCTACCCTCAAGGCCCCCTCCGCCGGCCCTCCTAAGGGCAAGGCCAACGGTGTCGCCGAGGCTGCTACTGCTGCCGCTACCCAGAAGTACGCCGAGCAGCTCATGCAACACCCCGATATCAAGGAATACGGTGCTTTGCTCAAGTCCTCCGTGCCTGTTGAGCTTACTGAGAGCGAGACCGAGTACGTCGTTACTGCTGTCAAGCACGTTTTCAAGGAGAACATTGTTGTGCAATACGACATCAAGAACACCCTGCCCGATACTGTCCTCGAGAATGTCACTGTGATCGCTTCGCCATCAGAGGACGAGGTGCTGGAGGACGATTTCATTATCCCAGCCCCCAAACTTTCTCCAAACGAGCCCGGCGTTGTCTACGTCGCTTTCAAGAAACTGGGTGGCGAGCACAGCGTCCCTATTACCTCATTTACCAATATCCTCAAGTTCACCAGCAAAGAGATCGACCCTACGACTGGCGAGCCAGAAGAGAGTGGATATGATGACGAGTACCAGGTTGAGGATCTCGAGCTTAGCGGCAGCGACTACGTTATTCCCACTTTCGCTGGTAGCTTCGACCACGTGTGGGAGCAGACCGGTGCGAACGGCGAGGAAGAGAGCGAGACTCTGCAACTAAGCAACATGAAGGGCATTGCCGGTATGTTTTCCCATCCTTTTACTGCAAAAGCGGTACTTGATTCCAATACTAATGACTCTCAGATGCCACCGAGCAACTCATCTCAGCTCTGTCCCTTCAACCACTGGAGGGCACCGACGTCGCCCTCAACAACAGCACCCACACACTCAAGCTCTTCGGCAAGACTGTGTCCGGTGGCCGTGTTGCCTCTCTTATCAAGATGGCCTACTCAAGCAAGAGCGGCGTCACGACCAAGATCACTGTGCGGGCAGAAGAGGAGGGCGTTGCTGCTGCGGTGATTGCATCTGTCACTTAATGTCTTCTTTTAAACCTATTTCCCTTCCTGTTTTACCTTCCCCCCGCTTTTTATATCAAATTGTAGTAGACATGAGCATTTTACTTTTGGTCCTACTCTCCCGCACACAAGCCTTCCACTCTCCCCCACCCTGTCGATGTTTCACTGGTGCCTGCTGTTTCTTAAGCTTTCCAGGGCGATCTCCTTTTTTTCTGTTATTCTTTGCTGGTTGACGAGTCCCATGATGACTGCTACAAAACTTGGAGGACTTGGTCTGTCTGTTGTCGAGCCAGTTTCGTCTCTTTTACCCTTCTTTTTTGTTGTGTTTTAGGTGTGAAATAGATTCGATCGGTGTGGAAAAGCCAAGCACTATGGTCATATTCTCGATAATGCTGCTATCATCTTGAGATACTTGTAACTGGTAACATTAACATTTGGGTGATGGAACCTCTGAATACTTTGGCATGAGGACCCGGAATGGATGAGATATCTGTCTGTTCTGGCCACGAGATGATTTAGCTTGGTTATATTGCCAGCTAGACAATCAAAGGCAATTACCGTAGCCCCTTTGACAACAAATACCTTGCAACTGACTGTTAGTTAGATTTAGTTCAATAGCTTGGTTTTCACCGATGTACAGTTTCTGTTCCATGCCAGTCGAGTGAATGCCTGGAATTAGATATACCTAAGAATGTATTTTACCTTACTCCATCTCTTCTTGTTCGTATGAATCTTAGAATATTACTCATTGTGGGCCTGCAGACCTTCCCCTGATCACTGTAACCTTGTCGATATAGCCCGTGGGTTCACATTTTTATCTAGAACTATGGAAATTACCATCTCGTTGAACATTGATCCCCCATTGTTCTCGTTTGACACAGCATGAGTAGCTTATTTAAGCGTCCCTCCTTCCTCCTACAGATATTCTCCTCGACTTGTAAATAATATACCCAGTGAGGTTATGGTCATGATACCGGCCCGGATATTACTATTCTCTTAACGGATATCTAGGAGGCTGTTTATGTGTGGTATAATTAAGGCCGATTGCAGGTAGTAAACGATATTTCAAGACAGACCGCTTGACGACTCATCAGCTCTCAAGATATCGTCACGATCCAGTCTCTTTCCTTGATACCCTCTCGTCACCCATAACCACTACTCTTCCGCTGCTCACCTTACCTCCTTCTCAACCTTCTACAGATCTCCCCTTACCAACGAAAGAGATCTTACCCATCATGCTGTCTAAACCAGGCGCTTTCTGCCTGTAGATATTGTGGACCTCATAATACACTTCCTTATTGACGGACAGACCATTGATTCTGAGACTTTACGATCTACGTCTCTTCAACGAGATATTTACAATTTCTGCCTTCTATCACGCCTATGGTACTCGGTTGGGATAGCAATCCTGTATAGCAACCCACATATTTACAGAAACTCGCAATTTGGCCGACTCGTCAACACGGTCTGTCATGCCGGTGATGTGCCGAGCTTTGCATCCATGATCAAACAGCTTAACCTCAGCGGCTTGACTCTGCAAAGATCGGGTACCCAAATAGCAAATATTGTGCGGAAGTTGCCAACACTTGAATCCTTTACAGCGCCTGCCCCGTTGGGAGGCCCCATATGTCTGCAGGTACTGGAGCTCGACGATCCCCGTGTCGACGATGTTGACGAACAATTCCTAGACAGCTTCATGAGTGAACTGGAGTCCGGAGATCTCACTGGTCTCTAGAGTCTTGGTATTTCCAGATGCGCCTCGCACTGGGCGTAGGGACAAGAACAAAATATCGAAGTCCTTCTCGCTCTACATGTGCATGAAATCGGACGGAATGCTGCCCTAATCGACGATATCACGTACGTGGATGAATTTTACGAGCCAGGAGTCTACCCTACCAACTTGAGCGATGCCCAGAATACCTTTTGCGGTAACGATTCTGATAGGTATCTTGAAGAGTCTATAATTTGGTTTGGTAATGAAAAATAGCTCCAACATCAAGAACAATTTTTGGTGCATTTGAAAAGCTGGCTGAATCAACGCTGCAAGGGGGTATATGAATATGGAATTTGATACAAAACCACCACTCAGGAATCGGCTCGGATATACTAAACTATGGGATCATCATCGATGGTGTAAATTCCCAAGTCTTCGATAGCCAGCTTGTCAAGTTCGTCATCCGAGCTCTCCTCCACATGTTTCCAGATCTCGTTATCGATCTTCTTGTAGGCATCTTTGATGTACTTCAGGCAGGTTTCCCCAACCCCCAAAGCCCATATATTGCGGAGATTTTCATTTAAAGCCGTTTTAAGCTCTCTTGAAAAGTCGACACGAACTTGATTGTCAAAGTATGGATGCGTCAGCTCCAATACTCGGAGAGACAGTGGTGACAGGCCGTTGGGAATGGGAAGTATGCATAGCCATTCCGCAAAGTCCAAGGGCATTTTGAGATAAGTCAGATTCCGAAGGAGGTATAGAACGGTCGATTCCAAATCTAAACTTGAGAACATGTTTGTGTTCTCGTTGTCTAGAGTAAGACTTTCGAGCTTTTCAAGTAGCTGATCGTTGAAAAGTAAGCTCTCAAAATCTGGGATGTCCAAATTCTTGGTGCGTTTCAATATTAGTTGGCGGAGATTGGAGGGCCAGTCAAACGCATCCATGACGTGAGGATTAAGGGATCCTCCGATTGTCATGGAATAGAGCTTTGGTGGCCAAGCTCCTGCTGAGTGATTGGTGTGGGTGATCACCATGCTAGACGGCAATTGAAGAGTTTGAAGGTCTGGAAGATTGCTGACAGTCTTTTTTAGGCGTGAGAATTCGATTGCGCCACCTCGAGCTAGCGTCAAATCAAGATGCACCAGGTTTTGACACTTTGAGATTGATGCAAGGCTGTTGACACTTTTTAATGTGTGAGTCGAGGCCTTGAGACTAAGCATTCATAAGAATCACTTACCCAATTCCAGTTTGCGGAGCCACAAATACGGTCAAGCCTTTCTTGACACGACCCAGTAGCCGTGACGTTTGGCTGTTCGAACTCTGATGAACTAGAGAACCCAGATGCAAGACTTTGACTAGCGATCCGAGGTCGACTTTGCTTTTCTTGACACCAAGAGGCGGGCTCACAGTGTTGGTGAATTGGGCGAATTTGTTGCCTTTCCAGAGTTGAGGGCAGTCGTAGAGATAGGATATCCCAACCGAGTACCACTGGCGGGAGACCAGGCAAAAACTGTGGAAGCTCCTTTGCCTATCCATCAATATCATACCACCACGATCAAACATCTCATCATGCCAAAGCATTTCAGCAATGACAAGGAGGATCTCCGTAGGGAGATGAGCACTTTGCGTTGTCTGCATGATAGTCGGGTCCGAGGCTGGTTCACTTCATGTTGCTGCTGTGCTTGTACTTTCAAGGCGCGTTCTCTGGGAGATGGACGAGGAAAAAAAGAGAGAGAGATTCACAGTGAAATAATTGAAGTACCTTTGAAGTACGACATTGTCACTTTCTGATCTTGAATCTTTCCTCGAAGAGCAGGATAAGCGTGGGGTGGATTGTGGACGTTGAATCACGGCAAATCGGAGAAAGTGAGGAGGAAAGTGGGGCGGGCAGCGGAAGTGAGTCGGAGATGATATCACCTTCTACCATCGTGCCCCCTTTCAGACACTACCAACTCTTCCATTCTCCCGCGACGAGTCAGAATGCGATCAACTCCAGTGTGGCGATCACTGAGACTCCTACAGAGAGCACCCACCAGGTGCAACTCGAGTCGCAGAGCTATTCAGACTGCAAACAACCCCCGCATCCCGAACTTCGCTTTTGCTTTTGAGTGAGTGACGGCAATGTATGCTCACGCCCAGTCCCTTGAGTTCCATGTCTAACGCAGTACACTTAGTATTGATGGCGTCCTTCTCCGAGCATCGAAGCCAATTCCCGGCGCTGCCGAATCATTGAGACTCTTGAAAGAACAGGGCATTCCATTTATCCTCCTCACCAACGGCGGCGGTAAACACGAGACGGAACGCGTCGCAGAGATCAGCGAGAAGTTAAACGTACCACTGGACCCGACAGACATCGTCCAGAGTCACTCGCCTTTTGCAGAGCTCGTAAAAGGCGTGGACGAGGCGAGTGCGTTGGAACATAAATGTGTGTTGGTCGCGGGTGGTGATGGCGACCGTTGTCGGCGCGTTGCGGAACAGTATGTCGGACGCTATTCTAATCCACACAGGTTCATTATTTATTGATGTGTGTTCTTAGATACGGCTTCAAGAATGTCGTGACTCCAGCAGACATCTTCATGGCCAATCCATCCATTTGGCCCTTTTCGAAGAACTTCACAGACTATTACAAGACCTTCGCGAGGCCTCTTCCCAAGTCGCTGGACCCAAATGATCCGACGAAAGGCCTCAAGATTGACGCTATCTTTGTGTACAACGATCCTCGGGACTGGGCTCTTGACACTCAGGTGATTATGGATCTTTTGCTTTCCTCGAACGGAATCATGGGTACATTGTCGGAGAAGAACGGCCGGTCCGATCTTCCCAACCACGGTTATCAACAGGATGGACAACCACACCTCTACTTTTCCAATCCTGATCTTTGGTGGGCCGCTGCCTATCACCTGCCTCGTCTCGGCCAAGGAGGCTTCCGAGAGGCTCTTGAAGGTGTCTGGGCTGCGACGACAGGTGGCCCTAGCAAAGGTATTGAGCTGAAGAAGACTGTGATCGGCAAGCCTCACCAACCGACCTATGAGTTTGCCGAGCGACAGCTACTTCGGAACCGTGCGAAAGCTTTTGAGGGCGCAACAGACCTTCCGCCTTTGCGGCGAGTCTACATGGTTGGGGACAATCCCGAGTCAGATATTCGGGGTGCGAACTCCTACCGCAGTGAAGTTGGCAGCAGCTGGCAGTCGATCTTGGTGCGAACTGGTGTCTATAGTGGCGGCGAGCCCGCCTGGACTCCACGGGTCATTACGGACGATGTTCATAAGGCAGTGCAATGGGGATTGAAGGCTTCCAAGTGGACTTGATTCATAGATTATCGTGAGCCGCGCTTCCAGGTACGTATTCATGCGTCCCGTAGAGTCATGATATGCATACGACGCTGGTGCTGTGTATATAGGTGTTGTAGCCTGATCCGGGGCAGTCATTATTGTTGAAGCGAATTTATTAGCATTGTCAATCTACTTTGTACATTTCTGTTGTCCTGTATACTTCGATCCCGCCCGAGAACTCAGGCACCGATCTTAAGATAAGGCAGTGTCACATGACTTGTTCCCCCTCTTTAGGGCTTAGGGCAGATTTGCGGCGGGGTGACTCAAGACAAAGTTATCAAACGTCGAGCTTCCTATTCCAGACCTCAGCATTGAAGTAAGATACCTTCGCTCTAGTTGTTGGCTGAAACTCGTGTCTAATCATCTTCTCAATAGAATCATGGCGGACTCCGAATTGCCCACCCGTCCCAAGCCCGAGGAGACCAAAGAGGCCGCGCCCGCGCCTGCGGAAGCCGGCGACTCTAAGAACGCCAGCAAGAATGCGCTGAAGAAGGCGGCCAAGGAGAAGGCGAAGGCTGAGAAGGCTGCTGCCCGTGCAGCTCAGGAGAAGGCTCAAGCTGCCGCCGCCGAGGCCAATGATACCGCCAAGGGCCTCTACGGCCCGATCCCCGAGACCGAGGACGTCATCCCTACCACCCGTTTCAGCGAGCTCTCCGAGGAGTACTACGAGAAGGAGGTTACCGTGATTGCTCGTGTCGATAATGCTCGTGTGCAGAGTGCCAAGCTGGCCTTCCTCATGCTGCGCCAGCAGGGACAGAAGGTTCAGGCCGTCATTGCTGCCGCCGAGCCCATCTCCCGCCAGATGATCAAGTTCACCGGTGGATTGAACGTCAACTCTATTGTGCAGGTTACCGGTATCGTGAAGAAGCCTGAGATCCCTATCTCTTCCGCCTCCATCAGCCACCTTGAGCTTCACATTCGCAAGGTGTACATGATCTCCGAGGCCGCGCAGATGCTGCCCATGCAGGTCAAGGATGCCGAGCGTCCTCCCCCCACAGAGGCCGAGGAGGGACAGTCTCAAGTTGACGCCGAGGGTGCCCCTATCGTTACCCTCAAGACCCGTCTTGACAACCGTGTCCTGGATCTGCAGACGGAAACCAGCCAGGCTATCACCTGGATCTCTAGCGGTGTCGCTCAGTTGTTCTCCGAATACATGATCAAGAGCGGTTCTCGATGGATCTTCACCCCCAAGCTGGTTGGTGCCGCCACCGAGGGTGGTAGCAACGTTTTCGAGGTCAAGTACTTCAAGCGCAACGCTTACCTCGCCCAGAGCCCCCAGCTGTACAAGCAGATGTGTATTGCTGGTGACATGGAGAACGTCTTTGAGATTGCTCCCGTTTTCCGTGCGGAGGATAGCAACACCCACCGCCACTTGACTGAGGTATGGTTATCAAGCTAAAATACGAGATGAGAGGCCCGATCTAACCCAATTTATAGTTCGCCGGTCTCGATTTCGAAAAGACTTTCCAGAGCCACTACCACGAGGTTCTGGATTTCGCCGAGGACCTCCTGGTCTTCATCCTTACCCAACTTAAGGAGCGCTATGCTTCTCAGATCGCTATCATCCAAAAGTCATATCCCAGGGCGGGTGACTTCAAGCTCCCCAAGGATGGCAAGGCCCTGCGCCTGAACTACATGGACGGTGTTGCCCTTCTGAAGGAGGCTGGCGTCGACATGTCCGAGCAGGAGCGCTTTGAGAACGACTTCACCACCGCAATGGAGAAGCAGCTTGGCCAGATCATCCGCGACAAGTACGATACTGACTTCTACGTGCTTGACAAGTTCCCCATGGCGGTGCGTCCCTTCTACACCAAGGCCGACCCCAAGGACAGCCGTTTCTCCAACTCTTACGACTTCTTCATGCGTGGTGAGGAGATCATGTCCGGTGCTCAGCGTATCAACGACATCAAGGAGCTGGAGGCCTCTATGCGCGCCAAGGGCATGGACCCGACCCAGGAGGGCTTCGAGGACTACATGAACGCTTTCCGCCAGGGCTGTCCCCCTCACGCCGGTGGTGGTCTGGGTATGAACCGTATTGTGATGTTCTTCCTGGGCTTGCCTAACGTCCGTCTGGCCTCGCTGTTCCCTCGTGACCCGCAGCGCCTGCGGCCATGATCGGCTCATTGTGTAGATAGCTATAAAAAAAGAATACATTGATTGGATGGCCTTGAGGGCTTCATATTGCGTCCGCTTTATCAACCCCGAATACTTGCTTTGCGGCTCTCTGATGAAGATAGTTGCCTATGAGTTCACTCTCTTCGGACAGCTTGAAGAGAAGGGGATATTCATTGTTTTATAAATGCAATTAAATGCAGTACATGGAAGACATTGTCCATAACAATATTCCAAGGCCTCACGCCTTACTCCAGCTTCTTACTCATGACAGCACCGTACCAGACGGTCGCGATCAAGCTAACCAAGTTGACCAAGCTAGAGAGGCCATGGATGCGGCCAAACTTCTTGTTCAGGGCGACCATCTCCTTGGAGTGAGGTGGGGCATCATAGCTCTTCTTCCCATCCCGGGTTTCTATACAGAAATGTTAGTTCAAAGCTGTAAACTTAGATATCGAGTATCTTCAACTCGCCTTGATGCTTGCGCTCGCGCATAGTCTTCACCGTCAACGGACGTAGGACGAACAGGTTGATCAGCCCTGTGATTGCGACGGTGGCCATGGGTAGCAGGGTGTTATAGCGGTTCTCGGGGGCGATCAGGCCCGAGAGGCCGAGGGCTTGCCCACCCCTGCTAGCAGTCAGGGCGACAACTACCGGCAGGGCAGTCTGCATCGAGAAGTAGACTGGGAAGATGGCAGTTTGCAAGGTAGCAAACTGCGGCCGCGGCAGAGCGCGGAATGCGACAATACCGCCCACGAAGGACTATTCATAAGTCAGAAGGACTGCTTGTGAGATTCTGAATGATGGGGGTTTCTCAGTTTACCTGGAAGACCTGCGATCCCAGAAGGGTGCCGTAGCTAAGAGGATGTTAGGCGATGTTTTGATTTGGACCTTAGATTAGGAATGGGCCATTCCGTATAGCCCGGACTGTACATACCTCAGAATATGGTAAGGGCGAGGGTCAGTCATGATTGCGATATTATTGATGCTTGATGGTAGAAAGGTCCGTTTGATCCGAGTTGAGCGTGGGGAAGCTTGTGGCAAGAGGTGGTGTTGAGCTATCGATAGGCACGGCCTCGTGTGCCGTAAACCAGTTATGACCACTGCATATTTGTTTGGGAATAGCTTTATCCACGCACTTATCTTAAGACCACGCCAATCAAGTGATGTCATGTGCGCGCGTCTGGAGCTAAACCAAAAAGGAAATATCACGCGTCTGCCTACTTCGCGGCTCTTTGAAACCCCAACTTCTTGACTTCCCCCAATTTTCATTTATCAGGGTCCAAAAAAATTTCAGTCATGGCAGAAAAAGAGGCTACGGTCTACATTGTCGATGTCGGCAAGTCCATGGGGGAGCGTCGACATGGTCGTTCCGTCACGGACCTTGAGTGGGCCATGCAGTACGTTTGGGACAGAATCACGACTACGGTATGCAATTCGAGATTTCTTGATGCCTCAAGAACTGGAACTGAGAATCTTACTAGGTTGCAACTGGCCGTAAAACTGCTACGGTCGGAGTGGTCGCATTGCGGTCAGACGGTATGCAGTCTGCTCCAATTTCTAGGCCCGTCTAATTAATCGGGATTCTAGAAACCTCGAATGATCTTCAAGAGGATACCAGCTTCTCAAAAATCTCTGTGCTTCAAAATCTTGGGCAGTATGTTGTCGATTCTCGAAGTTCTTGAACTCCAGTACTAATGGCCTAGGGTACTGATGCCTGACATTCGACGGCTGCGAGACGCAATCAAGCCAAGCCAGACGAACAGAGGAGATGGTAGGTGTCCATTTACTTCGCTTGTTAACTGCATATAGACTGACATTATTTCAGCTATCTCATCCGTTATCATTGCCATCCAAATGATCAACACCTATACCAAGAAGCTCAAGTACAAGCGGAAGATTGTCCTGGTCACAAATGGCACCGGACCCATGAACAACGAGCAGCTTGAAGAGATCCAAAAGAAGATCGAAGACGACGGCATTGAACTTGTTGTCCTGTATGTTCTATCTGGAGCTTTAACCCTGCTATCGCCTCGCTAACTCGTTCTAGTGGGGCTGATTTCGATGATGCGGAGTTCGGCGTGAAGGAAGAGGATAAGGACATGCACAAGGTGGCTCTAAATCGATGAAATTCTACAATTTCTCGTGCTGATAATGATTGCTAGGCTGAAAATGAGACGCTACTACGTGTTTTTGCTGAAGGTTGTGGAGGTGTCTTCGGTACACTCGAGCAAGCCGTCTCCGAGTTGGAAGTTCCTCGCATCAAAGTCACCAAGAGCATGCCTTCCTTCAAGGGATTCCTCTCTCTCGGGGATTCATCCAAGTATGAAACCGCGCTACGCATTCCTGTTGAGCGTTACTTCCGTACCTACGTTGCGAAACCTCCTTCGGCAAGCTCTTTTGCCTTACGTTCCGGCGGGCAGGGCCAGGAAGAAGCTGAGGCCGGCGCGGGTCAATCAACAAGCGGTGGTGAAGCTCTGACTACTGTCCGGATGTCACGGACATATCAGATCAACGATGAGTCTGCGCCCGGTGGCAAAGTCGACGTTGAGCGCGATGATCTTGCAAAGGGATACGAGTATGGACGAACAGCTGTACACATCAGTCAAACGGATGAGAATATTACCACCTTAGAGACTTTTGCGGGCCTGGAAATCATTGGATTCGTTCATATGAGCAAGGTATGTTCAGCTTATTCCAATATGTGTTCGAGATGATACTAATATTGCTACGTAGTATGATCGATACCTACACATGGCCAATACCAATGTCATCATCCCACAGCGAGCCAATGATAAAGCATCCCTAGCATTATCATCTCTGATTCACGGCATCTATGAGCAAGATTCCTACGCTGTTGCCCGGCTGGTAGCCAAAGAGGCCAAACCTCCAACAATCGTGCTCCTCGCTCCATCGATTGAGGCGGATTACGAGTGTCTCATCGAAGTTACCCTTCCATTTGCCGAAGATGTCCGCTCATACAGATTCCCACCTTTGGATAAGGTCGTGACTGTCTCGGGGAAGATTGTCACTGAGCACCGCAATCTACCAAATGAGGACTTGCAACAGGCCATGAGTGACTATGTTGACAAAATGGAATTGGATGAAGAAGAGTACGTCGCCCTATCTTACGTCTATGTACTATCTCTAACCATTTTTTCCAGACTACCCATTGATGACTCTTACTCTCCACTCCTGCACCGCATTGAGTCTGCAGTGCGGTACCGCGCAGTGCATCCTAATGATCCCATTCTCGAACCATCGGAACAGCTTACCAAATTTGCGCACCCGGACAAGCAACTGGTCAGAAAAGCGAAAGGCTCTCTAGAAAACCTAATGTCTGCAGCAAATGTCAAGAAAGGTAAGTCTAGTCACCCGCAGACCTCATCAAAACCAACAACAGCCGCTAATTCAACTTCTTTCTTTAGTCCCACCCAAAACTAAAGGTCGTAAGCGCCTCCGCGAGACCGAGAAACCCCTTTCCGGCCTTGACATCGATGCCCTCCTCAAGCAAGAACCCAAACGCACCAAAATATCTGCCGAAAATGCTATCCCTGAGTTTAAGCAGATGCTCTCGCGCGCCGACAGCCTCGACATCATTCGTGAAGCTGTCAAGCAAATGGCCAGCATTATCGAGACGCAGATCAAGCACAGCCTCGGTGACGCCAATTATGATCGCGTCGTGGAGGGATTGGGAACTATGCGTGAGGAGTTGGTGGACTATGAAGAGCCGACGCTTTACAATGACTTTTTGACCTCGTTAAAGGGGAAGATCCTTGGTGAGGAGCTGGGTGGTGATCGGACAGAGCTGTGGTGGCTGGTCAGGAAGAGTAAGCTGGGGCTTATTGATCAGACTACCTCGGAGGTGTCCAAGGTCACTGAGGATGAGGCCAAAGAGGTAAGTTCAGAAGAAAGCGATGGGTATTGAGATCGACAGCTGACTTCGTGTGTAGTTTTTCTCCGCCACCTGAGATACTGGGTGTGATTCATAGCTTTCGACTTCAAACTTGCCGTATTTCTAGCTAGAACTATCATCAGATGAGAATGACCCATTTTACGACATGATTATGCTTAATAAAGTTGTAGACGATGCTCTTATCGGTGTATTGATTGTCAAAACAGTCCAAATGATCAAATGTTCTAATATTCGCCCATGCTGGGAATCAAAAAAGTATCCAAGAAAACGCCGAGATGGAACCAGTACAGTATGGCCCGCTGTATAGCATGCTCAGCAGAAAGAAAAATGAAGAAATGCAACTCCACGCCCACGATCTAGGAGATCTTGCCGATTCGCTTTTTGCCGACGTCAATCTTGGCGTTCAACCTATAACCTCGCAGTCAGTAAAAGCTCTCCAAGGAACCAAGGCATCCGGATTTAAGACGAACCGATCGGTATCCTCATCCGCCAACTTCAGCAGCTCATTCTGAATCTCCAATTCTTCATGAATAGCAGTTCCAAGCTCCCTCTGCCGTATAATAACCTTCATCAACTCCTCCACACTCTGATCCTGATCTCGAATCGTCTGCTGCTGCAACTGCAGCACACCTTCATTATCCAGCTCTCGTGTACGCTCAGTCTCTTTACCGAGAACCCGTCCAGATCTTGCAGGAGTCCGACGCCCCCCGTTGGGTGAATCCGCACCGCTAGCCTTGAGTAGCGCCTCTTTATCCTGGACCGAGGCCATGGCATGGTCGAGCCGGCTCTTTGCTGCCATGGCGTGTAACAAGTCTTCCAATCCATCCTTTTCCTTGCGTGCGTTGATGAGTAGGTCCTTGCGGCGGCGAAGCTCGCCGTCTCCCAGGCTGGACGATTTGGATGATTCTTGGGTCCCCCGACCACCGAGATTCTTCAAGCCTTCCTCCAAAGTGGTGATCATCGATGCTGCCCGGATAAGACTAGTCTTTGCTTGCGCAGAGCTTTCGTGTTGTTTTTGGGGGGTAGTCTCCTGGTCACGACGGGAGAGCTGGAGTCGCGCGTCGTGGAGATGGGATTTCATGTCACGGTAGTAATCAAGCCACAGCGTCGGGTCGGTAATCGCAGTGTTAGCCGCTGAACCGGGGTCTGTGATCGCGGCATGGAGTCGGGCAGATGTATTCGACGTTCCATTCGAGGTAGAGATCGCTGCGGCGGTCGGCAGGTTCAGGAAAGCTCGCCATGCGGACGAAGTGCGCCATCGACCATCGGGCGCTTCGTTGATCGCGCGGAGATATGCCTCCAGGCCGCGACGGCGGTCTTCACGGAAGCGTTCGTTGGAGACCGTGTTGGAGAACCATGATTTCGAGGGGAGAGGTACGGGTGGTTGGATATCGGTCTGGCTAATCAGATCGCTATGGAAAGCTGCAAAGTCGGAGTAGCGCTTGGATACGGTAAAGGAGCGGAGTGGGAGGCGGAGGGTGATATGGTAGAGAGTGTGTGGTGGGGAGGTATGCGAAAGGGTGGTTGTTGGGATAGAAATCTCGATGGTCGGCGCCATGGCTAGTCTGGCAGCAGTGGCATCGGTCGTGTGGTGGAATAATTGGAGAAGATAAGAGAAGATCAGTTGTTGGCGTTGAAGCTGAGCCCATGACGCAACAGTCCCGAAGTAGTCTAGCCCGAACTGTCAGGCACCCATCATCAGCTGAGATGAGCACGCTATACATTTCCTTTTTATGAAAGAAAGACCTTTATATAGTTCAATCGTCTCTTAATGGCACATCAAGAAGAAATTTGAATTGGACAGTTAACCGTCAGGGTATCTTCTAATTGTTTACATATCAGCCAAAGCTTCATCTCGTGTCCAGACCTCACGTGCATCAAGCAGATCTCGCTGTCCAAAGAACTCGCCCACAATTGTGATGATCATATCGAGTAGAACCCGTGCTTGTTGCACCGAGTCACAGAGCTCCGAGGGATATTGCTCATCGGTCGCTTCTAAATCGGTGTCACTCTGCAGCTTGGCCTGTAATCGTAACTTGGCGGCCTCCAGCGCCGCAGACATATCAACATCGGCCATTTCGGTGTCCTGTTCATCCACAGATACCCCCAGGGAGCCTTCCCCCTGCTCTTTTGCTTGGACGACCTCTTCTTGCGGCGGTTCCTCTGCATCCCCTGTATCTGAATCAGAGGCGTCGCTATCCTCGGCAGATCGCTTGAACTCCGTCTCCTGCATCCTATGCAGAATCTTCGCAGCGCGTTTACCGAGATCGCGTAGCTCTCCCACTTGATCCGTAGCCAACTCTCCGACTTCGCGGCATCTTCCCAATAGCCCCCATGCCCATGCGCCAACCCGTCGAACAAGATCCGAGTCCCCGCCCCGTACGTTCTCGCCCAATCCTCTAGCCAGGATGCTCAGCACCCTTAGCACGCTTTCCGAGTCCAAGCAGGCCAGTTGTACCATCTGTGGGTCAACTGTGAGTAACAGGCGCCGCCATTCTTTCCGTGCGGCTGTGTTTCGATCGGGGAGACTGATGGGATGGGCGTCATCCAGGGCAGCGATAGCCGTCGCTGGAGGTGTGCAGCGTAGGGTTGATCGGAGGAGGAGAAACCGGTGTCGAAGGAGATTGTAGTATGATCTTTGTGCATCGGGGAATCGTTCATCGGGGCCGGGGACTGGCTGCTTATCAGCATCGACGGGTGCGATGTAGGCTTCGTCTTCGAAGAACCCAGCTGGGAACTTGTGTAGCCCCGGCGCATCTACTTCTGTCCGTATGTTGGATTCGGGTTTTTCAACGTCTCTTATCGCGACCGGCGCAATGAAGAGTGAGGGTAAAGAATTGGCTTCAGATCTAGAGTGTCAAGCATGATAAAGGTCAGATCTGACAGCGCAACACGAGGAGTTGGGGAGAGGGGCTAGGGCGGCAAGCAGGGATATTTAGCAGATGATAGACATCGGCCAGAATAAGGGAGACTCACCGGACCATGCGCAGATACTCCATTCCATCGTCTGCGGACCCGTAGAAGAGCTCATCGCCGCCGTCGTCCAGCCCCGGGAATGCGCTTTTCTGCCCATAGATGGGGTTGTTGCGAGGCCGCTCCTGAGATGCTGCAGAGGAAGCGGTATCACTTGCATCTTCATTGGAGATGCGCAATCGTTTAGCAGATGGTTCAGACATGGATGCTTTGCGCTTGTCGGGCATCATCGGCGGCGTTGGAGGAGGAAAAGTCGGGGAGAGCTCGGGCCCGAGGCTCCGATCAACAAGATCGGCGATAAGAGGCTTATCAGTACATTCCATCTTGCGAAAGTCCGCCCGAAAAATAGTCACGGTAGAGGTAGGAATTGGGGGGAAATAATGAGGAGTTTAGGGTTCTCCATGGCTGGAAAACAATTTGGCCGTGTTTCAGCGTATTCTGGGGGTTCAACTGAGGTTGAACCCCCCAAGTCTGGAAGGAGCCCAATCCTCAGCCCCCTTAGAGTCCATTCGAATTAGAACAATTGAGATCAGAGACACATTTTATACAGTTAGAATGGAGTTCGAAATTAACTCAAATAATTAGCAGATGCTCGAAAGTCATTTGAACAGAAATAAGCTCTACGGGCATGTAAAGTTGAGGTGCAGCAGGTGGCTACATGCACCCCATGATACTGAGCATAGCTTCAAAGTAAGACTCAGCTTCATTATTGAGAAAAAAGGTCCAATAGATTTGAAGAGAGAAAGGTATTGATAATTAATTAGTGTGCTGTAGATTTTTACATTATTGTTTAAATGTACAAATTCTCTGATGTTGTTCCGAACTATAAAAGAATATATATTGACATTAATGTTGCCAAACAACCACCAAATTAATTGCAATTTTTTGCACTATTTAGAACATGATGCGGATGACAATAAAAACCTCACCACCCTATTGCATCACCAATTTTCACAAAATAGCGGGTGGAAGGGAATGGGAATACCTTCAGGACGCAGTTGCTGTGTAGTTGAGCTTGCCAGTGGAGTAAGTGGGACGAGCCCTGCAGGTGGCCCACTCCTCAGCTGTCAGGGCGGGAGGCCGCCCAATGAGGGCCCACTGAGGCGCCCGTTAGTCAGGCCGGATGATCTACCCGCTCTACATACTAAAAACAAGCATACTCGTTCGATTTGGAACGAGTAAATGGGAAAAAGAGTAACCAACGGGTGAGTGGCGTAGTGGTAAAGTGCCTTACCATTGCTGCATTAAAGCGAGTCCGCGTTCGATTCTTCCATAGGGGGCACTCCCTGGTCTCGAGGCCGTTTACGGCTGAAAACTCCTGCATTTCGCATATGGGTTTTATAGCCTGCTCCCCCGGATGGGGATATGAGGGTGAATTTTTTGGGGAAATTTGTTTAGAGTTGTGGAGTGAGTAGCTGGGCTATTCTATTTTTAGAATTGATAGTTTAAAAGAGGATTGACTCACTGCAAAGGGCAATTGTAGCTGTTTGAAGTTGAGGCTCTTGTCGTCGACGAGGTCCAGTCACCGGCAGCCGAAAAGACGTTTACGGGTACAGAAGCCCCCACAAGTGGGGGAAAAAGATTCTGAAGAATCCAGATTCTGCAGAAATATCAGATCTAATCTCATACTAATTTTCATCTCCCTTCAAGCCCTGTGGAGCTCATTGAAGGACAATCAAGGCAAAGGATTGAAAGAGTTTCTTGCATGCGACACACATTTAGAGCCATTACCACCCAACACACAGATCAAGAAAGATAAAAATCAGATATCAAGTAGTCAAGCCGATGTTACATCTACAGAAAGCTTTTTGAACTTTCAAACCGAGTTCTTGTTGTCTGGTGCGCCTATCCCCAAGTCGACTTGGGTATGATTTTGAGGTGGCAAAAAGTAAACAAACAACATTCACGTCAAAAGCAGCAACACCAGATGGGGGAAAATTATTCCAAGGTATGAGAGTGTTGTCTGGTGATACAGACTGTCTTTTTACAAAAATTCTAAGGATTTAAAGGCCATTGAAGCCTCCAATTGGGACAGCTTAAATGTTGACATAGATCGGGCTCCAAGCGCAGCTGAGAGAGGACTCACCGCAGCCTCAAATGAAATCGGAGGATTTAACAAAAATAAAATGAGGTATTCCAAGCCTTGAGCTTGCAAATGGCGTTATTAATGCTTCTTTAAATTGATTGTGGAGTGTAAGCATTGAATTGTGGTGCTGGCTTAGATTTCACATTCGATTGACGAGGTCGGAAAAATGAGCATTATAGGCCACCAAGGCCTCCACAGAAAAGGGTGGGTCTTCAAAGTAACAGATTATAAACAAACATCAATTCTATACAGATCAAGGCCCGTTTTAAACGATTTGAAGCAAATTCCGAATTTAGGCACGCTAACTGCGATGCCGACTTGGAGAGTTGGAATCGGCGTGTCTGCCGACGGGATAGACCCTGCCTATGCTGGACCAAATATCCACGAATATGATTGGAAATATAAATTTTCTGTATACATGCCCGAGATCTTTAGTGAGTAGAAAGAATCATATTTTTTGGGGGATTTTCTTCAATGGGAATACTCAATTGGCCTTCGTCGAAACGAGGGGTCTTCGAACGCGACCACCAAGGCCTGGAGTGGTGTTACCGCGAACGAGCGCCAACTTAAAGTCACTCGTACATAGAGCCAAAACTGTCAAGAATATTCAAGAGTGAAATGGAAGTCTCAAACCAAAGAGGAAAACTTCATTACCTCGATGTTGTGTCAACCACCTCAGCAACGTGCCTGACACCCCTGCAAGAAACCTAGCAGAGATCCCAATTTCCGAGTGAAACCCAGGTCCAGAAGTGCCAGATAGCATTCTTTATCTCGTAAAAGGCATTATTCTGGTCGGCACCCAGCAAACTTGATGTAACCGATCTAGAGTGGGAGCTGAAAAGTAACTTTGATCAGCGTTCATGTATCAAGAGGCGGTGGATAACAATTACTTAACCTTGGACCCCTGGGATAAGACTCCCCTATAAATTTCCCAAGTCAACCATCAAGGTAAATAGAATGTAAAAGCCTTGGAGATATTTCAACAATTGATTTCGAGGGATCCAGGCCAACGAACTAGGAAACCATCCTTGTTCATAGCAGACGATAGACGTCATATGTTGTGGTAATATAATTAGAAACTGTTCCTTTCACAAGGGGACGAGAGGAACTTGAGGCTGGGATGGTGGGCATCGGTCATGTTTCGAGAGTTGTTAGCCCTCCCCTACTCATTCTCCCGTGCTACAACCACCACGTCGCTATCTTCTCCTTTCAGCCCACAGGTTCAATCTGATAATGAGTTGAATCATTGTACGGCCATGTCAGACTTGACCTCGAAACATTGAAACTTTATTCCCTCACCAGGCCTTGCCTGCGCCAGGGAGCCAAGGGCCACCAATGGGCATGGCCAGCCTACTCACCGAGCTATTCAACCAACAGAGAGGCCATAGCAGCAGAGCTGTAGAAAGGGCATAGCGAGTCAGGATGCCAAATGAGATGCTTCCCACCTAAGGGACTCTACCAGCGAAGAATCATCATCATCTGGCCCATCTGATTGCGGAGAATGTGAAGTCGAATGTGGATATGGACTGATGGATCCTGCAGAGGTGGATCACCACGCGAATGGACGCCTGTTATGTTGAGGGTCACACTAGTCGACCTTTCGTGCATTCTGCATCGGCTTGCTTATAGTATCCATGAGAGACTCCGTGATTCTGGGCGGCTGCGCTAATAACTCGAGGCAAAGGGAATCAATAACAGAAGAGGTCATCGCTGGGGCATAAAAAGTTGCGATCCTCAATTACGTCACGGCTTCGATAAGAGAGTGTACTATGCCGCAATGGTACAAATGGCCATGGGTAGGTAGCAATCTGAGACATATTGTGGTTGCAACTGGCCCCCGCATGTTCTAGGTTTCTTTGTCCAGGGCAGCTGTGCCATTGGCTGAATAGCCGATAGCCGGTAAAGGTCCACTAGTGGGAGATGGATGTATGCCATAAAGAGCTACTATCTATTCAAGCTTTGACAGGCACTAGTGGCTTACGGGATTTTTCAACCCAACCTTAATTAGACTTCCCTGCACAGCAAACATGGTGGTACCTATGCGGCATCAGACTGGGGCTGCGAGCTGCCAATGATTGGTTTGAATATAGCTGGGTCTTTTCCTAAATGCAGTGTCTTCTGCACTCCTGACTTTTCCTTTGTAATCCATCCCCAAGACACATGCATGATCATGCCTGCCACAACATGCTCACTGTCATGTATGATTCTCGTGGGCGGCCGGTTTCACCATTTTCATCGCAATGCCTTGCATAGTTCTACTATGGTACATGTTATTGCCCTTGAGGCATTGGATTGCCAGAATTGTAGAACTATCACTAAGTAGAGATTGATCTCCGAATTGAGCTACTCGGATGTTTTTAATAGCATTATACAAGGTTCCCACTCATGGACCAAAATGTGGTATAAGCATGCTTCACTAAAACCTGAGATTAATGTTTGGCATGACAGATACATTGATCAGACATTGGTGACTTTAGTGGATTTCTCTAATCAGGTACCATCAAATGCATGAATGGAAAGTAGGCAGTGTTTAAAACTGTAAGGCACCGATCAGTCTGATACTGAGGCCTGACAACTGCCAACCTACAGACTAGATTGCCTCTGAACAGGGAGGCATCAACTGTTTACCTAAAGTCATGCCTATACTGATGCCTCCAAATCAACTCCAAAGCCTATTTCTGACCAAGGCTACACCAAGTTTGCCTGGACTCTGCAGGCAGCCTTCCCAAGTCAGCACCGACGGGCAATCGATGCATCTGATCAATGAAATCTTCACCATCTTGATTGTAGATCCAAGGCAGACAGCCCTGAGGCTGCCATCGTTGACTGATTCCTACCTCGCTGACTAGAGCCTACTGGACTGATGGAGGGGGACCAAAAGGTATATAAATCTCTCTAACAATTCGAATTCTGCCCTCTCCAAATCTCTCCATCGACCACCTCCTCCACCAACAATTTTCTCCATCAACAACCTCTCCTCCACCAACACCAACCACCAACCACCACTCACCACGATGCACTTCCTCATCCCCGTCATCGTTTTCGTCACCGCCAACATCTGGGGGCTGTACAGCAGCATCCCATTCACCAACATCGACCCTGCCCGTTCCATCTGGAACCGTGCCATCGGGGGAGTTCAACTGGCCAGCACCGTCTACACCCTGGACCAGCTCCCTCGCCTCCTCGACGAACAAGCCATCACACACCAGCTCATCCAAGGCTATCTAGGTGGCTGGAATGCCACCCTGGTGTCCGAAACGGAGTCAGCAATGACGCTCAGTGCTGGTCACCGACCATTGACTGCTCCGTTGACCGTTACTGACGGCTTGTTCCCTCCGCTCCCCTCGTCAACAGAGACGCCCTTCGACTTGCGCGAGACAGAGACAGAGACGTCCGCGCCCCAACCCACCCCCGTCGACGCATTCGCCCAGGTCCTGGTGACCGTGATCTTCGCCCTGGCCATCTGGATTGTGCTCAAGCAAAATGACCACACCAGACAGCTGACAAGCGCCCTCGAAGAGATCGGTAAGGTACAGAAGTACCAAGAAGCCGCCTGGAACGGGCTCGTTGAAAACCACGACACCCTCACATACTTGGTGTCGGTTGCCAACGACCTGCGAACTGCCCCGGTTTATAACCGGCCGGTTGAGGAAGTGGTGGATGCTGAAGGCAGCGCCACTTCCTCCGACGCAAGCTCTGCCGTCGTCATCCAGAGCTTGCAGGATGTGCTGGCCAGCCTCGATACGCTGCGCCAAACCATCTACCGGAGTACGGGCGTGTGGGAAGGGCTCTCTGAGCGGTTGGAGGTCTTCCAATCGGGTTCGCAAGACACCCAGCCAACTGAGACCAGCGGCGACGACCCGATTGGAGCCTCGTCGGGAGGGTTGGCCCAAGATGGGTGAACCAGATGTTGTGCGGTGTTCGATTTCGATGTTCGGTTCCTCGGTGGTTGGTGTTTTTTGCTGGTGGCTTTTCGCTGGTGTTTTTTCTTTCGTGTTCGGTGCGCGAGTTGAGATGAGGAGACTCGCCTGGAGCGAGCGGCTGGTCCGAGATTTCGCTTGTCGTTTTGCTTTTCGTTCTGTTCTTTTTGCTTTTCGTTTTGCTGGTTTTACTGGTTTTGCTCTTTTTGCTTGTCGTTTTTCGTTTCTTTTCGTTTCGCTTACGTTTTGTTCTGCTTCTTGTTTTGTTTTTCGCAGAGTGAGGAGTTTGGGGTTAGACAAATCATACCATCATTTCCTATCCCCAAAATGAACGAGAAGAGAGAACTGTAGTAAATTGGGTATCATAAGCTAAATGACCAAGAATCATGACGCTGGTTGCTCGTTAAGGTACTTCCGGCACGCTGCTTTGAGCATCTCGATCCGCCGTTGAGTATGAATAAAGACTTCCCGGTACATATCCAGACTCTGCTGTACTACCTCCTGCCGAGACTTAGACCCTGCACAAATCTCGAGCATTCGCAGTTCCATTTCTTTACGAAGGAAGGGCTTGCTGAGCGAGATGCTGTTGGGAAGGCCTGCTACCACATTATCATATCCCTCCACAAGTGCAACGCCTAACCTCGTGGGAATGAGCTCTTCAACTTTGCTTCTGCCGCTGCCACGGGGGTGCACCACGACGTATTCTCGTTCCTTGATTTTGGCGATATGTTCAGCCATTGTCGCATCGGTACCAATGCCATTGGCATCCATAAGACCGATAAGCTCGGGCTCGGTCAAGTAATTCGGCGCCGTTGTTTTACCCTCGGAGATATTTGCCTCGGTGGGTTCGAACATTTCTCCTCTCTCGAAATTGGGAAGTTGCTGGCTGCTTTCCCATTTGTCGTAGACATAGACATCGAGGTAGTTCCTCTCCAAAACGATCAGGCCACTGGCGTGGAAGAATTCCTCTCCGTATTGGATTTCAATATCAGTTCCTTGGCCTTTGGCGTCATCCGAGCAACAAGCTAGGAAACGCCGGACCACGAATTCGTAGACCTTTTTCTCGTTGGCGTTCAGTTGGCTAGGTGATACCCAGCAGACTGGATGAATGGGAGGGTGGGCCTTATCGTTGTTACGGCCAGATCGAGGGGTCCGAAATTTGCCATCAATAAGGCTGGGCCGCGGATCAGCAATGGTTACACGTATGTACTTCAGATTTAATGACTTACTCTTTGGCATATTGACCCCATTGATTATCCGGAAATTGTTTCTCGACAAGCTTCTTCAGATCAATGGCCTTGTCGAATTGGTCCGTCTCGGTACGGGGATAGCTGATGTATCCCTTCGTGTAAAGTGCCTCGGCGACCTTCATGATGGTTTGACTGTCTAGGCGAAGGAAACGACTGCCCATCATTTGAAGGTCCACCGTTGTCAAAGGAAGAGGTCGCCATTTACTCTTCGGTTTCTGGTTAACTTTCGTAACTCTCGCCTGCTTTGCCATGAGGCACCGTTCCAGCATCATTGTGACGGCTGCACGATCAAAGAGATGAACACGTTTCCAGAGGAAATTGACCTTTTTGCCTTCTCGCGAAAGCATGACCTTGATGCTCCAGAAAGTCTCGGCTTTGAAGTTCTGGACTCGGAGGTATCGATCGACCACGAATCCCAACGTGGGGAACTGACATGATCCTATAGAAACATTAGACACGTCCTTTTCGGGAAGTCCGAGCTCACGTACCGTAGCTGATGACCTTTTCCTTCAGGACGGCTGACACGGCCTGAAGCTGGAGAGTCTGCAAACGAGTAAAGGCAGCGCCGATTCGCAAATCAAGCTCAATCCGAGCGGCAACTGCATTTGCCTGGAACTCATCAAGTTCAACAGGCTCTCGAGCCGCTTGAAGAACATGGCTGGCAATTAGAAAGAAATACAGTTAGTGATCTGCTACACTATTGCTTGTTGAATGAGACCTACGCTCTTTCTGTGTTACTGAACCTGGCTCGCTTAACCTCGATTCGAGCATTGCCAGCTTTTGCCTGATTGCGAACCTCGGCCCCGATATGCTCGCCTTCACGATCACAATCAGTCCAGATGAACAGTGCTTTACTGTACTTAGCCTGATTCCGAATGTTGTCCGCAATAGGCTTTTTGTCCTGTTTTGAGTTAGTAAGGTACCAAAAAAGATGTACGGGAGTAAATACACACCTTATCAACATCTTCCTGAACTGGAGCTTCGAACAAAGCTCCGGGTGGACAGGACATCCAACCCTTGTACTGACGATCAAATTCCAGGCCAGTTAGATGACCGAGCACGCTAGTCATCGTGACTGAGCAGTTCCCCCAAGGAGCACCGAAATTAAAGTCAAACTCATAGTTCTTGACATATTGATTTCCTCTGATTGCGTGCTATGCCCTTGTTCAGCTAATATTTCTATGAGAGATGTCTCAGCCACTTACAGTCTGAAAAGAGCCGCCCGACATATGCGTGGCCACTGCCCTAGCGATTGCAGGTTTCTCTGCCACGCAGAGAATCTTGCGAGTCATGGTGATCCCACCGTACTGCGGTCAGACGGGGTCCCTGCGGCGAAGGGGAGATACTCTTCCCAAACGGGGAAATAGTGAAATACTTTGGGACGCGAGTTGATGCCTGAGGTACCAGGTCTGCCTGAGAATGACGCGCTATGTTGCCTGAGGCACACAGATCGTGAGCGCCTTACCCGATGAGGTAATACAAACATGTCCCCGGCAACTCGAATCAACTCTGGCCAGCACAACTCTGCAGCTCCCACTCCTTGCTCGCTTATATACCCCCGCTCTTTATCTTGAGGTTTGGGAATCATGGCATCCCTTCCACTCCCTCGTGTTGAGTCCTTGGTGGACTACACCTCCTTCAAGCTTACGGTTCTGCCCTACTTGGCCCAGCTGCAATGGCTCCCCGCAAGCTTGCGCGAAGCTGGCCGGAATGTTGATAGCTTGAAGGAAATTTACCTGGCCACCAACCCCATGGTCTCCGCACTCGCACTGTGCTCAGTCTTGGCCGGACTTTTCTTTTTAGCCGCGGAAATCAACCGCAATTTTTCGCAAGTGGATCGCTTTTGGAGCATCCTGCCCGCTGTTTATAATGTGCATTTCGCCGCTTGGGCGCGTTTGGCTGGTATCCGCACCCAGACTTTGGATACTATTGCTGTTATCAGCGTAATTTGGAGTGTAAGCTTGCTTTCTCCGGCCCGATACGATGGTCTAACTTACTAACCTGAGATTGCTGCGGATAGATTCGCTTGACCTTCAACTATTGGCGGAAGGGTGGCTACACAATTGGCTCGGAGGACTACCGCTGGGCGATTGTGCGGTCGAAGGTGAACAACACTTTCCTTTTCACCATCTTCAACTTCACTTTCATTGCCGCGACCCAATCACTCCTGCTCCTGCTCATCACGGCCCCAACCTATACTTTCGTGATCGCCGCATACAACCAGGGCACCGAAGCCTTCGGTCTTCCCGACCTCGCCTTCTCTCGCGGTGCGCTCTTCTTGATCATCATCGAGTACTTTGCCGATCAGCAGCAGTGGAACTTCCAGACCGCGAAGCATGAGTACCAGAAGACCGCGCGCATTCCTGAGCCCTACAAGGACCAGTACACCCCCGAGGACCTTGAGCGTGGCTTTGTGGTCAGCGGTCTCTGGTCATGGTCGCGCCACCCCAACTTCGTTGCCGAGCAGGCTGTGTGGCTTACCATGTACGCCTGGGCTGCCTACCGCACGGAGACCTACGTCTCATGGATTGGCCTTGGCGTCGTGGGCTACCTGCTCATCTTCCAGGGTAGCGTACGCTTGACTGAAGCGATTAGCGCGGAGAAGTACTCCGAGTACAGCGAGTACCAGGCTCGCGTGGGCAGATTCATCCCCCGTCTGTCCGTGGAGGCCAAGAAGTCCAAGCCCGCTAGAAAGAAGGCTGCTGCCAAGATCGAGGGAGCTGAGGCTACTGAGGAGATCGAGGCCAAGAAGAGCAAATAAGTTGAACATGGAGTACCATTTACGGGGTTGATCTTTCGAAGGAGTATTTAAGGGCTGGTTTTGGAAATTGTGGCATTTTGCGCAGTCTGCTATATAGGAGAGACGTGTTCATCTTCCTGTCATTTTGGTTTTGTCATATCGCAATTTAATTTTCAATCTTCCATGGCTATTGAAACTAAATCGAAGACCAAGATTTTCGGCAGTTATTCATAACCTGGTCAAACTCCCCTGGAACATGAATCCAACCATCAAGACTGTGCCTCCAGAAGCTCGTTCTGGGAATTCCTCCCCCGCGGTGCTATTCTCTGGGGCCTCCAAGATGCAATCTCCTAGAGATCATGTAACCAAGCAACTCGAAAAACCCTCCGGGCACCAGCTTCAAGCCTGAGTGTGAGATCGCGTATCGCCTACCCGGATACTTGAATCGTACTCCCACGCCTTCCATGTCTGTCCAAGGCGAAACCACGTTCTACGCCAATAGGAGACGAACGGGGCTGTGTAGGTCACAGATATCAAGCCGTATCTGCATAGACACGTTGCTGATTGAGCTGGTCCCATTGAACTCTTCATGTCCTATGCGCATAGGGGGTCCAAACATCGAGGGATGTTTCACAAGAGGCCATAAAAGGGGACTGAGTGAGGATGACTTGTATCTGCTTGGCCCAGAAGGGCTATTTCTGAGGACCAGTCAGCCTGTGCTCTAGTAGCTTTTCGCTTTTCGAGAGAAGGTGTGTAGCGTCAAGATTCACGGAAGTAGTCATGTCCCCTGCTGTGACGCATCATTCACCTAGAAATAGAGAATATTGGCCATCATTTGTGTTGCCGACTCGTCCCAAGTGAGCTACAATTACGATCAAACTCATATCGCGCTTGTAGATATAGAGACCTCTAAGTAGTCGATTATCCGTACAATGCAGAAGAGCTTAATCAAGAAGAGATGAGAAGTCACGAATCCATATAATACACACTCCACACTCAGAGTACATGAGCCTTCAAAACGAAGGTGGAGCAAAACACAAACAAGATGAGTAGAAAAAGATCTTCATATTTAATCGCGACAAGATCAGAAGGAGTTTTATGAGGTGACGAGTAGAAGAGGGGGGGGGGTTTAGAGAGGGGAGTAGACAAAACAGACGAAAGGGGAGAGAGGGGGGAAAGAAAAAAAGAGGTAAAATGCAGGTCCATAAGTACAGAAGAGAAAAAAAAAGTGGAATAAACCCAGAGACAAAAACACGGTGATATCACACACTCCCTGCTTTAAACAGCCAAAACAAATGCAGATCCAAATTGCGTAGACAAAAACAAACTCATCGATTTCTGGCCGTCTATGAGGGAGGAAGGGGAGTCTCGTCACGGCCATCCTTGCCGGTCGTCTCCTCTGGGTCTACCTTTGGCTCGGGAGGAGCAATGGTCTCTCCACCCTTGCCATCGAAGTACTTGGCGAACTCGGCGTTCTCGGGCCACTCGCGAGGACCGAGGAGACGGACCAGATCATCACGGCCGAGGACCTCCTTGGAGAGGAGCTCCTCAGCGACGATGCCGATCTCCTTCTTCCGGGAGCTGAGCAGGTCGTGGCACTGCTTGTAGGCCTCCTCGACGATGCGGCGCACCTCGGCGTCGATCGTACGGGCAGTATCCTCGGAGAAAGGCTTCTGGAACTGCTGGCCAGAGTCGTCCTCGTAGTGGATGTAGCCGAGTTTCTTGGACATACCGAACTTGGTAACCATGGCAGTGGCCATGCGGGTGACCTTGTTGAAGTCGTCGCTGGCACCGCTGGTCACGGTGTCGAAGTACAGCTCCTCACTGACGCGGCCACCCAGGGTCATGGCCATACGGTCCATGAGCTGGTTGACGTTCATCAGGTAGGTGTCACCACCAGCGGGGAGGTACTGGGCGTAACCCAGAGCACCCTGGCCACGGGGGATGATAGACACCTTGAGCAGCGGGTCGGCCCACCGGAAGTACCAGCCGCAGATAGCGTGGCCAGCCTCGTGGTAGGCGACGGTGCGCTTCTCCTCGGGCGAAAGAACGAGAGACTTCTTCTCCAGACCACCGATAACACGCTCAATGGCCTGCTCGAAGTGACGCATAACGACCTTGTCGGCATTTTCACGAGCAGCTATAGATACGTTAGCAAAATCTAAGGGAGAAGATCGGATGTATAAACTTACCAACAAGAGCGGCCTCGTTGACACAGTTGGCGATATCAGCACCAGCGAATCCAGGAGTCAGAGCAGCAAGGCGGCCCTCCAGGAATTCCATGTTCTCATCGGTAACGATCTTCTTCAGGTGAACACGGAAGATCTGCTTACGGCCATCCATGGTAGGACGGTCGATGGTGATGTGACGATCGAAACGACCGGGACGCATGAGAGCCTTGTCAAGGACATCAGGTCGGTTGGTACCGGCCAGAACGACAACCTGCTCAGAAGTGTTGAAACCGTCCATCTCCGTCAGGATCTGGTTGAGAGTACTCTCACGCTCGTCATTGCCACCGCCAAAGTTCGACTTGGAACGGGACTTGCCGATAGCGTCGATTTCATCGATGAAAATAATGCAGGGGGTGTTCTTGCGGGCGTTTGCGAACAGATCACGGACACGGGATGGACCGACACCGACGAACATCTCCACGAACTCGGAACCACTGACGCTGAAGAAGGGCACACCGGATTCACCGGCAGTGGCCTTGGCAAGCAGGGTCTTACCAGTACCGGGGGGACCAGAGAGAATAGCACCACGAGGGATCTTCGCACCAAGTCTTTGGAAGCGCTCGGGCTGCTGGAGGAAGCTGACAAATTCCATAATCTCAACCTTAGCCTCGTCCATACCGGCGACATCGGAAAATTTGATCTTAATATCGGTCTCGTGGTTGAAGCGCTTGGCACGGCTCTTGCCAATGCCAAAGATACCGCTCTGACCACCACCAGCACCACCACGACGAGAGAACCAGTAGATACCACCGATCAACAGCAGAGTCGGAGCGAAGGACAAAAGGGCACTGCCCCAAGGAACTTCGTCGACATAAGCGACCGGGATACGCTCGTGGTTGGGAATACCCAATTCATATTGAGCCTGCTCCAGCTTCCTCTCGAAGCTGTCAACAGATCCAATGCTGAAGTAGACGTGGGTCACCGGCTGCCCGGCAGAATCGGGATAAGCCTGGTTCACAACCTCGCGGTTAAGATCGACACGGACGCGGTGACCGTTGGCAACGGTCAACTTCTCCACGAGACCCTTGTCGAGGTAGTTCGAGCGGAACTCCTGCCAGGTGATCTCGCGGCCAGCGCTCTCGCCGGGGAAGAAGCTGCGGTAGACGTAGTATGTGACGAATGCGGTGACCAGGAAAGAGGCGGGATCGAATCGGAATTCAAACACTCGGGGAGTTCCCTGATCCTGTTTCTTCTTCTTCTGATCCTTGTTCTCCTGGTCCTTTTCCTTTCCGTCCTTCTCCTTGCTCTTCTGCTCGGACTCTTCCTGTCCCTCCTTCTCCTTCTCGGTGTTCTTCTTCACCTGATCATTCTCCCCGTCTTGCTTCTTCTGGAATTCCTCCACATCTTCCTTGGCCTGCTCGCTGGTATACTTGAATAACCAACGCATCATCCGAATGTGATCCATCAAAGACGCATTTGCGTGCTTCTCGATAAACTGCCTAACTTCGTCCGGCATGCCATTCTTCATCAAATGCTTCCGCAATGTATCAATCGCCTCATGCTGCGAGTCGGGCATGCGTGTCTTCAGGTGCTTGGTGAATGCATCCAATTTCGTCTGGTCCTCCGTACTCAGGACCGTCTCCAACTCTTCATCTTTGCGGCCCTTCTCCGGCTCGCTCCCCTTCGGCTGGGAGTTCCCGGAGTCGTTGTTCGGAGGTGTCGGGCCATTCGTAGCGTAGGTCCGGACGCGGGAGGATGTAATTAGGGAGGATAGTCGTGACGGGTGCGTTCGCAGAGAGGTTGTTCCAGCGCGGCCGAGGCACTCTGTGGCTCTCCTCGAGAATCGGGCAATATTGCCTGGCCGCCGGAGGAGGGAAGCCATGGTCGAGGGGAAGAGAAGCCCAAAGGGCTGACAGGGCGAGGAAAAGGGGTGATCAATCGGATTCGAGGGCGTTGGACAACTCCGCGCAATCCATAGAGGGAATTGAGGTTGCGGTGGGAAGCTCTCAAGCTGCGGCCAGTTTCGGCGCCGGGTTTTTCTGAATTCCGGCTCTCGCTGAGTCATCGGAATCGGAATCGGTTCGAAGGACATGGACTTAGTCGGGGTTAACATTCCGTTTTATAATCTTTTATTATATGATGAGAAGAGACGGGTATTTCAGTTTTTCTCCTATTTCATTGTCTTACGTCGCGTAATTTTGTATTTATTCCTTGCGATTAGGGGTATTGTTGGAGAGTGGGAATTTTGGATTATTCACTCCATAGCACCCATCGTTATACGATCCAGAGTAGAGGAGCTCTTCAATGTACATGAAAAGGGGGAGAAGAAGAGATGGGACAGTAAGAGAGGGGAGAAGCAACGCTCAATCCAACAGAAAACAACCCAGATAATGACCCAACCTATGTATCCGCAACCAAGCGCCATAACTCTAAATAGTGAACTATACAATAATCCATATGTTTTATCAGTCTCGTCTCCGAGTCAATCTTTCACTGTGGGGGCTGGCCATTGGCACCGGCCCCTTCAAAAACGGGGAAATTAGTCGACATGTCTGCCCAGTCCCATTCGATGGTCATCGGCATCTGCCAAAGATCTTGTGGAACGAACGGCTGCTGGAAAGGTCCCATGGGACTGGCAGACCTGAAGGCTTGGTCGGGGAATCCAACGCCGGTCAGCTGTTCAGGGCTCAGTATGTCTTGGAAATCTTGTCCTAAACCAGACATGGCATGAACGTTGCTCGCAAAGTCATTGGAGATACCGGATCCTGGGGGCATAGAAGGATCAGTGCCGAAGGCCTTCTGGTCCATGGGCGAAGACGCTCCAGCAGAGGGATTGGCGAACATTGATGGTGAGAAGGGGGTTTTATGGGGAACTTTTGCGGGCTTGGCCGAGGGAGACGTTTGGGGTTTTTGTTCATTTGACTCTTGCGCCGCAGAGTCATCTGGCGCGGCCTTTCGCTTTTTTCGAGCATGAGACTCTTTTTCAGCTTTATCGAGAACGACCTTGGCAATTCTCTCGAATTCACCACACAGCCCAAGCATGCGCTTGATGCTGCCATTTGATTCGTCAGAAACCAATGTGGAGAGGAAGTTGACCACCACATTCATCAATTTAACATCTGATCGAGCGCGAGCATCGTTCGGATTTTGTAAAATATTAGCAAATAGTGTGACAAGAGCGGACACTGGATAGTAAAGAATCAACCTGAAGAGTCATATTAGCATTTTCATGTAACAATGCATCGAGCAATGGTTCTTACCAGACGCAAGCGAAATCTCCCTGTGGAATATACTTGATAAGGTTGATCGAGGCCCGTGCAGCAGTGACACACAAGACAGCGGACAAGAAGACTCTGGGGTTCAATGGCCGGGCATTGAGACCTTGAATAGCGTAGTTGGAAAGGCGGCTGGTCCAATAACCGTGGTGCACGGACATGCGGTGGATGGTAGTCAAGCAGTTGTAGTAGGCGAAGTGAAGAACAACGACGTGGATGAGGAGGGGTCCATGCGTAGCTTGGATCTCGTATTCGGGGCGGTAGTCGATGGGAATATTGTCCTTCCAGTCCTCCAACTCCTTGTCTAACTCGCCAATGGTGTTGAGCAATTCGCCGTCGGACTGTTTAGAAGCCTTTGCAGAATATAGTTTCTTGTAAACTTTGCTCTCGATAGTCGCGAATTCGCAGAGAGATCTGAAGAGGTTGAATTTGCCAGTGCCGTCGGCGAGGGGTACATGTCCAACGTTATCTGGGGGATCTTCGCTTGGGAGTTCGACATTCATGTCATCATCGTCCTGGACCGGTGGTCTTCCGGAACGTAGACAAATGCTGTGTGGAACAGTCAGCAGAATATCCCGAGAGTAGGGGAGATAAAAGGGACGAACTCTTTGTCAAGGCAATAGGCAACCCAGAAGACTCGCTTCCGCTGTTCGACCTCCACCGGATTCAGACCAAAGCCAGACCCTCGCTTGTGCAAGCCAATGCTATGGGAGAGGCGGATAGCCGCGGCAACCAAGAAGAAAGCCGGCTGGGGGTTGGGAGTACCCTGTAGGAAGAGAGACTGCAAGCTTATGTTAGAGGTACTGGATTTCCGAGCTTTGAATCCAAGTACTTACCATTCCAAGCAATGCTTGAACACTGAGGAGATCAGTGTTGCGCATTGTCAATTCAGTCAAGACACCCATAGCATTTTTCAGATACAGCCATGCCTTCTTATCTTCTTCGTGTGGCACCAAGTTGCTCATCACGCGCAAGCGGTGGGCAATTGCCAAAACAACGTTGATACTTGCCCACCAACCCGAGCCCTCATACGGATCCCGGGAGTACTGTCGCTCCACCAGATGCATAAAGGTCGCTTCGTGGAAAAGTGGGAACATGCAGTTGAAGTTCTCAAAGAAGTCCTTGAATAGGGAGAGAGCCTCTTCTTTGGGAGGAAGCGGCTTGAATACGCGCCGCGCAAAGATGTCGCTGAAAATCTCCGGTTTCCAGTACATCCACTTATTGTCATCGACATATGCTGAGGCAATCATATCTTGGAAGGATGTGTCGCCCGTTTTTTCGTTGACCCATTGGATACCCTTGGGAGAAAATATAGAAAAACCGGACGAGGAGCCTGTAACAAAATGGTCAATAACTCGAGACTCTTCTCAACGCCAGAGATGATAACCCTACCGATGTACCGGGTCTCGCCGCAATTATTGGTCACCAGCGAGCACATCATATCTGACAATGCTTCGACCTCAGTTTCAGACTCTTTTTGTGAATCGGGGGACGTCGCGGCGGTATGCGGACTGGATTGGGAGTCCACGCGGGGTGTGGTACTGTGAGAGGTCGAGGATTGTTGCTGGGTTGCACTCGGGATGTTAAACTTGTTCGCATTTCTCGCCGCGTTGAGAGCATTCGTTCGATCGGCGAGTCGTTTTTCCAGCGTCCCTAAATCCGTCTTTCCATTATCGTCTTCGGAGAGGAGACCAGACAATCGGAGGAGAGATTCCATGCGACCCAGGCGGTTTTCCAAACCCTCGATGTATTTCGCCCTGCATTGTCCAGGTCAGATCGGAATCCAGTATACGAGCCCTACTGACAACAACATACCCTTTCGGAGGATTTCGTTTCTTCTCAACCTGGGTAAAGACACAGTCCGTCTTATAGTTGATACAGTGCGAGCACTTGGGCATCTTGCCGTCGCACTTGATCTTTTTCTTCCGGCACATATCGCACGCCTATAGTCAAAATCTCCAGTCAGCCAATGCTCATAACTCGATTGTCGGCCAGCAGCGCGCACTCTTGCAATCCTCCGTCGCTTTGCGTCGTTGGCGTCATCCCCCGCGGCCAATGCTGAATCATCGGCATACATCGACCCCACGAGACCAGCCATCTGGGAGCCATCCTGCGAGTAGCTCCCAAAGAGCTGCTGCTGCTGCTGTTGCTGCTGGTTCATCATCATATGGTTCATGTCGAAACCCAAGCCATCATCCCCGAGGCCGTCCATAGTGGTGGTCTTTTTTTTTAAGGTGGCGCGTGGAAACTCCGCGGAAGTGGAGCACGAGGAGGGAGGGCGGTGTTAAGTAAAAACTGCGGGGCTAACTATCATGCGAGTCGGAGAGGTGCTTTCCCCGAAGCTTTTTCACCCCCTGAAGTTGAAGATCAGAGAGTGCGGACACGGTGGATCGAGCAGTGGATGACACATTCAAGGTGGGATTGAATGGAGAGGAGGCGAGGAAGGAAGAAAAGCCAGATCGAGGCTTGAACCGTAGATCGGAGCCAGCGCTACGGGGGAGAAAGAGGAAGGGAGGGTGGGGGGGAAGGAGTATCGCGAGGATTCAATTTCCGCTGAGTCAACGCAATTGACATCAGCAGGGAAGAATGCTTTGGAGAACAACCTTAGCACAGATCTGATATGAAGAGGTCCAAATACGAAATACGGTGCTGCTGCCTTGGGAGCAAAAGTCTGGAGGAACGGAGGTGCTTAACCCCGATCCCGAGCCAAGACTTCCTCTCCAAGAACCTGCACGGCTGGAACGGGTCCTCCGACTATTTCGTCCGTCGGCGCCGAATCAAAGAACTCCGTCTTCCGTTTACCGTGAAGACTTTAATATAATGAGACTAGTATCGGATGAAGGTCGATCATCATAAGAGTACAGTACCCCTCCGATGATGCAGTGGTACAGAACTATGGCTTTAAACCTTGTGTTGCACTCTCCGTGACCGCGTGCTTCGTCTGCAACGAGCAGAGATCGGCAGTCTAATGAGTCTTTGGGTGCAACCAGGTAGTATCGGGTACAGCCGGGATTTACTGTTAGTAACTTAGTCCAGGTTCTTTCAATTACTGGATTAGGGGAAAGCTCGGGTTTGTATAACATGATCATAGTAGTACAATTCGATGAGTGGCGATCTCGGGAGGATATATATGACAAAGAAGAAGAGCGCATAAAGTACATGAAGATCGAGGAAAGTGTCGAGTGATTGAACGACTCGATATATCTCGATCTTGTAAATGACAAGCAAACAACGCCACGCTATGCACCCAAAGTACAGTATAACCAGTGTGGACCCTGGAGGATCCCCCAGGGTTCTTCAGTGGTCGTCGGAGAAAAGTACCGAGCAGAGATTTTGGCTTCTCGAACGATTCCAAGAGGTTATCTTCGAGAGCCATGCAATCCTAGTTCGATATCTCAAGTGTGTTTGTCGAGGAATTCTTTGGCCTCGTTGATCTTGGTGGCCAGGTACGGGCTACCACCACGATCGGGGTGGTTGAGCAGCATGAGCTGACGGTGCTTCTGGCGGACCTTGTCCTTGTTCAATTTGCGCTCACTGTAGAAAAACTCCGGGTTAGTATTGTTATGAATACGCCGAGGTTCGTTCCAGGTTGACATACGGGAGCTCAAGAATCAGGGAGGCTTCACGGCGGGTCATACGCGGTTCAAATCCTCTGTCATACTGTTAGCGATCATTACTATTTCATCATGTAAGATTTGACGAACCCCTTGTAGAAAGCCTTTCCAGCAGCGTTCACGCCGCCCTGAGACCGGCGGTAGGCGACCAGACCAGCACGACCCTGGAGAATAACAGTTAACTCAATCGTGCTAGCCCAAGTCAGAAATCCCATCACATACCAAAAAGGCAGCCACACCAACACCAAGACCGATAGCAAGAGTCGAAGCCATATCGTTAGATGGGGGAGAGAAATCGGGTGGCCAAAAAATCGGAGAGAATGCGGTTGATTGCCAGTCTGGAGGATTCGCGGGATAAAAGTCAGCGCGCGAGGCCCGATCGGGTTTAGCGCCGACCTCCTCCACGCCGACCATCTCTTCTCAAAAAAAAAGTTTGCGAGATAACAACGAAGGCCAGATCCATCCCACACCAGCAACCATGCGGTAAGCCCCTTCAACTCAACATCCATAATGACCCCCCGACTAACCTCTTCCTTTTATTCAATAGTGTGGAGACCTGTCACTTCTGTTCCCGCCCGGCCTTCCCCGGGAAGGGCATCACATTCGTCCGCAATGACGCCCGACAATTCCGTTTCTGCCGCTCCAAGTGCCACAAGAACTTCAAGATGAAGCGTCAGCCCCGCAAGCTGAAGTGGACCAAGAGTCACCGTGCCGCCCGAGGCAAGGAGATGATCGTGGACTCGTCGCTGGTTCTGTCCCAGTTCGCCAAGAAGCGCAACGTCCCCGTCAAGTACGACCGCAACCTGGTCGCCGCCACCGTCAACGCCATGCAGCGTGTCGAGGAGATTCGCCAGCGCCGCGAGCGTGTCTTCACCAAGCGCCGTCTGGCCGGCAAGTTGGCTCGCGACCGCCAGCGCGAGGCCGACCGCAAGGTCGTCGCCGAGGGCGAGCACCTTATCCGCAAGGAGCTGCGCGAGCGGGAGGAGGGCCGTCCCATGGTGGCCGAGCAGAGCAAGGTTGCCAACCGGGTTCACGGTGGAGATCTGTTCAAGCAGAAGAAGAAGGCCAAGGTGTTGGTCGATGGTGGTGTCGAGGAGGAGGCGATGGACATGGATTAAGGAATCCATATCCTCGGGCTTTGGATTTTTTTTTCTCTCTCTTTTTCTTTTACCCATTTTGTGGTTGGACCGCTACGATACGATTCCTGGAGTTGGGTTTGCATTATCATTGTGTTTCTCACGGTGTTTTTTTCTTCAAAAGCTATCGATATCATCTCACCTATAGAATGTGAGGACCAGTGAAAGTCACGCTGAAAATACCGCTTCTAATGAGTTTCTCATTTCTTTGGCCCGTAGTCTCGAGTGGAAATCACGGTACTCGGTTCACTCCAGCCATTCGATCAGGCATTCCTTCTAGAAGAATTTAAAACGAACCGTGACCTGAAGGCTCTGTAATCACAGAGCCTTATAAGTCATTGATAACGCCCTCACATAACCCGGCTTCACTAGACTAAATCGTGTATCATGCCTTCTAATATACAGAAAAAATGGTCTAATAAGAAAGCAACCTAAATCAATAACGATTTTAACCATGCTGCCTGCCCGAATCACGATCGAAGTAACCATCCGACTGATCGCCGTTCTGGAAATCATCCAACTCCTGAGGATGCCGAACGAAACCCTTTCCACCACGATTCGACTTGAACCGTGCCCAACCTAGAAGATCGATGATTGCAACGCTGACAATAACCACACCAATGGAGTATCCAACGAGCACCCCATTAGACGCGTACGACCAACTGAGGCCAATACCACTATTGACAATAGCGAGTAGAATCACGATGAACCCAAAGTAGCGGTGCACAAAACCAAACATAGACGCGGACTGCGTCTTCTTATACCGACGGTGGTGCCAGAAACCCATTCCCCACTGGGCAATGATGGCCAGCAGGATGACGATTCCGAGAATCTGATGCGTGGAGCCGTATGACTGGGACTTGGTGAACATGGTGCTGAGATAGAATCCGATCACCATGCCGATAAAGGCGATGCAGGATGAAATGGTCTGATTAACCCAGTGCCAGCGTACACTCTTGGGATAGACGCGAAGGAGGATTGCTCCAAATGGGAAGAGGAGGATCAGCGCGCCGCAGAGGCAGAGAGCGTGGATGATGCTGGGCCAGTTGCTGTCGTTCTGGATTTCTTCGCCTTCTGATGAGGAGCCTTGAGACGTGGTATATGATGTAGGCAGTCCGCCTGATCCACCAGTAGCATGAATCATATCGATGCCGAAGACCCCTAGAGCACAGAAGCAATGTTAGAACACGATGATCATTGTGGATAGCCGTCCGAGAAGTAATCCACATACCGTATTTCGAATGTCTCTCAATACTAGCAGTTTTGGAATCACTGCGCAGCATTCTAGCACTACCACCAGTCGGACCCAGTCCAAAGATCCATGGCTGAGACGTGGATTTTAGATCCAATGATCCAGACTTCCAGCTTGTACAGTTCGAGCATCGTCCATTCACCGTCATCGTATTATTGGCAATACCTGTGCCTTCGAGGAGTGTAACTGCAATCGATGAATCATACTCTGGTTCCTGTTCACCAGACGAAAGTCGAGGGCTGACGGTGACATCTAAATTAGAGATTTCATTTTAGTACACATAATTACCCTGTACAGTCACCAAGGAAAACACAAGGAAGACAAACTCTTTCCATTAGCATTAGAGTAGAGAATGATCATCAATGAATCCTTCATCTCCCTCCCCGTTCCAACCGCCAACCAGCTATAACTAGCCGGACCAGACAAATAGAAATACAAATCCGTAGAGTCATCTGGAATATTTAACGCAAAGGTGTAATTCGAATTCGACCCGAGCGGCAAGTTGTAAATACTGGCCGCATTAGAAGTAGACGCGGCATCAACGGAAGATGTGAAATAAGACAAGAGACCTGCACAGAAGCAACGAGATCAATATACGAGGACTTCAATGACAGGGATCGTAATCAAAATACCAATGCCAAGTTAGCCAAGAATCAGAAAGGGCATTAACTGACCTGCCAAAACGAAAGGCACGACTCCACTTGCCGAAGACCTGAAGGACACCATGCTGAATCGGCAGTCTGGTCAAAAGTATCGTACTAGAGCAAACAGAAAACAAATCCCAGTCCTCCAGACCCTACCCTCTCTTCAATTATCGAAGCCCCTGACTTTATTCATTTTGCCCACCCCACCACCGACCTAATTGGACGTTTGCATTCCTAACAAGCTCAAGGGAGGGTGACATCCTTCGGGCCGGTGATTGGTGGCCGAGGACCCTTTAACCTTAAACTCGCTCGTTTCGCTCGTTATAGAAACTCGACACTTTCCTTCTTTCTTCCACTCCTGCATTATCGAGATAGAAAAAATACATGGCTACCTAGCACTGCCTCCTCTGATTAGTAGACGCCGATACTGCTATATGCTTAACATGATTCATGTGTGATGACGACTACTGATAAGCCTTTATCAAGTTAGCCTTTAATTTGCTTGATTTTGAACGGGCACAGTACAGAGGGGATTGACTTATCTTCGAGGGAGTAGAAAATTAGCGCTATTTTATACCCCCTCTGAGCTACATAGTAAAAGTCTAGAGGGGGTAGAAAAGCCCTTTTACATAAGAAGAATTCTGGGCTAAGAAAAGATTTTAGCTAACCTCGTTGAAATATCCTCAAAATCTACTCAAACGGATATATATCGCTTTGTTTATACATATAAGCAATGCGCAATACCTGAGCAGATTTAACCGATTTCTTCTTTCTGTGATGCTTATATAGAGGAAATAATAAAAGGTATTAAAACAGGCAGGCCTTTCTCTATCCTCAGTAAGAGTAATTCACCCTCGATACTGGATTGTAAGAAGGATATCTATAAATCGAATAAAAAACCAGGTAAGAACAGTAAATGGATAATGCATTCATTAATTTCTACCTCTCTGAGCTACTACCAGTTTATAAGGGGTCGAAAGTTGATGGAAAATGAAAATGATTTCTACGTAGTTCCCCCCTATGAACTGGAAAATCTCGAAGGATCTTGAACTAGTTGCCTGCGTAATTACTTATTTTGCTGGTTCTATTGTATCTGCCTGATGCTATAAATACTATAGTATGAGAATACCTCTGGCATTAAACATCAAATACAACGACTTGTGAGGTCCGAGTCTGGTCCAAAGAGGCACGAATTCTTGCCCCGTTTTGGTTGTGGAATCGCCCGGGTGGCGCAGAATCCGGGCTTTGTCCACTGACTGGCCACCCCCAACTCCTAGGTTTAGATCTTACCTTGGGGTTCTTTCGGCCGCGTAATAAAGGCTAAAGATCGGGTAGATCGGGCGATTCGCCGTGATTCATCGGTCTGATTGTAAAGTACTTTAAGGGATCAAGTCCCTTTGTTTCTCGCTTTCCCCTCTTCTACACAAATACAAAAACAGGTTTCACCCACGACCAAATATCAATTGACATCTAGACATGTGCGATCAGGCTACGCAGCGTTTATGTCTCACGATACATAACAGCCTTCACGAAGGCGTTATCACTTTCAAGAATTTGATAAGTATCAGGTACACTCATCCCCCGATAATGACAATCGTACTTTTGTCTAACGATGACTACTAGCGGCCAACCATATGAAAAAGGCAAAAGCCTACGCCTTCTATCCACGGAAGACGTAGAAAACATCAGAATTCAACCTGGCGAAAGCAAATTGATAGGCTTCTGCGGAAGCGCGACATTGGCGCTCGGAATCGAGGGCATGCTTGATCTACACTCTAGTGATGAGAACCGGATTACCTCGCTCTATTGGAACGGGCCCGAGGATCGAGTTGATAATCAATTCCACGTCTCGAGTACGGATCATGAGCATTTCACTGTGACTGCTTCGGTTCCTCCGGAGGAAGGTGTTCTCGGAGATATCTCGGTCGATGTGAGAAGCATCTCGGAGAGTTAGGCGCACGTGGTGGCTTTTTTGTACGGCCTTTTTTCTTTTTACAATGCTTTGCTTGAAGAGGGTGCTTGCGTGGCCATGCATTAGGATGGCGTTTTCTTGCTGATCACATGATGATACATTGTAGGGAGTTGGGGAGTGGGCATAACTGGATTTGTGCTTTGCGATTTGCGATAATCCTAATAGTGTAATATCATTATTTATTCCTTGGTATTGAGATACCTAGACACGTTTATCCTTGTATTCTCGCTCTAAAGACCACGACTACCATAATCCTACAAAACCCCAAGAGGAACATCATCAGCCTGATGACAGGTAAAACTGAAACCCTGCTGACAGCCCGGAGATAAGTCAAACCTAACAACGCACAAAAGGTTTCATGACGCTCTCACAATCTCCATCACAGATCCCTCGATCTTGAAAGCACAGAACTAAATTTCTACCCCTTCCTAGTCAGGGATCGGACGATCGATATACTCCCAACACCTTAATCTCTAGCGCGATCCTAGCCCGGGACTTGGACGCAACTACTCGATAGATGATTGGTTTAGCGACTCACCCTGTGAAGATCACCCTTAGCAGATCAAAATTCTACTCCAGTGACGTACGAATAGTAATTAGACAAGATCAAGGGATCGAGAGTTTAAATTTGTCAGGTTGTGCACACGACCAAGTAAACTTGGTACTAGGTAGGAGTACGTGTCTATGGGGTTGATCTTCCCATGAGTAGGGATGACAGGGCCAGTCAAGACCCTGAATCAGAAGATACAAGCCTGCCTTTGCCATAGCTATAGAATAGCTCATGATTCTCTCGATGTTAACTCCCTCGAAGAACCCTAAACACCCAACAGCCCCGCGATTCAGGCCTAGAACATCGATGCCCAACTTCCGACACCTTCGCTTCCACCCCGCATTCCACACACCATTCTCCAGCAAATAAACTCAATAGGCCAAGCAACCAGACAAAAAAGGAAATCCAGACAGCCTTGGTACCAAGTCACCGGATTGACCAGACACCGCCAACACACGAACAAAGAAAGCTCGGATACTGCGTGCCGAAATTCAAGAGCTACCTGGCTGGAAATCCAATGGCCTGATAGCTGATGCCGGTCAGATGAATTGAATTTCAGCACGTATCATGAAACAGCTGCAAGGCTGGACCTTTCCTTTGTGCGTTGTCTGGACCCGATTGGTCCCTGGTTCGCTGTTTGGCGGGTCCTTGCTTCGCCGGGGAAGGAATTTAGTATTACTAGTTCTTATCATGGGGGTGATACACTCAATAGCGAATAGTACATGATGGAAATTACAACTAGGTAGAAGAATTGTTGTTTCATGAGTTATATTCATTGCGAACCCCGCCCGAGGGTTTCATTGAGTACATATGGGAGGGAGAGAAGAGAGAGTGCGTGCAGGATATGTAGTCGAGGAGGAGAGTAAGGGAAAGGACGGAGAGGAAGAGAGAGGACGAGATCACGCGTGGCATGTGAGTATTGGTTTCAATGCAGTGGACAAAAAAAGAAAACACGAGGTGTATATGTGCGAGCTGGAGAATGACGAGCGGAAAGGCCCAGGAAGAGGAGACGACAAAAAAGGAATAAAGGCAACATGACAAGCTCGTAGGTATTGTGTGGTTTGGGGATATTGATGATGATGAATATGCGCCGGCCATTGCAAAGAAAGGCCATTTATGAGGTTTCCAGAAAAAAGGAGGCAAAAGAACAATCGAATAACAGAAGCAGAGGCAAAAAAACTTTAAAGAGAGACGGACAGAAAAACAATCGGGCCAAAGAGACATGATACATGGGACTCCCATCGTTCAAAAAGGGTTCCCGAAATCTTAGACATGCTGTGTGCGAAGAAGAGACCAACTCTGTCCTGTTCCCCGAGACGAACGGCTTATCCCATCACGGATGGGAGTCACCGACCGATCGAGGACCCAGAGTAGTATTCCTTCATTATGAAAAAGTGCATGTCAAAAACATGTAAACAAGAAGAATTTCTCATGTGAACAAAAAAAAACGCTCAAGCTCGTACATTTCGTCGTGAAAAAGGGTTCGTCGCTCGGCACAATTAAGGGCCACGGCGGCGGCCCGCTGTCTGGCTCGAAGCAGATAAAAATGGAGAGTAGATAGCGCTCTACTCCTCCATACGACCAAAGACACCGTCGTCATCGTCATCTGCAGGGGCTCGGCGGCTGCCAAAGTCTACATCTGCGTTGCGCCGTTGACGGGACTCCTGAGCGGTAGTCTCGCCACTGCCGTGTCGTGCACCACGCTCGTCCGACACCTTGTAAGAAAGCGATGGGTTGAGAGAGGCGGAAAGGAAGGCATCGGCATTGGAGTTGCGACGATAGGCCTCGTTCATCGGACCGGGGCCGGAGTGTCCAAGGCCAGGGCTGAGGTTGCCAGGGTGGCTGCCCGAATCGAGATAACGAGCTGGCAAGGGAGGAACGGGAGGCACATCCGGAGTCATGGCCACGGGTCCCGTGCGGGGAGTGCCGAAGTTGCACAAGCCGATTGCGGCAGCCAGATCCGCCTCGTCATCCTCGTGAAGTCGAGTGTCTGCCGTGGAAGGACGGGTGTCGATGCTCGACTTGCGGAAGTGGGAGAAGGCAGGGGAGTGCAGTGGGGCGCTGCCGTTGTACGAGCTGGAGGGGATCGACTGGTAGGAGCGAGAGAAGGCGTTGCTGATGCTAGGGCGCTTGGTCCAGTTGGCGGGCATGCCGGACATCTCAAAGTCGTCGTCTTCCTCCTCGTCCATCGGGGGTGGCGTAGTCTCGGCGGAGCTGATGCCATCACGCACGACCGAAGAGGCATCCGGGGAGGCGGAGGAGAGTTCCGACTCTGCATCGGGGGACTGCTCGGGGGTGTCGTCGTCCATGTTCATGTTGACCAGCACCGTAGCAGCCTCAAGCAGTTGCACCTGCTGGTGCTTGGAGATGAGGAGTTTCGAGGTAATCGACCATGCCGGGTCATGTTCCCACCTAATTTGCCACGAGAAAATTACACGTCAACCGGATGCCACCAGCGAAATTAAGGGAGGATAAACGGGTGAAGCAGTAGTGGGGGAAGAGTCAGGGAATAATGACGGGAGGGGAGTTGTATGACCACGAGGGCGACCTGCACAGAGCCGACGTGGCGCATGCTCCCGATCGAACGAGAAGAAGACGGCCGGGCGACATGGGGAATACACACATATGCTTGGACAAGCAGCTGCCATGCTTATATCCTTTCCCGCAACGGTCGCAGCGGAGGTCTGCCGGGGCACGCTTCCCATCGGTCTTCATGTGGGCACCTTCACTAGCCCGGCGGTTGCGACCCTTAGGAATAGACTTGCCATCCTCGTCGGAGTTGCTGGGAGAGGGCTTGCGAGCGACTGGGGGTTCCTGGCTGGGACTGTTCATGCTTCGAGAGAGATACGAACTAAACCCAGAGGCACCGCCGACCGAAGTGGATTCCAGTCCCTTGCGAGCCCCCAGGCTCCGACGATGCGCGGCACCCATAGGGAGGGAGGCGGCCTCTCCACCTTCCTTCATCGAAGCGGCGACTGCGGCCGCGGCATTGGCTGCGGCGGTGGTCACACTCTTGCGGCGAGTTATACGGTGGTTGGCATTGACGGCTCCCAGCGATATAGAGTGAGCATGTTGTCGCGGGGTGGTGTTGGGGAGAGGACGCGAGAGAGACAATTCCTAAAAGCGGGCGCGGGCCACATCGTCAGTACTAATGTTTAGGAACGGCGACCGAACGTCGGAGGAGGGGGAGGGAGAGAAGGACGACTCAGGGCCAAAGCCAAGAAATTGGGAGTCGGCATTGATGTCACTTACCTTGAACGAAGCCATGGTGAAGGACTTTCTGGCACGATTTTTCGAAAGCCCTTAGAGTAACGAGACACACTCAATTCCGGGTGGAAGCTGGTGGAAGTATACGGAGGATCGGAGGGTTCGGGCGGCTAGTTGGCGGGATACCGAGCGAATCGAGCGTATGGAAGTGTTGGGAGGAGAGAGAGGAAGAGGAGGGAGAGAGCGGGAGGAACGAAAGCAAGAAGTGAAGAATAAAGGGACTAGAGAAGGAGGAGGAGGAGGAGAAAAAAAAAGTTTAGGAACCAAAAAAAAGCAGGGGAGGAGGAGAAAGAGGAGAAAGAAGGAGGAGCTGGGTACAGAGTACAAGCCATCCGGTATGGTGGTGGCCCACCAGAAATCGCTCATTGTCTTTGCGGGGGCTTTTCCCTTTGAGCATGCGGGGGGGGGATCTCCGTAATCATGGGTATTCTTAGTATTCTTTTTTATTTTTTGTAGTACGAAAGAAATGCTAGAATTTGTTTCTATAACTATGCCCTTGAAATTCAAAGTGATTCTTTTTGATAACGTTAGGGAGTCACTACGAAATGTCTTCTCGTCGCCGTCGGGGGCTATTTGTGTGTGTGTGCGTCTCGCAAGGCCAGAGGCTGGATGATGCGATAACCATGGCTCCACTTCGCTTCTGGTATTCCGGGACAGTCAAGAACTGGGAAACCTGGTGAGTTTAACCCCCCTCTCTTGGAACTGACATCGTCGGACTGAAATATAGGGTCGCCCCCCATGCATCGAAGGGGATTCGAAGCCCCAAAGAAGGGTGATGGCCTTAGGAGTGATGGGGATGCTTCGCACTCCAATCCTCGGACATGGCGTTTCTGCGCAGGGCAGAGTTTCAGGGTCTCCCGGATATTGAAACGTTGGCCAGGCACCAATGGATCTGGGAAAGAAGGCATGCGACTGCTGCATCGGTCAATGATTTCTTGTCTTCAATTGTCAGTGACCTTTAAACTGTAAAGTTTGGGAAGGACAGATATTCTCGGAGAAGTGTTGACTCGGAACGTCTGTTGCCTGACGATCACCCGCCAGGATCACAAGGGGAGTTTGTATATTCTGGGTAATCGGTAAATCAGGTCTAGAAGTTAAGTCTGTCAGTTGTTCTCTCCTAATGCCGAGGGGGGAAATAGTTTCCTAACCAGGGAGAACGCAGCAGGCCGCTCAGGTACCCTCTTAGAGGGAGGGGGGCAAAAGTAGCCACCAGTCGTGCACCACCGGCGATATCCTGTAAGAAAAAGAGGTGCTCGTGTCCCGATCACCTGCATGGGATTCGACCGGTCTTAGACCTCGCCCCGGTGGATCCAGTGATGTCATGGGCCAACCGGCCAACAACCGGGCAGACGTCCCATTTGAGGATCCAATAGAACATCCAGTGGGCATTCAGTGTGAAAAGTGGAGTCGGAAGTGGAAGGCGATAGGAGAAGTCACGGGATCAGGTGACTCACGCTCTGACCGGGGTTCCACGTCACGTTACTTCCGTTGGTACTCCGAGAATCGTTACTGTATAGACTATAGATTAATAAAGCACTTGCCACCGTGAATAGTTAACTAAACAAATTCTCTAGATTAAACCAGTGTAGGCACCAATTTCACCTCAACCAAATTCCTGCTTATCCAACCTGTCCTTAAATAATCCCCTAGCTCGGAGCACCTAGTCTGACGATCAGATCTCCTCTGGTCGCGCCAGCCCGCGCGCTAACGCTAGTCGGAGAGGATCATTACTCCGCGTAGTCTAAGCCCCCTCAGGTGCTCCTGGACCTGCTCTTGGACCGACGTTCCAGTCCACGTTCCAGCGCTACCGGCAGTACCTACGGAGGAAATAGCTAGCTTGAAGCACCCAGGTACCACCACGCCCTGGAGGAGTGACCTGTACTCCGTTCTGTGTACTCCGTCCCTTGTACGGAGGTAAAACATTACCCTAAAGCATTACTCCAAGGTACTACCGGCCTTAGTCATATGGGGCCATGTCCTGAGATAAGCAATCACAAGGCCGTAGGTAATGGTAACGATAATGCCTAACGATCATCCATATCTCTCCCAAGAAACAAGTCAGCCTGGCACATTCCGCGGTGCCTATCTCCGGTACAATGGTCAACACATTCTTCGCAGAAACATGGGTTCCTGCGGCTGACGGGGTCAGTAGCTATGCAGATCATGCTTCAGCTCTCAGCAAATCAGACCTCCAACGAGCCCCCTAAACAAAACAATCCTATTCGTAGGGTAATTCTCCAGAGCAATCTCATTGATAAGCCAATCATTCCGATGTACAGAGAAAAGGTACACAAGTACAGTACATACCCTGAGTCCCTGACAAATGGCAGCTGAACGTCCTAAAAAAAGCAATTATCTCAATGCCCAAAAAAAAAATGTCTCGCAGCTTATGATTTTCCCCCAATCCCGCACTTTCCACGGGTATCTCCACTATGACGATTGATGAATGGTATGTACGAAGACAAGGCACGGGGTACGAGAGAGGTGTTGTGTAGCGTAAATAGAGTGGGCTTTCCCGAGTGGTTTGTACGAAGTACAGTATGTAGCTAACTGATACCCTCTCATAAGTACACCAATCACCTAAACGTCTCCAGGGCAAGGGCTGCTTCCAATTAATCAGCCAATTATTCATAGTTAAATTGATTTTTTCTATCTTCCTACACTACCAAACTCCATTAACTATTATTCAATATCGTTCCCTTATCATTCCTCTATCTACAATATAATAATCGCAGTTTTGTTATCGATCAATTGCGCCATCGACTGCGATACAACGCCTTCTAGCCAGCCCTAAACCCGATCCCGTGCTATCGACACGCTCCGTGCCTTTTTACCCGAACTATAAGTTCAAAGATAATCAAGAATAGTCTTTTTGAGCGAGGGTATTCATCCATGCGGTATTCATCCCTATGACTAGCTTCTCGCCTCAATTCCATTACCAGCAATTACTACGCCTATTGCCCTTATACCGGACTTGAAAATTCAGAAGAGGCCACTAACATAGAAGAGTGCTCGAAGGCTTTCTCATCGCATTTAAACGATACGTCTTCATTCCAAAATAACACTGGCCAGCAGCTCCTTCGATTATTCTCGTGCTCTGGCGAGCTGAACATCGAGTCCTCGTCCTAGGCTGTCCAGACTGAGCAGTTAGAGACCGTACAAGAAGGGGATGGAGAGAACCGTCTGTACATTTTCCATAACAACACGTACTCTAATATCTGGGAGAATGACTCGGTCATAAAGACAGAGGCTTGGACAATGCCTCGTTTGCCTGTATAACGAGCTCGCTGTCTGCGTTCAGCCCTATGAAGGGCGCTGACTGACTTCTTCCCTCGATTCTGGAGAAAATGCTGAAAATGAAAGATAAAGGTCCAAGATGAAACTCATTTCATCATCGATCATATTGTAGATCCATAAGTCATTCATTACAACGGTACAGAATGTTTTCAGCGTAGCCTTAGGCATTATCACGAGAACTAACGACGGCAGTCCTTGAATATCAAACCTACCAAATCTATGTATATCCTCAAATTTAACAACATCAACACCCAATATCCCCTCAATCAAACCTCCCCAACCCTCTGAAAACACACCGTACACACCCCCTGCCCTTCCTGCCCACCAAACCTAAACCGCGGATACTCAACACGACCCCAAACAACCAACCGATCACTTCCCCCTCCTCCTCCTCCTCCTTCTTCTCCGCCACAAACCACTTCACAAGCTCCTCCTCAGTCCAGTTACAACTCGTCACGATCAAAAATCCACCCCTACGCACCAACCGCCTCGCAATATCAGGATACCGCTCACACACACGGGTCGCCTTAGCATCATCCGCCAACGAGATCGCATCGAACGTCCCCTTGTCCAAAACGATATCGAAACCGCCTGTCTGGTAGGGGAACCAGGAGAGCGTTTCGTCTTCGGGTGTGGGGGAGGATTTCACGCCAGACTCGGAGAGAACAGCCTTTGAACCTAGGATATCCCATTCCTCGAATTGGATAGGTGCCGGCTCGGGTATATCTGCGTCTCGCTGTTCATCCCCCTCCTCTCCGGACTCATCCTCGTCAGACTCATCATCAGTCCTATACGCAGAATGCCCCCTAGACCGCTGCAACTCGCGCGCCAACTCCACACTCCTCGCCGAGTAATCCACCCCCACCATAGCCCCCGTAAACCGTCCTTTCTTCCGCAACAGCGCAAGCATACTCCCATTGCCTGTGCCGAGATCTAGGATAGACGGTTGCGCCGACTGAGCGCGTGTATTCCGCGGTGCGAGTGGGAAGGATTGCCGCGTTAGGAAGCGGAGGACTTTTTCGGGGGCGCTGTGCTCGGAGAACCATGATGTGCCTGGGTCATCTTCGTCGTTGACGTCTGAGTCTGCGTCCGAGTCTGCGGAGGCATCGGCCTCTTGTTTTGTGGATTGGTCGGCGTCCGTGTGGGAGATGTGGGCGAGGGTGCGAGCGTAGTAGGTTTCCCAGCTATTTGGTGGGGTAGGGATGTTTTAGCTGGGGTACTTTGAGGGGTGGAAGGTAACAAGAGTAGTATTTCTGATATTATGGGGAGGATTTGGAAAGCAGGGGCTCTGTGTAATTGAGTCTCCTTTGATTGCGACGTTCGTTGCTGAAGATCTTCATTGTCTCATGGAGGGGAGGAGGGGCGGGAACGCGGGGCATCCGAGTCGAGCTTTTGCGACTCTATCGGAAGTTCGCGTGGATTCAATGGGGCTGATAATACTTACTAGTCTTTTGTGCCCAGCTCACTAGGTGAGAGATATGCTGGGTGTGTCTCTTCTGCCATGATGGTGTTTGATCGGTGATGTTTGTCGCGAGGGAAAATTTTGGGTGAGAGTGCGGAGGATGTTTCCTTATCGGCTATCTATCTCAGCCCCAGGTTGAGATGAAGACCCCGCCAAGAGAATAGTAACGGTTGGTTAACTTACGTCTACTGACTATTCTACAAAAGATTATCATGGAGAGAGTATTCAAGCTCGAAGCTGTTTCATTTCTATTGTTGGGCTGCGCACAGGGGGTATTTGTCATTCCTTTCCCTCGATCCCACTCCCTCCAGGATACCTATACGGCTCAATGGTTTCTGGAAGAGGGATCGAAGGAATAAAAAAGCACAGGAAATCAAACAAAGAGAAAAATTGAAAAGGTTGAAAACGAAGGCCTTGCCATACCAGGCAGGATGATCAGATAAGAGATGAAATAGAAAAAGTGAAATGTGGAAAGCGATGGTTGTGAAGGATGATAAGTGTCCAATCAATGCATAAGAAATGGGGTTCAGTCATCTTCCCCGTAAATAATATTACAGTTACCAGGATCGCGGAAGACAACGAACGTCTTCCACAAACCCCACGGCATGAGATCAAAGTTCATGCCAGTGACGCCAGAAATAAGTCGACGATGGTGAGAAGGAAAATCGAAATGACGGCAGCAGTTTTTGGGTGATGATGATGCATTTCGGTGTGGTACCACATGCAAATCGAAAAAGTTGATGAACGACAGCAAAGCCCGCTTTGGTCATGAAAATCATCAATCCGGTCAGAATAGGGGTATATGACTGGAGAACACAAGGGTAAAAGCTTATAGTGGCCGAGAGAGAATGAAAAACGAAGAAAAACAGGCCGGAAATGAAGTGAAAATGCGATCCTCGCGTCGAGGTTCAAGACATGCAAAATGTCGGGGTCGTGGATATCATTTCAAAAACCTGGCTCGTTGCGCACAGGCGAGAGAATTATAGGAACTCATCAATGTTCCTCAGGATCATGCGCTCTCCTCCTGCGGGAGGAGAACGTGGATCAGCAGTGTCCTTGGCATATTGTATCGAGCTGGAGTTTTCAGCGATCGTACTATCAACTCCGCGAGCAGATAATGATGGTATAGGTAGAGGTGGGGCCAAGAAGCCGGATGTTCTTGGGGAGAAGAAGCCAGCTCCTGGATCGGGGGATCCTGGAGCATCACGAAGATATACGTGAGTTTGGACCAGTGGGTCACAGCTGCTGACACTGCGTGGGATGCCGCGCGGGCGACCGAATGCAGGCTCCACGGACTGGAACTTCTGTCGGAAGGGCAGTGGACGAGGAGACAAACTGCGCTTGGGAGATCTATTCCCATTACCACTAGTCTGTGGGCGCAAGGATCTGGTCGGCGGAGCAGCGAGAAGTCCCATTAATGGTGCCGGTGAGAGACCTTGGGCCGCTTGTTGCTGAGCCTCCTCTCGCTCAGCGCGGGTGACCTGAGGCTCGGAGCTTCTGCGACCAGTTTGAACAAACCACTCGCGAGGGGCCGGTCGCGAGGAAGGAGATCCCCGCAGTAAGCGAGAGCGGTAGTCGGTGAGTTGGTAGATGAGACTCATGTTCGGTCCTACCCATTGGCTGCGTCCCTTGACCAGTTCATACATCGCATTGAAATCCAAATTTCGATTCTTGTACAAGCCATACGCGATCACCAAAGACGCCGAGCGGCTGGCACCCAGCTGGCAATGAATCAGGACCTTTTTACCCTGAGCTATCCGGTCGTCGATCAGTTCACACAAGGGAAGAAGATCGTCAAGGATCTCCGAGTTGTGATCCCAGCCAACGTGGATGTATTCGGGGGTGGTAGATTTAGGCTTGGGGGTAGTCGGGGTTGCGGATCCAGATTCAGAAGGCTGGAATTCAAATGCCGACTTGAAGGAGATTTCGGAAATAGCAGTCTGGGGATCACCGCCAGAAAACCGCTTCGAGGCCATCGAGGCGTTGCGCCACGTACTCATGACCGTATCATTCCGCCCTTGATTTTCCGCATTGAAGGGATTCTTGACTTCCTTAGCGACATTAATTACCACGTCGAATTGCGCCGCTTCTTCCGCGGTAGGTTCCAAGTATAGGAACACCCCGGTGTCGTAAATCCGAATAGGTCCATTGGGATAGCCGCGGTCGGTACCACGAGTAGACTCTCGGGAAGCCATGGGCTCATCCTCTTCCGCCAGTTCAGGAATCGCGCGTTGGGAGAAGGTAGAACCGTCGTCGGGCATGGATGTCAACGGAGAGACTGCATCGTCAGATGATGTGGCCGATAGACGCCGGGTGCCCTGATGTGACATTGGCTGGGGAAGCTGCATACCACCCCGCGGGGCAAAGCCAGGAGACGTGATCGATGCGAGCGAGGGTGATGATTCGGCATGTCGCAAGGACTGACGTCCCAGAGGTGTCGGGGGAACCAAATCGGGAACATTAGTGAAGGATTTATCGAAGCCCGGAGTGCGGATGGTGAGGTTTGCAGGGCGGCGTCGGCCGCTCTTCGGGGGAATCTGAATGGGAGAAGGTGGGGCAGAGAGGTGGTGCTTTGATGAGGTCTCGAGCATCGATGCAGTCGCAATGGGAGGTCGGGACTGCGAAGGCAGGGGCATACGTAATGAAAGATTCTTCAAGTTGCGTGCTCGTCGTCCGGGCGAGTCCGGGCGCGCAGGGTTTGGCGCTGGCAATAACCTGGAGCTGTCGGCAGTCATGGTGGACAGTGGGCCCACCTCCACCGGGCGGATGTGTGGTGTGAATTTAGGATAGGATAGTGGCATTGCCGAAGGGGTTTCTGGAGAAGAGCTTGGGGAAACGTCGCCCGTGGAAGGAGAGTCGAACGGCGGGATTGTAGTCGTGGGTGAGGACTCTGTCGAGCCCGAGGTCATTGACGAGATACTTTCGCGATGCACGGAAGGGAAGAAACGTCGCGACGAATTCGTATTCACTGGAACATGGGCTGGAACTTGGAGTGGGTGGATTGTATGCTCGTCCTCTTTATAACGCGAAGGGAATCCACCATATACCGACATAAACGATGGGAACGAGTCCGGAAAGGACGGTGGACTTGTTTGTACCGGCATGATTTGGGCCAGTTCGCGAGAGGCGTGTGGGAAAGGCTAGCGTTCCTTTCCACCGGCGCTCGAGGGAGGAGAGGGAGGGAAAGGCAGGTTCAAGAGTCGTGTCCACCAAAGTAAAGCAGCATTCAGATCGAAGACAGGATAGGTTTTTGCTGCCTGCGCAATTAAGGAGGGAGTGGATTGTTCGTTCTTTGCGAAAGGGTGTCACGTCAGTTTGAGGCTTGAAGATAGTTCGGGAATTGAGGGCGAGCGGGCGCAAGCTGCAAGGGCTAAAACTAATGATCTGCACGCATGCGAAACAAGAAAGATAGGGAGAAAAAGAAACATCCGCAGGCACGAGTCCTATTGTCCAGAAGGACAGGAAAAGATACACTGTGGAAAAATGGAAAAGGCGATGGTAGATTCGGGCTTCAAGTGGCTCACATACCAGAATCTCAAGCCACAGCCGATCGGTCGAGGTGAATCGTTTAGGTTGAAGTGAGAATGAAGTTGGAAGAGGCTTGAAGGTTGAAAGAGTCAAGGAGCGACAAGGAAAGTCGGAGAAATAAAGAAACAAAGGCGATGATTCAAATCTCGAGAAGAATGGGCTTTTGGTGGTAGGCGGGGAGAGAAGAGAGGCCAGGGAATAGTTGAGGGGACGTCGTTCCTCCGGGGAATGACGGGAATGTAAAGGAGAGTATAATGGAAGAGAAACTGGAACTGTGAAGAAGTCCCCCGGGTACCGAAGAGGAGGGGAGGAAGATTGAAAAGGGAGGTCAAGAAAGAGAAAGGGAGGGGGAGGAGGAGAAACAGAGAATAAAGGCTGAAGATGAGAGATGAGGGTGAGGCGTGTGAAAGCCGCGAAATAATGGACCCTTACTGGTTTTATTATTATTATTATTATTATTTTTGCGGATTATTATTATTATTTCCATACTGACATACTACATCCCAGACTTACTCTGTCCCCAATGATTATTCGATCTCCTCCTGCTCCAGTTCTAGTTCCTAGCGAGGAATAGTGGAGAGTAAGTCAACCAGAAGCAACACTTTTATTATGATTATTTCCTGATCATGGTAATTCTGAAGATAAAGTGATGGTGATCTGTAAACAACATACATGCTGGCTGTATTCCGTACCATAATACTGTACGGGAGTACGCTGTTTTATAGTTCAGAGGGATGAAAGAATACTCCTCGTCTCCATCCGAGTTAGAGATCTCCGATTTCAGGCCCACTGTAATTTGGAAAATCGTGTGTTTCGGGAGTGTTTCTGGTCAGTACGAGGTATACAGTACTACTACAAGGAGGATCGATCGAAGTATATTGCACAGGACCTCCATGTACCCAGTACCACCGACAAGGCTGTGTATCCCCATCCCCTATTAAGTATCCAGTACCACTGTCAGACAGCCGTTTGACCTCGTCGAGGCGGACGGGGTGGCTTCCCTTGTAGCTCTAATTTTAGCCGCCGGGGGCGTCGTGAGGAGACTCGGCGCCAAACGCACGCTGATGAGAGGCCAGTGCTGGGTGAACCCTCCCTTTCACACCCGTCACCACTATCCAGACAGAGTTCAAGTGGATGATTCTAAACGTTCATAGGCTTCTATTAAGGCATCTTCTAGACTTTCTTTTGGAACACCATCTACCATCGTTATTTCGGAGAGAGTCACATACCATCCTTGATGGCGTGCGAAATGGCCCGGATGTCTCTCCCCAAAAACCCTAGGATCCACCGTGAGCCTGGAGGTCCCACCGACAGCTGCGCCTTGGGGGATGATGCTGAGAGGGGAGAATTATTGACTGGCGGGACATCACCGTACATAGTAGTACTGTACCTATGGTCCATACTCCTAAGAAGCTACTGACTATCCTTCTGTGTGACATAGAGCACTCCCATTATTATTTACTGGATTTATTCTGGAGGAGGACATCCTCAGTCTTGTCAAGCCATATTAGAACACATTATACTTCGTAAATACAACATCAAGAACAATGGCAAGTCTTTTCGAAAGATCCGCGCTGAGAATACCCAGAAAGCTCAGAAAGCCCGGACATATCGCGAGCCTGATTCGAGAATTCCAAATTCGGTCCAATCCGACCCGTCCCAAGTCGTGCACGGTTCCCTGTTCACGGGCTGGAGTGAACCTGCGGCAGGGATGTTTCAATAGTATCGACGAGGAGCTTAGGGCACACGGCTGCCCCTGCACCTACAGTTCTCTGTCTTATGGAGCATAAGATTGTAATTAAAAAAATTATCTGTACTCTGTCTTCGTACTCCGTATGAAAATATTCCGTACTGCTGCTGTACGGCACACACGGCTCGTCGGGTGAACGGTGGGCGGGTTGATCCATGGAAAAGGCGCTGGGATGGTCCGCTGGACCAGCAAATTGTCGAAATGAAAGGGAGAAGAAAAAGTCTCCGACCCGCTAGTAACTATTAGTATTATACCTACTAAACTACGAGGATACCCGTGTGTACTGCTCATATAACTACAGTCTAGTCGCCAAATGTCATGGTCCCTTAGCACCATTTAGACTAATACGTATTCGATACACAAGAGTTTTTTTTCCTAGAGAGGCAAAAACACGGTCGCCCTGGGGCCCAACATCTGAAACCCCGGAGGCCGATGGATCTGAGGAGGCGGTTCTGAAACACGCCAGACTCGCGCTAGTCGACACTAGTGGCCCTTGGCGGAGGCAGCATGCAGCCTATCGCCATTGATTATCACCCTGCGCTGGCTGCCGTCAGTCGATACTTGCTGATTTGGGCGATCGTCTTGAACTTGGTTTTGTGCATGGAGAGCTGGATGCTGATTGATGTGTTTAGAGGGTAAATCGCCAAGAATGAAGTCATCCTACCGCCTTATCTCCTAGTTAACCTCTCTTTGCATTTGAGATACTTCGGCAGATGATAGCCACGTTATGTATACTCGATCTCTTCAACAACGACATGGCTAGACGAATATTAAAACCCCAATACTTTGCAGTCTGTGGGACTGAGCCAGGAATGATCGCCCCTTCCACGTGGAAGTCCTGAAACTTGGTCCGTTCAACTTGATCCATTCCTGTCCCAGTGGAGAGAGATGGTGGGCGTGGCGTTCACAGCCCTCGATAGACTACTCCGTTCTCGTACTGGGCTCTGTAGGCAGTAATCTCCAGCAGTCTTAGCGAGTCCTCCCAAACGCCATCGAGGTATTGTATACATCTCACCGCAGGGGCAATTCCTTATAACTTCCAAGGTTGAGCTGCTCCTACATAGCTGACAATGCCAACCTTCTCGAAGCAGTCGATGATCGACATCCATCGCAAGACCTTGTTACATCCATGTCATCTCCTCTTCCAGAAGGATCACTTAGTAGTAAATACAGTACCAGTCACCTGCTATACTTCCCAGTCCGGATCGTCTCCAGGCAACGCGTCCCAAATAGATTGCAGTTCCTAGCCGCGGATCCTTCGTGAACGCGAATCGTTTCACGATGAACCCAATCATTCTAAAAATATCAACCCCAATCCCCATTCTCCCCCTCTCCTCCCCTGAACCATGACAGTACCCTCAGCGCAAGACCCAGCTTACGTTGGTTCGTGTTTCGCCTGTGTTTCGGGCTCGTTTGCCACTTGACTCCTGGGAGGCGTTTCGGTTGCCGAGTAGGACATACATTTATTACGCACAGGAGGTTGCAGGCGCCTGTTTAGCATCGAGTTTCATTCCGGAGTATCCCCCTTGCCATGCTGATTGGTGGGTTTGTGGATTGATGGAACGACTCGGTTATCCAGTTGATGCCCGTCCCAGGTTGAATATATAGTTGCAGAGAGTGGTTCACCGGCCAACCATAGCTATGGCCAATGCCGATATTAATCCTGGGGGCAGTGCTTGAGCCAATGGATCGTTGCTGTATCAGATATATTCTTCAACTACGCTAAATTACTACTGGCTGTGGTATGGGGGCCAAAATAGGTAATGCATGTTTCCTGATCTTGTCTTTCGACGGTGCATGTCGCATTGTGGTCTCGACCAGAGGTCCATCGGACTTCGTGTTGGATACGAGAGGGACAGCTCGTTTACCTAACACCATAGCTGAGTGCTTCAGCTACAGTGCTGTGCATAACCGATGAGAAACGGTTGCAGAGTGCTTACCTCATCGTTGATATCAGGCTTTTCGCTGGCTGAAAACCGCTACTGACAGAAGTATATTGCTGAACCGGTGGTTTGCGACAGGATAGATGATCTTGTACAACTCCGATGATTCGACGAGCGTTTCTAAATGCTAAAAAAAGGAATTTATGTTGTCTTATTTGGACACGAGAGATGTAACATCATCAGAGTCGAAATGGACTTGTGCATCACTTCCGTCCGTAAACATATTGTACACATCCACTCGGGAGATGAGCTACGACGAGATCACGGATGGCGACTATGTTAGTATCTTCCTGACCAGAGGGATACTAGACTCCAAACTGATTGACCATGTGAACATCTAGCCAATGAGCACAATTAAACTGTCGCGTGACAGGTGATCCCTTCATGCCTAGATTGTCTCTCCATCTCCAGTCTCCATATTTGACTCCATACTATGGGCCTGAGAGCTGTCTCAACTTGACGTGAACCACGTGGAAATTATATCCACAACCTTGGAAGACCACTCAAATAAATTAAAGAGAATCATAATTACTACCCAATACGGAGCACTTGTACATAGTGATCAAATATTATTGTCGATTTCATAACCAATATCCACTGTACTTCAGAATCACGGGAGATCCTGCCATGTGGATTTCGGGCCCGAGTCCGTGGCTCCTCTTAGAGGCGAACCATGGTTAGTGTCTTTTTGTTTGTTGCTGCGAGACTGGACTGGTGGACACGACTATGAAACAGTCTTCTCTACAGTGTTGATTTTTGTTGAGGAAATTTTTTTCTTCAAGATTTTAATGGTCTTAACTCCGTGGAGGTGGATGGAAGACTGCCGGTTGAAAAGTAGCTGTGGCCTCAACGGTGTTAGTGTACTGTTTACTTGGGCCCTGATGGGAGCAGGATATGCTTCTCATTGGACCGAGAGTTTCAGCATAAGGAGCTCTATTTTCCCTAGTGCTTGGCTTGAGAAGACTGCTTAAAGCAAACCCTAGTTAAGGGTTTGGAATGACATTCTCTTACATAAGTTGATAATGAAGACGGGTAACTACTATGAAAGGTATATGGGCTATCTAGAAAGATATCGAGCACTTTGTAGTATTCAAGACAGATAATCAAGAACTCGGTTAGAAAACTCTTCCAAAAGAAAACACACAAATCTATCTAGCTAGACCTATTTAATGTGCTAAACAATGGCCAGTACTATTGTAGTATGATCAAGTTGTTAGTATCAAGCCCAAGCCATCTCCCACAACAGCGCCGTAATAGCGGGCCTCGTCCACATCCTAATTTCCCAGCCACATGGATCTCATTGCTCGGTAAACAAAAAGAAAAAAATCTTCCAGAACCTTCAAGTTGGACACATCAGAAGTTCAGAACTTCATCCTTTATCACACGCGTGCACTTTGACAGATTTGTGTCACCCGCGCAGGATTCCTTGTTTGCAGCTGCAGTGATCCAGTGCCGGGTGATCCACGATGCATACTCCCCAGTAGCTTTTCCCCAGACCATCTCATACTTTCGTGAAAAGCAGCGGTGACCCGCGTCATATTTTCCCCCCTCAGCACAGTTGCACCTTGCAGACTGATCCTTTCCCAAATAAGGATTGTCCAAGTTCATCTTGGAGGCCTCCAATGATGGCACTGACTTGGACCAGCACCAGCACCAGCACCAACGGCCCGTCGCTTCATCACACCAGCTTCGAACCTTGGGCGGGCCCCACTGGCATGACGGCCACTACCACTGGTGAAACGCCAGTTCCCGACTCCCTCGACTCTCTGACCCCCAAGCGCTCCTCCTTATTGCACCGGTCGCACCAGTCCCGACGATCCGTTCCAAGCTTTCACCTTCCCAGCCTCCAGACTACCACTCTCACAGCTTCAGCTTCCGCTTCGGCTTTGGCGTTATCGTCAACTTCCTCCAAATCATCATCTAACCGCAATTCCGCTCCCGTGGTGACATTCTCGCCCAACGTCTTATCGGGTCCTAATGCCGGGCGACCTCAGCAAGACTCCCTCTCCCCCGTGCTTCGCCCTGATGTGAAGCGCACCATGCCATCGAGCGTGGCATATTCCGAAACGAGGACCCTGGCGAGCGGTCATAGTCGCGCCTTAAACGGTGCTTATCGATTAGAGCCCGACAAGATCAACAACAACGCCTCGGAGATCGATGACAGCCGCCCCAAAAACGAAGATGTCTTTCTGAACATCGCAAGAACTGATTCAGGTCGTCGCGACTCCCTTGGTCGGTCGGATTTTAGACGAGTGAGTGGCCTTGCTAGACTCAGAGGAGGTCGTGCTTCGCGTGTCGTGAACCATCGCACCGTCCCGACCCTTTCTCCCGCGACTAGGAAGATGACTGACGGAAGAGGGGATGAGAGTAAACAGTCGCGACTAGGATATTCTACTCAAAGCCTTCGGTCGCCAACTACGCGAGCCGAGCCTGAACAAACCCCTTCCCCCGACCAGCGGTTTAGCAATGCCGACAGCCCCTTGCTTTCGCAAAAGGGTTCGCCCACAGTCCCCCTGGGCTCGGTCAACCACTCCCCATCCGCTTCTGCCCACCCTCTCGACGACCCAGCCCGCTTCCGCTACTCGAGCCTGACCACCGGCTCACGATCAGTTATTGGCGCTCCGCGCAGCAGACTTAGTCGAACGAGCCCAGAGACGTCCCCACGTTCACCACCGGTCAACGGTGAGCGACGGCCATCCATCCACGAACCGCGCCTACGGCATTCTACCCTATCTACAATTCGAAGTAGCCGCCAACCATCCACTTCCGAGGCCACGGAGCGTGCACGGGGAGAAACCGACAAGGCCCGCGACGGGACCGAATCTACTCTGTCGACTAACGCCCCTTCTACTGTCTGGGACGAACTAGACGATCTCAAGTCTCGAATCCGCAAGCTGGAGCTCACCGGCAAATTACCTCCATCCTCACAGGAAGCGATCTCTGGCGCCGCTCAGGAACGGCCGCGAACTGCAGCAACTACCGTGACTGCATTGTCGACTTCACCAAAGCACCACCGCAAAGTCAGCGTGCCCTCGGCAGACGCTGACTATGCGGCACAGAGCCAAGTTCACCCACTGTTGCAGTCGGCACTGGCAAAAGCCAAAGATGTACTGACTAGTGACGTGTACACGGCGCTGGAAGCGACGATCAAAGATGCCTTGACCCTGTCCACCATGTTGGGCGTCAATACAGCTCCGTCGGGCACGGTCTCCGTCGTGAATGGAGGGTACAGTTCGTCCGAGAGGCACGCCCGCCGCAAAGCGGACAGCGTGTGCCGCAGCCTGACCGAGCTGTGTCTGGCTCTGACGGACAAGCAGTTGCAAAGGAATCGATCGCGTTCGACAAGCCACGTTCCGGGAACGCAACCTCAGCGGACGAATGGCGGCGAGAGTGAATCCTTGGGGCCGGGACCATCCTATCAACGGGCTTCCAGCCATGAACCGGAGGGTCTTGAGCGGCGTCCAAGCACGAGCAGCCGCATGTCCAGTCGCTTAGAAGCACGCAGACTGTCTTTGATTAACCCCGTTACGGCAACTGCTGCAGATAACAAGTTACCCCAGTCGCCAAGCGTTGCTCCTCCACCAAGTCGTCTCCATCGCATGTCGGCCTCTCTTCGCAGTCGCAGGCCACCAACCGATGAAGAGACTCCGGAGACAGCGACTCCATTCAATCGGTCTCTTTCTAGGGCCATGACAGAGGTGGCGACACCGAGCCCCGCGCAGAGTGTATCCCCACGACAGCGTTTGTCTCATAGCGGCTCGATATCTCGCTCAATCCCGAATGTTCAGCAGCAAGAACAGCATGATCAGGGATTGGGTGTCTCGCCTCGCACCTCGCAGTACCAGCAAAACCCTGCCCCCTCTCAAACACCCCAAGCTCAACCTCGAACCCCGACTACCTTATCTCAATCAAGTATCCCGTTCCGCCGCAGTTATATGGCACCGGCTGTATACTCCCCTGCGACATCCCGCTCCAACATTCAGGCTGGATCCCGCCGGTATGGCCTCTCGCCCAGCTTCTCCAGCACCACACCAGGCCCTGTCGCCGAAGAGAGCCCTCGATCCTCTCAGCTAGGCCCGCCCCAAACCCGCATCAGCGTGCCTTCGGGAAAATCCGCTACCAGCTATACCCCCATTCAGCAACCTCGCCTCCGTACCAACAGCTTAGGCACACGGAAATTCGGCCTTAGACGCCGCTCTGCTGCCACCCCCGACGACACCTTCAACTTGGATGACAGTATCGACTAAGCGAGTTCATCACCTCTTTTTGCCGCATATTGTGTCATGTCATTTTTTTTCCTGCTCTGCATTGTGTTGAAACGACATCATGCATACCTACTATTGTTAGGAATTCGGTCACGCCTCCTTGATATCATATGTTCACGCAGCGTCCTCGCATTGATCTTATTTATGGAGATTTGTCTTCTTCTCGGCGTTCCTCTATCGCGTCCTTTAGACGCTTGTGCATGCATCCTGACTGAGTCTGGAGTCCTCGTCTGTTTGTCGCATTGTCCAGCCCAGCTCAGTTTCATCCCTTCACCATCCTCAACGAATACGTGGCACCTCGACGCCTTCGACCTCGATGCACTGTCAAACTCTTGTTCTTTCTGCGTTTTATCCGAAGCCCCTACTCGGAGAGTCAGGGACATTCTGGGCAAAACAAATGTTTTGTTTCTATCACATCCAATTTTTTCCCTTCACCATCTGTCATTTCCGAAACTATTCGACCACCGGGCCTGGGACTGGGCACTTCAGAATCTGGCCTACCACGTCCATTGATTGTACAAAACAACCATCATAACCATCAACCATCATAACCGGCGTCGGTGTTTCAGTCCCCTTTCAACTTCTCTGTACATGTTGCCCTGGACTACTTGTTCTTACATTCCCATTGCGCTGCGAAGCCACGCCATTTTTTTTTTCGTGTCCCTCGTGCTTCTTGACTTTGACCCCGCGCGGGCTTGTTTCTTCACGCTTATATGGAACGGATTTTGATTTACGAATTGAACGAGACTTTTACTTTCACATTTAACTTGCCCTCCTTATTCTTCTAATCCCTAGTTTAAATCCTGTAAATCATCCTTGTCGTAGATGACCTCACAGTTTGCTCGGAAGCCTGGCTCCGCACTTCCACGCAACCCCATGCGATTCCGTCGAGAAGGTAATTGTACTCCCGCGGGGAAAGAAGAATGTATCCCCTGCCTTCACAGTGGCTGTCTGCCCACTCTTATCTCTGAATGTCATCTCGCCCTCAATAACAACTCCAACCTCGTCATAGTCGTATTTCGGGGGCGTAGACTCGGGGCCTTTTTCGATGCGGAACCATGAGCCGGTGATGGGATTTGAAGTGTTGTTTTGTGTGCCTAGGTAGTCCGCTGAAGGGTCTTTTGGTTAGAATGCTGCTTTCTGGAGCGTCAAGGTTGGGGTGCGTGGTCTTACCGAAGTAAATGTTGGGTATGCCGCCGAAGTTGGGGATTTTGAATAGTTCTGCTTTGTCTTTGATTTGGAAGACCATCTTGGATTTTGGAGGTTGATCCGTATGTGTATAGATCCCCGGGAAATCTTGTGCTTTTACTGTTCTCATATATGGGACTGGTGGTATTTGTATGTAGGGCTATAGACAAGACTGGAATCTGAGCCAATCGCATTCCTGCTTCGCACTACTTTTCCGAAAAGGGAAATGTTTGTTGACCTCATCAGATAGAAAGCTAACTACGCAACGGCAACCCTAGTAAGGAACAAAGGTCATATAATAACTAAAGACTCTCATAATCTCCCTGGCTGAACATCACCCAAAAATAGTCTCCAACCGTTCATCAGCCATCACATCTGTCCAATGAACAAATTCCCCTACCGAGTCTGGCTCATTCGCAAAGACTTGAACATCAGCCCTAAACCAAGTCTTCTCAATAACCTCCAATGCTCGAGCAACACCACCCAAGCCAACATAATTGTGAATGATATTCATTCTCTCTCGTACAAATTCCCGCCAGCGCGCGTGAGCATCGTTCTGAATGAATATCGACATTAGCTCACTGCAGAGACTACCCCGGGTTGACCCGTGAGAGAGCTCTGGTCGATCTGCCTCCGTGGGTTGCAATGCACTGCCAGCAGTAATCATGGGAAGACATAGCAAGGCGTTCACTCCTGAGGTCTCGGGGATAGTTGATATGATAGTAAGAATACCAATTGCGAGAGCGATGGTCCTCGATTGGAATGAGATCGAGTCGAAGACGTTAGCCTCATCTGAAGATGGCTTCTGCAAAAGCTCTGGGAAGACTCGGTAAATTTCGAGTAAAGCTGTCAACCTGTATACTTGCGCCATTTTCTGCAAATGGCTCACAGGAGTAAGAGCATCCCCCGTGTCTTCTATCCTGTCGATTGAAGGGGTCTTGTAACCCAGAAGGGCAGTCTCAACGTCACATGCTTGGGCCAGGAGGTCCTCATGAAGTTTTTCATGAACCCCGGTGGTGGAATTTGAGACGCTCAATTTTCTGATGATAGACCGCTGTCTGCCAAGTGCTCCTGCTTGAGCGAGATAGACGAAAACAGGTGTCGATATGCCTGTCCAAGGATTGGACTGGATTTTCTTTGCCCCAGTCTGATCACAGATTGGCGTCAGGTAAGAAATAGATTGTACAGGTTGATCCATTACAAACGATGCCATCGCCTCCCAATATGCCATAGTGCCATTCAGGAAAGTTTTGACGTGGGATAGTTTGTGTTGGTCCGCAGCTGTGTCAACCGAGTTGTTCGCTCTAATGAGCCATTTCTTGTAAAGTCCTCGTGCCCCGTGAAGATGTGTGATACCCAGAACGGATGGATTGTGCCAGCCCTAATCCTCTGTTAGTTAAAATGTCATTTAAGACCTTCCAATCGGAATCATACATCAGTCATGCCCAATAATATGCACGCTAGGAGCGCTCGAGAGATACCTTCAAAAGAAGAATAGGACTTCAAGCTGGAATGTACGCCAACACTGAGTATTTCAGTACCTAGCTTTGATGCAGCCTTTGCCCTATGCTCTAAAGCAATGGGTAGCAAATCGCTTTGTTGCTTGGCAACTAAGTGCGAAGCCGACATGGACAGTATGCAATGATACAATGGCGGACAAGAGTGCATCGATTCAGCGACCCATACCCGAAAGGGATTTTTGGATGAGTCGAAACAACAATTGATGCGGCAGATACTCGAAAAGTAGTGACGGGAGAGCCGTGTACTCTGGTCTTCAGCGATTTGTGGTGACGGAATCAGCAAATCATCCCAAAGGGTCGTATCTAGGGCTTGGCTCTGTGAGATGGTATCGTAAAAGAACTCGTCGATGCTAGGCCTTGAGAAAATCAGGGGCCCCAGAAGCTTATCTGGGTCCAGAGTGAAGTCATCCTCCATGGGAACACCCCCGGTAGTATGTCTTTGATAGTTTGATTCAGAGACATGCCCTCTCTGTGATAAGGATGGGCTCCTAATACAGCTGAGCTTTGTCGAAGTTTTTGATAGATTGTTCTCGGGTTCTTTTGCGTTATTTGTGAGGTCGCGCTCGCTGCTAATGACGTTCGCCGAGCTCTCCTTGGTAGCATCAGCGCTGTTCCACGTCTCATATTTAGATGACCACTTAAGTGGTCGCTCGTATCCGGGGCAGTCGAGTGCCCTGCGCGTGCATTGGTTACAATGTGGCAAAGCCTCATCACACTTGATCTTTCTCTGCTTGCAACGGAGACAGCCACCTAAGTAAAAGAGAGTTAGCCTTATCGTCCGATCTGTGATATGGAATTCGAATCATACTGCGTGTCTTTCGTCGGTTTCGAGGTATCTGCCGAGCTTCGGACATTTTCAGATCGGTCGCGCAGCAAAGCGTATTTGGAGAAAGCCGGTGGTTCCCCGCAATTCCAGAAATTGCGGGGTTCGAACAAGCCTGTCAATCTGGATCACTGGAGTGACTGAAGAAATGTACGAAGAGAAATGCCAAAGTTCTCAATGCCAGGGGTGATAGAAAGACTGACGAGCCAATCTTTACTACAATGTGCTCTGGTGGTCGGCAATGGAAAGGTGAATGCCAATCCAATCGCATCGCGCCGCACTTTTTGACCGAAGTCGGCTTAGCCCGGAGAGCGAACCATAGTAAACACTGAGGACGTCCCTGATAACCAAGACTGAAATTCTACGTACTTGGAAGCCCCTCATGATGCACACAGACTGAAAATCACGTCTATAGAACGTGGACGGGTTCAAAAGCCCTTCCGGATGTCTTTGCAAACAACGCTCAGTGTAGACAGTGTCGCTTCCTAGAATCTCCCAGCTGAGTTGCTTTTCACCTTAGTAGGTTTGAAAGAGTAGTAGAATATTACGAAATCTAGGCAAAACCCGAGCGATATATGTGCTATTAGATTATTTCCCCCAAGATCTAGATTCCATCCACCTCTCACGAATGTTCAAATGCCTCTCGCAGCAATGCCTCCTCCTGTGCGCGATGCTCTTTGGCAAAACCAGTTGCAACACTTGGGGTTGCTTCACGACCAGCGAATCGCAACCGACGGCCCTTGTGCTGATCCATTGTGTCGAAGATAGTCTCCATACGAGTTTTGGCAAATGACCACGGTCCATCATTCAACGATTCCTCCTGACACCAAACAACGTCTGAGGCATTCGGATACTGCTTAAGGTTGTCCCTGGCTTGTCCCCAAGGAAAAGGATGCAGCTGCTCAACTCGGGTGATGGCAGTGTCTGTAATACCATGTGTCTCGCGATACTTGTCCAGTGCAAAGTATACTTGCCCCGAGCAATAGATAACTCGCTTGATCTCGGAAGGCTCCGCAATCGAAGTACCGTGAGCTGGATCCGCAAGGAGAGGCTGGAAGCGGGATTCTCCTATGAAATCCCCAATGTTTGATTCGACTGAGGGATGACGCAGAAGTGATTTCGAGAACAATAGAATTAATGCTATATCAACATATTGTTGTTAGTTTGGGGGTACGAGTAGCCTCAAAGACAGGACTTACGTTTGCGGAAGTCTCGGTGTATCTGCCGGCGTAGCACATGGAACAGATTCGCGGGGGTGGTCATGTAAACCACCTGCATATTAGCATCTTGATGCTGTCTCTCAAGCTGCTGTGCTGTCGGGAAGAACCGGCCATCCTCGCCACACAGTTGCAAGAAGCGTTCCATCCGCGCAGAGGAATGTTCGGGACCTTGTCCATCAAATCCATGAGGCAACGACAACACAAGGCCAGATCTCATGAGCCACTTGTTCTCAGCAGACGAGATAAATTGGTCGATGATACATTGGGCGTTGTTAGCGAAATCTCCAAATTGCGCCTCCCACATCACCAAGGCGTTCGGGTACATGCACGAGTAACCGTAGTCAAATCCCATGACACCATATTCGCTCAATGATGAATTGCCGATCGTGAACTCAGCTTGCTCAGGACTAAGATCATTTAATGGCATGTAAGTTGCGCCGGTGCGTTGGTCATGCAGGTTGGCATGACGCTGGGAGAAAGTTCCTCGTTCCACATCCTGACCAGAAACGCGAACATGATGTCCTTCTAAGCACAGGCTTCCCATCGCCAACGCTTCGGCTGTGGCCCAGTCAATATCATGGCCTTCAAGCAGGCTTTGTTGACGCCTTTGAAGGATCCGTTTCAGGCTCTTATGCACTTGGAAAGGCTCCTCGGGAACGCCCAGTTTTCTAGCCAAGATATTGACAACATCCCGAGTAATCGCTGTTGTCTTTGCAGGAATAATTTCCTGAGCCACTTCAGCCGGTGTTTTCATACCATTCCATGGCGTGGTGAGATACTCGCGGTCCAGTGCCTGTGGATTCTTGCTGTTTTTCAGGCTCTTGGACATCTCTCCCCATACCCTTGTTTCCATCTCATCGACCTCTTCACGAGTCACAACGCCTTCTTGAAGCAGCTTATTGACATAGAGCTCTAATTGAGGGACTTTCTTCTCAATTTGCTCATACATCTTTGGCTGGGTGAAGAAAGGCTGATCCATTTCGTTATGACCATGCTTTCGGTAGCATATCATATCCACCCAGCAGTCCTTGCCAAACTTGGCACGATAATCAGCAGCTAGCTTACCGAGGAATACCACTGCTTCAACGTCATCCGCATTGACATGGAAAATTGGGGCATTGATAGTCTTTGCAATGTCCGAGGCATATGGAGATGCTCGAGCTGATTCTGGATTGGTAGTGAATCCGACCTGATTATTGATTATCAAATGGACAGTTCCACCGGTCTCGTACGCCTTCAGCCCTGAAAGGCCCATGGTCTCATATATCACACCTTGCCCCGAGAATGAAGCGTCCGTGTGACTATTCAAGACCATGGTAGATCTCCGGTCACCCCCATTCTGATGCTGCACAGCTCGGGCCATACCCTGGCCGAGTGTATTCTGAGACTCTAAGTGAGATGGATTGGGCAAAATGGAAACATGTACTTTCTTCCCGGATGGCGTTTCGCGCTCATAGTTCATTCCCAGGTGGTACTTGACATCGCCGGAGATTTGATGACGAGATTTCGAGTCTGCAGAAAATTCGCTGAAGATCAATTCGTTTGGCTTCCGTGTGACATTGCTGAGTACATTGAGCTTTCCACGGTGGCAGGAAGGGAAGATAATTTCTCTGACCCCATTCTCTGCACTTGCATCAATAATGGCTTTCAAGGCTGGAATTTGACTCTCAACTCCCTCGATGCTGAAACGTTTGGCGTTGGGAAATTTCGCGGACATGAATTTTTCGAAAGTAGTGGTCCATATAAGTCGGTCAAGAATCCGCTTCTTTTCTTCTGGGTCAAATTGAAACGGAACAGGCAATTCTAGACGTTCTCGAATCCATTCGCGTTCCTCGCGAGTAGCCACATGAAGGTATTCAGCCCCGATGGATCCGCAGCAGAGCCTCTCGCAGGCCGTGATAACTTCACGGAGAGTCATTGTAGATACATTCTTCGAGATGAAATGCGGAAATAGCTCTGGACCAAGACTGATCTCCGTATCCATGTCGGCTTCCGTCAAACCGTAAAAATCAGGGTTAAGCTCATCAAGGCGTAAGTCTTGCTCGCTCGGGAGATCGAGAGGGTTGGTCTTCGCCTTCTTGTGCCCAAGCTCCTGATATGCTAGCACCAAGCGCTCAGCCTTGAATTGAACTGCTGCCTGGGATGGCACTTTTGACTGTGTCGAGCTTGAAGACAGTGAGATATCCGATGAGAAAGGCACTTGATTGTGTAGAATGACAGGTTCTTTTGTGGGCAAACCACGCTCGATCGCGTGAAAATATTCTTGCCACGAGCTATGAACTGAGGTCGGGTCTTGACGCCATGCAGTATACAGGTGGTCGAGATAGTCTGACGAAGTTGCGAATGAACCGGCAGCATAGAGCTAACTACTATATTAGTTTCATATCGACATGACAATGTGCTGTACTGCTCTTACTCGTTCATGTCGAGGCTGTCGAGCCAATGCTGTCAAGTTGGGACGGGCATATCGTTTTGCGAGATTTCCGGCGAGACCACCTGCCCGTCGCAGGGTATAGGCCTTGGAGGAAAGCATGTTTCAGACGGTGTAGAAGCCTGTACTCTCTAAGTTGGTCTGCCCGTCTTCTGGTTCCAGATATATGCGGACGGGCGGTTATTGGTATTGCTACACCGCGGCTAAAGGTGGCCGGCTCCAGAAACTGGGCCCAATTCGCCAGACACGCAAGAGTTCAATGGACTAATGAATCGGTCGGTGTCACTCAATAATGCCATATAACCGTGGAGTACCCGATGTGTGAGGGGGTCGGGTTGCCCTTCCGACGACACTCACAATAAGCACCGCAAAGAATGAATTCTTTTGTGAAAGGTATAGTCGCTTAAAGAGAATAGGATGGCCAAGTTCATAAAGAACAGCTAAACGGCTGGTAGCTTTTGAGTCAGAAAGGTTGAGATTTCTTGTATATAGAGTAGATAGATCATTTGAGGGGTGGTCGGCGTCACCATCCGCACTTCGGCATCCTGACAAGATGCCGGCCGTTGTACAAAAATCGGATTCGTCTCCGAGATCTTCATATGACCATAATCGCACGGGTCACTAGTCAATGCGAGGTTGCTGGGAGAATCAGACACTTTCTTTTAAATAACTTGATGAGATAAGCTCTGCAATTTTGAGATGACCATTTCTCTCAGCGGCCACTTGAGCAGTCTGGCCCGACTGATCTTGGTAATCGATATTTGCTCCATGTTGAAGGAGGTAGCGAGTAATCTGCTCATTTCCACTTGTTGCAGCTATAATCAGAGCCGATTGCCGGGAAAGATTCAAGTTTATCGAGTCATCCCCGATGTCATCAATGTCTGCACCATGCTTGTGCAGAAACTGGACCGCATCATATCTTTCCGTACGAGCTGATTCTCTCAAAGCCCCAGAGCCCTTGACTAAGGCCCCCCTTTCTACTAGAAAACGAATGCGCTGCATAGCAATGTCTAGCCTTCATGTAAGTTTAAATAATATAGTCGAATGATCGAGCACAGATGACATACCATCGTCAATATCAGCGCGGACCGTCGCTCGTAAAGGGCTTTGCTCTGGGAAGTTTTCATTGATGTCTGCCCCGAGGCCAAGCAGATAATCAATGTAATGAAGATTTCCGCGCAGAAGTGCGACTTTAATCTGCGTATTACCCAGCTGACTGCCTCGACGGCCATTTGGTTCTCCTCTGGCGAAAAATCCCGGTTCCCGTTGACGAATTGCCTCTGCTAGTCCCAGAGAGCCTTCTCGAGCTGCTGATTTCAGTGTATCCCATGGAATCTGAACGTTTTGCTGCTTCATAAATTCATCCCACAGATACTCGAACACCTCGACTTGTCCAGCCTCTGAGGCGGCGTTCAGCAAACGATTAAGGAGAAGGATGTAAGGGATGGCTTGCTGTGTCCCTGAATCAGCAGTATGAAGTTGAACCTGTCCGTCTTTCAAGACTTCAGGGAGACCTTTGGTAAAGAATTCCTCGATATCCTGGAGGTTTCCTTGAGAGCACCATGATGTGAGGGTTGCCAGCTCCGACATCGCGAGGAGGCTGGGGAAGCGAGCCTTTCTGTTCGCCTTAGAATCGCTGGTTGTTGACTTGAAGCTGGGTCCGAGACTAGACTGGCACACCTGTCCAAACCAAATTCGATTGTATCAGCACCAGACTGAAGCATTGAAGAACATAACCTCAATTTTGCGCGTGGTGATGCCAATTATGTTTTAGAGAGAAACGGAAGAGGGGCAGACAAGCTAGGAAGATACGCCACCTTGACTGCCCAACAGCGGTGGTGAAGCAGTATTACTTCAACCGGTCTCTGACAATGTCACTTGCAGTCAAGTGGCAACACTTGGCAACGAAAGTTAACACATGGGTCTGCTTACTACAACTCCTGGACATGTTTTTGGCCCGTAAGCTCGACATCAAGTCAGATGTGGGTCTCTCCCCTGAATGGGACGGCGTCTCACCATGGACCATGACACTCAAGACTTATTGGTTATTGCTTCTCGTCAATTTGCTTACTTCAGAAAATTAAGCTAACTAACGAGTGCGTAAAAAGTACTCGCTGACATATTATACAGCTCCATAGAGTTATATGACAGATTGCTTGAAATCTTGAGGACCATTTACAGTAGTTGCGTCCGGCCCCCTATACATTACTATCCCCTGTAGGGATGATAAATTGTAATCTCCCACACCCTTATTATATGCAAAGCTTATTTTCTGTTTACCAGCCCCCATCAACCATGCCAGACCGTTTCATGGGAGACCGGTTAGCACTAGCTGGAAGCGTAATGGGCACAGCATCCATGGCAAGATCAGAAAGATAATTCCGAGGATATTGAGTATCCTAAATATAAACCAGTCAGAAAAGCCGGGCAACACATGCTTTACAACCTTGTCAGTAAACTTACGGTATTCACGTCCCATTCGATGTTAGTGACGAATTTCCTGCCTTGCTTGTAGAAACTGATAATCTGGTTCACGTTTGTGTTTCGCATGAGCATCGGGAGTTCTACGTAGGCCCAGACTTCGCCGACAGTAGCTTCTCCATCATGAGCGGGGTCATCTTGAAAGATCAGCTTTAAAGATGAGGAATTGAGATGTATGTACAACTAACCATCCAGGGGTGTCTGCGAGGCAGGAGAGAAAATAGTTCGGCAACCAGCAGGATTGAGGTAGACATAAGCCTTGCCATTGGTAGCGCCAGCAGCCAAGGCTAAGAGAAAAGATTAGATTGACATCAACATTGGTAGACTTAATTGCCGAACCTTTGCTAGCTCGATAAATTCCTCGCCAGTAGAGGTTATTTTGATTGCTAGTATCAATACCCATCTCGTTCTTGAGGAAGTCGTTATCAAAGACGTCTTTGAAGATCTTGCCGTGATTATTCAGCCGAGTCTCTGATTCGATGAACTCGTAGATATTGTCGTAGTCGTCCTCCGTCATAGTTCCTCCAGTCCAAAAGACACCAACACGATCCTCAGTTTTGACCTTGTTGACATAGTAATCGATAAGATACTTGATGTATGGAACACCGTTTGTGTCTTTGCCGTCCTTCTGGCCATCGCCAGAGGTCATATCTGTCCACGCAACTTGTCCATTATCTATGACATGAACGAAATCAAGTCAGCCAGGGTTTTGATCCTACCAGTAGCAAAGGTTGGGAATTTTCCTCTTACTATAATCATCCGTTCGAGGCAGCAAAGCATTCACATGAGAGCCATGAGGAATTGCACAGATGACAGTGGCCTGTAGACAAAAAGAGATAACAACCGCAGAGAGCGCTTTGCTCAAAGAGAAAAGCATCTTGTCTTCTGATGCGGATTAAGTGATGAATGACATCGAATTGGCAAAGATTCTTACTTCGTGGGAGCAGCCTCTACAATAAATACCGCCATGTGGGCCGTACTATTGGGCAAGAATAAGCAGTACCGAAAGCTTGGGACTACAGGGCACGTTATACTTAGTTCATCTCTACATACTAAGCTGAGAAGTCCGAATCCTTCTTGAAGAACTTTCTGCTAAACATTATTTCCGCCCGAGATTATGCCCGAATTAAGTGGCATCTCGCCCCATTAACCTCGTTTCAAGTGACATTTTATGGCCCCCTCAAGTCTTGTCAAATATTGATTCTAGTTTATATCTTTTGTATCTTGTTATTAATATTCAAAAATATTAACTCGTGCTCCAAAATATGTCTAATTGGGATTGCTCCTGCTCTACTTTCTGTATTATTTCTTGACTAGATTCCAAAATAACTTTGCTGATCATAACATAGAAGATATCCTGAGAGATGATCCTAAAGCTATATAAGGGGATAGTTTAAAAGACCTTTAGAAAGCTCTTTTAAAGGAGTGTTATTTAAAGCGTATTCGGCTAGACCTCTTCTCTGGTCGTGAGATACTTCTGACAGAAGGAACGATATGTTTAGCTCGTCGGGCCGTATTGTTATTTCTTTTTTGGTAAGCAACAAGATCCTCTTTTTTTGAAGGAACACCGGAATAATCCAATAATTTTTAAGAAAGTTCAACTTTAGCATTATATTAACCTCGCTAGCCTCTCTTTCTGAAAATGGCCCCATATTAGCAATGTTCCTCATTAAGGACCAACGTAAGCACTTGTTGGGGGGGGCTCGGGGGCCAAAGAGGTGTCTCGTACAACTTTTTCCTTTTAGTGAACATAAAGAGTTAGTGTCATATATTTGCCACTGATATGGCGATCTTTCTCTGTGCAGGCGGAATGTACGTAGTGAACATTGTTTAGTTGGACAATTTATTTCGTCTTAGATGTGAGTCTGTAGCATGAAGCTGGAACTTCAACAAAATCAATTGTAAGGAGATACGGTCTGGATCTAACTAAACATAGTCTTCTATCCACGCCCCTTTGATCTATGAACAATCTAGCAAAAATTTCACTAATCCTATCGTATCGCCCGACACCCACAACGCAAATCACCACGCTATATTAGTTCTCTCCGGCACTCTTCTTCCGCCACAAAGCATTCAATGCCAAACTGCCCCAACGACCCAGATGTGACATACCAGGGCTGCCCCGAACTCGCACGTACCAGTACAAGAAAAGCGACGCAAACACATTGAAGGCGATGTAAGCCCAGATCAGACCCAAATTCCGCCAGCGCTCATCATAGTATGAAGATACAGACGCCAGATAGACATTCGACTGGGCAATCGCGCAATATTCACAGTTGGACGTGGCTTCAGGGTTATACACCGCGCCACCTGCTGTCAGCAAGAATGTTGTCAAATATTCTGCACATGTTTCGCCGCTAGGGGGCTGAACGATGACCGTCTCCAAGCTAGAGCAGTGAACATCAACATTCGCCAGGCCGGTGGAAAGCATGCCGCTGATGAGGTATGTGAGCGGAGAAACCCGATACATGAAGATCCAGAAGCCTGGAAGGCTTGCCGGAGCTGCCATAACGCTAAAAGGTATAGTTAGTATCAGAGTTTCACTCATGTGAGGATTGTAAAAGGTATATTACCCGCAGAAGATCAATGAGAACGCAAATAGCAGCAAGGCTAAAATGGCACCTATCTCGGCGGTTGCAGCACTCGCGACAACCATCATAGTGAAGGTGCTGCAGTGCATCAGGAAGGACCAAATATACATGAACATCAGGCCACTTCTTTCAGTCACTGAATTGGTTGAGGCAGCATTATGGTTCATCCCAATCAAATAGTAAAACGGGAGAAATGTTATCACGGCAGCCAGGGAATTCCATGGAAGCTCCACTGTGATCTGAGCCAATATAAATGTCACCCAAGAGTACACTTTGGATGGTCGTTCGCGAATTTCGTAGAGATCGCGCTGGAGGATGTAATATGGCATGGTCTGGTAGGCAAGGAAAGGAAATATGACGAGTAGCATGAAAATTGCAAACATTTGGTGCTGCAAGCCGAGCTCTGTGATTTTGGTCTGAAGGAAAGACAGCCCGATGAACAAAGACTAGAGTAAGAGGGCAGATAAGTCAGCATTGGCACATCAACTCGATGAAAATACTGCTTTATACTCACAGCGACGAGGCACATAGCCAATTTGGAGTACAGGTAAGAGGGTGTCCGCCAGTACTGCTCAAAGACTCGCTTCGTGCAGAACCAGAACTGCATATGAAAAGGACTCGAATATTGCCGAGCCGAGGTTTCATCATGGCTAGTCTTGGGCATTGGATTTTTCTCCAAGGCATCCAATTCCTGCTGAATTTTGGTATACTCAGTGCTTGAGCGCCAAGTGTCAGCCCAATTACGGGCCTCATTGCTACCCGGGGCAGCACCGATAACATCAAGCATCCACTCGGCGGGATTCTCATCTTCAGTACAGTGACTAGCTCCATGACGTTCAAAATACTCAATCAAGGTCTGCGAGTTTTTGCCGATGTCTCCGAAGTAGACGGTGCGACCACCACTTGCCAATAACAACAAACGATCGAACTGCTGGAAGAGTATTGCGGAAGGCTGATGGATGGTACAGAGAATGGCCTGACCGTGATTGGTGAGCTTCCGTAGCAGTAACAAGATTGACCAAGCACTCTGGCTATCGAGGCCTGACGTTGGTTCGTCCAAAAAGAAAAGTAGATCAGGTTTTGCAGCCAGTTCTACTCCGATGCTCAGTCGTTTTCGCTGCTCGACGTTTAGACCTTCACCAGGAACCCCAACGACGGCATCTGCGTATGGGCTCATGTCAAGAAGGCTAATAATATCCTCCACACTTTGAAGTTTCTCCTCCTCGCTAACAGCCTCAGGCTGTCGAAGAAAGGCGCTAAACTTGAGCGCCTCTCTGACTGTGGTGGTTTCCAGATGAAGATCCTGTTGCTGGACATACCCTATCCGACGTTGGAAAGATTTATCTCGTGGGAGGCCATTTGTCATAACATTGCCGCTCACGACGCCGATGTTGACTCGATTGGCTAAAACATTCAGCAGAGTGGTTTTTCCCGCGCCCGAGGCACCCTAACAGTACTCGTTAGCATGATGAATCGTTATCCAAAACGGGCAACATTTCTTACCATCAAGGCCGTTAGCATACCCGGCTTGACCCAGCCATCAACATGATCAGTTATTCTGCGCACTCCACCTTTGACCGGAATGTCATAGCAAAGGTCCCTCCAGTGCGTAACGTTTCCTTGCTCTGGGGTATTGATGGTCTTTTCATCCGCCTCACTATGCTGCTCCTCTTTTGTAGCCGCAAAAGCCGACGAGAGGTGATTCCGTGGGCCGGCTTCTTCGTCTTCTTTCGGTTGCTCGGCACGAACGGAGTGTTTATGCTTACGCCGAAAGAGGAGAGTCTCGCCCCTGTGGCTATCGGCAGTGATATACTCGGCCGCCAGCAAGTACACAATCATAAAGAAAATGATGTAGCCAACCAGGATCCCAAAGTTGCTGAATGAGAATTTGTTAGCAAGGGCGTCATTTTAAGAATAATGGGTCCTTTATCATACCGCCAGATATGTGAATAGTAGTATCCATAACTCTCCTCGACGTAAATATCCCCAGTGACTCGAGAAGACCCAGAAACGGCCCCTGCTACTGAGCATGTTTGGTGACCTTCAGTGACATTTTGGTATCCAGGTCCTGATGGCACAAAACTTGCACATTCAAAGCTGCGGTGGTGAAACTCGTTGGCAATGATCGACTCGTATGAGTATGCTAGAGGATTGATATAGTTGATCCAGCGCAGCCAGCCCTGCATGTTACGAATTGGGATCACAAAGCCCGTATATACCACAAGACCGATGACAAACAGGGCAGCTGGTGTCAATGCCTCTGCGATTGTTCTTGTGAGCTGACCTATGGTGCGAAATATCATGGACATGGTCATGGTCGAAGCTAAAGCGAAGAGCAAGTAGATAGCTACATGTCCGGATTCGCGTCGTAGATTGGACATGTAATAGAGGGGAATATTGAACGATACAGTCGAAAGAAGTTTCGAAGGAAGATCGCAGATCATGGAAGCAAGAGCTTCCGACAGTGGATGATAGAAGGCGTAAGTTGCATGCTTCTCAACAATTTGCCGCTGGGCGTAAAGAGACAAAATCTGCATCCTTTGTTAGCGACTTCCAAATACCACTTCTGCAACTTATTTGATCAAAATACCTCTAATGAACTGTTGAGGGCATTGAAGAGCAGGGCAAAGAATAACAAAATGCATCGGTTGGTGAGACTGGAGCTATCATCGGACAGCTGGTAGAAGACACTTCCCAGAATAAGAGACATGACGAAATTGCCACCGACTGTGATGGTGAAGAAAGTCATATCACCGCGAATTCGCCGGAATCCTCGGCGAACACATAGCAGGACTTGCAGCGGGACGGAAATGGTGTATGGCGATTTTGGCGTCCTGGATAAAATAAGCAGAATATTCATTGCCGCAAAGAAAGCCACTCACATCCATGAAGCTTTCTCGGCATTTCGAGAATCTTCAAACTGACGGACTCTAGCTCCTCCCACCGGGTTTGCCTTTTCGAAATCTGCAATTTCTTGCATCATCATTTTATTCTGTGCACTCTCCTTCCATGATAGTGCAAACTCATCGGGAGATCGTGGCACTCGCGCCTCGAAGCCAGGCCGCACAATCCTTTCAACGGGGTTTGTCAAGGATGTGAGAAAGTCTGCAGTAGTCTGTCGGTCTGGACAATGATATCCTAAATCTGTGAAATATTCTTTGGCTGTGTGGATCGAGCCAAAGTATATCTGTCGACCTTCGTACAGTACGGTAACTTTGTCGAAAGTCTACCCCTATGGGTCAGCTCTGAATCATGCTAGATTGATAAGAGGGAGCGTCTGTACCTCATAAACCATCTGAGAGGCTTGATACAAAGCCACAATGGTTGTCGTACTTTTGATGTCCACTGCTAGGCGCAAAGTTTGCACAAACTTAAGTGCCGTAGAGCTGTCAAGTCCCCTTGTGCTATTGTCCCAGCATTGAATCGGGCTTTGCGTGAGCACAATCTCGGCAATACTCACTCTTTTGCGCTCTCCGCCACTGACACCCTGAACAAATTCATTGCCCACTTTGGTGTTGAGTGTATGCGAGAGGCCGAATACGGCCATGATGACATCGCGAACGTGTGTTGCATATTCTTCACGAGAGACGCCAGGAAGTCGATTGTTTGGGGTTTTGGCAAGTGCCGCGTACAGGAGTGTCTGGCCGACAGTGAGGTGTGGGAAATGGACATCTGTTTCAGCCTGGTATATCACATCTCCACGAAATTGTTTGCGCATTGCCTCGCGTTGAATGCCTAAGAAATCTTGTAAGTTCATGGTACCAGAGCATTGAAGAAATGTGGCCAAGGGACCTTCGTAGTTGAAGTCTGCCGACGGATCAATCCGGAGCCCTTCCGTCTGTCCTGCAATTGTCTTCAGGAAGGTGGAAACGCCACTATAGGTAACTGAATTTAGTCATCTCCACAAACATCGTCACAACTCATGGGCGCCTCTTACCTGCCTGGCCGGCCCAGTACGAGTAGCATCTCCCCGCTTCTCAATAGACCATTGTGGTTCCGTAATATTTGAATCTTCTCATCTTTGCGATTTATCAGGCCCGCGACAAGGTCTGTGACCTGCAACACAACATTTATGAAGTCCTTCTGGTACCCGGTCGGGCTTCCAAATCCAGATACACTGAGGTTGCGGAAGGATACACCGGCCTTTCGTGGAAGATATTGTTGAGAATCATTTGACATCAATTGAATGACCGTCTCAGCCCAGCGTTTGGGGTCAAACTCGGCCGAGCTGGGATCGAGGGTAGGATCGTCATTGCTTTTGAAAGGGTTGGTGATTGCTCTATCAGATGCGGCGTTTCTCGAGGTGTTAGTCAACTGTCGAGCAAGCCTTGTAATTCTCTGTATGTTCTTTGGTGCAATAGATGCGGAAATTCCCGTTGTATCATTCATGGCTGGTTGTGGCTCATCGGATGATATTGCGAAGCCCGGGAATGATGCTTGATTTCGTTCCCAGGCGATGCTCGAGGCTTCGGACCTAGATGTAGCGATAGTGGAGGACATTGGGAATTAAGTAGATGCAGACGACGAGTTCCATGAATGAGCTAATGAAAATAACTGCCAAACACTAAGGAGACTGGGATGAAACCAACAGATCTGGTGGCGCCGGAGCCTCTTTATACTTCTTGCTTTTCAGCAGCAGCACAACGCCGGGAATAAGGCTCATATCTAAGCCACATTATTTTACCAGTCTTTTCAAAGGAAAATTATTTCACATGCAATCTAGCGAGCGGCGTCCAGTGTGCATCATCCTCTCTTGCAAGATCTACTGACCACCAAATGGTATATGAGTGGGTCTTGAGCAGATTAATATACATCGGCGCCGAAGCTGGTGGAGCCACTAGGCCACAAAACAGATTCGAGCCAATTGGATTGGACGGCTACGCTTCGGCGCCGTTGCTCACCAGGAGGCCTTTTAAACATCGCCTCCGACGCTCCTCTCTCATTACATTTTCCTCCGATTTTATGATCACTAGCTATGTCTCGAGCGCAGCACAAAGCGTGTGATGCGTGCAGGGCTCGGAAGTCTCGATGTAGTAAGTCCCACTTCTATGGGTGCGACATGTCTGGCCCACCCCCTGCTGATGCCGGCGACAGAGCAGGCTGGCACGGCCGATACGTGTGAATTCTGTCTGGTAAGTCTCACTGTTGCTTCAGGGGCAATGATACCGGGAATGACCGTTTGTATGTACAGTCCCGAAATATCCGATGCGCCTTTAGCTACATTAAAAAGCCTCGGAAGCGAAAGCAGAATCATTTAGGTAAGTAACGAGTACCTAAGATGGGCGATTTATATCTGCTGCTAAAGCTGAATGCATAGATGACGTGTCCGTGAGCTCCGGTTCTACACCAGGAGCTGCTATCTTGGCTGATCTACCTTCCCGGGACGAAATCAAGGCGCCTTTGGTGTTGTATATAGACTCTCTGCTGGCTGATCGAGAAGCCTCGCGCATTCGACGGAGTGCCAAGCATCCAGACCAAGTATGGGAGTTCACTTCAAACTTTGACTTATCAAACTGACCGTGTCGACATTCTTAGTTGACTGCTATTCTTGGCCCGAACCCGAACATTTCCTTCTTCCCAGCCAAGAGAGTCCGCTTGATTAGCGAGAGACTTGGTCATGGTCGACTTGAGCAACTGCTCGAGGAGATTAGAGTCATTGTTGCCGCAAAGGTCAAGGCAACCAGCTCAATCCCTCGGCCCAAGCTGTTCCAGGGACATCTGCCAGACAATCCACGCCTAGTTCCTCACCATGAGTCTTTAAAGTCACATATAATCTGTAAGACTTTTCACAGCGGTCTTGTCCTCTTGATTCTTTTGGCTTTACTTATGCTGTTATCTCGCAGTATATTTCGATGCTGTCCATCCTATATATCCTTTTCTCTGTCCCGAAACTTTCAACCGCCGGGTCGCAGCACCAAATCTAGCGCATACCCTCGCCACAGACAAAGCCTGGGCTGCACTTTACTATGCCGTTGTCGCTATCGGCTGTCAGAATAATGAAGGTGGCAGCTTCGAAGCGGGTGTTGGCGAGGCGTGGTCATATTTTGAACGATCACTAGAATGCTTTCAGGACTTGCTCTTCTTTCGTGGTTCCCTCACCGCAGTACAGGTTTGTTGGTCAGCGATTTGATTTCTTTTTCAAGGACTGACTTGTTTATTTACTGGACGATGATAGGCACTCATGGCAATGGTTTGTCCAACTGCCTTCTCGAACGGAAAACCAACTAACCTCATTATTCAGGCGATATTCTCTTCAACTGCATCGGCCTTCCAATTCGAGCCCCTTATGCTGTCAGAAGCCGCAATCATGGCGCAAGGGCTTGGTTATAATCGGGGTAACGGTCTGCACGAAAGCGCACATAGACGAACATTCTGGGTGTTATACTTCATGGAGAAGGTCTCCTGCTTCATAACAGGAAAGATTTCGGTATGTATCACGATCTATCATTACTTCTTTGCTAATCGAAAGCATCTAGGTCTTCCAAGACTCGAACATCAGCTGCGCCATTCCCGACTTCAAAGACTCGACTTTTGATGACTACGATTGGTTTTTCAGCTTCCTGCGCTACGCACGACTGGTGTCCAAAATGTACGACGGCCTATTTACGGTTAGCTCTGCAAACCAACCCACAGCCTTATTCAACGAAACTGTACAGAATCTTCTATCCGAGTTAGAAGCTTGGCGGCTCTCTGCACCTGAGCGCTTTCGCGCCGGAGAGCCACTGAAGCCACGTCTTCTGCGCGAACCACTTGCCCAAACAGTGGCGCTGATGACACAGTATCTCTATCTGAATGCGCTACTTACTCTTTCCTGGACTCTTCTACATTTCGGTGCTGTCAAACTGGGAACAACACAACAGCTTCAGATGAAGCGTGAACTGATGCGTACCGCACGGTCTGTTTTAGAATTGACTAAATTCGTTGATGTCGCACCATCCACGCCAATCTGGTAAGTGATCAAGCTTTCGTAAAATGTCCAATCTAAATGTAATCACTCGCTGATCAATTGAGCACCAGGATCCTTGCTGTGATGCCACTATCTTCTCTAATGATTTTATTCGATCTGGTGGTTCATAACCCCGAGCATCCGGAAACCAGCCTCAGCCTTGCACTCCTCGATATCGCGGGTGGTCACTTCAGCCGCTTAGAATTCGCCAGCAAGGGCACTCTTCCCGGGTCCGTAATTGCACAGTTTGCGCATATTGCGCGCCAATACGTTTCCGAGAAACGACACTGCCAGAAGAACAAAACCAACGAACTCAATATCGGAGACTCAAGGTGTGAGGAGCCCCTGGATACCTCTCAAGGAGAAATTAGGATGCAAGAGCAGCAGTCTAGTATAGAGTTGCCTGGGGCTGATCTATCGAGGACGAGGTCGCATCAAGTTGTCGACCTACTGCCCGTCCAGTCCCAAGAGCTTCCTGTACTTGATCCAGTCGTCCCATCGCTTTGGACTCCAACCCCGCTGAATGGGGGCGAGCAGTTATTCATCCCTATGATTGATGACCCCAACTACCATCTTGGGGACCTGGAGCTGCTGGGAATTGACTTGAAGGATTTGTTCGACTATCCCTATGCAATGTTGGGATGGAACCGCGGGACATGAAATGTCCGAGATCTGCATCTATTTTGCAACCAACCCTCGCGAGGGAATCCCGTGTGAAATGAAGGGCTTTTCTAATTTTATAGCTTAGCACGCGGTCAATAGTTATTCACGCGTCTGAACGCTTGCAAGAATACACAGGACACAGCCTCGCTGATTTGAGCTACCACTACATAGATTACAAGACAATCGCAAGTCATACCATAACCTATCCGCTGTAGATAGGAATCTTCTTTTTGGTATTTAGTGTACTCAGAAAATTCCGTGAAGATGTCAGGGACATCGAGATAACTAAGATATCCGTCTGGAAAACAAAGGGATGGCGCACGGAGATAAGATAGAAAAGGCGGGTTGAAGACGAGAATTAGGAGAGCAGAGAAGATAAAAGACGGATTTTTTTTCGAGGTTTGAAGGGTACAATCGAGGGGTAAAGATCAGGGTAAAAGGGTAAAGGTTGGGGACATCGCAATTAGAGCATGGCAAAAGAAAAGGTGAAGCTGGAGAAGCGAGTATCAAGAACAGCGTGAACTGGTCCTGGAGACGGATCGTTGGCGGCGAAAGGGAGACTGGAGGGTTTTGTAAGGAGAAGGTGGAGAACAAGGTAGAGACAGAGGAGGGTGATGACTCGTTAGGGGAAGAGCATGAAGAAACGACCACAGATCGAGCCATTAGGTCAATTTTCCAAGTTGCGATTCGGTTCCACGCATACCAGATCGATGGAACGACGCCTGACCTGATATCTTGGTCGCATGGACCCGTCCATTGCAGTGAAAGTTTGCCTCCTGGGAGATTTGAAGTAACGCATCGGGGAAAGAGAGTACATCAAAGGGGAAGATAGAGGTGGAGATGTGGGGGAATGGGGGGAAACAGGGAATAAGAAAGAAGATGGAAAACACAAAAGATAGAGAAGAAGAAGAAAAAAAAAACTAAAATAAAGGGAAGCTCGCTTGCACATGACCGCCGCAGATCATCACCGACAGTCTGAAGTCGTAAGGTTCAAGGAAAAACACAAAAGAAACCGTGCAAGCGGTCCCGATCCGACTCCCTGCCAACATCCGAAAGAAAAAAAGGACCGATTTACTCCTGGGGCAGCTGGCTGCGGCGAGTCTTCTCGGCTTCGAGGTTCTCATAGAGAAGGTACAGGGCCTTCTCGTTGGCGGAGGCACTACCCATGATGGTGAACATGCGCTCGCCAGTCTCATCGTGAGGGGCCTTGGCGATCGAGATGCGGGCTCCAGAGCTCCGGCGGATCTCAGTGATCTTGCTGCCAGCGCGGCCAATGATGCAACCAACCATGTCGGCGGGAATGCTGATGTTTTGAGTCTGAATTTCATCGCCGTCTTCAGTAACCAGGGGGTAGCCACGAGAACCACCACCGGTACCAGCGTCGGAGTTGGAACGGCGGCTGTAGCCACCATTGTCACTGAAGTCAGCTCCGTTACCAGTGCGGTTGTACTGACGGCTGGTGTAACCATTGCCAGTGCCGGCGGAGTTGTTGTTCTGCTGCTGAACGGGCTGAGAACCGCCCAGAGATGCGCGAACGGCGGGGTTGTAGAGAACAGTGCCGGTGCCACGCTGCCAGTCATCGATCAGGCACTTGCCAATCTCCCAAACCGCCTTCTCAATACCCTCGGGGGTGCCCTGCACCTCAACAATTCGCTCGGTGGACTGAGGAAGCATTTCCTTCTGGGCGACCATGCGGACACCGGACGCATCCTGAATATGCTTAATCTTCAGGCCCTGGCGGCCGATAATGGTTCCCATCTGGTTGTGGGAGATGAGGAGTCGGACGGCTTTAGGAAAGTTAGCACGTGATATGGGTCTCATGCGGGCTGTGGGATTGCGGCTTGACTGATGTGATTGTGGGTTCACACATGCCGATGCAGCCATCTGGGGGGAGATGTGCTGGATTCCTGGGGGAGAGTAGAGGGGCCATTGAACGACTTACGGTGGGTCCCATTGTTGGAGACGACGCCACCCATACCCATCTGCGGAGCACCCTCCAGGAGGCCCTTCGCAACGATCGCGTAGGCGCGAGCAGTGCCTTGGAGAGGGCCGGTCACGGTCAGGACTCGGTCGTGGACACCGGGGACGACCTTGCTAACACCAGCCTTGACGCCAGTCTCGTCGCGCAGGTCTGCGACGTTCTTGCCAGCCTTGCCAATGATAACACCAGCTTCCTTGGATGAGACAATAGCACGCAGAGTCAGCATCGACTGCGCGTACTCTTCCTCTGTCTTGGGAGTGGCGTCCATGGGCTCTTGCTCGCCGATGGTGTCGACGTAGGCATCGGTCATGGGCTCATCGGCCGAAACGGGAGTTTGGTGAACATCGGTAGCCTCCATCTTTTTTGGTTGAACGAAAATCTGAGGGAAACGGTTCGGGGTTGTGGAAGGGATTTTGAGAAGGGAGGGGAGCGCTCGTCGGAAGTCACACGGTCGCGGCGGAGTGGATAGCGGGGAGGTTCACTAGGTGGAATCAGAATCAGTTTCGGCAAAGAAAGTAAAGGAAGCGCTGCGCCTGAGTAGACTTTGCGATCGTAAAAGATACATCCACCAGGCTTTCGCAGAAAGCCCTAGCGACAGGACGTGGATGGGTGGTGACCTACCGAAGAGGGTCCGACAGAAGTGGAGAAATCGTGGGTGGGAGAAGAGGGGAAAGTGACGAGGGGGTGCAGGAAGAAGGAGGTCGAGGAAGAGGGGGGGGGAAGAGAGAAGAAGGAGGAGGAGGGAGGAGATGACGGAAAAGAGACGGGGAAGTGAGAAGGATGAGGAGGCGAGGGAGGGGGGAGTGAGATGGTGAAGGTGATGGAGAGGGACGTCGTGAAAGAGTTGGAAGAGGGAATGTTGTGAGTTAAGCGGAGAGACGCCAGTTGACCCGCCCGCCCTGCACAGTCCTGACGTCGACTTTGCTACCTAGTTTTGCTAACTAGTCTATACTCGAGATACCCTCAAACAACTGACATGAAAGTTTCTTTTTATCGTGAACTATAGATCTTAGATGCTTCTGATTTACACTTCGATTTTCCGATATGTCAGGATCAAGATGTCCTTCAATGCTTGAGTGCATGTGGGCGTACAGAAAGTTCTTAGTCATTCTGCCAAGCATCCATATCCTGCCGTCCACGATGATTTCGTCGGGGGGTTTGGCTTAACTAGCAGGGTTGGGACTTGAACCCTGCTAGTTCGCTGCAAGCGATGGTTCTATAATCAGATGGCATGGATTGATCTACTGATCCGCCACAAATACTACCTTTTGCACCTTCATGGCATTGAACAATTCATAAGCCTCGACCGCCTGGGAGAGAGGCATAATCTTCTCGGTCATGAATCTGGAATTACAAGCAAGACTTGGTTAGCAATGACAGTGTAACCAGCCTAAAATGATAATCTTAATAGAAAACTCACCCAAGCTTGTGCTGGTTCTTCTTCAGGACCTCCAGGGCCTTGTCAGAAACCGACCGGACAGGGCAACGGCCCATCTGGACGGTGAGGTTCTTGTTGTAGGCATCGTTGCCATCCCAAGGGATCTATCGCGTTTCCCCGATGATAAGTAACTTCACTCGTAAACCTAGCTTGCCCGAATAATGACTTAAAACTCACCTCAGCATTGTGCACTCCAACACTGCTAATAGTTCCCCACGGCCGCAGCAACTCATAGCCTGTGCGCAGCGCAGGACTCAATCCCACAACCTCAATCACGGCATCAGCGCCCCGGCCCTCAGTCAGCTCCAGAACACGCTTGTCCAGACCAGCACGGTCAGTCATAAAGTTCCATGGCTCGGCACCAAGAGACTTGGCCAGCTCCAGTCTCGAGGGAACAGAGTCGACAGCCAGAAGATGCTTGGGCTTGTACTCCAGCGCATTGATCAGCGCACAGAGACCGACGGGGCCACAACCGATCAGGACGACGGTCTGCTCAGCGATTTGCTCTGGGGTGGAGTTCTTGAAAGCATTGTAGGCAGCAAAGTATCCTGTAGGGAAGATATCACCCATTAGGACGAGGTACTTGTCCTCAACGCCCTCGGGGGCTTTCATAACGGTGCCCTCGGCATTGGGGACACGGACCTGAATGCTCATTAGTCAATCTATATTATTGAACCTTTGAGAGTTGAGATCGACGCACATATTGAGCCTGGCCACCGTCCAGACGCTCGCATCCGAAGAGAGTGTTCTTCTCGCAGCGTGACGAGAACCCTTGCTTGCAGTAGAAGCACTTGCCACTGCGAATGTGTTAGAACCTTGCCAACTATCAAAAAGAGATTGAAATCCCACTGCATTCCAACAGATACATACCAGGAAGTAGTAAAGGCGCTGACCACACGGTCGCCCTTCTGCAGAGTCGTCACAGCAGAACCAACCTCAACAATTTCACCCATGAACTCATGGCCCATAATAGGTCCGGCGGGACTAGGCTCAATACCACGATAGACGTGCAAGTCACTATTCTCATACATGAGTAAAGGGCCCTGGTCACAAGGATCTATACGAAATACTCACCTTCCACAAAGTGCCGTGTATCCCACCTTGACAACGATATCCTCAGGATCCTGCACAGTGGGGATAGGACGCTGCTCAACCGCCACCTTGAACGGCTCCTTGAAAACAACTGCCTGCATAGTACCAGTACTCGCCATTTTTTGTTTCTTGATTCTTAGTTGGTTCCGCGGGGCAATGTCTTAGCACTGAATCGAGGCGTCGTACTTGCAGAATGCGGGACTAGAAAAGGACTGGAGGGGTACGACCGGATCCAACCGAGCCTAGCGAAAAGTCAAACTCCGCCGAATGTTCGAGGAATCGAACGACCCGGAGCTTTGCCGGTGCCGAGTGGCCTTGGAAAAGGATTCAATTGAGGAATTTGCGGGTCCCGGCATTGGAGTCTGTGTGGTGGGTCTGATAGCGTACGGGTGCGGTTTAACCGGGTCTCTACGAGAGAATGGTTGCTTGGTTGTTCCAGGTGTAGATTTATGGATTATTTATTTCTATAACGGACATTGAGAATAGTGTGAAACGTGATAATCTACGGCCATGAGACGTATGGGGGATATGGGAGAGTGTATGCGAAGGAGGGGAGTTGAAGTATAACCTCCTCGCAAAGTCACCTAGTATGACCAGCGCCATCGCATAGACTTGAAAGATGAACAATGAGCGACAGGTATGAACTATCCTAAGCAGTCCAGAAGTATCTACGCTCGTACCTGATCTTGCTCCTACGTGCAAGTAAAAGAACATTCTCAAAATCAAGAAGACAGTGAAGCATACTCGAGGCTCCAGGTTGAGAAAAATGAAACCAAAACAAGGATTCTGGAATCAGAGCCTCTCATGGTACCAAGAGCTATATCATAAAAATGGCTACTCGTCATTTAATCAAACAAAATCTTCAAAGTAAACCAGAGCAGAAAGAAATCAATGGGGCCGTTGCCTAACGCCTATCAAAAACACTAAAGCTGATAACAACGATAGCTAGAATAACGTCTGGGGCAATCAATCTGGACGCAATAAATGCACACGGCAAAGGAAGAAAGGGACATTGTCGCTGTAGGACATGATCATAAAGCGCAACAGTTGAAAGTGGAGATTGGGATGTGTGCAATGCTTCAAAGAGAAACACTTAGCACACGATGCAGAGCAGTTCTTCCTCCAGAATGAACTTCCCCTCCTTATATTTCTCGCTGCTCTCGTAGGCCTTGTCGTACTTCCAACCCACGGTCTCTTTGCACTGTCGGCAGGAGATGTCGCGGACGATGTGGCGACCGGTCGTCATACTGCGCTCGACGGCATCGGACTGGGTGATGTTCACGACGGTGTTGAAGAGGTAGGCCTTGCCATGTTGACCACGGAAGTTCTAACAGCAAGCAGATATCGTGTCAGTAGGTTCGAGGTAAAAGTAGAGGGACGATGGCAAGGTGCTTTGATGACTTGATTAAAGAATGCTCACTCGACTGATGATATCATTGTAGTCGGCAAGGTGTGTCTTGCACTGCTTGCAGCCAAATATCTTGTTGGAAGTCAGATAGACATTGTACGAAAGACCCATGGTGACTGATTGGGGGTGGTGTTTGTTGGTGAACAGATGAGTACTGGAGCTCTCCGGTGTGGGGTAAGCAGCAGGGGTGTAGGTCTAGGAGGATGGAATAGAAGCAAAGGCAGAAGGAGGAGGCAGGTGCAAAACAGAATTTTAAATAAGCGAAACCAGCGCCTAAATAGTTATGGGATGCGAAGCTCTCCTTTAAGACTCCTCAAAGTCAGGTGTCTGGGTCTTCGATCGGGGGTATAGACTCAACCAGAGTGCCTGTGCACTGGTAGTGCCTTTCGAGAATCCAGCCTAGCTCGGATTCAGCTATGCTTTGTCTTGGATATGAAAGGGACCCGTCTCAACACCGACCGGGGCGTTGGAAGCTTCCAGGAAGTCTGGGAGGATCGAGCGACTTGAGGTTGGGGAAGCCTGACGAGTGACTGACGATAAGATCTCCGCACGATAAGAAGTCGGGACAGTCGGGATTCACGGAGGAAAGGGGCAGCAGCCAGCAGCCCCCTTGGTCTCGTCCCGGGAGGAGTCTGTGGGTCTGCGCCAGGGAGTTTTATAGAACGAGTCAGCGAGGACAAGAGTTCAGTTGGGTAAGGTTGAAGGAAGAGTTCAAGGTGTGAGAGGGGGACTTAAACCCCCCGTCTTGGATGCCTCAGGCGCGACGCCCCGCATTAAGCGTGATCAGCTGGTAGAAGATGCGTCAGCTAAAGATCTATGCGGCTCTTTTTGAAGTCAAGAGACAATGCCAATCAACAGGGAATATACGAGGCAATATGCATGGAGAACATCAAGTGGTGTGTCTATTTTGCGTAAATTCAATTATATCCCTGTACAAAGCGCCAGTAAAATGTGCTCCTGCATGCTTGATGCCCATATTACACAACGGTCTAGACACGGCTGCACTGCCTCAATCACCATGAAGAAAACAGTCCTACAAGCTGAACAGGACTACTCATAGTCCCTCAAGTACCGACCGGGTAGCTCGACATCCCACATCGGCCGCTCCACCACGGCCACCTCCAGGGTCCCGGACGGGCTCTGGTCCTCCTCCTCCAAGTCATCGCCCGACACGCCACCCAGGGGGACAATTCCAAGAATATCACGGTACTTATATGTGTGCCACCAGCGGCGTGGAGGCTGAGAGGCGGTGCCATTGGCTGCCACTAGCTGCTTCTTCGGGGTGTCTGCAGCCCCATTGATGCCGGCGATCAATTTACCCTTGGAGCTCTTCTGGGGAGTTCCAAGTTCCACGGCGGTGCCGTCCTCGCGTCGGAGACGGGCCAGGGCGGTTTGATTGGTTGCAGCAAAGCTTTCGTCATACTCGTAAGCCTCGTCATCCTCGGGGTTGCGGGAGCGTTCTTGATCGAGCGAGATCCACTCGCCCTGCGACTCATCGTGGCCGACGATCTTGCGCACCTTGGTTCCAAGGTGGATATCCATCTGAGCACGGGAGATCTTATCACCAGCACCGCTGTTGGGCTTCTTGCGGTCCTTCTCATCATCCTCGAACGGATCACGCTTGCGCTTGGAGGCCTTGACGAGCTGCTGGGAGGCTTCATCGTCCTCCTCCTTGAATTCCTCGGGGGAGGGGAAATCTTGCAGCATGTCGAACATCCACAGCCAGGAAGTTCCATAAAGCCAGACGCGCTCACGGCCCTCGGAGAGATCCCACAAGCAGCCCATCGCACGGTCCTTAACGCCCCGGAACTCAGCTGGGAGGTAAGCCTTGGGGTTGCGTCGAGACCAGTCTGACAGCTTGCCGCTGCGAGCCTCAAATTCAATCAGCTGGTGCTCGCTGGTCACGACCATCAGGCGATCCTCTCCGGTCGAGGAACTGTTGCCGTTGGTCAAGACCTTTGATGAGGACTGTTGAGGACGGAAGGACAGCAAGGTGATGCCTGCCTTCATTCGGGGAATTGGGGACTCGGAAGCTGCGGTATGCCAACGTTCACCCTCGAAGACAACATCCTCCTCGTCATCCTCGTCGTCGGATGAATCACCATCCGTCTTAGAGACGCCGTTGGACTTAGAGTGACCGTTGGCGCCCGAATCCGCTACCGGGTTCAGGACCCAAGTATCAACACATCCTGAAAGGTCAGCGGTGGCCAAGATCTTGCTGTCTTCCGAGAATACAGCGGAGCGGACCACCCTTTCGTAGTCACCGAGAGTACCATGAGAGGCCTTCTCGTGTCGTGTATGACGCTTGACACGCTTAAGAAGTGCAAGCTGCGGCGTAATTTCGGGCTTGTCGGTAGTCGAAGAGGCTGATTGAACGCGAGCCACATAAACACCACTGTTGGGACGGACGATGCAGATCCACCGGCTATCGGGGGAGAGAGTCACCAGACGAGCGCCGTCTCCAGATAGAGATTTGGGAATATCAATCTTCTGAATGCGCAGGGCGCCCTTCTCATCACCCTTGCGTCGGCGAACAGTGAACAGCTTAACGTCGGAAATTGTAGCAACGACAAGGAGCTTGCCGTCTGGTGATAGCATAGCGGAAGTAATATTTTCTTCGCCCTGTAGAGCGTAGAAAGGAACTTGTTAGCGTTCCTCTAGAGAAACGACAGTCGACGTAATGAAATTCTTACCTGAATCATCACCTTCGCAACAAGCCTATGCCTCTGGCCATCGATATGCTCGTTCACAGAAGCAGGGCCTCGAGAGACCCGCCAGAGACTGACCTCTCGATCCCAGAAGCTCATCACTAGGCGAGAGGATGATGCGGAAGTAAGCTGAGGAATTTGCGGCAGGCTGGAGAGTTTACGGTGGTGCTCTTTGCCGAATTCACGGAGGGGGAGGACAACCGGCGTCGCATCGGGACCTACAAGCAATTTAGTTAGCACTCTATAACAAGCTGGAAAGCGGAGCAGGGCTGTTGTCACATACCTCCAGACACAGCAATGCTGATCTCTTTCGTCTCGTAGACGGCAAATGTCTTGACATCGTGAGTATGGTATCGACGATGCATGACCTCCGCCCAACGGCTCTTCTTATCACCCGTCTCAACGTCCTTCTTGCGGTAAACCACTGTTCTCTGATCCGCGCCACCACTAATGACGGTATCGCCGTTCGCGCTCACGGCCACGTCAAGAACATCAGCGAGATGGCCCTGTATCCGCTGGATAAGAGAGTAGTTCTTGGCATCCCAGAACCGGATCTCGCCCGCAGAATCACCAGAGACGATCGTGCCGTCTGGCAGGCACTTGACAGACCAAACCAGTAACTCCTTCGGGCCACCCGCAGGTCCCTTTCCAAGCGAAATTGTCCGCAGTTGTTGACCATTGCGAATATCGAAGATACGAATAGAGCTATCAGCATAGCCCGCGACGATGGTGTTCCGGTTCTGGAAGGTGATGCTGAGAACTCGGGCCCTCTTCGTGGAAGGGCGCATGAGACGGAGGAATCTCAGGTCATTATCTGCCGTTGACAGGATCACAATTGATCCATCTGCACAACCGGCTGCCAGGTGCTGGCCAAGGAATTCGCCCTCGGCGGGAGGAAGGAATTTTCCATTTGCACCTCGCTTGGTAGGTTGCCAATGAGGCTGCGCAGCAAGGCACCAAATTTCACCGTAGTTTCCACTCGAGTGACGCAGAGGACGTCCCTGCTCGAGATCCCACTCTGTAACGGCCGTAGAGTAGCCAATGCTGAACAGGCGCAACTTGCCAGGCAGCTTGGAACCCGAGGGTCCGTCCTCATGAGGATCTTGAGTCCAAGTCAAGCCTTCAATGCTTCGGTCTTTTCCTCCACGCAGCACGGTCTCCTGGAACCAGGCTCCGCGCAACGGGTTCCATATTTCGATGTCGCCGTTCGCACGACCGATCGCGAGTCGAAGGGTAGGGACACCTCGTCCGGCAAGATCTGCGGAAGGGGGATGCGAGAATGCAAGCGAGTTGATCGCCTGCGGATTGTAGGAAACGAATCGACAGCGGTGAATATCCATGGCTGCGGTATTGGGCCTTCTCTGAAGCGGATGCGCTCTCTCGGTATGATACAGATGTTCGGATGCAAAGTTCGGGGGTTGAGGCGCAAAAAAAATCAATTCTGACGGAAACCAATATGGGCTGCGATGCAAGCCCTTACGCACTCATCTCGTAGTCGGAAAATAGGGAATGAATGCGGCGTCGTAGCTGTCTAGCCGTTGCGCGGTCTCTTTTTTTTCTGTAGATAAATTTTAGCGGGCCGGATTATCTTGGCGGAAGGCGGTGGGTCACGTGTCGAGATACCATCGTGTGCGCCTGTAATATCAGGCAGAAAGAGAAGCAGAGCAGCGATTGTAGGTAGATCCATGTTTCTCAGGCTTGAAGGTTCTCTGATAGAAGTTGAATGGTATATGACAGGGAGCGGATACGAGGATCAAAATGAGGTCAACATAAGACTTCGAATGAATTTCGTAGATGTGCAGAAGTGTATGCTCACGAGAACAAAGCATGGTTTGACCAAACAATTGATCAATACCGATTAATTTACAATGAGACCTGGAAACAATCGATTTCAAGACGACTCGGAGACAGCCACAGCTTCTGTGTATTCAAAGTATATGAGATCATACGAACTATGGCGTTCATGCAAAGGGACAAAAATGGCTCTTTTAGATCTACGGCTAGTCGCAAATACAGCCTCTCGAAGTCATCAACTGGCCAACAAGCGGTCAACATTCTCTAGTTACCAGCCAGCCGCTGATCTCAGTCATGAACTAGACAGCATGAGATAGAAACTGAAAGGGAAGGGCGGCAACATCCATATTCCTGTACCTGAGCGCTGTCAGGCGTCTCAAGCGTCCAAGTTGGGAAACAAGCATCAAAGTATAAAGGTCCTACCTGTACTACTCGTGAAGCCACAAAGCTATGGTATTGGGCTATCATGCCAAAAGTAAGGGATCGCACGGCGAGCGTCAAGCAATGCAAATGGCATCAAGCATCTATACGGGTTTTCATGACAGGCTCAGCTGAATGGACACCCATGATAGAGTGGTCGTCTGCCAGAATGCAGCACACTAGCGACGACCGGCTTGAAGATTCCATATTAGGGTTGCTTCCATTTCATGCAGGCCCAGGCCAGCAAAGGGCTGCCACGTCAGAAACAACGCCATTCCCTCTCAAGATGAGTGGCTGCGGCGGACCCCTGGACGTTCTTCTCCCTGAATCATGCAGTTCTTATGTATCAGATTCCAGAAAACCCGACTGAAGGGACACTCCTGATAGGGCAACGTCCTGCTTGACTTGCCAATCTGATCGTTAGGCTGTCCACAATCAGCAGGTAGGTAAAGTAAGAGCCAGCATCAAGCTGGATGAGGGGAATGCGGGACACTTGATCAGTGTTTCATTGGCCAGTTTCCACGGCAGAGCTGTCAGTGGCGGGCGGAGGAAAGACGAACTCGCGATATCCTGGTCCACTCATGCTTGTGCTGTATTCAAAAGATATGCCAAAGCAATCGAATTGCCGGACAGCACTGCGATCGGTTCAGCAAGGCCAATGGGACTGGAAAAGCGAAGTTGCTTCGGTGCACAAGGTGTGGCTCGCTTGGCCCCCCGTCAGCAGCGCCCACGAACTCGGGCACGCCGATTCGACAGTTTATTTCCAGCCGCTGATGGACAGAGATAAGCACTAGGATTCGATGGCAGTGCTCTGCTCGCCTCTGAACATGGCGCGATCGTTTCTTTATTTCATGGTTGATATGCTGAATGGCTCACGGTCGCGCGGCACGTAGCACTCAAACTCAATTCAGGTAACCAATCTACTAACCAATTTACTCACTATGGAGCTAGTAGAGATAGTAGGGGCAGTAGGGCGAGTAGGGGTAGGGATATCTAAACAATACCTAAAATGAAAATTCTCAAAAATACCATATGGATCACGTCAGGTCACCTTGCTAAAACGGAACCGACCAATCATCTCGAACCAAGCGTCAAGTTTGACAATATCTTGCTCCGTTTCGCTCCGCAACAATAGAACCTACTGATTAGAGGTATTAGATCGGTCGCATTTGCTCTTTTTTTAGACCTGATCATCTTGTTTAGCACGGGTTTCAACTGCCGACAAAGTTGGTTTTGGAGTACGTACATATGCTAGGAGGTTCGGCTTAAGGCGCGCGCATGCGATGCTGGGCGGTATTCAGTGGCTGTCGGGTTCTGGACCACCCCGTTCGGCGCCCGGGTTCTTTTTCCAGTTGCACCTGTCAGGCTGACTATAGGTGACTACAAGAGTTAAGTCGTGACAAGCTTGCAGGGGGACTTAACTCGGATGATTTCTTCAATAGTGCCATTCCTGCTTGGCATCTTTAAGCGCTTTCTCTCCTTTGCCAAAACTACGGCAGCCACCAGAATGGGTGTGGGACATGGCCAATCTTCTCAAGGCTGGTGTCCAAATCGGCACAGAACATGTGATACAACTCAATTATACTGAAGCAAGCCCAGGAATGCAGGTCTTCAATGTTCAAGATGTATCTTATCAGGGCCAATGACCTTAATCTCCCATCAAGACGGTTGATTCGCATGTCCTTTCGAATTTCCGATTTCTGCACAATCACATCCCCAGTATAAGACGATGTCATAGATTTAAGCACTCCTTGCGCTGTGGCGGGTCAAGACATCGAATCGTCAGGACGTTGTAGGTAGATCCTCCCACGTTGCCAACTTGACCTGCAAGGTCGGCGTTTCTACAGTGTTTCCTAATCTCCCATCGCAAGGGGATACAAGATCCAAGTGTCCGCAATTTGACGAGTTTTACTGAGTTACAGGACGGCCCTGTCTTCGCCAATGCCAAAACTTCCGAGCCGGTCTGATCTACGGCGCGTCCACTTCAATCTGGTACAGTAGTTCAAATCTGAGCTGTCAATGAGATGCCACCAACAATTTGACTCACCTTAACCGAGACTCGACACCCAGAGATAACGCGGGTTTGCAAATGAAAGACGTCACCAAACAATTACTTGCACAGAAGTGAATGTTTATCACGGTTTCGGCTGTTTGTACTGTATTTGAACATTCAGGCAATCCGTTTACAAACGGTCTCCGAGACTTGCAGTAAAATATACATGCGGAAGGGAAGATCAAAATCTATACGCCACAATCCACCAAAAAATATAGTAAACGCGAGTATACCCAAAGTATCGTGCTGAAGGAAAGACTATTTTCTCGTTCGAAACCGAATACATACGTTCCGTTCCACCCTATCTTTATTTATTCTATCCGTGACTCGTCGGAACGCCTCAACCATGGAAAGCGTGTTAGTCTTTCCCCCGATTACATGTGTAATCAATAATCAAGACTCCACACTATCAACAACGGTTTTCAAGCAGGGCCGTTCCGGCCTTGAGAAACCATGGTAAGAAGCGGGCAGACTCAAATCCTGACCTAATTGTGCCTTTCCCCAACACTGTGCGGTGGCTCTCGCCCCGCTCATTGACATATTTTCGGTCCACTGTGGTTTTGACGCGAAAAACAGAGGTGGTCACAGTGGCGATGGTCGGATGCAGCGGATACCGTACGCACAAAAGGATGTTCGGCGGCAGATGGAATTTCAACGGCATCAAGTGCCTTCGGACTTGAAACTAGAGGAAGCAGAGTTCTACAAAGTCCCCAGACGGTAATATTTGGGGTTACATAAGATAGGGTGGGCGCTTAGATTGGCTGTACAATTGCCAGGTGTATATTTTGAGAAAACCTACCGTAGGTGTTTGAATTCTCACACAATGAATCAATCTTTAAAGATTGACTTCAGATCCTGCTCAACCACATACTTTGTACTACACATGAAAGATCTACTGTAGTTCGAATCCTCTAGACGTCTGTTCGGATCCGAGTACAGAACGGAATTAACATACAGCGTACTTGACCGGTGAAAACTGGAAAGAAAATTTCCTGTTCTATTGCCCCTCTGCGGAGAAGTCTACTGTATATTATCGTGAAGTTTTTTTCTTCTGCAGCGTCGGAGTGGGCTTTAACTCCACAATGTCAGATATTTCCTTCCCGATAGTTCCTTAAGTCAGCGAACATTCTTGGGTCGTGGACAAGGTGCGTCAAGCTTGCATCAGTTTTCGAATTAGCTCCGGTTGTTTGCCGCGTCTTGGAGAAGGGTTCTTCGAGCCTGAAGCAGAAACTACTATCACAGCTGTGCTGGATCAGATCTACTACGAATGAAATTGAGGATGGATTTCTTCAATTCAAAAACCCTCATGCTGATGATGGCCTCAATTTTCCTCCAGCGATTTTCAATGAGCAAAAATCTTCGCGTGGCCCCCACAACGAATTAAAGTGGTGCTAATTAGCAACGCGTATCCAATGGACAAGACAATATGGCCTATTTCGGTAAAGCGAGACTGGGGCCCGCGGAGGCTCAACCATGGTTTCTGGGTGGTTTTTACCTCCCCTTTCCCCGCCCCTTTTCATCTTGAGATTTGCTTCCTGTTGAGAGGCAACCTAGGCTTTTTTTGAACCATTTTGCTTGTATAGATACTCACAAATCATTGATAGTCTAGATACTGCACTCCCGAGACTGGTCATCTCCCTTTCTCCCTACTTCCCAGCAGGATCTCTGTCAATGGAAGATGAAGGGTCGATCGGAGCAGTCAGGCGATTCGATACGCCGCTAAGCCTGAGATAGTTTAGAGTACAAAACAGGTGGAGAATACCCGTCGTGTAACGAACAGAAAGAGCTCCACCTCGGAGCTTTCTGTATGGGTACGCCGTACGAGTCCACGATTACATACACTGCTGAAGCCCTCAGCTCCCAAAAGGGATAAATTGGCTTCGCGTTCAAAGTAGTCTGTCATCTTCGTGGCGTGCTGAACACGTTCGCGAGTCCTCCAGCCAACAAACCCATGCAAACCTTAACCGAACTGGCAACTCCCCTGCAGGTGCAAGGATACCAATCTGGGTCTTGACGCCCCATTCGTTGGACGGCTTAGGCGTACTGTATTGGCCTCGGCTACGATCGAGGCTATGCCGTCATCACTAGGCTCGCGTCCCACACTTCGGCTTGCTTTACGTGGGCGTCGCCGTGGAAGCTATTTACAGAGCTCTTCGAGGAATTAACTACAGGCAGCGCTTTAGGCTTCGAAGAAACCCCACAAATGGCATCGATACAAGACCGAGATGCACTCGATGCATAGAACTAAAGAGGGCAATTTCGCTGACTATTGCCTCAAGTCCCGGACAACCACATGCATACAGCGGCTCGGCCAGCATCCGTATACGGGGAGCTTGGGAACTAAGAAGCTGTTTTCCATCTTGGCGCGAATCTCAGTCAGATTCACCTCTCGTGCCCCGACACGTTGATTCGGTCGTTGCGCGTCCGATTGTCATTTGCATCTCAAATCTTGACTGCCGATCCGGAAGCCCATTGTTTTCTCCGATATTGACGAGCTAATCAGCGTCCCTAAGCCCTTTGGTTCGCGTTGGGGATATCCTGGCTTCACAGGCCACAGCCTTCCCGTCTCTCGTACTTTATCTCCTTCCGGCTAGAGCCAAAGGTATCAAGGCGCGGGATGGCAGAGTCTAGCCGGGATCGCGGCTGGCTTCAGAGTTCACTAAATCGCGTCTGAGCCCGGCGGCTTCCCAGCTCCGAACCAGAAAAAGCAGGCGATCAGACGAAGACGACGCGCTGCATGGCGACAAACTCGACGATCGGAATTCCAAATGGTGCAATCCTCTTCCCTGCACCATCCCCCGATAACAAGGTGCACTAAAAGTGTACCAGAGTTGATTTGGGGGCTTGTCTGCGAATCGATCAACGAGTTAACCAGTTCACTCGCTAGTTCGAGGAAATCCGGTTGTTCGAAGCGGGGGAGGAGGGGGCCAGATCCAACAAGATCGCGGGCCAACCACCCTGTACCCAAGCCCGACATGTGGATCGAGCAATTTAACTCGTTCACTCAGATTAAGGCACAATGGAAGAGTTCCTAGATTGGTTGGCAGATTGGTTACCTACTACTACTACCCCTCCTACTTTAACGACTTCCACTACTAAGCGAAAGCAAAGCGACCAGCATGATCGGGGGGTTTTAGTGGTGGTCGTTTAATGAATAAGATTAAGCCGCTACGCGACGCAATTATTCTGCGAGACCAACTCGGAACGGAGTTCGGGGCCTGCAGACGGTTTGTATATGTGAAATTAAAGAGCTTTGCTACTATACTTGGGCGGCGCATGGATCGGACACATGTGTCAGCGTACTACTAGTTTCCAAGCCACCCAGGCAGGTCGCCATGGGTACTCCGTACTTCCGGGGGGCTTTCTTGATCCGAAGAACTCCATGAGGATAGTGCATTTCTGCATTACGATGGACCCCATCGTCAGCGCCCATGTATCACATAATCTGTTCGGGTCGCCCCTTTTCCAGAGCCTGATATTGGTTGACGAAGATGTGCTCTGGTCCAGTAGTCCCTGACTATGCACTAATAGTCTCATGGTGCAAGATAGGAAGTGTGCTTTGGAATTGATCTAGATATCCGAAGCCACTGACTACAACGATGCGGACTCTGTTCCAGACTGGGTGTAGCACAGCATCCGGATAGAAGTTCCTTGATATTAAAATGAGTGGCCAAATCAAGGCCGTGCCAGACTTCATTTTTGCGCATGGGTTTCAAGTCTTGCGTCAACCCCGTGTTGGCGACACTTTTGGATTCTCCGGCTCTAATTTGGTTAATCAACAGCCCCACTGTTCGTTGCTAGGTAGCCATCGGCATCAATAACTTGAACAATTATGCAACACTTAGACAGGCAATATTATTGCCTTTCCGTTAGTCGAATGAAACGTCTAGCCCCATTGCCATACCCGAAAGGAGGCGCTATAGTAGGAACACGTATTGCTACCCATGATCGGCGACGTGATGTATGGATACCAGTCCGTCCGAGGCTCATGCATGGCCGCGTTTGAGAGCAGCTACTATGTACTGTAGTATGTACTCCGTACTATGCACACTTACGCGAAGGCGCATTCCTACAGGATATCGAGGTATTCCGACTACATCCAAAACATATGGTTTGATGGATCAGTTGCGAAGCAAGCGCGATTAATCTCGCGGGTATGAAAAGCAAAAGTCCCTGGCATGCCTAGGGTGCAAGTTGGTGCAAATTCCGACCATTGAACGCCGTGATAGCGTGGCTTAAACTTGATGGCAAGGTATGAGTGCGATCTACTACTGTAAATTAGCCGTGTCTATCATTAAATTGCCCTATTGGGAACTCCCTTACGTGGGTTCCGTCGTACAGACCTGATGCCGCAACTCTTGAGATGCCGCTGGATGTCTCGTTTCTTCTTTCGGCCCAGTTGCCCACGAGGGCAGCAAACACCCTGTCGATGATCACCGGTCGCTTAGTTTTGTTTCTCGGTCTACGGGATAACTGTTCCATACTTTAATAGGAGAGACAGATGCGATTAACGAGGGGGTGCACATTCTTAAGACGGGTTTACGGCTTTGGGAAACGAGCTACATGGCATGGCTCATCAATCTTTTGTCCACGGCAAATTTTGTAGATCACATCCACTTCATGATCAGTCGATCCATCGTGCCTGGCCAGAGTGGCAACAACCACATTTATCATTTCAAAACGGCCGAGTCGCATAAACGCGCACTAATATTTCCTCATATGTGGAGATCTAGCTATTGTACGAGTGGCTGAAGTTAAACCTCTCTGGCAACCTTACAGCGCGTCTGGTAAGGGACCAAAGCAAGGAGACTCCGTGTAAACTCCGAGTTGCACCATACTCTGGATAGAGTGGAGGCGCGTTTATGAATCCATTGGTTGGGTAACTCGATTGATAGAGTCTATTTCGCTGACGATGGAGAATTTAGGAGTGTCGCATGCGCCTATGGCTGAAGTGGATGATGTTGACATGGTATACTTTTGTGGAGGGTGGGGTATTGGGGTGAGTGAGATATGTACACTTGACATGCATTATTTGTACAGTATTCAGTATTTACGGAGTACTATGGGATCATTTTTTTTCTTGGAAAGCAGGAAAAGGGAGAGTCGGTAGACACATCTACCCTGTGCAAACCTTATCTTGGGTTACCAAAGCCGGGGGACAAATCACCATCATCGCCTAGGTCTCACAGGTGGCAGACAAGTGCCAATAGTGCCTAAAATCCGAGCAGCAGCAGGGAAGCCTGGGAAAAGAAAGTCGTTGCATGTACGACTTGACGACGGAGAACAAGGATAAGGTCGATGCCGGAAGCTCAACTCACGCAATCAAAAGAGTTAAGAGGGTTCCTGTAAGACAGGATCAACGGACTGACGCGCTGGACGAAGAAGGACCGTCTCCAGTTAAAACAAGTTCCATGGAAAACGATCGGGGAACGTGGGCCTGTAGATTTCTTGGGAGGCGCGCGGACGAAGTACATAGTTGAGTTAGAGAACCTGCTTTTGCGACCGAATCCTCCCCCACATGGAGACGCAGGCGAGATGAGATCCCTGCAAGACAAAAGGAGGCTCGGGTCTGAGGGAGAAAGGGAAAGGGGGCATGAGAGCGGCGAGTTTGGCCACTATGGGGAAATTATTATTATTAGTTTGTCTAGTTGAACTAGCAGGGTAGTTAAAAGGAGTTGCAGCCAAGGCGTATATCCACATCCACATCCCAGCTGAGAGGGACGCGAATGGGCGGGTGGAGGAAGGAGTCGCAATGAAGTCAATGCCAGGGCAATCCTGGGCGTTGGGCCAGTCAGGAAGCGTAGGCTGCAGGAGACCCTGGAACGCGACCGTATCGGAAGGCTAGAGGGTTGAACCATTCACGCCAGTGCAGGCGCTAGCTGGGCCAGGGGATAGGCATCTCTGACGAGCCAACAGCGGAAGAGGATTGGCATGGCCGATGATACACGGTTACGAGGCGATCTTTGGGGCCGGAAGAGCGCGTCTTGGGTAACTTGATTTAAATGGTTCTTTTTGTACGGGGTAATGATTACTCGGTATACATTAGGGTAGGATTCATTACTGCTTATTAGCAGCTTCAGCTCCTATTTCTAAATACGGTTTATGAGTCTACGGTCAGCAGAAGGGACAGTACCGGTGGAAATTAAGGTAGTAAGATGGCGATGCTCGTCTTTGCAGGTTTTACCTTGCGGGTACTTTGTAGTTTGACTTCGATGCGAAACATTGGTTCATTTTACACATCTCTCAAACGCAAGTGCTTTCTTACACTTCTTGCATGTTCTTCAAGGGGAAGAGCGAGGGCTGGCCCAAAATGCCTCCTGGAACAGACGGGCTGAACTGTCTCGCCGGTCGCGACGGAGATCTCTCCACCAAGCCCCAGCCAAGGAGCAAGTGCCTGTATTGGGCGATTTTCGAGAACGTTTCCGCCTGCTTTTGAGTGGCTCCGGATGATCGAAATACTTAAAACTATTGTAGTTTTTGTATCAACCTAATGTATGCGGAGCAAAATGACTGGGTCGCGGCTTACAGTTGAAAACGCGATTACACCCTGTCTGGGCCGAACTACTCAGTCTTTGATTGATTGGAATTCCTATGCTGTGAACCCTTATCAACACACACACAAAAAAAGGGCTGACCTTAGATTCTATGTACATCCGACGAGGTGGCTGCTAGGTAGTTACTCCTTGAAGCCGATAGGAGGCTCCTGTTTTACCCAAAGTGGTCGACACATCTCGCCCAGTTGAAGGAGGAGCGTAATGGACCCGTTTTCCCACGCGAGCAAGGGCCACTCAGGGCTCAGACCTCAACTCCTGAGAAGGGGATTCCTTGTCCTTTGGAGTAGTCGGAAAGGGGACCGAGAGAAAAAAGTGTAGGTGTCATTGAACTTGGGAAGTATGATGATGAATTGCCTATCTAGTTGTAATTTGGAGGGGAACATTAATGAATGGTTCGTGGTCTTTTAAACAATTAATTATCCAGTACTCCGTACTCACGCGAGTATCGGATTTAAATGCTCCAGCCATGGCAAGGTTGGAAGTGGAGGTCGGTGTAAACCGTCGTTCGATACCAAGGATTTACACTGCCCGGGCAGGTTAACGAGTGCTCCGCAATACGGAGTTGGTAGCTTGTTGACGACCAGCTATTTAGCCCATAGGATGGTCAAATGGCAAGACCAGAGGATCTAGAAAAGGGTTGGCTATGATTCAAGATGATTTCCAACCTCTAGAAGACTCCTAGAGTATATCCAGCCTGCATTGTCCTTGCAGAAGGAGGGTAAAGGGCACTGGAGACTGGCCCCCGCCTCCTTACAAGGTGAATACGTGAAACCACGGAAATTCGGTATTTACACCAGCCCCAAGTCCACCCAAAACCCACCGAATCCCAAGAAATTCAATACGAGACTATACCCTCCTGTATGGTACTTTTGGTATCTGTACGGCATACAGCACCACTTCAGCCTCCACCCGGAAAACACTCGTTATGACGGTACCGCACAGCTAAAGCTGGGCCCAGTCTATCTCCGTGTCTTTTGTCTCAGCTCTCTCTTCTTTTCTTTCCCACCATCCGCCTGGAGAGAGAGATTCTAAATTCCTCCTCCTTGTACCTCTCCCTCCCCCCTCCCCTCCTCTTCCTCTCTCCCCTTCTCTTCTTCTATACCTTTTTCTTCCTTTCTTCCTCCCCCTCCCCTTGCCAATTTGTGGAGAGCCCGGAGTCTAGTCGACTGGCTGAGAAACCCCGAGCGTGCCCGCTTTCCAGTTCCTCAGTCTGCTCCAACTGGACCTCCTGTCGAGTCGAATCCCCTCCTCGATCTTGACGATCCTCCAATTCTCGACGTTTGTTAGCTCAAACGGCGAAACCCACCCCTTCGTCCTTGTCCGCCGGTGCCATCTTGATCCCTCGGACTTCCCCCTCGACGAACTCCCTGATCCCGCTCCTGCCGGTTAGACGAGCGATATTGTGGGGAATATCATCTTGAAGAACCCTCTTCGGATGATCTGAAAACTGCTTGTTTTCAGGTTTTTGATTGATTTGAAGCCTGTTTGCTTTGGGTGAGTACAGAACAGGAAAAAAACTGTTGCGTTTCGTTAGGATTGCTTGCGTATATCGAACCTTGCCCAAGAACCCCCGGTACCGTCGATATCATATACTTCTCTCGAGTGTGAGACAAAATGGAAGAACCTTTGTTGGGGCTGTGGACAATTTCTGGTCAACTGTGTTGGAGGTGTACACTGTGCAAAATTGAAAAGGAGTCATGCTGGTCGATGGTGGTCGGTTGGAATTGGACTTGATATCCCGATACCATAAACGCCCACGATCACACTGCACACCCAGCCACTGTCACTTTGTTCGTTGCCTCCATTGAATGAATCCAACACTGCCAAACCAGATATTGGTGCGAATTTCCACACTTGAATGGGATCGGTCCTCCTGAAGAAGCCATTTGGACGGCATAAGGGGGCCCTGGGTTATATGCATATGGATCACAGGCAGATTGTTCCTGGCCAGGGTGCCAGGAGTATGAGTCCTTCAGGGCGCTGCCTTGTTTTTCAATGCAATCTCCCTCTCTTGTTGTCAGCCTTGGAATTAAGGGGGCCTTGAAAACCTTATACCAGGGTTGGACATTGGACGTTCACCAGTTCAACATACCGGGGGGCTTCAACGACGATCAACACCAAGGCAACGCATACCTTGTTGATAACCTGCCACAATTGCTTTGCCTTATCATTGACCTCATCGACTGACCTATCTTCTTTGCTTCTTACAGACATTTTTGGTCTTAATCCGTGACTTTGGTTGTCGTCCACTCCTTTGTGTGGATGTACCCTCAGTCATAGACCGATCCATCTTGCCATCATTCAGCCTCTTTCCAGTCTCCCTGGAGGTTCTTTCGGAACACGTTAACTCGTGAAGTGTATGTATCAACATTCCTATTGCACGTTCTTCCCCTCCCCTGACGATCGTGGTCTTTTCCCCCCTACATAGGGTTGTCCTGTGCCTACTCCACATTCCGCAAAGCAAACTACCCGGCCTAGGGGTGAAGACGTATACTCGTGCTCCATCTCTTGGACTGGCATCCTGCAGAATCCTAATTCAACGGATCATTCCTGTGTTGCTTGGCCTAGCCTAGATGCCAGACTCGCCATCACGGTAAGGGTTGCATTGTGCCCTGTGCCTGACGGCTCGCTGGGTTAGTATTCCTTCGTGGCTTTTCTGTCGGCATCCCAAAAAGGGACGCTGAGTAGTTGATATCAGATATCAAAGTCCATCTCTCCCCTCTTTCCTCTTCTTCTTGCCTCTTCTTCGTTCTTGCCTTCTTCAGTTCTTGATATTCGCACGCACTTTTATCGGGATTGCCCCGTTACCTACACTCATTGCCTACCAGCCTGATATTGCTGGCTTAATCTAATTTCTAATCACCGCCTTGGGCTATCGATCACTAATTCCTCTCTTAATCTCCCACAGCTTTCGACCTTGGAAGACTTCCTCCACTGCGCGTCCGGCCTTGTCTTGTTTTCGTTGCTCGCCCTTCCCCAGCTACCAGGCATTTCGTCTTCACGCTGGACCACGCTCCTTCATCAGATTCCAACTTATTTCCGTTCCTTCGCTCTTAATCACTTAATCTCGACGACTGTCACTCTCTTACCTCCGTCGTGACCTGTTCGACTCCTCGTCTTTCAGGTTTCTTCCCGGACTTCTTTGCAAAGCTAATCAACTCCCGCCTATTCCCGTTCTCTCCCTATCTTCGACCTCCGTCATGGATTACATTCGTCCTCGTTCTGGCTACCAGCCGTGTGACACCTTCTTTATTGAAGATGACTATCGGATGCAGGCTGAGAAGCAGGCCAAACAGGAGCACGATAAGTTCGTTGCTCGTGAGCGGCAATATGCTATCGCCGACCAGCTATCTCGAATCACCAGTGCGGAGTTTCGTGACGATATCCTGCAGCAAATGCTGGAGATGGATGTGAGTCGTTCTGACGTTATCGTATCCATATTACGATTTTTTCTGACGTACTGTCTCGTTTGTTTAGGGCCAAACTCTGCCTGACGTGGAGTCGATCGATATTCAGACCGAAATCCAGTGGTTCATGCGTCCTTACCTCCTTGACTTCCTGATTGAGGCCCACACTGCCTTCCAGCTCCTGCCTTCGACTCTGTTCTTGGCGATCAACTTGTTGGACCGCTACTGCTCCAAGCGTGTGGTCTACAAGCGCCACTACCAGCTGGTGGGCTGCGCCGCTCTCCTCATCGCCGCCAAGTACAATGACAAGAAGGATCGTGTCCCCACCGTGAAGGAGTTGAAGTCGATGTGCTGCTCTCTCTACGATGATGACATGTTCATTCAGATGGAATGGCACGTTCTGCAAACTCTTGGCTGGTCCGTTGGCCACCCGACTGTGGATGAGTTCCTGTCAATTGCCATCATGGACGGGCCTCCTGACGCCGAGGCTGAGCACATGGCTCTCTACATTCTGGAGATTGCCCTGTTCCACCGTGACTTTGTGTCCACTCCGTCGTCTGAGCTCGCTCGTGCTGCCTTGGCTCTCGCTCGTTGCATCCTGAACCGAACCCAACCTCGCCACACGGACTGGGCTGCCCAGTATGACTCGATGACTCTCGTCGGTCTCTCTCAGCAGCTTCACCAGCCGTCGACCGTGGTTGCTCGGAAGTATGCTTCGTCCCACTACTCTCGGGTTTCCAAGATCCTGGAGAACTTCCTCAGCCGCCAGGCTTCTCTGGCTAGCCATGCCCGTTGCACCCCTCCGGTCGAGACTCCCGTAGAGTCGAAGCCGTATGTTGGGGAGATGGGGCTGGCTACGCCTCAGAAGTCCCAGCAGCTGACGGCTGTTCCCCATGGGTACATGACGCCACCCATCACTCCCGAGAACGGGCCATTCGCCGCACAGGCCCAGATGGCGGCAAACCAGGAGATGGTTCGAGGTGCACCAACCTCTCACGGTTGCTCCCCGTCGCCCGCGCCCGAAGCTGAGATGCAGTACATGCACACCGACGCCTACCAACAACAGGAAGCTATGTACCTCGCTCAGCAGTCGCAGCAACTCCCGCCGTTTCCACCTCATTCTCAGATGGCATGTGACCCAAACTATTCGGCTGTGATGTAAGGGAAGACTAAAAGTCAGGACGACAGAAGAAAGCTGTCGCCATCTTTCCAACGAAAAGTATTGGTGTCATGCACATATTCAAAGTCCCACCTCCGTTTTCTCGATCTCGACCGCATAGAACACTAATCAAAAAGGAGCGTCATGCTTTTTGCGTTGTTTGATTTCAACGTTAATAACATCATCAATCCTAATAATCACGATTCTATCGCCGCCATCTCGTGTTTGTCGATACTGTGCCATCATCACCTCGAACCTATATTCATCTATCTGCGCCATCTATCCACCTTTTTTCTCACAACGCTTTGCATACGGCTTCGGTCTGCAGAACCGGAGTCGAAGACCAGCCTTTCGATTCGATCTTCACATTCTTGTTCCAAAAATTGCATACCCACATCTCTCTTTTATCTTTATCCCCCCATCTTTCCTGGGTCACCATTTGCATTCATTCTCATTCCACATAGCATTGCAAGAGCGAGCCATATTGTGTTTTATTTGATATTTTCCCATTGCATCCTTACCACTTCCCCCAATCCCCCCTATCCATATCACAACTTCACTTCGCATCTCATATCGAGTAGGGACTTTCCAGTCCCTCTCAATATTCTTATCCTGCTGCGCGCCCGCGAGCGCTGCGCCTTTGCATATCTCCAACTCCTGACGATCGTTACACAGCACAAACTGTTTGCCCCCAAATACAAACCCCCCCCCCTCCCCTCTTCCCCTCCCAGAAAAGGTCTTTAATGTGTCTGGATCGACCCTTTACTTGAACCCACAAAGGTTGGTAAATGGGAAGGCCGCACACAAAAAAAGCAAAAAAAGCACCAAAACCGACAAAAAGAACTGTTGATGTCTCCTGGGGAATATTCACCATGGGCAACGGAGACCCAAGATTGATACTTATCCCCCCGCTCCATATCCTTACTCCCCTGTTTGCCTCACCAACACCCCCTTTTATCTTTATGTACCTAGCTTTTAAACATGGCCCTGATCTTGTCCACTACATCGTGGAGAGTGAGGAAGCTTTTTGTTGATTTTCTGTGTGGATTCGAGATTGCCACATGGCCCACGAATGAAATACATTTCTGTGGTTATTTTTTATTTTGGCCGTATTATTCTTGAGAAGGATGTAGACGAGTACTCGGATAATCCTCCTTGTAATAACTTGGAATAGACATAACACTTTGGTTTGGCCAAGGTTCCAGTGCACTCATGTGTGAGTGTTGGTGGTTGTAGGAAGTGGATGCTCCTTTAGCTTGAACCTACCCTGGATTTTCTATACAAGTAGGAAGACCGTACCTATACCGGTGGACTTGGAAAAACAACCAGTGGGAATATTCAACACATTCTTTAATTGGGTTTTTATTTCATTGCTGTTATAGGTGAGTTATTGCTGACTCTCGATCATGGCTACATGTAGGTATAACCAGTCATGGTTAGACGGCCCGAGAGAATATATTCTCGCCCGCCGATCCGTCTGTTAAGTGGGTGCGCCAATTTCCGTAAACACCGACACCCCTCCCACTACCTATCTAAAATTTGCAAAAACTAAGTCTGGTGGGACTAACCATTGGGTTCCAGTACCTAATCTACCTTTATCATACCATCTACAATTAACCCGACTTGGCTCAATGCCTGGGACAGACCAACCTAGAGCTTCCCCATATTTCGGAAATAGGTAAACAATCTATGTGGGTCTGAGAGCTCTCAACCATGGGATTGCCCAATCAGCCACCAATCAAAACGCCGTATCTCCCAGAAACTCCAGGACCTAACAGGAGTAACCGTGGATCACAACGTACCATCGAGTCTATAGAAAGAGGAGACAACAGTCCCAATAAGCCAAATAGTAAAGAGGGTCCTATCTCCGACCGTATTGAATTCAATGGTCTCAATATTCGAGACAAGATAATCAGTAGTAGTATTCCAAATTTGTGTCCAGTAGCACAGATAAAAAGTTCCAAAGACAAATTCCGCTCATTCGCAAAAGAAAAAAAACCCCCCCAGTAAAGTAGCCCAAACCCAATTTCTCCACGCTATGCATCGCAACCAAAGCAACAAGATAAAATAACACACTACACCTCGGCAGGGTAGGTTAGAAAAAAAAACAGACAGAACTGGGGGATGTTTCCATCCAGCGCTGGACACCTGCAGGGTTACTGCAAGGTATGTGCGTAAACATAATATGACACGTGTAACGCTCCCGGAGGTCGATAAGGTCGAACCACTTGGGTGCATGAGGATGATAAGTGAATCGAAGAAGTAGGAGACAGGGGGAGGGAAGAGTGATCGGTGTGAAAAGAGTGATAGAGTTGGGAGAGAGGAGGTGTAGAGAGTGGAAAATGAATCAAACAAAAGCACCGAACAAATACAGAGTCGAGAGTGTAGGTTGCAAGCAAAGACGCCAACGAAAAAAGAAAGCAAAAGATTGCCTGGAGAGACGCCAAAAAGCCCAAGAACTCCAGATAATGATACAAGGGGAAATGGGAGACACCATGTAGGGGGGATAGGGAAGGAAGGGGGATCCACATCTTCCCCGGCGTGAAATAAATCCGGGGCAGAATAGGCAAAAAGAGCAAAGGGACACGAGAAGGAAGGACAGGAATCCTCCCCAATAATCGTAGCAAGCAGGCCAGTTGGCAATGGGTAACTGGGCAGACCCAAGCCAGAAGGAAAGGCACGGGGGGCCCAGACCATCGGAGGGTCGGTCAGGGGGGAAAGATGATCGCGGGTAAAGCGGTATGGCGAGACGGGCATAGCGGCATAGCGAGCATAGCGGTGACGATAGGCACGGCTGGCGCCCACTCATCCCTTCTTTTCGGGGCGGATACTTTGGACACTAGATAGACCCTCCCAGTGTCCCCAAGTAAACCGACCAGAAAGAAAAAAAGGGGGGAAAGTTGTCCGGGACCAAGGCCTCTGGCTGATTTGCCATTCGCCAGTAAATGAATGCAGTTCCACCGCCATGCCGGCTTGCCAGTGGCTTGTTTCCGGCAAGTCCTAGTTGGCCGCTTCCATAGTTCCTCTTTCATCGTAGCTGTCATTCGGATGTCCTGCACACGTCGTACGGTCAAGGACGAAGTACGCCGTAAAGCCGCGCGGATAAATCGGGGTTGGCTGGGCTGGAGTCTTTCCCCAACTTGCTTGCTTGCTTCTTTCCCTTGGTGCTCTGCCTGTCAGATCTCCATCACGCTACCATCCCCCCAGATTTGAGGCCGCCGGGATGTTACTTCCAGCGTTGTTTGTCCCAGTCAGACGGCCTGGTCTCGTCGTAGATCTGGCCGCCTTTATTATGGACAATGACGGGAGGTTTGCGAACGGGATTGGCGGCTGACCGGGGTACGCGTCTGAGTTAGCCGGGCTGGATCTAGAGATCGGACTGGGACTGGACGGATTAAGCTGATGCTGGATCGACAACATACCTCGGACTTCTGTGGCAATGACTTGGTCGCTGGTGCTACTAGCGCTGGCCAAGGTAGAATTGGAGTCGTTGGTGACTTTGTGTGGCATGGTGGTATGAATGGATTGACGAAGAGTAAAAGGGAAAGAGAGAGTCCAGAGGGTCCGAATTGGAGAGGAGTTGGGAGTGGACAATTGACGAGGCCGGCCGCGAGATTGGATGGGTGTATGGGCTGATGCAATCTCGAAGGGCAGGCAGTGTTGAACTGTGCGCTAATGAGATGTATAAAGATGAGATGTAGAAACGAAGTTAAAAGGACGACGAAGTTGTAGGGAGGGTAATTATATAGAGTATTGATGAATAGATGAATAGAGGTTATAAGATAGTACAAGTATAGTGAAGCTGAAAAGAAGAGACACAGCAGCAGGGCTTCTTTTTGTATACCCCAGGCCATTCCCAATTGAGCGCTGCATCTGATCTACAACTCCGGGGAACCGTGAACCGTATCGTCGCCAGGGAGCTCTGCGGCGTTCGAAAAGGGAATGGGAATGGATCAGCCCCCTGACGTATCAAGAGTATCGATGGTAATGAAGTGTAATTAGGGTACGTGGATGGTATCTGGTGCCTGGTAATACTGGCAGTATCGCCAATTGATTGGCCATGATACCAGGTCCAAAGCAGGGCAGCCAGTCCGAAGCGATGAAGCGATACGAAGTGGGCTCATCGTACGTAGTGGGCCCAATAATGATGAGTCAGCCATTCCTCCAAGAATAGTTAGCAGTTGGCCGAGCTGCTCCCGAGCTGCTGCCGCCTTTTGCTGCTGTTCGTTGCTGTTGGCTGGCTGGCTGCTGGTGCAATCAAGTGCAAATTGTCAAAGGCTGCCCCATTCGACCATTGGGAGCCTGGCGACTTCGCTAGCAGCAGCAAGAGGATCGAGGATTCCTCAGCCTCACCGCTGCCCCCGTCCCACCAATCACCAATCTCCTAGCTCTTTCATAGCAGGGATGCCTGACTGGCGTAAACGGCATAAAAGGTGATGTCAATTATGATCCAGGGGCCAGGGGGAAAGCTTCACCGACTGACGCCCTCTGACCCTCCACAATGCTCCCCTGGTCCACTCTGGTCCAGAAGCCCTCTGTCCCAGTGTCCTGGCCCGAAGGCCATTCATGGCCCCCGTTATTGGTGATCATTGCGATTAGAGCGCGAATTCGCGCCAATCGCAGCCGCCATGCCCCCCCCGGAAGATCGCCGATCGTTTAGTTCCGGGCATTAGGATTTCTCTAAGACACTGGCGTCTGGCGAAATGGAAGTTGGGGTGGCACAAGATCAGCTGACTCCTGCAAAGCGAGGACTCCGTTGCTGGGTTGCTTTTTTGTTGGGTTGCTAACTATATCGGTGATCGTGCATTCAGAACGCATAGCGCCAGGAGAGACGGATGTACGTCACTCCCCCAGACCAAAGATCCCCCTGCGGAGTCGAATCTCCTGTAAAGTCATTGGGCCATGGGGCCATTGGACTATTGCGTGGACTTATCATCTGTTGGTGGATGAAGCAATTGCAGTCCCCTTCCATTCCCTTTCCTTCCCCACTGGTCCACCCAAGTAGGACACTCACTTCTCCTTCAATCAAGGAGCAGCCAGAATGAGCACAATGAGGCCGCGAGACGTGTATCATATGATATGCTTCACAGGCCACTTCCAGAATTCTAGACCCCGTGTCCGCTTCCCTCGTCCTCTCAGCGCATCTGATCGCCACTACCGCCGCTTCTCTCCCGCTTCATCCGTTCCTCCCATCCATTCATACTACGTCGAATACCTAGCGTCCGGCGCCCTGTCGCCGGCGGGGCTTGTTGGCGGACCTTATCCATCGTAGTGGTGTAAAACGTCACGGATCGGACACCGCTGGTGGACCTCTCCTGTTTCACTTCGCTTGTCCCGGTTCCGGTCTCCGCACCTGCTGTGCTATTGACATTCCCTTGCGCTGGTTGTGATGTCAGCGTTCGGGCAGGTTTCATGGCGTCAGGTCGGGACGGAGCCGCCATCCACGTGTAATTGCTGGGCTCGGTAGGTTCAAGAACCGGCCGAGAGGGATGAAGTGGCCGTGGCTGGAGACGGTGGGAAGAGAGCGAGGGTGGCACAAAGTTGACACCTGACCGAGAGTTGTTCTGGGGAGTCAGCTGGTTTCTCGTGGCCGACTGAGCTGGCGGACGGGTGGCTGGGACAGGCTCTGACTTTTGGGCAGAGGACCCTGGCCCGCCAAAGAAGTTTGAGATGCTGGCTTGGGTGAGGCCGTCTTTACGGTTGACGTCACCAGGCGTCTTTGCTTTGCCTGTTGGGCCGGCTCCAGTCGTAATCGAGGATGTCGTGGACGACGTCGTTATATCCTGGTTGGCAGCCGGGTTCACGGCAATGTAGTTTCGAGCCGACGTAAAACCCCCTGAAGACATTGTTGTAGCAACCAGAAAGTTGGATGAATTGCCCATGGTATGATTGCCCGCCGTCGTCGGCCCATTGCTGTTGGGTCGCCTTCGTTTTGGATATGGCTCTTGTATTGGGTCATTTGGGCCTTGCTTGCCATTCCACTCGATGTTCTCGTCGCGCACTTCCTCGCCTTCGCTAGTCCACTTGTCATCCAATAAAGAAGGCAGAGACGCGAGATCCTTACACATGTCCTCGGGCGACGGTCGTGGCCGGTGCAGAATATCAGACATTCCATATACAACCTTCTCATGGAATTGAGGGCCTTTCAGTCGAAAGCGTGTCTTGACCAGATTGGGCGGTAGGAATGGCGTCAAAGTCGTAGATCCATCTTCCCCTTCGCCCATTCGAGGTTGTTTCAACGGGAGACTCAAGTATAGAAGCGCTTGTGCTCGAGTCATTGCAACGTATAACAAACGTCTTTCTTCATCGACCACTTCAGCTCGCGAGTGTGGAATACTGCCGTTATAAACGGCAGGAATGAAAACAACAGGCCATTCTAAGCCCTTGGCGGCATGAATCGTCGATATCGTGACATACCCCGAGCCTTCCTCACCCTCATCCTGTGTTTGCGCCTCCGTGGCCAAGGCGACATTGGCCAAAAACCGTGACAGGGCCTCTTCCCCCGGATTGGATTGTTGCTGCTCAACGCCTTCGATTTCGGGTAGGTCTTCCTCGAGATTTGCCTCATTCTCGGAGGCTGCAGCATCGTTAGCTTGGCCCATCAGCTCTTTGACATTCGCCCAGCGACCGTCTTCGTCCAGCGGGTAGGTCTTGAGCAGATACTCTTGGAATGAGAGGCTGTCGGTGATGTACTCCAGAAGTACACAAGGGGCGGTTGCATCTTGACAATCCTGCAATTTTTGCTTGGATGCCTCGATCAACTTGACTAAAGAGCAAAGTCCTAGTTCTGCGGCTTTTTGTAATTTTTTCTCAGTTGATCGACGACCTTGGATCACGTCTTTGATGAAGGCCCATAGAGTAACTTGAGCCTTTTCTGCACCACTGGTCAACTGCTTGATAGTCTCGTCACCGATTCGCCGTGGGGGAACGTTAATGATACTCAGCAGGGCATCCGAATGGTCTGTATGGCTCACAACCCGAAGATAGTTGAGGAGAGTCTTCACCTCCGTTCGATCGAAGAACTTGCGTCCTCCTACCATCTTGTAGGGAATTCCTGCTCGGCCGAACGCTGTCTCGATACGGGTTGACAGCGAAGCAGACCGAAGGAGAATCGCAAAATCAGACATGCGCAACAAACCACCCGTCATCGCCACGCTTCGTTTGATCTCAAGCACCATCCAAAGAGCTTCTGCATTAGGATTGGGCAGTTTCCTCAGCACAGGAAGGGTTCCAAAGGTATGAGTAGCCTCGAGTTTCTTCGCCGGTCGCGTAATGTCTTGTTCGATCACATCTTGCGCAGAATTCAAGATTGACCCCGAGGAACGATAGTTTGATTCTAGCAGAACGACCGAGGTGTTGGAGTACCGTTTTTGCATCCGCCTCAAGTTCTGGATTTCTGCTGACCGAAACCCATAGATACTTTGATCGGGGTCACCGACGATGGTGATGCGCCGATTCTTAGAGGCAAACAGATTCATCAGATCATATTGGATGATGTTGGTGTCTTGAAACTCATCCACAAGCACTGTTTGCACATTCGAAACACACTCTGGATGCTCTCTGAGAAGATCGCCACAGCGCAGAAGCAGGTCGTCATAGTCAAGCAGATTCGCGGCCGCAAGCGCCTCATCGTAGGCGCGATAAATGTCAACGAGTTCCAGCTCCTCTGCTTTGGCACGCTCAGCCAATGCGCTCGGAGAGAGGCCATGAGCCTTGTGTTTGGAGATCCGCCCTTGAGCCGCTCTGATATCCATGCTGGAATTCAGACGCTTGATGATTCTCTGATCGAAAATTAGCGATTTCCCAATAGTCAAAGCTGAAAAAAAGACAAACTCACCCGAATAATAGCCCGAGTATCATCCGAATCCGCAATCCCAAATCCTTTGCGCAGCCCAATCAAATATCCATACTTGACCAGATACCGCCGACAAATTGAATGGAAGGTACCTAGAATCAACCGAGACTGCAATTTCTCCCCAATAAGCTTTCCCAAACGCTCACGCATCTCCCGACTAGCTTTGATAGTGAAAGTGCAGCATATGACATCTTGCGGTTGATAGCCATGGTGAGAAAGCAAGTACGCGACGCGTGCAGTGAGCGTTTTAGTTTTGCCCGAACCCGGAGGCGCAAGTACCTGGAGGATCGGGGCGGAGGAGGTAACCGCTTCACGTTGAGCGTGATTCAGACCATCAAGGATGGGATCCATGACATGCCGTTTGTTTTGAGGGATCGAAACCTCGGAGGGGATCGCTCAATTCGGACCGGTGGTTGGAGAACCCAGAGCGGCAGGTGAGACGCGCTGTGAACGCGGTGTCATGTGACATCACCTGCGAGGGCCCTCGAGGTATGCTTGGTGGGTAAATAGGATACTAGAGTTATCTGCGAGGGATGTATGGGATAAATTGATGCAATTCAGATAGTAAGTCGTATAGACAAAATTACTCCATTCAGACTAATGGGTCGCTGAGAGGAATTGTAGCTAGTCCCGTAGTGGGGTTGAGGTACCTTGTAGACAAGTACTGTAACTATGCACGATGTTTGAGCTAGAGAGTGTATAGAGCTTGGAAAATTAAAAGCATCGCTCCAGAGAGTACACTAGAAGTGGATTGACATTTAATCCAAGCAATATCTCTATACCCGACCTTTGTGCATATTGCAATCATAGATACCGACACGGAGATGGCCGAGTTGCTCTCGACGTATGGGGCTAAATCTAATCATCGAAGTAGGATAGACCACAGTCCACTAGCACATGGCACATTAATTGGCCAGATAATTCGGTCGGGCTATTCCTAAATCATATACAGGATAAAAACTCGTCAAGCCCTAGTTCCCATTTACTTTACCGTCCACCCAATAGAGGAAGGACACTACGACAATCTGTAAGCTATTATCGACCCCGCAACGAATCACAAGGAGTACAATTTCTTAGATCAGATACCCCTCTCACATGGCGTGTGCTGCAGGTCATGAGTCAATGGCGACGCTCTTATTGGGGGAATCGAATATCCATGACAGATTTGGAAGGATACCACCGTCGACTGCCTTGTGTCCAGGGAATGAAAATAGATTTTAGCTCCTAAGTATGTGATTACCTGGCGAATGAACGTCTAGGCTGTCAATCACGCCATCGACTCTCGACAAGATAGCCTACTAGCCTAGTCTCCTTCTTAAGCTAGCCTGGCCGGGGATATATGGGTTAAGTCCGGAGCAAACGTCGCCACTCTAGGCGATTGGCGAGGTGTACTGTATTCAATGTCTAAAAAACCAGGGATAATAATTGAAGGGTTAGGCGTAGTTTCTTTTTCTCTATACGAAGGGAAAGATGCCCGCTTCGTGGACATGTGCTTGATAAGGAACTGTCTGTTCGTGAGATCATGTAAAGAAATATGCGGCTGAGTGAGGTCATATGATTGATGGGCATATGGGAATGTTAGATCTGCCAGGTAGAACATAATCTCCATGTCTCTCTCTATTCTGATACACTTGATTCCTTCATACCCATCCTCCGTACTCTTTTGCCCTCATCGCCCTATTCTTCGTACCTGGACTGTACCAAGTCACAACAACCATTAGTGACAAGGCTAAGCCATTAGGCATCCCAAGTAACATTGCCTTCTAATTAAAATCCATGGCTTATCGCTTAGGAGAATCGAAGAGCCCAATTCCCGACTTTCCGGGGTTGGTTTGCCAGGTATGGCGGCCGATATCGGACACCGAGAGAACACGGACCTTATAACACGATTTTGATGGCAAGAAATCAAGAAACAAATACCAAGCAGTCAGTCTTCTAGTACTTTATTGCTTATTTTTCCGGCTTCGAAAGGAAATGTAACTTGTTGGGGATAAAATCGATGGATCGCATTGAAGTACCTAAAGAGGTAGCATATAGGGAGCTTTCCGGAAAGACATCTGGAAAGATGGTTGGAAGATACTTGTAACATACGTATTGAATGGAACTTGGGGCGCAGATAGCGGTTAATTATTTCGACTTCATTATGCCTTCTCCGCGGACGTCCGCGATTGCCTGTCATGGCCAGAGAAAGTCTTCGTCACTAGACTCACTACATACGACTCCATAACGGATCACATTTGCTCGATGTAGTAGAATATCCGAACGTAAGTTATACCCCGCGGGTATCGTCCATCAGCTGCGACTCGAAACACACGCGGCTCTTGAGAATGGTCAATATCTTGCGTCATCGGCAGAATGGCGCGAGATATGTAATATGCTGATGTGGTTTAGTTATGAGACAGAACCTTTGCGATGAATTCTGTTACGATGCCCTCAGACTTAATCAACGGCTCAAAAAACCAAATATGACTGAGCATTAATCCAGTCATTCATGGGTCAGATACTCCGTCTATCGTGAATCCAGGCCATTGGGGCCCACGGACCTGCCTTTTACGGTATAGATAAAATCACGCACATGATGTTAAGAGGATAACGGTGAACACGTTCTTGTGCTCATTAATATTCGCTCGCCGCTCGGGGTATGTCCAAAATAAATGTGTGGCTGCTATGCAGGGTAAAAAAAGAAAAGAAAAGAAAAACACAAGGCTAAGTCGCATCCATGTATGTACAATACAAAAATTAAAAAAAAAACAGAGCACTATCATCCAACACCCCTGGGTATCACATCACGCAAAGCACCCCGCAAATGTCCGCAACTAGAGTAACTTAGAACACACCTTCCAAGGATCGTGATCATGAAAGGATCAATCGGAAGTGAAGATGCCCAAGGGAATATTCATGGACACCTCGTAGTTAGGCACATTAACAATCTCAGTAATGTGCAAGTCTCCGGCAACGCTAGCCAAGATATACGCCTCGCTCTTGGAAAGGCCCTTTGTGTGAACGAGCCATTGGATGAGGCTGCGGGTAGCACTCTTCGCGGCCTCGAAGAGGTCTGGACCGACGCCGAGAGCACCATAGGTTCCAAGGTCCGGGAGGGGGTTGGGTATTTGAGCGCGCGGCGGGGTCTGATACTGGGGAGCGGTGACCCAGGGCTGGTTCTTGATGAGCTCGAAGCGGAGGGTTGCTTTGATGGGGGTTTCGATGGCGGTGCCGCAGACTTCGCCCTGGCCCTGGGCGGCGTGACCGTCACCACAGCTGAAGAGGGCACCGACAGTCTGGACGGGAAGGTAGACGGTTGAGCCAACGCTGAGCTCGCGGCAGTCCATGTTACCACCGGCGTGGGTTGGTGGTACGGTAGAAAGTTCTTCGTCGGTGGCCGGCGCGAGGCCCATGCAGCCTAGGAATGGTCGGAGCGGAATACGCATATCCTTGAACTGAGCGTAACCCTTCTCACGGTCGAGAGACCAGATCTTGATCTCGGGCTCAGTGAAATCCTCTGCCAGCAGACCGAAGCCGGGGATGATGGCGGACCATCCCCAGTCTGCGACTTCGAGGGCTAGAACCTCGACCTTGAGAACGTCGCCAGGCTGTGCATCTTGCACATAGATCGGACCGAAAACAGGATTGGCGATGCCGAGATCCAGCGTCGTGATAGCCGATGCGTCCGATGCGGTGTTGAGCTGGCCGTTGCTGCTGTCGATGGCATCAAAAGAGACCGTCTGACCGGAGGAGACGGTCAATTTGGGTGCAATCTTTCGAGACCATTTCACATGGCCGCAGTCTCGTCCGACGTGGAAGTTGTTCCAACTTCCGGATGCCATACTGGTCGTGGTTGATTTAGTATGAGTCAGTGTAGCAGTCATCGGGAGCGACGGCAGGTTGATGACTCTCGAATTGTTGGAAAGCGATATCGGACGCGAGAAGAGGAGCAAAGTGACGGAAGGGCGTATTTAAAGAAAATGGAACAGCAATAGCGAAGCGGAGGCCTGACCCAAGCACCACGAGACGAGACGAGATCCTCTTGGAGGTTGACCGTTAGGGAAGGTGGATAGAGTCGGATCTTCCAGGTTGAATAATGCTTGTTCTTGAAGGGATCTCCACCCCGGGAGCCGATTTCGTCGCCTGCCTAAAAGGGTTTGACAGAATTCCAAGGGACTGGGCCATCAAGAGCTTTCGTTGGAGCCTCTGGGGTTCATCTAGCGAGGGAATGTAGAGAGGTTCTGCAGGCGCAGGTTGGAGGGGCGGTCCACTCCGGCGGAACGAAGCGACCTTTCTTATCCGCCTGCTACATTGGTTGAGGTTCGGATGGGAACATCGTCATTGTGTCACCGTGGAGATAACCTTGTCGAGCGGGGAGGAAAGAGAGTTCCCGAAAGAAGAATGAGGGGCGAACCGGGCGGACTTGGGAATTTTTTGGGAATTACGGGATATACTTTTACTTTTTTGGTACGGGAGAACGTTTACCACTGAGAGGGCAGGAGGAGTACAAGTAAAACGAAGTAGTTTCTTTTGTATATATCTAGTGTAAGACTAGGAAGGTGTTAGAGGATCAGACCGAGAAGATGGAAAAGCCGAAGCCTGGTTTTGTCGAGAGGGCCTGAACGAATTAAAAAAAAGGCAACCTTATAGGGTGCATGAGAAGATCCAAGGTTGTGATACGAAACGCAACGCCACCGGAGCAGTCCTGAGAAAGGCAGGCCGTTTGGCCTTTTTGGGTCCGCTCTGGTGGGGTTGAACGCCGAGTTTGCAAACCTTTTTTCTTCTTTCTTTTTGCATTAGTTGCATTAGTTGCATGACCTAATCGATTTCTGTTTTTAAATATAGTTTGCATTTGGTAGACCTTTAGGTGGTTACCTAAATAGTTAACCAAACTAACTATAGACAAAAGAAGATGGAAGTTTGTTGATACAATTACACTCCCTTTAGATCCGCATGAAAACATGTTTGCTAAAAATACTGGAAAATGTGAAGACTCCGCCCTCGCAATTGCACACAACCACCTTCTTGTTCGGGGTAAGGCAGAGACCCTTGCAGTGGGACTGGGTGGACTTGGCCCGATTATGCAAAACACAACCGCAGTAGTGGGCCGATAGGCTTTCGGAAAGGCTGGACTTAGTGTTTACTAGTAGACGAGCTGCTTCAATAATATATGTTTTAGTAGTAATAAGTATATCTACTGGATCGACTCCGATACATCTCAATAAAGGCAAAGCAGTACACTTGTAAGTGACTTTACTTTATCCCTGTCTATAACAATGAGTGCCAGGCAAGGCTTCCGCTCTTGGTATTAGTCGTACCAAATTAACTGACCATGTCTAGCGAAAAAAATGTAGTCCTTCCCAAATAAAGTTCAATAATATTCCCGTCTTTTTAATTCAGCCTTCTACCTCCATCTTCTAGTCTAGCTATATGATCATCGCCTAGTTAGTACATACCATATCGCTTCCACCTCTTACAGTTCCCAATCACATCACGGGTTCCCTCCCCCCCCGGTCATCCCAGACTCTTCTTCTCTCCACTCTCCCAGCATCCATCGTAACATCACGAATGCTGCCCATCCAACATCACAACAACACACGAGGCATTATCACTCTTGGGACGACTAGCAATACTACTAGTCACCTCTTGTGCAATATCATTGGCTCGCATCCCCCGCATCGACAGCTTCATCACGTGCTGAATCAAGGCCGTGTCGTCGGTACGGTCGCTCACCCCATCCGATACGATAACGAGTAGGTACCGACAGGTTGGCTGCAGTGTGCGCCGTGAGGTGTAGGGATCGTTGGATAAGAAATCACCACGAACCGACGCCGATGACGACGAGGCGCGCCGTTCTCGAGGCATCGTGCTTTCATCCTCCACGGTGTTGACCGGGTTCTTGTACTGCAGGTCGCCCAGCGCGCGGGACATGTTCAGGGATCCTGTTCCATATCCCCCGTGAGTATCATTTCACTACCATAGGGATGTTTGTTCACCGGGGAAGCCGCTGGCCCCCTCCTTCACGGGCTCTCGGGCCCTCCCCTTTGGGGGCTGGTCTAGCAAGGGCCAATCTGCAACTCACCGAGCCGACTGATTCCGTTCCGTTTTTCCACGGTACCTCCAGCCTCTTTGATGCGAGCTCGCTCGCTAGGCACTTCGGGCTTATGTGCTTCTGTAAGTCGACGCTAAAGTTTGCCGATTAATGACCGTTCTGGTTTCCTCGGTTGTGCGTGACAAAACCATACAATGTGATAGGGATATTCCGTTTTGGGATCCCGCTCGGCCAAGATGACATGCGAGTCGCCTAGATTAGAGACTACCAGCTCCCCCGTGGTTAAGTTGATCAAACACACCGCCACTGTTGATCCGGATACCGCGGGCTCGACGGACTCGCGCATGAAATTATCCAGCAGCAGGCCATCCTCCTCGGCCAGTGCGGCCTTCATCGCGGCAGCATAGTCGCCTTGTTGGAGCTCGGGTCGTTGGGCAAGTATATTATGGAGGTTCTTACAGGCGTGATCTGCAACGACGCCGGAGCCACTGTTTAAGTCAGCATGTCTCCTTGTGGCTTTCGTTGAAGAAAACCGCTTACTGTCCATCGTATATTGCAAAGAATGCAATATTGTCATCCGTTTTTGCGGGGAAGTGTTCCGGCAGGACTATCTTGTACCGGTCCTCTTGGAATTTTCTACTTCCTTGAGCCTGTACCTCATGGTCAGCCTGCCACTTCGCAGAGGATTAATAGGGGGGTTGCTACTTGACCTGCTCCAACGTCGAAGATAACAAGCGCGTCCGATGTAGACATGAGCATATTGCGGAGCATCTGGTCTCTCAGAGCTCTGTGTGCGAGGACCATGTTGGAGCATAATCAAGCAGCTTTTGAGTTCAGTCCCAGCTGTCCACATATTTGCCCCAGATTCTGACGTCGCGTGCTGGTGATGGGGTCCTGACATCATTCGATATTCCCGTAGCTATGAGACACTTATGCTTGATAGAATTCGCCTATGTGAAAGTTTCTTGCGCATTCTTACTGGCCTTACGAATCTTAAAATCGCGGGAGAGCGTTGATTTCGCATACTTAGAAATATATGAGGCGCTAGCATACAGGCAAAGTCATATGTAGTGGATTGATTACCAGGAGAGATCAAATCCTAAATGCTTCAAATATATCTGTCTGCTGAATGTATTCAAAGTTTCCAAATACACCAAAACACTCTCCTAATTTAGGCCCAGCTGCATGCTTGATTAACTCAAATGTATAGATCTCGATCCCAAACCCGCACGGACCACCCGTCCAGCCTCGGGCGAATTTGTAAGTCGAGGCACAGTTAACTCGCTTTCGCCGCTCTCTATCCCCGCCGCTTCAACATCTCGACGTTCCTACGACATGGGCTGGCCAGGCGTGGGGAGTCTCGCTGCCACTGCGGGATATTTCTTCTCTCGCAGCCAACCTAACACTGACAAGAAGTCCCCGGATCCAACCTCCCCCACCCCGCCGGACTCCAGATCCGAGCCGCCTTCTCCTGCCGCCGATGAACATACTCCGGAGAGCCATGACGCTGACGTCTCGACATCTCCGCCCCTAGTTGATGAAGAGGATGGCTCTCAGAATACACCCAAGGCGTCGGCATCAAGTGCGCCACCACCAGTCCTTGCCGTCCCCACGTTGAGCCTGAATGATGACTCAAGCGACAACGACAATGCTACCGGCGTCGCGAGAGGCTCGTCAGGCCAGACGAGCGTGAACGGCTCAAAGACACCGCAGACAACACCCAACGATGCGCCTACTAAGACAAGGATGCAACCCCCATCTCTCGTGGCGACGTCGCCGCAACAGCCTACCAACACAACCAACACAACCACACCATCCCTCATGCCTCCACCCCCAATCCCACGCCCCCGACAAACCCCACAACCAAACAGAGCCCCTCCAACCCTCCAACCACCCCGATCAAGCGCCAGTTCCCTCCACACACCCCCATCCGCCGCCGGTCTCCGCGTGCCCCCCACCTCCAGCAGCAGCAGCAGCAGCAGCGGCAGCGGTCTCAGCAACAGCACCCTCGCCCCAACCGCAGTCAAGAAACAAGCATCCCGCAAAGTAGTCCTTGAACCAGGCTACTCACCCCTAGACTGGGCCGCGCGCGCCGCAAACCCAAACAACCAACTCCGCGGCGCGGGTCTACCCCCGGGACTGCTGCGGGTAACCCCGTCCATGCTGAAGACGCAGAATGGGCGCAAGGGCCGAGATGCTTGGACGTCGTATCAGGGCAAGGTTTATAATATCTCGCCGTATGCGCCGTATCATCCCGGTGGGAAGGGGGAGTTGCTGCGGGGTGCGGGGAAGGATTCGGCGCAGTTGTTTGCGGAGATTCATCCGTGGGTGAATTGGGATGGGATTTTGGGGGAGTGTTTGGTGGGGATTTTGGTTTCGGAGAATGATATTCAGGCGGAGAATGGGTTGGATGCGATGGATTGAGAGTTGTTTGTAGGTGTGATGCGACGTGGGTTTGGGTTGCCAGAACATAACTGGCTTCACATCTGAGGCTCGTGGGCATTGGGTCCTGTGTACATGACGAGCGAGGTGGAGGGGGTGGTTGTAAGATACATTTCTACACATACTAGACGAGAGATACCCCATTGTAATAGATTGGCGCATCTTTACTATGCGCCGTGAATTCCAAGACAGTTGCGAATTGCATCATTCCAATGATTTCGGGGTATATCATTTGAAAATAGGTGATAACCAATACATCATAACGCAGTATACACATCAACTCTACAGCTCATCCTTGTCAACGCCCTCGATAGCAACGAGCTCAGTCTCGAAGATCAGAGTTGCGCCACCGGGAATGGGACCAACGCCGCGGTCACCGTATCCGTACTCGGGGGGAATAGTCAGCGTGCGCTTCTCGCCAATGCACATGTCGAGGAGACCCTGGTCCCATCTACAGCGAAAAAGAGAATTAGCCAATTGACCCAGAGTAGCCCGAAAGCAAGCCTCGCAACCACAAGCGGAGACAGAAACAGAAACAGAGGGACGGGAAGGAAGGTAAATGGATACAATGCACCAGCGATACTTCGCGACACTTGTAGCCATTCTCAATCCCCCTTCACCCTTCACCTTCTCATCTCCCAGTTTCCACTGCAAAAAGAGCCAAACTCACCCCTTAATAACCCGACCAGTTCCCAACTTAAAGTTCAGCGGGACATTGCGCTTAAAGCTAGAGTCGAACTCCTTGCCGTCGGACTGGAGGGTACCGCGGTAGTGCATGGAGACGTTATCGCCGTTCTGGGTCTTGCGCGTGCACTCGACCTTGTGGGTGACTTCGATGCCCAGCTCGGCGGCGCAGGCGAGGGAGGCGAGGGAGAGGAAGAGGGTGGTGAGACGCATTGTGGTGGTTGCAGTTGTGGTTGTTGCGCGGATAGAGGGTTAGGCAGAAGAATTGGTTGTGGAGGATTAATTGAGGTGGTGGATGGAGGTGATGAGGACAGGTTGAGCAGAAGGAAGAGGGGAGAAGAGGGCAACGTGGTGGAGTGCGGAGGCGTTTGGCTCTGGGGGTTCCGCTGGTGTGGGTCTTACTGTACATTCTGTACTTGGAGACTTCCGGAATGGGTGTGCAGATGGAGGACTAGTTTCTATTTTGTTTGCAACGTGGCTTGTATTACCTGGTCTCTTTCCTTGATCTCAAACTAAGTTGCTATCGGAGAATTAGAATTAGCGATTATTGACTCCCAGTCAGTCAATGTAAGGTACCGAGGTCAAGTCTCCATCTTCCATCATCTTCAATGCCATCGCCTTCGCCAGACTCAAGCTCCCTTCGCAGCGGTGGCCTCAATCATAGTATCCGTGGGAATTCCTTCGTCCGCCTGAGCCTTGAGGTCATCCTCTCCCATAGCTCCATCCCATCCATGCGCCACAAGATAAGCCCGGAACTTCTCATCGCGCAGACGCAGATCCTCTCCAGAAAGATCCGGCACAAAGAACCAAGTCACCAGAACGCCGACCACTCCACAGATCGCAGCAATGATAAAAGTCCAGTTCTTCCCAAGATTATTGGAAATTGGCTGAAACGCTTGGGTTCCAATCGCTGCCCCGGCTTTTCCAACTGCAGCCGAAAGACCGTAGCATGTTCCACGCACGCCGGTGGCATAGGATTCTGAGGACAGTAGGCCGAGCATATTACCCGGACCAAAGTTGCCGGAGCTCTGCATGAGGCCGTAGAAGACGATGAAGAGCGGGATGATCTTGGTAATGCGGTCAAAGGCGCATCCGATGATGAGGCCGAAGATGAGGTATCCGCTGAAACCAATCATCATGATGTTCTTACGACCGACGCGGTCGCAAAGGAATGCGCCGAGGAAGACACCTGGGAGGGCAATTGCTCCGAGAAGGAGTTGCCATTCACCGGTCTGGAGAATAGTGCCATTGTGAACTACATTCGAGATGATTGTGCCCGAGAAGACGCCGTTGGGGAAGGTGACAAAGTCTATAGATCCATAATCAGTGATGAGTCGAATGCCAACACAGTATCCGTGTACATAGAAACTTACCGTAGAGGAACCAAGCACCACATGTTCCAATCAACGTCTTCCAGTAATACCGAATGACAAGCTTGTACGGAACATGTCGTTTGATTGCACCACGGCGGTACAGGGTGGAATTGAGCATGCGGATTCGAAAGTAGAACACGGAAAGCGGCCAAATACATCCAATTCCGAAGCACACTCGCCATACGGTGCTGTAGTGCGACTGCTGACAAGCCGAAAGCACGATCAAAAAGATGGACACTGCGAATGGTCCACCAAAAGACAGAGGGAAGTTGGTCACCATGATGAAAGCTGGACCTCGATGCTTGGGCGTTAGGTCGTTGGCAGACTCGGAGGCAGATGTCGACGATGCAGGATACTCGCCGCCAGCGCCTTCAAATGAAGTCAATATTTGGAACACTAGGAATAGAATGATGAGCATAGTCATACCAAACCCGACAATCCCACGAGCGACGGTCATCATCCAGAACATGCCGTCAATGGTGACACCGTGCGATGCGGTGGCCAAGATACCTCCAATGACGATCATGAGGGTGGTGAAAACGATGGCAATTTTTCGGCCAAGGTAGTCGCAGGTCAGACTAAATTCAAACCATGAGCGAAGGCCGACTGCTAGAGATTTTCAAGTGATTTAAAAGCTTACCCAACAACGACCTGACCGATAACTTCGCCCACGAGCAGCGCATTGGATACGCGCGTACTGACAGTCGTGGTATACTCTTTGGGGTATTCCTTCTTGAGAAGGACGTTGGTCATAGTCCTGTAGTGGCCAGCCCATGAGCGGGGTCATCGTAGCAAAAAGAGGGGGCCACACTCACATGAGGTTGTTTTGGTATCCATCACTGATAAGAGCGAAGCCACTGGCGAACTATACATTTCCCTCGGTAAGCTCTTGGTTAACAGAGATATTCTTCAAGGCTAGTCTTCACGGTCACTCACGATCGTAAACAGATCCGACAGACTCTGCCGCTTCTTCGAGACCTCGCGTGAGGGGTCGTCCACAACATCGACGCTATCGTGAACCTCGGCCGTGGAGGCATCAGCCTCTTCGGGGACGGCTGGGGCGTTTTCAATGGCCATGTCGAACTCGAAAGTGCGCTGTTCACTGGAAAGGCCTCGACCGAGAGAAAACAAGAGAGAGTTTAAGAGAAAGCAGAGTAAAACAACAAACCCTCGTGCTCGTACTGAGGAGGGAAGCACCCGTGCGCACGGGACTCTGCCAGGGTCTCAGGGACCAGCCCTACAGACGGAATTTGGTTAAGCGCCGCCATGGCGTTCGCCCCCAAACTTGGCTTTCCCGTCATCCCGTAGAACAAACCGATTCGCCAATTTTTTTTTGGCTTCGCATTCCAGTGTCAACCACATGGTCCACCACATGGTTGATATGTCCGAATTGATTGGCGTTGTGTGGGGAATGTGGTGGATGAGAAGGATCCACCGAGTAGTTCAGACCAGGCAGTTGTGAGGATTTCAATGGAATCGATGAGCACGTGAGCACGATTTGATCCTTCGAGAATGGTGTTTAGATTTGATTGGAAGCTAATTACATCAATCCAGGACATGAAGCTCGGGTTTGAAACCCCGACAATAAAAGCAGAAGACATAACACCAGTAACTCCTTCCAGAACCAAAACTAACGCCGAGTATGTGTGCGCCTGCGCTAGTGAAAGCTGCACGCTGGAAGCAAGGTTTGCCCCGTGGGTATCAAATGCATGTACAGATGACCAGGGATCACTTCAGACAGTAGAAGTAGAGAATCCCGCACTTTTGGACTTGTAAAAAATGGAAACAGCGAAATGAGAAAGAGGTCATCGGAAATCAACCGAGGTCGTAACAAGAAGAGGAGGTTGTCGTAAAGTTAGGCCCATTTGCCCAGCAGAGCCATCAAGGCAGCGCCCATACACAGCAGGGTGAACGCGGCCAGCACCTGGCGGATAGGAGCTTTGCGCATGGAGCTGCTGAACATGAACTCGTGCGCCATCAGCTCGACTAGTGCGGTGTAGATGAGAATGCCGGCAGAGATGGAGTCGAACACGCCGTTGACAATGAGCGTGGTTCGTCCCGTCGGCGGGTAGCTGTTGCGGACACCTAGACCGATAGCAATGGCAATTGGGGTCGAGATACCAAAGGCCAGTCCCAGGAAGTAAGGTGTGAGACGCTTGGATTTGGGCCAAGGAATGAGAGCCAGTCGGGAGCCTAGACCCAGGCCTTCGAAGGTCTGATGGAAGACCAGGACGATGTACAGAGTGGTAAACTCGGCACCGGACACAGCCAGGGTGAGACCGATGAAAACGGAATGGAAGATGATGCCAAACTCCAGAATGAAGATGGAGGTCAACTGGGCCGCATAGTCCTCACTCACGCCGGCATCTTTCTCAGAGTCGTCAGAATCATGGTGCTCGCGGGAGTGGCCCAGGTGGTCTTCACCGGGCATGTGGTGACTCTTGCTGGGATGCAGTTCCTCGACCATGGGCTCGGCGGTGCCGATGTGAGAGTGGGCCTGTCCTTCCTCGTCGTGGGAGTGGCCGTGACCAGAGCCAAAGTGGGAGAATCGCATGACCATCAGCTCGACAAAGAACAGAACGATGATGGTCATCAGGATGATACCCTCAACCCAGCTGTATTCGGTGATGGGGCCAGTCAAACAAGAGTTGGTGAGGGCCTCCTCCGCGGGAGCAAGAAGGTGGATGAAAGCAGTTGCGATGATGACACCTGATCCAAAGTACTTTGCGATGAAGAATGCCCATCCAGGCACTCCACCTTTCCCACCAAACTGCCGAGCAAAGACGGGGAAAATAGCACCGAACATGGATCCAACCATAATGACGAAGATGGAGGAAATGCGGAGACCGATGCGGCCATCAAACTCATTACCGGGATCACAAGGGTCGGCGGCGCGCTTCAGGAGCGCATTCACGGGGTCCATCTCCATGGTGAATGTGAGTACCGGGTTCTCTGTGTATCAAAGAATCGAAAAGGTGAAGTGGCTTTGCAGTGGATAGACCGATCTGAAGGTCAACGGCAATCGCACTTTCGAATGCCGGGCGGCAAATGATCAGATCAGGTTGAGGGAGAGTTGTAAACACTTGTGGTGAATAGGAGAGATGAGGAGAAGATTTGACAGGTTGACCGTGGAGGGGGTTTTCCAAGACAGACTACCAATCTTGTGTGGGTGCTTCGCAGTAATGGCCGACACCCCCAAGGTCCTCGATGTTGGCGAAACGGTCCAATGGCTAGCGGCGAGACAACCAGGTTGGCCTGTCAAGATCAAACCCTAACGCAGCGCTACTGCCTCCGTCAATTAGGCGCGATACGCACGAAATAATGCGATTGAAGGTCCCTTGGCAATGCACACCGCACGGCTCAGAATGTAGCAGAGACTTGTCCGTTATCTGCGTCGGAGAGGCGGGATGGAGGATAGGGTGGTTTCCCGAAAGCGTCTAGTACCAAGATGCGGTAGTACCAGGGAAAGAAGGTATGGAATCACCAATCCACCGCCCTCTAGAAAGACAAAAAGAGGTATACTGATCTCGAGTCTCACGATTGACAGAAGGAGGGTTTGAAACCAGTACTGACCCCCCATCAAACTCTGCGGAAATCGTAGCCGGAGTTCCCAGCGGCGGGGGGGGATCCATGAGGACCTTGTTGGCCTCGAAGACGTCAAAAGATAGAACTTTGCACGGAGTACCCGGTACTTCTGATCACATATTAGTCATAGTGCAACTAGAGGTACCGGGTACTTCCGGTGTGTTCCAGCCTTCTACCAAGTGAGGACCTTGGGGACGGTCAGTCTTTTCCGATCGCGGTGGTTGGCCCCCGGTCACGTGGAATACAATCGAGCACTTACTAGCCAAGGCCATGACGGAATGACTAGAGGTACACTTGGAAGAGCATCAAATGGTCATTGACGATGAACGCTAACATGGACGAGAAAGAAACAAAGTTGTTCCAGCAGAATTCTTTGAGTACAGGGATGGTGATGACAGAGGCGTGACCTTTCGCCAATCACAGGATCTGCCGGGCGGGGAGCTTCCAGGCAGTCAGGCACTGACTTGATGAGCTTCCAGCTTGCTACCGATCTCTTGGAGTGCATCTCACACATACATTCAACACATACAGCATGGCCCCTATCCGTCGTTACTTGCGTATAAGCAAATACTCGGTGCTGGAGTGCCGCATTTACCTGGACAATCCATCCGACTCGCGATGGCTCTTGAATCCACGCGATCCGGTTCTCCAACGCGTCTTCGCTGCGATTCGACCGTTAGTCCTGCCCAAGTTGCGGGAGGAGAATGAAAGGCTATGGTCGCGCAAGAAGGGCAAGCCCGTGAAGGATGTTATTGCTGAAGGTAATGAAGCTCCTGTCACTGGTATTCTCAAGCTGCGACTAATGTCATCTTACTCCCGCAGATGAATTCGAAGTAGCCATCTTCCTCCGCGAGTCGCGAACCCGTCATGCTTTGTTGACCCGCAACAAGACTTTCCACGAGCTGGATAGCAAGAAGAACCAAAAGTTGAAAGCAGAGTCCGGGGAAGATTTGACGGAAGACTCAGCGGGCCCAGCCCAGTCTGTCAGGGCAGAGGTTATTCTCGATAGTGACGACAGCGAGGCTGAGGTCGATTTGCGCAATATTCCCGAAACAACAGGAGAGGACAATGATCCAGAAACTGTCACATTATCGGAAATTGGGGCAGAGGCTCAAACCGGAGAGGAGGCTGCAGGAGATGAGAAGAAGATGCGCTTCAGCACCCATTACGAAAGCTTCAACATTACAGGATGGGTGCTTTGCTTGCTCATCACTCGCAAAGGGGACCGGGCTCAGGGTCGCACAGCTACATCAGAACCGAAACAGCCTCTTATGGAGGAATGGATTTCCACCCAGGCCCAGACAGGTCTGGGCGAGGACTGAAGGGTAGAGCAACGGCCCTGCCAGTCTTGTTGCCTGACAGCAGACCTGAAACACTCATGCTACAGTACAACCTGATGCTACCCCTCTCGTGTGGCTGAAGATAAGCTGCAAGGTTCAAGCCTCGTCTCCGCCTTGGAAGGCGGGTAGCCGTAGTGGCGTGACCTGTCGCAAGGTGTTCCCTGTGATACATACCTAAATTGCAGAGTTGCAGAACTGCAGACATGCCGGGCTTCCTGGATATGACAAGTACTCGTACAGAGACAGTTTCTTATGGCTGCCTTCGTCACTGGACACCTGTCACGAGGATATCTCCGCCCTGCATACAAGAGCCATGTTGCCTATTCCCGAATCGGCTGCTGCAGCGTGCAGTGTACCTTCAAGATATGCGCATCTATGAGAAGAACGGATGGCCACGGATGCAATGATTAGGACCCCTGGTATTCGTTACGCAGGTGGCGGTCACTCCAGTTGGAGTCTGGCCTGGTCTCGTACCGCCAGCTTCCTAGAACCGCTAGGATTAGAATTTTGGCAGGGGACGGCTAGATATTTGAGTTGCCTACGCCGTGGCTGATCTCAAGGTGCATGGCTATCGGGAGACGCCATTTCCGAATTGAGCCCGATCGTTCCATGTCTCGGTTGAGTTCATGATAGACAAAATTACTCTTGCAGAGTGGAAGAAGATGGATATCAGAGAGCTCTCGGCTTCGTGCACCATGGCGATTACTCTCCTGATCATCTCCAAGGCATCACAGTCCCACCCAGCCTCAACTCTTCAGCGCACAGCAGGACTCTGGCGGAGCTTCATGTGGCTTTGCTCTGGCGGGGCCTCGGTTCGCCGTTTGTTTCCAGAAAACCACGTCGAACGCGGACCCACGCCGTGAAACAGCCCGTCTCCTCCACCACCTCCCGTGACCTTCCCCATAACCCCATTGGCGGTCAACACCTTCCCGAATCCCGTGCAAGACTGAATTTTTCTTTTGGTTGATCTAGTTACATACTCAGTTAGGGAACTGATTAGGTTGTCTTGAGATTAGCTTACTTATTGGCTTGATTTTCTCCGTACTCCCGTCTCCGTACTTGCCGACCCAGTCTGCTGGGAAACCGGGAAAGCATCCTAGCCAGTCGGATAGAGATTAAGATGGTAACGTGAGCTAGCGAATAGACTATCTTTTAGGAATTGCGTAATTATCTATCCAGGCTTGAATATTCAATACTGTCCTACAGAGGAAGGAGTCGTGTCATGTAGGGTCTTTGTATAAAATATACGACGATATACTATGTAGACTACTCGGATTCGACGGTACTACTGTAAACCCAGCTACCTGTCTACCTGAATCACCAATTAAACTATCAAACGAATGTCAAACCGCATTTGCAAACTCCTATATTTATCTAGGAGAATCATGAATTGAAGGGTAACCACGAACCTTGGAACCAGCTCAACGAACCTCCCAATCAAGCAAAAGTCAACCCCTTTTGCCACGTGCTGGCGGGGCCGAACCCAAACAGGCAATTCGCCGTTGATCCTCGTTCCTGAATCGCTAAAAAATCCAAATACAGTAATCCTCAGAGAGTTATCGGTTATGCGCACCAGAGTAGAATACAACCTAGAACTACTTCACGATACTCAGCAGTACAGTAGTAGCGAACTAGATACATAATACAGAGACCAATCACTACACCTCGCTGAAAAACCTTTGAACTTCCGTAATCGCACACTCTCCTTTTTCCCGAGGCCTCCACTCCCATTTCCAACGGCGCGGAACGGCGGCCGGTGCACCCCCATTATTCTTCAGTGGAGTCTTGCACCGCCCTATTCCCCATCGGACTCTCGTTTATTGAAGTTTCTGACCTCTTAGCGTAGCAGGAATCCCACTGACCTTTCAAATTTCGGGGAGGAAAAACCCATTCTTATTCATTGTTTCTCTTTTCCCCCTTTTGCGTCTAATTTGTCCCACATTGATGGAGTACATTCGCCACTGGTTTGTTTCCTGGGCCTCTTTGAACTCCACAACTCCTGGCTCCAGTCCAGTAGCAGTACACTGACTACAGTAACTTTTGGATTGTGGGAACCGCTAGAGCCGCGAACTTTATCCGGCTGCCAGGTACAGGCACACCAGGCACCGAGGCATCTCCACCAGGAACAGGAACAGGAATAGGCACAAACGGACTGTATGGAGAAGATGGAGAAGCTATGGAGTATACTTGGCATCCTTTGACGAATCCTACCACTCTGATCTGCTCTTTTTGATTTTCTCAAATCCCGGTCGCACGGACAAGACCGATGTCCATTGTGCCCACCATCTTGCCGTATAGGGCTGTGGTCATTCGCACACATTTGCGATTTGGTCCCGTCAACCACTTGGCTGGGTTATTTGCCTTTTTGCCTTGCTTTGGTCAGGATTACGTGGAATTGTAGCAGGAAGAGCGGCATAGGGTAGTAGTACTCCGTAAACCTGGAGAAGATATCCAAGGATGGAGCAGACTAAGTAACTTGAATTTGGTCCAAAAAACAGGGCAAGACGTTACAACGTATGCTTAATTTCGGAGTTGCGGAGATCCAACTTCCGGGGCATGCCGGAGAATTGATTATTGTACACACTACTGTCAGTTGGAGAGATGGGCTCTCCAATTTGGAGATTGCTGCAGTAGTGTCTGCTACTACGGAGTTTACACTCCGACTATACAGGACGGAGTACACTTAGCAAGAATGCATACGCATCATCTCCGTTTGTACCGCGATGCTATTGAAGATAGTACTACGGAGTCGATATCCATTACTTGAATCGCTTCAATCAGCGATCGGATGCCGAGCACGCAATCAACGCCACACGGGCAGCGCAGCGTCGCCTCGGGATAGTAGTGTAGGATGTATGGCGTAGTTTTGGTAGATCTTCTCTTTGAAACAACCCTGGCCCAGTGATGTGCGGGATCAACCCTGGGGAGCAGGGGGGTTTCGGCTGCGCGATGAACGAGTGGCATTGCATGTCTGTACACCTGCATGATGCATGCTGCATGTCCATTTGATGAAGAAGAGGGGCAAGGGCAATCTATGCACCATGCACGCTTGGCCTGTCCTACCCGCTGTATGTTTAATTGAGGATATGCAGTGGACGGAGTAGTTTATCCGTCCTTACGCTTGTTCGGACAGGTACATTAGCGACGGATGTCTACAAGAGAAAGAAGATAGATGATTACGGAGCAATGTAAGCCATGAGATTACCGGACTGATGGATGTTTCCTATTAGTATCATGTTGATAAGTGTAGGTATGGGATGACCGTCAGCTTAGAAACCGTGGCATCATCAGCGACAGCCTTGGCCAAGCTCCGGAGGTGAATCGGCTGTGTTCTCCGTTAGCGGGCGACGACTTAAAATTGGGTTCCGCATTGGCTCAATGGCTAGGGCTTTTCTAATCCTGCACTACGGCGGTACTAAAGCACGACAAAACAACATGTAATCATTTATGATTACTATTCAAATTCCGATTCCCTTACTGTACGAGATATCTTCCCTCCTTTCTATTCGTAACCCTACCGATAAGCATTGCGAAATTCCACGGGAGAGACGGGAGCGACAGCCCTTCGCTTCGACCGGACTCAAGAATAGCTTCACCACTAGATCTTGGCCGTTCTTTGACTAGATAATCGTCCGCATTCTATTTGCTGGTTATTTTGAATCAACACCACGGGTATTAACCACGGTCGGTGATGGGTCCGGCGTCGACGGTGAGACTGTCAACCCTGGGCTTGATTAGATTTTTTTTAGCCTCTTTCATTGGAGTGGTGTTTCTTTTCAAGTTGTAAGGAGAACAAGAAAATTCGCCTCCCCCTGAGACAACAGTCGGCCGTAACCTGCTACCTGTACCTGTAAGTACTCCGTACAGTAATCCCCATCCCCCACCTACCCCCGGACGTAGACCGTTATCTGAGCCACGACGACCAAGAAAAAAAAATAAAAAGGGTTAAAATAAACGAAAGAGACACGATTTGCAAATCAGCATTGTTGACGTGTCAAATAATCAAGGATAAACACCATGAATTTCCTTTTTCCTTGTCCCCTTTGGTTCACCCATCGGTCCGAGAGTCAACCTGTACAGACGAATCATCGTTGGAAGCCGAGTCCCTGCGCCACAGAGAGCTTTATCCTGATCCTCATCGATGTTGGATGCCTGAACCTTGGCATGGGAGGAAATCCGGTAGTATAGGCAATACGAATCGGTGAAAACCCGGGTCTAACTCGACATTTTTACTCCGTAGGGATTTTCCAATAACGGTAACAGTAGTAGGACTGTAGTAACAAATAATTCAAAATTATTTCTCTGGCGCTTGGATTATTTCTTTGCTTCTTTTTTTCCCCCTGCGATCGACACGCTAGCACGTGTCGCTTATCCTGACTGGCTGGACCCTATCTTTTTTATTTTTTTTGCCTCTTCGGCCCCCCTCGATGGTTGTCGTTGAGTCATGGATATTTTATTGGGGACAAAGGGAAGTTTATGTACAAAGTACTTGCTTCGTATACTTTGTGGATATAACGCTTAGACCTGTGCTTAGACTCCTACGCACAACGTATTTATTCAAATATCTCTTTGACTAGGGTGTGCATGGCTTAGCTTGACAGGCCATAAAAAAAACCAATGACGAAAAAAAAAATCAGACTTGGTTCCTCCGCTCACCGCATAAGGAACCGTCTTGATGGAGACTTGGTGGGGCCACGGGAGATTGCCCATTCCCAGTTGTCACCTCGCGTGGTTTCATGATAATTTGGCTGGTGAACTCCTTCGTGTTACTGTAGAGGAGAATCGTTGGTAAACTGAGATAAGTAGATCGTGTAGGGTGTACAGAATGTAGTAATTTAGGTATTTATAAAGAGACGATGGAAAGATTATGTGGTTTCGAGGGGTGTCTCAGGCCAAATTATTTCTGGATTATTCTAGGGATTGTAATTGCACGTTCTAATTAAGAATCAATCATTAAAATTATGACCCAGTAGTGATCCAATATACCCTACGTCTATACATGATACATAGTTAATATTATTTCTTTTTTCTGCTTCTTCCCCCTTTCCCGTCCCTACCCACTAGTGGTTCACCAGAGACAGAAAACGCCACGCGGGAATATGGAAGTGGAGAGCTTCTAGAAAAACTAAAGGAATTTCCATTGGATTTCCCCTTGGGGCTGCATTATTCATCGGGTCACGCTAAGTAAGTCAATCGTAATAATTCCTACGTCAGATCAGGTGGATACTCAGCCTCCTGTTCATGGCAGGGATGTTCGATGGGGAAAGTTAGGCAGGCTGCACTAATGTAATTTAGTCCTACTTGTAGTTTACTCCGTACGCCGTAATAATGATGGTATTCCCGTCGTGGATCGCTTCTGGCTATAAGAACGCTCGTGCTCCTCGGCCGTAACTTTTTTTCTCTTTTCTCCCTCTCCATCATCCGTGACTTACGTGAACTCCATCTCGAAGTTATTAACTGCTACTATCTGCTATCTACTCCTGCTACTACTAGCAACCTACGATATTCTCTCCACCCAACCACACCACACCACCATACTCAAGATGCCTTCCATCGGAAACTCCAGCTTCCCTCCCTGCCCAGGACCTCCCCCCAAGGGCCCTCTGCCTCCTTTGCCCAAATAAATCCGCCCATTCCCAATGACCGTGACGACCCTGGTGCATATCCCGGCCTAGCCGGGACTGCACCCACGACCTGGGAAGGGCTGTTCCCCTTCGGCATGGATATGAAATGACCTCTCGCAATCGATCTTGGTTCCCAGCTACCTGATGAAATTCCCTCTGGATTCGGCCTCTTGTCAAAAATATCGACCATTCTAATACTCCTACTCTTCGACCAATCCGCCTCTCCCGTTTCCCCCGTCGCCCGCTCTTACGCGACAAGACATAACACGCGGGAAACCTCCCTCGCCGTGCATCCTCTCGGCCGCTGCATATTCTCCATTCAACCTACTGCAGCTCTGGCTATGCGCTCGTGCAGAAGAGGAGGGGTAAACGACCCGCTCGTTTCACCTTCGGTCTGACGGAGGGCACGGAAAACAAAGCGAAAAGCATACAATTCCTGCTTTTCCTTACATTATCTTCTTACCATTCAATCTCACCCGTTCCAATGAGCGGGGACCCAGCGCCGGCGCTACAAAGGGCCCCCCGGCTCGGCTTTCGACTTTCTGCATTTATCAGCCATCTCGATACAACATTTTTATTTACATTTTTTTTATCTTTCGACCCGCTATTCGGGATTTGGATAACTCAGCATCCATATCCATCCGGGCGTGCGGGGGGTTGCAATCTACCGAATCTTGGTCGATTACATCTCTGACGCGTAGATGCGGAGATCGACATGGTCTCCTCACCAGCCGCGGCTCCAACAATTGGCTGGCACTGCTTCGCGCTGTTCCTGTGCCCTGTTGACAACGCTCAGATCATCTCAGATCACCTGCACGCTGCGATCGGCCTTTCGTCAATTTGACGTTGGCCGGGACATCCCTCGGGGCATTTCTCTTCTCTTTTTCCTTTCCGCCTGATTATTCGCAGGTCGAACTGACAGGTCATTTCGACTCTCACCATTTTTTGTAATCCTCTTTTCTTTCCTTTCTTTGATTTTCTTCTTCTACCGGCTTTTCCTATTTTTCGTTTGTCGTTTTAGCCGCTTGCATTGTTGGGCCGATTCTGAATCAACGGCATGTATCATAGACTTTTTATTTTTTAATATACCCCCGCAGAAGCATTTTTTTGTTCTTATCATCAAATTGATCATCACACGATGTCATGCATAATCTTCTCATCTTCCTAACTGTAGAAACTATATTAAACCCCGAAACAGGAATGAACAATAACTGGATGAGGAGTAACGTGATGCATGTAATCAGAATAATGTATATGTGAATCATATCCGCTGTCGCAGCAGCATGAAACACCATTGCCCCGCTCGTTTCACCACCTCCCGGTCGCGATCCAAGTCTATGCGCCCGGCGTAGCAGGGATAATAACAAGCGAGGCGCAAGGCGCAATGTGCAATGCGGCGGTCGTCAGACGACTGACGCAGCACGGGACACGAGGGGGTCCTTGTCTTTTTCTCCGCAGTAGCTGAGCTATATGGAGCATGGAGTACAGGATGATCTTGTTGTCTTTCTAGTTAGCATATACTGTGTAGTTAGCTATATTTTTCTGAAGTATATGCAAATCAAATATCTCTCTTGCATGGACAAGGTCCACACCTACTATGCTACCCGCCGGCCGATCGGATGTGCCACCGATCTGGCGCGACTCTTATCGAGAGTGATGGCCATGCGCGATATGAACATGCATGGCGTTATTTTAGTCCGACGCATGTTGCGCTGCAGTAATGGGTATGACGCCAGGCTACAGGATACAAGATACAGACAAGGCATGCCATAGCCATAGACAAAGCAGAGGTACTGTAGTTTACAGCGTATCTAGCCCCTCTTCCTCATAACTACTCTCCTGCTCTTGCCGGTTTCATTCCCCTTCTATCTACGTGCATGGCCAACTCATACGATTATGTCGCCAGCCCCACGTGAAAAGCACGATAGCGGCCTTGAAATATAGAAATTAGGAAAGAAATGCGAGTGTGTCCGCGTCGGCCGGATAGACCTAAGGCCGTTGAAATCCAGGATGCGTATCCAGGTAACTGGTATGCCCTGCGATTGGAAGAGTTCCCTGCCAATAGTGATGGTGCCGGGTGCCTGGGCTCTTGGGAAAATGGGATGCCTTGGGGCCCATGGGCCATGGGGCTGAGGTGGATATTCCAAGAAACATTAGAGTCTTGGACTACTATAGTTACGAGCTTTGATGACTCGATGATCGGTGATTCTTGGGATTGGCGGCGGGCTCGTGCGGGAGTCCCGCACAGCTGTTGGTCCGTTCGCACTTCAACGTCGTCATCAACAAGCGAAAGGAAGCCGGAGATCGCCCAGGCTGACCGATTGCTGAGGCTATTCATGCCCGTGGACCCGAGGCACTCCCCGCTTTAGGAATATGGGCTTTGAAATGAGCTTTGAACGATAATATTGACCCGCTGGCTTTCATGGGTTTGGTGGTTGAGCCCCTGGCCCCTCTTCCTTCCCCGCAAGAAGTAGAGACAGGGCTCTGGCCGTGGGGCCGTTTTACAACTTCCCGTGCTTTGACATTTCTATCGTCTTACTGTACTCCTCTTTTTCAAGGCCCAATTGTCAATGTTCTAAACATATCTCCGGGCTGTGGCGCAACCACGTGTTGTTGTGAGGTCATAGCGAGCCGCGATAAGAGCGCCTGCTGTGAGACGCAGGGATGCTGACATGGAAACAAGTCACGGAAAGAGCAGGGATTATTCCAGATACGAGAGAAATACAATGTATGCTTGGAAGACTACTTGGCAGGACATCTTAACCTCCTGCCTTGTGTGGAACGGAAGATGATGGGGATAGAATGGACTTACGAGGTATCGTGGTGCGCTGTAACTATCTGTCTCAGATAGAATACGAGAGTGCTGAGGTACATACTTCTGAAGCATAGCCATCAAGGTATTGCATGATTCTGCGGGAATATTCTCCTCACAAATCATTTTCACAGGTCTGAAGTCAACTTTTGATCCAAACGTTGAATTCAATTGGTCGGGTAAAATCGCCAGCATCGCAACTTTCGGCACTGTCCGTATGGGGTACTCCGAGGGATCGATAGTACAGTCTCAATCAACCGTGCTCCCACGCCACTTGAATCTTAAAACCCAAGAATCAAAGAAAGTGCCTGAGCTACTTGAATCAGGGACAAATAGCCGGATAGACTCTCCGAGAAACTATCCACGAACCAGATTGTCGTTCCTGGGGGTTGATTGATGTCCCTGCGTAAAAGTTAATATTCGTCCCATTCTTTGTATAGATTTTGTGGCGGACCTGGAATTACCTTTTCAACCAGTTTTGCCTATTTCAAACCAGCACCTATTACTCTCAACGTAAATTACCCCTCACTATAAGGTTTATAATTGCCCTTCGACCTCGTTCAGAGCAAAAAACGGTAGTGGGAAAAGGATGGGACTTGATCATGACTTTTTTTAGATGCCCGAGTTTATCCCGAATGGTATCTACTGGCACATGACCAGCTAAGATTAAGTTTGCGGCTGAATACGCGCATAAGACTAGTCTTGCTTCAATGTTTAGAAATCACTGGGTAATTGTCGCTGTGGTTGACGGAATTACCGGCAGATATACCGTCGATTTCAATGTAACGCGCCCGAGTATAGAGATGGTGATTACGAGAGATTCGAGGCATGGTAAGGCTTCGGAGGCTAAAGGCTACTTTGCAGCAGTAATTGATTTGATCCAGCTCTCCCTATCAAATCGAAAGGGCTGCTCGGCGCTAACGAAGCAGCTGAAGGAGAAATAGGAAGAACCATGTGTGGTCTGGTTTAAAGGGCTAGAGATGTAGATAGTAGCACGTTACTTGCGAGACGAAGATTCCTCTCCCTTTCATTATTTCGCTACATCTCGATAAAAAGCAAAAAAAGCTCAACTAGCAGCTGAATCCAATAGGATCATTAACATTAGAACAGGAGTATTTGGTTGCATCAACCGGCAGATCCACTGTAATATTCTCAAGATGGATATCCTCGATGCGAATGCGGTCACAACCACTGGCCGCTCTACTGCACTGGAGCTTCCCTTGGTATTGAAAAAGCACTGTGTAGGGCCAGACTTAGCGGAATTACTGCAAGAGAGGTTTCTAGGCCGTAATATCAAAGTTCAGTTCTTTGAATCTCGAACCGGTGGATTCTGAGCCGTTGAATCTTAATACAGAGAAAAAAACATTTGCACCCGAAAGACTGACATGTAGATAACCAGCATTCATGATATACATAACGGCCTAAATCTATGGCTAGTAGCGGCATACCTGTTCTGGATTGGCTTCGAGGCGAGAGGTCTAGGGAAACACGAATCTACTCAAGCAATCTCTCTGGCAATCTCAGAATTTCTGCAAATCTAGAAGAAAGAAGGAGCACGAGTAAAAAGCAGTACGAACCAAGGCAACTCTCTTATAGGCCACTAACGCCTAAGGCTCGGGAGTAGATAGCAAACGGCGGGACCTCCTAGGAACCACCTCATCAACGGATATTAGACAAGAAATTCGCCTCCAAGGGCCGGCACAAGGTGTAGAATAGTACCGAACGATAATGTTAACAAGCCAACAATGAGGGCTCCTGTCGGTACCGTACTGTCTGGAGACAGCATGATCGAGTTCATTATACAGCCGACAGTTCCTGACATGCCCCACGAAACCAACACTCTACTGTACTTGAGATAGAAGCGCTCCCGATTGGTGGTTTGTCTCTTGACCAACACTGGAAGAATGCTAAATCCGGTACCGTGGGCGAAAAGGGTTGCCAGCATAGCACACATTGCCTGCGACGAACCTTCAAATTGTGAAAGTAAGATAAGAAGCATCCCCCGCAAGCAAAAAATACCGACAAATGTCAGTCTGGCCCCAAGGTATGCATTGATGCTGGGTGCCAGAACACCCCCAAGTGCGAGAGCGATCATGCAATATGACAAGATCCACATTGTATTATAGTCAGTTCCGTTTGCATAATGGAAGACAAGGGGCAGCAGGCCAGTGAAAACCGTCATTCCAGGCAAGGCGTTGAAGAAGAGCAGAATCGAAAAGAAAGGTCCGCAATCTCTTGATAAAGTCTTCGAAGGGGAGCCGACCTCTGACTCCTTATGGAAATCAGATAATGACAGCTGGGTGGATGCCCCAACAGCAGCGAACGTCACTCCCAGAAACACAAGCATCCCACCCAGGGTCTCTGCATCAACCGCATCCACTCTGAAAACAGACGATAAGAGAAAACACGCCGCTGCAGCAGTTGAAAACCCCAGAGGCCCAATAGCACTCCGAGCAAGTACATGCCCCGGAAGCCCCTGGCCGATCAACGCGACCACAGCGAGGTATGTCCATCCAATGCCCAGTCCGCCAAACAGAAAGCATGTAAGCATGAGTCCAAATTTGAGGCTTTTGAGGGAGAGGCCGGCACTGATGACTGCAATTCCCCAGAGAATCGTCCCTCTGGCCACTGTGACATGAGGCCCGTTTTGAATGATCATCGAGGCGCTAGTTAGAACGCCCATTGAAATACCTAGGGATGCTAAACCAAATGGCGCAAAGCTCCATGCATCGGATATTCCAAATAGACGAGGTAGCTGTGCCTGGAGCATGCTTAGAGCATAGATTGTACCAATGCAGAACATGTTTGCGAAGCTAGCTACAGCGACCATGAACGGTGCCAGATTAGGGTCGACAGATGTCGAATCCGAGTTCTCGTGTATCATGATAATGGTCAAGAAGAAATATAGCACAGATTCTGATACCTGTTAACCCGTGGAGTAAGGAAAAGAAGCGAGGTAAGGAACGGCACAAAAGAATATCAGCGGAACGATATTCATCAAGCCTCTGTAGATTATTATCCGCTCCAGCCGCTTTACCCGTTTGTGCCGCGGTAGACTTGCGCCTTCTGGGAACATTTACTCTCATAAACTGTACTTAATTCCATCATCAAGACCCTGCGCCGGTATATAGCAATGCCGGCTGAATTCCAAATTCACTATTCACAATGCAGAGCAAGGTTTCTGATCGAGGTAGAGGCCTTGCCACGCAGAGACCATCTTTCCTCGCTGTATTGAGTGACCAATGGTCTCCGTCATCGAACCCTAACGGGATCGTGAATCTAGGCCTTGCCGAGAATGTGAGAAAACATCCAGTCCCTACTGAACATAGGATAATAACGTTCTAGACACTCATGCATACGGAGATGGTAGAGTACATCAATTCCCATGTAAGATTTCAGCTCTTTCTAGGTCAATACGTCGTCTGTGGACTCTCGCTTTTGTACTAATCAAGGCCATATAGCTACAACCCAACTCACATGCATTGACCTACGGAGATGGATTCAGCGGCTCCCACAAGCTCAAACAAAGCCTTTGTCGTTTTATGAATACTCAATTTTCTCCTCACTCTGCACTCTGCCCCTCCCATCTTGTCGTTACATCTGGCGTCAGTAATGCACTCGAATGTTGCGCCTGGGCTTTAGCGGATCCCGGGGATTTTGTTATGGTCGGACGGCCGTATTTTAATGCATTTAGGGGGACTTTTGGAACCCGGCCAGGGTAAGGAATATCTCTACATTTTCTGGTAGGACCGAGCTTATGATTTCAGAGTCCAGCTTCTTGAAGTCGAGTTTGGAGAAATAGATCCATTCAGCATGGCCGCAATCCAACAGTACGAAAGAGCACTTACTGAAGCGAAAAACAGAGGCTTACGGATTAACGCTCTTGTATTGTGCTCACCACATAATCCCCTTGGTTTGTCTTCTCGACATACTTGAGAAAAGTCGATCTGTCTTTACTGATAGGAAGCCTAGGACGTTGCTACCCTGAAGATGTTTTGAAAGAATACTTGAAGTTCTGCTCGAGGAATGAACTTCACCTTATTTCCGACGAGATCTACGCACTATCTGTCTGGGATAACCCTCGTCTTCCCGATGCGCCAGGTTTTAAGTCGATTTTGTCTATAAACCTGGAGGGAATCATTGATCCAAGCCTCGTACATACTCTATGGGGCTTAAGTAAGGTATCGCATTCCTCCCCTTCACCCTAAGCGGAACTGACAAATTTGAGTAGGATTTCGGTGCAACCGGACTGAGGATTGGATGCTTGGTTAGTCAGTCGAATAAACTACTCTTAGAGGCTGCCGAGGGCATTTCGTGAGATTACCTGACCTACTTATAGGGGGAGAAGACACTAACCAACGTTCACCAATTAGCCTCTACAATATTCCATCCAGTCTAGCAGATCAGGTTACTACATCGCTCTTGCTAGATGACAGCTTCATGACAAAGTATATCGCGATCAATAGGACACGCTTGGCTAACAGCTATCATTTTGCGACAAAGTTGCTACGGTCCCATGGAATTCCTTATTTTGAGTGCAACGCTGCTTTCTTCATTTGGATTAACTTAGGCGCCGTGGTAAAGGATGCCACAGCCGACGATATTCTTGTAAGGCTCCGAAAAGAGAGAATCTACATTGCGGCTGGGGAACATTATGCGGCGGAAGAAACAGGATGGTTTCGGCTGGTTTTTTCGCACCCGCTGAACGTTTTGGAAGAGGGACTGAAGCGGATAATTAAGTCTATTCAATAAAATTTCTCAATTGATTTAATTCGGTCGATATTGTTTTGTGTATTAGGTCTCATCCATGTAAATATACATGTAACGGTGGTGAATCAAGACACTAGAATGCTTCTATTTTTGCGATATGGCGGCATTGCCCACTTCGATAGAATGAAAATGTGGCGACGTCTTGAGACTATTTTCCATTGATCAGTGTCCCACCGATAGATCAGTATCAATATAGAAGAACGAACGGATCGGAAAATATTACATGGACTTTAGACCGGACGACCGGAACTATGTCAGGCAAAGTCATAGGATTTAGTCGTACCTTTTTCGACAAGGAATATACCCAATGTAACAAGCTAAACACGATCTGTCTACTGCATTAAAAAGGGGATTGATTTCCCTCCAATTAAGATTTTTCATACATATATGGGCAATTCAAATCGGTTGATTTCTACCCCGACACCGCCGTATATATTTACATATTTAATAACAGCTCTGAACCTCTCCAATCTCTTCTCGAAGGAAGGTCTAAGAGCTGCTCTAGTTTTGCTACCACAGACAAAACTTCAAGTCTTCTGTTCAACATGAAGGGCCGTTTCCCCGCCCTTTTGGCCTTGGCTTGTGCTATCGCCAGGGCTTACCCGACACTAGCTGATACCACGTCCAAATCCAAACAAGTTTCCTCTGTGGTGATATTCGGGGACAGTTATACCGACGACGGCTTGACCCAGTATAGGCCTGATTCAAACGGGGATGTTGGAGAACCGGTATGTGACCCTTATCTTCGCTCTTCCTAAGTTGACTAATAATGGCCAACATTGGAAACTTAGGGCACGGTCTTGTCAACCGGGGGTCGCGTTTGGCCTGAGTATGTGAATCAATATTCCGGCGTGAATATCTACGACTACGCACGATCTGGAGCAGTCTGCGACTCCACCTTCTCTCCAAAGTCGCGGAAAGGAGTGAAACAAGATCAGATTCCGTCCTTCCTCGCAGATAATGAATATGTCAACAGCAGCACAGGTCAGGGGGTGCTTGACAACCCCAGTGCTGAGACTGTCTATGCAATTTGGATAGGCACAAATGACCTTGGAAACGGTGTCTTTTTCACAGATAGTCAGCCAAAGGGAATGCCCTTAACGAACTACACCGATTGCGTCTTCGAGCAGCTTGATCGTTTATATGATATTGGCGCACGAAGATTCCTCGTTATGAACATCGCCCCCTTGGATCTTACCCCCCAATACGCTCTTCCAGAAAATGACGGAGTCGCCAGTTCGAGATACTGGACAGATAAGAGCCAGTTCAATTCGAATCTAACACAAATCAGTGAGACCATGCGGGAATATAGCATATTAGTCAACGCGATATACAATTACCAGATCCCATATGAGCTCAAGATCGCGAATAGGTATGCGAAAAGCCAATTCGCTCTTTTTGACGTCCATTCTCTGGTAAGGCTATACTACTTCAAACAACAGCGATCAATTCTCCTCTAACTACATCTTAGATGTCTGATATCTGGAATCGTCCGTCCGTCTATCTCAATGGGACAGTGCCGCTGAATGTTACTGGGTATGCTGCTGGCTGTCCAACATCTGTTTGTACTTCGAAGTCAAGCTGGGATAGTTATATGTGGTACGATGAGCTACATCCTTCCGAACAAACTGATCGTGTTATCGCAAGGGAGTTTGTGGAAGTCCTTAAGGGAAAGAGTAAGTGGGCTACGTATTGGCAAGACTCCTAGGTGCAACTTTACGAGTTTCTACTTCAAGTTGACCTCGATCAATCAGAGAGTTCAATTTTATTGTAAAGCCTTGTTTAGCTTACCATTTGTTTGTCTGGCTGTTTACCATTCGGATCTAGAATGAATAAAATATATCAAACACACAACGATAGACCTCATTCTAAGAGCGTACGAAAAGGGTTAAAAAGAGGATCATAAACAGACAAGCGTTTACAGTAGCCATAGTAAAGACAATCGAATCTATGATTGTCAAATATGGGTTTAGAAAACCCCCGTCGGGTAACAATAGCCCGATCCCCGTTTCCATCCCCGCAAACTACCCCGCTAAATTATGCTATCCAATATAGTACTTCCCTAAATATGACTAGTAGGTCCCTGTTAGCTTGCCCCTCTCCCTCGAAGGCTCTGCAGGCGGGTAACACGGGAGGCGAAATCGGACTTTGTGTGAAACTGAACAGTATGTATCCTAATAATGATCGACTTTTTGGTTAGCCGGTGCTATTGCAGATCAATACCAAGTTCGAGTGCATAAACGCAATTAGATTAAGGCGGAGGTTTGGTTTCTCTGCGTCTCTAGTCCCGTTGATGCCCATTGAGCCTAGGGCGTTGTGGAGGCGTAGATGTGTTTTTATTCGGTAGCTCACCGGACATCCGGATCTGCTAAGACAGACCTAAACATTCTCGATTCGTGTCGGAAAGCAGAGTTATAGCGATGTTATATTTGGGAATTTTCAAACACAATGTACATTTATATTTGCATTCTCGGTATTCATGTCCGTGTGATTTTGTAGCGTGAGAGATTGGAGCTTCCACCAATGCGTATGGAACCATTTCTCTCTAGCTTAGAGTGTACTAGGTTATATCTCGAAATAGCTCAAGGTTCATCTTTTTGAAAATCCCCTCGCGGCCGAATGGAACATATCAGAAGTGGTTATTGGTGGACAATATCTTTCCACTTTTAACGATCCTCTTCGAGAGAAATACGAAATGAAGAGACGAATATTAGTCAATCATAGCACGAGCGGAGTAAAAGCCTTTTCGGTGAGAGGATTAAATGGTGCTCATCGGCTTAGAATTGACAATGTATCTGGTTCGGTGAAGACAAATGCCAAGTTCTCCTTCGCGCGGCCCTTGGACAGTCAATATGATTTTCAACGTTCTTCTACTTTGTGGCATAATTGCAAATGCCATGCCAATTCAGGAATCCGGACCTTGGTCCAAGGTACCTGAGTTCACAAATATATTTGCCTTGTAAGTGGCCTGGTTCTAGAGGTTCTACAACTATCTCACAGATTATTCTAGTGGTGACAGCTACACGACAGTCGGTTTCCAGTACAGTGGTTCACAGCCAAATGCCTCGAATCCCATCGGGAACCCCGCTTTACCTGGAAAGACAACCTCCGGCGGGTATAACTGGGTCGACAACCTGGTTACCGAGTACAACACATCACTTGTCCTTGCATACGACTTCGCGATAGCGGGAGCTACGGTAGACGGGGATCTCATCCCGCCCTACCAACCCGCCGTGAAGTCCTTTGTCCAACAAGTGGAAATCTTCAAAGATCACTACTCGAATACCTCCGGTACCTGGGACCCGCAAAATTCGCTCTTCACGGCGTGGTTTGGGATGAATGACATCCCGAGAGGCGAAAACCTGACCGACTGGACAACGATCTTTCGAGAAACTATCCAGCAATATCTCACCCAAGCTCAGGACCTCTATGATGCTGGCTCCCGGTATTTTGTCTTCCTAGAGGTCCCGCCCCTCCAGCGCACGCCTCTGATAAGCCAGGGATCGGCAGCGGTGCTGAATGCCACGATTTTTGACGTTGACAGATTCAACAAAGCAATTCGCAAGGGAATTAGAGAGTTTGCGCACCACAATAGAGAAGCCACGGTGTGGATTCTCAACACTACCAGTGTCTTCGACAAGGCCCTCGACAATCCGACTGCGTATGGGGCTCCAGATGCGGCCTGCTACAATTCCAATGGAGTTAGTTGCCTCTGGTGGAATAATTACCACCCTGGTCAGGCCATTCAAAAACTTGTCGCCGAGAGTATCTCGAGATTGATCAAGAGTAGGGTACATGCGATATAATGTGAGGGGAAAAGTAGAACACCTGGGAGTGATAATTGCAGAAATATTGAAGGAGAGACATTATATATCGTCCGAGTCCCGTTATATGGTCCGTTAGTTATGGTGAGACTTGTTCAATGCTCATATCTACCTCGGATATTGTAAGGATAGATAGAATAATGAATAACAAGAATTAATTGATTTGGTTGGTTATTATAGCCCTCGAAAAACCAGCAATGCAAATTAAAAGAGTCGAGTTATTGACAATTGGCGTGACAAGTATGAAGGACGATGATTTCTGAGGTAAACACACGTGATTCGCCCGCAACCCACTCGAGGCCAGTCCGCGGGCCGCCCTTCTCTCTACAGTCCAGCTAAATTCACAATGGTGTTGCAACTGCATGTATGGGGGCCGGCCTTTACTCTGCCCTCAATTGAGGCGCAATGCCTCGCAGCTATTGCTTACTGCTCATTAGCCCTCCCCAAGGGCTCCTGGGAGCTGGTGGCGACCAGCGACCCCTCGGTGTCTCCTACTGGTGAGTGACGTGATGTCTCTGCTCGGCTTTCCCGACCGGAGCAAACAGGAACATCGGAATCGCAACGCAATGAGCTGACTGAATTGCTTTTTTTTATTGTCTAGGTGAGCTGCCCGCATTGCAAGATGGCTCGACGTGGGTGAGCCGCTTCCGCAATATCGTGGATTACCTACGCCAATACTCCAACGGAGCATGGGATCTGGACTGCGACCTTGACGAAACAGCTCGTGCGGATAGCATCGCGTACGTGAAACCGCCAGCTTCAACCTTTGGATTACCAAGCGCTCAAGGGAGCAGAAAGAAATTAGCTAACATCTGCGCCCGCTCGCGCTGCGTTCCAGCTTCTCCTCCTTCATCGAATCCCGTGGCCAAGTCCTCATCGATCTCTCCCTGTACGTGAGCAGCCAGAACTACTATGGTAACACATCACCCGCGTACGGAAATCTCCTCCAATGGCCGAACCAATGGATCCTCCCGCCGAAGCTGCACGGCGCCGCAAAAGCCCGCACCGAACACCTAGGTCTCTCGTCGCTGGACCTACAAGCGATGGAAGAGCAGCGCCAACGTGAACACTCAGCCGCAGTCGCAGCCGGCCGAGTCCCCAAGAACCTGATCGCACGCCCACGCGACACGGTGTCAAAATTGCTCGGCCGGACGGCGCAGCAGAACCATTTCCGCTTGGAGGCGCTGACGGGCGAGTTCTTCGAGCCACTGGAGGCTATGCTAGGCAAGAAGGCGTACCTTTTGGCCAAAAACGAGGATGACCCTCTATCCAGCCTGGACTGCATTGCGCTGGGATATCTTTCGCTCGCGCTAGTACCCGAGCTTACCTTCCCATGGCTGCGAGATGCTATGCGGACTAAGAGTCCGCAGCTTGCGGCCTATACGGAACGAGTGCGGCGACGATGTTTCGGACAGGCGCCTGTGGAGGTTGCGCATGCCTTTTCGCCGCAGTCTGCGCCTTCATCGCCGCTGCCATGGAGGACCCCGAGCCGTATCTCCGTCGCGGCTGTCGGTAGCACACTCCTCGATACGCTGGCTGATTCAACCCCACTCCTCCGGAATCTGCGCAGATTTAACGGATTGAAGGCGGGTGCCCAGTCCCCAGATGCTGGTCTGTCGGGACTAGAACGGACGGTCGTGTCTCAGGCCGCCGATGCTGGTAAAAATGACCTCTACGCGTCCGTTGCGACAGTCGTGGGCGGAGTTGCCGTGTTGGTGGGTTACATGTTCCACATTGGCATGATCACTCCCTTAGTAAGTGGCCAAGAAGAGTACGAGGAGGAGGAAGAAGAGGAAGAAGGTACCGAGGAGTTCATGGACGCAGGTTCCGCGACGGACTTCCTCAATATGGGCAACATTGGCGACTTGAGAATTCCAGGCTCATCATAAAGCGAACAAAAAGCACCTCTGTATGGTGCCATTCTCATCCCTTGGCCGCAGGAGTGGACAACCGGATTCTTGTTTTACTATTTCCAGCGAAGAGCGAGAGGATCAACAATGTACTGTACAATAGACTACCATTTACATCGAGCAATATGTACGTTTCCAAGAATATTTACAACCCACATCCAAGACACCCAAAGCGAAAATCCTCCCAATCACTCCCCTCTTCTCTACTACTGTCTATTCTCATCCGAAAGACTCCACGTATTAGTCCCTTTCTTCGAAAAACACGGCGCAGCAACCCACTGCACACCCGGTCCATCCCTAAACGCCTCCTCCATCTCAACACCCCACCTCAACGCCCCATCCTCATCCACAAACCAACCCAAACGCGTCCGCAAATGCTCATAATCTTCCGGCGCAAGCCGTCCAGCCTGGATCTCGCGTACGACTTGAAGCAAGTTCGCACTACCAGCGATGAGAACCAGCACGTCACCCAGACACTCGACGTTGCGGACTAGTCGGCCAAAGTAGCGTTTCTGCAGGATGGCGACGATGAAGGTCGTGAGGATGAGCCATGCCATTATTCCGACGCTTAGCCAGACTGCGACGGCGTTCATTTGGAGTAGTTCGACGCGTTGGGAGACCTGCGCCGCCACTGTCCTATTTGTGTGCGAGATCGGATGGATGGTATCCTGGTATGCCGTCGCCTTGGAACCGCTCATATAACCATTAACATACTCGACGGCGGGGGCAAGATCAGCCGGGAGACTGGCGTTAATTGTCTGATATGCCCAGCCACCGGTATTCATGGAGATGTTACTACCGACGAAATGCTGGAAGAAAGTCGTGAATGTCTTTTGCGCGAGCGTGACGAATGTGTCCGCATCTAGGAGGGCGTGAGGGTTCTTTTTGGCCATTGAATACATCGCATATGTCATGAAATCCATGTTTAGGCCCTCCATTTCGTCGCGGATATTGAAGGTGTTGTCGTCGAGGCTTTCGACTGTGTAACCGAGGGTGTGGGAGACGCCGGAGATGCGTTGGAGATCGGCTGCGGTTAAGAGGGTGCTCATGAAGATGTGACCGTAGCTGAATATGATGGTTAGGATCCAATTTAGGGTAACTTTGTATGGAACTGTGGGGATAGGCGAGGCTTACCTGATTGTCACGTTGAATTCGCTATAACCAGCACGCAAGTCAGTGAGGGAGCCATTGTGGGCGACAAAGTTATCTGTAAAGGCCCCCGTCGCGACCTTTGGTGAACTTGTGATGTTGAACGATTGAATCTCGCCGCTTGACGGATCGACGGTGACACTGGCATCTGCAGTCTCGATGATAGGCTCGCAGCTGAACAAGGAGATCGACGGTGGCGAAGGGAACAACGGCCCTGCATCCACCTGGCTCGTCACACTATTGTTGTTCACCTTGATTCCCGTGATTGCATCACCATAGAACCACTTAGCCGTGAAATTCTTCTGCCAAGAGGTTGGCGAGAAATAGTCAAGGGCGTCGTTGGGAGACCAATATCCAATTGCCACGCTGCCCATGCGAGAATCGGCGCTCCCATTGCCGCAGCAAGTAAGCATAGCTGGATTGACAAATGCAGTAGTGCAGCCAAGACATTCTGATTGGTTCTGCCCTGGCAAGAGAGGTGTTATACTGCTCGGGAACTGCCTGCTCTTATATGTGTTACCTAGCTGATAACCGCCGTTCACGCCGTCTGGGATTGTGCTTTTATTCCAGACGGTATGATTAGAAAGGTCTGTGGCTGTTGTCCATGAAGAAAGATTTGTAAGGACTTGTATAGGAGGCGGGCTGCATTCAATCCGCCCCCTGATGGCAGGCGTGTTGAACGTGACGTTAGTTTGCGACGCGGGGCCTAAACTGTCAGCTTGACTGGCACCGAGCTTGGCAAGAGACTCTGAGCTTGAGATACTGCTCATATCAAGAGGGACAAAGCTCCAGCCATCCTTGCTCCATGCTGGCTCTGAGCCGTTGAGAGCTAGCTGAACGATAGCAGTGTACATGTAGTAAGAAGAGAGGTTCTGGTAGAGAGTTTCGAGCACGGCGGTGGGATAGTTCATGGAAGCGCCGGGGTACATCGATTGCTGTGTCTCATAGATGAAAGGAATCTCACGGAGCTCGAGATTGCGCTGCAGTGTCATAGGATTAGTGATGACACCAGTTCCGCGATCGAAAAGTGCAGACATGGCAGTTGTATCTATAAGGAGTCAGGAAGTTGCAAATAAAGAAGATGGTGTAAACAAACGTACAAATCGGGGATAGAGTAGATCCCAAAGTGACCAAGAAAAGCAGCCACTGTTTGTTAAACGCCGCCTTGCCAGCAGCCCAAAACCAATATGATGTTTGGTATGAGAGATCAACACCTTGTTTATATGGCGGATCGTGTTTTGCCATGGAGAGATATGGCTGCAAGCGACGAAAGTTCTCATCCATTGCACTCCACCATAGACCAATTCCAACCGCAAGAATAGTTGGAATCATCGAGAAGGGGGCAATTGAGGACATGCTACCGCTGAATAAGGAAACATTGAACTGATAAACAAAGGCTTTTTGATACAAGTCGGATCCTTCGGCGTAATGGTAAAGTACGCAAACGGCAACAACCATAGCCACCAGAACAACAACCATGCCAATGAGTGCCGGTAAACGGAGTAGTCCAGGTGTTCCATTTTTGGACTGGGCAATTTCCTCGGTTCTCGCTTGATCGGGGTGGTTTCTAGACAATCCTTGGGAGTCTGTGTAGAACCATTCGCCGCCCAGTCTCTTCTGGAGATCATTGCTTGACGGCTGCCTTAGAGACTGGAAACCAGACCTTGCTCTTGAATTCTGCGTGACCAAGTACGCGACTCCGGCAGTCGTTGCGGGATCTTTGGTCAAGTTTAGTGGCCTGTGATTCAATCGCGAGGCGCACCACACGACGAGCAACAGCAAGAAACAGAGACTAAAGAGAGTTCCCAAGGCAACTGCAGGACCAGATTGAACCACGACTCGGGTTTCGACCGCACGGATCTGAGCCTGCATCGGGACTTTCTTGGCGGCATTATACTGGCTTAGAGCTGACTGGATGACTTCCCCGAAGTAGCGCTGCTTTGCTCTCGCTGCAGAGGACACTATGTCTGGGTCATTGACAAGCTTGGTCATATTGTAGTCGTACAGGGCGCCAAGGATAACGGATGCTCCTCCCATCATCGAAGGAGACGAGATCATATAGCTGTTCCATTCCGAGGTCAAGGTCATATCCTGGAACAAGGTGGTGTTGATAAGCGTTTCCGGGATTAAGACTTTATTCTGAATGAAATCGGTTTCGTTGAAAGAAATCTCCGGCTCGTCCCCTGCCAATGCAACCGTGACCAAGATATTGGCCATATAATACTTGGTACTGCAAAGTTGAGCGACATATCTGCTGGGGTTTGTTACCGACGGCCATGGCTCAGTTGCAATGATGATCTCACGTCCATTACATTCAACTGTGCGATTTGACGAGGAGAATTTTTCGCTCACGAAAAGGGTTTCATCAGCGTAGAAGAAGGTCGAAGTATTGGACCAACTGGCGCCACCAGTTGTGAAAAGATCTTGCGTTGCCGAAAGTCCATACTTGCACCCATCAGCAGAAGACCAGATGATGGAGACGTTTTCCGAGTTTGCGTTCTCGGAAACACTGTTCATTTCAGTGCAGCTCAGCTCGCTCTTGAACATCGTGGTCTCCGCCTTCCATGTCTGCTGAGAGCTCGTCGGTAAGGAGCCGATTGCTCCATCTTTGAGACTAGTGGGCCAAAAGGGTAGAATTGTATAATTATCCGTAATCCAGGGTGAAGTTGAGACATTTTGAAGAAGATTTGCGATGGTACGAAAGTGCGTCGTCTGATCCATATCGATAGGAAGGGGCGAATTGGACACGGGGGAGTAACGCAAGAAGTCAGCCGTATGAGGGACGATTATCTCTTCCGAGTATAGATAGGCAGAAGACAGCGGAGAAATTGCCAGAAATCCAACAATGTTGATCAACGATGCGCAGATCAATATCCAGCTTCGCCGGCCATACTTCTTCTTCGCGAATCCTCGGTATAACGTAATCCACCAGGGGCTCGGTGTTTCCAGAATGCTCGTCGACGCCTTCGCACCCTCAGGTCGGGCTAAGCGGGCATAGGGCTCGGTACGCTTAACATCGTCGAATAACATGGCAGTCAATTGAATCCATAACACGGTGATCGCGGTCGGACTGTACCGCCAGCCGAAAAGCAAAGCAGAGGAGCCATCATCAGGCCCTAGTCCATAATTTGTCGAAGATTTCCACCAAAGTAGGAACGTTACTAGCACCAAACCAAAGGTCACGATACTCAGCACGCCCATGAAGTAATGTCGAAACGTGTAAGGGATCCAGCCCGCTACCAGCGTCTCTCTTGTCTTCTTCTCAGGGACCTTCGCTTGTACAGATTGGCGTGCATTTCCACCCGTGGTATTCTGGCTAGAAGTATCTCCTTGATTACTTCCATCCCGTAGAGAGGAGCGACTCGGGCGCACAAGATGAGAGAAATAAGACTTTGTGTTGCCCAGTAATTTCCGATCTTCGTTCGGACTATACTGCCTCGCTGCCATAATTAGACCAGCAACGGACACAGTATATGCCCCGAATGGCCTCGAGCCTCAACGTATGCCCTGTATAAGGCCGCAAAATATATTCAAACTCATAATAAGGGCCCAAGTCCCCTTATGTTTATAATAAGCCGCAGGGTCTGCGGGGGTCCTAGAACCCTACATGAGTCACGCAAAAGCGATCAGGGATGAACTGCAGCGGGAGGGGCAGTGACACCCTCCGCTGTCCCACCATAGCGAGCGATACCATGATAGCCAATGATAGGCGGTCTTTAGACGCAGTCTTGCCTGCAGATTAGCGTTGGCCGCAGGATCGGCGGCGACGGGCTGCATTCTGGCCCCCATAGTCCAGGGCCAACTTGGTTGCCATTCGTCGTCAAGCATATCGCCCCCATCAATCTTCTGCACCTCTTTCCCTCCTATATCATTATGGAAATGAGCAATATCCACTGCTACTGCAGGTAAGGTTACAGTCGTGGAGCGCAAATTTGCAGCTCTGTGTTGATCGATGCTTAGCTAGACCCGCTGCCAGGCGAGGCCAAAGGGGCGGATACTAGACCTCTCAGGGACGGTACCTTAGCGCCCAAGCTTGGATCGCTAGGATTCTTTGTGACTGCTTACAAAAAGCTTGCAGATATTGCGCAGAAGCGTGCAGCTAGTATAAACGACCAGTGTCTCGAATAAGCGCTTAATATGACCAGGGTTTAGAATCTGGATGCGTCGGGGGCGAAACCGTTGAGTCCGGCCCCGGGGGCCGGCGCTTTGAATTCTTGTATAAGAGGGACTGGAAGTCACACTCTGGAGATACATTTCTCAAGCCTTTAATTCTAATTTTGATTGCCCCTCTTCCTGTTATTATTGTTCGCTATTAGCTATTGGCAGTTGTCCATTTGTTTCTATTTCATCTGATTTGATATGCCAACCCCCCAACCCCCCACGCGTTCCACAGTGTCCTCGACTTACCCGAATGTTGTATGACTACCATTTATCCTACCTGGCATGCAAGGTAATACAAGCCTTGCTTCGGGTCTACTAGGTCCATGTTTCAGATATTTATGCTTGTTGGTGTACGGTATAATCCTTACGTCGTCATCCACTATGCACAGACCTTTGGAGATTATCTACCCACAACTTGGGATGATATGATAATCTGCATCACACCAAGTTCCGAACAAGTCTAGGCTTACGACAAATACAAGCTAGCATATAGCATGAGAGGTAAGGCAATTGACAAATGTGTTTTACTGATAAGGGTACAGGGTCAATGATCAGAGAACCCCGAACTGGTTTACAAAGACAACACCATTCTCCCAAAGTCTTGAAGGAAAAAAAAGGTCAATATCAACTAATAACTGGTGTGGTATATGTACAGAGAATCATAAAAATGGGAGGGAGAACCAGCATAGATCATGGGTCACAAAGGATATGTATGGCGCTTCCCGGGACCAGGCACGGAAAAAAAGAAGAGAGGATAAGCGGCCAGTTACCACCATGGAAGCGGAACCAAAGGACAAAAGGTGCGCGTTGGCCAGAGCATTCACCACACCCTTTGCCTGGTATGAGGAATAAGAATCATTTGCGCGAGAAGGGTAATGAATTGAAGATCACGCTGACATCGGAAGAGTAGGGTTGAGCATTTAAGCGAAGTCGAGGTTGACGACAAGACGGATGGCCTCGACCATGACGTTGCCACCAATGCCGTTGATGTCGGTCTCGGCAGAGGTGTAGGCATTCTTGACAGTACCCATGCCATTGGTGATGGAAGAGCAGCTAGAGCCGTCGTGCTGGCAGATCTGCATACCCTGGATTTCCTTGCCGGCGTTCTGGGCCTGGATGCAGGAGACGTCCCAAGAGGTGAAGTTGGGGGCCTCGCGCATGGTGAACTCACCCCAGGTGGCGGCGTAGCTACCGTACTGGCTGAGAGGGGTATCGTCACCCTTCCAGGCAGCCCAGCCACCGGTGGACTCGGTGTCAATGGCAACGTACTTGACCTCGCCCTTGGCAAGGGTGAAAGAGAGAGCCTTGTTGGGGTGGAAGAAACCGTCCATCAGGCCGTTGGGGCCCTTCTTGTTCCAGACAATGACGGTCCAGTCATCAGTCTGGCTGCCCTCGAAGCGGACGACGTGACGGTACTGGTTGGCGACGCCCTCCTCGACCTCAATGATGTTGCTACCCCAAGGGAGACCAGTGTTACCGGTCCACTCAATGCCGAGAACCTCGATCTTGTAGTTGCTACCACCGAAGCCGTCGCGGGAGTATTGGCCATTGGCGGGGAGGTCGGACCAAGAGCCGCTGGAGCCAGGAGCAGCAGTGTGAGCGGGGACCACGGACTCGATAGCGCTGGGGGCCTGAGTCACGGCGGCAGCGGCGGTGGTGGTGGGAACCTGAATAGTGGAGGTGGAAGAGGAGGTGGTGGTAGCCTCGGCGACATCACCAAACCAGTTGTTGATCCAGGTCTCGAGAACACCGTCGATGGTGGCAGTCACGACCTCGGCGCGCTTCTCAACAGCCTCGATATCAACCTTGGGGTGAGCGTGACGGCGGTCATGACCGTGAAGACGGGCGACAGCAGAGCCAGCGGTCAGAGCCGTAGCCAGGAAGAGGGAGTTCTTGACGAGCATTTTGGAGGTAGGAGGGATGGATGGATTCTAAAGGATTGGAGAGCGAAAAAAGAAGGGCTTTGAAAGAGTGACAGAGCGAGACGCTCGAAACCGGAGAGAGCAAAAAAAATGAATGTGGGTGTGGAAGGAGAGGAAGGGGGAAGGAAGATGGGGGCGTGAGATGGGTAATAAGATGGGGGAGGGAGATGGTTGTGTGGTACAGAGTGGTACGGGGGGTGTATGGTAGACCCTGCAGTTTAGGGGACCAGAACTTCCACTGGAAGGGCCCTGGTGGCTTGTTCTGCCCTCCACGGACTAGCAGGTTGAACTCCATCCGCCACGCTAAGACCGCCAGAAATCCGCCGGGCAAGAAACTGTAAAAATCGGGCATCAGGGGCTATTGAGTGGTGATTGGTCGGTGCCTGGTGGTTCCTGGGGCCTGATGGCAGCCACGAGAGATTCTAATTGGGTGACGCTAGACTGGGCCGAGACCCTCGAAAAGAGAAAAAAAAAAAACAAGGGGAAAAAAGGGTCGAGACGGTGGGTAATTCATACTTGGGCTGATTATGGGGAGTCCGTATTCAAGGGAAGTATATGATACACCCTTGATCTTCCCTTCTCATAATCTCACCCAGTGCCGGCCCCTTTCTTGCCTTACCGCGTATATTTGGTATCTTTGGGGACAATACGGACACAAAATGACTTGCTGATCCATTTGGTACCTGCAGAACAATCACTGAGAGGAAACTGGTGATAATCTTCCGACCGTAGACTCGTCGTACTTCTATACTCGGCACACGCTATCGACATTCTTCGTGTCAAACACGTGTTTCCATCGGAATCCCCGTCTGGAATGCTATACTATACGATACTACTACTATTTTACTATGTTCGTACTTCAGTATGACCAGTTCCTCTCTGCTTTTCCAAGACCTCCAAGACCACCACCTTGGCCCTTTCCCCACACAGGCCAATCGGTGTAGTCTTCCAGGTCTGGAGCCCATCTCGAGCTGACGTGGCGGTCGAGACATTCTCCTGTCCGTATAATTACTTGTATGTGTATTCTACTGTATGCACAGAACCTCGTTCCTTCTTGCGGTGATGATATGAAATGTGTACAAGATCAAAGCTCGACACGTTTCATCACCAAAATAGACCTATCCCACCCGCCCTCGACAACTCATCAACTCTTTCTACGCGCCCGACCAGAAACCTGCCCGACCAGTCATTCTTCAAATGTCTACCATCCATTGTAAGTACGAAGTGTACTCTGTGTGTTATTACGATATTCCACTGATCCCGGTCTGGCCGTCTGATCCACTAAACGATCGCCCAACGGCAGCGATGTGTGTGTCGGTGGCTCCATCCCTGACTCGGCAAATGGGTCCAGTCCCTTTGCCCTGGAAGGGTCTTGCAGGGTCTGGCTGGGAATGGGATCCATAATGGACAGGTACAGCCACCAGGTTCAGCAGGCTCCGTCTTTTTGCCTCTTACCTTGTTGGCAGAACAACGGTGTGTCGTCTATCGTGTTCTCCGCCAGTCTGGGAGACAATTTGAGAATCTTCCGGACTCCACCGGGTACGTCGGGTGGACCGGTGAAATGGGATCCATCAAGGGCTCCAGAATGGCGATTTTCTTGTGGAAAATCCCTTGTGTGACTGGGTCAGTGCTGGGGTCTGGAAGCGTCTAACAAGGTGAGGTTGTAGCCGCTGATCTATCGTGGTGGCTTACAAAGTACGTAGTATACAGAAGAATTGAAGAACTGCTAGGATTCAGTTGGTGCTCTTACGACCACCAAAGATAGATCAATGGAACTGAGTATTCTGATTCTTCGGTTCTTCGACAAGAACTTCTGCAGTTAATTAGTAAGTACCCTCAGTCCAATCTTCTGCTGCATGGTACTTTCTAATTTGCAGCTTGGTGCAAGGGTCCATAGGGTTCTCCTCACGTCGAGTGAACCTCACTCTCACCACTAACACAATGACATTCTTCTACAATTACATCCGGATACATAATACCTCTCGAGTCGGTCGAGATCCAAGGTTGATGGTAACCTGCACGGGAGACGAGCCTTGGTTGACCCTGCGATCGGCGGGACTCTGAAACGATCGGGGATTTTCTGTCTTGCCCGTGCCTGGACTAAGAGAGTCTCTGCTTTTTTGTTTATTTTTATACAACCGAGTTAGACGTGATCGTTGAAGATCAAAGCCACACGGGCGACTAAGAATCAGACCATGACCAGAGCGGCAAAGTGCAATATATTGCAATAAGAATAGAACGTCATTCATTAACTGTGGGGACGTTACTATTTACAGCGTCATGGCTTCGGCCGATCAACATCGACACCAGCCAGGCTCCCACTCGAACAGACCACCATACCTCAAGGGACAAGTCCAGCCCTCAGAGCTCGCAAGCCGACTCTTCCTCTGGTCACCCTCTTCCATGATCCCAGAGAGAACCCTCTCGAAGTGAACGAAGAAATCACTTCTTCTCCAAATCCACACCCCCCTCAAACGCCGCACCCCCAGCCTCCGCATCCAACCTCACACTCTCATCCAACCCACAAACCCTAAACAACATCTGCGGCGTCAACTCCTCATCCAGCCCAGGCAACCCCAACCTCTTCAACTTCTCCAACCCCTCCCGCATAGCCGTCAACGCCGGCCCAATCGTCGCAAACGGAAAGATAATCATCTTGAATCCAATCTCTTTGGCCTCCTGCGCCGAAATCGCCGGCGTAGACCCATGCTCAACCATATTCAACACCAACGGCCACGGCGCAAGATCACGCACCGCCTGCGCAGCCATCTCCCGCGAGGAAATCCCCTCGAGGAAGCCCACGTCTGCGCCTGCGTCCCGCGCAGCGCGGAGTCGAGTTAGACTCTCGTCGTATCCGAAGGATTGGAGCGCGTCTGTGCGGGCGATTATCACGATGTCGCTGCCGAGTCGGTGTCGTGCTTGCACCGCGGCGCGGATCCGTGTTGTGTAGGTCGTCGTGTCGACGAGTTGTTTACCACCCAGATGGCCGCATCGTTTCGTTTGGACTTGGTCTTCGATGTGGAAGGCTGCGACGCCGGAGCGGGCGTATTGCTCCGTCGTGCGGGAGACCATGATCGGTCCGCCGTAGCCGGTGTCTGCGTCGGCGATGAGTGGGGTGCTGGGGGAGAGGTTGGCGATCATTTCGGCGTTGGCGCGCATATCGTTGAGTGTGCAGATGCCTAGGTCTGCTTGGCCGTGGACTGAGGCGGCGGTTCCTGCGCCGGTCTGCGTGGGGGAATGCTGTTAGCTTGGAACAGCGACGGCTTGGGTTTCTCTCTGCTACTAACCATGTATAGGGCGTCAAAGCCAGCTGCGAGGGCCATTCGCGCAGATAGACCATCGTATACACCCGGGGCACACACGAAGCCATTGGGGTCTGCGAGGGTCTTGCGCAGATTGGTTGCACCTGAGCTCAAAGACATGATGACGTCGTTGAATACCGGACTGACAAGAAGATAGAAGAACTAATCAAGGACTCGAATGCAGAGTCAATGCGGAACGTATAACGAGAAGGTCTGTCTGATTCTCTCAGAGCTTTGAAATAACCCGATGACAGGCTACCATCAACCCATTATATACCCCGTCTACCAGCTTCCACGTGTGTTACCCAGTAAACCACCACATTTTTTTCTGCACAACCCCACCAATGAACCCTCCCATCAGTAGTGATACGCACTCTCTCCACCTGCCGTGCCGATGCCGATACCGGGAGTCGATTATGTCATCGCTCTTCGCTCGGTGATAACTCGCTGTCGCCGAACAATCTCTGACCTGCGTGGCGATGTGCTGGATTTTTTATGTAGTGTCTGGTTTCATGCATGAAGCCGTGGTTTATGACCGCCGACACCGGCCTTCGGTAGCTAGTTGTGAAGTGCCGAGTTATCCTGCAGGGATGCAGGCGTAGGGTAAACCTCGGGGTTGTGTGGCTTCCGCGGCAGTGGAAGTGGGGTAATCAAGTCGCAGTAACAGAAGTAGAATAGCAGGTTGAAATGAACATGATTCAGTGATCTAAGGGCGACTGCAGATATGCATCCACTACATGATTCAGTTTATCAATGTCAGATTATCTTATCCTGTCGATATCAGACCAAACACCCAAGCTCTATTCTGACCTGTGATTGGTGGATGGTAGCCCCACCTCGTCGGCCGAATGCTGATGTCAATTTGTATACTTCATTCTACAGAAGGAACAAGATGACAAAATACTCCTCGGACAAAGAAAAGATAGAGCCGAATTAATAATGAAAGACAGATAGCTATAGACCAGAAGAGAACGTTACACTGATTCACATCATCTATATAACTTGCTCAAGTAACCGTGTTCAAATCCACGTTTCACCAACCCTCCCAACCAAGCTTCATATCAAATCCAAAAAACACCCTCCAAAATGCCATTCTTCCAACCAAAAGTCACCCCCCTACCCTCCGGCATTGACCTGCACGGCAAATCCGCCGTGATAACCGGCGCCAGCGCAGGCCTCGGCCTCGAAACAGCCCGGCAACTCCTATCCCTAAACCTGACCACCCTCATCCTTGCCGTCCGCAACGAAACCAAAGGCGCAGCCTGTATCGAAACCCTCCTATCTGACCCAACCATCAAATCCAAGAACCCAATCATCAAACTCCTGCCCCTCGACGTCAACGACAACAACAGCATAACATCCTTCGCCAAAACCCTGCCCCAAACCCTCCCAACCCTCAACATTCTCATCCTAAACGCAGGAATAAGCCGCTTCAAACACACCCCCAGTCCGACGGGCCACGAGGAAACCGTGCAAGTCAATTACCTCTCCAACGCACTCCTGCTAGCAACTCTACTCCCGTATCTAAACGCCAGCGCTGAGAAAACCGGTTCCCCAACCCGGGTTACCTGGCTGGGTAGTCGTATGCACGAGCTTATGACTAGTTTTCCGAAAAAGTCTCCCCTAGCTGGTCCCTATACCTCCGTTCTGGAGTACGTCGATGCTGAGGGTACTATCTCGCCGTACTCGCGGTACGCGGATAGTAAGGTGCTCTGCGCGATGTTCATGTACAGTCTTGCGCCGAGGTTGGATTCCAGCAAGGTTCTGCTGAATATGGTTTGTCCCGGGATGGTGGATACGGGGATTAGTGATTTTTTGCCGATTTATTGGAGGGTTGTTGTTGATCTTGTTAAGGCGTTGAGGGCGAGGAGTGTGGAGGTTGGGGGGTGGTTGGTTGTTAATGCTGCTGTTGTGGCTGGGGTGGAGTCGTATGGGAGGCTTTTGGGGGATAAGGAGGTTCTTGAGTGAGTTTTCATCCCTGGTTATTAGATGGTGGATTGTTCTGTGGGAAGGGGATGGAATATACATGGGATGTTTTATGGCTGACTGTGCTATTTTGGATTAGGGTTTCCAAGTATATTCAGTCTGAGGATGGGAGGAAGGTGCAGGAGAAGTTGTGGGAGGAGACTTTGGATGAGTTGAAGAAGTTTACTACTTTGCCGCGGGAGTTTATATGAGTATGGGGGAAGGTGCTGTATCAAGATGGAGAGAGGGGAGACTGTATGGAGTTTGGTTTTAATTTTTCCTTTGTTTGGTTGCTCAACACAGTTTATCATTTCTCGTCTGTTTGTGCAAGTAATTATGCCCTGAACGCCTTAACCTTAGACACCCTTAAACCTTGATAACCTCTTGGATAAATTGAATTTCGCCTTGAACCCGTGGCTCCTCCCTGACCTTTGGCTCCTCGCTGGGCTTTGGCTTTGGCTTTGGATTGGACTTTGGATTGGACTTTGGATTGGACTTTGGCATGGACTTTGGCATGGACTTCGGTGCCTTGTCCACCGTAGGAGTTTCTGGTGATTTCGTCACCTCAGCCGATTTGGGAACCACGTTCGACTTTAGCGTCTCATTGGACTTGGACTCTTCAAGCATTTGACCAACGTCAAACACCTTCTCTTGATGCTCCGTAGAAAGTTCGAAGGACAACATTTCATCACGCAGAGATCGACAAGGAACAGGGCACAAATCGTCAATTCTGGTATTCCAGTTGTTCCAAAACAGCTCACTGAGGCGACGAGAAGAGCTAAGACCACGGTTCGAAATCAGACGAAGAGCATGTTGGCACCACAGGAACTTCTCCCGATTCCCTAGGCCGATGTAGACCTTGATAGCTCCACTCATGGGGAACATCAACATGCGAATTCCGGAAAGTGTCTTTGTATCATTCGCATAGTACGGGATAGTGCGACAGATCTCATCGGCGTAAAACTCTGACATCCGATGATCCTCGTCGTCGACTGGCAGCTTGTCAGAGCCGCTCTCGGGGGTGAGCGGATAAGATCGAACGAGGGATTTGGCTTTGTAAATCATAGGCTGAATAGTCGCCAGCGCATTCCAGTACCAATGATGCATTCTAGCATTATCGAGCGAGGAGAACCGATACCCGGCACCGAACAATTCCTCTGTTGGAGGCAGCTCGTCGGTTCTGCATTCATCTGGAGCGCACACGAAGAGGCCTCTCGCGTAGCCATACTGAGCATACCACGCGGTGATTCTGTTCTTTTGTTTGATACAATTTTGTAGTAGAGTCTCGCATCCCTCGTGATCACTGGGGGAAATTGAATTCAGGACGGTCGAGAGAGGTCCAAATTCTGCGTAGACTGCGAGCAATTCGGATAGTGGGGTTGAAATGCCGTCGCTTGAACGTTTCAGATATTGGTATTCGTCTTCTGTGATGTTGACTCCCGCGGTCGCAATGATCTGGAGAGAATTAGCACGGGACCATGATATTTATTAGAAATCAAAATCACATACCAGTCGCATCTTCTGATGTTGGTTGTAAATGGCGTCAAGAAGGGGGTTCCGAGGCAGAATATCACGATAGTAACGCAGCAGTGTACTCGTTCCCTGAGTATGGGCCAGCCATGCTCGGAGATCAAATGCACAGCAGTATCCCTAATCCAAATACCACGTCAGATTAGGTTTTTAATCACTCCGAATGTTGTTCTGTCTCTCCTTACCTCCAACTCCTGGAAAATAACGGCAGTATACACAATTTCCGCGTTCCAAGCATTCCGATAAATGTTGTTCTTCACACTCCGAATCGCAGTTCCATACAGGTCCAGACCATAGTTGTACATATGATCATCGTTGTTCATCTTGCCCATGTAAAGACATGACACCGCAGAGATCGCTCTCTCAAGCATATTCGTCTTGTTAGGAAGGGTCGCAAAATTGTAAATCAGGTACTGCCAAAGGTTCAACGAGGAAACCTCCTCGGTATGACTGAAGAAGACATTGGTGAAAGACGAAAAAACCTGTTCGCGCGCTACTGGTCCAGAGGTCACGTTGCTCGGCATCACCAAGGCTCGAACGGGGTCTTGGTATTGGACTGGGTATTGATTCTGAGCCGGATCTTGATTCTGAACTTGATATTGATTCTGGATCTGGGCCTGATATGGACTTTGATACTCGATCTGATACTGCGATTCAGTGATTGGGACCGAGGCCGGAGCTTTCTCCCGTCTCGCCAAGGGATGATGGATGAAGATGCGAGTCTTTTCGTAACCAGGACATTTGACACCGCGTTTGATGCATCGGGCGCATTCCGGCTCTTGTTCGTCGCACTGTTCCCCCCCCGTCCTGTTAGGATTCACGCTCATCGCCAGGGGCTCAGAAGGTAGGACAGACTTTGACTTTGCGTTTCCGGCACATCATGCACCCTTTCGAGTGCCAGGGGATACCGCCCATTTTGTCTGTGCTGACTTGCTTGTCTCAAGTCCACGTCAGGCTTTCAGTATCGAGTAGAGAGTCATATAATCCTACCAATACGGTAGGATGGAGACTGGATGTTGGTGGCTTGGATGTGTTTGCAGGAATTGGCCCAAGGCAGCCTTACGGCAGAGACGCTTTGCCTGGAGGTTGAGGGGCTGCGGAATTCCGGCCCCCAATGTTGCGTGGTCATGTAACATGGTCTACTCCCTTTGAGGTTAGTACCTGTGACAGCCCCCCGCAGGTCACATCTTGGTGATTGGGGGAGTTGGTTTCTCTGGTAAGACCAGCCCATCTTTGATTTCAAACGTCTGTTCAGTCAGTAAAGAAGTGGGAAATATATAGGTCCATAACATCGAAGACCGATCCACGTTGAGAAGTAGGAGATTGCTGGTGAACTCTCTTGTGTGATGAAGAGAGAATCCAATGGGGATTCCCGCTGTTTCAATGGCCCCAGTTAGCGTTGCTGAGCGGGCGGACCACTCTGTGGTCTTATGCATGAGTGAAACTCATGTAGAGGGTCGCAGTAGGGTGACCGACAGATCACTCTAAAGTCTGCTCATAATGCTCGAGAAAAATACAATGGAGGAAAGAAAATCTCCAGGGGACAACCGCTGGCCTTTATCTGGTTGAGAATAGTCTTTGAGGGTCGGGCCGTGAGCCTACCTAAAAGGAAAGAAGTTGCGAAGTGGGCCCAAGGAGCTGGAGCTATGGCCCCCACTCGTGAATCCTTTCTCGTACGTTCACCAATATGGCAGCTTAGATTCAAATGTCTCTTGGGTTTGTGGGACTTTCGACGTTCCTAGTCTACTCTGATGGAGAGAAACGCGCGAAGGAGGCGCCAAACCCCTCTAGATTCGGTCTAGTACGAACCGTTATAAGTAGATTGTGTTTGTTGATAGTAAAGTAGGTATACGTAGTAGGGCATTAATGAAACACTAGTCTCTTGATCTGAAAGCGCGTAGGAATAGGGTAAACAGAAGGCACATGAGTTCCCTCCAAATTGCATTCGTCCTCCTTCTGACAGGAGAGAAGAATCGTCGCACAGACCTTGATGTTGAACATCTTTGGGCCAATGGGCACAAAGCCTCCCTATCCCGTTGAATCCTATTAATGCTAGACCTTGGCCGCATTGGAATTGATGATTTAGGTTGAGGGCAACTTGATGTAAGCTCGAGAGGTGAGACCCTCGGGTGGAAGTGTCAGGGCAGGGGCGATACCCCCTGAACAGGATCGCTTGACATATGTCTCAGCCGCGAGTATCGCTTTGACCTGCCGTTCATATCTTGACCCGATGTATAGAACAGCCGGGTTTGGTATGGTCAGATGCGGCACAAGTCCAGAGTAGCGCCACGCAAGCCAAATCCCGACTCGTCGATGACTGAGTCCCACAAGTCTGTGTCTTGCAAGTCACGGAAGTTAGGCCCGTGTTCGGATTCAGTAGGGCTTTCTTCACGATGGAAGTAGTGCATTTGTGGCCCAGCTTCCCCGCAGAGACCAAGAATAACGCTGATGGCCATCTTAGTTTGCGGCTTCTTGAATGCGGATCCGGTCATGAATTGCAGGCATCCATCCACGTAGTAGCGAGCTATTTTCTCATCTTCGGCTCCTCGATGATGAATCAGGTAGACCAATATCAATAGAGAACTCTGCTGGGGGCCATAGTACTCGGCGAGAAACCAAAGATAGGGTTCAAATGCTGGAGCTCTACAAAGACGTAAGTATTTCCGGATGTAGACCAGTGAGAGGTGGTAGATGCTGTCCGTAGCGTTGTTAGACAAAATCTCCGCAATCCCTAAAATGTGAACAATCAGATTTGAAATGAAACGTACCGATTCCAAGGCCTTTCAGAGGATATCGAATCCGGAGGCCCAAGCAGCGATTTCTTCAGCATGGTGGCCACCTCTAATTTGACCAGAAACAAGCTTGTTCGTGCCAACGCACCAATCAAAGTAGGCGCTTTACCTTCGTCTTGGTAGAGAGCGAAATGTGATTCTGGGGAGGCTTCCGTCAAATCGTCAGGAAATATGTCCTTGGGGTCTTTAAAATCCGGTATTTTGGCAATGAGATTGTCGATCAGACGGCCAAGAGATCTGGCTGCTTCCAAAAGCTCTTTTACCGTTTCCTGAGATATTTCGCCTTTGTTTCGGGAAGCGACATTCTGGAATTGATGCATAATCTGGTTTTGTAGCCGTGCTGCTTCGTACCGACCGATGGCAAGGAGCTTGACAGCAGAGTTCTCTGGCGCGGAAATCATTTGCACTCCACCTAGAGCACTGTTATCAAGACATGTTGGTAAGCTGCTAGCAAGGCTAGATTGTATATCCAGCCAGACTAGGTGCCACCATATCTGACGTCGATGTTCTCTTGTAGAATCGAGATCTGGAATGTTATTTTCTTGATGAAGCCCCATACTCTGAGCCAGGCGGATGGACTTTGCGATAAAAAGCGCATCGTCAGTTGATGATTGGATTTTGGCGAATACATGGAATAAAATCGATCCAACCAAGGTGTTGAGCGTTGGGTGCTCAGAATGTCTGCACGCAGACAGACTATCAGCACAGGCATTTTCGAGCTGGGAAATAGTTGTCTCGCGATTAAGGCATCTCAAGGTAGGTGGGCCATCCGTCCATCTCGATAATGATATCCCTGAAGCGCCAGCATAAAGTACGGCGAAAAGGAGGCAAGTAAATGTGGGATCTTCAACCAATTTGGGAGGCGGGTAAAGATCCCCCGAACGAGCCCATTCCCAGAAGGCCTCATAATCTGATTGAAAGGTCAAAGTATCGACCACAGGATGGATAGGGTAAACAGATACAAAGAATGATCGAACGAGTGCATCAGCTGCTGGTCTCGTGGGTAGGACAAACAGAACCTTTGCCAGTGAAACAGCTGAAATATGTGATGGAGGTAGATCGGATGGAGTGGTTTTCTCGTCATAGAATAATCCATCACTCAATGCTTCCTTCAACAAGGTTAGCGTGGGATTAGAAACCGAGTCTGTGTTGACTCACCCGACCATTCACGAACCCCCAGAAAGTCCTGCCAATGTGCCGAACTCGAGCGCCTCTTTGAAGACTCAAATGATCAGAGGCCAGAGGGATCTGATTTCCATCACTGGAAGTAACCTGCTCATTGAAGACCCTCTCTTGGTCATGGGAAGTTAGTTCAGCTGGACGGGGACCGTTCTCTTCAAACTCTGCAGCTCGCAGGACGCGACCCGTTTCTGTATCACGAACGCCAGTGTCGTACGAACAGATCTCTCCAAGTCGCTCACAATTGTGACATTGGGGTTTCTCTTTCCCACATTTCACTTTGCGGCGACGGCATACCACACAGCTCAAGGCCAAACGAGGCCTTTTGACTGCGTGAGAGGACATTTAGTCAACCATGCTCCGAGGGGTGAGAACGAATCCGTGAGTGAACGATGCAGTGCCGAATATCTGAAAGGGAAAGCTTGGAAAGGCTGACATGGACAGTATCAATCGGAGGTATGTGAAATCGACCCGCACGAGTGGCTGGATCCATCCACGGGAAGCACCAACTGGAGCCCTGGCAGGCGTAAGATCGCCTTAGTCATCGTCATGGAGTTTCTGGAACCGTCCCAGTGGAACTCAACCTTCTCACACTCTCTCTTTAATCCATTCACCTTGAAATGAGAACGACACCTCTTGGATAGTGCGCCCTCCTCTACACCCGACCATCCCATCCCTCCACATCCCCACCGATGGCGCGCTCCTCCGTCGTCCAAGAGTATGACGCGCCGTCCACAACCCTGAGCCTGGACCAGAAAGTGACCCACGAGCGCCAGACCTACCAAGTCGCTCGCCCAAAGGGCTACCGCGTCTCATGGCACGCCAATCCGGCCGTTGAGGCGCACCATTTCGGCCAATCACATCCCATGAAGCCATGGCGACTCACCTTGACCAAGCAGCTCGTCATGGCATACGGGATGCACCACGCTATGGACCTGTACCTCGCGCGGGCGGCGACGTACGAAGAAATGGCCGAGTTTCACGAAGCAGATTACCTTGATTTCCTGCGGCAGGTGATGCCGGGTGACATGGACCGCGCAGAGCAAAGTGATAACGTGGTGCGGTTCAACTTTGGCGACGATTGTCCCATCTTCGACGGGCTGTACAATTACTGCTCGCTGTACGCGGGCGGCACGGTTGACGCAGCGCGCAAGCTGTGCAATGACCAGGCTGAGATCGCGATCAACTGGTCTGGCGGTCTGCATCACGCAAAAAAGGCCGAGGCAAGCGGATTCTGCTACGTCAATGATATCGTCCTCGGTATCCTACAGCTATTGCGCCACCATCCTCGAGTCATGTACATCGACATCGACGTGCACCACGGTGACGGTGTCGAGCAAGCATTCTGGTCCACAGATCGTGTGCTCACCGTCTCATTCCACAAATACGATAAAGACAACTTCTTCCCCGGAACCGGAGCTCTCGACGACACGGGTCCCACACATCCCCTCAACCCCGGCGCACACCACTCCATCAACGTCCCGCTCAACGACGGCATTGACGACGAATCCTACATCCAGCTCTACCACGACGTAATCGGCGCCTGTGTCGAGACCTACCGCCCCGGCGCAATTGTCCTACAATGCGGAGCAGACAGTCTGGGCTGCGACCGACTAGGATGCTTCAACCTGAACGTGCGCGCGCACGGCGCCTGTGTCGCTTTCACCAAGACCTTCGGCCTACCCCTCCTCGTCGTCGGCGGTGGCGGGTATACCCCCCGCAATGTGTCCCGCGCCTGGGCACACGAAACATCCATCCTCCTCGAAGCCGATCAAATAATCGACCCTACGATCCCGGACTCGGTCGCCTTCCGCACACACTTTGGTCCTGATTACTCACTGTTCCCGCCGTTGTCGGAGATCCGTAAATTGGAGAATAAGAATCCCCGGTCTTACCTCGCCGGCCTGGTCGAATCGGTACATGAGCAGTTGCGGTATATCAAGGGTGCCCCAAGTGTGCAAATGAGCTTCATCCCACCGGATATCCTTGGTCTGCGTGAGGAAACGGAAAAGGAAATCGAGGAGGAAACCGCCATGCTCGAGGAAGAACGCGAGGAACATTTTGGCGGTGGCTCTGCAGCCGCTGCAGCCGCTGCATCCTATACAGACGTGCCTGGCTCAGTCGGTGCTATTCCTCGCGGGAATCGCCGGCGCGAGCTAGAGCGCGGCGCTGGGTATAAGGGTGAACTATATTCATGATGGATTGCTCAAATCGTACGGTGTTTAGGGCTAGGGGTTCCGGCGTCTAGGGTTGGTTTCTTCTGTTTTTATGTCAACGGTGTCTAAGGTGTTTTGATCTTTCAGTTCTTGAGATATCCCCGGACAGAGAAAGAGACCTGTACAGTAATAAAAAGCCAATTAAGAAATAAATTCATAAAATCAATACATTGGATGAAAGTTTGTAGCCTTGAGATCATTGCCTCCCTGTTTGTATACTTCTGTGCTCATATATCGAAGAAGTCTATCATCACTCCATTCCAGTGAACACCCCCCGCACCAAGGAAATCCGATCAAATCAAGCTTGAAACTTGCATCTTCGACGAAAGACCATGACTCGCCGATTGAGAAACATTCTTCCCTTCTACGACAACCCCCAAATTAAACATTACGACGTACATCATACCTCCCTCCAACCAATATCAGTCCCAGAAACAGCACAACCCGATGCGAAGACGTATGTGAAGCATATATGTATTTCCAATTGTTTTGTTTATTTCAAATCGATTTTCGACGAGAATTATCGAGTTTGAGTTTTTAGTATTTCTTTTCCTTTTTTTTTCTTTCTCGGGATGGCAAAAATCCAGAATCAAATCGGGTATCCAGCAAATGTGGTACGGCATTTTAGACCGGGGAAAAACGCTTGTGTTGAACATGATAGTGGTGGGAAGTAGAAGGGATGTGTATGGTCGTCGTTTTCCAGTCGCGAGAGTTACTGCTGACCGCATAGCTTTTGCAGATTGATTGCTTTCGCTTGGCGGACTAGCAGTGATGGACTCTATGCGAGGCTGGAAGCTGGAAAGGACCTCGGCGCGGGTTTGGTGGTGAATTGGGCCCGGAGTGTAGTTTATGTCGTGGTTGTCGTTTTTATTTCTCCCGAATTACTGCTTTTCCTCTGCGTCCACGAATTCATCCACCTCTTGCGTTTCGGTATCTTTCCGTTCGACGACGCTTGGGGCGGCTGTGTTGTTTCCTGTGGATGAGGCTGCGCTCGTGGTATTAGCTGTCGTGTCCTGCTCGGGGAGCGCCGGTGTCGCAGAGGTGGACGGCTTGGAAGCATGCGGCGGAATCTGGAATTGGCTTGAGTCTTTCTGACCTGCGAGGATGGGCGCGATGGCTAGGATTTGCTTGGTTGCGATCTGAGGGTCGTGCGAGTCGCTGTGGTTTTTGAAACGTTAGTCAAGACTTGATTCTGCTTGGACATGTCCTGCAGAACGTACACTTCGGCATTGATGATCCAGTCCAGGTCTTCCTCGCCTTCGTCTTGACCGCCAGGGCCACCGTGTACAGCCCGGAACAGTCGTGGTCGCCACTCGACACCTTCGTCAACGCGCTTGGCAGCCTCGTCTCGTTGGCGATCTTCAATCTTGGTCTTCTCGTCCGTCGCAGCTACATGGTTTTGCGCGAGGATCGCCTTGACCGTGGGTTCCCACAACCGTTGCGATTCGCGCTCTGCTTGCTCATCGATCGGGCGTGCGGAAGGCTTCGAGTGCTTGGCGTGTGTGGCATCGAACAAAACCTCCTTCTGGTGAGTCTGTACAGTTTTATTAGCACCTAACGCAGACAGAAGGGAGAACGACACTGAACGAACATGGACATTCTTGATGTGCATCTCGCCATTCCACAATCCTGACAATTCATATAACACTTCACCAGTCTTCTCGTTCTTGATCGTGCCTCCGATTGCATTATATGTACCCGAGAAATAACCCTTGGTCTTGAATTCGATATCGGCCACGAGGTTGTTCTCCGGGCACCGCACATAACTGTGGTCGCCTAGCTCATACTTCATCTTTCCGAATAGAATGCCGCGCGCGTACATGTTGGGCTGTGTCAAGATGCTAAGAGAATTGGTTAGTACATACTCTGGCGCAACCAGCAAGAAAACCGTATGATGCAAGGGAACAAGTCAAAAAGACGTACTATCGCTCGCCCTTCTCCTTATCCTGGCCGCAGTTCAACAGTCGCAAAATCGCAATACCCTCCATCATACTCGCTGCAGAGTTGCCCAAAAACTTGCTGCGGGGCTTGAGCGTGCCGTCGATTCGAATATGGTGCTCGGGAGCCATAAAGAAGTAGCTCGACTTGGGCGGATGGTGGGAGGTCTGCTCCGAGACATAATATCCACGCGTTCCATCAGGATAGTCCCAGTAACAAGTAAAAGTCTCTCCGAGAATGGGGTTCAAGGGCTTCTTGACGCCTCTGCAAGCACGAGCGGGGAGAAAATCAGTATGTCGTCACCGCGGGAAGCAAGGAAAAAGGAACAACAACAGCGCTTAGGGCGGGAAAAGACGTACGGGGGCTTGATGTGCCATCCACTCAAATAGAACTTGATGACTGAGACGAAGCGGTCAACGGGATCGTCGATCGTGGGCATGGGGAGGAGGGTTTCGGGGTGTGCCATGAAGCTATAGGAGAGAATCTTGTTAGTTCCATCCTAACTGATCGTTCACCATGATCCAGATCGCACATACTTGGTAATGCGCTCGAGCATCGACCTCGGCTCCAGGATAAAGGTGGGCAGGACGACCCGACTCAGGTCGGCGCCCGGTCGGAGCTGCGAAATGATATGCGAGAGGACTATATTTTGCTCGTCAGCGGGGGGTTGTTCGCGGGGGGAATTCGTTGGGGGTCTTTTTTCCAACGGCGCGGGCACTCATACCATTTCCCTGATCGGGCTCGACGGTCTCATCCTCCCCACTACCGGGAGAGTCGTCCACGGATGACCGGCCTAGTGTTGCGTGAGTATCCGACATGGTTGAGTGGTGAGTTTGCGAGGAGAGAAGAGAAACCCACTGGTTAAGGAAGCGCGGCGGAGGTGCGGGACCGGCATGACTGCAAGCGGAAAAGACAGAAGCAGTAGGATGTTGTTGTGTGGGGGGAAAAGGGTTCAGCGCAACGGCATCTAGCGGGGATTGTAGTATGGAGTAGTTTCTGAAGATCAGAGGAAATTAAGGGTCCCGAGGGGAGTGGAAAAAAAGGGAAGAAAAAGAAAAGCCTTGAAGGATTTAAAAGAGGCTGTGGAGTATGTCTCAAGGCCCAAAAAAAAGATGGTTTGAGTAGTATACGGGCACGCAGGCTTAGCTCGTCATCGGAAGTCGAATACGAATACTGGGAACTAAACAGGTGGGACGGGTACAGGATATATACAACCATACATCATACTATACTATAGTATAGTACCAGTACAGGCTACATTATAGGTACTGTTGGAAGACTGCAGTCAACAGTACCCAAAAAATTACCAAATTCTTCTTAGACTTGGGTCAGTCGGGCAGTGACGTCGAGCCTCACGCCTCCACTTTGGCTCCAAATCCACGCTTGGGATAGGCTGTGAATAGATTGGCCCAACAGAGCTAGTATTTCTAGGGTTTGGTCCCATCTTGGCCTCCGTCTAATTGTCTATTCACTCTATTGGACTCCTTGTTAAAAATCTTGGAGCTTCCCTGTGGAAATCCCTTCTATACCAAGACAAACCTTCCAGTGCTTCCCCTCTTCTTTTCTCGATCGTCGGGGGCACGGCCTTGGCAGAGTGGGGGGAGACTCGATGTATCGACAACACGCAGGTCGGGGGATATCGCTGCAGGCAGTCGCCTGCAGGCTGGTCCACTTGGTCGAGTTTGGTCCAAGACTTGTCCAAGCTTGTTCTGCTTAGGTCGATCCAGGATGATCAGAGGATTGTAGTCGTAGCCACTCTCGCCAAGGCACCGAGTATGTATCCAGTATCCAGTATCTAGACTGGACAGTCTCCTCTCATACCCGTTCAATCAGCGGTACATCTCCATGGGTGATATCCTGCACGAATGCCATATCCGGGCGATGGAGCATGACGTGGAAGTGTTCGATGGCGTGGACGGACTTGAGTGACTTCCAGTTCCTGAACCAGACGACCTGTTCAGGCGCCAGCGAACAAAAAGTCTCCCGGACGTATCGCTCGATCGCCTCTCGCGCCTCTGCTGTCAGATCACCCGTGGCAGGGTCATCGGGAAGCTCAAATTTGGTCCAGACTACCAGGTGGATGATATCCGTATCTATCCCGTACGGCCAGTCATTGTATAAGATCCGAATATCCTCTGTATACGTCGTATCCCTCGTATACCACATTAGCCAGTATACTCTTTTGAATCTTGGGGCCTAAAAAAAAGGGTGCTTTCCTTACCGGAGAACTCGAACAAGCCACCACGAGGCCGAAGGTTCTCGGCACTCCCATCGCCCCAGCATAGTCTCTCCGTAACAACGAACCGCATCACCGATCCATACTCGGCTTTGATCTGGGACATGTATTCCAGATACTTGCGCAGTTCGCTCGGGACACGTTGGAATCGATCGATCCGGTTCGTTCCTGCGGAATTCAATGCAGAACGCCTGTCAGCCTGGTAACCCTTTTAACCTCTGACCGACACCTGGTCCCAGCGCCGATATGCATGACAGATGAAACGAGCTCCACTCAACTGGTGATCTCCTGTACTTCCTCCCAGCTCTGTCGCTGATAGTGGCTATCGGGTGTAGCCAGGCATTGTACGTTCTTTGGTGGTTGATCTCGTAGAAAGGCAGGGCATTCGGTCGTCCATTGCGACCGGGGTACATTTACCAGCCAGAAAGGGAGAGTTTCCAAAGTGATACCCCGGTCTTGGAGGAAGCGCGCTGGCGTGTTGATGTCCGCATCGACCAATTTCTCGTCCGGCGAGGTAATAGTCCTCGTAGGCGTGGACACGTTTGTTGAATGTGGCATTGTAGACCGTATCTGGGAGGCCGGGTTTGGATTGGGTTGCTTATGCTCTTGTACGACGGAACTTGTACAGGCCCCCTTTCAAGAGCGACGTCACTCTGCAGTAGTGCTAGAGAGAATCGAAAGGCACAAAGGGGGAAACGTTCCTGAAGTAAGCACCCCCACGGGCCGTTTATTTCAATGTCGATCATTCGGGGGCATTTCATCTACCGGAATCCACCCGGTGGCAAGGACGCGAATCCATGCGGAGTATGTACTTCGGACAGGAATGGAACCATCATTCCAATACTCAAGACCCGGAGATAGCAAACACAAAAGGGGGGAATCAATTGTCAGAATCTACTAAGAAGAACAACAAGACTATCGTTGCAATCTATGCCACTGCTACGGCCAGCTTCTTCACAATCGCATCACCAGCGTGGATGACCGACACTCCCGCAACTCGAAGCTCCTCTTTGACCTTGTCCCAACTAGCAGGCACCACGCACTTTGTACCCTCTTCGATAAGCCAGCTGCGGAATCCAGCCTTGACGGCATCGATAGCAGTGCATTTCACGCAATAGTCCCCCGCTAGCCCGACGACGAATACATCCGTAACCCCTTTCTTCTCGAGCACCGATGCGATATCCACATTGACAGATTGCGCCGTCACGGCAGGGTCTAGATTTCCAAAGGCATCCGCAAAGGCAGAATACATCTCGACCTGCGAGTGCTTGCCCTTCTGAACGAACAGATCAATGCGACCGGCGTCAATCTCGGGTATCATCTCCGCTCCGGGGGTACCAGCCACGCAATGAACCGGCCAGAGCTGCTGCGGTTTGGTTTCAGTCTTCTTATCCGGTGCGGGGTTCTTCATCTCGACGAAAGATTCGAACGGTCGGTTGTTGGGTGGGGGATGGTTGCTGGCGAAGGAAATGTGGTCTGCGGGGTGATAGTCTTGAGTTGCGATGCGCGTCACGAATCCAGGCTGGGAGAGGAGATCGTTGATCAGTGGAGTAATTGTTCGGCCATCTTGAACGGCGAGAGATCCATTCTATTTGTCCCGCGAAAGCATCGTTGCCAGGTGCACATCAGCATGTCCGAGCTTCTCGAGCTATATAGTCAGCTATATCCGTGGACTCACGGGTGGACAGAAGTCTTCCTGCATATCCACGATGATCAGAGCGGGCACAAAGGGGCCCCTATCGCTGCCTTTGAATTCCATGGCGAAAGGTAGATCTGAGAAAAGCTTGGATGGTGTCAAGTCAGTGTTGTAATGTTGGAGAGCTTGAGGGCGCCAAGAGGCGATTTAAAGCTGGCCGAGCTAAGGCCCGCTGAGTCAGCAATCACGCTAAAAAAGGGAAGTGGCCGAACCGCAGAAACTTGGATTTCTTTCTTTTCCTCCTTCCAAGGGCTACGGCCCCAATGAATCAACTGAACTCTGGATAATGAACGGTAGTTGCAAGGTACGTAAAAAAAGGATGCCAGCATCCGAATTGCTTTTACCCTTCTGCCCCTTTTACATGATGAGTTTATTATTGGAGCTGTCTGAGCTTTGGCTATGCGGACAAACTCATTATACGCTTTTTTTCTCTGAACCTCATTTCTTCTCACATTGTTTGATTTCATTCAATATCTGGGTCCAATGCTAATGCTAATGCCCAACTAGTCAATACCAGGAGATCGTAAACCCATCTTCAAGCCTCCCTAATCTCTCCCATTCGCTTGTCAGCTGCTAGCTGCCCGGCTCTCTCCCCTTCCTATCCTTCTTAGTACTACTTTACCATTTCTACATCTTCATCTACAACCCCCCATCCCTCCATATAATCCTCCCCGCCCACAATGGCGGCCTACGACCCTCGTGTAAACCTCGGAAGCACCACTCCTCAAAATCCTCCTCCCCCTCCTCCCCCACCACCCGAGTCCGCACTCTCAGAAATGCCTTCCACCACCGACGAGGCCGTGGACACGGCTACACCCAACACCGTCACTTCAAGCACCCCCGAGCAACCCACCGACTCATGGAAGCTAAAGTTCTGCACAGTCTGTGCATCCAACAATAACCGCTCCATGGAGGCTCACCTCCGGCTGTCCACCGCACCAACCGCGTTCCCCGTGATATCCTTCGGCACGGGCTCGCTCGTCCGTCTCCCAGGTCCCTCAATCACGCAACCAAACGTGTACAGCTTCAACGTCACCTCGTACAACCAGATGTATGAGGAACTGGAAGAAAAAGACCCCCGACTATACCGCCACAACGGCATCCTGAACATGCTGGACCGCAACCGCAATTTGAAATGGGGTCCGGAGCGGTTCCAGGATTGGGTGCCCGGGCAGCCGCGTCTCGAGCATATTTCCAAGGGTGATAAGGGCTCGTTGGGGACGGAGGGGGCGTTGTCGATGTCATTATCACTTGTGAAGAGCGATGCTGGGATGCTGTCGTCGACGATTTGATGAATAAGGGTAATACCTTGAATCGTCCCGTGCATGTGTTCAATGTCGACATCAAGGATAACCACGAGGAAGCCCTGGTCGGTGGAAATGCCATTCTGGATTTGGCGAACCGTCTGAATGAGTCTGCCCTCGCGCAGCGCAAATTGCATGGTTCTGCCGGGTGGGAGAATGGGTCTGGTGCGGCTCGCTTGAGCTTTGATGAGAGTGTTCCGGAGATTCTGGCTGAGTGGCAGGAGAAGCATCCTAATCTGCCGGCCTTGTGGACTCTGGCCTGGCTGTAGAGGTTTCGAGAAACCTCACTGTCCTGTTTTTCTGATACCCCCCTTTCACTGTTTGCAGATGCTTGGGTTTTGTGTTCTGGGATTGAGCAATGCCTGTTCGATCTGAATTATGCTACATCGGTTATTGACTACGAATCGAACAACTGTGCTACGCAATGCTCTTATACTTTTAGTCCTAGACACCCTCCTCAGGTCCATTAATAATAGGTTGAATATCTTGGTGAACGAGGTATTTCAAGTAGAATTATAAAGCAAACCGATATGGGTATCATCCGTACAACGCCAGCCCTCCAGCGTTCCATCGAGGAAGCAAGTGAGATAAAAAAACAACAGCACAAAAGAGCAAGCCTCCAAGCAATCTCATTGCTCGCCCTTAACTTCTACCTTCTCATCCTGAGAAAGCACCACATTCCTTCGCTCCTGATACCACTTATCCAGACACTCCCTCCGTTGCGCCTGCGTCATATTCTCCACAACAAGCGCAAACTCCGTCGCATCGGCATACCCAAACCGTCGGGCCATACTGCAGAACTGCCGGTGCTTCACATCCTCAGGCGGGTTATACTTGAATCGAACGATCTGCCCTTTGGCGTCCCGGAATACAGATGGTGGCGGATGTTGATGGAGTGGCTCTGCGAAAGGGTCGTCGGCACTATCAGCATTCTGAGAGGGTTCGAAGATCTGAATATCTGCATTAGGGTCATTGATGACTTGCTCTGCGCGTCGGCTGAGTCGTTCTTCAACGCGGGATGAGCCGATGACTTCATTGTTGAGATGAGTGTATTCAACACCTGCCCCGGCGAGAATGGCCTGGATCGGGTCATGGCTGCGTGTAGTCTCAGTCTCAGTCTTCGGTCCATCGGCATCAGTCTCGCCGCGGACCATAGCGGCTATCTGGCTCATTGCTTCGTCCTCGGCCTTGACGCTCCTCTCGCCGGTGAAGTCATTTTCGTCGTCTTCTTTGACCTCAAAGTCCATGACTTGAACGCCGGCCCGGCTTTCAGCGACGTTGGTTTTGTTGACAATGTCACGGAGAACGACATTATCATGTTGGTAGGCGAAGAGATTCTGCATACCGAAGATCTCGCCCTTTTGATCGGACTTTTCTTGGACCCCTTTAAAGTAGCGTCGTTCGGAGCTGGCCGTGTAGCCGATCTCGGCTTGTTGCTGCTTGTAAATCTGTCGCGCGTAGACGATCTCTTCAATGGTGCCTACTGAAACAAGTCGGAAGACTTCTACATCGCGAACCTGTCCGATACGGTAGGCTCGGTCCTGTGCCTGAAGATCATAGGCTGGATTCCAGTTCGGATCAACCACGACGACCTTGTTCGCCGATGTGATGTTCAATCCAACACCACCGGCTTTAGTGGAGATGAGAAAGACAAATTGGTTTGGATCAGAGTTGAACTCATCCACGGCCTTCGCACGGTCTTCATATTTCATGGATCCATCCAGGTAGCTCACGTTGTAGCTAGTGTGATTGAACAGCATTTGCAGCATTTTCAGCAGGCGTACACTATGCGAGAATACGAGGACCTTGTCGCCGTTCGCATGCCACCACCTAAGCAGCTTGCGCAGGACTTTCCACTTCCCACAGAACTCGGGGTTTGCGTAGTTGACAATCGAGTCTCGGGAACGGTACAGGTCTTCCCATTGATCAGGCAATGCTATTTGCAGCATTTCTTTCTCCTTCTCTTGTTTCTCATTAGCGTCGTTTCCTTGCGGGATCAGAATAGCTAGATGGTTGCTGAGCTTCTGGAGGACCGCAATAGCAGGAAAGACGTAAGACTGCCATGTCTTGTCCGTGCCAGGAACAAATTTATGACAGCACCATCCTCTCTTCTTCCCTGACCCACAATCACAATTGTCAGTGGAATATCTGATTGTAGTCACGATATCGCTGTCCAAGAAATTCTCGTAGGCTTCTGCCTGTGTCCAGGTTAGAGGACAAAAGACCACCCTATCACTCTTTTTGGGTAGCTGGTCCGCAATCAAAGTCTTCATACGGCGGAGGAAGAACTGTGGAAGCAGGTTTTCGACAAGCTTTTTTGCCGTTCTTCGAGCCTTGCTAAGTTGATTCAATGTGGCATCGTGTGATTGTCCAATCTTCAATGGCTCGGCGATTTGCGCCTTCCAGGTTGTCACCGGCCCAACAACGCCCGGATTCGTCCAGTTTAAGAGAGTCCAAAGCTCTTCATACCGATTCTGAATAGCCGTGCCGGTTAGGCCAATTCGGCAGAGTGAATTGATCTCGTTCATCCCTTGTGTCGTTTCGGACTTTCGCTCCTTAATCTTGTGGCACTCATCTGCAATTACACAGTCCCATTCCACCATATTCACGGAATCCTTGTTATTCACGTAAGTGGTGTAGGTCGTAATCAAGATCTCGACACGACCCGATTTTGCAGCGTGAAGGGCAATGTCCTTGTTGCTGCCATGATAGACATCGACATGCCACCACCCCCACCGCTGAAGCTCAGATATCCAATTTGAGATCAGAGTTCCAGGGCAGATGATAAGCGTACGCGGATACCATATGCTGTCACCCGACCTTCTCATTTTGCGCATTCGTTTAGAATCACGCTCGTCCCCAGTCTTGCCGTAGGCGGCTGTGAGGAATGCAATCACTTGAATAGTCTTTCCCAGACCCATGTCATCGCCGAGGATACCGCCCTTCTGATAGACGAACAATTCGTGCATGAAGGCGACCCCTTCAACTTGATACGAGCGCAGCCATTGTGCAATAGGCGCGGGAATTAGACCCAGAGAATATTGCAGCGTGATATCCTTGTATTCCCTGACGGGTGTTCTGTCGGGGAATGATGGCTTCTCTTGCAGATGTTCGAGGCGCTCATCATCGGAAAAGTCAACCTCGTCGTAGGAAGGAGGCAGCTTTAGACCGTGCTCATTGAGATTTTGATGATCCAGATCAAAGTGAGCCCTTCGCTTCTTCAGATAGTCTGGAAGAGTGTACTCCATCAGCTCATCCTCTGATGAAACCTCGCCATATTCCCTCAACGGCCTCCTGGGCCTCGTTGGTGCACGTTCCGGCTTGACGAGACCGACCATTTTTTGATCTCGGTGTTCTTTCTTGGGAGCCTTTGCCCTCCTAGTTGCAGCCGCACTCTGTCTACGCTTGACAGACTTGCGCTCTTTGAACTTTTTATATGCTGCCTCGCCATCGTTGAAGTCATCGTCGCTCTCGTCTTGGACCTTGACCGGTGTGCTCGATAAAATGCGAGACGGCGTGTCGAAAGCTTCAGGTTTAGGGGCTGAGTGAGCGAGCATACGGCTAGGAGTATTTGTAGGCTCTTCGCGTTTTAATGTGGCTGGTGTTCTATCTGAGATACCATAGTTAGGCTTTATGTCGCGCGCATCCCAAGATTTAGATAGTACGTACTGTAGTTGGTGCCTGCACCCACATAACCTGTCATTTCCAGGTCATCATCATCTGATTCGATTTCGATGACCTCGACCTCAGCAGTGAGATCACCCATATCCACTGCATAGCCGATCGGTGTCGGTATCGCTGAGGGGTGAATGCGCGCAGTGTGCAAGTGCCGGCGACAAAGGCGGAGAAAGTATGTCATTCCCGATCGCCGAGAAAAAAAGCTGACCGACCAACTCCTCTCCGCAGGCCACCACTACTCGATACCTTTACACATTCTCAGCCCGCTTTCAATTGGGTTTCATCTTACTCTTGATCTGCTTGGGTGATCTACGCGACGTAAGCTCCCTAAAACTCTGGCCCCGGATCCTGGACTTGACCATTGTGAACTAATCTGCATCCCACCACTTAGACCTGCGAATAGAGCGCCAGACGAGCTTGCTTTCTGAGGCCTGCCCTCACTTTCTAATACCTCTCACATCCCTACCGAATTCAATCCGCCAGAATGCCGCTCGATACCTCCACAACGTATCCTTTGACCAAACTGCGCCTTGACGGTCGCCGCTGGAATGAGCTGCGTCTAATTCAAGCGCAGATCTCGACCAACCCCGCCAGCTCCGGCTCTTCATACTTGTCTATGGGCAATACTGCGATCATGTGTTCCGTCCATGGCCCTGCTGAAGGCCGTCGTGGTGAGGCCAGCGGTTCCGGAGGCAGCGCAGGTGCCATCGTCGAGGTGGACGTGAACGTTGCTGGGTTTTCTGGCGTGGATCGCAAGCGGAGGGCGGGAGGAAGTGACAAGTAAGTGGCTGGATCAGTTTCCAATAGTTGAAGCCTTTGACTTGCATTATACTGGCCATGGATATTGGAACTACGAAATGCTAACTTTCTGGTGAACAGACAATCTTCGCGGATCGCAACAACCCTACGCTCGGCCTTCCAATCGCACCTCCACACCTACCTCTACCCGCACAGCACCATTAGTATCCATGTCTCCGTTCTCTCTGCCGATGGGTCTCTACTTGCTGCTGCGATCAATGCCTGCACCTTAGCCCTGGTGGACGCCGGTATTCCCATGCCCGGTCTGCTCACCAGCTGCACGGCTGGTATGAGTGGCAGCGCCTCCACACCGCGGGATCCTCGAAATGATGAGCTCGATCCGCTGCTGGATTTGTCACTTCCTGAAGAGCAAGAGCTGCCCGTGTTGACTGTCGGCACTACCACATCGGTACCCGTGGGAGAAAACAACATGGACGAGGAGGAGGGCGATATGAAGGTGGCCGTGTTGACAATGGACTCGAAGCTGCACTATTCTTATATGGAGACGATGTTGGCCGTGGGAATTGATGGGTGTAACCAGATTCGCGAACTGTTGGAGGGAGTGATTAAAGGGTCGAGCCGGGCCTGAATGTGACGAGAAGCTGATACCCATGCACTTTTGGCGGCGTTCTTTTTGGTGTTCAGGACATTTTCCAATGCTACCGCTTGTTGAATACTGAATATTGGATATATTTGCAGAATAAAATCGGAGTTTGTTTTGGGTCCGAATCGGAATAGGAATTTGCTCAATCGTGCTCGTTTCCCAATCCTTCGGCGGTTTCCATCGGAAGGTTCAAAATGTGCTCATTATTCCCAAAAAGGGCAGTCGAGCTCTTGAAGGAAAGCGCGTATTCTATTTCTCATAGCCTCTTCTTGTCCTACCTCTCCATCTTCTTCTCTCTCCTTCTCTGTACAACCTCGACATCACCAACAAAAACTTGATACACGTCCTTCGCTGCACGCTCTTCCAACCTTTGCTTGATCGGACCTCTCGTAATGGACTCGATGGAGTCCATGACGATGACTGCGGTCTCTACTGCTTTGGCGGCCATGAACACCAGCTCCATGACTATGCCGAATATGCCTTCCAACGCGTCAAACGCGGCAGCAATGCCAACCATGCCGAGCATGGATGGTATGGACATGAGCTGTCGAATCTCGGTTCGTATACTCACACTATGCCATTCATGAACTCTCTTTCTGGACTCGAACTAATATGATGTGGTTAGATGCTCTGGAACTGGTACACCATTGATTCCTGTACGTTTATTGCTTTCCCTTCATGCTTCTCATTTCTCGCCGATGATATTGACTCGTCTTGGATGTATAGGTTTCCTGTCCAGCTCTTGGCATATCCGTTCCCGTGGCATGTTCGCTGGCTCCTGCATCGGTACCATCTGCCTCGTCCTTTGCTTGGAGTTCTTGCGTCGTATGGGCCGCGAGTACGATGCCTTCATTCTGCATCGAGCTAGTCTGAGACAGGCATACCTCCCTGGCTCTGCTTCCGTGATTCCGGTCAAGCGAAGTGGAAAAAAGAGAAAGGCTTCCAGAGGCACTGACCCAAATTGCCCTTGCGATTGTCCACGGGATGATGACGAAATCACTACTATCCCTGGCCGCGAGTCCTCGAATGCAAAGCTTGCAGGTTCGAATGGTGTTACGCCCGTTGCTACAGAAGGTGTGCATTCGCTTGACGGTGGCGCGGCTGACCGCAAGAGCTCTGATGTCCTCGCGCCGTATCGTCCCTCTCCGACGGAGCAAGTGATTCGTGCGCTGTTTCACACGGTCCAGTTTGCTGTGGCATACTTCATCATGCTTTTGGCGATGTACTACAATGGCTATATCATCATCTGTATCTTCATCGGAGCGTTCTTGGGTTCTCTCATCTTTTCGTGGGAGCCTCTGTCTCTGTCGAAGGAGTACGTTTTTCCCTCTCACGCTGTGCATCTTCATCATCAAATGCTTCCCCATGGATATTTACTGATCAATTCATTGTGCTGTCACAGGAATGATGCCACACAAGTCACCAAGTGCTGTGGTTAGACCGAAGACCACATCTTGGTCATCATCACGGGATGCAGACCAAAAGACGTCTTACCGAAATGGCAATACAAGGGACTCGGAAGGGAGAAAGACCTCGAGATATGGAATTACGCGATATTCGATCCTCTTTCGACATGATTTAGGTACACATCAACCTTATCTTCTTCGCTCTCAGCACTTCTGGCCAAGTACACATGTCCTTATTAAGCCCAATCTCCTGGCTCTTAGCCCATATCATCTCAAAAATGGATTTTGCCACAGACGCATTCACGAGCCCAGTTGTTGTAAAACAAGTATCGAACCACTGCGAGAAGAATGTCTGAGAATGTGGATCCACTGCTTCACACGCAGCGATAAATGCTGGCCATATTAACGTAGCCATACTGTGACTGCTCCGGCCAGCTTCATCTTGCTGAATATGCATGAGAAGAGAGCACACAGAGGTAACCTCTTTCTGAAGCATCGTAGCATCAAGGTCGTATATTCGGCGGTGGAAGAAGATAAGCAGAGCCGTGTACATGGCTTGTGCTCTTGGATTATCAGCTTGCACTTCACTCTCATACCCGTAATTAGGAGCAGACTCCGTCGTGCACGATCTCAGAAGGATATTGATCCCCTTCTCTAGTGCCTTTGCGCGTAACCAAAAGTCCCTGAGGTTCAAGCCTCCGCTAGCAGTTTGATATAGCATGGAAAAATCACGCTCATTGGCTAACCGGATTACCTGTGACAGAAGCATGAGAAAACTCTCTGCAACGCCATACATCTCCGGGAACAGCGTTAAGCTCCAACGGCCCGGAATAGCGAGGTGAAGATCACGCTGCGCAACATTGGGATCTTTCTCCTGGGCCAAAATATTCTCTGAGAATGTAATGTCAGAGCTTATTCGGAATTCTGTGCTGGGTATGTCCTCGTCTGGGGATAGACTGGTGTTGGCTAGTCTCTCACTTAAGCCGTCGGCAATGCATGTAGTCTCGGCCATAATGCGCATGTATGCGTAGCAATGATGAAGAGACCGACGCTTTTGTGAGATTGTTGACTTTCCGAATCCGTTGATAGAGATGAACTTTTCTGCTTGCACGAGGCATGATCGACGTTTGTCTGAATCGCCTTTTACCATCTGCGTTGGAAGATTCATTTGTTAGTTTCGAATTTCCCACGGTGTTTCAATCGAAGATGATATAGACACATACATAGGCGGTAGAAAGACTCAATATCGCCATGAGAATCTCCTTGTACTTATTTTTCTTGCTGCCCGACATGCGATTTTCTTCCACGCATTGTATAAAGTGACTCTCGGCTTTCCGCAAATATGAGTTCCCCACTGTGATCCAATGATCGATTCTCAGAACGGAATGCTGGCCTAGATGAAAAGCACTCGTACTGAGTAGTGCATTCAGTAAGGCCAGTCGAGCGTGGTTCGCGCTTCCACTCATTGTAAGCTCGCCAAGTGTATTGACTGCATACGGCATGACCAGGTTTAGCCAAGCCGATTCTTGACCATGGCCCAGGGGCGAGATCAAATGCACTATTCGCTCTTTGTAATGTGATAGGATCGTCCATGCTTCGTGGTTATCATTGAATAGAGAAGGTGGTGTGGTAATTTGTGGCTGGGGACTGTCGGATATAAGCTCGATTGATTCCATTGGTGGTGGAATCATTTCGAGTAGCCATGATTCGTCGGCTAATGATATATCGTTTGAGACATCAAGAAGACTAGAGAAGATATCGGTCTCCTCTTCTTGTCCAATGATCTCATCGAGCTCGGCTAGCCAGTCTCTAGGTGACGGGGGGCTGTCTTGAATTTCCAGATCTGGAACATCCGTTTCAACGACCTGAGATAACCTCGAGACCCCGAAAGGACCATGGAAAAACGAGAACGGCGTTGTCACATCCGAATACTGGTCGAATCTTTCAAGATCGAGTAACGCCCGTGTGGGATTGTGATCGGGCACTGATTTGACAATTTCTTTGGTCATGCACTGGCGTTCCGTCTCTGTATAGATTCGCATCAGAGTCCGTGCGATTTAAGGAGCTTGAGGAGGATGTGTACCTGTGAAGATCGCCTGTCGGTGCTTTGCTGCGTTTTCGGCACTTAGTCTGCGAACCCCTTGGTTACTGTCAATAAAAGTCAATGTGAATTTCTGTCCTAGGCACTCTGTGCCTGTATCCACCCCGTTCGGTAGATGCTCTGGTGGAACTATTCCTGTCGAGCTATCCTGTAAGATGTACCGTGAAGACATAGCAGGGAGATCAAAATGATTATCAATGCACATATATCTAGTCTCTTGCATCGTATGGGACTAACTAGTCTCCAGGAAATTGAAGATCAAGCGCTATTCTCTTGATGAGGGGGTCCTTGGCCATGCCTCCCAAAGAGGGATGCGATTCCGAGTAGTTCATTGATAACAGCAAATTTCAGCCCACCTATTTATTTAACTTAGACACGCACAAATCTGACCATAAGATACTTGACAATCTCTTTGTATGGGTTATGTAAGTCAAAGAATGGTTGTAATAAAGGAACTCGAATGCAGGTTCAAAACTGACATTCTCGTAGCCACAATTGTCGAGAAAGGCATCAAACTACATTACGCAAAGGACATGAAATTAAAGAGAGGAGACTGCTGTACTCCAGATGGGAACTCGAGAAATTATTAAGTGCTGTACTTGACAGCCATCAGTGTTGCCGTCGGAGAGACCTGCCTATTTCACCAGTTATTCTTCCTGTTCTATCACGGCGAATGATAGGGAATCCTTTCTATCATCGTACTATGTTTTCTAGTGGTAGTCTATCAGTGGTTTAAGAACACTTAATCTTCATCATTATACGTATTTATAGGTCGAATAAAAGTTGGAATCCCCACATCTTTAGGCTCTATTCATCTAGTGTCGTCATTACTGTCAGCTATCCTCCATGATGACGACCTACTTATTCAAAACTAGCACTTGGTAATCCATGAATACGAATCCTTCATTCTATCCTGAGAGAACTATGTCAGCATTCAGGGCAGAAAAGTTATCAATCAGGTAGAGGAAAATACCCTAGGAGTCAAAGTCATGTTTCTTCAAGGATCAGTGTCGAGTGAATATTCTACACATAATAAGTGGAACAGTAAAATGTCACATCGCTCGGACCATAAAACGACTTGATCATCTAATTAGTAGCGAGCTAATCTACAGATCGCAAAGAATCGAACAGTTTAAACAGAGAGGGCTCTTGATGAAGAATATGTACTTCACCGTCACCGGAAACTAACGGAGTAGTTATCCACCGTGCCACCCCCACTTTTTTTGGCCACAGTCGAACCCGAGTTTACCCCCTCCTACCCCTCCTCGTCGTTGCAAAAGACAGGACAGGACGAAACCAACAGAACTCATTACTCTACAGAATGTTTAAAAAATATGTTGGGATTCCCCGCACTAGGGAGCATGCATGACTAGCTTGGTAGACTGTCTAGATTACACCACGCAAAAAGGGAAAGCCACCAAGAAGGGCCAATCCGCCCCCCACTATTTTTTCGCGGAGGGAAACCCCACGCTTCAAAGAGGAACTTAGCCGCGCCAAACTCAACTCTCAATCATGATCGATCGAGTAGTTTAAGCCTCACCGCAGTTAACGATGGTGGGCTTGACAGCGGAGCGGACGGAGCCGGAAGAGGAGCCAAGGGCCTCAAGCTCCTTCACGACCTTCATGGACTCGTCGTCAGCAACCTCGCCGAAGACGACGTGCTTGCCATCGAGCCAAGAGGTGACAACGGTGGTGATGAAGAACTGGGAGCCGTTGCTAGAAAGCGGGGCGAAAAGAACCGAACGTTAGTTAAACTATTCAGGTTGGAGTGCGTTGAGAGAGCCCTCAAGGCCGGATAGAGACTTACGTGTTGGGGCCAGCGTTGGCCATGGAGAGCAGACCGGGGCGGCTGTGCTTGTACTTGAAGTTCTCATCGGGGAACTTCTCGCCGTAGATGGAGCGACCACCGGTGCCCTATTCCGGAAGAAAGGTAGTTAGCAAGGGGTTCCACGCAGATGGCCGTTCCCAGTAGATGAGAAAGGGCCGACGAGGTAGTCATCCAACGGGGAGAAAAACTCACGTTGTGGCGGGTGAAGTCACCACCCTGGAGCATGAACTGGGGGATGATACGGTGGAAGCCGGAGCCCTTGTAGCCCTGACCCTGGGGGAGCTTGCAGAGCTCACGGAAGTTCTTGGCGGTCTTGGGGACATCAGCCTCGTAGAGGTTGAAGTTGATGCGGCCAATCTTGGCTAGAGAGAAAAATTAGCGTCCGGGTTCAATTGCAAGGATGATAAATGAAGCATTTGTTCTCGTGGAGATGGGAGGGGATGGATGGCCTCAATTGAAGGCTGAAGGGGGTCAAAGAGTAGCACCCCTCCATTCTCCCCTTCAAGAGCGAGAGAACGGGTTGGATTGCATTGCGAACAGGGGAGGAAACTTACGCGTGGAGCTGCCCACGGGGCTGTACTCGACCTCGAAGAAAGCCTTGGTGTTTGCGGACATGGTTGCGGATGATGTGAATGATCGATAGGCAAAAGGATGGAAGGAGCAAGAAGAAGAAAAGAGGGAGGGTGGGGTTGACTTGAGGCGGCAAAACATGGTGAGGGGCAGAGGGCGGAGCGGGTCAACTCGGGTGCCGGGCTGCATGCGGGTTAGCTGCTGCGGGGAACCACAAAGACCAAATGTGCAGGTTTGCCATAATCGACGAATAAGCGGGAAAAGGTCTGCCGTGTGGCCTGGTGGCCTGCTAGCCTGACAGCCTTGCAGCCTTGCAGCCTGAGGTACACCATCCCTGAAGTCATCTCCAGGGAGGACCAGCATACTGTCCAGGGTCTTGCGGGAGGGCGACCCCCTAGATAGAGGACCCGGAGAGAGCCATAGAGGATCTCAATGGACTCTACCAACTCCAAAAAAGAGACCCACTTACCAATTAAAAGTACAGATGATGAATGTTGCGGTGAATGGAAGCTCTAGGGGGAAAATTTGGAAGCTCGTCGTGAAAAAGCTTCTGGAAAGCTTCACGCTTATGTAATCCCGGGAACCCCCTTCCGCCCCGGCCGAGAATGGAGATGGTCTTTGCGGAGGGCTCCGTTTACACTATTGAATCTCCACTCGAAACATTATTAGAATTGATTAAAGGGAGTGTCTGGCTTCTATGTTCCACTTGAAGTACCTCTTAGACATGATCAGGACTTTTAGGTAGTCACCTGGGGTTGTGCATTGTGTATATAGAAGAATCCTGGACAACCCGTAGAATTGTTTGGAATCAAGTGCAATTAAGGAAGAAACATCATGTTCTTTCTGATGAATCTTCAGATCTATGCTGCTGTCGTAACAGCAATATCAAGGACATCTCTACCGGTTACGACATAGCAATGGGGACCACTAGTGACTATGTAATCTGCCTACAAGTTTGGTCAGAAGAGGAACGAAGGAAATAGGACTACTCGGAGACAGACCTGAAAAGAATAGCACTCGATCTCTTGGATACCCCCAGTATAAAGCTCCTTCATCTGGTAGGGTAAACGTGGTTGTTATACAGAACCATCAATCGCGAACTGGCCAAGCCAAACTAGGGAATCCCACTACAACAACAACTAGAAATCAAGCTGAGATACAGTTGCGCTGCAAGTTATAAAATGCCCAATAAATACTAGAATAGAAAACGTATATATCCTTTGACTATTTTAGAATAATCAACTCAAACTCCAGTATGATGACACTCGCTCCCCCACTTGCGCCAACACGTTCTACCGCCTTCCCACTGATCCGATCCCGATCCCGATTGCGGGCGCCAGGGCGAAGGTTCCGGAGGCCTGCCCCTCTTACCTTACAATCTGACATTTTATTCCAGGTCCAATCTTGGAGTAGACACGTCGAATCTCTTCTCCTCCAAAACGCCGACTCTTTGGCGACAGACCAATTGGCGTAACAAACTCACCATCAACAACGACATACCACGACAGTCATCATGGCCGACCAAGCGCAACCACTCGGTGGTCCCAAAGGTATCAACTCCTCAACAAAAATCAAGTACTCAAAATACTAATATACCTCCCCAGTCTGGACCACCCTAATCACAAACACGGATTACCTATCAGGCCTCCTAACCCTAGACTATTCTCTCAAGAAAGTCCACTCCAAGTATCCCCTAGTAGTCCTCTACACGGACACCTTCCCCGCCGAGGGCCACGCCGCGCTCGACGCGCGGGGAATCCTAAAACGACACGTCCCGTATCTCCTTCCCTGCGTATCGAAGGATTACACCAATGACGTGCGTTTCTACGATTGCTGGAGCAAATTGACCCCCTTCTCGCTTGTCGAGTATGACCGCGTCGTCCAGCTGGATAGCGACATGGTCGCGCTCCAGAATATGGATGAGTTGATGGATATTGAACTCGATGCGCCGGAATTAGGCGGGGCCGGGCAGAGGGTTTTTGCTGCTAGTCATGCTTGTGTTTGTAATCCGTTGCAGAAGGCTCATTATCCGAAGGATTGGTATGATATGACACCGTATGCTGCGTGGTATAGGATGTTTTCATGCTGATTGTTTTTTTTGATAGGATCCCGGCCAATTGTGCTTTTACTAGCCAGCATGATGACCCTGTTACCGCGCAAACGGTCGGTGCTCCGTCCACTGCGGGTCTGGGCATTCCCAATGGTGGTCTTCAAGTGGTGAATCCATCTCAGGGAACATACGACAAGATTAGTGCGCAGCTTGCCTCTTCTACGGCGTCGAGCTATGACTTTGCCGATCAGTCTCTTCTCGGCGATGTCTTTTACGGTCGATGGGTTGCTATCCCGTACATTTACAATGCGCTCAAGACTCTGCGGTGGAAGGGTGTTCACGATGCGATTTGGCGGGATGAGAATGTTAAGAACGTGCATTACATTCTGAGTCCAAAGCCGTGGGATGAATGGGCGGCTAAGCAGAAGGGTCAGGAGGATTCTCAGCAGAGTCAGGACCCGTCTCATGCGTGGTGGTTATCTTTGAATGAGGAGCGGTTGAAGGAGGAAGAGGTCAAAGGTTTGAAGGATCAGTTTTGAAATGAAGGTGTTGAGGGCTTGGGATAGATGGTTGTGACCGGGTTGGCATTTTAGACTTGACAGGCTTTGTTGTATTGTTAATTCGAATGTAATTATTCTCTTGGAAGCGTCAATGCTTCCGTTTGTCCATTGTGCAGTCCGTGTTCCTCGGAACGTTATGGGTACTGCCAGTGAACACGGCGTTACACCCCTTATGGTCAGGTGCTTGATCCATATCTTCTTAAGCGACCGCGGTAGCAGTTTTATGACTTTGCAGACGGCATCCCGTCTGTATGTTTTCAGGAATGCTTTGTATCGTGATACACTTGGACCATTCGCCCCAGTCGTTGATATGATCTGAATTGAGAAAATGATTTAAGCCAAGAAGGTGTGCTAATGCTGGTCATATCACATTTCCCCAGAGGTCAAAAAGAGGACAGTCTACTCCAGAAATAACAGGCCATTATCAACACCAAAGAAACAAAAGATAATATAAATCATGATAAGATTACAGTACTATCTCCCAAGAAGTGAAAAAGGCCAGGAAATATAGACGAAGAAAAGAAAAGATTCATATAACCGCCGCAAATCCAGGTTGACGACTATGTCAAACGTATCAGGACATCATTTCGACATTGTCGGCTCGTTGCCACAGATGATAGTCGCTTAAAAGCAAGAGACAGAATATAAAAAGAGGTGAAGAAGGTAGTTGAATAAAGTGTAACAAAGTGGGGGTGGTTGTGGAAGAGAGAAGGGCAGGAAGAATGATGCAGGAAAGCAGTGCGATTAGCACGGTGCTCGTTTATAAGAGTTGGCAAAAATGAGAGAAGATGAAGAATTTTCAAGGAAGTGAATCATCACCGGAAATCGTCGTCGTCGTCGGCTTGGGCTAGTGACTCAAGGCGCTGTACAAGATCCTTGGCGTGACGGGCTGTTTCGAATGCGATAGGTGGGAGCTGGTTGGTGATCTCGCGCAGATGCTCGGGGCTGGTAACGTCGTGTCCCTCGGCGGCGGTTTTCATCAACCGGTCGCGGCATTGATCCAGATTCTGGATCACTGACTCGGTTCGCTCGCGCAGGGCAACATCGCCGCTACGGTCGTGGATCATGTTCTCTGTAGAAGAGCACACATGTGCGACGATGTCGCCGATGGCAGAAACGTATGTCTGGACGGTGTCCATGCCATGCTCGGCGCGAATGCTGGCTACCAGGGCTTGGATGGATTGGACCATGCTATCTGTCTGGTCCTCGACATAGAGCTATAGAATTAAACGAATCAGTAATTATTCAGGCAAGTGTGTTTTTAGTGAGTGGGCTTTTACCTTTAGCTCCTGGAGCTCGTGGTCCCCTTGAGGAGCCCCGTAGCCATATCCATCGCCATTAGTCAAGCCATTCTGCATCGCAGGGTGCGATTGATCCGGAGGACTCAAGACGCTATACTCAGAGCGATTGCTGAGTCGCCTCTGACTAGCCGTGGTGCTGAAGTAGTCTGGGAACTTCTCCTGCGATAGATCCTCCTCATCCTCCTCCAGACCATCAGCAGGTGATGGCTGGATCTTGACCGCGCGAATCAATTCAACAACAGCAGTGCAAAGATGGGAGGCAGCCGCATCCAACAAGGAAACTGGTGACAGACCACTGGAGCTAGCAAAGTTACGGGCTGCAGTAATCATGTTGTTGGCAGTGGCTGAGACGCGGCCCTTGGCCTTGATGCGCAGAGTAGCCGTACCATCGACTGGAGGAGGGGTCTGGTCCACATCTTGAATCATATGGCGAACGGCCACAATGACAGGCTTGATCTGGTGCGACACTTGCTGAGGATCCTCGAAGCGAGCGATACGGAGTAGCTCGTCAATCGACATTTGGAACTTGGTAACATGGATATCCTTGACCACGCCATCAGCCTGTACCAGCTCATGCTCCTGCGCCATGACGTTTCTCGCATCAGGTCTGTGGTCAGCGAAGCCACCGGATGATGTGCGAAGGTGACGCAACTGCGATTTCGCCTTGGCATAGCGGTGCTTCCATTCGTTCAGCTCGGCTTCGAGCCTGCTAACGTCGGTGGACAATTGCTCTTCGCGCTCCCAATTCGAGTGACTCTGGGCTGTGAGGGTCTTCATCTCCATGAGGAACTCCGAAGCCTCACGTCGAACCTCTGCTGTGACCTGCTGCTGCTGTTGCAGCTCCACTTGCAGGCTTTGGTGCTTGACTTCCAATTCGGAAAAGCGAGCCTCAAGAGCAGGATCTCCTGCACTCTGGCTGGCCTCTTCAAGCTGATTGCGTAGCTCGCGTTCCATATTGTCGTGGTCCGCCCGCACCTTCTCAAGCTCGAGCTGAAGCGAGCTGTTGAGATCCTCCGCTTTGGAAACCTTGCTCTCCAGATCCTGTCGCAAGTCATCCCACTCTTGCCGTTCGCTGTGGCTAATGCCTGACTGGTCAGCATCGGACGACCGAGCGATCTCCTCATCTTTCATGCGAAGCTGTTCTTCCAATTTTTCAACCTTTTCTTGCAGTGTCGAAACTTGCGTCTGGCTCTCCAGTAGTAGTCTCCGCTCACTGTCTCCGAGAGTTGTCGTCGTACCCCGTCTGCTCAGGACAGCGTCCAATGCAAACGCATCACTCCGAGCATCATCGTCATCGTCCCCTCCCATATCATCACTATCCTCCACCATTGTACTCTTATTCGGGACCATTGTGTTACTCTGGAAAGCCCGCGGGAACGGTCCATCTCCATTCATCCCTTGCGGTGGACCTCCGAGCGAACCCTGCCGCGGCGGGAACGGGCTACCGGGAGGACCACCAGACGGATAACCCCGGCCCATCTGAGGAGGACCTCGCGACTGGGACCGTCTGGCGCCAGGAGGGGGTGGCCGCCCGCGGCCAGTGAAGTGCGGGAACCGACGCTCCAACTCGTAGAACACATCGGTCGCTAGATCTCGGAAACGCTGGGGTGGAAGCGAGGCGAGCTTTTGACGGGCGTGATTGCGCTTCTCGTGGAAGTCTTTGCGGGGAGGGAGGAAGGGAGGCACGTCGGGACGAGGGGGTCGACCGGGCGGAGGCATGGCCTGCTGGCGACGAACCAATTCATCGTAGACGTCGGTACTCAGTTCGTGGAACTGGGTGGGCGAGAGTCGGAGGAGCTTGTCACGGGCTTTATTTGATCGACCGTTCAGCCGGTCCTCGCGCATCGAGGCATCCAGAAATCGTCTCAGAGACACGTAGTGTTGGTGTAGGATCTCCTCCATCTGTCGGCCTCGTCGGCCACCATCACGCTGGCCATCGCCGCCGAGTGTACCGACGCTTGATCGTGCTGCTACCGAGCTGGGTGGAGAGGGATTGCCGCTGCCGGGTGGTGCTCCAATGCTGTTGGGACTCAAGGGAGCGCTAGGGACGCCGGAGGTCGGAGGAGTGGCTAGGTTGCCTCGCGAAGAGACAGTCGGCGAGAAGGGCGGGTCCGACTTTTGATACTGGTTGAGGCCGGACCAGTCGCTGCCATCCACGGAGACAGGCGACATGGCTCCCGAATGGCCATTCATATCAAGGCGACAGGAAATGCAAGTTGGCTCCTCCGGCCGAGGCGATGATTATTCGATTGATCGCAAAGGAGAATGCTGGTCTCTTTTTTTTTCTTCTTCTTCCAGGGTATCAAGAAGAGGTTGGTCACACAGAGTCGTTGGACGTCTCGTCGTCACTTGCACAGGTCTCGGTCCACAGTAGTGTCACTCCTCCACACCGCGATCTGAAACCTGAGGAGCCGCCGAGAAGGGGGGGTGGGGAGGGCGAGAACCCGAGGAAGAAGATCAAAGGAAAGAAAAAGAATAGAGACTCGATCCCGTCGAGAGAGAGTGGCCTGGTCCGAAGGAGTGAAGGACTGGACGGAAGGGGGCAAAAAAAAGAATCAAGGAGACAAGGATAGTTCAGGAGGAAAGGGTGCAAAAGTGTGGTTAGTTCATGTCCGTTGACTCCGGAGGTTCCTCAACTAATCAAATTAGCTCCCCTTACGGGCTTGACTTCCTTACTCCGTACAGCGTGCAGCCGGTGGTTGATACTATGACAATACTGCTAGCACATGGCGTTGTCAGGAACCATTGGAACTACTGGAACGAACCATTCCTGATATCACATCACTAGCATGATACTGTATCAAATTTTTCCATACTTCAGGCCCTCTCTAGCTTCGAATATTCGATAGATCTATAAACTTTCTTCCCGCTCGTGCCGTTTCGCATTGTTGGACGATGGACTATTGATCCGTCACAAAAAATCAAAAGAACAAGGGAACCAAATGGAAGAAAAAGAAAAGTTACCTTACGCCGTACAGTACTCCTGCCAAGATCAGCGTCAAGGGACTCAGCCACACAGGGGGGCTGAAATCAAATCACAATCAACGAGTTCCTGCACCGTCCTTTCAGCCTGTCGATAATTACTCCGAGAATACGAGATTCTTCTTCGACCATGTTTCCCATGTTTCTTACATCTACTATCATTCCACCAGAAACCGACCGTCATTGATAAGGCTTCCAGGCTAGGGGAAAGCCCTAAAGGCCGTTCAGGAGTTCGACAGTCTAGACCTTTCGGCCCTCGAACCAGACTAACGCCGGTGTATGGTATTGCCGGCGTATCACACCGGAATCTTATAGTCGTACCCGTATTGTTCACACTATTCCCCATCAGTCACTGTGCTGACTGTCTAGGCGATGAGCCGATCAAATCTAAGACACCGAGACACTCAAAGTCAACATCCGTGAAGAAGGGCCAATAAGAACTGTCAAGTCTCTGTCAGAGTTGATTGTTGAAGACTACCTAACTACCGGATGTTCTCCAAGGTCCTCGGCCTATCAGTGCACCCTAGACTTGATGTATGTCTACCCTCCCGCGTCTACTCTGGAGATCACCGAGATACATTAAAAAGAATATTGATTTAGAAAACCCAAAATACACGTTTCATAGGCCATGATCGGCCGACATATCTATCCGGAAACACTAAGTACAAAATGTAGAACAGGAGCGTAGCTCATATCCGCTGGGCGCGGTTTTAGGGTATCCCCCAAAGGGAGGCCCCGTGAGAAGGAGCCGAGGATCGATTGATCCGCAGGCAGAGTACCATCACAGGTAGAGATCCTCTATTATTCCTTGTATAATAGGTCCAGAAAGGACCAGTCATCAGGAAATGAGGAATGAGATGCAGCTTTAAAGATGTGAGAGAGAAAAAGAAAGAAGGGCAAGTCAATGTGTTTGCCCGGTAGTCTGCATCGGGATGGTGTCATGAGGGTGTCATGGGTCGCGGAACGATATACAGAGACTCGTTGCCGCAGGCCAGGTCAAGGTGGTCGCAATCTCTTTATTTAGAGGTCATGGACAGGCCACGAGCAGCGCCCACGGCAGCGGACACGGGGGTCGAGGACCGGGTAGGGGCCGCGCTGCGGTTGTGGGCCATGTGGGCCTTGACAAGATGGCCAGCAGCGAGCGCAGCGCACAGGCTGAGCTCACCGGCCAGGACGGAGGCCGCAATGATGCGGGACAGCTGGCGAGCGTTCTCACCGGGGGTGGTGGGGTGAGAACCACGCACACCCAGCATCTCCAGCATGGCTGATTGCGCCTCAAGGATGGTACCGCCACCAATGGTGCCGACCTCAATGGAGGGCATAGAGACGGAGATCTGGAGATCACCATTGCGGCTGTTGTGGTTGTTAGAATCACCGGTGAAAAAAAGGCTTCAAGGGTAAGGATATCAATGGCAGAAAACTTACTTCTTCATAGTCGTGATACAGCTGCTGCTCTCGACGTTCTGGGCAGGATCTTGACCAGTGGCCAAGAAGATGGCAGACACGATGTTGGAAGCGTGAGCGTTGAAACCACCCAAGCTACCAGCCATGGCGGAACCGATCAGGTTCTTGCTGATGTTCAGCTCCACCAGGGCCTCGACATCACTCTTGAGGACACTCTTGACAACGTCGCCGGGAATAATAGCCTCGGCAACGACGGACTTACCTCGGCCATCAGTCCAGTTGATAGCAGCGGACTTCTTGTCGGTACAGAAGTTACCAGAAAGCGAGATGATAGACATGTCATCGAAACCACACTCCTTGGACATGACATCAAGGGCCTTCTCACAGCCCTTGGAGATCATGTTCATACCCATAGCGTCACCGGTGGTGGTCTTGAAGCGGATGTAGAGGTAGGTACCAGCAAGAGCGGTCTTCAGACTCTGGAGACGGGCAAAGCGACTAGTAGAGTTGAAGGCAGCAGTGATGATACTCTTACCCTCTTCGGAGTCAATCCAGACCTTGGCAGCGGCAGCCCGAGCCAGGGTAGGGAAGGTAACACAAGGACCACGAGTCATACCATCACCAGTCAGAACAGTGACAGCTCCACCACCGGCGTTGATAGCCTTGGAGCCACGGCTGGTACTGGCGACCAGGACACCCTCGGTAGTAGCCATGGGGATGAAGTAGTTTTGACCATCAATGTTGATGGGACCGGCAACACCAAGAGGGAGAGGCAAATAACCAATAACATTCTCACAGCAAGCACCGTGGACCAGACCGTAGTTGTAGTGCTCGTAGGGGAGCTTGGAGGCCTCCAGAGAGCTGGTAGTAGCAGAGGTGGCGGGGGTACGGGCAACCACAGAACGGCGAATCTTGACGGCACGAGTGAAGGCGTCCACACGGCTCATCAACTCCTCGTTCTCCATAGTCTTTTCCAAAGCATAACCAGGAAGCTTTCCCTTGAGAGACAGAGCGATCAGTTCCTCATCCTTCAAGAAGGGAGCACGCTTCTGCTTAAGCATAAGCTCGCATTCCTCCATAGACCGAGTGGATTCTTCCTCATTAGGCTCGAACTTGGGGTAGACCTTGGGCGCCACAGGCTCCTTGGGGGCAGCGATGACAGGCTCGGGCTCCTTGATGCTCCAGCGAGCGGCATTGAAGAGGTAACCGTTGAGAATGATGCTGAGAGTCAGGGCAGCGATAATCCACTTGCTGATGATAGGATCCTCCACGCTCTTGAGAAGGCTCTCCAGAACCTTGCCACCAACGGCATCCAGGAACTGATCGGAGTACTCAATGTCGAACGAACCAGTGTCCTCGTTAGCCGCGTAGTGGATAGACGGGTATTCCAGCTTGTACTTGACGGGAGGAATGATGGTGACCATGGTCTCCTGCTTCTGGCTCTTGGCGGCCACGTAGACAGCATCCAGACCGTTCTCAGCGACCTTGAAGGGATCAATGGGAGCGGGGGCCATAACGTTGGACAAGCGGGAGATCAGGGCGCCATTTCCGGTGTTCCGGAAGGGAATGGCGGACAAGTTGACGACATTGATCAGAATCAGACCACCGACCATGAGGATCTTGAATCGGCGCACACTGCTGGACTTGATCTTACGACCAAAGATGCTAGTGTCGCCCTCGCTGCCATCCGAGCCGGCGCTGGGCCAGTCGTTGCTCGAGGCGACATTCTCAGCGACACTGTGGGTAATTCCATCCTCCTCAAGGGCCTTGCGCAGGGCAACGTGGCGCTTGATCCGAGTGATCTCGAGCTTGATGCACAGGATAGTAGTGTAGAAAGTGAAGAGAAGAACACAGTCAAAGAACAAGATCCAGGCAGCGAGGAAGCAGAACTGCTGGAGACCACCCTGGACACCAGAGGCAGCACCCATAGCCAACAGACCGATTTCAATGCAGTAATGCTGGACAATCTCAAAGCCCTGGGCCTTGATAGCCGTGGCAATCGAGTCCTGAATCGAACCGGGGGTGCTCGAGGTCAGGGGACGGGGAGCAGCACCAGGGCGGGGACGGCGGTTGTCCACAGAAGCGTTCAGAACAGCCCGAGTGAACATAATGGGCTTCTCGAAGCCAATGGTCACAACCAAGAATGGGAGACCCTCGGAAAGAAGAAGCAGGTTGATCGGCACGCCAAGCTTTGTGGTAACCAAGAGACCGAACAGGAAAGCAAAGGAACCAGAGAAGAGAACGGTAGCGGCCAACCAGAAGTTGGAGCCCAGACGGCGCATAGAGAAGAACAGCGACACGAAGCTCAGGTGCATAGAGATGTAACCGAGAGCCATGATGACAATGTCAATAGTCTCAGCGTGCTTAATGAGATCCACAAAGGAGCTCCACGCATCCGTAAGCCAGAGCTTGAGGGCAGTTCGGGAGCCAGTGGCACCGCGAGCGGCCTTCATAATCCATTTCTTCGACTCCTCCTCTTCCTCCTCCTCGGCGGATGGGTTAGGAATCTCCTGCACGGCTCTCAAAAGGTCGGGAACCTGTTCAAAAGGCACAGAGTACACCAGGGAAGAGTCGTGAGAGAAGGGCGAGAACAAGTTCGGGGTATGCGGCACAGGGTGGGCGGAGACATTGGCAGGGATCGGGACATCATCGGCCGCAGGGGCGGTCGACGCTGACTTGGAGTTGGAATCAGGGAAAATGAAGGTGGTCAGCGCGATGTGGTGAGCTGCAGGCTGCTCGATCTGCTGATTTGGGAAGAATTGGTCAGAATGGAAATTATTGGGAGGGGGGTGGTGAGGGGGCGGTGGATGTGTGCTTACAGTCGAGTCAACCCAGGAATCCTCGGCCTGCCACTTCCACGCAGTTGATTCGCCCAGGCGCAGATTACGACTACCCTGGAGAAGAGTATCGACATCCACTTGGCCTGCCACATTGCGAGGGTTACGCGCAGTGTCCAGCAGGCTCCCTTCGAGCAAGCCGACGTAGGTTGTGCTGGCGAGCAGGGCAATCACCACAATGGTGTGGATGGGGTGCACACAGGCACGGCGAGAGATGCATTGAAGGCCAGAAGTGACCTGGCGGCGAATCCAGCTTGGTTCCGCATCCTGGTCGGCTTCCGTGGACCGCAATCTCTTGGAAATAAACGAGGTAGCCATTATGACAGGGGAGAGTCGGGGGAGCGGTGTAAGACGTCCTGTTGAAGGCGTTGAGAGGGTGGTTGAGACGGTCCGCAGGGGCCAAAGCCTGCGAGGATTACCGCCGTAGAGCTCTTCGTTTCGACCAAAATCGAGGCGACGGAGAGGTTCAAGGATCTCAAAAAGGGTTGAAGTCCTAGATCGACGGCCGCATGTGGCTCACGAGGCGGTGTTCTTCAAACAGAGATAGTTCCTACGGGAACTATTTTTTAAACCCTCAAAGTCAGCAAAACCACATGGGGTCGGTAGAAAGGAAAACAGCATGTACCAGAGAAACGAGAGAGCAAGAGGACGAGCACAATCCGTCCGGGCAATTGGGATTGTCGCGGTGGGTAGGAAGAGTACGGGGACCCCCTGAAGGCTGCAAAATACTCGAGCTCCGGGCCCGCGCCGATGGAATTAAGTATCGCCGACAACGGGTCTTGCCAAGCCACGCCAGTAGTATAGTGGGGAATAAAGAAAAAAAAAAGAAAAGAAAAGTTAGGGAGGCGACGAAAACCCAAACAGAGTGGAACAGGAGGAAAAGAAGAACGAGCACTATAACAGTGTAGTACTTCTTTGAAGAGAAGAGGGGGGTCTCGCTGGTATTTTAGTCCCAAGTCCAGCAAAGAAATCGAGAACAATCAATTAGAACAATCAAACACAATACTTCCCGATCGAGGTAATTAAACCTAAACCTGGGGAAAAAGGAGTAGTAGAGAACTCGACGAGGTATAGGGGTACCGTATTCTTATTACTAGGTTATGAGCTCATCAGATAACTGTACTGAATATCTAGCATCCGTCTTGGTAGAATTAAGGTTCTTAAATGATTCTATTTTATCGCAGGAGTTTGCATAGAAAAGAAAGCGGTGGCAACGTGACCAGGGCTGAAATCAGGTTAACCAGCAGCTGGCAACTTGGAACTTGCACCATCCATCGTGCAACTGGCAGCGATCTGCCCAACCACTCACCAATGGCTGGGGCTGCTGGGCCCTAGCTGCTGCTGCACAGACACCGACGATACTTAGCTTTGGGCGGATCGGTTGAGCCCAAACTGGTACTTAGTGAGCCCTCCAGCCAGCCCCTTGGGCCCTGGCCAACCACCTAATAAATGCACTAACGAAGTGGCTACAGTTCCCCAATCCTACTGTACTGTGGCTGCCTACAACTACTCAGCCACCGTCTCCCCCCCCAATTCTCTCTTCCCCGAAGCCCGCTTATTACGGTTGCCTATGCGGATTTCGGGGTTGAAAGGTATCGTTTACACAAGCGTCAATCTCACCAGCAGCTCTTCGTTTCCGTGCCAGCCTCTCTGGCGGGCTCACAATATTACCGAAATCCAAGATTTTTGTGGGAGCGACTCGGGTTTCGATGGTCGATCAGCGTAGGACTCCACTTTTGGCCCTGTGGCCTTCCAGGGTTTCCTGAGTCCCCCTGCAATTAAAGCGTTCACGGGAATCGCTTCACGATCAGTCCACGTCAGCGAGACCCCCATTCCCAACTCGTTCTCCCCTCCGAAAGATAAAAACCCTCATCAAAATCTCCGAAGACCCGTTCCGACGACCGGCGGACGTGGCAGTCGACATTCTCTCTTCTCGTTGGCCAAGTCTGAAGGGAAACCCACTCGGTGGAGCTGACGGAGAAATCTGATAAAAATCAGATAAAAATCAGATAACTCAAGTCAAATCATTCTTCGTCTCGTCACCGGCGGGCCCGCGGCCTACCCACAGTGAGACTCGGTTACCGAGCTTGCCAAGCGACTAGACAGATGAAAAATCCGAGATAAGATGGATATCCGACTACGGAGACATCCGAGTGACGAGCACGGTCTGTCTGTCAATGAGCACGTTGCGCATTGTTCCGCTCGTATCCACTGGGCTTGGAAACGACCCAGCATGATCCATCATGGGTAGGGCTACAGAAGTGGGATATTCTGTTGGGCATCCATTGTTCTCGGTTCAGACAACGGTCTGTGAAGCCTGGGTTTGTCGCAGGTGAGGTCATAGTGGCTGATGCAAAATACTAGACTCGTAGGCACCTAGGTAGTAGTTATAGTTATAGAGACAAGCTACCTAATACACCGGTCTATCCATAAATATACTCATGAATGACCCTATACTCTCTTACGGCCATACCTGCTAGGCCCCGCGCCTACAAATATACTTGGACCATAACTATACCAAGTAAGGGCCTGCAGAAAACTAAAGCAGGGCTGCAGAACTGGGTATTTCGGATCAAAGCACCGCTTAGACCTCCAAAGCAGACAAAGCCTATTCCTCTGACATTTTCACGCCTAAATTTACCTCCAATGCAGGACATCCACCGTTGCAGAATCAGCAAGATCCCGCCGCCCTTAGAGGGCGAGGCGCTAAGAGAGCCTCCTCACTCGCCCAATGAAAGTAGCCGCCGCGCTCGATTCCCTGCACACTTGCAACACCTGCAGATTATCCTCGTCGCGATCTACCCATGCTCCCATTACAGCTAAGGATGACAATACAGCCAAACACTCTCTCTAGCGCCAGGAGGTTCCAAGATCGTCTCAGGGGTTGAAGAATATCTCCGCTACTTCCCCATCTTGAGGCAGACTCCGTCGCTTTTGCAACCTTCTCATCCAATCATTCACCTTCCAGCCTCTCATTCTTTGGCAGTTGAGCAAAATTAGGCTCGCATGACAGCCCGTGGCTAAAGATCGATCGTTTCAACTGCGACGTCGGGGCCCTGCTTCAGGGTTGAGTCTGCTTTGTTTGTCTCCCCCAATTAGGCGCGACAATGGCTCTCACCAAGTCCGGTCCTCCTATATTTGTCGCAATGACCGTCCCTGTTATATCTGGGCCTCGTCCGCTGGCTGGTCAAGTCGGGCTGCCATTGTCGCCTTCTTTGTGTTTTACCCTGCCTGGCCTGGTGCCTTGAGACGAGAAGACCTTGGAACGGGTCCTTTGATCTCTCTTCTTCCATTGTCTTCCCTTGTTGCCCAAGTCCAGCATGGGTTGGTGTGAATGCCTAGAGTTTCCCTTTCATCATACTCTATTCTTCTCCCATTTCACCAACCCCCTGCTCTATAAGAGCATTCAATCCTCTCTCTCCAAGACACAAAGTACCAGTCCGATTCTCCGATCCAAGACAACGTCTGAGCACACTATCGCAATATATCTGCCATCTTCCTTTGATACTCAACACTGTGACTTTGTTCTCTGAGAACACACTCTTCCTCAAAGAGCATCATCCCCGGAAATCCACCCTCTTTAGCAAACGATTCATACCTTGAGAATTTTTGCCAACATGCGATCAAGACCACTTCAAGCGTTCATCTTTCTCCTCTCATCAGCAAAGAATGTCCACGCCCATAGCTGGGTAGAACAACTGTCCGTCATCGCCTCAAATGGGACGTTCGTGGGTACCCCAGGATATCCGAGAGGAAACGTCCTTCGCACAGCCTCCGACTTCAGCGATACCACAATGACCTACCTGATCCCTCCATCTAGTCGTGCGAATGTGACCCTCGTCCTACCCTCCGACAAACTATGCAAGGACACTCAACAAGAACAAATCCAGACTGCCGGAAGCGCGCGACTGCAGGCCAGCGCGGGCGATGCAGTTGCACTTCGCTATCAAGAGAACGGTCACGTCACACTCCCCTGGAATCAACCCGGGAAGCCCGCAAACCGAGGAACCGTCTACGTCTACGGAACGACAGAGCCCAAAGTGGGTGAGAAAATCCTCGATGTCCACGGAGCCTGGACCAGCGACGGCACCGGGGGAGATGGACGAGGCGTGCTACTATCCAAACAAAACTTCGACGACGGCCGCTGCTACCAGATCAACAGTGGCAATATCTCGCAAGCACGTCAACAGGAATACCCCCATCAAGCTAATCAACTCATGGGTGCGGATATGTGGTGTCAGCAGGATATCAAACTGCCCTCTACGGCCCCAACGGGCAAGTTGTACACCCTCTACTGGGTGTGGGACTGGCCCACCCTCCCGGGAGTCGATCCAACATACCCACACGGTAAAACGGAGATTTACACCACCTGCATGGATGTGAATGTCGTGGCCTCTACATCACAGCAAAAGGGAAACATTCAAGATGAGTATGCCACTGGTCAGGATCTCAACAAGGCTGCTATCCCATCGGAGTTTGCCGATCTTGACGACGTTTCGGAGGCAGCTGAAACCACGACGGCTCGTACATCTTCTACTCCGTCTTCGTCGATTCCATATGTGCCCCAATCGACATCCACTTTGTACCTCACATCGACAGAGGTGGTTCGGGTTATTACCGTGACTGCTTGGAAAACAACGGAGAAGACCGTTACTGTGGGGGGCTGCGAGGCAACTCCCACGGGGACTCCGAGTACAGGAGATAGCACACGGTTGAAGAGAAGGGATTGGAGGGCATAAAAGCAGGAAGATAGAAACAAGCACTTGGGCGCAGTTTTGATGTATACTTACTTAGAGATCTACTTTGATACCCAAATGGCAATTCCATTGGTCCTATGAGACAACCGTGACTGAACTATATACTACGTACTTGAATCCAAGCATTCAATCACCAACCCATGAATCTCAGATATGCATAGTTCAACCCATCTTACTGAATCTAGAAAGATGCAACCATCATGCATCAAGATCTCCTGTCAATGCATAACATGGGCATCCGTAATTAAAGTAGTCCAGCCACCAACGCCCAAAACGGCCAAGCCCGCGATCTGAAACACGCTAGCACGTGACGCTGACCTAAGCCCCTTCGAAGCTTCAATTCCCTCGTTCAGCGAATGCGAGAGTAAGAGTCTCTCTGGTCCTGGCTCTGTTCTGCTTCAGGAACTCGTCTGCTGGCTTGGTGGTTCTTGTTGTGGCTGAATTGCTACTTTTCCTACTATTACCGTTGCTGCCGTTGAAAAAACACCTCATTCGGCTGCTGATTATCAAGCCTCCGAGTGTACAACTTCTGTACCAAACGAAAGGTATGCCCCAAATGCCCGGCCCTCTCCATTTTCCCACCGCAGCAAAGATCGAAGCCCCCTGGCTCCGATATCCCAGATATATCCCGCGACTGCAACTGCCTTGTCGAGAACTTCTATCGCATAAGCGCTGGGCTCCGGTTGCATTTATATCTGACACTTGCCGTGCAGGTTCTGCTATATTTAGCATTTTGCCCGTCGTCCACTGCGGGACAACGTCTGGAACACTCTCCTCCCCCCCCTTCCAAAAAGCGCCCTGCAACTTGACACACTCCTTCCGCGCTTGACGAACCCTCCCGTCACTTTCTCATCCCCTCGATTGACCCTCTTCGTGGGGTCCCTTTGTTACTTTTTTCCTCCTCCCCCCCTGGACCCGTGCACGACTCGGCATCCGTAGGCCGGCCCTCTCTCCAAAGGCGCACTGTCCTTCCCCTCCTCGCTTTTGCCGATTCCCGATCTCTCCACGTCGGAGGTTTTTCTCGTCCACCACGGGTTGGTCCTGGGTGATACAGACAATTCTAGGCTCTTTTTGGATTGCGATTGGGAAAAAAAGCGATTTGGCATCGCTGCCCCCCTGGTTGTGTGCACGAAACTCCCCCCACCCGCCCTCTCATCCAATCCATTCGACGGACTCGCGACAGTCAATCGCAAGTGGGATCTCGTTGGCGCGCGTATCCATCACCATGCAAAATTAGATTCCGAGGATCGCGATTGACGAATACCCTTCCCCAATTCTCTTGCCGATACCTGAGCACCGCCTAATCTCTTCTCTCTTTTACCCGTCAAAAAGCCCCTCCCCCCTCGTCTGCGCTTTCTCCGACCTGCCTCAAGATGACCTCCCCAGCATCGCCAAACACCCTCTCGGCGAGCAACCTGCAGGTTCTCCCTCCTATTTTGACCGACAACACAGTCAAGCCATCTCCGAGCGCAAGGGATCGCCTCTCCACATACTCAAATATCTCGTTCGTCTCCCAGAATCGGTCACGGCCTGGCTCCCACGTGTTCCCCATTTTCCACTCCAGCCTCCCCTACGCCTTGGTTCGAGACTTTGCCTACCCGTCAATCCATCCGTTGCACTATGGTCCCCCTCCACCACACGCCTCGGGTGTGTCGACCCCCGCTAGCGAATACCGTCGCTTGTCCGATCCGCCGACTTCTTGGGACACCGCGAAGGGCCCGTGGGCGACAGGCGGTTGGAACACGGAAAGCAACCAGGGCCACCAACAATTGCCTGCCATGTCGTTCGGTGATGGACCTCCATATAGTGAAGATGAAGACCTGCACAGTCCGGTAGTGACCTCGTCGCGCCAGCGCAAGAGGTCCACTGTAAGCGGTCTGAACGGCATGGTGGATGAGCACGGCATGCTGGTCGCTGGAAATGCAGACCGTGGTACATTTGTCGGTCTCAATCCCGATGGAAGCGAGACCTACTATGTTAATGGCGGGGATGGAATGGGAGACGGCCCCGGTGGAGAATATGTGACATACCCAGCAAATGAAGGACGGTACTCGGTAGCATATGGCGGCCAGCCAGGCTATGCGCAGGAACCTGGCTTCGAATCAGAGGATGACTATACACGTGGAGATCGATATTCGAACGATTATCAATTTGCTGTGGGATGCCCGGACGAGGAGATGCACGGAAAGGCCGTCGCACTCTTTGACTTTGTGCGCGAGCACGAGAATGAGCTTCCCCTCACCGAGGGCCAGGTGATCTATGTCTCATACCGGCATGGCGAAGGTTGGTTGGTCGCCGAGGACCCGAAGACGGGAGAAAATGGTCTCGTGCCAGAGCAGTTTGTTCGGCTTCTCCGAGACATTGAAGGTGGATTGACCTCGTTGAACGGGGAGCCCAATCCGGATGCCACTGAAGGCAGTTTATCAGCCAGCATGGATACCACCGAGGATGAACATATGTCAACTCCTACTCAGGACAACCACAGAGGCACAAATGGTGATACCCCGTCTATACCTGTTGAAAACGCAGAGCAATCCAAATCTACATCAGAGACGGGAAAGACGGTTGGAGGCCCTGCTGGCAATCGATCTAGCTTGATGACAAGGACTTGATGGCCGCTGCACACCCTTATACATAAGCGGCTTCACTCAACAAAGGCCACAAGTCGGCAGACGCAAGCCCCCCTTTCATGGGAGCTCCCCCAGTGCCGAATCATTTTTGGACTGTCTAAGCCAATTAGCGAGCTTCTTCTCGCCCTTTTATCATAGAGGGCCTCGAGCTCGCGCTCCTCATACCACACAGTTGCCACGGCCGTTTACCTTGATGGACACTTGAGATTCCATCTAGGCTGGCATCGGCGGCCAAGTACATCCAGAAGAGATTCAAGCACACAAGCCTCGCGCACACTGGCCAATCAACATGCCAAACCCCCACACAACAAAGCTGGTTCGGAACCTTTAACACTTCTCTTCCGCTACAACAACAGCCCATGAATCATCTCCCATCTCTGCACTTCATTTACCTACCCCCGATATCCCAGCTCCCGCAAATGCCGCCAGCATCTCTCTCAACATGCCATGAAACATCCAAGGCCATTAAGAGAAACAAGGAGAATCTAGATGGAACGCAAATAGTTCCCCATCCATCTTCTCTATATGCGCGCGCAACTGTTCTTCATATCCCCCCTTGTTCTGTGTTCTGTCAACCTCACCTACATATTACCTATGATTTTCTCTTCCTCGTCACCCCGTCTCCTGTTCACCCTTATCTCCCCCTTCTCGCACTTGTATCTAGCTTCCTTCAGCGCGGGCGTTGTCCTAGCATCAATTAGCATCAGCGTAATGCCTATTCATCTTTCATTTGACCTGTGTTTCCTCGGGGAACTGTATATGTTTGTAAAAAAGAATACTCGAATCTAATTCACCACTGAAACCTGTCCAGTGGGGTTATCAATCATGTCGACGCAGGAAAAAAGGAAAATATAGAAGCAAACGGGCAAAATTGGAAAGCACATCCATAACCGACGGCATCCTAACAGGTTCCAGTGTATCGCGCATCGTTCATATTCGTCAGGTTGGTCGTGAAATCGTAACCGGCCATGTTTACTCCTCAACTAGCGCACAAGAGGAAACAGTGCCGGACGAGGATTCGATTAGGTACATAGCAAACCTTTAATATGATATTCTCTTTGGTACATCTTTGATCAGGCTGTATTCGCTTATTGTATAGAGTGTGTTCATTCTGTACGCCATAGCAATCTCAATGTCCACGTTAGGTAGCACTTGACAATGTAGCCAGATCATGGGCAAGAACTATGATGAGCTTTTCGAATCCTTGAAATCTTGAGAAAAGTATATATAGACAAAGAAGGTGCAAGGGCATTTTACGTGTATGGATCTCATAAAACTTAAAAGAAAAAGGAAATTTTCAGAACTGCTTTGCTAAAGCGTGATAATCCCAACAAACCGACGACGAAAAGCAAGGATAAAAAGGGGGGAGATTGTGGGTGTAAACAAAAGTTGAAGGATCAAATCAAAGTTTGACATTATGGAACTGGATGCGAAATTCTGCGACATTGCTTGTCCTCGGCCGTGAACAAAAACGGGGACTAATCCGATGTGGACTATGTCTTCATTGTTGGGAAAAGACTAAATTAACCCAGCATGTCATCGAATGCGGAGCCGCCTTGCTGCTGTTGGGGCTTGGACTGAGCGGACGAGGCTGAGGCAGCCGGGGCACCCCAGATACCGGCACTGGCCTTCTCCTTAGCCATGCTGGCCAAGTTGGGACCCTTGTTGGCGTTAGCGTTTGACTTGGAGATACCGGCGCTAGCACTGGCAGTAGACCAGAGAGAGCCAAAGGCATCGCCGGAGGACTTGGTTGCAGGCTTGGCGGCGGGCTTGCTCGCAGTAGTAGAGGCAGCCGGGGAAGAGATGGAGGGCTTGGCGGCGTGAGAGGAGAATGGCTGTGCGGCGCCGGTTGAAACGGAGGTGAAGTAGTTTGGTGTAGCGGCCTGGTAGCCGGATGGCTTTGGAGCCATAGGCTGCTGCTGGATAGGGGCGGTCTGGGACACCGGGGAGGTAAGCGAGCTAGTTGACGGAGTTGGCGTGGCCGATGTGAAGCCAACAATGCCATTGAGGTTGGTGCCCTGCGAAGCCGAGACGGGTACTGGCGCGGCAAATTGGGTGCTCGAGGTGGTGCTGTGAGTGGAGGCAGGAGGTTGAATGGAGTAGTTGGCGGTAGCTGGCGCTGAGGGCTGGACCGCCGGAGTAGCAGACTGGAAGTCGTCAAAGTCATCATCATCTGCCGTGTCCAGCATGTTCAACGCGCTGCTAGCGGGCTGCTTGCCTGCAGCGGTAGAAGGTGCCGTTGTGGTGGTGACAGGCTCGTCATCACCGAAATCAAAGAGGTCTGCCACGGGTGCAGGCGCTGGCTTCTTGGGCTCTGCCTTGGCCTTGGGCGGTGCAGCAGCAGACTCACGCCGTGGGGCGCTAGTCTCTCCCTCATCGTACTCGTCATATTCCTCGAACCGGTTACCGCGACGGCTGGTATCGCGACTGGTATCCTGGAAATCACTCGAGGCCCCGCCGAAGCCTCCGCCATCACCATAAACACCGCCGCTGTATCCACCGTATCCCATGCTCTCACTGCCGAAGCCACCATAGCGACTAGAGCCAGAGGACATGCCACCAGCGTTCATGCCACCTTCGAAGCCACCAAACTTGTTGCGGTTGGTACGGGCCTTCTTGCGCTCGGAGCGAATCTGGTCCACATCGCCCAGCAATTTGACCAATTCTGAGGACCGATTGCGCACGTTGATACCCTGATCCTTTCCGTTCGCGTCGATAAAGTGGAATTGCCGCAACATCCGCAAGAGCGACATGTGAGATCGTGCATCGTCAACCACCCGCTCTGAACCATTCTTAACAAGGAATTCGAGAAGTTGAAGACTCTATATTTCACAAGGGAAAACGACGTCAGTATATAGCACATCATGAAACCAAGTCGCGATGCTGCGCACCTTGTAGATCTGTCTCCATTCCTCGGCGCTCTTATCGGTGAATCGCTTGTAAATCAAGGGCATAATCTCGTTAAGCAATTGGCTGCATCATAGGATAAGCATATAGTTCACTTGGCTTCGCTTCAGTAATCGAGGGTACCACTGACTAGCTGTGTGTTCCATTGGCAATCTCCTGCATCAATGTAGTCGAAGCACCCCAGGGCTCATTGTTTGTGGCTTCCCGGACCTAGTCCAGAAGTAAGCTTGGCTGTCTCCATGACGTATCGCGCAATCCCGTTGTTCTCGAATCGTGCAGCTCGGAAGATCGTTGCGCAACGGGCGGCTGGCTGGTATACGGACCTTGGACTCCATCTCGGTATAGTTCATGACGGCTATGACGAAGCGGTCAGCCCGGTATCCCGGAATTGCGAGACAATGCTCAGGCGCTTTCATGCACAGCGAAAACAATTCCAAACTGATGTGACTTACCATTCTGTACTTTGCGGACACCAGCCTTGAGGTCATACAACGTCAGGTTGCTGACCTTGTCTTGGAGGTTTGAGAAGTCCATGGCGAGGGGTGACTGTTGTCAATGTGAATCGGGCGCAGGAGGAGAAAATGAATGTCGGCAAGCAAGGCCAGCTAAACCAGTCAAGTGATTGGTGTTAGAAGAGAAGGAAACGATTCAAGCCCGCCGGCAATGAGGTGTAAGGGGAGACAGTCGGTGGGGGAGTCGGCTGGTTTCCAGCTGGCCGATTCCACTTGGATGCGCCACGCAGTCACGTGGCGGCCCCTGACCCCGGCTGGGCAGCAACCTTGTACAAGTCCTGAACTGTAAAAGTGACGATTCTGCCCGGCTTACCGAGATTGTCTACGGATCAGTGGTATGAACTGCTAGATGACTGGTCAAGGTCCTCAAGTTATTATGCAATTGTGTACATGTCATTCGGGTGCCCGTATAAACTGAGGCGCTATCGCTATCAAAGTCCAAAACGAAAGGAAAATACCCTAGGTATCTAAACAGAGAAGGAAAATATGAAAACGTAAAAAAAAAAAAAAAAATATCAATAAGAATGCTCCATCCGAATCAATCATCCCTCGTCATGTCCATCAACATAAGTTTTACTCGTTGTAGAATTTCTTCATGATCAAGTGCAGGAAGAGGTTGACGTTAACTCGCATCTGCCCGTCGAAGAAGTCCATAAATTGTGTGTTGTTGAACTGAGCTTGCAGCAGGTCGTCAAGTGGTACTTGAGCATTGGCTCCAGGGATCATCATGTTGCCGCTGCTCCCGTCAATGGTGAAAACTCCAACTTCGTTACTGGAGATGGTAAGATCCACTCGATCGTATTGTCGCTCGCTATACCCTTTCCACGCGACAAGTACACCTCGATCGGACAATGTGCGAGCGGAATACTTGTATGAACCAAACTTAAACACCTTGCCCGACTTTTGGAGCTCGCGCTGGTGATCCCACTGCTTGGTAAACGGCATGAGGAATCGCTTCTTGCCCTTTTTGTTCTGCAGCGTGATCATGGCCTGCTCAATGTAGTCATTGTAGGTCTTGAGCTGTTGATCCAGGTAGAGGGCTTGATCATTGAGGCGAGCCGAAGTCATTCGTGCGCCCTCTAGCTCACGCTCTCGCTGGATTCGGCGACGATGCTTGGTCCGGATGTCACTTGCGATGGCGTTCAGGAGGTCCTGGTAATGATTATGCCGACTGATCTTGCCGGCCTGCTCAAGGCGAAGAATATTCTCCAGAGCAATACCCTTGAGCTCTGCGTAGTCCATAGACCCGATGTCAATTAATGTGCTGGCCTCCGAGTAGGCACCCCGACGAGAGTTGTTTGTGCTCAACTCCTCCCGTACCAGAGTGTGCCACCGTTGTTGATCTTCGTCACTCGGGGGCTTAAGCATGATATCCATCAAGTTTGCTCCACTCTGGACGCGAATGATATAGAGGATGCATCGCTTGGTCTCCATGAATAGTGTCTTGATATCGGCTTCAGGGTCTGGGGGAAAAGATAATGGTCAGCTGGTTTGTTGTAACGGTTCATCATCTACACGGGTACATACCTTCGGTTTGGGCAAGTTTTGGGTTCAGGGTCAAATTGATTTCCGTGGAACTGACACCCATCAACTCGTTCTCGTTGTTCTTCACGTTTCCAAGATCCCGTACGAGCTGTTTGAGGAAGTCATCCGGGTGCGGACAAATGAACTCGATCTGAGAAGCTACAAGTTGGTGAATAGAGAAGATGTCGGACATCTTGATGTAAAGAGTGGGCTTGGCCTTGGCGTAGAGATCGTTGAACTCATCAATGTCAAAGTACGCTTCAGCATCTTGCACCGAGATCACTGTTTGAGGTTAGATCGTTGAAGGTAAAAGTGAAAGGAATGGATGATGTCAACTTACTTGACCCCCAAATCTGGCCGAGCCTCTGTATTGACTCGCCAATATAAGAGTTAAGAGGCTGAAGGTAGACGTTTTCGGCTCCAAAGAGTCTGCCAGAAGCCACCTGAGCTACGACCTTGGCGATCTCGCCGAGGTTTCTCTTTTGTTCCTGGGTCAGGCCCCGATCCACAACACCGTACTTCTCTGGCTCGAGTAGTGCAGGTTGGAAATAATTCTTCCACACCCAATGGCCAACAGTTTGTAGGACAAACCCAGGATCCTCGTTGGGGAAGCGCACGAGGAGATTCTCATACATTTGTTGCGCAAGATATCTGGTACCAAATGGCATGCGGTACAAGAACTCTTCGAAAGCAGCAAAAAATTGATCAGCAATGTCACGCAAATCTTGCAAGTGCTGAATGAACGTCTCTCGAGTCTCTGGATCTCTGATGGCTTCTTCTCGTGGGAGATCCGGTCGCCGACGGCTGCGTTGACCCGTGCGAAGCTCCTCATTGTTGATGGAAGAGCGGTAAATTTGAATCGGATCACTCTCAAGGTCAAGGTCAGGGTTATCGATGACGGACTCCTTCACCACTGTGCCCAGAACATCACGCATGAACTTCCGGTCCCGAGGTGATTTGGCATATGAGCCAAAGAGCTTGTTCCAGAACGCGTGAGAGCGCAAGTATTCGGGAAGTGCGGTGAACGTTTCAATGTCTTCCTTGACGGAGCGAGTAAGAAGCTTGACAAGGTAGTATTCTTCGCGCCTCTTTTGCGAGTAACCAAAGAGACCCATCATCAAATGTCTGATGCGCTCATACTCCTTGTCCGAAGTGTTGAGCTCACGAAGGCGACGGAACAGTCTGGCGAGGTATTGGGACTGAGTCTGTAGGAGGAAGAAGAACACTTGGTACTGGTCTAACTTCTTTCTCGATGTCTTGTTCAAAGCCTTGAGGTCGTAGGGATCTTTGGAAGAAATGTCGGTGTTGGACAGAAGATTGCCGATGTGGCCACCAAAGTGTTTTTGGTGCTTGACAACTTCATCCAGGGTGATCTTGTTCTTGACAAGCAAGGCAATCTTGATGTCGAGCTGGCTGATGTACTGTTCTGCAAGTTCGTTTTGGCGAACCTGCTGGACGACCACCTTCCGCAACCGCTCAAATTCGATCTCCTCATCGAAATCAAAGTCGCTGTCATTCAGAAGGTGGACGAAGCCCTTCACGGTACCGACAGGTGGGTTCTTGCCACTTGTCAAACTCTTGTATGCCTGGCCTTGAATGCGGCCTCTGATGACACTTTGGGCCTTGATGACCTTCTCCATGTTTTCATTATAGTGTCGGCGTCGCTCCTCAAAGCGATTGCGGATCAGGCTACCCCTGATATGGGCCTGGAGATCGATGATAAATTCTTCCTCGTCTTCCAGATCAGCCAATGCCTGGCCAACTTGCACCCGTAAGAGCATAGCCCTCGACAATGCTTGAAGTTCAACGACCTCCTCTTCACTATCTTCAAGTCGTGCCAGAAGTCCTCCAACCTCAATGCGAAGCAATGCGGCACGTGCAAGTGACTGGAGGCTCACAACCAACTGCTCGTGCTTCTCAAGTTCTCTTCGCTCTGCTGCTAGGTGGTTTCGTTGCAGGACACCTCTGATCTTCCCTTGCAAGTCCAGGATGACACTCTCTTCCTGTCTCAACGAAGCCTGCTGGTCTTCCAGGAATTTTCTGGTCGCCCTGCCCCTAAGAATACCTTGAAGAAGAGTGACAGCAGATTGATGCTCGGCCAACTCTGAGCGAAGAATTGAATTGCTCTGTCGAACAGCAGCACCCCGTACCATTGCCTGTAGCGCGGTACATTGGTGTTCAGTCTTCGACAGAGCCTCCAACAGCTGCACGTGGCGTTTCTTAGATGCCAGGGAGCGGATAGTGGATTGAAGGAAGGTGATGGTATCGGTTTCGTGTTGAAGAGACGTCTTCACTTGAGACATGTGCTGACGAGCGAGATTTCCTCTAATCACTGCCTGCAGTGATCTGACCGGGCTGCTAGCTTGTTCAACTTCCCGAGACTGGACGCTCCTTTGTTTTCGTTGCAAAGCACCACGGATTACCGCTTGAAGAGTCGTAACATCGTTTTCAGCATAACGCGTTTCTTCATATTGGTCGGAGACAATTTTGCGTTGCAAAGCACCACGGATTAACGCTTGAAGCGCCGTAACATCGTTTTCAGCATAGCGCGTTCCTTCATATTGGTCGGAGACAATTTTGCGTTGCAGAGCACCTCGAATGGCAGCTTGGAATTGCTTGATCCCATTCTCCTCCCGGCGAGCGCGTGTCTGCAAGAGTTGAGTTTCTGCCCGCGCTTTCGAAGCACGAATCAGGCTTTGGAGTTGAAGAACATCGGTCTCCTGCGCCTCCCGCCATTGCTTCTCACCATTTTGTCGTCGGCGCACAATGAACCCACGGCTAATGGCTTGCAGCTGGACGGCAAATTGACGCATACTCAGCCGATACTGACTGATTTGTCGGGCCCAGTCCCCACGTAGGCGTGCTTGCAAATCGATCAACAAAGGCTCGAAATCCCAAAGGTCATTCATCATGGTGCCGAGCTTCAACCGCAGCATGGCACCCTTGATCTGGGCCTGGAAGTCTACAATCGACTGTTCACTTTCGTGTAGCTCGCGGTCAATCCGCTCCTCCTCTGACTCGACGGGCTCCAGTTCAGGTTCAGGCTCCGCACCGAAATTCGCGGCCATGCCTGCAAAGCTAGGCATGCTGACACCCGCCTTATCCAGGCCCTTTTGAGTCTGTTCAAGCTCGTGGTGCTCGAATTCAAGCTGACCAACCAAATTGCCCATGCGGAAGTCCAACATACCATTCTTAAAAAGTAACCAGGACAATGCATGAATGCAATGGATGACCTTTGGGATATTCTTCTTCTCGTAAAGGTCAATGAGCTCAAAACGGAACAATTCGGGCAGCTCCACGTCATCAAGGAATCGGAAGAACAAGGCGATGTTATCGGAATGGCGATATTGTAGCTTGGCATGTCGGAAGATACGCAAGACTCGATCCGGATACATGGCCTGCACCACCTCGGCGAGCGTCACACCATCTCGCAGAGCCTCCTCCAGACCAACAATGGGTGGAATCTCTTTCTGAATCACACTTTCAATCCATTCTTTGGCTTCTCCAATGTGACAAAGATATTCGTAGGCCTGTAGGAATTGTCGCTGTTGATCCATCCAGTTTCCAGCAGCCCAGGACGACACCTTGGGCTTCTCTGGGGACACCGCGCCGGTTCGTCCGCCCGCGACAGAATCCGCACGCTTCAATCGTCGTCGCCCTTGCATTCCCACCACGGATTGTGTTGCCGCACCGAACTGGAAATCATCATTGTCGCCGGACTGTGCAATCTTGGACAGGGTTCTGAGATGACGCGTCGATGACTTTTGGAAGGTCTCGAGTTCTGGTGCCGACAAGGCGGTAGTAAGCTGTGGAGGGTGAGGGCTATTTGATAGCGTTTTCTGAGGTGACGAGGGTCGCGATGACCCCGGCGTAGGGGTGGGAGACAGATGTTGAGGCGTTGTACCCCTTGGCGGCGTTTGCGACTCGAATGCAGCTGCTCTGTGTCGAGGTGATTCGTTCTCCTTGAAATGCACACGAGGCGACTCTGGAGTACTAGGCCGGTGCTCCTTTCCGATTCGTGACTCGTCGATAGTATTGCTACGAGAGTGTCGATATGGGAGCGGCTTGGCTGCTGAGGGTATGATGTTGGGAGCCTGTTGGAGAGGTCGTAGGGACCGTCGGATGTTCTCATATGTCGTCCCGGCATTTGACCAGCTTCCACCTCCACTGGAATCCATTGTCGCTGGGCCCGTCTCACTCTTTCCTCGATGGTGGCCTAGGCTGCTCTGGATGGAGGCATTTGAGGAAACTGTGCTTGTCCGGCTGGGAGCAAAGGAGCTGGAGGCGACTGAGTAGGCCGACGAGTTGGTTGACGCGGTTGATCCGTGTCGCAGAGGACTAGTTGACTGCCCTGGAAAATCCGTCTGGGCGCGCTTGAGCGATGGAAATTGGCTCGACATCGCTATTACCGTTGCGACAGGAATGCAAAACGCGGTGCAAAGAAGTTATCGTTCTCGATTGACCGCATCCCTGCTCCTAAAGCAGAAGCGGGGGGCGTTGTTTAGTCCAATCCAGGCTCTCGTAGCCCGATGTCTTTGTTGATAGTGAATCCTCGGAATGTGAGCTCAAGCACGTAGTCGCATCCGTTTGGTGACTAGGGGAGAGAGTAGTTTCGAGACAGGGGAGGGGTAGTCGAAGAAATGGTGAGAACCCGAATAAGACACGGGCAGGAATTGATGAGGCAACTCCGATGATGGAATTCTTGTTGACGGTAGTCGGACGGTGGGGGGTAAACTGGGCAGGTGCGACCGGGATTCCCCAAGCCCAAACGGGACAGTCCCAAAACAAATCTCCCAGTCAGGTCTAGCGTCGATCAGGTGATCGCCGTCGATCCTCAGCCACTCTTTGCTTTCTCTTTCCGTCTCTTCTGGACTATCGGAACCTGGCTGGTCCGACTGATGCTTAATGAAGAGGTTGGCGAAAGCTTTCGGCTATGTTATGGCCATCAGATTTCTCTTTCCGTGTCTATCCCGTGTCGGACGTGTCAAACCAGGGCAGGATAGTTGCAGTCTTGGCGTTGGCCGAGATCGATTTGACCAGTTTGAGAGGGTCTCGTAGTCCCGTGCGACCATCGCCTTCTGCCCGCAGTCCACCCTGCCCCTCCCACTAACATGATACCCGATCGGTCAAACTCGGTTTGATTTGGTCTATAATCCACTCTATTCCTTATTATATTTGAATCTATATATCAAGTATGCTCTTAGTTGTAGCTTACAGATCTCTAGTAGACCATTCGATCTCTAATTGTGATCGTGAAGCACTACGTATATATATCCGGGGCCGCCGAAAGTTCGATATAACATAGCAAACCTATAGAAACCCAGATTCAAACCCATCAGTATTAGCTCATAGTTCCCACCTGGATCTTGAAACCAAGTAATTAGAAAATCTCCGCAAATATCACAACCTCCATCCATTTTACTACTCGATCGTTCATGGCTTATAGCTGCATGATTTTAAGTGTCTTGTCAGTCGAACCGCTAACCCCACCAACCTGGGGGATAACGCAAGAATCATGACATGGGCCCAACCGCAAAAACTTCCCGCTGTAACCAACCTTTCCTCTCAATTCTCTCTTAGTCCACTACCCATAGGTCCACCAGCCTTCAGCAGCTGCACTGTCAAATAACAATCATGGCGACACTCGAAACCCAGCCCAGATATATTTACAAGATCGTCCCCTCCACGGCCCCAGTCCGCGAGCCACTTCCCGATCGACTGCCAGTCAGCGAATTGGATCAGAACTCCGGATTTGTCCACCTCTCAATGGCATCGCAGGTGCCTAATACCCTGAAGTTCTTCTTTAGCGAGGAGCCACTCGTGTATATCCTACGCATTAACTATGCGGACGTGATCCAGGATATTCGTTGGGAGTCGCCAGACGGAAAAGTGTGCGGTCCTCGGCCGGGGAGAGGGACTATTCCCGGTAAGCCGGAATATTCGTTGGCTTTCCGTTTAACATAATAGTTTACTAACTCGGAGTTGAAATTATAGCACTTGTATAATGGACTCAAACTAGGCAAGGATGAAGTGGAGAGCATCGCGATTTGGCAGAATGATGGAGGATGGGATAAGGCCCTGGATGGCGCAAAGCCTTGGCTCGTGTACTGATAAAAATTCCATGATATTTTGGTTGATTACAATGACAATAGCTTCAGGAAAGAGGCGACGAGTGAAATCTAGTCTTCAACCACTCAATGAGTCTCAATACATTACTACTATCGGGTAGAATACCAAGCGCGCCAGTGAGGCATCTAGTCCCCGAGTGGATAACAGTGCAGAACCTGCCCGTCTACATATCAAAATTCAGATTAGCTTCATGCCGCGACAATGCAGACATCCTAACGACAGAGACGAGGAATCTTCGTTCAGTTTGGAAATGTACTTACAATACAGTGAAGCATCCGCACTCGCCAGGAATACGAAGCTGGTTGCAACCTCACTGGGCTGGCCGGGTCGACCTAGACCTGCTTTTGAACCCCAACCCTCCATTTGTTCAGCCTCACGGGTGTCAACTTGGATAGGTGTGTAGATTGCGCCTGGTCTGGACCAATCTTGAGTTTAGCCCTCGAACTTGATCGTAAATAAAGATAGCATTGCTTACGCAACGGCATTGACACGAATGCCTTTCGGGATCAAATGCGCCCCTAGCGATTTAGTGAAGCCGATGATGGCGCCTTTGGTTGCAGCGTAGTCGACCATTGTACCTGATCCTCGGAATGTTACGACAGAGGAAGTATTGATGATACTGATTGAATATGTGAGCGTCTTGCAAACCCAAGGGCTGAAAGGATCGGACGTACGAATCGCCTCGACACATATGAGGGAGAGCGAACTTCGCCATGGCAATCATCTGGATGATGTTGGTTTTAAAAATATCCTGTGTTTTCTCGAGATCAATCTCAGAGAAATCCTTGCAAATGTATTGTTTCGACGCATTATTGATGAGTACGTTGACTTTGCCGAACCTATATGAGCCCAAGAGTCAGCATGTCGTTATCACAGGGGAGAAGAAGCATTGTTCTCATACTTTGCTACATGCTTCTCCACGGCCTCACGGCAAAAATCCAGGTCTCTCAAGTCTCCGCAGATAAGAAGGCAATGGACACCCTCCTTCTCCACCAGGTCTTTGGTGGTCTCTGCATCCACTTGCTCTGCCGGGAGAAATACAATGCTGATATCAGCTCCCTCTCTTGCCATTAGAATGGCAACCGAGCGGCCAATTTCAGAGCTAAGCCGAGATTAGATATTGTGGAAATGAAATAGCTTATAATATTCAAGGGCTATCATACTCCCCTCCAGTGATGAGAGCCTTCTTCCCTTTGAGTTTCCCCGAACCGGCATACTCAACAAAGTCCCCTGGTCCTTCCAATTTGCTCGACTCGCTCGGGAATGCTAATTTACTCTCCAGACTGGATTGATTCAGCTCAAGTGATACACAGATGGAACATATGCTCATAGGTCTTACCCAGGCTTCGATTGACTTTGTGCTACTGGTGACGCCTTGAACGCACCATGCTCACCCATTGGAGATGACATCTTGCGGCGATAATATTGTGACTTTCCCCACAATTAGTGTAGAATAAAAGCAAAATGAGGTTGAGTGATTGTGAAAGGAGTAAATTGTCCATTCGAAAAGAATTCCCAGAGAAAGACGACTATATTACTCTCTACCAGGATGTCGTCATTGTGTTGTAGGAACCCGGACCTGGGAGCAAATGACCTATTTGCCAATTTTATACCACCTTATTTGTTGTTTACCCATGGATCAGGTATAAGGAACTTAATGCGGGCAGTTTCTACTTCGGTCAACGAGTCTGTTAGTACTTGTGCCTGGCCTATATCATGGGGTATTTGGGTTTCTTCTTGATGTGGACATGTTTGCCTGGGAGTATAAATTTTGAGCTATAAACTCTAGCCTAGTTGCACTTTATATGGGTTATCTAGCTGAACAGTCCTATTTCCAATCTATAGAACCCGTGGTTAGCTAACTACCTACTCTTCCTCTCCTCTTACTCGGTCATCGTCATCATTCCTAAGCAGCCAGTCCTCACCGCCCGACGGAAACTCGGTAACCAGCCAATGGCCGTCGTGAGGGGTGAAAAAAGCTTGAGCGCTAGTCCCAAAGTGGGAAAGGGCCGCTGGTCGCAGAAAAAAAGAAAAGGAAGAGACTGCCCGCTCGAACTTTTTCTTCTTCTTTCTTTTCTTTGGGAAAGCTGGTCTCTCTCCATCAACAGATTGTTTGTCTTCTGTTGATCAATCTTCTCTTTTTTTTTCTTGGATACCCCATATTCTCTGATTTCAGAGTCTCATTCTTTTCAAATATGCCCATTACCAACAAGGACGCCACGCCTGGTGCTGCCATGAAGGCCGAGATCGAGGACTACACCAAGGCCCTCGAGGTCGTGAAGACCTACACCAACCAGGATGGTCTCGATGTGGACACCCTGCTGGACTCGGACAAGCACGGAGCTCTGACCTACAATGACTTCCTGCTCCTGCCTGGTTATATCGGTAAGCTGGACAGATTCGAGGATTTGGCGAGGCCTATGTGTTAATGATGCCGATTAATAGGCTTCCCTGCCTCCGATGTTAGCCTGGATACCCCAATTACCAAGCGCATCACCCTGAAGGCTCCTCTTGTGTCCTCTCCCATGGACACCGTCACCGAGCACAACATGGCTATCCACATGGCCCTGCTCGGTGGTCTTGGTGTCATCCACCACAACTGCGCTCCTGAGGACCAGGCCGAGATGGTCCGCAAGGTGAAGAGATACGAGAACGGTTTCATCCTGGACCCCGTTGTTCTCTCCCCCAAGGCTACCGTTGGAGAGGCCAAGGACCTGAAGGCCCAGTGGGGTTTCGGTGGCTTCCCCGTCACTGGTAAGTTGACTGAAAAAAATTTTCCGCTTCACCCAACATTGCCCCACCTTTTGCATGATGAACAAACCTTTTCATTATAACTTTCGTTCCACTGGCAGCAACGAGAGTTGCACTGTAGAGAAACTTTTTATCTGATCTTGTCCCCAACAAACTCAATGTGTTTCACTCACAATGTTCACTTGGCCTGAATGCTAACGATGACTCTGTGACAGAGAACGGTACCCTTCGCTCCAAGCTGATTGGTATGGTCACTTCCCGTGACATCCAGTTCCACAAGGACCTTGATGAGCCCGTCACTGCCATCATGGCCACTGATCTGGTCACTGCCCCTGCCGGTACCACTCTTGCCGAGGCCAACGAGGTCCTCCGTCAGTCCAAGAAGGGCAAGCTGCCCATCGTTGATGCCTCTGGCAACCTCGTCTCTCTCCTTTCCCGCTCCGATCTGATGAAGAACCTCCACTACCCCCTTGCCTCTAAGCTCCCCGACTCCAAGCAGCTCATCTGTGCTGCTGCCATTGGTACTCGTGAGGAGGACAAGTACCGCCTCAAGCTGCTTGTCGAGGCCGGTCTGGACATTCTTATCCTGGACTCTAGCAACGGCAGCAGCATGTACCAGATTGACATGCTCAAGTATGTCAAGAAGGAGTTCCCCCAGATTGATGTCATCGCTGGTAACGTTGTTACCAAGGAGCAGGCTGCTATGCTTATTGCCGCCGGTGCCGATGGCCTGAGAATTGGCATGGGTGCCGGTAGTGCTTGCATTACCCAGGAGGTTATGGCCGTCGGTCGTCCCCAGGCTGCCGCCGTCCGCAGCGTGTCCGCTTTCGCTGCTCGCTTCGGCGTTCCCTGCATTGCCGATGGTGGTGTCCAGAACATCGGTCACATCGTCAAGGGTCTGGCCCTTGGCGCTAGCACCGTCATGATGGGTGGTCTTCTGGCCGGTACCACCGAATCCCCCGGCGAGTACTTCGTCAGCAACGAGGGTCAGCTCGTCAAGTCTTACCGTGGTATGGGCAGTATTGCCGCCATGGAGGACCGCAAGGCCGGTGGTAACAGCAAGGACAACAAGGCCAACAAGGCCAGCAACGCTGGTACCGCTCGCTACTTCTCTGAGAACTCCCGCGTCCTGGTCGCCCAGGGTGTCGCTGGCTCCGTCCTGGACCGCGGCTCCGTCAACAAGTTCATCCCCTACCTCGTTACCGGTGTCCAGCACTCCCTGCAGGATATGGGTGTCAAGTCTCTTGATGAGCTGCACGACGGTGTCAACAAGGGTCTTGTTCGCTTCGAGATGCGTAGCGCTAGCGCCCAGGTCGAGGGTAACGTCCACGGCCTGCACAGCTACGACAAGAAGCTTTACGCGTAAATGCAAAATTTTTTTGAATGATGGATGGTTTTTCCCCGCTGTGAATATGACTTGAGAGGGAATTTCCGCATGATGCTACGGGTTCGAAAATAACAAAAATGGGGTATGATAAGGGCTGGAGTTAGATTCGAGGAGTTACGCTTTTTATTTAATGAGCATATATTGTTCCAACGAGTTACTCGTTTATTCTATGCAAACTTCATCCACATTCGTAGCTGTTGCACTGTAGTATGCTTGAGAAGTAACCGAAGCCGAAGCACATGGCGAGGCATGTCGGCTAGCACCGATGTGGTCAAGGCGGGCGCGGGGTACAGGGATAAGCCTAGGCTCTCGGGTCAATGATCATTTGACTATAAACACCCCCAAGGGCAAAGCTATACCGGCGCTGGGAGATGTCTATCATACTTCCCAAGTCCCTCTGCAGCCGCTGGTTAGCATCTGTCTTTGCACAGCCACTCAGGATTCGACAATCCCGGTTACCATCCTCCATCCCTCGGCCTTGGCTAGTATTACCGAACGGAAGCCGACGAGATTCTTCTGCTAGAGGTTACTCAACAAGTTCAATCCCAGCCACATCTTCACCTCAAGTTCACAAAATGCCGCGCGCGAAAGGCGATAGCGAGGGGAAGAAACAGCCTGCATTGGCTCGGCCCAGCTCTAGGTAAGCCATTACCTGGCGGCTATGCTCGCATCGCGCAGTTCATGTCCCGGTTAAGCGGAACAGAAGGTCACCCTCAAAAGACCGCGTTTTTGAGAAGCGAAGAACTTTGTACTAACAATGTATTAGTGTGATTCTGGTCTCGCCCAAGAACGAGATCCTGCTTCTTCATCGGGTTAAGACATCGACTTCGTTCGCGTCTGCCCATGTCTTCCCTGGTGGAAACCTGTCTAGCCAAGATGGTCCATGCCCGCCTGTAGAAGACCTCTCTAGGCATGAAGATGGCCCTCATTACCGACGGGCAGCAATTCGAGAGCTGTTTGAGGAGAGTGGAATTCTCCTTGCCAAAGATGGGAGCTCGGGCAAGATGCTTGTTGTTGATGAAGCAACACGTGAGCAAGGTCGAAAACTCATTCATCAGAATAAAGTCACATTCGACGAGTGGCTGAAGCAGCAACATCCCAATGCTGAGCCTGATACAGGTTAGTGGTTATTCTTAACACCCCGGTTACTCGGCCCCTAGCTAACATGTGAAAGACCAATTGATCCCCTTCAGCCGCTGGGTTACTCCAACTACGAACCCCAGGCGCTATACAACTCAAATGTATATCTACTTTATGCCACTTCCCGTGAATGCGGATAAGAAATTACTGGACGAGCTGCCAAAGGAAGGCGAGCGTGAAGAAATCCAAGTCCCCTCCAGCGATGGTGGAATTGAGGTCACAGAAGCACAGTTCCTCCCAGCGGCGGAGTGGCTGCGTCGCGCACAAAGTGCAGAGATCATCCTCTTCCCACCTCAATTCCTCCTACTGCACTTGGTGTCTGGCTTCCTTGACAAGGACCCTCGATCGGGTATTTCTGTGGAGGAAATGGAAAAACGCCGAGCAGGCCTGGTCGAGTTCGTGCACTCGGGCTCACCCGCTTGGACACACAAGTGCATTTCACCCAAGATGATGAAAGTCATGGAGGATGGACGTGCAGTTCTAGCGCTACATGATCCGGGTCTTGAGTTGAAGGGGTCTAACCGACGAGGCGAGTCGGAGTATGTCGTTCTTGTGCGGTTTACCAAGGGAACTGCGAGGGAGGTGACCGTGGCCTGGAGGAAGGATATCTTCAAAGAAGAGCGGAGTAATCTTTAGACTATACATCCGTCCAGTCTCTGCTCCCATAAATTCTATCTACATAGTATAGATTAGAAGAATACTACTGTACTTGTACATGTCCTGATCAGGCGAATCCGAAAGTATGGGTCCACAATATTGCCACGGCCGTAGATAAGGGTATAGTGGTAAATCTACGCCCACCGCCTTCCGGCCACGCCAGCCCTCGACAAATGGTCACATGACCCACACAAATCATTTGAGTCTTTGATTTTATGGGCCACCGAAAAACCCACCACCTCCAACCTCACCGTCGCCCGTCGAAACCCCCCATACACAATCAGCCAAAATGGAGAACGAGAAGGGAGAGATCGTCGATCTGTACGTGCCTTTATCCTCGAATTCGCTTTCGTCATCATCTACTCGGTGTCCTGTGTCTGGTTGTCTGCATCTACGAAACCTCGCGGCTCCGATTTCGCTGCGCAAAGCGATGGAATAATCGGGGACTGTTCGAAACGAACTGGAAAAACCAAACACCCTGGCGAAAATTCTGCGACTTCAGTGCGAGCAACCAGGACCAGGACACCCATTGGATCATGGAGGGAACAATTATTCGATATCGAATATGTTGAACATGCAAGAAACTAACGTCTTCTTCTTCTCTTCTCAACAGCTACGTGCCCCGCAAGTGCAGCGCCACCAACCGCATCATCAAGGCCAACGACCACGCCTCTGTCCAGATCTCCGTCGGCAAGGTTGACGAGAACGGCCGCTACACCGGCGAGAACCAGACCTACGCCATGTGCGGTTTCATCCGTGCCCGCGGTGAGAGCGACGACTCCCTCAACCGCCTCGCCCAGCGTGACGGTTACCTCAAGAACGTGTGGACCGCCTCCCGCCAGCGCTAAATTTGCCCGCTGAGGTGTGGTTTGCATTGGAGGGTGTTGACGGGTTGATATGATGTGAGTGATTTACTCGATATACGCATGTCTGTCTGTCTATACGGGGTGCTGACCATTGTGCAATAGAACGAACTGTGACTTAGATCGGTCCAGTTTGAAGGATCGGTTATGAGAAAAAAGGGGAGGAGGAGTACTAATGATGTCTCCTTCGGTTTTGAATTTTTTCTTTCCTTCGGGAGGGAGCCCTGTTTTCCTACTGTCCTATCTATCGAAATGAAAAATGGAATCGACGACTTCATGGGTCCGGTTTTCTTTTAACGATTGCCACCCGTTCAATCTTCCCTTCGCCCTTGCTTTGCTCTTTCCGATAGATATGACTCGGGAAGCGACATCCTTCTCGAGTCTTCAATCCGCCAGCACCCAGCCAAAAGGGAGGGGGAAAAAACGAAAGTTAACAAAAAATGAATTCAAAAAAGCCTAAAAAAAGACCACAGCCCTTTCCTATTTTACTTCTTGACTTGCATACACCGGCACATCAAGGCTTCCTCACCCCTGTGGACTCGGAAACCGGGTTGCTCACGCGATCTGTGATTCTGATGTCTGCTTGCCATGGGCGAGGAAGTAGAAATAGCACATCCAGCCGAATATTATATCCAAAACCCGCCTTCTGAAGAGCCACCGTTGCAGAGATCCATGTACTGGGGCACAGATACGGGTGGGACATCCCTTTTGTAGATAACTCGTGTAGTTTGAGTTGTTCGAGTGATTGGCTTGTCGTCTTTCTATTTCTCTCATAGTAGGTAGGTAATCATGCAATTATGATGAAGCTTTCCGGTATCATACGCTTGTTCTCAGTAAAGTTTCTTAGGAACTCAATACAGGTAGTCAGGATTATGGCAATATCTGAGCTTGCACTTCCAGTGTCTTCCTTCCATACATCCTAGTCGTTATCTAAGACGTATCTACTGTGTTCCACGATGCTCTGTTAGGGGTTTTAATTCATTTCTCCTCATCCATCATGACATGCAATACGTTGTCGTCCACATGAACTCGTGATTTAAGTAGACTCCCTGGGATTCATAATCCCAAGGCTTCCACAGACCAAGACACAATTGATAAAGAAAAAAACAAGGTTTTTAATCTATGAACAAGCAAATCACCCAGGTCTCGTTAGGTCTGAGCTTCTTTTTACTCCTTCTCCAGACGCACAGCCGGGTTGGTCTCGATGAAGTTCAGATCGACCTTGTGGCCAAGCAGCTCACGAATGTTGCTGACACCGTACCTGAAGAAGAGGTTAGAATACTTGTCACTTAGAAATGAACGCCGTGAGGGACTTACTTAATCATGGTAGGACGCTCCAGACTCAATCCCCAACCGTAAACTCTCATATCCTTGGGGATACCCATGGACTCCAGCATCTCAGGCCGGAACATACCACTGTTACCAATCTCCACCCACTTACCCAGACCCTCGTGGTAACCGAAGATCTCCATACTAGGCTCGGTGTAAGGGTTGTAAGCAGGCTTGAAGCGGAGCTGGTGAATGCCCATCTTGGCGAAGAAGACCTCCATGAAGCCAATCAGACCACCCAGAGTGAGGCCAAAGTCGGCAATGACACCCTCAATCTGGTGGAACTCTGCCAAGTGAGTGGCATCGACGGCCTCGTTTCGGAAGACACGATCGATACTGAAGAAGCGGGCCGGCCGCGGGTTGGCGGCGAGCTTGTGCAGCACGTACGCCGAGATGGAGGTGGTGTGGGTGCGGAGCACGAGACGGAGAGACTCATCGGCGTTCCAGGGGTAGCGGTAGCCGATAGAGCCGAACTTGCCGTGCTCGTGGACCTCGTGCACGTTATCCCAGTACTGCTGGTAGTCCACGGCGGGCGTGTCCTTGGTTGCTTGCGAGGCAGGCTGGGCGGCCTTGGGGCGGTGCGGGTCGTTGAGGGGATCCTCGCGAGGGGGGTCGGCCTTGAGAGGGTCGGCGATATAGAAGGTATCTTGAAGGTCACGAGCAGGGTGTTGCTGGGGCACGAAGAGGGCGTCGAAGTTCCAGAAGCCGGTCTCGACGTAGCGGTTGGTCGGCATCTCCTCGAAACCCATCTCGAAGAAGATGTTGCGGAACTCCGCGCGCACCTTGTTCAGCGGGTGCAGCGTACCGGCAGGAGTGATGGCACCCTTGGCGTTGAAGTTGTAGGGCTTCAGCTGGGCAGTCTTCCAGGAGCCGTCGGCGAGCATCTCGGGGGTGAGGTCGGTCTCCTCCTTGACGAACTCTCGGGCATACTTGGGACCCTTGGAGATCTTGTAGGCGATGTCCTTGGAGGCGGAGACCAATTTCCTCCGCTTGAGGTCGGCGAGGGCCTTCGCATCGCTTACGGTCTTGGTCTTTTGCACGGCGAGCAGTTGCTCACGGGTCTCGTCGACGATAGTCTCCTTGACAGCACGCAGCTTATCATTGTCCTTCTTAATCCAACCGCGCTTGAAGGCATTGCCCTGGCCAACCTTGGCATTGTCCTTCCCCACCAGGCCCGGCAAGTCGCTAATCTTCAGGCCGTCGAGAGCGGCGACGACAGCGGCAAAGACCTTGGCCTCGTGACTGCCATTGGCGGCAATCTCTTCACCCTCGGAGGTGAGCACAATGACTTCCTTCTCCAGAGTCTCATATTCAATCATCTGTCGCGACCCCAGGCGGTCCAGCGCACTTTTGACATTCGATGAGGGGTGGGAGGGGAAGGCTTCGTTGGAAAAGATGGGCGCATCGGACACGGACAGGGCGTCCAGGACGGGCTTTGTGAGGTCGGACGCCATGACTGCAGCCGTATCCTGCAGAGGGATATTTTTGGCGAAAAGCGGTTTGGAGAGGAGGGGAATCGGTCTTTTGCGGTGCCGGCCAAAAATCACGATGACTCTTTTCCCAGTATCGGATTCCGGCGAGGCACAGCGACCACTTCTGCCGTTTCACCCCGCCATCGGGTGCCTCAGTCCACACTTTCTGGCCGGAGTATATGGTAGCAGCATAGTCGAAGTGATCGTTTACCGTCCTGAGGCTAAGAAGTTTCAGAATGCCTTCAGTCATGAAGTACAGTATAATAAATTCTGCACATACTGTCCATCAGTAGGAGTAAACTTGAATCACCATCCTATCCTAGTCTAAGGTCTCGTCATACAATTGTCTACCTAGACACCTAAAAGAGTTAGGTGTCTAGGTTTTCGAGGTACTAATCCTCAGCTAGTTACCTGCATTTTATTGATTTGTCGTTTCCCAATGCCGCCCATCTCGAGTACATACTAATAGTCACTAGATGCCTGTGTAAGGCTGTAAGTCCTCTCCAGATCCCGACAGTAAGATTCGGGCGATCTATCGATCGGACAGATAGTGACTGAGTACCTCCGCCCCGGCCTTATCATCGCCTATTTCTCCCTGATTTTCTCTGACATACACCGTGTTAGACGCTAAGTTATTCAACTGGCTGAGGATTGACCGCTGGATGCATAGTCTTCATTTATCTCCGAGTTAATCCCTGCGGTCAGTGTGTTTGCCCTCAACATTTGTTCGTTGCCCATTCGTCAGGGCGCTGCGCTGTCACGTCGTCGTTGCAAAAGTACTCTCCCAACGTCGGTCAGCAGTATATGCACCATGACTCCAGGATGAGATCATCTATTCTCCTTAATACTTGATCCTGAGAGCAAGATCGGCCATTTTTATGAATCCAGTGACCGGGGAACAGCCCTCTCGGATCTCCGGCGGTCAAGGATTCCCCAAGCGCAAGGGCTTCACAAGAGAGACGGGGGATTCTCTCAGGTACGAGTACCGTTGGAACCTTACTCCAGGCCGAAATACAAAATTATGATCCATAAAACGGGGGAGTCTGGCACCACCAATCGCTTGCGACCGTAGAGGCTCAGAAAACGGCTCAGCCACAGGCTCGTTACCGAGGTGGGATCAACCTTGTTCAGTCAGCAGCGGTCAATCAGTCAGTTTTCAATCTGTTCAATTCCAGTATGGGGCTGTGGCACAACCTCCCCGAGACAACGAACCTCCCGAGTCCACTTTTCACTGGCTCGCACTAAGGTTCGTCGACTGGATCTTCCCCACTTGGTTTACCCAGAGGACCATTGGGCGTTGACTCTTTCTCCTATCGGACTGCTCTGTCAGGGTGTGTGTGTCTCTTGAGCGCCGCACATTCTCTGGCTAACTGGCTTGCCAAGGAGTTTCTCCTAAAGAGCCACGGTGGTAGACAATATAATCAAGTATTCAAGAGGGTCAGAAGGAAGGGGGTTGATAGATCATTGAAGCCCGGGGTCAAGATTTTGAAGCCCTGCGATCGCCACTAGGCGAACATAGTTTCAGCGATGATCCTCACGCTTTTCAGCCCGGTCATTTGCAGAGCGGGCCCAAGGGAGGACGGCAGAGGCTCTTTAGGGGTGTGTCGTATCCAGGAGGTCTGGTGTATGGGAGTGTGTAGACGGGTTGGAATACTCGGAGTCGATATCACTGGAAGATTGGCCGACCATAGTTATATAACGGGTTACCTATTGAAGTCGTCTGATAAATACCCTGGTTCTGCGGGTGAACTCTATCGTCGTGCATTTCTGTCCGTGCGTTGGCATCACTTGCAAGTCGGAGTCGGAGTCACTTGGACAGGCTCATGCAAACGCCGTTATACAGAGAGAGCATTGGTTTTTTCTGCGGTAAATGTGGATGTGAATAAATGGTGGACGAAGTGTTCCCCTAAGATTGGGTAAACACGTTTGAATCCGAACCTAATAATAATCGAAGACTCACGATTAAAAGAGTGATATTAAGTAACTATAGTAGTAGTAGTTAGCTAACTAGTAGTTATGTTATAGCACTACTAGAAAGAACTAAAGACCCTCTCCTCTCTTTCTCTCTCCACCGTTTCCCAAAAAATCCTAAAAAATCTAAGCAGCCCATCGGCATCGCCGCCCCTTTTGAAATATTCTTCTCCCCCCTCCAAGTGATTCTGATCGGCTCTCCCTCCACTTTGGGATCGTTTCGTCCTTCCCCTCCCCTGGGAATTGTAATCTGCCGGATCCTCAGATTCCCTCTGCCTTTTTCTTTTCTTCCCATACCTTATTTCCCTGGCCTTCCACTTCCCCCGCAAAGAACGCGTCGCTTACATAACCGCCCGGGCGTCCGTTCTCCCCTCCCCCTTCGTCCTGAACGTCCTGAACTCCTTCTCTCTCTCAGGGTTCCCTTTCGACATCTTCGATTTCCCCCGAGTCACTCGGGACGTCCCTGGACAAGTCCCTCATCGTCGTCCCGCCAAAGAATACCCTGGAACATCTGGAATCGCCTCATGTTGCTCTAACCAGCTCGTTGGATCTGTCGTGTCAGGAACCCGTCCCAGTAAGTTTGTTGCTCGTCTTGGACTCCGCTTCGGCGTTCGACCGTCCCGAACTCCCTTTTTTTTTGGGCAGGATGGTTCCCCATCCTAGCCCAACAACACCTCATGGTGTCAAAGGAGAGAGCTCTTGGTTTGCAGAGTCTCCCGGACAGACGACGCGAGAACTTGGAGTTCTGGCTTCTGTATATCATCACGGCCCTGGATGATCGACTAACCAGGTCTTAGGGCACAATGACTGGTGCGGACGAGACTCTTGTGGCCGCGACGGCGGTGCTGCAGTCTCTCGCGAGAGACGAGCCCACCACCGGCTCTGCATCCCCTCCCTTTGATTTCGAATTTCCCTCGTCCAACGGTGCGAAATCCTCCAAACTGCCCGGGGACCCCAGCCCAGCAAAGGTCGCCTTCGAAGCCGAGTTGGAGGCCTTGGTGCGCCGCGTGCACCACCTGGAATTCCAAGCTGTCAGTCATCACAAACTCCCCGACAATCCCCAGCAGACCACCGCGTCTGCCATCGGATCCAACGAGAAGGACCCTGATTTTCTGTGGACCTTCGGGCTCGATCGCTTGTCGTCCGGTCAAGGTTCTGACTCTTCTTATTGCCTCACACAGCAGCAAAAACTGAATCAACCCGATCGGCGACAGCGGACCCCATCGGGCCCCGAAGAAAAATCCCCTCGTCCACCCCAACAACCCGCCCCGACAGGAGACCTTGATGAAGACGATACCGACGAGGAGGATGAGACCGGTGCCACACGTGTGGTGCGCGAGGAGGACATCAGCATCCTTCGTAATCATGTGCAAAAGCAAGCTGAGGAGATTAGCTTCCAGAAGGATATCATAGCACAGGTTCGCGACGAGTTGCAGAAGCAGGAAGAGCACACCCGCCGTGCGCTCACCAAGGTCGAAAACGAAGACGTCGTCTTGCTCGAACGGGAGCTTAGGAAGCACCAGCAGGCTAACGAAGCCTTCCAAAAGGCCTTACGAGAGATCGGTGGCATCATCACGCAAGTTGCCAATGGTGATCTCTCGATGAAGGTTCAGATCCACCCCTTGGAGATGGACCCCGAAATCGCCACATTCAAACGCACCATCAACACCATGATGGACCAGCTGCAAGTCTTTGGTAGCGAAGTGTCTCGAGTCGCCCGCGAAGTCGGAACGGAGGGTATTCTCGGTGGTCAAGCTCAAATCACCGGTGTCCACGGTATCTGGAAGGAGCTCACGGAGAACGTCAACATCATGGCCAAGAATTTGACCGATCAGGTGCGAGAAATCGCGGCCGTCACCACAGCCGTCGCCCACGGTGATCTGAGTCAGAAGATCGAGAGTCGTGCTCAGGGTGAAATCTTGGAACTGCAACAAACGATCAACACCATGGTGGATCAACTTCGGACCTTTGCCACGGAAGTCACTCGAGTCGCACGCGATGTCGGTACGGAAGGTGTACTAGGAGGTCAGGCTCAAATCGAAGGTGTTCAAGGAATGTGGAACGAACTCACAGTCAATGTCAACGCCATGGCCAATAATCTTACCACACAAGTGCGTGATATCGCCACTGTCACCAAGGCCGTCGCCAAGGGTGACCTGACGCAGAAGGTGCAAGCTAACTGCCGTGGAGAAATCGCTGAACTGAAAAACATTATCAACTCCATGGTGGATCAACTCCGACAGTTCGCGCAGGAAGTCACCAAGATCGCCAAGGAAGTCGGTACCGATGGTGTCCTTGGTGGCCAAGCCACCGTGAATGATGTGGAAGGCACCTGGAAGGATCTCACCGAGAATGTCAACCGCATGGCCAACAACCTGACCACTCAGGTGCGTGAGATTGCCGATGTCACCACGGCCGTCGCAAAGGGCGATTTGACCAAAAAGGTCACTGCCAACGTGCAGGGTGAGATACTAGATCTCAAGAGTACCATCAACGGTATGGTGGATCGTCTGAACACGTTCGCTTTCGAGGTCAGCAAGGTCGCACGTGAGGTCGGCACCGATGGTACCCTTGGAGGTCAGGCCAAGGTGGACAATGTAGAAGGAAAGTGGAAGGATCTCACCGATAATGTGAACACCATGGCACAGAATTTGACGTCCCAGGTGCGAAGTATCTCGGACGTGACGCAAGCTATTGCCAAGGGTGACCTTAGCAAGAAGATCGAGGTGCACGCTCAGGGAGAGATTTTGACCCTCAAGGTAACCATCAATCACATGGTGGGTCGTTTGGCCAAGTTCGCAACAGAACTGAAGAAGGTCGCTCGCGATGTGGGTGTCGATGGAAAGATGGGTGGTCAAGCAAACGTGGAGGGCATCGCAGGAACCTGGAAGGAAATCACCGAGGACGTGAATACCATGGCCGAAAACCTCACGTCTCAAGTTCGTGCGTTTGGTGAGATTACTGATGCCGCCACGGATGGTGATTTCACCAAGCTCATCACTGTCAACGCTTCGGGTGAAATGGACGAACTGAAGCGAAAGATCAATAAGATGGTTTCCAACCTACGAGACAGTATTCAAAGGAACACCGCCGCCAGGGAGGCTGCCGAGCTTGCCAATCGCACCAAATCCGAGTTCCTGGCCAACATGTCTCACGAGATCCGAACTCCAATGAACGGTATCATTGGTATGACCCAGCTTACGCTGGATACCGACGATCTGAAGCCGTACACGCGGGAGATGCTGAACGTGGTTCACAACCTGGCAAACAGTTTGCTCACAATCATTGATGATATTCTTGATATCTCAAAGATTGAAGCCAACCGGATGGTCATCGAGAGCATTCCATTCACTGTTCGCGGTACTGTGTTCAACGCACTGAAGACTCTGGCTGTGAAGGCGAATGAGAAGTTCTTGAGCCTCACTTACCAGGTCGATAACACGGTTCCCGATTATGTCATTGGTGATCCCTTCCGTCTGCGCCAAATCATTCTCAACTTGGTTGGTAACGCGATCAAGTTCACTGAGCATGGTGAAGTGAAACTCACCATCCGCAAGTCTGATCGTGAGCAATGCACCACCGACGAATACGCCTTTGAGTTCTCCGTCTCCGACACCGGTATTGGTATTGAGGAGGATAAGTTGGACTTGATCTTTGACACTTTCCAACAAGCAGATGGTTCAACCACCCGTAGGTTCGGTGGTACCGGTCTCGGTCTGTCGATCTCTAAACGCCTGGTGAATCTCATGGGTGGTGACGTCTGGGTTACCTCCGAGTATGGACATGGTAGTACCTTCCACTTCACTTGCGTGGTGAAGCTTGCCGACCAGTCCCTGAACGTCATTGCTTCTCAGCTTCTGCCATACCGGAACCATCGGGTGCTCTTCATCGACAAGGGTCAGAACGGTGCCCAGGCCACGAATGTCATGAAGATGCTCAAGCAGATCGAACTGGAGCCTTTGGTGGTGCGCAACGAAGAGCATGTTCCGCCGCCCGAGATCCAAGATCCCTCCGGAAAGGAGTCTGGACATGCATACGATGTCATCATCGTAGACTCTGTGGACACTGCTCGCATCTTGCGCACATTCGACGAGTTCAAGTACATCCCCATTGTTCTTGTCTGTCCTTTGGTCTGCGTCAGCTTGAAGTCCGCCTTGGATCTTGGTATCAGCTCTTACATGACAACGCCTTGCCAGCCTATCGATATGGGTAATGGCATGCTCCCTGCGTTGGAGGGTCGGTCGACCCCGATCACCACCGATAACTCCCGTTCATTCGACATCCTTCTGGCTGAGGACAATGATGTCAACCAGCAGCTCGCCATGAAGATACTCCAACGACACAACCACAATGTCTTTGTCGTTGGTAACGGCCTGGAGGCTGTGGAGGCTGTCAAGAAGCGCCGATATGATGTGATTCTGATGGATGTTCAGATGCCTGTCATGGGCGGTTTCGAGGCCACTGGCAAGATTCGAGAATATGAACGTGAGAGCGGCCTTCAGCGAACTCCGATTATCGCGCTTACTGCACACGCCATGTTGGGTGATCGCGAGAAGTGTATCCAGGCTCAAATGGATGAGTACTTGTCCAAGCCGCTCAAGCAGAACCAGATGATGCAGACCATTCTCAAGTGTGCAACCCTTGGTGGCTCGCTGCTGGAGAAGAGCAAGGAGTCTCGAATTTCGAGCAGTGGTGAAATGCATCCCATCCACTCATCCGTTCCTGACAATCAAAACCAGCAGCAGCAGCAACAACAACAACAGCGGTCCCAGAAGCAACAAGCGTTGCCTTCACCACCGCGGCCTGCTATGGAGGCCCGGGCAATCTCCACCACCGGTCCTATTGGCCGCGGCAGTGTTGCGGAGCCTGAAGATAAGGATGAGGAGATGATCGACGATCGGGTACGTTAGCATGTCTGCTTGAAAGACTTGGTTCCGGACCAATCCCCGGCTAACCGTTTCTTCTTTCACAAACAGACATTGCTGCGATCCAACAGTACCTGAGCTGTCGTTTGCATACACTGAACATTTCCCTGCCCTGCAAATTGGCCAGATGTTTGCGGTGTGGCCTGTTGATACCCTGTCCATATGAATCTTTCAACTGCTTCTTTTATCATTTCATTTCTTATTCATGGTGGCGAATCAGAACTCTCACGGATTTTCTGCTTTATTCCCACTTCCCGTTATCTGCTCATACCCGCGTACTTCATTCTTATCCTTCCTCCGTTGTCTTTGTGGTGGTACCGCGGTACCACCATCATCCTCAATCATCGCATTCGTTTGATTATTTTTGTTAGGTGGTGTCTGGCGTCTATCGATAGGAACCTGGGTCGGTTCGGCAGTCAAGTGGGTGACTGAAAGGGGGGAGTTTGCAATCAAGAGGGGGTATGGCTTCGCTTCTATTTTATTTCTACACGTCGCCCCCCAAGGATTCATTTTCATTGCCGCCATGCTTGCCATCTATTCTCTCGTTTGCTCGGAGCCTGTTTCTTTTCCCCTTTGATTTTCCTTTATCTGTATTGTATCTAGTTGCTTCTCACTTTCTGATCCATCCTGCTAGGCTAGGATTAGACAACATGATTACGGCTCCGAGGTTATTCTTACCATTTTATCCTTTATGTTTGATCTTCCATTATCCCTAGGGGTAGTTTGATCGTCTTTAGCTTTTGATCATGGCGAGTGGATCGCGCATGGCTCGTTTGAGGAACGAATTCAAAGACTTCTTTTAACCACCTTCATACATACAAGCTCTGATGAAATGATTTGTACTGTCAGTGTTCTCACTCAAAACGTTGGTTTTGGGATCTCGTATTGTGCTGTCTTACTGTGGATATGGCTCATCCTCAACGCCCCACGCTGACCTTTTTACTGGCTGGTTTGATGCCCGTAGAGAACCCAAGATTGCAACCCTGGGAACGGACAATCATCACGTGCATAAACATGCACTGGAGTCCGGTTAGGTCAGATATCTGTTTACAAGGATCCAGCCTTGCCATACATGAAGCCATCATCCAACAACAGCTCATAGTCTACTGCCGAAATGCAACCATTCAGGGTATTCGCTCGATGGAGAAATCTGAGCGCAGATGAAACCGATCACGGAGAGATCCAGCACGAAATTACGCCAAACAATTCAACGCTTTCATCCATGTCCATCGCGACGCCCTCCCAATCCAAGTCCCTTTCAAATCGGGATCAATCATGGAAGAGTCAGCCATCCATGACAGGAATATTTGAAGTCAACGACAACAACGAAACCGTCTTCAATGCAGTAGTGGCTCCCATTCTCCCAAGGGTCCTACAGGGCAAATCAAGCAATTTCTTCGCCTACGGCCATTCAGGAAGCGGCAAGACTCACACTATCATCGGATATGACTATGAGAATACCGAAAAGCTGGGCCTCTGTCTAGCTTCTGCCCGCCACTTAATGCAAGAACTTGCTCGCCTGAACGGAAATGATACAAGCGACCAATTAGGTATCGGAATCCGCATGTACGAGCTCAGAAAGAATAGCGCCTTTGATCTCCTGAATGATCGCTGTGAATGCTTTGTCCGCGAGGGCTCAGACGGGCAGGTCTATATCCGAGGAAAGACGGAGATGCTCGAGGATGGTAAAGTCAGAGTGCGACCGATTGTGACAAAGGCATGCTGGAACTTTGAGGATCTCTCTCGCGAACTGCAAATTGGACTTCAGCTCCGCGCGACGGGGACGTCGACGGTCCATGACCAGAGTTCACGGACTCATGCGGTTATTGAGCTGGAGATTGTTACTAAGGAGCTACTTGAGGCGCGGGATGCGATTGTTGAACGACAGTCTGAGCTTGTGCCGGTGGGTAAATATGCGACGGATGTCTATTTGGAAGAGCAGATTCGGGCTGTTGTGCTAGATGAGCAGGGGAAATACGTGCCGAATCCGGAATATCAGGTTGATCAGGAACACATTGATGCTGCAGAGGCTAGGAAAGCTGAGTTTGAAGCGAGAGTGAAATCCGCTGAGGAGCATGAGTCGGGTTTGTTCCAGAGTATATCGCGTCGCCATGCTTGTTTGGGAGGAAAGCTTGTTTTTGTGGATCTAGCTGGCTCCGAGTACTACGACGCAAAGAACGGATCGAGGCCAAACCAGACACCTCAAGAGAAGCAGGAGGGGAGGCAGATAAATACTGATCTCCTGGCTCTAAAAGAGGTGATTCGTGCTCGGGCACAGAATCTAGCTCGAGTCCCCTTTCGATCATCGCCTCTCACGATGGTCTTGCGCCAGCATTTCCAGGCGTCTTCTGATACAGACTCTGCAATGATTTTGACCATCTCGCCCTCGGCTAAGGAATTCGCTGCTACAATGAACACATTAAAGTATGGAAGTCTGGTGGGAGTTGCGGGTGATAAGAAATAGACTGCAAGTCTTTGTGCGATGAAGTATATAGAACCCGTGTACTCCGATAAATTACATTAAGAACCAAAGCCAGATTCCCTCCATATCATCCTGCTTAGGTGTATGCTCCGTTCCATATCCCTATGAATGCAAAGTTGTTCTCCTTGGAGCCTCTAAATCATTCTCTTCAATGAAGCCAGCAGCGTTGGCCCGTACTTGAAGGACGCCCAGCCGACAGCTCCGAGAGTAGGCAGAGCAACGACACACAGCCTGATGATTGCGGCCCTCATTCTGGGCTTCAGGAACCCGTCCACCAGGTTCTTAAAGTTCGCAGGGTCATTAGGCATCGGGTACGGCTCGTCTGGAACTGGCAAGCCCAGGAAGGGGCAAATGTCCTCCCAATCCACGCCATTCTCGAGCGTGATAATGTGTAGACGATCCGCTGGGATGACCTCCTTAGCCATTTTGATGCTGTGAGGAATTATTAGTCCGGTTATGTTCTCGTCTTGTTCGTTGGATTGGGGGATCACATACTAGTCATTGTAAGATTTGCAGAGCTCCTCCTCATTCTCTGGGTGACCGGGTCTTGTGCCTCGGGCGAGAGCGTCGTAAATGAGGACATTGGATTTCATGAACTCTCCGAGGGTGGGATCGAAGTTCTTCAGGATATTCATGGGGAAGCTCTCTGCCATTTTGACCACGCCACCAGCTGAGTTGTTGACCGATTTTGCCCATTTCACCGGCGAACGCTCGGTCAGGATGAACTTCACGTCTGGGTCTTCTGCGTACACTCCGAGGAGATCCCTGCCCATGTAGCTGGGGATTTCAACCAGGCACTAGACGTATTCAATTATAAGACCACTTGTACAAATCTCGATAAGAGGGAGGGTTTACTCACGTCATACTCGGCCATCCACTTTTCAAAATCAGCCTTGTTGTATCGCTTAACTCCGGACAAGCGATTGTACTGCGCGATGAGTGCCTCGTTGAAGAATTGTAGATGAGGCAGACCTCTGTTGAGAACGCACTCGGCGAAATGGTAAGTCTTGAAGCCCAGGATGTTCATCGCGTTGAACATGCTCAAAGTTCCCGAGCTATATATGCAAGCTCAATCAGTATGATAATTCTTTTCAAGGTCAGTCGTAGGTATTCCTCTATCTTACCGGCTAGGGCTGGCCACGACAACCTTGACGGGTCGGGCCTTGGCCGGAGCTGGGCATTGATCAATGTGTCGTGACATCTTGTTCCAGAATGCAATTGTTGATCGAGGGACAGTCAACACTGGGGAAAATAGCTTTGCTTTTATGAACCTTAGAAAATAGACTGAGGTGGGGGCCGTAACTAATTATTTATTGATTTTGGGCTGGACTGCCAGCTCAAACAGGGTCGAAGCTACTTAGGGGGCCTAATAACAGCCGCTCAGCCTCCACGACTAACTCCCATTTTCCGAACTGTCTTCCTAATTTAGATAGGCCCCGCGCCCAACTTGGGCTTAAAAGCATGTTTGTGAGTAATTTTTTAACGCAAGAGTTGTATTGATTATCGATGACCTACGTGGACTACCAGGTTCCGTGGCAAGGCTGAGCGCCACTCATACGGCCAGGCCGTGAGTGCGAGAGAGGCACAACCACATAAATGACGCCGGCCACGACAGTAAAAGGCAGTGTGAGATTTTTCGATCTATCAGTAAATTTGGGAGGAACTGGGCCCTGATTCTTGGAATAATGGTTACCATTTCCCAAATCGCACCAACTTCCCCAAAAAGGATGGAGCAGGGACCCACAGTCAGCAAGCAGCTGAACACTGGGCTGTCGGGTACTAGCGGACTCCAGCCTTGGAGTGGAGCAATAATGGGGGAGCTTAGGAACCGTTCACATGCCTTGATAGGGCAGAGCCAATTCAACCTGAGGACGAGCTGACGTGATAGAGTTTTTATTCTTTCGTTTGTCTCTGGTTCAACGAGTGAGACAGGGGTCATGATCTTTCCTTGGGGGAGAGCACTAGTTCAGAAAAGGTAAATGCATTGGACACAGATCATCGAGTTTCTAGCGGTCTGTGAATCTGATCTGGTGAGTGCTCATCCTATCATCCTTTTCGAGGCAAAGTAAATAGATCTATTTCTCGTGTACGTCCTCGATTTCATCTGCACCTGGTACTTACTCTGTGTGACGAGGCGGACTGAGCGCGGGACAGTCAATCTGCTTTGGTCAGCATCGGGTCGCGAATCACTCAACAATTTTTTTTGCTTTTTTTTCTCTTTTTTTCTAGGAATTTAAGCGCTTCCTAAGCTTTAAGTAAGCTCTGTTTGAAATTATGGACGTTGTTTTCGAGATAAGATATAGATCGGATCACGCCATCTGCCCCCGGCATGGAGCCACCCAAGACAAGCTCATTTCCCTGCATCAATTTAAGCTTATTTGCCACGAGGCTCTAAAATTATTTTATCTTGTTGCAATTCCAGTAACTACTTTTGCACGATCATTGTTTACCTCATGTAGTTGTTTACCTCATATAGTACAATTATGTCGTATTGACCTCCCTCCTTCAACCCTGTCATTCCCATCGACGTGTCAAACCTCTCGTCGCTGATGACAGAACAGAGTACGAGGTGGTACATGATTTTGGTAAAATGAGAGCGAGCAAATTTTATTGTCTATCCGCTTTATAGCTTTCCAGCAAATATTATTATGATATAAAAAGAAGCAAGAGAAAGAAATGAAAGTATGGAAGAAAGCAAACCCCTCAATTCCAACCTCCAGACTACCACCGATCAAGAGTACAAGTTGATGTCCATAAAGCCCCGAGGTTGCCGAGGGGTATTTTGACCTAGTACCGATACCTGGCGCGTTGGAATCGCGGGAAGACCCCGGTGGTTGTCGTGCTCGTTTCCGTCCGAATGCCGGTTAAATTAAGTGGACCACTCGTCGTCGCATTCGTGAAAGTTCTAGTCGTGTTAGTGACTATTGCGGTGATGTTTCCGATCATCTCGCGTCGGACTATACCGGGAGGAGTGCGCCGTGTGGTGGTCGTGGTGCCTTCACCACGCGGGCTGATCGTTCGGACAGGCTCCGTCGACGTGGGATGGGTCGATAGAGTGCTGCTGGTCGTCGTGCGAGGAGGGATGGTGCTGCTGAAATTGGGGCCCATGGGAGTCGAGCTGCGCGTAGTTGTGGTGGTGGCGGCGGTGGTTGGTCGACCGCTAGAACTCGAAGGAATGACCGAGCTCGAGGATGGTATGATTGAGGAACTACTAGGTCGAATGCTGGAGCTTGGAGTCGGAGTGGCTGAACTCGAGAATGGTTGGGACGAGGAGGTAGAGATAGAAGTAGATATACTGGTAGTAGTAGGGCCAGGACCAGGGCATTCGGTGACGGTTCTTGTGATTGTTGCCAGGGGACAGCTGCCGATTGTGATAGTCGCCGTGTTTGTGACGGTAACAACAATGGGAGGACAGGCTGCACAGAGAGCAGTCGCAATTGAACAGATGGCAGTCGAGAGCGTTTGTGTGGAAGTTGGACAGGTACTCGCTGTAACAGTAGTGGTCAGGGGGCCACGAGTTGATGTATGGCCGTCACTATCGCAAGGGCTATCATCATGATTGGAGCCATCGTCGTCGAATTCCCGAGCCATGAGCGTGGCACCTGGAGGGAGAGTAGTGGTCGGAGGAAGCACAGTAGTGATTGGAGGATGGACAGTAGTTTTCGGAGGGCCATGAGTTGATTTATCGCCATTCAAGCCGGTGTCGTCGAATTCCCGAGCCATGAGCATGGCACCCGTCAGATCAGGGCTGACTCCTTGTCCCGGTCCAGCATTTGCATCGCGTTCGGCAATGACAATCTCCTCGCCGCGAACCGGATAACTCGCAAATAAGACGCAGGAAACGACCAGCAAGGTCCAAGTGTTCCTGGGAAACATAATCAAAGCCAGCCAGATCTGAGAGCTGCAGAGAAAAGAATATAAGACGGATCGTGGATCGAATTGCAGGTTCGCATATGACGTCCAACCCAATTGCTGATCAACAGAGCTTGACGAAGCAAGAGCCAGGTGTTTTTGTGGGAAAGGAAGTATCAAAAGCAATAGAAGCAAGAGCGAGAGCAAAAGCAAGCAAGCTGCAAGGGTAATGCAGTGTAGAAGCGTCAATAATGGTTGGGAGGAGGTGTAGTCTGGACCGTAGCAATAACCTCATCATATGTAGCGCACCGGACTCTCCTCCTCATAGTGATACGTACTCGATGTCATGAAAATATCCTTTGGGAGCCGGAACTTAGTGAAAACATTGGAAATCTGAGTTTCGCAGCTTGTCTAGCCCTAAGTTTGGACCTATGTTTAGAGTGGGGTGGTGCTGACGAGGTTTGGTTTGTCCTATTGGAAATCTTCGGAAGGTTGATGCCACGGTTAAGTCTCCCGGCTACTCTCATGGTGACTTTCCGGTTACATAGATTGCGATAAGGACGAGGTACCTGGCGGAAATCTCATGCGAGGTACTCTAATTCAGTTAACCTACGCGGATGCTAAAAATGGGATGGTCTCATTTTATGATTTTCCTTCCATCCGGGGATACGATACTCTCTCGGAGCCAACTCCAACTTTTATCAAGACAAGAAGGCTCTAGAGTTTGTCCGAGCAAACCAAATGGTCTCGTTATACCGCTGCAGAGGGACTTCAAATATTTTGGGTTAATAATTTTAATAATATTTCGAGACAACGAAAGAACATTAGTAAAGACTATATACCGAAATGGAATGCTGTGGTTGGATGCATATATCCTATTGTCAGTTCGATGCACTCGGTGATCACTTGGGGTAAACAAAACATGAGAGGGGGCTCAATCTGAAGAACGAAATTTCACAGTAAGAATTAAGCAATAGAAGAAAAATGAGTTTAGTTGTCTAATCACTTTTAATTTATGGATCGTAAAGTCGTGTGATGGTAAGGAATTATATTGCCGGAATTTCGTCAGCCACCTGTTCAATAAAGGTGGTGAGGAATCTAGTAGATGGCCAAGGGGCGACGCCAGCCGACCTCGATGACCTTGACAGCGGTGCAGCATACCAGACCCATGGCGTAGCAGACGGTTGTGAAAGCAATGAGGCCCCAGTACTCTCCGTTGCAGCGAGTCAGAATTTCACCAGCGATCGGTATGCCTGTGAGAGTGCTGGTCGAGGGGAAACGGTACGTTAGTCCGAAGCGCAAATGATATAACAGGGAGCAAAAGAAGACTCACCCAAAGCTCACGATGGTGTAGGCAGTTGCGTAATACCGACCGTAGTTCTCAGTCTTGCACAACTGTCCAACACAGACGGGCGTCAAGCTGATATTGCTGCCGCTAGAGAAACCAAAAAGCAATGCATAAATGACCAACAAGGCCAAGCTATCACCGGCAGGAAGCCAAAGGCACGCATTGCAAAGCAAGCACAGAGCCACAGTGGCGATCAGGGCATTGAAACGGCCTAGGAAGTCTGCAAAGAATCCAGGGAGCCATCGGCCGAAGAACGAACCCACGTTCAGAATGGCCAGGATTTGATAAGAAAACTTGGTGGAAAATCCGTGGTCCAAAGCATATGAGGAGATGTAACTGATCGGGATGAAAAGGCCCCATTCGATGAAGAAGACGCTCGCGGTAGTCAAAGTGAATCGCATGTCACGGAAGATGCGGAAATCAGGCAAAACGTTCTCCTTGGAGAATGGCTTCTGGGGTAATCGGGATCTGATGAGGAGGTTCGCAAACCCAAAGGCGATTAAACAGATCAATGCTACCACTCGAGTAGCCCAGCCCCAACCAATTTTCGGGAACAGCGCTTCCAATATCAATGGGAATGCAATTCCCCCAATGGAGCCACCAGTAGCTGCGACTCCGGTTGCAACTCCTCGCCTGGCATAGAAGTAATGGCCGATGGCAGAAATGGCGGGAGTAAAGATCAGGGATGCACCGACTCCACCAAGGACACCCACCACTAGCATAAAGTGCCAATACTTGGTGCAAAACCCAAGGAGAACGATCATGGCCATTTCACAAATCGTTCCAGCGAAGACAAGAAGGCGCGGTCCTCGTGCATCGAAGATAGGACCAATCTGCACACCGCAGAAGAAGGTCAGGAAGGCGTACATACCGAAGATCCATCCGATGCTACCGGAGCCGTAGTCTTTCAACTGGTGGCTCTCGATGTATGCCTGGAATGTACCAATGGTGTTGACAAGCCCTAACGATCCAAGGAGACCCATGAAGCTGCCAAACACCACAAGCCATGCTTCCCGTCCTCCTTCCGGGTAGGTGTTTCCTTCTGCGTCTGTAGTCACTCGACTCATGGGATCTCTATGAACAGATCTAAGCGATGGAGCTATGGTAGACGCCGTCCGATGGAAGGCTTCTTCCTCCTTCGAGGTAGTTTGATGTTCGGGCACCTGGTGCGTTGAATCTGTCGGAACCTGCTTCTCAAAGTCGGTCACTTCCGTCATGGTCTTTTCCGACGCCACTTGCGTGGTCTTTTCATGGTTGTTGGAGGTAGTCTGGATCTCGCTAGTTGTCGCTACGATGCTCTCGCCGGCATGGTTGCTGTGTGAGAGGCCATGGTCATTGTCTCCAGCTGCATCGAATATGCTGCCGGTGTGCCGAGCCTCGATGGACATTCTACGCGGAGTCTGCCGCTAGATCTCCGCAATGATGTATGCCGTGGTTATGAGATTTTATTAAGTATGAAGCCTTTGCTCAGTTCTCTTTGGATATGGTGATAAAGCTTGGGAGGTTGAATGGGTTTGAAAGGAAAGTGCATGAGAGAGAGGGGTGGCCATTAGCAATCAAAAAGTCGGAGTCATGATCCAGACCCCGGGTAACCAGAAAGTAGTGCATAGGGCGGAATACTCCCTATTGGCCTTAGACGTGTTTTTAGAGGGGGTTCTATGCCTCTTTCAGATCGAGCGAAAATTTTTGACAACAAGATCTGGATGGCTATTGGTAGGTGGGGCCTTGGTGGAGCGGGCGAGTTGCCTCCACTGCCGCACTACTGCTCCGTTATGGGAAACACCATAGCCGGTTCGTATTGTTGTAGATTGTCAAGTAGTATCTCAGTACTAATCTGGTTTGTGACTACATCTTCTCTTGGTTCCTTGTAGAGGCATGTTGCTGTATAGGGCAAACTATCCGAAGTGCATCATGCAAACCCTCGGAGAAATGAGCAAATCACATCATCACACCGCTAAATTTCCGAACACTATTGGGCGGGAGGTCCCGACAAATATATTTCGGCGAGTTACGCTATCATATCATCAACGACATTCAGTCTACCTAGCAATTGCACCACAAGGGCACAGGAGCATCACCATTAAAGCCTATAACATCAATGTTACCATACGTACACAGATGGCATTAAACTAGCACCACTATTATTAGATACCGTGTATAAAGGGTTCAGTAAAGTTAAATATATGTTTGTATTCTCCAGACGTTGAATGCGCAAAAGAGTTCCTAACGAGAGTCTTTCTATTCCTAACCTACTATAATAGTTTACTGGCCGTCTAGATAAAGTAGGAAGCTGGTCCTCATACTGCGGCAAAAATAGAGCTGTTGTCTTTGCCCGCTCAAAAGTGAAGTCGGAATTTGTTTTATGATTCCGTCCGTAACAAATCAACATTTCCTCATACGAATGAGACTTGATACATTTTCCTTCATGTAGTCAAACTTTGCCCACCAACAATAACAAGCGGGCTTGTGGTTTAGTGGTATAATACTCCCTTAGCATGGGAGTGGTCCGGGGTTCGATTCCCCGCGAGTCCACTGCTTCTTTCTTGGGCTTGTGGTTTAGTGGTATAATACTCCCTTAGCATGGGAGTGGTCCGGGGTTCGATTCCCCGCGAGTCCATTACTTTTTGCATCTCGCTAGGTCTCATTATTGAGTGAGCCTCACAATATTTTTGCCTAAATAGGAGATTGCTATACTATATTCTCATTGGTGGGTGAACTGCTCAATGGTTGCTTGATCTCCTAACGTTGAATCCCTTCTACACCACCATGATAGCCCCTTCCTGTCTAGAAGTATCTCAAAAGTTGAGTGGTTGGACATTATCGAATACCAATGGTCGGTTGTGGTTGGTTACCTCTATAAACCGAGCACGCTCACAATCTGAATTTGAATGCTTGGATTTCGGAAGGCTTTCTTGATCATCTCGCTTAATGGATGAAACGGTATGGCCTTGTTAGTATGTGCCAATTCAAGATTTGGATTAGCCTTTCTCCTTATCAGTAGAATCATAATCGTTACTGTCGGCTTACGCCGGTTAGCTCGTCTGTAGCAAATAGGAGCACGGTCCAACTGATAAGAAAGACGGCACGAGGGCTCTTGTCGCTTGCAATTTGGTAGATCAGCCACCTTGATCAGCGGCAAAGCCGAGGCTCTGCCAAACGCGAGCTTCCAGCACGCAGGCCCAGAGCAACAATCGGCCTCCAAATTAGAGATCAAAAAGCTTAGCATTATATTCACCAGGAGATAGGGACTGTCTCAAAAGCTAGAATAATCCCTTGAATGTTCTAAGATCAGGTACCATTGCAGCCATCGACTTGTGGGAACGCCTCCCCGCATAACGCTAACAAGCTTTCTTTTTGGTGGGTACGATTGTCAGGGGCTAATTACGTAGTACCCATGAGGCAATTTCGACCAGTTCAGTGCTCTATCGCGGAGGCCGCATCTTCTGGACTGCTAGAGTAAATGCCCGCCGACCAAATCTCTATATGCTATGCTATGATGATGCCTTCTGCTGATAGTTAGTCTTCACGCCACCATCGTGCGCGATTTAACCGAGCGGGGAATGCTGCAGAGCACGGTAGATAAACGACCATATTCTATGCAGAAGAGGGGAAGCAGATAACCAAAGCCAATCGAATGACGTTCCTTTTTGCCCCCTATACGAGCTTCACTATCGTTTGGAAGAAGATAGATCCATTTTCCGGAATCCGACGCTGGCCCGACAAGCCCTAATTTACTGTATTCCGCGCCGAAGCGCCAGAGAGCCAGAACTCTTAATCATACTTTCATTTTGGGGAATCCTAGAAGCAACAGAGACTCATACTGGAGCTGCAGTCAGACCCAAATAAACCACGACACGATGAAAGAAAGAGCACGCCGATCACGAGAATAAAGAAGCCGTAGAGGTCCTGATGACCTGCCGTTTCAGGCTAGGCGGGACGGTCTACCCCGCCTGCGCAGTGCCTCTGGTTGATATCAGTGGCTTATGGGCAGGAACCGGGGTTGCACTCGAGGTGTAGAAGAAGCATTAGCCTAGCCGGATACTAAGTGGCTCGGTGGGCTAACGGCAGACCATGCTGGACCTAAAGTACCCCCAATCATTGTGTCGATGGGACGGAGAGATAACTGGATTTACCTGTTTATCTTTGTTGGCAGCATGATTCCCCGTACCATTTAAATAGGCTCTATCGTTCCACTTCATACCTGGGAAGATTGGTGTGCAGGGGATTCCCTTTTCCATTCATCTCAATCCTGGGTTCTTCGGATCCCTTCCTCCTCACAGGATGTTGTTTAAATCGGCTCTGACATCGGCTGTGCTGGCTCTTTCCCTAGGCGTGGACACTGTTGCTGCGTCTAAGCATGGTCGCCTTGGACAGCTTGCTCGTGATCCTTTGGAGAGAGCTAAGCGGGCCGTCGACAATGGCCATGCTAAGCCAGTTCGCTCTACAAAGGACTACCGCTTTTTGAACGCGAAAACCAAAAAGAATCTCGTCAGTCATCTACCTGACGTTCCTTACGACATTGGCGAAATGTACTCGGGCCTGATGCCCATTGACATGCACAATGAGTCGCGGGCGCTGTTCTATATTTTCCAGCCTACTATCGGCGACCCCGTTGACGAAGTCACTATCTGGATGAATGGCGGACCTGGCTGCAGTTCCATGGAAAGCTTCCTCCAGGAGACTGGTCGCTTCCTTTGGCAGCCAGGTACTTATGCACCCGTGGAGAACCCCTACTCCTGGGTAAACCTGACCAACGTGCTTTGGTATGTACTTAGCAGAATGATGGGAACAGAGGGGAAGCTTCCAAGAAATATTTGTACTGACTTGACTTGTTTTACAGGGTCGACCAACCAGTCGGAACCGGATACTCTATCGGCACGCCTACTGCCACCAGCCAGGAGGAGACCGCACAGGATTTCGTCAAGTTCTTCAAGAACTTCCAGCAGACCTACGGCATCAAGAACTTCAAGATATATGTGACGGGTGAGAGCTATGCTGGCCGCTACGTCCCATACATTTCGGCTGCTATGCTCGATGAGAAGGACAAGGAGTACTTTGACTTGCACGGTGCATTGGCCTATGACCCTTGCATTGGTCAATTCGACTACATCCAGCAGGAAACCCCCGTTGTGCCTTTCGTCAAGGAGAATGCCAACCTGTTCAACTTCAACGAGACCTTCATGGCCGAGCTGGAGCACCTCCACAAGTCTTGTGGCTATTCTGACCTCATCGACAAGTACCTGACCTTCCCCCCACCAAAGGAGCAGCCGCCTCTCTTCTTCAACTATACCAGTATGGCGAGCTGCGATGTCTTCGATATGGTGTACGAGGAGGTCTTCAATAGCAACCCGTGCTTCGATCTGTACGAGGTGAACCTGATGTGCCCACTGCAGTGGGATGTCCTGGCATTCCCCACCTCCCTTTTATACCAGCCCGAGGGCGCGACGGTGTACTTCGATCGAGCGGACGTTAAGAAGGCCTTGCACGCACCCAACGTGACCTGGTCCGAATGCTCAAACGGCCCGGTCTTCGTCGGCGGTGACTCTGGTCCCGAGCAAGAGGGCGACACCTCTGCCAACCCCATCGAGCACGTCCTACCGCAGGTTATCGAGGCCACTAACCGTGTTCTCATCAGCAATGGTGACTACGATATGGTGATCATCACCAACGGCACCCTGCTGGCCATCCAGAACATGACCTGGAACGGCCACCTCGGTTTCCAGGAGAAGCCCTCGACCCCCATTGACATCAAGATCCCCGATCTCCTGTACAAGGACGTCTTTAAGGAGAACGGTGCCTCCTCTCTGGATGGTGCCCAGGGTATCATGGGTATTCAGCACTATGAGCGTGGTCTGATGTGGGCGGAGACCTACCAGTCGGGACACATGCAGCCGCAGTACCAGCCTCGTGTTGCTTACCGCCACCTGGAATGGTTGCTGAAGCGTACTGATGAGCTTTGAATGTGTGAATAAATCTATTCAACAAGTCATTGCATTGGAATGGCTAGCATCCGACTAGCCGTGGAGATGGATGCTTAGTTTTGTATGTAGTGACCAAGCCCATAATAATATGTACTGTTCAGCAAGAAACTCTCGAGTATATCGTATTCGGTCACGCTGAAAGTATGACTGATGAGCCCTGTTAATTGCGTGTTGGCCACAACTTTAACCAGAATAGCGTATATGAAGTACAGTCCGTCCATAAACACAGGGTATGTGTATTTCGATGCCGAGCTTACATACCCCGGAAACTATGAAACCGGGCCGTGTGCTACCGTCTTACGGCCACTTGTGGTATATAGATCCCGAATTGATGGTCTTGGATATGCATGAGTAGAGGCTACCAAGCATGAAACTGAGTTTTCCGCGGAAAACTCAATTATGTGTTTAGCCTGTGATGACAATTGCCGGGACTGGCCTGCCCATTTGAGTATATATTTTCTTCGCCAAGCTTGAGTTGAAGGCGGCTTATCAAAAAAAACGGGACAGCATCAGTGCTTTTAGTACTTAATGTCAGCCGCCACCCTGGTCAGGAGTAGATGCATTAGATACGGATGGCGGAGTTGATATACTCTATCAGGGATGTTGACCGGGTGGTAGATGGAAAGAAACATCGATGATTTCTAAGGACATTAGCCCGAGTCCAGTCCGAGTACTGTACTCCGTATGGACTAGCGCTTCGAAATCGGGTTTAGTGCGGTGACAATCTTTACCGAATATGGGCCAGCCTTTTTGTTTTACTTACCGTCCCCAGAAGGTATACCGAGAGCAGGTGCTCTTGTTGAAACCACGCAAGCAGTTCTCAAGATGAGGGGGGTGTCATCTCTCTCACGTCTGGTCATACGAGCTTTCTGTAATAGAAGATGGACTCCAGCTGTTACTGCTACTGTGTTGTGATAATCCTTAGTACGCGAGGCAGCAATGACTATTGCCTGGACACAGTGCAGGTGATGGATGAATCGGATTCCCCTAGCGCCACATCCAGTCCGCGCCAAGGGCCTAAGACTAGTTGTGTAGCGAATGGGATCTCTAGGTCCCCTTAAGATCGTTGCAGGGGCTACAAGGATGTGTGAAAAAATTCATATCGCTCAGTGGGAGTGAGTAGTATTCCCAGATAGGCTGTTTCCTTGCAATGCCACTGAGCATTATATAGTAGTGTAATCCTACTGTAGTCTCTCGTTCTGGCACAATGATCATCTCCCAGGTCCGCAGTCTCCAGACGGTTGGAGCCGTCCCGAGTCCACCAAGAACAGAATGAGGGGGCCATCCCGCATTTTGCCCACCTGCCGTTGCCGAGGGATTCTCTGTTCTGCCTCCTCTCCGTAAGCGAATCAAGTATGAAACAAGTTCCACTTCGAGGCTGGAAAAGCCAAGAAAAAAATGGACCCTACTGTGGCCTGTAACTCAACGAGAGGAGTTACGACAAGCAGTGGTGCGGGCGTTGCGGCGGGCGGCGCCTCCCAGCGCCATCGGTACAAAGTGACCCTCGGACGCGACGCGGTAATTTACGAGCCAACGAACGGCCTAATTCCCACTAATTTTCAGGGGTTCTCATTGGCCGGGGGTAAACCAAGTTATGGCTACTATGGACTCCCCGGAAGCGGCAAGATTCGCGCCTCTGCCAAGATGTTGGAGATGAGCAATGCTGAAGGTAGTTTTGAGGGTCAATTAGGTGTCACAGGTCACGAGTGACTGTCTGAATGTAGTCATCATGCATGAGAGCCATATGCGAGGCGAACGATAGACTTCCTGTTGGCAAAGTAGAATTTGGAAAGGGAAAAGAAACACGAGGGATGACAAGGTCGAGGGTGTGGATCGGGATGACGTCGGTGCCGCACAACGTGGAGATGAGAACTGCTTGCGGTCCGTGTTTTGTCCGGTTTACGTATTACCCGACATCGAAAGACTGAAAGACATTGTAGAACTTGGACTTTGTGCATAGCTCGTACTACTGTATGTACGTTGAGATTGTCGATGACATTATTCATCCTGGTTTCGAGTGGTATCACTGTAGAGAACACAAGATCTCGCTATCCGATGAAATGGGCAAACAAGCAGCTATATATGCCATAACTGGCTATTATTCCTCCATCTAGCTCGGAACGTGCTACTACTAACTTACTATTTACTACATATACGGGTCAAAACGGCCCCGACAGTCCCCCAGTCGCCTGTCGCCTCCTCCGGCCGAACTACAATTGGGTCCCGCTTGCCCATAGCGGCAGCATTTCATGCTCATTGGCAAACGACATCTCTACACCTGGAAAAAATTTTCGTCTCTTTGCTTCTTTCAAAGTCGGGCAAACCCGATCGCCAAGAACTTCCGCTTGGATGGCCTGATTCTTTTGCCTCTGAATATCTTGATCTTGTTCGCTAGCCTTGAAGACTTGGATCCGCCACACACTGTCTCTCCCAATATGATACGTATTCACAATACAGCAACCACTCTGTATCTATACCCTTTTGAAAAGCCTCGTCAGGGCCCATCCCCAAAGAGAGTTAGCGCCATACGCCCTTTGCGCTAGACTTTTAACGGGCCCGCTTTCTCGACCATTTAGCCAATACTGGCCTTGCCGCATTTTGTACCGCAGGACGGCCAACCCGTAATTTAATATTTCGATGGGAAAAAAAGATAGGAAAGGGAAGGAGGGATGCTGCACTCTGTGATACCGTGGATTCTATATAGTGCTTCATTTATCCCACCTATTCCCTCTTTTTTCTTCTTCTTTTTCTGTCCGTCCAAAGTTCCTCGCCTTCACTTCTCCCCCCATTCTCCACATTCCTCCTCCGGGTCTGGGGTATAGCTTCACATAGCTTTCCTCACCCACTCTCTTTTCCAAGAACATTTTGTCCCTGGAAAATACAGTATAGGTTGAGCCTATTCTCGGCTGATTCCTTCTGATCTTGTCAAAATCCAAAGAAGCAAAAACAACAGAAAGAATTGGTCTCAAAGACCTCTTTATCAAAAAGGCTCTTCTGAACAGACGACTGCTCTCAAGTAGCACCTCAGCGATACCGGCTTCGATTTTGTTCCCCCAATCGACAAGAATATCGGGGTTTTCCATTGCGGCATCTTCCAACTCCCCAGTGCGAACTTGCCCACGACTTCACGACCCTTCCCCACCCCATTCACGATATAGGACTCGACTGCATTTCTGTTTCCACAGCGCCAATTTGTAGTCTTGCCCACCAACGGAAAGCTTACGATAACTTGCATTGCAAACGATTTCAACGAGTTTCTTGAAAAAATAGCAGCGACTTTTCCCACCCCGAGCAACAATATCCCGCAAAAGCCCCAATTTTTTTTTCCAAAGCGCCTTACCTATTAACCGTCAATATGGGTATTTCAAATTGGACCCCTTTCAAAAAGGATCGCCAGAATTTCCCGGGTGTCGTCATCCCGCTGGCTGATGCTCCTGCTCACACCCCCGCAAATGCGGATGAAAAGGCCGACAAGTCTTTGGATCGTGCGCCTTCCTCCGAGAATGGCTCGGCTGGATCCCTACGTGAGGCTACTCACTTGACTCTTGAAGCTCTCCGAGCAGAGGTGGAGTCTGATATGTCCACGTCGGGCCATGATTCAGTATATGATCGTATGTGCTAGTCCCTTTCCGTTCGTCTTGAAACCTGCCTCCCCCAAGTGTCTACTGCGTTTCCCTTGCACCAGTGCACAAAAGTAGTCCCTTTTTCTGGTCGATGCTAATCTTCGTATTCTTGTAGGCAAAGCAAAGGTGATCAACCGCGCTCTCCAGGACATCGGTATGGGCCGATACCAGTGGGAACTATTCTTCCTGTGCGGCTTCGGCTGGACCGCTGACAAGTAAGTCTAGCCACTTGACAACTGGTATTTTTCTTTCTAGTTTTCAACATGCTAACATTCCTCTTTCATCTAGTCTTTGGCTTCAGGTGAGAATCGTTGGATATAGATTTGGTCACGTGGATGAAAGCTAATCATGTGCAGGGAGTTGCCCTAACTTTGACACCTCTATCATACGAGTTTGGTATTTCCGAGTCGCATGTTCGGTTTACGACTTGCGCTCTGTTCTTGGGTCTTTGCATTGGTGCCTCGTTCTGGGGTATTGCATCCGATATCATCGGTCGTCGCTGGGCATTCAACACGACCCTGTTCCTTGCTGGTGCCTTTGGTCTTGCTGCGGGTGGCGGTCCCACCTGGATCGGGTATGTGAATGAACCTTTGTATATTGTGGTTCGAATATGGCTAACGGTCTGGATAGTGTCTGTGCTTTGTACTCTTGCCTTGGTCTCGGTGTTGGTGGAAACCTCCCTGTCGATGGAAGTCTCTTCTTGGAGTTCCTTCCTTTCGCCTCCGGCAACATGTTAACCATGTTGAGTATTTGGTGGCCAGTCGGTCAATTGATTGGCAGTCTCTTTGCCTGGGCGTACATTCCCACTTTCAGCTGCTCTTCTATGGAAGGCTGTACCAAGGGTCAGAATTGGGGCTGGCGCTATCTAGTCCTCACTCTGGGTGCTATCACATTCTGCATGTTCGTCGCGCGGTTCTTCTTCTTCCATCTGTACGAGTCACCTAAGTTCCTGCTATCTCGCGGCCGCCAGGAGGAGGCCGTTGCTTCGGTCCATGGAATTGCCTACAAGAACAAGACCAAGACTTGGTTGACCAACGAGATCCTCAACGAGATCGGTGGCTATGCCGAGACCAAGGAGGAAGAGAAGCTCACCTACAGCCAAATCGTGATGCGCTTCTTCTCCAAGTTCTCGATGGACCGAATTCGTCCCCTCTTCGCCACCAAGCGTCTGGCCATCAGCACCGTCCTTCTCTGGTTCTGCTGGGCTACTATCGGCATGGGATACCCCCTGTTCAACGCCTTCCTGCCCCAGTACCTTTCCAAGTCCGGTGGTACCACCAACTCAAACTACACCACCTACCGCAACTACGCTATTACTTCCATCGTCGGCGTCCCCGGCTCCGTTCTGGCCTGCTACACCGTTGAAATCAAGTACATCGGCCGCAAGGGCACAATGGCCATCGCCACTATGATCACCGGTATCTTGTTGTTCTGCTTCACTGCATCCGCCAACTCCAACGTTCAGCTTGCTTGCAGTTGTCTGGAGGCTTTCTTCCAGAATATCATGTACGGTGTTCTGTATGCTTATACCCCCGAGGTGTTCCCTGCTCCCGTTCGTGGTACCGCGACTGGTATCTGCAGTTGTCTGAATCGTATTGCTGGTCTTTGTGCCCCGCTCGTGGCTATCTACGCTGGTGGTAGTAGCCCCGATGCGCCGATTTACGCTTCTGGTGGCTTGATTCTTGCTGCCTTTATTGCGATGACTTTGCTCCCCATTGAGACACGGGGTAAGCAGATTTTATAAAGCATAGAGTATTGTGCATACAGGGGATGGAGGCAGTATATAACGTTCGGCTTTTTTTTTTATTTTGGATTCTGATCTCTCCTTTCGTGGAGCGATGTAGACTTTTCTCTACTTTGGATATTTTCGCGTGCTAGATACCATGACAAGTTTCAAATTTGACCAAAAGCATTTTCAATTCTACGCATACATGTGCATTTCCTCATGGTACTGTGCGTACTTTTCTCTGACCACGCCATGTAAAAGTACATGTGACATGACAAGCTTGTAATTCAGGGCCAGAATTACACATTCTATCTACTTCCTCTGAAGTAGGGAGTGGATGGATGATATTGAACGTGGATAAAATGATTGTAACTAAACAAAGCCCATCCTCTCACAGTTTGGAAACTAGACAGTATCGGATCAGAATAGCGAGGTATGGATTCAATTCTACAATCTCTACCGATAAAGAGTTCATTACCAGTCCCAATGTAGGAGCAAGCCCGAAAAAGCAAGAGCCCTGGAATGCAAATGAACACTCTACCAATTGATCTACGAAAGCACCGGACACAAAACTAAAACCTAAAACCACATAGTGCAAGGAGGAGGAATCCAAAAAATCAACCCAGTTGCCATACGGACAACATGGGAGTAGCCAGAAATGCAATTCGGGAGATCTTCGATGACATCACAAAAAGAGATGAGAATGATCAAAATGGAAAGAAACCCATACATAGAGACATAAGACGAAAAAAAGAAACCGAAGCCAAGCGTGAGATCCCTATGAAAACAAGGACGAACTCCATCCCAAGTCAAGCCAGCAGCTCCGTGAGCGACGCAGTAAACACAAATGAGGAAGAAGCGGAAGATAAAGAGCAAGGGGCGGCATTAGACCGGTCGTACCCATCCTCTTCCGCTCGCAGTCAAAAAATCTTGAGATATGTATGCTCTTCTTCACTAGGGGGTTCCAATGACGTGTGTAGACAGATAGAAGAACGATGGAGATGAAGGTAGATGATAGAGAATAATGGTAAAAGGTATTGATCATGATGAGCCGAGGCGGAGTTGTGTAAAATAAAGACCGGTAGAGATGGAGAAAATTTGAGGTGTGTATCATGCACCATATCATTCGTCAATGCACATAGTTTGGAAAATAGATCACCAAAGAAGAAGAAAAAAACCAAGTAAAATCGAGCCTTTTGTCCGTGTGTAAGTTCTGATTTAAGCAACCGGCTGTTCGTTGTTGCGACGCCCACGCTTCTCTAGGAGAGTCGCACCACTCAGACTGAGCTCGAAAGGTTCATGCGGCCTACGACCGATGGCGCTTCTGGCCGCCGCGGCAACTTTAGCATCATGCTGTCCATAGCCCTGCTGCCTGGGTTGGCGATGGGCCTGTCGGGCTTGAGCTGCGCTGCTTTGGGCGCCGAGATTCGTGGAGCGCAGTTTTGCTTCCATCCCAGCAACGTCACCAGCATGGGTATTGGACTTGGCAACCTTAAGGGGAGGCTGCTCGGTATTCTCTTCAACGTGGGGGCGGTATTCGGGCTCGTCGTCATAGTCTTCGTTAAGAGCTCCCAACGCGGATTGGAAGCCGGCTAGCGGGTGGCCACTTCGGGCAGCCTGCTGACGGTTCCGCCGGCGCTTGCCTTCCTCTTCCTGCCTGTGAACTGCGTAACCGACATCAAAAACTTCGCGCAAGTTGAAGGCTCCCGGCGAGCGGAAGTCCATCCGGCGCTCCGAGGCTACAGATGGCGCATCCAGGATTCGGGAACTGGCGGGTTGGTACGGGGCTTGATCAGCACCGGCAGGGTCGAGTTGGAGAGGGCCATCTTGGCGAACCTGGCCCAAGGGTGTGGCCAGGGGCGGTGCGTCAGCGGCCGCGGTGGTTTCCTCGTCAGTTTGACGGATCCATGGGTGTGCGAGGAATTCCTTGATGGTGTAGCGCTTCTCTGGGTCGACAGTCAAGAGATGCGAGATCAAATCTTGTGCAGATTTGGAAATGTCGTCCCACCAGGGCGAGAGGAAAGTGTATTGACCGCGAGCCACCTTCTCCGTAAGCACTTGGATGCTCTCGTCGTAGAATGGAGGGAAACCACACAGCAGAGTGTAGAGTACGCAGCCCATGGCCCACATATCTACACTCTTCGAGTACCGCTCGTCCTTCACAATCTCTGGTGCTGTGTAACCGACCGTTCCGCAGGGAGTCATTGTTTGACTATCCCAGATCACCTTGGACAGACCGAAATCGGCAATCTTGATCGTACCGATACCACCAGCACCGACACCCGGGACGAACTCTCCTTCATCCTCCTTGTCTTCATCGCCCGGTTGCTTAGGCTTCGGATGTTTGCTTGGAACGAAGGGAGTAGGGTAAAAGAGCAGATTCTCTGGCTTAATATCACTGTATTTCAAATTAGTATTATGTAGTCGATTCAGAGTGGACCGTAGTCACAACGCACCGATGAACAACGCCGGATGTTTCATGCAAGTATTCAATGGCCTTGGCGACTTGAAGAATCACGTGGCGGCTCAAATCTTCGCTAAAGTATGTCAATCGCACGATTTGGTGGAACAACTCTCCGCCAGGGCAGAGCTCGAGAATGATGTAGTAATATTGCCGCGATTCGGAAAAGTCAACCAACTTGACGATATTGGGGTGATCGAGGTTGCGCATAATTTGGACTTCCTTGAGGATATTCGCTCGCTATAAAAACCAGGAATGTATTAGCGACAAGTCTCAACTCATGCGACAATCGAAACGGCAGTGGCACGCAAGAACACAGAAAAACTGGGGTAAAGAAAAACAATGGCCGAGGAGTCGCCACTATCGGTGGAAATGAGGCATGGTATGGGAGATAGAATGCGCACCTCCGCAGTCCGCGGGACCTTTTTGACGCTGGAATGAAGGTGATCGGACTACAAGAAAGAAAGATATTGGCAATGTTTTCTCCCTGGACGTGGAAAGCATCACTCGAGCCATGCAACCAGACACACACACCAGAAACACTAAACAAGAAAGAAACAGGAAAGAAAAGATACGAGCATAGCCAAGGAAATAGGAAAGCAAGACACTTTGGTCGTCCCTACCTGATTGCTGTTCATTTCGAATTTGCGCACGACCTTGATAGCCACCTCGCCCAATTCTCCGGTTGAATCCTTTGCACGGTAGACATTGCTGAATGCACCATCGCCCATCTTCTCCACCAGAATCCAGCGCTCGAGGCCGGGATATTGAGGCATCTTTGAGCGGCTTGATCTCTCTTCCTGAACGAGGCGTTCGATTTCCACGGACCGATCGCGCTTCACCTGAGCGTCGGTTTTTTGCTGGGTAGCTTGACCATTACCTCGCGCATCGCCCTTATCAAAGGCTCCAAGAGCTGGAGAGAATTGGCCTTGTGGTTGTGGTTGCTGTTCGGCGTGGACGGTGGACACGTCGGTGGTGGGTTCGGAATGGGGCGTTACGAGGCGAGCTTGTTTCCCATGCCGGATGAAATTCTTGATATTTTGTATCGTGCTCATGGTGGGAAGGATCAAGGTGAATGAGGAAGGAATCTATGAGTCGTGGACGGGTGAATGGCAGAGGGAAGGTGAGAAAAAATGGGCAGGGCGTCGGACGTGGGGTTGGGTAGGCAGTCAGCGGAGAGAGGAAACCAAGTTGTGCCCCGCCACAGATAAGGTTAGGAGGTGTAAGAGAAAGGAGGCTCTGAGGGAAGGGAAAGGACGGAGGTCCAGGGAAAAAAGGGGGGAAGAAGATGTGGAAAAGGAAAAAGGAAACACGGATGAGGTCAGAGTTCCCAAGATTTGCTGGTCGAAGTAGTAGCAGGGGGATGAGAATTGGGGGGGGAAAATGGGGGAAACGGGGGAAGTGGAAGAGGAAAAAACGCCTATGACGACGTGCGATCTTCGGGCGATGTCATCGGTTTTTTTGGTTGGGTTTGGTTGCGGGATGGCCATTTCCCACCTGGGCAGCTCGGATTACTATGATGACTCCTATCTCAAGTAAGCTTAGTTAACTTATTATTTGATTCTTATGACCACACCTCTTGAATTATTAATATTTAGGGTTTCCCTTGGTCACTTGCGTAATGATCTTGAACTATTATCTATCCTGAACTTGGAATCCATCCTTTGGCTAGGTCTATATGGAAGACTCTACGGTCCCTCAGCTATAGACTACTAAGCCAGTTTACTCTAGAAGCCCTTCCGTTCGAATACTGGCCAACTGTCGTCATCGCCGCCACTGACGGTGATATTAATGGATTTGTTTGATAATGGACCCCTGGATGATATGATGAATTGATTGTCTGAGAATAGTCCTATAGTCTCTGCCATTATAGTTGTGCTAGGATCCCCGCTCTAACCTGTCGAAGGTGCAAGATGATATCTCAACGACGTCTTCTTCGTCTCCATAACTTCCTGTTTCCTTGGCCGGCGCGCGCCGGCGCGTATCCTTGATCGCCAACGATGACCAACATGACGGCTCTTGCCCCGCCAAAACCACTTGCCCATCGGCTTCTCAGCCCTTCTAGCCTCGCCTATCATAGCCTCTTCTCGATTTCACTATTTGATATCAAACTACTACTCCTCCTCCAGCTTATAATCTCAAGATTAGGGCCTGGTCATTGCCCCCGTTTCCTTGGGTCACACAGACCTGTTTTCAGAAAACCAGTCTTCCCATGTTCCTGGGGGATATGATATCAAGCTGCCGACCTTGGCCAACCAAACTGGTGGAGGTTATATCGTCATCTTCGCCACCCCAACCCTTAGCCCGGATACCAGTATCATCTCTGATATTATTGTGCTTGCTCAATCCTTGTCATTCTTAAAGGTGGGTTCTTGTAGTCGCAATTTAATATATTTAATCTATTTACCTATTACCTCACCAGCAATAGTTCGAGGCCTAGGCCTACGTCCTGCTCATTCACGCAGCTCGTCCCTGGGCCAAGCAGCTCCGAGACCGTGCAGGACTGGAATGTGCGAGCCGTGTGGCTTCCGCATTGGATACATTGTAGGCCTGCATTATTTGCCATTACATACTCTGTAGATAAGGACCAAAGCATCAAACATGTTTGATGCAAGGAGTGTCGGACATAAAAGATCCCAGGAGCTCTGAAACACGCTGCGCCCACATATCCCACGCATCGCACTGATCTGGGCATACTTGGGGGCCACACCCAGGAATTAAGAGAAAAAAGAGTTCGAGGATCCAGGAACGCGTGCCCTTTCAATCCTCGATCCCCACATGGCCCAGAGGACATACGGAGTACCTGGAGTAGTACTTGGATGTAGTATACCAGCATGTACAGTAGCACTCGATCTTCTTAGTACTGATGGCTTGCTTGCATACTGCTTCTTTCTAGACAAACAGTGTTCAGTCTCATAGTTGTAGCCCAATAGATTGATAATTCGGTATCTCGCTGCCATGATATTTGTTCGAATGGCTGTCCATATCCACTCGTAGCAACTGGTAGTGTTCTGTGGAAGTATACAGAGTACAAAACTGGGAAATCCAAAGCGAGCTGCAGGGGTCAAGAGGCGCATTTGGCCAACGGTCATTTGCTTCTTCCTTTTATCCAGACGGGACACCAATACGGACCTCTGTACACCTCATTCGAGAAGAGTTGAAACGCTGGCCCCCGATCCTTTCAATAGGGTTACGTGTGCCATTGATCCTATTCTTAGTGATTCTATTCATTCTTTCCTGCCTTCGAGAATCCTCGACTGCTCTTCTTCTGCTCTCACTTCCACCTCTTTATACCGCCTATATAACTTCACCCTCGATCTCTCCGATCGTGGACCTATCCCCGGGCGCTCACAGGTACGGTGCATAAAATCCTAACGTGACAACTCTCCGTTCTCCGTCCGGAACGCCGAGTCCAGTTGCCTGCCGAGTCTTTTTCCCCCCTCCCAGCCACCAAAACTCCAGTCCACCCAATCCTACCAAATTATCCAACCCCAAGACGAATCACCCTTACTGTGCGTCACCACCTACGGTCCATACAGACGTGCCGCCTCAACCTCACTCCCAGTGGACCGACTGCAACTCTGGGCCCTCGTTGACTCGAAACTGCCCCCCTCGAACCGGGTGATCGACTCCCTTGCATCGAAAAAGTCCCATCCGTCTCGACTCGTCTGCTCTCTCATTCTTATCTATCCAGCCAGATCACACCCCCGAGTCTCGGTCGGCGTCTGCCGCGATGCGACCCTCGCAACCCTCGCCCCTAATTCTCTAAATAATCCTGCCATGCTATTATAATTCTCTATCCACCTTGACTCACTCGGTCCCCCAACAGTCGTATTCGCCCAACGATCGCAGGGGGCTTGATTTGGTGTGTTTCCGGGCCCAGCAAGATGCCCGTGGGAGTGATGGGCGCATCGGTGGACGTCCCAGAGCGACCGCTTCTCAGGTCCCACAAGGCGCTCCCGCGGAGGGGCATCGTGGTTCCTCAGATCGACCTGGCCCAACCGGCCTCCCCAGAGTCAAATGGCACAGTCACTGCGGCGCCGGTTCCTCCGTTGACTCCGCCCGGCGCAAACCAGGAAGAGAGCATGGGAGAGGAACAGACGCCACGGAAGATCAACTCATCGCATTCTGAGAACCAGTCCACAGGCATCCTCACGCCGCGCCGGCCCTCCAAGCCTCCTACCCCCGACGTGACACCGCCGCGTACAACTTCTATCAAGCGACCGAACCTCAATCATAGCGTGCACTTGTCGTCATCGTCGCGCGCCGAATCCTTCCAGACTGCCTGCGAGAGCATCTCGTCCGATGGAGATATGGAAACGCCTGTTCGATCCAGATCCCAGTCTGCGTCGCAGAAGGCCAAGAAAGGAGTGCCTTCGACCAACAGACAGAATGCGCGGAATGGTGTCAGTGCAAAACTGACGTATACCAAAGTGACGCCACCCTCTGCTTCGCAGCCGCTTAGCGAGACGGAATATGAAACTGGGTTTGAGTCGTTCGACGGAGAGTGGACGTCCAACAAGGCCGATACGTCTCCAACACCACTGGTGGTCGATAAACGCAAGCCTTCAAAGTCCCGGAGTGTATCAAACCACAAACCCACAAAGGCCGATACAGACACGCTGGACGTGCTGCATCTCGATGAGTCTTTAATGAGGGAAAAGAATCTGCGCGACAGGGTTCAGAAAACGCATCAAGTGGCTGAGAGTCCGTCGATGGAACGATTCCGCGAAGATATTGGTTGGCCCTCTTATGATGAACCCTCCCATGTTGAAGAAACGGAGTCGCGCCGTTTATCGGGAGTTTCTTCCACGTCCACAGTCGAGGCGATGATCATCGATTCTCCGAAAAGAGCCCACCGATCGTTGCGACACACCGAGAAGAGAAGCTCTCTCCGTTCTGCAAGTTCTCCTATCACTAGATCAGAGCGTGCATCCACAGTCTCAAATCCCGATTCGCAACATCGTCTTGTTCACAAGGCCGCCCGCATCTCGGAGCAGGATCGCCGGAGCATTTCATCCGACGTCTCATTCTCCACCAAGACGACCACCAGTGCACCTCCTATCCCAGCTGATATCATTCCCGTAGTGGTCATCCCCGAGAGACGCTCTTCGCTCAAGTCTGGACCCAACAGCCACGTTTCGTCTAAACCTGGCTCCCAGCGATCCAGTCAACGACCTCCACCGGTATCATCAGATGGCTCGGTGAATGTCCCGCGACAGCGGCCGCGGACCATGTCTGATTCCGTATCTGCAAAGTCCCGAGACATGGACTCGAGAGGACGTATCGTTGGTCGACCCGTCATCCCCCCGCGGAGCTCTTCGCTCTCGGCGCCGACAAGTCGTAACAACTCTCGCGCCACGTCGCTCACTTCGGAAAGCCTGCGGAGTCATACTTTGGCCATGGATTTAGAGATGCAAAAGCGCCGTGATCAGCAGCCCGTTTCGCCGCCCCGCCATAATATTCTGGGCCCCAATGGCTATGGCAAGAGTTTGTTGGAGCCTCCCAATCTACCAGGAATCATGGTTAGCTCAACGGACGATATGGCCACCCTACGACCGCCGTCGTTACCGTACACACAATGGTCGATTCCATCATCTTCGCCGGGTCCCATTGAAATCCGAGAAGCCACCGCGGTTAGCCTTTTCGCGCACAACAATCGGTCACTGCTGTTAGTTGATCAACGGGTGCCGCAAGACCAACGCGGGTTTGCAATGTTGGACCGAGGGTTGCCCTCTCGTGAGCCCAACCCTCAGACCCCAGACAACCCTATTCCAACAAGAGAGATATTCGTGGAATCCCCATTGAAGAACCCTCGTCCACCACCCGAACCCCCGGTCTCCAAACCTCTCCCACCGCTCCCGACACATGACATGACGGCGGATGATACCAAAGACGGCCCCGGAGGCCTTGTTCGTCGGTGGAGTTCTGTTCGACGCACATTGAGTACACGCCCTCGGTCGGATTCATTCAATACCATCACTCGATCTCTCTCCATGCGATCGGCCAAGAACCGCAAAGCAGGAATAGAAATGGACAGTCGTCTGCACCCCTTCTGGCGCCCACGAGGATTCTGGGACGACGTCCCCGGATCCCCCAAGAAAGAGAAATCCGCCATTCAAACTACCGCAGAGCCAGGCTTCGTCAGCAACTCACTGGGCCTCCCACAACAACGGCTCATCTTCGAGGGTCCTCCTGCCCTGAATCGCCGCAGCCCCGAAATGAGGAGCTTCTTCAGTGGACTCTCTTCCTCCACACGGTACCACGCCAGCCGTGGCAGTCTCGTCGACAACGGTGGTATTTTGCGTACTGGATCGCCGCTATATCAGAATCGTTACCGCGCCTTGTCTCGTTGGGGCATGCGCTGGCGATCATTGTCGCTTCGTAACGTGCGCGCTCGGATTCGAAGAGTCCGTCAGCGTCGTGACGAGCGGAAACGAGCTGCACGTCGGGAAACGCTGAAGCAGAGTATCGGCGGCCCCGTGTATGTGGTGTCTAGCGCGACCAATGGGGTCGTGCGGTGAGATTCGACTTTTGTTTTTGTTTTTCTTTCACGCTCTCATGACCCCGCCCCAGGCCTGTTTAGTGGATGTGTTTCAGCTGATGAAGATTACGATGCATGTGGGAGTTGCAATTGCCATTTCCCCCTCGTCTTGAGATGAGATTTCTCAGTTTTTGATTTTCACCTGGTTTTTTTTTTCTGCTTTATGTTCCTGGGTTGATTTTCTCTTATGATCTTTTTTGGTTTCCCTTTGATACGAGATTCACGAAACGATACGAAGCACGATGATGACTCGATGACTTATGCTTATGCTCATGCTTATGCCCCAATCAGCACTATGTACCTGCGGCCATCTTTCGGTGGCCATGATGTCAAGATGTACCATAAGATAAGCCTCTCTGCGTTGCGGTGGATATACACTTTGCCTTTGAGCCCGGATTGAATTGATAGTTGGCTTTTCGTTTTGATTTCGTCTGTGAGATAAATGCATTGTAGATCGTTCAATTCGTAGTTGCATATTGGTATACTAGGACACATCCATAACGCCGAGACACCATGATCGAATCAATATTCAATATCGACCACCCCAGTATCCCCTCCCACTCGCCCTGGTCCGCTTCCCCCTCCCACTAACACTCGACCTCCCCCGAATAGCCATCGACCCATACTCAGCCTCCCTCTCCCTCCTAATCCGCTGCTGATCCGGCGTTTCAGCCGACCCCGAAGACTCTGACAAGTTCTCGCCTCTTCGACGGGTACTATTTGATGCACGCTCACTTTCATTCTCACCCGCCGACACGGACGCAGCAGTAGCCTGGGCTCGCTTTAGCATCGCTTCCCAGGTCGGCGGGTCTAGGAAGGGCTGGGGAGACGAGGCGAATGAGAATTCAATTCGGGCGGGTTTGTTCATGGTGGAGTCATATGTTTCTTCGTCTTGGTTGTCGTCGAGAGGTGGTTTCATGTGTGTCGTTGCTGGTATTGTGCTGGGGTTTAGCACTTTGTATACTTGTTTAGAGTTGGAGGTTGTGTGTGTTATTGGTGGAAGTAAGGGGCGCTTATGTGGGATGAACAGTGGGCGTTTTGATGTCATCTTGTGAGTGGTAGATGTGTGAGATCAATAAGAAGGTAGGTGATGATCATGTCGCGTCGATGTGGAAGTGGAGGTTACCCCAAGGCTCTTATCGCTTATCAGCAGCTGTGCACTACATCAATGGCCTCGCGCACCTTCTCTCTACAAAGCACGTTAATAAGAAAGAGACTAAATTGCAATTTCATGACTAGTATCTTAATCAGTTACTCGATTCCATCCCTTCCCTCCGGCGCAGGCGAATCTCCAATCCAAAGTTGGGCACATGAAACTCCTCAAACGACAACGACCCATACAACGACTCCCTTCGCCCTCCGCCCTGCTTCAAGCCAGGCAAGACATCAAAATGGATCAGCAGATGCCCCAAAACCAGTTTCATAAGCGCACTTGCCATCCAGCGGCCGGGACTGCAATTCAAACAAGAACAGAGCATTGTCAGCCGATAAAAGCTCGGGACGGCAGTTGGAATTAAAAGGCCAAACGAAAAGGAATAGGAAGAGCAGTGGGCAGACGGGAAAATGTAGAATCCGATGAATTGCAAAATGACTTACCAGGCATGTACGCCCATTCCGAAAACGAGATATTCCGGGCTCAGATCGACGAGTTTGGTGTTGCTGGCTCCGGTGGCGGCGCGCTTTGCGAAGCGAAACCCGTCGAAGGTTTCCGGGTCGGTGTAGACGGTGCTTGAATGTTGGATGATGCCGCTTGGGACGCCGACGTGGGTTCCGGGCTTGAGAGTGATACCTGCGATGATTGGTTTTAGGGTCAATATCGCCGACTTCTTCAGGTTGTGCTCAAAGGCTTATTGGCGAACCACTCGTGACGACACTAACCATTTGAAAGTTGCAATTCAGTCACGCAGACTCGGTGAGCAGATACTGCAGGTCAATTAGTTAACTGTTATTGCAGATGAATCCCGAGGCACTGGCCAGATGAACATACTGGCTGCAGGAGGATGCAGTCGCTGGCACTCCTTCAAGAAACTGTCCATCAGAATCATTTGATCACAGCTTGCAACTGTGGGCTCTCGATTTGCTAGAATGGCCTCGGCTTCCTCGCGCAGAGGGTCAATATACTCTGGGCGCTGTGTGAGCTCGGACAAAGCTCCGTAGAGTGCCTGTATAGATTGACACCGAAGTATCGCGTTAAATCCACGCTTCAACGTCTTCTGTGACTTGTAGAGTAGGTTAAACGTACATAGGCAGTTGTATATATGAATGCAAACTGCAAGAGCAACATCTCGCCAATGACCTCGGAGTAGCTCCATTTCTGATTCACGATGGAGTTTTCGTATAGCCAGCGGAATATCTCGACCTGGACGAAGACTCAATGTAAGCATTACAAAAGACAACTAAGCGAAAATCGAGAACAAGACCAACCGGATTTTCCTTTTGCTCAGGGTTGGTCTTGCGATCCTCGGCAAGGTCGCCACTAGCCATTTCATTCTGATATTCGGCCGCCCGTGCATCGAAGTGCTTCAGCAAGGTCTTACGAGATGCATGCATATCCCATCGAGTGCCGAGAGTGGCCAGTCGGCCGATGAAGCCACCAAAATACCTATTTCGTCGAGGCACCGTGAGTTGCATGTTAACATAAAAGTAAGAATTCCAGCGTCTAACCTCTTTAAGCCATCGGGAACTAGAAATTGGACTCGGGTGGTCACGATCATGCCCAGGATATGATCCTTAACGGCCTGAATATACTCCTCGTTTTGAGACAATCGTGATCCCACCATGGCAAAACTGCCACTGCGTGCGACGATGGAGTAGGCAAAGTCGAAACAGCCCACGGCGCATTCTAGGGGAACTGCCATCAGCAAGGATCTCATAGGCTCGACTTGTAGCTCAAGACAGAAGTATTTGGACACAAACCTCCATCCATAAACTTAAGTGCCCCCAGCTGCGAAGATATGGCTTCATTCATGTGCGGGATATACCGGTCCAACTGCTTATGTGCCGTGCTCCGAATAAGACCTGGGGTGGTCTTTGCAATTGCTGGCCATCCTTTCTCCTTGGGAAAGTACCCCGGCATGACATGAGAGATCTGCAGTAGCTATTGATTTTTGTAGTGAGTTTAGTTCCTAGAAGGCGGAGCTAGTCGAATGGGGATCGCTCCTACCTGGTCAATCCATGGTTCGGGCGATGCTACCGCACTTCGGGTATTCTTGAGCTCTTCGATTAGCTCTGGCTTACACAGGATTACCTGGCCAAAGCGGAAGGTGCGTGGGATCTCGAAGAGACCATTGGAGAACCGAGCGTAACCGTCTTTAATAAGAGCTGGGCCGTTGACTACGAATCGATAGTGCTGGTATAGGATGGATAGCGGGCTTTTCCCAGATAGCATCGGAATGCGGCCCTGTGACATAGAGTTAGTACTTCATCATCGAACGAGATGGACATATGCGCCAGTCGATACAAAACCCATCTAACAACCTCGTCATTGGATAAAAGGGCTCAAGAAAACTAACATTTGCAAGGTATCTCGACCTAGCAAACAGCGCAAGCGTAGTCACTAGAACAAGAGTGACAGGTAGAATCAGGAAAATTGAAATAGCTGTCAGCTTGATATCGAGGCCAGTCGGCCAATCGATGTGCATGTTGGTCATTTTGCTGGAAATTCAGGACAAGACAATACGGGGACTCCTTGGGTTGAAAGGAGATCAAAGAAATTACTCCAAGTTTTGGCGATTTTTAAATGCATATATGTACGCCTCGACAGGCCATCTAGTTCGAGTCGGTCGAGGGAAAGTTGTTGATGTTGGGCTCATACTACAAAAAAGTACGTAGGCAAGGTATGTTGACGCCCTGCCATGAGGCGGAGGTAGATGCACAGCACTAATTTTTAACTGGTAACCAATCGGACTGCAAATGATCTAGGAAATTTGATATTGAGTGCATACATGAATCAGATCGATGACCCATGTTGCATGTGGCTCCTATACTAAGTGGACCGGAACAAAGAAACAGAAAAAAACGGCCCGTTTTCGAGCACGGAACTACCACACCGCAGCCCGAGCACAACAAAGAAAGAGAAAAGGCTCAAATTTGAGCACCCACCACACATGAGATAACAGTCGTACAAAGAAACTCGTAGAGGCGGAGAAACGATATGGGCGGGGCCCAAGTAGATCAAGATAAGTGACAACGAGATTGAAAAAAAGAAACTCCCAAAAAGGTATCAACGATTGAATCCGTGTGGTATAATGATACAAACAGAAGCGTCAACAATATACGCCCGCAGAGAACCAATAGAAAACGCCAACAGAAAGAGGGCAGGCAGAAATTGCAGGGCATATAAGTCTATGCAATGCTTTGCGGCTCGATGCCGCCCATCGTGGAGTATGAGTACGGCAAATCTACCAAACCATCGAGCAGCCAGTTCAGCGGGTCGAATACCTCGTAGTTCGGCTCCATGAACCCGCTCGGAAGTCCAGCAACGCTACTACCTGGTGCTTGGACTCCAAGGCTTGGCTGCGTTAGCATTGGTGCAGGTGCAAGGCTTGGGTCACCACCGGAAATTCCAGGCGTGGATGACTGGGTTCGTGGTAGGCCAACGGAAGATGCGGCCGAGGAATCCGCCGCGGAATCTGGGTTCGTTGGGTTCTTGAGATATGCTAAAGAGAGTTTAGTACATGTCATTTTTTGCGACAAAAAAGATTTGCCTTACCTTCAATGTTCCGGCCTTTAGTCCGCGTGTCCTCTCGCCATCGCCATACCGAGTCGAAAAGCAGAGACATGCTCATCCGGCAGCGAACCTTCAATCTCAACGAATCATCCACATCGGTAGTATTTCCAGTCGATCGCTGTGTTCCGCCTCCAAGCCTCCACATCTGGGCGAGCACCTCGGCTAGACGTTCAGGCAAATCATTGCTGGAAACAGACACGCCGCGAATGGCCCAGATAGTACGATTGAACAGATTTTTCGTGTATTCCATATCAATATGGGATGAGAAAAAGCTCTTACTCAACTTGAGAAGAGTGCAGCCGGCTGCAACCATCATCTGGTAAATGTAATAGGGGGTATAGCTGAGAACCGGTCCGACGTCCGTTTCAAGGTTCATGACAACTTCGAGGAATGATGTGGTTGCAACGTATAGGGAGAGCAGACGCTCGCGGTAGTCTTTCGCTGAAGGCTCATCGAAAAATGCGGATAGGTGTAAGTGCAGGTTCGAGGCACGCAAATACAGATTGGTTATGGCTGAATTCACGGTTAGTATGGGACCAAAGCTGCGGAGAGGAAGATGACATTACAATCATTTTGCGCTTTCATTTGCTCCTCGAGCTCATCAAAGTCACGCGAAAGGAAAGAAATCATTGTGTGTCTTTCCTGATCCGTAGTCAGACCGACGGGGTCTCGCCGGTTGCTGTACAAGGCTCTGGTGATTTTGTCGCAGAACTTCTCAACCTCCAATCTAGGCCTGATATCTGCAGGCAACTTGAAGTTAGGGTCCAATGAGTCACTCGACAACGTCCAATCGTAAAGCGTTGAAGGAGGTTGGCCGTAACCAGTTGATACACTGATAATAATCAAAGATTAGCTTGGCGCTGGAGCGTGCATAGACCATGGGTAAATCATACCGTTGCGCAACAATGTTGCAAATAGCCCAGGTTTGCACCTTATCCCTCAATTCCTCCTCGATAAGCTCCACGCGGAATTTGCTAAAGTCTTGACTGTGCGACGGGCGATGAAGACCAAGCTGCATGGCGACCTGAATCATCATTCCACAAAGCATAAATGTCGGGTCCGTAGAAGTACTGCTTGTTGGGAAGGGCCATGAGCAGAGCAGGCAGAGCGCCTTCACGACATGGTAGCTTTGGGGGATATCTGCCAATGTACTCCACACGAGACGGGTGACAGGCCCAGCGAGGGAAGTCAACAGGCCCGAATCACTTTGGTACCGTCTAGCTCCAACGCTGATGATTGTCCAGAAAAGTAGAGGTGAGGCGGTATAGTAGTCATCGGGGGTCTGTGCCCGGTTGAGGAAAGGAAGAAACGGATGGTAATACGTAAAGAACCTGCCGCTGTTAGTCTCAATCGCCCTACTTCCCATGAAATCTTGATGCTAGAACCTACAGATTGAAAAGTTCCGTCGCTTTCTCCGGAACAACCATTACATCTTCAATCCGTTTGAATTGATGATTGCCGTTCCGCATGTAGTTGGAGCCATCGAATCCCGAACGCAAATCAAGCAGCGACGCGACCGCTTCTTGAGAGCCCATGTACTGATCCGCCGACATGGCTGAGGGCGTCTGGTAAACACCGGCGGGGCTGACTTGATTCGATTCTTGCTTAGGCGTCACTTGACCTGCGGCTAGTGGTGGTTGTTGTGGGTAGGTGCCTGGGCCAGAATTTGCGGTAGCAATTTGCTTCCTGAGCTCGATGATCTCTCGTTCCATTTCCGCGTTGCGACTGCGCTTTCCAACCCGCTTGAAGTTAGACTCGATCTTGCAGTCGAGTTTTAGTCGACGACATCTGGAACAATCGGTCCAAGGGTCTTGAATGACATCGCATCGAAGCTATACGAAATCATCCAAGTTAGCAAATATGCGTCGTTTGCGCGACTTGGTTTCAATAGACGCCGCCACCCGGCTGCGTCGCATTGAACATAGCAACTGAACGTACCTTTTGTTGACGACATTCGTTACAGGCGCGCTTTACAGGCTGTCGCCTCTTGTCATCACGGTCGTTATCATCGGCGTCGTCGATACTGCCCGGTGAACTATCCATCCCCGCAAGAGTGACATTGCGCTTGCGACCAGGCACGTTATCGGCAGCAGCCATAGAGGCAGCAGTATGATTGACACCCGCCATTACGGGACTGGTGGCTGCTGAATCATTATCAATTTGCGCAATGGAATCCGGAGCCTGGGTCTGCGACCCTTCGATTCCGCTCGATCGCCCAAAAGACGCCAGGCTGATGACGTTGCTGCAAGCGGGACCAAGATCCCGAGGGGCTGCGGGGAGAATTGCTAGTCTAAAGATATGCAGACAGCGCGGAGAGGAAGTTCCGGCAGCGATTCTATTGCGCAATGACTTTTTTTCAGCCCGAGATAATCTTTTCGTTCTCCGCACAGGCCGTGGGATGCAGACTTCAGTTGCACCAGTGAGAATGACTCAGCGCGGGGGTTCTCACGTGACTTGGCCCCAGGTTGGACGAGACTCTGATGTAATGTTCAGGCAGAACCAGGCATCAATATGGCCGGACTTGTGCTCCAGCTCCCCGACCGACCAAACTTCATTTGGGAATTTCTCCTTAGTGCCGCTTTAACGAAAGCTAATTTCGCTAGGAAATTGTGTCTCTAGCCGTCTCTACATATACCTTTATTGGTAATTATTCCACCTTTTGTGTTTGGCCATGGCACTGCTACAAACGACAATCGCTATGCGTAGTTGCACATCCAGAAGCCAGAACACCACCGGTGATCCACAATGGAAGGTGGGCGGCCGTTGCTGTTTACTAGCGCGAGATCGAATCGCTCTCGAGCTTCGAGACTTCTTCCTCGCTTAAATGCCGATTTGTATGAGATGACGTGATTGAAAAGTGGGACTAAGAAAAAGAAAAAAGTTTGTGACTACAGTATTATTGTCAACTGTGTCGTACAAAATCCTTCTAAATGATAGGTCCGAACTACCTGATTCATGTCAAGATCTACGTTATAGAAATTAAGAATCAAAAACAGAGCGTGTCTTCAATTGAACAAAGCCATTGCGAGTAAAGAAAGAAAGTCTAGCCGTGAGAAAGTGCTAATGGTATTCCCTGCAATTCCGTGGTTAAAATGTACGATTAGCGACCGAAGTACCAGGCCTCTCCCATACTGGTGTCGTGCAGGCTAATGTCGGACTCGGACTGGGCAATCGTCGAGGGGGTTTCTATTGCAAGCTTTTGTCTCTTCGATCTGTGACCTGGTGGGAAAAATGGGGTATAATCACGAGTGCGGGAAGTGGGAAGCCCATATGGACGATAACGAATATTGGTACGGGCTGCTCGTTGAGGTCCAGGATGACCTAATTGTTCAGTAACTTCACTCTCTCCAGGAGCCAAGTTTCCAGACAAGCGACGCCTGTTGGCCTTTCCGCTTGTGTCGTCAGTAGATATACTTCCTTGCCGGGTTTCCCAGACGACTTTACTCCCACGTCTAACAAATCGGTAGGTAGGTCCTGTTCTCGTCAAGTTTCGGAACCATGGCCAGGAAAATAGACAGGAGCCCCGGGGTGTAGTAGATCTAACTCACTGTCGAAGGGTTGCCTTTTCTTATCAGTGCCACCATCTGGTCGGATGATGATTGTGAAACAAGGTCGTGTCAGCGGTGATTCACCCTTCAAGAATTCTGGAGAGGTACACTTAAGATGAGGGAAGTGCTTGAATATGGTTCGGTCGACAGTGGAAGCGATATTGAAACCTGAAATGCGAGACTCGTCACGCTGGGGGCTCTCAAGCTTTGCATCGTTTATTTTATCCAATGGCAAGGGACACCACCAGAGAGTATCTCCATCATCAAAGTAACCCTGGTCGATGAGGGTTTTCTGTAAAAGGTCAAATTGCGCTGGTGAGATGGATGCGCCGTTGATCCAATCTCCTTCGGGTGATCGATCCAGATTCTTCGTTGGATAGGGTAGAAGGTCATTCAATCGAATTGGAATCGGCGGCTTGGTGAGATCTGCTCGAACTACTAATACATCAGCGTTTGGAACAACCGTGGCTCTTTGGTAGTCGAAACCACCATTCGAAGTTGAATGAGGTTGACTAATGCCGTATTGCTAGTAGGTATTTTTCATGAGATCCATGTATCGTTCTAGGAGCCGATACATCTCCTGTTTGAGAGCGAGTTTCCTGGTGCCCTTCACGTTTGCAGGCAAGCGAGTGAGGAATCGGGTTGCAACAAAAGCAGCGCGCAAACTGTTGCGCTGAGTCTTGGATTTCAATATGATGCGCACTGCGCCGTCGACGCTCGTGTCTTGGGTAATTCCAAGGAGGTGAATATTGCGCACAACCAAGGTGAAGACCTCGTAAATGATGGTCAGAACCGCATTCTTCTCCTGGTTTGTGCTCGCACCGATTCTCTCCCAGGAATGATGCTTCTGGAGATCGGTCTTAATAGAGTCTAGCTCCTTCGACGACATATTAAGCAATGATGAGAGACGAGAGTTGGTAAATGTTAGTGGGAGTTTCAGTTTGAGGTAGCCTGATTGATCAAGTTATGTGATTTATCTGTGTCTACGGAGGAAATCAACGACTATTTATTCCCCTAGGGATTGTCTCCTCCGAGAGAGACAATATGCCTCATCACCTCGAACTCGCCTTTCATGTTCTATTGATGCTTTCGTATGTAAAACCCATCACAAAACAGAAACTATTTTACAGCTTGAAACAGTAAAGAACACAAGGAAGTTGTTTGTACAAAAGCTCGATCCAACAAAGAGTCGTATTCGATCGAAATCGATAACGGCTTTATTCTCGATGTCTTGTTTACATTCACAAACAAAGACTATATTTATCAGGAACAATGATACAACATGTCTGCAACAAAGACTCCTATTCATGCTTTTTTCGATATTCCTATAGAGGTCTCCCCTGACCCAGAAGCAAAGATTAGTTTCGCATATCATTGAAGTATCCTGCATTATTCAGTTGCCAACTATAGTAACCGATAGTCGTACAACCATCACGCCAATGCTAACTTATGAGGTCATCTTGACTATCTGACCAATTATGTAGAGATCTCCCAATCGGGGCTATACAGAGGATCGCTAAGCCGCTCAAACCGAGGCAGTGCTGGCGCCAAACGGGCAAAACAGCCAAACAAATACAACCGTGCGGGCCACGTTGCGCCCGGCGTTTTGATACCGTGTCCATTCCAGTCAAGACCTCATTTAGTTTGATAGGTCTTGATTCGAACCGGAATCCACGGCCGCTACGTGATTCCTCTTTCAGATGACCAGCCTCCTCGTGGTTGGACCCGTGGTTTGTCGTCTACTGCGGGGTCCCTTCGGGCAACCGGGCAGTCTTGCCCCCCGCCAGTAGCAAATGGCCAATGCGATTACCATTCGTTCTCGCGAAGCTTGACTTTGTTCTTCCGCAAGGCTTAGCTAGGCGGATTTCTAGTCGCCTTCTAGCGTCACTCTTCTGCTGGCTGCTGCACTGCCTGAGGTGGCATTGTGGATAGTTATTGGCCCCAGGCCAACTCCGTCAGGGCGTTGCTGCCATGCTGTCTTATTCTCTCCGAATTCAGGCCCACTGGTTCGATCATCTGCTGATCTCGCATAGCCAGGGTCCTTGATCTCATCCGGGCGTCGGGGCCATTTCTGTATATCACCGATCCGAGTCCGACGTCAGCAGCCCCTCGGACATTTAACTATAAAGCTCCCTCCGGGGCCCCAGGACTACCCCAGGATCATCTAACTTGATCATAATCCACAGCGAATAAATACACTACAACATCTTCATCTAAATAGTCTCTTTTGATCTTCCGTGAACCGCAACCATGGGGTCAATCGCGGACGAAAAGTCCAAGAGCGCGCCCCTCAACGATGCCACTAATGGTGGCGAGGGCTCCGCAAAGGCCTCCAAGGAGAGTCCGGAGCGCCCACCTTCATACAATCAGCCAGACGAGCCAGATGTCGTGGTCCAATTGCCTCAGCTCAAGCTCACAGACAAAGATGTGCCAGTCAGTGAGACAACTCAGACCGTCAGTCGCGACCAGGTCGTCGCGCATCTGAAGTTCCTTGCCGTTCTGGGAGACCTGCGGGACTTTGTCTCCAACAGTGACGGTCTCTTTGGTCTATTTGACTCTGCCGCCGACAAGTACCCCGACTCGGTCAACGAAGCTCGTGTTCGTATACGCGAGAAGCGCTGGGCTGTGTATACGGCTCGCGCCGTTGATCGATATCAGAAATGGTGGTCGGCTTGCCTCCCAATGTCCCGATCGGTTGTAAGGATGCAAGACTTGAGCTCGGCTACTTATGAAACGATCGTGAATTGCGACACCAAGGTTCTGTGGAGTGTAGATAACATGCCCCCAATTGGTGAGTGTTTAATTAAGGGTCTCCCCATCCTCAGCATAACTAACAACTTGTGCCTAGATATCTTGATGGTATGGCACTCCCATATGCTCAATCCGAGAGACTTCCTCGAAGATTGCATCCGGTCTGGCAAGATGAGCACTTGGAGAACGGGCTTCCCCTTTGCCGCCGTGAATGATTGCATCAATGACCGAACCTTGGAGTACACCGTGCCCGAGAAAACGAGACTGCTATTCCAGGAGCGGCTCAAATTAAGCTGGGACAACTTCCATGATCCACCCGGCAAGGATCTCGAATGTCCCCGCTGCACCCGAATCAACACTGTCCTCTGGACCGAAGGGGGCATCGGAGAGTCGGCGAAGGAAGCCTTCAAGGATAGCACCGGGTTCGCCGATCGGTCATTCGCAACTACCTGCAAGCACTGCAGATGCCTCATCAACCATGACCGCCTTAGAGTCGCAAAATTCCGCAGCGACCTGATCGAACTACTTAATGATAAGCTGCCGATGCCAGGGTCCATCTACAATCTCAACGGCGTTCCCGAAGGCCTTTCTAGAGGGAAAGGTCTGCTCCTCCACCAATATATGCTTTTCCCATCGCTACTGATGGAGGTTATCGGGAGAGACTTGCTCGCTTTCACCGACCCTCGACTGGATCGGTGCAGGGACATCGATGGCCTTCGCAAGGAGCTTGAAATGAAGCTGCGCGACCGAAAGGTGGTAAGCAAAGCGCACCAAGGTGTCTTGCGGAATAGCTCTATCGTCCGGCCCGGCGAGAAGGTGCACTTCCGCCGCATGATGTCGCACTACTGGGAGAATTTCAGCCCCTTCGCGCTTGATCTCGTCGGCGCGGTGATCCGTCAGGGAACCTTTGTCCAGAAGATGGACAACATTGACTGGTTGCACTCGCCCACAGTCATGGAAACTGCGGATCGTCTAATCAAGAAGTACAACGTCTTCTTCCAGATTATGTACGACAATCCATCGAAAATGGCCGTTCCAACGTTGGACGTCGATCTCGCCTGGCACACGCACCAGCTCCAACCAAGACGATACTACAAATACAGCACGCGCATAAAATCCTCGGGACTCCGCATTTTCTTCGATCACGACGACAAAGTCGACGAGAATAAACTCTCCGAATCCTTCGAGTGGACAAGCAAAATGTACCGCCGTGCCACGGACGGCGCTATCTACAGCGAGTGCACCTGCTGGTACTGCGAGGCTACCCGCGCACCGGATCTATACGATCGCCTCTTCAACATGGGCTCTGCCTCGCGAGCTCGTGATAACGCAGATACCCTCCACGACCGCGCAGATATATCGTCTGACCCGGACAAGAACCCACATATCTCCGCACACAACGCTGTGCGACCATCGAGCCTCGCATCCCTGGATCCCCGTGTCAGCCAGCTCCAGCGCATCCGTCTGCATCAGAACTATGAGAAAGCCGTTCGACGTGCCGAGAAGCGCGGCCGTGTCCGGTCTGATGCGCAGAGGAGCAAGGACGGCGGTTACGAGCCGTACTACTATGCCCCCTATGTCTGGGGCTACCCAATCGTGGTACCTTACTATGGTCCATACATGTGTGATCCGGGTATCAGTTCGGACTCTTATGCTTGCAACCCGAGCTGTATGAATGTCAACGCCGGTGCTGTGGGCAACTGCTGCTCTGGAACATGCGGCGGTGGCGTGGCAGCTGGTGCTTGCGGTGGTGCCGGTGGATTTGGCTGTGCTGGTGGATCTGGAGCTGCCTGTGGAGGAGGTGGATCTGCCTGCGGAGGAGGAGGAGGAGGAGGATGCGGAGGAGGAGGAGGAGGCGGTTGTGGTGGCGGCGGTGGTGGTTAAGTTGCTATGCTTGACACTCTCTATGATGGATGCTTTTTATGACCGAATACCCTTAATCGCTCCTCTTTGCTTCTTGTTTTGTTGATTTTTAGCCTGTTTGCTATCTACTCTGCTACTTGCTTTACTTACCTTGGCTGTGTATAGTTGTGCTACTGTACTTGATGTTAATGAATTTCCATAATACAAGATGGCCTATAATGTTTTTTTAAATATTCAATCAGAACTTAAACGGGTTTATTTACTATAGCCTGTCCGAGGAAAATATAGCAATGCAACCTTTTGAAAACGGCGAGACTGCTGCCGCCCCCTAGATTTCCCGTGTGCATCCTCTGGGGCCTTAGATCTCTGCTCGACGGGCTAAATATTGCTAAGCCCGTCATGGGTACAGTAGGTATAAGTATCTTTTGGAAGGTCTTTTGAGATATCTTTTCGGATGGTCTTTTGAGATATCTTTTTGGAAGGTCTTTTGAGATATCTTTTCGGATGGCCAAAATGATATCTCTCGACCTGAGTAGGTGATTATCTTTCAAGATACGACTAAAAATACGATTTTGAACTTAATATAAAACTCCACTATATAGAAGACTACTATATAGAATACTATGTATTATTATGCCTAGCAGGGATCTAAGGCCTCAAGGGGTGCGCGTGGGAAACCCAGGGGGTGGCAGCAGCCTTACTCTTTTATTCCATGATCTTCAATGTATGCCGAATGATATTCATATATCTAGGTATCTAACGAGGGTATCACGGTCTTCAAAGTCAGACACATGCAAAACAAAACTACATGACAATACACTTATTTCGACGCTTCCGGCTCCTTTCCCGGATAGTATGTTCGTTCCAATCCTCAATACGCCTCCGCCACTCCTCATTCGCAGGCGGCGGCAAGCTATTCGGCTCCGTCGATACCCGCCGGCGGAACGATCTCTGTCTGGCGGGGATCTGTGCCTCTTCGTCTTCTTCAGTGAGATCTAAGGCGTTGCCGGACGGCTGGGGGATGTGCAGCAGATTCGGAGAAGATACGGAGTAGGAAAGGTAGTCTTCACCGAGGAGGGTTGCTCCTAGTGTTGCTCCTAGGGTGGCTTGCCCTTGCTGGGCTGGTTGTTCGGCTGGGTGGAGGCTTAGTGTTGGGAGGGGTTGGAGAGAGCGCAGGTGGTTGGTAGCGACTGGGAGATTGGGTATGGATGCACTTCTCATGTCGGAGCGCGCGGGCCAGGCATGATAGTTCTGTGTCGTTGTTGCGTGGTTGGCGAGATGTTGATCTGGTATGTGCGGCACTTGCGGTATTTCTGGATAGGCTCGCTCCAGGCCAGGGGTTTCTCCGGCAGCAGAAGAGGAATCCCTTCTACCTCTACTGGTACGTCTATTGCTAGTAATTGAGCCAAGACGTTGAAGGAAAGCAGATTGCGGACGAGGACGATCCGACGGGGTTTGTCGGGCCACACGGGCGGTCTGTGCTCGCTGAACAGGCTGAACAGGCTGAACAGGCTGAGCAGTGCCGTTTGTTTGATTCTGAGCATTTGAAGACCTGCTTGGAAGAAGTGTTATCTGAAGATCTTCTGGCAGAGGTTGATCAGCTTCGCGAGTGTAAGGCGGTGGCGGTGGCACCCAGTTATCTGCATCGCTCTCGTGTGGAATTTGACGACGACCGGAAGTATTCCGATATCGCGGATCATAACGTCCCCGCGTAGATGCCGCAGCTGTAGCAGCCCGGTGAAGTGTGTCTTGCGAACGAGGCTGTGTATTATCATACGGGATATCAACCACGTCACCACGAGTTTGCCCGTCTGGAGATGTTGCAAGGGCAGAACTGCTTCGATGAAGATGTGAGAACGCGTGTTGACTTGCAGTCCGACGAGCTTCCCGAGCGATTGCCCGCGATGGCCGGTGGACGAGGCCCGTCAAGGTCGTCGGATCGGTATCTCCACGGTGCAAACGAGTTCGTCGCCTTTCCAATTCTACTTCAGTGTCCAGTGAAGAGTCTGGCTCCGTGAGCATCGCAGGGGCGGTCTCGCCTACTTCGATATCCAACTCGGTCTCCTCGCCGTTGGTAGTTGATCTCTCAAAATCCAAAATAAGTATCCTCCCACCGTCCACGGGGATATCTTCTTCACCGAGCACTTGTGGCCGTACACCACCAGGTGCCACGGCAACGAGCCGATGTCGTGGCTGGCTTGAAGCAGTACATCGTACCCAGCGAGCAGACGTGACTCCATGCATATCAGTGATCCGCCGGCCACGAATAAGAGCCTTCTTGGGTTGCTGGATGATCTTCTCCAGCTGAGCCCGGTTATCGCGAGGCACCAATTGTCCCTCACTATGATGATTCCCACAGAAATGGGGGTCATTGGCATCTTGTCCCTCCGGGATCGGTGGAGTCACGTCAAGGCACGCAGGCACTCCATATATCCATATTTCAGAGTCTTGAAACCCTAGAGCAGCGAGTTCTCCCGCATTATCCGTAGACGGTTGCATAATGGGCAGCATTTCTCGCAACTCATCGGCCAAGAAGGGGCTAGCAAAATATACACCTCCGCTATTGACGTTGTTGACTTTGATTGCTCGGAAAGCTGCCAGGGCGCTGTCATAACCAAGTATCCAGCTGTCGTCCGCTTCCTCGTGGCCGTTTATTAGACAAGCGTGAGTAAACTCGGGAGTAGTCTCTGGGAAAAGAATCTGTGTTGTCCACATGCGCATTTGGAGCTCCTGTGGCGATGCATCTATTCCTATGTCCGTGTAAAAGGGGGCTGTAATGGTGACGATGCCACCTTGGTCATTATCAACGGGCGATCCGAGTAACATGGTACCATCTCGGGAGAAAGAGAGTGCATCGACACGGGGACAACGCGCGGCTCGGCGTTCTGTCGACAGAACCTCTTCCCCTACGGCATACACCTCAATGCAGTCTTCAAAGGACAAAGCCAGAACGCTTCCCAAGGGCGAAAACGTCAAGTCTCTGGGGGCATCATTCAAGGTAATCGTTTGAAAATGCTTGACTTCATCGTTCAGCAGTCGATAAATATTGACCTTATGCGTGGAAGATAGAACGGCAAGTAGGGAACCATCATCTTGGATTGTTGCACCTAGAGGCCGCCGGCGAGTCTGCAGTTCGTATTTTACAGCAACCGGTTCTTTGGTCACATCTAGCACGACAATTCGAGACGAGCTAATGCAGAGCACCATTTGACCGTAGGCCGAGAAGGAAAAGCGAAACACCTCGCCCTGGGGAAACGGGGTGGACGAGCTCATAGAACTGGATATTAATCGAACCAGGGTGCGACGAGGTCGCAGGAAGACATCAAAGGCATTGCGTCTAATTTCTTCTAGGAATTGGCGTTTGAGGCCGGCCAGACTGTCGGTCTCGCTCGGCGCGGGGGTTGCCCCTCTTGTCCAAGTGAAAGACGAACATTGCGATAGATGGTAAGCATACAGCGACGGCGACTCTGATATCCGTCTCCATTGTCGGTTCAGTAGAGTCAAAGATGCAAAGACGTTGGCATCGACGGCATAAAGAATGCTACGCGGGGCCGTGTTAGGCGCGTTCAATGCCACATGGCCTTGGGGGAATTTCGGGGTGGGGGAAATGCAATCCGACCAAGGACAAGCCCACTTACTGCTCAATTATATTTGGAGGCAGCCGATCAAAGGCGCCAGTCTCTTGAGGGATCGAGACCTCCTCCTCCATGATCACCAACGGTTCCCGACATGCGGAATTGGCGCTGTCGGCCAAGTTGGAGATGCTTTCCTCCTTGGACTTGGAGAGTGGCTGTGCTCAGCCCCAACCTCCTCCTTCCTTCTTCTTGACGCCCGTCGATCTTCCATAAATAGCAGGCACGTGGAGCTGACTCAGCGTTCCCCGCATTCAGTTTAGTCTGGTTTTTTTCGCTTCTCCGACTCTCCGAACTGCGGCAACCCAGTTTGGAGGCGAGTTCACTTAGATTGGAACCATCTTCCTATTTTCCCCAGACACTCAATTACCACTCTGGTCGCGTCAAAATGTGGACTCTACAAAGTGCACCATGAAGTATAATGCGCCCTGACCCACGGTAGTGTTAACGTCGCTTGATCGTGCTCCATGCTCATCGCATTCGGCCGGGTTGTACCCCTCATTTTACGCAACTGAGATCGGCCGACTCCGAAAAGTCCCCGGGATCTTTTCCCCAGACTGTTTCCCACACCCACTCAATTCCACCTTCCTGTCGGTACCTCGTTCTCGGGCTTGCGCATCATGTCGCCTGCAACCCTTCAAGTCAATCCTAGTTCGAAGCTGCCGTCGCCCGGGTTCAACGCCGGTGCGCGACCCTACCGATCTCACAAGGTCCGCGCCTGCGACCTGTGTCGCAAGCGCAAGTCCCGATGCACGGTCGATATCCCGGGCCAATCCTGCCTCCTATGTCGCGTGCAGGGGGCAGACTGCCACTACCAAGAGGAGCCCAATCCGGACTCCTCAGTCTTGAGCACAACGGAAACCAAGCCGTGGTCGGGAGCGCCGCCGGTTGAACCCATATCGGGACAGAAGCGCAAGCGCAGCCCCGAGAGACTTCCTGAGAGACTTCCTCTCTCGCGTCAGTCAACCAATGGACCTAGTCCGCAAGGGACAACTTCCTCTGGTCGCCGTGGCAGTGATGCACGGCGCAAAGATGACGACCCGCACAATGAGTCAGTCCTCATTGTCGGCCCTATGGTTGCAGAGGATGCGCAGGTTATTGAGCAACATATGCCCCCCGAGCGATCGAGTCTATCCGAAGAACCTAATAGCCACCCATACAACATCTACTCGAGCGATCCACGGAAGCCTGTGCTCTATACCACAATCTCACGGCGGAGGAAGGGTATGCGCCGGGGAGTTCCGCCTGGTGAAAACCAGAGAGAGATCTTGGAGCAAATTCTAGGTCCTTTCAAACACGACCTTGTCAGACTGTAAGAATTATCATGTCAGACGCGTTGATGTTTCCCGGTGTACTAATCGCGTTTCTCTTCATAGCTTCATCGACCGGTTCAATGTCGCATTCCCAATTTTTGACGGTGAACAGTTCTGGGAGTCTTATATCACAGAAGGACTCGAAGATCCCCCAGCGTCGCTGATCTGCCAAGTATATTCAATGTCACTCGTGTATTGGAAACATACCCAGAAGCTCGCATGCCATCCAAAGCCCGACGTTCGATACGCGGTCAACATGACGGTGGCTGCTTTGCACGAAGAGTTCTCTGCGCCTGGACTGTCCACGATCAGCGCGGCATTGATTGACTTGACGGGAAGACCCATCTTCTCCATGACTGGAAACGCAATCAGCTGTGGACGTATGTTGTCTCTGGCCAACTGTCTCGGGTTGAACCGCGATCCAAGTCATTGGAAACTCTCGCAACAAGAAAAAGATCAGCGAGTACGTCTTTGGTGGGGTGTAGTAATTCATGATCGATGGTAGGTCACTCTGCGCAACCATGTAGCGCCAATGATCATCCTTTAACATGTTTCACAGGGGAAGCTTTGGTCACGGTGTACCGCCACAGATCGCCAAAACCCAATACGACGTACCCTTGCCTACAGTTGACAGCCTCGTTCCTCCAAATCTTCGTACGACCGAGCGCGTGAGAGCCGCCCACTGCCATATCTTCTTGTGCAAGTTGACCGAGATCCTCGGCGAACTATTGCCTTTGGTCTACGGCTTGCAGGCCAAACCGGCACGAGAAAGCTCCAAGAAGATCCGACAAATCCGGACCGATCTAGATATGTGGGAGGACTCTCTTCCTGACTGGTTGCGATCACCAGTCAATAACCGTGGGGAACAACTGTCTGCTTCCAGCAGCTTACAACTCGCTTTCTTGGCAGTCAAGATGCTTGTCAGCCGAGTGGAATTGAATGTAAGATCTGCCTTCTACAGATGGGCCATGAGACATTTTACTCACTCGTTGAATACAGGAGGTCAACAACGCTGATACCGACAACCCCGAAGCTCGTCGCTATTTCCAAACCGAATGCCGCAGATCCGCAGAAGAGATAGTGCGCTTCATTACCTCCTTGCGAAAGGATAATTTCAAAGAATTTTGGCTGCCATGTACGTCTCCTTGAATCTCTCATCTCACGCTGTGTAACAAACTGACAATTTCCAAAGACAGCGCTTTCCACTTAACGTCCACGGCCACCCTCTTGGTCCGCTGCGCCCTCGAAACAAACGACACCGAAGTAGCCCGGTCCTGTCTTGCCAACGTGGAAACCCTGCGCAACGTGCTACGACGCGTTCGCGAAGAGGAAGACTGGGATGTGGCTGACATGTGTCTGGATCACTGCGAACGAATCATGCACCGACTCCCCGGTACAGGCGCTACCATCGATCAGCCGCTGACTGCGGCGGCTATGACTGATAACGGGCTGGTCAACCCAGCTGCGATTTCACTGCCCGAGACGCAAACCAATAATGATATTGTGGATGACATGATGTCTATTTCGAATACTTTCGGCACGATGGACGGATTCCCCTTCGATATGACGGGTATCTGGGACGTTTCCGTATTCCAGGATGTCAATCTGCACGAGGGATGAGAAAACATGTACTTAACGTTGGCTTTTTTTGGTTCCTGCTGGCCCGTTCATAGGCCTTGGTCTGTTTATAGTTTTTTTGGTTTACAAGGGCAGGCAGGGGGGCGTGTACTTTAGATTAGCCCATTTTCTCGCAGTGTATATACCCAAAAGGTCCACATTCAACTTGGACCGTGCAAATAAAGGAATAATATCAAGTCTATCAGAGTCTCAAGTTTCTTTTTTCATATTAAAGCATTTGAACCAAATTTTGTACATGGAGAATCAAGAAACAAGAGGAAAAAAATCAGACTCCCCAAAACGCTATTTTACAATCGTTCCAAAGATGAAGGAATGCTCAGAACGAACCCCAAGAAAACCATCTAAATGACCTGCCCCTTGCCCGCAAATGACAAAAACAAACCCCAGAGATGATGAGTTGGGAGGGAAATAAAAAGGGGCGGAAGATTCGAGAGTGATAAGAAGTCTGCCGCAGGGGGTTGAAGGGAGCGAGAGATTTACTCCTTGCTAGAACCCATACCAAACATACCGGTGACAGAGCCCTTCATGCTGTTCATCTGCTCCTGGCGAGCCTTCTCCTCTTCGGCGGCCATCTCGGCCAGCCACTTCTCGCCGTTCTCGCGGATCTCACGGTCGATCATTTCGTAGTTCTTCTGGCCGCGCTCGCGGATCTGATCCCACAGCATCTTGCCTTGGGCGAGACCCTCGGAGGGCGACTGCTCGCCATCCATAGTACGGCTGGACTTCAGGCCGAGAGCAGAGGCAAGGCTGCCCATACCAATGGAGGGCTTCTTCTTCTGCTCTTCGGCGAGCTCCTTCTCGAAGCGCTCACGCATGGCCTTCTCACGCTTGGAGAACTCCACGGGGATGCTGGTACCCTCGAACGACTTGAGGACGGGGCGAACATCTTCCACACCCATACCGGCAAGGTACTCCAAGAAGGGGATGAGGGCAACAAGGGTCTTGTCCTGGGCATCACCGGTCCACTTGTCCAAAACGATGGCGTTCTCGGGCTGCAGGCGGGCGTGCTCCTCCTTGGTGTCGATCAGAATGACCTTGGACAGGTCACGGTTCAGATAAGACAGATCCTAATTGGAGATACAGGTCAGACGAAAGCAATTGATAAAATCATGCGGGTAGATTATCATACCTTGATGTACTCGCCGTCCTTGTAGCGGGTAGCCTCACGGAAGAGGGGCCAGCGGATGATGCGGTAAGGGTCGAGTTTCCGGAGAACCTGATCGGCCATCATACTGGGGACACTGGTGAACAGGACGAGCTCGTAGTACTGGTTGAGGTAGCGGAGGAAGTAGTCGACACCAGGACGCTTTGCAACACGCCATCCGTGCTCGCGGCTCCACTCGCTGTGAACGAGGAGATCTTCCAAAGACAGAACCAGGGTGTAAGGCTGGCGCATGTTGGGGTCCTCATCGGGGAGCAACTTGGGGAACGCAGGATCCTTGTAGTAGCTGGTGAGGTCACCCGTACGGGCCTTGATACGACCCCACCAAAGGCCGGGGCTCCAGCCGGATGGTGTCGCTGTGTGAGCACGCTCTTCCTCCTCGGTCTCCCAGTTGCGGCCCAGGTAACCCATGCCAGCAATACCAGCAGCCAGCATCACAGCGTACATGATGTTGGCCATGCGGGCCTTGCGGCGGTCGAGCGAGGTCTCGTATCCACTCTTGGGAATATCGCCGCCACTACGGCCACTGCCATCCTCGCTGTAATCTTCTGTTCGGGTGTGATCCTCTGTGATGTTCAGAGGTCCCTTCCTCTGGCGTGCTTCGAGCTCTGCGGCCAACGTCGACGGGATACCCTGGGTCAGGTCGGGGAGGGGCTTCTGGGGGAACTGTTCCGCTTCAGGCTACATGAAATAATTGATCAGTAAAGATAGAGATCCTCCACTTCATGGTAAACGATTCAAGATGGATAGCTTACAGCGATGGGAGACTCGGCCGCTTCGGTCTCAGGCTTGGCCTGTGATTCAGACTCTGGTTGCTCTGCAGCGGCCTGTTTCTTCGCAGCCTTGGGCTTCTTTGACTGAGGCTCATTAGCCTGCAGCGACTCCGGGAGGGTATACGGAGTGCTGTCCTTGCCCTTTGCGTACCACCGGGGTCGCTGAGCGGACAGAGCGGACACCCGGACGGTCGACGCGAGGACGTTACGCCTAGCAAGAGGCAGCACAGCACGGCTCAGCATGACGGAGGGTAGTAATTATGAAGTTAAAGATAGACAAGAAACAGTGCACTCATGCCCTTGCACTTAGCTTGGGGGAATCACGTCCTCGGCTTCGGGACGAGTTTCCCGTAGAAAAGTCGGCGCGCGGTGTGAATCGGGTGGCGCATAGAAACCAACCGCGCAGTTCCTTTTTAATTCGCCCGAGTCTCACCCTGGCAACTTTTCTTCTTTTCTTCTCCATGAAAGTTGTACCCAGACATTAATTTGACCCTGCACGCGCTTCTTTACGCATGTCGGGTTGTATTAGCTGGGGAGACCAAGGAAGTTTCTCTTCTGAATCCCACTTCCAAGAGCCGCAGCGAAGGCATCCTCTGATGCTGTAGCTCCGTACGTGGGTGACATTCCTTTTTTTTGTCTTGATTTTGTTCTACCAAGAGGCTATTCTTCGTCTCTAGTCCCTTATCAAAGACCAAAGGCCAAATTACAGTGCAAACCTTCAGTTAATGCCGAAGATCCAATCTATGAGTCTATGAGAAACTATGAAAACCGAGTCCAATCCCTAGTTCCGTTCCGTGTACCTTGTTACTTATAGACTTTCTCCCTCGCCACCTCAACCTTGGAACCTTCCCTTCCCTTCACCATGCGGCTCAAAAAATCACAAAGGGCCGAGTTCTTCGAGGACGACGATATCGTCCCCGCAAAGCCCGTCCCAGCGCGACTTCCATCAAAACCATTCCGACTCCTGGATTTACCGTCCGAGATTCGAGAGCGCATCTACCATTTCGCCCTATTTACTCCCGCGCGAAAGAGCGCCCTGAAGAAGAATGGCACCGTGGGCGCTTCCGCAAAGAAAAGCAAAGCGTTCTCCCCAACGGCACAGCGCATCGCCTTATTCCTGACCTCGCGCCGCATTCACGATGAGGCCAGCTATTACTTTTACTCGACGCAAATTTTCCGGCTCTTCCCCGTCCAGGACTTTGCGCGCATGCCGACCGTCCGTCAACTACCCCGTCGCCACCGCTCCTCCGTGACTACAATTGAGTTGATTCTGGGGAATAGCTGGACTGCGCCGCCGAAAACCTGGACGGTCAATCAGGGCTTGGGTCTGCACGATATGGTCCTCACGCGCACGCTGAAGGTGTTTATCGAATGCGATCCCTCGCAACCGATCTTTGAGGGCTTCCGCGTCTCCAAGGAGTACTACACCGAATTCGCGGGGCGGCTTATGCGACAGGTTCTGGAGCGACTGCCGGGCCTGGTCCAAGTCGAGTTCGACGCTTACCCGTCGGTCCACAAGAACGGGTCTTTGATGACCCGGTTATTGCAGGAGACTCGAGATTTCCAGAAGAGAGTTCTCTGGGGCCCGGAGAGAGGCTGGGTAGATGGGGAAGATGACTATGACGACCCGGCAGAGGACCCGGCAGACGCGGCCATTGATGGCCTTCGTGCCTCTCATCCTGGTGTCGATGTTCTAGCCGAATCACTGCAGCTCGTGAGCTTGGGAACGGAGACAGTTGCTGCTTAGACTACACTGATGTGATAGACGTGATCATGATTTGGGATACAGTACATCGCGCGGCGTTATAGACTTGCTTTCGTGTTTAGATTACACATAGAACTCACATGCTTCGATTTTACCTCAAGGTCATCACTCGTAGGAACCGCTATTTTCCTGCCTATTACTCCAGGCTGCCTGGGCATCTGCCTTAGCAGTCTCGTTGTCCAACTTTAGACAGAAAAGCCGAAATGGGACTCTAGAGTTGCCTGATAACTATTCACGACGCGTACGTACTACTAGAGATGCGGTGTGATAGGACGAAACGAGGACAAAAAAACAATGATTCATAATTAGAGTGTTTTCGTAGGTTTCATGCGCCGTCTAACCCTCTAGAGTTCCTCATCCACCTCCATGGAGGCACCGTTACCACCATCCTTGCTTGTCGACTGCCGAGCAACGGATGCTTCCTTGTCAATCATCTGCCTCGACACAGCAACGATGTTATCCTCGATCAATTGCTGGCTAACGTCTTCGATGTCTGCGAGGGGGAATTAGTATTTAGTACTACATAGTAGCGGTGTTTCGCGGCGAATCTCAGATTCAACATACGCTTCTTAGGATCAACCTTGCCCACATATCTCGTCTTCAGTTGTTCCTTAGTGAGCTCGGTCTCCTCCTTAACCCGCTTCTCATAGCCCTCTGCAAGGCTAACGAGCTGCTTCATCTGCTCCACGTTGTGCTTGCCCTCCTCATGGAAGTCGTTCATCTGCAAAGCCTCGGTCCACACATGCTTGTGCAAGTTCATCAGCATGTTCTCCTCCAGGCCTGTCTTCCGGTAGTTGATGGCAATGCTGTAGTAGTGGCGGTTAAGACCGTGAATGAGGGCCTGAATCGAGGGCTTGTTCAAGTGACCCAAGTTTGACGTTGTTTGACGGGGCTCCTGGCCCATGACGACAGTCTGGGGTTGGATAAGACGGAAAGCATCAATGACGACCTTGCCCTTCACCGACTGGATGGGATCCACGACAACGGCGACGGCACGGGGAGTGAGCTGCTCAAAGGACTGTTGGGTGTTGATATCGACGGAGGAAAGCCAGCAGCCGAAACCGGGGTGAGAGTGATACCAGCCAACGACAGTCTCTGGTCTGCTCGAGGAGGACATGTTAGTGCAGCTCTTTGATATTCGGGCAGCAGGTATGGTGATAAGCGTACCGTCCGGTTTGTCGGAGCATCTCCATCATCTTGGTCTGGAACACAGGGTCTACAGCCTCGACACTGACACCGGTACCACTCTGAGGCATAGCAAATACGTCCACCACCCGAACTGTATATTCATCGACAAACTCTCCCAGCATCAGACCCATGACTTCCATCGGCACACCAGCACGGCCGTGTCGCAACATCTTCAAGAGTGCAAGGGAGGAAATATGGACGGTTTCGGAGTTATCGATCAGGTTGGGAGTGTCCTATATCGTGATATTGTTAGATATTGGTATCGGAGCTAGCATCATCCACGAAAGGTAGCTTATAAATGCAGGCGCAGAAGCTCGAATGGAGAGGGACACATGGCGACAACGAGACCGCCACCATCATGACTTACACCACCGGGAGCACCACCTCCCATCCCAATGCCTTGGGCGGCCTGTAGCATTCGGTTGATGCGATCCATGATGGCTGAAAGCAACTAAGTGAGGTGCAAGGAGAGAGAGACGTGAGTGATTGATAGCTTCCCGAGTGGAAGCTTCTGGGAGGTCGGAAGGCTCAAAGGGCTTGGAGGAATCGAAACCGTCTAGGAAAAGTTTGCAAAGCAATAATCGAGAGCAATGATATAAGAAGATGAAAATGGCCTAAGCAACCGTTCGAGTGAGCAGGGAAGTGTTCGCGTGGTGTTTGGTTGGTGATCCCAGGCGGCTCCCGGAGCTTAACTGACGAAGGCGGTCTGGGCTTCTGCCGGCTATGGTGCCTTCCCACGCCGCGATTGATTCTCTCTCAAGCCTCCCGTCTCTGCCTTCAGCGCCATGAGCATGACAATTCTTGCCTGCTGCTGTGCCTAGCTTCGTTGCCTATATATTTAGGTAGTTTCTGGTACTCCGGGTTGTCTGCCTACCCCCCGTGCCCTCGGCTATAAAGCCACTCCCTCATTGCTTTACTCCGCATACTTCCTCTCTCCTACCGTCTTCTTGATTGAGATACTCCCACACCTCCCACTACTTTCGCCCAATCTCTCGTCAACCAACGCGCAAGATGGCGGCCGAGCCCGTTGCCAATGGCTCTGGGGCCAACAACAAGAAGGTTGCTTACTTCTACGACTCTGATGTGGGCAATTACGCCTATGTTTCTGGCCACCCGATGAAGCCTCATCGCATTCGCATGACCCACAGCTTGGTCATGAACTACGGCCTGTACAAGAAGATGGAGATCTACGTATGATTTACCTTCCTCTATACCAGATGAGTGAATATAACTTCCGATTACTGACGCGCAAACATTTATAGCGTGCGAAGCCGGCTTCGAAGTACGAGATGACCCAGTTCCACACCGACGAATACATCGATTTCCTGTCGAAAGTGACTCCAGACAACATGGATCAGTTCTCAAAGGAACAAAGTCGTTACAACGTCGGTGACGACTGCCCGGTATTCGACGGTCTCTTCGAATTCTGCGGTATCAGTGCTGGTGGTTCTATGGAGGGCGCCGCCCGGTTGAACCGCGGGAAGTGCGATGTTGCCGTCAACTGGGCTGGCGGCCTTCATCACGCCAAGAAGAGTGAAGCCAGTGGTTTCTGCTATGTCAATGGTAAGAGATGATCCACTTTCATCTTAATTCACTTGGGCGCCAGTTAACCTTTAGTCTTGTCAGACATCGTCCTCGGTATCCTGGAGCTGCTGCGATTCAAGCAGCGTGTTCTCTACGTCGACATCGACGTTCACCATGGTGACGGTGTCGAAGAAGCCTTCTATACCACGGATCGCGTCATGACTGTCTCTTTCCACAAGTACGGCGAGTACTTCCCCGGCACTGGTGAACTTCGTGATATCGGTGTCGGCTCGGGCAAGTACTATGCCGTCAACTTCCCCCTCCGCGACGGTATCAACGATGCCTCCTACAAGAGCATCTTCGAGCCCGTGATCAAGAGCGTCATGGAGTGGTACCGTCCGGAGGCGGTTGTCCTCCAGTGTGGTGGTGACAGTCTGTCGGGCGACCGTCTTGGTTGCTTCAACCTCAGTATGCGTGGGCATGCCAACTGCGTCAACTTCATCAAGAGTTTCGACTTGCCGACTCTGATTCTCGGAGGTGGTGGTTACACCATGCGCAACGTCGCACGCACTTGGGCCTACGAAACTGGTATCCTGGTTGGAGATAACCTTGACTCCGAGTTGCCCTACAATGACTACTATGAGGTGAGCCTTTCTAAGCTAATGACTGATCGGCTAAAACTCAGCATACTAATAATTCTCACCAGTACTTCGCCCCCGATTACGAGCTTGATGTCCGTCCCTCGAACATGGATAATGCCAACACCAAGGATTATCTGGACAAGATTCGCAATCAGGTTGTGGAGAATCTCAAGCGCACAGCTTTCGCCCCGTCTGTTCAGATGACGGATGTCCCTCGCAACCCGATCCTTGATGGTATGGATGACGAGGCTGACGATGTCCTCGACGATCTGGACGAAGACGAGAACAAGGACAAGCGATTCACCCAGCGCCGGTTCGACCAGTATGTGGAGAAGCCCGGGGAACTCAGCGACAGCGAGGATGAGGAGGAGAATGCCGCCAACGGTGTTCGCCGTCAGCCCGGTGCTATTCGCCGCCGAAACCAAGCCAACTACAGGAACATTGACGCCGCCGACTCTGGCCTCGACAGCGGCATGGCTACTCCGTTGGACGCATCCTCAATCGCCGACAACGAGATTGATGCCGCTCTAGACACAAAGATGACGGACGTTCCAATGACCGAGTCTGGCGCCGTTACCGCTGCCGAAGGCCAGGATACTCCCATGGCAGACTCTGAACGGATGGCTGTCGAAGGCGATGATAAGGGCACCTCGGCTGCCGTGTCTCAGCAACCCTCCCCTCCCACGCACGATGAAGACACCACCATGGAGGATGTCAGTGCAGTTGCCGAAGAGACTGAGCTTCCAGAATCTCTCGATACACAGGAGGAAAAGAAGCCCGAGGTGACATCTGCCGCTGAGGAGACAACCAACGCACCCCCGTCACCCTCAGGGGCACAGCCGGTGTCGAAGGAGTCTTCCGTCCCCGCCGCCGATACTTCTGCGCCAGAGTCTGCGCCCGTCGGCGAATCCGAGACGGCGAAGCCAGCCTCGGAAGTGGCTACTGATGAGCCGACCAAGAAGGAGGAGTAAACATTCTGTGATACAAAGACATCAATATCGGGTCTAGGCGCAACGGACAATGGGCAGAGAGGTGTTATCGGTTTGTCAGCATTCACGTATCGTGTTCGGCCATGGAGGCATCGTCAAGTTCTCTCGTCATACATGAATTGCAAAAAGCGTTAATTCGAATGTCGAGAGTCCGTCTCTTTGGTCGAATGTGATCAGACAGATTTATGAGGCTCATATCCGATATTCTCCTGGAGTACGTCGTTCTCAATGGCTGGAAAGGAATCGGTTTGGTCCCTTCAATCGCGTCTGCTTTTCTTTTCCTTTTTCTAATTGATACTGTTTTATGATTCCATCTGTACAAGCGCATGAATGAAAGCTTTTGATCTATTTCAGAGTACATGGGACGAGCCTGGTCTATTCGTTCGCTTATCCATCATGTTCAGGGGGACCAAGCAGACCGTAGAACTGTTTACAGTAAATCACAAAATAGCTTTTAAATCAAGTTTCACTTGGCACATTCATAGCTACAGTAATCTCGCCCTCTTTCGAGTCTGTACTCCATAGTTAGCAGATACCACCACGTGACCTTTAAAGCTCCCGATGACCTAATCGGCCTGGTGCCTTTCCTAAAGCGGCCTAGCGCTAGGGCAACCCCAGCCCACCAATCGGGGCGGCGCCAAGATTTTCCTCACCCACCAGCGCACTAAGCGAGACGAGAAAGCACTGTGGACGTTTCTTCGACTCCCGACCTGACCTTCCGTCGCCAACCCTTTTCGCCTATCCCGACAACCCCGATACTCAGCCATCATGTCTAAGAGAGGGTAAGTCTGACTGCCCTGCATTCGAATCAAAAGCACCAAAAAAAACCACCTGGGAGAGTTTTCGCGGAGGATCTCGACGACCGAATACGCAACATCTTCAACATCGAATATCTCAGCCTGGGAGGGGAAATCTTTGGACGCCGCGACTCGGATGCAACAAAACGGAAAGAATGAACGGAATGACTGACTGAATTGAATAGTCGTGGCGGTGCCGCCGGCAACAAGCTGAAGATGACCCTCGGTCTGCCTGTGTACGTTTCACCTTGAAGATTTTCCCACGCCGTGTTCCCTCGTCCAGTGAAGCTTCGACAACCCCGTCAATTGCCAGTCGCCATGGTCGAACCGATTCCACGCCAGCTCGCCTATACACACCACGCTCAAACTCCCGACATTGAAATTTTACGAACAAGACCAAACCATGACGAATCGGCATTGGCGGGGAAAATCGTCGAAATCATTAGACGAGGATAACACGACATGGGAAAAGAATCACTGCTCCGAATTCAGCAACGCAATGGAAAACTAACGGTCTCGTTTCTCTCGAATAGCGGCGCCGTGATGAACTGCTGCGACAACTCCGGTGCTCGCAACCTGTACATCATTGCCGTCTGCGGTATTGGTGCCCGCCTGAACCGTCTCCCCGCTGCCGGTGTCGGTGACATGGTCATGGCCACCGTCAAGAAGGGAAAGCCCGAGCTCCGCAAGAAGGTCATGCCCGCCGTTGTCGTCCGCCAGTCCAAGCCCTGGCGCCGGGCTGACGGTATCTACCTGTACTTCGAGGACAACGCTGGTGTTGTAAGTGGACGATCATGTCTTTCCACTCGGAGGTTGAGGGAGTGTGGAAGTGTGCGTGACGAGTGCATGATCCAAGATGATTCTTCAAGATCGATTGGAATTGTCTCTCGTCGCATACCCTCTACATCCGTCTCCTTCTCTCCATTTTATTTCTCTACGTCAGCATACTCATTCTTATTCTACAGATCGTCAACGCCAAGGGTGAGATGAAGGGATCTGCCATCACCGGTCCTGTCGGTAAGGAGGCTGCTGAGCTTTGGCCCCGTATTGCCTCCAACTCCGGTGTCGTCATGTAAAGAGAGCAGTGAAACCGAATAAAACAACAAAATTTCAACGATACCAAAACCTGACTCCTTGGGACCTGGGAATAACGGGGTGCATTCATGGCATTATTGTGGAGAGACGGAGAGGCCAAAAAAAGGCAGAGGAGGAATGGGGGAAAGGTCCATCTAACGTGACGAATTCCACCTATGTTATTTCGAGCCCGTCTTTTTTATCCTCCCCCATTCGTGTTTTTTTCTCTTTGAACACTGGCGACTCGAGGGAGTATACTGAAAAAATACTACCTTTTTCATGACAACTTCGGGTGTTCTTGTATGAATGTGCTCTTGCTCGGGGTGTCATGCTTGTCCTCGTGCATGTACCCTCATGGTCTTGGGTTGATTTATGAATTCTCATGGCTTATGGCTTGAGTTTCATCCTTGTCGGACGTAGTTGTAGTTCCATGTAGAGAGATATAGGAAGTGTCGGGGCAGACTATCCCGGTCTGCCATTTCTATATCCGGCATGTCGAGCACTGTCAGAGGTCTCGTACGGGCTGACTCTTAATGACTATAGTCTGCTTATAGGCCCGGTAGTCTTGGACGGAGTTCTTCGTCTAGTATGACATCCTGAAATCATCTTTATAATACTGTACACTAAATACAAATATACATATCATCACAGCCAATCAATCAATCTATCATCACTTCAAATCATCACGACCACGAGCCTTACCCGGCGTGCGTCCCCTAGAGACCTCCTCAACGGGCTCCTTGCCATTCGCTTTCGACGCATCCAACCACGTCGTCTTGCTCGTCTCAATTCCATCGCTCTCCAATGCCCGACTAATCAATACAAGTAGTCCAACAATCACGGTCACCAAGATGAGCACATGTACTGCCCACCAGAAATGCTGTACACCAGCCGGGCACATCGTAATTTCGTAATTCCATTCGCCGATATTGGCATCAAACCATGCGGACAGAAGACCGGCGTTTCCTCCAAACTCGCCCATCATAGCGCGCAGTGTCACCTCACGGATTGAGGGGGTAGTTGGCTTTTCCGGTCTGTACTTGTTGAACCGTTTGGCAGCCCACTTCCACCCCTGGCTTTGAGAAGTGTCCTCCAGTTCACCGCTTACCTCGCCTTGTGCATCGGCAGTCCGGTTGATATAGTGGATGACATCGCAACCGGTGTGGTCATGGCCCGTGAGGATAAGTCCGTTCCGGCCATAGCCACCATGAGCGGCAGTCTCATCGCCACTCAAACCGAAGATACCTTGCAAGATACCGCTAGCACTGATATGATCGCTAAGGTGGTTCTGTTCTCTCAGACCACCGGCCTTCCACCGCGGGACGCCATCCAGTCCATCGCTGTCTTCCTCATCCTGGAACGTGAAGTACGGCCCATCGGTACAGATCCCATCTTCCTTGTGCATGGGCAAGTGTGTAAGGAGCAAGGTGAAAGTTGAGCGGTCCTCGACTGGGTAAAGACGTTCGCTGATCAAGTCGTTCAAGTACGAGTAACTGCGAGTCTGAAGTTCCTCAGACAGCGCAGGCGTATCAAAAAGAAGGGTATTCAAATTGATGAGGTGCAATGTCGGCGTAATAGCCGGCCCATCAGAGGCATTACCTCCGCTCGAAACTGGAGGATGCTGGAAGCGAATGTCCCAATCAGCGCGGCCAAACTCGCGTTCGAAACGCTCCATCCGCGCCTTGCTCACGTCGCCCGCGTATCCGATATCATGGTTCCCGGCGACGTTGATGATGCGCCTCGGCCAGGCAGGGTTTGCCTCTGAACCCAGAGGCTCCAATTGCTGCTTAGCATGGCCTTGGGTGCTGCCCACAGCCCCAGTCCAAGTAATATTATCATTCACGCGCTCTGCGCCACGGAAGACCCGTGTCCAGAACCGCGTACTGCGCCACGAAAACTCCTCATCGTCAATCCATTGGCTGCCCAGAAGATCACCCAGCACCGTCGTATGCGTTGGTCGAGTCCACCAGAACAGCGTGCGATATATATGCGCGAGATAGTAGTCGTTACCGAACAGGTCTACCTGCTTGACTGTTGCACGAAAAGAACGGGGTACATCCTCGGTAGCGAACGTCTTCAACCCAGTCTTAATATTATCGAGGACGTTCTGGTCCAGGAGTACCTGGGGGAGGGGCGTCGTCGTTGAGGCTTCGGCCACTGCTTCCCGGACAGCGCGCCAATGCGTGCGCATGCGCGGAATAAGCTTCCAGTCAGGTAGCGGCAGCGACGAGTCGCCTTCAAGCTGCGGGTCTGCGAGAACTAGCAGTCTGAAAATGGCGGGTTGATTGTCCGCCGCCGCGTCCGGGGTGCGGAGGTGTTGGAGGAAGGTATTGACGACGACATTCTGTTGCAATCTGGAGAAGATCGAGGGGCTATCGGCGCTTTCCGATTGGACTCGAGGCAGGGGAAAGCCGCAGCCGTTGAATACGGGGTAGAGGTAGAGGTAGACGGAGGCTGCGAGGGTGAGTGGGAGGAGGAGCGTAAACACGCGGCTAAGGAGCGCGCGGAGGAACATGAGGGTCGTGGGTCGAGTGGATTAAAAATTCTTATGAATGAATAATATACAGCATAATGAATATAAGGTCGAAGGAGGGTGGCTGCGAAAGGGGCACAGATTGGCGCAGGTGGAGGACGATCAAGGGTGATAAATTGCGGATGCTCCCCCGAACTGTAGCCGCTCCGCCCCAGGTATGGGCTCCGGCCAGAGTACTGCTTGGCTTACCCTGGAGTTGAAAGCATCACACATGGACATGGAATATTTACTTGAAAACACGTTTGAATTTCTCCGTAGTAGTGGATTGTGCAAGTACTTTTTTTTTCCAGGTTAAGTGTTTGGTAGTTGTTAATTATCTAGGATAGTGTAAATTCTACATAACTACAGACAGGACTCCCCGCTCTGTAGAATATATAGTTCAGAATACCTTCGAAAATCATCGAGACCCATGCCATAGATGGATGGATCGTGCCGAAGAAAAACGTGTGTTATTCACTACTATACCTCCACCACTGTACATCAAAAATTTCTTGAAAAAACCACAGTTTCTACAAAGATGGCGCAAATCTACACACCCAGTGACACCCAACATAAAGTAGAGCCAAAAACTTAGGATTATCTACAAACCCACGAGTAATCGTATATAGGAGAAAGATAGTCCAAGATAGAGCCACGAAGATCCACATCTCACAAATCATTCCACCATATCAATCATCCTCCACATAAGCCAAAATCATTCAAACCAAGATCATCATACAGACAAGACTGTCCGCATCAACCCCTTCATATCCACGGCATCCACGTCGTTGAAGAAAGAAAAGGGAAAAAAAGAGAAGGAAAAAGTTAGCCGTGGCCAACAAAGAATGGAACGGAAAGTCGAGTCGGAGATCGAGGGGGTATATCACATCAAACGCCAAACGGGTAAGGGGGGTGTAAAGGGGAGGTGTAGTGGGAAGATAGCAAAAGGAAAAAGAATAAGAAAGATAAGGGGTTAATATAGTGAACAGAGAGAATGGAACATAAAAAGTGGGAGGTTCAGGGAAATCGGGGGTGGATGGCAACAGTAGATAGCAACTGGTTGAGATGGGCTAGGTACCCCGTGCCGGAAATAGAGCAAGGATCTTCGGCAAGAGAGGATTTACTTCGATTCAGTTTTGGCCAGCGATTCAGGGAGGAGAGGCGAGTTTCCAACCTCGATCTCACCGAGTGGATTTGACTGTGGACCATGAGCGCCCTCGGGTTCGTTCTCCGGTGCCTCGTTCCCCGTTTCGGTGTAGGAGTTGCCGTCCGACGAGGGCGATTTGGCCAGGTTCAGACCCTCAATTCGAAGCCCTTTGTCCTCTTCATCTTCCTCGAGCAATTGACTCGGCTGCTCCGAGCCGGTGGGAAGGTTCATCAGCGCCGGTGGACGTGCTTGCATCAGGCGAGCTTGTTTAAGACTGATGGTCTTTTGCTTGTTGCTAGTTTCCACCTTTCCAGACAAGTCACGCTCGATAGTCGCTTTCATGAGAGCGGCCATCCATAGACGACCTTCCTGGACACTGTCGACCTGGAAGTAGTGGGTGGTCGGCTTGGTGAACTGCACAGTACGCGAGTTGTTCGACTTTGGAGGTACCAGCTTGAAGAAGAATGGCCCACTGTTGTCCTTGGCCGTAAGCGAAGCGATGACAGCGGGACTCGTAACCTTCATGCCTCCCGCATTCTCGGTAGAACTCGCGTTGGCCGGCAATGCTGTAGCACCAGTGACTGTCGCGTGCAAGGCGATGATAGGGTCATTGTCAGCCCGCAGCACACGATGAGCGGTAATATCGATCAGGCCTCTCTCTTCCGTGTCATCTTCAGAGTAGTAATATGACAGGCGGCGGCCACGTAGGACGAACAACCGGGGCTTCCATGTGGTCATCAGATTGGACGACCGTTTCTTCATCCAGCCACTGTAGTCACAGCCGTCCATCTGCTCTCTGGGCGACTTCTTCTCCAAGCCACGAGTGTAGGCGCTGGTGTCCTTCTTCGACTTGACAGTCCGTGGTCGAACGACAAACCCGGGGCCGTCTGCGGCCTTGCCAGACTCATCAGTACTATGGCGTTCCGAGCTCTTGGACGTAGCAGATGGAGTGGTTGAACCAGTGCGACCAGTCATAGGGTCGTAGTCGCGAGGCGAAACAGGAGCGGAATTGTCGCTACCACCTTTGCCAGCGACATCAGAGATGGTGCGCAGGCCAACCGCCCGGCGGAACTTTGGCAGCTGGAAGGGCATGGTCGAGGAGCGAACATTAGCCTCTGCTTTGCTGTCTGCCTTGACATCCTTCACCTCGCTCTTGTTCTCACCCCTGGATTCGTTCTTGTTTCTAATCAAAGGTCCGAAGCTTGAGAAGAATCCAGTCTTGCCTTCAGTATTAGAAGATTGCGAGTTCGAGGCTCGCGTACTCATGCTCCTGAATCGACTCTTGGGTGGCGTTCCGTGGTAGGCCTGGGCTGCAGGCGAGACGTGCGCGGCCGCGTCGCGAATAGAATCGATACTACCAATGCGAGATTGGCGCTGACCGGCACTTCTGACTCGATAAGGGTCTTCTGCGTAGCTCGACTTTCGAGAGTGGCTAATGCTACCACCAGTGGATGTGCGCTTTTGCAGAAGGCGTCGAGATCGGCGGGATTCCACTTCTGTTCCAGAAAAGTACCCTCGTTCGAGATCCTCGTACTGCTCTGGTGTATTGGGTTCCGATCCGGTGATTTGTGGTCCACGATAAGCTGTGGTAGTACCGATGGACGTTCCTGGGCGGGCTGGCAACGGTTGAGGGCCGCCGTTGAGAGTCCACCCCCTATCGAAGGAGGGCTTTTTCTGATGGCTGCCATTCATACCAAAATCAGGCATACCGCGATTGGTGGCGTCAATCGAAGAGTGGCGTCGATTGTAGTCACGGATCGAAGCCGCGGAGACTCTTCTTGGAGAGTCATTGCCGAATTGGGGTGTCATCGGGGTCATCGGAGAACTGCCGTTGCTGGCCAGCCTTGGGTGCTGTCCGGGAATGTGCTGCTGCCCGGGGACGGTAGAAATCCGAGGCACATACGCCGAGCCAGTCCTTTCAGAAACCGTTGGGATCCGCGGGAGGAATGGACCAGTATGGCCCGCGCGAGATAGTGACCGCTCCTCAGGCACCGAAGGACCCGCATAGCTAGAGATTGAGCCCCTCGTAGGTTGTATTTGTGGCTTGATGCCCTTCACTTCCTCTTGGAATGCCTTAATCTTGTGCCAAGTCTTCAGTCGCTTACCCATGACGCCAAGATCAAAGTGTTTCATGAAAATGGTATCCTGATCCATCTCAAGAAGAACATCGCCGGTGATTTCCTCCCTCTCAAAGATATCGCAATGGCTGGGATCTACTCCGAGTTCACGCAGATGTTTGGCCGTCTCGGAGGGATTCCATCGGCGGACCTCCTCTACTGTCGGGTGCGTATTCTCTTCTTCATCCGTCTCGTTGCCATTGATGTAGGAAATACGATGGCTCAGATGACTGCTGTATTCACTTGCCGAGTCGTTGATTGTCTTTGCCTCTTGCGTTGACACACTATGACGAGGAGTGTTCATGTCCGTAATATGCTCATCGATGACACTCAACGTCTCATTCATCACCGGACTATCCTCGCCATTCGCATGGCTATCAATGGACCGACGGAACGCATCTTGAATGTTCGCAGCCAGGCTAGGGCGTGGAAGCGGAGACGAAGCGGAGCGTTGTTGCTGGGGAGAACCCAGCACCTCCGAGGTGCTGGCATGTCGCGACGCCTGTGGAGTTGTCTGCTCGCTTCCAATAGAATTGAAAGATGTCTCGATAGGAGTTGATGGTTCCATTTGTGTGGGGGATTCGGTATTTTCGGATGCAATTACCCCTTGAGGTGCGGGGTCGGTCTGGATGTGCTCTAGCGAGCTGGGGAGTCTATAGCTCGTAGGAACCTCGTGGGCATGCGCCTTTCTGGTAAAACCTACATTAGGATGTTAGTGGTGGCTTGCTTTTACCTCCCTAGTTCTTTGCTGTTCTAGAAGCCCATGTGTTGGCATTGGAGGCGCATACCTGCTGGAAAGAGGCCCTTTTGGCCGGTTCCGGGGTGTTCACCCAGCCACCAACCATCCTGAAATTCTTCATCCATCTCCTCTAACAAAATCACATCGCCGCGCTTCATTCGCAACTCATCATCTCCGCGCGGGGTGTGCTCATCTGTGAATCCGTTAGGCGCATTGATCTGGGAGAGGCGATCGGGCAGAGGGGGGTGCGCAAAGGATAAGGCGCGCGCAGATTGATAGTCGCTGGGTAGTACTTACGAAGAACCCAGAGATAATTGCCGCGCTGGACATTCAAAGGCGGCGCCGGGGTCGCCTGCGCATTGGCGGCCATTTTGTCGAGGATTGATCGCAAGATCTCGTTTCCGTCCGAAGTTCACGGATAGGAGCCGAGGCCGAAAAGCGAATGATTCGGGATGGATAAGTCAAGCGCAGGACATGGGGGGCCCGTAGCCCTTTCGGGGGGAGAAGAATACAAACAAGCAATAGCCAACGGGGGGCCGGGGAATCTTGTGGTGGTTGAGATATGTGAACTCGGGCAAAAGGGGAGGGAATGTAGAAGGGCAGGAATCTAGCGCGTGAAAGGCGAGAGCACACGGTCAGGGCTTTAGGTCATTAGCTCGCGGGGTTCGGGAGGATAGACTAACCTCAAAAGTGGACCGGAAGCTTCGCTCTCGAAGCGCGCGCGCAGGGTTCAAGTGCGAGCACAGATGAAACGGCCGTTGAGCGGGTTGAAGGCGGGGATCTCCAAGGCGTGGCAGGTTCGATCTACCAATCCAGTGGGACGGACGGATGGATCCTGGCGCAGATTCTTGGGATCTGAAGAATGAGACGGGATGTTGAGACCGTTGAGAGGAACGAAAGTTCGAACGAGGACTAGAGTAAAGTCGTCAAAAGCCGAGTTGTGTGGTGGTTCCACCACAAAACCCACCAGAGGCGATATCGTCACCAGGGGAGGCAAGCGAGAAAAAAAAAGAGGCGTGTGCTAGCGAAGCGACCATGAAAAAAAAAAACGAGAACCCAAAGAACCAGAAGAGCCACCAAATGGTTATTTCGACCGGACGATTCGAATGACCCAAACGGGGCCCGAGTGACGTGTGCGGCCGTCAAGGGTTTCCGAGGGTTCTGGACGCTGGTCAATCCACAATTCCACGGTTGATGGGACCCGCAGTTTGTACTCTACTACTGTAGATAGTAGAGTAGGTACTGTAGGTACTCCTTCAGCACAGACAGTTATTGGACTGTCGTACTGTAGTAGTCCTGTTAGACCAGCAGTATATGCCCAGGGCCGGTGGGCAAGGTGGATTGTAAAGGCGAGCGGCTGAGTGGGTTGCACGGCAGTTGGCTGAGGGGGCAATGGAGAAGAGCCGACTCTTAAGATTGGTCTTGAAGGAGAAGGAAGACGTAGGAGAAGAAGATTGGTAGTCAATAATCGATGGCTGATGGTTAGTAGCTACTAGCGAATATTGACTGGTCCATAGAACTGGATAGATCGACCGTTCTCCGGTTACAGTCGATGCATCCAGAGGAATGTGGTCATCCTTGCAGCCCAACATCATCAGTGTAGTAACTGCTATAGTAGATATTCATAAAGTACTATTATTAGGCAGTAGGTAGGACTGGACATTCTGTTTACTCCGTACAATCCGTGTCCCTGGAAAGCACTGATGATCCAATTGATCTATCGACGAGTCCGGAGCCCCGACTGTGATTGATCGTATTGATAAGATGATTCCGATTATCATCTTGATTGTCATAATCTATACCTGTCGAGAGATATACTGGACTTGGAATTATGATTCTCATTGCACAACTTCATTTCTCGATTCCGCCAAGTAAAGTCAAACTTACAGTTTGAAGTAGTCCTGTGAGTTCGACCTGCGCGGTCGATCCAAGCATCTCGCTGCATTAGTCGAGGGTACATAGAAATAGGTATCCCTCACGATATACGAAGCATCCGTGGCCAATATTTTCTGGTGCTTCCCGTCATCTTCTGAACAACCAGTCACTACTCCCAGAGCGACGCTTTAACTCACCAGCTATCTATGGAGATAGGGAGACCCTCTTTACCAATTCTGTCGCTCTGGACATTAGTTTTATTGTCTCTAAATCCATCATAAGTCATCTCATCTTGACTATTTTTGTGATTTCCTTACAAGGTTTGTCGGGGTTCTACTGCTTAGCTGAACATCATTAGACCTTATCATTCCCCAATGCCCCTAAACATCACGACGAAAATATAAGACAAAGCAAAACAGTAACAAGTAGTACATTTAGACCTCTCTATTAATATATAGCTAAATAGCACTAACCAAGTGTGGGGAAACCAGACCTTTCCTTGTTAAAACAGTTAGCCAACAGGGAGATCCATAATGATTGGGCCTTTTGTTCTGTTCTTTGTTCATTCGTCCAGAGCAAACACTCTTCTTAAGAATCAAAACCACTTTTCATCCCTAAGCCCTAAGGATGACCTTTCACTCACCATGGTCTCCCCCAGGATCCAGCGATCACGACGTCCTGCCGATCACCTTGAAGAGTCTAACTCCACCGCGAGCTTGTTCCTGGGTGGAGTGCGGAGGGATTGGATGGCTTCGGCGGGGGCCTCCCACCCACGCGAGGCGAGACTGGCCGCTATGTCTCATCCGAAATCTCCAAATTCCCCTCCGGTAGCTGCTCCGTCCAAGGTATCCCGAGGGATCCATCACCCTGGACCTGCAGAGCTAGCCTTGATGTCACCCGTGACACCAGGTGCAAATCTACAACAGTCCGAGTCCGCCTCGTCGTTACAGGCCCATCCCCCGACTACCAGCAAACCCGACCCGCCGAAGAACCCTCTTCCCTCGCCCGTCCCAAGCCCTGGCTCTCATCCGAGCCCGATTCTCTCTCCACCTCCCACGATCCCTTCGAATGATCCTTCCGTCGCTGCCCTGGCGGTTCCACCAGCGTCTGACAAGCCGCCGGCGGTGGCAACGGTGAACCCTCAGCCGCGACGCGACGAAAGCGCGAGTCCCCGCCAACCGGCCTCGAATCAACCATCCCCTCCTTCAGTACAGAATCCAACTCCGAGACCGAGCGTGTCGGCAGCATCAGAGCCATCTGAGATTGTACCGTCGAGTGCTACTGTGCCGCACCCCGCCGATCCTGGCTCACGTCCGCTACATGGGATCACCAATGGCATTCAAGCCCAGTCCGTACAGAATCCAATGGGCCCGAACCAGAGCCCGTCGATGGGAGTCAATGCTCGTGTAGATACGCCGGGTAGTCATGCAATAGGATCACCATTACAGAAAGCGTTGAACCAGCCGTCCTCATACGAGTGGATCCTCTGGAGAGAATGTGCGAACTCCCTGCTGACCGAGGCGAGAGAATCCTCGCTGGACGTTGGTGGGCCCAGAGCTCTGCTCTTGCTGAACGCCTGCAGTGACTATGATAAAGATCTCTTCTACTTGGTGCTGCATCAGATCTTTTGCGAGATGTCCAGGGATGCTAATGTGCTCCTCGCAAGACTTCCGGTCCTTCGCGATGAACGTTGTCAAATTGGTATAACCAAACTTGCAGAACTACTGGAGGACAATTCGAAGCTGCCCCCATCCTTGCTGGAAGCATTCTGCGTATTTCCGCTGCCCCTGGAGCAATTCATCAACGCTCCATGGTACCAAGGGATTCTCGATCAGGTAGTAGGCTGTCTCTCGTGCCTTGTGACTCAGTTTTCATTCTTAAAAACCGAGACCCATCGCAGAATATATGAACGCTGCTATCCACCACTGGTAAAAGAGCTGAGACAGGAGTATGGCGTGACGTCACCGGTTCTATTGGGTGTGATCTTTATGTCGATATGTCGGCATGTCTACGATACGAAAAGAATCGATCTTTTACAGCGCCACTTCAAAAAGGACTTGTTCCTTGTTTCGAAGAACGCGGGTCCAGATGCCCATTTGGCCCTGATTGAAGACTATCGAAGGATCCCGATGAGAGGGAGGCCCTCTGCAGCTCCTCCCAGACCCCCGATGCCAGTTCATCAGAGTCAGCACCCACCCCAGCCTCGACCCGCAGCGCCTGCTGGTTATTCTGCTCCGTCCCCCGTGATCGACTCACCCGCCATCGTGAGTCCCGCATTACAAGCGAATGGACAGAATCATCCCGCTTATCCTTCGCTGCATATCCAATCCCCAATTTCGTCAATAATCCCCCAGAATCTCCAGCATGCGCAGTATATTGACCAGCACGGTCATCCTATTTCGGCCCAGCAAGTGTGGCAAATGTCTCGAATGGCACATTTGGCGCAGGGACAGGCTCAGGACCATCAGGCACAGCCAGTACTACTACAGCCAGTTAACCCAGCCCAAGGGCAGGGACAAAATGCTCAGAGGGGACCGGTTTACATGGTCGTTGCGAATCAGGCACCTCAAGTCCTCATACCGGTGTCTACTGTTCCCTCTCAGGCCGACCCGTCGCCCTCGCCGTCTCAGCCCTCTGTACTTGGCTGGCCTAGTCAGGTGGTTCAGCAACAACAACAACAACAACCTCAGCAGCCGCCGACACGGCACATGTCTACTGGCGACACGACCACTCAATTCTCTGCTGCATCCCATGCTATTGAGACGACGGTTACAAGCCGGACTAGTCACTCAAGAGCGCGGCAGCCTCCGTCAATAAGGCCCGTCCCCGCTTCGTCACCAACGGTGCAGGTTCCTCAAACCCAGGCTAGCCGACCTCGTGTGCCTGCTATGTCGCCACTGCTCCCGCCTGAAGGCTACAGGGCGCCCCAAACAGTGCAACCGAACCCAATGCGACTGGGTCTGCACCAGGCTGACCTTCGCGACCCGGTCAAGCAATTAGTACGGCGGACGCCGAATGGTCTGGAAGAAACTGCCCTGTACCAATACCTCAATGGCTTCATGCTGGACCCAACACAGATTGATCCGGACGTCTTCGGTTATCGCTGGAAATTCTCGATATCGCCTGATGACTACCAGCGCTTCCCCCGCTACGCTGACAGAGGACAAGGTCAACGATTGGTTCGGACATACCAACCAGGTTGTCGGACGTACCGTCTGCGCATTACTGCCCTGCCTGACTCAAAAAAGGAAGAGGTGCAAACATTCTGGCCAACTGCAAACACTACCTGGCCTAGTGTACTCTACATCTTTGTTAATAACAATGAAATGTACGTACGGCGGAAAGTACACAACGGAAAGGACCTACCTTTGGATATAACCAGACACCTCCACGAAGGCGAAAACGAGGTCAACGTTCATTTCCTTCTAGCCACTAACGAGTGTAAGAATTTCCACTACGTGGCGGGTGTCGAAACTATGGATATCTCTGAGTACAACGAAGTTCTCGCCTTGACGCATCATGTCCCGGCGAGCGAGACCCGTGCCAACATCAAGAAACGACTGAAACCCAACACCGATGACGACGAGCTGGCCGTCGTCACTGACAGCCTAACCGTCCCACTCATCGACCCCTTCATGGCACAGATCTTCAACACTCCCGCTCGTTCCTCCAAATGCAACCATATCGAATGTTTCGACCTGGACACCTTCATAACGACCCGGAAGTCCCAGTCAGGCACCTCCCCAATGATCGACAACTGGTTTTGCCCCATCTGCAAGGCAGATGCTCGGCCGCAGTTCCTGGTCGTGGATCATTTCTTCGTTGAAGTCCGCGACGCGATCGTCAAGCGGGGCGTTCTAGATACCGCCCAGTCGATTCAAATCCGAGCCGACGGGTCGTGGACAGTGAAAGCCGTCAGCGACGATGCTTCTCCCTCCAGCCCAACTAGAAGTCGACTCTCTCAACCTCCTTCCTCTGGCAAGCGCAAGGCGGATAGTATGACTGGTGCAGTGGAGCAGAATGCTCGCACTAAACATGAGAGCACCCCCACTGCCCCAGCCCAGGATCCCGTGGTCATCGAAATCGATTAGTGATGCTCACAAATCGTCGATCTTATCGCATCCACTTCCCCCGGGCGGGAAAAGTTGGACATCTGTCAACAGTGCTCAGCTCCCATATTTCCTTTCCCTCTCTGTTTATCTTCCAACATGTTTTTTTCTTCTTCTTTTGTTGGCCTTTGGCTACCATTGCGTGCATTACACAAAGATTTATACCCCCTCCGTTCCCATTTCGAAAAGCAGATTGTCATGACTGGTATGGACTCTGCTGGCGTTGATTTGAATTCATGTCTTATTTTCCTTGTGTCGAATTTCCGGATTATCGATCTTCTGTTTCCTTATTCTTCTACGGAAAGATTGCGTGTGAATATAATACTTGCTGGATTTCTTGATGAGAATCGGATTTCTTACTACGACGTTCTCCCATTTGATCGGCGTTCGATGAGTTAGCGGGCGTGACTCTTAGAGATCGGGCTTGTTTGACTCTTCATATTCGGCATACTGCTTGAGATCCAAAAGATTACAATTGTTACATCCATCAAAAACATTGCGAATATTCCAGTCCAGAAAGAGCAACGCTCAATATGAGAATTTCTATATAGTCGTAGACTAGCAAAACGGGAACTGAACGTCCCAAACGCAGATCATGCTCATTCAGTGGATGTTCTTTTCCCACCTTCAACATTATGGTAGATTATACAGAGATATAGGTATATGGAAATATTCAAATCATGCCGCTCATCAGAAAAAGGAAACATCCCAAAAAACATGCTTCACTTCCTGACTCGCCGAACATGACTGACAAGGTTCTCAATGACCCCCTCGAACGCCTCTTTCTCACTAACCAGGCCATGCCGGCGCTTCAACCAGTACTCCAATAACGCACTGGCGCGCAAGGTGACCTTCTCCAACTCGGAGACGTGCTGTGCCAACTCTGTATCCGTCAGACCGCTGAGCGCGGCGTCCGTGGTCGCGCACAGCCGACGGACTGCAGAGAGATCTAATTCGGGGGGCGGGGCTGCGCCGCGACGGGCAGTTTTCGAGCGAGTAGGGGCCTGCCCTGTCGCGGCTGTGTCGTCGCCCTCTTTGCGGGCTTGGTTGTGGGATGGGGTGGTGGTTCCCGAGTTGTCGAGGTCGATGGAGGGGAGAATGAGTTTCTTCTGTTTGGATGCTGGTAGGATCTCGTCTAGGTCGACGGGGACACCCAGGGAGACGAGGAAGAGTCGGCGGATGCGGGATTTGACCCAATTTTGGGGTTGGAGGGGTGGCGGCGCTACGAGCTGTGACCATAGGGAGAGACTGCGCTCTGTGCTGAAAATGGCTGAGGAGTCGGGGATGGGTTCGACGGGTGGGAGGGAGCTGAGGTCTTGGGCAGCGGGGAGAAGGTCGTCGAGAGTGCCTTGGAGGGCTGCGAGAAGTTCGGAGGTGGATTTGAAGTTGTCAAAGTCGATGAGAGGAGGCTGATGGAGTTGTACAGTTAGTGGCCAGTCTCCAAATGGGGTCAGTTCCGCGACTTACGACTGATATAGATACTTGAGGTTGTTGAGGGATGGTGCTGCCAGCGGTGTCCTCAACAACCTCGGGTTCTTGAAAGCCATCCTCAAAGTCGTCAAAGTCGCCAAACTCATCATCACCCATGCCACCCTGCTCCTCCACAAATTCGTCAAAGTCGTCTCCAAAGTCGTCGTCGTCATTTGCCTCTTCAAACGTCTGGTCTTCCCCAGCGTGATCCGGTGGAGGACTATCAATTATGGTTTCCACCGTATCGGGCATTGCATCGCTCGGCGATCTTTGATGAGCACGTGGTCGTGATGGCAGCTCATCTTCAGGAGGTATAGTGTCCACTCGAGAAAGTCGCGTCTCAGGAATGGATTGATTGGAGGCATTGGACGTTATGGAGTCTGGGGATTCCCGATCTACCGCTGGTGGTGGGAGAACGCTGTCCAAGTCGGCGGGGGCCGTGGTCACGACATCAGGCGCGGCATCTGCCTGGCGCTTTTCATATGCTTCGGTACCAGGGACCTCGCCATAGCTAGGCGATTCTAGATCTACTTTTTCAACCACCGTTCGCGGGATTGGCGAGCCGCCTGGGGTGAAGGGTCGGTCCTGCGACCCCGCTGGGGAAGGATCCCTGCTGTGTGAACCTTCTGGGACCACTTCAATTTCGTCGGGAACTGCATCTTGTCCCCGTTTCTCGTATGCTTCTGTGCCGGGCACTTCGCCGTGTTGGGCGCTGTCGTCGACCCGCTCTACTCGAGTTCGTGGGACAGGGGAAGCACGACCAGACTGTGGGCTTTTTGTTTGCAGATTCGAGTGGCCTTCGCTGGCATCTGAAAAGTGTTCCTCGTCGCTGTCTGAAGCTGCTATAAATCAAAATCCGCGTTAGCTTCCCTCCCAGTAAAGTGACGTAGGGGGAGTTCTGGCGAAAATAACATACTATTGTCACCAGCTCCGGGGTCCTCCCTCTCAATGGTCTTACTTGGTGGTTCAAGGTGGGTTGAGGAATCGGGCAGCGCATCCGACATGATTGCAGGGCGGGATTTATGGCTGGAACATGAGACGAAGGCAAAGAGGAGACGGAGAATGGGATAATAACATGCAAGAAGCAAGTAGTGTGTGTAGTGTGTAGCGCGAGAGTGACGACGTTGGTACCCTGCGATCGACTAGAGTCCAGAACACGCAAGCCTCAGGCACACATGGATGGAGGCTATTTTGATGCCTATAAAGTAAGGCACCAACAAGCGCGTAACTCACCTGCTTCAAACTCCTGCCGATTTATTATTGCCCTACATCTGTCCTGCTCCAAACCCACCGTCACCACCCACTCTTTGGGTTCCAATTCATTCCTCTAAGTGAGAGAATCGCATCGCACTTCTTGGACCTGTGACCTCTTTTGCAGGACCTTCCTGCCTCCCTGCGCTGGTCGACGGCCCGTTTCCTCTGTTGCTTTTTCACCCAAGCCCAAGCTTGCCGGTTCGCTCTGATCGCAACAACACATCACAATGTCATTCAACTTCGGCGGTGGAGGCTCCTCTGGAGCTCCCAGCACCAATCTTTTCGGTACCGCTGGTAACACCTTCGGTTCCAACAATCAGACTAGCTCGAACGCTGGATCAGGTGCTGGCAGTAGTGGTCTTTTCGGAAATGTAGGAGCCTCTGCCACCAGTGGGAACGCTTCTCCTTCGATGTTTGGTGCAGCTGCTTCGGGTGCACAGAGTCCATCAATTTTTGGAAGCGCTGGCGGTGCTACTACAGGGACTCCTGGAGCATCTTCGGGCTTCTCTTTCGGCTCCAAGCAGACGACTGGCTCGACCACCCCCGGACAGACAGCTACCAGTGGACTGTTCGGCGGCACCGGAGCTGCAAAGCCCTCAGGTGGCCTGTTCGGTGGTGCCTCCTCAGCTACCCCAGCGCCAGCCGGCGCATCTTTGTTCGGAAACACCTCAACTACCCCCGCTGGTCCTCCGCCAGGATCCAAGACAACTCCGATGTTTGGAGGACTGAATGCCGGCGCTTCTACTACCCCGTCGTCTACTACCGCTATCTCCTCTACCACACCCACTACTTCGCAACCACAGTCATCCGGCGGCCTCTTCGGGGCCGGAGCTACCCCCGCTGCCTCAAAGCCTCTGGGCTTTGCCCCGGCTCCGGCTGGTGGTAATTTGTTTGGCAATGTCGCTAAGCCAGCCGAGTCCAGCACTCCGAGTGCCACCGCGGCGCCTGCTTCCAAGCCACTATTTGGACTTGGAGCCACAGCTCCCTCCACTGGCGGAGACACAACCCCCAAGCCTACGTTCTCTCTAGGTGGAACACCCGCTGCCACCGGTGGAGCTCCCAAGTCTGCGTTCTCCCTCGGCGCAACTCCCGCTGCTAGCGGCGATGCAGCTCCCAAGTCTGCATTCAGTCTCGGTGGACCTTCGGCTGCCACCGGCGCCGCTCCTAAGCCCACATTCTCCCTCGGTGGAACTCCCACTGCAGCGCCGTCCACTACGGCCGCATCCACTGCTACTCCACAAAAGTCCCTCTTCCCCAGTCTGGGAGGAGCCACATCCTCGGCCGCTCCGTCGTCTACAGCAGCCGCGCCTGCTGGAGGCTCACTATTCCCTACCTTGGGCGGTGCTAAATCTACGGCTGCCGCTGCTACACCCGGAACTACGGCCACTGCCCCTGCCGCTACTACTACGCCTGCGGCTGCACCCAGCCTATTCCCTAAGCTTGGAGGTGATAAGCCTTCCACCCAACCCGCTACTACCACTGCCTCGACGGCCACGCCAGCCCTGGGTGCAACTGCTGCTGCTGCTACTACTACTACTACTACTACTACTACAGCCGGCACTGGCGCGGCTGCTCTCGGCCAGTCGACCACTGGCCCTGCTCCCCCAGCGCAGTCTCGTCTGAAGAACAAGACCATGGATGAGATCATCACTCGATGGGCGACGGACCTTACGAAATACCAGAAGGACTTCCGTGAACAAGCTGAGAAGGTCGCTGAATGGGACCGTATGCTGGTGGAGAATGGTACCAAGGTTCAGAAGCTGTATGGAAACACAGTCGATGCTGAGCGCGCTACCCAGGAGGTTGAGCGTCAATTGGCATCCGTAGAGGGCCAGCAAGAAGAGCTGAGCTCATGGCTTGATCGATACGAACGCGAAGTCGATGAGATGGTTTCCAAGCAGGTCACCCCTGGCGAGCAGGGACCTGATCAAGAGCGGGAGAAAACGTGAGTGCTAGATTTCTATGGGATTGTTCTCTCGAACGGACCAGCTAACCATATCTACACGCAGATACAAACTGGCGGAGAAGCTCTCTGAGCGTTTGGATGAGATGGGCAAGGATCTCACCAGCATGATCGAGGAAGTCAACGGGGCCTCTGCAACCATTAGCAAGACAAACCGGGCCGACGAACCTGTAAGTTGTCTCTTTTTGAACCATGGCGTTATATACCATGCTGACGATTGCAATAGATCTCTCAAATCGTCCGCATCCTCAACTCGCATCTTTCCCAGCTGCAGGTCATCGACCAGGGAACCTCAGAGCTCCAAGCCAAGGTTGCGGCTGCCCAGAAGGCAGGACAGTCAATCTCCTCGCGCCTTGGTTACGGCTATTCCAGCCCTGGTATGGGCGGTGGCAATGCTGCCGATGATTTCTACCGCTCCTACATGGGCAGACGGTAGAGGGATGATTTCATGGGTGTCTTAATGATTCTTTAGTTGCAGGGTGCCAATTGACAGGGTTTTCGATGGGAAAGGTCTGTTATCGAGGTAGATTTCTTTGATCATGTACTTTGCCTGGGGATTTCCGAGGCTTAAATGGTATCCTAGGTGATGCTCTGTGTTTATTGTATATCTCTGGACCGGGGTTGGTCCTTTGGTTTCTAGTCAAGGAAGTTAAGGGGCGTAATTCAAAATATCCGGGATGCTCTATGGTCAGTGCCGGTCTTTCTTCTTGAGTTGTGATTTCTCGTTCAAGACGAATGTAGTCTCTGTATTGTAACCCAAAGTTCCTGTACTGAGATATGCCCGATGATCTGGGAAACCGTCGAGCATCCAGCTGTACTGCGGTTACTGTATGATTCTGTAGACTTTGATATCTATAATCTAGTAGCCTTGAGTAAGTGGCTGCATGATACCATGAAGACAACACCAAGTGGATGAGCTATTAGGAGATACAGTCTGTCCAGCTTGGCTGGGCTGTGCGGGTCGGTAGAATATACTATAGTTGCTGCGATGTTTACATCGTTATCAAGGCACTACTATTCCATTCCAAAATGCACGGTAACGAGTATAAGGGGCGGCTAGTCCCAGTGTGAAGATATCATTCCTAAGTTCTGCATATCCCAGATAGGCCGCCGTTAGAAACATCCTTGATTCAGGAGATAAGAGTATGCCCTATAATGTCCCAATTGCATGAACCCCCTAGTACCATTTGCTGTAATTCCCAATCTCCCCATTGGCAAGGCGTTGGAGTGTTGTCCGAGGCCGGATGCAGTCACATGCTGGTCACTGACAGTGAGGGCAAACCCATCTCCCGTTTAGGAAGGCACGATAGTCGCTGCTTCCATCAACGACTAGCAAACACCCCGTTTGGGAATCAGAACGTTAGGGTTGATTATCCCCAAACCCTAGAGGTATAAATATCTCCTCCCCACCCAGGGCCTCCCAAGATTTCTTCCTCCCCCTCCTCCTCCAGGTCTTGGCCCCCCTACCTCCACACTTGGCCCACCTGGCACTCAACCTTACTTGGACTTCCACTTGACATGTCTCCTTCTCTTGTCATTGAATAAGGCCTGCCATCTATCTGGCCCTTGTTCCCGTCAACCTGGCGCGTCAACATGTTGACCCAACCTTCCTGGATGCTGCCCTTCCATTTGTTTTTCATGGGCGTCTTCACGACACATCCACACTGACACGTCCACATGGCCTCACACGTCTACGGCACGTCCACACCTTCACAACATATCAACACCTTCACAACATGTCAACGCTTTCACATGTCCAACGGCCTCACACCCTTTTAGGCCACCATCATCTGACGGCTTGAAGAGTCAAACATAGCAGGTAAGGACCCTACTTAAATCATCCCTGCCCACAACTTATGAGATTTCCAACAATCTTCGAACTAGGAGCCTACACTAAAGTTCTTGAGTGAACCTCGACAGCAATGACCTTGTTGTTCGAGCCTGTGTAGGGCGTGGTTTACACATAGTCTCCACTGCCACACATCTCAGCCTCCTCCCTTTGACTATCTACCAGGAGATACTAACTTAACAGATCAATCGCACACATTTCAGCTTCTCAACACACCTCCAAGACATGTCAAAACCTTCATGGTATGTCAACCCCTTCGTGGCACATCCACATCTTCAACATATCAACATTTTCAGGATTCACATACACCTTCAAGCCACACCTTCATGACACGTCCATCACATGTTAATACACTATAGCACGTCCACATCAACATGTGTCAACATCTTCATGACACACCACACCTTCATGGGATTCATGCCCATACCTTCATGATACATACACACCTTCACGATGTCGACGCCTTCATGACAAGTCTAAATAGCCTCGAGTCAAACAAAACAGGTAAGGGCCTTACTCAGATCATCCCCATTGACTCGTCGTATCGCTAACAATCTTCAATTTAGGAGCCTACACTGACGTTCTTGAGTGAACCTCGGCAGCAATGACCTTGCTGTTCGAGCCTGTGTAGGGCATGGTTGACTCTTCCTAAGTCTCCACTGCCACACATCTCAGCCTCCTCACGTTGACTCTGCTGGGAGATACTAACTTCACAGATCAAACGAAACATCCAACGCATCAACAATATCTCACCCTTCTTTACCTCCTGGGACAACCGTCTCATTGCTGATCTGCCTCCTTGCCACTAGTGATTCTTCGGATCATGGTTCGCCATTCTTTGACGTTGAACGCCATCAGTCCTTATCAACGGACAAGCAAAACCACAAAATTCGCCCTCCTGACCTCACAATACAAAGAAAACAGTTTAGCTTCATCTGCTCTATCAATCCAGTACCCAGCATTACTCATGAATAAAAAGTTGCCAGATCTGCCACTCTATTTCCCGTGCTGAGTAGTTTGACCATCGTGCGAGTATTAGTCTGTGCTTGTTGGTGTTCAACACCGAGAATCTATCCACTAAGCTGCGAGTGCCTTCGACTATCATAGTCTTAAGTGGAGTATTTGCAGGCGCTTTGTCTTTTGAGCAAAAATCCCTTGCAGTCCGCATCACGCGACGACCATGTGGCGCACACTGGCCAACTCGCGACGACTCGTGACGCCGTTTGAAGCTATGTTAAATAAGCCCTCTTCCTCTCTGGGGCTTACGGGGTTCGTTTTCGGACCAATGGAGCGCACCTCTAAGGAAGTATGAGGTCCAATCTTGCATTTCCACTGGGCTGGGGGTGGGCCCCTCCAAGGTGACTAAGCCCTGCCAGGATGTCCAAGGCGCAACCGTCGACCCCATTTTCCCCGCATCGAAACTGCCCTGTGCCCGTTCTATCGCTCCTTACGGTGTGCTTGCTGTGGTGTTCGCATATTTTTATAGAGGAGGGGTGTGCGCTGAGTTGTGTGGCAAGCCAATTCTTTTTCTCGACAGACAAGATGGTCCCCTCGTCCGCGTTCCACGCCCGAGTCGGGCCGTCGTGGTCTTCGCTTTATATCATTGTGTCACTGTTCCTTTTCTCCGTTGTGACTGTGGCCAATGCGCTGGCGTATGAGCCACAGAAACCTCTCGCTGAGACAGGGATTCCATCGGAAGGTTCTTCTGCCACGCTTGACGATTTGTCCACCGAGACCGATCTCGGAGATGGCGATGTGACGGTACCGTTGAGCCTAGCACGTCCTGCTGAGACGTTGCAGGATCTCCTCGATGCGTTGAATGTCATGCAAGATGAATACTTTGTACTATGGCTAGGCACGTGGCCATCTAGCATCGATTGGACTGCCGCCGTTTTGGGGACACATGTCGCCGCGACACTGTCGTCTTTCTCATCCAGCGGGCTTGACATCATTGAAGACGACAAATCGCACGAGTCCTCCTTTTCTACCTTTGAAAACACCGTCAATTACTTCTTCAGTCAAACCAGTACATTCTACTTTGGCGAGAATGCTTTCAGTCTGCGCAACCAGGCCTACGACGACATGCTTTGGGTCGTGCTGGACTGGCTGGAGAATATCAAATTCCAGGACCTACACTCGAACCTTTACTATTCCGGTTCGAATTCTTCTTCGGTCAATGCCTCTTCGCAGGGCTGGTATGGCACGCAATTCCGTGACGCCGCAGCACACCGAGCGCGGATCTTTTACGAGCTTGCCTCGGCTGGGTGGGACAAGACCCTATGTAACGGTGGGATGAATTGGAATCCCAGGTTGATCCCGTACAAGAATGCCATTACAAATGAGCTTTATATCTCCGCCAGCATTGCGATGTATCTCTATTTCCCCGGTGACCCCATCGATGCGCCCTTCCTCGCCAACTCGCAGAGCAAAGGACCCTCGCAGCGATACCCGCACAATCCGACTCATCTTAACGCTGCAATCGATGCATATGCATGGCTCAAGAACTCCAACATGACCGGGATCTGGGGTCTCTACGCTGATGGCTTCCACATTAGCGGCTGGCGTAGCTCGGAGGAGCCGGGATCCCGCAAATGCGACGTCCTCAACACGATGGTGTACACATACAACCAAGGCGTTGTTCTCAGCGGACTTAGAGGACTATGGCTTGCCACCGGCGACCAGGACTACCTACGAGATGGCCACGAGCTGGTCCACAAGGCTCTGCGCGCCACAGGATGGCCGCAGACATCTTCCACGAAATGGGCGGGTCTTGGACGTGGCGGCGTGTTGGAAGAAGCGTGTGACTCGCATGCAAGTTGCTCGCAGAACGGGCAGACCTTCAAGAGCATCTTCTTCCACCATCTGGCAGAGTTTTGCCGGCCCCTGCGGCAACATGAGGTTGGGTTCTTGGAGAACGAGACACGGCAGCCGGTAGCCGAAGATGACTGGGATGAGGTGTTTGACAGGCATCTACGGCGTTGTCGTGCCTATGGTCCCTGGGTAGAGCATAACGCGCGAGCTGCGCTCGTGACTCGCGACGATGACGGCAAGTTCGGCCAGTGGTGGGGTCTTCCATTCCGAGAGTTCATGGTCTCGAGTGATATCGTGAATAGTAGTACTCTCCCTCCCGGTGCGGTGGACTACCGCAACGACGGGTTCGACGCGGATGCTGCGACTGACGTTGTTCCTCGAGACTTTAACGACCGGGGCCGTGGTCGCACTGTTGAGACGCAAGCTGGTGGTGTCGCTGTCCTGCGAGCCTTACTGCAGTGGCAGACCACTGATGCCCTTTTATGATTACCATGACCTTTGGGGGGTTTGGGGGTTTGGCGATTGCATATCCTTCTCACTGCGGATTTTGGGCGTTGTTGGCGTTTTGTATTTATACATTCATTCATAGTGTTCATCATGGATATTCTTTCATCATGATCCAATCCTCGGGTCTCTGCCTAGCTATATCGCACTCAATTTACACTACAACAACCCGCAACGCGATCAATACAGGTACACCTACATTATGGTTGAGTCGACAGAACTATATCTGCATGCATAAATGTCCTGGCAGCCACAAGCTAGCTAATTCTCACGACATTCTCCACATACGATCCAATCAACCCCAGCAAAAGCCAAGGCACAAGCAATCATAAAGCGCCAACCCCATTTGAAGGCATATCAAATCTCTGCCATCCACTCACAATCGCCCTATATTCGGAATACGTCTCCATCATCCCAACAATCACTTACCTTAATCGGCTCTAGGTGAAAACCACAATGTCCATCTAAAATCAAAAACCCTTCCAATAGATCGACCGCAGCGGAGCCAAGCTCCCACATTCCACGCATGCCCCCCGAACTCCTGCTCCACAGAAGCTATGGAACATAACCACCCGCCCTCACTAGATCAAAAACAAGTATTTAGATCTGAAAACAGGATTGTTTGATCGGTGGATCTGCAGTTGTGGGACGGAGATCTCCGCCTGTTTTGCGCATTCTGGGTGACGTCTTGAGCCTCTTGATTACTGGAGGTTTGGTATGGTATGTATTCGAGGATAGCAAGGATAGCAAGGATAGCAAGGATAGCAAGGATAGCAAGGATAGCAAGGATAGCAAGGATAGCAAGGATAGCAAGGATAGCAAGGATAGCAAGAAGGCGTGGTTGACCGGGTTGCTTGAATTATTATTTGGATCTTGAGTGTCTACGAGTGATGACTGGGTATCTATGCGTCATAGGACTAGAGTGACAGTGATTTTGGCTGGGAATGGTCGTTGATGTCGAGTGAGTTACATAGTGATTTGTGGGGATGATGTTTAGAGCATGATGGAAACATTATTGATATTTAAAGATCCACCCACTTGATGATACTAATTGTGATGCAATGATATTCGAGGATTGGTTGGCTGAAATACATGTAGTTACAGTAGAAAGGGGATCGTCGATGGGAAACAGGAACTGGATAGCATTCCAGAGGGCTGTTCCATGCGCATCAAGTTCTGCAAGCGGCAGAGATTCCATCCACAGGGGGACCTGCAGCTGCTAGGTTCTCCGACATCAAGAGAGCATTCCAAATCTTGCAATTCTGAGGACTGTCTTTACAATCTACAGAAGATAATATTCTGTAGTATAATTTTATTGATAATTTGATACTGCATACTGACGAAAACAAGATACCCACGAAATAAAACCGGAAAGAAAAAAAGTACGCCCCCACTTTCAGGCACACATCCCAGTCAAGAAAAAATCAACGTCCAAATAATCACTAAGGTAACTAACTTACGAGCTAGTTTATCAAATACATTCATACTGTAGTCTAAACTGGATTCTCGGACAACGTCCACACAGCATCCATGATCCAAAGAAAAAAAACCCGCAGTCCTCCAATACACTAAATCGTCCCACCTTGGAGGACCAGAGCAAGGCCAATTCCCAGCGATCTCATTGGTTAGGAAGTAGAGCAAAATATCCCGCGGAAACGCGAAAAAAAGGTCAACCAGTGAGATGGCGCCAACGAGAGGAAATAAACCCACCGCCACTCTTTCATCGCGCGCCATCCGGGCTTAGCGTGACCTTTAAGGCCCTCTTCTTTTTTGCCCTGCCCTGCTGGGCTTGTGGATTTGCACCTTTCTCGTTGCTCCATCGAGGTGCGATGATTTGTCTAGGGTGGGGCCAAGAAGCGAATCACTGGTGGTGGGCGACATGCAGATCGGCAGGGTTGGGTTATTACTGTATTGAATTCGATGTCCAGCAAGAGGGATAATAAGGGAGAGATTTTGATAGTGAAGGAGAGCGATAGGACAAGGACGGAGTATCTTGTGTTGGAGGGATAGGACTGATAGACTGCCCTACTGTTCTACGAAGCTAGCGACAGTGACAGCCGTTGACGCGTTACGTGGATGTCTCATCGTCAATAAGCAAGCGCCTCACGATGCGGTTTCAGTTGCCCCGAACACTAAATTCTGAACGGGTCAACGACTCGCAAGCATCTTAGCCGACCGATGGCAAACTATCAAATGCTGTACAGTACAGACTACAAGAGTATATACACTTTTTTTTTTTTACAAAGATACGCAATAAGTGCATGCCCTCGAGCCCGGTGCACTGGACGCCGGACACTAGACACCAATGCCCACACTTGGCTTGGCTTATTTAGCTTCATCAACGATTCAGCACAGTCCCTTCCCGCACGGATGAATACTCCATCTCACGATGGAGAGGTGAAGCAACGCGCATCGTTGGTCCTCGTTTGGTGGAACCACCACAACCGCACCAACGCAGTCACACGCCCCCCCTCCTTCGAATACTGTACGGGCCTGAGCGTTGGGCCCCCCTCCTCGAAGTAGTTTGAACAGCTTACAGGACCAGCTGTTAGAAGTTAGACCATCTGACTCGAGGGGGCGGGGATTCAGGAACGACTACCACTGGCTGCTTTGGGGCGTTGAGCTACGGCAGTTCTGAGGAGGGGTAGACTTGGGCAAGGAGGGGCAATGAAGTGGACAAGATTCTTAACAGCTGTGTCGATAGTTAGTTGTAGTCATCGTATTGATTTATTGCCTGGTAGAGGTAGAGTCTGTCAGAAATGTAAAAAGGTAGAATAGTCGTTAATAATAGTATAATAGTAATGATAACCCACCGGTAGAACCAGTCAAGTATATCCAGCAATTCTCTAAATGATGACCCAAGCTACGGTTCTTCATCGACCGTTTACCCTTATGGGTCCTCGTCTTTTTCTTCCCCTGGCCGGGTGTTAGTAGTGTACAGCTAAGAGTCTGGTCGAGCGCTTGGGGTTGAATTCTGGTTGGAGTGGGAATTTTCCGATCGGTCACAATTAATTACTTATCGTCCCACTCGTTACCATTTGCTCCATCGAGAGGCGCTTGACGATGACGATGACTTTTTTCTCGTGATAAGCTCTGAAAGGGTTAGACACCGAACGAAGCAAAGAAGTTTAGCGGGAAAAGCAAGCACTTCATAACACTTGCCGTCGTGCCTACTAGATCAGGGGGGGCTATGCTAATTAGCTACTACTGCTACTGTAAGTAACTAACTATACTACTAGTAGGGTGTATGCCGTCATAGTTCAGGGCCATCGCGCTTGTTCGTTTCGTTTCGTTTCTTTTTCCCTCCTTAATTTTCTCATGGCTTGTCCTCGTGCGGCGGAACGGTCTCCCCGGAAAAACTAATACGAAACTCGTGCGCAGACTGATGGAGTGGTGTCGGCAGTTTTGATTCGAAATGCTGCAGCCACCGACAAGCCACTGCCGGCGATTGGGACCCATGAGTGTGGACGGTGGACTGTGTAGCTTGAGGGAGAAACAATTTCATCAAGTCATCAAATTCGTGTTTTAAACTGGAGGGAACGAAAGGGAAATGTTTGGGTGCCCAAACGGTCAGATATAGAATGAGGCCGACGAGTGTCGAGTTTTTAGTGGGTTTCCTTCTTTCTCTCGCTAACTGCCGATGGGACGGAGACGAGGTGAAGCTGGAACGGAATGACCCCGTGACCAGTTTCCCATCGAAAGAGATACGTTTATACTCTTCATACCATGCAGCCCCATCGGTGTGATCTATACTCTTTAATTAGATATAGGAAGTATATCCTCGATCCAGCTGTACTGTATATAGCTATTGGTCTACGCTATTCCCAACTCATTCTATCGATCGCGATCAAGACAAGTGCCCTCCTACTTTCCACACTCCCCTCAAAGTGGGACACCATCAGCCAGCCGTTGGGGGCACCTTTCTTCAACCCAGCTTAGCCCTTTAGTGACTCCTCCATAGTGGAGCGATGAAGAAACTCTGGGGATCGGCATAAAAGATGACCCTACACTTGGTTCCAACTCCATTTCCGGTAACTCGGCCACCGATCCGTCAAATAATATCCACGTATTTTAAAATGATTAAATGATAATCATCATAACTCCATCTCCATCAGAGTTGGCATTGGATGTCTTCCCCCCATGGTCGAACCTACGGGAATGGATCGTCCTGACCCTTTGCCCAAGCGTAGGCTCTGCCGTTCGCTTGCTGGGCTTGTCGGGCGCGTTATTGGTGCGAACTACTCCGCTGGGGGTCACTGGACGCGGGATATGAGTCTATCGCACGGCAGGGTTGATTCGTTACTCGTTGGGGGTTCAGCTGAGATTGTGTAGATTGTTAAGTATTGTTTGGACTGGAGAATGACGGAGGAAGGACGGAAATATGGTACCGGGGTGCGCAGGACTTCATAGTCAGAGCAGCCTTGTCTAATTTGTGGCGTATTAAGTTAAATGCCTTATGTACTGTTGTAGACTTCGTCATCACCCTATCAATCAGATCAACATCTACAGAGTATGTACTCTCGAAACCATCGAGTATGTACTTGGTCGGCAGGATCGAGGATCCCCAACGGAGTATGTCTCCGTCCCCAGCCCGATCTCATGTACTCCGTCCAACATGTATGCACATATATTTGCTTTTATGTTGTTTATTTATTACGGTATCCGACAGAGCAGAATGTGATCCCGGAGATGGGTTCCTGGGGTCCACGGGGCGTCAGGATCGTCCTCCGTCGAAATTGGGTCCTGGGAGCGAACCAAAGAAAAGGTGAATGACTCGGTTCACCGCAAATACTGAAAGACCAAAGGGGTCTAGGAAAAACAGTACTGTAATAATCAACATCAAATAATATTCTGATCTTTCAGATGTCCATCTTTTCCGAGGAAGGCAACGAGAAAAAAAATTTCACCATTGGCTCCTGATTCCGCGTATCCCTTGCCCCAAGTTTTCTTTTCTAGAAGATCTACGGAGGATACATCATTTTGGACGACTCCTCTTCTCCAAATGAATCTTTCGTATAGTACAGTATGATATGTAATCTCCTGATCTGGGATTGCCACCACCGCCAGAAGCGATGTCATCAAGCGACGTTTCTTCCCGTGTGTGGCGCGGTAGAGAGCGGTAACCAAGCCAGGGGGGCTGGTTGTCTCCGTATAAACTCCCGAGATGATCGGAGCCAGTCAAATGGCGTCATGCCCACTCATTGCGGCTCGATCGACATTGCATAGCGCCCCCCCCCCTCTTTCGTGAGAGGTGGAGAGTTGCCTATGATGATGATGATGATGATGATGATGATGATGCTGTCACTGCCCAGCGCTGCTCCGAGGATACAAGCTCTTATTCGCCCGTCCCCCATATGTACAGTATGGGTACTCCGTGCACACGATGGCTTGTTCTCTCTCTCTCTCTCTTTCTCTCTGCAAGAGAGCTACCAATTATGATGCCTCACTTGTGTTTCAGGACACAGTTGTCAAAAGTACCTTTTGTTTCTTTTCCCCAGTTTCCGTGGCCCCCGATGCCCTCCAGCGCGTCAGAGCCGTTCCTGGTTTTAGTTTTTTGGGGGAAGGGGAGGCAAAAGGGGAGGGTTGGTATGTCCAAATAATAATAAGCTATAGAGTATATCCAGTCTCTCCGTAGATTATAGGAGTCCCGAGTCAGGCGATATTATTCAACTGTATTATTGATAAAGGTCAATCATAGCGTACGGAGAGTTACCGGTTTGGTCCGTATCCCGGAATGGAGTCGTGAGGACGGTCGGCACGAAAATCCCCAGATCCACGACGGAGGCAAGCGAGACACAAGGCGGCTGAGATACGCGGCTCTTCCGAGAGCTAAGGATAAGAAGGTCATTCTGCCTGGAGGCAAATATTGATTAATCACCTATTTAAGGAGGCGGTTATCTTCTGAGGTTTAGGTGGCTAACGGAGTTAGAATAACGCCTCCGTAGGGACTGGATTATGCCCGGTAGTAGTATGTACTAGTCTAACAGCTTCGAGTTTGTTAGCTTTAGTCCCCAACTAGCCGGATCAGACCTGCCAGGCTGGGAAAGGGGGGTGGATCAGAAAGGAATACGTGTTCATCAAGGTTCGGTAAAAACTCACGCTACTGTTGTACCCAATTTCTGCCACTATGGCGGTGGAGTTGTGCGATCAGTCTGGTTGGTTGGTAGCCGTTGTACAGGGGAGGGAAGAAGGGGGGGGGGAGACCCATTTCGAGTAATGGATGAACAGTCAGTTCCTGGCAGCCAGCAGGAGCAGTCAGTTACGGATGTTGATGGATTTCCAACCAAAACCCTGCAGGGTAACCGGTGGAGGAGAAAGAGAGAGCAGCAGAGCAGCGGTGAATGTGCCTCGGAAGGATATACCCGTGACCTCGAAGTGTATATTGAGAACAGAGTTACAGTAGTTACTATTGGACTATCATCATTATTATTCCTTTTCTATACTCCGTACACATGGTAAACTCCCGTAACGAGGGTCGCTAACCTTGCTAACGTTCACGAGTTCAATAAACCCACCACCGCTACTCCGTCTCCTCCGTGCCCACTGTACCACAGAAGGTTGTCCCTAACCAGTTATATCCATAACTGCTCCTTTGGCTAAAAACTCGGGGCTAAACCTGTTCGTTGGTTAGTTCAAAAAGGTTCCTGGCTGCTTATAGGTAGACCCGCGGATACGTTTCCCCGCTCAGCACCGGTTCGACCCTCTTTCGGTGTCGCTTCCATGGAACTCGTAGGTTCTTCGACTAGCCCCAATATGGTGCTAAGGTGATTGTTTGGTGCCTTTTCTATGGAGTCCCTCTCCACTCGAGTGGATCTCCTTAGTGCCCTTTTCCCGAGTGCTGGTTCTCTTCCTTTCTTTGCCCCTTAGCCACCATGTAAGCGGGTTCGTCGTTTACTTAGTTCTCCATAGTGGACGATATTGTAGGTACACTATCGAATTCATTAGTGACGGAGGATGACTGACTGCTTAGGACATCTCCGTAACTATTCCCAGATTGATGATAATTGAGCATTGTTTATGTTTTGTATTATTAGCATTACTTTCATCATCAGGAAGTATACCCCCATCCGACCGATCAAAGTATCTCCCGTATTATTAGACAATTCCCAATTGATGCCCTCCCCCTACTCCAGGTATGGCTCCGGCACTCCGTAATTAAAATCCTATGCCCCATCGCATTAATATGACCGTACCAAACTATAGGGAGAGAGGGTGTGTGTGTGGCTGCCACGCGCCTCACGGGTTCATTTCGGAGGGGAGGGGGGACGATCAGCTAAAGGGACCTTTCCCCCCCCCCCCTCCACCTACTGAAAAGGTGCTAAGATAGTCCTTGACTGCGCCAATCATTCACAGGTGCAGGTCACCATACAGGACTCCGTAACAGGGCTCCAAATGGCAGTGAAGGAGGTGGAGTCTCGTACTTTTGGTCCCAGCCAGGATGCACGACTGCAGGGTTAGAAGACTGAGGTACTATACTATACCTTCAGTACAGCAATGAACATTATGGAGTACTCTGTACTCGATGATCAAAATAATAATACAGACAGACCAAGTTACTGGCTACAATGACAGTACTGGGTATAATAGTAATAAGTGGCTCCCGTATGCCGTGTCACCAGATTACCTCCCCCCTTTAGTGATTATCCACAGTTCGGTAGCCGCCCTCCCAACCTTCGCAAGTCACCCGTCACGGGTATTGGTAAGGCCATTACCACCTCCCCAAACTCACTCCTCAGTCCTTCTCTTCACTCTGCTCTTTTTCCTCCCCTTCTTCTTTCTTCTCTCCTCCTTCCCCCAAACCGCCTTAATCGCCATCCTCGATTTCCTATTCCTTCCCTTGCGATCTCTCTCGACTCTCTCCCCCCTCGACCACCCTGGAATTGTCCCTTTCCAACCGACTTCCACTACCTGTTCCCATCATCAACGCTAAAAAATCCCGATACACCGCAAACGTTGCAACCATCTCCACCAAACGACCCCTCAAACATTCCACCTCCACCATAAATCTTCACCCCCCAGTCAACTTTTGCAACAAACGCTGAGAACGGTTCCCATCTTGACTTGTCCCCCCAAAAACTTCTGCGCGCCCAAACAACCACCCGTTCAACTGGCTCGTGGTTCCATCCTCACGCCCATCCTCCCTCGTTCCGATCCCCCCACCGACCCCGGTAGCTACCTCAAGCGTAACACAGATTTCTCGTCTGGGGTACATCGCTAGGGGTAGACCGTGGTCGTTCACTGTTCACTCCGACCCGTGAAAACAACCCCCAGAAGAAGAAAGAGATTCAGGACTCTCGTCAACTCCTCTTCTCCTTCACTCCCTATCTCTCACTTACCAACGATCGCTCGATCTTCTCTCCCACCCCCAACTCTCGCACCTAACCCCCGAGGTTCTCAAAAGATCAAAGTCGCCACGCTGGACCTCGCCAACTCCATCCTGTTCGACTGTGTCTGTTGCGAGCAACCACCCCTATGGCCTCTGACATAGATATGCATGACGCCTCACCCGTGCCTACTCTGCCGCATCCCCACGACGGTGGCCGTATGCATATGTCATCCCTGTCCTCATCTTCATCCATATCTGACGCCGAAACTGACCGCCGGGGCCGCTCTGAACGTCCGCGCATGGCGAGTCGCAAACCTTCTGCTTCCATTCTGGTTCCCCGAGACCACCCCGAAATTGAGATTGAAGAGGAAGAATTTCCTCCTGACGACGCTCGCGCTATGAGTCCCCGCCGCAATTCCGCCGATCTGGAGAGATTGGGCAAGGAGGCCCGCCAGACGCTTCAAGAGTGAGTGACCTTTGGCTTCTGTTGAGAATTGGACTACTTTCCGCACCCGTCTTAATTGAACCCAAACTAACTTTTGTGTGATTGATACAGGCAAGCCAAGGCTCTCCAGTCCTCCCTTCAGGCTCTTGCCGAGCGCATTGATGCGGTCAAGTCTGACCACGACAAGTTGGAAAACGAGAACAAGATCCTCCAGGACTACATCGGTGGTCTTACCCGCAACATGACCAAGGGCGAGATGACGCGCAGTACAAAGACTCGCAAAGCCCAGAAATAGCTCCATCTGACCGACAAGGGTCGCAGTGGTTGGAGGAGTCGCAGGATGATCTGGAATGCTCATTACGATCCTACGACTCGGGTTTGAAGAACTGCGTCCTTTGCCCGCTCTGTGACGCGGGACTGTTCATGGGAGCCGCCATAGCGAACTCCCATGCCGATTACTGCTTGATTACCTTTCCGCCTACCTCTACCCTCTTCACATACACGACAACTATCAACCCCCCTCGATTTGTTACGCGACCGATCTTATGATGTCGAATCGATTTACCCTGGTCATCGGACTCCGATCTGCATAGCAGTCTCGCCTACGCGCCCCCACGTGGATGACAGGGCTTACGAGGCTCTCCCCCTCGTATTCCCCGGTTACCGTCTTACTAGGCAGCTGTATGGTACCAGGGGGTTGTGTACATTTTTCCCCCGATGGTTGTCGCCACTCTTTCTACCTATTCTCCCGATGATGACTTTCGGCCACCCGACTGGATCGACTGGCCACCTACACAACATCTTCACCTTTCCCCCACATACCGTTCTCACAACCATATTTGCCACAGAAGTTCGTCACCGATTCTCCACTGCCCTTTTGACGCGGAAACCACCGTTGAAACCTGTCACGTCGCCAGCGCAAGTGCTTATTTACTCAAGGGGGCAGTGGATGTTCGGTGACATCATCGCATACTTGGGGTTCGTCAAGTGGTCCGCCACTCGCGGTCTTGGCAACCTTGTCGTTCAAGGATCTTCCACCAAAACATGGGGTCAGCCTTCGGTCGTTTGTGCGACGCGAATCTCACCCTGATACGATGTGATCTTCATTTCAGCTGGCAGATCGGTCCTCCTCCATCTTACCATTGTCGATACCTGTTCCACATGGACCCCCCTTTTTTTCGTTCCCACCTATCCCTTCTCTCCACAACATCCCCCATCCATTGTGACCTTACTCGACCTCCTTCTTTTTCTCCCTCTACGCGTGATATCATTCGGCGTTGCTTTCTCATTTTCCATTCTCAAATTTTCCTTCATCTGACTCTCACGGCGGCTCTTTGTGAACACTGGTTTCACCTGTACTTTTTTTTATCATCGGATGCATAGCACCTTCGGCGTTTCGGGGACTGGGACTAGACTCGATTTGATTGAATGACTCTTACCGGAGCCTGCACCTGGATTATGTTTTCGTCGTCATATGGCATGGCATTGCATGGTCAACAGCAGGATGGCGCGGAAAGTGGAAAGCATCTTTACCTGGGAGGGAGGTTCTCTTTTCGGAGCAGTCCATTGTTTATTCTTTCTTGATTTCAGAACTTTGTTCCTTTTATTCTTTCCCTTTCTTTTGATCATGTTTGCGCTTTCTCTCTAATCTTGAAACCTCGTGTTATGTTTGTTCCCGAAAGGGAGCACAACATACGCAACCGTTCGAGAGAAGGGAGGATTCGTAAACCCATGTACATCTTCCAGCCAAGTTTCTTGTATCGCAACTTGCATTCTTCTATTAAGCAATGGACTGACTTTCCCCAGAGAAACATGTCATACCAAAAAAGCCAAGCCAAATGATCTGTTTGCGCGTCTTCCATTTGCATATCCCCCTTTATTCTTATGGCTTCAAGGACACTCAGTCTTTATCAGCCTGCTTTGTTACGCCATCTATTTTTGTCTTTTTTGTATCAGTGCGGCTCGGTTACTGCTTTTGCCATGCCATACCCAGGAACCCTGCGCATGTCTCAAGTCCCTATCTCTATGTTTTTCTCTTTTCTTTTCCACCTTTTTTTTTCTATCCGATGTACCTCATATCATACCCACACATTCTTGTCTGCTCTTGCATGGCTGGTCATATGGTGGTTTTGATTCAAAGTACTCCATAGCAATGGAATATCAATTCAAATGAATGACTCCTCTTCTCTCCTCGTAAACGTAGGGATTTGCATTGTAACACAGGATATTAGACAGCAAACAAGTCCCTTCAAAGGGGTCCCCGTGGGGCACGTATGTCTTATTCTCCTATAGGCCATCGGGAATCGGGTACAGTACATTGTTGACGAATCCGACACGCCCCGTTCGTCAGCGGCTGTTTACCTAAAGTGATGTAGGACCTTTAAATAAGGTAACGTTGGACAAAGAATTCGTCAAAGAATGTATGTAGCACCACCCTTACCATGTGGATAGTATAGTATTAGTAGGGGATCATAGGGTTGGCTTGATTGCTATCTGTGTCAGCAGCGTCATGTGGAACCTTGGATCGTCTCTCGGCAATCGTCTTTCTTATCTTTGTGTTTGTTCAGTAGTTTGTCTTTTGCCACTTGCGTGGTTGGTATTGACTGTGTCATAAGGTTTCAATAGGACTTTTGGAGGTTTCTGAAAATATAGACTGAAGTATGACTATGGATGGGGCTTAATAGATATAAATTGTATCTGTATTTCTATACTAGCGTACAATGACGAGTCTCACACAAACAGCATTACACATGACGTATTTGCTTGAATAAATGATCTAGCTGAGTACAAGAAAGATTCCACGGGCAGTGAAGCTCAAGTTTAATTTGTCCACATACCCACGTGAATCAGCCTAGGTATGGATTACACAAGGAAACAATCCGAATTGATATGGGCCGTTAGGCAGATGAGAGGCTTCAATTTCAATGCTCGGTCAATATCTCTCTTTCAGGTAATGAATTTCCCAGGTCATTGGTGCTCCGCTCTTTCTACTTACAATGTAGGAACAACGGTTTCCGGAATATATAAGGTTATCTCCTTCAATTCTTTCCTATAGTAGACTATACAAGATGGAAGAAGAATAACCCACAATTCACCCCCTAGAAATTGTAGTCCTATTTTCGTGTCAACAAGAATAGATGGCTGTTTCAGTGAGAAAGCATATTAAAATGCTGTATGAAGAGTGTTATGGCATACAAGTCTCCCTTAGAGCATTGAAAGCCATTTATGGGTTGATGATCGAAGTAAGCTAAGTATGGTGATATCTCAAGTCTACGCAGCAAAAGAGAGGAAGCTTCAGCCTGCCACATAAAAACCTAAGACTTCGACCTTCATCTTCTATTAGTAAAGGAAGGACTAGGGATAAGCATTGCCCAATCGGATAACTTGACGATAATATTTGTACCTATAATTCTCTATCCATAATTTCAGCTTCACAGAACTTAGAGCTCTAGACACAGTCCAAAAAGCCAGTCACATTTTGACATTAATCAGATTTCGACTAGCCATTTTGGATACCTTCTTGTTGTCTCCCATTATCAACATTGACCATGTGCACATTGCACTCTATAATTGAACTTGACATATGATAACTGGGATAGAAAGACTATCTCCCAAGGGCAATGGCTCATACCTGTGAGCACTACCTTGTATCTGCTATGTGTCTCATACTAGAGGTCATGGGGGGATTAGCAAGTGAACGAGAATCGTAAACCATTCAAAAGGAAAGGTGCGCTAGCTGACCATTTTTTTTGGCGATTGCTCTGGGAACTGTCAAAGGGATTGACCTCGAGAGCATGGATGCAAGAAGGTAGTACATTGAATTACAATCCATGGACTTGGCCATAGCCAGACTAAGGACTATAGAGCCATATAGATACCAAGCCTGGATCTCAATCGAGTAGTGAAACTACAAAAGATAGATCCGAGCTGTATCGTATGAATGGGCTAGAGCTATCGCCAATGACTGCTTCGCAGGGAGAAACAAATACCATACCTTTTTACCAGCAGAAAGATATACTAAGGGCAGTTGATCTTTATAAGAAAACAACATCTAGCGAGGATAAAAGGCCACACGGGACACATACGGAGGTGGAGAGATATAGAGGTCATAAAGAGGAAAGACAAGAAATATCAGGAATCGGGGAAGATAAGGCCCAAAAAGAAGAAAAAGCCAGATCGGGGATCAGTACGAGGCCCTCATTGAAGTTCCTGATAAGAAAACTGATTTAAAAAAAGAAGATTCTCTGTCCGTGTGTATGTGTTGTGGGTTGGGGGGATTTGGAGAGTGCGCGCAAAGGGGACTCTTTAAAAGGGTAGTTAAGAGGCAAGTAGACAAAATAACAAGGAGAATGAAAGAGAAAAACAAAGAGAGGAGATATGACCGGACCAGTCCAATCCCAGAGCTGTAGGCGAAGCATGAGGACAGCAGGGGATGGCTCAAGGCAAAAAGAGGTTCTCTCCAAGAATGGGAACATCGAAATCACAGAGAAAAAGCTGCGGTTCCTTTGCTACCCTTAGGCCGCGAGGCCCCCAGATAGTGGAACCGAAAGAAATCTTGCTCACATCGACATAACGCATCTCGCAGGTCTTACTCGTATCCTTCAGCGATCCCCTCGCCTAGACCTCCCATTTGCTCTAGGGAAGACCAGTCGTGCAAATCTCCCTCGATTATCCCATCCGTCTCCCGAGGACGTGAGTCCATCATCAAGATCTTTTTAAATTTCATTCTTTACTCGGCCTGCTTCTCCTCAGCAGCCGGAGCCTCCTCCTTCTTCTCAGCCGGGGCGGCCTCAGCGGAGGTCTCAGCCTCGGAGGAAGTCCAGAGGGTCTGTTGAAAAAAAAGGAATTAGAATGCGCGAGCTTATAGCACAGTAAATCTCCAAAACGTACCAGGTTGTCACGGAGGAGCTGCATGATGAGGGTGGAGTCCTTGTAGCTCTCCTCGCTGAGGGTGTCGAGCTCTGCAAGCGATGTTAGCAACGGACACCTTTAACTTTACGGTCAAGCCAGTAGGCAGAGCGCAAAAAGAAACTAACCAGCAATGGCGTCGTCAAAGGCCAGCTTGGCGAGGTGGCAGGCCTGGTCGGGGGAGTTCAGGATTTCGTAGTAGAAGACCGAGAAGTTGAGGGCCAGGCCGAGGCGGATGGGGTGGGTGGGGGCGAGGTCAGTCTGGGCGATCTCGGTGGCGGCCTTGTAAGCCTCCAGGGAGTTGTCGGCAGCACCCTTGCGGCGGTCGCCAATGGCGAACTCAGCAAGGTAACGGTGGTAGTCACCCTTCATCTTGTGGTAGAAGACCTTGGACTCGCCGGACTGAGCAGACTTGATGAGGTGGTTGTCGAGAACCTCGAGGATGTCGTCGCAGATCTTGGCAAGCTCGGCCTCGATCTTCTGGCGATACTCCTTGATCAGAGTAACCTGGCCCTCGTTGCCCTTGGACTCCTCCTTCTGCTCGATAGAGGTAACAATGCGCCAAGAGGCACGGCGGGCACCAATGACGTTCTTGTAGGCGACGGACAGGAGATTCCGCTCCTCAACGGTGAGCTCAACGTCGGCCGAGGCAACGACCTTCATGTTCTCGACCATCTCTGTGGGCGCATGTTAATATTCGAAACTCGCGATCGAGGCATCTCAATCCGTTTTTGGGGGGGGACGGGAGTGAGAGTGGTTCTGAGGGAGGAAAGCGAACCTTCATAGCGCTCGGCCTGCTCAGCGAGCTTGGCGAGGTAAACAGCGTCTTCGTGACCCATTGTGAAAATGTTCTACAGAAATCAATAAAATTGCAGATTAGTCTCATGTCACGCATCAAATCGTATGTGGATGGCCATGGAATATGGAGAATGCGAGTGGGAATCACGCCATCGACATCATCGCCAGCGACCGGGAGGGGTAGGGGCGCAGCGAAAGTGTAGCCCAGTCCTTGAAATGACAAGCATTCCATCCGACATCACGAATATTGGAATTTTTTTTTCTTTCAACAGCCACATCGCCTAGACGTGGAGACGAATGCCGATCGTTGATGATTGACGGCGCCGAGTTGTCGACCCTCCCGGCCGAGCGTGTTTTGAGGGGGGTCGATCACAGCGAAGCGGTCGCGGCAACGGCCCCGCCAGTAAACAAGGCAGCGAGATGATGATGGAGTTTCACGATGGCAGATGTGCGATCTCGATGGGTGGGCGATACGAGAAGCAACGTGATAAGTTTTTGGGAAGGGAGAGGAGGCTGAAATGACCTCCAAATTTCCCCCATGTTCAATGATCCCCGGTCGAACCGTATATAGGTTGAATGTGTGTGTGTGTGTGGGTGATGACAGGAGGGCGCGAACAGGGAAGGCCAAGGGAAAGGATGAAACGAAGCGAACTCACCTGTAAATTGGAGAGGAGGGAAAAGAGAGCCGAAAAGGGGGGAATCAAGTGGATGGAGAGTGGAAAGAGAAGGGGGGGGAAAGGTTGAAGTTGAAGGAGGAGAGGAGAAGGAGGGGGAAAGGAGGGAGAGAAGGCGGTGTTGTTGGGATTTACGGAGCAGACGGGCAACTCACAAACTGGCAACTCGGGGGGCCAGCAGGTGATCTACAAGAATCATAATAGTGGACGACAAAAAGGATGACTACCGAACTACTATTGGACTAGACTTGAAATGAGTATCATTTCCCTTCCCATGTGGTCCTTTTTTTGGCTACTCTGTGAGTATATACCCTCTCTTCGTCTTATCCCCCTTCCCCTCCCTCTCGTGTGTTCAACTCGGTCTTTCTGTGTGGTTCGGTGGGCCTGCCCAGCGTCATCCCCCATCCCGCGCCCACCAATCGCCCTGGAACGTTTCCCCTTCTTTGCGCCTCATGCTGGAAAAGCGCTTGTTGTACTCGTTCCAAGGCAGACTACTGCCCATCTGGCCCATTTCTTTGAAACACATCCATAACATTTCCCACGGATATTCTTTCGCTGGTTAACCCCTCCTTTGTTAGTCTAGACCGCTAGAACTAATAGGGCTACATATCTATACTACAGTAGTACTTACAGTACTGTTTATATGTAGGAGTGTACGAGGCTGATATCCCATGATGACGAAAAAGGCTGTGCGAGCACAGACAAGCCAATCTTCGTAGCCAACTCCAAGAACTAATCACTCTACAGTATTCTGCACCCTATGATCAGAGGTGGCCCCTCCCTCATGATCTCCGTCCAGGTCGAATGAGAACGCATCGACTTATCGCAGCCGAGATTTCCACGAGCTGACATAAGCCACTTAGATAAGCCACTTAGATAATCAGGCCCGTGACCTTGAGCTGATCGCCCTGGAGGTATTCCCCGGACCCGACGCAAAATCACATGATGTGGTCTTGGCACCCTGTCGTCATGCCATACCCCCGGCAGCTTCCCTCAGCTTCCTTTGGTCCTTCTGCCTCGTAAGCTTTAAACTTGCTTTTCTCCCACTCTTCCAGTCATCTCTTCACATACCTACTCAAAATGCTTCGTAACACCATCATCCGACCTGCCGTCACGGCCAACCGGGCTCTGCTGACCCGGTCCTTCTCCATTGCTGCGCCCCGAATGGGCGAAGGAGACACTGGCGCCCCTCGCTCTGGAGGCGCTGCTGCTGGGTTCGTAATCCCTCTTCATTACCCCTCCCCTGCATCGTGTACCATGCTACAATCAGCGTGTCTGTGCCCTGGAGGCTTGCATGGCAGCTGTGCACAGCGTGTCTGCCTTGTTGTAGCTGTATGACATCATCAATTGCTGACACGGTTCGAATAGTGACTCGTTCACCAAGCGCGAGGCTGCCCAGGAGGCTCTCTACATCCGCGAGAAGGAGCTTGAGAAGTACGTTTACATGTCTACTTCCCTTCCTTGAGGCCATTACTAACCATAGTTCGAACCAGGCTTGCCCAGCTCCGCAAGAAGATCAACGACCAGCGCGCACACCTCGACGAGCTTGAGGGTCACATGTACGTCTCATTACTTCTTTGTCTCGCGACTCGTACTCTCCAGGAACTCCAACGCTAACTTTCCTCTAGCAACAAGTTGACCAAGGACCACTCCGGAGGCAAGAACTAAATATACCGCATGCCAATTGCCTCGGCCCTTGTTCATTTCCAGCGAAGAGCGCGCTCCTCTAATTGCTGTGTACCGTACCATTATGATCTCCCCTCTTATTGATACGCCCAATGATCTTTGATTCGAGGCTCGGGATTTGTCTGTGGGCGGTGCAACCGGCATGTTGTTAGATAAGACAGACAGCCATAGCATACATACCTGGAGTTTCTCGATTCAATATGTTCCAACGTCTTGCGGCATTTATAGTACTATAGAAAGCTATGACACTGTGGCGTCACGCCAGAGTTGAATTTGCTGTCGTAAACTGGCCTTCCATCTGTCTTGGCAGTGATAATATGCATTCTCGAAGAAAACATACGGTCGACAGGAAGGACTTGTATGAAGCATGGGAGGGGTTGCGTTAGGGAAGTCGATAGATATGTCCGAGTTACAGTTGCTTGAATCGTTTACTGGAAATATAGAGCACTACAGTAGCCATGGCTATCTCGAAAGGTCTAGACCGCGCATTGATAATATCACGCGGCATTGCAGTTCTTACTCGAAACAACCTAGCTAAAGGAGCCCCTCTCACTACTAGCTTGCCATGACCTGAAACAATCCAGTGCGTATTCCTTGCGCAGTCAAGTCCTATGAAGCCCATCGCCGAGAACCAGTAGGTAGGGGGAAAAAAGTCATTTCAGCATTCAGACGCTAGGGGCTGTTCCAAAATTGCAATTATAGATCTCTACGTACAGAGCAGACAAATCCCCATGTCAAAGAAGAGGGTTTCATAGCTTTCTTGGGGTCGAGATAAAGTGTTATAAGCATTCTTAAGTTCTAAAGATCCAGTCAGCGTATGCTAGACACAAGCTAATGAGACGAGCCATCATACCCAAGAGAACAATGTATTATGGCGCCGGCGCATATCTTCCCACGAATGTGCTGGAATTCGCATTCTTAGAAGCCTTGGTTTATGAACGGCATCAAGGGAAAGATACAGCCGGCGAGAGAGAGAACATCCGTGGTATTCGGTAATTCGCTAAGAGAAATTCGGCGGTAGGAGGAGAATCGGCGATAGAAATCGGGTACGCCGCGGACCAAGATGGCCAAAATCAACAAGTTCAGGTATCAATAGAAAAAGGCACAGGTCGGACACCTTGTCAAGAACGTGGTTTGTGCAGGAAAGAGTCGACGGCTTTAGTCTCGGTCACCTCCAGGGCTGCGACTGCGATTAGGACTGCGGCTGCGGCCCCGGGCAGCGGCGCCACGAATATTCTTCTGGGCTGGCCCCTTGCCCTTGCTCGACGGGGGAGGGCGGACGAAAGCGTAGTCGACACTGAGAGTCTGTTCAAGGAGCTTGCTGCCGTTCAGGTTCTTGATTGCCTCGGAGGCTTCGGGAAGGGTCGAGTACTCGATCAAGGCGTATCCCTAGCGTTTAAAGTTGTTAACAAAAAGCTCCTATACCACAGTTGGCCCAGCAGCTCAATCCAGTAATATAGATTGAAAGTCTGCTGCTGAAAATGCCTGTGAGGTCACGAGAGCCACGACACACCTTGACATAACCCGTCCGCCGGTCCAGGTTGAGACTGAAGTTCTTAATTTCGCCATACTCCGCAAAGATATCGGTGATATCCTCCTCTGAGGCTTCCTCATGGATATTGGAGACCATCACAATCCATCCTTCAATACTGCGCACCGCGACAGCGCCAGTCTGAGTTCGAGGCTCAACTCCGCGGCCAGACTCCTCGGCGCCATCATCTTGGGCGATGGGCGGGTCGACTTCCATTTCGTTGGACATTTTGGCTGGGTATGGATAGATGGAGGAGTTCGCTGAATTCTTGAGGCGAATTGGCTCGTTGGTGGGGAGGAATGGAGGAGAGTGCGGACTGACGTCTGTGCAGGTGAGCGCGGATTGGGAAAAGCTTTGGCCGTGGAGAGCCCCTTTCGGTTAGCATGGCTCCGCCTTTTGCTGGGCCGACACGAACTATATCAAGGCGGGCTTTAGGTATTTCATGATTGATTCATTGGGATCTTTTCAAGCATTCTTTGTTAAAATATCATGCTGTAAAATTGGGAATAGGACTGTATATTTTCTCGGGGATAGGGTTGTTGCAAAACCATCATAACCAACAGACTACCATTTCTATCAGCTTATTCCAGAAGTATCATGGTTCTTAGCGTAGTCGAAATTAAATTACATGAAAAATATATCTACTAAGGAAGTTCTGCGACCGAACCATTCAAGGGAATATTGGCCGTAGCTATCATACACAACAACGAGCCTGCTGTGCGATCTTCTGTGGTCCGCCGCCTAGAAGCATCAATGCGGGATTTGAAGGTCGCTTAGAGCTGGACGACCCGAGTGGACCGATGCTCTGAGGTGGAAGTAGCCTTTTGTTTTGAAGGCTCATGGAAGGAGCGCGAATGCCTGGAAACAAGTGAGACATATCATTTGAAAATCAGGTGAGATTTGAATGACATTATTCATATTCGAAAGAGATGGCAAATGGCAGATTGCATATTGCTCTAATTACGAACAAAGGACTATGGAGTGGAGATTTAATCCCCGGATATTGTATGTGAGAGACAAAACTATGCGAATTGCCACCTCGTGTTCAGAAGCATGAGGATTTGGAATAAGGGGAAACAAGGTAGGACAGGTCGTTAAGAATACAGGATTTGTGATGAATCGAGGGAAGGAGATCAAATGAGATCACCTCCATAGGTAGGGAAGACTTTACTTCCGGTTGTTGCTCCGCATGCCGAGGATCTGGACCATGCGGATGAAGATGTTGATGAAGTCAAGTTCGAGACTGACACTCTCGTTGACAACGTCACGCTTCATGTAACCACGCTCAGCAAGGCGGGCGTGGTGCAGGATCTTCTGCACATCGTATAGGGTGAAGCCACCAAAGACAGCCAGGCCACCATACAGCCAGATGCGCTCAGACCACATCAGGGTGCGGGCAGCAGTGGCGGGAAGAACCATAGGGGCAAGACCAGAGAGAGCGACAATGGCAACACCAGCAAGGAGGGGACCACCGAGGTAAAGGTACTTCTCTTGCTTGGCGGTAGCACCAACGAAGGCAATGGAGCCCATCATACCGACAGTGTAGAGACCAGCGCGAGCGAGAATAGCAGGGTGCATGAACATCAAGGGGGAGAGGAGCGCAGCCTGGGTCAGGTTGAACAAAGTCCAGCAGCCATACTTCAAGACGTAGCTATTGAAAACTGTTAGTATTGCCAGTTTTGATTGGGGTAAAAAGCGCAAGAGGTTGATTGAAATACTTACTTATCCGGGGAAGTAGCAAAGGTGGCGTACATCGAGCCAATGCTGCCAACGAGACCAACACCCATAACCAACCACGGGTTCATGGCCATAAGACGGTAAGACCAGCCGCTGGTGTGCAGAGCGCGGGCAGCAATAGCGATAATACCAATACCAAGTCCAGTGTGCATGAAAGTCTCGTTCAGGAAGCTCCGCTCGTAAGCGGGCATGCCGCCATCCTCACGGGTCTCACGGTTGAAGATGAAGTTGGTGGCCAAAATGGTACCACCGACGATGGCACCGCCGTATAGCAGCTTCTGGGTGAAGTTGCCACCCTGTGTGTTGTAGGTCTGCTGCATATAGCTGCGGCGGAAGGCATTGTGGAAGGTCTGGTGAGACTTGGTGAAGAACGAGGGCTGGGCACCGAACGGCTTAGCAGCCTGAGAAGGCTTGAATGGAGAGTTGTGGATGAAGCGGGCAGTATTCGAAAGCTTTGGAGCTTGAGTGAGGGCCGATGATACGGCGAACGGGCGCCGAAGGAAGAAAGCCATGACGACAATGATGTCGAGGGAAGGAAAGAGATGGCGATGAAACGTTTATATGCGGGCGGCTGGACCGGTGATATCAGGGCGCTTACTCACGACGGAAGTCGGCAGCTCTTAAGTCCGAATGTTCCAGAACAACACGTGACTGGCGGGGTGAAGAAGCACCGACGAGGGGACGAGCACTTTCGAGATACGTCATGCTCTGATCGAGGTCCTGTTCTTATTTTTAACAATGGCGTTGAAGCTAGAGACGGTCAATATTCCCCACCTGCCAGGTTCGCTGCCAGTCCATGTTGCGCTGTATCGCAATGTCCAGAACTCGGCCTTTCTGCGGCAGCAGCTGCTAGCCGGCAATGCAGAGTTTGAATATGCGTTGATCGATGCAAGCTTGGTGAGAACATATAAACTTGTATCTTACGTGAAGGGATATGAGAAAGCTAACTAAGTAGTATAGGTGCTTTCCAGAGCGCACGCATTAGCAGCCATCTTTCGTGCAATGAATGACTACATGAATAATCGACTCAGATCCCACAATGTGCACTCGGAGATTGTGTTCTCCTTCAACCCGACCAACAATGTATGGTGACTCTTAAAACTGCGCCACAATTGACCAAAGCTAACTAGCTTAGATTGCTGAGTCCTTCCGCAAGCTCGGCATTGCCGACTCCACCAAGGACTTGTTGATTGTTAAAGTCTCCGTGACCCCGGAGATAACACATGACTCCGTTGCCGCACATCTAGAAAGTTCCGTCGAAGGAACATCCGTACCTTTCGACGACCTGACATTGTCTGAGATCTCCGACATCAGCAAGATTAAAAAGCTTTACAAGCTCGGTGCCTTGCCTTCTCCAGCGGCCAAGCCAGATGCTAGTCAACCTGACGACGCCAAAAGACGATTGGAGCTTTCAATGCTGGGAGCCATTGCTCTCCGGGGATCATGATAGGATTGATGGAGACCAATCGACCGGTCTCACCTTGAAATTGGCCAACAAGGTGTGAGATAAAGGTATCAGCGGTGGTCATGACTTGTCGTCCATCCTTTGCCTTTCGTATGGCTATGAATCTCGCCGTCTATCGATCCCTTGCCCACGAGTGACGTATTATTTGGGCACAATGTCTGTTGATACCGTCACATATTGTGGATTATGGATGGCCTCCATATACAGCAATATCACTCGTGGGAGCACATCGTACAGTGACCTGAGGATTCCATGTGACCAGACAATAATCTGGGAAGAACAAAGGATGGACTGCCCTCAAAGGAGCTTGGTCTTGCAAAATGGATCATGCTCTATGATAGCTAAATCGCAAAAATAATGACATTATGAAGTTCACGTTAGAACGAGAATGCATATTTTCCCTCAGAGAGTAGTGACCTTATTCAAAAATAGACCTGTCTACCTAACATACTAGGTGGAACCGAGACAATCACATGCATTCAAAAGATTGAGCCAGCCACGTCAATCCTGACCACGGTTTCTCAATATCTAATTGCTGTTGATATTTTTTAGTCAATCTATATGCTTCCCCTTATTTCAATTGTAGTGGTCTGAAAATCTACATGTGGTATGCGTTGCTGGGCCAGACTGTTTTCCTCGGCCCAAAAGGGCAATCCTGCAACTTTGCCAAGACCCGATCGTCATCCCTCCAAGTAGACCTTGTCGCGACCTTCCAGAACTAAGCAACGCCCACGGCGCGGGCTTCCAGCCGTCAAATTCCAATCAGAAGTGATTGGATTCATTGAAGACGACTGGCTATGAGGAGATCTAGCCTGCAACGCCACAAACACAACCACTCGGCAGCAAAACGCGCCGCTCGCCACAATGACGAGCTTTGCGGACGTGATTATCTTGTCCTCGTCTCCGAGTACTTCGCCGTGTATTCCGACAAGACTCGCCAGCAACACCGTGAGAGAGTCTAGGATACTACCAGAAGCCACGAAGACACCTTCTACCCCATCTCCATCGGAGCCGTTCCTACCCCCATCGCGCTCTCGGTTCTTCGACGTACCCACAAGGAAGGACGACGCGTCCAAGAAGAAACGCCCCGCAACGAAAACGACCGCTCCTTCGGAGTCCAAAGAGAAGGATATTCCGAAAAAAACGCGACAGAAGGCGAGGAAGGTTACCAATGAGCCGACGCACGACGTTGTGGAAGACTTAGAGCCCCAATCCCTTGATTCCGACAAAACCGTTGCGAAGAAGACCGCGGTGTCTCAGAAAGGTCGCGCAAAGCCGAGAGCCAAGAAAGAGACGGGAAATTTGAAACTGGCTGGCAAGGTTACCAAGGCGAGCAAGAGTAACGATCCTCAAACGAAGACTGGTCAGAAGACGGCGACGGTGCAAAATACTCCTGTCGATCTAACAGACACATCTGAACCAAAGAAACCGTCTAATTCGCTGGGCAAAGATGAGGTTTTGCATCTGGACGAAGCTATGACAAGACGTCGGGACTGGACACCACCCAGAGAGACGTCTCCGCAGCCAGTCGACACGATGGATAACGGGACGAGTCCTAAGGAGAGCCGCGAATTCAGCGCGAAAGGTGGATTTGGGAGTATCCTCACAGATTACAACTACTCCACATCCGGCTCGGATGCCCGAGAAGTCAGTGCAAATGAAGGAGGTCCAACAAAACGAAGGAGAATCGAGCTCGTGGACCCTCAATGTCAACCCCTGCACAACCGCAATTCAAAAGAGGACACCCTTGACCAAGGAGATACGTCATCATCATCTGGACGACAGCCAAAACGGAAACCAAAAACCCAGAAGCGGTTCACGACCCTGACAGCTCGGATGACTGCTCAGTATACATCGAACGATGTAGAGGAAGATCTTTCGGCAGACGACATCACGCAATACATCACTAAATCAAAGCCCCGAGTGAGCAAAACCAAAACAACCGGCAATGACCCGGAATTGATTGTGCTTTCTCCAGATGCAGCTTTTAAGGCTTTGGACCAGCAGGATGTTGTCTTCGGTACTTGTAGCCAGCTTGAAAGAGACGATTCACCGGAGACGTTACGAGAAATACAGCGGGCTATCCGGGCATCGGAAAACTTGGCCTTTGGGGAACGAGGTCTCAGCTCTTCGTCAGTCCTTGAGCAAACTGCAAGAAGCCAATCCACATCAAGTTCCATGTCTCGATTTACTGGCGACAGAAACTTATGGAGCGTTGCTGGCCGAGACGCAGCAGGGTCCTTGGTTCAGGCCGAAACTGTGGACAACATTGATCTGACAGAGCCATCCCATGTCTACAAGAAGAAGGATGCGCCTAAAACAACCTCAAGACTAGACCTCTCCGATGATGAGTGGTTGGAACTTGACAATGAGAAGGCTGATACTTCACGAGGCAAACTTTCGTCATCAACGAAACCCTTGGAGCCACCAGCCGACTCCAATTCTCCAACCACTGCCGTGCTTGCATCACCTGTGCAAGATGTCCAGCTGACAGCAGCTAAAAGTCAGCAAGCGACGGATGCTTCGCAACCGGCCTCTATGCCACAGTATAGTGGATTCACAGATGCCGAGCTTTCAAGGCAGGTTGCTGCATACGGTTTCAAGTCTGTAAAAGGACGGAAGAAGATGATCGACCTGCTTCAGAAGTGCTGGGAGTCCAAGCATGGCAAGGCTAGCCAAACTGTGGATGTCTCTTCTCAACCCCAATTAGTATCACATGCTGAGATTGCAACCGTTGCGCCTTCTAAAACCACAACGAATCCCAAGGCCAAGTCCAAGGGAAAGACGAAACCTAAAAAGGCTGCGTCCATGTCCACATCCACCTCAACGGATGCTGTCACACGAAGGGAGACTATCATGATAACCAGCCCAAAAAGGAACCAGCAATCCTCGCCAAAAGTTGGACGCCCCCCACCCTCTTCATACATAGATATTGAAGAAATACAAGACTCGGAGGATGAGGTTTTTCTATCCCCGAGCCAGGTACAAAATCACTATACCGAAATCTTCTCCAACGCCACTACTTCAGGTCAAGTCCCCTCGTTGGAAATCATGACCAAAGACCGGCCGCAAACCCCCACCAAACGCAAAGCAACTGCCTCGAAGACTTCACGCAGTAAAAAACCATCGTCATCTGGCGCAGCCTCCAAGAAAGATGAATTGTCAACCCCCGAGTGCACTAGCTTGCTGGACATATCCATCCAGATCACCAAGGCGGTTCGCGCTCAGCCCCAGCTCTTGGCCCCCAGCAGCCGAAGTCGGCCAACCTGGCATGAGAAGATTCTCATGTACGACCCCATCGTCCTTGAAGACTTCACGTCTTGGTTGAATGTCGAAGGGCTCGGTCTCATTGGTGAGGATCGTGAGGTTGGCACTGCGGTTGTGAGAGACTGGTGCGAGGGCAAGGGGATCTGTTGCTGCTGGAAGAAGAATGCAAGCTGGTAATGTAAAGTCATATTATTCTGTTAATACTACTTCCGGGCTTAGATGGTGGAATTGTATTAGTTGGAGATACCCGGGGTTTACGAAATAAACGATTTTATTCTATGAAGACAACTGAACTAAGTTGTGGGAGTAAAGTTTTCACTCGTTGTCCTTTGAGCAGTGAAATAGTGTACAGAGAAGGCACTGAAAAACTGGGCACATCCGTATAATAAGCACAGATCAATATGTAGTTCTGCGAAACAGTGATGAAGAAGCTACAAAATAAGTTAGCGAGCCAACCCAAGTTCGCTTTAGAGTCGCGCCAAAGGACCTATGATATGTTATCTTGATTGAGATAACGTAGACAAAAGATCTATCCATTCAAAAAGTATGAGCGACCTAATGAGTTTGTGTATGACGCTTCTTGTTTAGTTCCCACGATTATCTAGGAGTAATCTGGCTCAGGCGAGATATGCCATCGACAAAGCTTCTTCCCATGCAGCGAAGGGGCGATGCAATCTCCGTTGAAACCTTCCGGCCCGAGTAGACCCAGTGTGGCCGAGTCTCTGTGGTGTACGTTGACTTCAACAGGATCGATCGCCAGAGGATCGATGGGTGAGGCACCTGCAGAGATGAACGAGAGACATCCTCTATACGTGGTTTGCAGCCCATCAAACGTAATGAGCCGGGTGCATACGTTCGCCTCTACCTCAAATTCCCGGATTATGATCACTCATCGTCGTCTCGAACTGGGTAGAAGAGATCACCGTTGACAACATGCCTCAATTTGCCACAAGTATGGAGCTGCCTAGAAGTTGCAAAAGTCGTACTAGTTAGAAGAAGACCCAAAGTATAAGATCCAAATGTTGCGGAGGGGAGGCAAGCCTACAGATTGTAGACTTATCCCAGCTGGGCCGGGGCTGGGTTAGCCTGGGGTGGTGGCGCACCTACAGAGACCGCTCAATAGTACTCGGCGTTAAAAGAGGCATATCATGGTACAGGAATCTGTGAGTGTGGGTGGAATTTTGAGATTTGACCCCCCTTCGTGAGATCTGGTTGTTCCCTCAGAAGATAGTAGCTTGTTAACGCAGTTTAGTGTCCTCTAGCTGCACGCTGATAATTTGGTCTAGGAACAACCTTAGAACCCCGAAACACGAAGGCCTAGAGAAGGTCGGTAAGCGGAGTAGACAATATTTTGTCCTTCGGTGACACACCAGAGTTAGCCTCTTCTTGTGACCATGACTCGACTATCGTTTTCCAGGCCGTAATCACTTATCGAGGATCTAGCAGATCAAAAGGCCAGTTGAAGAGTTATGTGTGCTTAAGATAGTGAGCGCATCTGATGCTGAGGAAGCGAGAGAATATAGAGCAGCTCAAAGATTATAAATATCAAGAAGTAGTGGTATAAGCTGACACCTCTAAAATAATAGTAATGTATACCCCGAAAGTTGGCCTGGAATCGTATGATGATCATGGGCTGGAGAAGTTCATATTTTTGGAAAATGTGTTTCATTCATAACAGATATGAGTATTTATGCCGGAAATTCCCATTTGCACGGGAAAGAACCACGGAAGATTCAGGTTATCATGAAAGGGATGTAGACAAATAGTCAATATGGCTTAATGAGATAAAGTGAGCTATGAACTTGCGCGGCGTCATCTCCAAGACCGGAAACGATAAAGCAGCCACCTAGGAATCTAGGGGGGTTCTAGTGAAGACAATAACCATAAGGAACATGAAGTGTACTGTAGTTTTCATTGCTCGGCAGTGCATATCATTCATGACCAAGAGATCAGAGTCAAGCCATAGAAAGCGACATGACTTGAATATGACTAGTGTGATGCACGAGATGAGGTCTACTCGTGAGTTTCCCATCAGCCTTAAGAACGTGGATTACTTATGCGAGACTGCACTAGCTCAGTGCTTTGTTAAAAACAGATATATGCTTGTTTCTCTGGGCTCAGTAGAAATTTTGGCGGTAGCCAACTCAAGACAAGAAATGAATGGTGCGGAGCTGCGCATTCTCATTCTCTAAGGCTGCGACTCGCGCCTTCAGAGTTTCAATCTCTGCAATCATTCTCCCAGTAGCCCCTCGAACGATAGTCTCTCCAGTGACGCTATCAGTCACTTTGCATTCCAAGCCCGCGTCCGAGCAGTTACCGCACCCCTTAGGGTTCGGATCGCATGCAGACCGGCGGATCTGTATTATGCAAACGCAAAAAGTTGTTAGTTGTATGTGAGAGCGAGGTAAGAAGCAAGGGAAGGAGATTATGATAAGAGTGATAGAATAAATGAAGATACGTACTCGGCAGCGGTCACAGGCTTGGCCTGTTCTCTTACGCTTCTTATTCCGCTCTCGAATTTGCTCCGAGTAATCGGGTTCTGGAGACCAGCGGCGTCGACGCTTTGCGTTTCCGCTAGCTAGAGCATCACCCTCTCCCGGCGAGCTGGGACCCTCCACCTTTGTAGTGGGCGACATATTGCTGATAGTCGAAGGGGATAGAGCGGCGCTGTGACTCTTCAGTGTTTTGTTTGGAACAACTTGATCACCTGAATCCGGGCTAGCATCGAGGAGACCAGTAGCAGAACATGAGGGACAGACGGGGGAGAAGGGCGAGGTAGATTGTGTTGAAAATTGGCTAGGGGTGTTGTAAGGATCGAAATAGGTAATAGAATGACTCGAAGCGTGGTACCATCCAGCAAAGCTTCCCATGGAAGATGGTGGGAAAGGCATAGGGGTAGAGGAGGGCTGTGTCCCAGGCCTGATGCCCTTATTACCACGGAAGTTGTTTTTATCTTCCATGACGACGGAGTGTGGGGGTGAAGATCTAGAGTGAAGTCAGAAGATACGTTAATCTCAGAAGTATTTAAGAGACATCAACCTAGAGGCGTGAAGGTTCAAGCACTTTGATAACACTGATGGTAGGAACAGACATGAGAGGCACCCACAGGATCGAGGTTGTTCTCGAATATTCAGGGATGTGGAACGTAAATCCAGATGAAGCTTGTTAAAGAAATCAGGATGGATGCAACAGGAAGATGAAGAGAGAGGTGGGAAGCAAAAGAAACCCTTCGAATGGTTGAAGGCGTCAGGGAAGACGACGAGGTAAGTGTAAACCAAGGAGAAGAGCTCTCATATATTGTTGGCGATCGGGGATCATTCGAACAGACGATAGAGGCACTTGCTTTCCTTACGGTTCTTCCGTGAGGCTAGAGAAAATGAATTCCGGGCACTCACTCAGCATGAAGCCACTTATTCTATGTCTTCTCCGTTTTCAAATGGCTAAGCTGCTACATGAATAGGGCCATCGCACAGAGCTAGCTTTTATACAAATCATCAGAGGTGGGTGTAGACCTAGGGTACAGCAAAAGGAGGGACACAGTACCTTACAAGATATCCGTGTCCAATATCTTCTACTGACGTTTTATGAAACAATGTGTGGTACAAAGGCTCAATTGGCGTCGAATTACTAAGAGTATGCACAAGGAGATCTATGCCTGTGAATGAAGCCGTGTGAAGAAACAACTTGCTCAACCAGAGAAGCACGCAAGGAGAGACAATTGAGAATAGCACTGAGACCGGGTATTCGCGCCGATAGAAACAATTCAAGCACCTCATAACATAGGAACATCGATCGTAGACCGTGGTCAAGACCTAGCTTGGTCGAGGGTAGGGAGGTCTGCGCAGACTAGAGCATCTGATTAACCTTCTTGTCGACCAATAGCACGTCCTTTTCAAACTTGTTAGCGAGCACTTCCAGGGAAGCAGAATGTACAAGGTACCTACTTCCGTCAGACGGAGCAACTCTTCCTGTTCCTCGACCAGTGTGTTAAGCGCACGTATATCCTCGCGGAGCATTCGATTCTTCTGTCGCAGCTTGTCGTTAGCTTGTTGCAGAGCAACAATTTGCTGTTGCTACACCAGATGCTGATTCTGCATGCTGGTCATGGCTACTAGGAAGTCGGGAGTAGGGAGATGATTCGTGGCGCGTAGGTCCAGTCGTGGCTCATTCGCTCGCTTGAGATCGTTGTTTTCCTGTTGTAGAGCCGCAAAATGGCCCCTCAGCCCCTCAATCTCAGCGGTCATTCGACCGGAAGCACCACGAACGTAAGTTTCTCCCGTAACAGAATCCGTCAACTTACAATCGAGCCCGGCGTTAAGACAGCTTCCACAGCCGGCACGGCCTGGGTCACACTTGAACTGCCGGATCTGCATTGCATTTAGATCGTTAGCGCATCTGCTAGGTACGATATATCAAGATAGAGGCCTGAAGCATCAGTGCAGTAAATAACATACCTTACACCGGTCACAGGCCTGTCCGGTTCGCTTGCGCTTCTTGTTGATCTGGACGATCATTTCTGAGTAATCTGGCTCAGGCGAATTTCGGCTCCGGCGCCTTTTCTTCGATTGACCACCATCATCGCCAGCTGTACTCTCTGGTGCCGGGTTGGACTGGATGTTATCGGCGGGCAAGGATGTGGGGTTGGGGGCTGTTGCAAGCTGGCCGTCATTTGAGTCCTTCGCGGCGACCTGATATGGATTGGAGGAGGTTTCTGTCGGCAAGGTAGTGGCAGGGTCGAACAGTGAACTGCCTTGATGGGCGTCCTGAACTCCATTGAAGGCGATGAGATCGGCGAACATGCTCACATCTCCCTCGAATGGGTCAAGGTCCCCCATCTTTTCTTTGCGGTATGAGGCGGGAGATTGACGGCTAGACCAGAGGAAGGTCAATGTCAGCTCAGAGGAACTTAATGAGAGACGTAGGAAGAGGATCTCTCAGCTATCTCTGATATTTGTGGATTTAGTAGTGGAGCATGAACTCAAACTTACTGATAGATATGCTGTAGGGGTGTCTAGGCGAGTGAAAGGGGATTTTCCGCAAGACAGAGAGTTCGTGAAAAGGAGATGGGGAGAGGATGGGAGTTGAGAAGAGGTCATAAGAGGTATCCTACGTTGTCAGTCCCACGAGTAGCTAAGATAAATCAAACATCATGGATGGATGTGCTTATTTTGAACCCCATTTATTTGCACGTATGTGGATTGCGAACTGAACAAGGAAGAGAGTGTTGATACAAGTTATATAATACAGGGTTACCACTAGGATAGGCGCGACGGCGAGAGTGTCAAAAATTTCGATTATTTAAGTAACATCATCTGGTAAGCTGTCTGGCTCAATTTCCACCTCTGTTGTCTCCTTCTGGAGAACCATGGGTTACGGTGCCACTAGATAGTTCAATGATTTTCAAGAACGAAGAAAACACTGAAGAGAGCCTGGGTTGACCAATGGAACCGGAATGAATCAGTGGGCTGGCCCACTCGGGGGAGTAGGCAGAGAAGAGGAAATGGCGTGGGACTGGCGAATGGTATCACCTGCAGACATCGGGCACGCAACTTGATGAAGAACTGGATCGGCTAAATTTGAAGAAGAGACATAGATGACCGGAAGGTAAAGACCTATTGAAGAATGTCCAAAAGGACAGTGATTAGACAGATGATATATGTTCTAACAGTGATGAAAGAAATACAAACCAGATTGGGCCAATGGCTCAGCGTGCTGGACGAACCTAACGGGCGTGGGTGAACTTCTTGTTGTAAAGGGGTCATGTCCTCTGGTTTTTTCTTAGTACAACTTCCGTGGCCAGATAAGAGACTTCTGGGACATACCTCTGTCGGTCCGAGAAGTTCCTCCTATTCTTTAATTTGCTTCTGGAGAGTCTCGGGGTTTCCCTTGAGGATAGCAACCCGTTTCAGCAGCTTAGTATTCTCAATCCGATGACGGTTGATTTGCTGCTCTTGCAAGTTGCCTTGATATTGCCGCTGCTGTTGCTGTCGGTGCAGAATGGCGGCAGATGCAAATGTAGTGCCCGGGAGAGCATTGGGAGGTCTGTAGCCATAGTAGGGCTTGGTGTTGCGTTGGAGATCATCGTTCTCGCGCTCCAATTCAGCAATGCGGGCCTTCAGTCTGTCAACCTCGGCCGCCATTCGGCCAGCAGCACCGCGGACATAGGTCTCTCCAGTGACGCAGTCGGTCACTTCACACATCCGGCCAGCGACTCGGCAATTGACACATCCATTGCGGCTTGGGTCGCACCTGTATCGGCGCACCTACAGGAAAACAGAGTAGTTAGCGTATCCGCGAGGCACTGTAGTGAGTACGACACGCCATAAACAAGGTATTAATATATCAACATACCCTGCACCGATCACAGGCCTGTCCAGTGCGTTTCCGCTTCTTGTTGAGTTCCAGGATTATCTGGGAGTAATCGGGTTCTGGCGAGTTCCGACTTCGACGGCGCTTCTTCTCGCGGGGCTTTTGCTCACCCACATCCCCATTGGTGCTCTCTGTGGCCGGAGTATGCTTGATCTCATCACGCTCCGGCTCAAAAACACCGCTTGGAAGCGCGTGTTCGGTATCCTGGATGCTGTTCGGAGTCGTGGTAGTTGTGGATGCCTCTGGGTCGCGGTTCGGCGAGACATAGGACGATGGTTCCGCAGATGGGTCGATAGGTAAATGGGTATGATGAGTGTTCGCCAGTCCGTCGGGGTTGATCAGATCCGAGAAGAAGTCGGTATTCATGTCTGGGCAGTCGTTGTGTTGGGAGCTGTCGAGGCCGAAGCCCAATGCCCAGGGCATGGCTTCATTGCCGCCCCCATGGAATGGATTTCGATCACTCATTGTTCGTAGATACGGAGAAGCTGGATGAACAGTAGGTGTGTGAGAAGCCGATGTTAACTTGCAGGTATTGGAGGAGTGAAATGGTAAGGATACCCTTTGAATACCTCGACGTAGGCCCGTTGAGATATCAGATACGGGATGAAGTGTACTCACCTTGACGTACTATGTTGTTGACAACTGAGTGGGAGGCGGAACTTTCCCGGGAAGATGGAAGTGTTTGATGAAGGCCGAGAGGTTAAGGGTGAGAGTTGAGAAGGGGAGAAGAGGGAAGTTATAGCTTCCAAGCAAGCAAACAAGACTTGATGAAGAAGGGCAGTCGTTCCCATATGTTGCTAGTACGTGTCCATTCAAGAACATTCGTTGTATGCCGACTCACCCATAGCCCCCCTTAATATAATAGTGCATACCAGACAGACACTTTTTGAGCTCTTTTGTTACCTATGCTTTCCAACTGGCATACTGCCTTTTTGTAGGAATACGCCACAATGGCATTATAGGCCCCGGACATCTTTAACGGGCATACCATCCAGAGTCCGGAGCTTAGAGAGGCTCTCACATCGCTCAAGCCCTTGATATTGAGGCCTAGAGAATACCTATATGGGCAGATGTTTTGTCACGGTCTTATATACAAAGCCTTTCAGCCCTTTCAACGATCCAGGCGTTGTTAGAGAATGCCTTGTTCAAAGATTGTATAAAGGATGCAATGGAAAATCCAAAGGAAGAACAACCAGTTGACAGGCTATTCATATAAAGCTAACGGGCAACAATAAACCACAGAAAGATGACTGCACAGTATTTAAAGACATGGAAATTTGAGTAAACAGTACCAAGATAATTAGAGTACAGTGACACCACGAACCCAACCAAAAAAGACCACAGAGACCAAACAAAACGATGAACGAGGGCAAAACATTATCTCGTAAGTAGATGGTAACAGAGTAAGACGAAATTGCAGGCGCAGACCATCAAAAATTAATCAATATCAAACCTCACCACGCGAAAGGATGCTGTCAGTCTTAGAACTCCTGCCATGCTCGACCAGCCCCTAGAACCAGAGAAATCTGTGACCCCCAAATCCCAATTCCAGAAACGCGTCAGAAGCCCAATCTATACGGGGCAAAGACAACAAAAGAATGAAAGTAACCCTAAAAGCCCCCGAACTCCCACGGTATGAGAAGCAGTTGTTGCTTGTTCGACGGTGGTAAAAACAGATGAACTGAATGATGATACGGGTAGACTTGGGAACAGAACTTGAAAGTAGCGAAAAAAAGTGCATACAGAATGTAGTCGGCTATAACAGTTTGAATAGCGGCGGGGAGGGTAGGAACGAGAAAAGTATGCACTGCCGTAGGCGTGTTATATCAAGGTTGAGAGCTTGGGCCATAGGGACCCGTGATATGGGCGCTGATTGAGACCAAAGACACTCAGCAACGGCAAGTGCTCGGGTCACCTAAAGTTCCGCCCATTGGAAGCCACAGTCTCAAACTCGATCCGTGGTTGGTACCGCATGGGCCCGTTATCTTCAAACCATGGCATCAGGTTTTTGCACTGGCTCACGTCAAAGGATTGTAGTTGATGGCAGCCCTCTGCGACAGCCTCGACACCAACTCCAGTAACACGGACACAACCACGCACTGACAGGTGTTTGAGGGACAGGAGGTGAAGACCAATGCTTCGCAGAGACGGATCAGAAATAGCCGAGCCACAGAATGACATGTTGAGGTATTGTAGTTGGGAACATTGGAGAGCAAGGACTTCGGTGGCCGTATCGGAGAGAGCGCAGCAGAAGGACTATGGAGTAATGATTAGTGGAAATGGGTATAGTAAGCTTGAAAGTTGATGAGCTTACCAGATCCAACTTTTGCAGCTGCTTGGCAGCATTTGTCAGATGAACAATAGCATTGTCAGTCAGGTATGTGCAGTCCGCCAAACAGAGTCTGCGCAAATTGGTGAATCGTGCATTGCCCCAATACTGGAACCCTTGGTCTGTGATGGTAGTGCAACGTGTCAAGTCCATCTCTTCGATGCGGCTAGCAGCATGAGAGGCAATGTGGTGCATTGACCGATCCGTGACGTGTTTGCAGTAGGAAAGGGTGAGCTTTTTCAGCTTGGGACAGCCATATACCGTGCCGTCAGCTGTTTGGAGAGTCGGCTTGATAGAGGATGTTTTCCCCTCAGGCTTCTGATTCCCGTGAACGACCCATCCAAGGATCCGCGCCATGAGTGTGTCTCCCACTTTGCGGCAATTGCTAAGCTCCACTTCTTCGAGACTAACAGCTTTGCTAGACATCTCGAGGATCGCAGATGCGGTAACATCCCAGACACTCTTCATTCTCCACGTGGTCGACGTGGGTGCGCAAGTTTTTACTAGCGCATTGAAACCCTCATCGGTGATATGGAAGCAGTTGTTGATGTTGACAGACCGAGGTCTATTACCGACGAATGGGCAGATGACCTTCAAAAGCACGTCGTCCGTCACGCAGCGATTGTATATGCTGAGGTCCAAGTCACGGACAATCTCGTTTGATGTGTTCAAGATCTCAGACCAATGAGAGGAGACACCACGGAGCCGAATAAGTTCGTGAAGCTCCATGAATTGGAAGATGTTCAACAGTACGCTGTCAGGGAAGATACCGTGTTGAGCATCACCAAGTGGACGTGGTTTCTGGTGGGGTTTTGAGAGACCAACGGTCTCAGGAAGAGCAAGATCAGACGAGGAGCCTACAGAACGAGATTCGGTGGGGGATGGACGCTGTTGCTCTCCAGTAAGTTCTTCCGGAGTCAATGGCGCCAACGAGCCGCGCCGGCTTCGAAGCCGAACCTTGTCCAATCCCAGGCTGAGGTAGGGGTCAGGGTCTGAAGGTCTCAGGACAGCTTCTTCCTGGTCCTTGACGGGTGAGGATTGATGTGGCCCGTCCAGCTCGGTCTCAGTCAATGTCAACAATGGCATTGAGCGTCTCCGAGCAGCCCTTATGCTGACACGTTCATCCATATCAAGGTCACCTAGGGGAGACTGTTCGTCCGTTGCGTCCGACATGATCACATCGCCGTCTGCGGCAGCTTGGAGTCTCTCTTGTGCAGTACGCTCAACTTGCTCGCGAATATCATGGGGGCACATTTCCCAGAATTTTGAAAGCACCTCCCCGCTCAGCATGAGGCACTCGACCGACGTAACGGATCGAACAGTAGCGGTCCTACGCGGCGCCAGTGACAGACTAACCACTTCTCCGAAATATTGGCCTTGCCTCAGTCGAGCCTTGATCTCGACCTCGGCGCGATCAATGCCATTTTGTTGGCCGTGGTGCGCACGACTGTGTCCATTTCTTTCAGTGACAACTTCAACCTCACCACGTACAATAAAATACAGTTCTCGGCCTTGAGAATCTTGCTTGATAATATCGGTGAATGGTGGGAAGGAGCTTGGCTGAGCGTTGAGTCCCAGGAAGTGGAGGATGTCGGCTGGCAATCCATTGAACAGCGGAAGCTCTTTGAGCAACAGACGAACATTCACCAAACCATTGGCCAGCGCGCTCGAAGGGTCTCGACGCCCTGGGCTCGGGGACTTTCGTTTCTTGTGGATCGAGTTGACAGTGAAGTCCTCCTCGGCCACAGCCAAGTCTTTGGAAAAGCTCTCTCTCAAGCGCTTGGAACCCCTTCGCACCGGACTGGGGCTGGGCTCATCCACGACAGGAGCCGAAGTTTCTTTTTTCTTCTTCTCCAAGATCATTAAACGCTCTTGCGCTTCTTCTCTGATTGCCCGCTCCACTTCTGGGAAACGTGGCAAGATATTTCGAAAATCTTCTTTTGTGAGCACGACCAGCATGCATCTCGTACGAGCGATGATCGTCGCTGTGCGTGGCCGATCCATCAGCACGCCGATTTCTCCGAAGAACGCCCCAGGGTTGAGTTCAGCATATATACTCTCGCCATCGCGTGATGTGACCGAGACGGCGCCCCGCACCAACCAATATATTGCCTTGGCATCGTCGCCTTCTGTCAGGATATAGTCGTTGGGGGCATGAAGCTGCGGTCGCAGGTGCTGGCCGACCTCGATCAAGAAGGATTCGGGCGTGGCCTGGAACAGGGGAAATGAGCGCAGACGGTCGATGAGTTCGAGCGGCAATGCTTTTATATGGGAGGAGGCTAATGGCGAGGGTCGTGCGGGTCGGTTGGGGTTGAGGACGGAATCGAAGGAATGGATGAGCGACACTGTATCAGACAAGGGCGAGACGGCCTTGGTCGGGCCTCCGCTGGCCCTGCCATGGCGACGCATGATCTCAAGCAGAACGGAGGAGGATCGGGATAGAAAGATTTGTCGGCAAGATCGCAGGTATAAAGGCGTGGGAGCATCAATAGAACGATGACGTCGACGAAAGCAGCACCAAAGTCGAGCTTCCCGTGGGCATTCTTCCACACCCAATGGGTAGATTCGCGACGCTAGCAGAGCAACATCTGCAGGGGACGAAGATGGGGGGAGGAGCTGGAGGGGTCAAAGGAAGTGAGGATGTCAAAGCTCACGGGAAGAGAGTCCCTTCAGGTGTGAAGGTGGGGTGGAAGGAGTCGACTCAGCGACGTCAAATGCGGTTGAGCTCCACCGATCTTCTGGCAACCTTCGGAAACTCTATGAGAGAACCCGCCAAAGCTCCTCTGCCTGAGCTCCACTTCTGCTATTTCGCCAAAGCTTCAATTTCTCTCATCAGGACATTCCACTGTTCCTCCATCCCCTTCGTCTGGATGTTCGCATTGCTGGTGGGGGCGGCACAAAGCGGTCAATCATCAATCGGATCGTCGCATTTTTTTTTCTTTCTTTTTTTGTGGCTGCAGAAGCCGATTTATTGGTCCGAGAGTCGGTTCTCAAAGAGAATAATTTTTTACGAGAGTACGGATGATTATGACTATGAAATGAGTAACTGGTCACGAGCTCTGAAGAGTTTGACATGAGATGTAACTACTTTTGCCCGGACAGCAGGCCCAAGAGCCCAGGGAATTCGCACTCATACGCCGATCCCAATGCGGGCGAGGGCGCTGTGACCGTGTCAACCCACGGACTCTCTCCAGTCCACACTCCCCTGTAGACCGTAGCAATTATTTAACGGTCGCGATCTTCTGCGCCATAGTTTTGGTAGTAGATGGACTTGAAATACTACTGTACTTACTCATCTAGTATCGCCATTTCCTTTGTGGCCGCTGGATTCCTGGGCGTATATCATCACGTGCCCGAAGAGACTACAATAGGTCGCGCGGTCAGCCTGAGAAGCCATGGCCAATTGAAGGATGGCCAGATGGTGTGGTATTGTGGTGGAAAGGAGCGAGTAGAGGCTTTCATATATAATGGTACAGCGGGGTATCAAAAATGCGGATATAACATCAAATAGTACAGTGTGCAGCCTGAGGTGTATGAACTGGCGCCCACATCACATCTCCCAGAACAGGAGCCAGAAACAGAGAGATCAAGAGCTTTATCGGCTACTTTCCGGAGCTCCTATGTCCAATTCGTTCATCCGTGCCATCCGGCGGCGCCAATTGACCAGCAGACCTCAGGTGAAACTTGGTTGGGGATGTCATGGCCCAGTTCGGCAGTCTGGGCCCTCGGGGGGAACCCCGAAAGTGGACATGTGTACACCGCTCATGCGATAGATATCTGCTTGCTCTGGATTGTAGGCCGCTACAATTCAACTCGATTCCGAGGAATGGTGGGATACCTCCAAATGTGGCAGACTCTTGAGGCCATTAAGGCCCTCGGACTCATAATTGACTAGGCTGACCAGTCACAGCCCGAATGGAGGAAGCAAATGAATGCAAGCATGAACGAGTTCATATCAGATCGAGCCCTCGTTGGCATGCTTGGATCGTCGATTTCCCGTGATGAAACCGATATAGGCCGGGCGATTGCCCTTCATGGTTTCCAAGGTGTCTTGCAACAGCCCGTAGACTAAGCTCATCTTCAAGCCAAGCTTGGCAGTTCGCGCAGCTGTGTAGACATCGTGGCGGGCTGGTGAGAAGAGGATCATATTAGTTATTTAGTCCAGAAACGGAGGATCGGGACAGGCCTTACCTAGCAGACTGTAGATTCCCGAGCAGGACAATCCGGCCGTGACGGTTGACAAAAAGTCCCGCTCGTCATGTCGAGCATAGTCCACCGTCTCTTCAAAGAAGCAGAATGCAAGTGCACCAGCTCCTAGCTTCGATCCCATCTTAAACCCATCCTTCACTCCGCCCACCACTGAGATGTAGTTCTTGGTCTTGTGGTATTGGAACCATCCGGACGAAGTCGTTGGGAACCGATGGGCATTTTCGGCGCGGAACACGAGGCCAGCTTTCTTGCTTCCGTGATAGTATCCCAGGGCCATTCCAGTTGTGAATGCGGACATGAAAGCGTAGGGTATGCGTCGGTCGACATCGATGCCGAGCCGAGGAGGAGTATCCGATTCGAAGAGCTTGTGCCAATAGAGAAGCTTCAACAGGAGCGAAGACTCCCTGGCGGAGTCATTCTTTGATTGTTGGTTATCCATTCTGGAGGGATGTGTGCCAGAGTGGAAGCACTTTGAGCATCGGCCGGTGTCAATGGAGGTGAACGCCGCGCCAGAAAATCGGAGCGCGGCCTGGTCCCGCCCCGACTCTCCGCCTTGCTCACCTCTATCAGAGCGACCTTCGCCCTGACAAGCAACTTCACCAAGTCCTATCCACAACCCTGCAAAATGGTATGTGAAAACGTTTGAATTGTTTGGATTGCCTCCTTTCTTATTGACTTTTGGTGTTCAGCCCCCCAAACAAGCAAAGCCCGACTCGCGGGCAACGACCCTCCTCTTCAAGAAGCATAAGAGCACCGTCCTCCTCTCCCTCCAACCACATGAACCCCTCACGGCCGTTAAAGAGAAGCTACTCGAAGCTTTCCGATCGCGCAACATGACTGAAATAAACGGAGAGCCTGTTCCTTCTGACTCGGCACTCATCGAGTTTGGCGTACCCGTGGACCGAAGTGATCTTGAGAAAGGATGGAGACTCCTACCGACGGATGGAGAAGATGCAACGAAGACAACTGCGGGAAAGAGAGCCTCTTCCGGCACTTTGCTAGCTGCAGGTCTCGACAATGGCCATCTAGTTGCATTCCGTTTCCGCAGCCCGGGTGATGTTCAAGGAAGCGACGAGGTCGATGCAGATGTTGACTTGAACGATCCTGGCTGGGATGTGGTTATTCCCAGCTTCGAAGATGAGGAGGAATAACTTGCGTCGGCGTCGAACTTTACGAATGATGGATTGCATACTACTGAGAACGTTTGGGGATTGCGAGGGTCCCGGCGCATGTGGACAAGGGTGGCTTCTTGCTTCATGTCTTTCTCACGGAGTTTACTGGCGGTTATGAATTAAGCACGAACAACAAAAGGAAGGGAATGTCGACCTCTACAATCCATCCATCATACATTGTACAATACAATTGTATCGCAATCTTATGCAGTTGCTGAGAAAATTACCCGACATTAACGAGTTTTGATATCATACTAGCTTGCTCTCTGGGAGGCTACAAACTACTACTAATTAAGTGATACCCCAGACAACTAGATTGCCCTAGGGTCTCCCAGATGATATCATAAGGCAAGCTCCTTCTGTCATATCGTCCATAGCCGTCATTCGAATGATCATCTGAAAGAGTCCCCACAGCTGGCACACAGATGAGACACGGTGGTGCGTAGTATTATACTAGTGGGCGTGGCAGACAGGTGAAACATGCTTCAATGGCGTCAGATTGGTGGTGGAGGTGTGGCGGCTCAACAACTGCCACGGCCTCTCCAGGCTAATCGCCACTCTGTAACCGTTGCTCGGAGCAACCAGGAGTGGACAACACGCACCCCCATCAACAAATCAAATCACATTCAGGAGACTCTCGGAGAATACTGCATCCCGTACCCCATACACCTTTAGCTCCACACATTCTTCATCTTCCATCGTTACTTTCAACATATTCGACAAAGACGCCCATCAGCACCTGCCCTTGCCGACCGCAGGGTGTCGCCAACTGCCTCGACCACGGCCCCGCATTATCGAGACTTGGCGGGAATAAACACGCCCCGAATTCCATCATGGCCTCCTCCGAAGGCGCCTCTTCGATCACAGTCACGGTCCGCGTGAGGCCCTTTACTATCCGTGAGGCGGCCCAAATCTCTAGAACCGATGATGGTCCTCTGTTCCTCGGTGATGGGTCCCTGGCTGGCGTCCCAACCCCCAAGCTGAACCAGAAGGGAATTCGGTCCATTGTCAAGGTTATTGACGACCGGTGCCTGTGAGTACAAACAAGCTACATTGGATCATCATCAAGATCAAGATATACTAACTAGCTCCAGTGTGTTTGATCCTCCCGAGGACAACCCAGTCCAGAAGTTCTCCCGAAGCGTCGTCCCCAATGGCAAACGCGTCAAGGACCAAACATTCGCCTTCGATCGTATCTTCGACCAGAATGCCTCTCAGGGAGAGGTTTACGAATCCACCACTCGTGGTCTTCTCGATAGTGTCCTCGACGGTTACAACGCAACGGTTTTCGCCTACGGTGCCACAGGCTGCGGAAAGACACACACCATCACGGGAACAGCGCAACAACCAGGCATCATTTTCATGACAATGCAGGAGCTCTTCGAGAGGATTGACGAGAGATCGGGGGAGAAATCAACGGAGATCTCACTCTCTTACCTCGAGATCTATAACGAAACCATTCGCGACTTGCTTGTCCCAGGCAACCCCAAGGGCGGTCTCATGCTCCGAGAGGATGTCAACCAGTCTGTTTCGGTGGCAGGTCTGTCAAGTCACCATCCCCAGAATGTGGAACAGGTTATGGATATGATTGTTCGAGGTAATGAGTGCCGCACTATGTCACCAACCGAAGCCAATGCCACTTCGTCTCGATCGCACGCCGTCCTCCAAATCAACATCGCACAAAAGGATCGAAATGCCGGACAAAACGAACCTCACACCATGGCGACCCTCAGTATCATTGACTTGGCTGGAAGTGAGCGAGCTAGTGCTACCAAAAACCGTGGCGAAAGACTTTTTGAGGGTGCCAACATCAACAAGTCCTTGCTGGCCCTTGGAAGCTGCATCAATGCCCTCTGCGACCCCCGAAAGCGCAACCACATCCCCTACCGAAACTCTAAACTCACTCGACTTCTGAAGTTTGCCCTAGGCGGAAACTGCAAGACTGTCATGATCGTCTGTGTCAGTCCCTCGAGCCAACACTTTGACGAGACGCAGAACACTCTACGATATGCCAACCGAGCCAAGAACATCCAGACTAAGGTTACCAGGAACGTGTTTAATGTCAACCGCCACGTCAAGGACTTCCTGGTCAAGATCGATGAGCAGATGAACTTGATCAACGAGCTCAAGGCACAAGCAAAGGATTCGGAGAACGTCGCCTTTGCTAAATTCAAGAAGCAAACTGAAAAGAAGGACCTTGTTGTCCGCGAAGGTGTTGCTCGAATTCGCAGTGCCTATGAACACAGTCTTCCTGAACGACAGGAGAAGGCGAACAACATGCTCAAGCTAAGACAAATTAGCCGCCGCATCGGTATCCTTTCATCATGGATTGCTGCATTTGACAGTGTCTGCGAGTCGCATGAGAATCAAGAGGGCTTATCCAACCTCCATGCCGTCCGGAAAACCGCCCAAGGTATTCTTCTCGAGCTCGAGGGTAGTCGACACCATTACAACCAACGCTTGTCGAAGAATACATGGGATCGGGCCATGATCTCTGCAGTCGAGAACGCGACCAAGCAGCTGCAGGAGTTTGAGATCAGCGACGCCAGCGACTACGCAAACCTAGACAGAGAAGCCGAGCTTCTGCGCTCCAATGCCGAATGTGAGGCATTGTCTGCGGTGGTTGATCAGGACAAGGCTGGCGAGGCCGCAGCGGTGCAATTGCTGCTCCAAGCCCAGTTCGAAACGATGACCTCCATTGAGGAAATCATGCAACTCAATGCTACCGAAGCTATTCAGAAGGGGCGTCTCATTCTAATGAAGATGTTGGAAGGCTGCACCGACGCCGTTACCAACCTTGTCAAGCCCGACGGCAATCTGCCTACTGTCCCAAGCTTCAATCTGCAGAGTCCTGCCAAATCTGCCAGCCCACCAAAGCCGAGAAAGAGATTCAGCTTGGTCGGCATGCCGGCACCACGACTTTCGATTACTCCTTCCGTTCAGCTCGCCCCGGTGGCCCCTGCTTCCCCAACAAAGAGCTCCCCTCGCCGTCGCAAGGTTGCTGCTGGCCGTAAGACTGTCAGCTTTACACCCAAGAAGACGCAGGCCAAGGCTTCCAAGCGATCCGTCCGCTGGAAGGATGACGAGGAGGATGGTCCCCTCACCGAGTTCCAGAAGACTCCTCAGAAAGCTCCTGTCGAGTCCTCGGACGATACCAGCTCTGAGACAGAACCCTCTGAACCGCCTCTCCCCAGGGGTGTATCACCCATTCCACGAAACATTCCCCGAAAAGTCAGCCCAGCCTATTCAATCTCCCCTGTTCCAGGGCCGGCTGAACCAACCCTGAACGTTCAGAAGAACGGCAGCCGATTCAAGGCCGGGTTCCTGTCCAAGAAATCCGGCAGCTCTCCTCTCGGCCCACCTCCGTCTACTACCCTTCCTATCTCCGACAATGAGAAATCTCCCCTACGTGATATTGAGGGAAGCAGTTTCTTGAATCGTGCTTCGTCAGAGAAGCCGTCCCGGATTGCCGTCCGCTCTCCCAGTGGGAACTTCTCGAGCAGCCCGGTGTCCGATAGCAAGGACAACTGGAAGACTGACAAAGACGAGGCTATGAAGATCAATTCCGCAATGCGTCGCATCTCCAGCAGTCACGTTGGTAGCATCTCCGGTAGCAACTCGCTGCGGATCCATCGCCGTCGCAGCCCAAGCTCTGCAACATACAGCAGTTCTCCCAGCGATGGTACCATGTTCACCGCATCACAAGCCCGACGCATGGTCAAGAGCGAGCGCGAAGGCGAGGCGAAGCCTAATGTCCTCAGCCCCCACACTCTTCCGGTGATGAAGCACACTGGGCGGCGAACCACTCTGGGAGGTGAAATCCGACCTCGGCATGCTAGCCTGTCTAGCAGGGACGCACTGCGCCTCAGCACTATCGCGGCACCCACCGTTAACCACACACCCGATTTCACATCCAGTGGACTCCGGTGAATGACCATCTGATTTAATGTTACTATTGTGCTTTGTATGGACTATCGGAACTCGGCATCTGGCGTTGGCATTGGCGTACTAGATACCACCCTTTCTTTTTTTGTTCTCTTTTGTTTTGCCTTCCGGGGATTCTACGGTGTTTTTGTCTCCTTGATCATTTCTCTCTTGTCGTTGTCTACATTATTCGGGTCCAGGGACTTACTACGGTCTTGTGTCGATGTTTCATTTGTGTATCTTCTCTTTTCGCTCGACATATTCTTTTCTTGATTTGTACATTAATGACATTGATCTGGTTCATTCCAACGCATTGTTGTCTTTATAATTGTGTGCCTCTGTAAGCAGATATCGGCGATCGAGGGACTCTTCAGGGCTGAAGAACTACCTCAACCGTAGTTAGCGTTAGGGCTTGGCTTGGAGAATGCGGGGAGCTTCGATTTGTCAGAAACTTGGATGACGCCACTCTGCGAGGTCGACAGCTTCCAGATCGGGACTGACTATTCTCCTACTTTCTTCCACCATCTCCGGTCCAGAAAGCTCGCGATATTTCTTTGGAATTGCATTCTAATACTCGATCTCGCAATCCGCTCGTGCAGAAGAATCGATCGCGTCAGCGTATCCCGTTCTCCCCCACTTCAACGTCCCCACTCGAACCCAGAAATTATTCTGGCAGATGTCTTTTGCCGCGCCGATTGCCTCAACCCTCTTCTCTCGCCTCTTCCGTCCCTTCTCAACCAGCTCGCCAATCCTCTCCGTGACCCCTGAGTCGCAAGCGCGGAATATGTCCACCACCACTGAGAAGGCCACCGTCGCCGCGGGCTGCTTCTGGGGCGTCGAGCACCTGTTCCGCAAGCACTTTGGCAACGGCAAGGGTCTTCTCGATGCAAAGGTCGGTTACTGTGGTGGCCAGACCTCTTCGCCATCCTACCGCGCCGTGTGCAGCGGTGACACTGGCCGTAAGTGATATTCCGAAGCTTTCCGATCTTCGACGAGGAGCTCCCAAGCCACGCGCGAATACGTTGCTAACTTTCTCTTGTGTGGCCCCGCAGATGCCGAAGCTCTCCAGATCTCCTTTGATCCCTCCGTCGTGACGTACCGCCAGCTCCTCGAGTTCTTCTATCGTATGCACGATGCGACGACGATGAACCGTCAGGGCCCTGACGTCGGCACCCAGTACCGCAGCGCGATCTTCACGCACGGCGAGGAACAGCAGAAGGTTGCGGAGGAGGTTACGGATAAGGTCAGCAAGGAGTGGTTCAAGCAGCCTGTGTCGACCCAGGTCCTGCCTGCTGGTCAGTGGTGGGATGCCGAGGAGTACCACCAGCTGTACCTGAACAAGAACCCCGCTGGATACGAGTGCCCTGCTCAGTATGTGAACCTTGTTTGTCCTTGGAGGGCTCTTTCATTTTATCAAACCTCGAAGAACTAATAACTGTTCATTCCCTTAGTTTCGTGCGAACCTTCCCCCCTCTTTCGGAGTGACTCGGATCCAAAATCTGAGGGTAGGGGCTATTCCTTTAGGGAATAATTGAACACCATGACATATATAACATGGTATGTGAAATGACATATGTAGGCCCGGGGTGTGAAAAAAGGGGTCAATTTTCTTTCGTTATACATAATTACGTTCTCGAACCCAAATTTTATTGTGAAATGAGGCTCCTTCGTCTTAGGTCGGTAGCCTGAAACCTTGGTAGGCAGATGATACACGAAGAAGTGAACTAGAATTGGGGTGTGATGGTAAAATTAAGACCTGCCATACTCGACATTTTTGCCATAAGCCACCTCCTGCAGCCTCTCCCGAAGGAAACTGATCACGCTGAAATTTAGACTACTGTTGCTTGAATCCGGGGTTATACCTGGAGAGCCGCGCAGCGTCAACCTCCCACATCACATTCATCCTCTCATAACCTCCCCACTGACTCTGTGATTGCACCTCTGACAGACACCTCCATCTAATCGAAATATATCTCTGATTTTCAGCTTCATATTTGCTGACGACTTGCAATCCATGTCATACAAATGGGGCTAACTACTTGTGGTTAGCTTCCTATCGCACCTTCAACTAACCTACACCAACCCTCGACGTGTGACAGACAACCGCGAGTATGTCGCCTTCACGGGCAACGGTGTGGTTGGTACCCATCCTCATAGCCTGGCTGGGCTTGATTCTTATCCGTCGAGAAAATGACAATCCCGGCGAATTCATTCTGGCCAATAACAGAAGCTCTCTCCTCTTGACAAGCACTCCGCAGACGCTTCTAGACATCGATGACGCCCTTGTATCAGAATCCAATCCAGCACGAGAAGATGGCACCTTTGATTATGAACGCTGTGCAAGACTGCACAATTACCTCGTTGCGTATGGATGGATGGCGCATCACGAGCGAGAAGTGGACGACCTCCAAGAATTGCTGAGCCGGCCCTCCTTTTTTGAACTTGAGGGCTACGACTTGGGGGTTCCTATGCACCGTCTCAATCCAGAGATGGTTTCATTCCTGCAGTCTATCATTCTGCCAGGTGATCGTGAAGGATTATTTTACTGGGTGGACAGCATGGGCGTACTCCCTGCTGATCTTTACTTCTTTGATCAGGAGAACAAGCTGCGCAACCGCGAGCGCTTCGTCAACCTTCATGTCTCCTGGGTTGACCTTGGCTCTCATAATATCGGCCTCTTATTTGATCAGAAGCGGAATCGTGTAGCGATACCCCTCGTGATAGAGAATCTTGACAGCATTAGTCCCGTCAAGGACCATTTGGATATGTGGTTCCCACTCGAGACGATGCTGACCAACTGGATTCACATGCTTCGCATTGGCAAAGTGACTGCTAGTCCACCAGAAGAGGAGGAGTATCCACCTCGCGTTGCCCGGCTAGGGTCGTGGGTATGGCAACCTTATAGTCCTGCTCAAGTGGACAGCGCCGTGGATGCCATGAATCGACTCTCGGCTGCCATTGAAGCTAGGATGCCTTCCAAATCCCATCTGTCGGTCTCTCGAGAATCCCCTCTTTTGACCGATTCCGAGCTAGATGCAGCGTCCGTTCCGGAGAATTGTTTCATTCGCTCGGTTCTATCCAAAGTGAAAACTCCCCGCTTCAAATACATCGCACCGGGTCTGGAAGTACCGCACGATGCTGCGGCGTTTGCAGCACGTCAGAAGTTTACCGGTCTGACTCGCCACCCTGAATCACCCACGGTTATACCACCAGTGTTAATTTTCGCAAACCAAAAACGTACGATCAACTTCAATAAGGAGATAAGGTACTTATTCTTCGACCCTCACGACCCAATTCCATATGATGATCGTGATCTTATTCCCGTGGGACTATACTCCGAGTTTGCACGTCGAGGGGAGTCCGATCTTGCAGAGGAAGGATTCCGTCTGTTGCTGCCATTCGAATTCCGCGTGGAGCTTTGGGATGAAAACAGTGCTAAAAAGAGCGATGGAAGTTTGGTGCCTAGGGGTTCGGTGTCTGAGCTCTTCCAGCATGGCTATTTCCCATTTGGGGGTGAATGGCGGGCTCAGAGATTCGAGAGGTTGTTGGATCGGTGGCGGGAATTGGTGGAGAGTGGCGTTTGGAAAGTTGGGAAGAATGGTGTCAAGGGTGGTATTGACCGGTTTCAAGAAGCGGACTACGGTTATTGGAAGGATTATTGGATTCCCCCTGGATGGTGAAGTGGGTAATGGAAATAAACAGGGTACGATATACGCAGCGCAGAGTAATCATTCACCATTTTGCACCAGTACTCGAGGTTTTCTTTGAACACGAAGGTATTGAAATTATATAGTCTTAGCAGAGGGATGTGTATAAGTCTAAGTTTCGTCCTTCTAAATCATTCACGGATCACCAGGCCATAGAACGACACCGCGGAAGGGACAATCATTCCCAGCACGATGGCTTGGAACACACTAGTACCATTCCAACCAGCCATGTTGGCGAACATCCTTGCCAAAGTGCCGCCAACAATACCCATCCACACAACAAAGAATCCCAAATCATTCCAGCGTTTCCATGCCTGGCCTCTCTTAGATAGTTCACTAGTTGATCGCATAGACGTGCCCCATCCATCCTGGAACACTGTGATCAAGCTCCAAAGATGGATCATGGGAAGAGGAATATTGTAGAACAAAAGACCCGGTCCAATCCAGAGCCAATAGTTCGTTGGGCCTCTGTCAGGGTTTCGGAAGAAGTTGTAGAGCAATGTGTAAGCAATACGAATGCCGACGTCGTACCAGTTGAAATAAGCAAAGCAGCGACCAGTGATGAGATAGTAGAGGATGTAACCAAATCCAAGCAGGGGTCCGGCCTCTCGCTTGATGGCAGCCCAGAAGAAGAGCGGGTTGTTGAGGACGTAGATTTGAGGCTGTTGGAAGGACTCGATGTGACCAGCTCGGCTCCAGCGAACTTGTTGCATGATCCAGCGGCTCAGAGTTGTCGGTGTGTCAGTCGCAGTCAAAGTGTCAGACACATATGTGACGGTCCACCCGCGCATGAGTAGATTGGTAGTAAGATGGCGATCCTCGTTGACGACCATTCGATGTCCAAGCACGGTCTGTGTATACCAGGGATACAAGACGGCTGGGAGCGAGCAGACTCGGAATGCTGTACTGGGGCCTGATTGGCAGTCACTGGTTCCAGAAGCAGTTGAGGTTGACCGGGTCATATAAAGCTCAGACCAATAGACCACACTGCCGAGTTTGGTCGTGATAGTGTCATTTTCATTGTGCACAATCAAGCCTGAGCTACCACCACCAACATGAGGGTCACCAGCAATAGTTTCAATGGTACTCCGCAATGAGTCAGGCATGATGATGGTATCAGAGTCGGAGGACCACAGGTACTCAATACCGAGCATCTCGGAGATCACAATAGAGAAAATGAAAGCCGAAAACATGATTCCCTTCTTGTGCAGATGGGGCTGGAAGAGACACAGTCTTGTGATACCACCAGCCTCGCCAAGATCAAGGTCATGTTCAGAGAGAATCTCGCGTGCGAGCTGGCAGCAGTGGGCAATGGTAGCTTCCATATAGACCTGGGGAGCCTGGGTGTTACCATCGAGCTTGGAGAGCTTCTCGAAGGTCTTCATAGCAACTTCACCCAGCGGCTCATCAATATGAATAACGGCTGACTTTTCAGGAAAAACCTGGATATCACGTTAGGCAAGTTTTAACAGACCCGTTTGAAGCTACTTACTTCTTGGAAAACTCGAACCATCTCCTTGTCTGGAGTGTCATCACCATCAACGCCCACCAGGACGAAGCGGCATTCCGCCGCAGTTTTGTAGCTGTCTAGAGCGCGAGCAAAAAGCTCCGGGTCTTCACGGTATCCAACAATGGCAGCCATGCATTCTGTGGCCCTTTTCGTGCCCGTGAGCAGATAGCTAGCTTTCTCCAAATCTTGACCACCCTGCGATGGGGCGTTCAGCCGTCGCCGTCTGCGCTCATTTGCAAAGCGATTATATTCCGCCGAGAAGATCGTCAGCAAGATATCTAGTGTCAACGGGTGCCGTGTATAGCCGGTGATGAAAGAGTAAATAGGAATGACAATAATGCATCCCAAGAGATTAAGAAATTGGCGCAAGCGAGAGACATCGGGACCCCTTTGTTGGAACATGGAGAACCCAGTATACAGGTTTTTTTCATTGAATGAGTCCATTTTAATGGTACTCACTCAGGCGAATAGTAACGAGTGACGAATGAAAAATATGAACTATTAGGGATAATAACGAGGGACCTGGGGAAGAGATCTTCAGAAAGAGAATCAGATAAATAAGAACGAGTGTGAATAAGTTAATTTTTTTTGGAGGCGTCCAACAACCCGCTTTCCACTTTTTTTTCACAGTCCAAAAATAACACCGCATATTGAGGCTCCATGTGTCCATGACCTTGGAGCCTGATTCGAGTCATACTCAGCGTGCTAGTGCAAAACTTCGAATGACTGCTCGCACTCACTCAGGGGCATCCTCCGGTCATACACCGACCATGCCGACGTGTATTTGAGACCGTTCTCGTATAGGTTGGCGACAACGAATAGAAAGCCCGTTCTTCTGAGCCGCATACTCGGTAATAGGTCAGCGCTATCCCCAAAGAGGTTTAGAAGCCAAGCTAATTGAGAAACAACTCCAAGACAGCAGAGAGTCAAATGGTGGGCTTAGTAGTGGAGTTCCATCACATGGATCCTGCAGAGAAGCCCGGCGGGGCTTAGGCAGGATGACTATCTGGTTTAGTTCGAGAGTTTGTCGAAGATTTGCGGATTTTAGTTGCTGTGGTTTTTTGGTGTTAAAAAGGAGAGATGCCGACATTCCGATCAAGTGTAAATGCGACTGTGATGGCGGAGCGTCTTCTTCATCTACAACGATGCCATTCTACAAGGACAACCGCATAGTCCCCTTGGGGATTATGTTGTTGACATTTTTTATCTTTGTCTATCATTTTGAATTGGATCGTCAGGGCCCATTGGGCGAGATCCCCGCGACAGTCGTTCCAAATACATCCGTTGTTGAATCGTCAAATTCAAATCCGAAAGCTACCACCAACTTTGTGGATGAAGCTGTTGACCAGCCCGTTCACCATGCCATTCCCTCCCCAATTCCTTCCGCTAAACCACCAAGCTCTTCAACTCATTCGCTCCACCAGCCGAAAGGCCTAAGTACCGACGACGTGATTCTTATGTTCAAAACCGGAGCTACCGTTCTATGGAAGCGTGTGCCCATCCACATGGCGACTACATTCTCACCCCAACGCATCAGTACCGAGAACATCATCATTTACTCCGATTATCCCGAGAGCATAGGACAATGGGAGATCATCGATGTTCTTTCAAACACCACTGATAAAGTGCGCAAATCGGAGACCTTCAAGCCATATCTCCAGCAGGAGGACTACGAATCGCGCCAGAACTATGCTGAGATGTCAAACATGCCCGGCGATGCTGCTGGGCCTCCCGGAGGATGGAAGCTCGATAAATACAAATTCTTGCCTATCATACAGCATGCAGGCCTGAACAAGCCCAATACGAAATGGTATATCTTCATGGAAGACGACTCCTACATCTTCCTTCCTAATCTCCTCCGCCATTTGGAGAAATTCGACCATAAAGACCCATGGTACCTGGGCAGTCTGGCCTGGATCCATGGAGACTACTTTGCTCACGGTGGCTCCGGCTTTGCGCTATCTCGGGGGGCTTGGGAAAAGAGTTTCGGAAAAGACCCGCGTATCGTGGAGAAGTTTGAAGAATTTACCGAAGAGCATGGTTGCGGAGATCACATCCTGGGCCATGTACTACATGAATACGGTGTACAATTCGGCGAAACCACGGATGATAATCGATTCCGTTATGGATTCAACCCCGAATCTCACTGGTCGACGTGGTATGAGCCTGCTAACTGGTGCAAGCCGGTGTATAGCTGGCATCACACACATGGAAAAGACGTAGCCCGATTCTACAAGCTCGAGCAGTCCTGGGACTTTGAGAAGGTCAGCACTATTGCGCCCTAGTGGATTCATCACAAAGCTAATTCTAAATAGGGCCCTCTGAGATATCGCGACATCTACGAGGCGCTGGTCGCCCCGTATCTGCGACCTCGTGCAGAGTGGTGGGATAATTGGTCTGGCAAGTATGAGATCAAATCCAGCATGGCTGCAAGTGCCGAGCCACCAAGCAAGGTCAAGTCTACTGAGACATGGCGCAGCGCCTGGAAGTCGGTGGAGGCCTGTGAGGCGGCCTGCATATCTTGGGCTGACTGCGTGCAGTGGTCATTCTACGAAGACCGCTGTAAGATGGACAGCATGGTTTTATTGGGCAACGGTATTCCGGAAGGTGACTCCAGGCGACAGACTAGCCTCCCTTGGGTCAGCGGATGGCTGCCACGTCGGATTGAAAACTGGACTTGCCAAGAATAATCCAAGAGACCAAGAAATCAAGATGGAGTTGTACTGTACATAGAAATAAGACGATCATCATAAATAATAAGCAGCCGCAAGCCACAATCCCGTGAGCCCCTCACCATGTCTTAGAGGTTAAATCGTGGTGACCATCCCACTCCCGAGGCTTGTCTTTGAAGAAAAAAAAACTGTGTTCGGATGCCTAACGCGTTGTACTACGTTACTCTATGCCACGGTTCCATGACTCAAGGATCTGCGTAGTTAGTGGGTCGATCCTGTTGAATTTGTACGGAAATAGGGACCCTGTTTAAGAAAAATTGGGCCCGCTAAGACAACGCTAACACATTAATTGACGGCCCCCAAAAATAATCATTGTGGACCAGAGGATATTGTTACATTCAAATCTGCTGCTAAAATGCATCCATCAAATAATGGATTGAAATGCCCCTTCTTCATCCCTTTTACCAAGGACCATGGACCGCACCACCTGGCTCGACGGCCTTCGAGGCATCGCGGCGGCCATCGTCGCGACGGATCACTATTTCATGGGCGGCGTTCTGGACAATGCCTTCCTCTCGTTCTGGGCTGATCCACCCGAAGAAAATCGGAGGCTTATCCAACTGCCTCCGATTCGCCTCCTTTTCGCCGCACATGCTATGGTCCCGTTATTCCTCGTGATCTCGGGCTATGCGATTTCGATCAACCTTCTACGGCTAAGAAACGGCGACGACGGCGATTTCGTGCGTCGTCTGTCTTCTGCAGTTAGCAGGCGAATTTTCCGCATCTATTTACCGGTCTTTGTTATCGCCATTATCTCACAGCTTCTTTATTTTTGTAATATTTACCAATGGAACTTTGGCGATGAGGTTGTCTGGGGCAGGAAGCCTTGGACTGCACCATGGTTGCACATTACCTATGTCTTTCGCTATATGCTCGACATCACGAATATTATCAATTTCCAGGGCAATCCTGGCTTGAATGGCCAACTTTGGACGATGCCTATGGAGTTCCGGGGCTCATGCATCGTCTACACTGTGGTATTGGGACTGGCATTCTGGCGGCCTCAGCTTCGACGCATAGCGCTAGGGTGTCTGATGAGCTATTGGTTCTACTTTGGTCTTTGGGATGTCTTTGGCTTCCTAGCTGGTCTGTACTTGGCTGAGATGCGACTTCTCTCGGGGTCAACAGCAGACGAGGAGCTAAAACTGCCTTATCACTCTTTGGGAAGATGGACATCAAACATAAAGTCCATCAATTTCTCAGCAATCTGGAGTTATTTCTGCTTCATTTTCGGAATCTACCTTCTCTGTCTAAGCGACGATGGTGAATTGCCACCCGGCTACCTATTTCTCAAACTGGTCGAGTCATCACGCTGGGAGAATGACTGGGCAGTACTCAGCAAATGCTGGAAGACGGCAGGGTCTGTTCTTGTGGTCTACGCCATCAGCCAATTGCCACGTCTACAATGGCCTCTAACTTCAAGACCGATGCAGTATCTGGGCAAGATATCATTCTCGCTCTACCTCGTACACCAGTCTGTTTATCACCTTGTCCGTGACCCCGTGAGGAACTTTTTGTGGTACATTGCAACCAGGGAGCCGTACCCTGGTACGGAGAATGCCAATCAATTCACGATACCTTTTGCATTTACATGGTTGGTGGGGTATGCGGTCATGGCTGTGTTCAATCTATACGCGGCACACCTGTATACGAGGCATGTGGACGAACGCTGTGTAGATATGGCGAAAAGGATCGACAGGTGGCTTACTAGAAAATGATCATTTGTATACATGTATAAGTATCAATAATATGGCGTTTTATCTCGACTTTATATTGATTCCTCTCCTCCTGCATCTTTTGCACCACCGCTTTCCCAAGTAGCATTCGCGCGGGCTTGGAGGCATATACTCTCAGGTATGTCAACTGCCCCCAATAAAAAGCAGCTTTAGATATGACTCATCCTGAAGTCTCTTGCTATCTCTTATGTCTCTTATGGTCGACATTTCATGGCTTGTATACTCCATGTGTCACGTGCGAGGGCTAGATGGAACGAGTTTCAGCCAATCATCACACGATCTTCGATGCGTAATCGCTAGCGTCGCCCCCAAGATCAACCTAAGATAAAACCACTTCATCCCCTATCAGCACTATTTCCCTCTGCATCTCCCATAGAACATGCAAATTTCCCCCCTACCTGGCACACCGGCCTGTTATTTGCTCGCACCGGGGCTCGTTCCAGGCCACTGATCTTTTCATACGGCTTCATGGCCGCAACGGCATCCTGAAGCCCCACTAGCATAGAACTTGCCAAAATGCCGGGCCGCTCATCAGCTAATCTCAAGGGCACTACACTTGGGCTCTTGCGATCCAAGTCAGGATGTAAAACATGCAAGTAAGTCACACCCCTCTATCTCCTAAAATTCAGTTATACTAATTTCCTTCTAGAATTCGAAGGGTCAAATGCGGCGAAGAAAAGCCTCACTGTGTGCGATGCACCAGTACAGGCCGCAAGTGCGACTATGATGATAGAAAGTCTATTAAATTCTCCGTCACAGCCTCGACGCAACCCATACTCGCAAACTCATTGTCAATGTCGCCAAATACGATGTGGCGAGAACGGCGCGCTTTCGCCTACTACTTCCAGAACGCCGCATCAGCTGTTGGCGGTGGGTTGGATGTTGACTTCTGGCGCACGATTGTCCCACAAGTATGCCGGAGTGAACCTGCTGTTTGGGATGCCATCATCTCCGTCAGTGCTTTATTTGAAAGCCCCGAGCCGATTTCAGATCCAGATCGCATTCAAAATCACCGGGACGCGCTAGGCTGGTACTCGCGCTCGGTCTCCGCTGTTCGTCAGCAAATTGAGCGTGGCAGTGTGGATACCTTTGTTGGATTGATTAGTTGTGTGCTTTTTATCTGCATTGAGGCACTTCAAGGCGGCGTGGACGAAGCTATCCAACTTTATTGCCAGGGTGTGCATTTGATTCTTGCTTTGCGCACTCAAATAGCCAGCGGGCTGGTTCCGGCGGCCAAGGCTGCCTCGTTGGAGGACACGATTGTTCCCATATTCATTCGGTTGGGTCTGATTGGATTCACCTTTTCTCGACCACAGATTGGGCTTCTCTTGCGGGGTATCAAACACAGACCGACGCAAATATTCATTTCTTTGAGGGCTGCTCGAGAAGAAATTACCCGCCTAGGCGCAGAGATTCAGTTTTTCCAACACGCCTGTGGAGAGCATCTCTTGAGTCCCGATGACTCTCGCATACCCCAGGATCTGCTGGATCTACAAGCAGATCTGTCAGTCCAGTTGAGAGACTGGCACACTGCCTTTGTGAACCTGGTGGAATCATTACATACTACATCCTTGACGACGGAGGACATTGGCACTATCGCCCTTTTCTCTGCAATTTACGAAGCGCTCTTCATCATGCTAGAGGTATCCGCATCTTCATCAGAGGTCATCACTGACGCGTTTCTACCAAATTTCCAAAGAATCGTGGAGCAGTCTCGAATCTCCCTAGACGCGTCAATGCGATCAGATGGCACACAACCACCGTTCACATTCGATATCAACCCGGGAGTTGCACTATGGTTCACCTGCCTGAGATGTCGAGATCCTACAATTCGACGCGAGGCACTTGCCCTCATGCTCCGGTCTTCGCGAGTACAGGGATTCTACAGCTGTATGTCTGCCGTCACATTTGGCGAAAGGATCATGCTGCTTGAAGAAATGAATGGGGAGGTGATGAGTACCAATCCAGACACGCCGCATTTCTCGACCACAGAATCGCTTGTCGGATATCAATACAGCCCGGGGTCCAGCTCGAGCCTGTCTCCCGAGTCTACAGGCTCTGATGCAGGTACACCGTTAATACATCCTATCCCGGAAGAAGCGCGTATCGGACATTTTGATGTCTTCCAACCAGAGAGAGGACTTCCTCCTGACATCACAGAAGAAATCATGGCAAAATGGAACCTCCGTCCTGATCGGACGTTTCTGGGATTCTGGCGAAACGAGCGCGATGAAGGCAGTGATAGCTGGCGGATGGTTCGTGAATACATCCCCATGGATCTCAAATATTGATTATAGTGTCTTGTCAACTACCATATGTTGAAATTACCTGTTGGCTGTCATGACCGAGACTGAAGCATCTACTGCATGAGAGATTTGTACATATACATACACGTGCATGCCCAATGATTCGCGATCCGTGTTCCATCTTTACATTGAACCAATCTCAACACCACTAGATTGATTTCCTGTCTTTTTTTCCGTCGTCACTCGGGGCTCCCTCGATAGGAGTGATCTCAAACAAAGCCGGATCCAAGGGCTCTCTCCCGAGAGGTATCACATAATTAACGGGATCAATCCAACCCCAGCCTCCGCCCAACCTTGATCGGGCATTCGCGAAATGAAAAAAACACCCCACCCGGAGCCTCATTCACGGAGTTCGGGGCTTGAGATAAGGGATAACTTGCCATCGACGCTGGTCTGTGTAGTAAAAATAGCGTATGTGCTCACGAAATCCAGATCCAAGCTCACTGCCCGTGCATACAACCCTAGGAGGCTAGACGAGTCACCTGGCCAGCTAAGCATTAAGCGGAGAAATTAGGATTTTGTTAGTGAAGGGTAGCGTAGTGAATAGCAAGTTCTCTCTCTGCCTGTAATCCCAAAAATGGCAACTCTCGTCCCCTCGCGTAAAGTAATCTCCCGACTGACACGCCAACCCGCGTGGTGGCGGGCTTATTTCGTTGTCAACGGGCCCAGCACTAGTCTACAAGCGGGAATCGGGGCACAGCCCAACGGAGTAAACGGGCAAAGGACGGGGAAACCATGCGATGTTCTATGCACTTGTGTACCATACACAATACGTGATACGGGCGTCGACGGCTCGACGCCGTCAAGGGCACAGTATGCGCGCGTGGGACGCCACGCTGGGGTTGGGCGCGATTTGGCAAAGGAATACGGAGAAGCAAGGCTTTTTAGAATACCGGGTTGAGCAGGATATGGATTGTGTAGCGAGGTCACATTTGTTTTGTTCGGGGAGTGTGAATTGATTTGATCTTATCGTATCAATTGTAGTGAGCTATGAGACTTGGGAGCAAGATGTTTTGCAACCCCTTACCTCGAGGGGGATGACACATTCCTGGGCTTGAACAGTTGGAATCAAGCCACCCCTAAAGAGGTAAATAGACGATTTCAACCTAACTCCCCCGACATTCCTTCTGGAAAGCATAGCAGTGGTTGCTGGTCCAAAGTACTGGTTGTTTATCATTAAAACTGGATATCGACGTAGATACAGAAGAATGGTGAAGTTGGACTGGATGTTCCTAAAGTAAACACACGCCCCTGACTGCCCTGCCACTGCGTGCTCAGGCGATCAGCAAAAAAAGTTACTCCACGGTAGCTCATTCGTTCGCTCATTAGCTCCCTTAGCTCCCCTTAGCTTCAAAGTGGATGCCCCCCCTCTTGCAGCGGGCGCCGAGTGGTTAGGAGTGTACGGAGTACGGCGGGTTAATTGGTCAAGGTTTCCGGTTGTACTGGACGGATGTTCGTTCCTGAGCGACGTGACAGTATTCCTGACCGGGAAGATAAGCACGTTGATGTGCATGCAATTATGTGCAGGACGGTATGATGTATAAACTTCGAGTATTCTCCCCCTGTCTATCCATGCCAGGTACGGAGTACAGGTAACAGTATGTCATGTCGGTATGTACAGTGACTACGCAAAAGTATTTGGACCCCCCGGGCCCCACTTTGCTGACCGCCCATGCTAATTTCCTACCGCCTACTAGAAACGCTTAGTAAGAGAACACGCTCAATCTATGCCTGATAGGGTACTGGCAATCATGGAATCAGAAGGATGGTATACGCCTTACTAGGTAGACTTCTATGTGTATTTAGTAGTTAATATGCAATTCATGGAGTTTTGACGGAGGTTTTGCGACCGGCAATATATTATGTAATATAGGGGTGTGGGGCGGGGGTCCAAATACTTTTGCGTAGTCACTGTACGTATGTGCTTCTGGGCAGTTACTTGGCAGGCACCGCTGGGCATCCTGGAAGATTCTTGGGGGATTCTTGGTGCCGAGTACCTAGTTTTTGGGCAACTTTGGCAACAAGTTGGGGGCCACTTTTAACCGGTTTCTGTAGACTGGGCAAATCGGGGGGGGGGTTGAGTTTGGCGCCGAGACTAACTATTGGGCTTGGGTACGTCCCACGGGTTTTCTAAAGGAAGGTGGTTCTTTTTTTTCTGCAGCCTGGTCGGGGTTGACCGGTTGTGCACTCCTGATCCAGACAGGGTTAGCTAAGTACTGTTATTGGTGGTGGCGAGGTTGGACATACAGTCCAAATACGTGGCACGAGAGGACGAGTAAGATGAGCAACGGGGGAATTATGTAGAGATGCCACTATAGGCGCATGAAGCGACATACAAGGGAGTTTAGACGTGGGGAACAGCAGATGAAATCGAGTTCGAATCTGTGTAGAGGAATAAATCTCCAATCAAATACAGTACGGAGTATAATATATTGTATTGTGATTACACTCCTTATCAAAGACAAACGCCTGGGGCAGAAAAAAATGTCTCAGGTGGCCCAACGGCTAACTGGTTACTGGCCCCCAGAGTCCACCCAATTAATCCCCTTCACCCAGTCAAATGAACTTCTAATCTCTAGCAAATGAGACCCCATGACGAGGCCTGGAAATGCACCAAGGTAGATGTCTCATTTGTAGTGCACGAGATTGCAGTACTGTCTGTATAGTGTTCCGGGTTGGACCGGCCAGTTTCTCTATACCTCGAATATCGTTTACAATTCAAATGTATAGCAATTGATCAACTACTTACGGTAACTAATAGTTAAGCATGAAATTTGTTACTTGCATTGAGCATCGTGTAGTCAGTCAACAACCCCCTTAGGGTCAAAAATACCAGTTTGCACGGCGAAAAAAAAAACGTGCACAGACGACTCCGCCTTTTTTCCAGGGACGACTCCACTTGATGGAGAGCATCTCCAAGTCCCTTGGTCCCTTAAGTCCCCGAACGATCACTGTATTACACCATACCGAGCCATGGCTCTGGGCTGTAATCTATTTGGGCCGGTCAGAAGCGTGGCCACTCCTAAAAGGGTTAGTATTGAACTGTATTCCCTGGTTGTTTACCTCTAGCCGTTCTTTATGACGCGGCATTACACCCTTGGAGACCCTTGAGATACCATACCCCTAGGCCTGTCATTGATCGAGGGTTCAATTGACTGATGCTGCTCTGGTCTTCTGTTCGTAAGACCCGTGAAATACTCCATACATCCCCCCCCCTCCTCCTCCTCTTTCTCCTTCTCTCTCCTCAACATCCAAAAGCAGTGAACTTGGTTGCTCTTTACACCTTCACTTGCTGCCTCTCGTTCCTCCTCCCCCCTACTCTATTTTTCTAATCTTTTCCCACAGTTCGCTCGTTTGTCTGTGGTCTTCTCTCTATCCTTTTACTTTTTTTCTTGTATATTCTGATTTCGCACATACCCACCCTCCACCCCCGTACATAATCTCACACAATGGTCCGTTTCGTGACTCCGCTCCTGGCCCTGTCGGCCCTCTCGGCCACCGCACTTGCGGCCACCACCACTACTTGCAGCACCAGCAGCCAGTGCCCCGAGGACAAGCCTTGCTGCTCTCGTATGTTCAATTCTACTTTTCGTGGAGTCTCTGACCCACGCGACCGAGTCAATGGCTAACCTTTTTCGTCTCGCGTTACAGAGTATGGCGAGTGTGGTACCGGCGCATACTGTCTCGGTGGTTGCGACCCCCAATCCTCCTTCTCCATCGGCTCTTGCGCCCCTATGCCCATCTGTGAGAACAAGAGCTACACTTGGGATAACCTCGACAACACCGCCCTGAACACCAAGTACCTGGGCAATGCCAGCGCCGCCGACTGGACCTACAGCGGTTACCCCAAGACCGAGGATGGCAACCTGCTCATGACCATGCCCAAGAACTCCGTCGGTACTCTTTTCGCCAACAACCACTACATCTGGTACGGCAAGATCAGCGGCAAGATCAAGTCTTCCCGCGGCAAGGGTGTCGTCACTGCTTTCATCCTGCTCTCCGACGTCAAGGATGAGATCGATTACGAGTGGGTCGGTGCCGACTTGACTGCGGTTCAGACCAACTACTACTGGCAGGGTGTTCTCGACTGGCACAACAGCGCCAACGCCTCGGTCAGCGACCAGGATACCTTTGACAACTGGCACACCTACGAGATTGACTGGCAGCCCGACCAAACCCAGTGGATCATCGACGGCACCGTCATGCGCACCCTGAAGAAGTCCGACACCTGGAACTCCACTGCCAACCGCTACCAGTACCCGCAGACCCCCTCTCGCCTGCAGATGTCGCTGTGGCCCGCCGGCCAGGCCAGCAACGCCCAGGGTACCATCGACTGGGCCGGTGGTGAGATTGACTGGGACAGCACGGACATCAAGGAGAAGGGTTACTACTACGCTACCATTGGTCAGGTCGATGTCACTTGCTACAGTCCCCCCTCTGGCACTGAGCAGACCGGCAACAACTCTTACATCTACACCTCCGAGGCTGCCATGGAGGCCAACGTCGCCATCACTAATAACTCTACCGTTCTCGGCTCCCTCGGTGCTACCGGTCTGGACATGACCCTCGGCGCCAACAGCAGCAGTGCCACCTCCACCGGCAGCGACAGCGTTCCCACCAGCCACGGTGGTTCCGGTGGTATGGCCAGCAACAGCACTACCAGCTCTGGCTCTGACTCTAGCAGCGGCAGCGGCAGCACCAGCTCCTCTTCTGCTTCCAGCACTGGCTTCAGCCAGGGCACTGAGACCACTACCAAGGGCAACGGCGCCCCTGCTCAGGGTGAGCGTGTCCTCCGTGGCTCGCTCTTCGCAGTCCTTGTGGCTGTGGTTGTTCTGGTGACGCTGTAAATGTACCCTCATATGGGACTTTGTGTTTTTTTGTGTCTATTTGTGTTTCAGAATACTTTTGCCATACAAGAATATCTTATCTTTTAAGATTTCTTATTTTTCCCGCCAAACTTTCTACTGCTCTTTCATGAGTAAAACCCCCCATTTTGGATGTTTGATCCTATTTTCGCTTCTCGACTGTCTCTGACTGACTCCTTGATCCCTCACAATGAAGAAAACACATCTTTGTATCTTGTGTACTGTTTCTCGTTCCATTGCTCTGTTATGTTCTACATCCTTTTGGATCTATCGATTCCCTTTAACGCCGTCCACATGTCCGAACTACCCTGCGTCTACTTCATGCTCGGCGTTTTCTTTCTTCACCTAATGGATGATTACGCTTATCTTTCGCCATTTTTTTCGCGGTCCAGCTGTCTTCATGTTCGTCTTTGTATGCCCCGTTTGTCACTGCGATGCAACGCTCTTCCCTGCACATGTTTGGAAATATCTAGCTCTACTCTAGGTGTGATAATGGGTCACCGCTCATAGTCTCTCATAATTTATCTCTTATTCTCAAGACCTGGTTTCTTAGTTCGGAAGTGTACACAACAATATTTCTATAACTTCGGGTAGATGTAGATCTAGATTTCCCCCCTCCCATTCCATACTAATCCTCTTGGCAAGACGTCTACTCAAGCTCTCGTATTCATGCAGGGGTTTCCGTTGGTTCATTCGGTTGGTGGATTCTGCAACGGACGGCCCGTCACGGGTTCGGCATGAAATCTAAAACCCCCTGCAGGAACCCTACCTACCTTATAGTCTCCACTATTGCTTACAGTTTCACTGGGTTTTCATTCTTTCCACGTGGATTGAATAGGGGGAGGGGCTTTAGAATGTGGGAAGTACTTTGGTGTAGAATTAGATCGGTGGAGGTTATGTTGGGAATGGGGGATGGCTCGGACAGGGCGTGTTCTAGATCTAGACGCCACCGCCGTGGTATGTATAGATCTATCCAAGGGTATGGATTTGATATTGTGCTTTTTAGAGGGGCAAGATTGTTTAGATGTAGATTGGAATATTCAAGTTTTGTGTTCTTGGTTTGTAGGCTCATGAAAGGTATGTGGTGAAGGGTACTCGTATAGCTTCTGTATAACCTCATAATTCCGAGATCGCTATAGTCTGAGAAGGCGGCATATAGGGAGCTCACCAGGATCATAGATCATGGATCATGTGAGAGTCTTCCGGAGTAGAAATGGCAGTATCGATAGCCTGGAATTCTCCAGGCAAATGTCCAGGAAAGGAACTTGCCAGAGCTTCACGTCACTCTGATATCTCACCACTCTTCACTCTTCACAACATTTCCTTCCACCTCAACGTCAACATCCACACCTTCCTCGCAGATATTCAAATCTTCTGCAGACCACCATCGCGAGTCATCGACTCTATTCATTCGACGCAAGACGCAACTCATACGGTACGCCCTCTGTCCTCTCTGCCCTCTATCAACCTCATCCCCCTCACCTTCACCATGTCTATCAAGTAACCTTCCATGCACACCACAGCAACAGGCCCTCCCTCATCCATCCACCTATCAACCCATCCATCCAGCCCACAATGTGCCAATACGTCGGCATCTCATACGTGGAATGCGGCCACGTCCGCTTCCAACTACACTGCTTCTGCCAACAGATGCTCACCCAACTACAACGCATCAACGAACCCGAAGAGCAGGAGCAACATGCCCTGCCCTTCGACCCCGACCAGGCCCAGTGCGAGCCGTACGCTCTCTTTGACGAGAACGGCCGCCCCGAGACAAGATACGGGCCTGGTTCGGGGAATGTGTTGTGGTGGGTGTTCAATCTTTCGGAGCAGTGTCCCGGATGTGAGGACGTCAGGGCCTAGGAGGAGCAGGGGGAGAATGGGAACTTGGGGAAATAGGGCGTGAGGGGGGACTGAAGAGGCGTGTGGGGAGAAGATAGATTGTTATGCTGCCGGGAGGATTGGGGTTTCTGGTGCTCTGCTGTTTCGGGTAGGGTTCGGTTTTGCAACATGCTTTGGGCTTTGGGAAGTCTTTAAGCTCTCGAAAGCAGCCCGGTGCCTTTTCCAATGTCCCTCATCTTATGCTCCCCCCTCGCGGTCGAGTCTGGATTCACGGACATACGTCGTGAATGTTAGACGCTCTTTTTCAGGCACTCGACAAGGAATTCCAGGTACAGCGAGTTGACCTCTTTGACCCCAGATTTGACTCTTCGAAGACTAGAGGCTGATCTTTATAGGGAACTCTGGGACTCTCAAGCTCAAAGATTGAGTCTCAAAATGCCGACTGAAGGACATGACATCGCCCAAAAATGGGTCATCAATTCCGTCGTGACTTGGATGCTCGATGGAATCATCAGCCATGACGAATGGCTAGAGCTGAAAATCGGCTTCGGGACCACTTTGAAGCTACCCATTTCTCCATTCTCGAAATCTCGAAAGCAGCCAGATATTTACATTCGCCGGTGTCATTCCGAATCCCTTCTTCCAATCGCTCCAGGCCGTTATTCTTGTGAAATAGACTGGACATGCAAACTTACATGCGGATGAGCTTTTGTTTTACAATGCGTCGGTTTTTGTACAAAATGGTTTTTTTTCCGCGTGTTTCGCTGTTGAAGTGTTATTTGGTTTATTTTCGAAGTTTTTGGTTTTGGACGTGCTTTGGTGGTTGAGGATAAAATGGTCTTTTGGCAGTCTTTAGTTATTTTCCGCACTTTGGTCGTTTTGCAGACTTTGGCTTTTTGGTAGACTCTGGTCTATTTAGCATGACGATGGAACTTCCAAGAGATTCGGGAGTTCAGAAGATATAGATTGATTGGTTTCCCATAGACTATAGACCATCAGTACAGAATGCCACAGTCTTAACAAGATCAAAACAATATGATATGAGTATGTAAAGTGAGTATGTGATAGCGCCAAATCAGCCACAACGCCAATGTGATACAACATAGAGGGTAACCCGAGAGATAATGACCCCAAAATCAGGGTATAAAGAACATGCAGGATATGCAAGATAACCCAAATGGATTAGTGGGCTGCACCACAGCCGCAGTCATCGAGGGATCGCTTCTTGAAATCACCATGGTAGGCGTCAAGGCCCTCGACCCGCACGGAGGCGCCGAGAGGATCACCCATCCAGCTGTACTTCTCCTGGATGGCGGACTCCTCGCCGGATACAGTCCAGTAGGCGGCGGACTGCAGGCGCTTGGTGACAGCATCGACGTCGAGATCCAGGTAGTTGGCCAGGAAGGCACCTACGTCTGTGTTCTCGTTATTTCCGACCAAGGGCCAGGCATCCTTGCTGGATGATGCGTAGATGTTGACATCGGCAGCTACATGAACATTGTTAATATGACTTCACATTATGCAGTATGGTGGAGAGGGATTGACTAACCGGAATGTCCGTGAGTGGACCAGCCAATCTGTGCACGGCGGCTGATCATGTCTGCAAAGACATACTGAGGAGCCACGCCGGCCTCGGGGTGGAGCAAGGCATTGACCTCCTCGTCCGTGGCATCACTGATACCAAGATCCTTCTCCAGCAGGGTCTTGCGAATGTACGCCTTCTTCTTCGAGTCATCATCGTGCTTGCCAGCTTCCGCAAGATGATTGCTCAGCTTGGCGGCGACATACTCGCTAGAGTGCTCGGCATTGGCCAGGACACGGGGCAGCCAGAGATACTCGGGGTAGGAAGTATGGAGCTGGCGAGCAGCGGCCAGACCGCCGGTCTCATGGTCAGATGTACTGACAAGCACACCCGGCGTCTCGTCGTTCTCAAGGAACTCAAGAACGGCGGCAAAGGCCTTGTCAAAGGCAATGACTTCGTGAACCTGCGCGGCAGGGTCATTTCCATGACCAGCATGGTCAATGCGGGAACCTTCGATCATGAGGAAGAAGCCCTGCTCGCTGTCCCGAGTAGCCTCGCTAAGGGTAGTCAAAGCAGTACGAGCCATCTCCTCCAAAGAAGGATAAACGTCGTTCTGCGAGCGACGGTCAATCTCAAAAGGAATATCCTTTTCGGCGAAAAGACCCATCAGAGGGAGCTTGGCCGCGGTACCGCCGTTCAGGGCATCAAAGGCAGCTCGGTCCTGCAAGTAATTGAATCCATTCTCTGACGCAAGTTCAACAATATCGCGGTCATCGGCACGGCAGCTACCCTCTGTAGAATTGGGCAGGAAATGGCATCGTCCACCACCCAGGATCAGGTCAACAACCCGACCCAGGGGGTGCTCACCAGCCTCTTGCTCCGCAATGCTATCCTCGTACTGACGCAGATTGGCATGCGAAGCAAAGCACGCCGGAGTTGCATCCGTGATGCGAGTCGTGACGACCAGTCCAGTATGATACCCAGCCAATTTAGCGGCCTCGAGAACAGTGCCGCAGGGGGAGTGGTCTGGGAGCACGGAAATGGCTCCATTGTAGCTCTTGTGCGCGCAGGAGAACGCCGTTGCACCGGCCGCCGAGTCCGTCACCAGGCTGTTGCTTGACCGTGTCCGGGACTGGCCAATGTGGTGCTTATCCAATACCAAGACATCATCGATCGGTAGACCCTCTGTCAATTGCCGGAAGCTTCTCGTCATCGACAAACTGGTCGGCCCCATACCATCAGACACCATGAAGATCAGATTGCGCTTGCCAGTCGGCTTCCCGTCAGGGCCCCAGACACCCTTGTGAGGAACACGTTGATTCTTGGCGGCCTCATGCTGATACACCACGGCGAGGACGATTACCAAGATGGTTGCGATAACCGCCCAAGCAAATGTCCCGACCTGTCCCCAGAAGCCCAATCCCCGGCGTGGTTCATCACGGCGAGTCGTCCGCTCGCCGGTCAGGAGGGCATCTTCTTCTTCGGCGTTTCGAATAGAGGAGCGGTCGGAGGAAGGGCGTGGAGCCAGAAGTTGCTCATTTCCCGCCATGGTTTGTATTGATGTGAATCGAATCGAGATGAGCTCAGGTACGTACGTAACTGAGCTTCCCCGAGTGGTTGGTGGAGTCGGAACCGGAAGAGGGGACGGGGCTGAGCTGAGGTAAGATAAGATAGGGAGTTCACATGACCAGGACCCTGAGATGTCCAAAAGTAGTAATCGTACATTTTGAGTGAGATAATAAGAATGTAGAGTATATGATAATGTACACTAAAAGAGCCTCAACTCTTCATTTCTTTGCATCGTCCTAGTTGTGCAACTAGTAGCACTGCCCGAAATTACGACCGACCTTTCCACCCGATAGGAATTAGCGCTGCCGCAATCTCGGAGACTCCGCGCTCTGTGGCCAACAGGTTAAACTGCGCCGCCGCATTCCGAGTATCCTGAATCTCCACGCGGATGCCTAGCGAGTTGATATGGCGCTTGGTCGCTGGTGAGAGGGGATACATGCCGCCACCCAGACCGAGAATGAGCATGTCTACCCGAGACAAATTCATTAGCAAGCTGAACCGACCCCAAAATTTGCCTCCCAAAACAAGTAGTTTCTAGTGTAGTGCAACGACCATATGACCCATTACCCCATTCCACGAGGACTCATGACCACGGCACAAAAAAGGAAAGGGCAAAAAAAACAAGAACAAGCAAAAAGAGGGAGGGGAAAGGAGAAACAGATTACGTACCAGGACGGGGCCACACCATGCTCAACAATCCCCAAGCCTGCTCATCCAGCTCAAATTGGCCCTTGGCGTTAATCATAGACGCCTTGGCCGGGCGGTCATCCTCTGCACCCTCAAAGGCCTTCCAAGGCCGCCAGGAGAACGCCTCTCCACCGACGAGCAATAGTGCATCGCCACCGGTAATTTTAACACCGCTGTTCAGGTGGAACCCCGAGTCCAGGCAGGCGTCGATGGCCGTGCTCGGTACGGGTGTGTTACCGAGGACGTCCAGTGCGCCAAAGTCTGTCTGGGTGTCTTCCTTTGACTCGGGGCCTCGGTCATGGCTGGTAGGCTTGTGTGTATGGGAGCGAGGGATCATGCGAGTCGGGCGAATTGGGGTGCTGTAGCTGCGCTGTGTTGATAGGGTGTTGAGAGCTGTGAGGGCGCGCGGGAAGCGGGTGGCGCTGCGCAGAGCGCGGGGAGCCGGGGCGCTCAGGAGAGAGGAGCGCATGGCGCGGAGAAGTTGAGGTGATGGTGAATGCATTGTAGGGAGAGAGGATGTCTGATGTGAAGGGTGGTGAGTTGGCGCGTTCAAGTAGGCGATGAAAGAAGGATTCGAGTGAAGATGTCGGTGATAATCGATAAGCTTGCCGCGGTCTTGGCATGTCGAGCTACATCATTGTACATACTCTCCGAAGTACAATTATCGCCCGACTCTGAAGATCAGGCACAGTTTAGTCTATTACAGCTTTAACAGATCCATGTGCTCGGTACTATTGGTCCAAGAGCAAGCATATTCTACTAAGTTCATGTCGAAGACACATTCAATCACATCCATTCTGGACAAGTCTAAGCACCTAAACAACCTCTTCGACGATGCACACACTGCTCTGTTCAAAAAAGTCCTTTTGTATTAAATATAATCCGTGTCGGCGGCCCTAGTGATTAATCTAGTGTTTTATTTCCGGAAAACCCAAACCGCGACCAAGTGCACCTCGGGTTCCTTATGAAACAAGGACAAGGCAAAAATGAACTTCACTCGTACGCATCGTAAAGCCCCAAACGCCTATAAACGCAATGAAAACAATGCGACAGAAAAACGAATGCTGGAAAGGAGGAAATGTGGGGGAGAAAGCAGACCCTGCCCCAGTAAGGAGGAAAAGAAGAAGCAGAAGGGACCCGAAAATATAAACGAGAGGGGAGACAAGAGGGAAAAAGAAAAGAACGCAAAGGCAAAAATGAAAAATCCACATCTCTTGCCGTCCCTGCTGTCCTCCATTTCACATTAAACCCCCCACTTGCTTTTGGCGTCGGTGTTGAAGAATAGAAAGATATGAGAGAGCTTATGCACACGTCGGGAGATGAAAAATTGGGAGAGAACCATGCTTGCTGGCGGGAATTAGAGTTTGCCTGTACAGGGCGTCCAAGACTGAAGAGGGTTTAGTGAGCGGCACGACGAGTGCGTTTGCCGTCCTCGTCGGATTGACTAGAGCTGTCATCGCTGTGGGTGGCGTTGCGGATACGCTCGGCGCGGTCTTGCAAAACTTGAGCTTCAGCAGCAGCCTTCTGGGCTCGGATCTGCTTGCGCCACATGCTGGCATAGCGGCCCTTGAGAAGCAGTAGTTCCTCGTGGGTGCCGCTCTCGGCCACCTGACCGTCAGCCAAAACCAGGATTCGGTCAGCAGTTGTGATGGTACTGAGGCGATGGGCAATCACGAGCATAGTACGGCCGTGCGAGAGGGTCGAGAGAGCCCCCTGAATGTGCTCTTCCGTGTCAGTATCCAGAGCGGCGGTGGCCTCGTCAAGAAGTATAATTCGAGGGTTCTTCAGGATGGTGCGTGCAATTGCGACACGCTGTTTCTCGCCACCACTCAAACGTAACCCGCGCTCACCAACCTTCGTGTTGTACCCGTCAGGGAACGCCAGAATCTTGTCGTGGATACTGGCAGCCCGGCAGGCCTCGTAGACATCCTCATCCGTGGCTGACTGGTTCGCGTACTTCAAGTTGTACATTAATGTCTCGTTGAAGAGTACGGTATCTTGAGGAACCACACCAATGTGCCTCCGCAGAGAGTCAATTGTGATATCTTGAACGTCACGGCCATCAACGGTGAGACATCCCTTCTCGGCATTATAGAATCGGAAGAGCAGCCGGAAGACTGTTGATTTGCCACCACCTGATTCGCCAACCAAGGCAGTCGTGGTACCGGGTTCACAGCGGAAAGTAAGCCCGTTCAGGGCTGGTTTGCGCTTATCATACGAGAAATCCACGCCCTGGAACTTGATGTCGCCCTTGCACGTGGTCAGAGGAGTGGCGTAAGGGCTGTCAACCACCGTAGGCTGCTCCCGGAACAATTCGAGCATACGCTCGGCATTGATCAGTGCAGATTGAATCGAACGGTAGAAGGTGCCGAAGAAGTTCAACGGGCCCTGAAGCTGGGCCATGTAAGTCAACAAAGTAACAAATTGACCGACTTGGCGCTGGCCGGTGGAAACTTGGTACGCGGCAATGAAACAGGTGAGTAGCAGGCCCATCATAAATACTGTATTCTGACAGGTGTTGAGAAGCGTCAAAGAGAAGAGAACATGGTACTCGGCCTTTTGGAACTCGCCCACGGCATCGCGGTAGCGTTGGAACTCGTATTGTTCGGCATTGAAATATTTGACCGTCTCATATGAGACCATCGAGTCGTTCCTAGAAAAAAAATACCGATTAGTTATATTGGTCATAGCCTTCAGCATCACTTTTTGAGCCACTTACTTGACCGCGTCTTCTTGGCGCGATGCATTCACCATCTGTCTTCTGATCTCAGCTCTCCACTGAGCCATTCGAATAGTAACGTAAAGATAGCCGAAAGTCGAGATACCAACAACGAGTGCGTAGTATGCATCGAATGCAATAACGAAGTATCCAAATGCAATGACCAGATCGATTAACATCGGAACCACCTGGAAAGTTACCTGCTCCAGGAATGTATTGATAGAGCTACCTTTGCTTAGAGCAGAAAGCACTTCACCAGTCTTCTTTCCGAGGTGGAAATCCAAGCTGAGGCCGTGCACATGCTCAAAGGCGGCATTAGACAGCTCCATGTAAGAATACTGACTGACCGGAATCCACAGGCTAGAGCGCATCGAACTGAGCAAGCCCTGGCCACCCTGCAGCCACCGGAGAATCACATACATCAGAATTTCGAGCCAAGGGACACGGAAATCCTTCCCTTCCTCGTTGGCCAAAATAGTGATGATGTCTCCCACCTTGTTGGGCACCATTACGTTCACAATTCGCTGGAGAATGAGCAAAATGAAGCAAAAGACCACAACAATTTGCAGGCGGCGGGACTTGGATGGCCACAAGTAGGGGAAAAAGAGCGAGTAGCCGCTCAGATACTCCCACCAGCTCGTGGAAGGCATGGTCGTCGGGCGAACCCAAGGATCTGGTTGTGGCTTGGTCCTTTCGCCCGACGAACCATTGGTCGCGCCATAGGCATGGCCATTGGCATTTCCGTTGCCGTTCTCTGCAGCTGCGGCATCCAGGAGTCCAGTGGACTCGCTGACGCCGCCGTTTGCACGGTGCCCGTCCTTCGAGTCCTGGCTCTTCCACGTGATTGACTTGCTGGCGTACAGAACAACGAGAGCCAGCAGAATCATCACGCGGAGGCTGTTCGACGCCACTTCAGAGTATTCCCAGGGAGTAATAGTTTTGCGAAGCTTGCCGCCTTCGGGATCACCAACGACGGGCTCATGGTGAGGCGAAGTGTAAAGGGAGAGAGAGGTGCTAAGAATAACGAGTTCGAGAGGAATGGCGGCGAGCCAACACACGAATTGAGCGGCTGTCGGAGACGGGCTGGTGTCGA